>NC_141465.1:110860818-113556652 GCF_009769465.1 Tauraco erythrolophus
AGCTTATACTGATTAAAAGTTGGACAATACTGTAAATAAAACAAATTACAGTGCTCAGCAAACCTGATTTTCCTTTTCTCAACCAAAGGAGTGTGAAGGTCTCTAAGCCTTGTTAAATCAAAGTGAAATGTTAATGCCTCACGTCTTAATGCTTGTGAGTAGCCTTACGCAGCCTCTTCTCCATGTCTCGGGTGACCTTTCTTTAAGCCCTGAAGGACTTTACTTTTCAAGTCTAGGTCCATGTCATATAATTTGACATTTGATGGAAATTTGAGATTGCATTATTGTCACTGGTACATCATTGTACGTGGCTGTGAACCATGCTCAGTTACTCCACCTGAAAATCTTTCAGTCACGATTTAAGAAATTTGACCAATAGCTAACAGTCTTTGTTATTGGGTTTTCACATCCTTTGACCAGATGGAGTAGTAACCATCATGTGCCCAAATGTGATTTGGCATTCTCTGGAAATCCAGGGTAAGGAAGCGAAGGACAAGCCAGATTTGTTGAAAAGAGTATGTAGCAGTGTTTGGGAGTTGTCTGACTCAAAAGAGTCTGTGCCCCAGGAGTACTTGTGAAAAGTCTACAGAAAAGCAGAGTAGCTATGCTGAGGTTGCTGCTGGAGATGCAGTGGGCCTGTGAGAACCTCATGAAGTTCAGCAAGGCCAAGTGCAAGGTCCTGCACGTGGGTCAGGGAAATCCCAAGCACAAGTACAGGCTGGGCAGAGAATGGATTGAGAGCAGCCCTGAGGAAAAGGACTTGGGAGTGCTGGTGGATGAGAAGCTCAACATGAGCCAGCAATGTGCGCTGGCAGCCCAGAAAGCCAACCGTATCCTGGGCTGCATCCAAAGAAGCATGGCCAGCAGGTCAAGGGAGGTGATTCTGCCCCTCTACTCTGCTCTCGTGAGATCCCACCTAGAATACTGTGTTCAGCTCTGGAGTCCCCAACACACAAAGGACATGGAGCTGCTGGAGAGAGTCCAGAGGAGGGCCACGAAGATGATCTGAGGGCTGGAGCACCTCTGCTATGAAGACAGGCTGAGAGAGTTGGGGCTGTTGAGCCTGGAGAAGAGAAGGCTCCGAGGTGATCTTATAGCAGCCTTCCAGGGCTTGAAGGGGGCCTACAGGAAAACTGGAGAGGGACTTTTTACAAGGGCATGTAGCGACAAGACAAGGGGCAATGGCTTTAAACTGAAAGAGGGCAGATTTAGATTAGATATAAGAAAGAAATTCTTCCCTCTGAGGGTGGTGAGGCAGTGGAACAGGTTGCCCAGAGAAGTTGTGGATGCCCCATCCCTGGAAGTGTACAAGGCCAGGTTGGATGAGGCTTTGGGCAACCTGGTGTAGTGGAGGGGCACTGCAACTACTACTTCCAACCACGGCAGAGGTTATTCTGAATCATAATGCAGGACTGATTTTTTGGAATGGCTTTACCTCTGTCAAGGTGGCTTTCTCCTTTATATGGAAAGATCATGTTCTCTGTTAATGAAATCTTGTATATGCTGAGCTCTTGGACTCTGAGATGGGCAAGGGATAAGAAGCAGCTTTTTTCTATTAATTTAGGTAATTTCTTTCCTCCAAATGCAAAGATGAAGACATCACATTTTCCTCTCTTATCAGGAGTCGTATACTTAAGTCAGTAACGTTATTTTATATTACTGAAATATCTGATCGAACTCTTCATCCCGGTGGGGAAAAAAGGTTTCCTGGAGTGAAGAGCATCAAGTGGCTTTCTTTGGTGATAATACCAATATATGAAAATTAATATCGCTTTAATCTGTGATCTTTTTGTCATGTGGTAATTTAACAGAGAAAGTGAGTGGAACCTAAGGACGTAAACCTGTCTAGTCCTCTAATTTACACTGTCTGAGAAAATGGTCTGTGTAATTGCGAAGAGTATAATTCTTAAAGTTTAGAAGGTGGACGAGTCTCTTGGGGAAAAAAGAAGTCCAAATAAAAGGTCTAGGAGAGTTTCCTTACTGTGTAAGGTTCTGTCTTTATGGTGAAAATCAATGAGACACTGAGCAAGAAGAAACCAAATGTTAGTATGAGATCATATCAGCATAGTTATATTGCACTGGTATGCCGATTAATATCGACAGAGCATTACAATGCTATCATGACATAGTTGCTTTACCTCATAAAAAAACCTCATATTTCTATGCAACCTTGGTTATTTCTGCAAAACACTAAGTTTTGTCAGATAGGAATATCATTGTCCTCGTTTCAGCTGGGACAGAGTGTTTTTAGCAGCTAGAAGAGCTCTGTGTTTTGGTTTTAGTCTAGGATTCATTATGAGAAGATGCTGATGACACACTGATGTTTATAGTTGGTACAGAGACCTCAAGGACTTTTCAGCTTCCTGGTTTTGCCAGTGTGCAGGAGCACAATAGGCTGGGAGGAAGCATGGCCAGGAGAAAGGGTCCACAAATCCCCTTGTGATTTGAACTTAGACTTAAGATTGAGGGCCAAACTGGCCAGTGAAATATCCCATATCATGAAACATCATGTTCAGCATAAAGTTGAGGGCTGATCGGAAAGAAGGGCTTTTGCTTTTCCAAGAGTTCTCACTCTCAGTCTCTCAGAGTGCTGTCTCTCTCTCTCTTGCTCTCTTTTTGGGCCCCTTGCTTGTCCAGGATTGTGGTGTCCGGACTTACTTGTTTCGAGATCGTTTACTGAGACAGGACAGGCCTTGGTCACCAGGTGGTGAGCAATTATACTGTGCATCACTTGTTTGTATATATTATTATCATTATACAGTTATATCTTTCTATATTATTATTATTATTATTATTATTATTATTATTATTATTATTATTATTATTATTATTATTAACTTGTTCTTATCTCAACTCACACATCTCTTTCCCTTTTCCTCTTCAGTTCTTTTCCCCATCACCTGGGAGTGGGGAAGGGTGAGCGAGCAGCTGCGTGGCATTTAGTTGCCGGCTGGGCTAAACCACGACAGTCATCACTACCTGCCGATTCTCCTAAATTCTGTTTTTCCTAAGGATCAATCAAGATTAAATTGTAATAGTTTTTTAACTTTTTCCAACAAAAAGAGACTGTGGTGATGTGATAGTTTGATGGGGGGGGGGGGTGTTCTGGTGGCAGGGGAGGGGATTTGCTCCCTGTGCCACCAGATCTGAGTCCCATCCCCCTCGGGGGGTTGAGCCAAATTGGCGCCTCTGCGAATTGCCCTATTTAAGTTGGGACAAAGGGGCGGGAAAGGGCTTTTTGCTCAGGAGCGAGGAGAGGGGAGGAGGGCGCTGCCCTCGCTCCCGGCTCCCGGCCGGGCGACTGCCCGGGCCCGGGCCGGCGCCGTGTGCTCAAGATGGCACCGGGGGAGCCGCATGGGGGGGCTCGGGAAGCGCCTCGCTCCCGGGGTGCCCGCCGGGACGAGCTCCTCTAGAGGAGATTAAGATTTAAGGGAAAACAACCACAACGATCAGGTCAGTTAAGGATGGAGCAGGAGGAGGTGTGCTGGAGCTGAGGTTTCCCTTGTAAATCGGTGTGAAAATGGCAGGCGGCCCCCCTGCAGCCAGGGTGCACTCGGCGGAGCAGAGACCCGCTCATGGCCCGTGGAGAAACCCACGTTGGGAAGGAGATGCCTGAGCCCAGGAGAGGTCGTGGAGCAGGGGATGCGCGACCAGGTACTGTTAATAATGGGGCATGGAATGCACGACGAGGTCGTGGAGGCATCTGGAGTCCGTGGGACGACCCACGCCGACGCGAGTGGCAGCAGCTCCCTAAGAGGCCGAGACTGGTAAAGCCCGAACTGGTACAATCCATGGGGAAGGATTGCAATCCTGCGGGCAGGACTCACGTTGGAAAAGTTTGGGGACTTTTTTCTTCATGAGTAGGGGATCCACCGAAGCAAGGGAAAAATGGTGTAAAGACTCCTCCTCCTTTAAGAAAGGAGCGGCAGTTAACAACATGGATGAACTGACCTGCACTCCCCGTTCCCTGTCCCCCTGCGCCGCCGGCGGGGAGGTTGTGCCAGGAAAGAAAGGAAACGGGGTGGGGAGGTGTTGTTTTAAGATCTGGCCTTGTTTTCTCTTTTCTCCTCTCAAGTAACCAGTTTCGTTCCTTGTGTCTCTTGTTCAGTAACTGTTAATAAATTGTTTTGTTTTGAGAAGAAAGCCTGAGTCATGTTTTGCCCAGGACCATGGTTGGTGAGTGCTCCCTCTCGGTTCTTGTCTCGACCCTCAGTCCAAAAAAAAAAAAACCACGACAGGTGAGAAAATTACATTTGCTAAAAGAAGCAATATTAAAGGCACAATGAGCAACCTGTCCCAGCGGAAAGCAGAGTATAACAGGGTCTGGTGTAACAGGAACTCTTTAATGCTGTAGAAATTGAAAAGAAATAATCAAAAACCATGACTATCAATAATTATAAGGGATGATGTGAAGAACCAAAGTCAGGGTAACTGCAGCATAACATGAATTATAACTAGGATAAAGTTTTATAAATGCATACAAAGCAAGAGGAAAACAAAAAGGAAAGAAAAGCAATTAACTGATCACAGGAGAAGTTGCATTCTTCTGTGTTCTTTACAAAAAGTTAATAGTAGTCATCCACATGTTAGTAGAGTTTTAACCAGAGGACAGGAGTTTAGACTATAAAAAGGAAATAACGTCTTAAAGAATATTTCAACAAATTAGGTTACTCAAATTGTTAGGAAATCATGAACTTAATCTTAAACTACTGTGAATTGGCAGATTATCTTTAAGATCTCCAGCAAGTGAAGAAAAGCAAACATAATACTTATTTCCAAAAGAGAGAGAAAGGACATCAAGCGGAAGCCAGCCTAACATAGTTTTATGCAAGGATACTAGAATAAATAATTTAAATAATCTAATTTAAATAGAATGAATTATTTAACCCTAGAGAATACTAATGTAATGGGAAATAGCCAACATGTATTTGTCAGGAGCGAGCCAATCTGCTTTCTGTCTTTGACAGGGTAATCATCCCAATAGACAAGGTAGCAGGAGAAGAAATTATTTATCTTGACTTTCATGCCACTGTTGCAAGTAAAATAAGTAAATAGAGCTAAGAATATGGAAAAAAATCATCCTTAAAACGTATTACTGGTTCATTGTCCAATCCAGACACATTGCAAATGAGATGCTCTTGGGACCCACCCTACATCTGCTTCTACGCAAAATTTTAATTAATAACTTTGATGACAGGCCAGAGAGCACAGTGAACAATTTGCGAATAGCTCCTACGTAGGAAGAGTTGGAATTATTTTGGAAGATGGGATTTGACATGCAAATGATGAAGAGTTGTTGGAAATCAACAAGAAGAGATACAGAAACCATCAAGAGGGATGTACCATGCTTGAGAAGGAAGGATTCAATGGATATAGTGAGAAATAATGGCCAGGCAAATGGATCACAGGCCAAATACGTGTGAGTAGTGTTGCGCTTTTGCAAAAGTAGGCAAATACCTGTCTGGGGCATAGTGACAGAGCAGTTTCATGGAAGGCAGAATGAGTCACCCTCCTGTGCTTGGTACTTTTGAGATCCTAGGTGGAATATCATATTTGCTTTTGGGGACCATGTCTTACAAAGTTTACAATCAATATGGAGACACTTTAAATAACTGATGTTTGGAAAATCTGAATTATTAAAGGGAGCTGAAGGAATTTGGTTTGATCAGTTAAGAAAGAAAAAAACCAAAAGACCGAAGGAAACATAGTAGTCTTCAAATACAGAAATTATTTTTTGCAGAAGACCGATCTTTATTTGACATGGGAAGAAAAGAAATAATCGTTTTACCCTGCAGCAAAGGTTATTTATCTCAGATATTAAAAGGCTTTTAAGAGCAGGTTAGACCAATTTTAGTAACATTTAGGGCAAGTGTTTCATCCTGCCTTGGAGCTGGAAAATGAATGACCCCTATTTTTCTGCACCTGTTTTAATGTAAAGACCACCTGGCCTTTTTGAGAAAAATCCATTGACTCTCCTGTAACCAATTGTTGCTTAATGTTAATACAGCTCCTCTCACAGCAGTGAACTCTCCTCCCTGATGGAAGTCCGAGGTGCAAAATATTAACAAAGTCTGATATCGCAATAGATCTTGGAGACAGAGAAGACATGCCACCCGTAGTGGGATTTTCTGGTTTTGACGAGGCGACCCACAGAGTACCTCTGCTTCTTCTGAGACAACTTCAAGCCCTGGTTTCAGCTTTGGTCTCACCACTGTTAGTGTGTTATTTAAAGCGAATAATACAGTTATTTCTAAGCTAGTAATTGCAAATTCTTAGAGATGTGGAGAAGCTCCGTAGGGCAGTGAAAGTCTGTAGTTGACATCTGCAGGCTTTATCTGTCATTCATGCAGTTGCTCTGACTGATCTTGTCAGCTGACAGCATCATCTATCAATCTGAGCAGTTCTCACCAACAGCGAGGAACCTGATTTCTGACTCACTTAATTAAAACAAAAGCTTCGTGTTCCCTGCATTGATACTTTCATGCAAGTTCTAATTGATGTATCAAAAATATCCTATGTTTATTTCCAGTGAATGATACTGAGTTATCTCAGGATGGGGTAAGGTCAGAAAACTTGACTCTCTCTTTTTTTTTTCCTTAGAAAAAGGAAATGTGTTGCATCAAAAGGATGTGTTGCATCACAACAGAAGGAGCTCTAGCCCTTAAGGTCCTCTTTATTGCTTCCAGTTACTGGAGTGCAGAACTGGTGCAAACTCCAAATGCACCCTTATATTTAGTTTAATTTTGACAGTAGCAGCCAGCAGCCTGCTCAGCATTTTTACATGCAGCGATTTGCTTTAGACCACAATTGGCTATCCATGGTCTTATCGCTGTCATTGTGTTGACAGTATATCTATTTTAAATTTCACCTACATGTCCTTAACAACATGTTACCTGCTTGAAAGGTCTTGACCAGCTGTTCGGTGTCATTAAAAGAGGTGAGAGCTTCTCACTGGCTGCACAAATTGCCTGTGTACAGCTGTTGTCCTCTGCTCTCTTGGGGTGCAGAGCAACACGGCCATGGCGTTGGAAGGAGGAATGACTGAGTATCATCCATGTGATGGGGTTGGCAAGTTTGTGCTGTCACCCGACAGCAGGCTCCCAAGCATGGGGGTTTGTCGTGGGTTAGGTTGAACCCCCTCCACACACACAGCCAGTCACTCCCCCTCCCCCACGCCCAGGAATGAGGGAGAGAATTAAAGGAGAAACGGGAAACCCGTGGGTTGAGATAAGGACAATTTAATACAGATGATTTAATACACAGGGCAGATGCTCACCACCCCCTCGTATGCAAAGCCCGTCTTGTCCCAAAGCTGCAATCCCGGACGAACACGAGGCCCCGAAATAGAGAGGGGCAGAGAGAGAAAGAGAGAGTACTCCAAGAGTGGGAGTACTGGGAGAGAGAGAAAAAGAAAGAAAAACAATAGAGCAAAAGTGCAGCAAGCGCAAAAGAGCAAAAGCGCCGAAAGAGCCAAAGCACAAAAGCCCTTCTTCCCGGCTGACCCTCACTTTTATACTGGGCATGACGCTGCATGATATGGAATGCTAATTGGCCAGTTTGGCCCTCAATCTTAAGTTCCACCACAAATCACAAGGGGAATCGTGTCCCCCTTGTCCCAGCTATGCTCCCCCCTTATCCTGCCGTACTTCTGCACTCCGGCACACTGAAAAGTACTTGGAGTTTCACATCCAACCACAAACATCAACTTGCTATCAGCATTCTTCTCAGAGCAAGCCTCTGAGTAAAACCAAAACATGGAGCTTTTCTAGCTGTTAGAAAGAAGAGCTAACCCGGTCCCTGCTAAAACTGGGACAGGGTTTCACTCTGTACTGCTAAAAGCTCATTCTCCTGCCAAATAAGATGCTGAGAACCAGAATGGATCCAGAACGGCATTAAGGCAACCTGAGCTGGGTGCACATTTAAACCTCCTTCGCTAAAGATTCTTAGTGCCAAGGCCTTTTTGGGGGTTGGTGTCTGACAGTGTTGCAGAAATTTAATGTTTTTTCTCTTTCCAGTATGGCCGAGTCCTTAGGGAATTCGCCCAGAAAGTGAGAGCTCGATTGACCTCCTTCCTCAGCCCGTGGGGGGTTCAAACCTGCATTTCCAATACCTGTGGACATGCCCTAGTCTTCAAACACCCACCTGTGCTGGGTGGAGAAAACCAGCACCATACCTTGGAACCTGCAGCCAAAAAGCCCAAAGGAGGTGCAAGAGGAGCCTCTCCTGTAGCCCAACACATAGGAGCACACCTGGGAAGGAAGGAAAGACAGCAACTGCCTGCGTTGTCTCCTCTGTATGCAGTGACTAATATAAAGTGCACAAGCAAGATTAAATGGTGCTGGAGAGCAGACTGAGCTGGCTCCGAGAGCCCACTGGGTGAACCCCAGAGATTCTGCACCTGGTGAGACTGGGGCAGCAGCTCCAGGCAGAGTGCTGCTGCTCTGGATGGGAAGAGAGAAGCAGTAATTCAGGTTTGGAGCAGACACCTCAAGGATGGCACAGAGCAAAGGAGGGAACGGCTTGAAGAGAGCTGCTCCACCTGACCTTATTTTTTTATTATGACCTCTTTAGTTATAGGTATCCCCACTTCTATGATGCTGTGACAAGCATTTCAGAATTATTTTTGATGTAAGTGCAGAAGTAATCCCACTGAAACTAGTGTAGCTACGCAGATGCTTAAAATGAAGTATATAATTATATTCCTGAATCAATGCTTTAATAAGTTAATTAAATTTCATAACTATAATGATCTTTATAAAGGCAGCATCCTCATTTGCTAATACTAACAATAAATGTGTGAAAATTAAAGACGGAACAAATTTTCCAACTGAAGTTATTAATGAGTTATGTTTTTAATAAGAAAAAGTTTTTAATGGAAACAGTGTTTGAAGCTTACTCAGCAATTCTTTTAAATAATTCTTTGGTATATTAGTATTTTTGCTCCCCTTTTTCATTTTTGATACCACCATAATTAAGAGAACAAAATCATATTTAACTTAGAATTGTGCCTTCTATATAGGTTCCAATTGTTCCTATTATTAGAGCTGACAGAGATAAAGTGACATCTGAAGTGTATATACAATATATACAAAAGACTCTCCAAGATAAAGATTCTGTGATCCTTAAATACTTTCCAAATGTCTGAAGAGATTTTACTTTAGCAAAGAAGTTTGACAGAGAAAAGCGATTTCTGATTACACAGATTTCTTTTTGCCATTTAACAGGATTTAAATTGAATCAGTGACCTAAAATATTCCTTTTGAAAATGACTTCTAAAAAAAAAATTGAGACAAAGTTGTTGATGCTTTCAGTTTTGTTCTCTGAAGACAGCTGAATGACACAAAAATGTATCTTGCATTGTCTGCTTGTTCTAAATAATCCCTTTTAGTAGGATTAGTCACGGTATTAAATTAAGAGAAGGAGCAATTAATTATATTCTTA
The DNA here is from genome assembly GCF_009769465.1 of Tauraco erythrolophus. Lineage (NCBI taxonomy): Eukaryota > Metazoa > Chordata > Aves > Musophagiformes > Musophagidae > Tauraco > Tauraco erythrolophus. Next base: position 110,870,260 of record NC_141465.1, read on the forward strand.
TGAAATGAAGAAGAGAAGAATCTTTGAAATGTTCTCCTTTCCTCCTCCTTCCCTCCCTTTGAAATCTAAAATTGCATTATGTATTTTTCCGTTATGGAAAATCTTTCAGTCTTCAATTTAAATAAAAGTGGTGGGAATAAGCAGCACATGGCGCAAAATTAATTTGGATTGACTTTTAGGTATGCTAGAAGAATGTGTGGCCAAAATGAAAGGGAATGTTTGATTTATAACAACTTTTAATCCATGACGGAAGGCCTTGCAACTGCAAAGAGCTGTCAGGGGTTTTGGATAAGTATCTGTGCTTACCCCAAAGAAGTATTTTTGTGCTTATATTTCTTTTTTTTGCAATGGCTTGTTTGAATGTTTAAAAAATTGAATGTGGTCCTACTTATCCTCATCACCACGGCATGGTGTTTGCTAGTATGGTAATTATATAATGTTCATTAAAGCCCTTTTTCCAGTGAACTTAAGACTTTTTTTCTAGCTTTTGTTACAAGGGTTGCATAAAAGCTAAAAATCTCTGAATATTCTTTTGTGGAAAAAACATGAGGAAAAACTTCTGGAAGAAATGATAGAAGATAGACAGCTACAGAGGAGAGCAGTGTAATAATAAGGATGTATCACTAACTCTCTGATAAACTTGGGGAAAACGACCACAGATTATTAAGAGAGATTGTGAGGGCTGTGAGGGCAGAAAGCACAATATTGAGAAACCGCAATTATCCATATGTATGTTGTGTAAATGATACACAGGGGCACAAAACCTCTTGGAAAGATTAATCTGAGAACTCACAAAAGGGAAACAACTCTTATTAGTCTGAAACAGTGCATCAGGCCCACATCAATAAGTAATTGTGCAAGAACTACATTATCTCACTGCCTGTAATGTGACCATAATTGAACCTCCTGCTAGGGACAGAAATGCTGTAAAAAATTCAACTGCATAAAAGTTTACTACCAAAAAGGAAGAAACTCTTAAGGAAAACTGAAAAGGAAAGACAGAATGGTAAAATGCTAGCAGCCAAGTGTGGAAAGTGCTAAAAGACTCAATGTCAAATGCTTAGCGTAGGTGTATGTCACCTATAAAAAGGTTGATGTTCAACAGATTGCTATGTAATTTATAATTACAAATGAAATGAATAGGCTAGTGATAAAGTTTGCTGGTGACATAGAGTCATTCAGGATTACTGACTGCAAAGAGTTGCAAAGAAAATCACGTGAAACTAATGACTGTGCAAAATTGCAGGAAAGTACTTGTGGATAAATGCTAGGTAATGTGCACGGAAAAAAGTAACTAAGCATACAGACACAGTGGCACCCTCTATTCTTGTACAGGAAAGAGATACTGAAGTCATTATTGGACTCATTTTCGTTGCCCTGAAAAATATTAGCTCAGTCTTCAAATCTGGTCAAAAAAGTATTCAAATATTAAAAATAAAAATGAAAATCCACAAGAATGGTAGAAGATAAACACCTGGTGCATCTATATCTTGAATACTGCATGAAAATCAGGTTTTCTCCATCTCTGGAAGGATACAGATGAACTAGTAAAGGTCCTTATAATGATCAAAGGTACAAACTCTCTATGTATGAGGATAGATTACTGGGCTAGGGCTTTTAACCTAAAAAGAAAGAGTATCATAAAAGAAGTTGTATATAGTGATAAGCCAAGGGGCAATGGCTTTAAACTGAAACAGGGGAGATTTAGATTAGATATAAGGAAGAAATTTTTCACTCTGAGAGTGTTGAGGCACTGAAACAAGTTGCCCAGAGAAGGTGTGGATGCTCCGTCCCTGGAAATGTTCAAGGTCAGGTTGGATGAGGCTGTGGGCAACCTGGTGTAGTGGAGGGTGTCCCTGCCCATGGCAGAGGGGTTGGAACTAGATGATCTTTGAGGTCTCTTTCAACCCTAACCATTCTATGATTTTATGATTCTGTAAGTGTATTCATCATACTGCTCCTGAGGGAGAGGGGGAGTGCATCCTGGAACCCACAATGATATTAAATTAATGAATAGGGAGTAAATTTCTGTGGTTTTTTACAACAGGAAAACCACAGGGAAGGATTTAAAACAGAAGGAACCATTTTTCTAAAAAATATATCATTAAATTGCAGATTCCTTTGACATGTAAATTTGTGTAATCAGAAGTACAAGTGAGTCCAAGAAAATATCCATGGAGAACAGGATCATCACTGACTATTAGATATGAGCTCCGGCCTGTGGCTGACAAAGCTTTTGGGCTGCCGACTGCAGGAGATGAGGAGAGAGAGCATCACTATTCTTCCCTTCCTTCTTTCCTGAACATCCAGTGCTGACTGCTGCCACAGCCCCATGCTGGAGGGATGTTTGCTCCAGCCCAGGATGAGTTTCCTCAGCCCTGATACTGTTTTCACCACCTGCAAGCTTCTGTAGTTACTGTAATTTAGGACAAAACTAATTTTCATTTAAAGTACCAGTCATTATGACAAATGCGCTTTCAAACATCTGGACCCTTGTTTTATAGTGTTTGGATGGTGGGAAATCACCTTAAAATATGTTGAATATGTTGAACAGCTGGTGAAAGATTGTTCTAACGGTGTAGCTCCGAAAAGCTCCAGGGAGACCATGTTGTGGTCTTTCAATGCTTAAAGGGGGCCTGTAAGAAAGATGAAGACTTCCTACCAGGGTCTATAGTGACAGGACAGGAACAATGGTCTTAAACAGAAGAGGATAGATTTAGCTTAAATATTAGCATCATGGTTTAGCCCAGCCTGTAGCTAAGCTACCACACAGCCGCTCGCTCACGCCTCCCCACAACCCCAGTAGGGTGGAGAGGAGAGAAATGCAACAAAACACTTCAGGGTCAAGAGAAGAACAGGGAGGGATCACCCACCAACCATGGCCCCAGGCAAAACAGTCTGGACTTGAGGACAAATCCATTTAATTCATTACCAGTTACTTCAGAGAGAATAACAAGAAACAAAGCCAGATCTTAAAACACCTTCCCCCACCTCTCCCTTCTTCCCGGCTCTACCTGCTTCCCCAGCAGCACAGGGGGACAGTGATGGGTGTTGTGGTCAGTTTGTAACACTTTTTTTCTACTGCTCCTTCCTCCTCTGGAGTTGTCTCCTCACACTCTTCCCCTCTCCCACGTGGGGTCCCTTCCCACAGGAGGCAGTTCTCCATGAACTTCTCCAAGATGTGTCCTTCCCACTGAGTCTAGTCCTTTCCCATCAGACTCTTCCAGTGCAGGCTTTTCTCATGGAGTCACAGCTTCTTAAGGCACAGCCACCCGCCCTAGAAGGGGGTCCCTTCCCATGGGCTGCAGGTGCATCTCTGCTCCACTGTCAATCTCCAGCAGCACGGGGTCCTGTCCCATGGGAGACAGTCCTCTACGAACTCCTTTGGGTGCAGGCATCTCTGCTCTGGCTTGTGGTTCTCATCTTGCGGAATCCGCTACCTGCTTTAGGTGAATGTGGCTGCATGGTGATCCTGGAGCCTGACAGGTTTGGCTTCGATTAAAAACAATCATGCGATAAATCCCATGGTAGCCTGTGATTTCAGGATAGTGCGATGTTGCCCTGTGCAGACGCTCTGTTTCCTTGAGTTATGTATTTTTAGATGGAATGTATCACCCATAGCTTTTAAAATTATCTGACAAATTTATCTTGGCAACACTAAAGTTTTGCGCAGCGTGAGATTTTATTAATACGCTGTAATTTCTTAAATGATACTTGATGTCTTTTTAATTAAAAAGGCCATAATGTTTCAATGTCAACATCTCCAGTAGTGCTAGAAGACCTGAGCTTTTGGAATTGATTTCTGCTCATCTCAAAGAAGTGAAACCTACAGGCAGAGCAGCTGAATAACTAAATGTTAAAAGACCCTATTTCTTCAAAGCTTGTCTTTTGATCGTCACATTGCCACTGAGGTTCTGAATGCATCATTCATTGCAGGGAGAATGTTTTCCTATCTCAGCTGGATTGCACGCTGTTATTCTTTTAATTGTAAAGTGTCTCTTTTTCTGAGGCGAAATGGATCTGGTGGTGAACGGCCGTCCTGGCAGACACAGAGAAGCTGCAGATACAGAGCTGCTGCTAGCATTTTCTATACTTATGTTTCTAGAAAGAATCAAAAGCTTGCACCTTTTTTTTTTTCCTTGAAAGATCTGTTATTTTTCTGTGGAAAGCCAACACCTCAACAGCTTAACTAATAACTGGCTTATCCTTGTAACCTGAAACAGTATGTTGTCCTGGTTTTGGCTGGGACAGAGTTAGTTCTTTCTAGCAGCTAGAAGAGCTCCGTGGTTTGGTTTTAGTCTGGGAGGGTGAGCAAGTGGCTGTGTGGCATTTAGTTGCCGGCCGGGCTAAACCACAACATATGTGTAGAAATATCTGCCCAAACTGGCACAGGCATTTTCACTGAGGAAAATCTAAGGTTAGATAAATATCACTAATTCTATTTCTTTCGTTTTCAGCATCTTTAATATGTGCTCTTTCCTTTCCAGCACTATTCTAGGATTGTTTCCTATTCGTATTTCTCATGTAACATTTATTTGATGTAGCTGAAACTTTGCTGGAGTCCCTGCTGTGCACCAAGACCTGATCAACCTCGACATCTGTTGTGAATTGCTCTAGCGCTGCGCAGTCGGAGAGCAGGAGCCAACCTGCAGAGCTGCCGTTGGGCGAATTCCTGACAAATGCAGAGACCAGTTGCCCTTTTTGGGGGAAAAATTTTTATTGAGAAGAGAATCATATTTAAACTCAGCTCTGACTCAAGCGAAGCTGTGCTGCTTGAGTTTCGCCATTGGAACGATGAAGCATTCTCCACGTCACATGTGTTTGTGTGGTGGTGGTGGGGTTATCAAGAAAGAGTGGGATTATCTAATTATTTGTTTTCATGATATATGTATGTTAATAGCAAAAGCAGACAAATGCTAATTGACTGAATGTCTTTCACCCATATGTTGATTTAAATGAACCCAGGCTGATAATGACTGTTCATTTTTCCTGCTCTGTTACCGACGTCTCTTAATAAAGGAGGAGAGATGGGCAGGCAGTTTTAACCTAGTCCATTTTTAACTGGTATTGTCAGCAGGATCACAAGCACTGCTGCTGCAAGGACCATGTATGGCCTCAGTCTTTCAGGCTGCAGACAAGCATTAGGTGAGGGTAAAAAAAGGGCCAGGTTGCTTTGCCACTGACCGAGTGGTAGCCTTTCATTCAGAAAACAAGACTGTTGTGTTGTTTATTGCTGATCTGAAAGACGTCACTTGTTTCAACGTTTCCAAATTATGCTGTGTTTTTAAAATAAGTCAGTGTGCTATGAACTCTTTTCGTGCGTTAGAGATCGTACAACAATGCGTCGCACGATGGAAGATAAATGATGTATTCCTGTGGTGCAAACCGCCGGCTGCCAGTGTGTCAGAGCCAGTCCTTGTCCTTCTACTTTGTATTCATTAGTGCCACGAGGGATACTTATTCACCTTATCTGTTCTGTTCTGGTGATTCACCATTTTTCAACGGAAGAGAGGCGCATGCTAGCAATAAAAGAGATGGCTCGCATCTCGAGAGTAGGAGGCCAGATAATGATACATGTGTGGGCAATGGAGCAAAAACGGAGATGTGAAAAGCAAGATGTCTTTGTTCCTTGGAATCCTTCACCTCCTTCCTGCTCCTCGGGTGAGCCTTGCTTACATGGAGAACAAAAATCAATTCTTCACAAGGACAAAGAGCGGGCTTTGAACCAGCCCTGTCATAAGTTGGATGGGACTTCAGAGGTACGCAGGACAGCAAGGAGTTCATCCTGTGGAGGGGAGAAAAAAGCACCGTGTATGGTGTTAGAGAAATTTCTGAGACGGTCTCTGTTCTCAAGATCACTTAACTCAGTATTAGATGTGGGTGACCAATGGCACCAAGAGCTCATTAGATACTGCAATTACAATGTTCAGCTGAATGAATTAGAGAAAAAAAAGTTGAAAAAAACAGAGAGTGTGGCTTTCTGAAATGCGGTTCCAACTTTTTCCCACATTGCAAACAGAGTTTTGAAAATACAACAGCTTTTGAAGTGGCTGTTAAACCTGTGCTGCCCATGTCGCGCTGCTCAAAGGCTTTCAGAAGCCCTAATTCAGAATTAGAGCAAGCAACTATACAGCTCTCTATGGCTGCAGATACTATTCATGGTTGCAGCGAAGTCTGTTTACCTGACCTGATTTCACATCAGAAAGAATTAGCTGTCAGACAACAACTTAAAATAGACCATCACCCAAACCAAGGAGCTTTCTGCCAACCTCAGAACAAAAGAACAAACTCTTCTCTGCAGAAGGCAGACCGTGAGTGCGCCCTGACCGTGCAGAGAAGACAGCAGACGGGTCCTGGTGGGGCATGGTTGAGGTACTACCACGTTTTTAAAGAAGAGGAATTGACTGACCTCATAGAGCATCACGTTCCTGAGATACATATTACTCACTCATACTTTGACCATGCCGATTGGTGCGTGTTTGCAGAGAAGGCTGAAGTGTGGAAGATATAGGGGAAATTTCCTTATTGAAATGCACAGAGAATACTTCAGGGCTTTCTTCCTTTTGAAAGCTCAGCGCCTTTGAAAATCTTTCCTGAAGCTTTTTATAGCCTTGGGTTTGTTTTGGAGGAGAGTGGGATATATGAGGAGGAGAGTGCTTTGAAACTCTCAGGTTCTGTGACTTTGTTTTCTTTGATTTTGTTCTTAAAATACATCTCTGTTCAAATCTTTTTTCTAGAGCTATTATTTCAGACTGAGCACATTTTAGCACACTGATCCCTTTTCATAAACAGCTACCAGCTGTGTTTTGTTGCTTGAAAATGGGTAAAATAAAGTTGGAGAGTGATTGCTGGATTATTTTTACATGTGCATTAAAAGTCTTTGTTATTCATTTATAACTATATAATCATTAATGTCAACTTTTTATTTTAAAATTTATTGTACTCTGCCACTTGATGTAACGTAATGCAGGAAGTAATTGAAAGATGCACTATTTTACTATAGTTCACTTTGTCAGTTCTGGTCATATGAGACAGTGTTTTATGAGAATTACTAGGTGTACAGAGCCCTCATGGCAGAGACAGTAACTCATGACACTGTCATAGTCTTGAGATCTTTTTCATTGCCTTGTAGCAGTCATAGTCAAGAAAACAAAGGGATATTTGCCTCCATATATGCCAGTACATGACCTCCCAAAAAAATAGTTTAAAAGTGAGCTTGACATGTATGCTTAAGGATACAGTATATATAAATATGATAAACCAGCTTAAGGATTGCTTTTTCTTCCTGTCAGCAAAATTAGGAGGAGTCAGAAGGATTTAGTAACTCATTTAAATCTGTACAGTGAATGAGCATAGCACAGAAGCGTGTTCCAGAGATCACTAGTCAACTGAGAAAATATTTATTAACATCAGCATGCAATACTAATGCTTTTATCTACAGATTTGCCTTTTGCAAAGAAGATCAGATTTTTTATCCAATTTTTATCAATAAAGAAAATGAGGTAATTAACTTTGCTTAACGTTGCAATGTAGAGTAAGTATATGGAAGAAAAACCAAGAAAAATCCCAACCAACACGGCTGCTTTGCTGATGATTATTTATGTGCTGGGGAGTGCTGTCTGTAATTTTACTTCTTACCTTTGTTTCTGTGGATTTGTGAATCAGCAAGTCAGAGATCAAACTAGTTTTCTGAGAAATAAGCCCCTGCATGTTGTTTACGTGTCTGTCAGTAGCAGATGCATATCATGTTTTCAAACGTAGTATGGAACCGTGCAGTAATCTGAGGTTTTTAATGCAGCTTTAATTCAATTTGGATATAATATCTGTAATCACATTTCCTTTACTTCCTCCCATGGAGTTCATGTCGGTGGTATCATAGTACATCTTGTATTTTCAGGTGGAAAAGCTAGAGGGGCTAATCAGTCTCCTCCATCTGTAATGACCGTCTCTGCGGTGCTCCTTTTTTTCCCCTAAATGCCAGTATCATTGTGCAAGTGAAGAAAATAATTTTCAATCACAACATGTCGCTGCCGTTCAGCTCTGACAACACTGTTCCCTTCATTTTGTACGCTTTTTTCCATTGCCAGAAGGACTTGACAACATCTCCCTGTTTTTCAGTGCAGCTTCAGATTGCACTAAGCAGCAGCAGGAGGCTGCAGCTCTGAGCCTCTCCATCACGCCTGCTCCTATGGTTCAACAGGCTGTGAACACACACAACACACCAGAAAAATGCCTTTGATGGTAGCTGCCAGTCCTTGCTCTCAAGCACACCTGATGTTTAGTTTTCCTGGAAACAAACACAGGTATTTTACCTGAATTTGACTGATCCTCTCAGAAGAGTTTAGCCTGCTCCAGCGTTGCTTGAATGAAAGGTGTTCTTCATCTCCAGTTCTTCCCTAGGGTGCAATGAGTCACCGCTAGATTTCTCCTAATGCTGATACCTCTGGTCTGCCTGCTCAGGGTCAGGTGTTCCCAAACAAGGTCCACAACACAGGAACAGTACTAGCCTAACTGAAAGGAATTTTAATCTCTGGACAGCTGTCAGCGGCTCTAAAAGCAACTCTCCCCTTTGACAAGGAGTTAATGTCCTTGTCTGGAATAAAGCAAAGTGCAAAGGCCCACTTCTTGTGTAGGGAAGTACTGCCTAAGGCGTGGGTTAAACCTTCTTCCACACAGGATGGCTTCCACTAGTGATGGTTGCCCCTGGAGGGCGCTGAGTCCTTCCTGGGATCAGAGCAAATTCAGCCTCTTGCAAACGAAGCTGCCACAGGATGAGGCCCTGGCTGTGCAGGGAAAGAAAGTGAAAACATGGATTTGTTTGGAAGCACCATGTATCAATACTTCCTCACATTTATGCATGTCACAAATGTTATAAAGCCATAAACTCTATTTGAAATTCCCGTTTTGATCTGGATGCCAGTAGCAAAACTAGGACTCGGTTCATTCCTTCATTTCTACATCACAGTCTGCGTTTGCAGTCCTCAGGGTAGGTGCTACCTTGTGCCAAGGGATGTAGCAGGGAAATGCTCTGCACTCCTGAGCAGTGTTTGGTCCTAGTTTGTTTTCCTCTTGCACACTCTGCTTTTCTGAGCTGGATTTCCAAATAGAAGGATACAAATTTTCTGGCCTCCTTTAGGCACGTAGAACGCAGATCTGTAAGACTAGCTTTGTGCTCCGTGTTGCTTTTGGAGTTAATGGCAAGAAATAGCCCTTTTAGAGGACAAATAATGAAACACACCTTGAGCAACTGTTTGGATTAGAGGACTCATTCTGCACCTGCTCATCTGTTCTGTGGCTTTTGGAAGTACATAGGCATCATTTAATTTCTGAGGATGGAAAAGAGGAGCAGGAACAAAAGCGAAATCAGTCAGACTCTTCCTCCACCCTGCCTTTTGGCCAAGCAGTGCTGCCTACATATCCCTATTTTGTAGGAATCACGCAGAAAAAAATCATTGTTAAGGTGGAAAAAAAAAATACAAAAAGCAGCAGCCAAGCTCTTCTTTACAGCATCTGCCGCTCTGAATTTATGGTCTTTCGAGGCCTCGCCTGTCCAAGGGATACTTTCAGAAAAGCTTCCAATGTCTGACACTATCTCTAATCTACCAACGGTGACAACCTTTACAGATGCTAATGCTAATAAAGCAAATGTCTTCTTGCTTTTTCTGATTTGCATGTCCCTAAAAATTCCCCAGTGTCAGAGATTTATCAATTTTCTCCACAGACAGTTGTTTTCCTAATTTCCTTTGTGGGCTTCTTGGAAGTCACTCACAGCCACCCCAGGATCCGCGAACTCAGCCTGGGGTCTTCTGTTCAGTGCTTGCCACATTAAGCACTGTCACATCGAGTCCCACGCAGCCCACGTGAAGTCGGCATGGTGGCTGCAGCCAGTGCTGCTCACATCACCAGAGCTAAGGCACTGTGAGCACGTCAGTGTTTATCCTCCTTTGGCGTAAACAGGTTTGATGAGTGTGAGTCTATCATAAAAGGTTTTTGCTCACTGGGTAAATGTCTGTCTTCTAATTGTCTGCTAATTGGCAAACAGCTAATCCCACTTATTATCAAAATTCTTTTTCCAGAGAAAACTCAGCCAAGAATTTCATAAATCCTTTCCCCTCATCCCTTTTAATTTTCAAAATCGTTCCAAGTATTATTTGGTAGCTATCACCTAAGGAGGTGTTCTGTTTGAGTTAATCAGCTGCTGCAAGGTTATCTGTGATCTATTTGAAAGTGCCTTAGCCAGCATCTTGCCTTCTGTCTTAAATAGTAATTACTGGCCTAAAATTGTCATTTACCATAGACATTTGTACTGACCTCTCAAGATCACCCACGAAATTAAAAGTGGAAGAAGCCTATTGGGTCACTTGCTCTATCCTCCAAAGTGCATTTATTCTTCACGCTGTGTGGCAAGGAACCCAAGTGTAGGGTATGATTGAGAACACTGCAGTTAACTCGTCTTTGAAATGTAAATACAATTAATGAGTATACCTGCCTTCCCCCAGGATCTGCCCTTGTCTGCTTTGTCATTCTGACTTCTTTCTTCCTTTCGTCTCTTTGATGGGGCTCCTGATTTCCTTTCCTTCCTTCTCACTCAAGACTGAAAACAACATTTTGCAGGATTCCAAGTGGTAAAAAGCACAGAAAATATTCCACAGATTCCTCAAAACATGTGCTTTACTAGCTTGCCTTTCATATCTCTTTGTGACCAGGACTGTGCTAAGTGTCACCTTCGTAATTTGGCACAACAAATCATTTCACATGAACATACTTTTGCACGTTTAAAAAAGAACACCAGCTTGCTTGTGGTGAAAGCCCACATTGGCAACATTTAGCTATAGTGAAACTATGCCATTCACTGGCTGTCACAGACTTCCAACTAAAAGCACCACATTTAATACAGCAAAGTAAATTGCCCTAGGCAGAAACAAGAAAAAAAATTTGTGGAAACATTGAGTCAGCCAAGAGAGGGAGCAGGACAATACGTCTCCATCTCTCAGACTTCAATCGTCCCAAACCCAAACTGTGCTGTTTATAACTGTATATAGGGGCTTGAAAAGAGATTTAAAAAAACAAAACTAAACAAAAAAAAACCAAAACAAAACAAAACAAAAACAAAACAAACAAGAAAGGTATTTTAACAGTAAGCCAGGCCAGAGTTGCTATAGAGTAGGTATGGGACCATAAACAGAAAAGGCACCTTCCACAAAACCAGTTTGGGTAGCAAAATGCAAGCTTCCTACTGATAAAGCCTAGCAGCATTTTTTTCTTCCACTAGCACTTGCCCTTCACCCTCATATTCAGGTATCTCTACACAGCTTTGTAAATTAAAATTGAAAATGTTTTCTACTGCACCCTGCTGATCTACTACGTGTTGGAGCACAACCTCTTCCCAACACAGCAACACTCATTTCATGTGCAGAAGGTTGAGTAGATGTGGCAGAAGGCCAACACAGCTGAGTGGAGATTTCCTTACCAAGCTCAAATGTGTAAAGGGAGGTTCCAATCAGAAATTTTTAGAAAGTAGAAAATCAGAAAAATATTTTCCCTGTGAGGGTAGTGAAATGGGCTGCCCAGAGGAGTGGTGAATTCTCTGTCTTTGGAGATACTGAAACCTCAACTATTGAGGGCTGAGCAACTCCACACTGGCTGGAACCTGCTCGGAGCAGAGGATTTGACAAGACAACCTCCAGAGGTCTCTTCCAACCTACAGCACCAGAGGCAGGAGGCAGACCTTGTCTTTTACAAGAAAAGTTACTGAAGAACTGCTATCCTGGGCAAGGCTTGCCAGCCACAGCCCAAGAGACTGGAATGAGAACAGGTACATGCTGAAGCCTGGAGGCAAAAATGGGTAACTCTGGTGCCAGACTGGCAGAAAAGGAGGTGTAAGGAGGTTTAAGACTGGGAAGATTTAAGACTGGTTGGAGGATTACAGCTACTGAATTTGGGGTGTCCTCATGAAAAGGGAGCTCTGGGACACTAGGGAATCATAGAATCATAGAATGGTTTGGATTGGAAAGGACCTTAAAAATCATCTAGTTCCAATGCCCTTGACATGAGCAGGGACACCTTTCCCTCGGTCAAGTTGTCAAAGCATCATCCACCCTGGCCTTGAACACTTGCAGGGATGGGGCATCCACAACTTCTCTGGGCAACCTGTTCCAGTGCCTCACCACCCTCAGAGTGAGGAATTTCCTCGTTAGATCTAATCTAAATCTGCCCTCTTTCAGTTTAATTCATTGCCCCTTGTCCTGTCACTACACAGAGGTGTATAGCAGACAGCACTTCTGGGCTGGGAAGGAGGACCTGGGTATTGGTGGCTGTAAAGCAGAGCAGTTTGATGGACACAGCAGCCTGGAGCTTTGGGGAGAAGTACTGGGGCTACCTGAAGATCCCATGTTTTAGGGCAGGGAAACGTGCAGAAACTGCCTTTTCTTTTTCTGTTCTTGGGCATACAACAGCTACAGACATACCCCAGGATGACTCTTCTCCTGACCGCTTTCTCATACACCAAACCAGGCTGCTTTGCTTGCTTTCCTTCTAGCTCATGAGCCATGACTGCAGTGGACCACATCAATGAAAGGGGTAGTTTCCACCTAGTGAGCCCTGCGAACCCCATGGGCTGATGGGGAAGGCTGGTGAGCAAGCTAGATTTGAATTACAAGTATTAGGCAGTAACTTGTACACTGACCATCATTTTCAGAAATTACAGTCAATTAGCCCTTTTACAAGTGTTTTAAGAGATTCCAGCATTCCTGTTTCCCTCAAATGCAGCTGTGCAGACCACTGATTCATCAAATCTTGCAGAGGCTTCAAATGAGCGGTTGGATGGGAAAGGCAGGGACACCATCAAACAGATCAGCCACAGATACACAATAGAAGTTATTTCCATCATGGAGGCAGAATTTTAACAGCTATTTTTAACCTCTAACTTCTCTCCTAAATGCACTGCTAGGTAACAGTAAAATGCATTAATAAGTAACATTAAAATAAACCTATTCATTGAAAACAAAATGAATCACTCTAGTTTAAATCTCTTTAGATGGAGCAAACACAGATTCCAGGTCTCCAACTTCTGGCTGAGTGCTCCAGCTTTGTGCTATGGAGCTTTACTCCACCCTTCGGAAAAGCGTGAGACTTGCTCACCTCCTGCAAGGAATATTTGTAGATCCCTGCCTAGGTAGATGGGTCCCAAGCAGAGACCCATCTCCCTTGCAGCTGTCCTTTAAGTGTCTAAAGCCAGCCCCTGTCTTGTCTTCATGTTTCTGGTAGCTGACCTCCTCTGCCTGTCTCTAGCCACTCTCAAACTGACTTCTGTTGTTTCCATCCATCTTCATTCTTGGAAATGGATTTCAGGTATTTCAGCCTCCTTTGCAAACCAGGTGAGAAGGGGACCTGAAGAAGAGGTGGAATCTCAAGGGTAGTGCAGACATGGTTTGAAGGGACCCTGAACAGAAGACAGCATGCACAAGGTGGAGCTAGGAACCTGCACTCCAGCAGTTATCATGGCATGAAACTACTCTGGGAATAACACTGAAAAATAGCAACGGTGAGTAACTAACTTTTGGGAGGTGCTCCCCGAGAAGGAGTTAAATGTAACTGCAGGAATTCCATGGGACTGAGAAGTTGTAATTTTGATAAAGAGCTGAATGTCACTTAAAGGACTATCGAGGACAGATACCTCACTGTATCAATGGCAGAGGTTTCCCTTGACACAGCCAAACAGACATTTCTTCAAGCTGCAGGTACTCTTGTCTTGCTGAGCCACCCATACGCATTGCTACTGGACCATGACTGATTTTGATGGAGCACTGTGGTGTGGCAGCAAGGAAACTCCCAACACTGTGTTACTCCAGGGAAGTAGAGGACAGGAACCTCAGCTGTTGCCCAGCAGTTTAGATGACATTTAAAATGTCATGTTCCTAATGCAGGGTCCATGGTGAAAGACTGACACCTACTCCATGCCTTGGGACAGGGCTGAAGATCAGCTCCAAGAAGATGTCAGGACAGAGGTGGTGATGGGTGCTCCAGCACCTCTGCTAGAAGAAACTCAACTGGGTGGGTATATGCTTCAGGCTCCTTCTGCTTTTATTATCTTGTGTCTCACTCCCGTTTAGGAGATGACAGACCCATCCCCACTGAAATAGCACTGAACACTCAAACGATTGGCACAACATTTACTAGCGCAGGGATTGATGAAACAGTATGCAATTTCTTCCAGAAGTTTGGCACACACCCTGTACACAAATGTAGAAGAAAATCTGTTATGGGAATGTTTAATTGCTAATAGGCTCATTTTTCAGACAAGCAAAGCATCCACTGCTTTAAAATAATACTGAGTTAGGCCCCAATTGTCCTAGTTAATTTGGACTGAAAATAATTTCAATTCTGATGACAGAGAAAATTCTGAGTCAGTTTCTCAAAGTATTGAAGTTAATGGCAAACTCTTTTCATCTTGGTCATTTTGTGATGTGCAGCTAATTCCTGACATGCAACTTGCACAACGTACTGTTGATGAGCCTTCGGGGCACATTCGACAATCGAGGGCAATTTCTTTTGCATGCTTAATGTATTTACATTCCTCCCCTCTCTGTGAAAAATAAAGATCGAGAGAAGTACCGTTGGCCTTCAAGAACAAGCAGCACATCTCACTGTCACATTAAGACAACTTTTGTTTAGCAGACTACAACTCTGGGTTTTGGTTTGAGTTACTGATTGAAATCCAGCGCAACAAATTCTTACCGTACTCATTGTTAGCGCAGGCATAAAATGTTCAGAAGCATTAAAGGCTGCTCAGGCACACCAGAGCTCTTTCCAACAAGACAAATTACAGCTATTATTTTGTACCAATGAACTGTAATCATCTTGAGTTCCCTGCACTGGAAGGAGAATTTGTGATAATGAACTCTTCTCTTGTCTACCTTACCTTCTAGCCTGTGACAGTCAGGGTACTTCTTTGGTAGACAAGGGGAAATTCCTCATGTCAGCTTTGCTCATATGAATTTATTTAACAAAATACATTTTAAAAAATCAGTCTTCTAATCAGACAATATGTTTATGATGATTAATGCTCAAGTAGAGTTGCTTGCCACAGATGTCTAAAAATAATGCGATTTTAAAAATAACATTTCCCACCCCAGTTAACACTTGGACTTCAGAAACAGGGAATAAAGTCTGAAAGCACCACTCGCCCTTTGCAGAGCAGAGAAAGATTTAACTAAAGTAGTTGCTGCCTTTAGTTTCTTGATCATTTTTTTGAATCGGTTTCACCTCTGGCTTTCTGTGCTAGCATGAAGCTGACTCCTCTGCAATCTCTTAGACTTGTTCAGTGCTTAAGCCCCACCCGGGTGCGAGCAGCTTGCAGTTTTCATTGGAACTAGCAGGAGGTGACGCTGGATGAAAGCAAGGATAATCCTCTCAGCATGTAATTCAGAAGCAATTTTAAGCAGGTCTCCAAAGATGAAATCAGCTGAAGAAATGGATCATCTAGAGGTTGGTCCTGTGCTATTCAGTGTTTAAAAGTCTATCTGCACTGCCTCTCCCACTTGATCTGTGAAGCAGGTGTGCAGTGCTCAGCGTAGGTCCTGAACAGCGCTGTCCCTGTGTGCATGCAGGCTGCGGAGGCAGCCGTGCCCACCCCACCTCAGCAGCCCCTTGCTTACCAGGCTAAGGTTCTGCTTTTCTGGTGGAAGGGTTATATGGTAGCCTCCTGAGGGAAGAAATGGCAGAAAACTCCTTTTTGTTTCTGACAGCCACCTGCTCATACATTCCCATCAGCACATTTGTCAGTGCACAGCACGAGGGATGGGGTTTACTGGTCCCCACTTCCTCCAGCACAGCACAGGAACACAGTTCTCCGCCACACTGCCGCTAAGCAAGTGCTACAGCTACCCGAAAGGGAGGGGAAGCAGCATCCAAGGCAGTTGGCCTCTCAGATGCTCCCTAAGAGCACAATGCTTACTGATCATTATCACAGAATATCTCAAGTTGGAAAGGACTTCTAAGAATCAGTAAGTCCAACTCCCTGCTCCTTGCAGGACTACCTAAAACTAAATCGTACGACTAAGATCATCATCCAGATGCTCCTTGAACTCTAATAGGTTTCATGCTGTGACCATTTCCTTGGGGAGCCTGTTATCGATACTAAGGCAAAATTGCCTTAAAAATTACTGTAGAAAGGAAAAATACGTGCAGATACTTACGAGATACCGTGCCCATGTGTTTAAACTTGTGTGTTCTAGACTGTGGAAGACAAAGAGGCAGGAGCAGTGTGGAAAAATAACAGAAATTGGGGGGGAATGGGAGAATATTATCCCCCAAAGTTCAGTTTACGTCTTAACATGAGCTATAATATTAGAGCAGCCTTGAGATAAGACACAGTTGCTGCTCCCAGGAACAGAATGCACTTGGGAATGGACAAGGCCTGCTTCTAGTTGGACAGAATGTGCAATATCTGTGATGTGGGGAACAGAGTGGTACGGAGGTAACACGGCTCATCCCTGTTATCATGGATAAAGAACGTCCGGCAAAGATAACCACATATTTACTATCAAGGAAGATGGATCACAACTACTACCTCAGCAATGATGGTGAAATCATGTTCTGAAGCTGAACTTTGCTCATTATAACATCAATATAATACCAAAACACACCTCCACCTCACAAGCTACCCGCCTCCGGGCTGCACAAAAGTATGTAAGACTAGAGTCACTCAAGCCCAACCTAAAAGTAAAGAAATAGTATAAAATGGTGAAAGAGAAGGAGGATGTTACGGACAACACCTCCATCGAAACGTCTGGGATCAGTCGACGGGCTGGACCTCTCTTCTCACCCCCACAGGGACGCCTGTTGGGTAAGAGCTCTGTGTTATGCGCACTTAGTTACTAACACCTTGCTAGCTTTTGAGTATCATCACTGATCAGTTCTAGTTTTACATTATTCTAAACCAAATCTGTTTTCCAGTCAGTCCCTATCACTGACTATCTTAGAATCTGTATCCTGTAGCGAGCATAAATAATCAAATTTATCATATATACATATGAAATATAAGTTTCTGGAAACTCCGTAATCGATAAAGAGACTATAAGGGATTTGGCCCATTGCACTGCCCTGTAAAGTCCCTGAACAGGTTAGGCAAACACCCTCCAACTTAGCGGGCTGCCCAGGGTGGGCAGGGGGGTTGGGTACAAGGATCTCGTCTTTCTTGGGAAGCCAATTGGCTGATCAAACTGCTCCCTGATCTCTGTTGACCTGACCTTGTGTCATAACGTGACAAGCAGGATCAGCATGGGGAAACACTGGCTTTTGGGAAGTCATAACCATTTCCTCTGTCAGGGATCCTTGTTCATTATCTCATTTTTCCATCCTTGACTGCTCTTGATTCATCCCAGGTAGAACATAATAAAAATGAAACTTCAAGAGGCGGCAGCAAGAACATCTACAAAGAGATGATTGATGTTGGGGTTTCAGTCTCCTAGGCAAAGCAGCTGAGATCTTCTGAAACAGCAAGTTGCTCCTCTGCTTCCTCTGACTGACAACCCTATGATCCAGCTCCCACCTCTCCACCCTCTGCATTAATACTGCCCCTGTGCATTCCAACACTAGTCCACAAATCTCTACATACATTTCTCCCACATTAGTCTTTGGTGTTGGGATGTTTGGGGGAGAGGGGGAAGAAGTGTTTCATCATCTTTCGAACTCATACTTTTGCTTTGTCACACTACACTTGTAGTAGGCAGTGAAGTTCATTCGGCTTTCAAAAATCAGTAGGTAAGACCAGGCTCCTAAAAGAGGGAGCAATTTGTGCATGCGGTAACTACGCCCCCTCCACCGTTCTTGTGCTCTTCTTCGTAATGGATTTAAGTACTCATTTCCACTGTCACTGATTTAATGTTTTTTCAGGATCTCTGACAGTCACACTCACACTCTGATGAGCTACTACTGCTGTGGATTCGGGTGACAAGAACAGATGGAAGAAAAAAAAAATTCATCTTCTGGACAACTTCAGTTTTAAGGAGAGCAGTTGAGCATGAAGAAAGTCAGCGCTGTCTTACTGAGAATGAATCTGAAGGCAAACTTCATTAACACCACGCATGGGATGGTCAACTTCCTGAGAACAGCAGGAACACGACCATTAAGGATTAATGCTGCCTATGTATGTTTTACACAGGATGATAGAGTCAGTAAATTCTTCATCACTAGAGGAAGGGCCCTAGCTTCCAAAAAACTGCCATTATGCATAAACTAGCTCTGACACAAAAATCCCCAAATACTAAACCCTTCCCTGCTAAAAAAAAGAAAAGGGGGGGAGGGGTTGGATGTGAAATAGTATTTAAAGATAAAGTGAAACAAATACTATCTAGTAATAGCCTAAATTAGCAGAGTGAATTAACAAGGGTATGAATTCAGTCACTTTTAGGGTACCATAGTACATATGCATAACATATGAAAGACTAAGCACCAAGTGACAGAGGTGGTGGTGGGTTTTTTTATTATTTTGAGGGGCTGTTTTTGTCTTTTGTTTTTGGCTGTACATGTTTGGGTTTGAACTTCAGTGGCTCCCTTTAGTCTTACAATGGAGGGGGGTATATACCACCTTTCTGAAAGACAGTCTACATCAAAGCAAGTAAATGCACATACCTAGGTAGGCAAAGACAGTGTAAAACACTAATTCAGCATTTCATTCGTTGTTCATACTTTTACAATTTATTTTGCCATTTTAAAAATGTTACATATCAATTTGAGAGGTGAAAGAATATTTGTTAAAAGTTGAAACTTTACCCTTGGTTAAAGCACAGTACAAGAAATAACCTTTAACTGAACACCATTATGTATGTTGAGGTGAACCCAAAAGCGTCAGACAGCAAGTGGACTTGCTTTATACAGGTATATCCCTTCTAAACAAAATGTTCCATGTTGTTAAACTGATTCACAACCAACACAAAAGTATTGCTCAACCACAATTTCAATGCAACTGCTTATAAACAAGAGTCAGAAAACATTCTCTCTCAGCACACCACAGAAAACTGTGGCTAAAATAAAAGCCAGACAAACAGCAAGATACATACATGCTCACACTGGAACTCACCACAGCATGAAAAAAAAAAATTTAAAAAAATAATTTTTTGCTTACAGCCTTGCCCATGAACAATCAAAGAGCAAGCATGCAGCATCCAATCCATGTTCTCTCTTCTTCATGTCCATTTACGAATACTGCAAAGCAAATATGACCTTATACCTCTTCCAAGGCAACTTGCTGTCTTTCTGAAAGGCTAATGTATTTTGTAAGGATCTAAAGATGGATTTGTGGCTGTCAAACCATCCATCTGGTTTCTAAAACTGAACATTGTTCTTTAGTTCACTGTGTTTTATATTAATAGCAAAATAAAATATTTGATTTTTAACTAGACCCACATGCAATCAAGCATGGACAAGTAGACAACATTTGCAACATTACTGGCATCATGACACAACATTCTGCATATGACTTCAAGCATCAGAGTTAGAACATCATGTCATCCAGTCCATCCTCCATAAACTTCTTGTAAATTGCCATAAACTTTGCAACAAATGCTTCCAGATGATAAATGGCTTTGCTGCCCAGTTGCAGGCGGTGTTCATAGAAGGCTGCCATCTGTGCAACTTCTCCCTTCAGTTGTCCATCACAGTTATTTAGAAGTTCAGTCAGTAGGCCCTAAATGGGGAAAAAAATAGAACAGTATTTGGAAAATTATATATATTTTTTTGTTAAGAGAATAACCTCATTTCTCTGAGAAAAGCCAAGCTATGACCAATAGTTCACTCATGAATACAACAGAAGAGGCATTCAACAACCGTTACACCACCTATTTGACAGAATTATATTCATGGAACCATGTCTTTTCAGAACCTTCTTTCAAGATGAATTCCTCATGTCAAAGTAGATGTCACCTACTGTGTTCATAGATGGAAAAGTTGTGTACTGGAACTACTTATACCTTAATAAAGAAAATAAGTTAACCTCATCTCCAAATACTATAACCTTTACTACATGCCAGCACATGGCACTGGGGAAAATTTTTACCAAGATAGCAGGTGTATTAAAATCAGCCATCCAGAGCGACCTTGACAGGCTGGAGAGATGGGCCTGTGAGAACATAATGAAGTTCAACAAGGCCAAGTGCAAGGTCCTGAACATGGGTCAGGGCAATCCTATGCACAAGTACAGGCTGGGCGGAGAATGGATTGAGAGCAGCCCTGAGGAAAAGGACTTGGGAGTGCTGGTGGATGAGAAGCTCAACATGAGCCGGCAATGTGTGCTGGCAGCCCAGAAAGCAAATCGTATCCTGGGCTGTATCAAAAGGAGCGTGGCCAGCAGGTCGAGGGAAGCGATTCTGTCCCTCTACTCAGCTCTCGTGAGAACCCACCTGGAATACTGTGTTCAGCTCTGGAGTCCCCAACACAAGAAGGACATGGAGCTACTGGAACAAGTCCAGAGGAGGGCCACGAAGATGATCAGAGGGCTGGAGCACCTCTGCTATGAAGACAGGCTGAGGAGTTGGGGCTGTTCAGCCCGGAGAAGAGAAGGCTCTGGGGTGATTTTATAGCAGCCTTCCAGTACTTAATGGGGGCCTACAGGAAAGCTGGAGAGGGACTTTTTACAAGGGTATGTAGTGACAGGACAAGGGGCAATGGATTTAAACTGAAAGAGGGCAGATTTAGGTTAGATATAAGAAAGAAATTCTTTACATTGAGGGTAGTGAGGTACTGGAACAGGTTGCCCAGAGAAGTTGTGAATGCCCCATCCCTGGAGGTGTACAAGGCCAGGTTGGATGAGGCTTTGGGCAACCTGGTGTAGTGAAGGATTTCCCTGCCCACGGCAGGGGGGTTGGAACTAAATGATCTTTGAGTCCCTTCCAACCCTAACCATTCTATGATTCTATGAAAATCACTTCCAATCTCAACAGCATCGAGCGCAAAGAGAAACAACATTAATAAATAACAAGGAAAGGGCTTATTTAAAATTTAATTACATTTGTTGATATTTATGTACATATAGACACACACAAGACAGTTTACAACAATACTTCAGTCGTTACAAAAACAAAAAATGCATTATTTTAGACCCGAGACAGCAATAAATGATTGCAAATCCAGATCTCTGTTAAAACAGTCCGGATTAAGCAAGAAGTATCTCTAGATCATTTCAAGTTTATGAAGAGGAGTGGGTACAGAACATCCACATTTGGCCTGACAACAACAGTCCTCAAACAGGGCCATGCAGGATCCACTAAGCCACCATAAGAAAAGTTATGTTTTTAACCATCCTACTACCAAAACTGTCAGAAGGCAGAAATCAGTTAATGTGAAAAGAAATCTTGTAATTATGTCTGATGGCAAAGTCCACCTAGGGTAAGTTGCAAACACTAGCTTTAATCTTTGTTTTGCTCTAGTTGTCTTCAGCATCCTTTTCACCCTCCCTAAAATAAAAACATGCACGTTCCATTTGCTATTTTTTTTCCTCCAAAGATCACTTGTGTCTTTGAAGAGGCCTGCTGGTCTAGCATCCTTCACTAAACCTCTCCACTAGGACATACCAAGTATTGAACAACAAAACTCTTACAAAACAAAACAAACCATATCAAAATTAACCCATAAAATATGTCTATGCTTCAATACAGAAACTGGCCTGAGGAGTCTTCAGGGGAAAAAGCATGTCCTCCTTTATTTTTACTCAGCTATGATGCTACTGTTCTCTGATCACAGAACAAGTTTTAGAAAACCATTCAACAGAGCTGTGAACAAGGAAGCCTGCAACAACAATAATCTAGGCATTTACGTTTTCCAAGCTAGAGAACAGAATCTTCCTGCCCCCAAAATCGACACAACTCGAAACTATCATGCCTAAATATATTTAGCAGTCCAGTATATCGACTGAGATCATGAATGCTATGTATCAGTGTTTGCAGGAACAAGGTCTTTAATTACTGCTTCAGAGCGATAACCTGGACTATTTTGGTTACTCCAGTGGAAAGAAACACAAGAGAAAAGTATCTTTTGGCCACTCATGTCTATTTGGAATGGACACAGCTTTTCATCAATATTTGGCTAATTTGCAATGGGTAGAGGTTTTTTGTTTGTTTGTTTTAAAAAAGCCTCAAATTAAGACTGTCATAGCGTTAATATTTACAACATATTAAGAGCTAGATAGCTGAATTACCTTCATTATAATCTCAGGAGGAATGCAGTGTGTCAGGAGTTCATAAAGCCGTCCACGGACCTCTAACAGCCTGTTGGAAAGACACCACAAAATATCAGAAGTATCTCCCCAAAGCATGCTAATGTGTTTTCACTATTTGTGAAATACGCTGCAGGCAAAAGAAAAAGTCAGCCTAAGCAAAGGGTTTTTTTCTGGTTTTGGTTTTGTCTGTTATTTTAAACCCAAAAGCATGGCACATTTCAATTCAAATGCTACATATCACCTTTCATTCAAAACAGTAAGGTAAGTTAAATGTATTCTCATTACAATGGTCTCAGCTAATCTAGAAGTTACAAGGCTACTACAATTTGTCTGAGGCTTGCCTCCCTTTAATTCCTCTTCATATCCAAATTATTATTCATGCTTAAGATTAGTGAGAAAACATCACAAAATTGATTAGAGCCGCAAGATTCGTTTACACTGTTTTCCCATGTTCATTGTGTACAAGAGTGGGTAAGATGATGAGGTGGCAGAAAGTGACACAGTTATCAATTCTCAACTTTTGATATCAGGAAGTCAGAAGCTACAGGCATTTAAATTAAATACAATAATTTAAGTGACAACTCATGTAACACATGGAACACACTAAAGGATTAGGCTCTGTTTATGTCACCAAGATGGATAAAGGAGGCATCTCCTCCAAATGTGCTTAAAAAAACCAAAGATTTCTCATTTCCAGTTCTTTTACAAAGGTACATTATGCTAAAGATGGTGAAACAGAAGCCTTAAAACAAAAAAAAAACCACACAAATAAACACACACACACCCACACCCAACAGTACAACATGCAACTAAGCTCATGCTCATTTTTGATTACAAAGCTTCAACAGAGAAAAATCAACAATTGTTTCAGTTCCTGAAGCTCATTCAGCCCCCTCAGGTAACTTTTAAAGCTCACTTCCTCTGGCTGCAAAGTAGCAACGCCAGTAGAAATGCCAGAAAGTTACATGTAACTAAAGTAAAGATGCCACATTTTGAAATATAACAATTTTTAGGTTTGAGAGTACACCAAAAACATAATTTATAGCTGCAAGAAAGTGTATTCACTCACCTTTGTGGTGTCTGTTGACCGACAATAGCATTTGCAGTCTCTCTCAAATAAACTTCCCAGTCCATCTCAGGAATGTCTTGATCAGCAGTAAAAGGATACCTATATAATAATAATATTGTTAAAAAAACTAAAATCAAAGTAAATTGTCACCTATTCTAACAAGGACTCAAGTAAGTTCATCTATGTGTTTAAAAGTATAATTTACATTAATTTTCAGCCATGACTTACTGTTGTACTCTGCAGGACTCACACATAAGTAATGCTTTCCGAAGATTTCTACCAGATTTCTCTGCAAGCCTTTGAGCCAGTTCCTGAGGAAGAGTCAGGCCTTCTTTCTTACACACGCTGGACAAGACATGGCAGATCTAGACAGGAAACAGAGCAGGGAGTACAATACTTAGCAAACAGTTTAGCACCTACAAATTCTCCTGTTTGAATTTATCTAGTAAGGAGTTTTAAATAACCTATTTTTAATTCCATTTCAACATACATCTTCAATGCTGGGAGCAGGCACTCGTACAGCCAGGCATCTGCTTTGAATAGGTCCTATAATTTTTGACATGGAGTTGCAGCACAGGATCAACCTGCAGGTCGCCATGTACTTCTCCATTGTTCTTCGCAAAGCGTGCTGAGCATCTTTAGTGAGTTTGTCAACTTCTGTTAACAGCACCACTAAAAAAGGATTAAAAATAGTAGGGTCTTTTTATTAATATCAAATCTTTCTAAGAAAACAAGTACTTTGACATATGAGCAATAATACCAAAATAAATGATACAAGCAGAAAAAGGCAGCATAATAAAGGTTAAGACAACTTGCGTGCTTTTCTGACTGTTTAACTTTCTGCTCCTTCACACCTTGTATTCACGTCCTGGAACATCAATTTCTTCAGAGCAGGGCCTACAACACTTCAGTGCCAAAAAACAAGCCAGGTAGGTGTAGCAGCTTTCACTTCGATCATTAGCACAGTAACTTTTTAACAGAATTTTTAAGTAAGAAATGCAAAAGAATTTGTGGCATAAAGACATATGAAAAAGCAAAAATTTCTTAAAGACTCCCCTCAATACATTCCATATTTAAAAGTCAATGTCTTAGCTTAGAAGAAAGCTGCCTTGTTATTGGAGCTGCGGTACCTTTCTGGTCTTTTAAAGAAAAACATATTTAAAAAAATGCTTCAGAACAACCAGGAGACACCTAATATGAAGCAGCTGACCTGACCAGCTACCTTCTGCAGGTTCCTCCACAGGCAACTCGTAGATTTCAGTACTCTGAATGGTTCAGTGAGAACAGCCTGGAGGAACAAGTCAGCCCAATACTCTTCTTCCATTTCTCTTCTGGTTATATATGCAGTCTAAGGAGGCCAGTCAGCTTACCAGATACTTTGAGGTGCATGGTATGACTGCAGCTGTAAGGATACACACCAATAACTGGGAGAACCTGTCTGTGTCTAGCAGCTTAGGTGAAATACAGTATTTGTTGAGAAGAGTGAGGAAAACGAGACAAAGTACTAAATCCATGACCATTTTCAACTATTTTCTGCTCTACTCTATCTGTCAAGGTTTCCTCTCTCCTTCAATCTCTTGTTACATAGCTCTGATTTTGCTTTCAGTTTAGTCACAGGCAGGAAAAATAAGTCAGTTGTAGTCACATATGTGTCTTGGAAGACTCAGTGAAAGCCTTCATTTTTTACCCAGTGTCCTTCTGTATGCTATGGGTAAAATACTTCTGAATTTTCTGCCTAAGATAGCTGCTTATTTGTAGCATTTTCGGGGTTGAACTAACACCTAACTTACACAGCACCATTTGCCATAATGTCATCCTGCCCCTCAACTCAATATGAAGCCTCATTAGCTCGTAACTCAACTACCACTGTAGATTATGAAACTCAGTTACAGTGTGTTTCAATGGCAGACTTGGGAAAAACCACAGCAGGAATCCCAGCTCTCTCTGCCCAGCCACAGTCATAGAATCATAGAATGGTTAGGGTTGGAAGGGACCTCAAAGATCATCTAGTTCCAACCCCCCTGCCATGGGCAGGGATATCCTCCACTACACCAGGTTGTCCAAAGCCTCATCCAACCTGGCCTTGAACACTGCCAGGGATGGGGCATCCACAACCTCTCTGGGCAACCTGTTCCAGTACCTCACTACCCTCAATGTAAAGAATTTCTTTCTTATATCTAACCTAAATCTGCCCTCTTTCAGTTTAAATCCATTGCCCCTTGTCCTATCACTACACGCCCTTGTCAAAAGTCCCTCTCCAGCTTTCCTGTAGGCCCCCTTTAAGTACTAGAAAGCTGCTATAAGATCACCTCGGAGCCTTCTCTTCTCCAGGCTGAACAGCCCCAACTCTCTCAGCCTGTCTTCATAGCAGAGGTGCTCCAGCCCTCAGATCATCTTCGTGGCCCTCCTCTGGACTCGTTCCAGTAGCTCCATGTCCTTCATGTGTTGGGGACTCCAGAGCTGAACACAGTATTCCAGGTGGGGTCTCATGAGAGCCGAGTAGAGGGGCAGAATCACTTCCCTCGACCTGCTGGCCATGCTCCTTTTGATACAGCCCAGGATACGGTTGGCGTTCTGGGCTGCCAGCGCACATTGCCGGCTCATGTTGAGCTTCTCATCCACCAGCACTCCCAAGTCCTTTTCCTCAGGGCTGCTCTCAATCCATTCTCCGCCCAGCCTGTACTTGTGCATAGGATTGCCCCGACCCACGTGCAGGACCTTGCACTTGGCCTTGTTGAACTTCATGAGGTTCATGAAGTTCAGTCATTCAACTCTACCCTGTCCTCCTAAGGAACCAGCACAAGAGAACCTCATACTAAGTATTTAACCACTCAAGATATTTCTACAGTGGAAGAAAAATGGGAGATGGTTTAATCTGGGAAAGGTTCATGTGTGCCCTCATGCAATATACAGGTACAAACAAAACAGTCAGCTGAAATATCTGGAAAACAAGTTTAAAAAGTACTTTGACTTGTTTTAGCTGGTTTTACTCACCTTTAAAGTCTCGTTGAGTACTTGTCTCAAGCTGTTGGGATTGTGCTACTGTCTTCAAGAGTTCCTGAATTACTACACGGTCATTGTTTCCTGCATCACTGTACCAGGAGTTTGAATAAAACTTGTTTTAAAACAACTTTATACTGCATATAAAATACACCCTCCTAAGCAACCCCTTGGTCAACTGACTAAACCAGAAAGTCAAGAGAATTCAGAACCTGCTGAGGTTAGAATTAAGCTCACCACACATACTTTGTTGAAAGTTACCTTCCCAATAATAAAGACAACCCAAAGCTTATGCAGGCACAGCTGGATTAGTAGCACTGCATGGAGAAGTAGTGAAATTGTTATCAAATGTTTTATTAACTCTTTAAAATAGAACTTTTTTTTTGGTGTGAGAAATCTAAACTATTGTTACTTGCAATTTGGACAAAGACATGTAATGTGAGTATTTTTACTCATTATGGGAAGAAAAAATAAAGTCTAACCAGATAATAGGATGCCTGACTGAAAACACTGATGTAAATGCACAGGTTTTTTTTCCCCTGAAAATTAGATGTCATGCTATGAACAACGTATACCATTAACAGAAACTTGAATGGCAGGCACAGTGAAGTTAAAGAGCTTTACTAGTGAAAGACTGATACTCAAATACTATTACAGCACAGATAGTTCACTTTTTTTCCTCTCAGAGGGCAGGAAAACATGGGGAAATACTTGATTTCCTTCTTGCCTCTTCTCCTTACTATCCCCTAGAGAAGCACTGCACAGCTTTCTCAGTCCCCAGGTTAGTAGCTCAGCTGGCTTGACTCAGATTTGACAGCCACTGGGGACTGACTTGCAAGCTAGATTATTGAAAAAGCAAAGAAAAAGAAGGGGAAAAACCCACACTCTTTAGCATTCCCAGACTATCGCCTTCACACAGGCAGCAGTAGCTCTGCAATATTTCACCAACAAGCAAATGAAAAAGGCCATTTGTCTGTTCTGTTCTAGTCACCACTCAACCAGACCTTCCCCTTTCTTGCCAAGGAGAAGGCAGCAGAACATAGAGAAGTGTATTAGCTCAACAGCTGACAATCTGCTGAACAGGCTACGCTGACTTGACTGCAGAGATCTGTCCTTCAGAAAGGGAACAGACCTGTGACTACAGCACAAAAAAAACAAACAAACAAGCCAGTTCTACCTAGGAGCTAGGCCAGTTTTTGGAAATGGAAAGTGATTAACTTTCCTAACATCTAAAGTTAAATTATTCTCTGCAGTAATGGAGAACCCAGAGTTATAATTTCATGGTGAAAGATTATCCTTGATATTATGTGACCACACATGTTCCAGGAAAGCAACGAACAAAGGTAGTTACCACACAACCATTTAATTTTTGTTGTTCCTCATTCTTTCATTACCCACTCACTCAGGAGCACCCATTTTAAAGCATCTTCCCAAACCAGCCAAGGGACCAGCAGATAACACTTTGGAATTCAGACAATATCCTCCTTTTGGAGGAAAACCAGCTATATCTAATAAAGTTCCATAATAAATCTAATGTCTGCAAAGTCCATCCCACAAGTTAATTTCCTTTCCCTCTTAGCTATTTATCATGTTCCATGTCACTCAAGATGCATAACATGATTTCACAGTGTTATAATGCAATCAAACTTCACAGACTATAGCACAGCACGTACACTTTCACTGTCTGGTCAGACATGAACATGGCAATTGCTTGATCGTTTAAAGCCTTTCAATCAATATACTAATTCTTAATCACAACTCAGCACTACTATTATATACAGCCACCAATGCAGCAGTTCAACACTTTCAGGACTTTTATATTCAAAGTAAAATACGACTATTTTACATGTTTCAAGCTGCAAGTACTCTACAAAGAGTAACAGAAGAATTATTAGTAGTATTAGGTTATCAGAGCAGAAGATTGAATGGTCAGACATTTTATATCACCAAAATGACATATTCAAACAGTTAATTACTAATAAAAGGCTCAGCTTTAATTATTTGGGTCTGTATTAGAGTATCAGTGGATATACACTAATTAATACACAGAGATTAGCTGCAGAACAAGCTTTTAAAAGAGACATGGTACTTGAGAACAGCTTCTAAAACGCAGAGCAATATGAGAAAAGGTTTAGCAAGAAGTACAAAGCTAAATGTTACTTCAGGATACACATTTTGTCTTATATTTGCCACTCAGACAACACAGCCAACATGACCAAAGCCTCTCAGTGCACAATGACATTTACTCTCGTGTGATTTAAAGTGACATTAAAGGGTTTCAGGTAAATACAAGTATTTACTTTGGGTCAGTGAACTATCACCAGTAATTTCACAACTGTCAAGGAAGACATACAGTACACCATTATAGCTCTTGTTGTTTAAATCAACATCTGACCTCGCTCATGACAGGATGCCCAGTATTTTGTGGTTGTGTTCTTTCCCATGCTCTAAATGCTTTATTTTAAGAGTTACTGGGTAAACCTCACCTACTTTCAAATCACTTTATTTTTGTGTTTGTGAGAGAACAAACAGTGTAAGGATGTCGGTTCCAATAAAAGTTCAAAACTTCAATTCAAATTGTTAAATCTCGGAATCCAGAATTGTTTGTTACCCAGTCCTGAACATCAGCATGCTTATGTGACTATTTAAGCAGAACATTGACATCTTTAGTATACAGCAATCCAAGTTTCATTTAGAGCTGTTCAATTAAAAATCCTCTTCCTGCTCCCATTTGCAGCCCAAACCTACAAACCATTATCTAATTTGCTCAGGCAATAAATTGGGTAATCAGGCCCTTACATACCCAGCTTGAAACCACTTGCACTATGACCAGTGGCTCATATTTGAAGTAGGACATTTTTACTGTACACTTACCTTGGGTTAACTTCAAGGTGATAATTACTTGCAATGGTGCTAATTTCAATTTTCTTTTTAGAAGGTGCCTATGTAGAAAGTACACATTTTAAACTTCAGAAAGAGTGTTCTGAACATCTGATGCAAAAATTTATCTTCAAGATCACAACTGGCTAGGTCACAGGCAAACCAGAAGTCTCAAAGAACTGCTGAGACACTAGACTTACACATCTCCTACCACCCAACCCCACCTCCGAAGGGGCAATACTGACACATCATCCAGCCTATAAAATAACAGTAATGATTATTGTAGCAACACACAGCACCACTCACTGCATACTGCAGTTACTGAGTTTTATAACAAGAAATCATATTATTGGTATCAGCTGTTCAAAATAAGTGATATCTCTTCCCTCCAAAGAAAAGTTTTGGAGGGAAAAGCTCTGGACAAGCCTGAAGAGGCCGTTTGCTTCTCTTGGCAAAGGATTTCAAGTCTAAACTTTGTTTAAAGAAAACACTGGTATTTACATCACCACTGAATTTGGGTCTGAACAGTTAAATATATCCTATATTTCTATTATCCAGTTCAAATATGATATTTATTTCACTACTGAGAATTAAAAAGCAAGCATTAAATAACCTACTTATCAATAAAGCTAGATAACCCTTTGCTGGCTAAGCCATTCCATAACAAGGACTTTGAAGGGATAATACAACCTTTTAACAACAAACAATTAAATGCCTTAGACCAAGGCAGATAAAAATAAATTTAAATTCTGTTTTTTTCCACTAATGCTGAAATTTTAACTAGTTTTCTTATTCCCGTAGTAACAACTTGCATATATACAAAAGCAGTGCCAATAATTTTAAAAACAAGGGTTATTTTTACAGACGAACTAAATTCCATATATCTAATTGTGAGCTAGTCTATTACAACACACTATTGTTCAAATCAACCTGTAAAAAACCAAACAAAAACAAACACACAAAAAACCCATACCACAAAACCAGCCAACCAGCCACAGAAAACAAAAAAAAAACACCCTCACGTCCTCCCACCCATGAAAGTCTAAGGAGCAAGAACACCTGGTAAAAGTATTTGTTCATGTAACCAAACTTGTCTGATTAATTACATAAAAGAGCTTGAAAGCACTGTGCAAAAAAAAAAATATATAAAGGCCTCAGAAATACTTCAGCATATAAATAAACACATTACTGCACAGCAGATGAGAGATTTATTTTTTACCGTTATACTCTGATGCTCAATCCTCAGTTTTTCCACTCCTGCACCATATAATTCCCTTAACAAACACATTATTCTTGTCTTTTTTCCAGCTCCTGATGGTCCATACACCAACAGATGAGGGAAATCACCACACTGAACCTGAACACAAAGCAAGACGATCAGTTAGCTACAACATTTTCCTTATAATAGAGTATTAATCCTTCCATTCTCACCCAAGTTTACAGGGAATGACTTTTCCAGCTCAGTCACAACATAGTACCTAGAATTAGGACTGCTGAATTCCTCTTCAACAACAGTATTTCCTATATAATATCATATTTTTGGAAGACCATATGTAACTCATTTAACTCCAAACACCTCACCCCTCAGGAAACAAAAAACCAAAAGAAACTCAACAACAACAACAAAACAACCCACCACACCCCAGTATTTACATGCCTTCCAGGGTTTCTAGAGCAACAGCTGCAATAAACACACAGTAAAAAGGATTAACACAAAGTTTAAAGCAGGTACACACGCATAGAATGATGTATATATATATGCATATATATAATTATTCTGTTGCTTCATTTGCAAGCCTTGGATGCGGGCAAACAATACAGTTAGCCCGTATTTAAATGAAGTCAGGAGTTTGTTTCTTGAAAAGCTAAAAAGCACGACCTGGAGACCACCTGACCAAACCCCCGTCAGAATTCACATTAGTTAAATACAACAGTCGTGGAGAAACACTGAGAGTGAATCAATCCAGCAGTCCAGTGAAGAGAGGCCAGCTGATCTGGCAGGGAAGCACTCCTGCAGCATCCAAGCAACTACACAGGTCTGACTTCTAGTCCCAGCTGCTCATCTTAAAAACTTCCGCTAACTCGTGTAAACACGGTAAGAGGTGTAAACGCCCTCAGATACTGATCGTTCTCAGCCAAGACCAGCAGGAAGCACAGATGCATATTGCTCCTGAAAAAGTCAAGGCGCTCAATTCCTTGTGGCCTTTTCCGTAGCGCAGAGGCCACGCTCCCGAGCGGGGCGCGATGCCAGCGCACGGCCCCGCCTTCCCCCCGGCGGCGCCCAGCCGGGAAGCTCCTCCGAAGGCCAGGGCCGGCACCGAGGGAACGCTCCCAGCCCCCGCCCCGCAGACCCGACTCATGGGCCAGGGAATCCCGAATCCTGGAAGATCCGCGCTGCGGGGAGGAGAGGGGCCCGGTGGTGGGCTCGCCTCAGGCGGAGGCCGCAGAGGCACCGGGCAGAGCCCGCCGCGGAAGCCGCCGAGCCCGGGCGCTGCCTCACCAGGTTCCGGAGCTGCGCCGCCTGCTCGCGGTGGTAGTCCAGCCTGCCGAGGGAGCCGGGCCGGTACTTATCCACCCACAGGCTCATGGCGGTTGAAAAGCGCGCGCCGGCGCGCAGCTCCGGCCCGCCACGGCGGGAGGGGCGGGCCAGCGAGCGATACGGCGGCCGCCGAGGGACATTCTTCGGCGGCGTCCGCGGAGGGAGCGGGAGCGCGCTGCTGCCCCGCCCCCACGGCTGCCGGACCTGACGCTCGGTCGCCCACCAGTTCTGTAGTTTGCTTTTTTTCCCCCTCCCAAACGACAGTTTTTCCGTCCGTGCCCCGGCACGTGTTGCGTGTGAAGCCGCAGAGCTCCTGCTCGTGCTCCCGGGGGCGTTTTCCGGCGGCGGGGCCGTGGCGGGGGGTGGTGCGGCCGGACGCCCGCGGGGCGGGGGCGTGCCGCTGGTGGAACCCCGTCACGGCGCGGGGTATGTGCAGGGTTGCACGCAGAATAGGCATATAATCGAGAAACTCCCATTCTTTGTGTGATACCCCTAATAAATGAAGCATCGCGCGCAAACGATGTTACTTGGAAGTAGTGAGAATATAAATAAATATAAAATATATAAATATATATATGTATAAATATAAAAATAAAACACGAGTATACATACGAATAGGCTAAAATGTGTCAGCCTAATTTTTTCAGTTACATGATTTCTGTGGAAAAAAAAAAAAAACACCCAACATGAAAAGTTCTCGTGGCTGTTGGTATTCTACCAGCTCTGTGTGCGCATTTTTTCACAGTCAGAAAACCATAATGGAGGTAATAGCTTCATTAACTAGACATTCAAGTTACTCAAAAAGGTCACATAAACCTAGTGGGGGCAAAGAGAGAGCACAGCAGTGAGTACCATGTTACTTGTTTATCCAAAATAGTTACTTTACTCTCGTAGACACTCATGAATCAGTTTTATTTGCAGATTGCCATGAATTAGCAAATTATCATAGAATCATAGAATGGTTAGGGTTGGAAGGGACTCAAAGATCATCTAGTTCCAACTCCCCTGCCATGGGCAGGGAAATCCTCCACTACACCAGGTTCCCAAAGCCTCATCCAGCCTGGCCTTGAACACCTCCAGGGATGGGGCATCCACAACTTCTCTGGGCAACCTGTTACGGTACCTCACCACCCTCAATGTAAAAAATTTCCTTTTTATATCTAACCTAAATCTGCCCTCTTTCAGTTTAAATCCATTGCCCCTTGTCCTATCACTACACGCCCTTGTAAAAAGTCCCTCCCCAGCTTTCCTGTAGGCCCCCTTTAGGTACTGGAAAGCTGCTATAAGATCACCCCAGAGCCTTCTCCTCTCCAGGCTGAACAACCCCGACTCTCTCAGCCTGTCTTCATAGGAGAGGTGCTCCAGCCCTCTGATCATCTTCGTGGCCCTCCTCTGGACTCGTTCCAGTAGCTCCATGTCCTTCTTGTATTGGGGACTCCAGAGCTGAAATTCACCTTGTACTGCTTTGTCAGCGCTGCCTTTGTACATGATTGAGTCTGTGAAAGCTGCAGCAGCGATATCCTGTGCAGGGCTTACCCTTCTAGTCCCTTTTTTCTACTCAGCACCACAGAGTGACCTGTTCCTCTGCCATTTTCTAAATTTACATTTCGTGGGTATACGGGTACTCATGTGTGGCTGTTCTCTCCACTCAGCACCCGCTGTTCCTCACAGTAATCTCTGAATTTGACTATTTTTGGTATTCGCTTTGGTTAGCTGTATTTATGACTAGCCTTTTCAGATCCTTTGCTCATTTGCGTGACTTTTTAATAATTTCTGAGTGATATGCCACTCTTCTCGTGTCTATCAATGTCATGCTTAACTTAATTGCAACTTCTGTGATAACTCCTTATAACCTACTCAGTTTTTCCAGACCCCAGAGATACTGTTTTTACTAATGCCAGCTTCCAGCAAGTGCTCTGACAAATGCTCTGGGCTTTCAAAAGTACCAGTGAAAACAAATCCTTTTTGCATGAGATCAGACTTAGAGCAGGTAGGACTCAGCCCAGTAGACTTTTAGATACTTTCAGCTCCTGAAGAGATCGAGGAGGAGTGAAGACACATAGTATCACTGAAAGGGCCCTAAGCTCTTTTTAATATTAGGTCATTAAACTTCCATAGGGTTTCTTGTTATCATGAGGAGAAAATGTTGGGAATTGTGCCCTACCTCAGCAGTGTATTTAAGCATGGGCTTACACTTAAGCCTTCAGTTAAATTATTCCTTGCTGTAAAAAGTAATTAAGGAGATGAACAAAACTAGTTCATTAAGTAAAAATCTTACCATTTTAAAACCTGGGCCTGCATGAGGCATTGCGGTTGTGGTACTTTATATCTGATTAAAATGCTCTAGAATGCTTTGATTTTCTACTTCATTAATTTTTTAACTTCACTATAAATCTACACAAAAATAAGTAGGTATCTAAAATGGAACAGTTTGGCCAAGAGTATTACAAATAAATTAATGTGAATAATACAAGAGACTGGCAATTTCAGCTGCAGTCACAATTCACTCAAGTATAAGGACTGTTGAAATACGTCTTCACTCATTTCGTTCAGTCCAGCAGAAAGGTCAAAAGGTAAAATGACTTCTCTGCATGAATAAACTAGGCAATGTATCTAAAATAGAGATTTTAACTACAAATGGCATTTTAAGCCTCTTACTACCAGCAGCCATGTTATTAGAAAGTGACACAATGTCAGGCACTATAAAAGAAGCTCCATCTTATACCCAAATTGAAGTAAAATTATGAGACCTGGGTCCAGTGTTTAAATAGATATATATATTGTTTTTAACCAGTTTTAAACTGATCATAAAACCAGTGTTAGAACAAATTATAGCATTTTTATACTGACCTCCTAAATATCCTTACAGCATGATTACAGCTAGCAATCCAAGTAGCCATTAACAAGTCCAAGTACCATTTTGGTGTACAACAACTTGTGGTTTTCAGACAGAAGACTGTTTGTCATGCTTTGATCCTTCAGGCTGCTTAGCTGAGCGAGAAAGATTTTTCTTTTCAGTTTCAAATATTTTAGTAGATTATTGCCACTCTGTTGGCTGTCACTCTAGATTATATCACCCTGTCCCTATCAGAGTGCCTGTATTGCTGCAAGTAAATTGTAGCACGTCAAGAAAGACCAGAACACTAATTACAATGCAAAAAAAAAAAAAAAAAAAAAAAAAGGAGCGTAATAAAGTGACATCTGTTCTGTTGGTGACATGCTGATGTCATGCAGATTGAATGTGACAGTGGAAAGAACAACATTAATGGTGATAGCCAAATAAAAATCTAAAATACATACATAAATTGGCAGCACTGAAGAAGCTGCTTCTTTATAAGAGATGTAAAACCAAGAAATCTTAGTTTTTCTAGAGTCTAATGGTTTATCTTACAATCCTTTACTTAGTCTGGAAAATTAAAATAATAAAAAAAATCATAGAAGTTTTCCATGCAAGGATGAGGCAAACTAAAAAGGTATAGTAAGATATGTTTTCACAGTCACTGAAGGTGTAGTCTGGAAAAGGCTACAGAGATAATATTTAATTGGAAGATACATCCTGTCTATCAGTCACTACTGCAAAAGCTTTTGTACATTTGTCCACCTGGAAAAGATTAAGCAAAGCCCTTTACTAAAGAAGAGGAAAGATGAAAAGAAATTGGTGTGTTTGGAAAAAAAAAAAAGGCAAAAGTATTGCATTTTCATGCACTCAGGACACTTGGCAGTACTACAAAATGTTCTGATTTAATCGGTACTTCTTCATGTTCCAATTCCTGCTGCTAAGGGCCAGACCCTGATCAGCTTCCCTAGTCTCTCATGTGCCTGGAGAATTAGAAGAAAAGGAGATCATATATATTTTGTTCTTAGATATATTTTGTTCTTAGGCCTCTGTGGTCTCAATAGTGCATAGCTGTGCAAACCTAAAACCTTCTTTTCCTACTGTTAGAAATTGTCCAACTACAAATTTAAGCAGGATTTACAGCAGCACAGTTAATCATGGTAGAAAAACATAAGGAGACAGTTGAAAATTTTTGAGTATTCTGATCATAAATTGTAACACCCATCTGGGGACATGTAGCACTACAGATCCATTCTTCAGATGAGCTACAGATATGCTGAATACACGCCTATTTTCTACTGAAGGATTCAATAAAAAACATAGACTGTTTTCATTTGTAATTTAGGTCTTTCCCCCCTGAGATTTACAAGGTCACTGACTAAAAAGATACAGCCATGTTCTTCAGTTTCCATCAGCTTGCATTTTGCAATAACAGAAGAACTGGAACAAAGGAAGCTCTTGTCCACTTTGGACTACAGACTTGAATTTAGAGGCATTCTGAAATCGACTCAGTAAGTTAAGAAATATTCAACATTCTTTTCTGGATAAATTCTAGATAAGACACGCGAGTTCCTTATGGAAACTAATCATGAAGCTCTGTAAAGAATGACATGCTATCAGAGATTTAAATATATTAATGAATACTGGTGCTTGACCTGTAATTACAAATTGATTTTGTGAAGATGTTGACATATAATATTTTTGTCTCTTTCTGGGCAAGGATAGATGTTGTTGACAAAGGATTATGGATTATTTTGAAATGTGAGGGTTTTGCTTCCATTCTCACCAGTACTTGAACTATGTTTTTATTGATGTTTTTATCGACTTGAGCTACTTTACGATGAAATATTAATGAAAAATAATACATTTTTGCAAAAAGTCAGATGAAGATACAGGAAAGAAGTTACATCAAAAATTCCTAGCTAGCTCTGCTTGTAATATTCTAGCTAATATGGCTAAGATAATAGGTGTTTTCTATATTTCTAGCATCTGATAACTTCCTTTTTTAAAAAAAAAAACTTTCCTCCTGATGATAAATAGCCCAGCTCCTTTGAACTCATAGAATATTAGTAAAAAAAACCCAGACACCTTTGAACATACCTTGGTGTATTTCCAAATATGGAAATAAATGTGGGACATAAAAATGAGATTTCCATTGCATTCCTACGAAGAAAGCTGCTATAATCTGATGTTACCCAAACCTATATTTATGCTGGGTTGTCTGCAGAACACATTGATTGTCTCTATGTTTTCCCTACATTTACTGAAACTTGAAGATTCTATAGCATGTACTATGTCTTCTGAATCCGCTAATATTTCAGTGCTCAACTACCATAATTTCATCTTCTATGAAATTATCAAATTATGTTTGTAGGATCTCTTTTTTTTTTTTTTTTCAGGCCTCATCAGTCTTTCTCATGTCTTAATTTGTCTTTTCCTTTGTAGAGTGATTCCATTTTTGTTGGATCAATGGACATAATGAAGCTTTTGAATTCCTTAGTTTTCTCATGAGACTCTTCATTTTCAGAAGAGCTTTCACCTTAAATTCAATGTCAGTTTCAGTAAATTTTGCTAACATTTTGATTTTTTACATTTTATTTAGTTAGTAAACTCATCAGAGGTTTACTCAGATTTACTAGCTAATCTGAGGCCAGCCCTGCTCATATGTAAATAGATGGAATCTGCCTACTGAGGTGGGAACAGTTCTCTGTAATCTGGATTAAAAATAATGCAGGATGTATGACCAACAACAATTTGTAATCCCACTTTCCTTTTCAGTTGAAAGCAGTGTGTTCTTATAGCCTGGATGTAAATGTGTTTCTGTTATAAATGTATCTACAACAACAAAACATGCTACGTAGAATCATAGAATGGTTTGGATTGGAAAGTACCTTAAAGATCATCCAGTTCCAACCCCCCTGCCATGGGCAGGGACATCTTCCACTAGAACAGGTTACACTTCCTAGTTTCATACATTAAAATGTCCAGTACATAATCACAAAAGAAATCTGGAACAGAAATTTAGTTTGGAAAATGTTTGCCACCAATTTATCTGCCTTTAGTAATGGTAGACTTGTGCATGTAACACTGTTGCATAACTGTGGTCTTGGAAAATTGCCACAGAGCAATACCTACTATGAAAAGCTCTTAGTATTGATGTGTCTTCATACAGCTGTGTTGCTGTGGATTGGAATAAACCACAATCCCAGAGCTTCTTGTGCTGAAAAGCTTTACCAGCTGAGATTGGATGATTGACTACCTATTCTCCAATATTATAACTCTATAGTGACCAAACTGCTGCTTTTCTTATTGCTGGACAAAAAGGAAAACTGTGTCATAAGGTCTTCTGATCACTTCTCTGGTTCTTATCTTTCTTAGACAAGTTCACTTTAAAATTAGTGGGTTTTGTTAAAGTAGGCAATGCAGAACCCAACATTAAATGTTAAACATACCTTTAAGAACAGACTGCTATGATTTTGAATTTAAGGAAAAACATTTCAAGAATAACTTCTGTCAATAGACATAATAGATTAAGTAAATATTTTGCATTAGTTCTCTTCATCTTTGTTTGTACTTCCACTTCTTCAGGTATCTGTCTGAACTCACGTTTCCTTACAGCGAAGAAAACAACTCATCTTCAACTGTGTGAAAGCCTCTTTTTTAACTTTAGTGCAAGTAGGACTGAGTTCATATGAATAATTTGCTATATTAATGGCAAAGCTTTTCTCGTTTCCTTTTTCCTCAGGTGTCTATCGATAATAAGGAAGAATCAGCTTAAACCATCGGGGTATGCAGGCTTTGAAGAACCATTAAGTTGATTATTCAGATATGCAGCTGTTAAAATTTATGGATTCTTTTCTGGCTGCAGATATGTGACAGCACTGAGTTTTGTGATAGAGAAATAACGTGCATAAGCTAGCACTTTCTAACATTTTAAAATTATCTAAGTTGTGGCTGCCATGCTGCTTTCTCTCCCCTCCACAACTTTCTACCTTTTACCCTTTTCTGTTACTATGCCCATCTACTGTGCCCATGAAAAGCTGGTTTGGTGAGCTAAATGGGCAACTAAAGTAATCCATTTTTACCAGTCTGGATCCCTGGAGTTCCTGCTGTAGAGTCAACTGGGTGTAAGGGATTGGTGAGACCATGCTTGTGCCAACTTCAGTCAGTTTAAAATCTTGTGGAGCCACATTGTCAGAATGATGCTTTAGGGCTATTTTTGCTGCCTTGTCCTCAACTTTATTTCATCTTCATGTAGAAACCTAAGACCAGTCTTGATGGTTTTGTAAATGGCCTCTATTTCACAGCTTCTGATCTGGATGATGAGGGACCTCCCTGTTTATAAACAGCTCGTCATTAAGGCAATTGTTTACAGGGATCCTGTGGCTATGAGTAGCATTCAAAGTACATGTGCATAGGCTGTCAATTTTGCTGCCTCCTACAAAATTTTTCTTTCTGGAATCTGTTCTTTTTCTAATATATTCTCTACACTTGGGGATCTTTCCATTTAGCAACTTGTAATATCCTTGTGTGGTGGCTAATCAGAAGTCTGTATCAGAGGTCAGAACTTAGATGAGTTCTTTGTACCTAAAAGATTCCAATTGTATGA
Source organism: Tauraco erythrolophus (assembly GCF_009769465.1). Taxonomy (NCBI): domain Eukaryota; kingdom Metazoa; phylum Chordata; class Aves; order Musophagiformes; family Musophagidae; genus Tauraco; species Tauraco erythrolophus. The sequence goes on from NC_141465.1 coordinate 110,909,406, forward strand.
GGTTCAACAAGGCTAAGTGTTGGATCCTGCACCTGGGTCACAACAACCCCATGCAACACTACAGGCATGGGGAAGAGTGGCTGGAAATCTGCCTGGCAGAAAAGGACCTGGGGGTGTTGGTCAATAGCCAGCTGAATACGAGCCAGAAGTGTGCCCAGTGGCCAAGGCGGCCAAGAGCATCCTGGCTTGTATCAGCAACACTGTGGCCAGCAGCACTAGGGGAGCGATTATGCTCCTGTACTCAGCACTGGTGAGGCTGCACCTTGAATACTGTGTTCAATTTTGGGCCCCTCACTACAAGAAAGACATTGAGGTGCTGGAGCATGTCCAGAGAAGGGCAACAAAGCTGGTGAAGAGTGTAGAGCACAAGTCTTACAAGGAGCAGCTGAGGGAACTGAGGTTGTTTAGCCTGGAGAAAATGAGGCTGAGGGGAGACCTTATTGCTCTCTACAAGTACCTAAAATGAGATTGTAGTGAGGTGGGGGTGGGTCTCTTCTCTCAAATAACAAGCAAGAGGAAATGGCCTGAAGTTGTGCCAGGGGAGGTTTACATTGGATATTAGGAAAAGTTTCTTCACTGAAAGGATTGCCAAACATTGGGATAGGCTGCCCAAGGAAGTGGTGGAGTCACCATCCCTAGAGACATTTAACACACATGTAGATGTAGTGCTTAGGGACATAGTTTAGTGGTGGACTTGATAGTGTTAGGTTAATGGTTCGACTTGATCTTCAAGGTCTTTTCCAACCTAAACCATTCTATAAATCAATGGTTCTAAGATAAACTAAGAAGCTTTATAGAAAAGAGGTGAAGAGGTTGTTGTGATTTAACCCTGGCAAATATTGATAGCACAATGGCAAAACGTGGGAAGCTGAAAGGACCTTGATGTCTCAGTACCAACTATAAACATCAGTGAGCTATCAATATTCTCCTTGTAACAAATCTGATACTAAATCCAAAACACTAGCTACGAAAAAAACCCAACTAACTCTGTCTCAGCTGAAACTAGGGCAGAGGAAAGAGAAAGATCAGCATATCTTGCCTCTTTGAGTGCCAGCACATCTTTTTGGACCTGGCCAATGGGTTCCACTTGAGTGCTCTAAACATACTACATTGCAGATCGTGTCCGAAAGGCTACTTAAACTTGTACAGTTCTGTTTGTGCAACTGTCTTTTACTTGCTAATCACAACAAACAGCTGTACTAGTAAATAAAACAAGAGAGTGACCATTCTCTGTTAATGAGAACAGCTGTAACCAAATTTTATTTAGGAGGACACCAAAATGTTTGTTCCCGTCAATGGGACCTGCTGAGAATAGCTCCTGACCTTTGCTGTTCCTCAGGCAACACTCAGGCTTCCCTTTGAGTGAGTATTCATTGGCCTAAGCCAAAATCATGCCAAGGATCATGTAAAAAGTTTAACAATATGGTCCCTGGACCTGTGTGGTACATCAGTATAGATGTCCAGTAAGGCTATATGTGTGCTACTAAATCAAACTAGCTTTAGGGACCATTCTCTGGACCTGAAGTTGAGTGATACAGACTTTGGTGTGTTTAGTCTACAGATGACATAACACTTGGCCCTCAATCTTGTCCGGTTTCTATGGGGAGTGTCTAAAGCATACTATTTTTTATGCTTTTGCATAAAAGTTGCGTCCCACCAGAGCAAAGTTTTCATAGCATGACACGGAACATACGTATGACATATCCTGGGGTATGATGTGAGTGCATATGGCACGTATTGGAGGATGAAGGACCTGTTAGGGTAGTGCTGGAGGACTGGGTAAGGTGGAGAAAGCACGATGTGGTGCAATCTTCTCTGTGCTGCCTGTTAGGAACAATCCTTAGCACGCGCTGTTCTCCAGAGCACGGCTTGGCATTGGCTCAGGAAGCATTAGTGAGAACGGGCCAGAATTGTGCCAAGGAACATGCTTGGTCTTGGGTGGTATTCAGCAAAACAGTATTGACTGCATTCCTTGGCCTTTCTCACTTACCAGTTGTCCTGGTTTTAGCTGGGACAGTGTTAGCTCTTCTTTTTAGCAGCTAGAAGAGCTCTGTGTTTTGGTTTTACTCAGAGGCTCGCTCTGAGAAGAATGCTGATAGCAAGCTGATGTTCGTGGTTGGACTTGAGACTCCAAGGACTTTTCAGTGTGCTGGAGTGCAGAAACACGGCGGGATAAGGGGGGAGCATAGCCAGGACAAGGGGGCCATGATTCCCCTTGTGATTTGTAGTGGAACTTAAGATTGAGGGCCAAACTGGCCAATTAGTATTCCATATCATGCAGCGTCATGCCCAGTATAAAAGTGAGGGTCAGCCGGGAAGAAGGGCTTTTGCGCTTTGGCTCTTTCGCCGCTTTTGCTCTTTTGCGCTTGCTGCGCTTTTGCTCTGTTGCCTTTTTTTTTCCCCTCTCTCTCCCAGCACTCCCACTCGGAGTACTCTCTCTCTCTCTCTGCCCCTCTCTATTTCGGGGCCTCGCGTTCATCCGGGATTGCAGCTTCGGGACGAGACGGGCTTCGCATACGAGGGGGTGGTGAGCACCTACACTGTATTAAATCATCTGTATTAAATTGTTCTTATCTCAACCCACGGGTTTCTCGTTTATCCTTTAATTCTCTCCCTCATTCCTGGGGGTGGGGGAGAGTGAGTGACCGGCTGTGTGGGTTCGGTTGCTGGAGCGGCCTAACCCACGACACCAGTATAAAGTAAGTGGGAATTGCTTGTGGGAGCTAAGGAGCATAAACTCAAAGTAGCACTTGACAGGTTGAAACCAAGGAGAAGAATGTGGTTCTTCATTCAGGGCATAGTTACGCTGTAGAAGTCCTTGCCACAGGATATTGCGGAGGCTAGAAGTTTACGTGAAGGGAGGAGTCCACATAAACTCACAGAAGAAAAATCTGTAGTCTTTATTCATTTTGTGGAAGCTACATCTGGCTCAGACAGCCCCTAGAACACAACTGTGGAAGGCTGGGGGAATGTCCAGGGAAATTCTCACTCTGTATTTGCCCTGCTTTTCTGCTCTGTCCTGTGCCTCTTTGGCTGCTGCGAGGGATGGGCTACTGAGCCAGAGGTGGCTGGTCCCGCCGCTGTGTTCTCCTGTGTTTATCTTCAGTCTCGTCTCCATCACTGTGCATGCGCCTAGTGAACTCACATATACTGTGTCTGTCTGTCTGTCTGCAGCTTGGACTGTTCGTTTTTTTCTGTTGCTTTATGTGGGGATTTAGTCCAGCCAGGATCAAGTCGTATGTATTTATTCATGACCTACAGACCCAGGCCCTTTTGTCATCGTAAGCTTCCTGCTTAGCTTAGTAAGCTCTTAATTAGCTTCTATATTTTTCTGTCATTCTTCCACTCAGCCAGAGCAGACTATTTCTTCTAGGAAGCAGAAATTTGGCTTTTTAGGCCATTAGTGCCTCTGCTGGTAAATTATCTTGCCCCTAGAAAAAGCTACTATGATTCTTTAACACTGCCAGGCAATAAACTCTTCCTTTTCTCTTGTACCTTTTCCTGTCAGCACCTTGTTTATTTTTTTCCTGAAACTCTACCTTTCTGCTGCTTTCTTGGTAACTGGTGGAAGAAGTCTTGGGTCTATTTGCGTTCTGCAGCAGTGGGCAGTGCCTGAGCAGCAGCATAAATTGTCTGCGCTTTGTATGTCAGATATGTCATACCTTTTCAGTTTCAGTTCTGTTATCGCTTTTTACCTGCAAGTCCTTCAGTTGGCCCATATTCTAGAAAATGGAGCAGTAATTTACTGTGACATGACTTCCCCTATTAAAAATGAGTACATCTGTTCACTCAGCTATGGCTTCCTCAGCACCCGCCAGTAGCAACATAATTAGAGTTCTGATTGCAACCTGCTAATGATCCCTTCCCCAAATATCTCCCAGTCTAATTTTAAATGCGACATAACAAATGGAGCTAATAAACAGCAAGGAGAGAACATGCTATGGGTAAATGCGTTGTAGCAATACCACATATGAAAATTTATTTAAGCATTGATAAAAGTGTAAACTCACAAACTTCTATGGGCATTGCAGAAGTGCCTTAGAGCAATGTATCTAAAGATCAAAGAAGGGTTTTCTTAGATGTTTATGACTGTGTAAGAAGACAGAAACACAGATGTGAAGGTACTTTCAAGACCGCATCACTGAGCTTATCTTGCTTATTGTATCTCATCTAAACTTGTTAATACTAAAGATACAAACAGAAAATTTGCTTCTATTTCTAATAGAAATTTTCATCTGTTTCTAATGGACATCTGAAGTCTTAATTTTGTTCTAGGAGATATGCTATTCTTTCAGAAAATTTGTGTTTATCAAACTGGTGATTACCAAAACTATTCCGAGACCTTCCACTGATTTCAGAAGGCAGCTGATCAGCTTTACTGTATAGCTGCTTGGATACATGTAAAGCCCATACTGTATCAATAGTCAAAGAACCTCTGAGAAATGTCAGATATGTAAGTTTAAAAGTTGATACTATTTAAGTTTTTGGTACTATCAAAAGCTTTTATTATAAAAACATTACAGAAATGGGGGAAATTTTTATCATAGTGAAGGAAATTAGTATTTTGCAATTGATTTCCATAGGTTCAGAATTTTGTCTATAATGTATAGAGAAACTTTGATTTACTAGATTTCAAATCTTACTCACTTTACAACATATTTAGTAGCATAGGGGAATACTCTTTCTTGGCCATTCAGCTGTTCTGCTAAATGTTACAGAAGCACATTCTGGTAAAGAGTCATTGCTTTCCTCTCCCTGTTTTTCTCCCAAATTCTGTTTATCGTTGAACGCCATATGGTGTGTGTCCTTGACATCATTCATCAATATAGCATAATGCTTTCTGTTCCCCTATGGTACATGCTGGTGTCAGTCATCCTGTGATTTCAGAATAAAAGAATTGTCCAAAGTTTGTTTGTTTCCAACAGTCAAATACTGTGGATGAATTATTTATGTAAACCTATTTCCTATTAAATTTATAAAACAAGGTAAAAATAGGGCTATTTAAATCTTACGCATAAAAGAATAAGCAGATTGCCTGTAAAGATCAGAAAGACTGTCTGTCTTCACATGCAGTAAATGATAAACTGGTGGATGGTTAAGAACAGAGCTTGTTCCTCATCTTGCAATATCAGTTCAGAGTTTGAAACAGAATTTGATCTGTTCATCTCTTGTCTTTCTGATTTAGAATCCTATCGTTCTTAAACCTTGGAATTATTTTGTAGGTAACTAAGAAATACATTGGCTTGACAGAACAAGTTATTCTGCAATTCAGTCATCTCTATGTTAAGATTGCCAAGAAGAAGGTCAGATACAATTAACAAAATTTGCACTTTGTCAGCATTGTAAAAATTACTTACAAGGTTACACAGAAATATTTTGAAGGTATTGAGCAGGACATAAGTGTTAGTAAGTAAAAAGGGTTATTTTTCCGATTTAAAAGTAATTTAGCGAAGCTCTTGGACTTTTCTGTTCTGTTTCAAAGTGTGTTCCATTTAAATGATGTTTTATTCTTGATCTACCTGAATGTCATCTTTGATTTTTATATATCATGTAAGGAAATCCTAAATTTTAAAATCTCTCCATTAACGATGTATAGCCTTAGAAACCTTGTTGCTGTAGTCAAATTAAGATATCAGAAAAGTTTGTTGTATCACTTCCCAGTGAAATATTAACCTGTGAAATGTTTCAATATTGCTCTGTAAAACTTTTTGAAAATCACATAGAAGACAGAGTGCCTCAGAAAAATTACTTGAAGAAAATCGAAATGTAGCTTCTTTTTCAGCTTTTATGATTATATTGCATGATGTGGCTGTCTTCAGATCCTGCTTAGAATCACTATTATTAACTTGTATTATATAATGATTCATTTGGACTATAATTTTTAGATACATTTGATAAACTGTGTCCAGCTTCAGTAGAAGAGGGATTCTTTGTTTTATTAAAAGCAAGTGAAGGTGCGATCTAATGCAAATCTATGCAAATTCAAATTTTCCCACTGATTTGAATGGATGTTGCTTCAAGCAGTCTGTGTGTCATTGTAAAACAGTTGAGATTGTTCAGCCTGGAGAAGAGAAGGCTCTGGGGAGACCTTCTAGCAGCCTTCCAGTACCTAAAGGAGGCCTACAAGAAAGCTGGAGAGGGACTTTTACAAAGGCATATAGTGATAGGACAATGGGCAATGGCTTTAAACTGAAAGAGGGCAGATTTAGATTAGATCTAAGGAGGAAATTCTTCACTCTGAGGGTGGTGAGGCACTGAAACAGGTTGCCCAGAGGAGCTGTGGATGCCCCATCCCTGGAAGTGTTCAAGGCCTGGTTGGATGAGGCTTTGAGCAACCTGGTGTAGAGGAAGGTGTCCCTGCCTGTGGCAGGGGAGTTGGAACTGTGTGATCTTTAAGGTTCTTTCCAAGCCAAACCATTCTACGGTTCTATGATTCTATAAAATTCCCACTGACTTTGTGGGGAAGAGGAGATGGCTTTGAATAATTTGGCTTAGACAAGATAGCAATGACAACGTACAGAGATATAGGTGGAAGATTTTTTCCACCCTTTCTTCCACCACTTGCCATCTCAATTCTCTTCCCTGTCTCCCAGGATATAGTACAGTCTTGTATCTAACTCTAATGCTTTCTACTGCTTCCTCTGCAAGGTGGAAGTGGTATGTGCAGAGGAAGGTCTTTAGCCTCTTACTGCTTCCCTGGCCTGGCAAGGTTCGATAATTATCAATCCAGGCAACTCTTGAATTCTTAAATCCCAACTCCCTTTGCCCATGAGCTTGGGAACCACACTGATTTCAGTGTCTGGGAAACCTTGGTACACCAAGAAAATAAGCTGAATTTTAGGCCGAATGAAATCTCAGTTTATAATGTAATTTTGAAAAACTGCTGATACGTACAGTCTCAGGACAAATTAAAGCCTCAGCAGGAGTAATACCATGCTGTGTGAAAAGATTGCAATTGATGCTTCTATTTTTTACTGTAATTGTCCAAGAGCCTCAGGAGAATACACACCAGACTCTGAAGGAAAGTGCCTTTGTAAGCCCTATGAGCTGTGCCATGAGCTGATGTTTTGAACAGCGCAGGGATTTGAAAAGGAAAAATGCGTGAGGCTCTGGATGAGAAAAATAAATTAGCTTCTACTGCTACAGTTGCTGCTACTCACATACTCACAAGTTTGTTTTTGTTTAAAAATAATCTAACTTTTTAAAAACATTTGAAAATAAAATATTGCTTGTAAAAAACTCGGGAGGTGGATGTTTTTAATCATGGCTGACACAAGAATAATATGCAGCGTGAGCAGCTTCCTACTGTAACAGAATTTGAATGGTAAAAAAAACTTAAGTACTAGTATATGGGACAAAACAGCAGATTTTATTGCACTGGCCTGAATGATCAGGTCATTTCCCCATAGGTGAAGTGTTGCAAATCTAGCTGCAACGGTGTGTGTTCCTCTGGTCTCTGCCTTACCCATTGCAAGCCCTGCCGTGCCTTCCCAAGCCAAGCTGAGGAGGCTCTTAATCGTTGGAGAAGGTAGCGTGTTGTGGGCCCTGCGAGTTCCTTTCCTGTATTGCTCTGCTGTCCTCTCTCTGGACTAAGGTATCGCACTCACATGACTCAGGGCGGGATTTATGATGTGGTTTCTTGTTAACGACCAAGGGTAAGAGTCCATCAAATTCCTTTTAAAACCACCACAGAAATATCAAGTCTCAGTAATTTTAAGCTAGATTGCTCCTGGTTCTAACAACTCTGAACTGAAGCAAATAATCTGCCTTGCTCTGTTTCTGCTACCAAAATTAAAATAATCTCGTCATGATATGACTGCTGTGATAATCTTGGTGAATGCTGGCCAAGTTTTAAAGGGTCCAGTGACACAACATGTTTTCTATAGCAGTCAGTCCTTCCTAAGTGAGAAAAGTAGGAGTCACACAAGAGCTGACAGAATGCAGAGGGAGAACCGAGCTGTATTGCCTGCTGTTTCCATGTATCTGGTGAGCTAGCAGGCTCAAATTAATTCCCTGATTTAAATCTCAGTGACTACAAATACGATGCATAGTGCTTATTAAAGATATCACTGGCAGTACTGTATATAATAAATGCTCTGCTAATGGTCCTGGGAAAGATGAGAGGTCAGCTTTCTTCAGGAATGTGGGGTTCTTTTCTTTATCACATAGAATCAAATTATAAGTTTTTGTCAGCTGCGTCAGGAGATCTTTAACTTTCTGCTTCATCACTTTATAGACTTTTGTTCTTTCTGCCACTGGTTAATGGTAAACAAGACATCTGCATCCCTCAGCCAGGCAACTTTCTAGATTTTTTTTTTCCCTCAAAACCATCTCATCAATCTGATACTATTAAATGAGCATTGTAAAAGTAAATGTAAGGAATTGTCATGTAAACTCCCCAGAGTTCACAGTAAAATCTGGATTACCTCAGGAATTTTTATGACTGTTTTATTAAAAAAAAATCACCACGCATGGAAAAAACATTTAGTAAGATAACAGTTTCCTATTTTTGTATCACCATAGAAGCATGGCTAGTTTCTAGTCCCTGTCAATGACATATGATTGTAGCATATGATTCATCAATAAATGAATCAGAATCACATCTTCCTTATCTACTCATTTACTGCTACCTTTTAACTCTTGTTAATCTAACTATTGTATATGCCTTCAATACAAAGGTGACTACAATAGCAGTCACCTAGAATCTCTGATGCTTCAGTATATTTGATTAATTTATCATTTTTAAAAAAATACATAATATATAAACGTTGTTCCAAGTAAAAAAAATCTCAAAAATTAAAATCTATTAAAATGCACTTTTTTTTTCTTCCTTATTTTTTAACTCTACCATAGTGGCTTTCAACAATTCAGTTAGATTTCTCTATGTGCTTGGTCACCTGAGAAACAAAATTGGACCATATCTGTTGTACACATCTCCTTTAGCTCCTTGTTTTCATTAACAATTTTTCAAGCACTAGAAATTAAAAGATTTATCTTATAACGAGTAGTTACAATTCCTGAAAGCACCTGGTATTTTAAGTTCTCAGCTTATTTTGGAAATAAGATCTAAAGGATCAAAGCCATATGGATATATCCTGAGAATTTTCTTCCAGCTCACTCGTTTTTTTAGTTTTGTCACAGAGAAATAACTAAGAAACCACTTCGAGAGCTGAGTGTGTTTGTTTAGCCAAGAATAGTCAAACTCTAATACAAAAATTTATCCCTGTAAATGTGACATTTTCCCAGGCGTTCTCCCCTTTCTTATTTCTTGTGGCTTTTCCGTTCAAATGATTAAAGCAAATATTAAAAATCTTCTTGCTCCTCCTCTGATAGATTACATGCCAACTGTTGGTTAGCTGAAACAACTAAAATAGCATATATGTGAGGAGGACAGCTCAATTTATGTCACAAGATGACATCATTGTTTGGATGTCTGTCACATTCTACAGCACTGAGACTTTCTCCACTGTAAAGCTTAGTAATTTGTTTCAGTGATGGATCACATATTTGTACCTAATCAAGGTCAGGAAGCCAGAGACGTGAAATAACACTGGAACCACTGTATAACAAGGGCTCTGCCCACACTTCTCATTCCGTTCTCCTGAGTTCGTCTATGCACCATGAGTAGAGCTGTTGACTAATGAGCATGCTAAAATTGGGGGCAACCGAAACTATTTGCTATTTTTTCCTTGATTTGTTGGTAGTTTTCTTCATTCCTGAAAATGCAAGAAAACCCGAAGTGGCACAACGTTTCTAAAAGGGAAACATTCACTAAATAATGTTCTCAGCTTGAACTCACCAAGCTTGTATTTTCAGCTGCATAACTATTATTCTTTTCAGTCAAAGAAATTTTGTTGGTTAATCCAAACTATTTTTCCAGCTTTTCATTTGACAAGAAAAAATCCTTTTTGCTTGTTTGTTTGTAATTTGATTCAGGTTTCCGTTTAGGTCAGCAAATTGAAAAAATCAGTGATTTGCATAGTTCTGAGATCTTCGGTTAAAAGAATGACAAACAGCTACAAAAGAAGCGTACCTGGGTCACGAAGCTAGACTATGGCTGCATCTGGCATTGCCTGCCAGGGTGCAACTTGTCATGCTTTGGGGTCGTACAGATTCATTTACCTGCGAGGCAGGGTGCCAGGGTCTGTGGCTGGAGCACAGCAGGTGTCGTTCCTGCAGGGATCTGGGACATGCACGGACCTTGTACCTGGAACTGAAAAACACTCCCAGATTCAGTAATACAAACACAGAATAGCTGCATTATATCTAACGATGGTTAAAAAGCTACAATCTGGAAATACCAGTTGGAAAAATCAGCTAGAAAATTATGCCTTGCTGCCCTGGTGACATGATTTCCTTTATGACATGAGAGTCGAATTTCGTAGAATGGTTAGGGTTGGAAGGGACCTCAAAGATCATCCAGTTCCAACCTCTCTGCCGTAAGCAGGGACACCTTCCACTATATTAGGTTGCTCAAAGCCTCATCCAACCTGGCCTTGAACGCTTCCAGGGATGGGGCATCCACAACTTCTCTGGGAAACCTGTTCCACTGTCTCGCCACCATCAGAGTGAAAAATTTCATCTTTATTTCTAATCTAAATCTGCCCTCTTGCAGTTTAAAGTCAGTGCCCTTTGTCCTGTCACTACATGCCCTTGGAACAAGTCCCTCTCTGGCTTTCTTGTAGGCCCTCTTTAGGTGCTGGAAGGCTGCTAGAAGGTCTCCTTGGAGATGTCTCTTCTCCAAGCTGAACAACCCCAACTCTCCCAGCCTGTCTTCATAGGAGAGGCGCTCCAGCCCTCGGATCATCTTCGTGGCCCTCCTCTGGACTCGTTACAGCAGCTCCATGTCCTTCTTGTGTTGGGGGCCCCAGAGCTGAATGCAGTACTCCAGGTGGGATCTAATGAGAGCAGAGCAGAGGGGCAGAATCACCTCCCTCGACCTGCTGGCCACGCTTCTTTGGATGCAGCCCAGGATACGGTTGGCTTTCTGGGCTGCCAGTGCACATTGCCGGCTCATGTTGAGCTTCTCATTGACCAACACCCCAAGTCCTTCTCCTCCAGGCTGCTCTCAATGTTTTAAGAATATTTTAAAGAATAAGACTTTAAGAATTTTAAGAATTTTCAGAATTATGCTCCGAACCCCTCAGGTTAACGAAATGCTTTCTACGATTTATTTTAAATATTCTTTTTTTCGGACCTATTTCTCGCTGTACTGCTCCGTACCCTGCCGCGGCTGCTTTGCGCTCCCCGCGTCCGCGCTCCGGGCTCTGCCCTGTAAGAGGGCGGCAGCCCACGAGGTGGCAGAGCTCGCCTTGGAGAGCCGCCTTCCCTCACAAACCCTTATTTTTTTTTTTTTCTGGCGAAGCTCCTTCCCCCTCCCTTTCTTCCGCTTACTCATTAATCGCAAGTGTAGCTTCCTTTTTGCACATAAATCATAATTTCCTTTGACTAATAAAGGAAAAATGTTCAGCCAAATGTAGACTTGGAGATTAGGTTTTATATTACTCTCAATTCAAAGGCTCTGCTTTCCACAAAATAGGATTTTTTGCCTAACTTCATTTACCTCAACAGAGTTTCAGACTAGTTGAACAAGTAATAATTTGTTTAACCCCATTATAATTAACTCAATTTCAGTGTGATCCGAAATGTTGAAAACGGCAAAACCAAATGAAAAATTTGTTCAGCCCTTCAGATTTTAGAATAGTAAATTAAAAAAAAAAAAAATGAGGATGCTTCGAAAACTATTCTCCAACAATAAATGCTTGTCACTGTTTAGAAATGGTTAAATTTTCATCTGCTTGTCACAGAAGAGTGACCTGAGCCTGCTCAGTATAACTCGTCCAGTAAAAAACTTCCCGAGTGGGCTCCATTTGATTTTGTTCCTTTTCTTTTTTTCAGCTTCCAAGGGAGAAGCAGATATAATTAACATAATTCTAAATTAGAGTCAGTGATGTTATTGTAGGAGTTAGTAGGACTGCAATGTTCATACTAAGCGTGCCAATCCCTATAAGAAAGCTGAACAGGAGAGTTATTTAAAGAGATTAAATGATGCAGAATAAAGCTTCCAAAAGCTGTAATTGAAAGTGACAGAAACATTAGCTTTGAAACAAGTAACATTTAATCACACAGATTATACAGAAACATAATTTTTGTATGTTGTTTTCTTCAATAGAGTTCAATTTTAATCTGTTGAGACAGCTCATCACTTTCAGCTGCCTACTGCCAGAAGCCTGTCAGAATATGTAAATGTAACAGCTACCGTGAGGAGTGGGACCTCTTCTCTCCAATGCGGGGCTCAACTTTTGCATGCCTAAAATTTCAGTTGCTCCTACCTGCACCTGTGGGTTGCAGGTGTAAGTATTTGCACCACTTCTTGCTTTTGTATGTACCATTGGAATGGTTGAACTTGGACGAGTTGGTTGGAGTTTGGACGAGCAGCGTGGCCCCAGTGAACGCGAAATGTTTGTGCAGTCAGAAGTCAAAAGTTATCAAAGGGCAAAGGCACAAAGGAAAAAGGCACGAAAAAATCTTTACATGAGCACATGGAGCCCAGGATAAGGGTTTAAACCTTCCTGTAAATAACATGGGATTTCGTTTTCTTGCGAGTATACAGGAAATCCAAATGGGCTACATAGTTTTAAAATCACAGTAGCTGAAGGCAGAAAATAACTTGTAAGTGGATCGATTAGCCAGGACACAGAGAGAGTAAATCTCAATATAGTAACAGAATAATAACAGCTCATCTGGTGTTGCAGAACATGTACATTTACCAATGTCCCTGCCTTGACTGATATGAAACTGAGCTCTGTATTTGCAGAACGTGTGAGCAGGAGCAAGTGTGACCTTCAGGAAGGCCAATATGAAGTGCCTTTGCCTCCTGGGGACTTGGAAGGGCAACAGACAGGAGAAACTCACATTGACACTAACCTGCTGTTAACAGCAGCCATGAAGTGCATGTGAAAGCATGTCAAAAACTCCAAGCATTTTGGATGGTTACCATCAAATATTTTGAGTTTATTTGCTCTTGTTACAAAACTTGTTCGAAAGCAAAGCCAGCTATCTAAAGAAGGGTTTGAACTACAAGGTTATAGGGAGGTTTATTTAATTTTTCTATGCCAATGTCTTTCTCTGCTAATGTGGAAGTTTAAAATAATACACTTCACCTGTGGTTCACTCTCAGCTCCTCACAAAGCCTGAGTTATTTAGAGATGCCTTTCATTTTGGGGAAGGTCATACCAACAGGTCAGCATGGCCAGATTTTCAGAAAATAAATATTTTGTAAATAGAGGAGTTCATTCTGGCTTATGGTGAGAATATTAAAACAGAAGCAGTTTCTGTGTGAAATGCAATCAGGGACAGATCCTGACCTCTTGAATTTGGAAGAGGTCAGGGTGTCACTGCTTAAGTCCCAAGTATGGATCCTGGTTGCCCTCTAGTCCCCAGCCCTTAGGGCACTGCAGCAGCCATTTCTTCTGTTCATAGAATCATAGAATGGTTTGGGTTGGAAGGGACCTCAAAGATCATCTAGTTTCAGCCCCCATGTTGATGCCACAGTTGATGCCACCTCATTTTCTTTGACAGGGTGCACCTGAGCACAGGATCAGGAGATAAGGGCCCTAGTTCTGGGCTTGCTGTGACCAAAAAGGTTTGGCTCTGCAGCTCCTGTCATGGATGAGGTCACCTTAAGGGATAAGCTAAGGGGAGATGGAGGAAAAGGACAACTCCACCTTCACTGTTACAGCCAGGATACTGTGCATCGCAAATGTAAGACTGAGAGGCCCTACACAACACAGAGTACAGGTGGTAAAGGAAAACCTTGGGATCTTACTTCCTTCACTGATCATACATTTCCCATTGACCACCCTTCAGATAAGAAGATTAATCTATGGTGAGAGGCTGGGACCACAGCCATGTCCCCTGCTGCCCCATGGGTTGGGCTGTGGTTTGCCCTGCTCCCACAGCGTGGGTCTGGCACTGCTGGTTGTGCACTAGTAGGGGTAAAGTTTTAGTAAAGAACCCAAAAGTTAATAAACTATTAATTAATCTGTATCCAAAGTAGATTACATTCTCTTTGGGGCAGGGACTGTCTTACGATGTTTGTTTGCAAATGTTTGAAGCATTTGCCCTTTGTCAGTAATAAGTGATAACGTAGCAAGGAAGGAAATGGACTTCAGAAAAGACCACCAGCCTAAAAAGAGCAGCCAGAGAGATTAAACCTACAGACGTAGCTTTAATGGTGATACTGTCACTAAGAGAGAGACAAGCTCTTGCCAAAAAAGAGTTATTATAATACTCTGTTTATTACAGTGTCGGTACAGGACATGTAGTCATCCTAGTAGAGAGTAACACTTGCTATATTGTGCTCAGAATGAGTAATGCATATCATGTGAGTAATGAATGTATCAGATGTTTCCAAAACTTGTATCTGGGCAGGAAAGGGGGTCTGCTGCCGCATTCAGCAGGGTACTCTAGCCAATTTGTGCTACTTTGATGGCACAGAGCTGCTAGGAGGTTTTCTTGGCTGGCTGCATAGAGACACTGCTTGTGTAAGGACAAAGCCCTGATGGACAAAAAGCCCAGCATGACTTGGGGCTGCTTTGAGGTGCTACAGAGGTCCTAGCATGATCTGGATTGTCTCCAAGTCAAGAATCTGCAGGGGTTTTGAAAAGTTACTGTCACCCCTTGTACGTCCTATTTTTTCTTGAGGTTGACTGTAGCTGTGATCAAAAGATTGTAATTTCTGATTTCTCCACAGCTGTTGATGATACCAATAAAGGGATTTGGCCAGATTGCATAATACTCCTCTCATTATAACAAAGGAGCAAAATTATTCCTAAGTGGAATACTGTGCTTCCCTTGTTGATGCAGCCCAGGTGGTGGCTGTGATTCTCTCTGGACATGACTGGGTCATCAGACATCTGAAGCTGCAGTGCAAAAGACGGAGAACAGGAGTTTGATGTCTAGTAGGCTGATGGGCCTCAAGTCTGTGCCTTCCTCGCTTCTGCTCATGGCATTGTTATGAAAAAATCAGCAGACCTGGAGTTTCTCTGAATGTCAGTTGATTGCCACTTCATTCATTTGGGTGCTGAAGTGCTGTTGGTATCTGGAGGGATGCAGAGAAGAAAATCTGTTGGTTTGATACTGGTGCCTCTTACAAGGCCTCTTATACCTAAAACACGTGATTTCGGTGTTGCAAAGACCTGGACAGATCTTGCAAGATGAGCTGGTAACTGGCCAGTGGCATGCATCTTCCAAAGTTTCCTTTAGGGTGTGATATAAAGCTGAGAAGTACCTGCAGGTTTTGAGGAACGGAAGAGAATTTGGGGAATAAAGGAAATTGGTGGCATTTTATTTATCTGTCCATGTGGAGTGAATAACTGTTAGGTCCAACTTTGGATGAACATTTACAAAACTTTGGAAAACATCTACAAAAGCTTCTGAACAACAAACTAGACAAGTGGGAGCTTTTATAAAAAATATAGTGTGTTTCTATAAAAGATCTTATTTATCTGAGGTGATAAAAGAAAAGCTGAGTAGAAAAGCTTAATACTCTACTACATCAGTTTTATAGCAGAGTAGCTGCCCATAAATTCAATGGAATTTCACCAGCATTAAACTAGAAAAACAAAATGAAAAAAAAAATGTTATTCTGAATTGAAAGAGAAAATAAGAACAAGGGTTAATTTTTTTATTTTGAGAATTAAGTAAACACTGTAAGAACATGGAACAAGAACAAGAAATGTTAGGTTAGAAAAATCAGCTATTTATACAGAAATATCATTGATATGATATTTTTTCACAGTAAATTTTTCAAAGGCTCAGAGAGTGATAATTTCTACTATTAGTTCTTTGCGTTAATAAGCATTGTGGCATTGAATCTGTTATAAAATTATCCATACAATAAGGGAAGAACGATTACTTGCTTGTGAAAGGACTCCTGTTTTTATCGAGTGGCATACTTCTACTGCCTCATATCTGGCTTTTGATCTTTTTTGCTTCCTGTTTTAAAATATTGTCAAACTTCCCTTTCCACATAAACATCTAAACTTCCATATCAAAAAAATACCCTAGACAAAATAAAGAAGCCTTAGGTTTTTTTTTTTCAGTAAAATCACTTTGTAAACTCTTTCAAAAGCTGCCAATCTAGCAATTTCCCCAGATGTCTTGTTATGTCTTAGTAATTAAATTGTAGTCTCTGAGCTGTCTTTTTCATAACTAGGTTTACAGGAAATGCATCTTCATCCTTGTCTAGCACAATATAAAAACATTCTGCTGGGAATACAGTTGTATTTATTGATTCTTCAGAATTTGTAATTCCTTTCAAAAGAAATTTAGTTAGCTCTTTTGAGCTTTCATGAACTGATGAAGGCAGAAAACAATAACAATTTTAAAAGATACTTCTAGGGAGTTTTATGTCTGTTTAGATTTTGGTACAGCAGAAATGTGTTCTCCTCAGTAGTTGCAAATTCTTTGCAATACCCGTTTGCAAATAATGACATTACTTTGCTCTTTAATTTTATAAAATGTGTCTAATTACAAGATCTCACAAACTATATGCTGTATTTAGAGGAATGTGTATACAGAAATTGCTCATGTGAAGTATAAAGATCTTCCTCTCAGAATATATGCAATCTCACATCCAAACCCCAGAGCAGTAGAGAAAATAATCCCCAGAACTGATCTCTTGGGTGAGGAAGACAACTAATCCCAGCAATCTGCAGATGGTGCCCCTAGCCTCTCCGTGTTGCCCTAAAGGGACTGTTAGTGGAAGCTTCCTGGCTGACCTTGGATGTCAGAACAGCAGGTAGAGTAAAGCACCCTATGGTGCACGTGGCTTTTTACATCCCAGCAGACTCCCCTAACCTGAGTAGAATCTCCAGGCAGGCAGGGCAATTTTCTAGCAAGCCCATGCCATCAGGAACGCACAGCAAGCCCAGCACCATATGCCTGTGTCCTCACAGATGTATCTGGCCGGGGACTCAGTGCTAAGGCTCTGTCCACAGCTGAGATCTCAAAGCACCATCAGTGCCTGGCACAGGGTGGCCCATGGACCACCCAGGAGCCATTACCACTTTGTGCAGCTAAGGCAGCCTTTGGGATCCACTACCCAACCTTCTCAAGGCCATTCAAGAAACCAGCCTCACGGGATGGGAATTGCTTATATCACTTCAGTTGGGCTCAATTTACCCAAAGGTTTCAGGGCTCACATTGGGTGTGGGGTCAAGTTAAATCTTCCCATACTCTGAATTAGTATCCCAGCCAGCTGAGCGTGGCAAGAGGGAAGGAGAAAGCAGTCTCCCTCTCCTGATGACATGAATTCACATGGAAACATTACTGAGAACCCAGGACAGAAGATGCACAAGTACAGGGTGGGCGGAGAATGGATTGAGAGCAGCCCTGAGGAAAAGGACTTGGGAGTGCTGGTGGATGAGAAGCTCAACATGAGCCGGCAATGTGCGCTGGCAGCCCAGAAAGCCAACCGTATCCTGAGCTGTATCAAAATGAGTGTGGCCAGCAGGTCGAGGGAAGTGATTCTGCCCCTCTACTCAACTCTCGTGAGATCCCACCTGGAATACTGTGTTCAGCTCTGGAGTCCCCAGCACATGAAGGACATGGAGCTACTGGAACGAGTCCAGAGGAGGGCCACGAAGATGATCTGAGGGCTGGAGCACCTCT
The DNA here is from genome assembly GCF_009769465.1 of Tauraco erythrolophus. Taxonomy (NCBI): domain Eukaryota; kingdom Metazoa; phylum Chordata; class Aves; order Musophagiformes; family Musophagidae; genus Tauraco; species Tauraco erythrolophus. The sequence goes on from NC_141465.1 coordinate 110,927,082, forward strand.
GCTATGAAGACAGGCTGAGAGAGTTGGGGCTGTTCAGCCTGGAGAAGAGAAGGTTCCGGGGTGATCTTATAGCAGCTTTCCAGTACCTAAAGGGGGCCTACAGGAAAGCTGGAGAGGGACTTTTTACAAGGGCGTGTAGTGATAGGACAAGGGGCAATGGATTTAAACTGAAAGAGGGCAGATTTAGATTAGATATAAGAAAGAAATTTTTCACTCAGAGGGTGGTGAGGCAGTGGAACAGGTTGCCCAGAGAAGTTGTGGATGCCACATCCCTGGAAGTGTTCAAGGCCAGGTTGGATGAGGCTTTGGGCAACCTGGTGTAGAGGAGGGTTTCCCTGCCCATGGCAGGGGGGTTGGAACTAGATGATCTTTAAGGTCCCTTCCAACCCTAATGATTCTATGATTCTATGATTTCCAGGAGGTCATCCAGCCCACTGGGCTAGAGATGCATCCTGACACCTGCCTTCGTGTTTCCATGTCTGTTTAGATATGTCATAAAAAACCAACCAAGTCCCACAAGGAAGACTAAAGTAGTTCTCACCTAAGGATAACATAGAGGCCTGTGATTAAGTTAGACTGCTGACAAATTAAAAACTGATATAATTCTCTTGGACAACTTATTTATTTGAGTCAGTTTGTACTGGGATCTCCTGACTGAGTTTTCTCCCTTCTGGAGTACCTTGTGCTTTCCTATACGTATGCACCAATCCTCCCTGTTGGAGATGCTCCACTTTTGCATCAAGTGCCCAAATACTCAAATTAAATGGAAATCAAGAGCCCCAGGGCTTTTTTACCAAACATATAATGGCTTCATACCCAAATAAAAACATGTTTCTGCAGCAGTGGTCTCCTGAGTCATTTGACTGAATGCTCTTAGTTTATGCAGCTGCGTCCATCACAAATGCCTCTTAATCATGCAGAGTTCAGTATCCGCTTCGCATTAAAAACCTGCATCCATAGCAGACATTAAAATGCTGTAAATTCAGTGAGTTTTTCTTGTCTAATGCAGTGATTACAGCATTTTTCTGGTTTTGCTAGTGAAATCAGGAGGTCAAAATTTGTATTAATGTTGACTGATGCTTGTTTTCATCCAGCTGTATGTTTTTCAATATACACACTGCTCATATTTAAAGATACAAGCCTTTCCAGCATCACTGAGAATCTAACATGGATTACAGCACAGTTTACAACATGATGTCTGTTTACTGCTTTTTTGCTGTTGCTGTATACCATTTTAAATGATTATGAGATTATTCAGAATATCACAGCTTTTCAAATTTGATTTTCTCTTAAAACTGTGCAGTAGTTTTGTTCCATTCTTCTTGTTTTCCACTTGATAATTCAAAGACTTGGAATGAGTGATTTAAATATGAGTCATGTGCATTATGAACTATTCAGTGTATTAGGAACACAGATGTTTACTGCTATAAATTATTGACATCATTTTGGGATGAACTTTGTTATAACCTTGAAATGAGCAAGCTGATGGAGAATACGAATCGACGTAAAATTATTTTCTGTAGCTCTGGAACATCCTTCTCTAAGGAAAGCTGCAGAAGTATTTTAAAAGGAAAACTATGTGAAGAATAAACCAGAAAATGTTTCCCATCTACAATAAGAACTAAAACGTGTTCATTTGTATTTCAAAAAACAGAATCCCAAATAGTTTCTTGTTTTAGTGTGTTTATCAGAAAAGAAATCTTGGTCTGAATAGGCTATTGTTAGTAACAAGCTTTGCTTCATCTAGTCAACAAATAGTTGAGTTGTTATATCATGTAGTTTCAGTTCATGAATTGTGCATCTGTTCAAGCCTTGACAGACTGAGGGTGCCTGTTTAGATACTGCAAACATTTCTTAACTCACAATTTCACTTTTTGAAAAAGAAATGAAGTGTATCATCAGTTGCTAAAGGAGAGAAATCAACGTGAGAGGATAATTAGGGACATTTAGCAAACTAGCTTATCTCAAAACTATGATTGTCAATGAACGTTGCAAGTAAAACTTCCCAAACTCACTGTTTTCTTTAACATAGCTACCAAAGCTATCTCTTGCCAGTGTATTAGTTTGGCACAACCAAGCAGATTTCAGGACATTATCAGCATCTTTGATCTCTAGATCTCTGTATGCAAACCCCTTTGATGCTGGGTGGAAATCTAGCATGACTCAAAAGACAGCCTACTTTCTAAACAACAGAGGCTGATCTGGAAAAGGTCAGGCAGAGAAAATGGATACATACATAAGCCAGTATCACACACACACAAAAAAATCACGTCTTTCTCTAACTGGCTAAATGAACTTTTCTGAGGCTATTCTTCTCTCTTTTGTTACTCTTTAATGAAAGCGAAATATAATGCACAAAGAATTGTGGGTGTAGCATTTTACTTCCTGGCTTTGACATTTCTGGCGGGTTACTACTGCTAAATATTTGTGAGCGATAAAGGCCATAAGAGCTCTAGAAACTGCCACCAGGAGGTGGATATACACACAGTTAGGATTCATGTAATGTTTAAAGTACCGGTGGAAGCTGGTTTTGTGCCACATGCCACGGCTGAAGTTTACTGCAACTTTAATTTCAACTTCCGTCCCCAGACTTGCTAAAGTCACTTCTCAGGAGGATGGGGCAGTGCACGAGTGCCCGGGCAACAGTAGTACCTCCGAGAGGATCCGTCAGGACTGCAGGTTTTGAGAGAGTGTGGAGGAATCTGCTGCTGGACATCTGTCCTTGGGGTGGTTTTGAATTTAAATGCCAACCTACAGTTGTATGTCCTCTGATCAGTTCTGGCTACATTTGACAAAGAAGCATCTCGATGGTAAATAAGTTCTCACCAGTTTCATTAAAATCAATACAGAAAGAGAGTAAAATAGCTCTTTTCCTTCCTTCTTTCCTTCCTTCCCTCCCTGGGAGAAATGCAGTGGAGTTTGCTCTGCAGGTGTCCGTGGTGCTTGGCCTGAGCAATTCCCTGCCCTGAGAGGGTTGGGGTTGCTCAGTTAAAAGACATAGAGGCACAGAAGGCTAATTGATAGGAAAAACAAGTATCTACCAGGTGCCTGGCTGTTTATAGTAGATACCTAAAGAAATAATGACCTTCATTTTACTATGTCTCTCATCTTGCCCTCAACAGATGAACGTTTTCCATAGGTTATGTTTTGGGGCACAATCCTTTTAATGCATTTTCATGTAAAGAAAACATTTGGCCAACTGACGCGAACATATTTACAGCATTAAAAACTTGTTAAAATTGCCTGTTATAGATATGCTATTTTTAATCATATTACTGAATATGTCTGTTACAAATATGCTATTTTAAATCAGATTTCTGTGTATGTTCTTCTATTAGCTGTTATCTTAATTCCAAAAGGGAAAAAACCTTCAGCCCTAGGGTGGTCAGATGACAGGTATGAACTGCCCTCTTTTTTCCTCCTTTACCTGCATATATCACTTACTGTGGCAGAGTGGCAAGTCCACTTGGTCTTGATACTGACATACAGAGATGACCCACAATGTTTGGCTCTCACTGTAGCCCCAGTTTCTGCACTGCTGATTGCAGTGTTGATCGATGTTTAGAGTATTTCACATTTACAGAAAACATTGCCATGCTGTCTAGTATACAATTCTTTACTAAAAACATCCTAGCAATGATTTCACACTCATAAGGACATTTTCAATATAGCAGCAGGAATCCTCAGTAAGATTTAGGATCTTTATTTCTAGGTGCTTTATTTAGGGATGTTCATTTTTAAAAGGAGTGTGCTTCAAAAGTTGTTGGGGTTTTTTTTGAAAATAAGAACACAAAGTTTCAGATTATTCCTTTGACTGCAAAATTTCATGCATATTGACATTTTATAAGGCTTACAGAACTGCATCAGAGGATGAATGGCAATACAAGGACAGTCCTCCTTTATTTAGCTTTTCTGGACAAATGGCTGCCAGAATCTGGGTTTACAGTTGCATATGTTAGGAAGAAAAAGAAATGTCATAAAGGCTGAGATGCAGAGGGACCCAGGTCTGACGACATCCAACCTGACTTTCCAGTGCCCAGCTCAGAGACACCAATTTTCAGTTCTGAGTTGCTCACCTGACTATCCTATACAACTGAGGGAAGGAGTCAGACACCAGACTGTGGGATTTACAAAGGCTGAGATGCCAAGCAGAGGGATGCAGAGAAAATGCTGAAACAAGGGATGTGTCCGAAGTTCCCTCTCTCTGGGATTCAGGCACCTATGAAAGCGAGCGATTTACAGCTGTGAGGTCTCTCTTAGCCGCTTCAGTTGCTGCTCGGGTATGAGTGACTGTTTACTTTTTTAAAAAATGATGCCTCACAGTAGTGATACCATTCCTTATCTTTTATGTAGTGTGAGTGATGGGCGTCACCCCACAGGGATGTTCATTCAAATGATTTTGGAGTAGCAGTAGGCGTATAAGTGCTCTGCTTCCTGCTGAGCTCAGTGGTGTTGGTACAGGTTAAGCATTGCATCACCCTCCCTGAGCTACAAAGGATTTTAGACATCCAAAAAAATAGTTTGAGAATGCCTAAACACACTGTGAAACAACATATCTGCTGAGACACTCATCTCATCCAAGATAAGAAGACCTCTGGGAATATGCATTAGAAGTACTTTAGGTGCCTAAATAACTTTACTGATGACAGCTTAGGTGCCTTTCAGGTATGCATGCCACAGGCAGAATATTTGTGACTCACTCACTTGAATTCAGGCATCTAAATTCTGCTTGAGCTACACTATTGGCACCTAAAGGCTTTTGGAATATTTTCCTAAATTATTTGAATTTATAAAAATATCTTGTTTCAAAAATATTGCAAGGATTCAAACGGTTTCTCATTTTGCTATGTAAATGAGTAGGAGGTGATGTTTTAAAATTTTCTATATTGCTTCATATTCCTAACATAATTATCAGAATAGGATTTAAATTCATCCAGCATTTCCAAAGCTTGCATTGATTTGACCACAGCTACATGTCGAACAACATTAGAATTCTAAGCCTTAGGACTTCTTCAGGTTTTTTTGCCAACCTCTTTCTTTTGCAAATATGATCATGAGATCAGATTTTTGTTATCCCAGAGAATTGTTTCAGATCACATCTAGGCACTGTTTTGCATTTTACATACGACCTTTGTACCTTATTTGCCGGACAAGCGCCCTCAGCTTCTACGAACTTTTTAAAAACTCCCCACGGCAATGGGAATTTCACTATAGCATGAAAGACAGCTCTGAGTGAATGTGCTGCTCTATAAAAATTGGAAAGTAGCTTTCTCTTTTGTCTCCTGTGAAGTTTTTTCACTAGGACCTGGAGCTGTAACTTGGGGGTTGCAGTTTTAATGGTCCTACTCAAGAGAAAACAAAAGACAAAGGCTGATCAGCTATGCAGGCAAGACCGTGCTGTCTAACAAGTGTTACACTAGAAAACCCGGAAAAAGAAATCTGTTGCCCTAGCCTAAGATTTTGCCAGTTTTACAGCAGTCCAATTTAATAAATCCTGTATGCTGTTGTGCTGTATGGGCATTTGGCTGGTGGCTGTAGCTATAGCCAGGTGATTTACTGCTAGTAATGCCACATCCTTTTGGCATTACTTGCACTGGAAGATGTCCTGCTTCCAGACATGCACACCAAAAAATATTAGCTGTACTGCATCTGCCCTCAACTCAAAAATCAGCGGTACATCATTCCACATCTTTCTCTGTGGTCTTTCATATTACATGTAGATGTCGTGCTTAGAGACATGATTTAGTGGTGGATTTGGCAGTGTTAGGGTAACAGTTGAGACTCGATGATCCTCAAGGTCTCTTCCAACCTAAACAATTCTACAATTCTGTATTGCTAAGGCAGTAAGCAATGAAGACAGGTGCATCCAGGTTTGCATGATGCTGACTGTCCCAGGGACAGAGGACTCTCAGGGATGGGCAGGAGCCTGCTCACTCCTGCCACTCTCCCTCTTCAGTTGGCACATCGTGATTCAAGTATCACAAGGTGGTGCTCTTGTATTTATAGCAAATTATTCAGTAGCCAACACTTGAGATTCTTACTGAATGTTGTGCTACATATGACAAGTTGAACTAATCAGCACTGTAGTGCTTGCAGGAAGAGATGCCTGGTGAGGGATCCAGGGATGGATACCTCCCTATGTAAGAACAGATTAAATGCTGCACGCTCACAGGATTGATATGTGTTGTGATACTATGTGATTTCTTCTTGGTGCCTCATTGAAAGACATTCTCTTAAGCAGACATCATAAAATCGATACTAAATGTTTTCTTCATATTTGTAATTCTTCAGTGGTAAGAGAACTAGACCCAGAAGATCAATTCTGTAGACTAAGGGTCTAGCTGTCTCTTTCCACCCTCTTTTAAAGCTGAGCCCACCACTCTTCTCTCCAAAATGAAGTATTTTGGCATTGATTCATACTGGTGTGATACATCCCATTTAAGTCAAAGTATTAATCTATTTTACCCAAGCTGGACTCTGAATTTTACTTCCCGCATTTCTGTTATCCATTGTCTTTTCTCCAAGGCTTCTTGGATGATTCATTAAAGAATTTATAATATCTCAAAAGTCCTTTGTTATTGTACATACAGATCTAATACCAGGACTCTAGAAATTCTACAAAGATGACATCTCAGAGCGTGAGAGAGGGATTGTACATGGAAAGCATCTCTGGGGCTATGTTTAAAGATGATAAAACATCTACCTTTTACTACGAATCTAGCAGGAGGTTCTTATTGTAATGAGGCTGCTGGAGGCTATTTCAGGAGACTGGAGCATGCAGCAGTCTTGTATGTAATAAGGGCGATTGGATTACCGAGTATGCTACTGTGGTTGCTGCTTGTGGTGTACCTGCGTGAGAAGTGAACATCCCTTGCTCCACATTTCTCTGATCACCCCCGCTTTGCGCATCCATTTTAGTACAAGTAATAGGCTGTGTCCAATAGATGTTGCTCTGTGCATGAGATAACACGTTACTAAGAGCTCTGAATTGTACTGTAATAAGGTCAGTGGTCTACAGCTTTAAGCTACATACTGGACAACAGAAACCCATTGCTTGTTTTCTGGCTCTCTTTGAAATTTTCCTCTCCTCTTCATGTTTAGTGATCCTCTTAATGCTCTGTACTTTGTAACAAATTCTGCAGGCCCAACTGTTAGCTATTTCTTGAGTATTTCAGTATCGCCACAGTGAAGTGAGGTACACATTGAAATGATGCTGTTGTCAGCTCTGCATACACCAGTAATTCATATGCATGCAAATAAAAATAGTACTAACTTGTACAAGTTAGGTACAAGGTCTTGTATGGTAAAAAATGACTGCAGTAACCATTGCTGACAACATTGCTTCAAAGAAATACAGAGAAAGTTTAAGCTTACTGCAGCATTCTGGCAAATAAAAGGAAAAACGTTCAGAACAAAGCAGCTTTTCTCTCTCACTCAATAGCATTGCTTATTCTTATGACCACCCCAGTCTGGTTTTAACACCACTGTGACAGTGTGCGCTGTCTTCTCTTGAAATGGTTTCTCTAGATGAAGGAAAAAATTGCTTGTATTTTCTGTGATCTTATCCTGTGAGGACACTGGAAAGAGTTGTGCACAACATGTTCCCTACTTGCTAGGAAAGATGATGTTCATGATGACGATGTTTCTATTTTACCATCTATCGGATTCCATAAATGACACTATACTGACAAAAGTAACCTGCAGCAATAATATTGAAAATACAGTTGAAACAAAATTTGAGTGTGTATCGGTAATTAAGGTCTTCAATAAGATTGTGAATTTCAAATAATGTGTCATAAATTTTAATGCATCCTGCCACACACTTTTGCATTCCAGGTTAAGGTTATACTTCATAAAAGAGACTGCAGCATTCAAGCCTGTACACATGTACCAGTAGGACATTCAAATGCCTTTGACTGTTCCTGAATGTGTAGTATCAAGGAGATTCACCTCAGGGTCCCTTGTTAGTGTGTCTCTATTTCTTCTTATTCTTCTTCTTGAATGCCAGTCCTTCAAATTCACCAAGGACCCCTATAATCAAGCCCTTTTCTCCACTTTCCACATCACAGATCAAACCTTCAGCCACCCTCACGAAACACCTGAATCTCCATATTATGTTCTCACCATTAATGTTCAGATTCTTGCATGGGTGTCACTGAGGATGTGATCCGAAGATAATGACATGGCACAGTTATAAAGATATGAAAGTCTCTATAGATGCTTTTAAAGTCTCTTCTATAATATTGTACGGACTGAAAGGTAAAGCACAGTGTTCTCTCTTCTGAGGAATAGATATCTCCTCCTGGTTAAATTTAGGAGGTTTTCATTTTCATCGGGGTTTTTTTGTTGTTGTTTTGTTGGAAGATTGACATAAGCGTTGAATTTCAGAGAATTTTAAACCATTCAAGTTATAAGCCAGCTTACATATATTTTTAAACTTTTATTTTCTCCTCATCCATAAGATAAAATGGCTCAGTTTTTCAGCTTTTACAGAGATACTAAGCCTCCATAATTCTAGTTGAAGTCTGTGGTTAGCACTACATGTTCAATACTTAAAATTGGCTCTGAAATGACTCACACAAAACTTCACAATATGCGAATTGGAGGTGAAGTGAAAAGCTAATACTCAACTCTTTGCACATGCTTATGCAGCACAGTGCTGGAGCCAAAGGAGAGTTAAGCTAATGAAGGCATCAGCAGCAAAATAGTCATATTAGTGCCTTTCCTTTGTCCCCAGACCCCAGGACTCGCAGAGCAGTTTGGCTTTTAGGCAACATTGTGTTAACATAGCTACATTGCTGCTAGTGCCTGAACCACCTTGTTCAGAAAAAAAATGTGTTGGCACTTTAGTACAGACTCACCAGTCTTAAGCCCTTATCGTTGTGATCAATTATCATCTCCCTTTCTGGACAAGGGGAATGTGGTGGATGTGCTGTAGCTTGACTTTAGTGAGGCTTTTGACACCCACGGCATTCTCATTCAGAAGCATACCAGACGTATGCGTGAACTGGAAAAGCAGACTGTCAGGCTGGTTGAAACTTGGCGGCACCATTGGGCTCATTAGGAGTAATCAGTGATGGCTTGATGCTCAACTGCAGTCTAGCAACACACAGAGTACCACAGGGGGTGCCATGGGGCCCATATTGTTCATCATGTTCATAACTACCTTAATGACGACACCAAGTACATCCTTAGCAAGCTTTCAAAACAGGGGGAATGGCTGATGTTGACTGGTGTTCTTCAGTTCAGTGTGATCTTGAGAAACTTGAAAACTGAGCCAACGGAAATGCTATGAACTCCACATTTCTTCAGCAAGAAGGGCAAATCCCCATGTGTATCAGAATAACCCCCACACCAGTATGGGCTGGAAACAACTGGCTGAGTAGCAGCCTGGCCCCAGTGAAAATGACCTGAGGGTCTAGGGACCAGTTAAATACAAGCCAACAGTGTGCTCTCATCACAGATGAGGCAAGTTGCTTCCTCAGCTTCATTACAAGGAGTTTGGCCAGCATGGCAAGGGGTGTTATTATTCCCCTCTGCTTGGAACTGGAGAGGTGATATCTGGAATACCAGCTTTGGGAATAAAGCACAATACCTAAAAGAGATGCCAAGGTGTCTGGGATGAACAGGATCCCAGGAAGTGATCAAATAGCAGCCTACAACTCTGCAAAGGGGTATTACAAAGACTACAGACTCAAATAGTTCTTGGGAGTGGGAGATGCCCAGTGGTGGAAGAGGCAGATGCCATGGGTTGTATCTTGAGAGATTCAGGCTGGAGATTTAGAAATAGTTTAGGAGACTAATGATTGCTGGAAGATGTTGCTGAGCATGGTGGTGCAATCTCCATCCTTGTAATGGGTTCTTGAAAACTCAACTAGTAAAAGCGTGGCTGACCTGACCTACTGCTGGCAGTAGTTCTGCTTTGAGCTGCAGGTTGAACCTCCAAAGGTCACTTTCAGCCAACATTTCTGTGAGCGTATGGTCTCTCCCTAAGAATACTCCTCTGGCCAAAAAAATGAAGATTATTCTTCCTCCAGTAGTTACGAAGGGTGATGGGGCAGTGTGTTTTCCCTGTATATTGCAAGCAAATACAAGCCTGAAATGTGCCATTGCCAAGACGTATCCACTTGCCAAAAAGGGAAGAGTGTGTCACACTGTGCCAAAACCAGAAAGCCATACGATCTTGGCAGGTTTAGCACATGAACCTACGGCTGGCGCACTCCTAAGGTGTGCTCTTTCCCTTCTTTTGCTTGGATCAAAAGCAGAGGTAGTTCAGCTCTGCCCAGAGCACAGCAAGGACACTTATTGCTGACAACAAGCATACTGGTGATGAGACTGAGACTGATCTGGCACGTTTAATGTTTTGAAAATACTTGTAGAAAAAGGAGATTTTAATTTTACAGTCAGATTTGAGAATTTCAAGTTTTGTTTGATTCTGTAATAGGATTAGAAGTTCAGCTCAAAGAATGAAGGTATGTGGCTGGCGCTCTTGTTCTTGGGGGAGCACACGAGCAGCAACCTGGGGCTCAGTGATTAAACTCCAGACTGCGAGTCAACTCTTGCTCTGTGAGTGAGGCTTGTAGGAAGCTGAGCACCAAGCTAAAAGTCTATTCACGGGAAGGTCTAGGTTGACTGCAGGGTCAGAGCTGTTCTATTGTGCAAAAACCGGTATGTGCAGACGTCACAGAGGACAGTGACTCAATTGCTCTGAGACAGAAAAGATCAAGGAGGAGATGAATGGGAACAGAACTTCAGAAATCCAATTGGTTCAAGTGATCTTTTTAATACCATTACTTCCCAGAGTGTTTCTGCTAGATACAGAAGCTGGTGCTGCAAGAAGCAGCAACACTACATAAAACGGGTTAATGAATAATAGTACATCATAGAATATAAAATTTAAAACTATAAGCCCTCCAGAGATGGTGGAGAACTGATGCAGTATGGACCTCACAAAGGTTTGGACCCTGCTTTGGTTGACCTCGTGCAGTCACTTTATCTCTCCTCTGCTTTCAGTATAACTATTGCGATTAGACAAGGAAGAAACAGGGCATCTTTCTCTTCTATATCCTCCCTTGCTTTCACTTCTAAGAGCTTTACCCTATGGAAAAAACTGTCTGAGAATGAAATGGATGTCCTTTTTGTTCACAGTTGCACAGCATGATCTCTTAGACCTTGTATTCATTCTCATTGCTATAGCCACCAATCTTAAATAAGCCAGAATGTATATTGTTACTTTTGTGGATCAGAAAAACATATCAAAAGCGGCATGGAAAAGAAACATCCAAGAGTGTTGCTGCCTGGAGTTTTATGATTAAAGATCTCACCACCAGCAACAGAGCATTGGTCACTATGGAGGGAAGTTGCTTCAATTTTGTATTTCTTTGCAGGGTTAATTGTGAGTTTTCAGTACTTCGGTATTTCTTTTTCAAACATCAGGTTTTGGAAAACAGCGCCTCTGCCTTGTGAAACTGTTCAAACCTGATGAAGTCAACCTCTCAAGGCCAACATTTATGTTTAGGGTATATGGAAGGCATTTAGATAGAAGTCTCTGAAATACCTTGTTCCATGTCAATATGATCTTCAGAAACAAGATAGCGCTGTAGCCACCTGACAGTGTGAGGATGGAGAAATATAGACATTCAAGAGGTAAAGTTTTCTGCTTGCTTATAGACGGCAATGTTTGCTCTTTGAAGGTTACAGTTACCTCTGAGTAGGACAGACTTATGTTCTCCTCTCTCTGGAGTTTGTAGCCCTTGTTCTAAAACTGTGTCCAGGGGAAACTTCTCTGAATGTTTATTCTAGCATTCGCTTGAGAAAAGGAGATATACATCATTTGGTAGGATTTTATTTTTGCGCTCTAAATATTGATTTATTCCTGCTTACCTCTTTCATATCCACTCCCTTGGGCCCACACACTGTAACACATCTTCACCTCCAGCTCCCCATCTGATATTTCAGTCACTTCCAGTCCCTCCATCACCTCCACTGTCCCTTCCCCTCTGGAGGGTAACCAGTTTAATTTCAGCCTCTATAATTGACTGGAAGCAGCTTAAGTGAAAAGCAGCGGATAATAACCGGTTTATATCTGAAACGTGAAAACTGAATAATGTATAAGTAGTAGGGAAAAAGTATGTTATGACAAATACATTTAATTAGACCAATTATTACATCTTTTAGACATTTAAATCCTTTCCCACTAAATGTCCTTACCTTCGGTATCAGGACAATAAACCTCAGAGTAGTTTGAGTTATCCAAGTTTTATAGAAATCGAATTCCAACTGTGCAGTGGTTGCCAACGCAGTGACAATGCCCAAAGCTTACTCTTGTTAACTCTCACATAATTCAACCTTGAGCAACTGCATCAGGGGACTTCTGTATCTCCTTGCGTTAGAGAAGATGCCACCTAATCAGTGTCCAGCCTGAGGAATGGGCTGATGGCCCCAGCTAGCATTCCTGTAAGGTGATGCATCGTTGTCACCACGTGGAATCTTAAACTGAACTACTGTGAAACAAATTATCTCAGGTCACTCTAGCAAACTCAGATAAAAACTTTTTTTTTACATTTTGGGTATATCAGAACACTTCATTTAAATATAAATTAGTAAGAAACCTAATGCAGACATCTTTCCTGAGAATATTTTAAAAAAAACAGGTTGGTATTTCCTGCCATGAATAATGAAAATTTCAAGTCCTGTAGTTCTGATTTGCAATGAGAACAAATGGTGAAATGTCAAAGTATCCCACTGGATAAAAATGTTTTCTTTCTCAGCTGTGCTCTTTGGGAATAGGGTGGAATGACATGTCTCTATACTCATTTTTTACAACATCTGTACGCCCTGAGACTGCTGGAGTAATTTTAAAACAGACCTTTCTATCCCAAAGTAAAATTGGCACGTAGCCTTTTGATTCAGTTAACAGATGGTGTATGGTATTTATGAGAAGAGTTGTTAAATGCTTTACAGCGTGACTCACCAATTGATAGCTGCATATTAATGGAAAGTGGACGGTGCTATCGCATTTACAAGTGCTGTGTTGTTGAGAGGAGCTGGTTGAGCTGATTTATATAAACAGTTGTCCTAAGAAATTAATTCTAAAATATTTGGATTCTTTCTCAAAGGACTGTTTGATGAGGCTGAAACCTGATAACCTTTCTGAAAAAAATGAAAATATTTTAAACCAGAACTTAGACCTTAGTTTTGGAATCAAAACAAAACAAAGCAGAAAAGTTCAGCAGTTAATTATGTTTATTTTTTAGAATTAATTTCTGAGCTGGGTGACACTTCTAGTTACTAACTGAAGTTGCCTAGGGAAAATTAAGATGTGTTTCTGATGCTGATACCAGTATATGATATGTTACCGGACAGAAGGCATTCTTATCTTTTCTTGGTGTGAGTTATGAATTTTAGACAGAAAGTTGTTTTGCCCATTTTCACAATCTTAAAGAAATCGTTCTAGAGCAACTTGACTGGGTTGAATTCAGTTCAAGTATTATTTAAAAATCTTTGCTATGAGTTTTTTTGGTGAAACGCTCTGTCTATCAGTTATTTCAAGAGCTGAAAAAAACACTGCAAGCATGCCACACATTTCATGAGATTACAAGGACCATAAAACAGGCCTAAACCACAAGACCATGCAAATTATTGCAAAGACAACTAGCTATCATTGTTAAAACACTTATTTCATTGCCTTTATCTTGTGTTTGTTTAGGTTGCTTTTGTTTGCCTTTGAATGGAAAACAACCTTAATGGAAAATGCTGTAGCTGAAGTGACATCAGCAGCACCGCTACAGCTTACTGTAGCTAATGTGACTAAAAATAAGCCTACTATAACTAGAATAAAATTATAGACTTTGTTCTCTCTGGGCCCTGCACTGCACAGACAGACTGAGGCCCAAAGGGAATAGCCCCTGATGGAGAGAGTCGTACAGAAGGTGCAGAGTTTAACCTTTTTCCCAGGATCTGGAAGGAGCCAAAGTCCACAAAGTACCCAAAATACACCAGAGGAAGGCAGCCCAGAGCTGTGCTCTGATTCTTCATTGCCTATGCAGGAATTCCACTTATCTAAAGTTACAGTCTGGATTTAGGGGCATCCAAGCAAAGGGGGTGGTTGGAAAACAGCAGACTGGGGCAATGCCAGAGGCTCCCAACAAACCCAGGAGAATGTTAACATTCCCCTGCTGCTCCCGTGAATAACCAAACTTTATTTAAACTGTCTAGGGATTATTTTTCTCTCCTTCAGTTCCCACTAAGCCTTAGTGAGTACAGTGAGGTTCCAGTGCGATCTTTAGCAGAGTAAAGTACTACTTGTGCCATAGGCAACCCAACCACGCAGCATTTGGTGGCAAATGTTGGAGACATGCATGTAATATTCACAGGGTGTCACAACGTGGTTCTCTTTACTCAGATGCCTGTTTGGGCTTTGGCCATGGGGTAACATAGGGGAGATACAGAGACAGAGAGGCTGCTGCAGGTACCAATCTTCTCAGGTGACCACTGACCCAGTCACTTGTGAGTTCTGTGTTTCAGCTGCAGACACCCAACCTCTCCGGCAATGATGTAGATTGAATTCCCAGGTACCTCTGAAGGTCTCGTCCTGAGGCTGCAACCATATAATAGTTTGCATAACACATTTACCTCCGTGTCCAGGTGCCTTCATCCAAGCCAATGGGTTTATCCAAGACAGTGAATCATGTGTTTGACAAAAGAGAATGCAAAAGTTTGCAACGTCAAGGTTTCAAAAAAACTCTAGTCATCCAAATAAATGTGACATATAAAACAAATACGAACTTTAGAGTTGGTCAGCTCAAATACAAACTTGCCTTAAACTCTCTTTAATATGTATTTTTTTTTCATCCAGCTATTGGCCTTTTTTAAAGAGAATAGAATTAAACTTCCCACTGCTGTCTTTTAGAAACAAATAAAACCTGCAAACTCCACAGGAAAAAGCAGCAAAAATAGAGAGGCTGGAGGAACTGATTAATGAGGAAAAAAAAGAATACATAGAGCTTCGTGAAGCAGTGGTTCACAGGCAATGTGATAAGTCTACAAATATTTGCAGGCTGTAAATACCGAGGACAGGAATTTAGTATGACACAGTCAGGCATAATCAGGACTAAAAGGAGAGGAAAAAAAAATATATATGCTGGAAGTTGAGGAAGAAGACTCTCCTGTGAGATGCAATAGACCTGGGAATTAATAGATGGCACGCGTGTCCTGCGGGGAGCCACACTGTCTTGGTGAGTAAACAGGCTGAGAGATGACAGGACTGTTCATCTTGAAGTGCTGTGGTAAGGTGACTTGTTAAATCTCAGCCATTAATGCATATATGCTTAGCTTTTGAGAGCTGGCTTGGCTCTATGTGCTTAAGAGAGGCTGGCAGGCTGAGTTTCCCAGGCCCGATGTGACTTTGGGCCGGCTGCGCCACCTTCTCTGTGGCTACGACCGGTACCGACACGCAGAAGGTTAGGCAGGTCTCAGGTGTGCCCATGCAGATTTGCAGTCCTGCCTGTCGCTGCTGGGTGGGTATGAGGCTGGGTGCAGAACTCTCTCTTTTGGAGGTATCCCCTTGCACAGGACCAAAAAAGGAACAATGAAGCCAGACCCTTTTCAAGCTTGTGGAAAGCCAGGGAGGATGTTAGGGTACCAGAGCCAGAGGTCTGATCCTCGGGCCATACAGGGGAGGTTTTGGTTCGGGTTCCTCTGCATCACCCCAGCAAGATCTCAGACTCAGCAGAAATAACCATTTTACTAGGCTCAATGTTTTTTTCTCCACCTCTCCCTCCAAAGTGTTGCTGGATGGCACATATTCTTTAGCAGCAAAAGGAGGTGAAGGTTTGTCCCACTGTGCTGTGGGGTGCAGTCCCAGGGAAAGCGGGGCAGACTGACCCACCTGCAACCCCCTGCCCTGCTCTGCGTGTGGGATCAGGATGGGAATCAGGCAGGAAAACCTCTGGCCAGCCTTGCCTCGGCCACTCCCAGCTTGGAAACCTCTGAACAAAATGTTCCCAGCTGGGAACTGGAAACAAGTCTGCTCCTTGTTGCAGAACTGAAAAAGACCTTACACACCCCAAAGACGGTCCCTCTCGCTCCTCCCCGCCCCGCCGGCGGCCGATGAAAGAAATTACTTCCACTACAGCTCTTGGCTGTTACTAACGGAGAGTTATTTCCTGCTCAGGGCGCACTGGCCTCAGCCTCTGGAAATGGGAAATTCCACCCTGAAACCAGTGGGAACTTATTTCACTGACCGAAGCCCGTCTCATCTCAGAGTCTTTCTGCAGGAATTTTTCCTCTGAGAAACCGGTGGGTTCTGGGGGTGGAAAAAGGAGCTTTGTCAAATTTTTTAACCAGCTTGATTATATCCGCCATAGGAAGAGCATTGTAAAATGAGCCATTAGTGAATTACTAATCTACTAAGCTAGAATTTAGAAGCAAAATTAATTTAATTAAACTAGCAAGTTATTCACAGACTAAAGCCAGCAGTTTTTATTGCAGCCAGTCCACTCTAACCTGCACCCTGCCTGCGAAAGTACGGCTATTTGATCAAATAAAGCCACTGCTCTGAATTAATGAATCCAGCACCGAGATTATGCGAGGTGCGAGATGGGAAAGCCTTTAGGTCTCATACTTCAGCTGGAAAAGACACAGCTTCTGCACTGGTGTGTTTACTGGTTTTCCTTTCCAGCATGTTGTGACTTGCAAGTACGCTTCCAGGAGTGAAAACACACCTACAGATGTTAGTTCCTCACGCTCAGCTATGTACGGTCTGATTTTTGACTTCGTGCACTGCGTTACTGCTGCGCGTTCAACCCGCGGGAACGTACACGCATTGTTCTCACCCCCGGTTCCGTGCGAGGCCTGAGCACGCAGCGGGCCGGGAAGCTGTGGGTGTACGTCTCTGCATATGCTTTCTAAGCAACTTGAATTTAAATGTCATCAGGTTAAACAGATGCAGGAAGAAAATGACCTCTCTGACCGAGAGGCGCAGAGCAAAGCGGCGTGCGGGGAGCTTGCGTGGCAGCTGCGGCGGAGGCAGAGGAGGAGCAGGCATTCTGCGGGCAGCCGGCCGTGCGGCGAGGGGAGAGGGCGAGCTTTTGGGGAAAGGGAAGGAAACCCAGGCGAGGCTGGTCTGCTGGGTCCAGAATGCTGCCAGCCCCCCTGTTACAAGGGACTGGCAGTGTCCAGGACTTTTCCACACTCATGGTTTTGCAGGGATGAGGTTTGGAGTAAAAAGCCATAAATGGGGTTAGAATAGCAACTAGGAGAAAGAAGTGAAGAAGCCTTTAATACAATGACAAATGAGATGGCTTTTATTAAAACAGTAAAGAATAAGGCCGAAAGGAGCAGGGCAGAATTCTTGGCCTCAGGCTGTGACTGTCCTTACAGCTGGTTTTGCAGGACGGGTGGCACTGAGGTGGTCTGCAGAGGGCTCTGCCTTTGTTCCTGCGGCCGCCAGCCCTCCGTGTCACCTCCCCAGTGCCGTGTTTCACTGACACCCGCGTCCGTCTGGCCCTGGTGTCCCACAGAGCGTGTGCTGCCGGTGACAGGCGAGCAGCTTTCCACATGTGCTCCCAGGGCTGCCCATTGGCGTGCGCCGCAGAAGGGGCCGGTCCTTGAAGTCAGCTCCTGTGCCTGTGACAGATGATATTTTCATGCAAGAAAACAAAACCAGGATGTCTGATGGACTACATTATCTTGCCAGACAGCTTGGAGCTACAGCTGCAAAGTAAGAAGTTTTATGCTTAGACTTCAAAACCGTGAGTGGAATTTAAACATCGGTTTTAAACGTCTATTTTTTTTATTGTTGTGGTTTTGTTTTTTTTTGATGTGCAACTTTGCATGAAGTATATCTATCTGCATAATAACTTTTCATTATCAAGCAAGCTGTTGCGAATTCTCGTAAGAAGAAATAATTATTGCTTTGGAAAACTTCACAAAGTGTTAGCTGCATTTGTGTCTGGACTAATAGATGTGTACTGAGGAGGAGGATGCTCTTTTCAGTGAATGCAATTAGTCTAGCTGGAAATGGTTTCAAATTATCTTTTCCACTGGAAAATGTGCTTGAGCAGGACTAGTTTTGCTGAGGGAGAATCTCCTGGGATTTATCAGCAAATGTCAGGCTGGTCTGTGGGTCTTTGTCACGGGCGTCATTTGATGTTTGCTTGTATATGGAGACAGATTAGGTTAAAACCTGCTGTTACCATTGTGTGGCACTGTGCTTGCTAGATGAACAATCTGTCAGTACCAGGTGTTAGCAAGCTGGCCAATTAATGATGATTGCAGGAAATTAGTTCAAGAGAATATTGTCCACTATGATGCAGATTTATAGAAATAATTTTAACAGATACATAGCACTTAGTAGTGTGCAGGAGGATTGTTCTTGTAGGTGAAACATTAATAATCTGCTCCTTCTTGCATGTGTTTAAATAGAAATAATGAAATGATTTTCTGTGGGAGAGCTCTAGAGGCCGATACCTGGGTCAGGAGTCCAAACCTGAGCAGGCAGTTTGCGATTCCAGGCTTGTAATATTTTCACTTTCCTATGGGAACTGTCCAGGACGATCTAGGATGACCTCTGTCATCCTAGGATGTTATTTTATATACAGTCTTGAGTGAAAAGGGATATGTGCTGGAACTTTTCCTGATTCACTTAAATATTAGTAAAAGCTGACATACATGCTTTAAAAAAAAAAAAAAGTTGTTTCAAAATCTGTCTGGATTGTTTCACGACTCTCTTTAGCTACCCCAAACAGTCCGACACCCTTCCTAGTTTAACATATGTTTTCCTTTGAGAGCAAACAACTTCATGTTTCTGTGCCTTGGCAAGTGCATTGCATCAGATCATGCTTCTATATTCTGGTGGATCCAGGTGCAATCCGAAAGTGACATGAAAAAAAAATCAGTGGCGTGTTATTGCTAACTAGGTGTGGCAGAAATCCCATCCCCGGTGGATCCACTACCACTCGTTCTCCATCTGGGCACCTCCAGATCACGCAGCAACACAAACAGCATCCAGATGAGGTGTGGGCATCCAAGTGCATTTCTGCTGAATTAGTCAGAGCACATAACATGGGATGTATATCAACTTTGTGCAACGGGTGATGCGGCGATTCAGTCCATTGCCTGGTGCAAAGTGAATGTCAATATTTCTTTAACAAATGAACTGCTAAAGTAAATCTATACCATTTTGCTACTCTTACCTCATTAGTCTCAGAGTTTTTGTTACAGCACTGGAATCTCTAAATTCAGATTTACAGTATCATCGTCACAGCCTGAGTGAATCTGAACTTATTGGAAATAATACAGTTACAATAAATTTCCCTTACCTTCATTCCTTTCCTCTATCTTTTGTTGGTCACTACAGCAGGGACACCCTGGATTTGTCCAGTGGAGTGAAACACAGTGTTTTTCCCAAAGCTGAATTTGGCACTGACAGAAAAATGCTCCCACAGAGAAAACCATGAAACTCTACATGTTTCAGCCAGAGAGAACTTCTTAATTGATGTGGAAGAAATCCTAAATGGAAGATGTAGTGTTCTGTGTTAAACACAGTGTTTTTATTTCAATAATGTTAAAATCAATCAATTTTCTTTCCATTTTCTAAAATAGCAAATGACGGTTAAAAAAAAAAATCTAGACACGTACAGAAATGCATTTCAGTGGCCTGTCCTTTAAATGCTGATAAAGTCCTTAAACTAAAGAGCCTCTATAAGCCTTATAATGTAAAGTGTTTCCTCTTCATGTAACATAGTCTAGTTCTTCTTATTCCCTTAATTTGGCAGTCTTTCCTCTATCAAATATTGCTACCTATACAGAGTGGGCAGATTCCCAGCTAGGCAAGTGTGAATAAAGAATAACTTCATTGTAGTCTATGACATGACCCTGGGTTCGTTCCAGCGTGACCAGAGTTGGAATGTGGCTCCATACATGCAGCTGGCATCCCTGCCAGTCTGGGAGAGGAGGTAAATGGAAGACCTACTGCAGTTGTGCATGTTGCTAGCAGAAGGATGGCTGTGGTCCTGCAAGCTTCCAGTTGTCCTTTCACCTGCAACTTCTTCCAAAAGAAAAGATTAAACAGAACAACCTCACTTCTGTTCCACCAGCTTCAGTTATGTCTCTTCAAAATATGCATGGTTTTGTAGAAAGGTGCTAAACTCAACTTCTTGCCATCATGCCTTACCTAAGCCTTTGACATATGCCTCAAGCAATAAAGTGCATGTGTTACTCTATTTTCTTTCTTTCTGCTCAGAAAGATTTTAGATTTTCCATGATAACTTTTAGGTTTATGTTGTTCTTTACTAGTGATGTTGTTTTAGGAAGCTTGTCTTCTTGTTGTGACAAGTACTGCTCTCTGTGGTACTCTGGGACCTCCTGGAAGCTGCTTTCTCATTCCTAGAGAAAGTTCTGTTCCCGCCTCTGTTTTGTGATGATAGCCATACTGTTCCCATGGCCACCTACCCAGCAAAACAACTCCCAGGTCTTTGTCGCGGAGATACTAATGGGATTATTTTGTACTATAGGTGGGGCTTCCTTACAACTGCTTTGATTTCCCTGTTCTGCATGCTAGGATAGTCCAGAGCTGCTGGAGAGAGGAGAGGTTTTGTGTGGCTATCTACAGACTCTGTCCTACCTCCTGAAAATCATCCCAAAGGCGTAAGTTGGCCGTGTTTCAGATGGGAGAGCCAGCTCATACTGCTATTGCTGGTCAGAAATGGCTGGTTTATACCTCTTTTGCTGCAGTTAAAGAACTAAATTCTGTGATATTTTTCTAGCAATTCATCTCTGCTAGTTGCAAAGGCCAAAGCTACAAAAGGATCTTAAAGGGAGGACTCCACATAGGGTCTGGGGTGAGGCTGGTTTCCTGGTTACTCTGAATGGGAAACAAAAATGTGGTATGTTCAGATTTTAAGGAGTTCATTACAAGTGCTACCTGCTGTGTGGATTTCCAGGCACACTCCAGTCTCTAAACATTCAGCATCACCAAGAAAAAAACACCAACGAAGCCAACAGGCAGGAGGGCGCCTGTTCTTCTTTGGTGCTTCACAATTTCCTGGAATGAAGTATGCTCATATCTGCCACTGAAGTGGGGATTAGATGAAGCTAAGGCTTAGCTGAACTGTAGCTAGAATAGTTTCTTTTGAAGTACTCTTTCTCATTACTTAGATAATATTGTGCTATGTAGGCATGTTCTCAACAGCAGCTCTCTATTATTCCAAAATAACTTACTAAATTCTCTCTGTATAGGCACAAGGTTTACCTGTAAAACAAATCATATGATGTATGCAGTCTAATCACAAAACATTTATAAAGATTTATAATATTTTATCAAAACTTTAAAGTTTTATAAAATCTTACCTTTTATAAGTGTTTAGCAGTCTGTTGCATCCGGTGCTGATGACAAGAATGCAATACAGGCTGTTATTTTGGAATAAGTAGTTCCACTAGGAAACTGGAAAAATGTATCTGATATTTTTATTTTTAAAATGAATATTCTGCTTCCACATATGCATTTGTGAGATGATTTGTCATGCAGTTAGTCAATCAGGGTTATGAAAGGGATCAAGCAGAAGAAAAGCAGTGGCTTAGCACATACGAAAGAGTCTGCAAATTCAAGGAGGTTTGTGGACCTAAAAGATAACACCTTGACTGCAACATTGCTAATATCACTGTTTTTTCAGGCCTCAGAAGTATCACACTATAATCTCATAGAATCTTTGTGAAATTGGTGCCTTTGGGTCACCTGAGAGAAGCTGTGCAGCAGCAGTGTGTGAAAGGAAGGGAGTTACAGGGCAAAGGAAAGCACTGAAAAAACAGACTTGTGCTAATACTACACAAATGCTTCTTGAAGCTGAAAATGAGAAAGCACAAAAGCTGGCAATGGGAAAGATGGGGGTATGAGTAAGAGTCATGTACCTCTGATGTTGTTTTTTACTCCTTGTGCTGTGTGTTTCGTGCCTTAGGGTGAATGAATAATACTCTGTTTTGAAGACAAATTAAGTTACCTTAATCAATGCATAATACATTGTTTTGAAGACAAATTAAATTACCTTAATTAAATTGCTGGTTGTGGGTTCTCAAAAAAAAGGTGTATCCATGTGTCAAAGGTAGGTGCATCATTTGGATTCTAAGAGGCATGTGCGGGGCAGGGGCGAGGTGCACCGCTGAGCAGCCCAGACCACGAGCTCTTAGGCTCCGTCCAGAAAAATTAGAGGGATCCCAAACACGGTTGATCCCGAAACCTTTATGACCGCAACTAGATTTTTCAATATTTAAACCCCAGCTGTTTCAGGGCAGCTGCTTTATGTCTTGAAATTACAGCAGTGTGAATGGTATACCTGGCCATCACGAGAAAACCTACCTTTTTCAACAGTTCATGTATCACACAGAACCAGCAACCAGTATGGTTTAAGTTATGTCTGTCCCTCTACACATGAAGGGCTAAGAACCCTTTCCCTGGCATGCTAGTGTGGTGACGTGAAGGGAGGAATTAAGTATATTTTAAACAAGGAGCATTTAAAGACCTAAGCTGTGAGCAAACCAGTAGGACTGACTAATATTTCAGAGTTTAGCTAAAGAAAAAAAAGCCTGAAAATAATTTTCAGATATTGTATTTCTGCTTTTGAATCATTCCACACCAAAGCACAGCAACAGCAACCGCACGCAGCTCGGGCTGGGGAGGAAAGATAAGGATACTCTGCTCCTTCTTGTGTCAAGAGAACAACATCAGGAAGGAGGACTGTGACTATATTTGCTGGAATTTGGCAGAGGTTAAAATTTAAAATGTTGCAAAACGCCATGAGAGCTGTGATGCCAATATAGGATCAGGATATCAGTATCAGCATAGTCCAACATGCCTGAACACAGGCGCCAGTGTTGAGGATGCCTGCGCTGCTGATATTTCATAATTTTAATTGCACTAATACCTAGAGGTTAAGCTCCACTGTGCCAGCTGTGCATAGTCCATGGCAGTACACCTACACGGTGTGTCTGCACTCCACAGGTTCTCCTCTACTCAAAAAAAAAATAATACCTGTGACCTCAACTTCGGGGTGGTTTAAGCAACCCTGCCTGGCTACAGGGCAGAGGGAGGTTATAACCCTGCCCACTCTCAGTGCTAAATTCGACGCTTTTTGTTGCATTTTCCGAAGGCCTTTCCACTATTTCCCTGGAAGGAAAAGGAAACTTTACTCTCTGTTGGGAATACATGGGTGTGAATCCTTGCAGGTTGGGGAGCGACAGCACCACATCCTGCCAAGTCCGCAGCAAGTGCCCTCACCCCTGAGAGCATTGCACAGGCTGCAGGAGGCATGGCTGCTGCTCCCTCCCATGCTACCCCTGATTTTAGAGAGAGAGATCTCACGGGATGCTCCAGCACTCCTTCCCAAAGCGTCTTCTCAGGCACAGTGGAAAAGCAATGTGTTGTCCCTCAGGCACTGTTGCACTCAGTTACTCCATTGCCCGTCCAAGGAACTCAGGCACCAAACTTCAACACCTTAAATTACGCTGCTAGGATCAGGAACTGTGATGCCTCAGGTGGGTATCCAAGTCAGGCATGCTAAAACTCACCCAGAATTTCCAAGCAAGTAAGTAAAAATAACAGTCCTCATCATGTGTTTGGCTCTTGCTATCTCCACCCCAACACGGTTTAAACAAACATACAGATGTTAGCAGAAGGGGATGCCAAAGGGTAGGATGTTTTATATAGATTATTTGCACGCACAGCTCATGTGTAGCTAGGAGCAGTGATTGCAAATGCTGCCAGCTTGGCTGCCCAGTACTGAAGCAGAGAGAAGCTTGCCTCTTCCAGGTCCTCAATACATTGAAGTATTTTCTGCACCATTGAAGTTGGCAGTCTGTAAGTGATATATCTACTCTTCGTTGCTGCTCTTCATTGGGGAACAAAGACCTTGGGATATAGGCTCTGTCCTTTTTTCACATTTTGAAGTTGACTTCCATTTACTTTTCCCCCCCAAACCTTAAAATGCCAAATGCTTCTCAGAAACATCTCCATGGAATTGAGATGCTGCTTCGCAGTCTTTGTGAGTATGAATTAACTAATCTTGCAGGAGTAATTGACAGAAAAGTAATTTCCCTTTATCATGACAAACAGTATTGCAGTATGAGAGTAATGACTACAATTTAAGCAGCTATGAGTTGTGCATTAGGGAGCTCTAGGCCTGAATATTGCTCACAATGAAATTTAAATTGCATTTTTTCTGCATCTAGCTGTTTATAAATAACACTGCAGTTACAACCACAATAGTCATTTTTGTCACCAATTTCTTGTCATTGACAGTAGAAATAGAAGATCTAGCTAGGTGATGGTCAGTGCAGTAAATAGAGGTTAAAATACTCTTTATTGCACTCAAACTTTACTGGAAATGGGAACAAACCGAAGCCCTAGATCTAACCACAGCATGAAATGCAAGTGCCTTGGAAACCTAAGCAAACATTTGTCAGCTAGGATCTCTTTCAATGGCTGGTAATAAAAAAAAAAAAAAAAAAAAAAAAAAAAAAAAAAAAGAGAGAGAGATACAAGACTCCTTGAACTCTGTCATATACACTGAGATTTTGATACAAATTTGTGGTTTGGACCTAACTCTCAACTTACCTGCAACCTTATTTAGATGCAGAAGACTAAGTTTGTTTCCTATGTATTGCAGTGGCCTCCGAAACCTGCTGGATCCTGCACACTCAAGTACTTGCACAGGTGTGCTGTGAGCCCTGTAGCTTTCAGTAATTTGTAATGCACTCTGTGCTTGCATCCGTGATGCAACAACCCCCCTGACTGTGTAGGCATCCCACATGCATGCTGCAGAAATCCTTTATTTACAGTTAACTTGCGAGACTGATCTTCCTGTGAACGAAAGTCATAGAATGGTTTGGGTTGGAAGGGACATTAAAGATCATCTACGTCCAATCCCCCTGCTATGGACAGGGACACCTTCCACTAGATCAGGTTGCTCAAAGCCTCATCTAACCTAGCCTTGAACACTTCCAGGGCTGGGACAGCCACAACCTCTCTGGGCAACCCGTACCAGTGACTCAGCACTGTCAGAGGGAAGAATTTCTTCCTTACATCCAATCTAAATCTACTCTCTTTCAGTTTAAAGCTATTGCCCCTTGTTCTGTCATTACATGCCCTTGCCAAAAGTCCCTCTCCAGCTTTCTTCTAGGCCTTCTTTAGGTACTGGAAGACTGCTAGAAGCTGTACCCTGAGCCTTCTATTCTCCAGGCTGAACAACCCCAACTTTCTCAGCCTGTCTTCATAGGAGAGGTGTTCCAGCCCTCGGATCATCTTTATGGCCCTCCTCTGGACTCACTTCAGCAGGTTCATGTCCTTCTGATGTTGGGGACTCCAGAGCTGAGGGTCTTTATGTTCACTTATTCTTTACATGTGTTTTACTATGTGTGAACATGAAATCTATGAGAGCATTTCTTAACAACATCAGAGCAGGTTAAGCTGCCCATGCAACTGTAGTCCCAGCATTTCCATGCTGCATTTTATAGCTGGGGTGAGCATGGGCTGTCCTTTACCCCATGGACAGTGATGCTGGAACCACAGGTGGTAGAGGCAGCCATCTCTGCAGTGAGAGCATGCTGGTCTTCAGCGCTCTTCCACCAGCCTAGGTGCATTACACATACACGCAGTAGCTCCCAGCTTCTTGGAAATGCTTTGTCTGAGAAATGTAGGGCTGTCTAAATGGTAGGAGAGGAATGCAATAACGTATTTTCTTTGTATACACTTATAATTTATCGCTCTACAGTTGTGCCGTTGCAGTCTGATTTCTCACTGGTTTTACAATAGGAATGAGTCCTCAAGAGCGGGCTTCAAAGAGGAAGAAGAGTGTGTTGATGCAGGGGGTGGGGTTGGTAAAGCAGACACAGGAGATGTCATGAAGAAATGCAAAGCAAAGCAGACATGGGCATTGCTGTATGATGTGGGTTTGCTTTACTAAATTGAAATGAGCATCTATTATGTTTTTATTAACCAGGCAAAAAATAATCATAAGTAGAGATAAACCAAGTTCAGCATAAATACAAGCTCTGCTGCATGCTCCTCTGTGATAATGAGATAATTTACTGATGTAAAGAACTTTTTTTCTGTAGTCTGTGAACTAGCTAACATAGCTCTGTATGGAAGATACCAAAAAAAGTACCCTGGCTTTTTAACGGCTCTCACAGGGAAGGAGTAAGTAATCTAAAAGATCAGCAGAAAAAAAAGACTGGCTGAAATAGCAATAAAGAGGTGAATGAACAATTTTTTTTTTGCAAGCATCCCTAACACTGTCTTCTGTAGCTCTGACCCTTTCTTACCCCTCTGCAACTTTAGAAAGGTACAGGTATTGCCACTGTCTGTGAAAGAACAAAAGAAACAAACAACCTAAAAATGCAGATCCGTATGCTGCCAAAACAGTGTAAGATCATGATTAATGGAAGAAATAGTTTCATGTGACTTCTGGTGAGGATTTATCTTGAAAAAAGAAATATTCAATCTGAAAATACACACCTGAAAGTGGTTGTAATTTAAAGCCACTACAGTAGAGCAAATTGGAAACCTTTTAATAGTGGCTAAAATATTTCCTCTTTAACCAAGACCTGCATATTAGCTTCAGTCTGAGAATAAATATTTTGAGTCAAGAATTTTTTGATAGAAATCTATAATTACCTTTGCAATATTGCTGGTATCCATCTACTTAGCCAAGACTCTGACTTTATTAGATATTTAATCAGCTGAAATACTCTATTAGCAAATGCTCAGGGAGAACAATGTCTCTGTCAGGTTCTGCAGCTGTTGGGTTGCGCGTTTAATAACCTGTTATATTTCAGACTCTGTAGAAATTAGTCACCAAAACTTTTCTTCTTTTAGTCAATCTCCAGATTAAAGATACGACCAAACGAAATCTTTCTTTGAAGCTAGCTTCACAGAATTTTTATCCTCACCTAAGATTTAGATTACCACAAAGGGTCTGTCAGTAATCTGTGTTCCTTCAAAATGTTTAAAAAAAAGTTGTGCTCTTAGGGTCATGTCCTTGTGTGTGCAGCAGCTGATGGAGACTCTGCCCCAACCTCAGTGGGAGCAGGAATGGGAGCTTCTGGGGCTGTGCCTCCAAGTGTGCTGCAGAGCCACGGCACCCGCATGTGATCTGGCCAGCAATCCTATCTGATGATGAACCTCCAAACTGCCAAGAAAACGATGGAGATAAGGCCACACCTGTCAGTGGGGATGTAGCTCTGATGTAAATGGGAGTGACCAACTCCCAGTCCCTTTCCCCCTTTCTCCATGAGGTTGCCTGCTGGAGGCAGCCTCAGGCAACGTGACTGTGAGCTGGGGGAATATTATTCTCCATGTTCTGGCCAGCTTCATGCCTATCCTCCGGAAGACACTAAGGGGACAGAACTGCAACCGGAAAGCCTGCAGAAGTTTGGCAGGGCTTAGAAAGTATGCAAAAATGTTAGAGACCATGTGCCTGATTCTCCTGGTAGAGGTGCACCTGTAAGTAAATCCCACATCTCTTCTTTTCTGCACGTGAGGTGTCTCTGGCCAAGTTAGTCAAGGAGGCCAGCATTTGCTAACTATGTTATTTGGCTAACGGCTCTAGGACTGAGTCAGTGTCAACAGCTTGTAGAGCTGGGACAGACAAGAAGAGCCTTCTGAGGAACCCAAGCCTTGCAGGCCAGCCCAGTAAGGAAACAGAACCACCGGGATTCAGAATAGGGAGGGTAACTAATGCTGGTCTTCATCTAAAATAACAAATTATACAGCTGAGGAATGAAATAACCTAGTATCTAGTTTGTTCTTCTGCCACTGCCATTTTCTCCGTTGCATTCCTTTGCCATGAGTTCAGCCCCTATCATCTCCCCCCGTTGCCGATCCCAGATTAAGCTAGCTGAAAGGCATGGAGTACAAGGGAAAATGCTGCTTTTCATAGATTGCAAACCAAGACCACTTAGTGGATTTCCCAAGTGTTAGGACTCCAGGGAAAAGAGATTTGGCTTATGGCTGATTGGGGAAGGTTCTGCAGCTGCCTGGAGGTGGGAAAACAAGAGGGTGGTTTTATTTTTACATTGTTAATGAAAGATCAGGGTGGATCTCTACAGCTGGAAAGGCAAAGGGCAAATGGAGGTCAGGGCTATCACACTGATTCAATAGATGTCTCCTAGCCTTCCTGGAGATGATGGTAATGAGACCAAATAGTCCCTAGACCTGCCCGTAGTGAAGACTTGCTACGTTAGGAGGACTTTTCTTTGTGGTACAGTGACTGCACTGACAGTCAGATGGCTTCACAGCTCCACCTTGATCCACACTTACCTGCACTGAGGGTTGGGGAGACAAGATGCCAACAAAAAACAACAGGTAGAAGTAGAAAGTAGAAATAGAAACAACAACCACAGTCAGATGAGCATGAGCTGCAAGGCACCACAACAGAAGCAGGTTTCAAGGAGAGATTTTGAAGATGAGTTTACTAAGTTAATTATGTTAAGAATTAAAAGTGAACTATATTTAAAGTTCTTAACTATATTAAAAACTATGTTTGAAGTTTACTAGATTAACTTTACATGTGAGTGGAAGGAAAGCAAGAGAGGCAGATGATAGACTAGAAGTTGAATCTGCCGCTGTTAGCTGGGCAAAGTGAGGAATAGTCAGTCTTATAATCTGTAAGATTTGATAGAAAAGGTGAGCTCAAAGGGAAGGACCTTACGGGGGGAACACAAATCAGTGTCTGTGGGAAGGATGAAAGAGGATAACAAGTTGATCTTCTGAAACTGGGATGCAAAGAGCTTTGTTTTGTATGGATTTAAATAAGGTAGTTCAAATCGCGTCTGAATATTGCAATGAGGATGGGATGCTGGCCTAACATTACCAGGATCTGGCCTTCATATAATGAGATACAGGCATAGTCAGCCTAGAGAGAGGACCCTTTTGGTGATGCCTCACGGAGGGAGGACCTTATTGGTGATGCTTCGTGGACTGTTGCATTGTCGTGGCAGCAGTAAAATGGACAAGAGTGTCCAAGCAATGTTTTAGTGGCATTGGATCTAACATTAAGTGTGTCAGTAACCCAGTTACATCACACTGAAAGGCAATCCAAATTATTTTAATTACTTTCTTGAGGAAAATTGATGTGCTTTTTGCCTTCAGGTAGCGTCCAACTTTCGCAAGTCTGATTCCTGCACACTCTCAAAACTGCTTTCTATCCAGCCTTCCAGTTGTTTGACATTTTTTGTCCTTTTCTTCCTCTGGATCTTTTTCTGAGCTGGCTTTTCTCTCTTGGTGCCCAGTGTATGCGTTATTACATGGACTATAGCATACTCTCTGAATTCAGATTTTTCTTTAAAGCACATTACTACTGGGTAGCTCTCCAGGGAAAACTGCCTCTTGTGCTGTTGTCTGTTTAACTTATCCCAAGGACATCCTTGCCCAGGTTCAAGCACATCTGTTTCACATCTCCCTTTATTTGATGTCACTTCTCAGCCCTTCCCACTCTTCTCCTTCCTGCTCTGGTGTTTTAATTCTCTGTGTTCATCTGAGTTACGCTGTCAGCTCTGTCAAAGCTATTTGGCCTGATTCTCATCCTAATTATGGAGATTTACTCCACAAAGATGGAGTAAGAGGAGTTATTCTGGTATTGCTGATACACCAGGATCTGAATCTGGGACTGATTTCTTTCTTTCAATAGCATGCATGATTTTCACAATATAATTGAATAATAACCTGCTTTCGTTTAGGGTACTCAGTACCAAATTTAAAATTTTTAGAAGATGAATTCTGAAAAAAATCTTTCTTAGTGTAATTGTCTGTCTAACAAACCATGTCACCTGGCAAACAGGAGTCACTAAAGAAGCTCCTGACAATACAGTCAAAACTGGGCATAAGATGGTATTCCCTGTTGGGTAAGCCATCAAACCAACGTGACAGACAGGCTAGCCTTCAGTGGTCTACAGCAAGGAAGACTTTAAAGACTAAATTTCTTTTGAAACATTGAAAAATATTTTGAAACGTCTGATCTCAGGAATAACAAAGAGACTGGTCTCTTTGTTACCCAGAAGATATGAAGCTACAAGGAGGAATAGCATAAATCCTTCAGTTAATCAAGAACAAAATATTTTTCCATTAAATACAGCTTGAATCTACCCTAGTGCTTCTTTTTCATCTGATATTCAGCTCACCGAAGCTACATTTCTCAAAAGCATCACAGCATGGCTTCTTGCCAAATATAATGATTTAAAGATATTTATATGCTTACTTGACTTACTTTGAATGGACATAACTGCTGGGTTTTGTACCGTCAGTTCCTTACATTCCTGCAGCAAACTCTTTCCTGTTACGCTCTGGATCTCCCGAACTCCTTGCCTCTGCAGGTTAGGGGACACTGAAAAAATGTGTAATCCTAGAGTGTGATGACAACTTTTGCAAAGCATTTTGTTGACTGGTGCTGATTTCAGCAACGATGAGTCCCTTGAGGAATTTAGCTGTGTGCCCAGAGGCTCTCCGGGAATGCCTGCTGGAAAGCAGTTTCCCGGCCAGTGTTGCCTTGTGTATGTCTGAGCTGACTCACAGGCAGGAGGGAGAGTCGCCAGAGCTGCTGAAATCCTCTACATGAGATACCCACACAGCTTTCTTCCATGGGACAGAGGGGGAAAAGAGAAGAGATACAAACAAGGGACTGTAGACTTCCATAAGAGGACAAAGAATTGCTTTTGCTGAAGCTTGGTCGGCCGCTTGGTGCACTTGGTGCAGCTTGGGGAATGCAGCACAAAAGCTGTGGGTGGGAAGCACCTGCCAACCGTACGTGCACATTTCCTTGCAGGCTGCACCCGGGTGACCACCATCACTTTCTGCTGTGATATGTGGCTCATTCCTTTTTCTGACATCGCTGCTGTCAGAAGGTGGCATCAATAAAGGAAATTGGCTGTGAACTGACACAGGTATAACACTGACAGATATTAAAGATATTTCAAAGCCATTCAGCATCTCTCCTCTTTCCTGTGTGGATTCACTTCTTCTGGCCCTTCATGGTCTCCCTGACCTTGCCATGTGTCTGTGAGCTGCTGACACTTCAGCCGTGAGTTATGACAGAAGTTATGGATCTGCGCGGTCCTGTTTTATGATGATGATTTATCGTTTGTATTACAGTCATGCCTAGAGGCCCCAAGCAAGATCAGGGCCTCATCGTGCTCGTCACTGTATAAACACGTATTAGGAGATGGTCCTGCTCTGAAAAGATCACAAACAAAAGGTGGGAGGAGGAACAGAAACCCAGAGATGTGAAATGCCTTCCCCAAGGCAACCCAAAGATGAATGCCAGGGCAGGGAGCAGCAGCGCTCGTGTCCCTTGGCTCCTGCCCGACCCTATCTGCACTGGGCTCCGCTGTCTGCTGCTCCTCCACGTCCTCCTGGCTGTGCAGGGGATGGCATGTTCCTCCATCGCCGTGCCTCTGCCTGTGGCCTGGAATGAGGCACATTGTGCCGGGAGGCACATCTCCACCTCCTCCGCGCGGGTGCTGCTGGTGCACTGATGCCCATGCGGATCGTGGCTCCTGCTGTGCTGCCAAAATTCTTTCCATCGTTTTTTTTCCACTGAGCTGACAGTCCTTGCTACCAGCAGAGTTGTTGGTTATCACCTCCAAACTGAGACCAGCCAGCTTCATGCCTTTTCAGAGCAAAATAAAACAGTTAACGGAAAACGATTGCTATGTTATATAGAGATGCAAGATATCTTTGGTGCAACAGCAAGACTGACAACATACTAAACTGAGAACTCAGAGACATACTATGGGACAGCTGCATCCTACCTCCACTTATGAGGCTTAGATCTCACTTTTGGCTATGCCTAAACACTGCCCTTGCTTTTCCTTTGTAGCAGTCAGAGGATAATTGGAGTGCAAGGTTTTTCTTCCTTTTATAATTTATAATTGCGCTTGGCATTATGACCAGAGATGTTCTGTATGCATAAAAATGCAGCTTCCAGAGTTTAACCTGAAAGCTGGGTGTGTGGACTAGTATCAGTCCTGTGTTAATATGAATTATACATTGAATATGGCTTTGAAAATGTTGTGACCTAACTCTCCTGAAGTGCAAAACTCTATATAGGAAAGAAAAATGAGATGCAGACTTGGCCCAAATATTTTAAAGAGGAAAAAGCCAGGCTGCACTTAAAAAAATACTCGCTTATGCCCTTTAGAAAAGCAGAGAAATAAAAATACTGAGAGAGCTGCTGTGCCTCTCCCTGCTGCCAGGAGTACCAGTACAGTGCTTTCATGACAGAAAGTGCTCACTCCAGCTAAATGAATATATCCTCCATTAGCTGAATATTAACGTGGCAAGTGGGGCCAGGTAGACATTTTCTATCTACTCCATTACTCTTTCGTGTAGTTAAGAGCCCAGCAAAGAGCTGAATCACAAATATGTCTGGGAGTGTTTGCAAGACATAGGAATTCCTCTTTTCCTCTCAGAGCCAGGAAGCGTCCAGACTTCCCAGCCCCACCAGCAGCCTTCTCACAGGAGCTTCACCAGTTGCTGTGCATGTCTGTCTGACTCTTCTCTCTTCATAACACAGTTCAGTCTATGCTGATTATATCTGCCTGATACCATCACCATATAATGCCACGAGAGGTAGAGACTTTCCCCACAGATGTGTTTAAAAGGAGATTTTTTTACCACTTAATTCTTTTACATGGATGCTAATAACGTCACAGTAAGAAATCTCTGCATCAAGCCCGTTCTTCTGGCAAAGCGGTCCACCAACGCCATCCCTGGTAGGAGCTTTGCAGCTGTTTGATCACCCCCATCCTTTTTTTTAAATTTCTTTTTTTTATTACTTCTGCAAAACAGACACAAGGGGTGGTGCTGGCTGTCTTCACAGCCAGCCCAACCACCACCCCGTGCTTCAGCACAGGTGCCACACGTGTTACATACTGCTCTGTGCGCTGATGGAGAAGCGGCCTCAGCCCAAAATGAACCATCAAACATGTCTACTCTCACAAAACAGATATTTTTATGCCTTGTCGATGATGTAAACCAGCTGTTGACAAGCCCCACGCTTCGGGTTAGTTTTCCTTTTCCTTTGTCGTCAGATATATGAGGGTTATCTAAGCTTCTTCAAGCACGAGAGGCAGAGCAAGTAGGACACGCAATTTTATGGCACCAGGCTTTGTTACATCCACTTCTCAGGGAGAAAATCCATTTCTGGTGTGGCACGTGGTCTGTAAAACAACTTAGCAGCAGGTTCCTTCAGGAAAGCTGGCAGAGCCTGTGAGGCTGCCCTTCAATGCCCAAAGCTTAGACACCCATCTGCCATGAGGCATCCTGCCTGGTCAGGGCAGGGGCCAATCCCTCCTTTGAAAACACACCGTATACATAGCACCACCAGCAGCACGAAGAGGTCTGGGGATCAAATCGGCATTTTTGTGGAGACATACCCACCAACAGCTCAGCTGCTGCCCTTCTTGTGGGCTCTCAGCCTTTCCAAACAATCCAACGCTACAGCGTCAGCCAGTGGTGTCATGCTGAGTGGGTCACAAGCGTGTTCATTGACTGCAGTGGCACTGTTTGTAGGAATAAATATTACACCTGTGAGGTGGAAATGTGTTATTAAAGCCATAAAGATAACGACATTGCTCCTAAGTGGAAAAAAATTTAGTGCAGCATCTATTACTGTTAAATGGCAAAATTACAGCTGTAACAATATGGAGATGTAAATGTAATTGTGTATAACATTGTGTAATCATTAAAATCCATATAAATTTTGTGCACCTAAATTAAACACAAGCGACTACTGCTCGGCACCTGAAACGTTAGCATAATATTCATGCCATATGGTTGGCATTTTCTGTTTCTTATATCTGTCACTCTTCATTCTTGTCAGCTGCTCACGAGAACTTGCCAGATAATATCCACACCATTGCCAAAAATATCTAACAGCTGGTGTAGTACTGGTTAAACACTCCGTAATGTTTCAAACTTTAGTGCTCCCATCTATGCATTAGAGGGCTGGTGCTTCAAGCAGATGTTTAGCTTTGTTTTTCAATTAACTTCAGTCTGCTTTTGTGTCAGTGGTGTGTTTTTACACCCCATCATGCTGCTGCCTTCTGTGAGGTGAAAGAGCTCAACAGCATCCCGGCTTTGACAGGCTAAAAACACATAAACTGGCACGATAAATTTGGTGGTAAAAATGCACTGTGCTGTCTGCTTCGCTACCTGACATGAGCTCGGGGGCTGGACTTGAGCTGTGAAGTTAAAGACCAGTTCAGACAATCTACTAGCTGAAGCAGTCAGATCTTAAATTCTCCCAAGTCCATGTGATCCTCCTTGCAGCACAGAGATGTCTGTCTGCTCAATGCCCGTGGTGCCATCGGCCACGGGAGCTCCTCTGTGATTCTGAAATTGTCACGGTGGGACCTAAATACCCAAATGAGTCTCCTGAGAGACCCAAACCATAATGTGAGCACAAGCATAACACAAGCACTGCATGGGCATGGTTTAGAGCTCTGTAGCCCCAAGCTGGGGAGAGGGCAGCAGGCTCCGTACTGGCAGCCAGGCTTGCAGCTGGAGTGCAGCCCAGAGCCCTGATCCCACCTTCAGCTTGCAGGGTTTGAGGCCACTGGTGGAGGGCTGGGAGGAGAAGACGCAGTTTTGACTGTAAATACCCTTTAAAACAGTGCTGATGACTAAACGGGGAATTCTCTAACGTCTTCTGTATGGAAATCAATGTGAACTCTGAACGTGCTGAAATCTATGTAGTTGGATGATTTACATATTAAGATTTACGATGAGCCGGGCACACGAACACCAGTGAATTAAACAAACATCCAATCTCATAAACAATCTGATTTTATGGACAGCATATGCAGTTCCCTTGGGGCTGTGAGTTTAAAAGGCTGATTTACGCCTTTGGAAAAGAGGAGTCCTTGCTTTTTCATTTTGCTCTTCTTTTCCTGGAGGCAAGGAGTTATCTTACCTTTTGCTCCTTCAGGTTCAGTTCCAAATGAAGTCACTACCCAGTTAAAAGACTGGCTTGAATTTTGAGACACTGTGATGGAGGGCATTTACTGAGAAGCTCCTAAGACATCCTTCTGTCCCCAGATGGCTTTGTGGGGACAAAAACAGGGAGAGAAGAATGCTGAAGAGAGGAGACTTCTCCCCCTCCAGAAGTGGACAATGTGATCCTGCTAGGCTGCTTTACCTCATATAGACAATGACCTAATACGTGCCCTTTTTACAAAGAGGCATTTTAATTTGTGCTACATTTTGATATAGGACACCCTTTCCGAACTACAACTCCCTTATTTTGGCTGCCATACAGGAACACAGGAAAAAGGGGATGGCTGCCTGAACAAGCTTCTCATCTAACATCAGGCAAGAAATGGAGGTATGGACAGGCAAAGAGCGCAGGTAAATATATGGGTTCATGCTGTAGGCAGTGTTCTTAGCCTGCCATCACCAAAGGCAGGCTATACACTCATTTTTGCCATGTGAGATGCATAAAAGTTGGATATTCAGATAGTGGATTGTGCCTTTCGTTTTTCTCTTCTCTGCACACATAGACTTACTCAGATGGAAGGAGTGTAGGCAGAAGAGTCGTGGGCTGCATATATCAGAAAGTAGATTTGCACAGTTTTTATTTTTTGCAGACATTCCCGCCCCTGTATTGTATCCCTGGAAATTATCCATCTTGGATAATGGATGGAATTAGATTAAAAACGAGACAAGATGCAATTACTCACTGAGGACGAATTGGATAAACTGGTAAAATGGGGCCTGCAGCTGGGCCTGTCAGCGTCTGGTTTGCGTGCACACGGAGGAGTCGCAAGGGATTTTATCCTTGGCATTAGCTGTAACAGGATAAACATATTTTCTGTTTACTGTAATATAGCCTTTTACCCACATTAAAATCATTACTGAGTCATCATCTGTCATATAACGGCTGGCATCACTTATTCCAGTAAGGTGCTATCCATGTGAAGTCCTTAAATTGAAAAAAACTGTGATTAAAATAATAAGCTTTATCTTTGATGAGGAATAAAGAAACTACCTTAGGCCAGAGAACTGCACCAGGATGCTTATAATGCCTCTTCAGTGCCGTGGGATCCAGCACAGGAACAAATGTCAGCCCACCCGTTTCTCAGTCCAGGCTCGGCTCTTTTCCTGACGAAGACCTTCAAGCTTTCCCTCACCACCCTCACCCAGGGTTGGCAAGTTCATCCCCAAAGTATACAAGCAAATGGGACAAGCTTTTGTCTTGCAGCAGGACAGATTTATTTTTCACGTAACACTTGTGATGTAAAGATGCTTTTGTCTGCATTTTGCACTGCGGGAAAGGGGAAAGGAAACAAATGGGATGCAAGAATATTGGAGTGAGTGTTTTTGCAGATCATATTATCTACATAAAGGAGTCGTGTTCTTGACTTGCAACAGAGCTGAATTTGTTTAGGTATTTGGCGCATCCCTTTAAATGTCTGTTTCTGTAGGCATTTGAACACTAATGAAAGTCAGGCCATCAGATTAGTTTAAGGCCATGCAATAGGTATGACAGAGCTGAGAACACAAGCACTGTTGGGAGGGGTATTGCACTGCTTTTCCTCTCACTCAGTGCGCTCATTGACACGGTGAGGTTTTGAATTCTACAGGTAAGGAGGGAAAGTGAGAAATTTCTGCTAATGAATCTTCATGCTTGATTTTTTTTTAATCTGCAGAGTCTTTGGCCTATTTTGATGTAAGTATTTAATTTTACACAGTAATTGACACTAAAGATTCGGTACAATGCTGCACCCCTGAAACTGTAGATCTTGCTTATCAAACTATGATGTTCTACTGCAAAAAGACAAAGAAAAAGAATGACATAAGTAGATGTTCCTGGAGGCAAAACATGTAGTACAGTGCAGCTCATTACTTAGTAATGTAGCGCACATACATGTGATTGTAATCCATCATTTTTACCACCACCCTAAACAGGATTATAGCCAACTTGTAGGGTCATATAGCTACCTGTAATCCTAGGCAGTGAGTTCCTTTCAGCTCAGGCCGTCGCAAATCTGTCATTTGTGGTGTTTCGTTTATGTTCTTTAGTTTATGAATGTGAATTATTTGACGGAAATCATTTCAGTGCAAAGGCAACCAGGCAATGCTTTTGACTGAGCGCCAGCCAGCAGGTCAGGAAATCATTTTTTCACTTCTTGCTGTTGATAGGTTTAGCTATGGGACTGGGTTTTTTTAATGTCTCTTTTATGTCTCTGTATGGATATGAGTTATATTAACATGAAGTTTCCAGACTCAGCCCTTGCCCTGTGTATCCTTTGTTCACATACTGAAAGCATTTGAGTTGTGCCATTCACTTCAGAAGGCTAATCGAGTACATAATCAGGTGTGTATAATTTTTATAGGGTCAGGGTTTAATTCTTAACAAGACTACAAAGGAAAGGCAATGCTAATCATGATGGTTGTGACATGAAGTTGTTTATTGTTTCTTCTGTCATCTGCTGTGCAGGTCATTGAGGCCATGTGGATAGACCCCACTGTCTGTGGGGGCCTAAGAGGCTGCGCAATAGGTCTGGTGTAGTATGTCACTTGATGCTCAGCATCCATGTAAAGTCAATACAGTTTCTAAAGGGGAGGAAAGAGAAATAGAAAGAATAAAAAAAAAAAATCTGATTTTCTTTCTGATTCTATTTCTTTCTCCCTCTGTTATGTTCCTACAGCATGTCAATGCCTTCTGCTGACATGGAAATCAGCAGAAGTAGCCAAGCCCTTCATGCACTGTAGACTGGCACTGTGCTCTGCTGTTTGGAATCGACCTTTTTTTTCATTGGGAGTGTTTCTAAGGCCAGATTTAGAGAGGTTTAAAGGCTGAAATAGTTGTCTATATTGAGCATTTTTATAACGGACTTCATCAATGATTTTGTAGACTTCTAAATCTTCGATTTCTCAGAACTCCTCTTGAGGCTGGCATACTTCTCCCAGCTTCATAATGTCAGTAGAAATACCTTGAAAGAAAATGGGTCAAAGCAGTGAAGGCAATTCACTGTTCAAGAAATATATTTTTGTTTTGCCAGCATTTATCTTAAAAAATATTATGCTGAATTGTAGCATAGAAAAGTACTTTGCCTATTTAAATTTCTTAAGTAATGTTTAAGGGTTTCACTTGGCTGACACTTCTTGGCCTTGCGTTAATCTTGGGATTGTTTCACAAGACACCCAGGGAACACCCACTGATAACAATGTCAAACATTCAATGTATTTACTGAACGTTTCCACTTGCTTGATCATTAGGGCATGCTTTGAGTATGAGGTCACTGATGTTGTGTAAGTGTAGAATTTATGGGGTGATTTGAACTATAGGGGAGTCCTGACATGTTTTTGGCAAATACTGTCAGATACCATGGACTGATGCCACTCAGAATTGTAGCTCTGGGATATAATCAGGTTCTAGCACGAACATTTTGCATTAGAATTCAAATCCTCTGATTACAGAGAAGATGGGAAAAAGGTTATTTAAACAGGCCATACATACACTGTAAGGATCTTTTAACAGAACACATTTTCTTGTCTGTTAAAACAGATGATTTAAACATTAAGTCTTTTAACAAACAAATACGAAAACGTAGTTTTAGAAAATCAGAGGAGAAAGCTTTACATCAATGTAGCAAGCAATCGTTGTGCTGGCCTTTTGAATCCTGCATTTAAATTGGAGAGAACAGCAAAGGACTAAGTAAGTTAAGAAGGCGGCAGTGAGACTGATCCACCAGCAGCCTGGGCTCTAACTGAGTCTGGGCTTCCTGAACTGTACTCCTGGATTTGCCACTGACTTGCTAGTCATGAAAAAATCTTCAAGTGGATTTTAGCACCTTTTAGATATAGTGATAATGACTCTGGCTGCCTTAATTTCTCACTTTTCTGCTTGTACTGTTGTGAGAATAACCTAAGACTTGAAGTCCTTGAATGAAACCAAACAGGTACAGGATCTGGATCTACGCAATTGCTGACTTTATCACATACCTGCTGCCTGACTTTGAGTTTTGTGACTCTTGTTTTTCCTCCAACATCTTGTTTTGCATGTTTAAATTGCAAAATCCTTCAGACAAGGTCCATTTCTCACAAGACATTTGTAGAGTCTGTTGTCTGTGGTTGTGTCATAAGACAAACAACCAGGGATGATTGCCACTCATGCTGGA
This sequence comes from Tauraco erythrolophus, assembly GCF_009769465.1. Taxonomy (NCBI): domain Eukaryota; kingdom Metazoa; phylum Chordata; class Aves; order Musophagiformes; family Musophagidae; genus Tauraco; species Tauraco erythrolophus. Next base: position 110,966,250 of record NC_141465.1, read on the forward strand.
GGCTTCAGCAGTTCCCTCCTAGTTCTTCTAAAATATGTAAATAAGGCTAGTTCTGGTATTGTGCATGTTTTAATCTTTTGCAAAGACATTAACCCTTTGACATCAGTTCCACTAATCGGACTTTGTTTCAGTACCTGAACTTTTTCCCTTAACGTTTCAAAAATTGTGTTGTTAGTGGTTGCCAAGTATAAGAGACCACAGCTAAATGAACAGCATTTCAGTGTGCATTATGGAAGGAAATACTCTCCAGGTATTGACTTGCACTGTATTTCTTCATCTCACCTATAATATAAAGGAAGGAGACAAAATAAAAAAAAAAAAAAAAAGAAAAACAACTAAAACATAAAAAGAAGTAGAATAAAAGATAGAAGAAAGGAGTGATTGTAGAAGTTTGAGTATACACTTGTTAGATAAAGACTAAACAAGACTAGCCAGGGTCTTTTATAGAGGAGGCATGACTGATACACAAAATACTAGATTTGACACATATTTTATAGAGATCTCCAGCAGAGTATGCGCTGGAGGGTTTTAAGGAACAGTCCTGCTCTTGATATTCATCAAGGAGGTTCACAGTTTTTGGAAATGTGCTGTCTAGCCCTAGGAGTCCCTCTCTTACAGAAAAAGCCTTTGAATCACGTGTTTCAGAATTTCCTGGCTTGCTGATTTTTAACATTGCTTTTTAAAAATAACTTCATTTATAGACCCATTTACGTGAGATAAATGGGCAAATACTGCGATCTGCTTTCCTACCCTTATTTTTTATTTAAAGTTTTATATTCCTATTGGAATTAGGCTTATCCTATGACACAGAAGGGACATCATCCTTTTTTTTTTTTTTTGGAAAACAAAGCACAAAGTCTTCTGACAAAGAACACAAAAATGACTTTGCTTTTTAGGCAGACATCGCTCTCCGGATATCTGAAAGACTCAGGTATTAGAGAAAAGGGTGTATTAGTGTAGCAAAGCTGACATTATCAGGTGTTGTATATGAGAAACGTCATTTGTGAGTGTCACACAGCTATTATTAAGACACTACTCAGCAGAGCACAGTACATCATAGCGACTGTCGCTGCCCTCGCTGCAATCACCCGACAACCAGGCACAGTTAAACACAACATTTCTTTCACTTTCAGGACAAATTACACTTGCGGTTAATTTACGTGATGTATTCGTTGCATTCAGGAATCCCACGTAGCCGTTTCACGCTAGCTCTGGAGGCTCGGAGGTGCCTGCCAGGTGGGAAGGCGGCCGTCCAGCCTCCCGCAGCTGGCCAAGCCTGCCAGGGAGCAGAGCCTTCCACGCTTTCCCAGCGTGGCTAGGGGTGAGGAGGTGGGGGTGCTGGTGCTCCAGCTCTGGTTTCCCTCGCTCCCCTGCCAGCAGTTTTGGAGGACAGGGTCTGGCGGCTGTAGGCAGTCTCCTGGCCCTGGCTCTAGGCAGAATGAGAATCCAGCAGCTTCCAGAGCTGCTCTTCCCTTGCCACCTCCCCCAGCCTCAGGGGCAGGGATCCTTGCTGTCCTCCTTCCCTGCAGCATCTTATACACTCTCAGATGTCTCCCTCCAGCTACACACCAATTAGAGCAAATTGCAATTACTCCATGGGCTTCCCCACAGCTATAACTATTTACACCAGGTATTAAAATGCACACAGACAAATGAAAGTTGGCCCTAGAATTAGGATTTGAACAGACGGTGCCTGAATCTCTGCTAACGTCTTTAGGTCACATACTGCATTCAGACTGTTAAGCCTTGATCCTCTAATCTCTCCACAGGTTGAACTTCCATTGACTTTAACCTGCTCAGCCATATCCTTTAAAGCCAGCATCCCTCAATTATTGCACCACGTGCAGCCCGGCTGGACCTCTAAATCTTTCAAGAGGTTTGTAATTTGGTTCATTCCCTAAGGAAGGTTTGGAAGGGGTCCAGGGAACAAGGCTAATTTAGGAGGCAGGAGAATATGTCTTCTGAAGAAATGGCTCCAAGACCTTAACATGTTGGGCCGTGAAAAAGGAGCAGGTGAGATAGGATTTAATTACAGTGTACAAGTACCTAAGGGGATGAACACAGAACTAGGTCTGAATCCGTAGCAAAAAGGTAAAATATGAGGTCATGGGCTGAAAGTGAAGTGTATTTCTCTCAGCAGAAGGCTACTCTGTATGTGTAATAATCTGGCAAACAAGGTAGTGGAAACCAGTAGTAGATGCAGGAACCTGTTTATTACTGTTGCAGTGCGATCAGCTTGCCCTGCTGATGGTTCTTGTCAGTCACAAATGGCTCTTTTTCTGTGTTGTTTGGTGTTTCAATCCACTATGCTGTTTTGAGGGAGGTATTTCAAAGCTGAGCTTCTGGGCGTTAAAAATAGAGGCAATATTCAAAGGCTAACAGTAAGAAACACATAACTATTTTTTTCATGAAATGCTTTGAAGGTTTATGCACATAGTATTGTAGGTCATGCAGAATGGCTTGACTTTCTCTATGGTCTGGTGCTGCAGAAGAACACAGAAAATACTGTGCAATTCTGATGAACTTCTGGCAGACAAAAAGTAAGGTTTCCATGACATCAAAAATAGTAATATGGTACTGGCATAAATGGGCATTCCACCTCATTCACCCTTTTCATGTTTATGTCGTAAGCGAAAAATAAAAGATCTAATCTGGAAGTGGAGTACAGCATGTGAAGCATGAACTTAGGCTCTTTAAAAATATGGCGTCTCTCCACTAATTTGCAATGGTTTGGTTTTAAGGTTTTGAATCAGTTTGTGCAGGAGATGGCCCAGTTTCAGCTGATACCTCCAACTCTGAAAAACTTCAGCAGATGTGGAGGTAGCTGGGACATTGGTCTGCCCCTTTGCAAGCTGAGTAGCTTTGTTTTCACCCATTTCCAATCACTTAATCATCTACTAATGGAAAAGCTACTCAGAGAAAAGGTTAATGTGAGATTTCAGTGGGATTTATGGGGCATCAATAAGCAGGTTATTATTTTAGACAGTCTACATTCATGCTGCATGTTTCCTAAACAATGTTCAGAGTTGATTTATTTACTCCACCAGAAGTACAAGAAAATAACGAGAAAGGCAGCAGTTCTTTCTGCCAATATCTCTTGTGCACGCTCTGCACTTTTTTTTTTTTTTTAACAGTAAACACCCTATTAACAAGTTTGATAGACTAATCACAAGTCTACAGCATCTGTAGATTAATTGGGGATGCGGCATGCTAGAACTGCTGCGCCCTTCAAAGGTCCCTGCTGAAGTACTGAGACTTTGATTGCTTCCCGTAGCATGTCAGAGCACTGTGCTGGTGGTCCCCTTTAGCAATAGAGATGCTCCAAGCTAAACCAAATTCTCCCAAGAGATCACTTTTGGTCTCTCCTGGTGGAACATGTGGCTTTGGGATGGATAGTCCTGGTGAGATTCATCTAGGCAGCAAAGATAACCTGTCTATAGTGATCATCCCATGCTCCTTCTGCTATCCCTGGAGAGAGACAGACTCTTCTCACATGCAGCTCATTTTGAGGAAAACATTGAAAACTGGTCACATGGACTGTGCCTAACAAGCCTTGTTCCTAAACTTAGATTAAGGAGTAAGTCTTGGGTGACTGGTCAGGCTCCTGGGGTCCTTTCACAAGTTATGGCTGCAACTTTATCAAAGATTTATCCCAGCGGCCGTAATTGTAGCCACTCAACAGTTTTGTCTTCTCCAGGGCTTTCTTTCCCACTTCTATCCCAAGGCAGCTTCAGTAAGTAAAACTGAGAATGTCTGCTACTAGCTTCAGTTTTTTTCCTCTGTATATCTTCAGACCAGTATCTATGACAGAGATAATAATCTTTCAAGTGAGGTTAATAATTTTTCTTTATCAGTTTTGCCAATTTGTGTGAATTTTCTAGAGCAGAGACTATTTTCTCTAGGGTTTGGACTGGTGTGTAGCAGAAATCATAGTTTATATCTCGCATCAGTGTTTAAAAATATATTTCACTGCAGCTCAGGATGGAAACAACTTTGTTAATATCTTCAAAACAGGGCTTCCTGAAAGAATGCATATTAAAGCCTATTATTTTTCCATCTTTTCAAATTATTTTCTGTTATTTCAGAAAAGACATTTTATTAATGCTGGTAAAATGTATCCCTAAATCAACTCAAAAATAAAAGAACAATTAGAGTATTTGACCTCTTATAATGTCATACTACTACATGTCAGAGTGGTGGTACCAAACATAAACTTGCTTTTAACACTTCTAAATTTTTCCTACTTCAAAATAGTTGGGTTTTTTTTGGTGAGAAATCATTTTGCTCACAGTTTAATGAAAATAACCATTTTTAAAATAAAATGCCTCTAAGGAGCTTTACTTTTGCTTCCCTCCCATCTTCTCACATCTTTCCTCAGCTGAGTCTTCTAGCTATACTAAAAAATCTACTTTTTATTTTATTTTGCAGCTGAGATTGATTAATTCCCTTGGTGCACTAGTCAATAAAATGAATAATGCAGCAATGACATTTTTTTTTACAAAAAGTTCAGAGTACTGCTGTGGATTGCTTTATTAGATGATATATCTACAAGATCTAGTTATATTAATCAACTTTAACAAAATACAACTAGACGGCACAGCCATAAACATGCCAAACCAAGACTGTGTGAGCCTCAGCAGAAGACACACCTCAGCAATCTGTTTTGCTCTGATTTAGCCTGTCAGTCAGAGCAAGCCACCAGCTAGGTTTAATCTTTTGTTGTTGTTCTTTGGTGTGGTATCATCTGAAGAACTGTCTTAAATAACTGCATTAAATAAGAACAGAAATTCTCCTCCTAGCTAATGGAGGAGAATTGCATCTCTAACCAAGAGATTTCTCATGGAAGAAATTCTAGATTCAGTTATTACAGCAAGCAGCTGCCTTTGCTCATATAGCTTATTCCCACTCAGGAAATTGGCTTATGTTATGCTGGCCAAAGAAGTTTGTTCAGGACTTATTTTGCCAGAACAAGCTGCATCTCTCTGGAGAGTAGTTTTCCAGGATTATTATTTTTTTAAGAGTAACATGGTGACAGACTGAGAATTACTTCACAAAATGTTCTGAGGGAAAATCAATCCTGTCTCTAGTAACACATTACTTAAGATGAAGTGCAAAATGTACAAGCTTTTGTCTTTAAATTTGATATAAAATTTAATTTCAGAAGTTGTAAGGTGCAAAATGTTCTAAAAATTATATATGCATCTCTATTGTCTTGTTTCCTACATGGTCTTTCCCCCATAATTGCGATAGAGTATTTATTTTTTCTAGTACTTTACGGAATCTTGGAGAAGAGGCACAAATATGGAAAATGGCCTTGAGTGGATGGAATTATTGTAATTTGAATGAACGGGTTTTAATTAATTCCTAGCTGAGAATAAATGGTTCGTTAATCTTCAAAATAGACTGAAAAAAAACCCACTTAGAAGAAAGAATGATACTAAACACACAACAGAAAACTGTGGGATTTAAAGTGTTGACCAATCAACATTTTAAAAACACTTACTTTAGATGGCTGAAGTAGTTTGGATAAGAAAGCATAAGACCAGCAACTAGCCAAAAAGACCAGGTCTTCTGGAAGATCAGGTCTACCAAAAACATCACTGAAAATATTTTTGCTTATATTTTGTAATTATCCTTTGCTTCTTGATTCCACCTGAATTTAGGGTGGCAAAAAACCCCACAACATCCTAACGCATTTTTAGTACTGGGACACAACTCACTAATGCTTTATGCTTTTTTAAAATGCTTTTTAGTGCTTTTTAAAAAATGATCTCTGATGCAACTGTAAAATTAGCATTCTGTGATGTATCAGTATTTCTACAGCCTTCAACCAGCCTCATGAGCCTCTAGGGGCTGGCTGGCCAATATTTGTGTTTATATATGCTCATCACGATCCGCCTTCTGTACAGTCGTTTGTGCTTTCCATAGTTATTTGTGTCGTGTCATGTTCAGAGGTATAGGCTGCGAGTTCCTTGAGCAGGGACTCATTCCTGTGAATTTACTGCACTCTGCACAGTAAAGAATTGATTCTTTATGTGGTGCCCTGGCTCTCCCACAATATAAATAACATTTTTTTATATTGACACAACTCCTTTGAGTCAAAGGAGGAGTTATGGAAAGAGGCAGTGAAGAAGCAGAGATTTCAGCACTTTAAAATCATGGGTTTTGAAACGTGTCTTTCTGTAAGATGTTATCCAGAGAAAGCAAGAATTATATTTTGAGAATTCTAGTGATATTTTTAAATCCCTTACTATTAAACACATTCTGGATCTTTTAAGGTATTGACAAAGCAGCACAAAAAAATCCCACCTTAGGCCACATTTTCTAAACCACAGATCCAACTGCAGATATGATGCTTTTAGTAAATTGACAGAGGGAACTGTAAGAGCGGTTTAGATGATTCGTATTATTCCTCTGGGCAGAGTGCCAACTCTTCTCTGAGTCAGCTTTCGTGTTCCCTTATTAGGGGACAGAGCATTATTAGAAAACACCATTTTGGGGCTAAAGCACCTCTTCTGTTGCAATAGCCCTCTGGCAGTGACAAATTTTTAGCTCCCTTTAATAGGGAAGCTCCCTATGCATGCCAGCTAAATCCAAAGTGCTGCTTGTGAGTCGTCTTTGCATCGTATCATCTTCATTTCTGAATTTTTGCTTTAAGATGACTTCTTACTTTTCCATTTTTAACTCACTACATGTCAGCTGTTAGTACTGAAAGTCAGTGATTTAACCAGGCTGTGGGAAATATGCTTCCAGTATTTTACTGTTAACTCTTCTGATCTTTTTCTGCAGTTTCTTTCTTGTTCAGTATCTTTTTATTGTGCTTGTATGAGCACTAATTAACTCAGCTTCTACATATCCTCCCTTTTGACCCCCAGGTTTACCAGTCCTGCCTATAGGTTAGCTTCTGCTCTGGTTTATGTCTGGCTTGCCTGGTATGGAAACTCAGGCCTGGCCAGCAAAAAGACTGGAGGTCAGCAGAAACCGGTGCTTTGGCCCACTCGCAGTCGTTTAAAAGTGTGGGAGCTTGGGGTGTTGTGTTGCCCTCCTGACCCATCCCATGGCAAGACCCTCATGGTGACCTATGCTTAGCACCCCAGGCTGTAAAGCAGGACCTGTTCCTGGCAACAGATTTTCTGCTTAATGGCATTTATGGTAGATGGATCCATTAACCCAGAAGAGATGGTGCTTTAATGGCAGCAGCATGAGAGGCTTCTCATTGCTTGCCCAGGAGCTGGAATATTTGCTTTCTAGACTCTCAATCTGAAATACTGCTTCTACTTGTCAGGAAAGTCCATAAGTCACCAGGCTGCAACACAATCTGTCATGGCACAGTGCTCCTGCCAGCACCAAACACCCTGCTGAAAGGGAGGTGAGATTTATAGGGCGAAACCTGGCAAGCAAGACGGTAATGGGGTCTTTGGCATGTTGCTAGAGGAACTTTCTTGGGAAGGGAGACTCCGAGGCCCTGCTCCTTGCTACCACTTATTTAATTTTTGCAGTTTATTTGTGACACTGAGACTCAAAATCTTTCTAAGCTGGGCTGGGCTCCACATGTAACTACAGAGTATGAGCTCACCCATTCTCTGACCGGTGCCAGTAAGGTGTCAGATCACTCATAGTAACATATAGCTCAAAAATATCAAGCTTCACCCTAAATCTAGAGCATTTCCAGCTTTCTGGGAGAGTGAGCCTTCATTTCAGTCCATGTGAGCTCTCCCCAAATCCCTCTCTCACCATACTAGATAATTCTGCTCCTCAGGTCCTTTCCTTTAATCTTTATCCTCACTATACACAAAAGGTCTAATACCAGATGTATTGTTCATGTACAATAAGCTCACAAATGCACGCTCGAGGCACTGCCAGAGTCAGACAATTCAGCTGGCCAAAGGCAGAGCTGCCTGGGCTTGCCAGAAGGCAGAGCTGCCTGGGCTGCCTCCTCCTTGCCCGCAGGCTGCCCTGAGAGAGGTGCTTCTAGAGACCATGGGAGGTCATGGACCATGCAGTGGGGTAGCTCTTTCTTGCCTGCCCAGCCAAGGCTATGAGGACAGTCCCGTCCCTGCTTGCAAGGTATCATTCACTGCAGAGCATCCATCGAGAGAGAGGGAGCATCAGGGGAGCAACGTGTTTGGCATAGGTAGGACAAACGGGCATGCAGGGAACGGGAAGGGAGAAATAAGTGGGAATGGGGTGCTAAGGACTGGCAGAGGGCAAGCCTTGGAGCTGAACAACTAGATTTTGTTGGGGGCTTCTTTGGGAAGAACTTGGAATTAGTTCTTTTTGTGTTTCAGCCTCTCTCTCTCTCTTTTATTCTGACTCCATCATTTTTCATACCCCTGTAGCAGACAAACATCTGGTTACATCACTTACTGCCGTAACCTTTCTGCCATAATAGCTTCACCTTTCTGGCCTTTAACCTTCCATTGAACAGAGACCATTTCTGCTAACTGTCAGGCAGAGCTGAGCTAGAAATGTATAGCTTAATAACAGTGATCACACAGAAAAAACTTTCCAGAGGCTGCAAAGGACTGATAAAAGGTATACAAAGTGCTATGACTCAGTATCTTCTACTAGCCTATGAAACAGAAGTTTCTGGCAAGTTGACAGATGTGTTACTGAATAATGGCTCCAAACAGTCCCTTTAAAAGTCACTTTTTTTTCTCAAGATGTGAAATTAGTTTGATAGCAGGAAGACAGTGCAATTCTCACTTCAGCTAACTTTGTTAGATACTCCGCTGTGATACCTTCAGCCCAGTAACGTTTCTAGATGTTGGTCCCTTCCAGTATCCAGTACATGTCTACCTGTAACGTCTACAGTACTCTAGCTTGTAGAAAAACAGCATTGCAAGAGAGGGAAAGCTAATGTTCAGAAATAACAGAAGAAATGACAGCATAAATTAAACTCTAAAACCAGATGTTTGTTTCAATGTAACAGGGTGTTATTATTCTGCAAGATCGATATTTTTAGATTTGCTGAATTTCTAGAGGCAGTGTTTTCAATTTGAAAGGTTTTTAGCCTGGGTGAGAGGGAGATGCATAGAAGCCAAAGAAGAGGCTTCAAAACCAGCACATTGGAAAACCTCCAGTTGTTTTAACTCCAAGGAACACTCACTTTTACAGCACACCTAGCATATGATGCCCATCTTTCATCTGTAATTCAGCTTCTGAAGGTGTTTGCCTTCTCCTCCTGCATCACTAGTGGTCAGTTTGTCTTTGCTGTCCCAGTCAGTTACCCAAGCCAGAGACACTTCTGTCTGCCAGGTGCTCCTTCAAGGGATTCCTAACCTCCTCTGCACTAGGAGGAGTGATTTGTCATGTATCTATTGGGAGATGAAAAAAATTGAATGCGTTTAATTCAGCCTCAGCCACTGTTCCTCATTGAATGTACCTTGTGTTTAGAAATTCCTAAGAGTCATACTAGATGTTACAGAGTAAGAGGCACTCATATCATTGCTGAATTTGCAACAACAGGCATGCAAATATGTGACTGCTTATCCTCAGTTGTTTTTCTTCTGTTTAGCATAAACTCCTCAAATATGCGCTAATGGAGCACTGCCCATACGGAAGGTGCTGCATGAAATAAAGCTATAAAGTCTTCTTGAAGTAAATGGAAAAGGAGAATTTTAAAATTTTGAAATTGGCATAATTTTATCTCTTTAATTACCTGGTCAAGTACCTATCAGAGCAAACAAGAACTTGTCACACAAATGTTAATGAGATAAATGGTGTTTGATAGACTGGGCCATATGTAACTGGTTGCCACTGCCAGCTATGAACAGAGATAAGATACAACTTACTCGGTATGGTGGGCATTCCTACAGTATCAGTTAAACTGTCTCTGAAGTATTGCTTCCACATGCAGCATTTGACTAACATCACTATGGAAAAACTCTCCCAAAGCAAATCCTGGAAGTTAGGAGGCCAGCGTTTTATCTTACTCGCACAGGTGGAGGTTCACAAGTGGAAGAGTTATTCTGAGCACTCAGAATACTGACACCATCTTCAGCCTGGAGGTTGATTGGTGCAAATTAATGGTGGACATTTCTATTCTCCCATGTTTCTGTGTTGTATAGGTAAATGGAGATGGGGAGAGAGCTTTGTAGCAGTAAACTCATAGCAGATGAACTCACTGGCACTCCACATGTTGCTTTGAGAAAAGGCAACTCAACACTATTTCAGGTAGAAGCTCGTAAACACTTTCTACTTGCCTATACCCTCACTGGTATGGTGTTTGGTGTATCTTTCAATGGTGTATCTCCTTGGTCACCTGTCTCATGCGCAGGGTGAAGTGGGAAACCATAGACTACAAAACTGTAGGATCATGTAATTTAAAACGATATTATAATGTACATTTCCAATGGGAACAAGATGAAGGTGCGTAGGCAACTCTCAGTCTCGTACTTGTCAATCTCTCACCACAATGGGAACTCCTAGGAATCTAAAATCACGACAGACTTGCCAATGATTAAAGGGATGTGAACAGTAGTGCATTACAACAAACACATGCAGAGTACATCCCAGACTGTCTAATAAGCAGAGTTCTTGTGTGAGCATTTGCATTTGTGCCAATATTCCCTTAGTGTATGGGATTTTAGGGTTTTAGAACATAAAAATAATAGGTTAAAATGAGATAGAAAAAGGCTAATAAGTATGTTAAATTATGAACACAAGCAATTTAAAGGAGGTGTTATAATTTTCTGTATATCTATACACAATCCGACCCTGACCAAGGCAGTTAATTTTTATCTGCTGGAGCAACAGAAATTTTAAATAAATACAAATCCTCATTTTCTCATTTATTTCTTATTATGCTACCTATTTCCTGAGCTCAGAGTATGGTTGTTTCAGGGCTTGTTGGAGCCTTGAGGATGTAATTTTTTGAGAAGCAGCACAGCTAATTTCCCACTTACCACAATTGTTTTGCTGGTTCCTACATGGGGCTCTACTTTCCCCGAGAAACTCCACTTTTCACTGCTTTTGGGCATCATGTTGCAAAGCAGAACTTGACTAAATCAACACAGCCCTGTGGCTGAGAACACACTGTGCCTTTGTGGCTGCAACCATTGCCACATGTCCACGCAACTTGCGGTGGTGAAAGATGAACAAAGCCAATTCCATGTTCCCCCAACACCACAAAGCACGAACAGTGTTCGTTTACCAGAGTTTAAAGAAAGAGGTGGCAGCAAGAAACCTGTCAGCAGTAAGTGCCCTGGTGAGGGCAGCCGGAGGCGGTGGCAGAGCTTCTTTCATGTGCCTGCCGCTCTGCCAGGCGTGGGTGGGTTGCGATTTATGCCTGGCTGAGGTGTACGGGGAAGTCCATATTTCATACAGCTGCTTCACCCTGTCATTGCCGTGGCTCAGGGAGCCAAGGTTGCGTGAGTTACGGCCTCTTATGGTTTTTAAGCTTCTCTTAAGAGAAGCGGGAAGTAAAAAATGTTTAAAAAAAACAGCCAAAGAGAGCTTGGTGTTTTGAAATCAGAATGTTTGTCATTACACAAATGATCCCTTTGGAGAGGCACACTTTAGAAGTGGCTGATATTTTTTGAAAGGAGATGCCCATGGCTTTTTGAACATCAAGCCCTCTTAAGATACTTTGTGATGAAAATATCAAAAACTTTGGCCTTAAACTATGTGGAGCATTAGGACAGGAAGGCACTGAGAGCATACCGTTTGTTTGACCAGAAAGCTAATACCAGAAACTGTCAAATACACATATTTACTAGTTTTTCTGCTTTTTAACTAAAAATTACTGATGTAGTGATTATTGATTATTCCTCATTGTTAAAAAAGATTCTATGTCTAGCATGACAAATATACGCCAACATTTTAGCCTGGTATGAATTACAGTGACTGAGTTTTATACCCATGAAAAACTGATTTGCTGACAGATCTGTAACTCATACCGTGACGGTAAAGACATCCTGAACCATAACAGACTCTCTGTAAAAGTACATGCAATATGCACAAATGAACATGCTGGTGATTTTAATGAATGGAGACTGAAACTGAATTTCTGGCACTTCTAAAACTCAGTCAAGGCAACTAGTTTTTTTCTTGTCTCAAAGGAAAAAATGGACTGATTTTGCTCCTCTCTGATATCTGAATTAATGTCTCATCTGCAGCACTCTGAAGGAAAGAAAATCTCTTAGATTAACACAACACAGTTCGTAGTTGTACAAGAGAGGATGAAAGACATCATCTATCTCAGAGGTTAATATATTTGAATAGAGCTGCCTGCAGAGGTCCTTGCCTAGAGAGAGGAGAGTGTTGACCATTTGACTGAATGCTTGTATACTGTGTAGAACATGGAAATAACCATTCTGCTTGTTTAAAGGGCTCTGTACCAGAGTTTGCATCAATACTGTGTTTCCATAGGAATCAGGGTAATTGAATTTCATGTTCTGTGTGAGCTTCATCCTGTCAGGTAATGTGTTGCTCACCAGCCTGGGCTGCGGCACCAGGGACGCTGTTGCATCTTCCGCAGCCAGGAGGAAATGGCCTGCCTCTTGTAGGCAGGATAGGTACCTTGAGTTGAGTAGTTAATTAGTAGTAGTTCATTAGCTCAACTCAGTCCAGCTGGATAAGAATGATTAGTGCCATAATTCCCCCTTTTTGTTTTACCATTTTTTGTTTTCACAAAGGCTTTATGGTGAGCAGAGACCCGGCCCATTCATCCAACTCCAGCACGCTTCCCTCCCGCGAATACCACGTCGGGGCTTGCAGCTTTACCTTCTTCTCCAAAGGACTCTCGCTCGAGCTCCCGGCTCCAGCGCTGGCTCCGGCTCTTTTGGCTTGGGCTCTCAGCTCAGCGAGGGAGTCGAGGCTTCCCAGGGTCTCATCGATGTATCACATCGGGGTCACCAGTTGTTGCTCACCAGCCTGGGCTGCGGCACCAGATCAATGTATCACGTCGGGGTCACCAGTTGTTGCTCACCAGCCTGGGCTGCAGCACCAGGGACACTGTTGCATCCTCCACAGCCAGGAGGAAATGGCCTGCCTCTTGTAGGCAGGATAGGTACCTTGAGTTGAGTAGTTAATTAGTTAATTAGTAGTAGTTCATTAGCTCAACTCAGTCCAGCTGGATAAGAATGATTGGTGCCATAGCAATGGACATCCCTTTGGATTAAGATTTCTACTTATATTTTGTTCTTATTTGTTAAAGATTGGAAAGAAATGGCTTATGTCTTATGGCTTATTTCTAACAAAAGCTAGAAAAAGTTAAGAAATAAATTTCCTCCACTTTTGCTTCATATGTCTTTCGGTCTGCATATGAAGTTGGAGTTTCAGATATTTTTCTCTACTCCAAATTTCTTTCTGGAAAAAAATATTCATCTCATTCCTTATTCGTGAACTATGCTTCATGTGTAAAAGACCTTTAAAATTTCTAGCAGCATCCACTAGCTGATTGCATGGTTTTTCATGATGGGGTGATTATTTGCTGCTTCATTCCACCAAGTCATGTGGAAATGCCCAAAACATTTTTATTCTGTGTAGAGGAAAGACACTATGCACAGAGAAAATCTGAGGAAGTCTCACAGGATAAACTTGTACCATAAGCAAACTTACGGAGAGTCCAGAGAAAAGCTTCAAATATGACCTCCGAACTTGGCATACATTTATTGCAGGTGCCATGTAAAGAGCTCTGAGTTAACTCTTTAGATACCACACACAAGGTGCATCACAGCAGTATGCCTCAGCTCCCCTGCTTTATTATTTGTGAGATCAAAGCTAGTAAGCTTAGAGCTAGTTTAGATATTTTTAGACTACATTTGTTACACCATTTGAAATGTTTAGCTGTTTGAATTTATTCAAAAAGGAGAGCTGTTATTTGATAAATAGTCTAGAAAGACCCTTTCTATGGGGAAAAGATCATCTGATACAGTTAAGTCTCTTTAATGTAGCAAACATGACAAGAAATATCAGTAAGTAGGAGTCTGGAATTTAAGAACTGAAACTGGAAAACAGATAAGCGTAACTAATTATTGGAAGATCTCAAAAGGAAGGAGAAGAAATAACCAAAAAGCAGAAAGGCAAACGATGTTTGTTCAAAATAGCTATTCAGGCCTCAGATACACTTTGGCTTAAGAAACTCTTCCTTCTGTACACAAACAAAACTTTGGACACCTCTAAAGGAGCTGTCACTAAAGTATTGCTGCATGTTTTGACTTTGCCTGCTATAACTGGACAAAACCCCATAACCTTATCCAAAAAAAGAAGATTTCAAAAGAACTGTGAATTTCTGTCAAAGTAACTGACTACAATAATACAAAAAGCAAAAATCACAGAGGGAAGTAAGAGATAGAAAGGTTGAAAATACTGAAATACTCATCTGAACACTTTATATTTGAACACTTAGTCTGAAAGCTCTGAAAAATTATATAGATTAAATCAAAAGGAGTAAACATCCCCAACATAATTTTTTTTTTTCAGATTAAACAAAAATGCATTGAGTCATCTATCAAAAAATAAGTTGGATTTGATGGAAGAGTTCTTTTACCAAAAAAATATTTCTTGACCAAAACTGATTGAGCAGGATTCGCCTTGGCCTTATTGCACGTATAGATAGGGATCACAGGAGGTTCCTCCAAAATAACTTTTGCTCCCTCTGAAATAACTTATCTTCATTGAGGCTGACACAGTCCTTCCTTGCTGCCATTTATATCTCATACACCCAGCAGGTCTTGAGAGGAGGAGTCTGCATGGCCTTTGTAGTAATAGGCATTTATTGCAGGGATCACCATTTCTCTAACATTCATCATGGACATTGATTAGAGAGGCTGATAAAGACATTGCTGGAGTCCAAAGCCCGTCTTGAAATGAAAAAAAAAACACAAAACCTGCAAAGTAGCATTTTAAATGGATGCAACTATTTACTGCTGCTGTTTTCATACAAATGGTTTAGTGATATTAGATTCGAAAAGTGTAGCGCAGGCTTTAATTTGCTGCAGTTCTGGTCTAATAGGTATAAAGGCACTAGAGGATTCTGAAATACTGAACTCAGAGGTGTTCTGACAATGCTTTGTACTCATAATAACAAGAGCTAGTGTGAGCTTACACAATTTAAAACTAATTGCCCAGCCAACATCCTCATTACCATATTGATGCAGTTCATAAATCAAAGCCCTGCCTATTCAAGCTGTTTACCAGTCTCGCATTAGCAGCACATTTCAACTGAGAAATGTAGCCTGTTGCCAAAGCACTGCAGAAACTTTTAGAAGACTGATAGGGGTACAAACCCGGGGAGCCGAAATGCCACAAACTGATTTAATACAGATCGCGCTAAAGCGCTTGTTCTGGTTTGTGTTCTGACTATGTTCTGATGTAGCCTTGAAACTTTCCACGATAATGTGCTGCAGCACAGACACAAGTCCTTCCGCAGCAGAGCGCGCCTGGCAATTTTGATCAATTTGGCTTCCTACAGGAGCTTCTTTGCTTAACCAGGAGATTCGTACGAACTTTTGAGGGTTTTTTTTAAGCAATGCAGTACTTATGGCAGCTGAATTTAGGTGCATACATTAAGAAAATAGGCTTTTTATATAGGCAAAGGAGAGGTTGAGCCTTTTGCCTACAAATCCTAAATTAGTCACTAAAATTAAGTGCCTGAAGTTAAATTCTTGGAATAGCCTACTAAGTAAACTGAAGGTACAATTCATTTGCCTAAACAAGTGCCTACCTGTGGGTGCCTAGCAGTGCCCTTTGGGATACCCTGCCATCCTACGACATCCACGTACATAGGTGTGTCAAAGGAGTTGGAGCAGATTCACACCTTTCTGAGCTGGCAGCTGAAGGCCAGGCGGGGTAGTTGAGGATGTCTCACAGGGCACTAGAAGCCTATGACTAAGCAACTGAATTTTTCCCTATTTTTCCTTCAGATACTCAGTGAGCTGGTTTAGGCATCAGAAACAGCCCAGTCCTTTAAGCAGCATTAATAAACTTGTGCAGGATTCAGTAGATACCACGGTACGGCTGCTTCCAGCTCTCCCGCGCTGGCTGGTTTCGGACTGGCTGGGAATTTCAGCAGAGGCCAGAGCTTGTTCTTATCCCAAACACCAGTGTCCTGTGAGTTATTTTTCTGTTTATGCTTTGCTCAGAAAACAGAAAGAGAGATGGACTTTTGTTGTGGTTTCTCATGAGCTGAGGGCAGTAGATCTTGGCAGCCGCTGGGAAGCCTCTGCCGCTGTGCCGGGCTTTCACTCCTATGGTGGGCACAGCGCAGATTGCAAGGACAGAGAGAGCTGAAGCAAGAGTCAGGGCACCGAAACGACTTTGAAGAGTAGGATCAGGACTTAAAATTTAACTTGCTGGTGTGAGGGAAGCTTGAAGCAAAAGCAGGGCATTAAAGAGTTACTGAAGGTTGTTGGAGCTGTTGAGGGAATTTATGAGATTCTGGGAAAATCAAGGGCTTGGTGGAGTGGTGGTTTGGTTATGATCATTGGTTTATCCATGTTTAAGAGAATCCAATTCAGGGGAAAAAGGCGGGGGACATTTCTAATGAAATGCAACTCTTCTCTATAAATAGAATTAGGAACAAGAGTTCAGCCTATTAAAATAAGTGCTGATCTTCAGTCATGATGCTTGTTGAAGCCTCTGTCTCTTACGTTCTTTATGTAAATTCGATCATGACAATTAGTAAATCAAACAAAACTATTCTTACGGATGGAAGATGAGATATGATTAAGACATGGCTTTAGTGATAACGAAACTTTGATTCCTGTTTATATCTCTTCTACTGTCTGTGTGGTCACAGTAGATAGAATCATAGAATCATAGAATGGTTAGGGTTGGAAGGGACCTCAAAGATCATCTAGTTCCAACTCCCCTGCCATTGGCAGGGACACCCTCCACTATAACAGGTTGCCCAAAGCCTCATCCAACCTAGCCTTGAACACTTCCAGGGATGAGGTATCCACAACTCCTCTAGGCAACCTGTTCCAGTGCCTCACCACCCTCAGAGTGAAAAATTTCTTCCTTATATCTAATCTAAATCTGCCCTCTTTCAGTTTAAATCCATTGCCCCTTGTCCTATCACTACATACCCTTGTAAAAAGTCCCTCTCCAGCTTTCCTGTAGGCCTCCTTTAAGTACTGGAAGGCTGCAAATAATAAGTGAAAGTAATATGAACTGATATTTTCTCATGAAGACATCCAAGACCGTGATGTGTTTTCCTTTTTCAAAGAAGAAAATAACTTAAAAGAACTGACAGATGGAGTACTCAGTGGGTAAGGAATTGGCTGGATGGTTGCACTCAAAGAGTTGCAGTCAACAACTCGATGTCTGGGTAGAGACCAGTGACGAGTGATGTCCCTCAGGGGTCCATATTGGGACCAGTGTAATTTAACATCTTTGTTGAGAGCATGGACAGCAGGACTGAGTCCACCTTCAGGAAGTTTCCGCATGACACCAAGCCAAGTGGTGCAGTTGATACTCCAGAGGGAAGTGATGCCACCCAGAGAGACCTTCACAGGTTGGAGAGGTGGGCCTGTACAAACCTCATGAAGTTCAACAAGGCCAAATATAAGGTCCTACACCTGGATTGGGGCAATCCCAAACATAGATACAGGCTTGGCGATGAGTGGATTGAGAGCAGGCCTGAGAAGGACTTGGGAGTGCTGGTAGATGAAAACTGAAAATGAGCTGGCAATATGCGCTTGCAGCCCAGAAAGCCAACCGTATCCTGGGCTGCATCCAAAGAAGCATGGCCAGCAGGTCTAGGGAGGTGGTTCTACCCCTCTGCTCTGCTCTCATGAGATCCCACCTGGAATACTGCATTCAGCTCTGGGACCTCCATCATAAGAAAGACGTGGACCTGCTCAAAGGTGTCCAGAAGAGGGCCATGAAGATGATCAGAAGGCTGGAGCACCTTTCCTATGAAGATAGGCTGAGAGAGTTGGGGTTGTTCAGCCTGGAGAAGAGAAGGCTATGGGGAGACATTGTAGCAGCTTTCCAGAACTTGAAGGGGGCCTTCAGGAAAGATGGGGAGGGACTCTTTATCAGGGAGTGTAGTGATAGGACAAGGGGTAATGATTTTAAACTGGAAGAGGGTGGATTTAGATTAGCTATTAGGAAGAAATTCTCTGCTCTGAGGGTGGTGAGGCACTGGAACAAGCTGTCCAGAGGAGTTGTGGCTGCCCCATCCCTGGAAGTGTTCAAGGCCAGATTGGATAATGCTTTGAGACACCTGATCTAGGCTTGTCTTATGTCATTTCTCTTTCATGAGCTTAAAAAAAACCCATGTGAATATGACCCTTAAGTCATCCATCTTAATATAAATATTTTTTAATATGAGAAAATAGGTTCTCCCAGCCTCTTTCCTTTTGTGCAAAATGAAGATTAATTTCCAACCAGTCCATTGAGCATCCCATGATCATATGTAATGGAATTTACTTTACAGGCTGAAGAAACAGTAGTGGTATTTAAACTGGAGGGAGAAGCAACTCATACCTATATGTCTTTCCTTGCAGAAAGGCTGTTTCCTGACTTTGGTTTGGACTGGCTGCCTAGATAAAGACCTGAGATCTTACCGATGCCAAGATCCTCAACTTAAAGAGAGACAGACTTTTTTTTTTTTCCCCCTATGTGGTTTATCCAGTGTTATTTTAAAAATATTTATTAGGTGTTGGTTCTTTTTGAGGCCTCTGTTTATGAACAGTGACTGTGCATGACTAGCTGCTCTTCCTGTTTCATGTTGATCGCACTGTTCATACAAAAACAGAGCCAAAGTATTACAGGGCAATATATTTAAAAATTCTGGTTTTCATTTAATAACACAGATTTTAGATAAATGCATATGCACACACACACACACCCCCTTTCGCCCCTTTTTCCCCATGAATATTAGGATTTTCAGCAACTTCACATCAGGTTTAATTTCTCAAGTAGTTCAGACTGTAATCTTAAATCACTTGAAATTGCCTTCTAAAAGCATGTGGTCAAACAACCTCAGGCCAATACCTCATCAGGAGCTCAATGCTGTATTTCATAGGTGCAAGGCAAAATACATGAGGCAGAACAGGGAATACAAAAGCAATGCGTTGAATGTAGTGCTCAAAGTCTAATGGCAGAAGGGAAGCCAGATCTTATACTTTAAAGATACTTCATTCATGTTCTTGGAGACATTCTGAAAAACATATGCCTTCAGTTCCCCATTCATACTTGACTCCTTTTCGATACCTTCTTTTGAGAGGATGTAATCAGGTTTGCAAATGGTATGAGACTTTTCCAAATGTGAAGAACCACATCTAGTCCTTCACTGTACTGGTACTCACACATGCCTGTTTGATTTTGCTCACAATTGTAACTAGGACTAAACATTGCCCATGGATCTAATTTCTTAGAAATGGCAATAGTTGTATTTCAGAGGGTATTTTCTCCCCATATTTGCAATTAAACCACTGTTCCCTTGTGGTGATGACAATGATGGTGCAGTTGAGAATGCTGTTTCAGAAACAGATGAGGCAGCACACTGGTAGGATGTTAGCGCCTCAGCTAGATTAAACTCAACCTCAACCTCAGCTAATCATACAGAATGAGGCCATGATCCCTCTTGGAGCAGTCTTTCCCTCCTATATACTGCAAGTAGGTTCAGCTGTAAATATATTTCTGACATAGCTGCATTAGTTAAGATGGTGGTTGGAAAACAGCACATCTGTGACTAACAGTTGCACCTAACACAAACATGAATGCAAGCACAGTGAAATTAGCAAAGCGTCTCTTTATCATGGTAGTTTATTGCATTTGAGAAGATATTTTACTTTTCCTTGGCAATGTAAAATGAGCTTCTGCCGAGGTGGAGGTGGGGACAGACGGGGCAAAGCTAAAGGAGAAGCTTGGTAGTACAGCTGTCCTGGGATAATAAACACTTCTACGTTGAGGCAAGCCTCACTAAGCTGTCACATAAAGTAATTCCTGCAAAATGGTTGCCTCAAGACGTGGCTTCATTTGTTGAGTGACTCATTCATAAATATGCCAAATTCTTTGCTGACTAAAATACTGTTTAACTTCAGGGAAGGTGATCAGGTGCATGAGGAGCAAGAGAAATCAGCATTGAAGTGCCGCCTTCCTCCCTCACTGAAATGAGTCAGGAGGGACGTAGAATTGGCAGCATCTGTGCCAAATATTTGTGCCTGGATACCTCAAGGTGAAAAATGTCATCTACTACTACTAGCATGCAGGATCCATTACATGAGCAGAGGGATATTGCAGCTTTTCCATTTTTGCTGTTTGCTCTATTGAAAGCAATATAGGAAGACACTTCCAAAATTAAACTATAACTCAAAGTCTTCTTACCCCATATTCCCAATGACAATTCATCTTTTTCCTTTCCAGGATAGATTTGCAAATAACTGATTTATAATCGCATTCAGAAACTCACGTATCCAGTAACCTACGTTATAGCTCCGCTTTGCAGCGTATGCAGAAGTCTGTCTGCAAGCTATGATCCTATTAATATATATAAAAGGGAAGACTTGTGAAGCTTTGGCAGCAAATGTAGGTCTTGAAGGAACATAGGCAAACGATAATTAGAATTTGCAAGAGACATGGAAAGCTAATTTTGGTATTCCATTATACTGGCTTTATACTGCATCAAAAAGCATTTCACAGCCTACCTTTTCAAAACCTGACAGCATCCAAACTTGAGTGTGTGCAGTGGGAACCTGACTCCAGGTGCTCCAGGTGATAAAGCAAAGCACAATGTTAAGGTCTGGCATAATGTGAAGAATGAGGTCACACTGTATTTTTAGAAGTGCCTGGTGTTCCTGTGAAGCATGCTCTTGCTCTCTCTATTTTTTTTTTCTTCCCTTTCTTTTTTTTTCCTGTCTTTTTCTGTGAATAATTTGGCCAGTGCTTGCAGAAGGCTGTTTTCGCCCCAGGGATTCTCACACATACTTCTGTTGACAGAGTTCTTGTGCAGCAAGCAAGCTGAAATGCCTTTTGTTAAGGATCTGCTCACTTCTTTTTCTGTTCTGCCCCAACGCTTGGAGGATCTTTTGGCTACTAACAGTTCCTGTTGTTACGCTTATGGAAATTAACTGAATTGAAAAATATGGGGTGTACCTTGCAAAACAGGTAAAATTATCATCAGGGAAAAAAAAAATCCTGATCTCCTAATTTGCTTTTAGTCTGTATGTCTCACATTCTCTTGGCTTGCTTGCTTAATTTTTCAGGGGAAGATTGTTTAAGTCAATGGGAAATATTAAGCAAAGACATGGTGAAAGGAAAAAAAAAATGCATTAGGGGCTGAGGGGTAAAAACTCGTTATTTTAGATAAGTGGTGTAGTGCTCCAGCCAAGATCAGGACTTTATTTGCGGGTTTACTATGTCAGTTCAAGTTTAAATTGAATTTAAAGTAAGAAGATTCCACACATTCACATGCTCTGTAATGCCAAAATACATAATGTGGTATTGAAATGCACTAATTTAAGCATTGTTTGGAAAGTTAGTTTAGGTGACTTGCTGTTATAGTAACCCTATGTGAAATAAAGCATAGTCATTTGCCCCAGCAAACAATTTTCCTTGTATTGACTCAAGAAAATAGAAATGAGTCTGTGAATATTAAAGTCTCTGTAAAATCCTCCTATTTAATGGTTAAACCTAATATGTGCTTTTTTTGTGTGATCTTTATGCAAAACCTGGTGAGTTTTAATACAAATTTTGGTTGTCTGGGCAAAGGGGAATCAAGCCAATAGAGCATGATTCACAAAAATGTATCTGTGAGTCTGCACATACACATTTGCTTGTGCCAGACCATATGAGAACTTTCCTTCCATAGGATTTCACTAGTTGTATCACAAATCTGTATTAATTTATTGCTGATATGTAAGGAGCTTTCCTTAATAAAGAAAATTTGGGTTGTAAGTTTTAAACTCTTGTGTGTAAAAAGCTGAAGGTGCTACACCCTGATAGGCATTTCACATCTTAGCTTAAAAACAAATCCTGTGTTGCTTTTTTTGTGCTGTTCCTTAAGCTGTTTTGGAGTCAGTTTTGGTTGGACAGTTAGCTGTGATAGCCCTACATTTCCGGTTTTAGTTGGAAAAACCACATATATGCCCAAGAGACTTTTATTATTTGACATCTTTACCTATACTAGCGCCTACCAGTAAGACTAATGCTACAGTATATATTTAGAATTATGTATGCATATGAAAGTAATTTCCCTATTTATAAAGCCTTGAAGGCTTTTTCCAGAAAGATTATTATGTTTTAAGAACTTGTAAGTGCATATATTCAGAATTGTGGTGAGAATTATATTATTTTGCAGGGCTGTGTTACAGGCCTTTTACGACACGTACAGATTTAGCTCTGAACGTTCAGACCTCTCTAAGTTATATATTTTGCTATGGGCAGGATTTCCAAAGCTACAGCTTTGCCAAAAATGCTCCATTTTTAGGAGCTATAAATGTCTAACACTTTATAAAACATAAAATTTGATATTTTGCATAAGAGTGTGTGTTTCTTTCCAGTCACTGCTAGATTGAGTAAAGAGATATGTTCCACAGGATGAAAAAGGGTAAACTCACACTCTCTCTCCTTACCACATCCTCTTCAGAGATTTCTTGCACAAAACCAGCCTGCTTTTGCATGCTCTCTTTGTTCCAGTCTCATCCCAGGAAAAATAAGAGAGTCCAATGGAGTAAGCAAATCTAAAAAATGGGAAAACTCTTTCATGCCTTTTGTAATTAAATTG
Source organism: Tauraco erythrolophus (assembly GCF_009769465.1). Lineage (NCBI taxonomy): Eukaryota > Metazoa > Chordata > Aves > Musophagiformes > Musophagidae > Tauraco > Tauraco erythrolophus. Next base: position 110,988,931 of record NC_141465.1, read on the forward strand.
TAAAAATTACAGCTTTACACCACATCGTGTAAAAACCCAAACTCATTTGAGAGAAAGAACTTGACAAAATTTTAACAGAAGCTGGGTATTGATTTTAGATGCTAGGAAGATCCAAAGATAACAAAAAGTACCACTTTTCGCAGGGATGATAATTCATGTTTTGAAGTCTAAAGCATCATCTTAAAATATTAGATATAAAAAGTATGCAATTCACTTATGCCACGCTTGCCTACTGCAGAATTTCTGTAGCTTTTTCTGTAGCATTTTTTGCTATATTTTGGGTTTGTTACAGCAAAGATATTCCTATGAACACAGAGGTGTATTCCTGCAGATGTCATCACAGCAAAGCCTGCTTGGCAGCTTTACCAGAACTAAAGAAGGTCCAGGGAACAGGCCAAGGATGGGCAATTTCTGCCAGAGAAGGAAGAGTGACAATAGGAAGGGGTGAGGCTGGCAAAGAGAGTCCTGGGGGCAGACCTGGAGACCCAAGCATTGGTACTGCTGCTAGAACTACCAATATGTGAGGAATGGGGCAGCCACCAGTAGCAATGGCTGGTGAACACAACCCATCCTCTCACCTGATGGCAACAGGCTGGTGGGGGCAGCCAGACAAAGCTCTTTCGCTGCTTTTTGGGGAGTCTTCTAGAATAGGCAAATCTTTTTTGCTTATACTTGGCTTTGTATTGTGGGAGTGTGGGTGCTAGCAGCATGCCTTCTGCCAGGGTACTGGGTGCCAGGGACTGAAAAACAAAGGTGATGGCTCATAGTGAAACACAGATAATAATATTCACCTGAAATGGCAGGAGGCTTTTTCACTGTGGCCACAATATACAAATATTATGTGAAATGTAGTTATTCCAGTCATTCACTACAAACTTGGGAATGTGTTTCTTTTTCAAAGACGTTGTGCTCAATTAGTTCACATAACATTAGGGAGAACCAAGAGAGTCCAGCACTTCTGAAAGTGAAGTCACTTCTGTGTAGATGGCTAACTTGAAGCTTCTGAGAAAATGAGGGCTTCAAAAGTAGGTTTCTCATTCACGTGTAGACAATGTGATCTATTATTATTGTGTAACAAAGATATAGGCTGAGCTGCTTCTTGCCTTTATTTATCCCTCTAAAAGCTGGGTGACGAGTGTAAGCTTCTTGTCTAGACATCCTCCATAGTTTTGGATAAGGCAGTCACGCCAGGAGGGAGACTCATCCCATGTCAAAATAGGTATCCAAGATAAGTGAGAGCATTTACCTTCTAGAAGCATTTTTCTCTCTCCACTGACTCCAGCAGGAGGCTAGACAGCTTACAATCATGTCTGACTCTTAAATAGCTAGCAATAGCTGAGAGGAAGTCTACCTAAACAGTGTGTACCTGCATGCCCACACCTTTTACAGCTTCAGTTCAAATGACACAGGTAATATAAGAAATCCAAATTTTCTGTATGTGTAACAGTATTCTATTACCCAGTGTTTGCAACACTAAAGTATATGCTAACCAGCACTAAAATATGCCTCGCTGGTGGGCATTGCTCAGTTTATGGCACATGTGGTGAGAGGCACGTCACATGCCAGCATCTTACTTTGCTTCCCACTCTGACAATCACAGCGCTGCCTTCTGACATGCCCTCCTCATCACTGACAGGTTTGCCACATACATCAAAGGCTTAAGCTTCTCTTTTTATTTTGAAAAGCTTCTGTTCTGCTCTGTTCTCTCACAGAAGGAGTGCTGAAACAATCATTAAAATAAATACTATCAATATTCGAGCTGCCACAAGAAGTAAATTACGTATATGGGTAAATGTAAGCTATTCAGTGATGCAAGATTGGTTCTTCAGCTGCTCCCTTCTTCCCATGCCTTGGAGGTGCACAGCCTTGATGTGAGCACAGAATTTAGGACTGACTTAAACCAGACATGGCCAACTCTGATGTCCTGCTGAAGGTCTCCGTTATTTTTAGCCACTTCTTTTTTCTATGCAAATTTATTGAAAATGGACAGGTGCTGCATTGCATTGGCAATTCACAGAAGCCCAGAGACAGAAAATTCTACGTGTATTGAAATCTTCTTTCTTTTCATCATTTACCTTGACTCCGTGCTCTTCTCTATGACATTTCAGTAGCTTTATCAGAACAGTGTAAAAGTTTTCAATGATTTAACAGACAATAAAAATACAGTGAACAGAGGCATGTTTCGATGACAAGCATACAGCTAACATCGCTTTGAATGATTCTGAACCATTGTGTCAATAATCAACACAAAGTCAATCTTTAAAAACCGTTTCTGCGTTTGCCAGTTCTTTCCAAGTCTTTAAGGTAAACAAGTCAAGGTTTTCATGTTTTAAATTCATTTAATCTGCATACAGCAAATATTTTTGAAGAGACCTTTAAGTAAATTTGATAAGGGAATTTCATGTTTCAGGATTACTTTTACTGATGCACTCCAATGAGAACATGTTACCATCAATATTTTTTTTTTTCCAGGAGTAGAGAGGATTCAGATATATTGTATGAGAATCCAGGCATTAACAATGACTGTGTGATCATGGTTTTGGAAAAATAAGAAGATATTTCCTGGCTACATATGCGGAGTTATGTTTCTTAAGAAAATCAAGAATGAAGTCATTTTGATCTCTGATGGATGAAACTCATTGGAATGGAAACTAACATCTATGAAGAAGAACAGGTCTCCCCTTACCTTACATCTGCCAAGTGCCTGGGGACTCCGAAGGAAGCAAAGCACGAAGAACACAAAGAAAGACAGAAAAACAAGCAAGTCCATTTGAATTTCAGAATGTTTTACTGGAACCTGAGTTGAGTTTGCCGTCTGCATCATCCTTATTAGACCACAATGAGACATCCTTGCAACCTGGCATGGCTGCAGGGTGTGTCAGTGCCACCCATCAGTCTGAGACAGAGTACCTTTGTGAAGAATTACTCTGTTCTGCAAAGCATAAGCCAAAGGAAGATCCTTTAAACCTTCCCTCACACAGAGAATGGCCAGTCCTTACAGGAGTAAATTCAGACAAGAAACCAGAAAGGAGTCATGAGATCAGAATCATAAAACATAAACCAAGTGCTATCACATTTTCTGATTTTGAATTTTTATCACATGAAGCTAATACTAAACTCCATATTTGCGAGGTGGGAGAAGCAGAAGATTTTTCATCTGAAGAGGAAGAAGCAGATGGTAGAGATGGTGATGATGTGTTTACAGAACTTCCACTGTATGAGGTGTTTTTCAATGGTGTCCATAGAAGGAACGTTTCCCAAAGAAAGCAAGCTAAACGTGAACTTACTAACTATCAACATATCTGTCATTTAGAAGACTGCAATGATCATTCTGAAAGGGAATGGAAGGACCATGACAAGGAAGAAAAACACATGGAGCTGGAGGTAATACAAGCTACTCTTTTGTTCCAAGTGTGTTCTAAATAAGTGGTATCATCCAAGGTTGGTTACAGGAGGAGGAGGAGTTCCGCAGATTGTCATACAGTGGTAACTAATGTGAATTACACAATTAAGAATATAAACCTACAGTAAAAGTATACTAGGTTTTTACTTTAGACAAATCTATTACATCAGATTGGCCACAATTCTGTTAGCCTGGACTTCAAACTTTGATTTTCCATTTTCCCTTGCTTTTTAAAATGGAAACAATGGCTCAGTTGCCCCTACTCCTACAAGATCATATATCATGCCACATACAGCATGTATTCTCTGAGTCTACGGACTGTTCCAAAGGGATAGAGCTCAGGTTTACTCTGAGAGCAGAGTATTATTTTTGTGATAAAAAATGACATTTTTAGTGTAGTGGCACTGTAGCACCCGTTCCACCTAACCCACAGCATTGCTTCTGCTAAGTAACATTTTTTTTCTATATTCTTATTTCATTAAAATAATATGCTTGACAAGTTACAATCTGATCTATAATAAAATAAATAGATTTTTTTGTATCTATCTATACCAGTACACATCATGATGCTCTACGGACCAATGTCCAAAATTAAAATATACGAAGATTTAGGATGAAATTAAAAACATTCTATAATAAGAATCACTCAGCTATAACCTTTCCAGAAAAAAAAAAGTTTAGTAAATTAGCTGCATTTTTTGGAATTGGAGGAAGAGAAGCTTTCCAAGTGAGTTCTCACTAGTCTGGAGAATAAGCAAGGCTTTCCCCTTGCTCCCAGCTGGTGACAAACTGAATGCCTGGAGCTAAACATGTTTATCATTGGAGAAGTTCAGCTCTAGTACAAAAATATGAAGTGACTCCAAATAGTGGCAAAACAAACTCTTAAAATTCCAACGTTCCTGACCTTGCAGCACAAATTAATCTTAAATTGCAGGTCAGGCATACCTTTCCTTCCTCTCTCTTATCCTCCTCCAGTTTTTAAAAGTATTTTCCATGTAAATCTGCTCTATGTCTTGAAACTCAGGTTGGAGCCCTAGTCTTTAACCCAGCATGTGTTATTTTTCCTCTATCTGCAGTTTTATTTCTAATGCTTGCAACACAGAGTCGCTTCACTGATCTCTGATCAAATGAAAGAAAGTAGAATTTGGACTAGAATTCCATATTAACATCAAAATTACAGTATACAATACTTAGTTACTTCTCTCCTTTAGTACAAATCCATCTCCAATTTGGGGGGACTAATTCTACCCTTCACTGAGTGAGCGTTTTGTGCTATATTTCATACATAACCAAACTTCACTGCAGAAACCCATCAGCTCACAGAGAAATAAGCCAGAGTTTTATACATTTTTCTCAGCAGCTAACATTAGAAAACCAAAGCCCAAAGACGATTCCAAACAGTGCACCTTTTGATGCAACACTGACCCTGAGAGATTCTTGAGACACATGGTTTATTAAATATTGCATTGTTACTCTACCCTAAGCCAATGCTTGCTTCCTCATTTACTCAGAAACATTCCCATTAATATAAATATATATCAAAGCATACGCGCAACATCCCTTGGGTTCTGTTTAAAGAAGGTCATTTCCATAGATAAAAGGGAGAGGCCAGGGGCTGTTGTCATTTAGTTTACTTTATGCCTGTGACATAAAATAAACTCAAGGATGCAGCTTGTAGTGCAAAATAATGGATTATAAATTGCCAGACAAGCATGTGAAATTACCTAGTAAATCTCTGCGAATGTGTCAAAACATTTCAAAAACAGTACAGATGCAATGATGCAGTCCTGGTTTGTGTTTTTTTTTTTAATGTAAATAAGTATATATCATTCTAGAAAGGCCTCCAGAATTTAATAAAAGGATTATCTTGTCTTTCAAATTTTAGCAGCAGTCATGCATTACTATTCAGACTAAAAACTCCCTTCATGACTCTGGCTAAGCAAATGTATGTCCTTGTCAAATTACTTATTTCTGTATTTAGGAACGGGGCTGTGGAAAAATGTCTTTTGCGTGGAAAGAAATTAACTAAAGACAGCATGGTGTAAAAAAGTTGTCAAAAGCAACCATTACTGCTAAGCCTCAGACTTAAAAATAGTATCACAAACCAACCACCTCGGCCATACAGATCCAGGCTGTCCACACAGCACCCTGACCCAGATCCTGGCTAAATCCTTGCTACTAGAGTTGACAGCGAAATAGTGATTAAGATCTACCCTGCAGGGGCATTCCTAAGTAAACGTACATGTTACTGACTGCAAATCTCCTTTTTTATGTAAAGAAAGGAGGAAAGGCGGTCACCTTCGCCAGGCTGGGGAGCGCTGGCCCTTGCAGGCAGTCACCACAGAGCAAAGCCAGTGTCCAAATCTCCTCTTCAATAGTTGTTACATGCATATAAGTGATAATTGTTGAACTTCTTGTTTCATTCTAGTTAATAAGCAGAGACAAAGTATACCGAGCAGTAAACAAGTAGAGGGGAGATGGAAAAAACACAACTTGTGTATGCTGCCAACTCTTTTACAAGCGGAAGAAACTCTGCTGAAAACAATTCATACAATGGTGCCCATTAGAAAAAAAAAATAAAGCTTTTCTTTTTTTTCCAAAGGCAGACAGCATCTGTCTGTTCTGAGTGGTACAAGATAAATGATACTTCTGTTCAATTTATGAATTCAGTACAGTCCCTGAGTTTCCACCCTTAGACCAGTCCTATATATATTTCCTGTGCTTTCTCATCAAATCTAGATTTGGCAACGTTTTCTTCCTTGTCAGGAGTCTGTAATCAGTGGTGCATCTAATGCTCAAATAATTCTTAAATTAACAATAACATTAATTTCAACAAGATTTAAAAGCAAATCTATATACATGTCTGAAATATTGTTCATGCTATTTTATTTTGGGATGGTGATTTAGGTAACATCATCACTAAGGACAGCACTTCCTTAAACACACCAGTGAGTTTCTGTACCCTCATTATAGATTTGTCTTCTCTGCCCACCTTTGTTGAAAATGTCCCTTTCTATCTTGAATGGGACTTTTTTTACATCCCTCGTGTCCTTCTAATATTACTTACGATTGTTTGCTTTGTTCTGTCCAGAGGTTTTCTCAGCAACTCTGAAGTGGTATCTTGAGCCATTCTTCCTTGCTTGTTTTACTTCAATCTTCGTATTAAACTACATACTTTCTTTCTGCATGCAGCCAGCTCCGTATGCAGTGGCAATAAGTATCCAGAATAACTTATGAAACATAACATTTCTCTAGATGCCATTTCTTCAAACTGTGCTGAGCAGGGCCCAGCTGATAAACATATTTAAGCAGGAACTACTGTGCAACTTCACATCACTAATCTTATCCTATCCTTTCATAGACTCAAAACGATATGTGTTACTTCCAGGAGCAGCATTTCAGTCAAGTAAAAAATTGAAGATATTTGACATATTAGGCAAAAAGAAGTATTATGAAATACCCTTGACAGAGTGAATTGTCATGGATCTTCCTCACCTCAGTGATCGCGTAGAAATCCTGCTCATGTTGTTGGCTGCTGCAGGGAGGCAAGAACAGTCTTACCATCACGGCAGCAAACTGAAAATCCTCCCTGGGGCAATCTCTTTGGGGAGCCCATCTTAGCCAAAACCAATAAATATAAGAGCCAAAATGTTTTCTGTCACTGATGACATTATTTAGGGCGTCTATGTGAGTTGTCACAGCTTCCTCTTTTGTACCAGAGAGAGAAGAAGGCAAGCCAGGAAGCCCACATGCTGGAAAGAAACTGCTTAGAGCGAACCATCAGGACATGCTAGGTGCTCCAGCAGCCCTGAGAAGAGGGGTCATTTGGAGAACCCTGAATGTCTAGTGGGGAGAGATACCCAGTACGTGGTCCTGGCACGGACACGGAAGGCTGCAGAGGGGCAGCCTCTTTCAAAAATGTATCTGGAAAGGTTGAAGAATTAACTGTTGGCAAGTGTTGCATACAGGTGTAACTTCAGAAGAATCCTAGAAAAATAATTTTTCTTAAAGAAACAAGAGTCCTTCCTAATTCAGGAGGACTCTGTTAAGGGAGCCTCTGTCATACTATTTTCCCCTGCACTCTGCCATCTCTGCTGCGTAAGCTGGTGAGCATTCAGGCCCAGAGCATTGAATGCAGGAAGGGAGACCTTTCGGGGACTCATGCTGCACACAGATTTACATCATGCTGTTTCAACACATTTAGGAAGATCTAAACCAAACCTGCTTGTTGGTTTAAAGCCAGATGCTGATAGTCCAATATTTGCATTGAACGTTACCTTGTTCAGCCAGGTCAAACAAAGAGTGAGATACCACCCTAGGAGTAACGGAGACAAGATGACCCAAACAGATAATTTAGGTTATTAAGGTAGTATTCACAATGAATATCTTTGTCAGCATTTGGCCTTCAGTCTATAAACTCAAAGACTTTTGAAGGAGTTTGCACAGTCATGGGAGCGGCCAGTACGATGTCGGAAGACCCAGTCTCTGTGCAGCACTGGGCAGTGTTAATGGGGTAGTTGGGCCATCACCTTTCACCGGGAGTAAATCTTTGTTTTAAATTAGTCTGCAGTGTTCTAAAGGAGATTTGTGAAAGCTCCATTGCTTTTGACATTTAAAGCTAAGCCAGCTGAACTCTGGAAATGGTTAAAGAAAACAGTCCTTTACTGGCAGGAAGATGGATGATCTGGCTTTTCAGTTTCTCTTTCCTTGATTATTCACTTATTTTCATTAATTTCCTTGTTCCATCTTTGTACTACAATTAGGTAAATTTTATCCTCATTATACAGTCATTACTGAGTGACAAGTTCAATAATTGTTTTATGAGCTTAGACCATGAGAGTTCAGATTCAGGCTGAAATAATTTGCTGAGATGTAATACGGAAGTTTCCACAGCATCTGTCCTACATTTTGTCTGCTACTGCCCTGTGTTTGCTTTCTTCTTTTCACAAACACCAGAAGTTCACCAAAGGAGCAGGACAAGATAAATAGACAAGGACATGTAGGAGGTGATAAATCCACAAAAATTTATTTGAAGTCTTTGAAGTTAATTATGATTCCTTAAAAGAGATGTATTTTCTGTGTGGCTTGTAAATATTTTAATGAAGTAATCATACCCAATGAGAAAGGATTCAGAAAGTTTTAAGTCTGTGACAATGAATTTGTTTTATTCAAATTAGATTGAGTTCATTCAATTTAAATGATCAAAACAGAGCAGCAGTCGAGCCTACAACTATGATCAGTAACTGGGCCTGCCAAAGTAAGCTTCTTACCCTTATATGTGGATGGCTGAAATTCTGCTAAGTCCTTCTACCTCTTGTATTCATGCTCAGTGCCTTGCTTGGCCACTCTGAAGCACTTTTCCGAGCGGTACTTTGCTGTTTTCATTAACAAGGCACTGGAACTTAGGCGGAATTTAAGCTATCTGAAAATTGCCCTGCAATAGTTTCTTCTTCTCTAATTCAGTTGTACAAGAGCGAAAACTAGTGAAGAACATATTAGAGAGAAGCACAAATTCCTTCTCCCATTCCTCCCATACTTTGGAAGTTTGTTCTTCTCTTTACCCTATCAAACTGAAACTCCAAAACTAGAGAAGGAGAAAGGTTGCAAACTTGTGATGACTTCTTCATGAGAAACAACACGTTTATTATTATCTCCTTTTTGTTCATCTTCTGCAGACAATGGATGTCTATCCAGGTAGGAGAGCTGAGTGTTGAAATAATTACCAGGGAGAACAGAGTAGGAAGTTAAGGGGAGGAAACTGAGAAATGACTTGTCTGAGATAGGAGTGATGCACTGAGCTTCGTATGTTCTTATTTCCTTTGTGGGTCTGAGATTTGTACTTTCTGTATTTCAATTATACATTCTCTCAAGCTGATAGGTGGAGACACGGTGAGTTGAACTTCACAAAATTTCTAGTGTTTATGCTTGTTTTCTGTCTGCCTGGGAAAGGAGTTTGAGAACTGGTGATTACTTCAGTAGTGATGCATTATTTTCAGTCAATAAATAACCATAATCAGCTTTTAACGATAAAATCAGATAAATGCCAGCTTAGGGATTGTTCATTTATAAGAAAGAGCCTTTTATTTATTTCACAAATTTGAGAGACTAATGATGAACATAGCACTTTGTTACAGAGTACATCTTTCTCTAATCCCACTATTCTTAATAATGTAATGATTTTCCATTAGGATATGGCATTTGTTGTGTCTTCTTGTTGTGATTGGGGGGAGATGTAACTTCAAATTTGCATTTTACTAAAGTGGAGATTAGCTGTCATGCTGTTCCTATTACAAAAATATAGGAACTCCAGAAAATAACCGTACAGTCGGGAATAGTAACTTAAGGATATGCTGAAAGATTATCTCAAAGAGAATTGGTATATTGGAATCATGTAGGAAAACATGTAGATAATATCAAAATGACTCTCTTTAATCTCTTCAGTTTAATTCCATGCTGCTTGCATGTTTTAATAAACATGCATGATTCATTGTTCATTAATAGAAAATTGAAAAGCTAAAATGCATATGCCCCCAGAAAAGATGCACTTTCTTGACATCAGCAGATGCCTGTCTTTCAAATCACAAGATTGCCATCAGCAGGCATCAATGGCTGCTGGGCTGAGACTGGAGAAAACACGTGTACTCTGTTTCTGTAAAAAATATCCTAAAACTATTTTCAGCAATCTCCACTTGGGCTCTGCCAAAACACTGCTGAAAAAAAGTTGTAATATAAGGGGACAAAATCTGTCCTTTTTCAAAAGCAAGCTGATAAACAAACCTCCATGTGATGGGTGGAATAGTGCTCAAAAAATTCAGAGGGCTTTTTTGCAGTTGACCCTTCACGCAGTTGGAAATAATTTTTGCTGCAGAATACCATCACTATCCAAAAATGTATAGTATATGGTATATATACCTATATAGTGAAATTCTGAGAAAATCAAAACTCCAGGACAAAATAATAAAGAAAATCAGATAATTAGTCAAAAACACAATGCACCTTTATTTTCAAACTCCTTCAGAAAATTTACAAAGTGCATTTAAGCTTGGTGCTGAATTAGGTGATATGAAATTACAGAAGGTGAGATTATTGAGTTACCTTGCACAGTCTGAAACTTCAGGCTGTTCAGGCTAATGTGTAAAACTTTGGCCCTTAAGTAGTTTTCAGAATGTTATGAAAGATCTTTAGGCTAGCAGTTTCCAAAGTGTGACTATTTGCCGCTACTGTCTGACGAAGGTTTTATGCTGCCCAACCTAGCTGTAGCTATCCTACTGACAAGATACTGTGCCACCGATAAATTTTGTTGCACAGCCTCATCATTGTCCCACATGCACATTAAGAGGCCTGACGAACAAAATTTTAGGAATTCCTGCTTTAGCCTGTTCATACATATTAGTGTGTGGTTTATATTGATCTTTAAAGCTTCAGGAGAATAAACAGTTAACATCACTGGTGCATTATACTAAAAGGGGAGAATATTCATCATATTGGGTTCTGATTTTTTCAGATATAGACTCCTTCATTTGCCATGTATTTGAATATTTCAGAATCATATGACCACCTCAGGAAACAGCAATATTACTATTGTTCTTGCCGGAAAAAATAAAAAAAGATTATGTGCTTATGGTCACACTAAACCCATAAAATGAAAGAGGTATGTCAAGATTCTTCTTTACAAATATTTGAAAATATCTGGAACCTGTGCCATGTGAGACCATTCAAGTGTTTCACATATCTCTACAGAAGTAGAGCAAAAGTCAACAGAAAATAAGCCCTGTCTAAGTCAAGGCTCTGAGGAACTACATTCCTCTGTCAGAGCACGGGAATAGGCACCTGTGAGAATTACAGACTGGGTCTTAGGTGGGGGAACCAGAAGAAACATGTAGAAATCTGTTTAATGTGCTTACCATTGAAATTAAGATATTCCTTCAAAGTGCAGATGGAGATTCTGGATAAACTGTGGGATGGGCAGTAAGCAGAACAACTTGCGAGACTGGAAACTTGCGCAAAAGATGAGGGGATGGGGTTGGGTCACATTTTCAAGCTTGTTTGGCCGACAGGTGAGGACTTGGTATGTTTTTCAAGTCCAGTAATAGAACTGCCATGTAGAAAAAAAAAAAAGTAACAATGTTACTGAATTAACAACCTTGCAAAGTATATTTCATAATATGGCAAAGTTCTTGAGTGGGAGTAAGAGAAAGAGTTACAGATTTCCTCACATGCACAAAAGTCTCACTGAAAGTTTATGTCACTTCCTATAAGGCATTTAGGTACTTTTGAATATTCTTCCTAGTTTTAAGCCCAGTTAATAAAATCAGATTCTAGTGATATACCTAGGACCCCTCTATCTTTCTCTCTGTGAAATTCCAATAAAATAATGTTAGCTTCGTATTACAACGGACATATTTCCTTGATAGTACCACGGGAGCACAGACTTGATCGTATGATCTGACGTGCCAAGGGATCTATGATCATTTTGGTACTGCCACATCACCAGCTATCATATAACTAGCGATCGGTGCACTGAGGTCCATGGTTGAAACAAATTTGGAGAAACTGAAAAACTTTTTCAAAGTGTAGTGACCTTCATAGAAGTTTTAAGATGATGGATCTGAGCTTTCATTTTATGACAGTTGTGTGGTTATTTTCTGCAGGAGAGAATGTTGTCACCCTCAAGACTCTTCTTAACAATCATTCTAACTATGGAGTGCTTTAATTTTTAATAAAAATGGAAATTGACTGGTCTTACCTATCCAAGCTTTCATCCAAACCAGAGTCTTGTGCAGTTTTGAATTATCTCAGAGCTAAGACTTTTGCAGTGCAGCAAAAAGGGAAACCTCCTCTGAATTAGCCTGGAGTTCTCCAGAATTAAAACAGACAGGACATTGAGGCCAGCTCCTGCATTTGAAACATTTTTTTCCAAAAATGAACTTCAGTAAAATCTTGCCAGACTTTTGGATTGTATTACTGAGATCTCTTTATCTGTGCTTTCTATGGATTCTGAAATTCTCTGGCATTTAGACTTTTAATCCAATGTTTCAAAAATCAAGTCTGGAATAGGTAATGTTTTAGTGTCAAAGATTTAACAGCTTATTTACACTGTATATTCAGAGAAACATTGTCTGGCCTTAATCTAATCTTTGTAATGAAGTATTTAGTGATATGCTATATAATAAATTGCTGCAGTTAATATTTATTGTGCCTATTCAAACAGCATAATGGTGAAATTTCAGTAGCTATGTAATGACTATTTTGCTCTGTGGCAAAGCCTTTGCAGTTAGTCAGGGACTGATTTACTTACACTAAAATGTCAAAAAAGCTGCAGATTCTAATGCTGCAACTTGTATGTATTTCATTCCATATTGAGTACATCATACATCAAGACCAAGATAGAAGTACACAAAGCCAATAACTAGAATACACAGACTGGTCAAGATGGCAATATAAAGTTGTCAGTCAGCAATAAGCTGCTTTTTATTAACAACCTGACTGACCAAGATCAGTGCCCGTACTGAGAGAAAGCGGAGTACAGAGTATTTGTGCAACTCAGGATCTAGACTCTAAGAGTTCACCTCAAGCTGTACTTTTGTCTGCTGTGTTATCAGAGTTTACTAAGATACTACAAATCACTGTAGATATAGATATATGGGAAAAAAATCATGTTTAGCAGATGAAAGATGATTAAACTGAAAAAGAGTACCCCCAAAAGACAAAAATATTCCACAGACCCTTTTTTTTTAAATAAAAGTTGGAATACTATCATGTATCTCTTACGCAAGAGGGCTATCTTGATAGCCCTCCATTTTGTGTTTGTATTTCGTATAGTATAGACCACGGGCTGTCTTGAAATATTCAAGCCTTGTAAGGATGTAATGTTTTAGTCTTATCTTGGGAGACACATAATGCCACTGAGGTAGATTAAAAAAATAGAAAAAAGAAAATGAATGCTAAGAGAGAGAGAGAGGTTTAAAAAGCCTTAGTGGGAAACCCCCAATATTCCAAGCAAGCAGGGACAAACTCAGTTCTTTCTGAAGTAAAGGCAAAAGTGCATTATACAGGCTCAGAAAATGCTTTTGAAATCAAACTTTTCAGACATGACAAAGCCTGCAAACTCTAAAACTGCGCCTTCAATGTTCTCATGTAAAACTTTTTCAAATAAAAGAATTTACCATGAATACAATAAATAACAGCAAACTCTACAATAGTAAGAACTGCCGCAAGTTGGAGTGCATACATTTACAGTTTTTATCTCAGATCACCTTCTCTTCTGTGCAATGCTTCTGTTTTGTATAAAGTTCTTAAGAAGACGAGTTTAAGTTGCATGAAATGGAATGAAAATATCTAAGCTAAAAAAAAGACTAGCCCTTCTTGATGGGTATTCTTTTTGCATTCAGAAACTGTGTTCAAATGGTTGCAAACACAAGGAGTGGGCACACAAACAGCTCAGGACAACAGCATTTAATTTCAATGCAAATTAAAATGAATGTGTAAGAGCAGCATCAGGTTGAAAACTGGACAAAATTGAGAGGGAAAATTTAGTTTATGCATCCGATTTAAAATTTGCAGTGTACACCCCAAAAAACCTTCTAGGTATGGTATGGCAAATGAAAGCACTCAGTTTTGCAAAGGAAGTAATTATTTTTAAATTTGGGGTTACTCCAGTTCAGAAAAAAACTCCTCAAAGAATCAAAATTCTCCATGACCGTGAACGATGCCTCAGCCTAGGCGTGATCTGTCAGGAGCCTCCAGCATCTTGCTAGGTGGGCTCCTAAAGAGCTTGTATAGCTCAACTGGCAGGTGAAGGTATTTTCCCCAGAGGAAGGTTGTCAGAATTAAGCTGTCTTTGAGAAGTAATTCAAGTTTGATGAATTGACAAATATAAATTAAATTTTTAAAAAATAAAAAATCATTTAGATTCCAAAGGAAATTGCTAGCACTTTGGCATTTTAAATTTTAAATATAAACATATTGAGTGAGTTGCAACTACGCTGGTTTCTACATTGTCCACCCAGGTTTTTTCCAGCATGGCTAAACTACTTATTATATTATTATAATAATATTTATTATTTTATCTTACGCACATTCTCACTCTAAGTGCTCTAGCCCATTCCCCCTTGTTATTTGTTTGTTTGGTTTTTTTTTTCAAAAAAGGTGGCAATATCACAACAAAACTCTACAGAGGTGAGCAGGATTGGAGAGCAAGTGGGAGAGCTTGTTCCTTTTTTAAGTTGCTTAAACACTACATTAAGACAAACTATTAAAATGCAAACTATGATCCTTCCAACTTTTATCCCAGAATGTCTGGATACAGCCCAAGTGCTAATGCAGCACATACAGCCTTCTCCACAAAGGTATCTAGATATGCCTCTTAAACATGCAGATCTTGCAATTCCACATTATGCTGCTTTTTGCTAGGAAGATTTGGCTTATTATTGCTATTGTCAAGTCTCTAGCATTTCAAAACACACTTTTTAAACCTTGTTTGAGGTACATGATTAGAGGAACTAGCTGAAATCCTAGCCACCTTCAATTAGGCTAGGAATTGTTTGTTTTCAGTTATTTGCCAGAGTTATGTCAATAGATTTTTATTTGGATTATTGTGGTTGATGGGGTTTGCTAAAATATTTCGTATCACATGGAACTGAAATATTTGTGAATAAAATATCACTTCTGATAATCATCCCGCAGCTGTTTTTTTTTCTCTTTCCTATAATTCTCTGAGTAATTCCAAATAATAATGTCTTCTTCTTTTAATAACCATTACTTTTCTAATAAATAAAGCTTACCAAATACCTTAACATAGATAAATGGAATTTTCGAATGCTTTCTGTTATAGTACTTCACAAAGAGGCAGGCAAGTGCAAATAACACTAAAGTACTCAAAATATAATGTATATTAGAACTGGAAGTCAATAATGGTTAGGCTAAACCTCAGCTTTGTAGCACAAACCCTGGGACAGGCTCATGCTTACAGCCTCACCTGTCTCAGAACATTAGTGCATTTGTGTCAAAGATTTGGCAAAAGTCCTGTAGGTTTTTAAAAGTAGCTGCTATGAATCACTCCGCTCTCTCAACCCCTCTCATTCCAGCAGATGTTTGAAGCAAGAGCACAGGGAATTTGTCCGAACCTTAAGGTTCTGGTAACAGTAGTTGTCGTGGCTTAGGGACCATCGTACAGATTTTGTGAGCTCTAGGCCACAATCTCCAACCTTTTGGTTAAACAAATCTATTTATATGGTATAAGCAATATTTACATGCTCTGGGGACACAGAAATTATTCTTTTCCTCCAAGAATGATGCCTAAGGCTAGTCTATTGAGGCAACTTTTCTTCAAAATTGAGATCAAACTGATTTGTTTGAACTGATCAAAATAGAATGTGTTTTATGGTTTTTAACAGAGTTATCTTTTTCCCAAGATAAAAAGGACATGCTAAAATCCGTAATTATTATTCTGTTTCTCAGTTTATGATTAAAAAAGCCATTAAAGAGTCTTCATAATGCAAGACAGGGAGCAAAATATGCAAGTCAACATTATGCAGCAATAAAACAACGTTTCCACCTACTTTACTGTTACCTTTTTTTTATTTTTTCTTCTAGCAAGACAGAGCTTCAACTGTTTACAAATGCCATTAGTAGTAACAAATACTATGAAGAGTTAAGTTTCTGGAAGTTGTATTTATCAGTAACATGGTATTTATGTCTGTTTCTGATCTCTGAGGGAAAAAATGTAGTTAAAATTCGGAAAGTTTTAAGCAGATAACTAGCAGTAACAATTAAAAAATACAAGACAAAATACATACTACATAAATTAATAAGGGATTAAGGAAATATGCATGCACAGACAGATGACTGTTCTTGCACATTAGGTGATTAAATTCAGCATTTCAACTCTGACTGATTCCTTCAGCTTCTTATTTCTGCATTCTTACTGTTCAGAGGAAAAAGGAAAAGCATAAAGTACAGCAGAGTGTTACAGCAGCACACCTGACATTGTGGCTTTTAGCACAGGCAGGCAGCAGGAACCTCTATCTCCGTTTACCAAACAAAGCCTGGTGAAAAAAAAACACAGAAACACAGAGAAGCGACTCGTAGGAAGCGTCATTGATGGAGCCTGTGGCCTGTTCAAAACTTCCTGTATAAGACTATATGCCTCTGCAGGTTGAAAGCTTTTGCTGGTTTTATCAGGGAGGGAGGAGTGAAATCTGATGTGTATAATTTAGGCAATTAATTTTCATCTAAACTTTATATATTTAAACATCTATGGTTCCTGATCATCCACTGGGCCTGGTGGAGAAGGCTTGCTGCTCTCATAGTTTAATTTTCTTCCCAGAGAAACTTGGCGAGGAAGACATGGGGGAGGGGGAGTGAAGATGGTGCACACCAGGTCTTGCCTCAACACGGAGTTAAGGCATCGGCAGAACATTATCCGGATCTGGGTGTTAGGGAACGTATCCAGTTTCTACATTATAGAGAAAGCAATCTGTCAAATGAAGCACATAAATTCCTTACACAGTCAGAGGAAAAGATGTTGGTGTCTTTGAAGAGCTCCAGAGGGAGATACCATCCGATTAAGAGCAGGCATTTAAGAGACTTAGACAATGAAAAGAAAAATGTGCCTCTTCATTCATCTCTCTCGCTTCCAAAAATTTACACAAGGAGATTTATTTGTTGCTGTGATCAGTGTCCTTATGTCATTTTGACAAGCTGCTTATAATTGAAATCCTGCAACTCATAAGCCCTTTCAAAACAGGGGATAAAAACATTAAAACTGAACCGTGTACATGCACTATAAATAATACCTGGAGCCAGTTTTATCTAGTCACCAAATATAATGATATTTCTGATTTAAACAGCATACTCAAACCTACTCCCATCTCCCTTTAACTTTAGCCAATTCAAAACTTAAAAAAAAAAAAAAATTACTCCTTGTGTTAAACTGTACCTTTAGTTACAGATATCTTTAGTTTACTTCCTCACTCCTAATGATTTTTTTTCCAGAAAAGATTTTCAATGATGTACTTATTGGCTGCAATTTTGCCACGTAAGATAGTTATTTTCTTTTATGTGTCTGTTCTTAACCCACTACTCTTCCCCCTGGCTGACATTCAGAAACAAACTAAATTCATCCCTGTCCTGATCCTTGGCCACCAGAGACGGGCTTCTAATGAAGTTCATTAGAAGGGTGTGCAAGGAGCAACTTGGCAGGGCTGACAACTAAAAGAAGCTGTTGAGAAAACCCCTTCTTCCTTACGGAAAATTTAACAGCATGTGGGATGAGTGACACAAATCTTATAAAATCATCAAATAGGAACTGAACAACCCCATCGCCTCCATCACAGTGTATTTTCCTTCAATTTCTTGATCAGGAATTAATTGCCCTTCATGATGGGAAAAACGTCATTTATAAAATCAGGTGTCACAGGGTAGGAAGTGAAAATTTATTGTCCTACTGTTTCTACAGAATTCACCTCATCACCCTAAGATGACTATCTCAGAAAATTAAAGAATTGTTCTAAAGTGCTTTTCAGATTTAAGATTACCACACCGACATTCTGCAGAACTAATGCATCCTGCTTTCCTATGGCCTCCTGGCTCACCCCTTTCAGCACCTCCTGCTCTCCGACCCAAAGTATGACTTTGTTCTCTTAAGAACTGATTTGCTTAAAACTTTCAGAATTTTAAGTACATTTCCTCTTTCAGAGATCAGAAACAGACATAAATACCATGTGACTGATAAAAACAACTTTCAGAAACTTAACTATTCATTACTGAGACACCTCTCAGTGTTTTTCCACCATACTCCTGTCCTCTCCCAGCATTATTGCATTGCCTCCAGTTTCCACCTCCCACTATTTTCTCCACACCCGGACATGTCTTCTCTCTTTCCCTTTCCTCAGACTCTCCCCAGGCTCTCCATGACTCTGGCAAGAGACATGTACTCTAGCTGTGGGTATCTTTTCACTGCCTGGCCAGTTAGCACACACGCGCTCAAAGGCAGCTGCTCAGAAATAGTATGGGCTGGTGTCTCCTCATCTTCAGCTTATAGTGTGCCATCATTTGAGTCTCTTGTGTTTATCCAGCCACAAATTTTGATCAAACTTTGAAGTTTGCTTTCTCAAATGTTTCTTCTCATCTTTCAGACTGGCTTGAAAATATGTAAAATACTCAGAAGTTACACAGTTGAGCAACACCAAGGCAGAAAAGTATGACCTGGTTCTCTTAAGACATCAAGTTAAAAAAAAAAAAGAGAGAGAAATATGAAATAATTATTTAAAGTATAATTACTTTACCCGTAAGTACCAATAAAATATAATGGAAGAAACTCGAAGTAAAAAATACATTTAACATTTTAATTAAAACTATAAATTCCAATAATGAACATTTAGGAAAGGGCTATTACAAAAAGTAAATGAAACTAGACCATCCTGAAGGAAAAATTAAGAGAATTGATTATTAAAAGGTATTTAAAAAATTTTGATTAATATGGTCTAATATGCTTGAGTTTTATTTATTAAGGAACAACAGAGACTGGAGGTTTATTTATTATTATGTATTGAACCAAATGACAAAGGACTGCAATTAAAATTAAGTTCCCCTGGCACTAGGAACTGTACTGTAAAATAATTCAAATTCAGGCTTCAAAGCCTTGATTCTCGTTTTACCAGTTTCTCCTGAGTGTCATGATGTCAAGGAAGGAGACTGATCCTCCAAATCTGGATCTGATGCTTTGCCAGACTTCACTCTTGGTAATTAAAGGAACTGTGATTACAGTCTGACTTTGGCATTGAGGATTTCTATTCTTCCTCCCTTCCCTCTCATATTCTTCCCTTTCATGCCCCAAAATGTAATGAACTTTGAAGAAAAACCTTTTCATACTACCAGAAAAACAAACAAATAAATAAATAAAAAGAAACTGTCCAAATCTGCCCACTCAGACTCGTTTTAATATGTCAAACCAAATAAGCAAATCTTAAATGCTTTTAGAAATGCGTAATTTTAGACATTCTTCTCCTGAGCTGTGCTGAAATCTAGGAGTTTGAAGAATTTTCTCTCTTGTTTGAAGTCTCCTTTTGTGTTTAAATACCAAGTGCTGAGCTCAGGCTGTCTCACCACTAACAAAAGTAATCAACTGTCCCAATAGGCAAACTATGGCACAATCAAACAGTTCAAACACAATTATGAGTCGTATGCCCCTGACATCCAGTGTTGCCTAGCTTTGAGAATGTGGGTAAATTTACATTTATAACTATCTGACATTATCCAAGAAGTTCCTATTATTCATTAAGACTATTGAAATCAAGGCAACTTAATCAGATCTCAGACTGAAATAATTATTTTCCTGAAGTTGAACAGAATCAGTCTTGACTGGGTCTGCACGGTTTATTCTGACCTCTGTCAGGCACGAGAGGGGCAGATTGTCGTGTTACGGATTTAATTTTCAGAAACGTGTGTATGTAACTATGCAGACGTACAGTTAGCCATTTTTAAATGCAATGCCTGTATGGCAGTAACGGCAGCTTTGAATGCAAAAGCAGTTAATTTCTCATCAGCGTGTGCAGTGGCAGAAATATTTCTGAAAATCTGATTGTCTTTAGATTACTTTTAAGCCCTATCTACCTCAGCTCAGCTGTGCAGGGAAGGCACCAGTAGTATGCTCCGCACACTCAGCTCCGCATGAAGCAGGTCTTTCCAGCTGAAGTGCTCTTCCATAATGGGGAAACTGAGGCACAGCCCTAAGGAAGAGTCGCGTTACGAAGGAGCAAAGCCAGCCCGAGCTGTGACAGCTTTTATACCAAGACAAAGCACGGGGAAGGCTGCTGGGGAACGAGCACGGCAGGCGGTAGCTCGCCGTTGCCCTCACGGCCCGAGCACCCAGCTGCTCCTGACACTCGCCCCTGGGGGCGTTGGGGCCCTGGAGACAACGGGGCGGCCCGACCGCTGCCGCAGGGCCGGCGGGAGCCGGCTCCAGCGCTCAGCCTCGCCCTCTGGAGGAACGGCTCCCTGTCGACAGCGGCGCAGCCGCCACGGCTGCAGTCCCTCCTCAGAGAGCCTGTGGGGGCGTCCCCCCTGCCGACAGCGGGGGGCGCGGAGGAGGCAACGGGGAAGGCAGAGGTGGCTCCCGCTGCCCTCCCGCCGCCCACCTGGCTGCCGCCGGGCCCCTCCGTGGGCCGAGCCCCCTCCCCGCCCGCGGCGGGAGCGCCCTGCCCTGCGGGGACGACCGTTGGGGCGCGCTCTGGGGCCGCGGGCGCCGCCGCGCGACGCTGCCCGCCAGGTGGCGCTGCCGCCCCGCGAGACGGCGGCCTCGGCCCGCGCTCCGCCC
The DNA here is from genome assembly GCF_009769465.1 of Tauraco erythrolophus. NCBI lineage: Eukaryota > Metazoa > Chordata > Aves > Musophagiformes > Musophagidae > Tauraco > Tauraco erythrolophus. Next base: position 111,009,651 of record NC_141465.1, read on the forward strand.
GCCAGCGGCGCCACAGCGGCGCGCGCGCGCGGCAGGGGCGGGGAGCGGGAAGGGGAGCGGAAGCGCGCGGCGCTGCGCGCGCAGCTCGGGGCGCTGGCCGCCGCGGGGGCCCCGCCCCGCCCCCCCCTCCGCTCCCCGGCGCGCGCGCGGGCTCCGGGAAAGGGCGGGCTCGCAGTGGGGGCCGCTGAGCGCGAGCGGGTGGCCGTGCAGCGGCCATTGTTGGAAAGAAGGGCGGGAAGCTGCTCCGCGGGGCCTGCGCCCCATCAGCCGCCCCTCCGCCCTTCCTCAGCGAGGTGCCGGTTCCTCTCACGCAGCCGCGGACAGGGCTGCTCCTCATCCTCTCCCGCGGCCGGGCTCCGAGCATGGCGGCTGAGCGGGGGCCGTTGCCGGGTGCTCGCCCGCTGCCTCACGGCCGCCCGTGCCAAACGGCCGAGGAAGAAGCCGCCGCTGCGGCGGGAAGGGGCGCGTCTGCTTCGAAACGCGGCCTGAACCCGCCCTCCCTTGCCGGGGGAAGGGCGGCAGCGCGGGAAGCGGGCCCTGCTGGCGCCTGCCGACAGCCGCCCTCGGCGGGGTGTGCTGGCCTGCGCCTCGGCCTGGTGGGCAGGGCCGGGCCGCGCCGCCCGCGCCGTGCTCGGGGTGAGGACGGGCATGGCGTTCGTGCTTCTCGGTGCGGGTAGCATCGTGCAGTGCCCTTGAGGACGAGGTTTGTGGGTTTTGGTGAAATAAACCTTCCCCAAGCAAAGGATGGGAAAAGGCAGCACATTTTTGTTATTTAGGTGTTTAATTAAAGTATGCTACTGCCAAGCAAATTATTTAGGGCTAAATACTGGAGGGATCTGGGTGAAATCTAGTGGCCTGGAGGTCCTACTGTTAACAAATTGCTTTTTTCATGGTGAAGTAGAGAAGACCTTTCTTTGTTCTTTCTCCGCTGCACGATTTTTGGAGGGAGAAGCCTTTATGGGGCCTTCTACTGGGTGTTTCTACTGTCTTGTGTCCAAAATCCCAGGGAGATTGTGTGTTGCTATGAGAGCTGCTGTTTCAAAATTAGGTTTCTACTCCAGTATGATGAGTGTGCCTGTCATAAATAAACATAGATTAAAGCATGTGCCACTGTTAATTTGGTGTGGTTATACACAGGCCTTCTAAGGCTTGCAGGTCTGTTATACTGGGACAACCATAAGGACTTTTGTAGAATTATATTGGTACGGTATGGGCAAACGGCCCCAGGCTCTTGCGCGTTTGCTATACAAACTAACTTTTTGTAAATGGTCTTTGTTATTTTAGTTTAACAGGTAAGGATAATTTGGCATGTAGCCAAGTAATGTGAAATAATATAGGGATGTTTTAACAGTTATAGTTGCATTTATTTAAAAAGATACTTGACTTTTATATTTCATAAGTACTGCTAGCAATATGAGTTATATAGCTCTTGTTCCTTTTGTTGCTCTAAAAGTTTCAAGAGTGGTTAATAGAGTAGTGGATTTTTTAAAATGTATTTAATTATATCAATAAATACTTAACTCACAACAAATCCATAGCTTGCACATAACTTATTTTTGAGTAACACTGAAGCCTAGTGGTTAAACCTGGATAGTTGGGTGTCAAACTTCCAGTGAAGATCTGGGAACCATGCCTAATTACTTTTCTGGGCCTTTTTATTGTTAGCTTGATGAAAATCAGTTCAGCATGTAATTTAGAAGGTTTACATTATTTCAATTATCTGCAGTACTCTCATAATTCATATTCCATCCTTTTCCCCATTGCCACCTATTCTTAGCCGCCAAAATATCTTCCCCTCTGTCAAGCTTTCTCTTCTTTGTCCTTGAGTACTCTCTAATTCCAGAAGATGCTTTTCACTCTTTGTTTTCTCCATTAATTTGGATTTCTGTTTAGAAGGGAACAATGTCAAATTTGACGGAACTCCGTGAACATTTATGAGTCTTGGAAAGAACATCCATTTTATCCAGTGCAGTGATGTTCGGGGTTTTTTTGGTAGTTTGTCATAGATACGATGATAGTATTGCAGTTATTTTACCAGTTTTGTATTTATCAATAGTGGTTTTGTGAGTGAGTTTTTGTATGTAATGTAGATACCAAAGAAGCACCATATGACTTACTCAGGAAATAGTTAATAGCTGAAGTTCCGTAGTAGGTGAAGACAATCTTGATTACCATTATTATTATTTATTAATTGGGGCACACCACTGTGGTAAATGCAAACTGTGCCCAGTCCTCCTCTTTTAATGGGACCATTAAAAAACATATCCTTAGTGTCCAAGATGACCATCCACTAGTGCCCTGCTGTTTGTAAAGAAGTCACAACTTCCACAGCGTTCCGCACAGCGGCAGTGGGAGGTAGCGTATTGCTGTTTAGCTTGCGAAAGTCTATAGTGAGGTGCCGTCTACCATCTGGCTTGTGGAGTGGCCGTACTGGTGAATTATAAGGGGAATGGGTTTGGCTGATGATTTGGGACTGCTCAAGGTCTGCTATGGCCTCAGACATACCAGCCCTTGCCACAGCAGGCAGAGGACTGATGTGGTTTCGGGCTCGGGCAGTGGTGGTGCGGTCTGCAAGACGTTGATTTGAGCTTGTACGGTCCTGGCTGCCAAAACTCCAGACCATTCTGGGTAGTAATGACATCTGCCCCTTCAGAACGTCAAAGCCCGGAATGTTCTCTCTGTTAGAACTTAAAGATACCTCTACTCAGTCGTTCTTTTTTCTGCCAGCATCCACAGTTGTGTGATGGCTATTGGGCATATCATTGATTTGCCGGTTGCCCCTATTACACGCCACCAATTAATAACACTTATTTGTGTCCCCATGTCAACTAGAAATTCTGAACTCAGTTGGTTTGGTCCCACGGGAATGTGGATATAGAGTTCCCTATTTGATGTCCACTGATGGGCGTTTAACATGTGAATTAGGTTGCCTTTTTTCCCAACCTCTATCTCTAGTTTTTTAATCCCGGTATCTCCTGTCAGAGGGCCATATAGGGGTTTTGGGTCATGCTCAGGGCAGCTGGTTGAGACCGTGGGACATCTCTGGGTTTTTCCACTAGCTCCACTGTTTGTTGTAAGTGTTCAGTTGGCTGCCCGTGCAGCATGGCTTGGGCAAACCCCAGCTTGAGGGCCCTTCACCACAGTCTGTTTCAGTCTTGGTCAAAGCCGGAAGCTCCTTCCGTTGGAGAGGGTTGATCCCTGTGGAGTCTATGATCTTTACTGTTTCTTGGGGTGGCCTGCCTAATGCATCTCCCCTGTTCCAGCACATCAGATGTACCCATCCATCTCATTTCTCGACCATACGTAACTATTGAATAAAGTAGCTCTGCCCATGTTGTTACATGAACGACGGGATTGTCTCGATTCCACTCATTGTGACCTATGACCCTCTGAACTCTTTTTGCAAACCTTGTAGATGTATTTTTAAAGTGTTTTTTCGCCAAAGGTCTAAGATGTCCTGGGTCTGCAGGGGCAGCCATAGGTAGCCTGTTCTGTCCTTGTTCATGCGTAGCTTTGATGCAAGCAGCTTTCTGCACCCTCTCAGCTAACTCTGATAATCCCTTCACACATATCATTACTGGCTCTGCGTGCTCCTTTGGGAGTATTCCTCCTGCCCAGTAAGCCACTCAGGCAGTAATGGGTTGGTCACCTCCCAACCCTTCCATAAGAAAAACCCCAGGTCCCCAGAATCCTGAGGCTTCCTCATTGCTCAGCAAAATTCTGTCTTCTCCCAAGAGGGAGACCTGCCACTGGTACTTCGTCTTGGTTTCCCCAGGTTTGTGGGCAAATTTACTTGGCAAATCAGCCAGTTCAGGTCCTGACCAAGAGATTGTGTGCATCATAGTGTGGGGGTTGCCCCTCTGAGGGCCTGTAGACCTCTCAGTTTTTATGAGTGATCACAGTCTTGTGTCTCCTACAGCTCCCTCTTCACTGTCCTCTGAGTCTCCCCACACATTTCCATCTCAGTCATCGGGGTTCGCAGTCACTTTATGCACCTGGAGAATACTGGGGGGCTTTTTTGCTTGTGCTAGCATGACCTCTATCATCTCTTCCAATAATCTTGTTCGAGCTCGCTCCTGCTCTAATTCCCTTTTTGAACGCTTGATCTCTGGAGACTTTTTAAGGTTATCTTTTTCCAGCTGGCTTGCATAGTTGCAATGATCTTGCACAAATATCAGACAGGCGTCTAAAATAGCACACATGGGGCCCTTATTCTTCCCATTCTTAGAATTTCCGTGACATTCCTCTATCCTTTGTACAACCGCATCGGGGTCTTGCCACTTCTGCTTTACCCATTTCATACCTGGGGGAGAAGGGCCGCACCTTTGCCTCTGTACTGACTTCTCAAGTGACACAATCCTTCTGACTACGCCAATAACTTACTGTCAGAATAAACCACTAACTGGCAGAGATGGAACCATGACTAACAATCATTTATTTCGCAAAAGAGGCATCCATACAGTTTGTAGGCTTGGATGTCACAGGAGTTGGTCCGCACTGAGTTACGGAGTAGAAAAAAACTGCATGGAAGCCATACCACTGCAAGGGTCACCTAAAAACTTTTAGGATTTGAGGGAGGGGAGAGGATCCTGTAGCATGTATTCATTCACCCATTTAAGTGAGGGCTCAAAACCTGGAGGAGTACCTGTGGTGGGTGTCTCTACCACAGGGAGGATGTGTTATAGACCTGCTGCTCCAAGGAGGACTCAAAATGGTCTCCAGTGGGGCTCCATTTATACCCAGGTTGGATCGGGGCTCGTGGTCATACACAGTTGTGATGACACTCATTGCTTGGTTGAGGTGGTCTCTGAGGCAGCACCAGGAGTGGGTACGTGAGTCAAGTCACTGGGTGTAAATGTCACACATCACCTATACCATGCCTCAAGCCAACTCCCCAGGGCGGATGTACTTGTCACAACTTTATTCCTGATTTCTCTACCTCCTCCCCAGCAGCAGCGCAGGGGGATGGGGAATGAGGGTTGTGGTCGGTTCATCACACATTGTTTCTGCTGCTTCTTCCTCTTCAGTGGGAGGACTCCTCACACTCTTCCCCTGCTACAATACTGGGGTTCCCTCCCATAGGAGACAGTCCTTTGCAAATGTCTCCAACATGAGTCCTTACCACAGGCTGCAGCTCTGCACTAACTGCTGCAGTGTGGGTCCCTTCCACAGGGTGCAGTCCTTCTGCTCCAGCATGGGTCCCCCATGGGGTCACAAGTCCTGCCAGCAAACCTACTCCAGTGTGGGCTTCCCACAGGATCACAGCCTCCTTCAGGCATCCACCTGGTCTGGCGTGGTGTCCTCTATGAGTTGTAGGTGGATATCTGCTCCACTGTGGACCTTCATGGGCTGCAGAGGCACAGCCTGCCTCACCATGGTCTTCACCACATGCTGCAAGGGTATCTCTACTCCAGCATCTGGGACACCTCCTCCCCTCCTTCTTCACTGACCTTGGTGCCTGCAGAGTTGTTTCTCTCACATGCTCTCACTCCTCTCTCCAGCTGCCATTTTCTCTTGTACAGTTTTTTTTCCCTTTTTAAATATGTTATCACAGAGGCACCACCACTGTCACTGATGGGCTCAGCCTTGGCCAGCGGCAGATCCGTCTTGAAGCTGGCTGGCATTGCCTCTATTAGACATAGGGGAAGCTTCTAGCAGCTTCTCACAGAAGCCAGTCCTGTAGCCCCCGACCACCAAAACCTTGCCATGCCAACCGAATACAGCCGTGCAACTTTGTGCTGAGTCCAGCAGCAAGAGTAAGACACTAGTGTTTCCTCTTTGAGGCTCTAGTGCTTTATGCTGCAGATAAGCCTATTGGTGGCTTTTCCTCAAGCTTTTGAAGGCTTTTCCCCAAAGTTTGCTTTCCCCTTTGTGTTTGTGTCTGGGACCTCCTGAGTATTACATGGGTCACAAAATCATTTTTTGTATCATCCTGTCACTATCCCTCTTATCTGCTGCAACTCTTTTCTTCTTCATGTTAGTTTTCACTACTAGTCTAGCAAAGATTGTGTAGATTCCACCAGTCACACTCATTTTCCTTTCTTACAGACAGTAAGGATGAAGTTCACTATATACACATTTGTGTCCAGCAAGGTCATGGCACCAGAGGAGGCCTCTGTGAGCTCCACATGGGTATTTGCCTTCCCTGCGTTCTTCCAAATGAAAATCACTTTCAGTATAGCAGAAATATGTTCTCATTTCCACACAGAACGGAAAAAGAACAAGGATCTAGTGAGGAAGAAGCAAGCATGCATAAGATTTTCTTCTTACTAGTATAGTATATTGAGGGGTCTATGTAGCATGCAAGCACAGCAGCAGAACTTTAAATCTTGTTAGCATTTGAAAGCTGCTGAGGTAGCAGTTGTTCACACTTTGGAGAAGAATTTTTTTTTTCCCTCACTGCTTCTATTAGGATGCAACATGACCTGGTTTACATTTATGTGTTGGAAGACCTAGGTTAGAAAAGAGTATTTATTTGCTATAACAGTCTAGTATTTAGACTAGACAATTTTTTTTACCAAAGACCTCTAACATTATCACAGAAGAATTCAGAATAGTGTGTTACTTCTTAAGTAAGTTGGACCTCCATCAAGCTATGCTCATGTTTAATAGAAGATGGAGGTTTCAGAAGGAGCCATGCACCTTGCAGCGTTTTGTAGCATGAATGTTTTAAATGAAAATGTCATAATTGAAGAGCTGCCCTTGTCATGCTTTTGTTGAGATGAATCTGAGAATGCATCCAGAACTGCACTGAATTTTTAATGATTGGATCAAATCCAGAAAAATCTAGGACACAAGCAGAATTTGGTTGCTTGACATGAAAGTCCTGTTCAGTTTGCTGCTTAATGGCCACTGCTGTGATGCAACTTGCAGCTTATGGTATTGAAAACTGGGAGAGCATCCTGTGTGAAATACCAGGGTACACCCTTTCTTTAGGCATCAGCTGCTGACTGCTATCTGAGACTAGCTATTAGGCTAGCCAGGCATTGATAAAGTAGGGTTTTTTTTGTTATTTTCTGGGCTGTTTTTCTCAATTTAAGATCACCAGTTTTTTTTTCCCTGCATGTGTCAAAATTGAACAGTTCATTCTAAGACTTAAGAGCTTGATGCTTATCTTGAGGCTAAACTCGACTGAGGGGCGGCACGTGAGTGGGAGGATGAAGGCCACATAATCTCAAGGAAAGGCAATGGGCGACTGCTACTTTCTTTGAAAAAAAAGAAGGAGCTGTATCACGTTTTCCATAATTTAGTGGTTCATTTTCCCCAAAAGAGTATTCAGCTTTCTCAACATTTTGAAAAAGTTAGCCTGTGTTTTCTACCTTCCAGAAGAACTTCTGATGGTAAATTTTTATGGGTATAGATTCTCCTCCTGTAGCTTTGCCTGTGCAAAAATAATTCAAGATTTGTTGGACAGATAAGAGAAACTACATGTGATGGAAGCAACTTAAATACATAGCCTGGATGAGGTCCTATTTGTCGGACTAGAAGATCAATACACTGGTCTTATCAAAGTGCTTATATATTTTGTAGAGCATAGTTGCTGGCTAAAACACAACAAAATTCTTCTGATCTGTTTCCCTTAAGGTAGGTGCCACAATGGTAAAGTAGATTTTCATGCTTGTTTCCTGTTTGGCAAGAAGGAGAGGAGGAGCTTCCTGCCCAGCCACTTGCACCCAGTACTAAAGTGTTACTATTTTTCTTCTCCCTGCTTATTTTTGAAATGATGAGAGAGCTGATATAAAATGCATTAGGCCAAAGATAAAGCTGAACACAGCTCTTCTGTATCCTGGATAGCTCTAATGGCAACGTTTTCTGAAGAGATAACCCTTTTTTAAGAAAACAGATTAAGCCCAAAAAGGTAGTCTGTAGGTCAGAATATGTCTATAGGTGCAACTAAACACACTGAGAAGAGGATCTGTAAGTTACCTATTCCCATATGTAACTTTTTGTGGATTTAGTGGCATGGTACCCCTCAGCTTTTGTGAAACCCGCTCTGAACACACCATTGCTTTATCAACAAACACTGCAGGAAGATACCCTTCTGTAAACAGGCACAGATTGGTTACGCTTTCCAAAGTAGTCATGGTACAAGTTACTGTATTTTGAAGTTAGTAATTTTTGGTGAAGTGGAAATTAAATGTGTCTTAATACCCATGTGTGTAAACTATTTTGACATTCATAGTCATTCAGAGATACAACCACTGTTGCAGATGGTGCCAAACCGAAGGCAAATGATGGCATCAGGAATTTGACTACTGCTTATAGCAGGTGTTTGGGATACAAGAAGCACAGGTCACTTCCTCCACCTCACAAGGTAGAGGAAATAGTAGAATAGATAAATGATGAGCTGGCATCTGCTCTGAAGCAGCTGAAGATGGGATAACCCGAGAGGATAATTCATGTGCTGAAATAGGAGCAGATGTCAATTAAGGCAACTTGTCTGGCCATTTATGTGTCAGTTCTGTAGCATGTCTCAGCACTACCGGCTGGTCAGGTAGCCTGTTTGTGAAATTTGGTGTTGCTTGACATCATAATTTGTTAGAAGGTGGAGAATTGCGGTAGGCGTTTTGAACTGGGAAAAAAAAAAAAGGGTTTTTTAATCATTTGAGCAAACCCAAATTAAAATTTGCTGTTAAAACCAACTACATGCCATTTTAAATTGCCATTTTTTAAATGAGAAGTCCAACACAAAACTGATTGCTTTTACTAGAAACAAAACAAACCTGCAAGAGAGTTTTCATACTAAGCTATCTGGAACAATGGACTACTGCACTTTAAAACTTCTGCAGTAGTGTGCACTTGTTTTCAAAATCATTTTGCCCCATACCTTTTCTTCAACTAAATTCCTTTCTTTTCCCCTTCCAATCTCTCTTCCTTGCCTTGGGCGAAGTGCCATGTTGATACAGCTTATGACTTCCAGTCCCAGAATTGCTCTGAATTTTATGTGACGTCCCTGAAGAGCTTCCTCTTCCCAGCAATGTAGCTATGTGCATGTTTTCGCCTGCTGACTTTGAGAGATTGAAGAGACTTTCCTTGATCGTTTGAGTGGATAGCAACAGTATTAGAAGTGGAAAGGTGCTAAATGCAGAGTTGAATTTACTGCTTTCCAGGAGGAAGGCCACAGGCTAGTTGTCCATCTGAAAGCTGTGTAAATATTTAAGCAACACTATAGTGGGATAGAGGGAAAATTCCCTTTGAAATATTTTATCTTCGATATAGAAGGCACACATAAATCTGTTTTGAGAATAAAAGCGTCCTTTGTATTCTAAATAGTTTTTTTTTCAGAAGGATTTTGTAAAAGGAACCAATCTGACTTCTTCCCCCAGCCCCTGTAGGCAAAGCCACCGGTGGCTGAGAGACCTTCTTTTACACAGAGCTGCTTTTGAGAACAGAGGAGCCCCATCAGTGCAGCAAGAGCAAACCACGATGTTTGGTCTCTGAAATGCTTCCACAAAATCATCCTTTGTGGATCTAGGCTGTACATCAGAGAGAATTTTATCTAAACCAATTTAATATTAGGGAGGAGGGTTAAATAGCATTGGTATTTTTATTTGGAGGTTAGTAATTTGTCACTTGAAGTTGTACAATACATTAATTATCAGAACAATTGGACCTATTGAAAGTTTCTGAAGTGAAAGCCTCAAGTTATCAGATAAATTTAGAGTTGTGTAATTTTCTCATAACCCTTCACTTGGAAGCCTTTCTGCTTCCAATATAGGATGAGGTCTGGCAGCGAGGTTAACCCTGACCTCTGAGTGTTCTATATGGACTTGTTCATTTCTGCCACATTCTTTCAGTTTAAATTTAGACTTGCTGGCAGCTATTACGCCTATTGCAGTAAGCTTCATGGGCAAAACACTGAAACAAATAGGCCTTTTATCACAGATGTTTTTGCTGAATAAGATTAGAGAAGAACACTTGAAAGCTGAAAAACAGGGTGCAGAAGCCTTTGGTCCAAAAGGCAGGAGTAGTTGAATGTCTGGAATGTATTTACTTCTCAATCCAAGAAAAGAGCGAGTAATTGTTTAAGTGATGGACCGTAATCTTGTGCCCTGTTTCACCTCTGTAATTTTTTTTGGTAGTAAAGAAATTTCAGCTATGTAAGTGAACACAGAATCTGGATATGAATGTGTGCATGTAACAAAAACATTAAGCTTGCTGTTCTAAAACAAGCTGTGGGTGCTGTAGGAAGTAGCAACCTACAACTAAATGTTATGTTTGACGGATTGCTAAATGTGTCTTGGTAAATATTAAACAGTTGGCTTAGTTTTTCATACATAATAACTATCTGAAGTGTAATAGCTGTGTTTGTAATTGCTTTAAGTTTAAGGAAGTGCATACCACTTCATTTTATATTTAGCACAGAGGATGATACTTCTGGTTTATATATTTTTTTTCTTTTTTTTGTCTAACCTGAGTATATGGGACTTGAGAAATCCATATGGCAAAGGAGTTCACTTTCAAGGCAAATATGTCATTCTCTGCCTAATGTATGACATGATCTTCATAGACAGGTTGCGCCACTTTTAAGGATTTGTTTGATGAGGGATTCTCTGGTCTCACTTTCTACTGCTGCTCATCTCTCTAGGATAAGATGAGAGGAAACGACCTCAAGTTGCATCAAGGGAGGTTTAGATTTGTTACTAGGAAAAATTTCTTCATCAAAAAGGTTGTCAAGCATCGGAACAGACTACCCAGGGAAGTGGTTGAGTCACCATCCCTGGAGGTATTTAAAAGACGTGTAGATGTGGCGCTTAGGGACATGGTTTAGTGGTGGACTTGGCAGTGCTAGGATAAGAGGTAAGCTCAATGATCTTAAAGATCTTTTCCAACCATACAGTTCTGTGATTCTGTGTTTCTGAGGTAACACACAAAAAGTGTTCCTGTAACACATTTCTGTTTCTAAGCTTTTCAGGTTCTTCAAAAGGTAACAACATCCCTTTGCATTGCTGAATGACTGCAGGTCCAACAAAGAAAGGAGACCTCAAGAGTATGAAAAGGAGTGTTCTCCCTGTACACCTTTTTAGGGCAAAAACCAATGAATACAGCAGATCATGATTTTTAGATACTTTAGAGTGAGATTTTTTTTTTTTCTCCTGAAGGGCAAGACACAAAAGCTTCCAAAGATGCTCTGACCCTACTGCCTCTGCAGTTGCTATGGGCAGGATACACTGATACTCAGCTCTTCTGAGCACTTTGATAGTGTCCAACCTAGTTACTAGGGCTGAACACTGGGGAGCTGTGTTCCTTGTGAATGAATTAGACAGAATTTATTCACTGGTTAGAAGTCCTACTGTGCAGGCTGTATATTTTTGAATGTAAGTAGCATCATGTTTTTGCTGTTCAGCAGGAATTTCAGGCAACCTTTGAAATACGTAGCCAATCAGCATTTGTTCCAAATGGCACTTTTGTGCCAAATTTCCAGTTAGTGAATGGCATTTGTTAACTAGACCCATTTGGCTTTATCTTGAAGGATAATGAAAACCCATCTTTTTCCTCATCCCCTTAATAGACACAATATAGAGTCTTACTGAACTAAAAAAGACAGAACTGAATGCGGAAAGCTGGGAGAGTTATAGTTTGGGGAAACTCTTTAGGACTTGTGTTTTTAAGGAATGACTGTGGTTTGAATTCTGTTACAGTAAAACAAGAAATTTATAAAAATAAGGGGGTTTGGCTCATATGGATGTATTGCAGAGTGCTGGTGAACGCTGGAAGTATTGTTCCAGTAGGCAGATATTTGTCAAGATAAATGCAAAGTGTGCCTCCCAATGCATGGAGCTGTGTTTTTAGCTGTAAAATTAAATGTTTATTATTAAATGCATTTGGAGCGTCTTCATCAGAAATATTTGGAAGACTTTCTTAAAAAAGTCTTCATGAGTTTTCATCTTCACATTTTCTATGGAAAATGCTAGATTACGGACACTCCTCCAGACCCCCAAAATACTCTTTTCTGTCATGGAACAAAGAGTGGACTGTTTGCACTTGTGTACATCTCTCCTAATTTTTATGGAACTCAGAAATCCTGACTGCTAATGTAACCTTCCATATTTGTCACCTGGCAAAACCAGTTTTTATATAGATTGCTGAAATCAAACATGTTTTACTCATTTCCATATGTAATTCTATGATTCTATGATTCTATAATTGTTACCTCAGAATTGTTTACCACTGATCAATGAGAAAGCACATTCTTACAGCCCCTTCTTCTTACATTACAGTTTAACTGTATTGAGAAATAGAACCTTCGTAATAGATTTTGACAGACTTTCTACATTCATTGTTGCTGGAGTTTGGGTTTGGTTATCTGTTTTGTTTTGTTTTGTTTTTTTTTCTTGTTGGGATTTTTTAGCATTCTTTGGTATTAGAAAGATCAGTATGTGAAGAAGCATAACTACAGGAAAATGTAGAATCTTTAATTTGTCTAAAAATGAATGTTGTAGACATTTATCAACATGCCCATTTCCTGTGTAAGATCATCTCACTCATAAAGGATTCAACATGAGGAGTCTTTTGATACTCACTTTCTGTGGCACATCCTGTATTTCCTATATTTTACTTGAAGATGTTTGGGAGGACAATGGGAAATAATTAAATAATCTGTTTAAATAATTTTAATAGATATAGAGTTGAAATACAGCTTAGCACTTTTAACAGCATTTCAGGGAAAGAACTCACAGATTATAAAAATTTGGGAAATTTCAAATAAAGATTTGGAAAACGAAAGATCAGATATTTAATTTTCTGTGTTTCAAAACAATCCCTACGAAGATAGTACTAGCCCCTCTGAAGGATACATGCTTCTGTTGGTAATATGGGACCAGATGTCTGACGATCTGGGACCTTATTCTTAGTTACTGTGGTGTAGATGAGCAATTCTATTAGTAAAAATAAATGTCAGTGTAATACTGGCGAGAGCCTCCTGGATTCTATTCCTAAAGCTTTTTGTGTGATAGTGAGCAAATTGCAATTCGCTCTCCATCCCACTGGTGAAACCCTCATGAGGAAACAAATCACCATAAAGATTTATCAGGTAAGAATAATAACTGTATTAATCTAGCTCCCCTAGGTATTGTGGAGTGTTGGTATGATTCTCCTAGGATTTTGGCAGGATGGCAATGCACTATTACTGTTTGTATGCTCAGTCTGTTAGAATAGTTTGCTATGAAATTATCCTCTATGTGAAAGTAAAACAGATGAAAGAACTGAAGTAGCTTCAGGACAGAGACTAATCTGCCCATGATGACAGGGAGATCAGTGGTTTTTTACACGGAGGGCTATATTTTTCTTGTGAATCTTTAGAAGTGATTTGAATGAGGAAAATGAGGCATAATGCAGCCCGCACAGGGACTGCCATGGAAAGATGCTTAAGGGGAGTCACTGGAAAGGACTTTCAGAAAATTAATGAACAAGAAAAGTATTTTTGGCAGTTGCACTACAATGTTTTCATTATATGGTGAAGCAGTTCGGGTAAAAGGGGAAGATACATCCATGAAAAGAGAAATGTTTGAGACTAATAAAGTATTCCCAACAGATGGGCAGAAGAAAGCTTCAAGACTTGACGAAGTATGGAATTGTAGTAAGGGATCAAATACAGTGCACATGATGACCTTCAAAGTTCTGATTCTTACTGACAACAAGCAATCAGTGGAAAGATGATGAAATAGAAGTGGCTAAGGAGGAGACATTAAGGTTACTTTGGTTTTGGTCTTGGTTGTGCTTAGCTTGAGCTGGCAGTGGTTCACCCAAGATGAAGTGTTAGAAAGGCATTCAGATATACAGAAGTGGAGTGTGATCATTTTAGTATGAAGACCAGCTGTGAATATGTGTCATCAGGATTGGAGTGATAATTGAGCTTTCTAAATGGAGAAAGTTTACCTAAGGACAGGGAAGAGCTGGTCAGCTTTTCCTTGAGGGCTAGAAAAAAAATTAGAGTCTTCACGTTACAAAAGCTTGAGCGTTTTAAGACTTCATGTATGTTTGGTTTCTTTAGACCCAACCAGAAAGAGGATCTGAACAGTCAGACTCTATGTCATGTCTTATGAAGAAACTGGAACAGTTGAATTTAGATATTGAAGAAGCTCTGAGTGCTGGATGTTCTCCCTCCAGTACTCCTTCTACCAAAAGGCACGAGCAACTGGTAAGAACGTGTGTGTCGTATGAGATATTTTCTAACATTTAGCTATCAGATGCTCATCAAGCTGTGGATTTCAGATCTGGTTGTGTTTCCGGATAGACTGAGGAGCTCAGGTTCAAGGATGAAGTAAGTTACGGTTTTCACTCCATAGTAATGAAATCTCATGAAGTACTTAAACAACTAACGGCCAAATAAACAGAAATGTCATAGGATGAAACTTGTAAGTTTTCTGTCAATATAGCTTAAAATCATATTTTAGAGAGGAATTTTAATCTAGATGATTGCATTTGATAGTTTTTCAGGATAGAATATGTTAATTTAAAGTTTCAGTGCTAGCTTATTTACACTTGTTATATTTATTTAAAGGCATAACAGCAAGAGAGACACTATGCATCTTCATTAAGAGTCGAATCAATATTTCTGTTTCTTTATTTTATCTGAATATTCGATTTAGAGACGCATTCCTCTAATTAAGATAATTTTGTGGTGGCAGGTGTCATCAGTTGGTGACATACAGTTTCCTAAGCTTTTATTTGAGGTCAAATGGGATTAAGGAGCGATGGCATTATTTTAGTAGTTTTTGAATAAGCAAGGTTTTTATAGAAGCAAGTAACTGGAGAGTGAACGGCATGAGAAGTAGGAGTGTTTGTTCTCTGCTTTAGGCTATGATTAAAGTCAGTTCTTAAGAGAGTTGTTTGGATTTGCAGCTCTGAATGTTAGTGCTGGCTTGAAATTCCTGGAAGGTGAGCTTGTTCGAATGCTTGTGCCATCGCTGCTGTATCAGTGCTGCTTCGTTTTGTATAAGTAATTCTTTAAGTAAATGTCTGTGCAAATCGCAGTGTAGATGTTCATGTCTCTCAAGGTTGACGTTCAGAATCTTACATCTCAATGTTGCGCTTTGCAATAGGTGTTCTGCAATGTTCTGCAGAGAGTGTTAGTAACAAAATGGCCATGACTGTCTCTCATTTCTCTCTTATTGTATGTGTCAGCAAATCAGAACCAGGTCTGTCCAACTGAATTAATTCCATCATTAACTTTTCTATTAATGGACAATGTTCTCTCTTCTTGTAGAAGACTGTTCAAATGTCTTCTGTCAAAATACGGTGGCAGTGTAATCTGCTTTTCCACCTGAAAGTGAAACCCAAGCCATCAGCGTTCAAGCACCTCCATTGTGAGAGTCTGGTTTTGGCTAACTGGTGATCGAAACACCTGTGATTTTACAGCTGTGCATATCCTAACTGAGGCAAAAGCCATGGTTTGGTTAGGTGTCATTCTCTTTCCATGATGACTTGAATATCATAGGATACTGGACTTCAAATCCATCGCTGGAGAATTCAATGAAGGGCATGTAGCATGTAGACAGCAGAAAGACAAATCCAAATAGACAAATGTTTTCAAATGCCCTTTGATACATAAGAACACAACATTAAAAGTCGTTGCATGGAGAGTGCGAACACCAGAAACCTTGATGCTTGCACTTCTCTTGCTGAAGCCTAGAGGGAAGACATCTTCTGAGTACAGAGGCCCAGGACTTTGGGCACAGCCTTCTTCCTTGGACATATTCCCCCACCAAAAGCCTCTGCTAATGATACAGAGCTGGTCTTGCTTAATATGCTGATAAAACCTACCTCCAAGCCAGTCTCACTGGTGTTGGCACACTTGTTTCCCTTACCAATAGTTGCATCTGTTTGGATAAGTCCAAAACGATTTCAAGGATGTTTCTAACATCAGTGCCAAAATCAACCGTTTTCCTCAATATAATATTTGATCAGATACACTCCTCCTTATCAGGTCATGTCTTCTTCCTGCTTTGAAGCAGCAGAGCTTGCTTCATTTTAATTGTCTACGGACAGGCAAACATCATGTGAATCAGCCACATTTTTATTGTGCCTTTTTTGGCAGACTGGAAATGTCCTTTAAGCCTCCGAGAGCCAATTCATTACAGGAGCTGGAGACGTCCTTTAACACAAAGGTCTTCCTGCTGCCACCAGCAAGATCAGAGCAAGAAAAGAGTAAGAGACAATCTGTTGTGGAACTGATGATGGGACACACTTTGCTGTTTCCTGCAAAGGTATTTCTAGTTAAACCGTTTCTGAACAAGGGAATCATCTGCCCTAATTTAAACATTTAAGAATAATTTGCCTCAAAATGGGTTCACCTTAGTCTTCCCGTATAGTCAAAGAAGCAAAATATATCTCCTAAATGTCTCCACGAATTTACTGTGAAGAAACAGATTTTTAAAGTCTCAGAATGACAGTTGCAAGCAGAAAAAATGAACAAACTCTTGTTTTTATGCAAGTCGTATGAGTAATATATCCTCTATCAGTTCATTCCATTTGATTCAATTTCTTATTATAGCTTGTAATTTTTTCCACACATATCAATGTTTTATTCTTGTCACTCACAATGAAACTTGAATAGGAAAAAAGATCTGTCTCAGACATATGTTTACTAGTAACTGGGTAAATTTGGCTCTATAGAATGATGAACCACTTATGGGTTCTTCATGTGTTTTATCCTATTTTGATTATATAAACTAGGAACTGACGCAAGAAATTATGGTTGAAAGGGATTTTGGGTGAAGTGCTCACAGATGCAAGGCCACTTGTAGATCCAAGGTCTCTGAAGGAGGTGACTTCTGTATGAGTGGCAACATGTTTGGTGGAGCTGCTGTTCTGAAAATTAATCTCTTGAGGGTGTGAGCAATTTTTAACAGATGATAAGTATTTATTTTGTATGGCAGATGCTGTGTCTCAGGAAATATGTTCTGTAATGTAATCACTGGGTTGAACCCGTTGGTTTTGTGCTGAAGGATTTTTTCATCTGTTCATAGGAATTAACTCTTTGATACTTTATTATTCTTTGAATTTTCCGGTTGTGAAGTTATCTGTCATTAATAATACTCTATTGGACAAAAATTTTGCAGGAATAATTCTAAATATTTGCTAGTTAATGAAAATGGATTGGGCAAATAAATTTTATGGGACTTACCTGGTAAGAGTAGGGGGTCCTGCAGTATTTTGGTGAACACATTTAAGGAATTTTCCAAAACATAACTTTAGAAAAATGCTAAGAGATTTAACTTGCTTGGTCAATCTTTACGTCTGTGTAAAATGCAAGTTACTGCTGGTCAGTTTTTTATTGGCAGATAGCATCAGGCAGTAGCTGAATGACTCCATATCTGATACAGAAAAGGTATAAAAAAATTAACTGGCATCAAATTATTTGCTGAACATTCTCTCACCGATGCTATAAATACATGCTCTAAGTAAAAAAAGCTGAGCTATCTGAATGTACTGCCAGCAAAACTGCTAGCTTGGAAAACTGCAATTAATAGTACCGCTCCTCTAAATCCTGTATCTTTCCTATGAAAAAAAAAAATCTTTCTTAGTGATATAAAGGAGGTTCTTTGTAAATGAGATAAAACACTCTTGCTGTAAACAACGTGTTTCACTGTTTTTTAATGTATCTGCTTTGTTGCATTTGATGTCTAGTACTCAGTTTCAGTACAGAAAAAAAAATCTGAAGAATGAGAATCACGTTTTTCAGTTTTACTCCTTTATCATTCATGGATAGTGACACAGAAATTCTGTTTGATTATAATTAACCTGTCTTAAGTTAGAGATATGCTTTTCATTGAACAAAATTTTGTCTTTAACTTACACATTCTCTTCATTCTTTTGCAGTGGTATATTACCTCCAAACATTTTAGGGGCCTCTTACTGATTCTTTTGCAACTTTGCAAAGCCTCCTCATTTTACATCCCTAAAAACATGCTAACTGGGAACTAGGCAGTTGCTGTTAAATGCTAGCAGCTAATTTTGTCCTCTTGTGAAGGGGAGCAGTCAGAAAATTGGCTGATTTCGATTGATTATACCCAACAGCTTGGGACTGCTCTGCAGTGCACCCATGATCCTGGTTCTCTGACTTTTCCAAAGATGAATCGTGCTGGAATGCAGCATGGCTTGCTCCTTTCTCACATTCGTTGTTGATCTTCAAGGCAAACCAGGGTACATAGGGGAATATTGGTGCAATTGGTCTTTTCCTGGCACCGAATTCAGTGTGGCTGTGTGCACATGGGCTCCGAGTCAGGACACGCATCTTTTAAAAATGGTGTGGGAGCGAGATCTCCTCAGCTTTTGGGACAACAAGAAGTGATTTGGAAAGTTCAATGTCTGTCATTTGAAAACAGGAGTTTGCTGGGTTTCTGTTTAAGTTAGAAAAAAGAACGTGAAATAAAATGAAAAGATAGTTTTAAATAATTTCAGTAAAACCATTACTATTTCTAAGGTAGAGGTAATTCAGTGGCTTGACATTTAAGAAGGTGTACTTCTATTGATTAGTTCTCCAGTTGTGTATACTAGCTGTTAAGGAAATCTCTTCACATAGTATCTGCATGTCTAACTTAGGAAAACGTAAAAATGAGTGTTTTTAAGAAAAAAGATTGAGGCCAAATGTTTACTTTACATCAGAGAAAAAGAACTTAAAAAAGATAAAATTCCGGTGTTTTTATCTTGCAGCTCACATTAAAAATATTTATGACTTGCCTTTATTTACAGGGTTTTTAAAATTCTCTTACAGTGCCCTGTTCAAGTGGAGACAGGCTTTTATGAAGATGATCAAGGAAAGGGAACTCGGAAAAATAGAAGAGCAGACTACCAGGATCTAGACTGTTTACCTTACCCAGGGTCAACTGGAGCACGACCTAAAACTGATGTAAGTAGCTACAGCATATTTACAACTTTCTCTGACTCTGAGGTTCAGTAACCTCAAAATTTACTATTTGTCATTAAAATTGTCCTTGTGTTTCTTCAAAGTAATTTGTTCTGCAAATACTGCACTGCACAGAGGAGTTTGGTTGGCAGTAAGGTACAGATAAAAGTTAAGTTGGTCTTCAGTGAGACTCCAGGACTGTATGATTTACCTAATCTGATTTTAGACAACTCTAGTGAAGACTTCTGTGTCTGAACAGGTCACTTGGACTGCCTTTATAGTCAATGGAAGGAAATGGGCATTTCTGAAGAGTAATTAATCTCATCTGGAGGTTAGATATGGTGGATTCGAGGCATCAGATCAACTACTGAATCTTTTCTTCATTGCTTATTTTAGAATTAGTCTTTTAGGATTTTTAATTTGGATGTTGGTTAGACCCAATTCAGAGTGGTTTCCACGCTGCATTCTCAGTAAGCAGAAGTGTTCAGCTCTGAAGGTTTAGTTAGCCCTATTTCCAATCATTAATAGCAGTATTTATTTTGTTTCATTTTTACAAGGTGGTACTGTAGTCTGCAATTGAAGTCTGTTAAAATATATCAGAGGGTTTCCCCAAAAGGCTTTGTTTCATGTCCTCAATAGCCAAATGTTGTTATATTTATGCATGTAAAAGTAAACTGTTTTAGGATCAGTGTCTTGGTTCCAAAATGCAGATGGGTTTGCCTCTCAGTTGTACGTTACTTTTATATGCCTGTTTATCTTATGCTCATTCAGCATCATGAGGTCCTTTTGCAGTAATTCGCTGTCAGTTTTTGTTTTTGTTAACTGCTCTATTTAATATCATCAGAAAACTCTGTCCCTTTTTATTCCTCCATTTTCAAATCAGTTATAGTATATTGAACATACATCTGTGAGACTGTCATGTAATATCCACCCACTGTAAAAGAAGCAACCAATTATTCCTAACCTTTTTCTTCACTTTTAGTTAGGCATGAAAAGACGTTTTTATTTCTTGACGTCTTTTTTGTTTTTTCCTCCGTGACAGCATAGTTTCAGTCTCATAGATAGCTTCATCAGAAGCTTTTTGAAATGGAAGTACATTGTATCAGCCAATGACCCATATCTGCATGATCATTCAAAGAACTTGGCCTCCAAAAGCCACACTTACACTTCCCTGTTAGCCTGTGTTACTGTCTGTGCGTTTATTCGGTTCTTAAGCATACTTTGTGGTAATCTTCTGCCGTGAGTATCAGTCCTATTAGCATCTCTTCCACAAATAGCTCCCGAGGCGTTTTCAAATATTGGCATCGCATGATGCCACCCTCCATTCCTCTGATCCCAAAGCCAATAGATTTTAGCAATAATTACACATTAAGTCAATATCTCAGCAGTTGTCTTTCTCCTGACGAGGTGCTTAGTTTCAAGTTATCTACACAATTCCGATTAAAGCAAAATCTCTTATATTAAAGGTATCTTAAAACTGTCGTGCTGTTCATCTACCAAACAATGCTATGCATGCACCATAAAAATTCTATATTCATTGAATGAGCCTACCTCTGTTCGCTGAAATGGAAATCTAAAGGTGGGCTCCACTTGCTTACTAATTGAAACGTTATTGTCTTCCCACTGTTTTCCTTCCTTAGAAAATAAGTTCTCTATTTTCCATTTCTGCAAAAGCACAACATTTGTTCTGGGTTTGTCGCTCATTCTAGTTGGAATAGATAGTAGAAATTCAGTAAAAGATATTTGCTGACTTTATTTGTTCTTTACCTCAGCCAAATTTCAGGCGTGTACAAGCATTGTTGCCTAACTGCCTTCCCACTAATACTGTGTAAATATTTTGAAGTGTTGTTGCAGTAATACTGTTGTTTGGCTAGAAGTGTGTGGGAGAGAAGACAGAGAAAGTAAGTTCGGGCTTTTTTCTTTCTGAACTCTACATTTCTCTTTTTGATGAAATTCAGGAAATACTAGTACAATAAGTAACAGTTCCACAAATCTTCATCAGTACAGTCTGTGTATTGTATCAAACATTTTCCTAATACTGTAGTAACAGCAGTGTAATCCAGAAAGTACTACTTTTGCTTAGGGCACCATCTAGCCTAGAAACCTACTGGAGGCACAAAATTTCTTTAGAGAAGACATTTTTTTCAATTGGCCATACTTTAAATTAGGGAAAAATGTTGAAATTGGATGTTTGCAATTTCATTCAGGAGAGTGGACCATTTTACTTCCTTCGAAGTGCTGCTTTTGGTGTATGTGCTATATTTCAGGCAGAACCAGAGATATTGCCGTGTCTAGCTCCAGGCATTCAGTCTGCATAAGTCTGTCATATCTCTCCAATACTTGAATTTCCGACACTATTCCTTAAGAGACAGACGTTTCCGTATTTTTTAAAAGAGGTATGCCAAAGTTACGTTCATTACGGTAAAGGGGATGGATCCAAATGACAAAAGGCGTAATTCCTTTGTGTCACAACCCAGGTTACCATCTGTTTAACTCCCATGATTCAGTGGTATAATACATAACTTGGGAGTACAGAGAGATAATTAGATCTGTTATATGTTGATGAGCTAGTTTTTCTTTTCTCCAATTTGTTATGAGTCAAGAGGTCAAAAAGACTTATCTGGAGCTTGTATACCCAGGCATTTAGAGAGCCAGATACTCCATAACTTACTGAGATTAACAAATATAACGAAGAAGACCAATGTTAGAAATAGCAGGGATGCTTGTAATTCAGGAATAATATGCAGAGAATTATGCAGGACACAGTTGTTCAATTCTCAATCCAAGGCAGTGATGTTAGCTGCACACTTTCATGGATACCAACTAGGCTGACAGCTTAAAAGGTGCAATGAAGGTGTCTGTGGCAACTTGGTCACAGTAGATATTCTGTTTATGTGCCTTTAAAAGATGACTCACACTTCTTATGACATTGTTGATGGAATAATAGTGAAGATTGTGGTTTTAGGGCAATGATCATAGCATCATAGAATGTTTGGGGTTTGAAGGGACCTTAAAGATCATCTAGTTCCAACCCCCCTGCCATGGGCAGGGAAACTCTCCACTACACCATGTAGCTCAAAGCCTCATCCAACCTGGCTTTGAACACTTCCAAGGATGGGACATCTCCAACTTCTCTGGGAAACCTGTTCCAGTGCCTCACTACCCTCAGAGGGAAAAATTTCTTCCTTATATCCAATCTAAATCTACCCTCCTTCAGTTTAAAATCCATTGCCCCTTGTCCTATCACTACATACCCTTGTAAAAATCCCTCTCCAGCTTTCCTGTAGGGCCCCCTTTAGGTACTGGAAGGCTGCAATAAGATCACCAGGGAGCCTTCTCCACGTTGAACAGCCCCGACTCTCTCAGTCTGTCTTCATAGGAGAGGTGCTCCAGCCCTCTCATCATCTTCGTGGCCCTCCTCTGGACTCACTCCAGCAGCTCCATGTCCTTCTTGTGTTGGGGGACTCCAGAGCTGAATGCAGTATTCCAGGTGGGGTCTCACAAGAGCAGAGTAAAGGGGCAGAATCACCTCCCTTGACCTACTGGCCACGCTTCTTTGGATGCAGTCCAGACATGGTTGGCTTTCTGGGCTGCCAGCACACATTGCCAGCTCATGTTGAGCTTCTCATCTACCAGCACTCCTAAGTCCTTCACCTCAGGGCTGCTCTCAATCCATTTTCCGCCCAACCTGTACTTGTGCTTGGGATTGCCCCGACCCATGTGCAGGACCTTGCACTTGACCTTGTTGAACTTCATGAGATTCTCACAGGCCCATCTCTCCAGTCTGTCAAGGTCTCTCTGGATGGCATCCCTTCCTTCCAGCGTGCCCACAGCACCACACAGCTTGGTATAATGTCATGTCTTCCCTTCCTTCCTACCTCCCTAAAGGTTGCTTCACTGAAGCATTACTTGTGAGGTACTAAAGGAAATATATTCCTAAGGTGGCAGGCAAGTCAGGTGCCTGAGAGACAAACAGCAGTTTCACCTGACAAATGCTGGCATTTGTAAGTCTGTGTCTACAGCCATCGCACCTTGAAGTAGCCGTCAGAGTGTAGGTCACCTGGTTGAAGTGCTTTGTGCCCCCAAAGTGCTGATGTTGGTTGGCTGAGTGTTGAAGTGAGTGGCTGAGGCATAAGTGCTTAGAGCTGGGTGAGCTAAATCCCTCCCATGGTGTATAAGTTACGATCTGATATTTAATGGGCAGTGCCTGCACTGATCAGAGGAAACTTTTGAGACCTGAATGGTCTAACTTATGAGTCTGATACCAGGTGGTGTAAAAACCCCATCAGTAAACACCCTCTAGCTCTTGCAGATAACACAGTATCCTCTGCAGTATGCACTCTGTGAATTAGCAAGGAAATGAAACTTCATATATTGGTAACCAGTTGGGCTTTTTCTTTCATCTGTGGTATGTCTGCTTTTATGTTTTCTTTTTAAGTACAGTTGATGAGCATAGTTTGATTTCTTATGCTTTAGTTCCACAAATAGCTTGAGTACAGTAAACCAACAAGGCTAAAATTAATAATTTTATAGGTTTTGGGCTTGTTTTAGGGTGGATTCTCGGTCTAGTTCACTACTTAGCCGCATTAATATGTAGGCTGGTGCAAGAGAGGATCAGAGTGGCTGGAGATGAGACAGGGTGAATGCTTCTTTCAGCATCAGTGCCAGCTTCTGGTATCTTAAACTGTTTGTGGAACTATAGTTTATCTGTGCTAAGCCACTTGATTCAGAAAATGGGAAGCAAAACACTGCCATTGTAACCCACATGACTGAAAAGTGTTTGTGATTCTTTTAAGAAGATACTATTCTTTTTTTTTTTTCCTGAGAGATACTGGTTGATGCTATAAACAGTGTTTCAGAGTTCAGGTCAGAGGTTCCAGAGATGTCTGATATCTTCTGACATTGTTTAGAAATGTAGAACTAATAATGCCATAATCTATGACTATAGTAGTTGTTATCTCTCTGTAGGCAAATGTGATGCGTGCCTGACCTTCTGACATTGTTTGAGGCTAGAGAAATGCAAAAGTAAAAACAGCTGAAGGAAAATCAGGATCGTTGTGTTTCTCATGCACTACTTTTTCAATATTGCTGCCCCTGGACCAGCAGGGATCAGAGATTATTCCATTAATGAGCATGTGTGACAAGCCTTTTATCAGATAGCTGCCAACGTCCAGCACAGAAGGAAGTTATAATGTGACAATTCATAACAGTTTGTATTTCTATTAAGCACTCTTTGGAATTTGAGTATCTTAAAACATTTACAAACCTTAGGCTGATCCTCGAATGTTATTCTTCTCCATGAAATAACATAAGCAGAATCTTCATTATACATCTGAGATTAGAAGATTAAGTGTATATAACCTGGCTCTGAAATGTTTCACACACTATCGCTGCTGGATGGGGTCATAAATTTATTGGTTCACAGGGCAATTTACAGCAGCAGTTACGCCCATTATCTAGCAGAGTGTGTTTCCCTAGGTGAAGATTAGGCAGATCATGCTTTACTCTGACCTTGCCCCCCATTGACAAAGTTAATGTAAAGCCCCAAGAAGACTCTGTACAACTTCTAGGCAAAGATTTCTTACCTTAGGGAGCTCTCTGTCCATTCGGTTGTCAGGCCACTTTGTACAACTCATGAAGATGAGGTAAGAAGCCTAGACCTGAGTGATGGAGACACAGTGTTTGATGCTCCATTTTCTCAAAGAGATGGTGTGCTTGAAGACACAGTTGTTTGACTTTGTTGGAGCTGAAGATTTCTGTCTGTACTTTAATTAAATGTGCTTGTAAAAGTAGCATAGCTCATGCAGGTAAGAGATGTGGAAATCATGTCATCATTGACTTTCTCGAAGTCGTACTGATTGATTGCAGTGTGGTCAAGACCAGAACCTATACACAATCTGTGTTTTTGCCAGCAGGCTACCCTTCCTCATGAAGAGCACTAACTCCAATTGTTCCCATTCTTGCAAAAAGAAATTTCAAAAAATAAATTTCCTTTGATCATGAGAATTGCCTTCCTATTTATCCTTAATATTGATATTAGTGATGTCAGCAAAATTCCTCTCCATTATAGACGCAGGTAGCCTGAAACATCATCTTTGCAGAATTTTTCTTCTCGCTTTCAGTACTTAATACGACCAGTATCCTGCTGGGACAGAGGCATGGTAAAATAGTGAGGTAAAGTGACCCACTCTGCTTCCAGCCATGCCCTGTTATGGTGGACTTTCTCACCTCTGCCCAGGATGGCTGCCTTTCCATTCTTCCCCTGCTCCGCCAGCACGGTGAGATCACCCTTCTTGCCCAAAGCATTTGTAAGACAATAAAGTGCTCCCGAAAGACAGAATCTTCCCTGCTTTAAGATGAACTAGTTTCTTGGTATTAGAGGAATTCATTGTCCCAGGAAAGCCTGTACTAGCTCTAACAAAAAATAGACTCATAGGGAGTGAAGGGCAAACAGCTTGCTTTGCTTCCTTCCTTCTTTCCTTCCTTCCCATTTTTAACAGCGAGAGCTGTATGTTCCGGTATATATAACGAATACTCTAGGCTTTCTCATCCACTTTGTTTCCAACGCACCTGACAGCACTCTGGCCAAAGTCTGCTCCCAGCAAGGAGTGGTTGCAAACATAAGAGCCCAGTGTAGCCCCTTCTCTTTTCCCTTTTGTCTCTATTCCCTCCTCCCATCAGTCAGCTCCTTCACACAAAGCTGTCTGTGAACCAGGCAGCACTGTGCTTACACATTACGCTGAAATCATGATGCCACGATGAGTTTAGAGAACAGGAGAAGGGGAAGCTCAGTATAAATTTTAGCTTTGCTCAGTATAAGTATTTTGTACATGAATGGGTAAACTTTCAAAAACTTCTGATAGGAAAACTAGCAGATTAAAATCTCATCTAATACACCTTCTAAACAGACCTAAATTCTGGGTCTAAATTCTCAGTCTGCCCATCTCTGCAGATCAGAGAAACCTCAGTGGAAACAGAGTCAGGCTTTGTGAATCAAGAAGATGTAACTATACCAAAACGGCAAACACTAAATCCATCTCAGTGAGCAGATCGAGTATCTGAGTAGCATTTGCAGGATTGATGCTAAAAATTGACTGTCTCAGGGCTTCAGTTCTGATGGTGGCAGGAGGCCCTGAATTAGAAAAGGTAGGTGAGGAGTATACAATTCCTGTGTTTATCAGCAATGGCTAATAACAAACTGTTTCATTACACATTCTTACCGAATTTTAGATCTAAAATTATCATAAAGAGGTCACAGGGCCACTTCGTAGGCCACTGCCTCTTCCTTTCAGAAAAGGCATCTTGAGCTGTGGGTCCCTTATAACAATGCTTAGAAATTTTAACTTAAACTTAACATTGCAGTGTTTGTGTATAATAGTAAGAAATGCTATCATATTATTATGATTTTTTTTTTGAGGGAGGACTGGATTGTACCTGTTAATTTATTGCAGCTTCTCCTTGGAATTTGCTTTTGCATTTATCTGATTAGAATTAAAAAAGGTTGCTTTATTTGGAGTTTACTTTCTTTCTTTTGTATCCCCTTCTTTTCTAGTGCAAGAACTGACCAGGGAAACAGAAGTCGTCCCAAACACACAGGGCCTAAAAAGTTTTTCCAAATGCACAGATACAGATCATCTTATTTATTCTGATATACCACATGCTTTTTAAATTTTGCTTAAAGTATTTTAATGAGGAGACTCTAACATCTTGCACCATAACTACTCTGCATGCAGATGGTTGGATAGCGAAAGGGTTGTTTTATTCCTTGGTGGTAGTAATCCTGAACTCCAGATGGGCTGAAAAGCCCCTGTCTTTTTGATTGATGAGACTCTTGAGATGTAAGTGTCAGTTCTAAGGAAATGAAATCTTTTAGATCAGTCTGATTCGTTTAGGAGCAAATTGTGGTGTGATTCAGAACTGAACAAAAAGTATTTATCAAATAGTTTGTTTGGCAAATTTCACAACATGCCTCAAAATAAAGCACGTAACATACTTTTCTTCTTAGTAATTAACTCAGTTCCATTTTTTTCTGACAAAAATGTTGAAACCAGCTGAAGACGATAATCCTAATGTAGCTATACATCAATTAATATTACCTTGAACTGTTACAGTTAAATCACTCAATCTATGAAAATATTTATTTAATTTTAAATTACATTAATGGTATACTTTTTACACAGAATTTTGCATCGGATTCATGATTTTAATTTAGTTTCATAAGGATTATTTGAAGGCAAGGGACATGCTTTGTATAATTTTTAAAAAAGTGGTAACTCATTGAGTTACCTGTGTAAGAAACAAAAGAGCTTCTTCATCCTTATTCATAAATGTCTTTGAGAAATAATTTAATAGTTTAGTTACTCTTGGATGGATCTGAAAAAGATAATTTATAAGCATTTTTTTTTTGCATACAATATAAAGTAAAATTGAAGTTTCCACCTCATTTTGGAGTAAAGTTCATTTGATGGAGTTCAAAAGGTCCAAATCTGTATTGGGAGGAGATTAGAATTGCTTATTTTTATTGCTCAGTGTTACATGGCTATTTATGTAGTTCAAACTGATAACATCTGTTTACATTGTAAGAAAAGCTTTGAAAGAGCGAGTGAGCATGAGAGCAGTTGGGAAATAGAGATGACACACTTCTGCAAGGGCAGCCAGCAGTTCCACCAGGGGCGGCAACAGCAGCAAAGCAGCTGGGCTTGCTGATGGTTCCGCTAAAACCCCGTGAGCAGAGACTGCCAGTGAAATATATTGAGTGAGCACTTTTCTGAGCCAGCCCAATCCCTGACTCGAAATAAGTGTCCCAAGGTCGCTCAGTGAGATTTGCCATCTAGGTCTAGCCTTAGTGAGAAAACGAGAGCTGCAGACCTTACATATATTTGTAATATATGCATCCAAAATTAAGCCTACATATGCTACTTCATAGAAATATTTATCATATGTAAATTGAAATATTCAATATTATTGAATGACATTTGTTGTTACGTTAATTTTCAGATCTTCTAGCTGAATTGTTTTGAAAAAACTATAATGCAAGGTAGCAGTACTCTCCAGCGCTACTTTTTGTGTTGTATTTCTGATAACACTGACTGTTTGCAGGAACGCAATCACATTTCATAACAGTGCAGTCTTATTAATCTAAAATTGCTAAACTTACATTTCAGCATTAGTGCACAGCCTCAGAAATGCATTGCTTTTCAAGGACAAACTGAAACGTCCCTACTCTTTGTCAGTAGATGTGGAATGCAAGCTGTCAAAATAAAAATCTCTATAAATGCATAACAAAAGGCGATCGGGAACCATACCAGTAAATTATACCATACATATGCAAATATAAAGAGAGAGAGCCTTACTTCCCTGCAGTTAACTTTATACTCAATGAAATGCAGAAGGGAAACAATTTATCTCTCTTTTCTTCCGTTTGCGTATTTTACACCAGCAGCTGGGCTTGTGCTTTTAAATGCGGCACATCGTTTGTTTAATTGGGTGACAGTACAATTTTCTGCTGTGTTTTGTAGCAGCCACAGAAAAGAACAGGCGATAGAGTACACCGGCTCCCATGGGTGAGTTTGGCAGCTGTGTGCTGGATTGGTCCCTGGGAGACTGTCTGTCGTATTTTTGTTTGTGGGATTTGTTGAGCACAGTTTTCTTCAGGGAGGTGTGTGCAATCATACCTTATCTGTCTGCCTATATGTCAGGTTTTTGCTTACTCTTTTTCTGGCCCTGTAGTATATTTGCTACAACAGCATGGAAAAAAAAAGTGAATATGTTCTATGTGTATAGTTTTATCAAAGTAATTTCTCTTCCAGTGTAGCTATTACTCATTTTCACCGTCTTGGCCCCTGTTCTGGGACTTTTGTCATTCAGGCTGGGTTCTCTCCGCATGTTCATCGGACGGCATGCACGATTGAGCTGGAGCCTTTGACTTTTACAATGGTTGTGCATGGCGAGAGGAAAGCGGGAGATTCAAACATTACCGGAGGTGTATGGTTAAAAATGTGTCCTGCCTGGACTGGCGAAGTGCTTGCGTGGTGCTTTGGAGCTTGGGTAGAGTCGGACCCCTGGTCCCACTTAAGCAGTGGTGCAAAGGTCTCTCATAATGCAAGCCTCCAGGCTCTTTGTACTCTAGAGAGCTCGTAGGCTGCTCTCACCCGTTTCCCACGCTAGGGAAGAAGGGACTTCCATCTATAACGCACCAGAGACAGAGGTCAGCACAATGCTGAGGGAGAGCATTTTTTATGCAAATGAATGCAGCAAATCGTGCATCCCGTCTCTCTAACAGAGATAATCCCTCTCAAGGTACAACTTTCTCTTGTGCTTCTGCTGGGAGGAGACGTCTTTGCCCAACTGCCACCCCTTCAGCCTGGGATGTACAATATCTCACAGTACTGAAATGGGATTATGCAGCCTTTTGTGTAAGTGATGTGCACTAAAGCTGGTAGATGTGGGAAGGCTCAGGATTCTGCTTGACTTGAGCAGCTTTTTCAGACAGCTCTATGTTTTTTTCTCGGGTGTTCCCAGCCATTTCCCAGGACTTTACTTAAAAGTTTCTTTAACTCCTTGTTTTTCTCAAAAATAAAAAAAATAGATATGCATATTATATATATATACTTGTGTATATATGGACACACACATTTTATATGTATACATTAAATATATGTATTTAATATATTAAATATTATTAAAGTATTAATTTAAATACTTAATTATTAATTATTAATAATTAAATAATAATTAATAAATTGAAAATTATTAAATATATTAAATATATATTAATATATATGGACGAGAAGCTCAATATGAGCCGGCAATGTGCTCTTGCGGCCCAGAAGGCCAACCGCGTCCTGGGCTGCATCAAGAGGAGCGTGGCCAGCAGGTCGAGGGAGGTGATTCTCCCCCTCTACTCTGCCCTCGTGAGACCTCACCTGGAGTATTGCGTCCAGTTCTGGAGTCCCCAACATAAGAAGGACATGGACCAGTTGGAGAGGGTCCAGAGGAGGGCCACGAAGATGATAAGAGGGCTGGAGCACCTTTCCTATGAGGACAGGCTGAAAGAGTTGGGGCTGTTCAGCCTGGAGAAGAGGAGGCTCTGGGGTGACCTTATAGCGGTCTTCCAGTACCTCAAGGGGGCCTACAAGAAAGATGGGGAGAGGCTGTTCAGGAGGGCCAGTTGTGATAGGACAAGGGGTAATGGTTTTAAAATAGAGGGAGGTAGATTCAGGTTGGATATTAGGAAAAATTTTTTACCATGAGAGTTGTAGAACACTGGAACAGGTTGCCCAGAGAGGTGGTGGATGCTCCATCCCTGGAGACGTTCAAGGCCAGGTTGGATGAGGCCCTGAGCAACCTGATCTAGTTGGAGATATCCCTGTTCCTTGCAGGGGGGTTGGACTAGGTGACCCTTGAAGGTCCCTTCCAGCCCTAACGATTCTATGATTCTATGATTATATGTATATGGTTTTGATGGACTTCAGGTTTTTTAACAGTATCTCTCTGTACACAGATAGCTTGCTGTATGGTTCTAGCAGCCAGTCCCCTGGGCGCTGTTGCCTCATTGAACTATGTTTCTCCAGGAGCCTCTACAGTGCTTCAGCTCTTTTAGAGAGGGATGGGTGCTACACAGGACTTGCTTCCTTATCCAGAGCGGAGCCCATGCACGTGTCCCATGGGAATCAGGGGGTACGGGGCAGTGCTATGTGCCTGAGTCTCCTCTTGACCTAGAGTCATGAAGCACATCCAGAACCAAGTGAGGGGCAGGGCTTCTACACCCTGTGCCTTAGATGCAGTGTGAGAGCTCAGCTCCTCAGCAGCCTTCATCATTGCTCTCATGGAGCTCTGGCCTCTTCCAGCTAGTCTCAGAAGAAAGCTGCCCCTTCCTCTCCCTAAATTCTAGAGGCTTACTTGCAGAATAGAGAAATAACTCCTGGGTCATGTAAATGCGTTGCTGGTGAGGCTCCCAAAGGAGAAGCATAGGAAAATTTCTGGCAGCCCAGAAAGCAAATCGTATCCTGGGCTGTATCAAAAGAAGTGTGGCCAGCAGGTCGAGGGGAGTGATTCTGTCCCTCTGCTCTGCTCTTGTGAGACCCCACCCCCACCTAGAATACTGTCTCCCTTCCTCAGGTCAATCTTGTTCATCTAGCTTTTTCTTTCAGGCTCCTTGTTCCATCTAGTGCCTTGACCTGCACACTAAATGTTAATTTGAGCATGTTCAGATCTAGTTATGTGTCTCACAGCTTTGTCAGGAAAAAAAAAAAAAGAAAAAAATTGTTTCAGCAGTTGAGGCCCTAGCAGAACCTCTTTGTAATGCACGTTGACTAGTGAGTTGCATAGACACTGGAGTGGATAGTGGTATGCTATTCTCCATCACCAGTAGTAAGAAAAGAGAAAAAGAAAATAATTTGGAGCTCAGAGAAGGGTTGTCTAGTGATGGTACAAGAATGCTGGAGAGGGATTTTTACAAAGGCATATAGTGATAGGACAAAAAGCAATGGCTTTAAACTGAAAGAGAGTAGATTTCGATTAGATCTAAGGAAAAAATTTTTTACAATGAGGGTGGTGAGGCACTGGAACAGGTTGCCCAGAGAAGTTGTGGATGCCCCATCCCTGGAAGTGTTCAAGGCCAGGTTGGATGAGGCTTTGAGCAACCTGATCTAGTGGAAGGTGTCCCTGCTGGTGGCAGCGGGGTTGGAACTAGGTGATCTTTAAGGTCCCTTCCAACCCAAACCATTCTATGATTCTATGATTCTATGATTCTATGATTCTATGATTCTATGATTCTATGGTGATGGCCCATCTAGGGATAACTGAAATGGACTTCAGATGGAGACAGACATACAAATTTGGTGGTTCTTATTGAAGAAAGGTGCAGTACTCTGAGTGTACAGAAATCCAAGAACTGAGTAAATCATTAACGTTTTCTGTTGAAAGGAGCCCACTTGTTTCCCAGCACAAAGGTGAAGGCTTCATGAAAATGATGACATGAAATAAAAGAAGAACAAAGAAGATAACCAGGCAGACAAAAAATCAGAGAACCTCTCTCTTGTTCCTTATTGTTCACTTTCATCTTCTCCACGATCACAGTTACAAAAGTTACGTGTTTCCTATTAATGGAATTAATTCCTGTAGCCTGCATGTCCTTAGTCCCAGAATGTCCTAAGAAATGTGTCGCAGTTTTTTTGTGTTAATTGACCAAACTTGATCCATGGTTGTGCCTGCTGTACAAGGGATCTCTGTGCAGATAAATATGAAATTCATCAAAATGCAGTTACTGCCAGGAGATGTGCAGCCTGATTCAGATTTCCTGCTGCCTTTATGTGGGTGTAGGTGAAGAGGGAATCCTAATCTCTTCTAATCCCCCAGGTTGAATGCCTCCTCGCTCCCCGCAGTAATCGCAGGGCAGCAGGAAGCTGTGTTGATGGCAGGCACGCGTGGCTGGGAGCATTCGGAAATATCCCAGGGCCAGAGGAGGATCAGGCCGGGCAGAGGCTGCGGGGAGCGCGCCAGGTGACGCAGTAGGTGGCGCTGTTCCCTCTGCATCGGCAGCGAGGTGAGGCAACGGCTGACGTCAGTCCTCGGCGTCACTGCTGACACACCAGTTCAGGGTGCGGTGTGGAATCCAAAGCATTGACCTCTTTTGCTCACTGCTTTCTTTATGGAGTCAGCCTTGATTCATGTATAAAAATAGTTTAGGAAAGAAAGGTTCTTGATATTTCGGCTCAGATAATCTGCCTGATGAGATGGCTGGCTGTGGCTTTGGCTCTGTGGAGTGTTCTTCGCTCCTTGTTCAGGCAGTGCTGTCCTAACGCAACTGGGCTTTGATGTCAGACGTAGCTGTCTCCGGAGACAGTGGTGATTCTGGTCTGTGCAGTCGGAGAATTTAGAGACGCAAATCCTCGTGTTCTTACAGACTGTTCCCAGTGTTGCACTGGCTTTTCAGCCAGTCCTTCGGTCTGCTTGCAGAGTGAATTTAGTTGGAGCTTAGACAACTAGTATGAACTTCAAGTCTAATGCTGTATGAACGTACCCCATCTTTTTAATTAACCCTTTTTAACAGGGAACCTGGTTTGGGTGATTAAAGGTGTATTGTTCACCCCAGTCCTAGCTCTTGTGGCGATGCAGAGAACAGAAGAGGAAGTTTTATCAATAAATGGCTGTAATAAGTTTTAATCCCCAAGCTGTCCCTGTACCAAAGCCTCAAGGACTCCTTGCCTGCTTTCTTTGGGTGTTGTTTTCTGAAGGCATATCTGGAGCTTCACCAACTACTTGCCTTTGAGTCTTTATTTCACAGCAGGGATTCAACCCAAGGTCAGGACCGTCTGGTTCTGGATTGATAGAAGCTTGCACAGTTGTTGACTTTCCTTAATTGAGGAGACTCCTGTTGTCATAATCTCTTTGGGAGTTTTGGATGGTAGGTAGCTCCGAGTTGATTTATTGACATTTCTCTCCACGGGGTGTTTTTTTATTAAGGTCTATCAGAAGTGCTACCTTTTCTGCTGACCAGCAGTTTTTATAGACACCTCTTTGAGAGTGCTCTTTCAGACATTTAGCTTAAATATACTTGTGCTCTACTGGGTGGCCTGTTCTTTTACACTGAGAGGGAGTGATTTTGATGCTGAACTGTCCAGCTGTGTATTCCTCTATGATGCAGAGTTCCAGCTGCTGTGAACTGCTTGATATCAGCAAGAATAGTTTGTGCCTCTTGGGAAATCAGAATATTTTCCTGCTCCCCACAGTCCTGGCTAGCCTACATCATATCTGTGGCCCCCTTTGTCTTGACTGGCATATGTTTCCACCCAGCGGCCTCCTGCAATGCCATTTGTTTAGGATGTGACAAAGCAGAGTGTGAAGGTTTTGTTGATTGTCTCACACAAAGTGCATTGGGACAGTGACTTTTTTAATGTTATAGCTCCTTTGGAAATATGTGGTCAAGATCCCCACTAAGTCAGTGCATATGGGACAAATTGATCTTTAGTGGGGTGTCTTACAGAGGTGGTTGCAGAAGGACTGACTCAACCTTTTCCACCTTGGTGGTGATGTCCAAGGAGTGTTCATCCCTGGTTTGGGTGGGCTTCCAAGGAGTGGTCTCAGAGGAAGTACTTCTGGTTTATTCACAGGAGGGATACGCATAATGTGATTTTTATCTGAGAAGTACATACCCATAATTCCTAGAAAATTTGAGATACAGCCCACAGTTGTTGAAGTTCAAGATGAATTTTTTTCACCATATCTGAGGTTCACAAAGCCAATGGTAGGGATGAATTCTGTGGCTTAATACATGGTCTCAGACTAAACTAAAAACCCGCAGTAAGGACTAGAGGACGTCCAGACTCCCCTGACAATAAAATCCTCTGGGCCAGTCTGGCAGGAGCAAACATTGATAGGAAGTGCATGTGCATGGTAGACATGCTTATATCAAACAAGTCTGTGGTAGATCCATCCTCTGCTTGCACTGTCACAGGTGCTTCATTTTCTTCCAAGTAAGAATTAGATTTATGTAAGTACACAAAAGAACCATCACTATGAGTGTGTTTCACCTAGCAATACTAACAGCTGGACAGTGAGGTTAGTTGGTTGACAGCAACTATGAGTATGGCATTTACCAAACTGGCAGGGTTTTTTCCCCTAAGATATCTATTTCTCTAAGATGTTTAAAATTACAGAAAGATCCTCCTAGCTCTGGAATGGATTACTGGTATCAGACATTCTCCAACTCTGAAGACCTCAGGGTCATGATGTGGGAACAAAAATTATGTATCATATGGCACATCTGAACCACTCAGTAATTTGAAGAGAGTGTTTGTTGAAAACAAATTTTACAGCAAATCAGGCTGTAAATTTTCTATGTCTTCGAAAAATCACCGTGAAAGAAATTAGAGGACAAAACATTGAAATGTATACCCTGCTCTGCTTCTTGGATGTAGGTTTATCAGTGAACGATTATATTCTTTTCATTGTACAAAAGCAGTCATCAGACCTTTTCAACTATAATCTCTAATGATGATTAGCATTTTAGTGTGAGGAGCTGAAAGCATTCTGTAAACATGGCTGAGTTGACATCCAGTGTAATAATACATTTCATCTGCCTCTGGAATTTTTGCATCCCCTGCTTTCTGTGTCAGGAGAGAAATGGCCGCATGCAAAGACATGAATTGCAAAATTTAGGTTTTCAGACCCAAGAAGGACGCTTCATGTTCTTCACTTGCTTCATTTTGCAGCGGGAAGGCAGAAGGGCAGAATGCAAATGCTTGCCCAGCATCTCACATGAGTTCTCTCACAGTACTGAAAGAATCAACTGGATCTTTTGATCTTCAGTCCTGCACATCAGTCACAAGATTGTCTTCCCTGCTGTGCCGAACTCTCTTGTATACTCCCGTCAACACTTGATTTGGTCCTTCCTGCCTAGCCCAGAATACACAAAATAGCATTCTTTGTAATACCATTTACTCCTTCAAAATTACTACAGTAAGACAAGTCCTGAACCTTTCTGCCTGAGGCATTCAGGGTACTGTTGGCAGATGTCCCAGTAAAATCAGTGTATTGGCACTTTTTAGTGACTCAGCATCCCAACAACATGGTTGACATCCAGTAGCCTTCCAGTTTACGCCCTGCTGTGTCTGCAAAGGCTGCATTTGCAAAGAAAGGACTCGGGCAACTAAGGAGATACCTCGCTGAGGTGGAGCACACAGCTGAGGCTCTTAAGGGTAACAGTTCCCCTGGTTTGACTGGAAGGTATGTGTTTGTGGTAGGTGTTTAACACAGCAGATCCTGGGACATCCTGATTTCCAGTGTGTATCATCTAACAGTTCTCGTTCCGTTGGATCAGCAGTTAATCTGCTGGAATTGCCTGTTCTTTCTCTTTTTTTTTTCTTTATTTTTTCCTTCTTTTTTTTTTTTTTTTGTTTTTGTTTTTGTTATTTTCATTCTCCAGAGTCTAAAAAAGGGAAAGTGCAAGCCTAAATGAGGCTGCTGGGACCCGTACATTTAGTTGCACAGATTGGCCATCTGCTTTGCATGCTATACCTTCACTCCTTGTTATACACTTATTATGGGAATATTTATTCTTTCAATGACTAGCTGTTTGCTCTTAATATGCTGCCATCTGCATATGAATTTGTTAAACCACTCCCCTTAGGCATATGAAAGTTTGGCTTTCCCTTTAAGGTGACTATAACTATGCAATTAAATTTACCGTGTCATTGTCAGGATGTTCAGCTCCCACATCCGCCGCGGGATGCAGGTGTGGAAGACAGGCTGGGAAAAACAATTTATGCAACTCCTCAGGTGCGAAAAAGTTTGAGTTTTAGAGTGACAGCTGGTAGGGCTGGAATCTGTGTAGGAGTTTTGGAGGTCTTAGAGGGAGCAATATGGTGAAAATAACTGAGGAGGAGCCACAGACACCTCTACGTATAAGTAGGGACAGTGGATTGCTAGGAATGATGAAATGGCCCTGCCACGTGGTGCGTGCCACATACCTGGCAGATTTGCCTTCATGGAGACTACCAGAGGGCTTTAAAGGGAGCTATGTGAGGAGAAGAACCTTCGTGCGTCTTCCTTCTGGGAGGATCCAGAACAAGACCTGCAGTTGAGGGTGGGAAAGACAGGTTCTGGTTTCTGAATTATTTAAACTTTTCAGAGTTGCGCGGTTTATGCATAATTAATAGAGAAAAGTGAAAAAAAAAAAGATGACTTGGGATTTAGGGGTGTTTTTTTTGTGTGCTATCTTCTGGTTTTGTTTTATTTTCCATGCAGAAAATGAATCAGAATAGTGTATTTTCTCACTAATTCTGCTGCTGTTACGTTCTAACTGAATCCTAAGAGACAGGGCCAGATCCCCTAACAGCATCCGTCTTAGCATTTGGCACATGGTACCACTTTTCTTGACTAGCTTGAACTTTCAGAAGGCATGTGGTTTTGAAAGTTAATTAGATTTTCCTTCTCATGCTAATCAATATTGGTAGCGTTTTGTCTACAAAAGAACTTTATCCCAGAAGCATGGATATTTTAAGTGTTTGCCAGAGACTGTCAGCTATCCCTGGGGAAATGATGTGTTCAGACATATCTCACTTTAAATAATTTTTAAAGTAAACACTTTGCTTTGTCTTCCATATGAGTTATGACCCTAATGACTTCTAGTTCTGAGTTTCCTTTCTCAGCGTTTCCTCTCCCCAGACTTCTCCTGACGATAAAGCTGCACAGTGTGGGAAAGAGCCCGGGCTGCCTTTTATTCCTAGGTATTTACCTGACGTGTTGCCAACGTGCTACTATGCTGCTTTTTATATTGACAAATAGTGCCTTGAATCTCATGTTGTGAAGATCAAAACCCACTCGTCAGCAAGGTAGTAGACCAACTATAGTAGAACAAAATCTCAATTACGGGGATAGAGATAGCTAGGCAGTACGCCCAGTACGCCCGTGGGCTGTTCAGGGATGGGTAGAGAAAGCACAAGGCACAGTGACTTATTGGATGCAGTTCAGTCCCTGCAGAAGCATGATGAGCTCCGGCAGGTTTTGGCAGAAAATTGCAAGAGCTTTGAAGAATGCAGCAACTCTACCAATGCCTGTGGTGAAGGCATCCATTTTCTCTGTCTCATGCAAGGAACTCTTGATGAACTTTGTCTGTTGAAAGCCAAAAGATTGACCGGGGAATTTCAGGCATAATGACTTTTCTTGTTGAAGACTGTCTTCCTTTCTTTTTTTTTTTTTTTTCCTTCCAATAAGATGTTGATTAAAGTTGTGGCTTGTGTGTTCTGTTTGATTCATTGCTTCTGAGTTCTTGACACTATATGATATCCTATCATCAACTGGTTTTCTGAATGTTCTCTGCAAGTATTTTGCAAATCACTGCTACATTATGGGCTCACTGTTGGGACCAATAATTTAAGACATATGCTTACAACTTAAAATTTCTTTGTTCATAATGGGAAAGCAGGCAAAATTGTGGCTACTTGAATATTTGGGAATGGTGTTGTGAACATGGTGCTGGAAGACTCTGTGCAAAGGAAAGCTATAGTTCTAGTCCTGCAGGTCTGGGGATATGTTTGTTCCCATAGAGGTCAGCAGTAGTCCTTCTACAGAAATTTCTTCAAGACCTCAGAGCACGGTGCCCTGGAGGCAGCATCAAAAACACCTAGACCAT
Organism: Tauraco erythrolophus; assembly: GCF_009769465.1. Classification (NCBI taxonomy): domain Eukaryota; kingdom Metazoa; phylum Chordata; class Aves; order Musophagiformes; family Musophagidae; genus Tauraco; species Tauraco erythrolophus. Next base: position 111,047,636 of record NC_141465.1, read on the forward strand.
TCGTTCCCAACTTTTAGGTAATTGACCCCTCACTGGGGAATATTCATGATGTTTTGTATCTTGCTGTTTCAGGTTCTCACAAAAATCTCTCTCAGATCTACTGTATCTCTTCTTTATCATCTTTCTTGATCTCTGCTTGCCATCATATCCATCCTGCATCCTTACTTCTCCATTGCCAGCTTTGCTGACAGATCCAGGACTGAGAGTGAGGTTACAGACTTGACTTTATCTGGTTAACATCACTCAGTCATTGGAGAGTCTCTGCCCTCTGCTCTCATGTGATTCTGATGTAGGAATACATAACACAGACATGCAAGTTGGTTTTGTATGGATCTGACAGAGCTTGCTCATTCCCTCTCCATGCTTCACCTGTGACATGCTCATGGGTCACCACTGGGATCCACCTCATCTATCAGAAAACTCTGAACAAGAGTCCTTTAACATTTTAGCTCCACTGAAAATGATTTCATAGACATGGAGTCAGTTTATTCAGAGTGGAAAATGATTTATTTCTGTGTAGTTAATGTACTGTTTCAGAGAAATAAGAAATAATTGCAGAACAATTAGAATTTGTTGGCAGGGGGAAAAAAGTTAATTTGTGTGAAAATTGACAGTAAAATACTAAGTAGGCTGAATTTTCTTTGGATACATGTACCTCAGCATAAGAATTTCACTTATAACACTTGATATAAATAGTGTGATAACACTTCACAGAAGCTCCACTTATCAGGGGAATTCCAACTTCTTACAGAGACTGAAGCATACTGGTTGTCATGCCATCCTTGTAAATATTTTATGTTGGCTTAAGACTCAAGGGCAGATGTCTATTTTTACTTAGTGTTTGTGAAGAACTGTGAACCTAAAAAGCTTTTGGTATGAAACATTTAGCAGTAGCAAAGTCAGTTCAAAGCTGTCTCTGGAAACAGAAATTGTGATGCAGCTTTTTTGTTTGTTTTTATATTATATTTTATGTTTGTTATACTTCTCAGTAAACGTCTGTAATAAAGAGTTGTTCCGAACAACAGCATCCATTCAGCAAAGTAGTTTGGAAGTCAGTATTCAGAAAGCGTAGCCTACCTTTCCCCTTGTCAATGCCTTGCATTGACATCTTCAGCAGTAACTTACTGTTTTTTTTGTTTTTTTTTTTTAAACAGCTACAGCTTAGTATTGCCCACCTGCCGAAAAAATGAGACTTGTAGACTGGCAAAGAGAGCTCATTAGTAGTGTTCATCCTATATTGCCTGGTGTCCCAACAAGCTTTCCTGGATATTTACTGTTTTTTCGAAGAAATGACAGAAAACTTATATTTGGCACAAAACCTGAGGTTCTTAAAACCACAAAAAAATTTTTCATGTGCTCTTGATTAAACTGAGAAAGTTTGAGAGCTAAAGACTTCTACTGTACAGATAATCAGTATAAAGTTGAGGTGCCTGAGCTGCATTGGCCGCTAACACAGACTCCTCAGCTGTGTCCGTGCATTTGGAAACGGGGCACAGAGATTCGGTCATTCAGACACTTTAAAAAAATTTAGCCAGCATTAATATTTATTTTAGAATTCAAATTTCAATAACTTAATGCTCTTCTGTGTTTCCCTGGCAGACTCTCAAAAGCCAACCACACTACCAGCGTGAGCGGCCATCCCTACTTGTCAGCTTCTTCCTGCCTTAGCGCAGGGCTTGACTCGGTGCTGCTTTGCGAGGCCAGCGTGTGACATCACTACTAATTACGTTTGAACACAGAGCTATGTTTGAGAACCAAAGCAAGTAGAGGAAGGAAGCTGAGTGTCAGTGAGTCATGTCATATGAATGCATGGCAAGCAGTTATTGATAACATACAGCCAAGCCACACTGTTGATTTTGGAAGATTTGGCATGGGAACTAAAAGCAGCATCCTGACCTTAGTTGCGATTTGTTTGTATTTAGATTTGCAATGATGCTGGTTTGGTTTTTTGGAAGAATTGTTTCTTTTCAGATACTCGTGTCTTTATTTATCTCACAGTTCTTGCTAGAATAAGGACCCTCAGGGACGTCAACGTTTAATCTGTGTGAACAAGGCATCAGCATTTTTCTGAAGACTGTCTCCCATTTTCTGTGTGAAGGAAAAATGTCTCTTTAGTGGGAGGCACCTTGCCTTGTAATTTCCGTTGTGTGAGCTTGGACATCTGTGTGATTATCCTCTGGGAACACTTGCAGCTTGACACACATGCATCTAGTCTAGCTATTTTTAATCACTGCTTTTCAAGTGTCTGTAGTGAGTTTGGTGACATGAATGGGAATAGTGTTTTCCAAATTTGAGTCCTTCGGTACTTGCTTTTTGTAGTCCCTCAACTCCACTAAAATCTCAAAGTATCATAAAGGTTAATCACTTCCAACTGTCCAGGAAACTTCATTATAAGGCTTGAAAATATTACAGTGCCCATAGAATTTGAATGCAAAGCTGCATTTGAAGATTATAAGAAGTATCTCATTTCTATGCTAAATGTAGCCATGCATATCTAGGAACATATCATACTGGGAAGCAAGTGGTCTTTAAGCTTTTTGAAAGTTATTTTTAAATTAAAATGTTATCATATATGTGTTTTGGCTTAATTTATAGGAAAGGTGATAGTTCTGTACCAGCAACAGTTACTATGAGAGTGGTTCATCTTGCTAGAGAGTTATCCTGATACTTTTTTCATTTCACTCCCTCAGATGAAACTGATCCCAGGTAACAATCTTTTCCTTACCTATCCCTTTTTGTCACAGCCACAGGGACTATACCTTTAGTGCTTACTTTATTGCAAGGATCTTATTACGTCACCCACAAGTCCTTCTCCGTTCGTAAACAACAGGTCTAGGGAAGGCACCCGGCTAGACCTGTTGCTTGTGTACAGAGAAGGACTGCTGGGTGATGTGACAGTTGGAGGCTCTCTTGGGCATAGCAGTCATGAAATGGTAGAGTTTTCGATTCCTGGAGAAGTAAGGAGAGGGGTTAGGAGAACTGCTATCTTAGACTTCCATAGAGCAGACTTTGGCCTGTTTGGGAGCCTGGTTGGCAGAGTCCCTTGGGAGGCAGTCCTGAAGGGCAAAGGTGTCCAGGAAGGCTGGACATTCTTCCAGAGGAGATTTTAAAGACACAGGAGCCGTCCGTTCCCATGTGCCGAAAGATGAGCTGGCCGGGAAGGCGACTGGCCTGGCTGAACAAAAAGCTTTGGCTGGAACTCAGGGAAAAAAGGAGAGTTTATGACCTTTGGAAGAAGGGACAAGCAACTCAGGAGGACTACAAGGATGTCATGAGGTTATGCAGAGACACAATTAGAAGGACCAAAGCCCAACTAGGACTTCATCTGGCTGCTGCAATAGAACAGAATTTAAAATGTTTCTATACATACATTAGCAACAAAAGGAGGGCTAAGGAGAATCTCCATCCTTTAATGGATGCGGGGGGAAATATAGTGACAAGGGATAAGGAAAAAGCTGAGGTACTTAATGGCTTCTTTACTTCAGTCTTGCGTAGTAAGACCAGTTGTTGTCCAGATACCCAGCCCCCTGAGCTGGAAGACAGGGATGGGGAGCAGAATGAAGCCACCATAATCCATGGGGAAACAGTCAGCAACCTGCTGCACCACTTAGACACACAAAAGTCTATGGGGCTGGATGGGATCCATCCAAGGGTATGGAGGGAGCTGGGGAAAGTGCTCACCAAGCCACTTTCCATCATTTATCAGCAGTTCTGGCTAAGCAAGGAGGTCCCAGTTGACGGAAGGTTGGCAAATGTGACACCCATCTACAAGAAGAGTCAGAAGGAGGATCTGGGGAACTACAGACCTGTCAGTCTAACCTTGTTGCTGGGGAATGTTATGGAGCAGATCATCTTGAGTGCCATCACATGGCACATGCAGGATAATCAGGTGATCAAGCCCAGTCAGCATGGGTTTATGAAAGGCAGGTCTCGCTTGACTAACCTGATCTCCTTCTATGACAAGGTGACCTGCTTAGTGGATGAGGGAAAGGCTATGGACATTGTCTAACTAGACTTGAGTAAAGCTTTTGACACTGTTTTCCACAGCATTCTCCTGAAAAAACTGGCTGCTCATGGCTTGGACGGGCGTACGCAAAACCAACTGGATGGCCAAGCCCAAACAGTTGTGGTGAATGGAATTATATCCACGTGGCAGCTGGTCACAAGTGGTGTTCCCCAGAGCTCAGTACTGGGGCTAGTTCTGTTTAATGTCTTTATCAATGATCTGGACAAGGGGATCAAGTGCACCCTTAGTCAGTTTGCAGATGACACCAAGTTGGTTGGGAGTGTTGATCTACTTGAGTGTAGGAAGGCTCTACAGAGGCATCTGGACAGGCTGGATCGATGGGCTGAGGCCAATTGTATGAGGTTCAACAAGGCCAAGTGTCAGGTCCTGCACTTGGGTCACGACAACCCCATACAACACTACAGGCTTGGGGAAGAGTGGCTGGAAAGCTGCCGTATGGAAAAGGACCTGGGGGTGTTGGTCAACAGCTGGCTGAATATGAGCCAGCAGTGTGTCTCGGTGGCCAAGAAGGCCAGGAGCACCCTGGCTTGTATCAGCAACACTGGCCAGCAGGAGTAGGGAAGCTATCATCCCCCTGTACTCAGCACTGGTGAGGCTGCACCTTGAATACTGTGTTCAGTTTTGGGCCCCTCACTACAAGAAAGACCTTGAGGTGCTGGAGTATGTCCAAAATAGGGCAACAAAGCTGGTGAAGGGTCTGGAGCACAAGCCTTATGAGGAGCAGCTGCAGGAACTGGGCTTGTTTAGCCTGGAGAAAAGGAGGCTGAGGGGAGACCTTATCACTCTCTACAACTACCTGAAAGGAGATTGTAGTGAGGTGGGTGTCATTCTCTTCTCCCAAGTTACAAACAATAGGACAAGAGGAAATGGCCTCAAGTTGCACCAGGGGAGGTTTAGCTTGGATATTAGGAAAAATTTATTCACTAAAAAGGCTGTCAAGCATTGGAACAGGCTGCCCAGGGAAGTGTTTGAGTCACTATCCCTGGAGGTATTTAAAAGATATGTAGATGTGGCACTTAGGGACATGGTCTAGTGGTAGACTTAGCAATGTTAGAAATTACGGTTGGACTCAATCCTAAAGGTCTTTTCCAACCTAAATGATTCCATGATTCTCTAAGGAAAACTTCTGTACCACATCTGCCACTGTTAGTGTGTGAAGTAGTTGTAAAACAAGACCTGAAGTGTAATGATCCATTTCTGGTCTCAGATCTCTAACTGACTGCTATTCCAATCGGTGAAAGACACTTGAAAAAACACAGCACAGTATTTGGACTCATGAAACAGTATTTTAAGTGAGGTTACAGATGTAAAATTCAAGGATGGTATAAATCTCATTGTATCGATCAAGTAATGAAGAATACCTTCTACAAATTTATTTAAAACTGGTTTTTTTTGAAGGTTAATAGAATGAGAGAGAACAAAAGGGATTCCTGTAAACTATACACTTCATTTCCTTGGCCACAGTGTAGGATCAGGCAGATCTATGTCACTTCTGAGAGATGTGACACACATCTGTGACACACATCTGTGACACACATCTGTGACACAAGAATAGAATACACTAAATTCTATTCTTGAAGACCTCTGATGATGGAGACCCCACGATCTCACTATATTTTAACATTAGAAAGTTTATTCTTTAAAGTGCACTCTGAAGTTTTGTTGCACTTTAAATTAATTTCCTTTTGTCCTCAGATGTGGAAAAAAGATTATTTTCTTTTTCTTTATGGCATGTGTTTGAAAACTGCTCTCATGTTTCAATCGACTCTTTTCTAAATTTACAATCCTACTTTTTCCATTCAAATTTTCCTTACAACTCACATTTTCTAGATCTGTGATCATTTTTTTTGCTCTCCTCTGGTCCATGCTCTTTTTGACATGCATTGCCCAATACTGAATGCTTCAGGTGAATACAATTCAACAGGAATCACGCTGAAGTTCGTGGAGCTCCATCTGACGCTGGGGACGGATAACTCACAAAAGTAATCCCTCCAGATTCAGCAGAGCCACTGAGCTAGGGGCTTCTCAGTGTGAGAAAGGAGCGCAGTCCTGCTGCTTAGATCTACTGAATGTTACTGCAAACATAATTTTCCTCATCCATCACTTCAGCCATATTATTTTTGCATTTCTCAAGCCATGCCTCTGTTTTTTTGCTGTATCAAATATGAGGTCTTTATTTTCATTTGCAACTTCCTTAGCAGCCTATTCCTTTCTTACCGTAGTCTCTTCTTAGCACACTCCCACACCTTCCATCTCCCTGTTCCCAAATCCCAAATTCCTAGTTTTAAAGAAATTCCTTTATGATTTCTCTTACCTGGGGCTTTAGGAAAATTCTTTGTAAACAGCCAGGACTCAGCGACAATCTTACTCTTACAACCTTCTTAAAACTTTTTCTGAAAAAAAAACCCAACCTGGGGAGAGTTGGGCCACTTGTGCGCCGCACACAGTAGTGCACCAACTCAGCACAGTTGTGGTGATTCTTTGTTGTCTCCTCCTTACATGCTGTTGTCTCCTGTCTCTTTTAGGCTTACAAGGAAAGCTTTTTGGAATATAGGGCATCTTTTATGTATCAGATGAGAAGTACTTCACACAATAGTTTTGCCTATAGTTAATACAATAATACTAATAACAATGCTGGTAAATGTGCTGGAGAGGTATGGCCTTATGCAGAGCCCGCTGTTCCTTGTGCAAGGAGCCAAATATTTCAGAGACGACTTTTATATCCTGATGTGTTTTTTCCAACCCATGGAACTATGCTTTAATAGTATTTCCACAGGAGAGCAAGGTGAGCCAAGGCCCGGTCATTACAGAGCTTTTTCCGTGTAATTGAGTGGTTCAAGAAAACATTATGAAAGATTATCTTGGCAAAAGATTTAAATGTGAAGAGCAGCTGGTAATCCCATGAAGATCCTGCTCGTCTATAAATTAATACACACCACTAGGGATACTGACAATTTGTCTTGGAAGTGAAATGGTTGAGAAGAGATTTTGGCACTCAATCAGCAAAAGATATGACACTCATAAAAGCAGAACTATGTTTATGACAACGGTTAATTGGTTGGGGATATATTTATATTAATATGAAATCCAGCATCTATTTCTGACATCTTTGCATGTGTAAAAATGGAATTGCATTCTATCGGGAGAGGGAGAAAACTTCTTTTGTTATCTTATCAGAAGAACACAGCTCCTACTGTAAGAACTCAATAAAACATTTTTCCAATTTTATAGGGTTCTTCATTGAAGAAATGGTTTTCTCACAGCCCTCCTCCTTCACCTCCTTGGTTTCACAGCATAATGAAAACAAGATGCATCAAACTGTAACTGAGCTAGGATCAGAAGAACAGTTTTAGTGGGGTAATAGCTGAATACATAGCTTAACAGTTACGTTAGTGGAAGGAAGGCCAGGAGACATAAATTTTTCTCATTTATTTATGCATATGTACATATGCACGTAGATGTAAAGAAAATATGGTTGCTAAACATGCCATTGATGACATAAATATGTTGTGGATAAATAGATCAGATAATCAGGCATCCAGAAAACGGAACTTGCTTTGTGTAGCTAAATTAAACGTAGATTGGTTGGAAGTAGCTATGTGAACTAAGAATAAGCAGAACTTGAGTGCATTGAGATAAAAGTCCCAAATGTGCTTTCTCTGTGACCATCAGCAGCGACAGATGCCACCAGTGCCACCAAATACCATCAACACCCTCCAGGCTGCCTAAGCCACAGGGCACCCGTAAGCCCAATACTTTTTCTGGACATGACTTCAGTCCAGACAGAATGAGATGGCTTGAGTTTGTCCAGGGTTCCTGGCAGCCTGGGCCATCTTGCTGCTGCTCAGCAGCACTGACTGCAGGGTGTATGTGACCTGACGCCGGACACGAGCTTCACAACCAGTTTTCTTCTGCAGTACACCTTGCTGGGACTATGTGAATCATCTTGGCAGCCTGCCTTGACTCAGTCACAAGTCTAATGCATCCCATGACTGTCAAATTGACTATGTGTGTACGGTAGGATTGATGCTACCTGCACAACACCTCTATACATATTTCTGCCATGAGACTCCCAGACAGAAATAAGGTAGTTTTCTGTATTAGTGAATAGCTTCCAAATTAATACCCACCTCTGTATTCCCTGCCTCACTTCTTCCTAGAGTATGTGCCCTTCCCCAGAGAGGCCCTGCCCCTCACCACCTATCTGCTGCAGATCCCACCTCTTCAGGTTAGGAAACCTATTTTCAGCACCAAATTAGGACCTAGTGCTAATTCTTATTTTTATATAACACTATGAAAATCAAAGAGCTTTCTGCTCTGTATTTTCTATCTTATCTGTCTTCAGGTCCAGTCTTCATCATTTATGTTACCTTTTTATGGTGAGGATGATTTGTTGATCATAAGTTTCTTTTGTCTTATTTGTATTATGAGAAATCCAAGGTTTTGGTCACTGTTGTGTCTTTTCATGCTGAGTTTTGTGCAAGTTCTGCAATATTTTTGTCTGTCTGATCTCTTTTTTTGTAAAAGCACCATTATTTTTCTTTTTGAGTGAGTTAAACAACCTCTACGAATGTTCAGGCTTTGTACCTGGGAAGGGAAAGGAGCACCAGAGAGACCACTACAATTTTCTCTTAAGTAGATCCTTTTTTTTCTGCCTCAGATCCCAGGCTGTGACTTTAGACGCAGGCTGAATTGTGATCCACATTGTGACTGAATCTTTCATGATCAAAAGCAAAGATGCTTCTGATTGCAGACCTGCACCCCAGCTCCCATGCCGCAACCTCAGGAAGAAGGGAAAAGACAGTCTTGATTTCACTCTTTCTCTCCTTTGGTATCCTGTGGCATTTCCAGCAGAGGCACTCCATTTTGTATCATCTATCCCTACATCTGCTGTTCAGTTCCAACTGCAATAGGGTTACTGGAATCATTCTGTGGAAACCCTCCTGAGGTCTTTTGAGACAGCATCCCAGGTCAAATTGATATACCGCATCTGCCAGCTCTGACCTATAGAGTGATGCTGATGGATAAGACTATATTTATTTTAGTTCATTTGCTTTAGTAAGCACTGGCTTAAGTGCAGCTTGTGCTGGGTGTAATGACATGCTGCCAAATGTGACTCACATTTTCTCTTCGTTCCCCTCTACAGCAGCCTCTCCAGTTGCTGCTGCAACTTCTCAGCATGAGGAGCAATCTTATTTCTTAATAAACAAACAAACAAATTGGCAAGAACTCCAGACATCTAGATGTTTTGGATAAAAGGCTGTGCTCATTAGCATTTCTCTTGTAGAGAACGGCAAATTGCCAAACCATGCTGTCTGGGACAGAATTTGTACCCTATGAAACTCTATGGCTCTGGGGAGCATGGAAGAGATTACCTCTCCAAGAATAAAAGATTCTCTTCCACATTTGCCTTGCCAGCTGTCCTGGATGCATGACACAATATAACACAATAGTATAGTTCTTTCCTTTTTTTCTAAGGAAAGACTACAATAATAGGACTGCTGTATGTGATTTATTTTATCATATGAATTTTTTCTAGTGTTGGATATACACTCTTGTCTTCAGGACAAGACTATCTGAGAAGCTAACAGAGCTACTGTTGCCACAAACTCTTTGCCTGCATTTCTTTGTCACATTTACAGTATCCAGTTTATCCTCTTTGAAGGTGCGCTGGAAAGATAAGAAACCATTCTTTGCAGTATCTTTCTTCCCTATCATACTGCCCAAATAGAGTAGATCTCATGTAGTTTCAGAATTACAAAGGAGAGAAGTGTAAGTCTCTGTTTCAGTCACCAGTGCGGAAGAGGTGACTGGAGGTCCTGTCCAGTCCTTCCCTTTCATCCAGAGCCCTCATGCAGTTCTTCTCTGGAGGGTTTCAGAACCCACTACAACAGCCTTCAGGCAAGCTGGTTGTTGTCTGCTTGGAGGAAATGTGAATGTATCTGTGCAGAGAAATGCCTTTGGAAGTACCTGCTGAGCTCTTCTACCCCAGTAATGGTAGAAACGATACTAGGGCATGTGTTTGGAAGTTGTGTCCAGCATCAACTACTTAGTTTGCCACCATCAGCTTATCTCATGAGAGCTCTGAAAGTGTAAGCAGGTGAGCTAAGCTGTCTCAGACTAGCTGGAGACTGGTGGAAAATCTAAGATGACATCCTGGTTTGCTTTGAATCCATGAGAAATAACAGGAAATACCAAATTTTCTGTTCCAGAGCCGGTCTGTTTCCAGGCTCTCTGTTCCTTCGGTTTTCATTGGGCCACTTTGCTTTGCCAACCTTCTTCTTAGAGACCTCAGAAAGCTAAAGCAAGACAGTATGAATGTGGTTAGGGTAGCCTGACATGGTCCCATAAAATTCAGGTTGGCAACTGCACCCAAACTGTATCCCTTTGCATCTTCTCTGCCAAGCATGGGAAGTGGCCGGAAAGACAATTTCATCAGGGCTGGGACGTGATTTCTGAGTAGGGCCCATAAATCTAAAAGCAGTTCTTTTTAAAAATATTTGGTTTATATTTTGTTTACTTTCCCTTTCCAGTTAAGTCTGCCTACATGATCTCCTCTTTGCCCTGTATTCGATCCTCATTAAAGCTCTGTCAGCTTTATTTTATACTTTACCCATTGCAAAAAAAAAAAAAAAAAAAAAGTAGAACAAGAGGTGGGGAGGTAAGTTTGGGGAAGAAAGTTCAGGATCTCTTGCAATTTCAGTCTCTATCTTGGGTTCCTCATTGCTCATCCCAGCATGTAAAGCCCTTGTCAGTTGTTAACCGTTGTGATCCGTGAGTCTCGGTCACTCCTGAACTGATCTGAGAGAAATTGTGGGAATTTCCTTGCAGATTGACGTGTTATTAGGGCTTGAGATCTGTTACACGGACTTGGCAGGTTTGTCTGTTTCTGCAGTCGCTTTTGGCTCTATTTCCATCCTGGAGCGATTTTAAATACTCCTTTTCCAAAGCTGGCATTGCAGATACCTGAACAGCATACTTTTTGTAGCACTTGATTTGATTTCTCTTCTTAAGGTTGTTTTCTTTCCTCGCAAATGGTTGTACTCACCTACTGATAAAATTCCTTTTCCACAGTCTTTGATTAATAAGTAACGTGGGCTGTGCTGGCCTGGGAGGAGGTGATACAGAGCAAAGTACTGCATTTTAACATGAAGTGAATCTATTTGCACAAAATTATGTGAAAAGCATATGCTTCCATGTAACTGTGTTCTTGAAATATGCTCCTCTGCTTCTATTAGTTTGATCTGCAGCCTCCCTAATTCTAGTTTCATGTAGGCTTAAGGTGACCTGTTTCTCAACGTACAGACACCCGTCCTGTGTACGACACTGTCTGAATGCAAAGATCCATCCCTGGTGATGATGATTCAGTAGTGTACTGTTACAGGTTTTCTCATCAGTGCCAGAATCATGGCATTATTTAGTTTGCTTTAAAGAGAATCCGTCTGTGAAGTAAAAGGTATAGAAATTGCAGAGATGTTGCCAAAAAAAGAAATTAATTAAAGTGAACAAGAAAAGTAGGTCAAGTTTTGGCCTAGCTACGTTCAAGTTGTTTCTTTTTAAATACAAAGAGCCAACAAAATAGGCAGATGGGGGTACAGAAAAGGGAAATAAGCCAAAATAATTAGCCCAGTGACCTTCTCTTATTTCTGGTGGGTTTTGTATGTATGTGCACTGTGCCATTGTTTTTGATGAATAAAATTAACATATTCAATTTATATCCTAAAAGAAGCCTAAATTCAGTCATTTACTCAATACTGCAATTCCAGTTTAGGGTGCAAGTTTTAACTTTGGAAGTTATTTGTGTTACTTATTTTCTATATCTTGCATATTTATGTGTTCAGATCAAAGATACACAAAAAAGAGAATAGTAGTTTTATAAAATAGCATTAGGACTAATTAAGAAAAGAAAATAGCTCAGAATAATGACATTCTCCTGCGGTTTTGTTCCTATGCCATTTTTAAACAATTGAACATTGAGCCACTCAAGATTAGCTTATTCATCAGCTTTCTAAGAGCTAAATTTCAATGGATTTCTTCCCTTTCTTATATTCTTTCAAATGATTTATATAAAAGAAGGTTTTCACTATATTGGTAAGGGTTTCCCAAGAAGTTTCCAACTAATTCTTAGTTAAACAAATTGAGCAGAAATTTATACTGTAATTAGTTTGATGAGTGGGTTGTGTTGCACAGCCCAGATTATCTGGAGTTTGCTGCTGAGGAAAGTAAAGAAATGAAAAATGAAGGCAAAGAAAATTAAGGCACTTCACTCATGGCTGTTATTTATTACTTTAAAACACAATTATAATTAATGATAACTTTAAAATGCTTTCTAGTGTTACATTTAATTCCTCTTTGGATGTTTGTTAGACATTTGGGGGAGCATAGGGACTTGTCATTTGGATAAGATCCACAGTGTCTTTTTTCAGAATGTCCAGAAACAGGAATTTCAAAGAAGAGCATCAGTACTTGAATAGCCTGGTGAGTTGGCTTACATGGAATAAGCTGCTAACACTATATGGTCTCATCCTCCACCCTGGGAACTTGGCTCATGTGTGGAAATAGCTTTATTCAAGACATTTCATTTCCAAAATGCAATGGCTTGAAAAACAGTAAATCTGGATATTTCTGATATCCAAAAAGGTATCTTAGTTCTTTTGCCTATTGCTTAGCTCTTGCCCTCAAAACCTCCTGTAGAAATGTATGCCATAGTATAATTTCCTGTTTTGTGACAAAGCTGTTTCGTATTACCTTTTCTAAAATCCATGGGTTTGGATGTCCTTGTTCTGGAGTTACAAATGAAGTTAAGACAGTCCTTGATATACCTTTAATTATTTGTTCACTTTTGAACATCTCCCATACTGTTAATTTCCTTCCTAGGAGTGACCATCCCTTTCTTTTCATGCTCTGCCGTAGCTTTTGACAGCTCTGAGTGGTCCCTCTATGAATTCTTTCCAAGTTTGTGATTCTGCATTTGGGAGGAGATGACCAATGCTTCCACGATGTCCTACGTGACACTGCACACTAATTCACAGAAACACGTCACCATGTTACCTATGTCATTCTCCTTTCCACTCTGTGTGTATCCTCACATCTCATCGCCTCCTTTGGCTAGAGCAAGCCAGACAGCAGAGTATCACTGACCTGTCATAGTGGCACACTGCACCATTTCTCTAGGAAATAAACACGCTCTCTTCTTGCTGTAGCTGTCCCAGCTGCAAATATTTCTGTATCCTCCCACACTTCACTACCTGGCCAGTTACTGCTTCCCCGGATCTTGCTTTCCAGCTGCTCATTTAAGATGCTGTAAGCTATTTCAGCTGGGTTAGCTGAAATGGTTTTAAGGGTAGGTCTTGGGTAACTTGGTGCCTTTTTGCTGGAAGAGGTGATGGAGGTGCCCACAAGAACCCTTCCAACAGCAAATCTTAGGGGGATGGAGAGAAGGAGGAGGAGGAGGAGTGGTATGGGCAGGGTCTCAGGAGGATAGTACCTGAGTAGCAGGAGTCAGTCACCAGTGCAGGTGGTACAGCACAACAGAGAATGCATGTTGACATACATAGGTCATTAACCAGCCTGTATCATATTATTTTGCATTACAAAGCATTACCTAGTATTTCTCAACGTTTTTTCTGTCAGTTCTTCTCTAACCCTCCTGTTGAGCATTCAATAAATATGTCTATAAGTGCTAGCTCTGCTGTATAAATCAAATCCTAAGTTTCAGCCTGTTGGAATATGTGTTTTGAAAAACTTGCACAAATCTCTACAGTCTCCTTGGAGGCAGCTTTGATACCAAATGTTTTTCACAGAGATGTATTTATACCAAAGAAAGCAACTTGGCATCAGCAGCTTTGTCTATTAGGATCAACTTGCAAATAGTTTTTTAGAGTATTCACACTTCATATGAGGCTGTTATTTTTTTTTTTGTTTGATTCAAATTTTTCACATTTATTAGGTACCTTCCATAAACCTTGGTACTACAGCAAGGTCAGGTCACACTGCTGCAGATATATTCATGGAACTATTCAGTTAGACAAGGCAAATTCTACACAACTAAAGTTCTGTGGAAGATGCTGTTTCTACAAAATGCGTATGTTGATTTTTCTGACTTTTTACTTGTGAGGGGAGATGGTCATCCCAGTCAAAGGCCAAAACAGGCACGTTTAGAGTGCACTTTATTCAGAAGTTTGTTTTGTCAGATGACTGACACCCCATACAGAGTGACTAACTAGCTCAGCTGTAAATGTTTGCTTTGTAGACACATATTACTAGACAAAATGAATCCCACCTGTGCAATGTACTGTTAGACTAACTCAAAGTTTGTTTTGTTCCATGTGCCAAAATCTAGCATCTCGATGACTGGGATTATCAAAGCATTTATTTTCATTTAAATATGAAAATTAATCAGACATTTCTAACATTGGTTTGTTCTTTTTTTTTTTTGTATCTTACATAATTTTGATTTTTCATTATTTATGACAAAAATGCTGTGATCAAAATTTTGACTTTCTCTTAAGTCATTTTCATTTACCCTTTTCTGTTCTTGAATTGTCTCTGTGGAAATGTCTTAGCTGCTGCTGAGGACACTCATGTTCTGTGACAGGCGTGCCCCTGTGGATAAAAGAGTTCAGGATACCAGAAGATGTCCCTTTGCAGTACAAAGTTTTTCAAGTGACCCTCACTTTGTGTTCCTAGCCCTCTTTAAAATTTTATCTGTTTTATTAACCACTCACAAACAACGTTACTAGTTACACCTAATATCTCTTCTCCAAAATAAAAAAGGCAAAATCTTATTATCTGCAATTATGAGCCTTACTTTTTTCCCAGAATGAAACAGTATTTGTATAACTTCTCCAGCAAAGATAATTGATTCTGAAATGCCAAATGTTACTGGTTTACTGACTGTTTCTCCTGCAAAACCATTAAGGTAGCTGTTCTTTTTATTACAACTGTGTCAGCATCTCAGAACAAATTGAGGAGTCTCTCAGGGGTAAAATATTTAGCTGCATAATGTAGGCTGTTAGATAAAGGCAGTGATGAAGATAGTGCAGTTAAATACTTACTCTCTAATTAGGTTCTCTCTGAAAATAAGAAGTTATTACAGTAAGGTACAAGTTTAATGCTCTCGGTTACTAATACTAAATAAGCTTTCTGATAAAGCAAGATCCTTATACTTGACCTTTCTCTTTGGCTTCCTAGAAATAACTTAAAGACAAATGACAGATAGGCCTTCTTAGGAAAAGATTTTCCCTCTTTCTAAGTATACTTTTACCTTCAAAGTGTATAAATTAAAATCATAAACTATATCCATTATTTAGACACTGCACAGTATGTTCAATATGCCTTGTTCTGTAAGTTAACATTACACTTACGTTATAATACCTCCAGGCTAATAGTATTTTAAAAATTAACTTTGCAAACATGTTTTGAAAAAACATTCCTGCTTTACTAATGTCTTAGAAGAACAGTTGATGTTAAATTATCTCTATTACTGAATTTATAAATCTTTCAAAATAACAAATGCATGTGTTACATGGATAGCCGATCTTTATTATTCTGCTAACAGCAACTACACGATGTCTTTTTTATTAAACTATTACATTTTTTGTTTACTCTTATGTCCAAGATTTAAAAACTGTAATGTGTGGCACAGAAACAAAACCATCCTTTCAGGTAGATATCTGAGAAGTGTAACTGATTTCTGTTACATTATTGTAAAAAAAAAGTCTTACATTAGGCAACAGCTACCCAATTGAAATCACCAGCAATCACTAATGGCACTGTTTAAAATCTCCTGGCTTGTAAAGTCTTTCCATATTGACCTTTTCCTTTATGTTTCCTAGTTTTCACTTGTAACAGCAGAAGAACAAGGTCTGTAATTGTAATTAAATCAGTCTGACAATGAGTCACGCTCTGGCAGTTAAAGAGGAATCAGGAGAAAAATAATCTAATCTTAAACATGAATGGTATTTGCTGGAGGGAAGGGAGGAAGGGAGGTGTATGTAATTATTTTTTTTAAGGGGAATTTAAAACTTGCCAGGAATTCATTACATTTTTTTCTTAATTTTTTTTTCATAATCTTGTGCTTTATGTGCTTCAGTAGAGTGGCTGCTGAAACAAAGTATCTTGGAAAATTAGTTCCACATTGAAATCACCTGTAAATACATATTTCCTCGTGGATGCAAAAAGGCAAGTTTCAGTTTTTAATTACAAACATTGTTAGAGACAGAACTAGTGGCAGGAAAAAGGCTACCTCTTTTTTTTTGCATTCATTATTCCCTGGCACCAATTCAGAAACGGTGAGCATCTGTAGTGGGCACCTGAGCATCTTGTACTGGTAACAGCTGCAATTCTTAAGAGCCATCCGTACAGCCTCCATCCTGGCATAGAAATCTACAACTGGCTGATGCGAAATGCTGAGCTCTGGGGGTTTCTAAGCTCCTCGTCCTCGCTGGAGGTCATGTGGTTGTCTACACAGTTTGTCCTCCATTCATTTGAGATCCAAGCTTTGTTTACGCTTTTGAAAACAGGTATCCAACTGAGCAATGGCTCTTCCCTTTGCAGTTGCCTGTCAGATGTCATCTTCACTGTGGCATCTAGAAAGAAGTCTCTGCTAGGCTCTAAGGTCTTTGATGCAAGGATCATCTTTTCATCCTATACATATGCATAGTTTTTCCTATGTTGTATGTTTCCATTAAAAAGTGATCATATTTCTGTTTGTATCCTGAGTATGGGGTGTTTTGTATTGTAAGTAATAAAAAATTATTACACTATGTTAGTGGTAAGTTGCTCCATTCTCATGTTACTGTCTTGAATTGCTGCTTTAAGCTCATATGAGAAAAGCTCTCACTAGATACTAAAAAACACAGTGACTATCAAATAGCTGGCAGGTAGTGTACTGCAAAATCACAACACAGGATCAAAAGCTTTAAGACTGTTGGAGATAAAATAAGTGGGTACATTCTTGTGTGAAATGTGAAACAGTCCTAGTGTAGAAGGTAGTTTAAGTCTCTTTTTCCTTCCTCCAGAACCATTTAAGATAAAAGTCATCCTAGAATTGTAATTTGTGTGACTGATTATATACTAAAATCGAAGTGTTCTTGCCAGAATGCATTTTAGTCAAGAATGAACTTAGGTTTGCCTAAGATTAGATTTGAATTATGTTAGATTTAGCGTGGAGTGAAGGTGAATATTGTAATGTGCGGTAGAGAAAAATGCAGCAAGAAATCAGACTGTTTTCCATAAAGAGCCTTAAGAATGTTTAGCATGAAGACCAGATGAGCTCCAGGTAGTGTATCATGATAGTACATACACCCAGTGTTTGCTACCTGATTGGAATTGCACAGCTATGCATTCAGACTAAAGGGATACTAAGATTCTGAAATATAAAAAAGTCTGTGAAATAATGATAATTCCTTAAACTCACAGTCAAATTAATTTATAAGTAAGGCATCTCCTCTCTTTTTAAATCATCCAGCCAGAATTATATATTCTCATTCTTTAATCATGTATATGATAAGAAGGCTTGGCACAGTGCATGGATGTTATACTTGATGAGCTAAAATATGGTGTCATGAAGTACATCCTTGTATCTGATTTTCTGCTGTTGTATTTGGTTTAGTGTAAACACTTAGCTATTTAAGTTAATGTTTTAATTCAATGTTTCTTCTTTTCGTCAGCAGTAAAATATTAATAGGTATTCAAGTGACAGTTCTTAAAGACAGCCTAAAAATACTGGAGGGCCTGAATGTGAAAATGCAAGTGGCCATTAAATCATAGCTATTGCTGTAAGGGATGCAACATTTGAACTTAAATGATAAGCAGATCCAAATTCTAGACATTATATAATTAATTCATGGCAGATCTCTAGCAGCTCAAAGTAAGGTTTTACATATTAATGATCTCCTTCAAGCTCTCATAAGTGTGGTAGGTTGTAAATTAAGTCAAGACCTAGCCACCAGTCTTGAGGTACAGCTAATCCTGAGAGAAGGACCTGAGACTTTTTCCATCAGCTGTCAAGTGGCCAGTGGCCTTCGAAGACTCAATGGCATGAAGCTACATGCTTCTGTGGCTAAACAGCTACTCATACTTATTTAAAAGTCCTGTCCTACTGCATCTGCAGTATGGACACGTCTTCAGCTGCATGTCACTACGAATTGGAGCGCAGGAAGCAGGATGACTGTAATGTGGCATCTCTCCTTTCTTGTCATGTCATTACTCCATGAAGTGCAAAACAATTGCTCCAACTTCTGGGTCTTGTAGGAAATCTGCCTAGGACATACCACAGCTGAGAATCTAGTCCACCAGAATCTGCTCTGATAATCCACTGCTAATGCTTCCGTTGTCCACCACTCTTGCTAGCAGAGCTGTCCTCCAGGCCTTTTCTTGGAAAGACATTTAAGTCCCATAACAGAGCAAATTGGGTTTGTTGCATTTTTATTATTTCTTTTATTTGTTTCTTTTTTATATTTTTATTCTGCTTATTATTTGTTCTTTGGAGAGCTACCTACGTCTTGGTAGAACTACTTCCATTTTCTTGATTTAAGTGGCAAATGGAAGCATGATTTGATGCCAGTTGTTTTCCACCGTCTACCTTAAAAGCATATTAATGCTCAGGCAATTTAAGGACTTGCACACGTGGTTGTTTCACATGATTGTGTAATCAAGATACATCCAAAGTGCTCCCTAGCAAGTCCGATTATTCAGATGGAGTTTCTGGTAGAAAGTCCTACAGCTTTTGCCCCATCCGTGTGTCCCGGTGCCACTGACAGCTATTGTTCTCTGTACAGCATGGAGGTCCCCAAGGAGTGAGGAGCTGGTTATCTTGCAGCCGTGAAACTTTGGGAGAGCCATATCACCCTCCAATAAAATAGCAAAACAATTATGTGCTTCTATACGAACGCACGCAGTATGGGCAATAAACAAGAGGAACTGGAAGCTCTTGTTATGCGGGGAAACTGTGACATAGTTGCCATCACTGAAACACGGTGGGATGACTCGTATAACTGGAGTGCTACCATGGATGGCTACAAGCTCTTCAGGAGGGATAGGAGAGGTAGAAGGGGTGGTGGGGTTGCCCTTTATGGAAGGGAAGGTCTAAACTGTTTAGAGTTAAATGTTGGAGATGACTTGGTAGAATGTCTGTGGGTGAAAATCAAAGGGGGGCCTATGAAGGCAGATATTGTAGTGGGAATCTGCTACAGGCCACCCTATCAGGACAGTGAGACTGATGAGCTATTCTTTAAACAACTGGGGGAAGTCTCGCGCTCACTAGCCCTTGTCCTTGTGGGTGACTTTAACCTACCTGCTGTCTGTTGGAAATATAACATGGCAGTCAGGAAACAGTCTAAGCGGTTCCTGCAGAGTGTGGAGGACAACTTCCTATCACAACTGGTCAGTGAACCGACTAGAGAAGGTGCTCCCCTAGACCTGCTGTTTGTGAACAGAGAAGGTCTTGTGGGAGATGTGAAGGTTGGAGGACGCCTGGGGCATAGTGACCACGAGATAATAGAATTCTCAATTCTAGGGGAAGTTAGGAGGGAGAACACTAAAACGGCCAAGCTGGACTTTGGGAGAGCTGACTTTGGGCTGTTTAGAAGTCTGGTTAACAAAGTCCAATGGGAGACAGCTCTCAAGGGTAAGGGGGCGCATGAGGGATGGTTACTATTCAAAAAGGAAATTCTGGAGGCACAGGAGCGAGCTGTTCCTGTGTGCCGGAAGTCGAGCCACCGGGGTAGAAAACCAGCTTGGATGACAAAGGAGATTTGGGAACATCTCAAAAGAAAAAGGGAAGTCTATAAGTCTTGGAAGAATGGGCAGGCATCCAGGAATCAATACAGGGAGGAAGTTAGGACATGTAGGGAGATAATCAGGGGGGCAAAAGCCCAACTGGAACTTAGACTAGCCAGCTCCGTAAGGGACAACAAAAAGTCTTTCTATAAATACATTAATAACAAAAGGAGGGCTAAAGATCACCTCCAGCCCCTACTGGACTCAAGGGGTACGTTAGTCACTAGGGATGAGGACAAGGCTGAGGTCCTTAATGCCTTCTTTGCCTCAGTTATTAATAATATGGTCAGTAGTTCCCAGGTGAGCTGGCCTTCAGTGTCTGAGTGCAGGAAGGGAGAGCAAATCGAAGCTCCTGTGATCCAAGAGGAACAGGTCAAGGATCTGCTCCTTCGGCTGGATGCCCACAAGTCTATGGGGCCTGATGGTATCCACCTGAGAGTCCTGAGAGAGCTGGCGGATGTCATTGCCAAACCCCTGTCCATTATCTTTGGGCAGTCTTGGCTCACTGGGGAAGTTCCGCTGGACTGGAGGCTGGCGGATGTTACCCCCATTTACAACAAAGGGCGGAAGGAGGATCCGGGGAACTACAGGCCTGTCAGTTTGACCTCGGTGATGGGCAAAGTCATGGAACAGGTTATCTTGAGTGCTATTAATGAGCACATACAGGTTAACCGGGTGATCAGGCCCAGTCAACATGCGTTTATGAAAGGCAGGTCTTGCCAATCAAACCTGATCACCTTCTATGACAGGGTGACCCGCCTGGTTGACGAGGGAAGGGCTGTGGATGTAGTTTTCCTTGACCTCAGTAAAGCCTTCGATACAGTCTCTCATAGTGTTCTGGTTGAGAAACTGATAACTGCTGGCCTGGATAGGCACACCCTCCTTTGGGTTAAAAACTGGCTGGATGGCTGGGCCCAAAGAGTGGTGGTAAATGGGGCTAAATCCGGCTGGAGGCCGGTCACCAGTGGGGTTCCCCAGGGCTCAGTGCTGGGTCCAGTTCTGTTTAACATCTTTATCAATGACCTGGATGAGGGGATTGAATGTACCCTCAGTAAATTTGCGGACGACACCAAGCTGGGAGGCTGTGTTGATCTGCTTGAGGGTAGGGAGGCTCTTCAGAGGGATTTGAACAGACTGGATCGTTGGGCTGAGGCCAATGGCATGAGCTTTAATAAGGCCAAGTGCAGAGTCCTTCACTTGGGGTATAAAAACCCCAAGCATCGCTATAGGCTCGGGGAAGAGTGGCTGGAGAGCTGCCTGGCGGAGAAGGACCTGGGGGTGTTGGTTGACTACCGGCTTGGTATGAGCCAGCAGTGTGCCCAGGTGGCCAAAAAGGCCAATGGGATACTGGCGTGTATCAAGAATAGTGTGACCAGCAGGAGCAGGGAAGTGATCCTGCCCCTGTACTCGGCACTGGTGAGGCCGCACCTGGAATATTGTGTCCAGTTTTGGGCCCCTCGCTTTAAGAGAGATATTGAGCTCCTGGAGCGAGTCCAAAGAAGGGCGACTAAACTGGTCAAGGGGCTGGAAAATAAAACTTATGAGGAGCGGCTGAGGGAGTTGGGGCTGTTTAGCCTGGAGAAGAGGAGGCTGAGGGGAGACCTGATTACGGCCTATAAATACTTGAGAAGGGATGGTGGGGAGGTGGGGGAAGGGCTCTTTACATTAGTGATGGGTGATAGAACAAGAGGAAATGGACATAAGCTTAGTCAGGGGAGATTCAGGTTGGATGTTAGGAAGTATTTCTTCTCTGAAACGGTTGTCAGCCACTGGAATAGGCTGCCCAGGGAGGTGGTTGAGTCCCCATCCCTGGATGTGTTTAAGAATAGGGTGGATGATCTACTTGAGGATATGGTTTAATGGGGATTAGGGATGGTTGGACTTGATGATCTCTAAGGTCTTTTCCAACCTAGAAATCTATGAAATCTATGAAATCTATGAAATTACTAATCAAATGCATGTCTCCATGCTGCAACAGAATTCAAGCTGTAAAGATAGAGAGGCCTCTCAGCATCCAGTTTTCCAGCAGCTGGTGTCACCAAGGTTATTGACAGGTGTGCATTTTTGACAATAGTCCAGAAGCCTGGTCAGAGGATGTAGGAAGCTGAAATTTCTTTCTTGCATTAGTTAGTCGGTTTTGCCCACTGAGAGGCCCTTTACGAATGTTTCACATTTAACTAATTCTTCCTGGGACATTAAAATACACCAGTTAGGAAATACTTTTAAAAACAAAATAACAACAGCCACTTCCTGAGTTCAGATCTTGTGTTGTGAATTAGTATTATTTTTAGTCATTAAGGTTGAGTGAATAAAACTGTACAGAGGATAGATGTGGATCAGTAGGTGCATCCTTTACTGTAGAGTTTTTCCATTTTCAGAATTGACAGCAATAATTTTCACTTCAAACAATTAGTCGTGTTGGACCTGATTTTCAGTTCGTATAAATCAGACCTACCTTGATTTAAGAGTAGCTGAAGCAATGGTGGTTTTGGTCTAATCGGTGCTTCTCAAAAGATGAATAGTGCCTTAAATCTAACTGTAAAACCAAATTTCAAGCAGTGACCATTAAGCTGAATTATGAAATGGAAAACAGAGAAGGATGATATTTATGTCACAGTGATTATGGACAAGTTATGCAAGGTGATAGAAAAGTATGCATTAATTCTGTCAGCATTTAGTTGTAGTCATATGCATATCATACACATGTGAGCAGTATAAAAATTATGCAACACATTTGCATAAACTTTAGGCAATGCTATGAAATATTTCTTATTTTAATTTTCTGAAACCTGCCCAATACCGCTTTTTTTGGAATTATATGATCTTAAATTCAGTTCAGAGATTGTACTGAGCTACTCAGAACAGTAACACTGTGAGAAGATTGTGGAGCTTTCTACTAAAGGATCCTTGAATAATTTTAGGAAGGTCATAGTGCTTAGCTACAAAAAGGAAAAAAAAAAAAAAAGGAAGAGAACTGAAATGTTTGTCTGCATTGCAGAGAAGCATAAAATCAGTTAATCATATAAGAGTATAAGGTTTGGAGATAGTTGTGTGAATATATTTGTTTTGGCTGTCCATGACAGCTGTGGAATAATACATGCCAATTTAAAAACCTCTCTGTGGGAGTTGAGTTATTTTATCCTATTTCAAGAAGTAAAGTATGTCTTTTTTTTTGGTTTAAAATAGCTTGAGTCAGTAGTACATATATTTAAACGAGTTTGAAGCTGCTTCAGGCTATGCAAGAATGCATGTGTGTGTGTGTGAAGTGAGTGAGTGAGAGAGACGGGGAGAGAATTTGAGCCTGTTGTGAGAGAAAGATTCGTGCAGGCAATTAAGTATCTGATTAGGATTTTTGTCCATAATTTTAAACATGGTATGATACAGAGAAGTCAATATGTTAATGCTTCTGTATAGACATTTTACGATATCTGAATGATAAGAAGTTATAAATGATAAAATATGGTTATGGATGTGGATACCCTAACGTGTTTTACATCTGGCTTTCAGCTAGGCTTTGGACATGTATATTAGCAGTGCTACAGATGCCCAAGTTAAAAATCAAACTGATTGTGGGTCTGGTCTGGGGAGCAGTAATCCATGTGTCACTGTAGGAGTGGAGATGCTCATGAGTAGCTGAAAAACATCCCTTCCTTCATTCAGTCAGTGCTGCACTGACTTGCTGGAGATCACAGATTAAGCCAGCAGCACCTTCAGTATATGGGCACACAGATTTCTTAGCTCTCAGAACCTTAGCAATTTTTTTGAAGGGAAAAAATTAGGAGTGTGAGTGAATCAGAGGCAAATATATATGTATATATATGGGTATATACTTATTTGTGGAGTGGAAGAGGAGGTGATTATGGTTAATGCATTACATGTGTGGCAAGTTTTCTGAGGGTGCACTCGATCCCAGTGTCCATGTCGCTGGCAAAGATGTTGAACAGCACTGGCCCTAATATCGACCCTTGAGGAACACCGCTCATCACTGGTCTCCACTTGGACATCAAGCCATTGACCGCAACTCTGAGTGTGACCATCCAGCCAGTTCTTTATACATCCAGCCAGTTCCTTATACATCCATCAAAACCATGTCTCTCCAATTTAGAGATAAGGATGTCATGCAGGGCGGTGTCAAATGCTTTGCACAAGCCTAGGCAGATGATGTCAGTCACTCTTCCCTTATCCACCAGTGCTACAACCTCATCATAGAAGGCCACCAAATTAGTCAGGCAGGATTTTCCCGTAGTGAAGCCGTGTTGGCTGTCACCAGTGACCTTCTTTTTTTCCTATGTGCCTTAGCAGAGTTGCCAGGAGGATCTGCTTCATGATCTTGCCGGGCACAGAGGTGAGACTGACTGGCCTGTATTTCCCTGGGTCTTCTTTTTTCCCCTTTTTAAAGTGGGGGCTATGTTTCCCCTTTTCTAGTTGGTGGGAACTTCACCAGACTGCCACTTACTCTCAGATATGATGGATAGTGGCTGAGCAACATCATCTGCCAGTTCCCTCAGGACCTGCAGTTCCCTCAGGACCTGCAGATGCACCTCATCAGGTCACAGAAGGCAAAGGCAGAGACTTGTGCTGTGCCGCTGGAGCTCTTGCCAGTGAAGACGGAGGCAAAGAAGTCATTGAGTATCTCAGCCTTCTCCATATCCCGGATAGCCAGGTCTCCTGTTTCCTTCTGGAGAGGGCCTACATTTTCCCTAGATCTCTTTTTATCACTGACATATCTATAGAAGTTTTTCTTGTTGCCCCTGGTGTCTCTTGCCAGATTTAACTCTATCAGGGCTTTAGTTTTCCTAACCTGATCCCTGGCTGCTCAGACAATTTCTCTGTATTCTTCTCAGGCTACGTGTCCTTGCTTTCACCCTCTGTAGGCTTCCTTTTTGTGCTTGAGTTTGTCTAGGAGCTCTTTGTTCATCCATGCAGACCTTCTGGCATTTCTGTGTGACTTCTTCTTTGTTGGGATGCACTGCTCCTGAACTTGGAGGAGGTGATCCTTGAATATTATCCAGCTTTCTTGGGCCTCTCTTCCCTCTAGGGCTTTATCCCATAGTACTCTACCAAGCGGATCCCTGAAGAGGCCAAAGTCTGCTCTCCTGAAGTCCAGGGTAGTGAGCTTGCTGTGCTCCCACCTCGCCACTCTAAGGCTCTTGAGCTCCACCATTTCATGGTCACTGCAGCCAAGGCTTCCCTTGAACTTCACATTCCCCAACAGCCCCTCCTTGTTGGTGTCGTGGGTTAGGCCGATCCGGCAACTAAACTCCACGCAGTCAGTCTCTCACTCGAGTAAAATGGAGAGGAGAAAAATATAATAAAAGAGCTGAGGGTCGAGACGAGAACAGAGGAGCACCCACCAACCACGGTCCCGGGCAAAAGAGACTCAGTTTCCTTAAAGCAAAACAGTTTATTAACAGCTACCTAAAAAGACAAAAGCAAACAAAAACGGTTACTTGAGAGGATAACAAGAAAACAAGCCCAAATCTTAAAAACAACACCACTCCCCCCCCTTTGCCTTTTCTTCCTGGCTCTACCTCCTCCCCCCAGTGGCGCAGGGGGCAGGGAATGGGGGAGTGCAGGTCAGTTCATTCCATGCTGTTACTGCCGCCTCTCTTAAAGGAGAAGGAGTCCTTACACCATTGCCTCTTGCTCCAGTGGATCTCCTACTCACGAGGAAAATCCACAGACTTCTCCAGCGTGAGTCCTACCCGCAAGATGCAATCCTTACCCCATCGGATTCCTCCAGGTGCGGGCTTCACCACAGTCTCGGATTCCTAGGGAGTTGTTGCCACTCGCTCTGGCGTGGGTCGTCATATCGACCTTAAATGCGTCTCCATACAGACTTTACATGCGTAAATGCGTAAATGCGCCTCAACCTGTGCCCATTATCCACAACAGTCTCAGGCTCAGGCATCTCCTTTAAACAAAACACCTCCCCATTGACGGGGGTTGTCCCACGGAATCTAGATGTGTACCGTACTCAGGCTCTGGCATCTCTTCTCGATGTGGATCCTCCACAGGCTGCGAGTGGGTCTCTGCTTGCTCCCCCGAGGACCGCCTTACTGCGAGGGGGAGCACTCGCCGTCTCAACACTGGTTGCAAGGTGGACTCAGCTGCGGCAAACGTTGTCCCGTTCCATCTTCACTGACCTGGTGTCGGTGTGGCCGTGTGTCTCAGATCTCAGTCTTTTCTGGGTGAACTCGACCCGGTGGGCACCCCGGGAGCGGGGCTCTCCCCGAGTTCCCCAAGCGGCTCCACCACCGCCATCCTCAGCGGGTGGCACCAGCCTGGCCCAGGCCGCCGCCTGGCCGGGCGTGAGGGAGCAGGGCCGTGCCCCCCTCCCTTCTCCTTGCTCCTGGGCAAAGGCCACACCTTTCTTGTTCCTTTGTCCCGACTTAGATAGGGCAATTCGCAGAGGCTCCGATTGGCTTAAGCCCTGAGGGGATTGAGAGTTCGGTCTGATGGGCAGCTTCTGCCACTCGGACCTTCCCCCACATCAAACCATGACAGTTGGTGAGAACAAGGTCCAGCATAGCACCTCTTCTTCTTGGTTCCTCTATCAGTTGGAGAAGGAAGTTATAATCAATGCATTCCAGGTACCTCCTGGATTGCCTATGCCTTGCTGTGTTGTCCCTCCAACAGACAGGGGGATGGTTAAAGTCTCCCATGAGGATCAGGGCTTGTGAACATGAGGCTGCTCCTGTCTGTCTATAGAGGGCCTCATCCACTCAGTCTTCCTGGTCAGGTGGCCTGTTGCAGACCCCCACTATAATATCACCTGTCCCTGCCTTCCCTGTAATCCTGACCCATAAACTCTCAGTCAGCTCCTCATCCATGTCCAGGCAGAGCTCCATGCACTCCAGATGGTCATTGACTTAAGAGGGTGACACCTCCTCATTGTCTCCCCTGCCTGTCCTTCCTAAAGAACCTGTATCCTTTCATTCTTACAATCCAGTCATAGGATTCATCCCTCTGTGTCTCTGTGATGCCAATAAGATCCTAGCCCTGCAGGCACGCACACGTCTCTCTCTACCTCCTCTTCTTTATTCCCCATGCTATGTGCGTTTGCATAGAGGCATTGAAGTTGGGCCCCTCATGAAGCTGACTTCCTGGCTGCAGTGCCTGGAATTCCTTTCTGCTGCTACTCAGGTGCTCTCAGCTTGTCTCGGACAAGCCTGATATTATCCCCCTCCTCCTCTCATATAAAGAGTAAATGTCATATAAAGATTAAAATCTATAAAGTTATTACAAGATATAAACCAATCAGCATCTCATCAGTCTTTGCTGTGACACTAGAGAAGTAGAGATGCTATCACACATCTTCCCATAGGTATTCTCAGGAAGAATGCTTCTGCTATGCACAATTTCTGTAGTTTTCAGTAACTCTCTTGAATAAAATACTTTATTCTTCACTTATCCCTGCTTTATCTTTTACTGAAAACTGATGTTAAACAAACCTCTTTTGTTTGTTTTTCCTCAAAAAGCATAAAATGCTGACCAAGATTTTAACTGATTGATAATACATCAGTTGACTGGGAAAAGTGCATTTTTGGTTGAGGTTGTATTACAATGATTAGTTTTATTGACTGTCAAGGAGAATACCTGATACCCAGTTAGAGCTTAGCCATCACGAAACATTTCTGTGGACACCTGATAGTGAAAACAAACAAACTGCTGCTAATGACAGTCTGAAGTTCATTCGCAGCGAAGCAATACTCTGAGCCAAACCGAAGTAATGCCACAGCTCTATCCAGAGCTCACAAGGCTTGGTTGTCCTGTTCTACCATGAATTACTGCTAGGTGCTGTTTGCTTTAGAAGTCACTCATTTTCCATAGCAGGACAGGACAGTCCCCAGCTTTCATGTCTCTCTTTGTTGTTGTGTGACCTCTTGTACCTTTTCCACTTCATTTTATCTTCAAAATAGATATAGCACTTCTTCTTGCTCGAGAGGGTAAAAATGATAGCAATGTGTGACTCACTGTATTGTTCCAGGGTTGTAAAAAACAGGGACTGCTCTCGCTTCTCCCTTTTGTCCATCTCCATTTGGCAGTCATCGCTCTTCTTTTTGTCCTTCTTCCTCCCACCTCCGCCCCATCACATTTCCACCTGACCTCCACACATATATTGTGACAAGTGACACGTTATCTCCGGGTTTTATTCATGCCTTTGTTTATACAGAAGCATAACTGGTTATCTTAACGCAGGACTGAGCATTAATTGGTATTTGCACAGTTCTGAGCATGTTGATGTTAGCCCTGCTGCAGAGTCGAGAGTTCAAAATGACTGAGAGCTCCTGGGACTTGCCAAAGGTAAAAGCATCAGAAAGAGGACATTTTTTGTTTTTATTAGAACCAGATTTGCTGAAACGTGGCAGAACTGTATCCTGTAAGGAAGTGATCACAGAGGGTGGGTAGTGGGAATTAGGTAGGATGAAACGAACACTCAGGACACCATGTAGACCAAACTTGGATACGTGTTCCTCAAACTGTTCCCTTGGCTAAATGCACGAGATGATTGCCTTCAACTGCTTTTCTCCTGACTGTGCAAGGACACAATACTAAGCTGTCAGGTTAGATTTTAAATAGATTTAAAAATATTGACTGCTATAAAAGCCTATTTAAAAGCACGAAAACTGCAAAGTGTTACGGAGAGTTTGTGTAAGTAAAGGAGAGGGAGGTACATCACCATGTTTTACTGAGTGGGACCAGACCAGTTTGGCGGCTCTGGTCACCTTGAAGTGATGAGGGATGTCTGTTTCTGCAGTGAGATGTCTGTATTCTGTCTTGCATGTGTATCCACTTGGCCAGAAAGTGCAAAACAGTGACAACAGATAAGCTGTTGTCACAGCTCCCTTCAGTTAGAACATGAACTTCCACAGGCATAATTTAGACTTTCTGAAAATTTAAGAAAATTACTATGGCTATGCTACAGCAAAGTCATATTGTAGAGTTTTAAGTATCTACATTTATGAAAAATATTTGAATTTTCACTGATCAGAGCTATTTTCTAAATTAATTCCAGTGGTATCACAGGTATCATGATATCTTTGAAGGTGAAGAAGGTACCTGAGCCTGTGATACCTTGGGGTACTTCTTTCATGGTTTGAAATAGAGATATTGGTAGAAATAGTTTTTCTGTTTGGTATAATGTTTTGACAGTTTGTACATTTCTTTATCTGGTTCAAGATCACAGGCCAAGACCAGGTGAAAATGGTTTGCTGAATTTCTTATCTAATGTAATATAGTGAGTTAAATTTTTAAGTAAACACATTTTAAACACACACAAAAAAGGTGTTTTTTCCTTGAAAGCTATGAGAATGAAACATTTCAACAATACCAATAATTTGCTTTTTTGTATTTGATAATTTACTTTCTCTGTTGAAAAGTTGTCAACTGAATTTTTAAATGGAAAAAAGGTGTGGAAAAATTCCTCAATAATTGCACTCTCTAGCTTACCGCTTCTCCTGATTTTGGCATCATTTGCTCTCATCTTTCTGTGGGATTTGTGGATCAGTTGCAAACCACAGCAACATTTCATTTCCCTAATGTGAATGGTGGTATCTGAGCATACCTGCATCTGTTATGTAGCATAGTCAGCGACAGAGAGGCTCTTCTCCGCACAGAAGGTTTTCACTATTCATTACAGAATAGAAAAAATTTCATGTTCATATTTTGATTAGTTGTACTGGGGCCAAATTTAGGAGACCGGATAGTTAGCTCTTCGGGGCTGCCGCTTCAAGATGCCTGTCACGTTTGCAGTGTCAATCAATCATCTGTCCTATGAGGGCAGAGCCGGAGCTATGAAGGATGGAGGTTAAAATCCACCTGCAAAGACCACAGTGGAACAGCAAACAGTGTCATGCTATAGTAGTAGTAGTAGTGGAGGATTTCCCTGCCCATGACAGGGGGGTTGGAACTAGATGATCTTTGAGGTCCCTTCCAACCCTAACCATTCTATGATTCTATGATTCTATGATTCTATGATTCTATGATTCTATGATTCTATTTCTATTGTGTAGAGGAAACCACAGGAGAAGCAAAGACAATGTAGAATGGTGATAGCGAAACCCCCTGATCTTACAGAATATTGACCAAAGCGCTTGCATCAGAGTAACCTGTCAGACAGAGGAAATAGCTGTAACAGGTCTCATGATGAAAGCAACAAATTAAACAGCAGAAACTTTGGGGGGATAAAGGTAATGTTCTGCCTCTTTAGTTTCCCATTTGTCAAGATGAGTGCCGGTGCTGGAGGAAGATGAATAGGCATGGCCAGCCAAGCCACAGGAATGAGTGGCGTCTTCCAATTTCATGGCAAAATGAGCCACTGGGCTGATTTAATATCAGAACTAATACCGTAGAGGTACACCCTAACACTCACTGCAGGTCACTGCTTCTCATGCATTGGAACCGAATCCTTCTTAATAAAAATTTGGGTATAACCACCAGTGTCATAATTGCATGACATTTTGAAATCATATTAGCAGCTGCTGGAAGTAAAAATTTCCCTGGTCTGTTAATATAATATGTTTTTAAAGTTAAGTATGATAAGTTACAGTTGCTAAAATGCATGTTCCTTTACTGTTAGTCTTGTGTCTTGTTTTCTTCTGATTTCACTTTAAACATGGTTGAAATGGTTTTCATTGTTACAGACTTTCTTATCACCTTGCTGCACTTACTGTAAACCTTTTACTTTAATAGTCATTAAAAAGTTTTCAATGAAAATAGTTTTCAGCCAGTTTTGTATTTGATCAAAGCTTTCAAAACTACAGCAACATGAAATGTCACATTACTTTCTGGACTTTTATCAATAGCACATGGACAGAATTGATGCAGATTTGTAGCAAACAGAAGAAAGCAACTGAATAAATCTTTCTATGTCAGTGGTTTTGAAACCAGCACTGATTTTGGTGTAAAATTTGAAAGAAATATTTAGAATAAAGTTAAATACATTTTAAAAACAAGTCTTACTTTGCCAACTAAAACACTAAACTGGGGAAAATAATTTTCAAATGTTCATTAAATGTCCTTTAAAGCTGTGCACAATGATTAAATATGCTTTTATATCTGCAGGCAATATTTACAGTATTTCATCTTTTTAGAGTAAAACTCAGCATATTAAGCAGAGGGTTTTCAAAAGGCATTTCTATGTCCTCTGAATTCTTCTAGATGCTTGAATCCCTTAGGCTCATTTTAGAAATATCATCATAAAATATTAGAGTTCAATTTTCTTTGCACAGGATTAAAAGGTTCTACATGCTAAATCCTCAGAGAAACCAGGAAAAAGACAATTTATATGATTTAACCAGTTTAAAGCAAAGAAATAAATTAGAATCCCTAAATTAGACTTTCTCCATGTCAGCTACAGAGAAATCCACTTTATTTTATTTACATTCCTTTCTTGACAACCCCTTCAAACTTTACATAGCTCTCAGGAAAACGAGATGAAGTGTCAGAGGTTTAAAATGTTGGTGGAAACACTGTGTCTGCAGTGCTTCTACAGAACTGGGCTTGTTTATGACCGGTTTGTTTTGGTTTTGACAACACTCTGGAGTGCAGGTTAGATAGCAGCAAATGTCTCAATGAGCTATGCTAGAAAAGGGAAGAAGCCTTAGAAATCTTTTCGTTGCATCCAGTTTTATAAATGCTCATTTGTAAAACTGACCAAATCTCTGCTTTTCTGGGGTACATGTACCCATTAATTTCGAGTAAGCTGATAAATATTTGGACTAAATGTCTTTTTTGCAGTAACTGGAACCATATTATTTTTTACATATTTGTACAGCTTCGAAAATATAGAACATTATTATATTTGAAGATACCTGAAGGAGCCATCTGTCACTATGACAGCTGTACTGTAAGCTAACACAGGGAAAATATTTTTAATGGTAAATTGTTTAGGATAGGTGTGTACAAGAGAGAGAGTGCTGCAGGACCCCGCAGAGCAGGCTGAGGACACCCGTCCTCTGTGGCACTTGGCTCCCCTGTGCTCTTGGTGGTCTCCTGGGGTCCTGTGACTCAATTAATATTTTGCGTATGGGATCTTTGTACCCGCGGTGAAGTGAAAGCTGTGCTGCAAGCCATGAAGTGAGGGGTTTAGGGAATGGACACATACTGCGTGCCGTGGAGTATGGCGCAAGGGGTGATTAAGGGTACCAAGGATGCAGAGATGGTGCTGGAGGACTTTGCACGGTGGCAAGAAGCAGATCTGGAGGAGAGTCTACCTCTTTGATAGTGGTCTCCGATCTCCTGAACAGTGCTAAGATTTAGTTTGTAGACAGTGAATTGGAGCAGTTGAAAACAGAGCTAAGAGTGACCCAGCAGTTACACAGTGTGGGTGCTCAAGGGCTCATGAATGCACCCCAGCTTTGGGTCCAGTGAGGGTGCTCTGTCCAGTCCAGTAACAAATACGCCCCTGAAGCTACCCTTTGCATGAGCAACAAGGTTGCCTTGATCAGTGCTAGGTATGTTCTTAACGTCTTACGCTGCTTTAAAATACCATGATGAAAACAGCGTGAGAACGTTGATTTCTTAACAACTTTTTCTTATTCCAAATATTAAAGAGCCTAGAGAAGGGGACCTGGACCCACCTTTCCCCACTTGTGAATGAGCAAGTGGACTTGCTCGACTGCAGAGTAGGGAGCTGCTTACCCTTCTTTCTTTCTTTGACCCCATTAGTCATGAATAGTTTGCAGCACAATAGCTCAGCTTCAATGGAAGAAATTACGAGTTTGCTCTCCCCCCTACTTTCTCACCTGGTGAGGAGGCCAGAGCGTTGTGATGCAGCAGGCAAGAGGCTGAATCCCATCCAACCAAGATTTGTCTTCTGTGCTCCAAGTGATTTCTCTAACAACGCGCAGGCTGTATACTAAACATGGTTTCCAAGAACACCGCTGCAGTGTCTGCATTTTCAAGGAAAATTATGAGCGCTGTTGTCAGCCTTTGAAGTTACAACATAAGCACCTAAATCCAGCAGAGGTTTCGAGCCTATACCAAAGATCAGTGCCAAGTCTCTGAGAGAAATCGGATTTCTGACACAGCGGTCTCAGCAATATTTTCTACAGGATAACTTCAATATTGCCACTATTCTCAGCTGACTAATGCTCTCTAGGGAACTTGTAAGTGTAATCCAGACTGAAGATCTCATTGCTGGGGCCGGACAACTTCAAGTTAAGGCTGACGTTGCTGAGTGTCATAATATTACTTCTCCTTTTGGGCTGTATAATTTTATTTTGAAGTAGTAACTAGGATTTTCTTTCTTTCTGTCAGCATATTTCTGACAGGATCTAATAAACCTGCTAATCAGAGGATTGAGTTTTGCATATGGATTGCTGGTTTCCTTCTTTAGAACTGTCTCTCTGTTGCTTTAATTAAAGCCTAGCAGATTATTAATTTGGTAGAGTGAAGAATCAGCAGGATTTTCAGTCCTTATGCTTTGAAGGACCTTTTCCAGCTCCGAGTGCTTTCCTTCTGTATCAGTTAACTGATAGGAAGTCGTATGGACTTATCCTCTCTTCCTTTGAAGGAAGTGGTGTGTTTCAGAGCGGTGCTGCTGGTTGCTCACTGCAGAACGCACGCCTGAAGAATCCAAAGCCTTTTTTGTTAATGACAAATGTCAAGTAGTCCTGTCAAAATTCCAGGGTTTATTTGATAGCAGTGATATTTTTGATACCATATCTATTTTGAATAAATTCTCTACCTTCTTATTAAACATTCTGAAGAGTTATTTACATGCTGGACAGATACACTAATTAACTTTTTCTTTTTTTTTTGAGGATGTGATTTCCTATGAGTGAACGATTACAGTTTGAGAGATACTCTGAAATACCAGTGGCAGATTTGGGCATATTTGAAATTAGAGCATAAAATAGCTAATAACTAATAGGAGTTGATGGGGAAGAGGAAGGCAAAAGACTTGGATAGAATTTGGAGGGGTTTTTTTCTTTTAAATGGTATATGATATTACAAGATTGGCTGGCGTTGCAGAATCCCTGTACTGTTGCAAATTAAAATGGTTTTGAAGTTGTTCAAGTCAACCATTTCATATTCATCTTCTACGTCAGAAAAGAGCTTTTATGTGACAATATGCTTACTGGGACATTATTAAATCATTTAATCCAGTTGTTTGATGAGTTCCATGCCCTTATCACTTATAACCATGAAATATTATGTAAACGATTTTTTAGTGAGTGTGTTTATTTTGCTTGTTGAGTGTATAATGCTGGTGTTTTGCTTCTACCTTCACTTCCACTTACTCTGAGGAGTTAGTCTGAATAATTTCTATCCACACAGAATGCCTTTCAGGAAAATCTTTCAGGTTCTTTATAAATGCACTGTATTCACTTTCTTCCTCCTGAGAAATCCACAGCTTTTCTTCCTTCCTTTGCTCTGTGCCCCAAACACACTTTTTCACACATGTGGCTCTGTAAGTGAAAGCTGGCTTTAATAGGATCACTCACACCCTTAGAGGTGTCCCTGGTTTTAAATATCTATTGAACAGAGATGTTATTTTCATCTTGCTCTACAGGGTTCAGATTCAGGTAATGATTTCTAATAAATTCTCCAGACATCTTGTTCACCTGTATAGGACCAATGAATTTAATACTATAGACTTGTAGGCTATGTTTATAAGGCAATATAAACGTGATCCAGGGACCGTCCCTCACCCAAGGCCAAGTGGCACCAACTGTCCCCTTGTCCCCACTGCTGATGGCAGACTGTGCCATAGCTGGCTTGCTCCAAGGAGAGCCCTTCAGAGGAGTTCACAACAAAGACAGAGCTGCTGAGTCAGGTGGACAAACTTTGACCTCACTGATGCCCATCTTTTATGTAGTGGTGTAGATGAGCCCTCTGAGCTTCACTTCATTGCAAGCTGACCCTTGAACTGGCTGCACGACTGCTGAGGGTAGGCTTGCCTGATTCACAAGACTGGCTCGTCCTGCTCTGATCGTAAAGCGAAGGGTGATGCCGCACAGGCAGGCTTCTCAGGGACCTTCACTCACACAGGTGAACGTGGGATGGCCCTGCTGAGACACAGGACTGCTGAGGGGATAGAAATGGACCCAGTATCTAAGAAATTCCTGGTTTCTGCATGCTAATTTACATGCTTCAGCAACTAAAACATGGTTATATCAGCAGAGTTTATTTGTCTTTGGCTTCTGTTTGACACTTCGACTTGCAAAATTGCTACAGCTGGAGTTGTAAGCAAATGATTTCTGTATTATTCACAGCAGCAGGTGCTGCAACAGCCTTTTGGCTAGAGTTGTACTCTCTTGGTCTATGGTTTCTATATATTTGATTAGATGGTGCCATGCTGCTCAGATGGGATGCTAGTCCTCCAATAAATGTATTTTGTTACACAATCAGTTATATAGTGCATTATCATTATTATTTCCATAAATCAATTTTAGTTGGCAGCTTTCTGTTACCACTTGGGATTGTTCCAGCAACAATTTGCATCCATTTTGTATGGCATCTTAAAAAGATTTTGGAAGCTAACATAGCCTGGGTTTGGTTTTATAATAGCTGGTGCCCTTCTGGCTGCGCTAGAACACAGAAACCAGCTATCCAAGCAGGATTGATATATTTACTTTGATTCACAGATCATTTATGTATTCTTCAAGAATTGCTTATCCCAAGATTCAGTATAGCAATTTAGGCATCTGCCTCCAGTGTGTTTATGCCAGAGTTGAGAAGCTAAAAATCAGGTGCCTGTCCCCACCGGGGTGATTGAGAACAACACAACTTGCTCCATGGTGGAGGAACAGAATCATAGAATCATAGAATGGTTTGGGTTGGAAGGGACCTTAAAGATCATCTAGTTCCAACCCCCCTGCCATGGGCAGAGACACCTTCCACTAGACCAGGTTGCTCAAAGCGTCATCCAACCTGGCCTTGAACACTTCTAGGGATGGGGCAGCCACAACTTCTCTGGGCAACCTGTTCCAGTGCTTTGCAACCATCAGAGGGAAGAATTGCTTCCTTAGATCTCATCTAAATCTACCCTCTTTCAGTTTAAAGCCATTACCCTTGTGTTATCACTACATGCCCTTGTAAAAAATCCCTCTCTAGCTTTCTCATAGACCTCCTTTAGACACTGGAAGGCTGATAGAAGGTCTCCCTGGAGCCTTCTCTTCTCCAGGTTGAACAACCCCAATTCTCTCAGTCTGTCTTTATAGGAGAGACATTCCTCACGCAGAAAGGCAGCCCAGAAACTCAGCATGCTGATGTGGGACCTGCCTGTTCCTTGCAAATCGACACAGCGTGTGTCTGAATTCCCCATTCCTCTGTGGAAGTGAGATGCTTCTGCTAGAGCCCTCTCCTGATGTCTCAAGCACTGACTCTTCTAAGTGATGAATTTCTAGAGAAATTTTGGCTTGTAGTGTCATAGTTCTTGCTCCTTACTCTTTGGGGAACGGTCCAATGTATAAAGACTTGGGGAATAAGTTGGATTTCCTCTTCAGCTAGGTGGGAATCAGAAGCACATTCTCCCTTTCTAGGCTGTGGAAGACCTATGGGGAGGTGAATCCTCCAGCCTCTTCAAGAGCAAGAGCAGAAGAGGTCTGGCACAAGGGTCTGTGCAGGTACCACAGAGCCTGGCACTGGTGGGCCCTCACTGCGGGAGGGGGCTCAGCTCCAGTCTCTGGGCATTTCACCACCGCTGAGCTAAAAATCTAAAGTTAGCCTGGATGAAATCTCTACAAAAGAATTCAGTCCAGGCAAGCACACAGCAGTGTGCAGAAGCCAGAACCGGCCTCGACTTGGAGCTAAAGCCAAGCTACAAATTGCCATTAACAAAACCTCATTTGGACTCAGTCACTCATTATTTTCCCATCTAGAAGTGACCACTTCGCTTGATCCCTGCTTGCTAAGGACAGAGTAACTTCGGCTGCTCCTCAGACAGACCTTCAAAGGGAGCAGAGGCCTTTTTATTATGAAATTGCCTTGCAGAAGGGAAAACAACTGCAGTCTAGCTGTGATTTTCCTGTTATCGAGAGATGCTTAAACAATTTGAGTCATGCTTAGAGGAGGAATTTCCCAATATCTCAGTAAAATTCTTCACTAAATAAAAGGTAAATAAAACCCATGTTTTTATAGACAGGGTCCTATCGAGGCTGCAGAGGCAATATTGACTGAAGGGATAACGGAGCACTTGGTGCATGTGATGGAAAGGTGCAGATGGTCGTCCATATGGGGACAAGCAGATAACAAGAACAGGGAGTGTGTTGCTGCAAGGTACAGGAGCGGCTGCCTTTTCAGCTGGCTGCAGACTGGGAACTTTGCACCTATGTGTGCACTGGTATCTGGAAGAATCAGTTCAGTCTTCTGTTTAATTAAAACAAAATAATTAGGTGGGGTTTTGCCCATTATGCTGGTTTCATTTACAGACTACATTGCTGGGAGAGTTGATGGATCTATGATATGAAAGAATGGGTGATATGCATTTAATCACTGGCAACCACCTCCTCATTTGGCCACTGAAAGTTATTAAAGAAAAAAAAGTAATGGACCGAGAGGTGCATCCAATGTGATGTTAATGGTACCACTTTCAGTTAGCTTGGCAGACGTGAAGCAGGGAGATGAAAAACATAAAGAAAACAACAGAGCAAGTCAGTTTGGCCATGTCCCTCAGACCCAGGGACCCTCTGCTGGTCACAGATGAACAGAAACCATCACTCTACCTCTCCGAGCTGCTACAGCCACTGTGTCCTCTGTTTCCCACTTGTCGGTCCAGCTGCCCACACACGCCTCACCAGCCACCTGCATGCTGCCTCCCTGAGCCCCGCAGGCATCTGAGACACCTTCAGGCACGTTCCAGTGTGCGGGACCTCGTGTGTCCTTGCAGCATGTGCCCTGCTTGTGCCAGAGACTGCTCCTAAGCTCACTCCCTTCAAGACAGGTGAACCTGGTTTGGGAATGGGCACTAGATTGTCCTTAGCAAGCAAAACTAGATATTCCCCATGATTTTTATTGATGAGCTCTGGATTTTATGCCCTGTGTAAAGTGGTGATGGTGTTTAAGTATGACATATATTGTTATCCTGAAATGTGGAACTTATTTGAAGGAAAAAAATCTATAATTATTAAACAGAAATTAATTTATTTCTTACAGGTGCTGTTTCAGAAGCTGTGTAAGGAAAAAGCAGGTAAGACGCTGCATTACTTCTTCAAAGTTTCCCGGTGGCTTGTGTAGACATGCGTGCATTGATGGAGGACCCAGGGGAATCTCTGCTGTTCTGAGTTTTAGTTATTTAGTGCAGTTGCTACGATCACTTCTGTGCTGTTGTTCCTGATGTAGTGGTGTAGGATTTACGTGGTTCTTAGGAAAAGAGATAATTCAACAACTTTCGACTTACACCTTGCAAGGTGAGTTCTGAAATAACAGGGATAAAACCAAGTATTCGTTATAGGTGTCAGAGTGGGACTAAAGGGCTTGCCATGGCGCTGGCGGGCGCAGGGCGAGTCGAGGCAGGGTGTACCTGCGTGCTTTTGCTGCCTCAGTGCTCGCACAGCAGCCGAGTCTGTCGCAGAGGCTCGTTAAACAGGCACGTTTACCCCAAAAATGTAACACCCTCCCAGGCCCTGTCCCCAGTGGCAGAGTCATGGTGCCTGAATCACTCCTTAGCATGAGCTCGCTAGCCGATTAATGCGATTGTCAATATTAACAGCGTTGGAGAGTTTGACTATTCTGGGGAAATTATTTAGTTACCGCTGACTTCTGCCGTGCACCAAGATCAGAGCAGTAAGTTGAGTTAAAGACACAGACACCCTGAACCCCACGTACGTTATCATGCCAGGAGCTAAGGAGAGGTTTGGATCGACAGATACACACACAGAGATCCTGATTCAGCAAGATATTTAACACGCAATTAAACCCACATTTGACAAAACCAATTCATTGCAACTGCTTGGATGATTTGCTTAATTGAGGGTAAATGTTCCTTATTAAATTGTAATGAAGCACAATTAAGAAATACAGAGAAAGGAAACTGCTTCCCAGAATGCGGGTTACTGGAATTTAATAGAAGCCCCATAGTTTTACAAAAAGAAATGTTCCCAAAGTCTAAGTGAATCCTCATTCTCACAAAAGCCTTTGCCAGCTAGAAATGTTTCAGTCATAAAACAACTGACCTCTGGAGTCACCCATTTCCGACTGCTTTTTCTGTTTCATTACTCGATATGTATGCAGTGTGTGTCAATTAAATGAAAGCAATTGGACATCGTTGTTGTAGTTACGCCTCTGTCCTTAGACGACAGCATCTTTTCTTGGCCTGAAGGACCAGTTTAAGCCAGTTTGCTAACTCAGTGATTTCTTCTTGCTCAGAGTAGCATCTGTCTCTGCTCTAAATTGCATCCTCAGTTCTTTCCAAGGACCACCTTAACTCTGTTAGAAACAGATGAACGAAGCTTTTTGCAGCCAATGTCACCGATTCAACGGCTCTGCTGGCAAACGTGCTGACTCAGCAAATTACCAGCAGCCCTGGCCTAGAAAACTCAGGTCTCCGTCAGCAGTTTCATCTTCATGTACTTAACATCAGGTCAACAAAACATGAAGGCCGTTGAGCATAGTATAAATACAAGTATTTTCCTTCAAGTGCTGTGCACATTAACTTTTTCTGCCCTATGATTGGTATGTGTATTTGTTCCATGATGGTATTTGCCAATGAAACAGATGCCTGCGCTTTTCTTGAGCTTGATTTAGCAAAATTGTTCTTATTCTTTTCACTGCTTGGATCAAAAACTCTCTGTGATACTGAAGGCTCGCCTTATAAAGGAAAGGAAAACATATCAATGGCATGTTGGTTTTAAATAAAACTGATTATTTTAGCAGTGCTCCCATTTTTACTATGATTAATTTTAGAATTGTTTTACTTTTATGATAATATTAATTTTGTCACCAAAAGAGGTAAAGTTTAGCATCCATCTTTACAGTAGAACATGGTGATTGAAAATTTAATATCTGCAGACATGAAAGAAAAGTGACAAGTCATCTTCTGTCACAGTTTGGTCACTGAGTTGGAACTTCAGTCATGGAAATCTAGCATATGATAGAGCTGGTAATAAATTTATCATGAAAATGCTTCTGGCAGAAAATACCCATTTCTTCAAACTGAATCATTTTACAGGAAAAGGTTAGCAATCATTAATTTCTATTTCAAATGATTTCTGTAAAATAAGTGTTACATCTTGACATGAGATGTTTTAACAGTTTTTAAAGTGAGAAGTTTTGATTTTTATTTGGCTTTGAAACTTTTTGCTTTAAAATTTCTGATATTTTCTCTGCTTTTTGGATAAGAAGTTTTTTCTGTTTTGAAATTTCTCACGTGAGAAGAAAACCCTTCCTGCTCATATCGGTCATAGTACAGAATGCCATACTCTTCTGCTCAAGTTTGTTTTCTGCGCCACTTTTCTTTTACATTATCACTTCTTATTCTTTCTCATTCCCTTTTGTCATTTCTTCTTCTGGCCTCTTTCCTGGGAAAACCTGTCTCAAACTAGAGCTCTCAAGGCCCAGAAGATTCTTTTCCTGGAGCACTGGTGGGTCATAGTGGTGCAGCACCCTGCCCTCCCCACCAGACAGCATCAACCGTTTCAGAGGAAGATGGTTAGCTGGAGCAGGGGATGCATAGGGCAAAATTTGAGACCAGCCCTGCTGCAGCGTCATGAGACTGGGATGGACAGCCCTGGGTTGGGCTGAAATGGAGCTCCACAAAGACTTGGAAATTTATGTGTTTATCTAATTGCATGCTGCTAGGTAAATACAGTGTAATTGGGAGTTAGCTCTAGATTGCGAACCTAGTGTCACCCACACCCTTTAAGATGTAGTTAACAAAGTGCAAAAGACAGTTGCAAGACAGAATAAGTGCTTTGGAGTGGAAAAGCTGGTTTTCATGTAGACAGGGTTACCCTTAGTCTGTAGGCTAGCAAGTTGTCTGTTGGCTTTCTGTAGAAGCAGTAGACGGGAAGACGATTCATGCTTGTGCTTCATGATGGCATGAATAAGTAAGTTTTATGAATATATTAAAAACACCCTTTTCTGTGACCTTACCAAAATCTGTGAAAATACCAGCTTCATCCACTGAGCCGTACTTTCTTTCAGAATGAACATGGCTATCCTGGTGGTAACTGTGGTTCCAACCATTAAACCACATTCCTGCTGTCATTAATAGATGATGTCATTAATAGGACTGCCCCAGTCCCCTCACTAAGCAATAGACCACTCTGTTCAAGTCATCATCATCATCAATGCTTTTCTTCTCGTATTACCAGGTACATAGCACCAAACCCAATCTGCACCACCTGTCCCTATTCTGGACTTCTAACCCAGGAGATCCTAATTGCCCGCTATGGTACTGCAGAGAATGCCTTGGTTAACTGGTCCTCTTGCCATCGGATTGCTGCTGGGTTTTTAGACAGCCTGTGGTAGTTGCTATTAAAACCTGGCTGACCGACGCTATGCATCCTTACTATCTATCTCCTGGTATACCTCTTAGTAAAAATTATTCCATTCAGCTTGAGCATTCGAGTTGCCTAATGTATTTTAAAGTTATCACCGCATAGCTCAAGATGACTAGCACAGAGCATACTTCATCACGGGTAGGGAAAATGAGCTTTTACTTTGCTGGCAAAAAATTTGAAGTCAGATTAAAAGCTGACACATCCTCTATTTTAGTGGTATGTATGAAACGCTAAATATAGCGGCATGCTCATGTATTTGCTGATGCATGGTAATGTAGTCTGCAGCAGAACAGCAATGGGCTGGCAAGGAAGATGGTGCACTGCAGTAATATGATAAAATCCTCATGTGACCTTGACCATTTCAGAAGTACTCTGTGGATAACTGTGTATCCTTGACTGATGTATTATAAAATCCAAACAGAGGCCGTTGTGGTCCCAGGTCTTTAACAAATAGCCTGATCCTGCAATATTTGTCCAGGCGTAACACTAATTGACTTCAAGGAGAGATCTCTGTAGCTTAAGAAACTAGAACTGTGCTATACAGCAGCTGTATATGAACAACTGCCAACAAAGGGCCTGATTCTGGGAACTGAGAGGGAACTGCAGCTCCATCTGGCTCTTGTTAGAAACTGCAGGTGTTTAATTCATCACAAGATCAAACCCATGTACGGCAGTTCCCACTGACCACATATTTTTCTGTCTCCCTGGTCATATCACCTCTGTGCCCGGCAAGATCATGGAGCAGATCCTCCTGGCAACTATGCTAAGGCGCATGGAAAATAAGGAGGTGATTGGTGACAGCCAACATGGCTTCACTAAGGGCAAATCCTGCCTGACTAATATGGTGCCCTTCTATGATGAGGTTACAGCATTGATGGATCGGGGAA
The DNA here is from genome assembly GCF_009769465.1 of Tauraco erythrolophus. Classification (NCBI taxonomy): domain Eukaryota; kingdom Metazoa; phylum Chordata; class Aves; order Musophagiformes; family Musophagidae; genus Tauraco; species Tauraco erythrolophus. The sequence continues at coordinate 111,089,785 of NC_141465.1, forward strand.
GAGCAACTGTCATCGTCTACCTGTACTTGTCCAAAGCATTTGATATTGTCCCACACGACATCCTTGTGTCTAAACTGGAAAGACATGATTTTGATGGATGGATCACTCAGTGGATAAGAAATTGGCTGGATGGTCGCACTCAAAGAGTTGCAATCAATGGTTCAATGTCCAAGTGGAGGCCAGTGACGAATGGTGTTCCCCAAGGGTCAGTACTGGGGCCAGTGCTATTTAACATCTTTGTTGGCAACATGGACAGTGGGATCAAGTGCACCCTCAGCAAGTTTGCAGATGACACCAAGCTGTGTGGTGTTGTGGACACGCTGGAGGGAAGGGATGCCATCCAGAGGGACCTTGACAGGCTGGAGAGATGGGCCTGTGAGAATCTCATGAAGTTCAACAAGACCAAGTGCAAGGTCCTGCACGTGGGTCGGGGCAGTCCCAAGCACAAGTACAGGCTGGGCAGAGAATGGATTGAGAGCAGCCCTGAGGAAAAGGACTTGGGAGTGCTGGTTGATGAGAAGCTCAACATGAGCCAGCAATGTGTGCTGGCGGCCCAGAAAGCTAACCATGTCCTGGGCTGTGTCAAAAGGAGCGTGGCCAGCAGGTCGAGGGAGGTGATTCTGCCCCTCTTCTCTGCTCTTGTGTTCAGCTCTGGAGTCCCCAACACAAGAAGGACATGGAGCTGCTGGAGTGAGTCCAGAGGAGGGCCACGAAGATGATCCAAGGACTGGAACACCTCTGCTATGAAGACAGGCTGAGAGAGTTGGGGCTGTTCAGCCTGGAGAAGAGAAGGCTCCGGGGTGATCTTATTTCAGCCTTCCAGTACTTAATGGGGGCCTACAGGAAAGCTGGAGAGGGACGTGTAGTGATAGGACAAAGGGCAATGGATTTAAACTGAAAGAGGGAAGATTTAGATTAGATAAAAGGAAGAAATTTTTCCCTCTGAGAGTGGTGAGACACTGGAACAGGTTTCCCAGAGGAGTTGTGGATGCCCCATCCCTGGAAGTGTTCAAGGCCAGGTTGGATGAGGCTTTGGGCAACCTGGTGTAGTGGAGGGTTTCCCTGCCCATGGCAGGGAGGTTGGAACTAGATGATCTTTAAGGTCCCTTCCACCCGAACCATTCTATGATTCTATATAACACTTTATGCTCATGTTTTTATTTTACCTTTGCTGCAGGCCCTGGCCAGGAGTTAGGGATTGATCGGCCTGTGAACAGGGAAATGAGTGCATCTCACAGAACCATAACCTGTTCTGGGATTTTCCTCTTGCTCGTGGGAAGATGGAGAAGGTGATCTCTTTCAGCCTTTCACTTGCCGTGGATGCCTGGCAAGTGTGGTGGAGATGGAGCTGAGGCTGTGACCATGAGCTCCCTTGTCCCATCCTCTGCAGGAGAGAGCACCAGCTGGGTTAGACATTCTGCAGTCTATCCCAAGACCTAGGTAGTACTCATGTCTCATGCTGTCATTACTCCAGCTGTAAGAGTTTACTCAAGATGAGAATCTGACCTTAAATGACTGGGGAAAATAAAGCAAAACATCCTCATCCAATGTTCCCGTGCATTTACAGAGCGGGGTCACTTTGACATGTTTCCAACACAAAGTGGAGATGCTTACTTTGGACTGAAAAATGGACAGGGTATTTTCCTCAGCAGTGGTATAGTGAAAGTAAACTAGTGAATAAACCCAGCTGTTTGATGGCCTTGGCCCGTTAACTAGTTAAGCTCTGTATTGCTTAAATTAGAAGTAGGTAGGCTTGGTGCTTGTCCTGCAGTCAGTGCATCAAAGTCCTTCATTTGGATCCTATTCTAGCTTCTCTGCAGTGCCAGTTTGGCTTCCAAAATTAGGCAGTGAGATTGCCTCTTCCTGCCTGTGTGTTCCTTTCATAATCAGAAATGATAGAACAAACCCCTTCTTTGTGCTTCTGAAAAGGCCAATCTTTGCTGCTCATCTCCTACTGATGTATTGGAGCAGCTGAGGGCAAACTGTGATCCTCAGGTCTCAAAAGCAAGAGGAATGAGAACCTTTACTATATATATGTCAGGATGTTGCTGTTTCTAAAAAAAAAAAAAGAAAAATGATGTAGACTAAAAATGTATATGTTTACTGTTTTAGTATGTGAATTATAGACAAAAGCTCAATCTGTTAAGGAATACTCTGAATTTTATATAAGAAACTTCTGTAACAATGAAGCAGTAATGTATAAAGAGTCTTCATACATGTACTAATAGTCAATGTCATTCTAAATATCATCCCCCATTTCACTGCTCCATAGTTCTTTCTGTAACTTCGATTTCCAGGAAACATTTTTAATAAGAAAGAAAAATATTGAAAAGACTACAACTGGTATGTGTTAAAAATAATATCTAGTCAATAATTGTACAAAATATTGGTGGTTTCAGAATGAAGGTATTAGAAACATTTTTCCTAACTCATCGTTGTTTACAGCTTGTGCTCCTAAGGAGAACTGAACACTAAACAGCTGATAGTTGAGTGTGCTGTAGATGGTGATCTAATGCAAATTGATAAATTGCTCTATAGTTTTGCCTCAGTTGGAATTAGGGGGCGTTGGTTTTCAGCAACTACGGTCAGATATGGAGCCATAGGATTCTCGAGTCATTTTCTTCTATGACTGAACAAATGTCTAACAAAGATTGTGGACAAACAGCCATATTCAGCTCCTTTGCATCTGAGCAGCTAACCTTCTTTAAACTGGAGTTTTCCAAGAGTCATGGCAGAGGGCACATTTTGGCATTTAACGTTTATTCCCAAAATAACAAGTGCCTGGAAAATTTTCACTGAATAATAAAAAAACCTAGTGTACCTCTTTGCTGTTTCAATTAGACCTTTCCCTCAGACCTCTCTGATAGCCACAATGCAAGCTATGTCTGTGTGTTTTATTTCCTGGGCAAGGTATGACTTCAAAAGTTTGAAGAGAGAGCAAGGAGAGAGCACATGGAGAGCAAGGAGGTGGTGGGTGACAGCCAACATGGCTTCACCAAAGGCAGATCGTGCCTGACCAACTTGGTGGCCTTTTATGATGGGGTGACAACATCGGTGGACAAGGGTCGACCAACGGATGTCATCTACCTGGACTTGTGCAAAGCTTTTGACACTGTCCCGCACGACATTCTTCTCTCTAAACTAGAGAGGCATGGGTTTGATGGATGGACCACTCGGTGGATAAGGAATTGGCTCAATGGCCGTACTCAGAGAGTAGTGGTCAACGGCTCGATGTCCATGTGGAGACCGGTCACGAGTGGCGTCCCTCAGGGGTCCGTGTTGGGCCCGGCCCTCTTCAACATCTTTGTCGGTGACGTGGACAGTGGCATGGAGTGCACCCTCAGCAAGTTCGCCGATGACACCAAGCTGTGTGGTGCCGTCGACACGCTGGAAGGGAGGGATGCCATCCAGAGGGACCTCGACAGGCTGGAGAGGTGGACCCGTACCAACCTCATGAAGTTTAACCAGGCCAAGTGCAAGGTCCTACATCTGGGTCATGGCAATCCCAGGCACAATTACAGACTGGGTGGAGAATGGATCGTGAGCAGCCCTGAGGAGAAGGACTTGGGAGTACTGGTGGACGAGAAGCTCAATATGAGCCGGCAATGTGCTCTTGCGGCCCAGAAGGCCAACCGCGTCCTGGGCTGCATCAAGAGGAGCGTGGCCAGCAGGTCGAGGGAGGTGATTCTCCCCCTCTACTCTGCCCTCGTGAGACCTCACTTGGAGTATTGCGTCCAGTTCTGGAGCCCCCAACATAAGAAGGACATGGACCAGTTGGAGAGGGTCCAGAGGAGGGCCACGAAGATGATAAGAGGGCTGGAGCACCTTTCCTATGAGGACAGGCTGAAAGAGTTGGGGCTGTTCAGCCTGGAGAAGAGGAGGCTCCGGGGTGACCTTATAGCGGTCTTCCAGTACCTCAAGGGGGCCTACAAGAAAGATGGGGAGAGGCTGTTCAGGAGAGCCAGTTGTGATAGGACAAGGGGTAATGGTTTTAAAATAGAGGGAGGTAGATTCAGGTTGGATATTAGGAAAAAATTTTTTACCATGAGAGTTGTAGAACACTGGAACAGGTTGCCCAGAGAGGTGGTGGATGCTCCATCCCTGGAGACGTTCAAGGCCCGGTTGGATGAGGCCCTGAGCAACCTGATCTAGTTGGAGATATCCCTGTTCCTTGCAGGGGTGTTGGACTAGATGACCTTTGAAGGTCCCTTCCAGCCCTAACGATTCTATGATTCTATGATTCTATGATTCTAAGGTTAGATATTTTAAGGTATGCAAGCAGCAAAAGAAATCTGCACTGTTTTGTAATGTTAACTAAGCGTTACAGCTCTGAGAGGGAGACACACTCATGGAAGAATGAGCTATATAGTAGGAGCCTTTTGTTTTCACAGCAAGCATTTCTAATGGCTAGCAGTTTCAGCAATTTTAGTGTTCCCCATTAGAAAACATTTTGCTCTAGGTTCAGTTTTTTGCTATTCAGCTGTTTAGGATCAACTTCTAAGGAGTAACTTGTGAGGTTTTGTGCTACGTGGAATGATGGGTAGCTCCTCTCTGAAAGGCTCAGGACACAAGATAGATTCTGCACTGGTTTTTTATTAGGAAGTCGGACAGGCAAACACAGAGGAATGCTTCTGGCTGGAACATACACTTAATGTAAGTTATTTGGGGCAATAAAGCTATTGAACAAAGCAGCCAGTTTCTGACCTTTTGCAAAATAGGACCTTTTGTGGGACTGTAGTCAGACCATGCTGCTGTTTCCTGCCATTGAACAACCTGCTGTGGTGTAACCTCTCCTCAGAGGAGATGACCACGGCACAAAAAGACAGTGCCCGTGTAATGGTGACTGGCTATGGTCAGTGACACCAGTTTCCACTCTCATGAGCACCAGAGTGATGAAACCCTTTACTGTTGCTCATGTTAGAATTGAACGCGGGATCTCTAGACATGAACCTCAGCACCTTGCACTTGAGTAATAACCACATTAACCAGAAGGAAGTAATCACTGCATAAGCCTCTCCCTAAATATAATGGGACCACTAGAGGAGGACAAAGAGCCACGTAGTGTTAATGCCAACTACAGGGGCACCTTCTTATGAAACAGAAGAGTTGCTTTAGCAAGCTTTTCAACTGAAAACCATCCAGTCTCTGCCCTTCCTGTTCTCTGTATTAGATTCCATCCAGCCAGCAAGTTACTATGACAGAAATGCACACAGACATGCTGGTATTTATTGAGCACTCAGCACAAGGCAGAAACAAATTAGTAATTTCCACCATGCTGTCAACCATAGCTGAAGTGCAGCAATAGGAGGAGGCCAGAGCTGCGTATGAACACAAAAGATGTGCCAAAGCCATCTCATGTATAATTCCATTGCATATAATGGTATTTAAGGAGAACAGATTTAGATTAGATTTTAGGAAGAAATTCTTCAGTACAAGGGTGGTAAGACTTTGGAATAAATTGCCCAGAGAAGTTGTGGATGCCTCCTCTCTGGAGGTGTTCAAGGCCAGGTTGGACGGAGCCGTGAGTAGCCTGATCTAGTTGAGAGGCGTCCCTGCCCATGACAGGGAGGTTGGATTAGATAATCTCTGAGGTCCCTTCCAGCCTATGCCGTTCTATGATTCTATGATTCTATGATTTGTCAGTTGTGATTTTGGCTCTGTGTCTTTATGAAGGAAGAGCAATAAGAAAGGCAAGTTCAAGAAAACAGATGGCCTAAAAGTTGCTTTATATATGGGTATTATTAAGTGGATCTGAAATTGCTATTCCAGCGTTGGTGAAGTGTTGGCTTTTGACATGAGGTCTAAGAAGGTAATGGCTTTAGGCTTTTATTTGAAATTCGTTTATGTTAGATACATACCTACTCTGGAGTTTTTCTTAGTTCCCAAAGACTCTGTTATATAGGGCTAGTATGTATGTCAGGACAATTTGATTTAAAACAAAAGGACAAATTTTCCCTGGTGTAATTCTTGTGAGAACTGATGGGTTTACATCAGAGTTGGCTGAAGCATCAATTCAATGGTGGTTTAAAATTAAGTGATATGATTAAATAGTCGAGAAGTTTCTCAGCACATTCTGTGCAAGGCATAGGTCTGCTTGATTGCCATGTATGTTTTTAGTATTAGCTGCAAATTTATGAATAGGAAGGACAGGCTACGACATGTGCAACGTTTGAAATTTGGTTTGCATCACTTCCAAGTGGAAATGTGAAAGGAAATGCTGAATTTACTTTTAAGCAAAGTCCGTTAAAAACTCATTTATTCCCTGAACTACATCTGATAATATTTTGTGATTACTTGAACAGTTACAGTTGTCATTGTATATTGCTTAGTAACAACTGCTCTTTTCTGAAATTCTTAGCTTACCAGGGTGTAAGTATTTCACTTGACTTTAAATTCAATCCTTATTTCAATATATGATTACATATGATACGTAATTGACACTAAGATAACACTTGCTGGTGAGAAAAGCTTGCTTTTAAAAGTCAGGAAAATGCCAATCTGTAAGTATCACTGAAGTTATTAGATTGGTTGAATGGTTTTCAAGTCTGTAATTTTAAATTTCTTTTAAATTTGCCTTAATTCTGAGAAGTAAACTGATTCTAGCATAGAATCTCGCAGGTTTATTCTGTAGAATACTAAGTGTTCCTCCTCTGTAGAACCTAATTCTACATCGATTACAGTCCCTGGCAACTTGATGGGGGGTAGGATTAGTCTCTTAATGATGCATTTATAGCTCTATAGAAAATTATTTATATCTGTAAAGAAAAAAAAACCCTTCCGCTTTTCACTGCGTTTCGTAATCAAACAACTCTTCTATGTAGCAGAGGAAATGTGAAGCTCAGGAACATTATATTTCATAAAATGTATATAGTTCTTTGATAAAAGTCTTAAAACTACAACTTACTTGGATTGCTAATTGTGTCATTTATTATTTTTAAATTGTTCGTGCTGAGGTAGTGGCAATGAGTCTCAGGCCCAGAGTAGTGTCCTTTCAAGCACCGTACAGGCAGAATGGGAGTCCTTCCATCACAAACCTTACAGCCTTGTATTTCATCGATGTTCTACATACAAATAGGTGACTGTCAAAACATTTGCATTTGTTTCTAGTTCATCATTCAAATCATTTGTTAAGAGCTTATTTTCGTGCATGTTGGTCCATGAGCTGGTTGGTGTCCAGGTTACGGTCTGCATCTTGCCCGTTGCTCTTTGCTGTGCCCTGTGTCCATGCCAAGCTTGGCACAAGGAGGAGCTTACATTACATTTTGTTAGTGCTGTGGTTGTACAGAGAGCCTCTGTATCTGCTCATGCATGCCAGGGCACTCATTTCAGCTGTTAGCATTGTCTCAGCCAGCAGCAAGTCAAGGCTTCCTAGTATAGAAAAATCAGAGAACAAGCAGCCAAGGCCCAGGGTGTTGGTAGTCCACTCCTGCCAAAGACAGAACAATCTGGGGTGCAAAAACAGAAGGGAGAGACTCAGAGAACTTTTTCTACTGTGCCTGCTTCTCAAAGCAGTGGAGAGGGAATATGGAAAGGAACAATTGCAACATCCCACAACTGAGTGGTCTTCCTTACAACCTTTCCCAGCAGTGGTTGCCTTACTATCCATGCCAGGCCTCCATTGAGAGAAGCCACTAGTTTGAATTTCCAGGGTCTTTAAGTAGGCAAAATGGGCACAAAGTGCACTGGCATCACTAGCAGACTGCTGCTGTTGTCATCTGTTTTATAAACATATAGCACATAAAGTTAGTCCTGCTTTTCACATTCATTCTTGTCTGCTCATGAACACAGTGTCAAAATCTCCAATTTACAGCTCTCTGGACTCTAGTTTGATAACAAAAATGTAAGATGAGTTTCCAAGGTTAAGCTAAACTTCTCCTGCTATGTATTTTCACCTCTTTATAAGACAGAACTGGTGCAGTATACTCAATGGCTGGAAGATGTATTGGAGACCTCGAAATATTCAGTAACTTCTTTTAAAGTACACCTTTTCATTTTTTGCTTTTGTTGCTGTGCTCCTCTTCTATGGCTGCGTAGCCTTGGAATTTTTTAAGCGTAACAACAACTGTATGGGGATGATATCCAACGTATTAAGCTACACATGGGTAAGTAACTAAGTGTACACAGAAATATGTGAGAGTGTCTCTAACTTGCTGTGATTTGTATATGGAACATTGATGTAAATATATGTTGTGCTCCCTTAGTTCTTGATAGACCCTGTGCCTTACAAGCACTAGGGAGGAAATACCTTTAATCTTCAAGCATTAATTTGCAATGGCTACACTTTATTCTTATGCAACACGTTTTGGATGGGCACAGAGAAGTCCTTTCCAGTGGTTTTGTTCCCTTGGGTTTGATCTTTCTTTTACTGAAGTCTGTGGCAAATTGTCCTTGACAATGTCAGCAGAGGCCAAGTGGAGCAATGAAGTACTGGAGTTCTGCGGCATAGGGCTGCGAGATTGTCGAGTATGCCTCGCTGTCCTTTGGAAACCACAGAGCCACCTCTGTCTACAGGGCCGGGCTTATTTCATCATAATCCTTTTAGAAGTTACAGAAAAGCAGCTCCTGGTTTTTGGCAGGAAACACTCCCCACACCCACTTTAGACTCTTTCCTTCTCTTTGCCTCCACTCCTGTGAGCAAAAACTTTGTCAAGAAAGCACGTTTGTTTGGGCCAGGAACAGAGGCAGCTGATACTCAGCTAGTTATTTTGATTGCCTGGCTGGTAGGGGTTGAGGGAACAGATAATGTCAAGATTTCGTCTGCATTCCAGATCTGTTTTCCTCCTACGGTTAGCAGGCGGCGAGTGTGACTTTTCCCACTCAGCTTTTCCCACAGTCAGTAAGACTTATCTGACAATGGAGTTAGTGTGGACTGTCCAAAACTAACTAGGAGATATCTTCCTTTCACCGCTCTTGTGCTGTTATTGCTTATCAATGTCACTCTCCAGCTTAAGTGACTGGTTAATTTACAGGCATACAGAGACAAATTCACTTCTGTTGCAGCTCCGTTGAGTTCACTGGAGTTACACTGGGAACAAGTTTGGCCGTAGGTGTCTGAAAAGCACAAGTGGTAGGAATGTGATACGAACAGAAGCAAGAGCAGTGCAACAGTCAAAACAAAAAGGAAGCCCTGAGCTTTGGCAGGATTCCCATTTCAGATTTCTAGAGTGTGATCCAACAAGGTGTTCATGTTTTACAGCTGGTGCTTCAAGAGAAAAGTTGTTATTCAGCAGCAAAACAATTCCAGTGTCTCCACATCAAAAGGTGGCCCATGTTATAAAAGGACTAGAGGAGAAATAAGTCGTAGGATTTCAGAACACAAATTCTATTGAGAATCATGAGGATCATGCTTCTAAATCTGCTAAAGACTTTAAAAGACCAGAGTGAACCTGAAAAATACTCAACCTGAGATTTTCAAATGAGCCTACAGTAAAATACTGAAATCCCATTAAAATTCCTCAGAAACAGGAAACGTGAGATGGAATTGATACCTCTAGCTTTATCTACAGTCTAAGGTGGCTCTCTAAGCACATCTCTTGTCAATGGCAGGAAGAGACATTTTCAGAGTGTAACGTCTTCAGGTGAAGCAAGTCCTTTTCCATAAGTCTGCTCTTGCACCTCTTCTAGGCTTCTGTTTTTGGATAGAATGAGGCACTCTCTGAGGGACATCCCTCTCTCTCCTGGCTTCCCACTTCCCTCAGTTCTCTTAACAATAGGAGCATAAACTCTTATACCTATTGTTTTTGAAAATTTCTTAGCATTTCTGATTCACAGATTAAGTTAAAATGAATGAAGTGTAAAACCAAGCATCTTAAAGTTATATTTAACTCTGTTAATTAAGTTAACCTGGACTAGCAGTGCAAACAGCCAACAGTGTATCCAGAGAACTTTGTTCATTGCTCTGCACACTTCTCTACACCATGCACATATCCTACCTACTGGTTTTGTCTTTATAGTCTTCTGGACTCCCCTATCTCTGTTCATTTTATCTCCATTTCCTTCTTCACAAAATCCAGTTTTAGTTTTCCTCTTTACCATTTCCATTCACTATTCAGTTTCCTCTTAAATGCACTGTCGCATCACAGTTACTTTTCTGCTCATAATGCCTTACAGTGGTCTTCTTTTCCTTCCTTCCTTCCTTCCTTCCTTCCTTCCTTCCTTCCTTCCTTCCTTCCTTCCTTCCTTCCTTCCTTCCTTCCTGCCTCCCTCCCTCCCTCCCTCCCTCCCTCCCTCCTCTTCCTTCTCCCTCTTGTTGTCACCACCCCATACCTCTATGTTCTCCTCTTTGGTTCTCAATGAAATGGGTGAACGGCTCTGCGAGCTCTCTAAAGCCGTGCATAATACTCCCTTTCTACTCTTGCAATTGGAACAATTTCTTGCTTTTCCTTTCGCTGGTTAATGGACCTATCATGATCTATCATGACATCACTCACAGGTTATGTCTTCTTGACTGGCTGAGGATTAGCCAGCTTTCTGGGTAGTAAGAAGAAACGCTTGAAAACTGAGGACCAAAAGCTGAACTTGCGGATTCCTGTTTATACCTTTAAATAAATCATCTGATTTTTCAGAAAGCATTTCAGAAGTGGCTGATGAATGGTAACCACTTCTGAAAACTGGACAGTGGCGTACGGTGTAAGACTTAGAGGCGTAGTTTTTAAAATCATGATTTTTTTTTTTTTTTTGCCTGGGCAGAGTATTTCCAGACTTAATGGCTGGATGTGATTCTGGAGTCCTCTTTGCAAATAAGTGATGAAGCACGGTTGGAAATGGAGCTGAAAGTGGAAGTGTTGGAATACACTCACCAGGTTCAGCTGTCCAAGGCAGCTGAATGATATCCATATTTAAAGATGAAAAGAAGTCATTGTGGGCAGTGAAAATAATTACTGCTTCCCATACCAATTATCATACATGTTTCTGAAAAAAACAAAGCCAGCTATAATAGGCCCAGATGAGAATACAGATGTAGGATCCAGTATGGCTCTGTAAAAGAAAGAGAAACAGCTTTTGCACAGGAAAACAGGAAGAGATAAAACTTATCTAGGCTTTCCAAACTAATATTCCAGAGACTTTCAAAACAGAGAGGAAATAACGTGAGAAGTCAGTGTGGAAAGGAAATTTTGGTCATAGACCATAAACTTTATAAAAGATCCAAAGACACCCAAATTAAACTTGTCAGTTTTCAGAATGAAGAGAGGCTAATAATAGGTTGCCTAAAAGATTTTTACTAGGACAAGCATCATTTAAAGCTTCATTATCTTGACAAGTGAGTGAACAGATGGCAAAATCTGTAGCAAACTCAAGATTTCCTAGAGTACTAAAGATTAGAAAGATTTCTGAGAACCAAATTCAAATCAGCAAAGCGAGGTGATTTGACAACCTCAAAGCAGATGGGATTTCAATTTACCTAAGTGTGAGGTAATGCCCAGGAATGATCTGAAGCATTCACTGATACTGCATACTTAATGAAGTGTTACCAGTTCAGAAAAATACCTAAGCAACATTATGGACAGCTTAATTAAAGCAGCTCAGCGAAAACAGCTGTTCAATTTGCAGCGCTAGTCATGAAAGCAAATAAAATGCTAATTTACATGAACCATAAAGAACAGCATTGCTGTTATTATAATGTCATCATATAAATTCAGGAGCTATATCATAGTGACGTCCAGCATTGTCAACATTACAAAACTGTCTACAAAAAGAAACATTCAGAGAAGTCAATGATATGCAGGGAAGATACAATCATTTTACTTAACTAATGAAAAATGTTGTGACACTAAATTCCTACCGACCTTTAAGTCATAGGGATAGCCAGTGAATGCGAGATACGGAACATGTAGCACCCTCATGTGCTGGAACTTGTTTCCCCAATTAACAAGGATGATTAAATCAGCAAGAAATTGAGGGCTTTATGCTCACATGTTCTTAAGAAGCACGATGGGAGTGAGCAGGGAAAGGGAAGTACCCACTCTGGGTGAAATTTTTCAGTAAAGCATTTGGGAATTTTTACAATTACTTCAGTAAGTCAAGAATTTCACCATTAATGTGAGATTGTCAGTAGTGTTTGGTCTAAATTGTGAGGTTTTTTTGTTTTTTTTTTTTTTAAAGTATGATGACAGCAGTTCTTGTAGAAAGGGAGACTGTCCCTGGTGATTATTGAGAAGACCTTGAGTTTCATCAATTCTGTGTTAAAAGGGTAATTTATACTTGTACCAAGTACAGTAAGAGCCTACTGTTACTTTCTAATAGTACATGCAACCCACTTTGTGTTTATCCTGCCCAGCTATAAAAGATGAGCTATAGAACAGGAGGGAGGAGGATAAATCCAAATCTATTTAAGTCCTAAAAGAGGATAACGTTTTCCAGATGAAACGGTATTCCTTAGGACTTGACTGACAGCAATGAACTACTTCAGATCACTGCAAAACCATTTAGCAACATTTCTGAAGGGAAATTTGGAATAGCCTCCAGTTTGAGGCATACGAAGACTAGGTTTTGGTTTTCAGATTTACTTCTTACACTTTTTTTCCCCTTTAGCAGTGACATTGACTAAAATATTTTTAAGGCCTGAACTCTGAAACTATGTGTCTGATAATTTTGATCAAATTAACATCAAGGATTACTTAGTATAAATATTCTGTGTTAGGTAAATTAACTGATCTTCTCTCAAAAACTAACACTATGTAAGATCCTGCTGAGTTATAATCCCTTTAGTGCCTACTCTCCAAGCAGTTTGCATCAGTTTTTGTACTGTAAATGATTCAAAACAATTCCCGGAAATGTATAATAATCTCAGGTAATTACTACTGAGCAGATTTATGTCAGCACAAAAGGATGAAAAGCCGTTGAAGTGAGCCTGCATGACAGTAGTAAAAGTAGACAATATGAGCAGCACCAGTGTCTGCAGCACTGTACAGGTGTTCTGACATCATCCATAGGAACTAATTTCACTAGAGACCTTTGCAACGCTGAAAACGAATTTTGGAACCAGCAGTACATAAAAGCAAACTAACATCTTTTCCTTGCCTTCTTGAACAGTCCTGAATGCTTATCTCCTTCATTTGCATGGCACTTAATTGAAGTGAAGGGGAATTGTGTATGTGGAGTCTCAAAAAAGTGTTTATTAATAATAAGAGGGGGAGTCGAGGCAGCTAGAATGCAGTACTCCAAGGAAGTACAAGGGGGAGGCGGAGCCTACTCTATTCTTTCTGGAATCCACTTTTCAAGTAATACTAAATGAAAAAGATGGCCCTTTCTGGAAAGTGAGTTGTGGCATTATCAGTAGAGAGCAGTGGCTGTGACCTCTGTCATCATTCTGGGCACATCGCTGTCCGCAGCAGCAGGTGATGGGGAAACACCTCCTCAAGCTCTCTCGGCCTTTGGTATGCTGGGCCAGCTGCAGGGCGGTCCCTGCTATCCCCTTTCTTGGGAATTAAGTTGTACCGAGTACTGCTTTCAATCCCAAAAGAGAGAAGACAAATATCTGATTATTTTCTAGCTTTCTCCCATGGTGTTTCATGTTACTATTTATATAATAGTAATTTAATGTCACTATTAAAATTCACTTCTGTGAAAAGCAAATGGGTGCATAGCATAGATTTTTTGCCTCTTGCATGCAGAAGTTGCAGTCTATTTGGAAGACCACAATAAGTTATGCTTTGCATGGTGGACTATTTCATTTCTCACAGTCGAATTATTTATATAGGCTATAATTATACAGCAGCACATCAGTGCTCTCATAAAGTCTGGTGCCTACTATGCAGTGACACTTTATAGCTTACCTCTCTGTGCATATGTGGGATATAGTCCACATAAAAATATAACATCGCTTTTTTTCTGAGATCCTGAATCTCAAATGAAATGATGCAATTATGCAACCCCCCTCAACCTGCATGCGAAAGGCAGGAAGAGTGCAAGCAAAGCTAAGGGGAAGAAGCTACAAATTTGGTGTCACAAATATTTTTTGAACTTGTAGTTCACAGATATGCTTTTGCCTACCTGATTATGTGAAGCCAATACTGAAGCAATATTGGACTTCTTTTGATAACTTTTTTCTCCAAAGCTTTCAGTAATGGTTTTAAGGGCAGCACTACAGGCCTGTTCGTGTTTCAACCAAAGAAAGTAAAACTCTCAGCAACTCACAGTAAACCGTTCTCTGCGCAGCTCTAAAAACTGAAACTGCAGTTGTTACTGCTGACTTGTTAATATAACACAGACATCGACATTTCCTGGTTACTGTAAACACTGAGATGCTTTTGGAGTTAATGGAATACAGGTGCTGCCTGACGCTACGAAAAGGTTCTCACAGAAACAGAGACGTTTTTGGATAGAAAGAGCTGCAGATCCACCTAGTCCAGCCCCTTCTTCACAGCATGAATATCCTGCTTCTCAGTGGCAATATCCAGATATGTTAAATGTCATGAAACAAGCATTCTTCCTAAGCTTAAGCTCCTTTATACTACCAGGAACGGCCGTACCACTTAGCCTGCTGGAGCAGAGAGTTCTGTAATGCCAGAGCTGGGTGATGGAGTGGGCTTAGGCAGGCTCTGAGCAGTCTGGGAAACCTTCCCAATGGGGCTGTGGGAAGTGATGCTTACAACTGAATCGCCACCAGCTTTCACTTCGAATGAGATTCAGACAATACTGCGAACAGCCGATTGGCCCTTCTTTACTGCGGAAGCAAGAAGAAATTTAAAATCAGCCTTAATGATTCAAGATCCTGTAGAAGTGTTTAGGTTAATAGGGCTTGGCTTGGGCCTCAGCCAAATTTCGATTCTGGTCATTATAATCTGCCCACCTGAAATTCTATTCCCTATTGCAACTGGGCACAACATTCTTTCTTTCCTGTCCAAAAATGTTAGTGGCGCTGCATTTCAATTCTATTAAATATATATCTTAAAAATCTGTTAAATAAGTTAAAATAGTAGCTATGTGACCAGTAAGGAAGGAAGCCTGTAAAAATCCATAGCTTGCAATGTGTTGTTACTTGGCAATATGCTTCCATCAGCCAGTAGCCTGATTACTAGGAAAGTGTGTGTGCACAGGAGTATTTGTGTATCTGAAAAAAGTTCTTACTCTTATAAGTAAATTAGTTTGGGGAACAATTTCATTGCATTGTTGTTAGAACCTGTTGTCAAGATTGATCTTGTTTTCCTGGGTAATCCAGGAGAGTTATAAAAAAAACCAACAAGCTCCCAGGTCTCTGAACCAATATCCAGATATGGTGTGTGCTAAATTGCCACTGACTGCTGCAAGGCTTTTTTTACACAAATGTTCCAATTATTTCCACTGTGATGGTAATAACAGTTGGAAGTTTGGAAAAAAAATAATCTTTCTTTAGACAAGGTCCCAATACAATATTAAGGAAATGAGCACTTTGAGAGCAAAGAAAGATGTAGTTTAGAATAATAGATTTTTGTCAAGCATCTAAAAAGGAGGGGGAAAATCAGACACCAGAAGCTGGAATGAGAAGAACAGGGGCAATATTCTGTGCTGAGACATTTCATGTTTCAACATAGCCATTCACTTTTTCAAGGGCATTAATCACCTAAAAATGTCAAACTCTTCTCCAGAAAAAAAAACACCATATCTACACACATAAAATGTACTCCACTTTCCCAGTTGCTTAATCATTCAAGAATTGGCTGTTTCTACAGTGACTGGCTTGACTGGCTTTGCCCAGCCCAAGCTTTCGTATCTGCAACATACGATATTTCAAAGATGTCCACAGAGCATCGTACGAAAGGAAGTGAAAGTTTATTGGCACTTGGTTTGTTTTGTCCATTCTTCTCTGCTATGTGAGAAATGTGCAAGAGCTGTTGTGGCTGCAATTCTTCAGAATTTCGGCTTAAGTATCAGCTTCGTTGTCTACTGTTCAGTAGAAGCACTTTGTTTACTCAGACAGTAATCCATCCCATGATCATCGGTGTCACAGCTGCCTCCCTGTCCCCTTTTTTCCCATTCTCACAGAACAGAGCATCCTCCTACTTGTCACACAAGGCCTTCACCTGGAGTTCGTTATTCTCCTGTGACAACTTAGGCTGAGTTAAGGAGACAAGATCGGAGAAGCAGAGGGGTCATTAAAAAATAATCTGCAAGAGCTAGATACAACTAAGATGTGAGAGAAAAGTCCAAGTTAAGGTTGGCCAGAATGTGAAAATCCTGCTTCATGGTAAAACCAGGAAAATGGTAGTTGTTTTCCAGAAAAAAAAATCGTCATTTAAAAAAAAAATTTATTCTGTAAGAAATTATATTTTTGTCAGAGGGAGTTTTCCAGTTTTCCAAATTCGTTCTTGCTCTAGGAGGAACTTTCATCCCATGTTTACCACCTCATCTGTGTTCTCTTTTATTCTGCCTTGATAGACACATTCTGCTCTACTTCAGCGCATCCCAAATGCAAATGCTCTGCTGTCACTATTCATTGCAGGTCATCCTGCTTTTATGTTGCATCAAGTGGAAGCTGCTTGGCTGAAGGCTGAAGGCCCTTCCCTTCCCTTCCCTTCCCTATCTATCATTTGTTCAATATTAAAAGCTTGATTCCCACAGTCTGTCCGTACAGGATGCCAGCTTTCATTGGCTGCTCATTCCATTTTCAAATACACATCTGCATGCTTTCTCTAAAAGTGCCCCTCATGCTTGGGAGTTGGTCCTCGAATGTATAAAGATACCACATTAACTTCCTTGGAGACCCCCTCGCCAACTCACTTTGCATCAGTGCCTCCAAAAACTAATTCTGGTGTGTAACATCAGTAGTTACGACACTGACCAGTATTGGTTTATTGTTCTCTTGTACTCACTCCACCCTTCCTACCCCAATGAGCTCTTCTCTCCACTGGTGTCTTGTTTTATACATAGTTTGTAACCTCCTGAGGGCAAAGATTGTACTTTTACTCCATCCAGTTTCTGGTCCTAAGGGCTGTGACAAATACTACTACTACTACTACTAATAATAATAATAATGTACCATCCTCTGTATGAACAGCAGAAAAGCTCAATTCCCCTCCATTCCCAGTTTTAGCAAGGCAGGGGGAGCACTGTCAAACAGCAGATACTTTGTTGCTGGAGTCTGTATCTGAGCATACTTAGAGCCTTTTCACAGTGAATACTGAGAGAAGTCCCGTTTATTTCAGCATTAATCACTGCGAACAAAGGAGAAAGAATTTGGCCCCGACTAATGAAAGCCAGCAGTGCTCTGCTGTTGACAAAGTGCAAAGTGGTCTTTTCCCAGAGCTTCAGAAATCTGAAATGGAGAAGGATGAACAGATAGGTGCCAATCTCTTCATAAACCGGGGAAGAGTGAAACGGCTTTGTGATTGATCCTCATTAAAGCTACCTTAAAATGATGGTAATTTGTGTATGTAAATAACAAGCAAGGAGAGAGTGCCAGGGAACAAGCTGGAACATTTTGTCCTCATTCACAATGATTCTTATTTTTTTTCTGTCCATCCAAAATGTTTGTTTATTTACTTAGATGTCAAAGAGGACACCTACTCATATGCCCTTCGTGCTTTTCACATAACTTCAGCCGCAGAATTAGTATGCAGTTCAGTGCGGTCTGCTATTAGGAAAACAAGCAATGGAAAACCTCAAATCTTTTCTTCCCTTCCAGTGGTAACCCAGACTTACAACATCACATTCAGGACATTTAGTCTGTGATAGAAAACAAATTCCAGAGCTCTAGGACCCCAGAAGAGATAAAGATCATTGCCAAGGTTATAAATATTACTTGATATATTTATATCTAGGCTGTCTGAGCTACTATTTGAAGCTACAAAAGCACAACACCACCACTTCCAGTATAATAACCTTCAAGAAGCTTCATTAATTTACAGTCAGTTCCTGAAGAATTAGTTGAATTATAAGATTTGGTATTGCACTGGCTAGCATCCGACTGCATCAGTGATCCTGTAGTACTAATTGATTCCCTCTTTTGCTTTATTATTGCTTTTTAGGAGATACAAGCATAAGGAGCTTGTGTCCACTGAACAGCACTCAGTAACCAAGGATGTGCTTTTCTCACACTTTCCCCAGCAAGACGTACCCCATTTTGTTCTTCTACAAGCAAATATTGTGAAGCGGTTAAACTAACAAAAAATCCTGAAAAAAAGAAAAGGAGTTGTACTTTTATTGTAGTCTTTCAGTAGTCTACAAATGGCAAACCAAGATGTAGTCATTTTTCTCCTTCCTTAGGTCTGATTCTCTTCCTACCAGATGCATGAGAGTTTTTACAGTGACTTTATGAGGACTAGATCAGGCTGCATAATGGAATCTGTAACAAATTAAAAACACACTGCTAATTAGAGGCCAGATTATTATGTAGTATCAATTAACTTGGCATTTAATTACCATGGTGATTGGGAGGAACTATAAATCGCTAAATATATAATTAGAACCTGAGACTTCTGTGCCACAATGGCGTCAGAGCATGGGTGTAATTAACTTAGATTTTCCCCCAACATTTTACATGCTTGCAAGATTTTAAGACAGACAAATACCGCTTTCATTCCTGCCAATACTCTGTTATCAATGAGAAAAGACAAATATCACAGTTTAGCTTCTTTTAAGGCAACTGGGAATTTCCTCCTTTCTGTTCATCATATACAGTGTTTTTATTGCCATTACTCTGAACAGAACCATTTTGGCATGACTAGCGTCAAGCAGGAAAACTGCTGTTTCTGTGGAAAATAAAATGTGCTTTTCTTTTTTTTTTCCCCCAGAAATGTTATCCATCTCTTATTCAGGATGTCAAAATGTTTCAAGCTCTAGACACCAGCACTGATCAGTTGGCCACTTATGCACTTAACCTACCAACGAAAATGCATGGAGGGAGCCCAGAGCTTTACCATTTAGTCATGCTTTCTAACATCCTAAAAGGAAGTGAAACATCTTTGACCTGTGAATGATCCCTAACACATACCTTTCTTCAAGCAGGTGGTCCAGAACAGCTTTTATTGTAACTGCTACTACTAGGTGTAATACAACAAAAATACCTGCATTGGTAACTCGAGTTCTGAACAGCTGACTGTGATTAAAGGCGTAAAATAGGAATGGGCCAGTTGTTGCACGAGATAATTTCTCGTTACTCAATAGCACTTTGTGTTTTCTTTGGGGAGAAAAGTACAGTATCTGATCTTGCTACTGGATTTAGGTTTCCACAATAAAGTACCTGAAATTAGTAAGATTTTTGTCGGTGCCTGCCACAGAGTTTGGTCTAGGCTTGCCAGTTCAGTTCTGCTGCTGATTATGAAATGCATCTGTATCACTGAAGTTTATCTCAGTAACCTGCGGTGAGATAACATGGTATTAACAATTGCTAGTATCTCATTGCTAATTAGCTGCACTCAGTAAGCCTGGAAGTCTAGGGACATTTTCGATAAAGCAACATCTTCAAAAATTATATGGAAGGGAAGAGAATGTCTTTTGTTGTATGGCTGTGTTCTGGCCATCACAGAAAGTAACTGAAAAAAACGGGAGATGTATCTTCCAGACAGGCTGGACACGGTAAGAGAGCACATTCAAGCGTGGCTGCCAGGAGAGCAGTGTTGAAGGTTACCGTACTGGCCGACACGGACTGGTGTTTGTGGGTAGTGGCGTAGCAGAATGATACAAAACCTTCAAAACTGATTTTATGATTTCAACTTCAGACTGTGTGTCACTGCTGATCTTTATAGGGCAGCTGAGTACAATGTCAGAAATTAATTTCTCATCTCTACCTGGTTCCTAGCGGATAGGAGCCCTTGGCAGAAAACAGACATTGTAGCTCTTATGTACCGATAATGGCTGTGTTGGTAGGGAATTAAATAAAGTGAGGCAGAGGTCAGAGGCAGATTTACGGGGCAGAGGAGCTGATTGTAGGAACTGTAATCCTCTCTTCTTCCATTAACATTAGCAGGTATTTGCTCTGGATCATGGGATGTGGGAGTATTTACATAATTATGCAGTCCTCCTTCCTGATCTTGGATGCATCCTCCCTGGAAGGCATCCCTTTTCTTGTAAGAGTTTGTCCAGTCATTTGGAGGACACTGTAGCTGGAATTGCAGGAGGAGGAGTGACGTACAATGTCTTCACAAGTCCTGGGCAAGCACATCGTCTCCACTGTATCAGATAGAGTAATTCAAGATTAATCTTTTAAGATGAACCTTTTAAAAACAGGGACAATGGAAAACAAATTCACATTAGAGAGTAAGCAGAAGACATTATTAAAACTGAGTGGTAGTACAGAATACATTCGTTTGTTTGCTTTTAGCTTCTATGGGTATTGCTGACATTGCAGTTACGTTTTTAATTTAAACAAGACAGTGATAACGGTAATGTTTAACATGACTGTTTACCAGAGTATTCAGCTATTTCAGTGTATGGCACTCACTGTAAGATCAGTCTCTTCATTGCACGTCACAAATACTCTGCAAAAAGAGTAAGCAGTAAGTAGTGGTTTGAGACTAAATGTGAACGAAGCCCCTGATGTCCTCCTCAGCTATTGGACTCTGCTGCCAGTCGTGCTGGGAACCTTTCGCTCCGTGGATGGCCAGGATAGGGAAGGGGCCACTGTTAGAAGAGTATTTCCCAGATCACAGAGGAAGCAGAGACTCAAAATTGATATCCTAAATGGGATAAGGGCCCTGATATTGCTCGCTGGTTCATCTAGGGGTGGAGGTATCGGGATTCCTTTCAGTGTGTAAATGTGTGCAAAAGGTGGTTGCCAAGGTTTAGTTTTGAAAGCTTTTAGGAGTGTAAGAACTTGCTAGAGAAGAGGAGATGATGCAGGGGGGTGGAAGAGATGAAGCTGGGAGAGGGAGGTGGGTGTTTAGTGAGTGGAGCGCAGAGAAAGTGGGAAAGAAATGGGAGAGGCTGTGTTGCAAGGACTGTGGCTTGAGAGTTGACAAACAGAGATCTCGGAAAAAAAAAAAACAATTTTCTTTTGGCGAAACTCGCGGCGCGGGTGAAGCACCTATTACAGCTTCCCGACGGAAAGGCAGCCCGCTGCGAGCCAGGTTTTCCGTTACCTCCTGGTGGATGACCTCGCCCGGGAGCGGCAGATGCCGGCTCTGGGAAGCGGGGCTCCGGCAGAGCTGGGCGGCGGGGCTGGGGTGGCGGCCGGCGGCTCCCGGGCGCTGTCCAGGGAGCGCGGAGCCGGCCCGGCGCCGGTGGCCCCGGGCGCGCCGAGGCGGGCAGCGGGAGGCGGCGAGCGGGCAGCGCACGGCCGGGCGCCGGCAGCGGAGCGGCCGGACTGTTCCCAAAGGAAGGGTCACAGGCACACGGCGGGTCACCAAGTTTAGGCGCAGGGCCGAGAGGCCTGCGGTGGCCCGGGCCGTCGGCTCCTGAGCCCGAGGGGCGCGGGGTCCCGACCGAGCAGAGGGCGGGGGCGGCCATTTCCCGCCGCCGACCCCTCACGGGCAGCAGCGGGAGCGATCCTCGGGCGGGAGCGGCCGCGATCCGCAGGCGGGGCCGACGACCCGCCTCGCCCGTGGGGCAGGGGCAGGGGCAGGAGCCGGGCCGGACCCCGGGGAGCCTTCCCCGCCCCGCGGGGGCTCAGGCGCAGCGGAGGGAGGCGGGCGGCCAGCCGCCGGGCGCGGGACGGGGTGCCGAGGAGGGCCGGCGGCGACGCCGCTGCCCCGGGGGCCGGGGCGGGGGCGGGCGGCGCGCAGGTGAAGGGGCCGCACGCCCGGAGCGGCGGTGACGCGGGCTGCGGCGCGGCGCGGCGAGGCTGCCCCGCGGCCCGGTGTGGCGGCCGCCGCCCGTCCCCGCTGAGGGGAACCGCCGCCGGCGCTGAGCGGGGCTGCCCGGGGCGGCATGCGGAGCCGCCGAGGATGAGCAGCCAGCGCCGCCCGGCCAAGGCGCAGCTCCGGAGGTCGCTGAGCGAGCAGCTGCGGGACTCCACCGCCAAAGCCTGGGACTTGCTGTGGAGGAATGTCCGGGAGCGGCGGCTCGCAGGTCAGTCCCGCCGCCCCGCGGCTGCCGCTACCTGCCCGCGGCCGCCTGAGGGAAGACCCCGGGGGGTGTCCTGGTCCCGACGGCGCAGGGGGCTCCCCGCTCTGAGGGGACGTCCCGGGAGGCGGCCCGGGCGCCTGGGGGGCACCTGTCCGACTGCCGCCGCCGCACCGGAGCGCGGAGCCTTCGGGGCTTCAGCCCGGGAGGGACGGAGTGGCCCCGGCACCGCCGCAGCTGTCGGCTCGGATGCGGCTGGCAGTCGCCGGGCAGGTCGGGGTGGTCTGCAGGGGGCGGGCAGGTCGGACCCCTCACCGGCCCCGCGCAGGCGGCACCTGCCCGGTGGGGACGGTGCCACAAGCAGGCGGGCTCAGGGCTAAACCTGGAGGTAGCCCTGTGTCGGAGGCACCTTCTGAGCATCCAAGAAATCAAGAGGGTTGACTGTGCCTCCGGGAAGCGGGCTCACCTGCTCTGCTCGTCCGATCAGTTTTCTAAGTTACTTGCAGATCCGGGTCGGTTCCTCATAGAGTTTGCATGTGAGGAGGACTGCAACTCCCTAAGAAAAATGGTTTGTTTCATTTCAGGCTCTTTTATAGCTTTAGATCACCTCACTGCTTTGGAAAACCAGGCTCCTGCAGTCTTACCATCCCCAGGTGGAGACTAGAAGGACACGGAGCAGGATGGATGCTCCAGTAGGTCTGGTCACCTTTAGAGCGCTGCTATCACAGCAGCACATTCACTGTACGCATGCAAACGTACCGCTAATTTGTGTTGGTGAAATACTTTATGAGTTAAAAGATCTAGAGGGTACATGCAAGTGCAAGGTAAAGTTGTTACACTGGAAAACAATACGTCAAGATTGATGAGCAGAATCATGTATAATGAAGGCTAATTTGTAAAGATGGTTTCCTCTGCCACATCCTATAGCATTGTTAGGAGTTTGGTGACCTTGCCTAGGGCACTGTGACATGCTGGTATTGTATAATACGAAGGTAAATAATGTATGATATGGATGTCTAAACTGTGTCTACAGCACATGAGTTCTTATGTACATACGATTAAAATAACAGATAAAAATTGCAGGGTAAGTTTTTGAAAAAATGAATCTAAAGTGGGTAGCTTCAATAATGAGTTACTAAACCAGCTAATTTTGTAGCCTTATGGTTACCCAAAATATTAACCTATCTTTACATGTAATCTACTTATTCCTATGTTAATAGCAGATGCCAGCAGACATTTAGCAAGGGTACTGTTGGCTGTTTTTTTCTTTTCTGGTCAAAGACAACTATTGCTTGATTGAGCAAAAGACTTGGGCAGGCTGCCATGAAGCTGTAGCCAACTTCTTAAAGCAACTGGGTATTAAAATTGATGGAGTCAGGCTTTTTATTTAAGGTGGAAAGAATACTAATGTCCTGGGTTTATGCGCTGCCATAATTTAAGTGCTATTCATAATATGCTGGTGAGACACTGATACACATGCCCTTTAATTAAATGAATTATCTGACAACGTAACAAAATGTGTACAAATAACATCTGTTGATTCCAGAGATGTTCTCTTGTTGAGCTGCTTTTACGTCTTTGGGATTTTTGTCCTTGGTTTTATATTTATTTGTCCCTCTGGCTCTCGTAGCTGCAGTGCATATTCCTATGCCGCTTCTTCCAGCTTTCCTTAATGAGGAGGCAGGGAATTTAAACTGATCTAAATGTGTCATTATTTGCTGGTTGTCAGGCCATCTTCTTCTCCATCACAATAGATCCGATCCCAGTCAGGTAGATAGTTGTACAAGTTCCCTTTTTTCCCTCAAAGCTGACATTGTGGTTCAGCCCTGACTGACAGTCAGAGCAGCAGTCTAACTGGTAACTACTGTTTAAGGGCAATGACTGAAACAAAACGGAGGTTTAACCTTCTGTGTGCTGTCGTGCTCTAACCATCGAGCCAAATAAAGACTCATGGTTAACTCATCATTGTGATGACGGCTTTGCAGGCACTTTTGGTCTATTTTACTTTTTTATCTGTTTCTTAAGGTTTCAGGCACCAGTTGCCCAACATACACCTGTAAATAAAGTAAGGACAAGACAGCTTAATTCATGAAAATTATGTAATCATTGGGGCTGGACGAGGTGCACGGAGCCCTCTAGTCCAGCCTCTGGCTCAGAGCAGGATCAGCAATGGGAGCAGGGCAGGTTGCTCAGGGCTTTCCCTGGTGCTCCTCAGGAGGAGTTTCTGCCCCGATGCCCATGTGCTGGAGCAGAGGGCAGCAGTACAGGGTTGGGCAGCAGGTGTGTGAGCTAGAGCAAGGAGCTCAGCCTTGGCTAGAGCAAGGAGAGAACTGAACCTTGGCTCAGCTCCTCTCAAAGAGGCAGACAGCATGGCTGGGTTGCTGTGGAAAGTAAGCTGTGCATAAAAGGACCGCTACAGTGTGCTACCTCTCTCCCTCCCTCGCCCTTTGCAGCAGAGGTGATGAGCAGCAGCCTGGCTCCCGACATGCTCCTGGGGCAGGGCTGCTCCGTACTGTCTCTTATTCAGGATGGATCTGTGGTACCCAGCAGCACTTAGTCACTCTTTCTGATTCACTGACCAGGATTTGTTTTTTCAACAATGAGTTTACTCGCTACAGTGCCACAAATGCCAGCCTTAGTTTTTCTGTGCTTTTCATAACTTTTGCAGAGGTAGTTTGTGTTCCCACTCTGCTTATGGTTTAAGTTAGGATACACAAACCAATTGGGAAATGAACCAGAATTTTAACTCCCTTGTTGGCGTGGGGACCTATTTGTCTGAAAAGTTATATAAAGTTATGTAAAATGCTGTTGGTTTAGTGTAATTCTGAACCACTATGCCATTACTGAAAGCCATTACTTTAGGAATTTGACTTGTGTATTTAACAGACTCTTTAAAAAAGTGATGAACCTCAGGTGACTCAGGTCCCTGCTCAAATCGTGATCGCCTGTTACAGTAAACACAACAAGTTGTAGTCGTTACATCCATTGTATGTAGGTGAAAAGTGCCACCTTCCATCTGGCATTCTTTCCGTTGCTGTACACTAAAAAAAAAATTACAAAGAATATATTTAAGCTTTGAATCTTGGTACTTCAAAGTCAGGAAACACCAGAGGTGAGGGAGCCTTTTGCTGCCTTCTTGTGCAGCCTCCTCGCAATGTAGGATTGTCTTTTAATGACATGATCACATCTCCCTTTTTTGCACAAAGCTTTTCTGCCTCATTCAGTATACAAAGTAATGATCCCCACTGCTGAATCTGTTAACCTGGAGCCTGCCGTACTGCAGCTTTCCCAAATCCTGGACTGAGCACAGAATTACAAATTCTCTCAAGTCCTCATGAGCACAGTGCTCAGGAGTACTGTCTTGCATACTTCCTACCATTGTTTTAATTGTATCCCTAGAAGCTGTAAGGTTACGTTGTTCCCATTTTACAGATAGGAACCAGAGGCACAGTGTGATTTAACTGAGGAATATCAATAACTCTGAGTGTTAGAACTTGAGTTTTCTACTGTAATATTCAAATTATGGCTCTTGGTGTCTCCTATTGCACAGGACTCGTGCAAATCAGCCCCCAGGATCTAATTGTACTGCACCCAGGGAATGAGTAACTTGCAGTTCCTGGCGGTCTGGTCAGATTTTGTTTCAAGTGACTTGCTGAAAACCAGACAGAAAGGGATGGAACCGCAGGGGCACTGTTTACTTGGCATAGTCTCAGACACATGATTTTTTCCTGAGTGCAGTCTCCCACCCATTCCTGCATGACTTTCAGCATCTGCAAGAGATGTAGCAGGAGACCTGCAGCAGCTGGCTTAGTTGGGTACGTGAATCTGATACACGACTAAATCATTGTCCATCGTCAGATGGGATCCTACCAAAGTGCATGTGCGGATGAGGTTAAGACTTTGTCCTGGAGCCTTATGGGAGGAGGGTTGAGTTAGGATTATACAGGTGACTTCAATTCTGAGATTTCCTGAAGTTTGAGCACTTGACTTTGTGACCCTAACGTTCTTCTAATAATAGAAAGTTTTGTCTCTAATTTCCTTGGTTTACCTTTAGCTGTGGTTTAGCAATCCACACAGATTACTGCCAGGATTGCTGCTCTGTAGGGCTGTGACTGCTGTATCTGCAACGTAGATACATCCTCAGCCTTTTTACCAAATCTCTTGTCACCTGAGCTTCGTGTCTTCCAATACTTTTTATGTTCTGTGTTCTCGAAGAGATTATATCCGCATTCGATTTCCTCTAACTCCCCTTATGTCTGCGTTGACATCCTCTTTACTGCCTGACTGCTGATAGCGGTGCAGAACAGGATACCCCTGAGCACTGTCCCAGTCTCCTACTTAGCCGCAGAGGTCTCCAGAAGCAATTGCCTGGGGTCATTTTGGGGAAAGATCTCAGATGCTGCCATCCTGTTTTGGGCTTGGCCATGCTCTTGGCAAATGGAATTTGGGGGCAAGTTTTCTACCCAGTCTTCAGTGGTTTGCTCAGACTGCTATTTCAAAGTTTTATAAACTGGCCAAGTTTGGGCGGATTTTTCGGAGACTGATGCCAGACTGACTCTTGAGCCTTTACCATGAGGTTACTGGTTTCTATTTCAAAGGATGAAGCACTAGTTTCTCAGTCAAGTTGCATGAAAATGTACGATGGGACAACATACTATGGCCTAATTTTATCTTAGAAATGGATGACTTGCAGCACCAAGAATTGAAACAGGAGCATGAGGCAGGCTCATGATTAGAAGAAAAATTTAGTATAAAGAAGACAAAATTGAGATCTTTAAATGGAAAGGTTTAGAAAACCTACTCTTTGGTCATCCTTAACTGTTCAGGAACACCTTATACACTGATTTGCAGCTACAAGTATCTCTTCAAATGTGACTGAACTGCATTTATGTCAGAGATGAAACAGAACACTAGCTGAAGTAGGGTAGAAAATGGAGAATAAATTGTTCAGCAGGGAGTAATTGCCACATTCAGCATTTGGCAAAGATGTCAAGGCAATGTCTCTTCTCCTCTGAAAACTAACTTTGGGGTTATTGTGTTTTTATTGCACATAAGTGATCAAGCCTAAGTTTGTGATTGCACCTCTGGCAACACGGTGCTCCCTGGCAGTAGCTGAGGTGTTGATCGTGGGGAATATGAAAGAAAAAAAGTGTATCTTAAAAAACCAGTGGTCAAAACCAGAACTATATGAATTTTAACACAGATTTCTGTTGTGCCCAAATGGAGGCTGAACCAGCCATATTTTTGGCACTTAATTAAAGAAGCGTCAAATCTACAGATGCCTCACAGTTTTTTAGTTTTCAGTTAAAATGAAACAGTTTTATGGACTTGCTTTTGCAAGTTTGTAACCTGCGGAGCAGAACTCATTATATCTGGTGTGATGTATCCTGAGGTCAGTGTTAGGAGAGCCTGAGGGAAACACGTGTACCAGGCTCCCAGGTCCTCAGAGAACCTCTGAGCAAAGGCAGGAGTCCCGATATGGGGCCAACCTTAAGCCAGCTGCATCTTGATATTATTCTATTACTGAAATTTCTTCTTAATTAAGGCTTTTGTGTACAGCACAAATGCGGCAGGTTAATCTAATTAAAGCCGTTCAAGAAAATAGTGGATTTTTTTATAAAATAATTTTGCCAAGTCAGTTTTCATTAGGGAGTGTGAGAGATGTGCGTGTGAAAAATGTAGTATTTGTTGTGGCCTGTTTGGTGGGCATACTTTTGTGTTCTGCTTTAAAATCATGCATGTGTGTTTTCAGAAAGCAGAGATGTTGCAGTCTGTGTCCCCCCCAGTGCTTGGAGAGTACAAGATGCTGATTCTCATGTATGTTGATAAGATGTATATGTGTAGATTCCCCCCTAACCTGACCCCTTCAATGGGAAAAGACTGTCCTTTGTTGAGGAGAAAAGTTATGAAAGATGTTCTTTATTCGGGATGGAGTGCTTCAGGGAAGAAAGAAAGTGACTTACGAGTGATTCGCTTAGTCAGGCATGCCAGGAAATTTTCTGTTCTTGTATCAATCCTAAAAAAAAAGTAATAGCCAAAAAGTAGTCATTCATCTCATAATTTATATTAAGCATGCTACATGATAATATTAATATTAGGTGAATTTCTTTAAAATAGATGTTCATCTTTGCATGCATGTTATGTCAGTATTCTGTAATTTCCATCTCCTTCCCTAGACACTCCCTGAAGACCAGTGGCTTGAATCTGAAAAGGGGGCGATGGTGGCAAAATACCACCATTGTTAGTTCTGCTGCTGCCGGGTTCTCATGACCCTCAGCAACAAGAAGTTAATTCCAGAAATACAATTACAAAAATACCAATATGCTTGACCTGCCAAGTATTTCTACATCAGCATGAGACTGCGGAGGGGGGTGATAGAGGGCTCCCCACTGTCTCCAAGTCCAGAGAAAGATATAATT
This sequence comes from Tauraco erythrolophus, assembly GCF_009769465.1. Lineage (NCBI taxonomy): Eukaryota > Metazoa > Chordata > Aves > Musophagiformes > Musophagidae > Tauraco > Tauraco erythrolophus. The sequence continues at coordinate 111,118,122 of NC_141465.1, forward strand.
TTCTCATACCCACTCCCGTGGCTCCACTACCATTTGCCGTGTAAGGTTTGGAGTGACTGTGGAGGAGCAGCAGAGATTCCTGGGGCAACAACAACATTCATCTTCTGGTTTTACGTTTAATACATAAATTCTGTATTTGAACAAGTCCTGCTTCCATCAGAGAGAGCTATATCAGAGATTGTTTTCCTAAGAGAAATGCAGTTTTGATTACTTAATTTCCTAACATTTTGAGATACAAGACTTGGTTGATAAAATGAGGAATCAGTGCTGGTAATAAGACTGGATACCATTTGAATCAGTCAGTTTCTGTTTTATGCTGTTTAGGAAAGATTCTTGATAGGTCTCCTTTCTGGAGCTTAGCTGTTCACTGATTTCAATGACACATTAATCTTTAGAAAATGCTCATTTTTTTTTTCTAGATGCTTGGAACTACATGATTTTTAAGGTCCCTTCCAACCCAAACCATTCTATGATGTCAGTCCTTTCTATAGAACAGCTTTCTGTTATTTTTTAAATTTTTTTTTTCTACTGACTTTGCGTGGTTCCTTGATCATCCACAAGGTTCTTTCAGTCCTCAGCAGACAAATATTTCTCCTTATTTCTGCACACATATAGATGGCCTCAGTTCATTCCACGTGTAGATGTTTCCTGTGCAACCAGAAGGTGGCTGATACCTTGTCAGGATGCTGCGCCATGCCATTATGGAGGATTGCTGTAAGCACTGTAATTATTGCTGATGTTTGCAGACCGTAAGATTGGAAACAAATCATAGTACTGTTTTTCCAGCAGCAGTATACGTAATACAATATCATTTAAGTTCCTGTACGTTTAGATAGACGTGTTTATTGGTCCTCGTATTTTTCTGTGATATATAGGAGCTCATATAGACTGGTATAAATACTTATTTGTATGACCTTAAACTGTAATGGCATTTTTCCATCCCAAGATTGCTTCTTAATACCAGTCATGGCATATTAAATTATGTATCTTCTCCGTTATTTCCTACTAGGTGTTTTGTGTTTATTTGCATGACTCTGATCCTACAGACCACCATTCATATCCCCACACAAGTGACTTTATTTATAGTAATAACTATGCCAGAACATTTATAGAGATCATTTATATCAACAAAATCTTTTAGCTGCTAAGTGAGCACCATAATAATTCCCATCAATACAGCCTTGTTGATGGCTCGCCAGAAAATTCCTAAACATGGGAAATTTCTGGACTCAGTAAGGCCCTGGAGACTGGACTCCCACTCTTCTGCTTTCCCAGCTACAGTAGGACGTAGTGTTTAGTTTCAGGAATCAGTGACATCTCAGTTTTGAATTTGTGTTCACACTTTTTGTTTGAATGAAAAAACGTCTTCAAAAATGTCCCATACTGTAATGTTTTTAAGCATTCTGAGAACTTAGATGACTTAACAATTTGATTTGTGCAATACTTGCCAGGCAATGGCCTTATTTCACAGCAGTGGTTTGACTTATGTTTGTCTTCTTGTATTTTGTATTTCTTGCATTTCTTGTGAGACAGATGTTCTGTCTTGCTCTTCCTGATTTGTTTTGTTTTTCTGTTATAGCATGGCCAATTCCTGTGCTACTATATATCATAATTCCTTTAAAAATAATCTCCTTGAGTCACAATTCATTGAGAAACCCAGCTTTCACTTCAACAGAAGCATATTTTAATATCAAGTTTGAAAAGAAAGGCTTGAAAATGTGAACTTCGCACTCTGAAAAGATAGGAAACGACAAAAAAAAATGTATTTTGTGAAATGTTGGGGTTTTAAGTCAGCCTCATGATTTCAAATAAACTATGCCTGTCTTATGGTTCTTGGGAATATACTTTTCAATTAATAAAGAACTTGTGATAGTTCCTTTTGCTTATTAGAGGCTTAAAAGTATGACAGTGTAACAGGCTCCTTGACTAACAGTAGAGCATCCATAGTAAGACTCTACTTATGTAGCTCTTTTGCACTTCCCATTTACAGTTCAAAATTGAAAATACTTGGACAATCAGAATCCTGGTGCAGCTTATCCTGCGAATGAGCAAAGATCGAATGTGTACAGATTTGACTGCAGCAAGTAACTATGGTACAAGAAGGGGTCAAAAACATCTGCAACTCATGGCGCTTGGTTCCCAAAACCCTAAACCTCCAAAAATCGAGTTAGTTAATTTAAGTAATAAACAATTTCATGTGAAATACTCTGCCCGTCATTCCAGTAGAGGGCAGTAATTTACATACAGTAATATCAATTAGTATGTGAACACAACATGCATCACAGAATGCTAGACACAACTGACTTTACTAAGACAGTGCAATATTAGTAGTCCCTCAAGGATAGAATGCCACCCAAGTTTTATTTTCTGTGCTTTTGCAGCAGGACTTAATCACATCTAATTACAGTAGAGTTTCTGCAGGTCATGCTCAGATCACTAAACTAAATCACCTCCGCATGCCCCAATACTACATGCAAAGGTGTGCAACACGTGCACCCAGTTTAATGCCATAAAACTCCCAGACTGAGGGACTGTGACACAGCTGTTATCCTATTTGAGCCACTTAAAGCAAGTAAATGTGCCAAAAACTGTGTGTTCAGATCCCAAGGCAATCACACAAGGTCCAAAACTATACAGTGCAGATATAGCCTCTCTCACCTGTGGAATGCTAGTCTGGAGCAGAGTGTACAGACTAACTCTCCGTCCCTTGGCATACTTTCCTGAGATTATTTCCAGCAATTACTACACTTAGCAATGTAGAAGTAGACCAAAATTCGTGAGAGTTAAAAAACCTGAGATGCTTTCAGCAAGCATGGCAATCAAAACGAAAACATATTCTACTGTATACAGTCATCAGTGAACTGTATTTCAACAGATAATTTCATTGAGATACTGATTTTTTTTCCCTGTTGCTGTTGAGCAGCAAGTACATAGGAAAGTTTTTGTGTCCAGAGATCATTTTTACAGATCCAACAGTATGCTGTAATATAGTGGAAGAGGAGGCACTGCAACTTATAATGATTGTGTTTCTTTAAGTGGTAACAATTGAGGTCCTAATCTATTTCAGAAAAACTACCATTTAAAATTTATGCTTAGCTAAAAATTGATTAATCTGTATTTCTTTAGCAGCAAGATAAGTTCACTAACTGCAAAATAGCTTTCTTAATTCTGTCAATACTTTGCAAATTTTACTTGTCACAGATCTAAAATAATGCGGGGATAATTGGTTTATTCTGTTGCTAGAGCTAAATGAATGACACAGGTGCCCTAGGAAGCTGAGCAGCATGTTTTCTGGGAGGAGGGATTTGTGTCCCAGGCTGTGATGAGGCAGAAGACACTGAACCTTCACAGGTCACTGAATAAAGCAGCACTTTAAAAAAAAAAACAACAACCCAACAATGAATTGGAGTACTGGTTTTGTTCTAGAAAGAATTTAAAGGGAAATTACCTTCAGCACAGAAGCATAGTTCAAATATACCTTATATCATATGCAGATCTTTGAATCTGAGCTAAGAGCTGCTTGAAATATCTTTGTATTTGGACTTCTGTCATTGCAATTTAGGAAGAAATTCAGGGTAACTGCCAGCTCAAGGAAGGGGATAGCTTGAGGTAATGTTGAAAGAGTTAAGTCAAAACTACAAATGATACCTCTCTCAGTCCAAATACTGAAGAATTACAGTTAGCATTACAAAAAAGGTTTTCTAAAGATTTAGGAACCTCCTGCATTGGTTCATAGCTTGGACTTCCCTAAAGTGTGTTGCAGACATGTGTAAGTTTATTTTGGATTCACTACATGGAGGAGTGAGGACCTGGGCATCTGTCTCAACTTTTAGGTTATTTTTCTATGTGCCCCTCATTCCTCTGCTAAATGCACCTCTCTTTCCCTGTCCCAGTCCCACTCATCCTGATTTGAATGACATGCTCTTTCATAGCTTATCCAGAATAATGCTGCAGTAAATTATTAGAGACTGTGAGTCGTTTGTGTGCGAGTTGACTGCTGAAAGAATATGCGATTGGCATCTCATGGTTTTGCTCATTTTAAGCGGTCTCTTTAACATGAGGACAGATTTTATCTAAATAAATCAATTTTACAGGGAGATTTCAGCCATTGGATTTGTAGTAAGAAAGAAGCTTTTTATTTATGACATTGGAAAGACCACAGCTGGGAATGCACCCATTAATAGACTCAGACAGATGGATTCTGACAGGTCTGTGAACTATTCACACTCTTTCTTTGGCAAATATTTTGCAGCAATCCCAACTTGCAAATGCTACTTCAGAAACAAATATGGAACTGTCTGTCTCGAGGCGCAAAACAAAAGAGTGACGAGTAACTCTAAAATATTGTGGGTTGAGTATGTGCATGATATTCACTTGAAATTTAGGAAGGAGTGCTTTTAATGGAGAACAGTTATGCCTTGATGCAGTAAATGTGTTGAATTATAAATAAAGTCGCAGAGAGTGGGTGTCTTTATAGATGTAGTGAAGTGAGGATTTTCAGCAAAGGCTGGCACAGCTTTTTTCAGGAAACAAAAATATTTTCCATTTGTGGAAGTCACTGTCTGAGAGAAGGTAAATGCACATCTTCAGAACTAGGTATAGGCAAGAAATAGAGGAGTTGATAGTTACAAGAAAACCGGTGGGAGAACTGCTGTGTAGTAGTGTAACTAGTGACTCAGATCATGTACTTTCAAGTAAAATCAATGTGTGGCACACATTATTTCTCTTCAATTTTTAAACTTTAATTTGTACCTTTAAAACTTTACTGAACATCCCTGTATTTCTGGTGTTATAGGAAGGTAACAATGACAACTGCATCCTGTTTTCTGTATTATTTACTACCTCATCCACCTTTACCGTATCTTCTCTTATTTTTCTCACTTGAGATTTTCAAAGTCCCGTGACAGCATTGAGCTCATCAGCTACCTTTGAACAGACTGGGAAACTATATAGCCGAAAAGACGCAGTCAGCTTTCAAAAATGTCAGTAATAGCCATTGATGTGCATAATCAAACACATGTATGTTGAACCTCTACCTGAATTTCTGCCACATGGTGACATTTTTGGGGTTTTGCCCAGTTTCTTTCCTGGGAAGAACTCTTACAGCTTCCTTATCAGTTAAAAATTTGAACCATTTTTTTTTTCTGCCGGTTTCCATTGAGGAAAATAAAGAGCAACTTCTCCAAAATCAGCAGGAATGCTCTGGATTCTGATGTAAGGATGGCTTTTGTCATCCTGACTTGACTGACTCCATCACTCCTGAAAATAAAGAAGCATTAGTTCCTAGAGAGTCAGAAGCATATGATTTTGCATCAGCTTGACAAATGAGTATTTTGGTAATTACAGTTGCTCTCTCTCTATGTCTCTAACAGTTCCAAGTGCTTTTATTTCTGAACAAAATTTGATTATGGCTTTAATTCAGCAGAGCACTTAAATACTTTGTAAATTTAAATGGTTGGGTGTTCAACTTATGTGAACTTGTCTGTTTTGTTACATCTAACCTCTAAACCAACAGCATTTTCTTTTTAAAAATACTATCTATTAAAACACTGTGATAGGATGCTTCAGTTCTTCAGAAACGGGAAGGTCCTAGAACATCCGTATTTCTGACATGTAATAAAATAGAGGACACCGTACCTAGTCAGATCAAATAGAGATCAAATACATTTCAGAATCTAGATTAGACAAGACACCACCAAACAAAATTGACTCTGAAACACCTGTTTTGTTTTACACAAAACCATAAACATACGTAATTACAAAAAAGTCTGAGCTGTTTCTTCTGAAGGCAACCTAAAAACACAGACAGCAGGACAAGCGTTACAAAGCCAAGGCATACCCACTAGTCACGGCATGGCAGCATTGTAAAGAAACTATTCAGAGGGATTATAAAACGGCTGGAATGACTTGTAGGTAGGAACTGTTGTAAATCTCTGGGTCGCAGCAGAGGCTGTAACGCAGGGCACTCGCTTGCTCTTTCACTCCTGCGTGTGGCTTTCTCGTACGGGAGGATCATGACTTTTAGAGGGCTAGAACCATTATGTCTTCTGCTGTGGAAAGGATCAGTTGGTGCAGTCATCAGGGATCTTGAAACTGGGAAGAAGTTTATTGCTGTGACAGATCGGGCAACATATGGAAGGAAGTAAGACGTTCTCCAGAGACAGATTAAGTTTTTGCCAAGGCATTTTATTGAAATTTTGGAAAATAAACAGGTCATTAATTGGGTCCAGGTTTCGCTACTGCAAATTGTGCAAAGATGTTGCAAACCAGATGCTTTCCCCTATTTGTTTTTACAACTCTTTCTATTTATGGATGCGCTTATTTAATGACTTATTTCTTTAATAGAAGGCTTTGTTTTGCACAGGAAGTCTTGTCTCTCAATTAGTTTTGCCAGTAGATGCCTGAGTAAAACATAACATGTCCACACAATTTCAGGGGATGAAACAGTCAGCAATAACATGATAAGTAGGAACTAATCACTAGGAAGCTGTGGAATACAGTAATTCATGTAAAGTTATCATTTAATTCTTCCCTGGGTTCCTTAGCGCATAGCAGTTTTCAGTCTTTCTCTATGCAGATCCTGCTGGTGAAATGGTAGAGACAAAGACACCTATCCCAAGGACTGTGTCATAAGCCTTGGCTTGCCGATGAAGGTGTGAATACAATCCATGCCAGCATTTCCCTGGCTTTCCTGAGGTACGTGGCACAGCCACTGACATACCTGTCAGCCCTGTTGAAGCACAGTTTCAATGTAGTCTCCAGGTCGAGGCTGGATCTCAAAATGGGGATGTAGCAGCCAAGTCAGCTAAGCTGTACCACCTGACAGAAATACTTGAGAAAAGACATATTCATTCTTTTCCACTCAGGATTCATTTAGTCCCTGGAGTACAAGCATTATGTTATGCTCTATCCACAGTCTCGATTCATGTTATGAATAACTACAAAGTGAAAAACATCTGCCCTGACTTGAAAGCTGTGAGTCTAGTGGAGATGTCTTCTAGAAGGATTGAGCTAGTCACACGAGGTCCTTCATAGTCAAGACAGAAATAGGTACCTCTGAAAGCAATTCCTGTCAATGTGAAATAGGTGTGTGAGACAAGAGGGATGAATTGCCCTCCAGTGGTGCTTATTTCTCTCCACGATCCGAGCCAAGTGACAGCACCAAAGACCTGCCTGCATCAGTGACAGGCAGGGAAGAAGCCACCTCTTCAGCTGCCACCTGAGTGCATTTGACAGGGAAGTCAGTGAGCCACTAACATTGCAGAAGTTTAATTTTCAAGATCGCTGCTTACAGCGTTGGTGGCTTTGTTTTATGGTACCTGCTCAAGTAAGAAAAGCAGAAGGTCGAGCTGACAAGGTGCCTGTGACTTCAGCGGCACTTGAACATACACTTAAAGTTACATATTGCAACAGTAACAGCCAGTGTACCTGAACCTCACATTTTTCCATTTCCAGTTTATTCTGGGGAGGCAGACTGTGAATGACGCATCTGCAGAAGACATCCTGAATTTATTGTAATAAAAGCTGTGTGATTTTATTTGTGATCCCTGACTGGTTTAGCTAAGCAGCAAGGGCAGCAGCCATGCAGATTTCATACTGCACGTTTTAAAGTGTGTTTTGAGGTTCACTTTTCAGACTATTAGTTAGTTATCTCATGTGTGAATATTTATTGTACTCAATACGATGTCCTCAGTCAGAGCAAAAGTCCATCAGCCTCAGGTATCCTGTTTTTCACAACAGCTGCTAGTGGGTACTTAGGAAAGAGTATAAGGACATGATGAGTTTATGGTATGACCTCTTAGCTTTCAGATTTCAGTAAATAGTTCTTTGCTGATGTTGTTAACAAGGCTGCCAATTAGGAACAAGGTAAGAGGGAGGTTTACGATGTGACTGCGCACTTCCTAGTTGAGCTACACCTAAGCTGGTGAGACAGAGAGACTGTTTCCCATTTGTAATCATCTGGAGACATGTAATCCCTTACATCAGAATTGCCATTTTAAAAGTTATTTTCAAATCATTCACAGGTGTCACAGCCAGAGTTGTCTCCTTGTCACATGAACTTTCACTAGGCTGAGCAAAGTGGGAACAAAGTTTATTTTTAAAGCAATATGGGCTCACTAGTGGTTTGAAAGCAAAACGTTCAGAACTCCATTTCATTTTAATTTATCATCCAACCTATTGTGTTTGGTAACATATTAGGAACCAGTGAATATATAATTTGTCATAAGTTACCCAGGACATAAAAGAAGGAAAAACAAAGACTGAAATACATGAATCTCTGGTTCATTCTTTTGCAATCCGAGTACATACAAAATACTTTAAAGCCAATTCTGATCTCAGCTACACAAGTGCAAATCCTTAGCACTTATAGGGTAATCAAGTTCTGGTTTGGAGTAAAAGACCTCCACAGCAGCGTGATCTTGAAATTCTTTTTTCAGGACCCAGTTTTGCCTTAATTTCATGTCTTTATAGCTGACAATAGCGCTTACCTGTGAAAATCTAATTGAAGGAGAGAAAAAAAATGGCAAACATAAACAGGACCAACCTTTTTCAAAGGTCAGGTACAATTTCAGTTCTGCAATTTTTAGTTGCCCAACTTGAGATACTTCAAAGAGGTCTTATGTTCAGACGGAGAAAACCAACGCTCCCAGAAAGTCAGAGCTTTGCAAGTGTCATGGAAAATCAACCCAAGATGAGTAGTTCCTTTTGAAGGTTTTGGCCAAGGAATTTTTCCAGTAAAACTACATTCCATAAACATGGAGCAACACCTTAAGTAGACAACAACAAATGAGGAACACCGTGGGGTTGATTTGAAAGAGAGCTTTCAAAAAGTGGGACAGGGAGGAAGCCTGGTGAAGGGACTTGATAGAGTGCCAGGATAAACAGAGGCTAGACGGCAGTATTTTCATCACACTGGAATCGAGAGAGTAAAAGAGAAATTTGCAGCTGGTATGGACCTTATCAACTAACTCTCTTGGTCTCCCTATTTCGAACAGAGGAGAAGAAGTCGGTAAGTGGTTGATGGAGGAGGGAGGAGGATGTGGAAGGGAATGTGTAGATGTCCAAAGGTGAAGAGGGGAGAGGTGGAGAAAGACAATATAGGCAGCATAGGCAGTACGGCTGTATGGGAGGTGGGGAGGAGAAGGAGGGAATGTCTGCTGGAGAATAATTCACTCTGCCTGTATTGCTGCAGGCTCTAGGCTTCCTCTGGTCTTTCCTGCTCACTGGAAGTATTTTCCAAAGACTGGCTGTGGGGAAGGAGAGAAGCAGGCTGCCTACTCTTTCTCAGGAGAAGCAACGTGGTGGCTGGCAAGGGAGCTATGGGAAGCCCTTTCCTCTGCGTCGCTCCTGCTATTTGGCAGGCTTCCACTCTGTAAAAAAAAACCCACCTGCAGCTTGTTGGCCTAAATGACTTTATCCAGTGAGACACATCAGCTCTGCGGTGTCTGTATAGTGTAGTGCAAACTGTGAGTGAAAAAAGTACAAGAAAGAAATACAGAGTCTAGAAATTGAAAGCTTAAGTTGTGCACAGAGCAGTTGATTGCTGGGAGGCAGAAAATCCTGGTCAGGGACTTGTCCAATTCATGAGTTTCTATTTATATTGTAAAACTGTTCCACTGCTGATTCCTTGTGGAATATCTGCAAGGGATTATTGCAGGGATTTTAGAAAAATAAATAAATATATATATAACTGTTTGATACTCCTAAATCTTCTGATATGAAACAATAATTTGGGATTAAAAGCTATGGGCATCTTGCATTCTGTTTCAGACATACATGGTAACTAACGTACTGTACAGAGAAAATGATGTAGATTGTGCTAAATTCTGGCTTTGGGTGAGGGGTAAGGGATACATGCATGTCCTGGCTTCTTTATTCATGAGGTTGTTAATTAGGCACCGGTATGGCTGAAATGATGCAGTGTGTTGGTCGCGGTTTCAGTGACATGGCGGGTCAGCTTTAAAGCTGGACGAGTGACCAAATTCACTGCTCATCCATACTCTTTTCTGTGCAGGACCTTTGCTCTGGTTCTGGGATGCACAAATTGGTAATCTGAGGGAGGGAAGAAAAGGTCATGTGCACCCTAATCTCCAGGACATAGTCAAGCACATACCCAGATGTCATGGGGATGGATCTCAGCCCTGTGCTGGATTCAGTGTGCACACTCGCCCTTGCAGCAGCAGCACGGGACTGCACGTGTCAGGCTGGATGGTCCTGCCTTGTACAAGGGATAGTGGCTGCCACAAGTCTTAATTCAGTTTGCTTTATCAGGGAGATGGGAGAGGTGGAGGTAGAAGGGGTCACTGCAGCTTCTACAGAGGGCGTCCCTCCCGGGAACAATTGCCACCCTGTGGGGCCCAAACTCCCACCACACGTCAGCCAAAACCTCAGCTTTACTAGGTCTCCAGGAAGAGAAACCAGCAAAGAGATGGCTTTGCTGTACCTAGTGGCTGTCTTGGTGGTGATGGCTTGGGGACTGTAGGAAAAAGGGAGACATTTTAGTGAACAAAGTGCTTTGTACGCATCCTGCAGAGTACCTCCTTGCGTGCTGGAGTCAAGACCCCGCTTAGCGGTTTGTGCGTGTTGCTCTGCAGAGCCGCGTGTGCAAACACGATGTCTTTGTTACGCAGTAAGATCTGATAGCATGCATTTAATGATATATTGGGAAATCTGTCATGTTTTGCAAGTTTAGGCAATAAGCCTCTTGTCTGAAGGAACCCACTAGAGGTATAGGACCATTCTGAAGGGTATTTCTTTTCTCCTTGGTTCATACAGTTACAGTGGACTTTAGCCTGCCTCCAGTGGACTGATACTGCTTGTAGGGAAAATGAAACTGCCTACGAAATTTTATTTCCTTTTTCTTCCAAAGTAGCTAAGCAAGACAAAGATTGCTGTTATCAGTCAGGAAATTGGTAGAGAGATAGGTTATACAACTTCCCTGAAGTCTTACAGCGAGTCACTGCCAGGTAGTCCTGTGCCCTAACCATCGTGTCAGTCTGCCTCACTGGGCCAGAGAGTGAAATCATGCAACGAATATTCATTGATTTCAAGGAGCCTGGAGAATTTCATGTTCCCGTGCACCAGTCCCATGCTGATGTGTTTGAAACAGTGTTGCCAAGAGCTATTCTGTTCTGGTTTGCTGTTGTGGGGTTTTTTTTTATTATTTTAAAAAATTTAACTTTGGCATTGTTTTTCTAGCACAAAGAGATAAAAAAAAACCTCTCTCAAAACCAGATCAAAACTTGAATATGTCCTCTCTTGCCCCTTTCATCACCATGGTACTGGAGTCCTGTTGAAAAGAAAATAAATAGCGAAGCCCTCACATGAGGTTTGTGAAGACATGAACCTTCAGCTGAGATAGGAATGTTGCCTGTGGCTCAGAGTGACACCAGCAGTAGGGCTGCATAGGGATTTACTATGTATTTGGACAACATAAGAAACTAAGTTTATCTAAACAGTTTCTTATGTTATCACTGTGTTATCCAGGCACTTTCTCAGTGAGACTGGGAGATTAGGATGTGTTAGCCCACCACTACTTAAATATGTTTACATAGTTCCTGTGGGTTTAGTTTTAGGAACTCGGGTATAGATTTAGCAGATGGAGTTGAACTAAGGGTATGGAAACTACTTTTAGCTCATTGCTGTCATAATACTCTGAGTGCTTTGGCAGGGAAGGCCTGCCACCTGAAATGTCTTCCTCTCTTTTGACCTCTATTTTGAACTCTATTTATTATCCAACTTTTTTTTTTTTTTAATTTACTGTGGAGAACCACTGTCTTCAGGGACTTGACACTGTGGGATGCTGGCTATTCTTGACTTGCGAAGAGTTCAGCTAAGGCCAGTGGAGTCTATATTCATACGCTGGTCTGGTTTGACTGAGAAAAAACATAATGTTTAAAACTGAACAGGAGTGAGACCATAAAGCCTAAATTAGCAGCCAGGCACCAGACAAAACAACTGACCCCTTGCATGATGTTACCACCAGCCAGGAGCTCCTGGTCCCTTCTAACCCCCTGGGAGAGAAGAAGGGACAGGAATGTCACATCCTCTGAGCCCGTCATTGCAGCCAACAGACCACTGCCTTACACTTCATCAGCAAGTGTGCCAAGAGCGCACAGAGAGGTTGAGCCCAGGGAAATACTGGCTATTCTGCAGGCTCCAGCCACAGACCACAGGAACTGCTATTTTGATGCATTTATACACTAGCAGTGCTGTTAAGATCCCACTTTTGTGTAGTCCACGGGGTGGATGCAGGCTGGTTAGTTCACATAGGAATACACACCAGCTGCTCCAGGTCAGACTGCAGCTCCATCCAACGTAGTATCGTGCATCAGCCAGTGGGCGGTTGCAACTATTTGGGGAAAAATATAACACTGGGATAAGCATGTAGTGATACTCTATATGTTGTATATCCTACCCACGTTCATGTGGTTCAAGGAGGTCCAGATCTATGAGCTGGAATTTTGTGCTTAACAGCCTTGGCTGGATTTTTCTTTCAGGAATTTCCCTAATCTTTTTTTGAATTCTTCTAACTTCTGGCAGCCACAGCATCCCCTAACAATGACTTCCAGGGGTCAGCTAAGCAAATATAAAGAAATATTTATGTTTGTTCAATTTGACTCTGCCCCATGATCATTTCACTTACTGTTCCCATCTTCATCTGCTGCAAGAAAAGACTCCAGCTCTACCAAGTGGTGGGCAGACCTTTTTAATAGCATAACAATGTTTGTTTGTTTGATCTCAATTACTTTTCTAAAAAGTTTTAAAATCCTCTTTGCTTTTTTTGTTCTTACTGAACGCTTGTATTGGATTTTCATAAATCTATCTAAGATCTGTTTCCTCAGTGATAATAGCTCCGTTAAATGTCATCACTGTGCACTGTGTACCTTTAGGGTGTTTTTTTCTCCAGTGCATTTATCAAAACTCAAATACTACAGTTTTAATGCCTCTCAATCAATATCGTAAGAACCTTCAGTGTTTGCAGCCAATTTCTATTTTGATTTCCAGACTAATTTGGTGTAGCTGCATTTTGCCTCCTCACAAGTTATTTTCTTTAAAAAAATCATGTGTGGATAGTGGACAAAATAGGTTCCAGTGCTAATCTCTGTGAGAGTCCACTGGGAACCTCACACCACTGTGAACATGGAATATTTATTACTACTTTGGTTCCTGTCTTTAAGCAGCCATTAAGCCACAAGTGGCCTTTTCCTTTTTATCCCTGATAGCTGAGCTTCTTTAAGATCTCTTGGTAGAGGATCTTGGTGGAGCCTTTTTCTGTTACTATTCATTTTGTTGATTTGACATTGCTGCCCTCCTCTGTGGGAGGACTGATGTGAGGAATCATTTTGACTTTCTTGCCGTGACCCTTATCTTCTTGTCTTTTTGTATTACTTACTTATTTTTGTAAGTTTGCCTGGGTGGCTGGTGGGGCAGTTACCTCCCTTTTCTCCCTGCCATCTTTTGTGCCCAAAAAAGCACTACTGTTGTACGGAGCCTGCATAAAATTTCTATCTTCTGCTTGTATTAGAGCTGCCTTCTGTGATTTGGCCAGGCCGTTAATGCTTTAGTAATCAGTAGGTACGTTATATCTTTTATATCGGTACTATCCACTAAACATATGGCTCTTAAAATGCAAATGGATAGTCCTCTGATTCTGGAACAGGGATGCTAGAACAGAAGAAAAGGATGTAATGTACTATTCAGAAGCCTCTTCTCCTGGTTTGAAGTTTATCAAGGGTGTCTATAAGCCTGTCTTTCATGCACAAGAAGAAGCCTTGATGAGCAGCATTCATTTTTAAAACTCACTATCAGACAGTTGACATAGCAGCTGACTTGCCTCCAGAACGCATCAGTATCAGGCTTTCCAGTGAAACGATCCTCTGTTGTAATGCTGTGCAGCTATTAGCTGCTTCCATCTTGCTTCCCGGAGATGTCGAAATCTCGCATAAACTGTTTTCCTTTTGCCCAGTCCGATTCCTGGCAGCCCCAGACGAGCCGCAGTGCCTCAGTGCCCCAGCACGGCCTCAGGAAGATGGTCAAAGTGCCGCTGAGCCAGAGGGAAGCACTTCTGGCTGCTCTGGAGACCCTGCTGCTTCATGCCCTGTATAAATGAGTTTGCAGCCTGTAGTAATCCCAGCGCAGCTCTCAAACAAATGTCTGCGTTCAAACATAAAGCGTTTTTCCTAAACAGCAGGCAATGAACTCCTGCTTTTAAAAGTCCTGGTCCCTGAGATAGGATTCAAAACACATGAAGTAAGTGAAACCCTCATCATAAACACAGCTTTGGGCTCCCCACATATAACTTTTTTCTCTTCCTGAATTTGAGAAAGGAGGAATTGCCTGCCATTAACACATGAGCTGCTGTGCAGGCATCTGTAAAGGAAGGTGAGAAATAAGTTAGGATGGGGATAGGATATGTGGACAGGACTCCAATATCCAATATAGCATACATTGCATATATAGGCTATTGGAGTTTTGGCCATAATCCAGTAAATTGAACTATTCTTCTACCTGCAGTACTACAGAAGGGAATCCAGAGATCAACAAGTTAAAAGCAGACACCTGATTTTTTCCTTCTGTGACTTGAAAACAAGAATTTCCGGCTTCTAACTACATGCCACTAATGTTAATAACAACTGTGCTCCTCCAGTGGTTAGGAAGCTGTGTTGTTCTTATAGCACCAAGTGCTTTCAAATGAAGAGAAGCCATCAAGTTGCCATTTAATTTTAGATGTGATATAACAGGATAAGTGCAACTAACAATAAAAGGGAAATGGGTCACGGCGGGAAGATCGAGTGGCTGATTACTGTGGGAGAATTGCCAGTTCAATCCAAGCTTGAAGAACTCCACGCCATGTACATGGTGAACATATCTCACAGTTAATTAGGAGGAGTGCATTATAAGACATGAGTAAGTGGTCCTGTTATGTATATACATGTGAATACAAGTGGGAAAGTGCTGTTCATCTCAATTTACCCTCAGCTACCCTGCTGCCTATAGCGTTGCGTCATGCCTACGTGAGCAATCCTCTAAGGCCAAGGTGGTGTGTAGAAACTCACACTGTTGTTTTGCTCAGAAAAGCTGATCATAAGTGGATAGCTCTTTATCAGATATGTTTTAGAATTTCTAGAGTACACTGCACTGTTCTCTCCAGCTGATTATGGCACCCCGCTCTGAGTGAGATGGAAGCAGATCTAAAGTACTGCCTGTGATACTTGGGTATATATGGGTAGCCCTGGGGCAGGTTTTTTCTGCAAATAGTTTACTTCTTTCTTTTCCCACCAAGTGGAATTTCAGGGAGAAAAGGTGGAAGAGAGATGTAAAAATCAATGAACAGAAAATCAAGTGTTGCAGTTCTGCGTATGAATGTATGCAGGAAAGTACGCATCCTTGAGTTGACTTTGTCAATTATACTAATAAATGCTGCACAGGTGTGTCAGTAGTACTGTGCTTTATTAATAAACCTTTAAGTGGAGCTTCCTGATCTTCCAGAAATCTTCAGTATCCATCGAATCACTGTTTGTCATGTAAGATGTCTAGCTGTGACATGTAGGTAGTACACTATATATATAAGTGCAGACATTTCTGATTCAGATAAAAAATCGCAAATTTCAGACGTGTTTTTATGGAGGAATCTCCATTCCCGCGTGGATCAGTTGTGACATGAGAACGTGGGGTTGGGTTTCCATCTCAGGGTCTGTGCTGCTGTCATGACAGGCAGCAATTTCAGGTGTGTGCTGGAACTCCCCCACAGCCTTTGTAAAATGCGCGGGGAAGCTTTCATCTCAAAGTGCTTTTATGAGATGCATTAGCATGAAGTTCAATGTTGCTCTGTTAACTATTCCAGAAACAGTCTGTAGACCGAGACCGAAATATTAATTAGCTCTCTTACACAACAGCTTAGGCTTCTGTAGTACTTTTTGTCTGAAAGGTTGACAGCCAAAGGGGTTTCCTCATTTGAATGACGCATTTTTGAAAATAAACAGTGAGTGTCAAGGGAGTGACTGAACACGGAGACAGTCATTTTAAAAGTATGCAACGAGGACTACTTTTTTCCTCCACCATGCACAACTTCAAACACAGGAGCTTTCAAACGAGCACCACAAGAGCAGCTAACTCTTGTTGTTTCTTGTTTTATTTGACTACTATGTTAAGTGCTGGACCAGAGCCAAAGAATTCAGCCTCGGCAGAGGCAGCGCTCGGCAGCCTGGAGCAGCCCTCCAGCTCTGAAGTTGTGTTTGGACCCTCGTGTCCTGGAAGGAGAGAAAGTCATTGCCCTGCAATGGAGAGTCCTCATTCTGCCCTTCGTGACCACTGAGATGTGCTGCTGGGGAAGCTGGGAGGGCAGCTCTGCCCTTTCACTTACCCTCTGGCAGGGACATGGGAAGGAGGGACATCCACAGGGGCACTGAGGCTGATGCTCTCTGCTCTCTGCTCTGAGTTACAAGTATATAACTGGGCTCCTTGAGCCCTTAATGGACCTGTTTCTTAGTCAATACCTTACTCAGGCTCTTGCCTCGTTTTTTGTTTCCTTGAGCTGGCTTTTGAAGCCTTACATTTCTGTTAAACTGCTTCCTAGTCTTTGGAAATATTGCAAGGAGCAACGCAGAAACCCATTAGCTGAAAAAGTCAATGTGTTTTCCAACAGAAAAAGAAATCCCTATGAAAATTTAAACAGAGTGCTATGAAATGTTAATAATTGCTTTTTCCACTAGCAATAGCATTTTATAAGTAGAATTAGATCAAAGGACTGTAGATTAATCAAATAAGAATTTCTTCGCATGATGGTAGTGTCTCTTTGGATATATACTGTGCACATCATTGACGCTGGGGTATCTCTGGGATATTTACTCTTCAAAAGACAGCAGATGAGTGACTGACATGCTGACTTTTCCTGCAGTGGGAACAGAATGCTGCTCAGGCTCTCTCCACTTGTACCTGTTTGGCTCTCCTTGCTCTCTGCTTTGCACACCAAGGCGGGGAGGAGATGGTTAATTCCTGCTCCCTGGCTGCCAGTGACCAGTCCTGTTTGGGAGTTTAGATGGTAGTGATGCCGCTTCTTTTGTCTTGAGTTTGAATTCCATGATGGGAGTCTCAGAGAAGAGTGTATAACCACACCTGGAGCAGAAAACAGCAAGTATAGGACTTGCGGATGCTGTGGATGGTAATAATAGGTCCTGGATGCTTTCAGTCTAGAGTTTTCATTTTGAATCTTTAGTTTTTAGGGATTTTTTTTTTTTATTTTTTATTTGTCTCCATTTTACTGCACTGCAAAAGCCCTGCCGTCAGTTAGGAATAAAGCCCATAAGATGTAATGAGAACAGATTGCATCGCAGTAAAACCCTGCCCTAAGGGCTTTGTACAGAGCGAAATTTAAATGAAAAATTGTGAATGAGACAACTGTCCTTTTTCCCCTCATGTGTAGGTGGCTACCTCTGCCCTCACAAGCTGGCCAAAGCCTGTCCTGTGCAAGGGGGCAGGTCCCAGGCAATGCCACCCCATGGCCCTGCCATGGTGGGCAGCCTCATCCAGGCTGGGGGTGGGAGAAGAGCTCCGTCGTACAAAAGTGTGTTGCGACATATTGTTGGCCTCAAGGCCAGAGAATGGGAAGCAGACAATAATGTCACCACAGGTAGATGTCCAAGTGAAGTCTAGGGAGGTCAAGATCCCCCATGGGTTGGGATGGGGGTAGAGAACCTTCTGCCTGGGGCTTGCTGCCACTCCTGCAGCGGTCAGCTCTCCGTCCTCCTGCTTGACACTGGCCTCATGGGAAGGGACACGGCTTTGGGAGGTGGCAGCATGGTTCCTGAGCTGGGCAGGATCTGTGCTGGCTGGCTGCCCCCCTGCCTCCCCTCTGCCTCCCCTGCCCTGCTGCCTGCATATGGATTTCAGCAGCAGCCCATTCGACTGGGTGGAAGAACCTTCTGAGTCGCCATCATTTCCAGCTTTGTGATACTGTGAAATCGATATCCAGGACTGGAAATTGCTTCCCACAGGCCAGTGGTACTTGCGTCAGAAATTATCTTGATCACAAAACTCCCTGGCAAAAGGTCTGCTCCTTTAGAAACCAGCTCATGCTAGGGGTGTATTAAACCAAAATATTGGTATTTTTAAATGTAATGGAAAATTAATTGACAGGCATACTAGGAGAGCATTTTTGGTATATTTTTCACTCAGATTTACTGCCCGCTTAGTAGTAAAAATGGGAATATTCTGCTTTCATTTGATTAACTAAAGAAATGGCATGTTTTGAAAACTCAGTGGTTGATACTGAAGACTGAATGAAAACAGATGCCCCTCTCTATTAAAAAACCAAAAGATGTTATGGTGAGGAACCTGAAGAACAGAGAATGTCTCCATCCCCTTCCCCTCTCCCAGGCTGTGACCAGTTCTCGGTAACACTAATATTAGAGACTCCCGGGTTTTGTTTACTGCTGAGTGCCTGCTGCTAGGCGTTGTTGAATTTTTTTTTTCATCCAAGGGCTTCATTTGTTCCGGCGCTCGTTGTACCGTGCGGTTTTGGGATTCAGACTGCTCTTCCGTAAACGGACTTTTTCTTGGCAAACAGAGGTATGATTTTTAGAAACCCAGAGAGGGCATCTTCTCCAGAGATGAGTCGACAGCTGGGCGGTGTGGAGCTGAGGAGGAAAAGGTTTTCCGCCGCCCTACGTGCTCTAAAGCAGGCATTCCCGAGTATCTCCAGCTTTTCCTTCTTTGCTTTTGGAAGCGGCCCGGTGCAGCCCCTCTGTGCTGGGTAAGCTCCGTCAGCCCGGGGGGCTGCCGGGGCAGCGGGGCTGGGGCAGGCTGGCCGTCCCGCTCTGACAGCCTCCACTTCCACAGGCTGGACTCGGAGCGATTGGCCCGATTGGCCCGTGCGGATCATGTGAGAGAAGCAGGAATTCTGTCTGAGTTGTAGCTTTTGGCACTCCTTTTTCTTTTAAAGCGCTTGCTCTTTTCAGCTCCCTAGGGCTTGTTGCCTCCCTCCTTTCATTACCCTGATTATAATCTGGAGAAGCCACAGCGGAGACAGACAGGGCGATTTTAAAGGAGCAGAGATGTTTAAGCAGGTGCCCAGGACTTCGGGCACAGGCTGTTACTACCTAAACTCGGTGTCACCTGAGGGCCAGGAGATGTACTTGCGATTCGATCAAACGGCCAGGCGCCCGCCGTACAGGACGAGCAGAATCCTCGCCCGTCACCAGCTCCTGACGAAAATTCAGCAAGGTGAGTTGCTGGCAGAGGTGCTCCTTAGCCTGGCGTTGTCACAGGGTCCGCAGGTCCCCTCTTTCATAGGAGAACAGGTTTTAATGCCTCGAATTTCAGGCTTTTTTCCTGTCTCTATTCTGAAGTAGTCTGGCTAGAGTCAAGAGTTTGTAAATACTCTTTCAATCCTTTCTGTTTCTGCACATGCACACATACACAGAGAAGCAAGGGACAAACGCTAGTGCATGATTAGCTATTTAACTAAATTATCTTTTAATCATAAACTATGCAGTAGCTTACATGCTGAAGTTTGTCTTTTCTGACTGGCAGAGCAGTTACTGGCAGCAGTTCATCTGCTCCCATTGCTACAGGTAAAATCTGCCTGTGGTAAAGCACAGAGAGAGAAAAAGATGATCAGTTAAAAACAAAGCAGAAGTCCAGAGTGGCTGGAAGAAGGCGGTTGGGATAACATCCTTTGGAAACAAGCATGTGTAACTGACAGAGGATTAGCAAACTTGTCACATGTCCTTAGAAATAATTGCTGACTTGGCTTTCTGCAGCTACTTATGCAGTTATGTAGGCAGTCATTACAGATACATTGATTTTGTTTCTCTGAATATGTATCTATGGCACTAAAGCTAAATGCAGGTTGGCCTCAGAACAAATCCTCTGGCCTGTGCATGCAGTCTGAAATTGTCTTCAGAATCATTAATGCAAAGATAAAAAAATAAAAGCCAACTGTACGGATTTTTCCAGATGAAAAAGCAAATCAATGCATAGTTTTGGATTGATCATAGGTTTGTATAGCATCCTGTTTCCAGGAATACCAATTTCTAAGGTGGATGTCGTCCTACATGCAGAAAAAGAGTACGTCGTGTATTTGTCATGAAAAAAAATAAAACCCTGAAGACAGCAATCACTTTCTTGACAGCTTACAAAAAGATGTTTGATTCTGCTAACTAGGGGCAGGTATAGAGTTAATATGGTTTACTGTCATATCTGGCAAATGCCACAGAAATTGGTGTGAGCTTCTGACCAGCAGCAGTTAAATGAGGTGGCTATTTCTGTGTGTTGCTTTCCGGTAAGATTCTTTATATCCATGGCTGTCAAACTCCGGCAGGAGTACAAGGATATAGTGATGAAACTTTTATTGCATTTATAAAGAAAACAATACCTAATTCTTTGGCCAGCTTTTAAAAAAACATGAAAAAGTTTCTCAGGCAATTAGGAGAACGCAGTAGTTTGCAAGGCGGTCTCAGGAACTGGCTGTGTTTGAAGGATACTGGTCCTCACTGCAGCTCTAATTTCAGGAAGGATATTATGTCATTCTGTGTACCCAGTGTACAGCCTGGATTGAATGGAAAGAAAGGGTAATTGATTTCTCTCCAGGTTTATTTGAAAATTATTTGGGTGCAGTGCTGGTACCAGCTTAATTTTCAAGCAGCAGCTTGGATGAGATGGATTAGCACAACTCCTCTACCTCTCGTGGTGCTGTTTAATGTTCCCTCTTGTAACCTGTAATCCATCAGCTGTCCAGAACAGTCAGGGCTGCCAAAGCCACCCAGCGATGCTGAGGCTTTCGAGAGGCTGCATGGTAGGACAGTTTCCAAGCTGTAACTTTTCTGCCTGCAGCTTGTTGTGTGGATTGTCAGTCTGTGGTGAATGATCTCTGCTGCTCTGCCACAGCTTTCCAACCTGTCCCACACAGCACTGTGGGAAATGATGTTTGTATAGTGCCTTGATGATGTGATACATGTTATAGTTCAGTATACAAATTATTTGTGTATTTCGGATTGTTGATTCCTTCACTTCTTTTATTAATGGAAAACTGAGGACAGAGTCCACTGTCGGTGAAATGTCAGTTCATTAGCAATAACGAAATTATGTGTGCAAATAGATGCTGACATCTGTGTATGAGTCCATATGTAGGAATACACACATCTAGTGGAAAATCATATGCAAGGTATACGTTTTTTCTGCAGGGTCCAGCTACTGAAGAATAATTTTGTTACAATAGCTGTGTTAGTAATACCAAAAAAGCTAAGTCTAGCTAGTATAACTCCATCTGAAACCTCCAGTTTATACTCTGGATGAAACTCTAGACCTGTCAGAGTGACTGACAAGACTTTTAGGAGGGTTCACTGGGTGAGCGTGTCTCCCTCTGTTCCTGCCTTGTTCAAACTCTAAGCGGTGTGAGGGTACTGCAACCAGTCCCTGTCCCAGTCCCAGTCCCATTGCCAGAGGGTACTAGAAGAATACTGTAATATGGATGGAGGAATCAGCCTGTCCCTTTAGAGGTGAGTGAGTTTTATGCCACTGGCAAGTGGCATTCATTACTAATGGTGTGCCACAGAGCAGTTTATCAAGAATGTCTTGAAAAGTAAATCAGAAGATGCAAAATGAAAACCAGAACTTGCTTTCGGTCACCCAATTGAGTAAAGCACATAAATTGTCATTTAGTCTCCTTAAATGTGTACGTCCTTGAATCATACATTTTAAGGCCACTAAGACAATTCATTTGAATGCTGCTACCCCAATTCTTGTGTTAGCACCTCCCCATCTAATCATTGTTTGAATTATAGCATATGTTTAGAAAAACATCCAGCCTGCATTTTAACATCACTGGATCCTGCCTGGTTAATTGCTTTGCTGAAAACAGATCTGCCACATGTTTAAGTGCTAAGCTGCCTTTGGGCTTGTTTGAATACCTGCTCTCTACTTGTGCAGATATTTTTTAGTTGCTGGTTTTCCAACTGGAGGCACCCACAAAAGGAAACACTGAAGTTTCTACATCAAGGATATTTTTGCTTAGTGAAAGGAATGATTTACAAAATTGCAATGTATACAATTTACAATGTATAGAGTAGTCAAAGCCTCCATTCCAGGCTAGGAACCTGGTTCACTAATGCAGTGTAATACAAAGTGTTGCATACACTTCTATCTTTTCGGTCATTAGCTGCATGTACTGTTAGAAACAATGCTAAAGTACTCTATCGTTTTGTGCAATACAACTTTTCTTCCTCCTTTAAAAACACATTTGCTGAAGAAGCTTTCCTTTGTATTCTCCTTTGGTGTTAGTTAAAAATAAACTAAATGAATCATTACAGGAATTACGCTGTTCAATCATTTCTAAAAAGAAAACCATCACAAGGAAAATGAAAGGAACTAGACTGTTAATCAAATCATACTTTGAAAGTCCTAAATATTTGGTTTGTGTACACCACCAGCTCCTTGAGGCAGAGTTATGTGGTGGCCTGCAAATGTGAGTAGTAATTATCTGTCTGATATTAAATAGGTATTTTCAAAATGTGATCTTTTGATGATTCCCTTTCCCCTATAAGCCCGTTAGTTTCCACGCTGAAGAAGGGGACACATGCCTCAGCATAAAAGAACAGGGTGGAGCATGCTTGGTCTGAGGTGTTTATTCAAACTGTGTATGCAGTAACTATATGAGAATTCATTAATGATTACTCATGTTCTCTTAAATAAATAAGGTGGTGACTTTCAAGAATTTATATTTCATGATTCGCAAAGTTGTTATTTCTTTCAGAGCACGTGGCTAAATTCAGTGGAGTACAGAAAATATAAAAAATAGCTGTAGATAAAAACAAATGAAGAATTAAGGCCATACTCTGAAAATGCTGAATTGAAATTGTTGACTGAGCAGCACAAGTAGAGTGTAAGTCAAGGTGCACAAAGCCGCATCTACCCCTGCGCAGCTAGGCATCACCGGTAAAGAAATGTCCCCATTCATCTACAGCAGAATTTGATTCTTAAACTACACTTTCAATAAGAAAATAATATGAAGAAATAACAGAAAATAAGACAAATTTCTGTTCTTAGTGAGTAAATTCCTGCCAAAGTGAGTAACGCTCTGTGATTTGTCTCAATTCATGTCCATAGGCAAGACCAATTGAAAAGAATCGTTCGATGGAGCGATCTCAAAGCACACTATAGCTTTTCAAGGCAAACTCTCTGTTCATCACTCAGCAGATGTTTTATACTTTTATATGTTGCAAGGTCAGTGTTGATCTTTTATGAGTACCATTACCTCTGTGTCACCTGCATTTGTCTGGGTTGAGTGAGGGTTAGAGGTACAGACAAATGCTTATTTTCTGTCTACAGTCTTCCTTTTGGAGTTAGTTCAACATGTTTAAGTGTTCCCTTTTCTAAACATGAGTACAGTTTGTGGAAAGTGTTACAGAGGAACGTGAGTGACTTGGCAAAAAAACTGTGCATTTTGCGTGACTTTATATTGCAACTGTTAATGTAAAACAAACCAAGTATCAGCAATAGACAGCTGTAATATACTCCTATACACAAAAGGATAACTTCAAAGTCATATAAATGAAAATATTGCAGTCATAGTCTGCATTAAAAAAGCCTGGATTGCATTCTGTGTGTACATGCAGGTACGGAGTACTTGTCCATCCCTGGAGATGGGAAATGAGATATGATTATGTAATTAAAGACAGTGGTTTTGTTCAGATGTACAAAAAGAACAAAATATGGTTGTTCAGGCAACGTGAACCATAGCATTTCCCACATTCTGGATGCTGGCCACTTCACCTACACATCTTTAAACCTCATTATCTGAACACAGGAAAGTAAAAGTAACCAGCAAGATTCAGCCTTGGTGCTAATAATACAGACACCACCACTTAGGTCATCTCTCACCAGTACCAGTGACCTACTGCCTCTCGAGCTTGTGGGGTAACTCCTGGTAGTAGTGGTCTCTAGTTCTCGTTCAACCCCCTATGTTGCCACTTGCGGTGGCTCCGTGTCTGCGCTCCAGCCCAGGCATGCAGGAGAAGACAGGTCTGGGGCTGAAGTGGCCCGGGGCACCGGTAGGAGCATTCTCAGCTGCAGAGTGGCCTTGCAGACCTCAGCTGGGACATGGTCTGTTACCTTCTCCAGTGTCAGACACGTGTGCTCGCAGCAGATGGATCTTTGGGCCTGTTAAACAGGCCCTGTTACCTCTGCTATGAAGACAGGCTGAGAGAGTTGGGGCTGTTCAGCCTGGAGAAGAGAAGGCTCGGGGTGATCTTATAGCAGCTTTCCAGTACCTAAAGGGGGCCTACAGGAAAGCTGGAGAGGGACTTTTTACAAGGGCGTGTAGTGATAGGACAAGGGGCAATGGATTTAAACTGAAAGAGGGGAGATTTCTATTAGATATAAGAAAGAAAATTTTTACATTGAGGGTGGTGAGGCAGTGGAACAGGTTGTCCAGAGAAGTTGTGGATGCCCCATCCCTGGAAGTGTTCAAGGCCAGGTTAGATGAGGCTTTGGGCAACCTGGTGTAGTGGAGGATTTCTCTGTCCATGGCAGAGGGCTTGGAACTAGATGATCTTTAAGGTCCCTTCCAACCCTAACCATTCTATGATTCTATGAATATCAAGTCTTGACTGGGTCTGTGAAAACTGTTTTTCTTACAGTATCAGAAGGTCCATTAGAAACTGAGACCTGACATCATATGAAGCTTCTTCACCATCATCTTTCCTTCCTTATACACTCTTTCCTCAAATCCTTAGCCCTAAACTTGGCGAAACTAGAGTTTTTCAATTAAATTGTAGGATTTCTTTAAATATATCTTTTTTTTTAAACTTGTGCTCTGAAATGGTTGAAGTATTTGTGTGAAACTTGCACGCAAAAAATGTGAACATCCTGAGGAGTATTTATAAACTCAAAGTGCCCTGAGGTGTGTTTATAAAAAAAAAAAAATAGTAGTGTGAAAGATCACAGTCCAGCTAATTAAAGTTTAACAAAGCCGTACTTCATAGACAACAGGACATTTGAAAGGGAGAAACTTTCACTGGAGCTGCTACCTGGCAAAGAGGTTCAAAAGCTGAAATTATCAAGAAATATCTGTGTGGAACGTATGAAGAAACAGCCTGTGTGGTACTGCAGATCAGACTCGATGATGATAGTGGTTCCTTCTGGCCTTATAACTTCACAGCCGCTGAGTGTCGGTGACACTTCTACTGACACATGCAGGTTGGACACCAAGAAGGAAATCTTGGCTCTTCTTTTGAGTTAGGGGCCTTTTGCTCTCGATTTCGCTGAAAGCAGGATTTCAGCCAAAGAGAAATCTTAACTTGTTTTGTAATTATTTGTGGTGAAATGAACAGCTGTAGTTGTGCTATATATCTTTTGTATTGGTCACCGAGGAGATTTTTAATTTTCACATTAACCTTATTGTATAATTAGAGCCAGTAATGTTAAAAGACATTTAATACAATAAATGCAGGATGTGTGCTCAATAAATGAATCATTAGTGTGCTAATAATTATATTTTTTTTTTAGTTTAAATTTAGAAGAAGTAGTGATAAGTCACTGGTGTATATAAATTTTATGTAACAGAAGTAAAATAGAAATTACTCACAAAGATTAATTAAAAGAACCTGTTCATAGCACTTTTGTTACTGGGAGACTCTTATGTCTGTATTTATACATAAATCCCTGAAAAGAAAGTGCAGTATTTGTGCCCTGAGCACTCTAAGTGTTATTAAAAAAACCTTCAGTTTTAGGTTCCAGCCAGATACTGTTTTTCTCTCTAGGCAATAGATCCTTAGGAGCGTTTTTTTTTTTTTCCCTCCATTTTTGTTCAAATGCAAACACTATGAAGTCATTGATAGCATCTTAGCCGTAGTCATTGGTTTTATCTTACTTGTATCATACAATATTCTCATACTTCTAGTTCTACTTAAACAATTATATGAGCTGTTTCATATAGGGCATCACATATATTTGAATTAGTGCCTAAGTCTCTAATGGAAGGGACTGAGAAAACAGGCCCTTTGTAGTTAGGTTAATTAGGTTATTAAACAATTGTCTGTAGCTGAGTTTGTTACACCTTGCATTAGCCTCTTTTGAGGGTAAAATGCTGAAGTATATGGCCTGTGGGCTTGATCCAGTATATGCTAGTTATCTAATTTTTTTATTTAGGCTTGCTTTACAGATGTTTGAATGTGAGCAAGTCAGTAAACCCTCATCTTCATGCCTTGTAAAATTCTCATGAGCACGCTTTTGCTTAAAAACCTGTTGAGTTTCCCCTCAGGTTCAGTTCAACAGGTCAGCTGAGCTTACTAGAGCAAATCATCACAGCACTAATTGCACACCATAATACAGTGGGGGAGAGGAGGGCTTGAGCACCTCGAGCTGGACTGTTTAGAAGCTATTTGAGAGCAGACAGCATGATTCAGAGAACTTGGGAGCATTATGGCTTAGCTGAAAAGAATGTGTGTGACTCAGGCTGAAAACACGTTGTGGCTTTTTGTCTCTCATCAGTTACAGGCCTGAGGAGGTTAATTCCACTGGGAGAAGAAAATTGTTCCATAACAGTTCAGCCTACATGGGGTTTTGACTAACATACACCTGCAGATGAGCAAAAGTTTCTGTCCTTGTGATAAGTTAGGCGAACTCGGAGAAATAACTTAGTTTAAAATACGGGCTGCACAGTACGTCTTAAGTAAATACCATCTGCCGAGCATGGAAGCTGCCTTGCTGGAACATACCAGATGCTTTACTTTCCACTCAAAGTCCTTTGCCAAAGAAGGACTCAGTCCTGCAACTCAGATGAATCTTCCTCTGTACTAGAGGAGCAAAATAATAAATCCTAATAATGTCAACGGATATTGTTTTAATGAGCTAGATATTACAGACCTTTGGCAATAGCTGTGCTTTCTTTCTATAGAATTGTGGCTGGAGGAAGGTCTGTTTGTGTGAGCAAAGTTTTCAGGAGTTGAAAGCAGAATCTGTATATATATTTATTGTTGTCTCTCTCATGTAGTCCTAATGGCCTAAAGGGCATCTGACTTCCCTCTCCCTTTATGTGTCATTAGTGTCTTTATGGTTTGTTTATTTTATTGACTGTGCAGCCCTTATTTCTAATTCTCCATCACTTCAGTGGTTTAGGAATATGGAAAAAAACAGCAAGTTCAAAGTGGACTCTCTAAATTTAATTCTATCCTCTTTAGTCACAAACATGCACCCACCAGCATCCCCTCACCCCTTAAACCTGCCATCTTTCTGGGAGATTTCTCAGCTTCCTTCTTGAAATCACATATGCAGGAAAATGTGACACCCTCTCATTAAGGAAAGGCATTTCCTTAAGGGCTGCAGTACAGCTTTTACTGCCGAACGCGTCCAGAAGCGAGAATGACAGTGCAGCTTTTACTGTTCTCTAATACTTCTTTATAAGGGTGCTGCCACCTCTGCAAACCCCCCAGCACGTCCTGAACCCTGTGGTTTTTCTCTAGGACTCTTAACAACTCTTTCCTCTTCCTTAGTACATGCATCTTTTGGGCCAATACTTCAATGTGGATTATCCATGTTATCCACAAGCTCCTGCTTGAAGACGTTAGGTGTTAACATGTCCTGTTTCCTGTGTTGGTAGTAAGCTTACAGTAGTAAAATGTTCCTCTAAGTCTAAGTGGGCAAGTTTGTACTGCTAAGAAAGAGGGATGGGAAGTGAGTTGGAGTACCCCCTGCTCCGCTGAGCAGATGACTCTTTGGCTCTGTTTTGACCTTCTCCAGCTAGTTCAAACAGAGCAAGTTTATGGGAGAGAGGACTCGTCCTTGGTACTGTGACATGAGCTGAGCGATACGACTTGATCAAAAAATCAGGAATCAGGCAGTCTTTCATTGAGCAGTGTAAATGTAACCACTCTTTCCACTGTCACAGAAGATGTAAAATGAGGAGAAACCTTGCTCCACAGGTCTAAAAATCTAGACATTAATGTTTCTGTAGTATTTACCCCAAGAAAGGTTAAAATTTCTTGCTGTAATACAATTTTAATGCTTTGAAGTTTCCGAAGAAAGTATGCAAAAGTAAATGTAGCTTATTGTGAACTGCCTTTCCATTCCTGCATAAATACAGCAGTAAATTCTGTTAAAAAGCCAACTACTTAAGTCTTTTTTGTTATTTCGTACTGTGAAGCAGACAGTTCGCATTAGCTAACCACAACCCCGTTCTTCTTCTTTTGAAATCAATATCCCAAATCTGTGTAAAATCAGAACCTGCAAAGACTACTCCAAATTATTAGATCGTATTGCTTGTCCCAATAACTGCAGCATCATCGAGCATTCTTCCAAAGGACCTAAGATTTGAAAAGGGACCAAAGATGTAAGACAACTCTAGATTTGAGAAGAAAGAAGTGTCTCTGTCAACACTGGGATCACACAAGCGTAGGACTCGTGTGAAAGGCACAGTCCTTTTGCATCCCTTTGGCTTCAGGAAGCAGCAGAATGATTAGCTTTTCCTAGTCTCCAACTGGTATGGGAGTCTGGACAGGACAAGACTCTCAGCACCACACAATGTGGCTTTTTCATAATGTATTTGGCAAAGTTGAATGTTATGTGGGATGAATCTAAGTTTTGTGTCTTTAATTGCATCTGATGGCAGCAGCTGAATATCTAATCCGTTTGTAACTTCAAAGATAATGGCTTTCTCTTCCTGCAAACATTTATCTGAGGAGGCTAATGTAAAATCCAAAAGTTAATGCTTGGCACAGGCGATGAGGCAGTAAGTCATTGGCTTTTATTTTTTTTTCCTTTTTCTTTTCATTTTCACAGCTATATTTATATATATTTCTGAGGACTTTTTAAAACTGCCATTCTGTCAGCTTCACTTCATTAAAAGCGTGGCCTGCCTAGGTCCTATCCAGAGTTAAAAGGAGTTTATTTTCTCTTAAGTTCAGCAAGCACCGGACTATGTCTTGTTCAAAAGTGCCTTACAAATTAACAGGCTGAGACACTCAGAATACTTAGTCCAGAACCACTTTATCATTCAAACTGCTGATTCTGCATTAAAACCAGTCACTCTTGCCAAAACCCAAGCCATTGCAGCAAAACCTGCATTTCGTATCACTGCCTGAGTGATGTAGCCTGGATTGTATAGCACCAGCACTGATTCACGGCTGGGATTATTATATCTTCATCCAGTGCCTCATGCCAAAAGCCAGAGCAGTCTTCATCCTGCCGATGGCCATTGAGACATCGCGTGAGTGACGCTACCTCTAAAGGAAATGCATGGCTGCAGTTCATCTCTGGGATACTTCAGGCCAGCAGCTCACAGCCCTGACATCCTCATCGAGGGGCCGTGGGTGCCGGCAGGAGGCAGTGAGATGCCCTTGCACTTGCACATGACGCACGAGGCTTTGTTCAGACCAAGAGCAGTCTATTAACCAGCATCTTCTGAAGGAAGGAAAAAATTTCTGGTGACATTTTAATTCTCTTTTATGTGGAGCTATTTTTAGACAGTGCTGCTGCCAGTCATGTCAAACGCTTTGTGTCCTTTGAGTTTTTGCTGAACTGCATAATAAGCGTTTCAGCTCCCTGATGCATAATGGCAGTGTTATTTGCTGAAAGTCTTATTATTTCAAGGGGCCTCTTATCTTAAAATCAATTCATTAATTCTGGCCTCTGAAGTTTAGCAGGAAACAATCAGTTGCTAAAAAAAAATTTCTAAATTAAACTTTTCTTCAGTAATACTTATTTTCTCTAATGTCGGGTTCTGAAAGTCTATTTTAAGACCGACAAAGCAGATGATCCATATTTCAAGGCCATAATCATGGCAGAGTTGTTAAGCTGGGTGAGAGAACTGGACTATTGTTGAGGGAAATTTAGTACCTTTTCCGTTATTTGGATTATGTTTTTAGTCTGAGCATGCAAACCACTTTTACCTCAGGTGCTCATGGAAAGCCAACAGCAATGAGAGCTGCAAGGAGCAGTCATTTACATTCCTGTTAGCCTTGTTGTACCTCCCACAGTCACTAGTCCCAGGGGCTACTCCTGACGCACAGAGGGTGGCCCAGAGCCCAGTGCATGTCCCAAAACCCAACCATGAAGTTCTGCTGTGGCTCCATCACTGCTGGCATCTAAGCTTGCTGGAGAATGGAGCTCAGGTGCATGAACATGAGACATCAAGTGGACACATTCCTTATATGAGAGCAGAGTAAGGTCATATTGGGTGATTGGACTACGGTGTAGAAGCTGAGTGGCCAGAGTTTGCCTGGTTTTAGCTAGCCGCAGCTATCTTTGTGTAGATATTTGTATATACATTTATAAAACTTTATACGATTTCTGAGGGCACTGGAATCAGAAATGGCTCAGGCCTTTGATGTTGCATTGGTTTAGAAAGCTATGTTTTGGACCACTTCTGTAGAAGATTTTGGTTAAGAAAAATGCTGCATTGCTGTTGGATTTTCGTTGGGCATAGGGCCTAAAGTTGTTGTACAAGCAAGACAACAGTCTTCACCAGCCACCATGTATGATGTTATGTGAGAACAGGAGGAAGACTGTAGCCTAAAATCCTGGAAATGGCCCATCTTAAGGCTTTAATGAGGACCAATATAAAACTACGGGCTCGTTAATTGTAGCTCTACAGAGCCATTAACTCCACATACTGGCAAGGCTTTTTGTAGCTCCATGGTACCTGCTGACTGGTTCTGAGAGCAGAAAATTTTTCCAAACGTGCTGGTCCCAATAAAGAGATTCTGTGACTTTTCAAATACAAGCTGAATACAGATTATACAGAATTTTAAGGGTAAGGTTACAAGAAGTTGCATATGTATATTTTCTTGTTCGGCAAAACATTTCTGTTATTACAATGCTTGCTTCCTCCGAAGCACCTGAAGCTCACAGTTAACAATTTTCTGGTCTAAAGTATTGCCCTGTAGTTTGTTTTGTAGAAAACATAAGAAAAACTAAAATTGTAGAATAATTGCCTTTAGAGAATGTTCAGTAGAGATGGTCACAACGCATTTAAAGTGAATCAAAAATGCATCACCCATTTTTTAAAAGTATTTCTTATTGACTATGTAACAGCTGGAAAACTATAGCAAGTTTTAATTACCTTCAGAAAACAAAAAGCTCTTGCCAACACATGCTGGTTATTATCAGCAGCTGCTCTATGCTGACATAGTCTTTCAGCTCATATGAGGCTCAGCTGTCTTAAACAATCATTGTAAAACGTAAAATAGATTTATAGTGATGATCATTTCTTGTTAGATACTTAACTACTGATGTCATTCATACTGAATTTAGGTTCACATCTTTGTTTAAACTGTAATAAAACCATATAAAATCATGATTAATGTTTCATGTAAGAGGTGCAAGTAACATGCAACAGGAATTTCAAATATTGAACTGTGGTGCTTCTTTAACAATTCATTAAAAAGAATCAAATTCCCTGTTGTCATGGTTTTAGCATTTGTATAAACGTGTAAAATTTTACTTTCTGCCTTTGAGTAACAGTTACTACAACTCTACCACAATGAAAAAGATGAAAATTAATTTTCTGATTTAAACAGAAATCTGTATCTTTTACATGCCATCCTTCTATTAGCGGAAGTGACGATCTTTATGGCAGTGGCTGTTGTCAAATCAGATGTTGCGATTTTGTTTATTGTGTAATTCAGAAGAGTTTGGTTTTTTAATGACATTAACATACTCTTCAGAACCTGAGACACTGAGAAATATATACAACATTTATGCTTCAGTGTGCTGTAGAAAGACACATAGGTATGGTAGATTTTTTGTCAGTCTATCCAGAGCCTGCATCTTCTCCAAACTGGAGGATTTGTGAACTTGATTTTCTGTTACCTTGTACTCTCTGCATCGCTTTTAATTTTGCACGGACAAAGTAGGTACAAAAGGTATCAGGCAATCGGTAAGATGTTTTGTTTAGTCATTGGCATCAAGGCAATTTTAGACCCTTTCTTGTTGACATGAGTGATTGAGGTTTGACAGTTTCTATTCTGAAGTTTAACCTGGAGGGAAATGTTGCATTCGGCAGACAGGACTCTTGGCATTTTAAGGATTTCTTCAGTATGGATTAAAAATATGCATGAGACTCCACATAGTTGTGTTTTACTGAAAAGATTATTGACTTTTGGACTTGTGTTTTCACCCAATCTGTTTCTTAATCAAATCACAATCTACTGAAATAACAGTTCAAATTCTAGTTTTAAGTAAGACTCAGGTCACATTCACTCCTAGGAAACAATTGGTGTACATAAGACTACATATTGTCTTCACAGCAGCTATGTAAGGGAAGTTTTTCTTTGCTGTCTTAGAGACCCAAAGTTCAGATCCCTAAACAGATCTCCGCAAAAAAAAACCCAAACCAAACCAAACCAAAACAAAACACTGTGCTCCAACAAAATAGCTGTTCAGGCAAATAACCTGTGCAGGGGCATCACAGCAGCATCACAAAGTGTAAGAAGTACACCCGATTGTAATCTGGTGTTCAAAGACCCTGACTACTGGTTTGATAACGTACTTCACCGAAGCTTATTAAAACCTCCAAAACTTCACTGAACAAGAACCTCCCAGGCATTGAGACCAAAGACTTTACAGAATCACAGAATAGCCTAGGCTGGAAAAGGCATTGGGGGTTCATCTAGGACAATCCTTGCTCTGAGCAGGTGTGGCTAGATCAGGTTGCTCAGGGCCTTTTCAGGTTTAATTCTGAGTATCTCCAAGGACTGATATACCACTACTCTCACAACTTCTCTGGGCAACTTGTGCCATGATTTGACAACCCTTACGGTGAATTTTCTTTTCCCTTATGTTTGATTTGATTTACAATGCTGCAATGTTTTTCCATTGCCTTTCGTCCTACAGCTGTGTACCTCTAAAAAGAGTCTGGCTCCACTTTCCTGTTAAGTAGATGAAGACAGTAATAAGCTCTCCTAGCCTTAGCCTTTTCTTCTTAAGGTTGAAGAAACTCAGCTCTGCCAGTCTTTCCTCCAGTGCCAAGTGATTCAGCCCGTGGACCATCTCGATGGCCCTCTGCAGGTCTTACTCTGGTATGCCCATGACTTTCTTGCACTGGGGAACCACAAGCTGAACAGAGTAGTCTCACAAGCGTGGATTAGAGAGGAACAATCATCTACCTTGATCTGCTGGCCACATCATTCCTAACACATTAGCCCAGTATGAGGGTGGCCTCCTTGGCCACAAGGACACACTGCCTACTCATGCTCAATTTGTTGTCCAACAAGACCCTGCAGTGCTTTTCTGCAAGGGCTGTTCCTGTTCAGTTAGCCCCAGCCTGCCCTGTTTCAGAGGGTTATTTTATCCCAGCTGCAGGACTTTACATTTACCTATGTTGAATAGTATGAGACTCCTGTCAGCCAATTTCTCCAGCCTGTCAAGGTCACTTTGAAGAGCAACCCTCAAGCATATCAACCA
This sequence comes from Tauraco erythrolophus, assembly GCF_009769465.1. Classification (NCBI taxonomy): domain Eukaryota; kingdom Metazoa; phylum Chordata; class Aves; order Musophagiformes; family Musophagidae; genus Tauraco; species Tauraco erythrolophus. The sequence goes on from NC_141465.1 coordinate 111,151,521, forward strand.
TGTCTCCACAGTTTGGTATCATCCACAAACTTGCTGAGTGTGTGCTTTATTCCGTCATCTAGGTTGTTAGCAGAGACATTAAACAGTATCAGTCCAGTACCAATCCCTGAAGGATGCCGCTAGTAACCAACCACCAGTTGGGCTTTGTACTGCTGGTCACAAACTGTGAGCCTAGTGGTCCAGCCAGTTTCCATTCATGTTCTCTATCATCTGCTTACCTGGTTTGGCTATAAGGATACTACGGGACACCAAGTCAAAGAGAAGCCTGCTTGTTCTGTCTCCTTCAGCAGCCATTGGTTACAGTATACTTAATACCACGTCTGTGAATGACCCAAGTTCAACATCTTGCCCACATTCCCGTGGCATAAGCAACGGTAAACCTTTCTCACTTGTAACTCTTGTCCTCTTCAGTGTTATATAAATTGGTAACTGTACGTCAGCACGGAGAATTGAACCAAGACCTTCACTAATCTGTGTCATAAGCACTATGCTGCAGTCGATTTCCCTACACTTTCCAGTCTGTAAGGTACTCCGTGTTGTATCCATAATTTATTGACTGAAACTAACTTGCAGTTCCTCTGCAGTCTTCAAAAGGAAAATACGACGAAAGGAGAGAAAAATAAATTGACTCTGCAGCCTTGTTTACTTGTGATTTGTCTTGGTAGGCTGGTGATGTGTATTCAGTCAAGTCCAAGGAGTTGATGCCTTTTGAATTAAATTGTTTTATACCAGCCTGAGGAGGTGCAGATTAGTTCAAGAAAATATGGGGCAAAGGAGAGACGCAGGGTGAGATAACAGGGGAGCGGCAGGTCTGTTCCACCCTTCGCAGTATCGTTACTGCCCGTGTACAGCATGAGGTGGGGCCGTGCCAGCAGAGCAGCTGAAGAAGCCACGACTGAGATCAGATATAAAACAAAGGAGGGGTAAGGAGATCCAGAAGGTGGGTCACTTCTGTCACTACTGCAGGAGATAGAGAAGTCCACCTAAAATACCCAGGGTTGTGAATCAGAAGATGTTTTTCACCCTGACTTCTGAGTCTTTTTTTTTTTGCCTGCGGCAATGGAGAGCTGCGCTTGAACTGCCATTACCCATCCAGCATTACAAATATGACTCAGGTAAATGAGGGCAAGTTCATGCAGGTCTACTGCAGGGATGTACACACAAGAAAATGCATCTGCAGGGTTTTTTATTCCAATGAAAACAGAACAGTTTGGAGCTAAAAATAGGCATCTAGTTATTGTTACCTACCTTTTTTTTATATCCTCTGCCCCAATTCCTATCAGTATAGGAAAAATAAAAATTCCACATAACAAATGTATATAAAAAATTATTTACTTATTCTTTCTAGCAAATATTTAAAAGGCCATCACAGATTTCTTTTTTATGATCTGAGTAATTAGGCTGGAGGAATTAGCTTAGCCATATAAATAGTTTTACTGGTTTTCACTACTGATGGCTTTAATAATAAGGTAAGTCACTCATACAAAAAAGAAGCTCTGAAGTACTGACTTAGAGGATTTTGACCTAAAAAAGCCTGAAGGACTTTAGATTATAACCAGTCCACTGTGATTCTGTGTCTAGAAAACCGTACTAAAGTCTTCTCTTAATTGGAATATTTTGTACCACATCAAAAACTGGAAGCAGCTCCCACTGGCTAGCAGAAATAATTAAGCAAAAGAAAAATTCAGTAACACCAATGCTTACCATTTATTGTAAGTGGTGCTGTGGGTTTTCAAAGTACAGCTTGGCTTTAAAGATGTATTTTTTGAACAATCCTGACCCTCCTCCCCAGACCATTTGAAACCCTGGAAGTAAGCAGAAGTGGCAGGTGTTCAGCACCCTTTGAAAACGCTGGTAGCAGCTCTGTAACGTGGGATCTGTAGCTGTTATTGAAATTTGAAGATCAAAAGATGGCCACAGCAAAGCTTAGAGATTTTAATGCAGGCTAGATAGTAACAGAGCAGCAAAGTCAGAGTTACAATCCCGGGTTCCCCAATGCTGTGTTCAAGCACACTAGATCACACTGCCTTTCCAGAATAGAAGCACATACAAAAGGCATACTAGCTCTAAAATAATGCCACTTATTTCATGGGGCATTTCACCTACAGCTCGTTCCAAAGGAATTAGCGAAGATACTGCTACGGCAGTAGCAAGGGGACAGATGCAGCAGCCGTCGAGTGGGTAACATCTCTGCACGTCAGTATGAAGGTACTGGTCAGGGGCAGGTAGCTGGCATGGAGCACTCAGGGGCAAGCCCTTACCTTTTTAAAAACTACAGCATGTTAACACCTCTGTCTTATAACTGAACCAAAACTATAGCCAGAATTATCTCCATTAAACAACTGAACGAAGCTTCTTGTACTGACAGCAAGATCAAGTAAGGGGTTTCAGGCTCAGTGAGCAGGGTAAGGGCTGGGGCTTGTTCCTGCAGCGCTGGCTGTGACCTGGGTGCTGGTGTGGAGGAGTGAGCAGCTCGCTGCTCAGCCCCCTGCACTGGGCAGTGTCACTGGACACCTAATCCAGCTGAAATGCACGTTCCTGCCAAAAGGGGTGGTTTGGTCCCTGGCCACTTCCCTCCCTTGGATTGAGTCTGGTAAAAGTGCAACTGCAGGATGACTTGGATCAGGCCATTTGCCCAAAAGAAAATAAATGGTTGTGCTTATGTGGCTTTATTACAAGAGAAGCGGTAAGAATATGTCGCGAGGGATGGGACTGCTCCTTTTAGTGTCAATCACAGCGTTGCTGAGTTAATTGAAAGCAGAGTAAGACTGTAGCTGCACAAGCAATGTAGACAGGCAAAAAAGCAACTCAGTGTTTTGGATTTGTTTGCACATTTCTAATGTGTCTATTTCGTGACCAAGCAGAACTACTTTAAATAGACATTTCAAAGTGTCTTTGTTGGAAATCTAATTAGAACATAGCAACGTTATACACAGAACAAATTTAAAGTTTTTGTTCCAGGTTCGTGTATAAAAATCCAGAATGAAATCCCGTTTTCACTTACCTGGGTCGTACTGCCTTTGTTATCTGTGGTGCACTGATGTTTGCAACTCTGTTGATTGGTACTGGAAAGCAGTGTTATTAAAGAGGGTCAGTCATTTCTTAACAAAAGTTCCCTAGAAACTGGCAGGGCTAAAGGATTTAAAGGTCTCATTCTGAAATGCAGATCATATCTTTTTATTAAGAATTTCTTTATGGATATTGGAAATGTAAAGTTGACATTTCGAGAGAGATCAGCACAAGCAAAGCACACAGTGTTCAGACAGAGGAAAGACAGATTCTTTTGGCATTATTCATGAAGAAAAATATTGGGACCTCACGTGAATCAGCAGGTAGGAGGTTGCAATGTGCCAGTAATGTCCTAGTGCTCTTGAACATGCTTGGGAAATACAGAGATTCAAAACAGGTCTAAGCTCTTGATTTAATTGCTTATCTTTCTACTAGACCAATTTTTCTCCTCTATTTGCTTTACTTTCTTGCCTTATCACTCTCTACCACAAGAAATAACAACACAGATTTTGGCTCTACATTTTGCATCTGCCTACAGAGATAACTTTCTGTAACTGCCATTTTCATTTTGGTATTTTCCCCTTCCTTATCACAATACACACATGCTACCTCTTCCAAATCTCCTTACAAAGTATGCTAACAGTGTGCTTTTACATGTTTGACAGAACTCTGGTGTGCATAAGATCACTGATCAATAAAAAGAAGCTGTCTAAACAAAAGCTTGATATTTATTTTTAGTTTAAGTACTTTTTATTTCAGTGTTTATGTGTATTTTAATTTGGTTGCACAGAGTTGGTTTGTATAGTTGCCCTTTTCACTTTTTTTTTCTTCTGCTTCTGCCTCCTTACTCTGTAAACAAAATGAAGTGGAAATATGCCCATAAGCTGATCATTTTTAAAAATCACAGATTTAGAATGTTGTCATTATATATGCACTGTAGCTAAAAATATGCAGTTTTGTATTTGAGAGGCTACTTTGCTGCACATTTACAAATCAGAGATGAAAACTCATCTGCGGACACACTCATGAGGAAAAATAACACATTTCCAAGTTGGCGTCATTTGGGGAGGCTATAGTACAAATTCCCCAGCAGCTGGGGAACCAGGACTGGGTGCAAGGCAGCAGTGACAGAGCTTCCCTGGCAGAGGGGAACTCAAGGTGAGCCTCTGGAAGACCCTTTGGGTGGCCATGCACTGTTCTGAGCAATGGCCTGGCCCTACAGGAACAGTACCAGACAGGCAGCAGGAAAATTTCCTCATTTCCTAGAGTTAGGGTGATTTACTTCATTTAAGGTGTTCTCATTTTTTTTACTTTAAACAAGTGTGTTTTCTTGTTCATAGCTTGTTCGTGTGCCCTTGCCCTGAAGCAGTCCAAGAAGTGATCATACCCGTAGGAGTATGGCTGCTTGTGAACCACACGCTGTCATGTCTTACTTTTGAGTGCATCCTCCCATAATGTTAGATATTCAGGCGTTGTAATAATAAATGTGGAATTAGAGCTCAAAGACGGTAGACTGAGTTAAGGATTCTAGTCTACCCCGTACGTGTTCTAAGACACTTGCAACAAGCCATGATTCAGCTATACAAACACAGCATATATGCTCAATATACCCTGAGTAGCTCTTCCACACGTCACAGAGAAGATGAAACGCATCAATTGAAGAAACTCTCTGCTGTCACTTTGCACCTGAGAATTTTGGAAGTGCTCCAGCAACAAGGCATCCGTCAGTCACCTGTTTCTTTCTCTCTTGCAAGGTTTATTGCCAGTTCCACCTGTGAATGTCCCAGCTCAAACCCATGCAGGAGATCCTGCTCTGCCCTGTGGACACGTAAAGACAGCACTCCAGGAGGTGCATCCCAGGGGGCCCTTAGCAGCTTGTTGGCTTGATCTCTCGATAAATTGTGTGGCAGTTTATTGTGGGACACTGTGGCTGTCCCCATTGAGCTTCTGGGCAACATGGCAAATGAAAGGCTTTTGGCTGCGAGCTCTCCTCCTTTGTGACCATTGTAGCTATGGCCAGGTGTGGAGCCAGCGCGTGGAGATGGGTTGTTCTGCTGTGAGTTGTGCCATCCTTGCAGCATGGTGTAGATACAGCCTAGGAGATATTTGTGGGGTGTTACAAAATGGCTTGTGACCTGAGACAGGAGTGGTGAGATCATGAACACTGAATACTGACAGGACTGCCGGGGCGGCAGCTGTTGCCTGTTGCAATCCCTGTGGCACAGCTGCACACAGACAGGAATGTCTGGTGTGGAGGGAGTACGCCAGTAAAGGGATTACACGGTCATGGGGATTAAGATGACCAGGAATGCATTGAGTAGTTTTGCGTAAGGCTCTTGAGGTTAGCTTGAGGCAACCATGCAGATGCAGGTTTTGAACATCATCCCAGAAATTAAGTGCCATCACTAAACTGTGACAGGTTTAAATAGTGGCTTTAATGAGTGGCTGCCTTGGTGCAAAAGTCAATGAGCACTGTACCTATGGGGATTTGAGAGAGGACCCAGGCATGATGCCCATAGCTAGTATGTAAGATAATATTTGCCTCAAAAAGAGTTAGTTGATCTCCATTGGACTGATGGTGGCATTATTTGTTTGCCTTAAAGAGCATATCAAGACAAAGGATTGTGAACGTAAGGTGGCCACAAAGGCAGGTAGGAGAGGATCTTCTGGCAATGTATGTGGTGCTGACATGACCAGAAGATGACATTTACCTGTTTGAGGAGAAGGAATCTCCTTTTGATCTGAAGAGAATAATTACCTTTCCAGTGTCAGTGCCCAAAGTTATCTGCTGCTATTGTGCATGAGGGTGGTGAGACACTGGAACAGGTTGCCCAGAGAAGCTGTGGATGCCCCATCCCTGGAAGTGTTCAAGGCCAGGTTGGATGAGGCTTTGAGCAACCTGGTGTAGTGGAGGGTGTCCCTGCCCATGTCAGGGAGTTGGAACTAGATGATCTTTGAGGTCCCATCCAACCCAAACCATTCTATGATTCTATGATCCTAGGATGATACAATGAAAGGAAGAAAATTGCATTGTGGGTTTGGTTGGTAGAGTGTGTATTTGACTGGCTGAAGGCTAGATGGTGGTGCCTACAAAGCCCGTCAGGAGCCAGAGTGCTCAACATCTCCAAATGCACCCAGAAAGTGCACTTTTCATCACTGTGTCTGCGTGTAGGCTGGATGCCCTGTGCACTGTTATCCCAGTGGCACCCCTCAGTACCACTATAGCAGGGACTGCAGTGCTGTGTGATGTTGCAGTCTCACATCTTGTTTATTTTCTACTGCTTATGTGTCCCTATAAGACTGAAATATGACTAAAAGCTTTAGATACGGGTTTGTGCCTCTTCTTTCTTGATTAAGCTCTCAGGGACTGGTGTAGTTCTGGGTCATAACATTTGATTCAAAAGTAAGTAAGCACTAAAACACCAACATTTCAAGTGTTCTCGCAGCAATTAAGTGGTGCAGAATAGGCAAGAAATTTGGGAAGTGCAGTGTCCTTTGTAAGCTGAGCGTCATGCGGTGAGTGATAATGGAAGTGGAGCCTCCAGCAGGGATGCTGCCATCAAACACACTGTCTGTGGAGCCAGGAACTCCGCATAAAAGCCTGGCCTAATTTGTCTGATCAAAGCTTCTTGTCAGATTCAAGGGCAGAATTTCTCCACCTAGGCTCTTTGTAGGACAATGTGTGTGTTGTGGGGGGAGTGTTCAAGGGCCTGTTCAACTGACGCCGAGTGCCATTTGTTTAATGCCAAACCTCCTGAGTGAGGTTAGATGTACTTACCAATGTCAAATATCTTAATCTAAGCCCTAAATGCTGCGATGATACTTTCTCGGATGCAATGTCAAAGTTAGGCAGCGTGTAAGTGTGGCAAGGCACATGGCTTAGGGTATCTTATTATTGAATATCATTGCATTGCATATTAACTGCCTCAGCAGTGTCCTTATTAAAAATTTACCTTGCTATTTCTACAGTAAACATGATGATGTTTGCTTAGCAATAGATAACAAGAACTAGTTCATGAACACCAGACCCAGCAAAAGCTTCTTTGTGGTGAGTTTGCACGGCAAGGTTGAGCTTTGTGCGGATTTGCTTTGGCTTACTAAGGATTGAATTTGTGCCGAAGCCTTTTCTTTAGTGAGCCACTAAGAGGCTCTCTTTCCATTACCCTGCTGCTTATTTTCACAAAACTTTTAAGAGTCTAATACCTTTGAGCCATCTGTCTGTCTTTCAAATCAGCCAATTTGTTCAGAAGTTGTTGGGGGAGGCGATGAGGAGCCTGAAACAGACCGACAGACCAACATGCAAAGCGTGGTCATGTGAGTGGCATTTCCTTAGGAAACCAAGCTAAATTGCACAAACAAATTCTTAGAAGAAGGCTTCATGGACTAGATCTCTTTCATATCATTTTCTGCAATTTTTAAATTAAAAATTGGCTTATAATAATAGGTAGAAGAGAATTTCAGCTTATAAATAGGAATCTTCCCCTAGTTTTCAAATGCAGCATGAGAGAAAGCCCCAAACAAGGCCTGAAACACAGCAATACAAGATTGAAACACAATCTTGTTCAACAAGAGCCTACTCAGTTAAAGGAACCATCCAGCTGTGGTAGTGGGATCTGCTTAGAAACCTGCACCTAATGGACATGGACATCTGACTTGCCAGTTCAGGAGCCTCTTTTGCAATGCCATTATTTACATTTCATGGTGTCATGTCTGTCCAGAAGCTCTGACATTACTCAGGGAGTTCAAATATGCTCACAGTAAGTCTCTTAAATCAGCCCATGTCAGCTCAGGGTACAGTGTTATTTGCACTGCAGCCACAGCACCATTGCTCCAGGCTTTCAACAGACATTTGACAAAATAACTTTATTGCCTCAAAAAGCTTATGATGGTGGCTCTAACTCATATCTTTATGCACTGCCTGTAGTTCCACCCAAACAAAGGAGGTTATGTTGAGCAACTGGGTGAGTCATTGAAGGATGGAAGCTGAGTGTAGGCTTAGAGACAACAGTTGGTTACAACAGACGGGAGGAGCACATGCTAAGAAAGATACGACTATCGGCAACTGAAAACAGAGCAAGGCCAGAGGCACATGATATGTGCATATGGTTTATGATGTGTACATACACAATGTTTCTTCCCCTCTCAGTAATTAAAAATTTAAAACAGTGTCTGGTGGGTTTGGTTTTCTCACATTAAAAACTGGTATATAATTGCATTAGATGGTAAAATGAGACTATTATATAACATTTGTCTCTACTTTGCCCTATAATAGGGACAAAAATATTCTTAGGTCATAAATACCAATGGACCTTAGTCATAATTGTATAGTTGCTTCATTATGTTACTGTAGTGCAGCAGGGTCATCTCCATGGCCATATGGAAGGCCCACACCCAGGGCTGACTGGGAGTGCCTAGTCCTGGACTGATAGTCCCGCACGCACAGGTCACCGTGGGTGCTCTTGAGCATCTAAAAACCAGCCTGTTGCTGCAAAAAATCAGGAGGAGTTACGTCCTGTATGCTTTTCATGTGGGACACAGTTGCTACGGCAAATACCCGGTATGTGGGGTATCTGATGTCCCTGGTCAGAGGCTGAAGCAAACTGGGGCATGTTTCCCACTGGGGTCCCGTGTCTGGACCCAAGGGGCCCGTGCATGACGTGGCACCACAATGTGCTCTTTAAACGCTTTGGGCTGCTTACCCATTTGTACCACTACACTTTCTGATTTATCAAGTGATAATATGACATAGTGGAACAGATACAGTGATACAGGCTTTCAGCTTTAAGTCCATTCTGTTGCAGTTTTATGCCTGAAAATTGATTTAATACCTGTATCACCTTGGAGGCTGAATCAGGACCAGAGTTCAGCTGCGTGAGGTACTGGGTGTATATCCCCAAGCGCGGTATCTCAGGCGTACGTAGCCCACTGTATCAGGTACATACAACATCTTTTCCCTACCCCTGCAGTGAGCAGGTTCTTTCATTTGGTGGCAACAGCTTAATAGGATTGCAAAAGCTGTACATGCCAGTCATCCCGTTGCGGGGTAATTTCTGGTGACCTGCTTCTCTGTTGTGCCACACTCGTGGAAGAAGCCGTCACACAGCTCATCAGAGTGAATTTAGCCCCATTTGTACTCGTCTGTCAAGTGTCTGAGCTCTTGTTTAAGCATCTTGCTTATCAGGGCGAGGAGGTACTAAAGGTTATTGTTGTCCTGCCTTTTTTGATTATAGCAGGACAGTATTTTAATAAATGGTGACAGAAGTAAGCAGGTATTGGAATAGAAAATGAAAGATTGTATTATACCAGAGCTATTACTTAGCATCCCACAAATCAGTTGGTTGGTAGCTATAACATGTTACTGCTGAGGACCTGCATTAGCAATAGCCTTGTTTCCAAGGCTTTGATATATATATCTCCAGTCATTGCTACCCTATTAATATTCACGGGATGAGAGAAATATAACCATGAATATCTATCTAGCAATAGACCATTTGGGAAAGACACAAAAGTATTGATTTGTATTTTACAGTGCTCAGTGATCATTAATTTCCCCATATCAGTCTCCATAATTAAGTTTAGGCTCTCTCTCCTGAGTGTGAACGAATGATAGCATACCACACAATCAGGGGGTTGATATGCAATGAATAAAACCAGATTTTTCACTTCAGCTCCTACCTTTTAGGGAAAGTAAAGACTTTCCTTGTAACTCTTCACTGTCTTCATATATATACATATATATATGTGTATATATATATATCAGAATGAGATCTGAATTGTTGAAAACTTAGGTAATTAATATTGTCTGACACAATGTGGTGACTGAGCACCTTTATGGAGCTCGGCATCCCCAGGATTCGGATGCTGCTCAGGCTGCCTGCACGCTGTGGCAGATGCAAGTACTCAGGGGCTCCTGAGCAGAGCAGAGGCAGTCACAGCTCCGGCGGAGAGGCCAGGGACCAAACTGAGTGGCTCAGACTTTATATTGGTTACTTGCTCCAGGTACTCTATGTCGCTGGAGTTTCCTGCACTGACCCCGGTGAGAAAATTAGGCAGGTCAATGCTGTTCTGCGTTAATTATATTCTTCTTTCATTTCTTCATGTCTCTGAAACCAGGTTTTCTTCTAACGTGGCATATTCCTTAGAGCTTGATGAGATCTGTGAAATATTTTTCTAGTACTGAGCAATTACAGAGCTTTTTGGATGCGGCTCCCAGGGAAAAATCATCTCATATGCATCTGATTTGAGAACAGGTAAACTGTTTGAATTTACATTTACATGCATGAAAATCACCTCTGGGCTGAGATCAAGCCCAGAAAGCGTCAGCCCCAAAGGCACTAGTGTGACAGAACTTCTAGGAAATGTAAATGAGGGTTAAGAACTGAATTCATTGTTGAGCAATTATCTTTAAAGCAACTTATACTACCTAATCTTCTGCACAAAATGATGTTCTGTTCCACGGGAGAGACAGGCTGCAAAATCCTCCGGTAGCTGCAGTCGTGTGATATGCTCAGTCTTCAGCAATGGGAAAAAGGGCTGAGAATAGGCAGGAGAAGAGTGTGGGACACTGGCTGGAGAATCAGGCTTTGTAGAGATCTTGCAGCCAAAACTAGTGAGTGAAGCAACGCGTGGAAGGAAGGGCTGCACGGGCAGGCTGGGGGTGGTTCTTTGCCTTTGGCGGCTGAGGATGTTGTTCTCCGATGCCTTTGCCCCTCCCGGGATGATTTAATTCAGGTTTGAGCAAGTAGTGTCAGTGCCCAAATTCATGTTCAGACTCAGGTCCAAATCTTTCTCAACCACTCTGCTGAACTGTTAGTGTGTAAAATGACAGGCTGGGTTTTCTGTCTCTCAATATGTTATTAGAAAGGAAGGGAGGGTCCTCCGCTCTCAAGAAGAGAGAGGCTTCCTTCGTATTTTACTCTCACTGATGATTTATTACACCCAAAGAAATGCTTTTTCTTCTTAAGCTGCAGCTTTGGAAAATTATGATTCTACCTTTCCAAAGCAAATTTAGTTCTTGTGGTATGCAGTTTAATAAAACAGCTGTGTTAGGGACATCCCTCTGCAAGACGTACTACTAATTTGAAAAAATTTGAATAAATCTTGTTGAAATTTTCCTTGAGCTTTATGATAAGAAGTACTAAATGTATATGAAAAGGCAGGAATCCAAAATGTAATGGTTATATGTCATTTAAATGACAGTAGTGTGAGTTAAATGTGTGCTTGCTTTTTAAAGATAATAGAGTCCTGCTTCCTGCAAATTAGGTATTAGAAATTGTGCAATTATGGAGCTAATGCAGTTTAAAACAGCTTTCTTGTTACAATAAGAAGGAGAAAACTACATTTTGCGCTTGGTTTCACTTTACTGGGTTCATCAGCAATTGGAAGGTTGAAAACAGGGTGGTACTCAGCTCTAGACCCATCCTGGGAATACAGTTCAGCACTCAGAATATGACAGACTGCTACTTATCACCAGAGAAAGAAAATTGTATCCGTAAACTGTTCTTTACTGGAAGCAAAATCATACTTTGTTGCTTGATTCCAGCGTGGATGGTTCGGGTCTCAGTGCTGCCCTCTTTCCCAGGCATCTGGCACTCAGTGATTTGTATGTTTCAATTAAGTTGCAATAAAAAATGAGTAGCTTGAGGGCACTGGTTTATTACTGGTATCCAACTCTGTTTTCATTTACTAAATGACATTCTGAAAGCTTCTATTCTGAACATAATCACCTTAGGGTATCCACTGAGCACAGCCTGGATGATTCAATTATTGCTGAATGCTCTTCTCTCCCCAGAACACAGAGCTTCGCGCATTAGCAGCGTGTTTAGTGTTTCACAGTTGTTCTCTTTGCGCTCATCAGGGTTTTCCCAGGAACACACTGGAAGGGTACAACTTGCCGCTGCTTCTTGAAAACATGTTATCTTTATGTCTCTTCTCACAGTAGCTGACTTCTCCATATGAGTGTGTTAAAGCTGATGGACATGGGTTTTATTCTGTTTCCTTGCAACTCCACTTTCCCCTTACTGTTTATGAAATCTTTGCATACCTTTCAGAAAGCTAAATTACAGTAATTTACAGGACTTTGTCCACTTGGATCGACAGACAGAAATAATTTCCACAAAGTTTTCTCGGGAGCTGATGTGAATTTCAGAGCTGCAGCAGGTCTGCAATTTGCAGGTCAGAGCAGTCACTAAATTTGCAGAGCTATGACAATGGATTTTATATTTGAAAACAAAAGGCTGAAAAGAAGGAATGCGTCAAATTTTACATCTCATTTCTGAAAAGCCATCAGGAGTGAATGTGTTAGCAAGTGCTGAACTTCAGTATTTTTAATTTTGTACAGTTTTTCAAATTTCTGTTTACCTGATTCTCTCCTTTTAATAGACACTTTCGAGTAACAAGATAGCATTCACTGGCTGAACTTATGTTTGATGATTTCCTTAGTAATTAGTGAAAATCAGAAATGTGCAGGTTAGCTGAAGTCCCTTATCAGCAGATATCCCGGGTAATTTTGTGCACCTCTCTCTCCTGATCCCTCAGCTGCTGCTGTTCCATTGCCAGTACTATTCTATGATATCCCTTGATGCGTACTTCTCCTTCCTGACTAATCTAGGTACACACACTCAGCACAAGTTTGGAATCTTTTCTCCCTCTGCTTTGCTACTCAACATCTGAGCCATCTCAGCTGCCCCAGCAGCCCAGTCCAAACAAACACACCAGAGTATTACTGGCCATACTGGTCTTCTAATTGCTCAAACTTAAACTTTCTGAGGCCTTTTATGGTGACATGATGGGCTTGAAATATTTAATAAAAGCATGCCAGATTTGACAAATTTCTAGTGAACCAAGGTGTCCCTCAATAGCCCAGCTGGTGGGCTGCTGAGAGACCCAGAGCTTTCAGGGTCCTCTGAGCTGGTACAGAGTCAAGTTTCCAGATTCCCTGTGCCCTAGTCAGGAGGCTGGAGATCACAGCAAAGATTTTCCTACGTGCCGCTCAGGGCACTTCTGTTTATGCGAGGGTCTTCTGAGTCCATGGACTTAAGACAAGTGACCTGAAAACACCTCAAAACTGTCAAGCCTGGAGCTCTTGACAGGTGCTGGCTGCTCCTGCTGTTGCTGTTGTCGATGACTTGGCTTTTGATTTCATATCAAAGAATGTGTCATTGCATCCTTGCTGGAGCCAAGCACTTTATTCCTGGTATTTCTGAAAGGTGAATATGTTTGAATTTGAGTATGTTTGGAAGAAAATTTAGAAAAATCACTTTTGTTCCTGCTGAAAATTAAACTGAGCTTCTACCTCTCCTGCATGTGACAAATAGCATAGACACATACCTTCCCAGCTGCTCAACAGCCCTGGAGCAAACAGAAGAATGTGAAAAGCAATGGCAGTGTTCATGAGTCTCAGAAGGAACAAAAGCTTGACAGAGTATGAAGAAGAGATGGCCTTACCAAAGACCGGAAAATCTCTATTTTTTTTCTCTTTTCTAACCTGAAAATAGATTTTTATATGAATGGCATACTAATTCCCCAAGGACTGATGTTTGCATCCACTTCTATTGCTTCTGTAGTGCATTTCCTGTTGTAAAAAAATGGAATACAAGAGGAGGTCAAGGCATAAAATATGAATCAAGGCTTTAGGAAGGCATTTTAAAATCTTGCCATCTGTGAAAAGACGAGGTTTAATATTTCTTCAATTTGCAATTCAATGAACTTGCAACAGTGCAAATCTGATTAAATCAAAGGGGTAGTCAGTTCCAATTATTTTCATTAATGACCGCAGCTGTAATCACTGTAAACATAGTTTCTAACACTTAATAGAAAGATTTGACCTTGCAAAGCTTAAGCCCAGTAGCTCATTTGGCCTGGCCTCCTGTCTATCTCATGGCTTGTACTGAGAACAGAATTTGGTTGTTTAGCTTCAACATCCTTCCCTGAAACTCATCCTGTCTTGCCTTGGAGACAAAAGCTTAAAAAAAAAAAAAAAAGCCACAATCTACACACTCTACCACGTTCTGTGGTAGTTCGATCTAGAGTTAACTTCTCTTGTATGAAAACCATACGCTTAACATTTAATTTGAACTTGTCTGTCCTCACATTCCAGACGTTCTTGTTGTGCTCTCTTCCTGGAATGAAGAGATCTTCACTGTCAGGTACCACTGCACTCTGATAAAAATATTTCCCAAACTTCTCTTTTAGGTAAGCGAAATTACCGTGCCGCTCATTATGTCATTACTTTATCCAATACTTATATAATTCCTGTGGTTGTTTTTTGAAACCTCATTTTTTTCTAAAAGGATGTCCCCAACATCTGTCCCTAATTATTATTTCCCTGATATATCCCTAAGGATCAAATTGCTCAGTTATTTTTTCCACAGCATTACACAGCTATTTCTCCACTCAATCACTTTTGGAATCACTGACATCGTGATCACAGCATCTTTTTGAAGGATGCAGTCACACACCTGAAGAAGGAATGAGCTTTACTTCCTAAGAGCAGGGGCTCTTTGGCCATATCTGCAGTGCTGGAGGGCAGGTGAGAAGGTGCAGGAAAGTTACAGATTATGGGGAAAAAGTTCGTTTTGTTTTTAAGGAAAGCTTGAAAATCCCTTTGCAGTACTCATGGGGCAGGATGCTGCATTTTGAGCTTGACAGTTCAGCAGTGTGGAAATGGAGGAGCAGGAGACACAAAAGCATTTGGGTGGGAAGTGGGCAGCATGTGCCTCCCATTTGCTGGACCAGTAATATGTCGGGTTTATTGCTCGCAGTATGGATACGCAGTGATACTTCTTTGATATTGGTTCTGTCATTTTTAGTGTGTTTCTAGTAACTTCCCTGAAAAGTGGTACAGTTTAAGTTGAAAATCTCTTTTCATATGCGTTCTAGTCAGAGTCAATGTCTTGAAAATCCATTTAAAGAGCAAAGCACAGGCCTCTGAAAATAGAGGCAGGAAAAATCTTAAAAGTACTAAATTCAGCAATTTGGAATAAAGGAAGCTTAAAACAGGCAACATCTGTTGTTTTCAATCCCATGGGATTTTCTGCTTTTTTTTTTCCAAATCCCAGCCCTTAATGAAGAGCAATGTCAGATTTAGAAAGGACAAAAAAAAAAAAAATGGTTTATACAAAATTAGAAATGTGTCTGGAAATCTGAAATCCTTGACTATGTAAGCCAGTGTCTGCTCCAGATCTTTCTTGGCTAATGGAAAGAGGTCTGAGTATTGTGTGATTGCAAGAGTTTTCGAATGCTGCCATGCTGCCATATATTTAATCAATCTGCATTGGGATGAATATTGGCTGAAGGAAAAAGATTTCTTTTAAAATTTTAGTGGCCAAAACGAGTTGAACCCAAAGGTTTTTAGAAAGCTGGGAGATCTCTGCACAATGGTAGGTGGAATTGCCATGGCATATACAATAGCACAGGCTACTAAAATCATTGTGGGATCCCATAAATTTCAGGGAAATACAAAATATTTCCAAGAATAATCAGTGGTATTAAGATATTGCTAGAAATATTCTTTTATTGTTAACAGGTTTTTTTAATACTAAATTTCAACGTACTATGCAGATGTATATGTAAATCATATTTTGTCAATTAGCTTCTTGTATAAACTTTGTTTTCTTAAGGATTTGGAAAACTTTAAAGCAGTTCTGAGGTATTGAGTCAACAATCTCTGAGCAATATCGTAGCTGGCACCGCAGGACTCTTAAGTCTCCTGTGATTTCCAGTTTGAGCTTTAGAAAGGAAGTGTAAAGGAAAGGATTCTGAAAATGGCTACACCGCTTCAAACTTTCCCTTGCTGCAGGTATAGGAATAACCTTTTGGCAGTGTGAGCTTGTCACATGCATCAACATATTTTTGTACATTGTGCCATGAAGCCAGACTCTGAAATTGCTGAATTATGTAGGGATCTGGAAACAAACTGACCTGCTATGCATATTTCTGTTTTAAGAGAGGAATAAAGTTGATTGTGCAGTGTAAACCTGAGCTTTTCTGCCATAAGTGTGTCCCTGCAAATTTAAATTCTGTCCTGCTTACAGGTGAAAGTTCATGCACCCTCAGGTATGTGAGGGAAGCAAGGGAAAGGAGCTTTTTCCATTAAAATAAAAATAAATATATTAGCAGTGCAGGAACTTCGTTGATTTCTTGAAAAAAAAGTGGGTTTTGTACAATATTGAGATGATTCTCCCTCATGGAGGGAACACTGTAAGAGATGTCTGATAGGTGAAGAATAGTCAATACCTTCAGAGAGACACCGGGTTAAGAGCAGGGCTGTATATGAGAGGAGTTAGGAGCCAGCAGTGACAATGGTCTTCCTTCATTCCCTGTTTGACCATGTGTGGTTGTTTGGTCCTTATCTGTTCATATCATGGTTCCTTGTCTGTGAAACGGAAATAAACCGCTGCAGTTCCTGAGCTCACTATGTCAGGGCTGGGTATGTTAAAGGCCATGAAATGCACAGATGCTAAATTAATTGAGAGTGTATAAATATGTAAGATAGATGTTATTAATATGAACAAAATAAAAATATCAAAATCATAAATAAAAGTCTTACGTATTCAAGATGGAAAAGAACGTGATGTCTACTAGATTTTATAATGCAAAGATTCAAAGTCCTCGTGACTTGACTTGCTTTCTTGTGATGGCTGGTTCATTTGGGATGGGGACAAGAGCCAGGAGAGTGTAGTCAAATAGTGTAGTACAGGACCAACATTGACAGCAACAACAAGGCCCCCAAAATGAGACCAAATCTTTAGGTGCTTTGTTAGCAGTTGATCTGGACTGTAGGGATCTGTCCTAAAGTTATCTCTGTTCCTTGGTCAGCAAGTTGCACTGATCATGAGTGCCACCAAACCAACATCCCTTCCCCTGCTGAAAATACAATTACTATCCTTTTCTCCTTCAAATATTTCTCCTCTCTGACATCTGTGCTGTGGCAACCTTTCAGCTGGACTTCAGAGCCCTGCAGCAGTCCAGTGTGCAGTTACCTTCTTACTCAGGGCACAGGCAAATCTGGCCTGTGCCGACTCTCCCTGCCAGCTGCCCTTGGCTGCCACACAATGTCCAAGCACTTGTTTACCCATTTGCAGAGACTTGTAAACTGCAGGTCAAATTAGCCTTCGTGATCCTTCACCATTTTCAGCCCAGAGATACTCAGCTGGGATGCTGAAACTCGATGTCCCAGGGAAGATTTCTGAGGATGACTGACTGCATGGACCTCTCGGGGCTGGTCAGCCACCCAACAGAGCTCTTGGCTTGTGGCCTCCCTTCTTTCCCTCAATTATTACATTTGCTTAGGGAAACAAAGAGCTGGCAGGCTGCAGTGTAGGTTGAAAGGCGAGTGGTGCTAAGGAAGCCCTTCTCTTTGCACATACGTACTATTACATGCCTACGGCAATAGTAATTCTAAGTTTTCTGAGGAGTACTTTCAAGATACACATCTCTATTAAGCTCTTTCACAGTCTTTACAAGCAGCTTGTGTATGGAACGAAGTCAAAAACTCTGGAGCGCATGACGGATACATGTGTTAAAGCAATGTGTGTATGGCTCTTTTTTGTTATTGGACTACAGAGTAATGAAAAACTGTGTCATGTAACTTCAGCTCTATATTTCCCTTCTTGTTAATGCTGCTACATCCCTGATACAGCAGAGTTGCAGTGGTGCAAGGGAGGATTAGCTTGATTCCTAGCTTTATTAATGATACTGATATAGTTATTTTATTAAGGTCCTTATTATTTTAGCTTATCCTTGACTGCTCTGAGAGTTATGTATGTGAGTAAAAAGAAGGAGCATTTACTCTGGGGTAAATCCACTGACTCAGTTTAATATTGACAGCTTTATCTGGATTTAAGCCACTGTATATAGGATCCAAATCTGAGCTGACTTCTGACTGTGAGCACATGATATTTCTTTTTGTGAATTTGGTACTGTTTCAATGTTTGCAGTAGTCCTGTAAGTCTAGATGGTTTAAGGCTCATTCGCTGTGCAAGCTGACCATCTGCTCTCAGTAATTGCAAATTCACTTTCAGTATTAATAAACTGTTCCTGTGTTCTTGCATGTCTCTAAAAAGCCTCGAGCAACTGTTCCTTCCTCATATGGAAAAGTCACAGCAGCTGTGGGATTCACAAGGACTTCAGTGCTTGTCTCTTGCTACACTTCTGGCAGCAAATCGCAAAGTGCAAATAACTTTTCTAACTGCCTAATAACTACAAACCCATTAAGTGTGACATTCTGTGACACCAGAAAAAAAACCTTGCTTTAAAAGTGCTCTAATGGGATTAGAGAGTATGTGAACACCTGGGGTTGCTCTCAGGGCCGCCTGCTAACTGGAACATGTTAGAGATAAGGATCCGGCTTCCCCTCGAGTGTTGACCAGAGGAGCTGCATGATGCCCAGCAGAGCTGGAGCTGGAAGCGTGAGGTGGGGACACTCCTTCCCATCTCCAGGAACCCCCTTCCCTTCCCATCTCCTTTATAAGGTGAAAGGACACTCATGCCACTTCCCACATTTGTATTTTGCTAACAAACCAACAGAATTCTGTGGTCTTAACAAAAATTGTCATCTTCATGAGTGCAGTCACATCTGTCTTATATTTATTTAGCCTCCCTTGATAAAGCACCAGTCCCAGGAAGAGCTCTTGGCACTGCTTTGCACAGTGCTTCCCTGCACACCAGATTGGGCCTCCAGCTCTGGGGCTGCAATCACAGCGTGAGCAGTGGCATGGGCATCCCTGTGTGTGGCGTGGGGACAAGCCAAGTGCCCACCAACCAGAAGGGACTTAAACCCATAGTGGCCAAATCTTAATAGAATATATGACCACGAGGTTGCCAACTACTTGAGGGTAGTACAAAGAAGAGGAATAAATGCATGTTTTCACTAAGATCATTGTTTTCTATTGGGTTGCCTTGAAATTTGTCGTGGTTTTAGGCTGATCCAGCAACTAAAACTCACACAGTCTCTCCTTCTCCAGTAAAGTAGAGAGGAGAGAAAAAAAAAACCAAAGGGACTGAGGGTTGAGACAAGAACAGAGGGAGCACCCACCAACCATGGTCCTGGGCAAAACAGACAGGGCTTTCTCAAAGCAAAACAGTTTATTAATGATTACTTAGAAGGACAAAGGGAAACAAAACTGATTACTTGAGAGGACAGAAAGAAACAAAACCAGATCTTAAAACCGACACCTTCCCCCCCTTCTTTCCTTTTCCTCCCGGCTCTACCTCCTCCCCCCAGCAGCACAGGGGGCAGGGACTGGGGGAGTGCAGGTCAGTTCATTCCGTGCTGTTACTGCTGCTTCTTTCTTAAAGGAGGAGGAGTCCTTACACCCTTTTCCCCTGCTCCAATGGATCTCCTACCCACGAGGAAAAATCCACAAACTTCTTCAGCGTGAGTCCAGCCCACTGGAAACAATCCTTCCCCACAGATTGCCCCAGTGTGGGCTTTACCACAGTCTCGGATACTTAGGGAGCTGTAGCCACTCGCTCCGGCGTGGGTCGTCACGCAGACTCCAGATGCCTCTCTGCCTTATCGTGCACCCCAACACGACCATCCTCAGGCTCAGGCATCTTCTCCCCACGGGCTGCGAGTGGGTCTCTGCTCCACCGAGGCCGTCCTGGTTGCAGGGGGGCAGCCTGCTGTCTCACCATCAGCCGCAGGGGAAACTCGGCTCCGGCACACCTCCTCCCGCTCCATCCTCACTGACCTGCTGTTGATGCAGCTGTTTCTCTCAGATCTCAGTCCTCTCCGGGTGAACTCAGCCCAGTGGGCACCCCGGGAGTGGGGTGCCCCCGAGTTCCCCAGCTGGCTCCGCCGCCGCCATTCTCCGTGGGCAGCGCCGGCCCGACGCAGGCAGCCGCCCAGCCGGGAGCCAGGGAGCGGGGGCAGTGCCCTCCTCCCTTCTCTCCTCGCTCCTGGGCAAAACACCTTTTCCGGTTCCTTTGTCCTGACTTAAATAGGGCAATTCACAGAGGCGCCCTATTGGCTCAACCCCGAGGGGGATGGCAGTCTGATCTGGTGGCCAGAGCTAAGCCTAACCCGGTTCCAAAACCGGGGAGGTCGCAGGGAGCAAAACCCCTCTCCTGCCACCAGAACCACCCCCCCCTCCACATCAAACCATGACAAAATTTCACTTTAGGAATCGTGTGACATAGTCATGTAATGATATATGGCAAAAGTGGAACACATGTCAGAGGTTGCAGAAGATGCAGAAGTATTTAATTAATCCAGATGGCAGAAGATAAGGGGATTAGGACATAATTAATCTAGGTATATAAACAGCACAATGGCAGATGAAATTCAGCTTTGCAGAAGGCAAGGCAATCAATGACTGTGAGGAATAATCTGATCTACATTGACCCTTTGCAGGTTTCTAGATAACCTGTCACAAATCAGGCTTGCAAGAAGACATTTAGATCTGATTTCCAGCTCTATGATTTTCAGGGGCCATGTTCCTTCACCTCCCGTGGAAATTTGGGTTTAACGTCCTCCCTTTGAGCACAGCTCTGTGCAGGTCTTGCCTCCAAATTTTTGCTGATTTCACCATGTCTCTCACACAGGGGTGTGATGGGATCTCTGAATAACCCAGTGAACACCAATTTTGACTCAGTTAAAACTGGAGGATCTGAGTTTTTGCCAGTATTACTTCTGTTGCTTATACTATCCCTCTGTGCTTCTTGGCAGGCTGAGAAACATCCTCAAGTTTCTTCCCCACGCACCAGCCTTCACCATGGTTGTTCTGTGCATGCGTGTTTGTTGCTTTAGTTCTCTGGCAACCTCCGCTCGTTAAATCCTGCTCACGCTTGACATCCTTTCAGTTGGCTGCTGCAGCTTGCCCGGTGCTTGTGAGTGATGTTCAAAGAGAAGATTTGGTTTTAAAAGTGGCCCATTATGTTTGGCTACTCATTGTTTACCTGGGGCTTGTCACGGAGGAGTAGTTTCCCTCCAACCAGCTGCACTGTGCGCTTCTCATTATTATCATCATCCTCCTCGTCGTCCTCCTCATCCACCTCCTCCTCCTCCTCTGGGGTTGCCAGTTGCAGTTGCTGGCTGCTCACAGCAGGTCCTGCTGCTCCCATCCACCCACTACCAGGGCTGGGGTGCCTTGCTCCAGTGACAAGGTTTTAAGATTTTAATGCTGGAAGAAAAAATTTCTCATTTTTGGTGTTTCCCATTCCGTATCTCCTTCACACTGGGTTCGGAGAGCCAGGGCCAGGGCAGGCGTAAGGGCTTCACGGCCTCTAGTGGGCGATGACCAGAGCTGCAGGAATTCCCAAACACTATATAATCCATGGAAAACTTTATTTTTTTAAAAATCAGTGTATGTTTTCCCCTGTTCTCTATGGAAACCAGGCTTATGCAAACACTCTCCCTGTGTGCGCTTCACACCCTCAGCAACTCTGGAGTCTGATTTCAGGTTAATTTGTCGGAGGTGCAGAGATTTCACAACCGGTGCCTCTAGGGTTTGTGTCAATAGATGTGCCTGCGTCGAGGAGAAACTTTTAACTCTCTAAAAGCAAGACTGTTGCTGTACAACTTCACACAGTACAAGACACCAAAATATCAGCATCGGAGAGAGATACATGTATGGAAAAAGCTGCTTGGAAATCTGTTGTGAATCAGCCTTATTTGTTCAGGTGCTCATAGAAGTTCTGATCCTTAATTTTGTTTTATAATTTGGTTAGTGTAGACTCAAAGAACATCATGTCTCTTCCATGACACTGCCAGTCCTGCTGGGAAGGGAGAGGGGAGACAGACCAGTTTGCTGGTACTGCCCAGACCATCGCAGCACACTACCCGCTTTGTCGCTTATAAATCTAAATGCGTGCTTGAAATGCTGGTTCATGTATTTTCTTTCGGGTTTTAACTTCCCTATTCAGACTGGTTTATAACAGCAGTCATTAGATACAGCAAATAAAAATGAAGCTCATATATAGATTCTTCGTCAGAGTTCAGACAAGCTGTTCCCATACATCAGAAAGAACAAAGGAATGAATATTCCTTTGAGCACGAAATAAATCCTTTAGATTACTTAAAATGAAGAAAAACTTTCCTGAAAAATGGTTGCACACTTTTTTCCTTGGCTATAGTAAAGAAGAGAGAAAAGATAAAACTGGACTGCAGGCTCACTTTGGGTTAATCCAACAAAATAGGCAATCCTTCAAGTGAAAAAGAGGGAAGTGTATCGCCTCCTTCATCATGTCTCACTTCTTGTAGCATTTCATTTTTGTTTGAAAGCCTCTTTCTCAAGTCAGATGTTGGATGCCTTGCTTTACTTAGAGCATCTGAAAGTATTTTTTAAATATAGTGCATTGGTTTCAGGTTGAAGTTATAGGAAGGTGATCTGTAAGTGTCCCTCAAGTGGTTAGGATCTGACTTCCCGTTTTAAAAGCACTTATTTTGCATGTGTTACAAACACTTGAAAAGACAAAATTACTGGTAATGACTTTTCAGAGTTTATACCACAAATGCCAAGGCTGCAAAGACTGAAAATGACTCACATTTAACCATTCAGCTTTGTTCTTGGGTACAGAATATCTTGCAGAGGTTTTTTTGGTTTTCCTCTCATTTTTCCTAGAAGTGATGTTTGAAAACAAAACCACAGTGTGACCTTTTTTGTGCAAGGAAGTCTTTGTTGCTTTTGCCAAGAGAGTTAAGAGGAGGACAAGGCCTAGTGTGGCATCAAATGCTTTTGGTACACAAAAATATGTCTAATTAGGACCATCTTAGGAGGTAGTAGAGTGATGTAAATGAAATCAAATCTCACTGTCTTCGACTCTCGTGAAAAATCCCTTCTCTCTCTGTTCCCTTGTACTCAGGCTCTTCATTTCTGAAACCCAGTAGTGGCCTCTGTCTTGGCTGCAGCGGCTGTAAACGATAGTCTCATGTGTCGGGTAGCTTCTCAGCACTGACATATGTAATCAAGAGCCTTAAAGCACATTGCACTTTGCAGGAAATTACTTTGGGAGAATCCATTGTTTTCTTTGCCCAAAACTGCCTAATGTACTGCCAGTTTTTGGTTTTCTTCCCTTTTTTTACCTCCTTCTGTAAAGCATGCTGAAAGATCTGGAGGACCATGATTAGTAAAGATTTTTGTGCATGTGTGTGATGAAAGAAAACGAATTTGTCAATATCCTCACTTATCAAAAAAAGCAAATGTTAGTTCTTTGGGTTTCTGAGAGGTCAGGGAGACAACGTTTCTCCTCAAGCATGCTGAATTTTGCTCAAAAAGAGCCTTTATATATTTTAAAAAGAAATTTTATGCTGTGAAAGAGTCACAAACCAGACTCTTTTGCTTCCTCTTCCGTTGGTGTGAGGATCGGAGGATCACACACTGACTGGCACTGCTGCCATGGAGAATTCATGCCTGTTCCCCTAAGTGCTTGTTCGGAATAAACCTCTGATGTCTTGATTACAGCCTGTTAAGCTCCAGAGCGGTTCCTCAGATGAACTGTCAGCATGTAAGCATTTTTTTTCTGCTGCTGTTTGAGGCAGGGCTGTGCAGAAAAACTTTGTCCTGTTGCTTAGAGACAATCTTCTCCTGTGATAAGCAGCACTTTTTTTATTCTAACAAATCCCACCTTAAAATCTCTGGGAAATGCGTGACAATCTGCAAGAGGTGAGGTAAGCCTTCTAGCGTTGTTTGGAGTTGGTTTCATTGCAGGAGGCTGGAGGTCTTAGGTGTATGGATGTGCTGTGAAAAACTCGTGTTTGTGGTGGAAATGAAAGAGGAGGTGCTGGGACACTTGTTTCTTCCCAAGCTCCAGGCTGCACTAGTGTTGCTGGTAAAAAATTTGTAAGAGGAGAGCTGCTTTTTGGAGAGCTCTGCTTGTCTGTTTTCGTAAGTATGGCTATGAATTTTTGCATATGAATGTAAGATCCAAGTTGCCATAGGGTATTTAAAGCCTGGCACTTTTCATGGAACACGCTTTCTATGAAGAAGCTTTCGGATGCTGGGAGCATTCTGGCCATAATTAAAACATTTCTGCATTTAGATGCTGCTTCTATTTTCTGATCTGGAAATGTATTTTGGTCAGACCTTAAGAAAATTAACGTCAACTTTGAGGTGTCGTACATCCTACTGCATTTACCTTGATATATTTTACATAGCCTCAGATCCTGCCTGCTCATAAACAGGGTGTTTGGGAATACAGTAATCTTGTCAGATAAAATGCCTGAAATAGTCATCGACCTGGCGTTGAAGTATGATGGTGGAAAATCTATACTTAGGGCTATGGCACAGTCAATGCGTTAACTACAGCTCCTGTGAGAGATGGAAGAAATTCCACCCTGGGCAGTGATCGTACCTGATTTCAGAAACTTTAGCAGTCCAGCTAGAGTGGTATTTGGAAGGAGGCTCTTGACATTTTAGGCAGCACAGGATGTGTTCTCAGCTATTTACTGCTGCCCAAGCCAACGGTAAGCTAGGACTTGGCTGGGTGCTTGGAGAAGGCTCTGTTTCCATAGGTATTAGTGCTTGAAACCATTAAGTGTTCCACAGCTCTTTTACAAGAGGAGTAATTGCATCCTGTCGGCAGAAATTACTCCCGCTGTTTAATTTGGAAACCATATTCTTTGCTTCCAGTGTTGTACTGTTGCACTGCAAATAGCAGCTGCATCGGCTGCCCAAGGTGGTGGCACTTCTCTCTGACATGCGCATGGGGGATGATAGCGATGGCGATGATGTCCCTTGGGATGACATTTCAGGTTTGCTTGTGACTGAGGTAATTTTAAACGGTGCAGGCGTACAGCTTCAGAAATCCAACTTCTCTTCGCAGAAGCGAAGATAACTTTTCTAGCTCTCATTTCCCCGCAGGAGGGATCCTGAGCCAGCTCCTGGGTGCTTTGGGTCTTGAGGCAAATGCTGATGCTGAACTTTTCTCTCATACTCAGTCCTTTTTAAGCCTTTTATGTACCGAAGGAAATTAGCGCTCAGGATGATCATTGTCTGTTAGTGGTGGTTTTAATTACTGATTTTCAGGACACCAAATTAACTTTTTACTGAAAACAAGATATTTTTTCCTCCCCTGAAGCAAGCCAGTGATTCATATTTTCATATAAACTTTTAAAAAAGTTTGGCTCATGCAGCGATTCCAAGAATTTTTATTTCTAAGCTCTTTGAAGTGTTTGAACCAACTAATGAAATACTGCGTCTCTGCCATGCACAAACTGAACTTCATGTTAAACTGCGCTGCTGTAATTTAAGTGCAGTAAGTGACATTCTGGGGCCTCTGGAGATGCTTTGTCCCACAGGATCATGTTAGCAGGAGCATATGGCCACGCTTCCCCAGGTCTCAGCCTGTGGGAGCAGAGAGGGAAGGAGGAGATGCCACTGAATCGAGTGCAACACCACTGGTCCCTGGGAAGAGAAAAATATTGGGGAACAGAGCTTGCTGAAGAGTGTTGGGAATCAGGATGGGATTTATCACCAGGTTCGATCAAACCACAGTGAAGTGCTTTGGTCTGGGCTCTGGGAGCCCCTGCTCTGCAGCAAGGCAAGCGAGTAGATCCACAGTCGTTCGGTCGCGTGATGAGTAAAGCAGAGAGGCACTGCTTGACTTTCGCAAGTGAGACTCAAGCTGTAGAGTTTAGAGTTGAAAAACATTTATATTGGCTATTAAAGAGAACACATGTGATGCAGAGATATGCCATGTAAACTCCACAGACTTTCCAGCAGGAGAAAGACTTTGAAAAGCTAAACGAGTACCAAGTATAAATGAGAGAGCTTTTCCTGAAAAATAAATTAGGTAATACATATTTTGATCCTTCAAATAATGTGTTTTATATTAAAACGCAAAACTGTACATCTGTCCTACTTTACATAACCACCACAACAGTAAATGAATGACAAATAGTTCAGGATCCCTTCGGGAAATGGCAATCTTAGCTAAGAGCATCTACTACATGAAAACTGCCTGGGAGAAAAATCCCCACTCAACATCTTATCATTACAATTTTCTGCTTTAGACGGGAACTTTTCAAATCTCCTTTTTCTTTTGATTTTGCCTTGAAATATCCATTTCGATGCAGAGTTTTAAATAGTAGTAACCCAGACATTATTTTTCCTTTCCCCTTGTCTTTTTGCTGAAAGCATATCTGTGTTACACAGCACTTCATGTTCCTTCATCTCTGTAACTTTTCAAAATGTCATAATCTTTAGGAAAAAATGAGTCTGTTTGTAGGGGAGACCTGAAGACAGGGTTCACCTGGTCCTGGTAGTAAAAAACTAAAACCTTTACCTCAAGTTTTCCTCCAGAATATGCCAGGGTTAGTACAGGACGTGCGATAATAAATCGGGATGAAAGGGAAGCGGTGAGAGGTGGGGTTCTGGCTCTGTGTGCTGTGCCTCCGCAGGTAGCTGGGTTTGCGGTTGTACAGTGGTTATCGGTGCCGTGGTCCTGTGATTAGGGGATAGCAGCAGGAAACACTGGCATAATCTGGGAGGCTGGCAGTTGAGAGTGACGGAGGAGATCAAAGGCTTGAATGTGTTTGCAGACCGGAGAATAATTGCAAGTCGCTCCGGCACAGCTGTCAGCTCTATCTGGCAACGTATTTCCGCAGGAGAGGGGAGTACATGGCACATGTGGTCCTGTCTGCAGTACTGCGCCTTGTTCTTCATGATCGAGCTCCTGTTCAGTTCGTGTCAGTGGATTCAGAAAAGCTGTTAGAGGGAAAATGGCTTATTTTATCACAGGAGACTGAAATGGTGGCTGTGTTTCAGTCTCCTGTCCACAGGCAGAACAAGACTGCTCTCATTGTCTGCAACTGGAGGGTGAATATTGATATTTAGCCCACCTGTGAGTAAGTTTCAACTGAAAATGGAGCTTATGACCACCAGAGCAGTGATGAGGAAGAGACGTTGGGAGACACGAGTGCTTATCTTCGTGGATGAGCATCTTCATCTTGCTCATCCTTCCAGCATTGTCCTTGTATCTGTTGCTTCTTCTCAAGGGGCTCAAAGTGTTTCCGGATCTATCTAGCAGCTCACAGGCGCTCTTTTAGCAGAGCAAACTCTAACAGTAAGAAGTAATAATGTGTTGAGTATCTTAAGAGTTTTAAGATGCAAAATATAAGCTTTTTAATAATTCTGTTTACCATATTGTAAGCAAATACACTGCAGTCAGAGTGCCTTTAAACTATTAAAACTTTTCTCCCCATGGCTTCGTGGTAGAAGGTTCAACATATTAAATATATTCAACTCCCGAAAAGAGTCTGGGACCAAGCAGGTGTAGCCATCCTGGTTGCATTGAGAAGGTCAAGCTTTTCTATTTACAAGCCACTAGGCAGAAATGGCAAGTAATTTATTTGTCCTGCTTCTCTTCCAGTGCGATTGTGGGGAGCTGAAGCTCTTTGTGAACTTGGTGCTTCAGCAGGGCCAGAAGACCAAAGAGTCTGTTGGACTTAAGACCTCCTGGGGACCTTTCCAACCTGCATTACCCCAGGGCCCTGTGATTTTACGATCCAACTTTTTTAAGGACAGGGCAAGGCAGACTTTCACCAGAGCCCACAAAGCTCTGTGGTTGCTCCCTCTGCCATACTTTCATCATAGGGTCTGTGAGTGCTGAAGGTCGTTGGATGGAGTCCTAGCTCCTTGCAAAGGAACTCTTTACATCAAGGTGAAAGGGCTTTCTCTGACAAAAGTCCACCCACCAAAATTTTTTCTCATGTATCTTTTGGTGATTCCCCAAGTGTTAGCAGGCCCCGTCTATGCGGCACCCTAAACTCTTTCCCAGCAAAGCTTTCTCGTCTGTTGAACATCTGGGCAAGGGATCATCCTACCAATTGAATAAATCTGTAGGTCTCCCAAGTCTTTCACTTCATGTGACATTTTCTAAGTTGTTTTTAAATGACAATGAAACTAATTAGCAACATGTGATCTCTCGTACCTGACCTATGGAGTCACAGTTTGGGAAGTATTCTGATTTTTTATGGCAGTCAGATCTGGTATCCAGTCTCATCAGATCTCATGACTATCTTCAGGTGAGAGGGAAGCGAGGGCTGCGGTATCTGCACAATAGTGGCAGGACGAACTATCCTACTGTCTTTCATCTCTGGGATGACATCAGTACTACCAAACCAAGGAGGGTAAGGGATCCCATGGCCAGGGGACATAGACTGACTCATGTTCACACTGCTTAGGAGAAGGTTAATTAAAGCAGTCCAAAACAGAGCCAGAAAGAGAACCAGCAAATAGCTTGCAGGTAAGCAGCACAGATGATCTGGCTCCCAGGACCTAAGCTTATTCCATGGCCACCTTGTGTTCAGCCATACTGGGCTACTGTAGGGCTGTTTACTGTTAGCATATAGTGTGGCCCGATAGGAGCAGATTTGCAGAGGGAAACAGCCCTGATAAACCAACATCTATGCTACCACATTTTGCTGGTTTATTGTGGATTTACTCTAGTTCAAGCCTGTGAACTGAACGCTCACTAGTGGTTGGAGCAGACCTTCCCATCCATCCTTAAGGAACGCAGTGCACTGTCTGGAACCAAACCACATGGAGGACAATATAGAGTAAATGTATTTCTTTTCACCCACAGCAGGCTTTTTTTCTTGTTACTCACATAACAGTCAACAGTCTCAGGGCAGAGAAAGAGCAAATCTTGCCCTATGTGCCATAAACATGACTCCAGGCAGTAGACAAAATGCTCTATAAGAGCCCTTGGAAGACTCCCATCCTGAGTCATACAGTGCATGTCACACTGTGCTATCGACCCTTTGATCTCCTCTTACCGCCTTTGCTAGAGATTCAAAATTCTGTTATTATTCAAAAGGGTATGATCTCATTTATGGATTTTCAAGTACATTTTAAAGGTCAAGCAAGTAATTTTAATCAATCATGTGTTTTTTGATGGCTGATAAGTATTGAACATATAGCAGCACCTGGAAAGCAGATTAATTTCACTCTCCATCATCAAGTTACTGGCACTGATCAACCAGTGCATCCACAGGAGAGCACTGTCGTTGCAGCACTTCAGCCCTGAGTCACAGCTGCTTGGACGGAGGCCCAGGACCCATGTCTCATGGCTGCTGATTAAGAGAGTAGTAGCTTCTTCAGAGCAGTGCTGCCCTTGGCTCAGAGCATTCCTGGCTACTTAATCCATACCGCTTTCTTCTAGGCTGCCTGGCTAGTAACCATTTGAAAATCTGTCTGGTGTAGTTGTCCTCAAATTCCTGCTTGCAGGCCACTCGTGGTGGTTGTGGATCACAAGATAACAACTGGCTGTCCTCATTTACTGTCTGCAGAATTGTGAGCAAAGAAAATGAGAATATTCTCCCATTTTCACAAATGGCAGTCACAGGCTGGGAGCAAGGCTTGAGCTCGGGTGCTCCAACATCAGCTTCTACCATGTGAACGAGGGCGAACTGCAGCACTTAAGGGAGTGGTCGTACACACAGGGACGGGCAGCAAGGCTGACCAGGCCTGGTATAAAACAGATGAGATTCTTCAGGTTAAAAAAAGGAGAGGATTAAATGGGACAGAGCCCGTGAAGTCATTGTGTGGAAAAACTAAACTTGTGAGAACGGCAGGGTATGTAATGAAGTGGTTAGAGAGTCGGCATAAGTAGACAGAAGTGCTTTTTTTGTGTGTTTTTCCACTATGTTTTTGGAACATATTAGAGTTGGGCGGAAGACACTTCGAAAAGGGGCGAGATCCACTCATCCAAGACTGCTGACGCAGTCATCCAGCTCCAGCAGCTGGCGGGGAAGCCCCCAGGTCCCTGCTTTCTGGGGGCCAAGCGGCTCACCTGGGGAAAAGCCACTGCCGGCACTCGCTGCCCTCACACCCTTCCCTGAGCTGCTGGCCCAGCTGAAACTGGAGAGGTCCGTGATGGAGCCTACGGCAGCAGCTTGGCTGCTCTCCGGTGATCTCCAGCTGAACCAGCCGTGAGCAGCAGCCCGGGGACCCTATGTGCCATCAGGACACTTCAGTGAAGAAGACGACAGCTTTAACCATCGGTGGGAGGGCAGAGAGCCCAGCCAACACTTTCAGCTGGGATGTGGCTCTTGCCGTAGAAAAACCCTAGAACCCCAGGATTTTGCAGCCCATTCACACCATATCCAGATCTGCCCATTCATTTTTAATTTCCACACCCCAGTTTCCTAAGATCATCTGGGGAGTGGAGGATTAAAACAATTTACAGTTTACAGAAGCTCGGCGCTGTTTTGCACTGTTCGCAGGAACAAAGTTCATAGCGCTGGTTTTATGGTACCACCTTGCTTTTATACTCCGCGCTTCGTTAAACATGATAATGAGTTCAGCACTGTATAGTGCACTCAGTGCTGGGCAGAAAATAAAAGTATTTCCTGCCCACACTTCAAAAGAGCTGCTATGACGGTAAAGGCTCTTTCAGGCTTAGGGCTGCTAGCCTGAACAGTATGTACGCTAGGCTAGTCTGTCAAAAAGCTCTGTATTGCAGATGTAAATTTGTCTTTCTAAGAGTGACAAGCTCCTGTTCAAAGCGAAACATTATATAGAGCAGTTCACTGAGGCAGTATGTTTTACCATATTCCCCCTCTGGAACAGAGAGGAGTTTTGTATTACATTAATCAGCTTCTAAGCCCTGAAGGTCACAATTATCTGGCCACTATTTTTCAGTATTAGTGATTTTAGTACATGATTAACTTTCATGTGTGCATCATTAAGATGAGGAATTGTTTTTGAAGTTTCAAATAGAGCAGCAGGTCTTAGCTGTAGTATTTGCCATACTTGCTCTGCCACTGTTAAAAGGGATGATTTATAGAAAATCCAGCTGTGAGTTTTCGTTTCTTCAAGAGCAGGAGGCGGGACTAGAAACCAACCTAAAACCAAGCGGAGCATTGATCAGAGTAGAAATGATGTAGAGCACAGCTCCGCAGGCAACAGCTAAGCATCGTGGAAGTATTAGCTGGCAGCGATAAGGAGGCGGAAGCAGCGCTCGGTGACAGAGGAGCCATCTGTCAGGAACCGGGAATCCGATTTCAAGAGAGCAGAAAATGAAGTACGGAAGAAAGTGATTTTGATTCCAAGGAGCAGTGAAGCCCAAGGATATCTGTGGACAGTAAGTTTCTATACTGTAGCAGGGATGTTTGATACAGCAGCTAGTGCTGTTTGGAAGGGCTTTTCAGCTTTGAAAACAGACAGAAGTAGCTCCTTTATAGAATAGCTCTAACTTAAAGTTTGTATTTATTTTTTTAAGATGTAAATAAGCTTATCTGTTTGAGGTGCCTTGTTTAAAAACTTGTAAACAAACTTTAAAACTGCTGGTGTCCATCACTTCAGAGGGTGGTTTTGTTGAATAAGGTCATCTCCTGTCAAGGATAAGATTTGTTCGTAACCTTTCTGAAAAATATCTTAGAAGAAAAAACTGCTTTGGCCCCAGTTGTGAGGTGAAAAAGGGTAGGCAAGAATATTTTTTCTGGAAAGGGGAAAGAAGTTCCCACCCAAATAGATCTAAACTAACTGGAACTACAGTGTATAAACACCCCGGGGCTAAATCCTACCCTCACTTACACTGATGTAAGTCAGGTTTAAGTCTGCTGCAGTTAATAAAATTACTCCTGATTTAATTAAGGATAGAATTTGGTTGCACATTTCTTAGTAATGAAAAAGCCCCATGGTTCTTTCCAAAGTGCATTTTATGTTAACAGATTATTAAGGACTTGCTTTAAAATACGTTAAAATTAATTGTAAACTCACAACACGATGCATCTTGTGTCATGTATTTGTTTCCTTCTTTGAAACAAGCACGAAAGCCAGTGTTAGATATTGTAAGCAATGCTATTATTTCTTGTTAGCAGGTTCTTGGATGAGGTTGCAATGCTCGTAGTTTCATGCTCGTTTCAGTTCAGTGGCTCCTATTTGGGATGATATGCTTTAATTCCAAAAAGGTTTGTGAAGCACCAGCTGGGAGCGATAAGGCGATATTAGCTGTAGCAGAAAAGTGTCAAAGTTCTGTACGAGACCCCAGACTGTATTATTGGGAACCAAACTGTTCTATTACAAATTGTACAGAAAAATTACGCTTATTGCAGTGGTTTTAGCGTACGAGTTAGAAGCAGAAGCATTGGCTGCTGACCGAGGGAAAAAAAAAACACAACTAAACCCACTCACTATTATGGCCCAATATGGATGACAAAACACTGTAGCATGTGTGGGAAAATGGCTGCAGTCCAATGTCTGGAACCATTTATCTTCTGGTAGAGTCTGGAAGATGACTGTTTTATGTATTTTACAGAAATCCCTGCTGATTGATTTCATTTACTTAGGGGGAGGGGGCACAGTGACTGATGGCAGGGACAACTGGGGGGAAAAAAGAAAAAAAGTGGATTCTTTACATTATCCCAACATCCTGTTCTGGTTAGGGTTGTTGGCACCTTTTGAGGGGACCAGACCGTGCTGGGCAGCCCAGTACATCCTGCCACTGCTTTTGCTACTACCCACAGCAGTTTGCTGCTTCTTTCTGGCTCTCAGTGAGCTGAAAGTTGTGGCTTCTGCTTCCACTAGTGCCGGGAATGTTTTGGAAATTATGATTTGCAGAGGTCTGACGGGGAATGGACAGAAATGGTACAGGTCTCTGTAGCCTGCCAGTAGCTTGGCTGATGGTGAGTGCTGTTACTGAAGAGGGAGGAAAGAATCTGTGAAAGGTCTGAGGGAGAAGTCCGTTTTCAGTGTACGTGGCTTGCTGAAATAGCTCATCCCTCCTTCGCACATGAGGTCTCTATGCTGCGATGATGATACAGTTTTCTTCTGACGTTTGTTGCTAAAATAGCCACAATTCCTGGTCTTTCTTTATTTGTGAGGAATAAAGAGCTTGTCAAGCACGGTAGAGACAACAGGGATACTCTGTACCTGAGTGTCTTTCCTTTACCTTACTGTTATTTTTGTGTGTGCTCTGCCCGTCTATCTGTCAAGGTGTTTGCCTTCAAATCAGTTAGTCTCACGTCACGACATGACAGTCGCTTGTTGTATACAAGGAATATCTTCAGACATTTCCTTTCAAGTTGCAGGGAATCAGTGCCAACTTTTTCATATGATGAAACAAGAGTTGGGGGGATATGTTTCCTAGTCAGCACACTGCTACTGTGCTGAAGTTTAACAAAAATCGGGAGAAAATGGATTTTTCAGTTGACAATAGTACTTCATTTTGTACCCTTCAGTCTCTTCACAGAGTTGTCTGCTAATAGTTATGAAGCCATGTCCTGTGCAGGGTCATGTAGCAAACCTGGAGAAAGGGAAAAATACTGTGTCCCTCCCATCACGACCAGTTTCCCAGACATAACCGTTTAGTACCCTCGAGACATTTTTCACTGACAGAGAGGGAACGAAAGAAAGACCTTCTACTTTACCCCAACCGCCAAAGAAGCTTCACATATTTATGAATTATTTTTATCAGATCAGTAGGAGCTATTAAGCACTGTGTTTAAAGAGTATCCCAGGAATAAACCCAGCATCACTTCCTTTCTGATCAGCATCCTGTACTATTGCCCCGCAGTGTCGTTCAGCCCACTCAGGTTCTTTGGCTTCACTGCTCATCATGCTGTCTTGATGCGTGTCATTTTCTGTGTCTATTGTTGAGGATGTGCTTATGGCTATCAGACATCTCTTTGTTACTCATGTGTTGACCTCTGATTCATAAGTTTACAGGAATTTAAATGAATCGTAACCTTTTCTACTTTGTTAATTTTCTTAGCCTCTTTTTCAGCCAGTACATGTTTTAGTTAGCCTCCCTCAGCACAGTTTCTTGTTGGGACCCTCCCAGAGAGGTAGCTGGTTTTGCTCTTGATTAATTTTGAGCCTCTCCTGCTTTTTGGTAGATCTAATTGAGGAGGACAGTGAGTAGTGCCATGGGTTTCAGTTGAAGGTGCTGCCTCTTTTCCTTGGGTTGGAGCTGCCATATGACACAGAGCAAATCTAGTGCTCCAGTGACTTTTTTAGAAGATCTGCCTTTATTATGGGGTCCTTGAAGGGGACTGTCTTCCTCATTGAGAGATGACCTTATAGCGGTCTTCCAGTACCTCAAGGGGGCCTACAAGAAAGATGGGGAGAGGCTGTTCAGGAGGGCCAGTTGTGATAGGACAAGGGGTAATGGTTTTAAAATAGAGGGAGGTAGATTCAGGTTGGATATTAGGAAAAAATTTTTTACCATAAGAGTTGTAGAACACTGGAACAGGTTGCCCAGAGAGGTGGTGGATGCTCCATCCCTGGAGACGTTCAAGGCCAGGTTGGATGAGGCCCTGAGCAACCTGATCTAGTTGGAGATATCCCTGTTCCTTGCAGGGGGGTTGGACTAGATGACCTTTGAAGGTCCCTTCCAGCCCTAACGATTCTATGATTCTATGATTCTATGACTCTTGAGACAATGCTGTTAAGCAGATCCAGTGTAAGTCCAGTATCTCCCTTTAATCTTGCATTTAGGCAGAAAGGGAAAAAGTGGTCTAAAATGGTGCAAACTTGTTTTTTCATCCAATGGGACTGCATTCTCTTGGTAACTTGGAGCAAGTTTAGGGATTATCAAGCCCCAACCCTTCCTGTTCTGTAAGGATTTGTAAGATGATATGCTGAGGCCCCAGCCATTTCGGATGCTGCCCTTACAGTCCCTACATTTTCATTAGTCAAATCTTAAGTCTCTTCATTATCTGGAAACATCCTTCATGTGCTCCACAAAGGTGCCTTCCTGAGTGTGTTACTTCTTACAGGTGAAATATCTCAAAACATATTTTACACATATTGCACATAATCCCATTTTTTAATAATTTTTTTCCTTTTGTGCTTTGTAATATAGTACAAGACAAGCATAGGCTGGGTGGTAGAGCTACAGCCGCCTCTTGTTTTCTTATCAGATATTGTTAAAAACAGAAAATTAGATTAAAAAAAACAAAAAAAAAAAACAAATCAAACAAAAAAAACACCAGAAGGGAGCTCTATAGGCTGTGGAACATTATAAAACCTCCCGCTGAATGTCTGTGCAGGACATACAGCAACAGCAAAGCTGTTATGTACCAAATACGTTCAGAGTAGAGGCCAACTGAATGCAATGCGTAAGTGATTTGCTTATTCATTTATAACCCTAATCTATAATCATGAGTTTTTGCCCTCCCGTAAAAAGGATGACTTTATGTGACCCTTTAAAGCCTTCAGCCTTAAGTGGCATTAAGTTGATGGCTACTCATTTTGTACCTTCAGTGAAAAATTATGTATAAATCAAGTAGGCTTTACCTGTAATGTACTCAAAATCCTCACAAGCAAAACTCCCACCCAAATCTACTGATCAAGCATGGTTTCTTGAACTCCACGGAAAGGTCACCTCATAAAAAACATGGGGGTATAATATTAAGGCCACCCAGGCAATTTTTTTTGGCTAAGGCATTGCTTTAATTAAGTGATTGTAAAGTTAGAATAATAATAGGATTCTGATTTAAGCAGATAAAAGCCAGGGGAGCTACATTAAACTCAGTTTCCATCCACTGAACACATCCAGACGAGCTAGGCTCACTTGCTGTTTGACGAACATTTTTACACAGAGGGACACATAGGATGGGCTGAGGTTGACTCTTGAATGTTCTGGGGTTTGTGTATTTAAATCAAGCCCTTAGCATTGTTTTGTTCCTTAATTACCTCTGGTTTGTTGATTTATTGATGCTTTTGAAGGCAAGTAGCCTCAGTAAAACATAATCATCCTGTGTCAAGTAAAAGCTCCTGTTAAATCTGTGGACATTGTAGACAAAAGGAAAGGATTGATTGAGGGGTCTTTTGTCGAAATAGTTTTCCACCTACAGGTAAAAACAGTGGTAGATGTCTTTTAAAGGTGGAATTGAGTTACTGAATTGCAAATGAAATGGAAGGTCTTGTGAAATCACGGGTTAGGGATCTCTCCGTTCTCAAAACCTGCCAAGGGAGCCAACAATTTGGGCGGAGGGTGAATGGGAACCAGTGGTCCTGCAGAAGGGGTTTGTGGCTTAAGCGTCTTCATGAAGCGCTGCTGGGAAGAGTGAAAACTGGACTGACCTATTCTGTATGAAATGGCCCTTCCATTTGGGGGTGACTTTGGAGGAAACAGGAGTACTATTTGGCTTTAGTGCTTGTTATGCAGGCTTTGAACAGGGATGAAAACCACAAACAGCAGCCCTTTGCCAGCCATGAGCACTGAAGTACAGTTGAAAAGTCACAACATGGTCCCACTTGACTTAGTTTGGGGTAAATATTTGGAGCTTGCACCCACTCTCTGCTGTCTGTGTACCTGAGACCCCCATACCTGCACCCTAAACCCCAACTCCAAAAAGCACCTCTGCATCTTCTTTTTCAGCACAGCAGAATGTAGCATCCAACTCCTTCCCTCTGTGTTTTTCCTGTGTCTGTGTCCCAGCTGCTACACCTAGAGCAAGGCATTGTCAGAGAAGAAGGATTTAGGAAATTGTTTGCTCCGGGGGTGTTAGTTTGTCATATCCCTCCACCAGTGGCTAATGACCTACTTGGGCAGCTCTGTTGTATTAATTTGTTTTGCAGAAATATGCACACAGATGACCAGGAGTGAATGTGGTAGATACAGGCACGATGTTGTGTACCTCTCCTGGGCTTCTGCGCCACTGAATTCAAAATATAGATGTATGTTAATATTTAGCGCTTACATAGCGCATTAAATCTCCATAGGCCTGTAAGAACATGTCTAATTTCTACAACCAAATTAATAGAAGAGGTAATCACACATAATAGTGAGTCTTTTCATCACTTAACCCAGTGAGGAATGAAGACACTATTTTGTTTGGACTGTAATTGCTTATACATACCTGAAAATACCATCCCATATTCTCAGGTCTTTGTGAAAACACCAAAAGATTGCTGTTACAAGAACATTTCAGGCATAATGAGTTAACTTCACTTTTTAACTAAACTGAAAATTAGGAGGCAGACCCAGATCTCAGTGGGATATCTCCATTGCAGTTTTTCACCTAAGTGAACTTAGGTGCTGAACGAGTTCATTTTAAAAAACTGTTTGAAAATCATCTTTCAGAAAATAAGAGCTCTTGAAAGCCTGGTACTGATAATGAGCATGCTAGCAGACCTTTAAGGTAGCAGTCAAACACCCTCACGCTTCATATTACTTATTTATATTACATTTATATTGCCCACCCGAGCTCCCAGAGTGAATTCAATAGACAGCTATAGTTCTGCCTTAATTCCTCAGCCCTGGTTGCTATGGCATCCAAGTTAGGAAAATATCTGCCAGCTCCAGGTGGCTGAGCATGCAGATGGGTGAAACATGAGCAGTAATTTAGGGAGCTATGAGGTGGTATCCTGTGACCAGCCTGTAACCAGGTGGTAACCTATGACCAAAAACCATGTGTCCATGGTTTTTGCAAAAAGGAGCAAGGAGTCATGAACGTCACTGGGAAACTTGGGCTTTATTTAGCTACAGCAAAAGAAGCAGCCTGTGCCAGCAACCCACATTTGTACTGGGAAGCTCTGGTAGTGAGCTATGAAATAATTTAATGAACTGTTCAAATTCAATACAAAACTAGAGATTAGAAGGGGCTGGCTGATATCACCTATAGTCGTGCTTTAATAGCATCCTGCTCTGTGATTTGTTTCACTCAGCTCGGTGGGATTATAATAGTTGTTGAATAAGACAGCAGAACTGAGCCTTCAGGTTAAAGACACATATAATGAGAATTTTAAGTACTGTGCAACAAAATCCTTTCTTATTTACAAACTCGGTACTCAGAATTTGCCCCTTCACATCTGCATAATATAATACAAACAAGATCTACAAATTCAAACTTTTTAATCTTAACTATGTTCAGGATCAATATTCAAATGCTTTTGTAGAGTTTCTTCCTCCATCCAGTTGTCACTGTTTTACGTCACTTTAATAGCGAGAATTAGTTTTCATTGAAAACGATTTTTTCCCAACATTTCTTTGTTTCCAGTAAGAAAAGAACAAGAACAAAGACCTCCAAACAAAATACAACTTGTCTAAAATCTCATAAAAGCTCTTACACAAGAATCTATCAAGCCTGGGAAAATACGTGTTCTTTTGTAAAAACATATTTTTCCTTGAAGTCACGGCTAGATTGCAAAAGTTCACATAACATATTGGTATGTGTATGTGTTTATGTAAGACGGACCTCTGTATTTCACTTTCTGATGTCAGAGTTGCCTTGGCAACTCTATTTTATTGATTAGTAGAATATATGTAATTTGTTTCAGAGCTGCATCATCTTACAAGTTCATTTTTCTTTGCGAGAAGTGGTTTCATTTTCTTACTCTCTGAGTAAAATTATTTTTCTGATATGAGAAATAACATTCTTTTGATCCTTTTGGAGGTGTCTCTGTGGCTGTATGCAAAACCCAACTAAGTTTGACAAACGCAGGCTGATAAAGTCATAAATACTATGTCTACTGGTACTTACATTTCTTATTAAAGTTCTTTCACTTTGTTAACATAGTATCTTATCTGTAGCTTCACTGGTAAGCAACGGAAGACTCTGTCCTTGCAGTTCCAGTATTAGATACTGCATGGTGGTTTTCCTCCAGAGATTTCAAATTCCAATTTGTAATACTTCGCAGGATCAATTTGAACTAAGTATTATTATAGAATTTATTTTACACTTAGATAAGCTTGAGATATGGAAAACTTATCCTCAAATATGAGTAAATCTGAAATAGTACTGAGAGTAGCTCCTGACACTCAAGAATCTTTTACTCTTGTTCTACCCATTGTGGGTTTGTCAGGTCTGAGGGTTAGTTAGTTAGGACAGTAGCATCTAACAAACCAATTGTCCCATCGCCAGCATTGTTTCTGTGATTGCTGGTCATGTTTATGAGAAGTATGGTCCTGACCTGAAGACCTTTCATTTTCACATAAACCGAGCAGAGGAGAGGATGGAAAGGGTGGGCGGGATATCGTGTCTCAGTTCAAATGGTGCCATTGCCTAATTACGTGCACAGCTGGAGAGATCCACATAGTTAGATTTACCCAATACCCTTCTGCTTTTGGTTTTGTTCTTTCTCCCTATGTTTATTTGTTTCATGGTTTATGAGTATCACAGGAGCCAAGAGCAGGCAGGGTGTGCAGCTTCCCACATCAAATCAGGCAGGAGAACAACAAGAAAAAAGTAGAGAGGCCAAGGAGAAGGAGGAGGAGCACAAATAACGGATGGGAAAGTAATGAAAGTTCAGCCAGATGTTGATGTAAAAGCTGTCTTTTTTATGTAGAACTGAAAGCATAACCATCCCTACAGTCTTAATATTAACAATTTACAAATTATAGCAGTGATCGTATTTATATGTCATACAGAGTGTAAATGATGGGAACGGGTTGTCAACACACATAGGAAAACAAGTCTGAAAATCTCTAGCACTTTCTTTAAATATAATAATTCCTGACAATTAAATATCCCATTGGTTGTTATCTAAATATTTATCTTCAGTGAAATTACAAGTCCATAGTCAGAGAAAACCCACACTCTTCTGTTCCCTGTCTTGAAGGTTAAATTACGTTCTACCTTGAAAAAGTGCTTGGTTTCTGGTTTTATCCTGGGTTTTTTTTGTGGATAACTTTGAAATAAACGAAAGAGAAAGAGTCTGCCGTTGATGGCAAGCAGGGACAAAGGCACCGTTACTAGATTGTGGTTTTGAAGGCTGTTTACCATACTAAGTCAGAGACCATAATGTGAAATCATGATTTTAATCTTTTGGATTAAAACATTCAACAACAGGCCTTCCTAGCAACAAGGCTCCACCTAACACAGAGCCTCATTTTCTTGCAAGGATCCTGCAGTTTTACATGGATTTTCTGGGCCAATCTTTGGCACCAACAACACTAATTTATTCCAGATGAAAGTCAGGCCCGCTATAATTAGCAATACCATGGTATTTGTTTGAAAAATCAAGAAATGCTGGCATTTGCTAGAGAGGCCATGTGTCTTGTGGAGAACCCAGTCCTTTTAATTCAAGCTTTTAGATACCTGGAGTTAAGCAGATGATCCAGTCCATTTGTCACAGCTGCTTAAATTCCTTGTACAGTCTAAGGAGAGCGGCAGTTGCTTACTGAAGACCTGTGGAGAGAGATCCGTTCTCCCTCTCCATCCATCCACCCACCCGAGGATGATTCAGTCAGCCTCATTCAAGTAAATACCTCTTCCATTGGGAATATAGAGGAACAATAGGAAATAAATGCTGGCACCTCCATGCAGTTGGGATCCATTTACTCATTTAAAGATGGATGTGACTTATCCTCCTCTTGCATAATAACCCAAGAATTAGAGCACTTATCCCAGAGAGAGGAGGTCCTGGACTCTACTCGGTCTGAGTGGGTTGAGCTCACATCTATGTTTCACTCAGAGGAGCTAAATTTCTCCCTTCGTAGGATGACCATCCGTAAGTCTCCATGCTTTTCTTTCTTATCCTTTCCTTTTCTGCCTGTCTCTGAGGACTGTAAACTCTGTAAGGCACCAGCTCATTTCTCATTGAACGTTTGAGCAGCAATGACTGTTAGAAGGTTCTAACTTTGGCTGAGGTTTGTAATGAAACATAAATAATAGTAACACTTGTGCAAACTTCTCCCTTCACACCACAAAAAATGCTGAGTAAAAGCTTTGTTCTGGTAGATGCGTTACATATTTTTGGCTGGTATTGGTAAAAGGTGGGCTTTGTACAGCCTTTGGTTGTGACATGGTTTGTGGAACAGAGGATAAGTCTCCAGTGATGTTGGACTTGATGTGCATTTAGGGAATGGCTGGCTGCTTATTGATTTTCTGTGGGCACGATTATTGCCTCATTTTTGATTGTCTCTTTTAGAGACAGTTGTGCTGGGGCTTAGAAGATCTGTGGCACTGGGAAATACAGTGCTCAAGGGTCTTTGCTTACAAGTGACTCTTTTAGGAGGTTTTTTGGACCTAGGCAAGTGCACAGCTCAGGGCAGAGGTAGGCTGCAGAGCTCCGACTCAGTGCCACAGCCTCTCGACATCTTCTCTTGGAGTTTCTAAAGAAGGAAGCAGTGGGAGGAACGAGGCTGTGAGGACAATGTGAAGGCATTACGCTGTGGGGACATTATGCAGTCACTCCTGCAACACTGTCGGAGAATGCAGCAGTGGTATGTTCCTCGTATGAGTCATTCTGGAGCTGCCAAAAGTTGGAGCAGCCCATTGCCTAGTGACAAGTAGTGGTTAACCTTTATTCCCGTCTTAGAGAATATTGTACAATTGAGCTGAATGAATTGTCTTCTGATCACTGGCATCAGTGCAGCCTAGTTTCCTATGGATTTGGATTCCTTCCGTGTACCTCACTGAAACCAAGTCCTTACTTCCCCTCTTCCATGCCATTCCCCAGATCTCTCTCCCATCCCTTAAATATTTGTTGGGAAAATGGTACACTGTGGCTGACGCAGAGTGCTGTGTACTCTTTAGCCAACTGTCTGCTGCCTCTCAGCGTGGATAGTGGATCACCCCACAAATGCCTTTTGCTTACTGGAATATTAATTTGCATGCCTTTCCCTACCCAGCACCAGCTTTTCTAAAATGTATCTTTGAGACCTGACTCCCCCTGTCAGATTTGACTGAAACTGTCCAAGAGATTCTGAAATTATATTGGGGTGCTGGAAGGTGTCCCAGAGAGAGACATAGTATGAACATTATTTCCTTAGGAAGCGATAGTACAAATACACTGTAACACAAGCAGAAATTAAAAGCATTATGAGGAAATTAGTAGGTGAGGCTCTATGAGTTGTGTAGTGGAGACAGACATAAAAGGAACACATTTTTGTTTGCTATAAAATCTTTTAACTTATTGTAGTGAAAAATTGTTGAGCAACTCATCATAAGAAAAATATGGGACTCACCCTGCCAGTTCATCCCTAATGTATTCCAGTCCAGCAAATGGATAACCAGTAATGAATTTGGTCTGAGCAACAATTATACAGCTTATAGAAGACTAAAGATATGGAAGACTTTATATAAAGTACATATATAAAGATATATATATATGTACTTCTGTACACTACACCTATAAAGTGACAGTTATTTTGGTTATCTCCTACTTTGACACCTTTAGAGGTATTATTAATTCTATGTACCTTCTGTTAAATATCATTTAAAAGAGAAATAAACTTGCATATAACATCTCAAGCTATATTAAAAATGTATGTACAGGGAAGGAGAGTTTTAGAAGTTAATGAATGCTGTGTTTCGTCTCCCATCTCCTTCTGTGTCTCCCCATCCACAGCTATAAATATATTATGGCTCACATATATGGTTTATTCTTCACAATAAATTGAAAAAAAAATTAACTTTGAATGAGCTGGATGTTTTTTTCTATTGATTTGGAGCTTGTCTTGAACTATCTGAGGACATTTCAGCTACTGGCAGTTCAAGAAAGGCATCCAGAGATGCTACCGGCTACTCCTGAAAACTAATTTTCCTCTTGAAAATCAGATTGGCACAAATTGTTTGGTAAAAGTCACAGAAATTGAATACATTACAGTGCCAAAAATATTTAGCATGTGGAACCTATCAAAGTATTTATAATTTAGGATTTATTCTTTGCTTTCAGACCTCAGGCAGTTTCCTCCTAAAACTGTTCTAGTCTTTTGTTATAAGTCTGAGTCTGAGTCTGCTTAATTATTTCTCTGTTTCAGTTTGTGATGAACCACCATAGTACACTTGGATAGACCTTCAGAGTATCTACTTGATTTAGGATCTTCTTGTGCTGTCACCACTTCTGAAAGTGGGAGTTAGGAGAGTAGTGGCTGGAGACCAGCTTCAGCCTGGCGAGATGGGTCTCCCCAGTCCCCCAGTACTCAGTGGGGAGAAGCTGTTCAGAGCGGGAACCTAACATTGCATTGCTTTAGTTTCCTAAAATGCATCATCACTTTGAAGTTTTTACCCAAATGTATGATGTGTCTAGTCTACAAAGACTGTTCTGAATTAGACTGTACCGGGGAAGGGAGCTCTGTCTGACTCCATGTAAAAAACGATTCTCAGTTAATGCCAATTTATATGCACTGTCTCCTGGACCGAGTAGGGTTTGTGTACACATACGCTTCAGGAAAAAAATCTCTGCTTGAAAAGCTTGACCCAAAATATTAATCTTGGGGAGAGCATACTCTGCTATTTGCACAGCAGGACACACAGTTTCTGCATAAGAAAAGTAATAAAAATATACTCATGTTTATTATTTATCAAATGAGACTTCTAGTATGTTTTCACACCGTTGGATATCACTTCAGAATTCATCTGGGATGATACCGGGTCTCCTCAGGAACACAACGCGAAGCACCATCTTGTACTGTCAGAGCAGTATCCTTATCTCACGGGAAGCCCTCGGGAAGCAGAGCACTTTTGGAAAAACGTCTAACTTGCAGGCCCTCAGCATTAATCTGAAAACCCTCCAGTGCTCATCTCCTAGACTGGCAGCAAAATAACCCTCCCAAATCAAGGAGCACAGTATTAAAAATGCAATGCCAATGTTACTCCTTCAGAAACTTGATAGATGTTAAACTCTGCTTTTGAAAATGTAACTTCTCTGGGTGTGGGTAGGGATGTGAGGCGTTTCCAAGCAGCAGAGTGTTCATCCAGAAA
This sequence comes from Tauraco erythrolophus, assembly GCF_009769465.1. Lineage (NCBI taxonomy): Eukaryota > Metazoa > Chordata > Aves > Musophagiformes > Musophagidae > Tauraco > Tauraco erythrolophus. The sequence continues at coordinate 111,195,073 of NC_141465.1, forward strand.
GAAATACAGGTGAGAAGGGAATTTAACAGGTAAAGCACTGAATACGTTTTCACCTGCAGTCACAAAATACTTCAGGGAGAAAGTATCTCGTAACCTAAGGACAGAGGAGATTTTAAAAAGGGATGGCACAAACCATTACCTACCTTGAATCAAAATACCTTCAGATTAGGGGCATATTAAATATGAGCCCAAATTTGAGTATATCTAGCATATCTTTCCCTTATCCCTCTTGACTTTATAGTGGGCCAATCAATAATTCTTTCAGGACATCTTTTATATTTGATTGCATGTATACATTTGCCTATTTGAATCAACATATCATCTTTAGGAAATTGTTAAAGAGAGGAGGAGACTTGGTAGTCTCAAGGTAGCACGTGCTCATTGCAGAGAGTTATTTACTCTCTCTAGTTAAGTATTTTAGTGCAAATGTCCAAAATGGACAAAGGACGAGATGACTGTGAGCTTATTGTAGTGAGCTCCTGGAAGCTTTTGTAGTGTAGGTGGTCAAATTCACATATGTGAGAAAACAGTGGCAGAGACATGGGGCAGCGATTATATTAGAAAAATAATTCTTGGAAGTAACATTTGGCAGCCTGGAGACTGCTTTTTAGAAAAAGATGCTGCCTATGGTTAGGATGTAGGATTTTAGGAGAAATATAAGGTCAGAAGCTAAAGTTGTTTCTAAATATACCCAGTTGTGCTTTTTATCAAAGGCAATTGTCCCTAACTAGAAGTTCCTGTGAGTACGGTGAAGGCACGCACCTCTGATGTACACAACAACAAGCTACATACATCACACCTTGGAGTCAAGGTAGATGCCGAGTACTGAGTGCTTTTAATTCTTAGTGTCTATTACAGGTATTTCAAGTAGAAAATTATTTGAGGGGGGGGAGGCTGGCAGAAGGGATCTAAATATCTTATGAGTTTTGTATAGTTATAGATGAAATAATTATGAATTCCTAGGTAATTCTAAGGTAAAAACCTCCAGTAAAGCTATGTATTATATTTCAGATAAGGATAATCTTCTGTCTTAACATTCCTGGGGACTCATATGTGATGCTGTCCTTTCTCCTTTTTTTCATCTCCTGAAAGCAATATTTGCCTTAGGGGTATGGTATCATCATGGTAAAAAAGAGCTGATGCTACTGGCCTCAGGATTGACTGCTATACTTTGAGCAGCTCCGTTAGTGCACGGCTGCTTTGGAAGGGTCTTTACACTTATTACAGATGCTAATGGCCTGATGTCTTCCAAAATGATGGAGGAGAACATTTTCCATTTCAAGGCATCATAAAGTGTTGGAGAATTTTGAGGCCGGTTGCTAGAAGTGATTAAAAATTAATGGAGCACAGCAATTGTACCCGATCCCCCTGACAGGCACCTGAATAACAGCTTTTTAAATGGTTCTTTTTGCATCTGAATTTCTCTCCTTTCTGACCCCAACGACAACTTCCTTATCATAAAAAATGGAAAACAACAGTAGAGGATGTTTGGGGATTTTTGCATGCACTTCCCTGAAAAACCTAGTTGGATTCTTTTCATTGCACGTAGAGTGAGCTATCAAGACAGACCGTGAACTGAGGTCAACAGGTATTAAGCTGAGAAGCAGATACGCCTCAGTTCAGGAGTGCAGGAGTTGCCTTCAGTAACGCTCACGCTCGACGTGTGCCAACTGAAACGTAGCAAACTCTGTCTTTTTGGGATAGGCCTACTGCATTGCTTCGACACCTGTCTGCGTTGGAAGAGAGAGTAAATATCATCTTTTCTGCATGCTATTACCCCAGCCTCAGAACATTTTAAAGGAAAGGAAATAGAAAAAAGCAGGCAGTGAGGAGGCGTGCGATCTCTGCACTGATGCTTTAGGAGGTCGTTGGGGAGTGTCAGCGCTCAGGCTCTGCGACTGAAGAAAAACAATAATATGGCAGCAAAGTAACACTAATTAATGCTTCTTTACTACTTTATGTATGCTGAGCATTGCAGAGGCACCAGCTAAATGTAGAGAGTTGGTTATACATAGATTTGGTTCTTCAAATCCTGTCAATCTTTTTGAATAGTTATATATAATTAAGTATATGTTTGAACATTTTTCTTCACAGAAGCAGAGAAAAACAGTCATTGTTATCTGTGAACTATTCATTAGACTGTGTATACAAAAGCTTCTAGGGCTAAATTCTGATATTTTCACTCATACTAAATAGGAATGTACTCTTCAGGTTATTTACTAGCAGTGAGAGTGTCTGGTGTTTGGCAAAAATGTTCACTGTGAAGTACTGTTTTGGAGAGGTATTTGCCATTAAGATTATAATTCAGGGATTTTCTTTCTTTGTTTGAAAGAACATACTCCTGGCTGGTCACACACACTTCTTGTTCATTGTGCCCTGTACAGGATAACCATGGGCTATTTAGAAGAGCAGTGGTTGCCACAAATATTGTTCTCTTAAGAGTAGACTTTCATCATAATCCATCGCATTCTCATGACATGAGTGCTCACAGTTACTCATAGTTGCTGCAGTTACGTAGTTACTCCCAACAGGATACTGTTAAATAAACAATGTTATTTGAGGAATTGGCAATTTTCTTTTCCGTGTTTCACCCAAAGAGTATTCTTAGCTGTTCGTTCATTGGTATTTTTGCTTTCATGGAATGTGCTCTGCTGCCGTCTGAAACTCAGAATTGTGCAGAGCTCTCATCCAAACAAATCTCTGATAGTTTGGAGAGACACACTCTTTGGTCTTCATCAGAGGAAGTGAGGGTTAACTAATCTGGGCACTGAGGTTATCATCCAGCACCCCTTACAAACTGCAAAAACAAGTATCGTAAGCTCCAGGAAGACCGTCTAGCAGCTTTCCAGTACCTAAAGGGGGCCTACAAGAAAACTGGAGGGGGACTTTTTGCAAGGACATGTAGTGATAGGACAAGAGGCAATGGTTTAAACTGAAAGAAGGGAGATTTAGATTAGACATAAGGAAGAAATTCTTCCATCTGAGGATGGTGAAACACTGGAACGGGTTGCCCAGAGAAGTTGTGGCTGCCCCATCCCTGGAAGTGTTCAAAACCAGGTTGAATGAGGCTTTGAGCAACCTGATCTAGTGGAAGCTCTCCCTGCCCATGGCAGGAGGCTTAGAACTAGGTGATCTTTAAGGTCCCTTCCAACCCAAACCATCCTATGATTCTGTAAGCAGGGATGTAAATGACACTAAGATGCCAGCACAGCAGGAATGTAAGATACTGTTTGCAGGAAAAGATGAGAAGTTTACTGGGTTTCTGCTGAATAGCTACAGATGTGGCAAGCCAGAGGTAGTTAAATGCGAGGGCTGGAAAAGTAAGCAGTGCATTCCAGCTGCAGCGGCTGAACACTGCTCAAGTTGACTTCTCCATCTGAGAACAGAGCTGGAACTGTATCATCAAAACATCTACTTCAGCAGAGAGTAGTAAATTTGCCACCTAGCCAGTCTGAGAGCAAAGCAACCTGTTTGGTCAGGTGTATCTCAGAATATATATTTTTTGGAGTTGTCCTGAATCCAGAATTCCTCTAAGGAAGAGTAAATATTAGTCCTGCAGGTTTCGGCAGAGTGGATTAGATGAACTTTCACTCTCCTGTTTGATCTTATTTTCTATGATTAATTTCAACTGTTTAGGTGAAGTCTTTTTAAGATAAAAATGAGCATGGTCGTTCTTGGGAGGAGAAAAAGCCAAGTCGATTGTTTTTTTTAAACTGGTCATTTCACAGGATATGGCAAAAGTTATTATCAGTCCAAAGTACATGAGTCAGATGGTGGTATTATCAAGTTATTCCTTACTCTGTGTTTGCGTAAGATCCACTGAAGGAATTGTGACACCCTTCACAGACAGTGAAATTCAACCTTTTGTGAAACTCAGTGACCAGAGCAAATGGAGGAATTGAATTTGACAGTGACTCACTGAAGTGTCCTGAGCATTAGTGGGATAGGTGTGGAAACCAAGACAATAAAAAAAAACAGTTGGAGAGTTAGAAAGAAGAGACATGCTTACGAAAATAAAAGAGAGAGAAAAGGAGCCCAGCAGTAAGGAATTGTCTATTTTGTTGAAAATACAGGAGAGACTGAGGATGTGTGTGAGTTTTTTTTCATATCTATTTCTTACATAAACAGTACGATACATGCCTTACGGCACAATCCAGCAAAGCAAGCAAGGAAATAAATGTTAGACATGCTTAGATGTAGTGATTTTGATTACACAAATCTGTTGAAAATCCTGCAACCTTATTCAAAACATCACTAAATTGCACAGTTGGACTCCTTACAGCAGAAGTTTAAGTTCATCTTTTCTTCAGAAAAGGATGACTTTAAATGTATCTCTTGATTGCAATCTAGGTTACAGGAACATACTGCTATAAAAATATAGCATTAGTGGAATTTTCCAAGTCCAAAAATAATTTAGTGTCCACATACTTATTTGATCTGATTTATGGCTTCACAGTCATGTCTAAGCCAGTACTGTCAAATAAAATTTTCTTTACTGTTATATGTATGTAGTTCTTCTTCAGGTATTTGGAATGATGTCTAACATAAATTGAGAGTTTTATTCTAGAATTATTCAGCTATTTTTACTTCTTAAAAGTGTAACTTCATTTTTTACATTTTAAGAGTGTAACTTCATTTTTTACGGTATCCATGCCTAAAGATACATATTGTATGCTTCACAAAATCAAGGACCCACATACATGCAAAAACTATGTAGTCATATCATACTAAGGTGTTTTTTTCTTAATATAATTGTAAAGAGTACTTTTCTGTACTCCAATAATTTAACAATTTCATTGAATGACTCTTTCAGGAAACCAAGCAGACTAAAGAATAACAGTGAATTTGCCCTCTGGTTCCCCATAGATGGGTGTGTTCCTGACACCTATGTAGAGACATGTAATTGAAACAACATTTGCATAAATTCCATTTAGTAAGGATGCACTGGCTGATGCCACTGAATGTCAGGGCACTTAATCAAACAGTAAATGGAAATGCATGTCTAAGCATTGATCATTTAATGCAGACATGTCAGAAGAATTAAAGAGATCATGATGTCCTTTTGTGCTTTCTTTTTACTTAGTGTAATATACTGTTGCCTTCTAAATCTCTTCAGGCTCTTTGATAAAGAAAGATTTCTTCTCTTAATTTGGACAGCTGCATAATTGGGGTGCTAAATCATCCTCAGGGATGTAATCAAAATGATCCTACTATGTAACAATTTTCTGTTTTCCCTGCTTAGCTTAGAGCAGAAAGAACAGATTTAGACGATTGCAGTCTGCTGTATTGCCTCTAAAAATCAAGCATTGATCTATATAAAATAATAGTTTTGAAACCAAAGATCTCCAGGTCCCTTGTAAACAGACCTAATTCAAAGTTCAAAATATCTGTTGTGGTAGGTATGGTTATAGTCCTTTTAATGCAGGAGAAGCTGATGCACAAAGATAATGTAACAGAATTACAGGATTTAATTTGCCCAATTCAGATCATAAACCAACAGCAGTATCTGGAAAAAAAAAAAATCACTAAGTCTGACATCCAGTCTTGACCAGCAGCTACATAAGATGCACCAAAGAAATAAATGCCTCGCTCTAGACCCTATTTATAAAAAGTCATGGGATCCATGAACCAGCATTTTCCATACTTGATGGGATACCACATACCGCCCGCTGGTCAGGCTTTTGGTGTTAACCCTGCAGATGCCAGTGGATATATGTATTCTGGTTCCAGGTATTTCTGCTTGAAATCAGTGAGATGGAGGGGAGACCTTTATCCTAGAAAATTCTCAAAAAGTGGTAACAATCCTAACACCTGTGCAGTTTTCACCCGGCAGTCAAATGCTATGGTCATCACTGTTGAATCAGATTTCCTATTTTTATGCTAAAAAGAGGCAATAGCAGGGCAGGACTCTGACCTAAAAACATATGCTAAGATATCTCTGCTCAGCAGGAGGGACTTCAGCTAATGTTATCCCCTGGAGTTACATAGAGCTGCTAATTTAACTGCTCAATGCATGATAAAGTTCCTGTAGTGACACTCTGCAAAAGAGAGACTTAGCTTAGAAATGATGCAGAGAGTGACATGGAAGTTCGGGCAAGGCGGGTGGCTCGTGGACACTGCAGCATCCTCCTGGAGATGACCTGCCCATGCCTACTGAGAGCATTTCTCCTGCAAACAGACTACATGCTAATTTCTCCTTACGCCCTCAATTTCCACTGTATAATAGCATTAATGACCTTGACAGAAAGCATTTCCTGGGGATTAATAACCATTTGAGGTTTAATGACCTGAGGCTATGCCTCAGGCCATCAACTCCTCCAAGCTGCTCATTATATCCTTAGGGTACACAGTCTGCTTCAATCACTCCTGCTTAAGTATTTGCTCAGTGTCACCTAATAACAATATTCTCCCTGAGGTATTTCCTCTTCAGAGGCTCTGGTGTTGGAAATGTGTTTGTCCTTAAGTCTTTCGAGAAAAGAACTCATCGTTAATTTTTTAGGTGACTGTATTACAAGTCAAAGCATTTACTCAGGCTGTCACTGAGTTTCTGCTGTGATGAACACAGTAAAAATGAGAGTAAAAATGAGACAGTAAAAATGAGACAGTTAAATTAATAAATTGCACCTGGAAACATGGACTATTTGTTTTAGGTGCTTGCAATCTTATAATCCAAATCAAGAGCCTGTAGCCTCCCCCTGTCCTAACACTGGCGGCTCAGCCAGAGGTAATTTATTTGAGGGGTGATACGGGACAGGTTACCACTTCCTAGCAAACAATGGCTTCATATTAGCTCTGAAGGATACCACAGATTCAGATCTGTGCAGAAGGAACAATATATAGAGAGCACATCTGCCCATCAGAGGAGAAATGCCATTGCTAGACCAATTTCTTACCGATGAAGTCATAAGTCAAAGATGGTGTATTGTCCTGTGTTATGGTACGCACTTGTGAAGGGTGAACTTGTTTTTCTGTCGAAGATTTTTCATTTAAGGGAACATTCTTCTCACATCTAGATGGCTCCAAGTACAATTGGATCTTAGTTAAATTCTCTGCTGTGGTATTACATCGTGTTCCCTGTTTATTTGTGTAATAGTGCAGCGTGGCATGCCAAATAGGCATGGCACAAACAAATTGCTATTAGAAGTTTCTTCCCAAAGTTTCTAAACTGAAAGAGAAGAAAAATGCAGGGAAGAAGGCAATCAACAACAATTGTAGGAAACTGATATCATGAGCAAGGTGCAGAGTTAAGTATCTACAAATCTGTTATATTGTCTTCACATCAATTATAAGAATCCTCCAGTGAGGCTTTGCCAGCATCACATTCGCACGTTAGTCTCCGTGCACTGTGCAACCAATTAGGAGAGGTAGGAACAGTGCTCTTAGGGCACTGGAAAGTGGAGATGCTTACCTCCCTGAGAGGTCTGGGAAGACCTGCCCTCCACCTGACTTGAACTTAGAACTAGCTATTCTGGCCCTGTGCTTTGACCTAACGTCTTTGTCCAGAGACAGCCTGCATTTCTAGGGAAAGGAAAGCATTTTTCTGGCAAATTCTCAAAATTAGAAGTACTTGGAGTTGTTTATAAGCTTAAGATACTTAAAGAAAACTGAACACCAAGAATGTATAGAATCAACTGCAGAGGAAATCTTGAAAAGTGCAGCTTAGTTCAGTAGGTGAGATATACGTATATCCTATGGAAACCAGAAGGTGAACTGATGAATAAGACACAGATGAGGTGAAAAACTCAAGTACTTACTTCCTTGCTTGTGTTTGAGATTAGTGGATTCTGAGGTCAAGTAACTCTAATTCAAAGACATGCTTTGTGTGGGAAATATGTGCTCCTTGTGGTAAACACTGAGGACCTATACAGGAATGTTCCTACATAAATCTCAAATGCCTTCGCAAACATGGATACAGATCATTTATGCCATCACTGCAAATGCAGAAAATCAGGTGCAAATACGTGAAATTACAGACCATAAGTCACTCAGTACATTAACGGGAGATGCCTCAACGAAATATTTATTTCATTTCACTGGAAATATCTGTAGCTTTATATGCCTGTTCCTCCAAAATTCTCTGTATAGTCCCTAGAGAAGAATGAGCATTTTCTGGGCACAAGCCATTTTACCTCTTTTAGACAGTAACTTTAAGATAAGATAAATATTTTCATGGAAGACCTTCTTTCTCTCCATAGCCTTCAGGAGCACTTGAAATGAACAGTTCCAATGCAGTTGCAGACAGGTGAGATGATTCCCACCCTTTATATCCAGAAATCTCCATGTATATAAGTAAGTGTTTTACATGGATGACAAAATGGCTGCTGTGAAGATGGGTCAATGAGATATTCAAACATATGCTTAATCTTCAGCTTCTGATGTGTCCTGTTGAAGCCTGGTTTACAAAACCAACTCCTGAGACCCTTACCATCGTGTGGAACAAGCGGGTCTGCCGCTGATCCAGCCTTAGCTCCAATTCTTCTGGCTGCTGTTGGTTTGAGACATGCATACAGCATTGTTCCCACATAGATTTTAGGTGTAGGAATACACTTCTGGTTGGAATTTCCTTTCTAAAGTCTACTGAGAATTCAAATGAGAGCCAGATGAGTTTTTTCCTATTCATTTAGAAGAAAAATGCAAAACATCATGAGAAACTTTAAAACTCCAGCACTCCCTGAAAGTCTTCATCACAATAACATTTTCCTGAAAAAGTTCTTTCCAGGGGTATTGGAGCTTGCAGGTGATAAACATTCATTATGATTTTCTACTCCTGATTAGGAAAGGCCAGATTGGTAAACAATGAATGAAAGAAATGTTTTGAAATGCATTAAAACACATATAGTAGCTTTGTAGACTCAGTTTTGAGGCTGCTTTTAGCAATTGGCTTTGGCTTGGAGTTGCAGAAAGAATAATGAAAACCTCAGCTCTGTTCCCAAAATCAGCATCAGCCAATGGAGCATCATAGCTATAATTTTCGCCTTTTGGCAGTGTTGTCTTCTCTGTACGTTCTCCAGTGCAGGTAAACCAGCGGAGTCCAGGCTGGTTTGTTTGTGTTATTTGTCTTTAAAGGTGGAGCTCTACCAGAAAATAAAGAACTGTAATTTTCAGTACATGAGTGTTATTACTCAGTAGTAAGCGAGTTTTCAGAGCATAATACAGCAGTCACAGGCTGCCATGGGTCCTGGATTTCTAACTACTGTTACAGTGTAAAAAAATACTGCAAAATACAGCCCATCTCCTAAATCAAAGTACCTTTATCATGTGTTCAGTTTTAACCAGTGGTTTCAGAACAACATGTGGGCTCTTAAGGTGGTTATTTAAAATCTTTAACTTCCATCTTGCTGAGATTTCATTGTCAGATTTAGACTTCTCATTTTGAAAACTGAGCCAGGCATTTTTACAGTGAAATTCATAGGAGAGCCCATCTTTTGTAGGCAACTGCCTGCTTTCTGCTTCTGTTTCTGTCTGGAGAACAACTTATCTCATCATACTTCTGGCATATCTGAGGCTAGGCCCTGCCAAAATCTGAAAGTGAAATAAAACATCAAAAAATGTCAGATTCTTAGAAGTGCAGACCAAGGTTAAATTTAGAAAAAGGCTAGACTTGGAAAATAAAGTACTTTGCCTTTTTCTTCAAAGCATATACAACCAATTTTCAGTCTTTGTGTTTATCTGTATATCCCATTACTGTAGCACAGGACAGCCAAAAATGGCTCATGTCCTCAGCACATACATTAATTCTCCTGGCCTTGAGAGGACATAAAGCCAGAGCAGCCCCTGGATCCTGCTCTTTGTGGAGCACAACTGGAAATGGGGAAGGGCCCTGAGCAGATCCCGGAGGCGGCCCAGCCGCTGGCAGGGAGCTTCCAGCTGGAGCGTGTCAGTGTGGCCCCATGCGCCTGGGGACAGCTCCCACCTCGTGCTGGAGGTGACATCTGAAGGAGGGAGGTGTCTTCACACACCCCTTCTGGGCAAGGGCAGCTGCTGTTGTTCAGAGACTTATTTTCCTGAAGACCAAACAGAAATTTTGCCCAACAAATTGAACCTCAGGCCCCAAGGTTTTGAATAGCAGCCATCTCTCATCTCTTATTTAACCAGAGTATTTTAATGCTCTGCAGAATTACAGTACGAGGCACGCTGCCTTCCATCTCCTTAATCCTCTGTAAATTTACTTCTAACAGCTACTGCCAAAATACAGTATGGCACTCGCACAGCACACACTTCTTCAGTGGTGAGCACAGAGTGACTTCTGTTCAGAGGGAATATGTTGCAAGCCCATGAGTGACACGCTGTGAGTGCTGGAGATTATGAAACATACTCTGCGACTGAGCAAGCCATAAACACTTCATTTTTCAGAAATAGTCACATTACTTCTCTCGTTCTGCTTGGCAAGTGTATGTACGCAGACCTTGGTGCATCCACGTAGCACACGTTGAACAAGCACCAAGCGCTGAAGCAGCGGCGTGCCAGCAGTGCTGCAGAGCTCAGATGAAATATTTCAGGTATGCACTTCAACACTCTTCTCAGTTTCCATAAAATCCCATGATCTTTATTTGCTTATTTTTACTTCACTAGCCTCTCCCTTGCACTAAACTGACCTCAAACTATGGCATGGAGTTATATTCATTGATCTCCTGGTGAATGCTCTCTAAATGATCAGGAATCAGGTCATGGCTTAGGACAACTCGTAACTCCAAGTGTGAAATATCTGTTGGAAGGGCAGGTGTCTTGTGTCTGTCTATGGTCAGATGCTCCTGTGAAATAAGTAAGTCTAGAGATAGCCGAGGGCTGGATCAAATTCTTAATAGCACCAAAAGACCTCTCCTGTCTGATATCCAGGGCACTTGATTGTTGAGGTCACAAAGGAAAGACCACCTCACGCAAGGTAGCTATGTGGTCCTCATGTAGTCGGAGCACATTTTTGAGCATAGTACCCACTTTAGCATATCAAGTCTCACAATTTTCCTTCCTAAGGAAGGAAGAACATTTTTTTTTCCTTTTTGAATTGAAGAGTAAGTGTTAAGCAATGTGTCTCGTTTCCCACCAAAAGTCTGACCAAGCAAAGAATTAGTCATTAACTTTCCAAATATCTAGGTGGTAGCTAGATATCTAGCCCAGTGACCAAACCATCTTTGCCCACATTCAGGCAAGTAATGATCCAGACGAGTGAGAATGTGCTCTCCTGCAATCAGAGCAAAGGGACTCCGTCGGTGAGATGGCAACTAAAACTGTCCAACTGATTTCCCATCAACTGTTAGAAGATTGAGAAATAGTTGAAATTCAGCCAGCAAGTTTAAAAGTGCCGGGGTCTGTATTTCACTGACATTTGCAGAGCCAACCCTTCTGTATTGCCTCCTGTTACCCTGCTAGAGACATTGACATGAAAATATTAGGTTTGTGCTTCCATAGCTTTGGTGTCTCCCGCTGTCTATCCCACAGACCCACTTTCCTGTACTGGCAGGGAGCAGGCACTGGTAGGCCTCCAGCCTTCCTGTTGTCTTCTTCTGGGGTAATATATGCCATATAGCTGAAGGGCAGACTCCAGCTTTATAGAGTGATAGCTGCAAACATCTAACTTACCTAAGCTCTTTCATGCTATTTAGCTTGTAGCTAATAATAACAGTAAAAAAGTGTAGAGTGCCGTTAGTCCTGGGTGGTGCACTAATTAGTTCTTTGCTAATTCTGCTTTATTGCTGGCAATGATTATTGTCGAGTAATTACAGAGTTCCTAGGAATCTGGCTTCCATTTGCTCTCTGGTGTAACAAGGGTAGGGAAATGAGAAGTGTCAGTACTGTGGATACCCAGTGTTATTTCTGCTATAGTGGAATTTTGTATTATAGGAAACAGTTATTTCGTACAACGGTTTTAATAGCTGGAAGCAGACCTAGGTGAGCTGTAGAATGGAAAACCTGCGTTTTCACTGCATTAGAAGTTTGTTCTCTACTTGAAGGAGCACGTAAAACTCCCACAGCCTTCTATAAAAAAATGTATGGAAAGGAAGAAGACTTCAGCCCAAATGCTAAAAATAATCATACCAACATAGCCAAGTTGTCTGTTCCTTCCTCCCTCCAGTACAAATGAATAAATGTTTATGTACAGCTATCATCTAAGAATTGCTTTAGGGTGAGTTCTCTATGTTGCTCTGTCACCGTATGGACTGCAGTTTTCATTGCAGAGGGGACTGAACAAAAGAAAACAATGATTTGTGTGAAGAAAAATCCTGGAAGTATTTTAGTTCAGATTTTCAAAACACTTCGGTTCATTGGTAAAACTGTTTTCTCTGTAATCTTCTCTTCATGTTTTCGAACTGAGTGTAGATGTGTGTGTGCCAAGGTGTGTAGAATATCCACGTGCCACAATCCTAATCTCTCATACCTGCAGCCACCCGGTAGTAGAAGGAAGGATCAGGTGAATCAGAATCAAAGGTGCTTGAGGAGGCAAATGGGAGTTAAATACTTCAAGCACCTTTGAAAATCTGCACCCTACCAGCTAGGAAATATAAATATCCTTAAAATTCTGGCCTTTGAGTTAACCGCTTTGATATTGAAAGCTATCTGCATCTATTCAGTAAAATTAAAGAACATTTCCATCATGTGATGGATGATGGAAACTGGCTGAACAGCTGGCTGAAGAGTAGCTCCACTGCTACTGTAAAAAAGAACCTTTAATTTTACTTTCCCACATTTAGTACTGTTATTGTGTTGGAGAGAAGTGTTTGGAAGGCACTTTCGTAAAAATGGGTGCCTTTGTGAAGACAGAGTGAGGAAAGATTTTCTTTTTTTAGTAAGTGAGTAATCGTTTCCTTTAAACTCTTTGTTTTTCTCATGACTTTATAAAGATCAGCATACAGCCATGTAATTAAGGGCTCTGGACTAAATCACACTCTAGTGTGACTCCACTGTTTTTACAGCACTGCACAGTCAAAGTAAAGGGGAAAATTTAGTTCACAGTGACATCTTTACACAAGCATGTGCTATTTCTTCAGTCACTGAAATAATTTTAAAAAGTAGTAGAACCATCAAACGATAGAGGTCATCTGGTCCAACCCCTGCTCATGGCAGAGCCAGCTCATCGCATCACATCTGACACAGACATAGGATCGATCTAACTCCAAAAAGGAAAATAGACCAAGTTTAGAATATCCAGGTAAAGAAAATAGTATTTATGCTTAGTATTAATTTACTGATTTTTGATTTCTTCATACAGTCATAAGAAGACATCCTGGCAGCTCTCATTAGTAATATTCTTGTAGTAAATAGCAGCTGGAAAAACGCATTAAACATGTATGGGTCTTTAAAGTTTAATGCTCTCAGAAATAATAATTAAAAAAGAAGTAGATATCCATGAATTATGTTAACCTTCATTTTATAAACGATTTTTCACTACAGTCTCAAGGCATGATGAAATGTTAGTAATGTTGATATACTTCGGTGATAATAATTTTTATATGGTTGTGAATCAGAAAAAGTCATCTGAGTGTGTAGGTACAGCTCTCACCTATACTTTCAGGATAACGTCAGCCCTCCTGTGATGGGACTGTATGTAGGTGACAACTTCCAGACTCTGTGAACAACTGACATTCTGCTGTTTGGGGTTTATTTTTTTTCCGAAGAAATACACAGGACATTTTCTCAATATGCCCTTTAATGGAAAGAGCTAATAAGGAAACGGTGGGATCTAAAGGCAGATCTGCTTGCAGTGTTAATCAGCTGATAACGGCAGATAATACTCTTAACACCAGGTGGGAGCTCAGCACTTTGAATTACGTTCACTGTGCACAAGCCATGGATTCAGATCGCTGTCTTGAATGTTTGAGCTCTTCTGTGTGTGCTGTATCTTATCAATGTTTCTTGCACTACAAATTACTCATCTCACACAGAACTCCGAAAGAAAGTGCTTTAATCTTAATTTATGATAAACAAGAACTGAGAAGTCTTTTTTATTAGTACATCAAAGTATTATCTCCAAGGGGAGTTAGTTTTGTATTAATGTTCAGTGTTTAATATAAATTCACAGCAAGAAGACCACCTCGGATGGGTAGAGATTCTCTGATGTATATCTGATTGCCCACATGTAATTTGAACATCTACAGCACATGAAGGTTATAATCAAAGAATAATTAATATGCTGATAAGGAATTATGTTTTGTTCTACTTATCTGCATAATTCAGAGAGAAAGTTTATGGTGACAACATCTATCTTTTGGGGTATTGTTTACATTTTCACTCAAATTATAAGATGAAGCATTCTTCTGCATTCCACAGTGCCTTTCATCTGAGGAGCTCCAATTACTGTCTGACCAATTAACTTCAGTACCGCACACATGCAAACCACGTCGGGTATTGTGGAAAATTAAGTGAGGCGTTGAAGTCTGAAACGACCTCCAGTTTAGGACACTGAGCTTGAAAACCTTGACTTCCAGAGACATTAAATCTCTGTCTTTAATTGGAGTTACGAATACCCGTGAGAGCTGAAACTAATGCTCAGAGTAGCACGACATCATCTTGGGAGCCCTCCGAATGTCAGGCCACTCCAGAGACCTTGTGCATCTTGTATGCTGCTTGAATTCAATCTGTCTGCAAATCTCTCCTAGCCTTGCAAGAGATGACATTTTCCAAAACCTTGCAAGGACAGAGGGTAGCTGCAAGCTGCACGTAGTGGGGTCCATCTGCTGCTTCCAAATTCAATACAGATCTCAAGGGCAGAGTACCAGACAAAGCACCTTGTGCAACTTATGGGTGCTGAAGAAACATACTTTGTGTGCAGATTGAAGAATTTACTGCTCCTGTAATTGAAGTATTAGCAATCTAATCAAAGAGTTAGTCCAGGTGCAAATATAATAACACTTATAATTCCAAGTATAAAGTTACGGCGAGTTTCCAATAACAGTACGGTTGGAATCAATACATACGTACTTCCTATTACTTACACCTCTCCCTGGTGTTACGCTTACCCTTTCTATGACTCTCTGGGTCCTAAAATCAATGCTGCTAGTCTTCCTCAAGAAGAAAGGGGGTCTAGAGGAGCTTACAGCAAGTCTTCAGAAATTCCCCACTGGGAGAAGTAGGTCATTGCTGATGGAGATTTTTTCCTCCTCAACATTGGATCAGTTTAGGGATTTTTTTGCACGTTTCCTGAAATAGCTACAGAATCACATAATGGTTGAGGTAGGAAGGCACCTCTGGAGGTCATCTCATCCAACCCACCCACTCAAGCAAGGCTATCTACAGCCTGCTGCCTAAGACCATGTGCAGATGGCTTTTGAGTATCTCCAAGGATGGAGACTCCACCACTTCCCTGAGCAACACATACCAGTGCTCAGTCACTCTCACGGTAAACAAGTGTTTCCGTATGTTCAGACAGAGCCTCCTATGTTTCAGCGTGTGCCCATTGCCTCTCATCCTGTCCCTGGGCACCACAAAGAAGAGCCTGGCTCTGCACTCTTTGCACCCTTCTTTCAGATATTTATGCACATAGAGGAGATTCCCCCAAGACTTCTCTTCCCCAGGCTGAACAGTCCCAGATCTCTCAGCCTCTCCTCATCTGTCAAACGCTCCAGTCTCTTAATCATCCTCATAGCCCTGTGCTGGACTCACTCCAGTAAATCTGTATCTTCCTGTTACTGGGGAGCCCTGAACTGGACGCAGCACATCAGATGTGGCCTGATGGTATCATTCCTCCTAATGCAGCCCAGGATGCTGTCTGCTTTCCTTGCCAGAAGGGCATATTGCTGCCTCATGTTCAAGCTGGTATCCATCAGTCCCCCAGGTTCTTTTCTGCAAAGCTGCTTTTCAGCCTGTGGGTCAGTCACTTGCTCTTTTACTCTTCAAAAATAGCGATCCAACAGGAGATATATGACATGAATATGTAACATGAACATATAACATGAATAGGTACATGTAGGTGCAATGTTTCAATGACTGCTTATTATTAATATCTGTTAGTTATGGAAGTATCAATGGTCCATTGTAAAAATGGCTTTACAGCAAATCTGGATGTCAAGTGAGCATACACTTGAAGATTTTCTGAAAAACAGCTAGAATCAACATTGTCCTTCTAAATATGAGCTCAGCAGCTATTTTGGTCTTCAGGCCACTATTTGGTCCAGGCTACACAGAGGTTTAGATGCTGGCTACATCTCTTAACTTGGAAACCCAAAAGCAGAAATGCATAAAATGAGAGTCTATTTTCAAAATTTTGCCCATCATGACTCACCAGAAGTTTTGGAATAGATCTCAAGGGATGGGATTGTTACCCCTTCTGTACCTATTTGATAATGTTCCTTCCACATTAAAAATATAATACATTTAATAATAGAGCCCTTAAAGACTCACGTTTTCCGTATTTTTATCCAAACACATTTTTCAGTGTAAATAAAACACTTGTGTGTCAAAACCCTGCTGATTCTCCAGTCAGCAGTGTTCAGCATTTGAACAGCAGGCCAAATGGGTGGGAAGGGCAGCATGGTACTTGGAAATGGGTGGGTGGTACTCTGTCCTCCGAGTCTGTGCAGAGCCAAGACTCATGGGGGCTGTCAGAAGGCAAGAAAAGGAATATAAATCCTAATGGAGAGGAGGAAGGATGTGAAGGGAACCGAGCTCTTAATCACTTCTGCCCATTAGCAATACCAGAGTATTTTTCCTAACACTAAAGGGAGGAGAGCCTGGTGTCCTTGTCAGCTCCCAATGTGTATATATTATTTGAATTTTATCTATCTCATAAATCCCGTTAGTAGTTTCAGCTGGATAAAGTATTCTCCTTGTTTCTTGTCATAAACTGCTGCAGCGTTCTTTTATGCAGCTGCTACATTTCATCCTAATGCAGCTGCATTTCACCCAGGGATGAAGTGATCCCTATATATAACTTTCGCATCAGTTTTTATAACCGTTTAAAGTGCCTCAAGATGAGCTGTGGGACGCAAGCTATTGTTTTATTAGTGTCATCACAAAGTGCTGCATTGTACAAATCAATTGTAGGCTAAGAAGAGAAGTGGTTTCGAAGTGATACTTGAAGATAGAGATTTTTTTGAGTTAGAAGGGGTTTAAAATCCTGGTTTAGGAACGTAAAAGGAGGATAGCAAAAAAAAAAAAACAACAACAAAATAAACTAGCATGGAGTAAGGTTGTATAAACTGAGTGGACATGTGGGACAGTGGGTAGCAAAAATGTCAGAGAAATGAATGGCAGAGAGTAAGTTTTAAGTGACTTTGGAGTGGAAGACACAGGAAGAAAAGGAGAAAGGGAAACCAGCAGTAAATAGAAATGATCACGATGATAACCAGCCACCAAAGACCTGGAGAGGACACTGAAAGGAAGACCTGAATCTCTTGGTTTTGTCACATAACTAAGCCATATAATGTGGATGTTACTTTTCAGCATCAGTTCGCGCTATTAAACATCTTTGCTGTGTTAGTAATGTTATGTCTGAGACTTTGAAATGTTGAGACAACTTGGTGTCCAAATCTCTTTGCATTCTCATATTTAGGTACCTGATTGTGCTGAACACCCTGTACCTCAGCAAAGGGACTTACTTAGAAGTCTACATAATGGGAGAATTCCCTGGGGAACTGATTTTATGCTAAAGATGTCTAAGGGCAGTTATGGCTGTCTGGAAGGGCAGCTAATTACTCTGAATTGGGAGTCCTTCACATTATTTCTTGCTCCCAAGGTCTTTATGTGTCCCTGTGTCTGTCCCTGCCAGCTTTTTGGGTTGGCTGCTTCAATGGCCCCTGCAAGCCACCTCTCAGCTTAAAGAGCTTGTGGAGTGTAGCACAGCGTACAAAGGTCTCTCCTGCACCGCAAACTGTTAGTGTTTTCCCTGTCGTTCAGATGCTGTTTGCATAGTTGCCTTCATAGAATCATAGAATGGTTAGGGTTGGAAGGGACCTCAAAGATCATCTGGTTTCAAGCCCCCTGCCATGGGCAGGGACACCCTCCACTACACCAGGTTGCCCAAGGCCTCATCCAACCTGGCCTTGAACACCTCCAGGGATGGGGCATCCACAACTTCTCTGGGCAACCTGTTCCAGTACCTCACCACCCTCAATGTAAAAAATTTCTTTCTTATATCTAACCTAAACCTGCCCTCTTTCAGTTTAAATCCATTGCCCCTTGTCCTATCACTACATGCCCTTGTAAAAAGTCCCTCTCCAGCTTTCCTGTAGGCCCCTTTAGGTACTGGAAAGCTGCTGTAAGATCACCCCGAAGCCTTCTCTTCTCCAGGCTGAACAGCCCCAACTCTTTCAGCCTGTCTTCATAGCAGAGGTTATGTCTGTCTTCATGTTACTAGCAGGAGTGAAACCTTTGTGTTGAACACCTAGCTCTGATGAGATCTTATGTAAAAAATATTAATACAGGCACAGTGTTCCCAGACCTGTAAAGTCTCATGCCTGGTGAACCTTCTATTAACCTCAGGCCTACCAGTTTTACCAGTATCCCATTAATTTAGGTAAGGAATTCACCATGATCCTTTTGCCCAAAGCGGAGTTAGGTTCCTAACTCCTTGCCAGAATAACACACCTTTCTTCTTTCTTCTTGGGAAAGGCAGCCTTGCTAAAGATAAAAGGCTGACAAGTTTAAAAAAATGTCACAGTGGTTGAAAGAAACAGTTTATATAGTCCCAGACTATGTCTGAGCAATAGAAATGTCAGTAACTCAGAAGGAAAAGCTATATAAGGGGTCATCTAGCCAGGAAAAAATAATCTCATAACATTGTCTTTAATTTGGTTTCATTTATTCCATTCTGGAAAATCCTTTTCCAAATCTGTGGTGGCAGCAGTGAGTAGTCAGATAAGACTCCAGCTCAGTATTGAGCCCACTCATCTCCTGATCTCAGTGTCCTTTGGCAATGAATTTTATAGATTGCTTTAAAAAAAATACTATATCAGTTCAGATTGCCTGCCTTGTTTTTCATTCCTCCCTTTTCATTAATCTCCCTGTCCTTGTGCTGCAAGGCAGAGTGAATAGAAGTTCCCAATTTCCTATTTTTGTATTACCCCTGATTTTGTACCATTTTATCGTAACCCTTCCTTATTCATCTGCTCTCCAAGGTAAACAGTCCCAATCTTTTCATCTCTCAGCATATGAGATTTTTTTTCATGTCCATAAATAATCATGCTTCTAACTTTCAACCTTTCTAAGAAGTCAGAGCATGAATGGACATCATCTGACTATTATTCACCAAGTATAAAGAATTACACATAAAGAAACTACTCATGAGCTTGAAGGGATCTTTTTCTGTTGACATTTGAATTATATTCAGCCACAGTGGTTTAAAAGGTCCATATTTTACTGTATTATTACTGGTACCACAATATTCTGCCAAAGCTTAAGGTCTATTGAAATAACACTTTGACAGCTTTATTTGTTCCTTGCTTGCAAAACATAACCTTGCCTCTAATAGTAATTATACGGCATGATATAAAATAATTCCAATGAAATTCCACTTTTGAAAACCTTATTATCAGAATTTATTGAAGAGTATGCACCTTAGTGTAGTAAAATAATATAAATTCATTGTATGCTTATGTTTTATTTTATTTATGGTATATTTGTACTATAAATAGTAATTTTACAGATGCATGGTATAATTACCTTTGCATTATTATTGCAATTCTTCTGGAAGAGTCCTATAGAGTGGAAGGGAATGGGGTAAACCATTAGACCTCTGCCTAAAAGCATTCCCTCAAATGGAGTTCTCATGAAATTGTGCTAAAAGCCTAAGTAATTTCGGAGACACCAATATACTTTGCACAAAGATTTATACCCTCCTATAAATAAAATTTCAGAATTTTCCCTTTTAAAGAATTCTGGTGGTTACAATGCAACATGAAAATATTACAGAAAATTGTATCTGTCTTTATTAAATTGCATGGGACTTTTTCCTTAGGGAATATGAGAAGCCTTGTGTTTTTTCATGATCTGCACCAACCTGCTTGCAGTAGTGAAGTGATACCATAGTCTAGTCGTTAAGGTATTAGCCTGCTCCTCGCAAGCTATAGATGTGAGCTTCTGTTTTGCTGTGGATTTCCTATGTGACTTTCCTTGGAAAGTCACCTTTTCTCATATTTACAAATGTTTTCCTATTCTTTACAATTTAGGATCTCTACCCTACTGTAGTGTAATTCCTTAGCTCCAAAGTAGCTTTGCAAATGCCATTCAATGGAAACCTATCAGCCTTTCATGTTACATAGTAACTGACTGACAATGGCATGATGAATTTAGGTATCTAAGAACTTCGGAAATTTGGAATTTGGTCTGTCTAGACCAGATTTCTAAGGGTTTTAGTGACTGAGGAGTGATATAGCCATATTTCTATGGGCAGTTAAAGAGTCAGGCACCTAATTCCCACCAATCTTGTCTCTAACCTGCTTATGCACTTTTGAAGTGTTTTAAATCTCCATTTGTAAAGTAAGAATAAGAGTTACATGGATAAATATCTTAAAGACTATGAGATATAGAGGCAGGAGACTAATAAGGGCCATTGAAGTACCTCAGACTGGGCTGCAAGAAGAAGCTGAAACATGCTGGACCTGTCCTTAAACAGCATGAGCCTTAACTGAGCTTTCCTACAGATCCCATCTGACCTCATGAGTGCTCTTCTGGGCAGACATCATGGTGTTGGCATGGCTTGTTGACAACATGACAGGCATATGGGGCAAAAGGGATGCATCAAGACCAGTGAGGCAAGGCTGAAGCTCTCCTGCATAGTTTCTACAGCTGCCTTGTGCATGCCTCAGGTTTAGGACACAATCAATGCTTCCTCCTCAGGAGTATTCTCTGGTTTGCCTTTCACACAGATCCACAGTGGCTCATGAGAGTAAAAGGTGTTACTAAACCCAGAATTGAGCTGAGCCTCCAAACTGACCCTAAAATGCCAGGTAGATGTTTTTCTGGAAGATGCAGTACAAACTCTGTCATCTCAACAGTCTTCCTTCCCTTGAAGGAGAGAGTAAGACAAGGACCAAAAGTTAATGTAAAGCGCAGCACCAGACTAACCACCAGCAAACCCTGTGAGCCATAACCAAGCTATTACCCTACTCTCAAACAACATGTGCCAGAGTGAGACCTCTTCTACCTAGCAGACTGGCTGGTGATGACCACTGGAGCTCACTGATGTGGCTGCACAGTAAGACACACTCCTTTCCAATGACTTGATTAATCATTTTCTCTCACACTCCCAGATATTTTATCTTAAGCCTAGTAAATTAGATTTAAGTGATGACCAATATAGAGGGAACAAAAAACTGAGCATAAACAGTGATTTGTTACAGATAGATGGATAATAAAGGTTATCACATAAACTTGACATAAACACAATAGATGGGGTAATTACGTACTTATTTATTCTAGTTGCTATTTCTTTCACTGCATTGTGCAAAGGGATATCTGAATCTTAAACAAAAAATATGGTTTAGAAAAAAAGAGAGAACCACCAAAACAGAAGATAGAAGAGATAGAGAGAGAATGGCAGAAAGGCAGAAACAAGATGAAATGCTGATGTCTAGACAGGAAAAGGGAAAAGACTGTAGTATATAGGTCTTAGCAGTGATATTGGTGGATAGCGATAAGGTCTCAGGCTAGAAAATTAATTTACTTACATGATTCTCTCTTGACAGAGCAATTTTCTCCAACTTTTTAGACAGTTCTCTTCCATGTGAGGAAGGACTGACCCAGCGGTCTGGTTTTCTTGGGCTCATTAAAATGCAACTAATGTGGACTAAACAGGACCCTTAGAGGATCTGGGTCAGCTTGCTAATCCAACAGCAGACCACTATGGGTTTGGAAGTGGGGATTAGTTTTCTGCCAGCTTAGGGAGTTGAGCTAGATCTCTGAAGGGTTAGCCAGGAGCTGTTGTGGCATGAAGGGAAGTAGGAGAAGGAACTGGCTGGCGTGGGGCAGACAGGGCAGGATGTGCCCTTTGGTGGCAGCTGACTGCTGGAGTCTTCCTCTGATGTTGGGCAGAGTCGAAGAGTCAGAGAAAGTGTTGGGAGAGAGAGAAAGACTGCAAGTAACCACGTCCATTTCAGCGCCAGAATAGCCAGAACATCCACATGATCTGTGGGGTACAAGCTCAAACCTGCCTAAACTAAGCACGGACTCAAAGCCACATCCCAGCTGTGCTCTGAACATCTGTCAAGTTTCCTGGATGAACTTCTCTCTCCTTAGTTCACTCTACTTGCATCTTAAATAAATAAATAAAAGCTTCAGAGATTTGCACTTCAATCTCTATAGTGCGATATATGCTTTGGGCTACCATATCCAGGTCCCTGATAAACATTTAATTTAATACACAGTGGGACATCTCAAGGAGGAAAGATTAAGAAACAATCCCATAAAGAAAAAAAAAAAAGATGGCTTAGCTGATCAAAGAGATGTTTGACAAGCTTTTAAGTCGCTGCTTGCATATGGGCACTGAAAGGTCTTGATGAAGCAGGGGGCAACATCTAGGGGGCCTGTGGGGTGAGATGTGAGGAAGGTCAGCAACAATGTCTGTGCACAGGGAACTTTGGATATATCTCCTGGGAAGAGGTGGTAGATGAGAGGGATATGGAGGCCATGAGGAGATCATCACCCCATCTCCCCAGAAATGTAGCTGAAGGGTGTGTGTAGATCTCAATTATAACTCGCTCCTGGGAGAAAAGTGAAATGGAAAAGAGAAATTTGTTTCCTGCCAAGCTTCAACTAAAAACTGAAAAAAAACCCTGAGAATTCAAGTACTGTGAGACATATTGATGCTTGTCAATATTTCTGACTGAATTATTATCTAGCCTTAATAATTAATGATTGTCATTAACTGCTGCCCAAGCAAGTGGAAAGCAGTAGGTAAATTATTGCTGACTTTTTATCAGTCAGCAGAGCAGGGCAGTGCATAAGCACAAACCCACAGTCAGGTGTGCTGGGTGAGCAGCCTCTTGGTCGCACCAAGGGAGATGCTGCTTGTGGATCAGTGGTGGCTCCCGTGCTTTTGGGAGGAGCTGTGGCTCTGACGGCCTGGATTAGTAAAACTACAAGCCATTTTCTCTCTAAAATCACTCTTCTCAGTGTGACGGCCCTTCTCGGTGCTGTTGACAAGCTGCCTTGGAGCCACCTGTGAGCACATGTAGTTTTCCAGGTCCTTCAGGGTTGCACCGAGACGACGCAGCTGCTGCAGGCTGGTTCAGACCCCTGCGTCAGCCTGGACGTGGGAACAGAACTGGGTCAACATTGCCGAAAGTATTTCTGTAGCCCTCCATTGACAGCCTCAGGGAGGTCTGTTTGGTGCTGTACTCATCCCTTCTCAAAGAAGTCTTCACTGATATTTAACTAGCAAGTAACAGAACCCAAATATTAGAGTATGTGCACAGAAAGAGAAGGTTAAACCGAACATCTCAAATTATGTTTTAAGCATTACAATATCCAGTAATGAAAGAATCTGCATTGCATTCCGAACTAGAACTTGGATTACATGCCCAGAGCAAAATAGTAGAAATCACCATTGGTGCCTGCTGAGGAGTAAATCATCGTCTGTGGTTTTTCACCTAAACTGCAGGAGCAGCCAGGAGGGAAATGGCTGGAACAGGTGCCTTTGGCCAGTAGAAATACACTTGTATGAGCAAAGTCATATTTTTAGCTGGGCCAGCAGCACATAGCACTTCTGCCCTTCTGCTGTCCTCTGAATAAGACCAGAAAGGAAAGAGAGATAAGAGAGGGAACTGGGCACTGGTACATGTCCAAGATTCCATATCCTGGAAGCTGACTTAGCAAATCTTATTCTAGTAGGAATCTATGTGTTTGAGTTATCATTTAGAAAATAAGAATACTCCCAATAGCTTCCTTCATGGAGGAGACAGAGTCAAAGATTTGAAAGCAGAAGTTAGTCCATCAGTCATTTTTGACTGATTGCAGTGTGTTACAGTCTCATACAAAAGAAAACAAAATAAAGACAAACAATGGGTGAGATTTACTTCCCCGATTATTCCCTGCAATTATTCACCCATTGCAATCTGAGATTTTTTAGGTCTCACTTGGGCTGCAGGAAGATTCCTCAGCAAGCTCCTCTGAGCAGCCAACTGCAAAAAAAAATGAAATATGATAAGTGTGTAAGAGCATTAAATGGTAGCATTCTCCATCACCCACAGCCTTTGTTAGTTGTGTTTCCAGGCCAGATGAAGCTAGAATGTACGTACAGCTGCTCTGAGTTGTAAAATACGTTTTGAAATGGGATTGATTCATCTGTGTTTCATGAGATTGAATTAAGCAAAAGAAAAAAGTATAAAGATTTGTCTTTTTTCCAAGCATTTAATAAAAATATTCATTCTCACTGGAGCATAATAGAGATGTGCTTTCGGCACACAGATGTGCAGTAGTGAGAGCCACGTTTGATGTAAGCTGCTCATTCTTTTGTGCAGTGTTAAGAACTGAATGTACTTTCATACTCCTTTTTTTTGGCCTTGACATGAACTAATGTCGAAGCAAATGAAGACCTGGTGGTAAATCCTTTTCAGCACTGCTAATGGTTGCGGTCATTGCAGAGCTGTTACTGGCTGTCCAATCGTCTTTGGGAAATCGAGCTTTCGATAAGCAGACCTTGGAAGTTTGATTTCTGCAACAAAATTTGCTGACATGACTCAGTATTCAGAGGATCAGAAAGGTGTGTGGGTCACATACTGCAGAGGATATTTAAAGCAGGTTTTACGGTGAGCTGCAGTGGATAAAGTCATTAAGGGCGTAATAAGTGATTTGAACAGAATTACATGGGGAAAAACTCATGCCAACATCTCCCATCTATAAAAATGCGTTTTAGCAGAAAACAGATTTACAACTGGAATTTTTTTTTTTTGCGTGTGAGGCAGAACATGCAGGAGAGCAACTGAGCCTCATTTTCTTTTTCCAGTTCCATTGCTTGTTTAATATCTAGAGGTTTGTATTATGGCTGCATAATTTTACAATTTTACAACCACAAATGCGCCAAAACCCTTGACTGGTTCATCAAGTTGAATAATAAGCAGCATAAGATGTCTAGTTTCTTCAACACCTGCACACTCCATTCCTTAGCGCTTTGCAAATGTAAGAGGTGCAGATACATGTGTTGGCTTTGCTCCTGTAAACTAAAACTGTTCAAGTGGTAGACCTTGATCTAGATGTGGGCAGAAAGGAGATATTGCCCACGTTTCTCCAGCAACCCACATTTACGTGGGTGAGCATCTATTTTCAGTTGTTCCTCCAGTTGCTCTGGGAGCAGCTGCACATGCAAGCAGCACAGGTGCCGGGCAGAGCTGGACCTGGCATACTGCGTTCAATAAAATGAGATCATGGAACTTGGTAAAAATTGAGGTACCCTACTGTCAACATGCATTGGTCATCTCAGAGGCTGAGCACGTAACCATGGGTGTGACTGCTGGAATGCACAATGTCTGTTTCACTGGAGACACTTCAAAATTTATCCTCTCTTTTTGTGTAGCTGGCATTTATTTAGTGCTGCTTTAGTAATTGCACAAGGTGGATCTGCCTCTCCCATGCAAAAAGCTTTCAGTGTCGTATAGTCCTCCTCTTGAACATTATCTTCTTCCATTCCCTCATGCTCACCTGTCCCTACTGTCACCCCCAAAATAAGGAGGGACTATTCTCTTGTTCAGTTAATGATTCCCCCCTCCTCTTGAAAGGGGAAACCTTGTCCAACATCATCTGTGTCCATTCTTCTAAATAGCAGAGAGGCGGGGACAAGATGACACAGACTGATTCCTCTCCTCACTGCTTAATGCTAGCCTTCTCAAGAAAAGATTTGTCTTGATAGATAACTGAAACAGTCCAAAACAGGCCTGAAAGTGGATTAAAATTAAAGAGTGAGTGGTCTGGGGTCCAGCGCTCGAAGCTACTGCCTGTATCTATTTTATTTAGCTGCCCAGACATATCTGTATCTGTTTATGCTCCCTCTGTTAGCAGCCGCAAGAGAAAAGCGTTGTCAGTTGTTGATTTATCCCCCCTATTTTAGACACTACTTTAAGGTGAAATGAATCACCCTTTGGAAGTAGCTGGCTCTCTATTGACTGTGGAGGGACTTTACATAATGGAGTTCAGATGGCTAAAGGTAGGAAAGTGCATCCTACTCTTACAGCTGTCCCTTCAGTAACATGGGACCTGCACGGAGGTTTTCCTGGCAGAGCTTTCAGTGGCTTTGACAAGGGTGTTTTTTTTTCTGCAAGAAGTGTCAGAGCAGGAGAAAACAGTGCATGCTCCCTGTCAACCCATTTCCACTCTGCTTCATCTTCACCTCTCCCCAGCAACTTACCCATGGGGAAGGATAGGACACAGGACCATAAACCTGGATGAACAACTTCTCCTGCTGCGTGGAGATGCTTAACACTCCATCCCAGTCACCAAGCAGCTATGCAAACCCCAGAGTGCTATGGAGGCAGGTGGATTTCTTTGAGGGACTCTTATTTTATTTTCTGTTGCTATAAAGTACTTCAGAGTGATAACAGTACTTTTAAGCAACAAACAGCTACTACCAAGTCTCTTCGCAATTTCCTTGTAATTAAAACAACTTCTAATGCAAAATAACAAAGTGTGAACTTTTCTTTTTTCTCTTTCTGCTCAGAAATCGAAGCAAAGGAAGCGTGTGACTGGTTACGTGCAGCTGGATTTCCCCAATATGCTCAGTTCTATGAAAGTAAGTAGTTTTTTCTCCTCTTTGTGCAGTACTGAAATGCACTGGGCACTTGCCAGGGGAGCTTGCAGTCGGCCAACTCTACATTTGACTGAGTTATGGCCATGGCTGGCTGCTTCACAAAGCTTCAGCTGCTGGAGTCATACCAGTGCTTAAAGAAAAGTGAGATTCTTGCCCTCATAGCCATGGGAAGAAAACAAAAAGAGAGACATAGTTTGTGTAAATCTCAAAGGTTAACAAAAACAAGTACAAAAAATCCAAATACACAGGCCTCACTTTTTTTTCTAAACTTCCTGAACTGTGTCTAAAATAAGATTGAAAACACTGAAAGTTAGTGAAAATGTCAATCTTACTGAAAATAATATTGAAAAACCCTGCAGAGTTACCAAAAGTGAATAACCTGAGCTCCGTTTTACATTTGCAAAGCAATAATAGCCAACGTTTTGGTGCTGACTCAAGGCAAATGGTTGTGTCCCCTTCCTTGCTGTAAAGTTGGTGCCCAGGGAAGCGGCGTGGCCAAGGGCAGGGCGAGCAGTCGCACTGCTACTGCCTTCACAAGCAGTTTGGGGACTGGGGCTGGGGTTTTTCCTCCTCTCCCTAGCTCAGCGCTAAGAGGGAAATTGCAGCTGATCCTCATTTTTCCCAAATTGCCTGTTCTCTCTGCCAGAATCCCAGAGCCAGCTCCAGCCCGCTCAGGCTTATTAGCCAAAGCGCAGCTCCGCCAAACGCTGCTGGACACCTTCCAGGGTCAGCTTGGGTCTGGAGGCAGCACGGCTCCACGCATGGGGCAATGGCCAAGAAACCTCGAGGGTCAGCGCCAGCTCTGCTGCGAGCCGGCTCAGACGGCATCCATCCCCTCACGTGGGGCTGAGGGTGGCGGGGATCATGACGCCGAGGACACCTCTACAGCTTCCGATGGCCAACTGAGGTCCCTCAAGGCTCAGGTGCTGGCTCCTGATGGGCTGCTCTGGTGCCCGGGAGCTAGAACCATCATGCAGAGGTGCTCAGGTGGCTCCACAGAAGCCAGCCGGGCTCTGTTAAACTCAGCAAGGACCTAACACTACTAAGCCTGCCAGACCAAAGCTGACATAGATGTGTGTCTGCCACAGTCCCTGGGTGCCCTGGTAGTACCTTTTGTGTCTGTCTTGCAATGAGAGTATCTCAGGAGCCCGCTGCCTGCAAAACTCAAAGGGATGTTCCCTCCAAAAAGCAATTTGTGCTAGGCTGCCACAGTTCCCATGCAGTCAATACACGCTCTAGACTGTCTGTGTCTTGGAAAAAGATCCTTTTTACAGGCATCTGTTATGTCAGTGTTAAGCACTAGTGTCTGAAACTGCTGGCCGTAGTTCCTGTATCCCAGCATCCTGCTGCGATACCTAAGCATGGCAGAGCAGTCTGGAGAGCAGCCACAGCACTGGAACCCGTCCCACCGTTACGGAGCCCACTAATGTGTTGCAGCCATGTCACTTTTCATTACCAATGTCAGCTTCCAGCGCTCTAGTCTGGCTTTTTATCTGATATTGGGTGTTCTAATTCAGCCAATTTTTTTTTTGTCTGTTACTTGAGTAACCTTTTGTCTGAAATCGTTATTGGGACCTGTATTAAAAGCAAAAAGTGCTGAACATTTCTGTTTCATGGGAAAAGTCTGTCTAGCAAATAACTCATTAAGTCACTGTGACAGGAGTGGAGAACCTTGTTGCTCATGTGGATAAAGAAGGTGTGTTGGTAATTCCCTTATCTCATTCGTTTGTGCCAGGTGCTAGAAAGAGCAGCGAACAATTGAATATCTTACAAAAGCCAAAATGAAATAATCTGCTCTCTCTTTGGTGCACAGGACATTCAACTATACTTTTAACAGAAAAAAAATAACAAAGTGACTGAAAGGGTCATAGATAGAGCTGGAAGGAAATGAGAGCTGAGTGAAATCGGCTGTACTAGATTCAGTGAGCAAGCATATGCAGAGCATTTTAGATGTAGACAATGTATTTTCATTTGAGGAGGAGCAAGAAGTCATGTTAATATTATATCTGCTTTTATAGACTCCCAGTTTCCCATTGACATTGCTGCAGTAAAGAAAGATCATGATTTTCTTGACAAGGACCTTGTAGAACCTCTTTGCAGGTAAGTAACACCTAAAGTTTCTTTTCTAATAATTTAAAAACATGACTTGATTTGTTATTGTTAGCATAGCAGCAGAAGCAGCAGCAGAGATGTTTGCTTGTCTGTGTGAATTAAGCAATGATATCTGTAATGCCACCATTCTGAATTCATTTCTCTCATGGAAAATCCTGGAGTAAGACCCACTACAGAAAACCTCACATGATTTGGGAAGACCCAAATCCAATGGATTTGAAACACCTGCCTTTTAAGAAAGAACTAGAAGTAGTACAAGCAAACTGAATAAATGAAGGAGTCACGTTTGAGTTGCACATGAACAACTCTTATGTCCAAGCACAGCAGAAAATATGATACTTCATTGCACAGAATTCAGCAAGTACTTTCTCTGGCAGCAGACGTGGATTTTGTGCTGCTGTGATTCCCTTGGTACTCTCGTTTTGGCATCAGTAACAGAAGGGGGACCAGAACCCCACAGTACTACAGCTGCTACAACTAATCACTGGTTTGCCCTCCCAGAGGACTTGTGTTTGCTGTTTATCTGGCTTTTTATACTCTGTCTGTGATGAATATACCGTATTGCATTGCTCAAGTACTGTCTCCCAGGACCAAGAAGCAGCAATTCTGTGGTAGTTTTGCAAAACCACATTGCAGAGGCATTGTTCCCCTCTTCTTTTCCCTGTGCTTAGCTCAAGCTGGGCTCTGCTCCTCTCCTCTTCAGTAAGGACAAAGGAGCATCTGGCCCCTGACCAAAGAGGCTTTATTACATGTTATGGAAACTTTCACAACACCAACATCTAGATAATTGGACAAAACTCTTATTTCCCTTTCTGCAACTGTGGCTTAAGTCATCAGAGTGTATATGCTGTTCCATTGCACATCATACTGTGCGTTGGAGGGATTAATGAGTCTGTGATGGAGGATTGCAGAGAGGGTTTCTGAGAACCATAGAAAGTAGGACTGGAAGAGAGTTCATCTAGTGCATCTCTCCATCCCTGGAGATGCCCTTCTTCCTGGAGGATCCAGGTAATTCTTGGGTGTAGCTGTCAGAATGCTTTCCCAAAACTCCAGTACTGCAAGTGAGACCTATTGCTTCTCATTTTGTCTGTTATGGATATGGGGAACATGTCTCTCTCTGTGTAGTAGTCTTTGTGTCTGAAGACAGATCAGTAGAAAGACTTTGATCTGGATCCTTCAGTGATTGCTCTCAAGGATGCCGAGGAGCAGAATAACTGTAGACTTGATCTACTGCTGTTCAGCAGGGCCTGGTGGGAGGGATTCTTATGCCCATGCCTAGAGAAACCTTCCCACACAAACGTGCGTCCCCCTGCTTCAGTCTGGCATGGTAAAAGACATACTTTGCTGTAGTTTGGGAACTGGGAAGTTGTAGGAGGTTGAGGTCTCTTCTCCTCTACCCTTTTCCACAAAGTTGAAGGACCACCCAAAAGTGCAAGTATGATGCCTGCCCCTGTCCTTTTCTTGTGAGAGCAAACAGCGAAGTGCTGTTGCTCTGCGAATTGCAGAGCTCTGTGACTCTCCCGTGTCTTTTTTCTCTGAAGTAATTGGCAATGGTAGCACTTCAGTCATGGTCATCAGGCATCCAGCACCTACACAGCTAAATGGGAACAGCTCATCTCTTGCTCCTCTAGGCTCTCTGTAGACCCACAGATACACCTACAACAATTAAACTGGGTTGATATATCTGTGAGGATTTCTTTGTGAGCTCAACAGCTAGATACTGGTGGTTTTTTTTCTCATTTATTAAAAGGTGAGATTTTGGAAAATAAACTAGCAGCTGGAGAGATGCACTCATGTGACAAAATGCTTTATATTAACCTAAATCAAGTGAGACTGCTGAGACCTGTAGTACATAAGCACAGACACAAATCTTTCCAAACTATTTTATTGAAAAATGAAGGGCTTTATGATTGTCTCGTAACTTTATCTGTAATGATTTTATTCAGAAGACAACACCTGTTGACTTTAATTTTTGTTGACAGTTTTTAAAAAGTTTAGATCTGAAAAAAGAGTAACACCTCATATACTAGCCAGGTAGAAATACAAGTATTATGTACAGGTTATATTTTCAGATTACAGACATTTAATTTGCTGTAACTCAGCAGCTCCAAACCTTTAGCTGAGAGCAACCTGTAAAAAGTGATTGTGCCAAATGTCAATATTCGGGTACCTCAGAAACAGTAAACAGGGCCAGCCACTGCCCCCGATATCGACTTTGCTACTGTATTAACTACCAAACCAATATCTTCCAGGTTTTCCAGTGCACTGGAAATCCTCACAGCTCGACTGACCACTGCCGCTGGTTTTCTACCCTTGCTTTGCTCTGTGGTGGTGTTACTACAGGTGCATGCCAGTATATCATACGAGAGCCACAGGCTGTGATGAACTTCTGTGAAATAGAAAGTTAAAAAAATGTTGGTTATTATTTCTGTATGCACCGATTCCCAGGTCAGGAGCCAAACTTCCATTCTTCAAACACCCAAAACTGCCCTCGAAGCTATGTATGACCAAGCCTTCACACTGCCCAATAGTGCATTCAGCCCGTAGTACTGAACAAAATGGGGTTCTCATTTTTATTTGGAGGATAGTTCTAAAGCTGGAATGCCAGAGTGGATAATCTGTTTGAGCAGAGTCTTAGCTCTGAATGGTAATGGTTCTAGCATAAACACTGAATTTCTCTGCTCTCGTGGATTGAAATCAGACTCTCAACCTCATTTTATAATTGGTTTTCTTATGGCATTGCAGTATACAAGACAGCAGGAGGTACAAATGCAGAGGAACCTTTTCTTTTTTTAAGGCAGCTGGTAGTATTTCAGTCAGAAAGCCTGAGACTCCCTGTTGTAAAATACTTCAGTGACCTTTTTGAGATATTCTAACATTCCTGCTGTTTACAATATCATTTGAAAAATTGGCAGAGTAAAGACCAAATTTGAGGCCTTTGGGTTAGAGGCGTATCTATCAAGAGATTCCACTCAGATTTTATTGAGTAACGAACAATAGAAAATTGCTATGCAATCTGCAGGCGCATGCTGTCAGCCTGCCAAAATAATAATTGGGCATGAAAATTTTATAGCTGGATCTCTGTGTCGTTTCCAAAATAGCAGCAACCAGCTCTGCTCTGGGAACTTTTGTGGCCGCTGTGATAAGAGGGTGAGAAGGAAAAGCTAAGCCATGTTGTACTTTTTGCATTAACGTACATACAGTGACTAAAAGTATAAAGAACAAGTATGTAACAGTCTGATACATAGGTCCCTAAACTGAGCTCCTAAAATTTGAACAGTGCCAAGCAGCCAGCAGCCTCTTTTTCCATAGCTAGTGTCTCTTAGATAGCTCGTAAATAATCCACTGTACATGGGACATCCTACTATTCAAGTTTTGAAATGCTGATTGCATAGTCAGTACTGCCTGCTGAGTTATATTGCTCTCGGTGCTGTTAGGAGATCAGCCTGGCTCCCCACACGCAGTACGGACGGCCCAGCTCTGCAGCCAGTAGAATGGCTCCCCTTGACCTCAAGGAGAGTTGTCTCACCTCCTGTGAGCACGTAGCCTACAAGGTAACTCACTCAATTGCAACCATGACAAAAAGTGATTGGACTGGAAAACAGTGTGTTGTCTTCACGCACAAAACTGGTTGTGCAGGGACGTGCCAGTGCCAGCTTCGCACGCCAGCCCTGCCGCTGCTGGGAGGAACCTTATTCAGTGTTCAGACCTCAGCAGAGCCCAGCACGAGGAGCTGGATGTCCTCTTCCCAAATTCCATGGCACCAGAAGAAGCCAGCTAGGGGCATGTGTATGCAGCAGCTAAACTTGGGTAGGAATAATGATAAAATAAATGGTGTCGTGTTTCCCTCAGAGAGGAATTTACGGAACCATATAATGTGTTTGCCTGGTCATGATTCATAATAGAGGACATTTCCAGATCTGCACAGGTAGGAGATGCTGTGCTGTCCATGCTAGCCCTCCCCATGGTGCCTCCTCTTGCACAACCAGTTGGTGCCCCTGACTGCATTCCTCACCAGCTGCTTGGAAGCAGCTGCAGAACAGGTTCAAGGGAATGCATGGAGCTCCAAGTCACTTTAAAGTTGTCTTCCTGTTATCTGGATGGCTCTTCAAGCAGGACAACAGGTCACACACAAGGTTTTTCAGCTAATCAGATCCTGCATTGCTACAAGCTTGTATTTATTGTAAACACTGAGCTGTACAGAATGCAAAAGTCAGAGAATTCCTGCTTCCAAAAAACTTCCATCATAAAGATTAAGAAGTACAAAACTGAGGTCGGGATTCAGAGCCCTAAATACCTGTGTCTAATGCCATCTCAGATCTCCTAAGATATCTCAGACTTCTCCATGGGCTGGGTGGACCAAGAGGACCTGCAGCAGCTGAAGGCCAGGCTTGGTATTCTAGGTGATCTAAAATAGTGCCTGACATGGGGAGGGACTTTTTACAAGAGTGTCCACTGATAGGACAAGGGGAAATGGGTTTAAGTTGAAGGAGGACAGATTTAGATTAGATCTTAGGAAGAAATTCTTCAGTACAAGGAGGGTAAGACTTTGGAATAAAGTGCCCAGAGAAGTTGTGAATGCCCTCTCCTTGGATGTGTTCAAGGCCAAGTTGGACAGAGCCTTGAGTAGCCTGATCTAGTTGAGAGGCGTCCCTGCCCATTACAGGGAGGTTGGATTAGATGATCTCTGAGGTCCCTTCCAGCCTATGCCACTCTATGATTCTATGATTCTATGATCCCTGTTTTGGCTCCTGAATCACTCTGCTAGGGTTTAAGTATTGTTTCAAGGGACATTTCAACATAGAGACGACGTTTCCCCATAGAGATAAGTGTTAAACCATAGAGGCAGTGTTTACCTGTGATGGCCTGGAGAAGAGAGAAAATGAACATCAGTGAAGCACTTGCTGTAGTAAATATTTTGCAGGCTTCCCCTGAGCACTGCAGAGCTTTCCAGACAAGCATTCAAATGCATCTTAGATTATTTGGTTTTCATATAGCCACCTCTCTTGCACAAGTTTATTTGATGTGGTTTTCTCTACCTTTTCTCAAGTCCAGATTTTGTGTTTTCTTAACATTACAAACAAGCAGTCTTTTCCCATGTTTTTAAGGAGTGATGTGAAAGTATAGTGCTTCGCTCACTTTGACTGGGACATTAGTGACAGCCTTTTGTAGCCAGAGACTTTTATTTTTTGTTCTTTGAAAGATTTGCTGAGGACTTAGCTGTCAGTCATGTAACGACTTTAAGCAGATGAAAAAAGCTTTCTGCCACCCCTGGCACATCAAGAAGGCGTAAGAAGTTGAAACAGACTGGCTTTGATTGCAGTTGTTAGTACCAGGCAGGCTCACAAATGTGATCGTTAGTTCTCTAATTTCACTGGCAAATCTTTCCACAGCACTGGAAGAGCCCCAAAAAGCCTGATGGTGTTTTGTAGATGGGTGAATTTAAAGCCTGAGGTTGAGCCCCTGGCACCCAGTAAAAAGCAGGTTTGGTTTTGATGGAGCGAGTTCTTCATAGCAAAACCGGGTTAGAAAGCAGCCAGGACAACGGTGTGGCTTCCCCAGCCTCCAATTTAAGTAACGATACTCACTTTTATAGAGACGACCTCTCAGTCCCTGCTGAAACGATCTTGCTCTTGGATGCCATCAGCGGGAACACGTTGGCTTTGGACAGTCTTGGTTTGACCGCGTGCTTCCTGCACCTTTCTGTGCTGAAGAAGCAGCCCTTTTCAATAGAGATACCACAGCACTTTCTGCTGTTGGCTGGACACTTGCAGAGGTACCTGGGTGCAAACAAGGCAAAGGGTACATCAAGGGCTCTTCCTTCCTCGTCTTCCCGCTCCTGAAGCGCGTGGCTTGCTCCTTGGTTTTTAGATGGCAAGCGGCCTCGTAGTGAATGGAAGGAGCACTGGTCCCTGAACTGAAAATGTTTCATTATACATCTTCTTAATGACCACAGATAGTAAGTATAGAGGATTTTTGTAAACTGTTGAGAAAGCAGTTGCAGAAATCACCTGCCAAGGGCTGTTGTGGAGGCAGGGGGCTGCGCTGCAGCCCTCGTTCTCAGGAGTTTCTTCAGTGCCTGCTCTTGTGGAGGCAGGGAGGTGGAGTCGATGGTTTGGTTTTCAGAGTCGGTGAGCAGCTTGAAAGGAGTCAGTGGTTTCTCAGGATTTCTGAGCCTCTGGGTGTGAATTGAGCTGATGCCTGTCTCCCAGTCAGCCTTGCAGGACACATTTAGGTCAAGGAAGCAGGGAGCACTTCCCCGTCCCTGGTCTGACTGCTCACCATGTAAAGGCGGCAGCTTGGTTCAGATGTGCAGCTACATGCACTCAGGTGGCACACAGAGGCATGTCAGTGTGGAAATGTGGCTACAGACTTGTCCCTCCAGCACAGGCCAACTAATGCAGAGGTTCAGAGACTCCGACCTGAGCCCCTGGTTCAACTCTCAGAGGAAGCTGTCTCCAAGGATAGAAAGTTGAGCTGGAGTCCTTTGAAAATATGCCTGTGCCTCTATATATTTGGAATTGATAGCACTACTCAAATCTAAACATTTTGCACTCAAAAGAAACACTGAACATTATTCAGCCCCAGGGCCCCAAGAAAATGCAACTTTGGGTTGAGAAATTCCATGTTTGGGCAAAAGATGAGCTTTGCAATAATAGATGTAATCCCTGAGGAGGAGGATTTGTGGGCAGAAGGCTGAAGATATAGCTACAGAGCCACAAAGCCTGAAATTTATTACAAGAACATTACTATCATGCATGCGGGTGTGCCTGTGCATGCATTATACTCACATTAATATGATGAGCACAGGACTTTTCTGATATGGCATAACGGGTTTATTGGCTTGAGTTAGGGAGAAGTATTTGAGCTACAGATGAGCGGGTGATATTTTGTGAGGCAATTTTTTTTAAGCAAGATCCACATTTGGTGGGCTGGTTCTTTATTAGCAGTGACAATTTGAAAGGACTTCTAATATTACAAGTCTCGAGGAGGAGTATGTGAATGCCATAATGCTCTTACGCTACGTGAGAGATTATATTATTGATGTGATACTTTTTTCACGTATTCTTGTAACTTGTCACATACATTTCAAATGTGATCAGTTCTGGAGTTTTGCAGCCTCTTCCTGAGACCCAGAAGCAACAGGGGCAGCTCTTGCTGCCAAGACACAAGAGATGCAGGCAGCCTACAGAAGAGTGTAGTGGGCAAGTGGCTCTCTCACTCTGCCTCTTTATTTTGAAATTCAGCCCTAAATCTGGAAAAAGTTCAAAGTCAAACATATTCAACTCTGAGTCTCTGCTTTTAGAAGATGGATGGTTTCATGAATCAGGACCTTTAAGTATAAATAAAACTAGGCAATTATGATTAGCATGGTAGGTTCACTATTGAAAGAGCATGTTTTCTTGTCCTCTCTCTTTGCATATGAGCATGCACATGGATTCTCTTTCCATCTCTATTAGATTGTCATTTCAACCCACTATCATCATCAGATAGCCTTGAATTTAAAAAGCAGAAGTATTACAGTGTTCCTGGTAACATCATTACAAACAAAACATAGTCAAAAATAACTAAAAATATTTATTTTAAGATGTTAGATTTGTAAATAACTAAAAATATTTATTTTAAGATGCTAGATTTGTTACATGTTGGGTGTGTTAACCTGTCATAAGATCCATAGGTGTGGGAAAGGAACTATTAACCATGAAGAAACATTTAACTAACTGCTATGTCAGCTTTTTAAAGGAGGTGCTAACTGCCTGAAGTGAGGAACTGCATCTTTTTCTTTTGTTTTTTTACAAGTGCTTTGAAATCCCCTACCATTAACCTTAAATCATTTTAGACCAATTATGTTATGTTCCTGCAGAAGGCATCTTGCCTCCTTATTCTCCCGTCATTTCCCCGTCCATGAGACGTGTTTGTTTGTACCTATTTCCTTTGCTAAGTACTTAAATGTCTGTGAATTAAAAAGCAATATATAAAACCGGCCTATCAAGTTCTGTGAAGCTCACACATTTAACTCAGTGGTCTTATAACCTGGAATAACACGACCAATATCGTTCCTGAAGTCTGTCGTATGCCGTTAGCACCCTACCGGCAGATAAGAGAAAAGCTTTTGAATTTACAAAGTCGTGCCCTTTAACTGGAGGCTGCTAATCTTTTGACTTTGCTTTGCCCTGTAGACGACTGAACACACTGAACAAGTGCGCCTCAATGAAACTCGATGTGAACTTCCAAAGAAAAAAGGTAAGGACGTTTCAGGAAATGTGCTGGCTTTGCCCCAGTTTTTGTGATAAGACCTCCCCAATTTAGTCTTTAAATCAGTAATGCTCTTAAAAGTAAGTTAAGTGTGTTTGACTTTGAACCTGTGTGTCAGCATTGTCTGGACACCTGATAATGTGAATTGCTGAATCTTGAAATTGCAAATAAAATAGAAAAAAACTCGTGACTAATACAGCAGGAACAAAAAGGGCACACGCAGTACTTAAAACTTTACGTATGTGCAATTCAAGTTAGCGAGTGGAAAGACAGTGTGGTTTCATTAGGCTGGCTTGTTTGCCAGTGCCATGTGAGTACACAATGGAAAATCCTGCTCGGAAAAAAATGGAAGCTGCTCAGACAAAAACAATAGCTTTTCTCTCTTTCTTGTACTGACTTATTCCCAGTTAAGAACATGAAAATAAACTCTGTCATTGTTACAAGCTCCTGTGTAACATGGAATTATTTGAGCTTAAAGGGTTTCGACAAGGAATGTAGAAACTGCCTATTGATTTTGAGAGTTTTGTAACATGTTAATGTAACATTAACTGTTGAACGTTTGACTTTCTGGTCACAAATTCCCCCAAGCCCTTCAGTGGTGTACAATGGTAGTTGTCGACTCTGAGAAATCTTGGTGTCTGTTTTTCCCTCCTTAAAGTGTTTGTCTATACCTCCGAGAGTTGCATTTTTGGTGTCTTTGCAGATTCAGTCTATTCACACTCTATTCGCAGTTTGAGGGAACTTGAAAAAAGATGGTTTTAATGTACAGATATTCTGCCTTTGGCACATGCCCATTTGTTCCTCTGTGTACGTAGCCTCTTTAGCTTGCATTTTGTCCCTTCACTGGAGCTGCAGGGACCCCTTCGCTTCACTGATTCAGACCCGATGGCTTTTTCTTGTCTTTGATAAGTGCCAGCACTTTCCACGTCAAACACCCATGTCACATCTGAGAGAAGGAATAGTAAAATCCCCTGACTGCACTATAACTTTATGATTTGGGCAGGTAAGTGCTGTAGGAAGAGGCTGAGGTCCTTCAGCAAAAAACAACTTAATTGATGAGCTGACCTGCTTGGAGCAGTGTCTGGTTTGTGTCCATGAGCTCTTGTACTTGTGTTCAAGCAGAGATACTGGAGCTGCGCAAGAGACAATTACGAAAAGCAACATACAGGTGAACACTGATTGTTCTGTTCAGTTCCTGTTCTTCTCTTCAACAAGTATTTTGGGTTTGGTGTGAGGTTTGTATGCTTGCTTGCTTGCTTGCTTCTTTAAGTGTCTGATTATGTTGGGTTAAAAAAAGGAGGATTTTCACATTACCTTTGTTTTTTATTAATTTTTGCTGCCACTCCTCCCTGTTCTTAATGGATTGAAGCCCTCAGCTGCTCTCTTTGCAGATGACCATTAATTTGCTATGGAAGTGAAACTGCCCTACTTGGTACTCTTTCAGGGGGACAGAAGCTAGTTGGGTCCATACCTGCACAAGGCCAGGGAGAAACAGAGCAGAGAAAAATGTAGAGAAAGAGGGGATGAAGGAGATTTGAGATGGCAGATATAGAGCAAGCAAAAGTAGAAGAGAACGTAGGGGAGAAAGGAAGAGGGAGGAGGGACTACTGACCGGAGGAAATGTAAATTCAAGTGTAAAAGCTGGAAATTGGGGCTGGAATTGAAGACTGAACCAAGTAAACTTTTTTTGCTGTAGATACTGCCTTTCCTAATAGTCTCTATGGTGATCTGAACAATGAAATGCAACATCAGCTTGCTTTGGAGGCTCAGCATAACAGGTTTGCACAGGACTAGCGCAGCTGCTTGAGCAATTCATCAAAATACGGCCAAGCAAGCTGCCAGACAAGGTTAGTGTGAAAACCAGCACGGGGTGAGCGTTCCCCACTGCCCGCTCTCCCACCCCGTACATCCACACTCTGGGCTGCACTCTTCCCCTTGGATTCATCGAGATGCGTACAGAAATCCTCGCGTATGTGTTGCAAATATGTCCGTAAGCGATTTGGACAGACAGAGATTAGCCTTTGGATTAAATGCCTTCTGCAGCTGTCGATTTATGAGAATTCCTGCCCCCAGCTGGAAAAATGTGGCATAATTCCACCACAAATAAACCCGCTTTTTTGCCTTTTGTTAGCATCCCTCTGTATCTCTGGAAAGTATACCCTCAGTCGAAAAGCTGCACTATTTTAAATCAACTGTGACAAATCTGTGAATCAAAACCTCTTTCTCTTTGGCAAATGTTATCAGTCAGTTCTCAAGAAACTTGCCCCTTCTCGTCTCCCCAAACATAGTGGTATTAAATGGACTTTTGAATACACGCCAAAGCCATGCACTTGATTTCACCCTAGGTCATACAGTCACTGCTCCAAGATGTCTGCTCCTCCTGTGTAAGGCGGATCGTTGCTTTCAGACCTGCTCTGGATCCTCTGTCCCCATAGCTGGTGACATGTTGGTTGGCAAAGTGCTCTCTGCATTTTTTTTAGGACAGTCTTGTTTGTCAGGGCACTCTGATATCTAACAAGAACAGTGGGTCACTCAGGATGTTCGTGGCTTCCAGAATTTCTACTGATTCCATCAAAAGAAAAGCACAGGACTCACAGTACAGCCGAATTTGGAGTGAGTCACCATGGCAGCATTTCAGTATCCAGATACTTCGTCTGATTTTTCTTCTGAAGAAACACAAGCATGTTTCGTTACCAATTAAAGGAAAAAAAAAAAAAAACAAACTAAACCTTTTTTTATTTAGCTGCAAATTTCGATACTGAAAACTCTGTTTTTTCTGACTGGCTCTTGGGCAGAATGTCATCCTATCTTAGTTGTGGTTTATTACCAATATCCATTTCTGTTCATCTCTACTTTCCTTTAAAAAATTTTAAAACATATTTTCCTCTAAAAATGATTTAAAGTATATTGACAACTGAATTTATGTTTATTTCTGTCTCCTACTCTGTGCTGTCCTCTTGGTGTTTTTCACAATGTCTCTACCACTTTAGCTAGTTTAATCGATTCCAGCTTGTAGAAAATATGGGCTAAATCCTGTCAGTTCGTACAGTAATGTCAGTCCAGCTAGAGGCATTTGTGTCAGCCAAAAATCTTCTTTAAAGTCCCCTTTGGCATACTGGGATGTACAACAAATTAAAAAAATATATTTTTATCCTATTGGCTGGTGCCATCAACGC
Organism: Tauraco erythrolophus; assembly: GCF_009769465.1. Classification (NCBI taxonomy): domain Eukaryota; kingdom Metazoa; phylum Chordata; class Aves; order Musophagiformes; family Musophagidae; genus Tauraco; species Tauraco erythrolophus. The sequence goes on from NC_141465.1 coordinate 111,235,282, forward strand.
TTCAGCAGTGGTATGCTTTGTAGATATAATTAACGCTACTAAATGTTTAAAAGTACATACTCTTGCGGTCTTTAAAATATCCACTTCGTGGCACTACTAAGACCATAATAGATGGATTTTTAAGTGCCTGAGTCTGTGCAATCCTTCGCTCTGTATATGCATACAGCAAACCGTGGAGTTGAAACAAAGGCAGAGCTGTCTGGTATGCCATTTCTTCCCTGCAGACAAACTGGCCAAAGCAGAATTAGCCTTTTCTAGCCCCTTTCCTGCTGCTTAACTAGCTGCTTAATTTTTCTCTCTAGCTAGCCGCAGAACTAAGGTCTCCATTCGTTCCTATGAACTAGTGTCAGCTGCAGAAGCGCTGCACACCTCAACATTAACAGATAAAAGAGCAATGACGAAACTTAAAATTTCATAGCTGTATTTCATTTTATGGTTTGGATATGATCTAAAACATCTGTCCGACTTGAAGTGATAAACTGGCAACAGCTTATGGCGTTAGTGAGTACTGGTTCTGGTAAAATTTGTTTTACATTTTTCAATTAGACAGGCCTATGGAGATCTAGTCAGAGATGGGAGATAACTTTACCATCAAAACTTCATAGAAAAATACTTCTAATAATAGACTTTTAAAATGAGAATTTTTCCAGTCCTAAAATAGTCTTTCTGGTTTAGCACCTCATTTTAGTCTGACAGCCTGTCATATTTTACTGCCTTCATACTGCTTCCAAGAATGTGAAGAGCTGTTTGGATGTCATGTAGGTGAAGTTAGTTTGTTCTGCTTTAAAACAAATGTGCAAGAATAATGCAGTATAAACTCAGTTCAAAGTCAAGGGAAGGATACTCATTAGCAACCGTGGGCTTCACATCCTTAGAGAACAGCAAGTTGGACACTGACTGTGTGTTCCATGCTGCAGATGTATCTTTTTTGTTTGAGCAAACAGATAAGAAAAATGTCATAGGGAGAGCTTTTTATCCAAATTTTTTTTTCAAGGCAAATGTCGTCTGCATTGCAGAGTAGCTCTTGGAGCTGCCTAAACATAAGGACAACTCGGCATGCCCCAAGCTGAAGGATGAGACTAGGAAGGGTTGTGGGACTGCTGCTGCCTTGGGAGAGGTTGAGGGAAGCCAGAGACAGTGGGGCAGGCTGGGGGTCATCAAGATTGGAGTGCCTCTGATGGCAAAGGCAATGAAGATGGTGGTTGCCACTGTAGGAAAGCTCACCTCAACTGTAGACGTTGCCCCATCCAGGACTGAGCCTAGCTGCTCCTCCTCCCCACACCTCCACAGCTGCCTCCACTGCCTCCCTTTGCCTGCGCTGAGACCCACCCTAAGCGATACCTCCAAATAGTATTTTTTTGCTGTTATTTTTAACATCGTGACTATCTATCTGTACTTATGTTCCCGAAACATAAATCTTGTTAGATGTACCTGGTCTGTGAAGTTTATAGATGTTTGTTTAATTCTTAATGCAAAACTAAGTGCAGCACCAGATATTTGCCGTCTTGGTTTGTTAAATGGCTCACGTTGCTGTAGAACCCAGCTCCTTCCCAGTCTTTACCATGTGTATCTTAACACCATCTTTGTAAGTCAGGATCTCTCCACTTGGACCTTTCAGAACCTGTTTTTTTCTGAACAGTTACTGTGGGCATCAGTCCTTCACAGTTCAGTGCACAGGCAATCTGCCCCACAGAAGCCAAGAGACATTGATGGAAGTGATGAGCTCCCTAACATAGAGCAGGGTCCTATTCCTTACTTGTTAAGTTCCTCAGTGAAATCTTTACAATTAAATGAAGGAGGCTATTATGACAGAACTGATGACCAATCTTTCATAATCCAGGTTCAGGGAGACTTTACCACCTGTTGCTCACATGGAGCAGCACAATCATGTTAAATCAAATAACCAGTAAAAGCACCTGCTTTTAACATGTGCCACTTGCTGTTTTCCAGAGTGAAGATTCAGATGAAGAAGACCTCTGTGCGATCAGTAATAAATGGACTTTCCAGAGAACCAGCAGACGATGGTCTCGGGTGGACGACATTGATGCTTTGCTTCACCAATCAGACAGACATGGATCTTCTGGGGACATTAAAATGAAAAATACAACAAGCAGCGAGAGCGTCCTTACAGACCTGAGTGAACCTGAGGTCTCATCTATTCACAGCGAGAGCAGTGGGGGAAGTGACAGCAGGAGTCAGTCAGGCATCAGCAGTGCTGTCAGGGAGACTTGCAACTGCTCTGGCCAGCATGATGTAGAAAGCACGCTGCTGCAAGACTCCACTGCGATAAACACCACCCTGTCCCCCAAGGACAACCTGAAGAATGAGAAACCAACACGAACCAAAGCAAAAACCTTTCTAAAACGCATGGAGACACTAAAAGCAAAAGGTGTGCATGGAAAACTAAAAGGCTCAGGAAGAACAGGTCCTCTAGAGATAAGTGGACCCATTCTCCAGTATGAGCCGAAATCCTTGAAAGACATGCACTGTGTACAGATAGTCAATGGTGATATCCAGAACTTAGGTCAAGATTCAGTCAAAAGAGGACTTTCCTTTTCTACCAAATCCAGCAGTGACGGCAGTCAATCCGAAAACAGCAGCAGTGGGGTGAGCACACCATGTTTGAAGGAACGCAAATGCCATGAAGCAAACAAAAGAGGTGGGATGTATCTGGAGGACCTAAATGTTCTGGAAGGAACAGCCTTACGGCAAGTGGTGGACCAAAACCGCAAAAACGAATTTCATTCCCAAGAGAACTTGGTCGTGCATATTCCCAAGGACCACAAACCGGGGACCTTCCCAAAGGCACTTTCTATTGAAAGCCTCTCACCTACAGACAACAGTAACAGTGTAAACTGGAGGACAGGCAGCATCTCTTTGGGAAAGCAGAACTGCTCTACTCCAAAAGAGCCTGGATTGATGATGGCTTGTTGTCCCAAAGAGAGCAGAATTAGTATTTATGACAATGTGCCAGGTTCCCACCTGTATGCTAGTACTGGGGACCTCCTGGACTTAGAGAAAGATGTCCTTTTTCCTCATTTAGATGACATTTTGCAACATGTCAACGGACTCCAGGAGGTGGTAGATGGCTGGTCAAAGAACGTGTTGCCAGCTCTGCCAGTTGATGATGTGTCGGTCAGGGAATCTCCGTCATTGCCTTTCCAGTCGCCCACACAGATCACACTTGATTTTGAAGGAAACTCTGTCTCTGATGGCCGGACCACACCAAGTGACATGGACAGAGATGGAACATCCCTGAACGAATCTGAAGCCACTGGTGTTAGAGACAGGAGAGACTCTGGGGTGGGAGCATCACTCACAAGGCCAAGCAGGTAGGTAGCAAGATTTTGTACACAATTCCATAGACTGTGAAATATGATCTAAAGAATCAGAGGCTCTCAGCCTGGGGGTCAGAAGGTGCAGGGTACCCTTACAGTTGTACTAATCCTGTATGGGGACAGGGACTTCCCAGGGAAAGGTGGGACTTAGGGAGAATGGACACCCTGCTAGGGAAATTCTTGTGTGGAATCAGTGGAGAATTGGTTTAACAGAGCAAACTAGGGCATTTTTTTCTCTCTTGATCCATCGATTATATAGTAGGACCCTGTATAGGTTGTGGGATGTATTTTCAACTTGTCTTCTAAGTTATGCACCTCAGTATTTATCCATCAGTATCCGTGTGCACTTTTTTAATGTACTGGTCTGCTTTTAAATTGTGTCGCTTTGTGCTCGAAGAGAACTTCCCTACCCTGCCTCAGTCCCTTATGTGACTGGATGAAATGGTGGTATACGATTAACTTCTTAATAAAAGTGAAAAGTGGAATTTTGTTAATAGCTTGCAGACCTCTTTCAAGGCAGAGGGATGAGCTCCTGCTGAGCCAAGGGAGCACGATCCTGGGTAGAGGCCTTTGCGGATCCATACTGCTGAGTGCAGAGTGGGTTTGTACGTGCAAAAGCAGTGAGAAAATACCCGGCATTTTCCGATCTGCTCTCAGTCTTGTCAAGTCCTCACAGAGGATTCTGCCGTGCCATGGTTTACTGCTGTCCGTGTTTGCTCACCACCATCATAAGCAAGTGAATTCGAGGAAACTGCCGAGTAAATGAGCAGTGCCAAAGATTTTAGGATGTGAGCCAGAACTCAAGTTTAGCAAAACAAGAGACTGAAATGAGGTTTTTTTCCCGATATATCCAGTACATAGAGAAAGTGTATTGGAGTAAAGAGAAGATGTGAGTGGCTCAATAGTTTGGTGGTTACGGCTCTTGCCAAGGAGACACAGAGTTCAATCCTTACTCCAAAAAATCCTTCAGTATTTAATAATAGAGATATTTGGAGAACCTCATCTCCAAATACCTTGGTGGTCAGGCTGGTCCCCTGGGAGGTGAGGGACCAGGCATCAAATCCCAGCTGAGTCAGGGAGAGAACATTTGATTCTGGGTCTCCCACATCCTGTTGGAAATGTGTGGGCTGAAGGGCAGAGCAGGCAGCACTGCTCCTCTGAGTACACGGATGGGACCCACACCCATTTGTGAATCTAACATTAAAAAAATCAAAAATTGGGCATTTCCAAAATTAAGGAGATTGAGCAAATTATTTTATTTGCCTCCAAGCTACATTTTCTTTCAGTTGACACACCACTAGCCATAACATTTGTGTATGCTTATGTATGTTTTGTATATTGCCCAGCCCGGTCTCACAGTATACCATCTTCTTCTGCCTAGTTAAAGCAGTTGTCTGATTTTTCTACTGTTTCTTTTGCTAAAGGCGATTACGATGGCATAGTTTCCAAATCTCTCATCGCCTGAGCCACTCCATCGCATCACTTCACATCAGCAATCAGTCAGCGGCCCAACTGAATCTACTGCAAAAATTCTCTCTGCTTCGTCTTACTGCCATCATGGAAAAGTACTCCATGTCAAACAAACATGGCTGGACCTGGTGAGTACCATTGATAACTGGAAGAGAGATATTTTTAGAAGAAAATAGTTTCTCCTAATTCTGTTATTCTGATAGTAAATTCAGTAAATGCAATTAGGAGGAACAACTGACTTCAGGTGTAGAATTTTAAACTGTTCACTTTAATCCGTTGCTGCCTAGTGACTCAGTGGCAAAGTCAGAAATAGATCCTGGAGGTCTGACTTCATTCCTGTGCTCTAACAGTTAGAGAGACAACCCCAACCTCTCTAACAACACTCCAGTTCCAGAAAAATAAACAGGAGTAGGAGAGAGTGATTGAAAGTAGGAAATGTTTACAGTAAGTCTTCCCCAGAATTCATTTTGTGATTTGAAAAGAAACAGCTGCTGCTGATACTTCGTGTATTGGATATTGGTTGGTTTGTGCTTTAAAAGAAGGGTTAGAACAGTTACGGTTTTCTCTGCAGATCAAAAGATGCAAAGCTTTAGCCTAGTTCTGGATCAGCGTTAGAGGGAGTTTGCAGCTGTGGCAGCTGTAGCAGCTACCTGGTCACTCAGAGAGTGGAGTGAAGGGCAGATGGACATGAAGACTGGCAGTCTGGCTCCTTCTGTAGCAACTGGCTACAGAAATCTGCATATTTAATAGCATACGAACAGTGATGGGCCACACAGACTGAGGTATACCGGAATGGAAACGGGCATAGATCAGAGATTATAAGGACCTGAGAAATAATCAAAAGGATAACAGAAACTTTCCCTAGTACACAGAGACACTGAGTACAAAAATAGTACAACTTGACATTTACATTGTGATTTCCGTGTTCAAAGCACTTCACCAAAATCCCACTAAATTCAACTGTGAGCTAGATAAGGCAAGTTTGCCTTCAAAACTGGAAAAATAGATACAAAGGACTACATGTGAGATTCACCTCATTGACATCAGCCACTCTGAAATGTTATGAGTCTAATCTGAGCAAGTTGGGTCACCTGTCTGTGGTCAGTGAAAAAAGACAGGCAACTCCAAAGGCAGCTCATTCTATCCAAGGTTGAGAGTCTGTGCTACTCTCCAGAGGTGCCTCACTCCACAATGGGTATAGAGGCAGTCTGGACTGCAAACTCTTTCTAAATCTCTGTTAGAAAGCTAAAATTCAATAAGATGAACCCCCAGATCGCTGTTCTCCCTTGGTGCAGCTCCCTGCAGCTAGCTGACATCTGTACTGGAATGAATCTCACCTTAATCAGCTCCAAATAAGCAGACTGGCTTAGAGCAAATTCTAGGTCCCGCTGTTTGTACAGAGGTTTTACCTCGTGACACATATTTCTTCAGTTTGTATAATCAGTCTCTAAGGATTTATAAGAGTGAGACTCTAAATAGCTGAATAGCTGTAAAGTTGAATGTTGTACTCCTTCAGTAGGTCATTTAATCCAAATTTTATCTCCTTCCCATACAGATGAGAAACATCTTTGTCACATTCAGGTCATATTCGCCTTTTTTTTGTTGTTTAATTTCACTGCAGTCTTGACTCCCACAAAGGGAATCCAGTTTGTTCTCGTTTTCACCATCACTTTTGGAAGAAAGCAAGCTCACCAGCTTCACTTTAGTTACTCAACTAGAATAAATCATATAACACCAGGGATGAATCTGGCACGTAGGGATTTCCCACCATCATTTATTACTGTAAATTGTTAGTCAATAGAAATGCTAAATCATGTAACTGGTAGTATAAAAATCATTCAGCGTGTTAGAGGACTGAACCTCCTTTTCTCTCAGATACTCTCTCCACTATGCTTTGCTGTGCCATTCCTTTGAATCCCTAAACCATGTTGGCTTCAGCTGGATGACAACTGCATATTAAAAGTTTTTTGTTAGAACAGATTGTTATGCTATATCTTAGAGCCGGAGGCCATCTACCTATAAAAGTTGTCATGAAATCCACCAGTTATACAGATTGTGAAGTGTCCATGTATCGTACATTACATGTTAGTTCACCATCTTTATAAAAAAGGAGGTGGCCCCAGTTACCAATTTCTGCCAGCAGAGTTACTCAGAGAGACTGTGTAAATACTCTGATATTTTCATGCAGCCTGTTCATCTTAATTTTCAGGTCCGTGCCAAAGTTCATGAAGAGGATGAAAGTCCCTGACTACAAGGACAAGAACGTCTTTGGTGTGCCTCTGATAGTTCATGTCCAGAGAACGGGACAGCCCCTTCCCCAGAGCATACAGCAAGCACTACGCTACTTACGGAGCAACTGTCTAGATCAGGTGTGTACATAATGCCAGGGACTCAGTTGATTTTTTCTGAAAAGCCATCCTAAGCAAGCAACGGTGAAGCTTTTTGTACTTAGTACCAAAATGATTTGAAAATTGTTACATCTCTTGTTGGGCCCAGATCTCCCCTGGTGATTTGAGACTTGGTGCCAATACTAATGGTTGGCCATTTTGAGATTTGTATCCAGCTACTCTGTTGAATTCTTGTAGCTGTGACAGTCCTGCTGATTTGTATACAAAAGCCTACCTCAAAGAATGATATGAGAACTTCATGTCTCTCGAATGAGAGCTCAGGACTCTCAGCTTCTACCTGTATCTGCACTGCTCGTGCTTGACTGTTGACACCGAGGGTTAATTGCATGCACTGTTTCACAAGATGTGGTACAAAAGGTTTTATTTACTCAGCAAGGAAAGAAAAGTCCAAGAATAGATGGCAAACTCAGCAAAATATTCAAAGTATTCTGTTGACAAAGTCAGATATATCCAGATAGAGTTAGGTCAGCAGGGGTTCAATGCTAAAGCCATTATGGTAAGTTTCCTTTTATAGTGTTCTTAGCTGCAACAATCCAGCTGGGAGACCCTCATGCTCAAAGTATTTCAGACTTTCTGATTCCCTTTAGCCACAGAGAAGGGACATACTGATCATATTTTTACTGTTCTTCCCCTAAGGATGAGGATATGTATCTTTATGAAAATAGGACTGGGAGAAATCCCCTGGCTGATTGATTTCAGTCCTCTACTATTATTGACCTCATGTTGTATGACCTCTTCCGTAACTGCTTTTAGATAGTTGTAAACTCAAAAGGAGCAACCAGCATTTTACACTGCAGACTTTGCTGCTTTCCTAGCTCTGAGCACACGAAAAGGAAGGAAGTGGTCAGTTCGGAATCTTTCCATTTTCTGATCACCATTTCGGTTGCTGTTCGTGCTGCTTTGTGGGTGACAGTCATCTCCCTCAAAATGTCTAAAAATTGAATGCCTGTGAATCACAGCTCCCTTTAGAGCCAGTGGGGAGGCTCAGACCCTTCCTATCCTTTCTCTCTATTGATTGTAAAGAGATCCTGTAGCGGTCAGACCTTGACATCTGACTCCTGGGTACCAAAAGTGAGGTGAGATGAGTTCTACCTACCATACGTGCACAGGAGTTGAGGGATGGGAGGAATAGCCTGTTGGAAATGTATTAATAGAAGATGCATAGAGACGACCAGAAGTAGTATATTCAGTAGCTAACAAGCCTGGTTATCACTGTGATAATCTGAGTTCAGGTACTGAGCAGGGAAACCTAGTATAGGAAAAAAAGTGATGCAGGAAAGGCCTGGAATCAGTGGTGGGATTGGAGAAAGTGACACGCCCAAGTATGAGGAATAAGAGATGTGGGGATAGGGATGGGCTCATCAGCTAAGAAGCAGAGCAAAAGGAAGAAAGAGAAAAGAGATGGGGGAGAAATGAGGGAGAAAGTAAAAGGGAGAGTAAAACCAAAGAGAAAGAAAAAGCTCTTGAGAGATTTGAGGGGGTCGGAAAGAGTGTCTGTGGGAAGTCTCAGACAAATACCTGCTCCGAGAGGGAGGGTTTACTTGCTGGTAAGAATCAGAGCTATGTGAAGGACCATTTCAACTCAGTTTGAGTTTCCACTCAGTGGAAAAACATTGAATAGAAAATGAAGGAGAAGTACAGACTGGGACCATTTAAAATATCTTTCCACCAAAAACCTTTCTAGGCCAAAACCCTCCAAGGCAATTCAGCTTCTCTGCTTTACAGCCACTCCCTTTGTTCTCATTTGCATTCAAAGTCTCCTAACATCTGGCCAGAGGTCTGAGCAGCCTCCAGTCTCCCCCAGCAACTCACTTATGCGTCTCTTCCGTGCACTGCAGAAGGCAGCCTGAGTCCTGAACAGACATCAGAGCTTCTACTGCACGCACTTGGTAAAGTTGAGGTTGCTCTGAACCATTGTAAAGTCTGGATCCTGGCACTGGAATGTCTAAAATGGTATGAGGAGCATCACCATTATTTGTAGGCCACATTACTCAGTTTCAACTTGTGAAATGGAAACTGCTTCACCTTTGTCAGCTGCATCTTAATTTTTGTCATGCATCGCATGGCTGCTTGAAGGGCAGGTGATCCACAGCATGAAGATAATAAAGAGATTGGGCCAGACCAAACTCTGATAAATCACTGGATTTATGGTCCCATTTTATTTACAGAATGAGTGCATAATATTGCAACAGAGCCTAAACCACCTTTTTCTATCAGGTGAAGAGCTGTCCTCTTTCGATTAATTATAATTTTTTCCAAGAAAAAGGGATATAGGAGTTCAGATAAATACCATTAAACAAAAACAGAGATTGAGAGTAGCAGAATGATGTGCAGCAGGAGATTGCGCGGGTGAGATTTGATGCCTGACCTCTCGAATCAGACTTAGCTGGAAGTTTTTAAAGGTTCTTTACACCAGCAAGGACACTCTCCATCAAAAGCAGAAAACTGAGCCTTTGCTCTCACATTTATCCACCGCATGCCAAAATTGTATTTTTTGATAGAATCACCATATGCCCTTCTGCATCTTCAGCACACATCTCTAAGAGGAAAAGGGATTTAAGAAGAAGAAGAGAAAGGGAAAGGGAAAACCAAATTAAAAGAGCCAGATTCTCTTTCTTGTATACTCTGTCAGAGCAAAGAGCAGAGCTTCACCTGTGAGCAGAAATACAGTGCACTGGGATGTACACAGGGCACACTCGAGTTCTCTACTTCCTACACACAAATACAGCTCACGAGCGATGCTAAATTCATCAATAAGAAGACATAGCAGAAGATCCGCTCACAGCCAGTCTGGTGTAGCAGTTCATCTCCATAGAAATAAATACATCCCCTAATAGAGCTGCGCAGTGTGTAATTAGTGTCATTAATGTGCGAGTTAACGAAAGTCCTAAATACCATGTTCCTGCGCTCTAGGGAGAGGAGGGACCTACGTGAACTCTGTGCTGGCACAAGGCAGGCAAAGAAGCCCAAAAGGCATTATTTCCTTTCCTTTACACATTTTCATTGGTGGACTATGCCACACAGAAGGCTGAACTGATCAACAAAGACAAGACAGTGGGAACAGAAGTCTGAAACTCCAAACCTGAAATGTGCCTTTTTCATAGGTCTTTCTCAATATTTCGCCTTTTCCCCGGTGAAACTGAAGGAAAACTGTGCTAACGCTTCCCAAATGAAACACTGTAAACTCACTTGGGAATAAATAATGTGGTTAAGGCTCAGGAATTCCCCCCGGGGGAATTCCATTGGCAAGAAGGACGGTAAAAGGGCAGCACTGCTGTGAAGGCACTGGCAGGCATCATTTGAAGAATTACTGCTTCCTTTAGAATGGAGAGCAAACAGGATAAAAACGTATCTTAGTGACACTGCACAAGTAATCCCTCTGCGGCCCCCATTTTAGAATTAGAGATTTCAGTGGGATTTGGGGGAACTGTAGGAAGCAGAGAGCAGGAGAGGGAAAAAATAGATTTGGTTTTAATTTCAAAGCTCTACCAGGATGTACTCATCTTTTGCCATAGCATTTATTACTTAGCTGAGCATAATATTTTCTTGTTAGTCTTCAAAATATATACCCAAATAAACATGAGGAACCAGATTCTCAGCTGGAGTAAATCAACAGACAGTCACACAAGCCAAGCAAGCCACGCTGATTTATATCAGCTGAGCATCTTGCTTAAACTCTTCAGGCAGCAGGGAAACCACATGGCTCTAGGATGGGGTAGAGAGCAGCAGCAGCGGCATTAACTCTTGCAGTCCTGCCATGAGATCATGCACTTGTCTACGAGACTGTGGGCAAGTCATGACCATTGCCTTTGCACACAGAATCATAGAATCGTCTGGTTGGAAGAGACCTTCAAGATCATTGAGTCCAACCATTCACCCTGCACTGTCAGAGTCCCTAAACCATGTTCCTCAACACCAAATCCACACGGTTTTTAAACACCTCCAGGGATGGGGACTCCACCACCTCCCTGGGCAGCCTGTTCCAATACTTCACAACCCTCTCTGTAAAGAGATTCTTCCTGATATCTAACCTAAATTTCCCCTGGAGTAACTTGAGGCCATTCCCTCTCGTCCTGTCATTCATAACGTGGGAGAAGAGACCGACTCCCACTTCCTTTCAGGTAATTGTAGAGAGCGATAAGGTCCGCCCTGAGCCTTCTCTTCTCCAGACTAAACAGTCCCAGCTCCCTCAGCCGCTCCTCATAGGTCAAGTTCTCTAAACCCTTCACTAGTTTTGTTGCTCTTCTCTGAACCCGCTCCAGCACCTCAACGTCCTTCTTGAAGTGAGGGGCCCGAAACTGGACACAGTACTCAAGGTGTGGTCTCACCAGTGCGGAGTATAGGGGGACAATCACTTCCCTGCTCCTGCTGGCCACACTGTTTCTGATATATGCCAGGATTCCGTTGGCTTTCTTGGCTGCTTGGGCACACTGCTGGCTCATGTTCAATAAGCTGTCAACCAGCACCCCCAGGTCCTTCTGTGCTGTGCAGCTTTCCAGCCACACTTTCCCAAGCCTGTAATGCTGCAGGGGGTTGTTGTGGCCCAAGTGCAGGACCCAGCACTTGGTCTTGTTGAATTTCATACAGTTAGCCTTGACCCATCGATCCAGTCTGTCCAGGTCCCTCTGTAGAGCCTCCCGACGCCCAGGCAGATCAACACTACCTCCCAATTTAGTGTCATCTGCAAACTTGCTGAGGGTGCGCTCGATCCCCTCATCCAGATCATTGATAAAAATGTTAAAGAGAACAGGCCCCAACACTGAGTCCTGTGGAACACCACTGGTGACCGTCTGCCAGCTGGATTTAACTCCATTCACCACCACTCTCTGGGCCCGGCTGTCCAGCCAGTTTTTGATCCAGCGAAGCATGCACCCGTCCAAGCCATAGGCAGCCAGCTTCTGCAGAAGAATGTTATGGGAAACAATGTCAAAGGCTTTGCTAAAATCGAGGTAAACAACATCCACAGTTCTTCCCTCGTCCACTAAACGGGTCATTTTATCATAGAAGGAGATCAGGTTGGTCAAACAAGACTTGCCCTTCATAAATCCATGTTGACTGGGCCTCATCATCTGACTGCCCTGTACGTGACACATGATAACACTAAGGATGATCTGTTCCATGAGTTTACCTGGCACTGAGGTCAGACTGACCGGCCTGTAGTTCCCTGGGTCTTCCCTCTTACCTTTCTTGTAGATTGGCGTCACGTTTGCCAACCTCCAGTCAGCTGGTACCTCCCCTGTTAGCCAGGATTGTTGGTAAATGATGGAAAGTGGCTTGATGAGCACTTCTGCCAGCTCCCTCAGCACTCTTGGGTGGATCTCATCCGGCCCCATAGAATTCTGCACATTTAAGCTGTGTAGCAGTTCGCTTACCGTTTGCTCTTGAAAGAAACCTTGATAAAGCTCTCCATCTCCACCATTTGGTTCTAGAGGCGTATCACCCATTGAGTTAGTCTGACCATTAAAGACTGAAGCAAAGAAGGCATTGAGTACCTCAGCCTTTTCTTCATCCTCAGTCACTATTTCTCCCCTTGCATTTAGCAAGGTGGGGAGATTCTCCCTAACCCTCCTTTTACTGTTAAGGTATTAACACGTTTCTCTTGTTCTTGCCTAGAGTGAAATAAGCAACCCAAGCTTTGGTCATTACCAAAGTTCCCTGTAATATTAAACTCAATTCAACATGGTGCCTTTTTAGGTGGGTCTGTTTCGAAAATCTGGAGTGAAATCTCGAATCCAGGCCCTGCGTCAGATGAATGAGAGCTCCCCAGAAAATGTCAGCTATGAAGATCAGTCGGCATATGATGTGGCAGACATGGTAAAGCAATTTTTCCGGGACTTGCCAGAGCCTCTCCTCACGAGTAAGCTAGGAGAGACTTTCCTACACATCTACCAATGTAAGTTCCAATATTTTTATTATTATAAACAAATGGGCGATATTATATATTGTGTAATAATATGTTGTAAATAATTTTGATATGTTAGTACTGAGTGGGATTCTTTCTGCTCACCTCCAAGATGTATAAAAGAACCTCTCTGCCTTCAAAATCTTTCACTGAGAGATTTTTAGAACTGCCTAAAGGTTTCAGTGTCAAAATACTGGCAATTTTAATGGAAAGACAGTGTTGAAATCTTGGGAAGCTTTGAAAACATCAGCCTCACCATCAGAAAGAAGTCAGAAGGACAGGTTGTCACGGACATAAAAAGCATGAAGACTCGTGTTTTTGTCAGATTTCTTTACGCTATGGGCCCATTTCATGTACACATCTCAGTACAAGTGAGTTGTCTGGGCATGGAGAAGAGGTACTTGACCATGAGAACATAAGCCTGTGCAGTCCCTTTCTTTGCTGTGACTTTTATTTGCCTTTTCATTATAATTAATAGAATGTACATGCAAGCAACAAGCTGCCTTCATTTACATCCTCAGCTTCTATGTAAAGATGTCATAGAGAAAGAAAAAAAAATGAGAGGATTTCTTCTTTTCATTTCAGTATAAGCAGTCTTCTGCAAAAAACTGAAACTCACATGCATCCGAATGATGAAAATCCCTGTAAATCAGGAAATGGCTGCATATCTCTTCTCCAGATTGAGGGAGAAATAAACAATGAGGAAAACACTGAAAAGCCAGAGGAATTAGAGTTTTTTCCTGACAACGTCCATTATGAAGGCCAGCAAGCCGAGGCTCTGGCAGATACAGAAAAGCATATCCGGCCAAGCCTAAGCCAAATAATTGGAAGCACTAAAGAGAAGTGTGTCTAGTCTTTTCACTTGCAGACGTTTCAGCTGCCAAAACAATATAAAGCCATTTTTAAACACTGTATAATCCCAGTGCTAAAGAATCTAAGTTACTTCTGTGCCTCCCTTTACTGTAAAAATCTGTCTGTGGCGCATAGTCACTAATGTATTTAACATCACAGTGTCTGTAGCTAGTTGAGAAATGCTGTGCTCCTGCATGAGAGAGACAGCATCGCAAATAAGTTTAGTGGATTTGGTTATACATGGTGTCTTGGGACACAAGGGAACAGAAACAGTTGGTGCCTAGCCCTGAACCATCCTTTCCCCATCTTCTTTCCTCCTCACGAGTTGCAGGTCTTGTCTGCCTCTGCACACACATCAGCAAGCTTGTTCAGAAAAGCAAGAGAAATTCTTGGTGTTAATAAAATGGCAATCATCACAACTGTTTCCATAGTGAAGTGGCCAGGGAGATTATCCACTGGAAGGACATCTTCTACATGTCCTTGGAAACAAATCGCCTTTAAACTATTGCTTGATGAAGATTTGGAACATCCTGTCTTGGCATAGGTGAGACTCCAAGTAAACTACCCCCTTGTCAAAGGAAGAGAGGCACGGCAGATCTCAGTGTCATCGGTGCTATTAGGTCTGTAGCCAGAAGGAATCCCCATCTCCAAGTCAGGAGCCTGTTGTTAGGATTCACAACAGCCAAAAGACTGAACAGTGAAACATTGCTACCAGCTAACAAAAAAACACTGTAAAAAGGGGCACGGGCTGATGCTGTAACATGAAACTGCAGTGGGAAGTCTGAAGAACTCTTCTTTACACTGATCGGAGAAGAAAAAATCATGCTAGGAAAGATATTCTTGAGCTGCACCAATACTTTGAAGGATTTCAGAAAGGCTTGAGGATGGATCTGTTTAAACCAAGGTGGGAACAAGAAAAGATCGGCTGGAGACCAACATTGGGATTAAGAATGAGTGGCAGTGGAGTTTTTTCCATGTATCCAAAACAAAATATATTTTTCTGTATTAGACGCTACCGACAAAACTCCTTTCACAGAAAGAAAAATGTTACAAATTGCTGGGATACCAATTGTATTTCATAATGTCTGCAATTAAATAAATCTGTAGCTGGGAGTTTTGATTCCCCTTCATCCTGTTTAACAAATTACTAATGTGAAGTCAGGAAGGATTTTTCCTCTCTTAGTGTATCGGCAAGGGATTTCTGATTTTCTAGGACTCACTGAAGATCTTTTTCATATATCCAAGACCCTTTTCGTATATCCAGAATGGTTTGGTTTGCTGTAACACAGAGGACTGGGGATGAGGTGCTTAGTGTAGTAGTCTATATGGCGTAGCATTGATGAAACTTTCTCCATTTCCCTAAAACTCTCAGTTGCCTTATGTTTACCTATGACTTGAAGGGCTGGCTGGTCGTCTTTATGCATCATACCCACCAGTGCAACAGGTGAGGGAGTACCAGGAGGCTATGTGGGGAGAAAAGACACGTTGCATGGATTTTGCAAAGGTTCCTCTGACTTCTCAGAAAGACCTGGCCTTGCCAGTTCTAGAAGATCGGGAGCACTGGGCTGTGTTCAGTTTGTCGTTATTGTCTGAAAGCTTTTAAAATAAAGTGCTTATACAAGGTGAGCAGGCAGAGCTTAGAAGCTGGCTGTTCCCTGTACTGTAAATCTACTTTTGTTCTTCTTCCGTTTGATTATATAGAGCGTGTGTAATACCCACAGGAGGGCTCCAAGTCCAAACTGAGAAAACTTATGGTAGTTTTAGAAATGAATCTGTCTGAGACGCTATTTAAGCGTATCCATTACCGCTTTCATTAAACTCTTTTTTATGGTTTAGGACACAAGTGTAAGTATTTTCTCAAAGTTTCTCTAAGACTTTCAAACTGTTTCCCAGTGGACCAAAGAAACCTGAAAAATACCATTTAAAGAGATGAGTACCGAGTATTACCCTCCCTTCATTAACTTTAAATGAAGTACAGTCTCTTTCTTGGAGAAGAGCCTTTCAAATGAGCAGAAAATCGTCATACACTGGCTAGGCGAGCTGTGCTTGATGGAGGAGCAAACACCACAGCCCTCCAACAACCAGCTGGTCCTCGCCTCTCCATCCCCTGTCATCTGTCTCTTCAGAAAGCCGTTCCCAGAGTGCGAACCATAGAATCATAGAATGGTTTGGTTTGGAAGGAACCTCAAAGATCATCTAGTTCCAACCCCGCTTCCATGGGCAGGGACACCCTCCACTACACCAGCTTGCTCAAAGCCTCATCCAACCTGGCCTTGAACACCTGTGCTAACTCTGTCTTGTTCCTGGCTCCTTATCAGTTGACACCCCTGAACGTCTCTTGCTTTTCCTCAGATGTCCCCAAGGAGCAGCGGCTGCAGGCAGTGCAGGCAGCCATCATGCTGATGTCCGATGAGAACCGCGAGGTTTTGCAGACTCTGCTGTGCTTCCTGAGCGATGTCACCTCCGTGGAGGAGAATCAGATGACTCCTATGAACATAGCTGTTTGTCTGGCCCCTTCCCTCTTCCATCTCAATATAGTGAAGAAAGAAAGCTCACCAAGGTAAGTATCTTCCCAACGCTACAAATAGCCATATCCTGAAATGATGCTTTCGGTGTTTCTAGAGGCGCACAGGGTACAATTTTCCAAAGCATCTGCCTTCCAGTACACGTTACACAGGGCATGGCTTCAGTGAGAGGGGAAAGCCCGTGCCGCAGAGCCAGACGCACACTTGCACAGGCACAGAAGGCATTTTCACAAGCCCGGCCGGGTGTTTCTGGATGGCTGTTGTGAATATGCAGTGCCCGCTTTCTGTCTGAAATTTCAGTGGGGCACTAAGAGAGTTTTGCGTGAGTAATCTTGGCTTCTGTGAAGGAAAAAGGCCTGATTTTTCTCTGCTTGAAGTCAAAGATTGACCATATTTTAAAGGATTTTAATACGTAGATTTTTAGTAAGTGTTTTTTCACGGTGTTTTCTGGCTACATTCTACCAGTTGGGAAACAGTTTGTTTCAGATCACATTAAGATGGCGTGTAACATGTTAAGTATAGACTAAACAGGGTGTAGACTCTGCTGAGCGTTAGTGGTCCCGACTTGATGTCCCTTCTGACTTTCTTTCCCATCTGGTTCAGAGTACACTGAGATTTATGATCATGTATATGTATAACCAGGATCTGAGCAAGAGTTTTAAGCAGTAGCAACATAAAACACTGTACATCATGTCTTTTAGAAGTCCATTCCAAAATGGGAATGGACTAATGCAGGACATGCATAACCTTTCCTGCTTTTACCTTTGGCTCAACAGTATTTTAGGTAAGCATTTTTCCTTTAAAAAAGTCCCAACAGTCTGAGCAATCTTTGTGATAAATAATAAAAAAAAAAAAGATAGGCTTTTCTCTCTGGTGTTCTGAGCATCCTGCTGCTGTTTGCTTTCATATGAAAAAGATTCAGCTTTTTACCTGAGACACTGAATTCAATTACAGAGTAATACAGAAAAAATATGCAACAGGGAAGCCAGATCAGAAGGACCTCAGTGAAAACCTGGCAGCTACTCAGGGACTTGCTCACATGATAATGGAATGCAACAAACTTTTTGAGGTGAGTGAGAGACTCAAACGGCGTTATTCATGGCCACATAATGCAGCATCCCTTGAAGTATTTATGTTTATGCTTACATTTTCTGTCTTGTATTAGCTCACAGATTGATGGTGCCTCACTTATTTGTAAACTTGCTCCATCTAAAGTTTATTTATCTCATTTCTTTATGACTGTTCCCTTCAAAGACTCAACTATTAAAAATGCAGGGTAATTACTCTGTGGCAGTTTTCAACCCAAATTACTGGATTAGGAAATTTTAGTCTAATTAAAATTAAAATCTGCTGTTTTAACATTTCATATTATTATAATGCTTTTAGCACCTCAGTTAAAACTTATTCATCTTAAAAGAAGAGCCTTTAAACTTTATTTCTGTGTGTCATGCAATAAAGTTAAAATCACATAGGGAGATGCAGTCATTCCTGCAGCTACTTTCACTGCAGGTGGAGGAGAGAGAATGCTCATCTCTTCCTTTCCCAGAAGCACAAGGCAACATTTCTAGGGGCTAGAAGCATAACGAAGGTGTATTGACATACAGCTGATCAGTCTAATGTGCTTCTGCATGAGCCGTGCTATTCTGAGCCAGGGACTGTTTCATTCTACTACTTTGATTTCTCATCTTGCATAATAAGCAAAGACAGAAATAGATATCCATTTTACAGATCATAGGCTCATTGCAATTGGATGCTGAATGGTCCATCAGCCTAGAAACACATTGCCTTAAATTAAGTTCTCAGCTGGAGGTTTTTCCTGTGTGTTTTCCCTCCTTTCTGTGGCACAGGTGCCGCACGAGATGGTCGCTCAGTCCCGAAACTCCTACATTGACGCAGAAGTGCATTCTCCCACTCTGGATGAGCTTGGGAAACAAGTGGATGAGGAAGGAGGGAACTATCAGATGTACCTGGAAAGTCTCATGCAGAATCTCCAGAAAGAAGTGAAAGAGAAATTCAAAGGATGGGTCACATGTTCCAGTATGGAGAACACAGAACTCGCCTACAAAAAGGTAATCTGGGGAGACATGGAAGAAGCAGTAAAGAAACCAAAGCAAAGTAGGTCCCTTCCAACCCTAACCATTCTATGACTCTATGATTCTATACAACCTAGCTATGGGACACCCTGACTTGTTGCATGCCTCAATACATACTTTTCTGTCTGGTGAGGCACACAACTTTTTTTTTTTTTTAAAGACTACTAAAAGCAGTCAAAAATGTAATATGATCATGATTCAAGTATGAGATTCCAGGAAAAGGTACACAAAGCAAGCTAAGGTCTCCAAAATGGATAAAGTGATACAGCAGACACCACAACCAGAGAACGAACTGAGACTTTAAACAACAGATAACATTACCTGGGTAAGCTCTTTGACTAGGGGACAGGCAAAGTTTCTGACTGTCTCCTGTTGTTTGCCAGCAGTTTGGAGAACACAGGCAGTTCACAGGTTTTAAAAACCCTCTTCAGGCTGCCTGCTGCCTTACTTAGCCATATGGCCAATGTTATCTCTGGTCCCCTTGTCCTTGTTTCGAGTGGATTTTTGATATCTGCAACTTTTATCAAAACTTCTGAAGTTGTTCCAGGCTCCGTCACTTCTGCAGGGAAAGCTAGACCGCTGCAGCCAGGAGGAGGGTGCTGCAGGGTCCCTGCAGACAGTGGGGTTCAGGGCTGCTGGAAATGCTATGGCAGAACAGAGGTCTGCAAACCCACAACTAGCGATGGAGGGGGTGGGTTAGGGGTGGGTGATATGAGTAAGGTAGGGAAAGGGCACTGGGAAGAGTGTGGGATTTGGATGGTGAAGGGGGCAGGGAGTCTTAGGGGCTGGAGGTAGCAATACCCCTATTTGGAAAGGGCAACCCCTCTGTTAGGGCAAAGAAATCACAGTTACCCTGGTTTGTAGCCGGCTTCTGTGAGTGACCTCTCCAGGGAGGGACTACAGGAGGTTGGGGAGGGAGTGACAGGGCTCAGGTGGGAGTAGGATGCAGGAGAGGGGAGGGAATGAATAGGGTCAGGCACAGGTCTACCTGGGGATGCCAGGGTAGGGAGGGGTTAGAAAAGCAGGGCTTGCAAGATCCAGTGCTTACAGTTAACTTGTTTGCTGCCTGAAATACGACAGCCCTAAAACCATGCAGAAATGCTTTACGTGTGGAATTTAGGATATTCATCTAGGAAAGCCTAGCACTTTCCACTCCCCTTATTGCATGCTGTGGAGGTGTAACAAGTAACAGGAGACATGAGCTAGGGAAAGTAAGCAAGAAGTTTGTGTTCCTTCTTTGAAAGGCATTTTCCCAGTACTTCTCTTGTGGCTATTTTGTGGAGCAAACATCTGTGTATCTGACACATAAGTGAATGAACATGTGTTCTGCTCTTCCACCAATTAACCAGGACAGTTAATTGACCCTTAGTCCCAGCTAGTGCATCAGATTGCCGGAGGTGGTAGCTTTATTTCAGCCCAGGGTTTCGGTCTCTCCTT
The DNA here is from genome assembly GCF_009769465.1 of Tauraco erythrolophus. NCBI lineage: Eukaryota > Metazoa > Chordata > Aves > Musophagiformes > Musophagidae > Tauraco > Tauraco erythrolophus. The sequence continues at coordinate 111,255,307 of NC_141465.1, forward strand.
TCATCTGTTTTTACTTCTACACACACATATTCATTACGCTTAGGATGCTTGGGGTTGAAAAAGTGTCTGTCACACCAGAAATAATACAGCAACTCCACTGGCACTATGGGAACTGGTCCAGATATACACAGGTGTATCGCTTCAGTTTTCCATCCAGGACTAGTATGCGTATGCTTTCACATAGGGAAGAGCAGCAGCAATAGCAATAATAGCAATTATTAGGAGGGAAATATGCATGCTCTTAAGCTAAAGCCAGATACCCATAACAAGATTCTGTCATCAGTTCTCCTCTGCTGAAGACACGCATATAGATCACAGGGTTTTCTATTCTTTGTTACTTTACTCCAGGTTGGGGACGGGAACCCCCTAAGGCTTTGGAAAGCCTCAGTGGAAGTTGAAGCCCCTCCGCCAGTTGTCCTGAACCGAGTGCTGAGAGAACGTCACCTCTGGGACGAGGACTTCTTGCAGTGGAAGATGGTTGAGAGCCTGGACAAGCAGACGGAAGTTTACCAGTATGTTTTGAACAGCATGGCTCCTCATCCCGTCCGAGACTTTGTTGTTCTAAGGTAAGCTAAGGGCAGTTCTCCAGTACCTTTGCTTCCTGCAGTGCATAGAAGGAAGATCTGGTCTTATCTCAGCCTCAGCATCTGTATAGTTGTGCTTTGAGAACTCTACTCCTAGGCAGCAGTGTTGATCTCTCAAACGGAATGAAAATTGTACACCTAGAGCGTGCTGACCTTTTCTCTCATGTAATTTGAGCAGCACACACTCCCGAGGCCATAAATATCATTTATTCCTTAGAACAGATGTCTGATTATAGCTGCTGTTCTCTCTTAGCTTTGTTTGTTGTGAAAACAGTGCAAATAGAACCCGATTGTTTTTTACGCTGCTTTTGCTGTTCTCTGGGGAGCATTCAATGTTTAAGAGCCAAATGTTTAGTAGAGAAGATAGTGATGCTTTTAAGCTGAGGTTATTATACCGTGTCTATATAAGTTGTTATTTTAGATTTGCAGTTGGAGTCTTTGTAGACCAAGAAATGCTAACCCATAAAAATCCTAGTGTGGAAATGAACAGAAAGAGGCAGTAGATATGTATTCTGACTGTCTTCCAGGGGATGACATCTCTCAAATAAATGCATAGCTGTGTATCAATATTCCAAATTCAGTCCCAATTCTGCCATTGTCTATCTGCCTGTACAGAATAGGCAAAAAAAAATTCCTCTTATGTGCCTTCTGCCTTTGAAATCCTTGCCCTTTGCTTGCTAGGAGCTATTGTGGAGCTGATGACATATTTCACTTACAGGGTCAGTCCTACAGTTATTTATTTCGGGATGATGTTGTGTGTTCCCATTCTTGGTCTCTGCTTTCTTTGATTGAAATGATGTGCCAGAGAAATGCTAAGCAGTTTTGACAGACGAAATAGTCCAGTGAGTCAGAGTTGTATTAGAGGGAACAAAGATTTAAGGAAAAAGAGGAGCCCTATAAAAAATAATTATAATAGCACATCCCTTTTATGAACTTCAATTTTCTCTTAGAGAACAATAGCACACAGATATTGTTGGTATGAGGGATGAATTATTGGAACTCTTAGGGGAAGATTTTAAAAATATTTTCTGTAAGTTCTTTGTAATGTGAAAACATCAGTCCTCCCATTATGTGATTTCCTTTGCCTTCCTACGGTATAATGGGCTAAAATAATTATTTTGTAATTAATTTTCCTATATAATATTGACTTAAGCCAGTAAGAAATTTGGCCCTCCACATTGCACCGAGAAGATTGCCTGGGAGCGGCGGGGAGGTTTTGATGACGGTAATTCTGTCCTCTTATTTGCCACTTAGCTCACTATTAGGTTTCATGGTGGTTTCTGTTCTTTAAAGACCTGCTGTGCAGTCACATCAGTTAAAGAAAAATCTTGCCATGGCGTTCTCATTCTTTTCACTAACACAGGCAGAATGACCCCCAGGAACTAAAATATGTATCATAAAACTGAATCCTGGTGAGTTTTTAAGGGCTGAAAACAGCTGTCAGGCAGATCTGTCAGATTCTGTTGTTTATCTCTTTTGATTTGTATCATTAAGTCTAGAGCAAGGTTAGCCAGTGATATCGCAGTCAATTTGATACCTTATGATTAGTGGGAAGTGAACAGTGCAATTATAATTCACCTCTGGGGACATGAATAAATATATTTTAACGGACAGCAATTTTCCTCTTCCCAATCAAACTTTTGGCTGTGAAAGGATAAACTTACTTGTTCTTTTCCTCCAGTTTGACAGTCATAACAAGGGAATTAGGCTCCCTTGAGAAGACTGTAATGGTAAGAGGATAGGGGCAATGTTTTGTATGATTGGGATCTGACAGCTCTCAGCTGCCCGGCACAGGCATCGCTTTTCATTAAAGATTCCTCAAGTAGAATCATAGAGCGGTTTGGGTTGGAAGGGACCTAAAAGATCATCTAGTTCTAAACCCATTGCCATGGGCAAGAACACTTTCCCCTAGATCAGGTTGCTCAAAGCCTCATCCCACCTGGCTTTGAACACCTCCAGGGATGGGGCATCCACAACTTCTCTGGGCAGCCTGTTCCAGTGTCTCACCACTCTCAGAGGGAAGAATTTCTTCCTTAGATCTAATCCAAGTATTTAATGTTTGTTAAATATCACAGCATCTCTGTGAGTTAGGTGTCATGCCTGGTTTTACTACTGTAAGATATACAGAGAAGTACAGAAACTGGCCTAAATCCACATAACTGGGAATACAAATCATAAGTCATCTGCAATCTCTGGGATAAATGGTTTTCCACTTCAGGAATGACCCAAGTGCGTGCCATCTAGTTACAGTCGCATCTCAGCACTGTGCAGGCATTCACAGCAGAGGGTTCAGCATTTCACAGTAGATCTGAGGTGTGCATTAATAAAAGTGATGAGCTACCTTGGCAGATGAAACACACGGAAAGTAGGAAATCACACCTTAGATCTGTAAGACTGTGTTTTGTCATTGCTACTTGCAGTGTGTGGTGGCAAATAACCACCACGTAATCGGCACCAGCCAACTGAGGAGACTTTCCTCAGCTGCTGTGCGTCAGTGGGTGTTAGCAGCAGAACACCCTGGTAAAACGTGCTGCATTTATACTTCTCATCACCCAGAGTATTGTACATTAATGTCATTGATTAAATAAAGCTTGTCATGAAAGGACATTTTGTTTTTAATTGAGGCCCTTGAAACATGTTCTTGGAGTTTCAGAAGTTAGTGTGGGTACTAGCAAGGATTTCTGCTGTGCTAAACTGTGTTTGTTGTTCTGTCAGTCTGCATGGATGCAATACGACATTTCAGCCTTTGTTGGATGGCTTGTGCTCCTCTCATGTCCTTTCCAAAACTTTTATCTGCAAAAGGCTGTGTCGTGCCCTGCAACACATGATGGCTACAAAGTGCTCGTGTGGAGACGCAAAACTTCTCCACCTGGAGCCTGCAGCAACGTAGATGGGTGACCATTCCACATCACAGTCAGACTCCAAACTAGGGTGGGCGGATGACAGCAGAATTATGTGGATATTGTCCTTCAGGAAAATAATGTACATAGCACTGATTACAAGATCTTCCCCTGATTTGTTTCAGAAGGTGCAAGTTCGGGGGGTTGATTTGCCTCCTCCTGTACCAATGTATCCCCAAACCTCTGAGCAGTTCTTATCAAGATTATAGTACCTAACATTAAAATTAATATATTAATTATAATAATTAATATATTACAGGAGGGGATCTAGCTCTAAAGTTTGAGCTTGATAAGTTTCTGTGGCCTGTTCTGAGCAATATTGCTTACAAACCCAGAACACAAAACTCCTTCAGGGACTCCTAGGAGAGTCCAGTGGCATTGCAGGCAACAGCAAGGATAGGCAGACAAACTGCAACTTTAACTCAGGTTCTTACTCGTGTCCCCAAAAGTTTTGTTACTAAAGCAATGCCATTTTGAATGTTTTGCTGCAGAACGTGGAGGACGGATTTGCCAAAGGGCATGTGTATGCTCGTTGCCATCTCTGTGGAGCACGAAGAGGCTCCTCTTATGGGAGCCGTGCGAGCCATCGTGATGGACTCCCAGTACTTGATAGAACCGTGTGGCTCAGGAAAAGCCAGGCTGACGCATATCTGCAGAATTGACCTAAAGTAAGTATCCCGCCTGCAAAAAGCAGATGTCGGTTCAGCAGGGCAAAAAGCAGCAACTGGAGGAGGGGAGGTGTTGGGAGCAGAGGACATGGTCAATGTCGCTTTGCTGCTTTGGAGCCTTCCTGCAGTCTTTTCTATCCACCAAGCTCATTTCTCTGCTCAGTGTCTACTGCTGTTGTGATCTGATCGTAGAAATAAAATCCGGTTATTTGATTACTGCAAGGGAGAAATTCAGAGTGCGCTTACAATGACAAGTATTTGAAGTCCCCACCACCGCTGTGGGCAGCGGGGAGTAGGAAGCGTGGCAAGCCCGTTCCTGCAGGGCATGTTTCTTGAGTATTTGAGTTTCTCAATAATTCTCTTTCCATTTCTTCAGAGGACATTCCCCAGAGTGGTACAACAAAGGCTTTGGACATCTGTGTGCAGCAGAAGTTGCCAGGATCAGAAACTCATTTCAGCCTCTGATTGCTGAGGGACCAGAAACGAAAATCTGAGGAAGTGTTCCCGGGACAGTGTGAGCGTAAATTGGGGTCTGGCAGGGAATGGGAAGGCTGAAAGCAAAGATCTTATTTAAGCTGCAGAAATCTTACCAGGCCTGGGTCTGTACAAAGATGAAACAGGAACTTTACAGGAAAGCTCTTTTATCCTGGAGACTTCACCTCCTCCTGCCACATCTCTTCTGTGTTAATTTCAATTTTTGAAGTAAACATTTCTTCAGAGAGCTTTTACCATTATTACTTTACCATTATTACTTTTACCATTATTACTTTTGCTATTACTTGTGTGTTACAGAACGCTGGTATTTAAAGGCTTCTAAGAAGCATATTTTAATTGTAAATAACTTATGTACAGTATGTATATATTTATATTATATCTATCTATATATATGTATATGTATAAATTAATTATTTTGTATATAACTCAGTGCAAATCTCTTGCATCGGTCGGATCGTAAATGAGTCTGTCACTTGTTCCTTAGTGTGTCACTGCTACATAAGCTGTGTTTGCCATTATCACAGGGCTACCGGGCATAATCCATGTGATAACGGAAACGCCTGTTCTCAAATATGTTTTGTGTTTGTGTATGCTGTGAGAAGGTACCTAGAAATAGATGTAGGAAGAATTAAAAGAGCTAAGGAGGAGGGAGGCTACTGTACGTTTCAAAATAATGAGGAGTGGATCAGTTTCACCAAATAAAACACATGGAAATGTAACTGAGAGGGACGATTTTGAAGGCCATTTCTATTCAGCTGCAGGAAGTTTGTGTACAAGGTGTTGAAAACTTACCTATTGCCTTAAGTAATGGTGTATCTGCCACTAGAGAACCTCGCTATGTGCAGCGTTCATGCTAATGGCTCATTCTTGGAGAGCACACGATAACGCTGCGTTTACCGAGGTGTCTGAAATCAGCCCGGTAAGTTATTAAGCTGTAAGTCTTTTTTTTTTTTTTTTTAGCATTTTGTCTAGGTTCTGAGTAAGCGTTTCTGTGTTCTTCTTTCCTTCTCCCATAGAGATGGCTAATTGTTAAGAAACTCCAAAGCAGATTTTTCCCGTCCAGTGGACACAAAGACGTGCAGATGAATACCATGCCTTTTAATATTCTTAATATACAAATAATGAAACTTTTTTTAAGCTTTTAAACACATCTTGGAGATTTAAAAGACTAAATGTAGACTATGCTTGGAAACATTGCTTTTATAGTAACAGCAAGCATTTTCACATTATATTGCACTGATCTGCATGATTCCTGCCTCTGTAGGCATTGGTGGGAGCAGGATTAGCCCCTGACTATGAGGAGTAGGAGCCATTTAAGCCTATTATATCATTTCATTTTCAGGGACCTATTATTTTGCTAATAGAAGAATGCTTTAAAAGTAATAATTTGTTGACATTACCTTTGAGGCAGGGTTCCGTTTTGTTCTTAACTAACCTAAGACCAAAAATTATATTACATCTATGATTCAATAAGAATGTACAAGCCTGTTAATATTGTTCTTCATTAATCGCATTTGTTCACTTTGACTTTATTTATTGCTGCATAAACCAGCTGAGTCATTCATAGCTGGTGTTTTAGCTCAGTCCTTCCACCAAAATCCATTAAGATTCAGTATGAGGTCAACTAAGCGGGATACATTTCCTACGTGAGACTATAGAGTTTTGTGCCCCAATTCAGTAAACAGGGAAATCTCTTCAAAGCCAGTGCTTTGAATCTGCCCCAGCTATGAGGGCTGTGGAGTGGACCATGTCTGGTCCTCGATTGCTGCTAGAGCACAGTCCCACGTGGCATCGTGCACACATGTATAGGGCTGTGCTGGTGGGGACAGCCCTGCAATCTGAGGAAGCAAGCTGCTGGGAGCTCGGGGTGGACAGGGACAGGGTGACCCAGCACAGTGTCTCCGTGGAGCAGCAGGACCCAAAAAAAGTCACTGTCGTCGTCTTGCCCCATGAGCTGCCTCACTCACATTTTTATTGTGCAACTTGTAGGATCAGGGAGGTTGGCTGCCCAAGAGCTCCTGCCTTGAGTTGATGGCCAACAGTAGTTGCAATATGCAACTATTGCATGTTTTTAAGTCTTAAAGACAGGGGAGCGCTCACACTCTCATATGGCTGTGTTGAGGTCTGGCAGTCACCAGCCAGCTGCAGGGCACCACCATGGACCAGCTCCAGCCTTCCCAGCAGCAAGAGGTGGCTCGCGAGCTGGTGGGGCAAGGCCAGTCCCCTGATTGCAGCAGGACTGCCATCCCAGAAAATGGCACCTCCTCCCCAAATGCCTGTAGCCATGGCAGCAGGTTTCGTGCCGGCTGTTTTCCAAAACACGAGCAATTAGAGCACTTCTGCTATGTTAGTTTGCATAAATGAATACGAGTGCCTCAGTATTAACGGGTGCAGAGTTTCTGGCCTTGGGAACGGCAGTTGTCTTGACAGTAAATAATTTCTTAAGGAAATGAAGGGAAAACCTGGACAGTGGTTTTATCCTGTCTGATAAGTCATCGCCCAGCTGGAAGGGGCCCTGTGCCACCTGCCACTGTTGGCAAGGTAGGGTTGTCCTCCTACCCGTGCAGAAGCTCTGTCGTGTGCTTCTGGCATCTCTAAGCCATGTATCAATGAAATAAGATTTCTTTAAAATGAACACTATGCCATGTCTACCATTCAGCTACCACAGTATTTTGTATTGTTGCATTGCCATTGAGAGTACATTATGATAATTGCATTCTTAAATGTTATACTCATATCAATACCTCATATTTTTACCTCATCTGTTGGTATCAGTCATTAATTGTAAATAAATAATTGCAGAGTTGAATAAATTTGCATACACTAAAGAACCACGTTTCCTTTGTGCATTCATTTCATGCATTGGCACAAGAAACCTGGTACGTTTAAGCCCTGGTTTTCTTTATTGCAACCTCCTATACACTAAACTGTTCTGATATGGGGCTTCAGTAATGATATTGTTGTCCATTATGCTTATCCTGTAGTGTCCTTAAGTATGTATGAGCTTCATGGCAAAGATTATGATTTCCAAAGAAGCCATTGAGCTAGGATGGCTGGCTTGAGAAAGGTAAACTCAGGTCCTCAGCAGCGTTTAGGCCCCTGACTCCCACTGAATTCAACCATGTTTCTGCATCTATGTGGTCAATAATCTAAGTCTACGTTCATAAGAGTGACTGTGGAGCTGGGATGCTGACTGTTGGGTTCACATTATCAGACTTCGGCCCTCTCAAATCCATCAAGCCACTGCAAAAAAGATGCAACAGCAGGATACTGGTTCCTATGGTTTGTCTTACATATATCTACAGATGAAATAAATGTCCCTCTCTCCAACTCTCTCCTGAATTACCAAAAGAAGTAGTCTCAGGAAACAGGATGCTGAGCAGAGAGTCAGCTGTGAGAGACCATCTAGGAGGGCTTAAGCCTTTATGGCCTATCATTCGGGGAAAGTTCATTATTAAACTTTGGACTGAAAGGAAGCACTTTTCTCCATTTCTCTGCCATGGCAGAGATGGTCAGCTGTGTAAGTCCATCCTTTCTTGTGCAAAAAATAGAGTATGTGATGCGCTCTCATTCCCGTCTCTCCCTCCCACCCACCTGAGGCAATGTCAGGGCAAACAGACTGTCTTCAGCACTGACGTTTCAGCTCCTGGTATGTGCAGTCTTTATAACATTGAACTCTTGGGCACCCATCCTCTTTTCAGCACCTTGCAGGAGTCACCAGCAAAGCATCCCTCTGCTTGATGTGCTTGCTCTGCAAAATCCATGTCAGCCTTGGAGGATCTTGGCATGCCTAACAGATAGATATTGCTCTTCGAATGGCAGGTTGTTGATAGACGAGAGCACAGGCTGAACATACTGAAATGACCACGAGATGAAAATATTGGAAGAAATATCCAGAAGACTGCTGGGGCCTGCAAATCGAATAGGAGAGGATGAAAACTGATACTGCTCCTCCAGCTCAATAGTGACATGGAAGAGCTGGGGAGTGAACACAGACCTTGCCAGACAGAAAGCAGCACTTAAATGACATGACCCACACATGATCCCTTGGGGATTTAGCATGGCCACATCATGCTCCTCTTGCCAGACGTGTATCAGCCGCAGCTGCACAAGGGCTTTGCTCGGATGGGTGCTAGGCCAGGTAGACCACGTTGTTGCAACTGCAGTTGCACATCATGGTGTGACAGGACCAGGAATGCGGGGCATCAAACCCCAGATTCATAACAAGGTGAGGGTTTAGACTTTCCTAAAATGTACAATTTAAATTGTGACCCTCAATATCATGGGTCACTCAGCTATACTATGCAAAAAGCTAACATTTTCCCCCAAAGCAGCAACGGATGCAGGGCAGATCCCACCTAGCACTGTGGGACTGTAGACTGTCCTGCTTCAGCGCACAAGAAACTCAGCTCAGCAAACACACGGGTATGTGGGAGTCAAGGGCTAACACAGAGCAGAGCAGTGGGTTAATGAGTAAAGAGGGAAAACATTACAACACTGCAGATTAACTATTTGCCTGTCTTTGATAGGCTACTGTTGGGGAGGTCTCACACACTCCCAGATGCTCTCTCTAACCCACAACAGGCCCCAGACACCAGCACCTCTGATGAAGGTTAGCATCTCCTGCAGAAAAAGTATCCTGGACATTTATCTCCTTCCACCCCTTTGACTCTGAAACTAGGATCTCTATCCCACTACCTTACTGCCGACCTCCCACAGGGAGCTTTTTTCCACTGCTCTCTTCCACTGTCAAAGCCCAGCTCTTGAGCCCAAGGTGCCTTCTTCCCCGCTCAGTCCCTGCACGCCTGGAGCTGAGCTCAAGCCTGCACCCTGTTCCGCCAGCCCTGGCTGCACAGTGCTCCTCAGTCCCACCACGACGGGAATCTGGGGCTTTCTATCTTCTCCCAGGTGCTGCGTGTCCAGCAAGACGGGAGGCTAAAGGCAGCCTTGGTTTGTCCGCACTGAAGTGCTCTTCACTTCAAGCAGAAACTTGAACCGCAGCGTGCGCTTTATGGGCACCAGTTTGCAAGGGAACAGGATGCGGTCCCGGCTATGACTCCGCTTTAACAAGAAAATGCTCCTGCGGCAAGAGCTTCTGCTCCTGCAGGAGACGGCCCTGCTTGGCCAGAGCAGCTGCACAGAGCTCCGCTGGCAGCCAGCTAGAGGATTGCAGCTTATTTCTTAACCAAAATAGTCAATTCTGCAAAAAGCACTAGGGACACTGAGCCTAAAACTGCAGACTCAGCTCTCTCCCTTTCACCTGCTCGTAGCAGCTCCGAGACAGACACATGGCTGAAACACAGCGCCAGCACTTGCTACAGCGAGGATTTGCAACAGCTCGTGATTTATGGGAGCAAATTAGCCACAGGGCCATCTGTCCCTCACCAGACCACGCCTGGCCTGCTCCTCGCTGGAACGACTCCTTTTCCTTGGGAGGATACATATCGAATTACTTATTCTTTTTTTTTTTTAATTAAATAAATATGGGAACCACAGGTGGTGGAGCAGGCGACGGTAACCCTCTCAGCAGCATCTGCTGAGCAGTAGAGCCCCGCCACGCTGGCGGGACAGACACTGGCTGGGTGCCTGCATCCAGCCTGACCACAGACCTGAGCTGGTGGCAGCCCAGGATCTGCCAGCCCACTCAGCCACCCCGTGGCACCTTGCTGCTTCCAGCCAGGCTTGGTCTTCATGGCAGTAGGACCAGAAGCACCACAGCTGGTCTGGCTTGACCACAAACAGCGAGTCCTTGTTTTCCTCCCCCTAGACTCTTTCAGTTTATAGACTTGCCATGGGAGTAGTTGAAAGCAGGGAGTTTGTTTATCAACACCAAAGGTTTGTCTGTGTGCCACACTGCTGGTTGTCACTAACCATGGCTGTGAGTGCGGAGCGCCCTGGGTTCACGGCTGCTCCAGTGTTTTACTCACTGTCGGCCTGAACCCGAGAGGATGGAAACTCAGAATGGGGTCTATAAAGTGCAGGATTTAGCCTGGATTTCCCTTTCCCAGAAGAGTCATGACCCTTTTCTTCTGGCCCAGGGAGGAGGGATCAATCCAGCTCCTTCCCCAGGCTCACAGTGTTGGGCTCATCACACTTCTGCTGCTCTGCAAAAGAGGTAAAAAACTGACATAGGGAAAATCTCTCATTCTTCGGTGGCTGTATTTGGGGACCCTTGGTGAGCAATAGGGCTGCTGAGCAGTGACAGTCATCTCGCTGCTGAAACCAGGACAGAGAAGAAAAGTTTGTGGTTATTATCAATGCAAACAAAAAATAATGGTTGCAAATAATGAAAAATTAAATGGGTATAACTGGGCTAAGCCAAAATGGCCTCCTTGGCCTCCCAATATTTCTTGCCTTGGGCAACCTTTCTCAGCAATCACTGGTATTTATCAGAAAAGAGATACAGTTATTGCATTTGGGTTTTTCAAATAATTGAGTAATTTAATCTTTTAAGTGCCTCTCAGATCACTTGTTGTAATTAAAGACAGAAGATGAATGGCTGAAGTACAAGAGCATCAGAGGACTTTAAAAATAAATGTGTCCTTGACTGCGTCTCCTGTGCATTTATATGATGATTATCCCACATTAATATGACCAAACAGATAAAAGGCGAAAATAATAAGAGCTTGGTTGCACTATTTTTCTTCCAGCCCAGTAATAACATATCACCAGCTGGAGGAATGTGCCTGTGAATACCAAGTAGGAGCAACCACGTGCTGCCGGATGCAGGACTCCATCGCCTCCCGCTGCGAGGTGCAAGGAAAGGCAATATCCGCTCACGGATCCTGCAGCCATGTGGCAGATAAATGAGTTACAAATGTGTGTAAAATTCACAAACTTCCATCAGAAGCAGACTTAAAGGCTCAGCTAGTGCTGGGGGAGGCGACTGCAACACTGGCAGCTTACTTTATGGGCATTTGTTTTCTCAGCTTTGGGCGATAAGACCCATTCGACCCTAGTGAAGAGAGGGAGGCAGAAGGGTCACTGCAAAGTAATAACCATCAACAAAAAATCCATGAGGCCTGTAAAGAGCATTTTGTCTTCTAAATAAACTATATGCCCTGGCATACCTATGTCATTCCTTTAGCTCCCCGTTTCGTAGCCAAAATTTAAAGCAATACGTGCCCAAAGGAGGAGGAGGAGGTGGTGAGAGAGCTGGAGGTGGTCCTGCTCCATTCTTCCCACAGCACTAAGCCACTGGATCACGCCTGTCCCAGGCTGGAGGAGCGGCAGCCTCGCACCCATCGGGGAACCCTCTGGGCTGACTGGAAAGGCTGAAGCCTGCTGGAAAGCCCTCCTTGCCAGAGTGCTCCCCTCCCCTTCCTGGCAGGGCACCCGATGACCTCCAGCTTGGCTGCGCCACTGCCAGGCTACAAAACTTCGTCACCTTGTAAAACTTTACAGCACAGGTAGTTTATACCGTTACACCTCTTGAACTAAACACCCGGCCCATTCGCGGGTCCCTCCGTCGGGAGGAAAAACAGATTTCTTGGGTCAGGTGTTGTGCTCGTGCAGCCCTGCTGGTTTGCAGCACTGCCGAAAGCAGTTACAGCGCTTGGAGCACTGGAGGTGGCAACGCACCCAGCCAGCTGGCTGCTGTCAGCCACGCCGGCATTTCAGCCAGCATCCCACCAGGACACGCCGTCAGCTCTGCTCTTCCTCCGGACCTTGCCGCACGTCCTGCTCGGGAGATGCCTGGGGCTGAGCACTGCTCCAGTTGGGCTTCCAGGCTCAAGCACACCCGGCTTCCAGGCTCCTCTGGCTCCTGACAGCCAAAGAGGTGGGTCTGAGAAGGCACTGCTCAGGTCCACTCCTTCCCTGCAAGGACTGATGTCATAAAAAAATCAGCAAGAAGTACATTACACCTTCCAGGTTAGGGGGGGAAGAGTTAAAACTTATCCCTTCCTGCCAAAACAAACCCCAAAGTATTGTGTGTTACTCTCTTAGTAAGGAAAAAACTCTTTCCGCTAATGGAAAAGAACTAAAGTAGAAACTAATCCAACTTGATGTGAATTTGCAGTATTCAGAAACACCACCATTGTCATTCCCACTGCTTTGGTCAGCGTGCCAGTGCCAGTGACCACCTCTCCTGCACTTCAGACCCCCATGGGCCTCCTGGGACTTGGGCCAGAAACACACTGGGATTTGCTCAGGAGGGCTGGGACTGGATAACGATGCTTCACCATGTCGTGTTGCAAGTAACGCTTGCAACAAGGCAGCTTCTGACGGCAAAATTCATCATGTAGGAGGTGTATCTATTAAGGGGCAACTATGAAAGAGGTAGGAAGTTTACACATTAGATCCTTTATTCAAATTCTAGTTTTTTAACAAAGCATATTCATAGTTCCATGGCCCATTCTCACACCAAGAGACTGTCCTCTCGGTTCCCAGGGTGAGGAACTCGTACATCCACTTCTTCCTGTGACTTCTCTGCCCTGCTTCGTTAGTATTTTCCCTGGCTTCTCTCTGCCTCACTGGCTTTTTTGCTGCTCCTTCACAAACATAGAGCATCCATCACAAAATAATAGCCAACAAAATGTCAGCACCCACAAAGTGTTTTGGCTGTAGGCTGCTATTATTTCAACCTTCTGGTTTCTTAACGATCTTAATTTTCTCAGAACTGTTTGACAGAGAGCAGTGTTACTGTTCAACTCCGCAACAAAAGCCTCTGACATGTTGGACCCTGCCACTTTCAACTCACTTCGTTATCCCTCCTTTTCCAACCTCTTAAAAAGGATGGGCTTAACCAGCCAGCACCAGCCATAGCCTTGTGCTGGCTGGCGAGGAGTGGTTTGGCAACCCACAAGTGGCACATCAAAGACAGGAGAAGCTTTCTTTCCCTTTCTTTTCCTCTTCTTGGCTTTGCGTGAGTGAAGGAGGAACAAGACTGAATTTTCTCAGCTGAAGCTGAAATGTAGCACCTAAAACTGACTTCTTTGCCCTGAATAAGGGTGTTTTCACCTAAGAGGTTTCTGCAAGTGGAACGAACAGATCAAGTTTCCTAAGTGACTCCAAAGCAAACGAACACAACACAAGGAGAAAAGGGAATGGGAAGTTGTGTGTTTAAACATGCTGACACTTGTATGGCTGCTATCCCATTCATTAGTCTTGTCCCTTTCTGCTCCCACTTCCTTTGACCTTGACATTTACTCTCCTTAGGATGTTTAACAAGGATGCCACAAACTGACTGCTTAGTGCCACAACTATGCTGACAAAGTCCTTCAAGCCTGTGAGTAACCCTACTGAAAGAGAAGAACTGTCAAATTTACTGCAGTGTTACTATGGAATAAGCTATAGCAACCAAACATTCTTATATTGGTGTGGTTGCTTCCTCAGGCTTTTTAAATAGAAAAAAAAAAAAAAAAAAGGGGCAAAAAAAAAAGCAAAGAACCCAAACCCCTCCAAAGCCCTATGTCTGTTGGAAAGACCTCTGTTTAGACACAGGCCCCACCAATCTCCAACAAAAGTTACAGTTATTTATGTGGCACTGGAAAAACAAACAGCAGCAGGACCTCCTTGCAGAGTTATCATAACAGCCTCTCCTGAGGCACTCTGTACTTCACGTCGCAGACAGAGAAACTGGACAGATTAAACAGTAAGATCACGCTACAATTTGTTACGTACAGTATCTTTATTTCATTTCTGAGATTGTTGTAAAAACAATATAACATTCATTCTTTCATTTAGCAAAGGCACGCTTCCCACAGTCACGCTGCGCAATCCTTTCAAGAAATAAACCAGAAGCTTTGCACTCACGTCACAAAAATATTTTGAATAAAAATATAATTTCGTATTTTACAACATGTTTGATTTGGAACATTGAGCAAACCGACAACAACATTTCATTCTAGAAGCACGGTTAAAATCAAGAAAACAGTCTACGTATCCTACGGCATGTTAACATCCGTCACATGCAGGCTCCGGTTGCTCTTCAGAAAATAAAATACCATCCTCCCCTGAGCAACTTCCAGCCTGAGTATGGAGTCCTCTCTGCTCGAAGTCCTTGCTACAATCGGCTTTCTGCTCTAGATGCACAGATGGTGATGGGGAAGTGCCAGATCGTCGCTCACATGTGGGTATGGAACGGAAGGAGTGCCCCATGGCCCACAGCCTGAGCGCAGGAGGTGATACCACATCAGTTTGCGTGAGCACATCGCAATTCTCCTTGGACAGGTACCTGATCTTTGCCTATTACAGGCTTTTTTGTTGTTAGTGGAGTGCAATTTTTTTCAAGAAGATTGACAAGAAACTCGCGCTGGCCCCTGATTACATAAAACAAAGCAGATTCCTGAGGCAAAACCATGCCCTTGATCTGATGGAGATCCATCAGACCAGCCTGTTTCCCCTGGCCCATCACTGAGCGATTCATTCACCCAGAGCTATGCGTTGCTGTGCAGAGGCAGCGCCGCGGGCAGACTGCCGAGGAGAAGACTTTGGCCGGTCGCCACTCTGCCCTGATATTTAAAAACTCTTCCGAAGGAAATCGCGCCGGAGGCTGCGTTATTTCTGTGGCCCCTGGCACCACGGGTGGAAGCAATCACACAGCTTCATAGCAACAAATCCCAATTTACCTACAAATTAGATATCCAGCTGGTGCCATCTGCCTGTCGGTGGTTACATATCACCCAGCCTCTACGGGAAGAGCCTGCGGCATCTCCTCCGCACTTGGACTGCGGCGTCACACCTCGCGCCGTGGCCGGGCCACTAAACAGCACAGGGCAGCAGCCGGCTGGGCGGCTCGTGCTTAGTGAAGTGGCAGGAGATGCTGGTACCCACCAGCACAGCACCTGTGGTGCTCTGGACTTGCTCTGCCCAGGTCCCCTGAACCCGCTGCGACCCAGCGCAGGCACACACGCTCGGCGTCCCAGGAAGATCAGCTCCAGACTCTTCTTGTTTTACCAGCAGCAAAATAATTACAACATACACACACAGACACACCGTACGAGTTACGCATGACCTGGATACACCTTATATTAACTGAATGCCACTTCTTGTGATGTACTGTGAAGGCATCTGACTAGTGGAGTAACGTATGGCACGGTGATTCATTGCCATGCCATGGAGAAAGTCATTTGGCACTCCATACATTTAGAGAGAGCTGTTTCTTTGTAATCCGCACTGTGCCAGGCACCAACGCATAAATATATAGCAGTTCAAAATTTGCTCTTCTTCAGCAAGTCCTATCAGGCTATCAATAATTTTTATATATATTTTTAATACTTCATCGCTTACTCTGAATTTTTCAACTTAATCTTGATATCAACATCTACATTAGCGCATAATGAGACCATTTTAAGACTGGAACTAGAAGACAAATATATTAAATATTTTGATAAGATACTAATTCTATTTCTATAGATTATTTAAGAAAAAATATAATCTTGAGTTACAAATGGAAATCGTATTTCATATATAAATTTTAACTTACAGTATAGAATCACAGAATCATAGAGTATTCAGATTGAAAGGAACCCTGGGAGGTCATTTAGTCATCTACTAGTCATCTAGTAGATAAACATCACATTTAATACAGCATAATCAGCTTTAGTAGATAAATATTTCTTAATTAACACAGAGCACATTCCCTTTAAAATATTCTTTCCAGTGACTGACATTATTCACATAGCAATAAAAATACAATTACAGCTGAAGGCGATGCTGGCCTAGAGTTAGAGAGCAGAGAAAAATTACCTCACTGCTTTATACTGAGGACACTCCTAACGCAGTGATTCACAAGGCAGGCAAAACAGCATAAGGTTTTTTTTCCATTCTCTATTTCTACTAATAAACAATGTTGCTAATATTTGGCTAATTTATCTTGCTGAGAAAAAAATGAGAGGCCCTCAGACGCTCAGTAATACTTTGGGATGAAATGCTGCCAGGGACAGATCCAGTTGCTCAAAGCCAACCTGGAAAAGGCTTGGAGCAACAGCTCCAAGATCTCCAATCCTGGCAAAAGCAGCAATAAAGTGCTGGATTATTACACCAAAATGCTGGGATTTGAAGTCTGCACACTCAATGCACATGGCATGCAGAGACCATCTTACTAAGTTACTCACAAGTTTCCAGCAGGTAAGTGGCCGGGCAGCAGCAGAGTGCCGGCTGTGTGCAACGGGGTGCCCAAGCCCTGCTGTACCCATGGACACAGGGCACAGGGTCAGGCACACAGCCTTCTGACAACTGCATCATAGAATCATAGAACGGTTTGGGTTGGAAGCAACCTCAAAGATCATCCAGTTCCAATTACCCTGCCACAGGCAGGGACACCTTCCACTACACCAGGTTGCCCAAAGCCTCATCCAACCTGGCCTTGAACACTTCCAGGGATGGGGCATCCACAACTCCTCTGGCCAACCTGTTCCAGTGCCTCACCACCCTCAGAGGGAAGAATTTCTGCCTCAGATCTAATCTAATCTTTCAGTTTAAAGCCATTGCCCCTTGTACTACATGCCCTTGACAAAAGTCCCTCTCCAGCTTTCTTGTAGGCCCCCTTTAAGTACCAGAAGACTGCTGTAAGATCACCCCAGAGCCTTATCTTCTCCAGGCTGAATAGCCCCAACTCTCTCAGCCTGTCTGAGACAGCAAAGACAACCCAGTTTTCCTGCTCTCTGCTTTTTTTACTGAGCAAATCAAAGAGAAGCCCTTTCACCCTTCCCATCTCTTCCCATCAGATGGCATGGCATGACCTCTGCCATCCCTGGCCATATCTCTGCTACCTTCCCCACTGAGAAAAACACAGTTCCTTTAGCTGAAGCTCCCCAATGACATCCTGAAGTCAGATGCAGCCGTCAGCAACCTGAGTAGAAGCAAAGTGATTTGCCAAGAGCCCCCAGCAGCACAGACTCGTGTTCCCATGTTCTTCCTCCTGCACCTGCTTTAGGAAAGGGGGTGTCCTTTCCCATGCCACTATTTTGTGCAATTCTCCTTGATCTCTGCTCAGTCACATTCCCCGCTCCAGTCAGGTGTTGACTCTGATCGCACAACATCAGCATTAAATCCTAATTTGAAAAAGTAAATCATTTTGTTTCTCCCCAGTCTTCTCTTGGAGAATTTGATACTTGGGCTCTCCCATCACTCCATGTCTTCAAAACATGCTTATACCTGTCCAACTGAGCGAGGGAAAACCAAGGAGAGAAAAGCATCTGTTCAACAAAAGGTCACAGGGAAAGTTGTGAGATAACTCCAACCACAGGAATTAAGGACCGGTCATAAACCAAATGCACTAAAGCAGAGAAAACATCTTCTGGAAGCCATATGCTAGCAATCTCTTCTCAGTGTCAATGTCCTGCAGTGTCAGGCAACGTAAATGCCTTCCTAGTGCTGAAGCAATCACAACATTGTGCATTCTTGTTTCAGATTTCCCAAGGGGATGCAAGAGAAAGGGCAGTGAGTGATGTATTCAAAGAGGCAGCTCTATTTATACCTTCTTTTTACCCTCTTGGAGTAGTAAGTAATGAAGAATATAGTAACAATAAAAGCAACCAATATGAAAGAGACAAAGGCTAGTAATGATTTTCTGGTTCGGAAGAAGTGGCATTCAGGACACGAGGCAATCTCTTCCGGGCAGAGCAGCTCAGGAGTTTCAGGACCAGGAAAACCATTATTGTCAATTATTTCTCTGTAATGTTTCATAGAAGGCTTTGGTTCGTATTGATTTGCAACGTAACTGTACAGACCATATTTAGGAGCAGTCTTGTCATTAAAAGAATAGACAAAATATCCTTGCAGGTTAACGTTATCCAAGGTGTGAGCTGCGAAAGAAAACAACAGGATGAAGAAAGGAATAAATGTCACTTCAGCATTCAAGAGCAGTACCATATGCCAACACATAAAGCAGGGGCAGGGGGATGTTAAACCCACATCTGCACATCTCTTCCCAAAAATAAGCTAAGGTACACGTACATCTATGAAGTGTTCGTCATAAAAAGCCAGAACCTGTCAGCTGTTGCCAGACAGCGTGATCCGCGAGTATCCTGCAATTTATTTCCTTGTGCTTGGTAAACACAGCTGTGAGCGCACGACTGTGTTTAATGATCAGCATGGAGCCTATCACGAAAAGATGGCGCTCTTTTTTGTGTATGAAAGAATACAGGTTTTGGTTTTTCTGCACCTGGATTTCCGCAGCCTGTTTCTCTGATTGCTCTTTTTCCCTTGCAGAGCACCTCCTGATGGGGACAGCCAAGGAACAGAGGACATCAGGCTGCACTTCTGTGCTGGTTTTCGCTGGGATAGAGTTAATATTCTTCCTAGTAGCTAGTATGGGGCTGTGTTTTGGGTTTGTGATGAAAACAGTGTTAATAACACAGGGATGTTTTGGTTATTGCTGAGCAGTGCTTACACAGAGTCAGGGCCTTTTCTGCCCCTCACTCACCCCACCAGCAAGTAGGCTGGGGGTGTGCAAGAAGTTGGGAGGGGACACAGCTGGGACAGCTGACCCCAACTGACCAAAGGGATATTCCATACCATATGACATCACGCTTAGCATATAAAGCTGGGGGAAGAAGAAGGAAGGGGGACACTTTTAGAGTCATGGCATCTGTCTTCCCAAGTGACTGTTACATGTGATGGAGCCCTGCTCTCCTGGAGATGGCTGAACACCTGCCTGCCAGTGGGAAGGAGTGAATGAATTTCTTGTTTTGGTTTGCTTGTGTGTGTGGCTTTTGCTTCACCTGTTAAACTGCCTTTATCTCAACCCACAGTTTCCTCACTTTTAGTCTTCAGATTCTCCCCCTCATCCCACCGAGCGGGAGTGAGCAAGAGGCTGCGTGGGGCTTAGTTGCTGGCTGGGGTTAACAACAACCTCTCACTAGGCAAAGGCACAGTGACATCAGGAAAAGATATGTCTATGTTAAGGTCATGTCCTGGGATATTACTAGTGCTAGTGGAAAGGTTATGCAGATCATAGTTCTCTCTTGTTATTGACCCAAGATTTTGATCCAAGATGACCTATATTAGTCTTTACTGAGAACACGTCCGCAATCCATACTGCTAACTTGGCTGCTGGAAAAGGTCCAGCAGCTGCAGCATTAACCTTGAGCCATCGGCCCCACTTGACAAAACCAATTAATCCAGAGTAGTAAAGGCAAACTGTAATATTTTATCTATCAAAGTCACTATTTTTAACAAATGAAAGCAACATCTTCTAGCAGATGAACACAGGACTGAAGCTAACAATTGCTGAATTTTCATATGCCTCTTGAAATAATTATTTCTACAGCCATATGCAAGACATTTAGCAACTCTAACCTACTTTTCATGTGTAAAATGTACCAATATTTACCTGCCCTTTTACAGAGCTGCTACCCAGGATAATTAGTTTGTGTTTGTAAAACTTCATGTGGATTTAACGGTGTTGCATAAATGGTTACTGCTGTTCTTTGTTTTCAGTTGGCAAAGACATACTTAATGCACAAAGCACTTAAAAATACAGCCTCAGTCCACACGGTCCTGCACTGTATTCTGGAATCATTTATCTGCACAAACCTGTTGGCTCCTGTGGAACAATGCAGGTGAGCAACATGACACACACAAATGCTGCCACGTGCAGTCCCTGAAACCAGCTGGAGGAAGATGGCAGAACAGGAACTTTAAGGCAAGAGCACACGTGTACCAAATCCCCTCTCATTCCTCTCCAGAGTGACAATAAAGTAAGAACAGAACATCTGTAATTTATCTCAGTTACTGCATAGGGTCTTGCAGAAAAAAATGCAAGTTTTGAAGAAACCTCAGTCATGATGTCAAGGTTAGGAGCTTGCTCCCTGTGTAAAGACGAGATGGACAAAAGCACAATACCAGAATGGGAGAAGAAAAGAGAACGAAAAAGTTGGTATTACCGATGGACCAAACACTACAGAGGAGAGTATGATGTCCAAAGTGGGAGAGTGAGCTTTAGGGTAAGTAGGACGGCTAGTTAGCAAGGACACATTCATCCATGACAAAGAAGGTAGAAAGACAGGAAAATATGGCTTACATGTGACGATTAAGTTGAAAAATATACACATTATTTCTAGGCTGGATAGGAGAGGGGAGAAGAAAGTGATTGGGGGATATTGATACCAGATCAGTAGGAATGACAAAGTTCTGTAAATAACGGGAGAATGTGCAAGTGTTCTGGCTAAAGGGAACTGGGAGTAAAGCCCATATTTGTACACGCTTTGAAAACAGAAATGCCAAGAACTGGTACGACCTAAAGTGGTAAGAGGGACACAAGCAATACAGAAAAAACAGACTGAAACCATAATCCCAAATATAGCCAAGATATGTTTTTTAACTACAGATGCAGAAAACATGCACCCAGTGCTTCAAAATGCTGGAGAAGGAACTCTTGGGCAGTTAATATTTATGTTCAGTAATTTGTGAAAGAGGTGGAAATTACAGAGGAGGACGTCAAAGCCAATATTTAACAGAGTGGACAGGATGACCTAGCAAATTATGCCAGCCATCCTTCACTACCTAGAAAAAGAGTGGAATATATTATGTAAGGCTTGATAAAGAAGAATTGCAGTAGATATATATGATTAATGCCAATCATCTTAGCTTTATGAAAAATAAATCTTGTCAAACTAACTTGACATCTTTTTTATGAGATCAGCAGATCAATAAAAGTAATGATGTTTGATGTAATATACTTAGAACCAAGGCAACTGACTTGGTATTATATGGCATTTAGATCAAGAAAATAGAATGTTACAAGGTCAAGGGGAGCCCATAATAAACAGATTTCAACTGGTCTCAAATAGAACTAGTAAGTCTAGAAACATAGTTTCAGCTAAGTGTCACAGTAAGTTTATTTCTACTATGGTAATAGAGATTGGCTTTTACCACTAAGATATTTAATGATCTTAAATATATCAGCATCCTGAAAGAAAAGTAAAACTATTTCTCACAAAGTTTGCAAATAACACAAAGATTAGGGACATAATTTAGCTAGTGTAGCAAGCTTTGCACAAGCAAGCAACTGGCATTTGAACATGACCAAACGGGAGGATGTCAAAGAACAAGCAGACCATACCTTGGTATGGTCCAAGTTCTGCCTGAGGTGTAGGAATCTGTAATGGAGTTTGAAATAACACAGAGTGTGTGTAACCAACCTGCTGCCATGGCCCAAAGGGTTAATGGGCTGCTTAGACGTATGAAAGAGGAGTAAAAGGGTAAGAGGTTATGTTATACCTGCCTGAGATATAGGGGTGGCTGTGGAAGGAACAGTGTGTCCACATCTGGGTTTACCCCTCTCAAAAAGAATGCTGGCAAACGGGAAAAAGTTTAATAATTGAAAGGTTCTACATGATATTTTATAGTAAGGGACACAAAAAGATTTGTTTGTGCTATTTATCGCAGAGATAAATGAGAGAAGGCTTGTTTTCTGTCTGTGAATACCTACTCAGGTAAAATACCTGGAAATGTACAATAAAATGGCTTAAAGCTGAAGTTAAAAAAAAAAAATAGTATTAGAAGTAAGATTTGTAAATATCTATACATACACTTATATATAAAACCAGTAAATAATTAGCTGCTGCAACAGCTTACAGTGAGATGCAGAAGATTCTTCATCAGTAAAAATTATCTCATTCAAGTCTTGTGCTTTTCTAGTAAAAAAAGTGTGTGTTGTAGGACAGGATGACTTAAAATGCCTCCTTTTTGTCTTACAATTTATGAATCTTTGAGACAGAGAAAAAGACTGGCTTGTGTTCTGAATAGCAGGAAAGAGCCCAGGAATCAGCATAATGAGGTAGATCGCTGAATTATTATGACGAGCCAAGATCAGTGTTGGAGAAGATAAAGAGACAGCGGAGGAACACAACTCATACCCAGCCCTGAGGCACATCAGTGGCGAGAAGCAACACAGCAAAACAACAGTAGACATGCAATAAGAATAAAATCTGACTAGATACATGTGGAGCTATTCACATAACATCCTCTTAAATTTCTTGAATCCACAAAAAAGTTCTTCTGCTGTCCTGACGTTTAGCAACACCAACAATTGTAAATCAAAGGAAAAACTATCTGTTATGCTGTAATAACATCTCATTTATGGAGTATCCTACATAGGCCTTCTTTTTTAAAAGTTAAACATACTCTATCAAACAGTGTATACTGATTCTGGCATTTGTGACATATAAACCATCTATGGTTCCTTACCTTTTAAAGCTTCATTGACGTAATTCTGTATGTAATACACTCTGAGCTTATCATGCACCATATTCTGGTCATCGTCAATTCCATTAGCCATAACATAAACTGGGACATCGCCATACTTTGATTTAACCCACTTGAGCAATTTACGCAGTCCCCAGGGCACTACTGCAGCTCTGCCAGGGGAGTGCAGCCATGTGATGTCATTGATCATTTGAACTTCAAGATAGTGGTCGTATTTTAGTGCATCTTCTTTCTCCCAGCCCACGAGGGTAGTAGTGTAGTGACTCAAGGCAAAAAAATCAAATGAGCCCTGGATTAACTTCTTTTCGTCTTCTGAGAAATAAGGCAAGTGGAAATTATACAGGTCAACACTGTTTCTTCGGTGAAGCCATGCTCTCATCACCTGCGGATAATCACCATTTCCAAAGATGGGCTCTGCTAGCCAGCCAATGTCGAACTCTAAAATTCTGTCAGCAACTTCTTGGTCATTCCTGGAAAAGGGACAAGCTGGTTCTACCCAGTCAGCTTGCAGAGCTATAGATATTTTACCCTTCTGAGATCTCCTGAATTCTTTGTCATAAAGATGCCATGCTTTCGCATGGGCTTTCAACAGGTTGTGCCCTGCGGTGTATGTCAAGTTCTTCGCAGACGGTTCATTCATTGTGATCCAAAATTTGATATGGTCCCCAAGACTTGTGAAGCAGAATTTGGCATACTCAACAAATGCCTGAACAGTTTCTGGGTTTTCCCAAGCTCCATATTTGGCGAGGGAAACTGGAAGCTCTTGATTCTCAGCCATAGGTTGCCATAAAGCAACAACAGGAGTTATATTAACTCTGAGAAGTTCACCAGCAAAACACTGATAATAATGTACAAGTGTGTGGTTGATCAGAGAAAGGTTACCTAAAGGAAGGATTAAAGACCATTTCAGTGAAAAATGAAAGTGTGTGACGTGCATTTCTTGCAGAAGAGATATCTGGCGCCTGATAGCAGCAAAGTCAACACAGTGACGCTTGCGTTTCGAGGTGAAAACTCCATCCACTTTAATAAGCTTCTTCGTCTGGTGAACGTCCCACACATAAACATTAGAGTCAAGAAACTGGGCAGGCGTCGTGTCTACCTAGGTGGAGTAAGAAACATATCAGATTCGAGCTGTTTGTTCTAGGTAGGTGGGAACATCGTAATTCTCAGGCACAATGTAGTGAAAAAAAATACCGCAATTCAAAATGTTGCATTTAGCACCTCTCTCGCATCTCTGATACGATAACATCCCTGGCTCATATGAACAAATTCGTCTTCTGTGACGTCAGAAAAGTACCAAATCTATATATCATTTTCATCCTGCTTTCCAAACAGGCTTATGCTAATCGTCACCATGTTTATATCTTCTCCAGATTGCTCCAGTCTGC
The DNA here is from genome assembly GCF_009769465.1 of Tauraco erythrolophus. Lineage (NCBI taxonomy): Eukaryota > Metazoa > Chordata > Aves > Musophagiformes > Musophagidae > Tauraco > Tauraco erythrolophus. The sequence continues at coordinate 111,279,498 of NC_141465.1, forward strand.
AAGGGAAAGAAGGGATTGCTCAGGGATAAGGCACTAAGCCTGCGACAGATCTCCAGAGAACCAGATATTCAGCAAAGACTACCATAATTTTTAAAATGTTTATCAAGACTAAGAAGCTATACTGGAAGGCCTACAGAGAGACTTTCTGTTGTAAATTACCCAGTAGCTTCCGTTTCAAGACCACTCCCTGAATGCAGTAAAAGAAATAATGAATGCAACATCATTTCTGTGTTCTTTTCCTGACTATGATAAAAGATGAGTAATGCTCTGCACTTGATTTTTAGCACAAATTCAGTTGACGAGCAAAATTTTTCCTTCTTGCTAAAGATGTCCTTTTTTATTTAACTCATACTGAACTCATTTCCAAGTTATTTCAGCAGGCTGTTGATGCCTGAATCAGTATTTTGGGGGGCCTCTGAGTAAGCCCACTATATGTCACTCCAACAATAAACGCATTTCCCATAAGTCTTTAGGACTTCAGATGTCAGAAATGCCTGCATGACATACTGGACACAGTAGAAGATGAGCTTCTCAGGGTCCCACAGAATTACGCTTTCACTTTTTAATGAATATCGCAAAGACAATAAGGACTAGAAAATGGAAAAGTGAATTACTTAAAATAACACACAGTGTAAAATCTCCTCATTGATACTCTAGCGTGACTCCTACAAGAAAGAGCTAAACTACAAGATACTCGTCCCACATATGTTTATTTGTCCCTTTTTTTTCTTTTTTTTCTGGCGCAAGGTTCCCCGAGTTCAGATTTCCTCATCCTGCCCTCTGTTTGAAAAGCAGGTGTCAGCCTACAACCAGTGTTCAACTTGTAGCTGAGGCTCTGCAGACTGTATAAAGAAGCTGCTGAAAATCAGTTGCTGTTTTCTCCGGAGAGGTCAGTACTGCACTTATAGAAGAAAGTAGTAAAAAACAGCATGTCTGAGGGAAATTGCTTTTCTGGAGAATTGTCCCTTGTAGATTACTAAAGCATGCATTGCCACTAATACTGTGGGAATGCTGTCAAAAGAGTTTTTCCACTGTGATGCATCTACAAATCACACTAGCTAAGCCTTAGAGCATAAAATGTTTGAATGGTCTTTTGAAATGAAAATATTCAGCTTTGAAGGTTTTGGGGATGGGAGGGATTTTTTTCACTGTCTTAGGCTCACTGCCTCCACAACTTCATAGTTGTTATTGATCCCAAAGGCAGCAATTCCATTTCCAATTCCTAATCTATCTGGGAGCTAGGAGGATAACGACTGTTGAATTTTCTTAGAAATCAGTGTACCAGGTAAGGAGGCTGCAGTGTTTCTCAAGATAACAAAGTTAGATCTTTTGGAGTGAGAAAAAAAAAACAAGCAAGCCCCCTATACACTAGCCTTAGGAAAGATTACATCTTTGTGGAAAACCTGAATTAAAAATTCTGTGCCTGGATCCAGCCTCAGCACTGAATTTAACTACATCTCTTTACTGTGGTTAGAGAAGGCCTGCAAGCCAAAACAGCATCTGAGAATTACAGAGCCAAACTGTTAAAGAGACCGTAACTAAGCTACAATTTTTACACATGCTATGAAGTCTTAAAATTTGAAAGGTTCTCCTGAAGTGTCAGATTTAGCTGAAATAAAGAGTGAGGGCTATGAACTGGATCCATGATCTAGCTAGGTGTTATCCAGGGGCACTGAAGCCTCAAAGTCAGACAGAGTACTGCACAAAATGACAAGAAAGGAATACAGAAATTTCATCTAAATCTAATACATAAAAGCTCCCCAGCAACGGTACCAGAATGCATATGCGTAAGATGTAGAAACATGTCACTGGAGCTTTAAGGGCTTTCAGGAAGTTTTCTAAAACATAGACTATCACAACAGACAAATATATTACCATTAACATTATGGACATGAAAAAGCAGTAACTTTTCTCATTTCATAGACTAGGACATTTGGAAATACACTTCAGCAGATGTCAACAACTTCCATTTGAAACGGACTGACTTCCAGTAACTGATCACATAACACGTCCAGGGAAGATGAGCATCACACTCCTCTCAATTTCCATATGTTTTTCTAAAATGTTATTTGTCCTACCTCAGTCTGACTGGATGTCCTTGGTCACATGCAGAAAGACTAGTGCAGACTGAAAGACAGTGTTTGCCACAACTGCCTTGTACCCATCTCCTTGCAGCACTGTGGTAATATATATCGGCAAAGGCGCCCCCTCCAGCAAATTTGTCAATTTATCATAGATTCATAGATTCATAGATTTTCTAGGTTGGAAAAGACCTTAGAGATCATCGAGTCCAACCATCCCTAATCCCCATTAAACCATATCCTCAAGTAGATCATCCACCCTATTCTTAAACACATCCAGGGATGGGGACTCAACCACCTCCCTGGGCAGCCTATTCCAGTGGCTGACAACCCTTTCAGAGAAAAAATACTTCCTAACATCCAACCTGAATCTCCCCTGACTAAGCTTATGTCCATTTCCTCTTGTTCTGTCACCCATCACTAATGTAAAGAGCCCTTCCCCTACCTCCCCACCATCTTTTCTCAAGTATTTGTAGGCCGTAATCAGGTCTCCCCTCAGCCTCCTCTTCTCCAGGCTAAACAGCCCCAACTCCCTCAGCCTCTCTTCATAAGTTTTATTTTCCAGCCCCTTGACCAGTTTAGTCGCCCTTCTTTGGACTCGCTCCAGGAGCTCAATATCTCTCTTAAAGCGAGGGGCCCAAAACTGGACACAATATTCCAGGTGCGGCCTCACCAGTGCCGAGTACAGGGGCAGGATCACTTCCCTGCTCCCGCTGGTCACACTATTCTTGATACATGCCAGTATCCCATTGGCCTTTTTGGCCACCTGGGCACACTGCTGGCTCATATCAAGCCGGTAGTCAACCAACACCCCCAGGTCCTTCTCCGCCAGGCAGCTCTCCAGTCACTCTTCCCCGAGCCTGTAGCGATGCTTGGGGTTTTTATACCCCAAGTGAAGGACTCTGCACTTGGCCTTATTAAAGCTCATGCCATTGGCCTCAGCCCAACGATCCAGTCTGTTCAAATCCCTCTGAAGGGCCTCCCTACCCTCGAGCAGATCGACACAGCCTCCCAGCTTGGTGTCATCCGCAAATTTACTGCAGATCATTCTGATCAAATTGATCAGAACTTGCACACGGATCTGGCTGGACAGCCTGTTGGCTTTATCATCAGACTCACCTGAATGTAGTTGTCAACAATGCCCCAAGCAAAGCCACAGGGAAAAACCCCTTCTAAGGGCTGGTTTTCAGGCAATGGTGGGAAGCCATTTTTTTCTATCAGCTTTTGATAGAACAAGACAGAAGATTTGGGCATCAACTTCTTGTCGTGGCTTTGAAAATCAACATAAAACAATCCACGCCGAATGCTGTATCCCCTGTGCCATTCAAAGCCATCCAGGAGGGACCAGACTGTGTAGCCAAACACGTTCACTCCGTCATAGCGGATGGCTGAGGAAAGAACAAAAGCAAACTTATCGCAGTGCTCATTTTTCCTCTGTAGATTACACCGTATCAGCAATGTTTGCAGCATTCCTGTGTAAGAACAATGCAATAGGTCAGATAAGTATCTTGGGGCCTGTTCAGAGAAGACATTTCAACCGATATTTCAGGGAGCCGCCGGGGCATCGGTGCACTGTGCAAGGTAGGAGAGGTACCTGGCTTGGCTTTAAACAAGCCACATTTAGAAAAAGCAGCAGTAGCTGAGCAGTGCCACTAATGAGGCGTGCCAAACCTTGCACAGCTCACTCCGGGGTACCTTCTGTGCCGTTAATGCAGCACCACCCTGCATGCAAACAAAGTTACACTCTTTTTGATCCTTCCCCTCCACTACAAACACCTATTGAGAAAACCCGGACAACACTTTTGGTGTGCTGATGAATTTTTATTACCACGGATTCTAAGTAGAAGTGATAATGCAGGAAGACCCTTTTTATTTGGTAATTCTGTCTCCACATCTTTTACAGCATCGCATTTTCCAGCTTAAATATTATTAAGGATTTCTAAAAATATGTATACGTTCTAGGTCAGGTGTTTTGACTTTTCAGAATCACCACACAGTCTGCAGGTTAAAATCAGAGTCTACTGGCATCTGTTAGTGTTGCCAGCATTACAGTTTTATTTGGAGATTTCAAATGATACTACTCACTTTTAGCTGTATTAACACAGAGATTCAGCAAAATGTTCCTGGGCAAGGCTCGGCTTCAGGAAAGCACGAAGGAGTGTGCTCACTTTAATTACATAATTAGACCCACCCTAATCCAGCAGTGCATTTAAGCACATTCTTAAATGTTCTTTTGAACTCAAGTTTGGCTCCGTAGCCAGCGGAGTTTATCTTTATTACACCATCTTCTGTCAGCCCAAACTGGGTACGGACTGAACATAATATTTTCCAGCCTAGCAACACTGAAAGCATTATTTCAGGCAACTAGAATATCAAGACCTTCATTTCCTGGTTTTATTAATGTACTTCATTACATCAGTTTTGAAGGACCACATGGATTGTTGATCATAACCCTGTTTGAACCAATTAAATGAACTGTGGTTAAATAAGCAATGAATTTGGCCCAACCTCTATCACAGGTCATGAGAAAATGTCTAAGGAAATGGAGTATTTCTCCTCCTAAAGGCATCATTCTTTTGCGTTTGGCAAATGCCAGTATTTTTCTACCCTCTGCATGCATCCTTTATGACATCTGCTGTACCAGCAGACTAAAGCCCCACACAGGTCCACTTTGTGAACTGGTCTCAGTAAGAATTTCTCGTTGAACAGCATCTCATCCCGTCTGTAAGTCATCACAGAGCACTCCCACATTCTGTGAGCACCTCATAAAAATTCTCCTCAAATTCTTGTTAAAAAATGTGTTAACTTTTAAGTGTCACCTATGAAAAAAGCAACTTGGAAAATTTTTGTAAGTTCCAAAAAGTTTGGAAGTCTCAAATATAGTATCCTACACGAATTGCACGTTACTGAAAAACCACATTGAAAAATTGTCTTTTTTTTTTTTCTTTTTCTTGTGTCTGTCTCCTCTCTTTTTTATGTCTGTTGGTGTGCAAGCCAGGCTGACTGAAACCTAAACTGTTCTTGCTTCTGAAACTGAGTGACCCCGGACCTGAGCAATCCCCCACAGCATGCCGAAAAGTGTGCTACTGTGCAGGCCAGAACTCTGCCAGAACTGGGTTAAAAATTAAGCAGCACTTCAGTTCACGCTCTGTTTAGCTCACTAGTAGAGAAATAGTCCAAGCAAACATGGCAAACTCATAAGCATCAAACACAGATCCTTAAAACCTCTGCTCAACTGCTGTCTGATCCCAACGTGCGAAGGTGAAGCATGTGAAGCCCGCAGCCCCTGCTTCCATGTGGAAGGTGCCCAAGGATCTATGTCATGCCACCGGACATACCTGAGGATAGCTCTGTCCTGATCTGTCAGGGCCCTGGCTGTTTCTCTTCTCCTTAAGACTCTCTGAATTCAGACCTGGTAACTCCTCAGATAATGACCCAACCCCTCAGCTAGTCAACACAGCACTGTTGGAGCTTGCCTGCCCTCCTGGTCAACATGCTCCACTTCACAAGGAACAATCACTTTATTCGTTGCACCAGAGACAGAGCAGGGAAGTGAACATGACCCTAGAATAAGTGGTTACACACCTACCCATGTGAGAAGACATTTCCAACCACTTAGCAGTTTTAATTAATATTTAACTACTTTATATTACAGCTCTATTTACTCTATTCAACAGTATTTGGGGGAAAAGAAAAAAAAAAGAACGATCAGTAATAGCAAACAGTAAAAGGATTTAGGGCTGTGAATCCCAAACAGAGACCCTTTCCCAGAGCCAAAAAAAAATAAATCAAAACACATGTACAGAGCTCATCTACAGCATGCAGCGTCAGAATGGACGTCTACATCAGCACTTCAGTTGAAATCAGCACAGTTTTGAGCAAATCTCCCTCCTTATCACACTTCTGTTCACATCACAGAGCGGTCTCAGGATGCATGACCTGGGTTCCTTTGGGATGAAACTGATTCAGAAATGGGCTTCAGGAATGCACACAGAGTGGACACCAGGCCTTTTTTCACTCTACAGCCTTGCTCCAACAGAGCTGCACTTACTTGTTAACGTAGACATGGAAATAAGCAGTTTTATCCGATCCAGTGCATATACACAATCAGGCAAAGATACCAGCCAGATCTAGGAAGCAGCAAAACCACATTTATGTGGCCCTGGGTCTATTGCTTCTCAGTGCTACAGCTCCAAAGCCATTTTACTGCCCTGTGACTGCTGGAGTGAATCTGGTAGTAATCAGCTCACGCATCTCCACATTACAGTGCTTTACTGTAACGGATAGACATGTCCAACACCTCTGAGAGAGGCAACATGTGCCTTTGTCTTTGGTCTTTAAAGTTGTCTAACCAGACTGCTCACAGCCAACATGATGCCTTTTGTGGGTCTTTCTCAACTAAATTCCCCTAGGTATTGCATAGAGAACTTTGGTGTTTACACTAGATTTTGCAGATTCTAATGGGCAGAAGAGTTGGGTGCTATAATTTTCATTGTAATGATGCTGAAGTCCCTCCTACAGATCCAGTCTGTCTCTGCTTTTATTTTTTCCTGTAAAAGGTTTAGCCAAGTCTTGACATTCTTAACTTAATATGACAATATTACTGTTGTTGTTGCTGTTATTATTTACTAAGTGGCACATTAAATAGAAAGAAACTCTGTAAATTGATCTTGTTTCCAGCCAGTTGTGATTAAATGGGAGATCCCTGTATGTCCAGCAATTTACAAACTAAGCAGAAATCTGGGTAGCAGGTATATGACTCCTTACAGGTCTTCATCTAACTTCATGCAAACTAGTAATACTGTACTTGCAATAATAAGTAACTGGTTTACATTTCATTCCTCCCATTTTGGATGCACTGGCTCATGTATTTATTCATTTTTTAATTTATTTGTAATGATCTGTAATAATTATTATTATAATAATTGTAATAATTGTAATTTCTGGAATAGCAGATGAAACAAATGCGGGACTCCTCTGCATCTTCATGAGTGCTGAGAATAAAATGAAAGCCATTTCGCTCATTCCCTGTATGAAAATGGCAATGTAACACAACGGCTATCTCGTCTGAACTAATAGCTACAATAATACTGGTTTTAAAACCAGAACAGTAAACTGTAGACAAGTAACTCAATTATTAAATTGTAAACTAAGAAATTAAGAGACAATGGAAGTGGAAATGGTAACCCAAAAACTTATTGGTGACTACTAGGATTGAAAAAATCTGTTTTGTTGCAAGGAAATGGGAAAATAGAAAATAACTCTCATATAAGGTAGTATATTTTTCTTACTGTTTGGAAAAAATAATAGGTTAACAATTTAAATAATTTAGATTATATAACCTCAGACATTGAGTTCTCCTTAAACTGATGTAAATTCATATTATTGATGTCCAGAGCTGTACCAATGTAAAATCTGTGCAAGGGTAAGACTTAGATGCAGAATGATAAGGTTCCAGTTTTTCATTTAAAAACATATTCTTTCAGCTTTATGTTTTCTTCAGAGGAACTCCTACTGCATAGTTTTCACCTTCCCGCATATATATTCTTACGTTTTGTACTTATGCATTCATACATCTAAGATACGGAAAACAACTATTAATAAATAACACAGTACATTTCCCTAAGTCCATTGAGAGTAGACTTCACACGTTTTGCACTTCCTCCCAGCCAAGACAGTAGGAGTTTTCCTATTGACTTCAAAGACAGCAGCACCATGCTCATCAAATGTTATCTGCAGATCTTAAGGGTCTGAAAGAACAAACCCAGGAAAGGGATTCGGAGTCTCATTCCACAAGTGCCAAGATGAATGTTGAAGACTAAAATTAGTTTTCAGCCTGGTTCTTTAACATGTCTCTGTAGGTTATTTTGTATCATGATTTTGTCAAGCACATATTAATACAACCTCAGTCCTACCTTTTAAAGTTTCCATAATGAACTTCTTGAGATAGTAAATATATTTGGCATCATCTCTCTTGGTGCTACCAGAAACAAACCAGCTGTTCTCCACAATGAATATGTGAGGGTTGTTATATTCACTGCTTATCCAGTAAAGTAGCTGCCTCAGGCTTATTGATTCCAGCTGCTGGAATTTCATGTGGGAGTCCAAGAGCTGGAAACTCAGGGTAGCTCCAAAAGAAAGTGCAAAAAAGTCTGCTGTTCCCTTGATGTACTTCTTCTCAGCTTCACTGAATTCAGGCAACAGAGAGGAGAGGTTGCTCTTCATGCTCTCTGGGTAGTCACCATCAATAAATATGGGCTTAGCAAACCACCCGAGTACAAAATCAAGGGATTTTTGACATTCTTTTATGTTTTTTTCAGTCATACGTTGAGGTTTTATCCAGTGGGAGCTAAGGGCAATGGACACTTTTCCTCTTTGAGTTGGACGAAAATGGTCATTGTAGAGGTGCCAGACTTTAGCATGGGCCTGTGGAAAAGAAAAACTGTAATTAATGCACTTGAAATTCCATTTAACGTAACACAATTAGTCTCAAGTCCTGACATCCAGTGTCACGTAGTAACCACACAAATACGGCATTTGAGGGCTCAGCCTTATTCATTCACTAGCAGTTTACGACTCCTAAATCAACTTTTCTTTAATGCCATATTAATTCCATATATCAACTAGAAGTCGCTAGTTGGTCAGGGAAAATAGCATCACAGTTTTCCAAGAGATACTATTCTAGGCACTGAACATGCTTTTGGTAGTTAGCTAGACACCTTTACTAACTTTTATTATTGAGTTCAGACACACTTCCAGTATTTACAGAAATGAAAATGCATTTAACTAAACATGTTTCCAAGTATATCTTCACTACAGGAATACCACTTTATCTGTAGATTCACCGATACATAAAGAAGGAAGGTCTATTCTTAACAACTACCCAGATCTCTCAAAAATCTAAGACAAAGAAACACTCTTGAACTTAGTCCTCTTTGAATTAGAACGCAGTATAGGAAAAACTACCATCTGGATTTAAAAAACGTCTGGTGAAAAACAACTTACCACATCTCCTGAAAAATCATTCCAATAATTCAATTTAATTTATTTTATTGAAATTTGCTATTTACCTCTAGCATCAGATTTCAACCACTTGCCTTGGTATAATTTTATATGTTCCTGTGAGGAGACCTTTTCTACCAAATTTCTTTCCCCTGATCCTACAGTCAGTTGAAACAATCTCTTGATGTTCCCTTTGAAAGCTAAATAGATTAAGTTCCTGGAGCCTTGCATTATCTTCAGGCATAGCTTCAAGTGCTCTAACCATTCTCACTGCTCTCCTCTGATTCTCTTCCAATTTGTCATCATCTGTCTCAAACTGCAGAAGCAGAACTGGACATAATATGCCAGTGGTAGTCTTGCCAGCAGTAAAACCAGAGACAATTTAATACCTTATTTCTGCTTATATGGACATAGCATTTCACTGTGAACATATGCTCATCTAAACTACCATATCTCCAGAGCCCTTCACCATTTAAAATACATTTTCTCTTTGCCCCTAGCTTATCAAAGAATCTTGACTGCTCTGTGAATCTACATCCCATCCTTTTGTCATCTACACATTAGTAAAATTGTAATGCTTTTTTCTAGGTCATTAATAAAAAGGTAAAAAATATGAGATCTATTCATTAGAATAAAGCCTACCTGGTAATTACTCCCAGTTTACGTTTGCGTTTTGAGTCTTATCAGTTAGTATTTGTGCATATGTGCTGTGATGACATGAACGCACATTCTTGCCATACAAAGTCACATGTGTGATGAATATACATGACACATTCTTAAACAAAATGTCACACACATTTTTAGCCCTCCCTGGAACATAAGCCATATAGAAAGCCTTGTAATTTCACTCCATGCAGTTGCTACGTTGGCAAATTTTATCATTAATGTATTGATAGCTGCTGTTCACAGTTTCCTTTTCATACACTCTTACCAATCAAGCTTTGAACTGCAGTGATTTCCAGTTGCCAGCATTACTAGGAACATTAAACAATTAAGATTATTAATCATTTTTGACACAGACACTGTTAATTACTGAGGAAAAATAATGAATTCTATCATTCTACTGTTCTTGCAGAATTTTAATTCTCACTGCTGGGAGAAAAGCAATTGGAAGTAAAGGACAACTAAAGGTAAGACAAATAATCAAGGCTCAGTTCAGCTGCCCCCATACAAAAACCTGCTGCCTCTGAGTCATCATGGGGTATATAACACATCTGTGCAGATCCGACACTGGCTCTAGAGGAGACTAGACCCATGCCCTTTTAGAGTGGTCACCGAAAGCCAAAAAGAACAATCTTGGAAACTCTGAATCACCAATGTGCGTGTATCTGAAACAAGCTCTCAGTTGCAAACTTAACACACATGCTCTCATTTGTAACACATCGATAGCTCAAATAAATGTGATGCAGTCCTAACATCTGTCTATATTAACACAACGGATTTTGATGCTAGTTAGAAACTAAATATACTAACTACTTCGAAAGCCTCGTGTCGAAAATGAGAGCTGACCTAAGCACAGACTTAATTTCACCTCACACTGAAGCTCCATTACACTGATGAAAGAACAAAAGACTTTATGCACCGTGAACAAACACTACACTCTGAACACTTCAAATATGATTTAAAAAATACTATTGGGAACAAGTGTGCCACCACTTGCAACTCAAATTTGCGCACCCAAATTTTCTCTCATAAAGGCAGTATACATTCTTCCTCTGTCATACCTGACTCATCTCCAGATTTCCTGTCTCAAATGTTGAGATACCACCATGCACACTCTCAAACACACAATTTAATCTCTGTCATTCCACACTTGCAAGTATGCTGCCCACCCACAGAGCACATTGACAACTATGGAGGACTTCCTTTATAACTCTCAGCCCTCCCAGCTGCTATCAGTGGAGAGAGATCTTCCAGCATTTTAGTATCCTTGCTTCTACTACTACTAGGAGGAAGGGAATCCCACAAGTTATCCCTCTCCACAGATAAAAGAGGTGCTGTTTACTTCCTCATTGCAATGAGAAAATATGAAGTGTAATAATGTGGGATCAAAGAATCATAGAATCATAGAATCGTTAGGGCTGGAAGGGACCTTCAAAGGTCATCTAGTCCAACCCCCCTGCAAGGAACAGGGATATCTCCAACTAGATCAGGTTGCTCAGGGCCTCATCCAACCTGGCCTTGAACGTCTCCAGGGATGGAGCATCCACCACCTCTCTGGGCAACCTGTTCCAGTGTTCTACAACTCTCATGGTAAAAAATTTTTTCCTAATATCCAACCTGAATCTACTTCCCTCTATTTTAAAACCATTACCCCTTGTCCTATCACAACTGGCCCTCCTGAACAGCCTCTCCCCATCTTTCTTGTAGGCCCCCTTGAGGTACTGGAAGACCGCTATAAGGTCACCCCGGAGCCTCCTCTTCTCCAAGCTGAACAGCCCCAACTCTTTCAGCCTGTCCTCATAGGAAAGGTGCTCCAGCCCTGTTATCATCTTCGTGGCCCTCCTCTAGACCCTCTCCAACTGGTTCATGTCCTTCTTGTGTTGGGGGCTCCAGAACTGGACGCAGTACTCCAGGTGAGGTCTCACGAGGGCAGAGTAGAGGGGGAGAATCACCTCCCTTGACCTGCTGGCCACACTCCTCTTGATGCAGCCCAGGATGCGGTTGGCCTTCTGGGCTGCAAGAGCACATTGCCGGCTCATATTGAGCTTCTCGTCCACCAGTACTCCCAAGTCCTTCTCCTCAGGGCTGCTCTCGATCCATTCTCCGCCCAGTCTGTATTTGTGCCTGGGATTGCCATGACCCAGATGTAGGACCTTGCACTTGGCCTGGTTAAACTTCATGAGGTTGGTACAGGCCCACCTCTCCAGCCTGTCGAGGTCCCTCTGGATGGCATCCCTCCCTTCCAGCGTGTCGACGGCACCACACAGCTTGGTGTCATCGGCGAACTTGCTGAGGGTGCACTCCATGCCACTGTCCATGTCACCGACAAAGATGTTGAAGAGGGCCGGGCCCAACACGGACCCCTGAGGGACGCCACTTGTGACCGGTCTCCACTTGGACATCGAGCCGTTGACCACTACTCTCTGAGTGCGGCCATTGAGCCAATTCCTTATCCACCGAGTGGTCCATCCATCAAACCCATGCCTCTCTAGTTTAGAGAGAAGAATGTCATGCGGGACAGTGTCAAAAGCTTTGCACAAGTCCAGGTAGATGACATCCGTTGGTCGACCCTTGTCCACCCATGCTGTCACCGATGCATCATCTCATTCAACTTTACTTTCTAAGCAGGTCATCTAGTCTTCCTCTACAGAAAATGAGAAGACTGGTGTCTAAGACATGCAGAGTGAGTCACTCTTTAGGAGTCCATCTCTATCCACTGATGAGACATAAAATCTGCTATTTAGTTTAGACAAGACATATTCTACAGACAGATGGCAGCAGGCGAGAAGAAGCCCACTTAAATGTCTGCCCCTTGAAGTGTGCATGAAGTGGAATTATACTATCTACATAAAAAAACAGTTAAACATAGAAAATAGTGCATCAAAGTCCCTAGGCTCTGTGGACACAGATTAATTAAGTAGTTCAAAACCACATAGAAATAAAGCTGGAAGACGGCAGTGACAAAGCAGAGAGTCTTTATGGAAATCTGGGACAGAATTCATTTGCCTACAATTAGGTGTCTAATGCAGTATTAGAGAATTCAGATTATTCCAGCCTCTAATTGCAGTTTTAGAAAGCTGTGAGTCTCCCATAAATCCTAAGTCACATCTCTCAGCCCCATGGAGACTCCTAAGGTGATACAGAACGTGTCAAATGATAATTTGCACCTACACCTATCTTTAGGCAAATGAATTCCACTCCTAGGGTGGGACTCATTTTGAGCTGAAGACATCTTGCATTTCACTGCCCACATGCGAGCTAGATGCCCAAGCTCCCACCATAGGCAATGGAGTCTCAGGCTCCGCTCCACTGCCCGAACTCAGGCATCTAGCTGCCACTCCAGAAAGATATAGGCCTATGTGACACCTGCCATTTCCATGCAGATGTTCTAAATAGCCTGGGAAGCTTTACATGGCAGTACTTATACCAAGCTAAAGGGATCCCACTCCAAGGCAATCTTCTCAATGGAGTGTAGCGAGTGGTTCCCCAGGACAGTTTAGCAGCCGTATCATGGCACTCAGCAGCACCACCATCCAGGTCCCCGTAATGAGCAGTAGGATTTAATGAAGGGTGTCCAGACCATTTTGAGATGTCTTACCTGAAAGAAGCTGGCAGACATGATTAAGGACCCAATGGGAGACCTTGCTCTTCTGAAGCAGCAACTGGAGGCCAGGCAGAAGATCCTAGGGTAGCTCAAATGACACTATACACCTTTGCTGGTACAACTGAAACCTCCTAGATATCTATTAACTGTAGTCAGAGTTTAGCCTCCCAGACCACGTACAGAGAAAACAAGTAGGAAAAAACCTACCATCAGTGCTTTATATTTATCTGAAATCTTACTTCCTGATCTCAGTGACTTACCTGTCCATCACTATTTTTCGTTCACAGTTGACTACGATTAAGATCACGGCAATCCAGACCTCAGTGCTTTTACTGACACACAGCATGGTGACTCCATGTCCCTGATTTTGCAAGGTGCTGGGGGGGGTCTTACTTTGCTCCTTGTTAGCTCAGACAGATGTGCTCGATCACTTGGCTTGACTGGAAAACCTTACAGAAAGAGGCTGGCTACAAACCGGCTCTAGGAAGAGTTGTGCCGTCACCCATGTGTTATCAGCAGAACTAATTGCTAAAACCTGTGTGGTGGTTTCCAGGCTGCTGAATTTGGGTAATCTTGTCATTATTACTTGTTTTCAGACAGTAGCATATATTGTTAGATAGCAAACCTTTTCGGGGGATACTACCCTACATCCTTGAACCTTCTGAGTCCTGAGCTAAGCTGATATTGGGAAAGCTGAGAATTAGGATGGCGGCTCTCTGTGCTTACTAGTGTCTATTCTTCAGGAACAGACTGTCAAGAAATCTTTTAAACAGCATTTACCTTACCCTTAAAATTCTTAAATCATTAAGAAAGAAAATCATGGAGTTTTATATCACCATGAAAATGAAAGAAAGTGACAAGATGTGCTGGTTTAGGCTGGGATAGAGTTAATTTTCTTCCTAGTAGCTAGTATGGGGCTGTGTTTTGGATTCGTGATGAAAACAGTGTTGATAACACAGGGATGCTTTGGTTATTGCTGAGCAGTGCTTACACAGAGTCAGGGCCTTTTCTGCTCCTCACCCCACCCCACCAGCAAGTAGGCTGGGGGTGCACAAGAAGTTGGGAGGGGACACAGCTGGGACAGCTGACCCCATCTGACCAAAGGGATATTCCATACCATATGACATCATGCTCAGCATATAAAGCTGGGGGAAGAAGAAGGAACAGGAGGACATTCGAAGTTATGGTGTTTGTCTTCCCAAGTGACTGTTACGTGTGATGGAGCTCTGCTTTCCTGGGGATGGCTGAACACCTGCCTGCCGGTAGGAAGTAGTGAATGAATTCCTTGTTTTACTTAGCTTGCATGTACGGCTTTTGCTTTACCTGTTAAACTGTCTTTATCTCAACCAACGAGTTTTCTCATTTTCACCCTTCTGATTCTCTCCCCCATGCCACCCGGGGGGAGTGAGTGAGCGGCTGCGTGGGACTTAGTTGCCGGCTGGGGTTAAACTGCAACCCAAGAAGTAGCTTGTCCTTAGGTAAGTCTGTTTGTATGTCTGTACTTCACTCAGGTTTCAGGCTCTGGCACAGTCTTATTTTCAAGTTGCCACGGTCTTCTTCCCTGACTTTCCCACCCAATATATCTATTCGGACCACGCTCTACCTACACTCAACTTGTGAAACTCTGATATTGATCATGTTAGATCAGTCTTAAAGAGATTGCTGTGTGAGTCAGTCAATAATGTCAGAATCCAGCCTTGATGAAGTGTCAAACACATTTCCAAGGCAGAAAAGCCCCCTGCAATGCCATAGCATGGGCTAGCCCTACAAAGTCCAAATTCCTGCAGTGATAGCAGAAATAATTCAATATAGGCAAACCGACTTCATAATCTGACACAGTCACGTCCTACTCTACTGCAGGACAGATCCACACAGTCCAAGAATCATTAGGTAAAACCAATTTAGTAATACACAGACATTTGTTTGTCTGACTACTCACCTAAATTCCTGCCCAAGATCATTCAGACCTTCCTGAGACTGGCACTGATACGTATCATTCTGCAAGCTCCCAGTACTTAACATCTATCATGATGCATAACCTTCACAAGAGCAAATCAAGAATTATAACTGGGAACATCATAATTCCATAATTTCTGTTCATTCCTCTAGAACAAGTTGTCTCAATTTTAAGTTGTGTCTTCTCAACCAATCATAATACCATTCATTTCACAAATAAACGGCACAAATAAGCTGCTCTCCACGCTCAGGTGAACTATCCTGTATTAACTCTCTATTTGCGTGTTCATGAAACTGAATAGGGAAGTGTTACTGAAACTCATTTAGTAATACAAAGAGAAGAGTTAACTGGAAAAGATGTGCCAAGGCTTTTTGATTACTAGAAACCAGGGCAATGTACCTCCAATAAAAATGTCATTATTCAGTTCTACATCATAAGCCCTTCTGAAATTGATATAATCATTGGAATGACATGGAAAATTCTAGTATATGATTAGTCAGAATGTGCCTTGTACCAAGAAGGAGAAACATATAATGTGTTTTCCTCCCGTATCATCAGAAGCCAGTATGGAAAGCTACAACAAAGGATGTCACATTTCATGTAACGTTTCACCTTTAGATCCAAAGTCAAGTAGGTTTTACCCACACAATCTTCGGGCAAATGTTCTCTTTCACAAGCAAATTATATTTTTAACACTGAGTAACAGATACAGATATTTAAAAATTGCTTAAGGTTCTTTGCATATTTCAAAACTGGTTAAGATAATATCTTCATATATAAAGCATAGGACTTTGCTATAGACAGTACATTAGTCATATAGTAACTTCATTTTTCCTCTATAATTCCTTCCCAAATATATATTTTTCTAGCTTACTTTTTAGACTCTGTTAGTACACATTACTGCAGATGATTGATTCAATAAATTCGGTATTTTTGCCCAATCTCAATAACCCGGGACAAGAATTAGGCTTATAAATGGTACACAGAACACAAAGTAAACACTTTTCAGTCTATAACCACTTCATGTAAAATTTGGTACAATTATAGTTTTAAGTATTGATCACACACCTGAACTACACTGTTTTGTTTCAAGTCCTGTCTCAGAGCAATTTGGTCACTGTTTTTCACACTCTGCTGGTCACTGTAACATGCTGATGCCTCGTGAACAGGAACAAATTTATGCCTGCCATATGTAAGGCAGGAAGCAGTATCATCCCTATTTTATGAATCGGGAACAGAGATATTGCGATATGCGTAGAAGAAGAAAAATTAAGCCAGGTACTTTAAGTTGTAGAGCAGTGTATTAACTCCAGGATAATGCCTCTGTTTGGTATGATACTCACCTCTAGAGAAAAAATACCAAAGATGGTATTAAATATTTGTCTGAAGGCACAGCAGCTAGATAAAAAAACATTTCTCTCCATCACAGGCAAAATAAAGGAGCTTTGCTAGCATGAGAACAAAAAGAAAGCAACCTGAAAGCAGGAAGCTAAGCCACAGGCATCAAGATGCATTGCAGGTACTCCAAAAATATTAGCAGAAGGGAAAAAAAAAAAAAACAAACCAACAAAAAATCCCAAAAGATAAGGAAGCAGATAAGAGTTATTTTTACACTTCGATTTTGAATTTTATAGCAGATGAAAGTCAAGGAAGGCTTATACTTTCACACACTGTATGTACAAGCATAAGTGAGCGCTATCACAGACAGATAACACAGCGGAGAAACACAAAGTGACTGGGACGTGACAGAAAGAAACCAAAACCCCCTTGATCTTACTGTGTCAGGTGACTGCTGTAGGAAACCTCTCCTCTGAAGCACAGAAAGCCTAGACGTCATGGCAGAAGCCCTGAGTTCAGGCGCTCTCAGACCCACCCTGCCGTGCAAGGCCATCGCTCAGCAGGGACCCCGTGGCCTGGCAGCCAGAGGGAAAGCATTGGATGGTGCAATGCACTCTGCGAATCCCACCATCACCAGCCCAGGCTCTGCAGACACCAGCGCACACCTTCGAGGTGGGAGGACACACTCATCTCACCTGATTTTTGTCATCACCTGCATGAGCAACTCACATGCACGGCAGAGGGGGAAAGCTTCTAGCCCACAATTCATCCCAGCCATTTTTAACGGCCGGACAAGCGTGGGATGAAAACTGCCTGTTCCTCTCCGCACACCAGGTAGGCAGTCTGGCACAACCACTGGAGTCAACATCCCGTCCAAATAAACCAAACCACTAAGAGACGAGTGGGCTGGGAAAGCGGTTTGAAGTCTCCCGCGACGTAACAGTCTCTGAAAATATAAAGGTCATCTGGAAAAGAATTAAGCGGCGTTTGACTTTGAGAAGCAATGGGAGACAAGATAAAAATAGCTCTATTTCTGACAACAAGTGCTTCTGAGACACTTGATGTGTTTAATCATTTTCCGTTACCACTGACAGAAAAGATTAATTACGGAACTGCACCAAAATAGTTCAAGGAATGTTGCGACCCATGTGAATATTAAAGATATGAGAGATTCTTAAACAGAGTACAAAAAGAAGATAAAAGTACAGAGCAGTTTGAGTGATTTAAAACTGAGAGACAATCTTGCAGTAGTGAAGGGAGCTAAAATAGTCCCTGATAAAAGACTTGGCTCTGACTGGAATCTGGGACACAATGCTCAGGCAGTATTTAGGGGAAGACCAAGATATAATCATTGCTATCAAAATCATTCTGGGCGTGCTGGAGCTATATAAACATATAAAATCTCCAGAACTGAGACTGACCTGCAAAGCCCTCTACTAGAGCGTGAACCTCTTTGAGGACAGGCCAGGCTCCAATCCTGCTGGCGTACTCAAGTACACAAAACACCGCAAAAAAAGATACAAGGGAAAAAGACACGGAGAACTTAGTTGTAATCCACAAAAGCAAGTGCATAATTCCTTGCAAGAGGTGATAATCATCAGACAAATATGCAAAATGAATAGGATGAAAAAAGCACCATGACTTTGGGGGAACTCTTAACGGGAGCAATGGTAAAGGCTGTGGCAACTGAATACATTATTAGCCCAACAAGCAAAAGGAACATTAACGGATTTTAAGTCACACTCTGCTGGGAGAAAAAGTAACACAATGCTAGAAACAGTATTGAGCAAAACAGTTAAGTATATAAAACTCTCATAAAACTAATATATCAATTATATGTGCAGAATATATAAAACCAATAAAATAATGCCCAGACAGAGCACTGAGATTAAATGGATGCTAAAAACTGGAAAAGACAATATTTGTAATAGTACTGGTGAGGAGAAGGCTCAAGAGAGAGTCATCCGTTATGGCTCCAAAACTTTGTTTTTGTGAAAGTTTGTACAAACTCGATGGAGAGGGGAACAAGACAAGTGAGGAAGGCATAGAGGACTCCCTGCAGGAAGCTCCCAAACCACAGAAAAGAGCTTCAGGAGCCAAAAGCTGCCGAACTCACAACTCTCCCCTGCGCTAAGCCAGAAGCCAAAAAGAAGACAGATAGCCTGTTGCTCTCAGAAGTCATAGTGAGGAGAACAACCACAGTAACACATATACTCTTTAATGACATCAGCTGAAAAAAAAAAAAAGAAACTATTTTTGGTTAAATATAGAATCAAAATAACTAAATAAACATACAAAAAAAAGCAAACATTTCCAGTACCTTTAAGAGTAAAAATTGTGGAAGAGACGACTAATGTCAATCATCTGGTTTTCCAGTAGCTGCATACAGGTAAGGCAAACACTCATCTGTGCATATTCACCCCCTCTGTATAGCACTTGGAAATGTTTGTTCTACATACTGTGCAACTACATTTGCTCACCCAGGTGTTTCATAGGAAGAAAGAATGTATTTCTGATGGTTTAGTGGAAGCACATGAAGAGAATTGCTTTGGAAACTATCAGAGCAGTTAGCAGCAGCTAACAAACAAAGAAGGCCAATGACATATAATCAAAATACTGTGTTAGCAAGAAACAGAGTAAACATAAGTAAGACCAAAGCCCATCATCAATATGTGCACCCGATGGACAAGGAAGTGACAAAAAAATTCCAGCTTGCTGGGCCTAATTTAACTAGCCAAACCAACAATCCAGGTTGGAAAGATGTTGAAGACAACCTATAATTTTGGGTGAAAATTACAGATTAAAGAACCCAGGTTACTCATTATCACTATCCTTGCATTTAAAGGACCCTGAGTAGAAATTCTATGCTCTGATGTTAATGATTAACCCCTAATCTTATCCTGAGCACACCAGCAGATTCAAAATAAATTCACAGAATCATCATAAAATCATAGAATGGTTTGAGTTGGTAGGGGACTTTGAAGGTCATCTAGTCCAACCCTCCTGCAATGAGCAGGGACATCTTCATCAATTGACCCAACTGAATTATGTATCTGCTCCTGGAGATGTACTGGAAAATTTTATGTGCAACTTAGTGCTGAGAGTTTCGCAGGAGAAAGACAGCAAGAAATCCCTGTCATATCATTATTATGAAAACATCAACTGATACTGAATTTGGCAAATCTGTGTTTGTAGAGTTGGGAAAGGCTGACGAACTGGCAGTCAGAAATTATTGATGAGGTACATTAATGTGCTGTCCTAAAAGCCCCAGAAGTTCACCTAGAGATGAATGGGTAGAGGCTTTCCCTCCCTCTCCGTCCCAAAATTATACGGCAGGAGTATTCATGTCAAAGTGTTTGTAAGTCCTGACCATCAGCCACAGAAGCAGTAAAAACATTCCCAAACCACAGAGAAAAGCTTATTGGAGCAAGAAATAATTGCATTAAGATCAGGCATTTCTGATGCTCTAATCTGGCCTATCATAAAAGCAGACAGCAGAATTTAATGGCTAATAGTTGATTTTTGAGCAATGAATTCTGTTACACCATAAACCACACCTGTTGTAGCAAAAATGCCAGAGTCTGGCTTAATAGATTTAGCATATGCTGTCTTCGTGATCTTGTTATCAGGGCAACGCTGGCAATAATTTCTCCCTACATTTATGGGGCAGCAGTACCCCTTTATATGCACCCATTATCCAAGACTTTCACCATGCTCCAGCTTTATGCAATATTCATAGCATCAAAACATGGCAAAACTATCAGTGGCTGATCAAATCCATGCAATTTCATGAACAGATGAGGTATTAACCCACAACCAAACTCAAAAAGAGCTGAAAGAGTTAATTAAACAAGCATAAGCCATAACTTTGGGAGCACAATTCTAAATGACTGACTGAACAGGTCAAGTGGTACAGGAAAGAGTAAAATATTTAGGAGTAGACTAATCACCTTATCAAGAGCAAGCAAAAGTAATAGGAAGCTCCTTGCTCAACAAGTCTACATGAGCTCAGATCTTTTCTGGGTTTGTTTATTTTTCCCCAGGATTTTATATCCATGTTTGCAGATATGATTAAGCCTTTAACCAAGTTGTTAAAGAAGGTGCAGCAATGGGAGTGGAGATCAGGACGAAACCTGACCTCTTCAACATTCCAAAAAAGGTTGGCATAGGTAGCCTCACTGGAGATGCTGTTCCAGCACAGCCATTTTATTTGCACTTTGCTACCCCTCCAGGAGCAGTAAAGGCCATGTTATCACAAAAACAAGAAAAGTCAGTCAGTTCACTGTGTATGAAAAGGAGCCAGTGTGCTCCTGGGAGACTTAACACAGTGATCCAGAAATTACGATGTGGGTGAAAGGCATAATGACCAAACTCAGCATATTTAAGAATATCAATAGCGTGGGCTCAGCAGAAGAATCAACTACAACAACAGGTGGTCCCTAGAGCGTACCATAACGATCTCATCCAATTTATTCACAGGAAAAGTCACTTTGAAGAAAAGTCACTTTGGAGAGGCTAGAACAACATGAAGTAGGCCCCTCTGGGAGAAGACATTAAACAATGGGTACAGAATTATTTAATGTGTACTATAGTAAATGTTTCTACTCCATAAACTAGACCCCCTCCCTTTTCAGCACCCAAAGATAACAGCTCCACGGTTGCAAATACAAATCGACAGGTCCTTTATCAATCTCACAACAAAAGACTAACTGCTGCAGAGCCCAGGTACATCACTACAAGGCAATGACAATCAGAGGTATGAGAACACCACAGCGGTGGGGGTTTGACTAGGTGCTACCCACCAAATGGCTTCGGAAGGTATTTCTGGAGGAATGCTCTGGTGGACGGCTTTTCCCATCGTGAGTTCCTCTTTAAGAGAGAACAGCCACTGGGCAGCAACAGCAAAGGAATCCGAAGAAATCTCCACCAGTGAAGGGTACCAATGAATAATATGGAGGTGTTTAGTTCTACATAGTTGGCACAGGAATTATACATTCAGTTAATGTATCTGCAAGTAATACATTACAAGCTGTCAGAGATCAGACACCACAGCAGCCCCAAATGAATGAGGATTAAACAAAAATAATGACATGAAGTAAGCAACATTGTTTAATTACTGCAAAAACTTCAGGCTGTCAGACAGCCAATGGCATGCAACAAGACTTGTGTGTGTATGCGCACAGGGCAAAGCTGAGCATCACTAAGTAAAGTCAAAACAAATTTATTGTATCAGAGCTCTATGCTAAAATATAGGCAAATGCAACCCACAGGATCATAGAATCATTTAGGTTGGAAGAGACCTTGAAGATCATCGAGTCCAACTGTTAACCTAACCCTGACAAGTCCACCACTAAACCATGTCCCTACATGTCTTTTCTTCACTGCTTCCATGGGCAGCCTCTTCCAATGCTTGGCAACCCTTTTGGTGAAGAAATTTTTCCCAATATCCAATCTAAACCTCCCCTGGTGCAACTTGAGGTCATTTCCTCTTGTCCCATCACTTGTTACTTGGAAGAAGAGACCAACACCCTCCTCGCCACAACCACCTTTTAGGTAGTTGTAGAGAGCGAGAAGGTATCCCCTGAGCCTCCATTTCTCCAGGATAAACAACTCCAGTTCCTTCAGCCGCTCCTCATAAGATTTGTGCTCCAAACCCTTCACCAGCTTCATTGCCCTTCTTTGGACATGCTCCAGCACCTCAATGTCTGTCTTGTAGTGAGGGGCCCAAAACTGAACACAGTATTGGAGATGCGACCTCACCAGTGCCGAGTACAGGGGCACAATCGCTTCCCTAATCCTGCTGGCCACACTATTTCTGATACAACCCAGGATGCTGTTGGCCTGTTTGGCTACCTGGGCACACTGCTGGCTCATATTCAGCCAGCTATCGACCAACACCCCCAGGTCCTTTTCCATCAGGCAGCTTTCCAGCCACTCTTCCCAAGCCTGTAGTGTTGTATGGGGTTGTTGTGACCCAAGTGCAGGACCTGACATCTGGCCTTGTTGAATCTTATACAATTGGCCTCAGCCCATCGATCCAATCTGTCCAGATGCCTCTGTAGAGCCTTCCTACCCTCAAGCAGATCAACACTCCCAACCAACTTGGTGTTGTCTGCAAACTGACTGAGGGTGCACTTGATCCCCTCGTCCAGATCATTGATGAAGTCATTAAATAGAACTGGCCCCAGTACTGAGCCCTGGGGAACACCACTTGTGACTGGCCGCCAACTGGATATAACTCCATTCGCCACAATTCTTCGGACCTAGCTGTCCAGCCAGATTTTTACCCAGTGAAGCGTACACCTGTCCAAACCATGAGCAGCCAATTTCTCCAGGAGAATGCTGTGGGAAACGATGTCAAAGGCTTTACTAAAGTCCAGGTAGACAACATCCACAGCCTTTCCCTCATCCACTAAGCATGTCACCTTGTCATAGAAGGAGATCAGGTCAGTCAAGCGAGATCTGCCTTTCATAAACCCATGCTGACTGGGCTTGATCACTTGGTTGTCCTGGATGTGCCACGTGATGGCACTCAAGATGATCTGCTCCATAGCCTTCCCTGGCACCGAGGTCAGACTGACAGGCTTATAGTTTCCTGGATCCTCCTTCAGACTCTTCTTGTAGATGAGCATCACATTTGCTAACCTCCAGCCAACTAGAACCTCCCCACTTATCCAGAACTGCTGATGAATGATGGAAAGTGCCTTGGTGAGTACTTCTGCCAGCTCCCTCAGTACCCTTGGGTGGATCTCATTCAGCCTCATGGACTCGTGTGTGTCTAAGTGGTGTAGCAGTTCAGTAACCATTTCCCCTTGGATCACAGGGGCTTCATTCTGCTCCCTGTCTTCCAGCTCAGGAGGCTGGTTATCTGGACAATAACTGATCTTACTTAAAGACTGAAGCAAAGAAGGCATGAAGAACCTCAGCCTTTTCCTCAGCCTTTGTTACTATGTTTCCTCCCACTTCCAATAAAGGATAGAGATTCTTCTTAGTCCTCCTTTTGTTGCTAATGTATGTATAGAAACATTTATTATTATGACAGTAGCCACAGGAAGTTCCAGTTGGGCTTTGGCCTTTCAATTTTTTCCCTACATAACCTCATGATATCCTTGTAGTCCTCCTGAGTTGCCTGTCCCTTCTTCCAAAGGTCATAAACTCTCCTTTTTTCCCCAGTTCCAACCACAGCTCTCTGTTCAGCCAGGCTGGTCTTCTTCCCTGCTGGCCTGTCTTTCAGCACGTGGGGACGGACCACTCCTGCACCTTTAAAATCTCCTTCTCGGAGAATGTCCAGCCTTCCTGGACTCCTTTGCCCTTCAGGACTGCCTCCCAAGGGACTCTGTCTACCAGGCTCCTGAACAGGCCAAAGCCTGCCCTACGGAAGTCCAAGGTAGTCAGAATGAAGGGGACTTGCTTGAGGTGATCTCTACAAAGATTTTTTTTTTCCAAACCAAACATTTGGGTTGTTCACACTCAAATCTAGCTCAGTCTCACACAACATGATAACCTGAGTTTACTCTGCTATAACCTTGGCTATTAAATTTAATCATTCTCATAATAAAGCTGTACATCAATGACAATGGGCTACAGAATAAGATGGAAAATTCCAGGCAGCCCTCTAGATGGATACAAAAAGCAGCTCATCAGGATAAGCAATACATATGTGAAGGTACCAGTTTTCAATCTTCAGACAACTGTAAACAGTTAGATCACAATTTGATCAGATGTGAATACAGAATTCTTCCTTGTTTTTCTAATCAGTCTGCAAATGTTTATGTGAGATCCAGCTGTGCTTGCATGCATACCCAATATAAAACAGTCACCACAAACTATCTAATTGTGTATAACCTGCCTGAAATGGTCTGGTTTGTGGGCACGTAATAGAAATGACTGAAGGATGTGATTTCAATTATACACCTTTACAAGTAATGCTCAAGCTGCAAAAATCACTGTGTACACTAAACTAACTTTAATCCACTAACTTCTGGAGTAGCTTTTGTGTGATTGTTGCAGATAACAGAGCATTCAAGTGTAACATCTGAAGTCTAGCTCGTTGTAAAACAAGCCACAAAAGCAACGATTACCATGCACGGCAATAGCAAACAAATTACTCACAAACAACTGCAATAGAGAAGGCAGAGTGTCATTCTTGCTGGGAGTCCCTCTTGTGTGGTCCTCTTCAGCTGCAGGAATTTTGAACTTGGCTCTACATCCTGTAGCTGTAATCCTACTTCTACTTTTGTACTTCATAATTTGTACCAAACAGAAGAGTATTAAGTGCTGAGCAAGTTGAGGAATAGCTATACCCTAGAAGAACGAACTGTGGACTCTCCTTAGACCTTTACAGCTTATCAGGAGCCCGTAGCAGGCAAGAAAGAGCTAACAACTCCAAGAAGAATCACTGCTTGGTCCTGATCCCTAGAAACCATAGGAAGATTCACAACATCATTGCTAGATTTAGGAATAATATCAGCTCACAGTTTGCAGACTACTGAAAAAGTGGATTATAGCCCAATAAATACAGCATTGTTATTGCTAGTACCAAGCTACAGGATGCATATGAACTTCATCTTGACTTAGCAATCATGACTTACTGGGATCTGCTTTGGCTGATGAGTCTGTTTTAGCTGCAAAACTGCTCAACAGTCAGTGGAGGAGGGAACTATTGCCTGACTTGTTTTTTTCCCCCCCTATACTTAAAGCTGACTCTGAGGTGGTATGGTTCCATCCAAATGGTATTACAGGCCTACTTCTAGGCAACTGAATCCCAATGCTAATGCCAACTTAGGTCTGAGAGAGATTCTGCCTAACCTAGACCTGCTACAACAGAAGAGTATGGGTCATCTGTGAATCTTGTGTCAAACCTGTGAGCCGGTGCAAATGTCTTGGGCGTTCCACAACATGAATGGCAGCAGATATCTATGCTCAAGCAACTGAATCCCACCCCCAGGGAGCAGAAAGCAGCTCCAGATCCTGACAAATAGCATTAGATGTCAGAAGTGTTAACATCCACTTGTGACCTAAGATTCAGTTGTGTAAGCAGAGGCATCTAGCACCATTTGGGTTGTTCTGGACTAAGACACCTGCATGGGCAGATACAACACGAAATCTGTGGGAAACCGTGTCTTTCGGACTGGCAGCTGGAGGCAAGGCAGGATACTCCAGGCTTCTCAAATTGTACGTGCTTGTCTGCTTGTCGATGTATGTAACTTTTTTAGCCCTAGTGGCTTCTAAAGAGGCAGCCTTGCGAGTGCATGAAGTTATGATTGTGAGAAGGATATATACTGTGGAGGAGTATAGAAGATTGTATCAAAATCCTAGTAAGATTCAGGAAAACCAAGAGGACCTAAGCTAGACTTACACAAGTCTTACACCAGCAACAAGCTCTGAAAGGCTGACACAGTGAACCACAGGCCCATGTAGATGGACAAGGCATGTACCACTGAACGACTCATAACCATGTGGTCTTGATGCCTCAGTTGTCTGCCCGTCTTTGCAACAGCACAGAGAACCATAAGGCTAATTAACAAGTTCTAATTACTCATAGAATCATAGAATGGTTTGGGTTGGAAGGGACCTCAAAGATAATCTAGTTCCAACCCCCCTGCCATGGGCAGGGAAACCCTCCACTACACCACGTTGCCCAAAGCCTCATCCAGCCTGACCTTGAATACTTCCAGGGATGGGGCATCCACAACTTCTCTGGTCAATCTGTTTCAGTGCCTCACCACCCTCAAAGTAAAACATTTCTTACTTAGATCTTTTCAGAATCTCCCCTCTCTCAGTTTAAAGCCATTGTCCCTTGTCGTATCACTACACATCCTTGTAAAAAGTCCCTCTCCAGCTTTCCTGTAGGCCCCCTTCAGATACTGGAAGGCTGTTAGGTCTCCCCGGAGCCTTCTCTTCTCCAGGCTCAACAGCCCCAACTCTCTCAGCCTGTCTTCATAGCAGAGGTGCTCCAGCCCTTGGATCATTCTTGTTGCCCTCCTCTGGACCTCCTCCAACAGCTCCATGTCCTTCTTGTGTTGGGGACTCCAGAGCTGAATGCAGTGTTCCAGGTGGGCTCTCACGAGAGCAGAGTAGAGGGGCAGAATGACCTCCCTCGACCTGCTGGCCACGCTTCTTTTGATGCAGCCCAGGACATAGTTGGCTTTCTGGGCTGTCAGCGCATGTTGCAGGCTCATGTTGAGCTTCTGGTCAACCATCACCCAATAACACAATGGTTATACACCCAGTAATACAATGGTTATTACTAGCCGTAATTCTTCCTTCATGTTATTGCTTCCATGATAGGCTATGAAAGGATCTGGGAAACTGTAGGAGGAATTAAAACTGGTTACTCAGCAAAGGCACATCTTGTCAGTAGGGATACAGTCACTGGAGGAGGTGGACTTTGGTCAGACACCTTTATTTTGAGGAATCACCACATTCCTCAGCAGACACCAAGAAGATAAAGTGTAGATGTTCAAATCACAACCCAGAAGATGAGAAATTCCAGTGCAGGGAAAGATGGGGGAAATGAGATTCACTGGGGAAAGAGAAACTCTTGGGGTATCACATTTTTAAAAACTCAAATTAACAGAGTGATGACTTCAGTCAAGAGATGGTGAGACAAAATGGAGCATTCAATTTTATGCTGGAAAAAAAATCTAAATCTTTGCATTTCTTCAGGGGTAAGGATGATTTACGTGTACTTATCGAGTCTTTTCTACAAGCTTTTGCCTATACTGTAGTCACAGATTAAACTGGATTCAATTTATATCTCCTTTGATTTGGGAAATACATTTAGAACCTCATCCAAAGCATGCTGAACAAATGAAAATACTCTTTTGAGGTATGAATAAGTCCCTTTATGTCTGTTTCTAAATGCATGTTTAATGGTAGATATAAAACTGCTCTGATACAGAGATGAGCGTTAACTCAAAAGCATAAAAATAAAAGTTTTCCTGCTTTATTCTTGTAGTCTGCAAGCATATTAAAAAGCACCATTTGAGCTAAAAGTTGGAATCTGGTTGAACAGAAAACTACAACAAACAAAAAGCATTTAAAATTAAATACATAATTCTTCCTTTATAAACACAATCTTCATATGGTTGATTATCTTTAGAAATTGAGCTGGGTTTTGCTTGTTTGTATACAAAGAATCCAGCTAGTTTGGCTGACATAATGTTGAATAAGCGTTTTAACGTAGTTGCTAAGAAGCTAAATGTTAATAAAGTTGATATAAAAATACCAGCTACAGCTGTTTCTTTTTTGAAAGTGTATCCTGTATTTTTATACGATGTAATATAGAATAGGTGGGTTTACTACATCAATGTACTGCAATGTCAGCCTTAGCAATCAAGACAAGAAATCACAGTAGAAGACCTAAAGCAGCTTTTAACCAATTCTTAGAGAAATAAAAAGGAAATCTGAAAAAAAAATAGAGAACAGCAAAATAAAAGGAAGAGTGTTGTCAGGGTAATTGTTTACTGTAAGCCACACAGAAAAGGACGTGTGTTGGTTAATATATACAGTTGCAAATCCTAATTAACTTCTCTTCTTTCAGCAATCCTTTTTTCAGCTTCTGTTCTTTCACCACCATAGTACTAGACACTTCCTGACCATCAGAATTAACATGATATTAACAGACCGAGGTATTCCTAAATGTTGTGCCATACTGGGCACAGTTAGGTTTAGACTTTACTCTGGCAGTGTAATGAGCACTTCTGGAGGCCTAACGTGATTTTTTAAAAGAACAACTTAGCGTGTTTCAGGTTTCCTTAACCAGCTCTCTGCCAGTTCTCTGTTTGTATTCTCTTTTAGAGAGGAAAATAGTTGTTTGAGGAAGAGACAGTAACTTTGATATTGGGCTTTCTTTACATAAGAAACCTTCAAAAGATTATTTTCACTTCGAGTAATAATGCAGCAGAATGAAGTATTTTAAAAAATAGTCTGAGTCGAAGGAACTGGCACAAGGGGAAACTGATAGAATTTATCTTTTGTCTACTATTTCAAAGTGCAGCACTAAACTTCAGATTTCTCTAAAACAAAACATAAAGCCAGCGATGTCAAGACATTTGTATATATGAATGAGAGTCATTATTGGACTATGAATATAAAAAATTAAATCCCTGTATATTCACCTTTTCATTTTCCTACTGATTCCAGATATGGCTAAAACTTTTTTTTTTCCCTTGGCCATTTTAAATATAGATACAGAAACATAAGGACAAATTGAAACCTTAAAAACGCAATTAACTCACAGCTTCAGATACACTTTTGTATTTTGGTTTGCAATTTGTCTAGGATTGGCATTTGTTTCTGTATAACTAGGTCTTTGGAAATTCTGCCAGTACACTGTAATATGTAAATATCCAATATCAAAGCACAACAATGTTTTCAATAATTTACAGAAAACTTATTCTGGGAGAAATCCCAGTTTTAAGATCAAAATGTCCTAGAACAACAGAAATGCAAGTTCACATATTTCCTGTAAAGGCATCATTTCATCCTTCTATGTCCAGCTATCCATATGCTATAAAGTACCACTGCTCTGCTTCACAGTTACAGTGAGGGTAAGTACGTTAGCAGCTGTCAGGAGGCCACGCACAATTATGGTAATTGGGTCAGTATCTAACAGCGAGACAGATGCCTATCATTTAAATATTGCCCGTTTTAAAGGAGTGCAGTTCAAAGTAAAGAGTTTGGAGAAATGCCTCATTTCTAAGTAATTGACCAAAGAGCCATACAGGTATAGCAAAAACTTGCAACAGATTTCCATGAAGGCATCCATCTAAACGCTCTCAGAGCCACAGAGGCTTTTGTAAACTAGCTCAGCATTTGTTACAGCCTCACTCCTAAACAATAGACTCATCAGAGACATTTCAGGCTTAAATACAAGAGGATAGGAAGAGCAAAGGAAGAGTAATAAACCCAGTGACTGCATTTTTTTTTTAAATACTGTCTTTGATTTTTTGACCAGTACAAGCTCGTGTAAGCAGCCAGATGGCTTACGTATAATCTGGGCTTGTTTTATGGAAAAGGAGATTTAAGCGTAGCCCTGTGCCTAATATTATACGTAGTGGGTTAATTTCCAGCCATAGTACCTACATCTACTTTAGCAAACACTAGAGCTGAGGACCCAATAGCTACAATAACCTATGGACCAGAAGCCGATTAGCAGCTGGATTACACTAGGTGTGCTCCTGCAGAGCAGTTTCCAGGTTACCTTCATCCAATACCAATCCAGCTGGGTACTCCAAAACCACTTCAGGCTACAAACCATAGTACAGCAAACGGAGGCAATCAGGAGATTCATGTTGCACGCTCACCCCTGATTTGTAGCGTAATGCTATTGTAGATCCACGCTTAAACAGCTTCACGCTACAACAGCATGAAAAGCTTTGTGTTTTTCATCAAAATCAAATAGGAAAGTAATCTTCCATTTTGAGAGATCCCATACGGTGCATAAGGTAGTGAGAGAGCTGTCTGGCCGTTTTGTCCTAGAGAAAAAGGTTTTCATTAGTCACAGCTATGCCAACACAACCTTCAACAAGTACGCAGAATAAAGGATATTGAAAAAATGGATTTAAGACAGGATACATTAAATCAGGATGACACTTTAGATATTAAGAGGTTCACAGATTACACTGCTTACATGGAATCGTGGTTCAATCAATGATGCTACAGGAAGCAGAGCAGCTGGCAGTTCAATAATTAACTAGTTGCCCAAACACCAGTGAAAAGCAAATTGTTGGCCTGAATCAGGGTGTGAAGGGCTTGAAGAGCCAGGCGTTTTGCTGTGACGAAGGGAGGACAGCAGGAGGGAAGGAAGTAGAAGAGATTGCATGGCATTAACTGAACTTTGATTTTCACTGGAAGCTCTTTTATAGAGCTCTTCCTATCGAACAGCTAAGATACTCTGCATGAGACACATACACAAGTTCTTACCATCTTACTGGGAAGAAAAAAATCTGTAGAAATCAGCACTGGGAAAAAAAGTAAGGCTCCATCTATAGCAATCAAACCCCACTTTCCTCATACTAGTGAGATGCGACAAAGCAGAGATGTTGGAAAGAAATGCTGAAGAAACAGTAGGGATTTTTTGCACATATTTTGAAACATAAAATAATTCAAGAGTATAAGGATACGATTTATAGTCAAGTGCATTAGATGTTTATTACCAACTGAGCCACTGGGCACATTTGGTAATACAGGGACAGAAAATAAGGGCAAAAGGGATGCTCTGCTGGGTCAGATCACCAGTCAGTCCATCCATCGCAGCACCATCGCTGATAGCAACACCAAGACAAGGTGCTATTTTAAGAGAGCAAATGAGCCCAGTCACTTTCTGAGATGGAGCCTCCCACTTTGTGGACATCCACACTGTTCTGCTGGGGATGTCAGGGGGTACATTCCTGCCTGTTCTGTTTAGTATCTGCTTATGGACTCACTATTCACATATTTGCCCACTCCCTTTTTGAGTCTGCTGGTACAACATGCTTCCAGAACCTGCTATGGCAGTAAATTCCTGAAGTTCATGACTCGCTGTGTGACCGTGTTTGCTCCAGGCTTCTTCTATACTCCATGGAGAGAAACGGAAAACTCTAGATTGCAATTTCTCTTACGTTAATGTAGATGGGTAAAACTGGTCAGAATTATCATGCCTTAAAAGCATCTCCACTGAGCACACAGGGAGTATAATCTAACTAGTCCAGATGTGTGTAGAACGCAAACATCTAAAGTAAAGTGAGATGAATCACACCCTTTTCCAATTTAAAGTATATAGTTTAGCACAGTTTAATTAAATGTACTTAATAGACATATATAAAGTAAGAGAAGTTTATTGCCACTCTGAGAGTGCTGCCTCCATAATCCCTCCTTTCAGGGACTACTCAGTGCTGCAGGAGAAAAATGGGAATTAAAGTAGAGTCCTTCCACAAGACTGATCTACTGCAGACCAGGATTAGTTCTGCTAATTGTGAACCTCCCTAAATCCCTGCACGATGATGACTAATCAACTGCTGTGTTTTCATTGTGGACCCAACGAAGGATTTCATGTAAAAGTATGAAACATTCTGAGCAAGGCACTGGAAATGCTTTATTAAACGACACAATATTCCAGGATACGGTGATGAGTCATATTACTGTGTACAAAGAATTCTGACTTCAGAAAATGTCCACAGAATTACAAAAAATATCTTACTGAAAAAAAGTCATTACTATCTTTATGATCCTGTATCTACTATCTGGCAGAGATTAGGAAAGCTAGATTATAAAATTAAGAAGATCCTCAAGGGCATCATAGATTTCATAGATTTCATAGATTTCTAGGTTGGAAAAGACCTTAGAGATCATCGAGTCCAACCATCCCTAATCCCCATTAAACCATATCCTCAAGTAGATCATCCACCCTATTCTTAAACACATCCAGGGATAGGGACTCAACCACCTCCCTGGGCAGCCTATTCCAGTGGCTGACAACCCTTTCAGAGAAAAAATACTTCCTAACATCCAACCTGAATCTCCCCTGACTAAGCTTATGTCCATTTCCTCTTGTTCTATCACCCATCACTAATGTAAAGAGACCTTCCCCTACCTCCCCACCATCTTTTCTCAAGTATTTATAGGCTGTAATCAGGTCTCCCCTCAGCCTCCTCTTCTCCAGGCTAAACAGCCCCAACTCCCTCAGCCTCTCCTCATAAGTTTTATTTTCCAGCCCCTTGACCAGTTTAGTCGCCCTTCTTTGGACTCGCTCCAGGATGAGCTCCTGGAGCTCTTAAAGCGAGGGGCCCAAAACTGGACACAATATTCCAGGTGCGGCCTCACCAGTGCCGAGTACAGGGGCAGGATCACTTCCCTGCTCCTGCTGGTCACACTATTCTTGATACGCGCCAGTATCCCATTGGCCTTTTTGGCCACCTGGGCACACTGCTGGCTCATATCAAGCCGGTAGTCAACCAACACCCCCAGGTCCTTCTCCGCCAGGCAGCTCTCCAGCCACTCTTCCCCGAGCCTATAGCGATGCTTGGGGTTTTTATACCCCAAGTGAAGGACTCTGCACTTGGCCTTATTAAAGCTCATGCCATTGGCCTCAGCCCAACGATCCAGTCTGTTCAAATCCCTCTGAAGGGCCTCCCTACCCTCGAGCAGATCGACACAGCCTCCCAGCTTGGTGTCGTCCGCAAATTTACTGAGGGTACATTCAATCTCCTCATCCAGGTCATTGATAAAGATGTTAAACAGAACTGGACCCAGCACTGAGCCCTGGGGAACCCCACTGGTGACCGGCCTCCAGCCAGATTTAGCCCCATTTACCACCACTCTTTGGGCCCGGCCATCCAGCCAGTTTTTAACCCAAAGGAGGGTGTGCCTATCCAGGCCAGCAGTTACCAGTTTCTCAACCAGAACACTATGAGAAACTGTATCAAAGGCTTTACTGAGGTCAAGGAAAACTACATCCACAGCCCTTCCCTCGTCAACTAGGCGGGTCACCCTGTCATAGAAGGTGATCAGGTTTGATCAGGTTCAACCCTCTGCTGCTATGGGCATATATACAGAATCATAGAATATCTCAAGATGGAAGGGACCCATAGGATCATCAAGTCCAACTCCCTGCTCCTTGCAAGACTACCTAAAACTAAACCACATGACTAAGTGCATCATCCAGATGTTCCTTGAACTCAGACAGGCTCGGTGCTGTGACCACTTCCCTGGGGAGCCTGTTCCAGTGACCAGCCACCCTCTCTGTGAAGAGAAGAACCTTCTCCTAATCCAATCTGGACTTTCCCTCATGCAGCTTCCTTCCATTTCCTTGTGTCCTATTGCTGGTCACCAGAGAGAGGAGATCAGCATCTCCCCCTCCACTGCACACCTTGAGGAAGACGTAGACTGTGATTAGGTCACCCCTCAGTGTTCTGTTCTCCAAGCTGAACAAACCAAGTGACAGCTGCTCCTCGTAAATCTTGCCCGCAAGACCTTTCACCATCTTAGTCACCCTCCTCTAGACACACTCTGATAGCTTGATGTCCTTCTTATATTGAGGCACCCAAAACTGCACACAGTACTCGAAGTGGGGCAGCACCAGTGCAGCGCAGAGTGGAACAATCACCTCCCTCAACCAGCTAGCTATGCTGTGCTTGATGCATCCCAGGACACAGCTGGCCCTTTTGGCTGCCAGGGCACACCGTTGACTCATATTCCACTTGCCATCAACCCAAACCCCCAGTGAGGGTATGGCACAATCCTATTTATAACCTGATCCAGATTCACTTTAACATTGGCTAGGTATTTTGTTCATACTATTCTCTCTGGAAGACTACTGCAGAATCACACTTCGCAAATGGTTTCCATTCTTCCTGATTTTCAGGTTAAATTTATTCATGTTCAGTCTAAACACTTTGGTTCTTGCATCAAAACTTTCCCTGGATTTAGACAGTTATTTTCCTTCACTTGTTTCTACCATCAATCGATTTATAGACAGCAAGTATATCCTTTCCCAGTGTTCCTGCTCAGGTAAATCAGCCATCTTCTAGTAAGGTAATTCCTCATCTCTGCTGGAAGCATCACCTGATACAGACTAGAAATAAATGTGTCTTTGTCACAGCTGGATTATTTTGGCATCTGATGGTCATGCTGTGATCAGCAAGTTCTCATTTTATGGAAAAAAAATTTTGAGTCTTTCTGTTCATCTGTTTATTATCCTGATCATCCTTTGCACTGGCGCTGTTTCCTCAGGTTTAGCTCATGCTCTAATTAGAGCAATCCTAGTCTGTGCCAAAGCATGGGAGTTAAAACACATTAAAAAGTTCAGCCTGATGCTTCGACTTTCAGTGCAACTTACTATGATATTTGCTTTAGTAATTTCCTAGCTACTGCTGAAAATTTCCTTCCTCTTGAACTGAAACAGTAGTTCTCCATGAGCCACCATTTCAATTCTCCTACTGAAAATACAGATTGATTAGGTTTATCATATTTTCTTTTTCTAGATAATCAGTTATCACAGAAAGCTATCAGATGGGCCTGGCTTGACTTTGATACTGTAAATTCACAGTCTTTTGTGTCCATTGCACCTGTAGTTATTTACATTCATCTAACCCTCATCCTCATTCACCTTTCCCGTCTATGAATCTCAGTGCTCAAAATGACTCTTCTTGATAGATCAGACAAAAAGCATTAATTGATTTGAGAAGTACATTTTTTTTTAATCTTATCTTCTTCCCCACTGCCTGATGGCTGTATGACTTTCCTTAGGTAATTGAAGGATATCTTGTGATCTGTTTTAAAATAATGAGGTTTTTTATTTCTAAGACTTAATGCACATTTTAAATTTTCTGCTTATCACAGTCAGTAAATACCTATTGTACTACTTAAATTGAAATGAGGTTCAGTAACTTCCTTGGAGAAAATAATGGGGCCCTAAAGGAAAGAGACATCTTTTGCTTCCAGACAGAGGGAGACTGTGACAACTAGTACATGGTTTGCATTTGCATATCAGTTCCAACTAGGGGGGGAAAGACTGTGTTAATTTTAAGTTTTTAACTTCTTTTCATGTTTTAAACTACATTTTCCAAGGACTGCTCTCCTTACATTTTTGGAAAAGGCATGAAATACTTTCATTATACTTCAACAGTCATGATGGGTCAGTGGTAGCTGACTGGCAAAAGGGAGAAAGAGCCACAGCATGGGGCTACTCCATGCCCATGAGAACTTCCATGGGACACCATGGCCATTTGCTTGCTCTGGCTTTACAGGACCAAGCTGGTGCTGTTGACCACCCTTGCAGGCCAGGACTGCACTGACGTGCATCAGCTGTTTCACTACGAGAAGATTCAGCTCAGTGCTCAGGAAAATCAGGGGAGAGCATAAGATACCGGGTTTCCCCACAGATATTACATGTCTGAAATAGGCGAGATTATGGCAAAATTTGCATATGATCTAGACTGTATGTCAGAGTCCACCATCTGAGAAATCAGAGGAACACAAAGTATCTCAAGCCAATTTTTGAACTAGTCCTTCAGTACTCCCTTCCTCTGTCATCTCTCTCACCTCTCACCACCCTCATTTGACTAAGTGTAAAAGTCTGGGTTTGAGTTTGTCACCACAGGTTTTGTCTATACCCCCCAGACAGAAATTAGACAATTAATTTTTTTTTTTTTTTGGTCTTAGGATGAGAGACATCGTGTTCACTTCTCTCCATTACCTGGACAAGTACTCTAGGATGGCAAGCTCAAATGTAAATGTCTCTGCTGAACACGTCTAAAATTAAGCGTGATTGCTCTCCCCTGCGTTTACTTCCACAGCCTGCATTGTTCTACTGTAATGAAGCATCTACCTAGCAAAGCACATACACTGCATTCCTCCATCTTCATCCACCCATCACCAGCCCTGATACAGCACTGTTGTATCACTCTTGAGCTCCTGGTCTACCACTTCAAATTATACGGCTCTAAGCCAAAGACTTGCAAACAGCCAAGGACAGCTTAGTCCACATCTTCACTCACTAGTTGTGGTGCAGAGCCAAAGTACACACAGCTACAGCCCTGGTCAGCCCAGAGGACAGCTGGCTTAGAGCTGGAGAACAAGCCCTAGATGCTCTTCTCCCTGAGATCACTGGGAATGCTGCCAAGCCACTTTAAGAGAAGTATCTTTACACTACACAGCTTTTTATAATGGTTTTTGAAAAGCCAACTATTGAAGGACCAAGCAGATGCCAAACTGTGTCTCAGAGCTGATGCAAACACTGCCTACAAGACTGCACAATGACACTGCTAAACTGTGGGGCAGGAGTAATTTTCCATGCTACAGCCTCACTCACACTAGCAAAATGCCCTGCTGCTGACAGCCATGACTCAGGGTGGACATGAACCCCGGGTCATTTAACATTGTTTTTTCAGCTGTTGGATAAATATAATTTGTTATTGATAATCTTTTCAGGGTGAACACTGTCCCAGTGGCACCCAGTGCCAATACCAACAAATTAGTTTCATGCTATACACAAAGGTGAACGTGGAGACTGCAGGCTCTAATCCCCATCCAAATCCAACTCTCCTATTAGCACCATGAAGTGGAGCTTGAGAGCTGGTGGCCAACTGACACCAAAACAGACCATTTCTGTGTCGGTCGCCTCCACCCTTGATTAGACATACTGGTTTTTCTTGCATGCTCTCCTGTGTCCTCAATCTGGAGGACACAAGCTGATAAAAATATTACTTGCATAATTTCACAAACTACTCTTCAGTTAACCCATCCAT
This sequence comes from Tauraco erythrolophus, assembly GCF_009769465.1. Classification (NCBI taxonomy): domain Eukaryota; kingdom Metazoa; phylum Chordata; class Aves; order Musophagiformes; family Musophagidae; genus Tauraco; species Tauraco erythrolophus. The sequence goes on from NC_141465.1 coordinate 111,316,374, forward strand.
TTCACAGTCAGCAAAGCAAAGATAATTTTTTCATCTAGAAAAGGTGTTTATCTGTACCCAAACTACCATGTTATGCTACAGGTCTGTCATGTTAAGAGGTCAAAAGACCGGTCTATCAGCGCCCCAAGTCAGAGCGTGGGACTCAACACCAATAGACGAGCAGACAACTTTGGCTAGTATACCGGCTTCCCCAAATGCCACAAGACCCTTGGGTCTGACTCCTCCTGCCCTCCCTTGGCAGCCACAGTTAGTCAGAGGGTGATTCATAGAATCATAGAATGGTTTGGGTTGGAAGGGACCTTAAAGATCATCTAGTTCCAACCCCCCTGCCATGGGCAGGGAAACCCTCCACTACACCAGGTTGCCCAAAGCCTCATCCAACCTGGCCTTGAACACTTCCCGGGATGGGGCATCCACAACTTCTCTGGGCAACCTGTTCCACTGCCCACCTATAGGTCAACAGCAGCAGTACTATGGCCCAAACTCCTTATAAAAAATAACTTTGGTTAGTATACCGGTTTTCCTAAATGCGACAAGGCCCCTGGGTTCGACTCCTCCGCCCTCCCTCGGCAGCCACAGTTAGTTGGAGGGTGATTTGCCCCCCTATAGGTCAACAGCAGTAGTACTATGGCCCAACCTCCGTATAATAATAAGGGCAAAAGTTTCTGGAAACTTATATATATAATTTTATTTGTGACAGGATATAGACTCAAAGACAGCTGGTGATAGTGACTGACTACAAAAACAACTTTAATTAAAATACTGCAGTGATAATATAGAACTATTACTGATCAGTGATAATACTCGATAGCTAGCAAGGTGTTAGTAACTAAGTGCGCATAACACAGAGCTCTTACCCAACAGGCGTCCCTGTGGGGGGGGGAGAAGAGAGGTTCAGCCCGACGACTGATACCAGACGTTTCGATGGAGGGGCTTCTCCCTAACATCCCCTTTGTCCTTTGCCATTTTATAACTTTTTCATTTCTTTTAGGTGGAGCTCGAGTGACTCTAGTCATACATACCTTTTATTAGGATTGGTGTAAATTTGTCTCGTGAGGGGAGGTCGCAGCTCAGAGGCGGGTAGCCTTCGAGGTGGGGGTGTGATTTAGTAGCTAAAGGACACGATTTCACCATCACTGCTGAGGCAGCAGTTGTGATTCATCTTCCTTGATGGCAATTACATGGTTATCTTCACCAGGCATCCCTTATCCCTGATAACAGGGATTAGCCGTGATACCTCCGTACCCCTCTACTCCCCATTTCAAGGGTATTACGTAGGCCTTGTTTGATCCTGGGAGCAGCAACTGTGTCTCAGCTCAGAGCTGCTCTGATATTACAGAGATGTAAGCTGAACTTCGGGGGACAATATTCTCTCATTCCCCTCCAATTTCAGTTATTTTCCCACAGGTCCAACAATCTACATTGCTTTTCAGCATTTACATCAGCAGTGTCATTCCACTAGTGCAGAACTGCAGCGGTTTCATTGGACACACTCCAGAATGACACCTACAGCCTATCTGTCTTCTGGACATATTTTAGCCTTTAAAGATTTTGAGACACAAAACTGAGGCTTTGGGCTGGTGCTTCCCAAACCTATGTACAGTTACTGCACAAAACAATAGTGAGTTATTCAGTGGTGGGGTCGATAATTAATCTTACCAGAAACACAATGTGGGGACTGAGGAAGTAATGTTTTCTTACACTTGTAGAAGAGTAATAGTAGAATATAAGAATCACTGCAATGGGTCAGGCTGTCCAATCCATCTCAGTGTCATTGAAGCAGTTCCAGAATAAAGTGCTTCAGAGAAAAATATTCAACTGCTTGCACCAGCTGCTCAAAAATCTGAAATTGTTTTATTACACAATCAGTGATGTAACAGAAAAGCTGAGTCTGTCTGGCAATTTTTTGGGCAGCTGTCACTGCTAATGTTTCTCTCAGGATCAATGTCAATGTTCATGTCACAGGCAGCCTTGTTCTCTGATAGTTACCTGTTTAGTTTGGTAAATTACTCTATGGATTTGACATACCAATTGACTCCCTTGTCTTGTGTACTTCCAATATAACTTTTTCCCCTAGATGTTTAAATAACTCAGTAGGCATTTCTACGTGGTCTTGGGTCTACGAAATGCTTGTGCCCCACAAGTCTGTTTCCAGACCCTCCAGGTCCATTGCCACATTGAGAATATGCTGCTCCGATGTATGTTTGATCCTTCTCAATTACTCACTCTTTGAAGTTCACTCTTCCATACTTGCTTCATTCCTTAAAATATTGCTCCAGAAGCACTCCCACAAAATGAACAGTCCCTCAGCAAAAAATGGAAAGCAGATACATAGATTATCAGGTGTAGTTGCCTCCAATAGTGTAGCAAGCTTTTAGCCCCAAACATTACACAGTAATATCCACTGTATGTCCCCTTTTTCCCATGTTCACGGCATTGTGAGTCACAAAACAAATCCCAAGATCTTTAACACAAGAAAAAACACCCAAACGCTCCAAACATCACAATGGGCCACAGGAATAAACCAAAAAATAACAAAGATTCTTATCAGAATCCTAAACTCTTGCAACAGAAAGCAAATTATTTAGCTAAAATGTCTTAATGAACCTGGCCACCTTCCACAGCACAGAGGGAAAAAAGAGGCCCAACGAGGAACTTCACTGTTCCTTGACAATATAAATTCCTTCCTGACCACCAGTTCAGAGCCCCCAAAACCAGATCCCACAGGCCAGCACCAATATCTCATTCATACCTATGCTCACCTTCTCCAGCTTCTATAAACCTATTCCAGATTACCAATTATACAGGAAACATTCCTCTCCAGAAGGGTCCAACTTGGGCAAAGTGGGATCTGACCCGTGTAGCTCAGGGTTCTTGCCTTTCATGGCTCAGCATTACAAAGCCAATTCTATAACCATTTCACCACCAGCCCATTTTGAAGTGGTCTCTATTCATTACCATAAGCTGGGCTACGGAAAAGCGCTGTTTCTGAGCTGCTCTGCACCACAGTTTGCAGGTTCTAACATCCAGACTCAGAATGACTGTGCCAATTTGATGCTGCTCTTATTAGAAATCCCCCCACTTTTAAGCAACCACCTCCTTCAAGTACCACTTTTCTTTTTACCAGAAATGGGAAAGAGGACCGGGATAAATGACTGGATAATTACAGTTTCTCACAGAAGTGACACAAGCAGCCCAGCTACAAATACGAGACACAGAGTAACCATTAGGGTGCAAGAATTCTGTCCTGACAGCCCTCAGACTATTTTATTTCTTTCATCAAAGACTAAAAGGCATCAATTTGCAGCTTCAAGAAGTCACATATTGCAGCAGGTTATACAGCAATTTCACAAGGGTAAACTGACCCAATTTGAAGCAGCAGGCACTCATCCAATGAAAGAATACAGAAGGCAGTGTGCAAAATGACTGACTGACTCACTATATCAAAATGGAATTTTTCAATATCACGTCAAAATGGAAAACCAAGAATTAAGTAAAAATAAAAAGACTGATTTTTATTTCTCCTAGTTCTGAACTTTTTCTGGGAGATTGCAGTCTCTCTCTCAAGTATTTCAATTTCAATGAATTGGCAAAATCCAGTTTCACAGATTCTAGATGTTGCTGACTTGCTCTGATTACATTATATTCCTTCGTGAAAACAGGAGGTATTAGAATCTGAGAAAAAGCCAGCTGATACGACAAGGGGGGGTAGTAATCACAGCTAACTATGAAGAAGAAAAAGAGGGATTTTTTTGTACTACCAAGCATATTATTACAACACAAAACTGCAGCTGAATCATATTCCCACAGCTCTGCTCCTTGCCCTGCTTGGTATACCCCAATATTGCCTTCTCATTCAAAACAAGAGGCATGTTCATGGCTGGAGAGGAAAGCAGCATGATCAACTGAGTTCAAGAGCTCCTTCAGTGCACCTCCAAGGTCCTACACTTCACATGACAGAGGTGCTACTTGAATATGGGAATGCACATTTTCTTCCAGTTAAGAGGAACACATCTGTTCATCTTGTCAATTTACTCAACTGCTTGAAAGCGACAGGATTCTCAAAAAAGCTTAAGGAAAATTCAATTCTCACTTGTTTTTCTTCAGCTCCTCTGAGAAACCCAGCCCTACTGTAGCATCTTTCCTTCTTTCTTTTGTAGGCTGCTCACTGTGTCCCATTCCCAGTGCTGGTGGTAATGTGAGGACAGCAAGTGGAACCATAAACCAAGACAGACTTGGAATTAGGCACCATCACTGTGAAGCATGGTTTGTGATTTCATTAAATCACCAGCCAGCTTCCTCAAAAAAAATCATATGACATTTTTAAAGAAAAATTAATAGGAGAACAACTTATCTTTGGGAGACTCCAGGCCATCTCATTTCATGTCATGTTTAATTTTCAATGCTAAACATACACACAAAAATGCAATATTGTCTCATAAACCCAGCTCCTGCATTCCCACTCACAGCCAGTCACCCCCACATCTCACTAGCTCCTCATGCATTGTCCATTTTCCTAAAACTCCTCTTTTCTATCACCTCATGTTTCATTATGACTCTTTCTAGCCTGGATTTTGCCTCCTGATGGAACATGTTAACAGCCAATGGCCACTCTGTTGTGGTGGCCCTTCTCTCTGCAAACACTGCTTGTACCCAAGTTAGCATTGTACTATGACAGGAAAAGGAATGAAGAATGAAACGGGTATTACGAAGAACATGTCATCACTATACAGTCAGGAGCCAGTTGAACTTTCATTTCAAACCTGAGGTCCAAATTATTGAACTGATTTTGAAGCAAAATGTTATTACTTATGAAACACAAAACAAAAAAAAATAATCACTCAGCCTGACAATGCAATATATTCCCAACCTACTTTCTCAAAGGAAAATAAATGCTGCATAATTCTACCATCTCAATATATATTTGAGTTAAGGAACCACAGTTAGAATAATTAATCAATAACTACATTAAACGTTTGCCTGCAGCAAAAATAAGATTATTTCTTAAAATGCTGAAAGTTAAATAAACAAATTGAGTAAACTTTGCCCTCAGCTTTGAAAAACAACTGGCCCAGAGGAGGTACTACATATACAAAAGAACAAGAAAAAAGCTGACTGAGAAAAGGCACTGGAAAATCAGTGAACTCTTATTAGAATGTGTGACCAACAACTACAAGTCTGTCCTCTCTCCCCACCTGACCATTTGATGTCTTTTCTAGAAACAGGATCAAAACAAACGGATGCTACTGTCTTCCTAACTGTAAAGAAAATAGCCTGTAAAATATAATCCCAGTGGTGCCTACATTTTCTAGCCTTTAGTAAGGGCATTAAACTGATTAACCTACAAAAGGATTCCTGGGTTGACTTTTGGACTCACAAAATAACAAGGCATTTCCATAGTATAATCTCTCCTGGCCAATTTTAAACCATACAGCTGTCTTCAGAGATGTGCTAAACTCACTAAAACCGAAGTCAAAGCTCAACCATTATCCTTAGACCCAAAGTGCAAGTAACAAAATTGTAACATGCAGACTAGAGTGACAGTCCACTGGAAATGTGCATGGCTGCCATCAGCTCACCCTCTTGCTGAAGAGCATGTCGCAGGGTGGCTTGCAGCACTCCCCACCTTTCAGCATCCCAGGCTGGGCAGATCCTGAGATGTGCAAAAGGCCCTGTGCATCCCATCACGCAGAAGTCACAGAGCCCTGTCTGCCCGGTGGCCCTGGAACCACCCGTGGTCCCAGTCCCTTGGTTCCTACACCAGCTGTTGTAAGCAGCATCTGTAAAAGATTTCAGTAACTGGGAGAATTTAGCATATGGGTTTTTTTTCAGAATCAAAACAAAGCTAAACTTTAAACTTTTGCAGTTTTCCATAACAAAGAACGCTCTCTCTTTTCAGACTAAATACACATTAAAATGAAGCAACGCAAATACACTTCAATGTGTTCAAATCCAGAGATTCTTCAATTGCTTTGTCTCACTCCAGTGTGCATCTATAAGTACCCTCCCTGCCAATTCTCCAGGGAGATACACCACAAACTTAACAGGCCAGGCTTCTTAGGAGTGTTTTGTGCTCTCAGAGTAGTGTTGAAGCTGTCGCAGCAAGCCAGAAGTTGCTGTCACTAATACCCTCAACAAACTGTTTACTGGTAATACAGATTGTATTTCATTTTTCTTTCTATTGAGCTACGTTCTCAGAGTTTAAATTATGCTAGGTATCATTCTGCCACAAATTTGCAAGCAAAGAGGAAGAATACAGGTTTACAAGTCCTGCCACCTCCACTGCCACCAAAAGCATCAAGAGTCTCTTTTCTAAAGCTGCTCTTTAAAATAAAATTTTTGTTCCTACCGTTAACACTGAAAAGCCATTCCAGAAACTCTTTCCTCCAAGGGCTATCGATGACTTCTAATATAGCAGCCAATCTAATTTTACTGATACTGAATTTTTATCCTTTTTTGTGTGCGCACATATTGTCCTTTAACTCTAAAATTTTCTTCCTATACTTGATATTTATACCCAGGAGTACTTATTGAGAGCACTGGTGTTAATTTAATTCTTCCCCTTCCTTGGTATCTTTTGTCTCATACTCATCCTGAAGGCTCCAGTTCCTTGCTACAGCCAATATCCCTTTCTCCTCTTGTGCTTGTGTTACCCTCCCTTCTTGACAACTCGCCTTCCCCTTCTGCTGGCACATTTTCTCTCAAGTGCTGTTAGTTCAGTTCTTATTCCAGAAGCCAGTCTCTTCGTTCATGTTTCATTCATGGTCATATTCCAGAGGTCACCTTCTCCCTCAGAGATCTGTCCAGTCTTCATTTCAGTAATTTCCTAAACATCCTGACATGTTTTCCACAACCTTATTCTTCTGTTCCATCATATTCTCAGATTTAATCTAAAATCAGCACCCACAATTTTACCTGAGACACTTTTCTTCAAGCTTGGGCAGGCAAATGTTCAAGCATGAGTAGTTTTTATTTAGTACTTAAAATAAATAACATACATCCTATAATTTCTACAACCTGTCATCATTGTATGTGGAGGTCAACTCCCCTACTTCTTCAGAAGTACTTCTCGATTATTTCTTCTTCCTTATTTTTACTGTCATGGAAAGGAAGAAGAAAATCTCCTTGTGTACATTTCTTTACTGGCAAGTCTCTACAAGCAGGCTACTTTGATTGCTGGCTTCTTGTTTTTTTTAAAACTTTGCCAAGATCAGCCTTGCACCTTCAGATTAAGTTCAGCAGTTTAACTGCTCATCAGCAACAACCAAACAGACAAATCACACCCTCAGTTGCAAGGATTAGCAAACAGCCCTCAAACTCTGCCAGCTACTGACTGCAAACCACAAGACACCACAAACTGGAGCTAAGCAAACTACAGAGCATCCACATGCATGTGTCATTCTTTCCTGTTCCTCCTAACGTACGAAAGGTATGTATCACAGCCACCAAAAACAGTTGAAATGCAACATCTCCAAATGCCCACACCCCGCACTGCTCTCTCTTCACTGTCCTAACGGTCGCTGCTTGCCAACAGTACTACCAGCTGTACAGACATATTCACTGCTTTCGTCCAGTTGAAGAAATACTGAAAAACAGCAGAAAAAATGTTTGTTCCCCAAGAAAGGGGAAGGAGATGTTCCTGGGAAAGAGATGCTGTTACTCAGAGTCAATAAATGCGAGGAACAAAGCTAAGGTAATTGCCCAAGAAACTGAGAGAGTCCCATTCTGATTTGACTTCTGTGAAAGCAAGAGAGATCAGCATTTGACCACCTAGAAGGTGGACATACAATGAGTGAAGCAATTTTCTTACATCACAGAGCATTTCTTCCTCACAGAAGATGACACTTTCAACAGAAAAGACTCTCTCTGCACTTTCACTTGCTGACGGTTACTGAATGGAGGTTTCTACTTGACTTGTCATGGGAAAAGCTCTTAAGAGCTCCTTGCCTTCGATCAAAAGGGAAAGGCAGGGACTAAACAATGGTGAACTATCATAAATTAAAATATACCTTTCATTTTGAAAAAAAAAACCAAGGGGAAATGGCTTTAAACTGGAAGAGGGTAGATTTCAATTCGCTTTACGGAAGAAATTCTTCTGTCTGAGGGTGATGAGGCACTGGCACAGGTTGTCCAGGGAAGCTATGGATGTCTCATCCCTGGAAGTGTTCAAGGCCAGGTTGGATGAGGCTTTGACCAACCTGATCTACTGGAAGGTGTCCCTGTCCATGGCAGAGGGGTTGGAACCAGATGATCTTTAAGGTCCCTTCCAACCCAAGCCATTCTATGATTTTCCAGGTCCCAATGATATCCTTAAGCAGAAGTAGGAATTATGTCCATCAACTACCTTAAGTACTGGAACCTTTCCCTAGAAGCAAGATGAGATGGAAACTGGAAAAGTTCGTCATACAAAAGAATGCACGGTAACACGAGTCCTTCCACACACTTCACTTTGGATCTCCGAAAACTGTAACAAATACAGGGGGAAATGGCAAGGGGAAAGCTCCATATTCTATCTTTGGAGCTAATTTTAATAAAATGCGTATCCTTGAAATCCAAACTCCTCTGTTGATGGCGTTTTAAAGTAAAACTCAATTTATTTTTTTCTTTTAAAGATTAAAGTTTGAGAAAGGTACACCATAGCTTCTAATATAATTTGTGAAGATAGTATAACCATCCGCAGCTACTGGCACAGAAAACTGCAGTATCAGATTCGAATTCGCCCTATGGTTTGACTGCACTTGTCATCTCTGACATTTAAAAGATACCTGATTCAAATGATTAGTGATTAGAATAATCACTACTGCAACAAATTCTTTACAAATATATACTATCCAGCTGATACTCGAAACCAGAAACAGAACCAACTTCTTCTTTGTCCTCCTTTGAATCGTCTTAAGAAAGCAAGAATAGGAAAAAAAAAAAATACCATTACTTACTAATTATTAATTATTTTTTCCTAAAAATTCTGTATGCCTTCACAACTATGATGAGCCATGTTACTTTCACAAAAAGCCAAAATCACTCCATTTGCACAGAGTGAAAGTTTGAAGGCTGTCTGAACTTGGAAAGAAAAAATATGCACTGAGAAAAGATCATTCTCCTATGCTGGAATTACTGATACTTTATTAGGTTTAGCACTGAAGGTCAACAAAAGAGTACTTACCTTTTGTTTTGGAAATCGTTTTGGAAGGGAAATCAGTCTGTTGCTACGTGACTGGTTTCCAGGCAGCAATTCCACTCACTTCTTCAGGGGAACAATGTGTTCTTCTGTTTCTGCAAATGCTGTCTATATTGAGTAAATCCAAGTATAATCGACTCAGACAATATACTGTGAACTAGTAATGAAAAAATGCATTTGCAAAAACCAGAACATAATACAATGACCCCTCTCAACTCCCCTCTGGAGAAAGAGATGCATCATACATACGACAGATCGCTGGCATTACATTTTCTGACTGTTGACTCGAGAGAATGCCAACTTTTATGAACTATACTTGAGACATTCAATTTATTTTGTGAATAAACGTGTACAGCTTCCTCCATTTCTTCCCATGTTTGAAGGGCTTAGACATATCAAAAGAGACAAGTGTCAGTGGAAATACCATAAAAGGGTGAAGTTTTCACCGAATACTGATCAACATCCCTCAATAACAAGCCAAGGACACATCCATAAAATGTTTTTTCTGACAAGTTTTTTTAAACTATTTTTATTTCCTCCTTATAAAAAGCGTCTCTTACTCTGTCCAGTTAGCATCTGTTATGACTCACTTGTGGAAGTTCAGAAAAACAAAAGGTAATTAAAAAACTCAGTACAATAGGATAAATCCATTCAAGCTAAATTTAAACATCATTATTCAGATCAGACCTCATTGCCCTGTTTTCACCAGCCCTGAACTGAACAACCTGAATTGAATCAAACTCTTATTTGATTATTTATTCAGATAATAAATAACTCACTCAGAAAGACAGAGCTCAAAATCCACATTTATATCTGTTGAATTTTAAAGAACTTAAAGGAAATGATTTAGTCTTTTAATGTCATTAGCATCCAGTAAAATAAATTAGTGGACATCAGCTTTCACTAGCTATTAAGTTTTCCACTTATGAGAGTCTTTGGTTTGAATAAATGCAGAAAGAAGATGCTTAAAACTGCACATTTTAAATAAGGAAAAAAAAGTCAGAAAACATGCATATTAAGAGTTAGTCTGCTCATTTGCTAAGAACCAAACATTTATGACAACACATTTTATCTTTTAGAAAAACAAACATGTTCTGCAAGCTCAATTTCCCTGGGGGGAAAAAAAAAAAAAAAGAAAAGCTACAATAATGTCACCAAGAAGGAAAAAGGATTAGGAAGAAACCTGGGACCAGACCTTTTGGGCAATGACGTAAGACATAAGCAGCAAAAGGTTAAGCAGCTGAAAGGCGTGTTTTTGCGTGAGATGACACAAGCACATCTTTTCTGGTGGGGCTGTGAGGACTGCGTCTCCCAGAAGCACTGTCTGGTGCTGCACATATCCTCCAGGTTCTGTGATGAAGCGGTACCACTGTACAGCCTTCTCATCCAAATCAAGGCTGCATGTGCTCCTCAGAACAACTGACCAAACCCACCTACAAAATTTACATGCAACCTACAGACACACATTAAAGAACATTATTCAACTTGCAAAGTCAATCACTCAAGAATTATGTAAGAGAAGAATTTAATTTGCATGTGGAAATGTTAAGTCACTCCCCACCATATGCAGTATAACTTAATCTTTCATTACATGACTACATAGACTTTCTCTGTGGCTACCAGGCTGTGTAGTGAAAGAAGCCATACTCTGTAGCTTCCTACTTCATTGCTTGCACAAGTCGAAAGGTCTAATATCAATAAACTATGGAGATGTAAGAAGGAAAAGGAGGATCTCAGTGTCAAAGCCGTTCACTTCTCTGTCCTGAAGAGTCAGGCTCTATCTCTAAAGACTCCAGCGTGGAGGAGTCAGGGCTGGGAGCTCTTCGGCATAAACTGCACGTCCCTTATATTCTCTGTAGGTGACTTGAGATTTTGGGATCTGACTTGTAGAAGAGCTGAAAGTGTAATATGACTGACCAATATTCTACAAAGATCACATGCCAGGAAGAGGATACTAACAGTGGACACTTTCACTCTTCATTGCATCTGTGTTTCAGTTCCTCATTCATTAAATGTGGAAAAAATGACATCTTGCTGCCTTACATGGCTGTGTAAAAAGAAACGTCCACTAATTGTGAAAACCCTGAACGACAATCACTAGGACAAAACTAATCCTGAGGTTCTGTTACTAAACCAAGAATTGGTAGACTTTCCTAGTTTAATTATACTTTTTACATGGCATACGCAAGTCTGTGCCTTAGTTTCTCATTTGTTAAATAAAAAAACACCTTCCTTCTCCATAGGGCTTTTATGAAAACAAGTATATGCTTGAGATTATGAGGGACTCAGTTACCACTGTGATGCGGGATATAAATACTCAAGACAGACAGCGCTATGTAAAAGCCAAGGACAAAAGAGATGTTCGTCTTTATTTGTCTCTTCTCAGAGCCTGGTATTAATTCAGGTCTGAAGCAACAAATTCAACAAAGGGCAGAGGGGAGAACCACACAGAATACGAACTGACTCATTAACTGCCCATTTTGCACAGCAAAGGAGGGGCTTTAGGGAAAAAAAAAAAAAAAAGAAAAGTATCATCAACATTAAAACTCCACCTCAGTGAGCTAAGAGGTCAATGGCATGAGCTTTAATAAGGCCAAGTGCAGAGTCCTTCACTTGGGGTATAAAAACCCAAAGCATCGCTATAGGCTCGGGGAAGAGCGGCTGGAGAGCTGCCTGGCGGAGAAGGACCTGGGGGTGTTGGTTGACTACCGGCTTGATATGAGCCAGCAGTGTGCCCAGGTGGCCAAAATGGCCAATGGGATACTGGCGTGTATCAAGAATAGTGTGACCAGCAGGAGCAGGGAAGTGATCCTGCCCCTGTACTCGGCACTGGTGAGGCCGCACCTGGAATATTGTGTCCAGTTTTGGGCCCCTCGCTTTAAGTGAGATATTGAGCTCCTGGAGCGGGTCCAAAGAAGGGCCACTAAACTGGTCAAGGGGCTGGAAAATAAAACTTATGAGGAGCGGCTGAGGGAGTTGGGGCTGTTTAGCCTGCAGAAGAGGAGGCTGAGGGGAGACCTGATTACAGCCTACAAATACTTGAGAAAAGATGGTGGGAAGGTAGGGGAAGGGCTCTTTACATTAGTGTTGGGTGACAGACCAAGAGGAAATGGGTATAAGCTTAGTCAGGGGACATTCAGGTTGGATGTTAGGAAGTATTTCTTCTCTGAAACGGTTGTCAGCCACTGGAATAGGCTGCCCAGGGAGGTGGTTGAGTCCCCATCCCTGGATGTGTTTAAGAATAGGGTGGATGATCTACTTGGGGATATGGTTTAATGGGGATTAGGGATGGTTGGACTTGATGATCTCTAAGGTCTTTTCCAACCTAGAAATCTATGATATCTATGAAATCTAAGGATCCTTGGAGTTGAAGGATTCCAAGGTCTGACAACCTGAGTGCTCAAATTCACAGCTTTAATGAATTGTTTTGCATGGCATCTGTAGGAAGGCAGAGAAATGGAGCTTCTGTACCCTGGGTCCTGCACCACGGGCACCGAGCCAGCACCTCATCCCCTTGTGCGCAGCCCCACCGTCTTCACAGTAACTATGCAAAGTATAGAAAATAACTCACCACCAACTATTCAGTGACTGTATGAAAAGTGTAACAGTCATTGACAGGTGATGAAGCTTTGCTGCAAAATTTGGTGCTAATTCTGCAAGTGCTGAAATTTAGGAATAACTTTACCCACAAGCAGACTCACTTAGTTCAGTGAACTGTACAATCACAGTGTGAAACATGGTCAAGTACATCCTAAGGTACTAAATGAGGAGTTCAAAGGTTTCGGGACTAGGAATTTAATCTGAATTTTTACCTATATTTTCTCTTGACTTATTCGTAGCACTAAGCAATGCAAACGTAATACAGGAAAGGGAAAAAAAGGTTGAATAAGACGTCAGATGTTTTCTCTGTGTTCTCATCCCATATATGATACTCATTAGGATGTAACTCCTGCCGGTAAGTGTACACCGGGCCAAAGGGCATTAGCAGAGTTTGTACACGTGTTAAGGTACAACAGATCACACCATTCCAGTTAGACAGGCTGGATCCTTTCCCCTGTCACTGAAAGGATTTGTACACACTTTTGCTTAATTCTCCCTGAGAATCCACCACGTTTGCTTCCAGCAAACATTACAATCACAACATATAAAGATATACGGTATATCTTTCCGTACAGCAAAGTACTTATGCCACTTACTAGCCTAGCTTGGAAGCAGAGGGTCATTTTTCCCATAAAGTGTTCACATTGCCAAAAAACCCACCCTGTGTCAATAAAATCCCTCAGTATGACATTTCAGCCACCTCTACCATCTCCATTAATTCAGTAAGACTTTTTCTATCGAACGCATTAACTCTCTTTACAGTCTTACTAAGCACTTCCACAGTAACTTTAGGAAGCCAGTGTTGGACTGGCACAGCTGAATGCATCAACGCACCCACCCAGAACGGCATTCGCAAGCACTGGGCAGGATTGAACATTCCTGTAGAATACAGGGAGCGCTTTAACTCAGGGTGTTTCCACTACCTCGAAGTAACCAGACACAAAGTTCCTGCCTCCCACCTATGAGTCTCGCTGCCGTTAGCCCCTAAATCGGCAGCCCGCGCCATCAGGCACGTTGATGCTGTTTCCGCTCCAGCAGCCGACCAGGGAATGGGTCCACCAACAAGGCGGGCTGAGGGCAGCCTCCGCACCCTTCCCCTTGGCATGACCCGGGGGCCGAGGAGCCGTCGGGGGCCTCTTCCCACCACCCGCCATTTACCTGGAGCAGGTGGTGAGCCGCCCGGTAGCCGAGGCGCGGGCCTCCCCGTACGCCGGGCGGCAGCCGCCCCGTGCCGTAGCCGTGCCAGGCCACCACGTAGGGGTTGTCCATGGTCAGCCAGTAGCGCACCTGCCCGCCGAAATGCCGGAAGCAGAGCTCGGCGTAGTCGCGGAAGAGCTGGGGCAGGACGGGGCTCGCCCAGCCGCCGAAGGCGTCCTGCAGGCCCTGCGGCAGGTCCCAGTGGTAGAGGGTGACGACGGGCTCGACGCCCAGCTCCCGCAGGCGGCCCAGCAGCCGCCGGTAGTGCGCCAGCCCGGCGGGGTTGAGCGGCGCCGTGCCGTTGGGCAGCAGCCGCGCCCAGGACAGCGAGAAGCGGTAGTGGGAGACCCCCAGGCGCCGCAGCCCCTCGGCGTCGCGGAAGAGGTTGTTGTAGCTGTCGCTGGCCACGTCGCCGCCCGCCGGCCCCGGCGGGGCGGACCCCGGCGGCGTGGCCGGGCGGTGGGCGAAGGTGTCCCAGACCGAGGCGCCTTTGCCGCCCTGGCGCCAGCCGCCCTCCGTCTGGTAGGCGGCGCTGCCCGCCCCCCAGAGGAAGCCGTCGGGGAAAGTGTCGTGGAGGAAGAGCTGGTCCTGCGGGTAGGGCAGCCGGGCGAAGCGGGACCAAGTGCCCGCGCCCTTCCCCGGCGCCCCGAGCAGCGGCCGCCCCAGCAGCAGCAGCGGCGGCAGCAGCAGCGGCGGCAGCGGCGCGGCGGGTCTCATGCTCCCGGCGGGGCTCCGCGACAGCGGTTCCCTCCTCCCAGCCCCCCGCCGCCCCCTTTTATCTCACCTCACCCCTTCTCCCCCCCGCCCGCCCCCCAGTGGGCACGGCTATTAATAATTACCTCGGAGCTGCCGTCTGCATCCTTCCTGCCCGGCTCCCTCGGGGAGAGCTGCCTCCGGGGGCGAGATCCAGGGGGTGAGACGGCGCGGGCGGGGGGGAGAGGGCGGCAGCGGGGCGGGGGCTCCTCGGGAGAGCGGTGGATCGTGTGACCCCTTTGGGGTCGCCTGGCACAAACACACACACACACCTCCGGCCCCTTAAGAAGGAGGTCCCCGTTTGACGGGCGTCCGCACCTCGCCGCAGCGCCGGTGCCCCCCATCGGAGGCGGGACCCTCGCCGCTGCCCTGCACCCTTTCCCCGAAACGAAGGAGTCCACGGAAGGACTCGACGGCCGGATCCGTCCGCTGTGGGGAGCTGCGCGTAGCCCCCTTCACGCCCCCACCGCGCAGCGTCGCCGTCGGGGAGCCCGGGGTCGGCGGCAGCGGCCCCTGCGGTGGGGCCGGAGAGAGGGAGCGAATCCCGTGGCGGGGGGGGGAAAGGCGAGGAAATGAAAATTATTTTTTCTTCACGCAGTATTTCTCTTGTGCTACCTTGGCAAGAGATTTCGCGTCTGCGGTCTCTCATGCGACAGTAATTAAAGACAAACTCGTTGTCCAAGCACAACATATGCTCACACACATCCCCACACCCCCACGCCCCAGTAATTCGTGGACTGTCATCTCCCAGTAAAAACACTTTTCTAGAGTAGGAGGTTGGTGTATTTCATTGTTTACCACATGCAAAACAAGTTCCAATTAGAAATGCCTCATGGATCTCGGGGCGGGGGGGAAAAATGGAGCTATGTTTGATTACTGAGTTACACTTTTTAACCGATCGTGTGGGCGTGATCCATGGACCTCTCTTTAAAGGCAGGTCTCAGGCTGCGGTTCTCGTCTGCTTCGGACAAAACGATTTGACAAGGGCTGCACAGGGAGAACTGGCTCAACACGTCGCAAAAAACCTGGGCTTCAGGTGTGCGGACTCTAAAATGCGTTGGGATTTCTGCAAACAAAACGCACCTACTAGACAGGCTGTTAAGGACAGGGAGATGTTCCCAGGAGATAAAGTTGTTGTTTAACTACAGAATGAAGGCATTCAGATAATTTCATTTTATTTTTAGAAAATAAGCGCCCTCAGGGGAAAATTACAGGTAATTGCTAATAATGAGGCAATGGATTTAAATGCCAATTGTGATCGGCTGAAGATTTCCTCTACTGCACAGGATGGGGTCTCGCACCGCTCAAGTGCAGGCAGGGCTTTTGCTGTGCCTGTTTCTAGAACTTCCAGCTTCCACTTTTTCTGCACTGATTCAGTTCCGTTTCGGGTGTTGTTTTGCGCTGTTTTTAAAGCAGAAATGACAGATGTAACGGACAGGATTGTAGTTAGTCTTCCATTGGTGGCAATGAACTAATTCCTGTGTTAGAGGGGTGAAGCTCTGAACAGCCCAGGGGACCATGGCCACCCTTTCCTTAAGGGAGGAAGTTTTTGGGGCGGGAGTAGGGGGATGACAGTCCCAGAACCAGGGCTGGTCATCAGCTGCCAAGAGTTTGCTATACAGTCTGACAAGCTGCTGAAATTCCATTGCAGTCTAAGTAAATGACAACTTGAGCTTCAGCAAGGGAGCTACGGCAACAGGAAAAATGTCTTAGCATCACCTGGTAGTTACTTGCAGAAGCTGGAGATTAGTTGTTAAGTGCTCAGTGGCATTGCTGCAGTCGTCCCCGTCAAGGAGTGAAGAGCCAGGCTCCTGTTCAGCCCTGACCTGATTTCAGTGGAAGTGTAATGCCTTCACTGGAGCTCGCTGCCTAAGTGTTTTGAAAATCGGGATGTAGAGACATGTCTCAGAAATACCTTAGCATAAAACAGGGTGTTAGTGATGCCACATCCATTGCTGACATTTAAGGAAAAAAAAAATCTTTGGCTATCAGGGGACACAAGAGATTTTAAAATATATTTTGGTACGTTTTCTTTCATTTGCTAATTATTAACTAAAACCTAGATCAATCCTATTTGCACTTAGGGAGCACCTACAAGTAGACACTTAACTAGAACTCCTTCATTAGGATCTTGTTTTTTCCAGAGCCTCTCAACAGCCAAAGGAAAGAAAAACCTGCCCACTGCTCTGTGCCAATATATGTTTTTTTCCTAACATACAGTCTAACAAACTCTGTGCAATATTAACCATGCAGAAAGGTCAGCCAAACACTTGCAGGCATCCAGGCCTCCTTCACTGCTCCTTGAGTCCAAAGCATGGCTCCACTGCGTCTGTATTGCTGACCAAGCACACTTCCAACTCTGCCTCAGGTTGGCAGATCAAGATTTATCTTTCAGCCTCTCTGTATTGGTGATTACTGAATGTTCAACTTTTAATAATATATATAATGGATACTGTAAATATCAGTATAATTTTCATTCAGGATATGCTGAGATTTTCTTTGCTAGCTACACATGCAGTCAAATTCAACAGTGTTCTGATTGAGTATTTCTGTTTCTACCCCAAAGAGGCTGAATCTTCTGGGATACCTAATTTTAGGTAAAGTAACTCTATTACTGTTTTAGATTCATTTAACAGCTTTCCTTGAGGTCACATCGTGCACTGGCTTCAATGCAGCAAACCCCTTCCTCATTTAAAAATCTCCAAAGAAGAGCTATCAGCCTTATGCTGATAACATCTGTGCTCCTCACTGTGGTAGAACAAGTGGTCTCAGTGCCTAAAACTGCCATCTTCTGTTTTAATGCCCCTTCTCTGTCCACAAGCGTATTTCCAGCCATATACAAGCA
Organism: Tauraco erythrolophus; assembly: GCF_009769465.1. Lineage (NCBI taxonomy): Eukaryota > Metazoa > Chordata > Aves > Musophagiformes > Musophagidae > Tauraco > Tauraco erythrolophus. The sequence goes on from NC_141465.1 coordinate 111,333,947, forward strand.
TATAGTCACTTGAAAATAGCCTTGTGTAATAGATTTACACTCTCAGTATTTCATCTCAAGGCACCAAAGTACTCGCTACCAGTTGGGGACACTGCTTAAAAAAAACCCACCTGAATTAGACTGGAGCGTTTTCTCTACTGCTTCCGTCACTGCATAACGATACTACTTCTTTATTCTGTCTGTTAAATGCAAACTGCTAAACTGCCAGATTTTACTTCCACTTGCTGATGATTAGCTGTTCTCAGTGGAAAGCTGTGCAGCAGCATTCTAGGTTTACCTTCTTCATCCCTGCCAGAACATCACAGTCGACCAGGCAAATAAGCTCTTCCTCAATTTTCTCAGGGAAGAAGTTGCAAGTCCAATTTTCTTGAAAAAATGCAGCCTTCCATACCTATTCCTTCCTTCTCTCTTGATCACACTTGTTATGTGCATTCACTGTACGTTCAGAATGACTTTAAAGACAACCAGTATCTGGCTGTCTTGAAATTAGAAACACGATGTTGTCAGGTCCAAAATACGCCTGCTGGTATAATGACTTAGTGTAGTGCTGAAGAATGCTTGGGAAGATGTCAAATCCTCCTCTATCTAGCCCTAAGTACCAAATCATTCTCATCTCCACTTTTTTGTAGTTGGAAAGGGTGAAATGCTTAAAAGATTTTTTTTTGAATCCTGGAGACTCTAGTCATCTCCTGTTTCAAATGTGACAAATTCTTTTTATCCCGTAAAGGACTCTGAATTGTTCTCCTTTGTTCTGTGGTAGGATCTAGTGTGAGGTGGGAAGTTAGAAACCTAAACTCCAGTCGCTTTCTCTTTACCCTTTTGTAACTGTGTCTCCGAGAAGTGGGCTAATCCTGAACATCCTCTTGTAGGAAAAGTGGAATTCCAGATCCTTTGGCCTTTCTTACTTTGGGAAGCCTAGAAATTGATATTTTATTCACATGGGGCAGGGATGGCAATCTCATTGTGACCTAGGAGAGGACATGTGGTGTCTGGATGCTTCCTTGTACGGGAAGGGTCTGCAAAGCCTTCCCAATCTTGCAAACCCTCCTGCAGGGAAACCAGTAAACCCATTTCAAATCCTGAATCACAGAAGGTGATGGAGATGGGAAGAAAGGTGAAACCCCATCTTGGAATGCCATTTCATTGGAAATGGCATCTTGGAAATGCTGTCTCTTACTCCTGGGAGGCCACAAAGACCTCCCCATTATACAGGTGATGAGACAAGAGTTCATAGGTGGTCTCCTTGTCTTCAAAAGTGCCTTCTGAATTGGTGGAAGAAGGGATGAGCAAAGACAGAAGGGAGAAGGGAAATGGTGAAGAGGTGGATGCAGCCTCACTCTTCCTGTCCTGGGCAGGGGACAGGGGTTTGTCTGGCAAGAAGAGTCCAGAGCTGAGGGAGAAGAATCAGAGGTGTTGGAGAGAGGACAGAAGAGCGCTCCTTACCAACTCCAGCGGTGTAGCTCATGAGCCACAGGCTACTATTCTGTTTTAGGCAGGAACTGAACCCTGATTGCAGAGGTTGAAGAAGTAGGCCCATCTTCCCAGAGTCTGCTGAGCCTGTGTGAACCGATGAATGTGGACGTCCAGGAAAGTAACAGACCAAACAGGGAGTTGCCTAAAGAGTTCTGGCACTTTTAGGGTAGGAAATCCTGGAAAACAGAGGGACTGGATCACTCACAGGGGTGAAACAGATTTAACAAGTTGGATGGGATCTGGATAGACTGGATGTCAACCCTAAGAGGTGAAAATCCCAGTTTGTGGTCTCTGATGCAGTAGAAAAAGGAACAAAAACATAATTTCACTGTTCTCGCTTCTATTTTAATTTCTATTTGTGACGCACTGTTATCATTTTGAAACCGATTTCATTCAGTCTCCACAGGATGGCTGGAAAGCTTGAATCCTGTGGCTCAGACTAGAGCTGACAGCACTCTAGAGACATGTACAGTGACTTTTTGTATACACTAATCCTATCTCTTTAGTTCAGGCACAGCTGAAGCATTTCCCTTCTTCTTCAAATTCTTACTATTTTAAAACCTCTGGCAAAATGTGACATCTTCTATGAAAAGAAAGATCCACAGGGGCTTAAATGAAGAAATAGAAAGCACTACTATTAAAGAATGAAAATGCAATGCTCAGTTTTATGTACGTGAAAGTTGAATTTTTTATGCATTAAATTCAGTCAGGGAAGAACATCCTGCAAATTACTTCTATCATCATATCTTTAGATCACTTTCCATAGGCAAATTGTTAAGAATTACTCCTGCTAAAATCATACAGCAGGACAAGTTAGTGCTTGCTAAATCTGTATTTCAGTAAGCAGTTGAATGACGCCTCAATTGAGATATTTCAGCTCGTGCCAATATTGGTCTCCTTTACTGCAAGGCAAAGACTGGCTCACCAAGAAGTAGAGGAATGGTTTTAAGAACTATTGTAGTATGTTAATTCTTTTTAAGATTTTCTGCCTAAATGACTCTTCTGCAGATAAGAGGTATATCATTTTAAACTGAACTGAGTTGAAACTTTGTAAACTAGTCATTTAAATTATATTGCACTATGCTGCTGCGTTACTAAATGTATATGCAACACCGGCTGCAAACGCATAAACGTTTTTCAGGGCTACAGACATATGATGCTCTTTAATAAACACAACTATTACATTATACAAAATCAATTTTGACTGAATAGCAAAAACTCGGTCTCTGTACTGTGTGAAGTGTGTTGTACTGAAATCTGATTTATAGTCAACTCAGAGGCCATTTAGTCTTTTAGTGCTACTTCATATCCACGTAAACATACTTGGGAGCTATTCCCAGATATTCTAGCAAGGCTTTACTCCTGTGTTTCCAAGATTGGCTCAAAACCATTGGGAAGTCAAGATATTTATTACCAAAACAGTAAGTATGCGCAGTTTAGAGTCTACCTCTTCAAATGTGATTGACGAGTTGAAGCAGATTAGTTCAAGATAGAGTATATTGCAACAGTCCGGTCTGGAAAAGCAGACCTTTCTAATAAAAGAAAAAAAACTTGAGGATTATTGCCATGAATTTCACCTCTGAGACATGAAAGCATAGATGTATTCACAGTATTCAAAACATTTTGCATTAAGCATTTTTTCACAGCTGCTCTCCAGAAGAATTGGTGCACTACTTCAAAAACTAAAAGTCAGATAATTTTCATAGTAAGTTTTGGGTTATTTTCTAGTGGTTTTTTTTTTCTGTACTTTTCCTGTGATTTTTGAACACTGTTTGAAGAAATAGCTGTTTACGTATCACACTGCAAAGTGGCAGTCACCAGCCTGTAGGTTTCTAAAAGCAACAGCAATCCAAGTGATCTGGCTCCATGGAAAGGCTGGAGGAATGTTTGCAGGTTCTTGCTAGGTCCTGTATGTGGTCCAGAAGCAGAGACTAAAGCACTTCTATGAAGGCTTACAGTTATGAAATTTAAAACTTGGAGCTGGGCAGCTAAGTATTGAGAAGCTTGAGACTGTCTGGTAGGCGGTGAGATAATAGATTAACACCTGGGATGTTTGTATTCTATCAAAGAACTAAGAAGCCTACACAGAATACATGTCATGTGGGGAGGATGACGTGCAGACCAGAAAACATCCAAATATGGCACATAAAGATATATAGCCTAAAGTAAACACACATTGCTGGTAATGACTGGAAGTTTACCTTATAGAAAAAACAATTAGCCAATTAGATAATGCATAGCAGAGGCAGAGTAGAATATGGTGGCTAATAAAAGGATGCTTGATAGAACCTGTGAAGGACTCATTTAATGTGTGTAAAGAGAACTTGGATTCTATGGATTCAGATTGCTGAAATCACTGCTGTGTTTTCACAGTGCAACGTTGTGCTGTGTCTACCATACACATCTACCATTTCTGAGCAAAGAAATCTCTGTGAGAGTTCCCATGTTCAGTTGAGCTGTGGGGCTGGGCAAGGATAAGCAAGCTGGGCCATTGAAACAGCTCTGGAGCTGGGCTGGGGGATGTCAAGAACACCTCGGGGGAGCTGTAGTTGGTTCCTGCAGTGCTTGGAGTCAGTAATCCCTCAAATATCAAGAGTTATGAGAGCAAAAGGCAGACCCCTGCAAAAATTATCTGGATTGTAGCCTTCCACAATTAACAAAGCTGGTGAACTAAGAATGGGACTTAGCTTTGAATTAAGGCACCTGAATGTAGTTGTCTACTTACAGGTTTCTAGATGTAAGCTGAGAAACAAATTCAGTAGCTGTCAGACCTCTGGTTCCGACTTCAGAAGTTACTGATCTTGTGTCCTACCTGGAAATTCCACCTCAATGTCTTAGGGGCCCCAGGGCATCTCAGTAGATGCCTATATTTAGGTAAATTAATTGAGCCCATGACAGTTCAAGGACATCTAACCAATGTAATACATGCAGCCCAGAGAGTGATTCCACTCACCCTAAGGTAAGCACCAAGGAGAGATTCACCTGCCCAAACCTGTGTGTCTGGTTCCATCTCCAGCAGTCCATGGTGTCTGGCACATCTGCATGGGGCATGCCAATACAGCACAGAGGGCTCATTTCAGCTGCCCACATATAGTTGACAAGACTTTTGGCTAGGTACCCCACCTGTCTTCCACTTAATATTCCAAAACAACACACGTCTCCTGTGTTATATCTATCAGCTTTGGGTAGACAACATGGTAACTCTATGGCATGACACAATGTGGTCAAATGACACCATCATCTACCTAACTACGAGCAACCAAATGTGGGAGATCTACATTCTCCTGTAATGGCAGTTGGAAATCAAGCAGGATATCCTCATATATTCAGAATGGTACCTAATGTCATGTGTAAGGATGAAAGTCCTGATGCTAGTGGCTGTTCACCTCTTCGGTTACTCAGTCTGCTACAGTTGGACCTCTGTGGGTTCTACATCATCCAGCTCTTGCTCAAGACATTTAGGTGCCTGAATGTCAAAATGAATCTCACTCTCCTAGTACTCTGATAGGAATTTTTATCTTAACACCATTAATAACATTCTTATACATCATACATCTACTACCATAATTTATATAAGGCCTCACTTTATCCACATCTGAAATCACAGGAGATTTAATCTTTTGAACAATGAGATGCTCTTCTCTTCCTTGGGGTGGAATTAGAGACAGGATAATATTTGTTAACATATAAATCAGGATCTTAAAACTTCTTCCTGAGCAGAAGCCAGACTTTTACATGTTTTATGTTTATTGCCTTCTTTAAGTGATGGACTTACAACCTCTTCTTTAGATCAAAACATCAGGGGCAAATCAGGAAGCCATATGTGCCACCACCGACTTCAGTTCTGTGACATTAAGTGTTTATGAGACTATTTTGAGTTTTCTCAAGGTCAGTGATGAGATTTTCACCAGTCATCCTGATTCCCCCTACAGCGTCATATCTGCTGGAAGTCAAAGGAGGATGAGCAACATAATAAGGAAGAAGGAGCTGTGCCGCAATTATAATGCAGGTAGCTGAATGGAGGGGTAACAAAAATGCCACAGTGATTAGGCAACACTTGTTGGTACATCAGTGGTTTAGTTCTCTTCGTCCAGCAGGTAACTTCAGAAAATCTTCATATTTGTGGGATTCTAAGAAAACAAGTGTTTGGTATATCCACTCAATGGCTGTAAGGAAAGTCCCATATCATGGCTGAAGGAGGCATCAATTAAGCTTTGATGTATGTATATTTGAGCTATATGTAAGACAATTAAGCAGACTAATTCTCTAAAATTGTCAGGCCCGTAGGAAGGTTATCTACTGTTTAGTACAAGCATCTAAAGTAAGCATTTTCCAAGTGTAAATCTTTGATTTACAGTGCTCTTTTCTATGTGCCCAGAACATAAGCCATGCAAAAATTCAGCTTGAAAAAAATGCTTTGGAGTACATGTAACAACATTCAAATGCATTCATTGCTGGAAGAATGTAACCTCTTACCAGCATGGTCCATGTATTCTTCATCTAAACTTAATTTTTAAAAGATTTCAGAAAACTTTCTTTGTAGCAAAAAATCTTTCATACATACACAGTGAGGCAGTCCCTCCCACAGAGAGAAAAGCAGACCCCTGGCACTATGAAACATGCTTCATAGGAGACAGCACTAAGTGAGTTTTAAATCTATTAGATATTTTTTAAAAAAAGGTACTACAGTCAGGCATCGTCAAGCAATTCCTCCTCTTGGCTGAAACAAGGGAAGGACTCTGCAAGGGAAGCGAGGCAGAAACAATATCTACTGGACTCCTTTCTCTGTTAGGTACCAAGGGGTAGCTATTGAGTGAGCGACACATTTTGGGTCATGCTGTCAGAGCAGGTGTTCGTTTGGGCAATTTATGGTCACAAAGGCTGATATAGCACTTTTCTTCCCGAGTTCTGTAGCTTAGTCATAGATATGAAGAGAAGTTAATTTTGTTGTTTTTTTAATTAACTTAGCATTTAAATTCCTGTAGGCCCAACTTCCAGCTGACAAAGAGAGGTTCCTTGAAAGGAAGGGATCTGTGTCCATTTCTCTTTATTATTTCTATCTTCAGTTCAAAACAGGCTTTAACTTAAAAAGCTGAAAATTTTGAGGAAGATGATCTACTAAATACATCCAGTAATTTTTCATGCCTTTTCTCCATTGCCTCCTGAGAGTTTCCTTTCTGTATGCAATGGCTTTTTTGGATGTTCCCTTACAGCAGACGTGCTGTAAGGTCACAGTATCAACGCCTGCAGTGTGAGAGACTTGTCTTAGCACGTTTGCTATTATTATTTCAGCAGGTCAGCAGCAGTTTCCAGAGGATCACAAATGAAAGCAGGAAAATTGTGATTTTTCAAAGTGTGGCAGGTATCTCTGAAAAAAGCTCAGCAATATTTCCCATGCTTCCCAAGGCTAAGGGCATCCTCCAGACCCGTCTCACAGCTGTCGGGGCAGTCAGCACAGTAAGACCTTGAGGTCAGTGGATCCAGTCTCCAGAGATTGCAGCACTGCTCTTGTCTCTTAAAAATGCTGACAGGCTCGGCTTGGTGGCAAAGTCTCTGCCTGGTTTACTGTCTTCAAGCCATGCCCCTTATACGCTCATGACCTAACTGGCGAAGCATTTCATGTTTGCCTGTAACAAGGTGTTGACATGACCCTCTGTAGCCTCCCCGGGGCTAACACAAAATGTTTTGATTTCTAGCTCCTCTTTTACAGCAATCAAAACAGATCAGGTGTCTCATTTCACACATATCATTGCTTAGCTGCATCCTGCCCTGCTCCCCTTCCTTACCTAAGTCCCAGGTCATACCATATTTAACACAATCGCTTCTTCCACCCATCTCATGAAAGGACATTGCACTCCACAGCAGCACCTTTCACAGGCTTTTACATTATTGCTTTAGCTTATGTTAAGGATTTCCATTTTTGCTCTTGACTCACTGCCCAGCCTTACGTTGGCCAGTGTTTTATTTGACCTATGAGCAGTACTGAATGGTGCTGCAGAGTAGCCTCTCTAAAAGGCAAATGTCATCTAAATACCTATGGGCAGGTGGCCATTCCTTAAAGAAAAGGTAGAAAAGCTTTTTGCTGTGAAACACACGTAACCTGGAAGGAGTGCCTTTTGTCAGCTTCACCTACACTGTGATGTAATGAAGCTGCGTAAAAAGAGTGAAGCCTTTTAGTAAAGTCTCTTAAACACACTATGGAATAGTAATATTGGTAAAAGTTCTGCTATGGGTGTAGGTATAAAACTACATTAATTGTGTCTTAGCTTATGCTTCTTCCAAAATGGGAGCCATCTTCACTGACAGAAACGCTTTTATGCTCCTTTAACAGGGGGCTTGAATCCATGAGAAGGTCTCTGGATGGTAGCAAGTGCCAGCTGATCTGCAGTAACAGTCCATCCGGGTATTTGGGGTACATGGCAACTGTCAAGTTGTTACCCCTTCAGTGAAAGGTCTCCCCTCCTCACCTACCACCTGCTCACAGGACAGCTGCTCAATCCCAGTAGTCTCTCACTACTGGAGCTAGTCCAGGGACCGGTGAGGCCACACATAAGGGCTCGTGGAGCAAATTCCTAGCCCCAAACTCTGGGGCTAGTGCTGGACAGGGAGAAGGCAAGGGAGAAGCTGTTCCATTGTACATCCACAGCAAAACCCTCCCCCTCAACAGCCAGCTCTTCTGCTTCAGCAGCACAATCTACTTCTTTCAGTCATAAGCAATAAAAATTATGTGACTAATATCTTGTCGTGGTTTAACCCCAGCTGGCAGCTAAGCCCCACACATCTGCTCTCTCACTCCCCCTGGGTGGGATGGCGGAGAGAATCAGAAGGGTGAAAAGTGAGAAAACTTGTGGGTTGAGATAAAGGCAGTTTAACAGGTAAAGCAAAAGCTGCGCACACAAGCAAAGCAAAAGAAGGAATTCATTCACTGCTTCCCACCGAAAGGAAAGCAGAGCTCCATCACACGTAACGGTCACTTGGGAAGACAAACACCATGACTCCAAATGTCCCTCCATTCCTTCTTCTTCCCCCAGCTTTATATGCTGAGCATGATGTCATATGGTATGGAATATCCCTTTGGTCAGTTGGGGTCAACTGTCCCGGCTGTGTCCCCTCCCAGCTCCTTGTGCACCCCTAGCCTACTTGCTGGTGGGGTGGGGTGAGGAGCAGAAAAGGCCCTGACTGTGTAAGCACTGCTCAGCAATAACCAAAACATCCCTGTGTTATCAATCAACTCTGTTTTCATCACAAATCCAAAACACAGCCCCATCCTAGGGACTATGAAGAAAATTAACTCTATCCCAGGCAAAACCAGCACATATCCCACCAATGCTCTCGTTTCTCACATGACTCTTTTTTTCCAGTAACCCCTCCCCAGATGCACACAAACAGAAGGGGGTGGGGGGGGGGAGGCGGCGGGGCGGGGCGGAAGCGGGAATGGGACCAAAAGTAGAAGACAAACTTATGGAGAAGAAAAATAAAAATTAGAAAAAATGTGATTTACAAACTTGGTAAAAGAGAAGGAATTCTTTTTTCTGAGATGGAAACATTAATAAATTATAATTTTTTTTCAAAAGATTTCAATTTCTGTTCCTGTTTGGAACTGGGAAATGCGGTCACCCACAGGACCAGCAGTCTTCTAGGGAATAAAACAAGGGTGGTCCTGCCAGAACTACTCTGTCCTAAACTAACCTACAGGTCCAACTGTACTCATAAATAAAAGAGAGCAGTGGTGTTCTTGCACACTAATCCCCTAATTACCCCGCTGTTTAATTGCTGTTCTCTGGCTCTGCTTTTGGACAACTCTCTGCAAGACAAATCTACTACAAAGGGGAGCAGCCATAACCACTGTGGGCCTGAGCCAAATGGTGCTACTTAGCCTCAGGCACAGGAATCAGTTTCTTTTATTCTCTTTTCTTCAGCAGCATGGAAATGGCTAAAAGTGCAATTAGGCCTCTCTATTTGGTATCAGGATTATTTTTTTTTAAATCTACACATACACCAATAACCAGTAAATCATCTCCATAACTCATCTAGCCTTCCTGACTGGTGTTTGATAAGGTGTTACTCCACCAGCTCCTATTCAAAGGACACATCTGCCCACGCTGAAAATGCTGGGCAGATTTCTGAAAATGAGTATAAACATCTATGTCAGTTCTTACAAACTTTTCTTTTTAGCTTTTAACCTGCTGTTGTACTTTGTATTACCAGGGAAAGTAGCCTCAAGTTGCACCAGGGGAGGTTTAGATTGAATATTAGGAAAAATTTCTTCACCTAAAGGGTTATCAAGCACTGGAAGAGGCTTCCCAGGGAAGTGGTTGAGCCACCATCTCTGGAGGTGTTTAAAAGACATGTAGACGTGGCGCTTAGGGACATGATTTAGTGGTGGTCTTGGTGGTGTTATGTTTGCAGTTGGAGACTCGATGAACTTAAGGGTCTTTTCCAATCTAAATGATTCTGTGATTGTATGATCGTGCTGCCTCCTAAAGGTTAACACCACACACACAGACCTACCACAGTTACCGCTGTGACGTGAACCCCTTTACTCTTCTCTGCTCCCCTCCAAGACACTTGGTATGATGCCAACCTGCACTCAGTGACCAAACTTCCCAACTTCCTATTTCTCAGCATCAGAAACACCAAGGATGAAAATCCCAGGTGCTTGTTGATCGGAGGGATAGGACTGATTCACGTGAGGCCCAGGAGATTCGTGGTCCCTGGAACTGCAAGGGAAGGAAGGTGGAAGAAAAGTTCTTGTCAGGCCAGCTGGGCAACTGCATGACAATAGTGCAGTAAAAATGTTTGCTGGTGGGCTCAGGAGTGTAAATAAAAGCTATGATTCACATATATTGAGAGAAGGAAAAAAAATAGTAGTCAATGTATATTATACATATGGTCTAAAAGAACAGTGTAGTTACTATGTCTCAGACAAGTTTACAAACATTACTAATCCTCTCACTTCTGAGAAAGTTACATGACCATCAACAAGATGGGAAAGAAATTCAGTGTGTACACACATGCATGACATATTTCTAAACACTGGTGATAAAACTGCTGCTAAGTGGTGATAACTTGAGATTACCATTTGTTGTGGTTTAACCCCAGCTGGCAGCTAAGCCCCACACAGCTGCTCGCTCACTCCCCCTGGGTGGGATGGTGGAGAGAATCAGAAGGGTAAAAGTGAGAAAACTTGTGGGTTGAGATAAAGACAGTTTAACAGGTAAAGCAAAAGCCACACACACAAGCAAAGCAAAACAAGGAATTCATTCACTGCTTCCCACCGGCAGGCAGGTGTTCAGCCATCCCCAGGAAAGAAGAGCTCCATCACGTGTAACAGTAACTTGAGAAGACAAATGCCATCATTCCAAATGTGCCTCCCTCTTCCTTCTTTTTCTCCCAGCTTTATACACTGAGCATGATGTCATATGGTATGGAATATCCCTTTGGTCAGATGGGGTCAGCTGTTCCAGCTGTGTCCCCTCCCAACTCCTTGTGCACCCCTAGCCTACTTGATGGTGGGATGGGGTGAGGAGCAGAAAAGGCCCTGACTCTGTGTAAGCACTGCTCAGCAATAACCGAAACGTCCCTCTGTTACCAACACTATTTTCATCACAAATCCAAAACACAGCCCTGTAGTAGCTATTGTGATGAAAATTAACTCTATCTCAACCAAAACCAGCACACCATTATAGAGCAAAGCAGTGCTTTTCTTTTCTCCCATGCTTAGATTAGCAAAGTTTACCTACAGATTCTCTCACACAAGAAAGAATTTGTTTTTAAGCCCCTAAAACTTGACAATACTTTAGTTGCTAGCATACTGCTATGCTTAATAACACTATTTCATTGCCTCTTTTAAATCCCCAATCTATAACCATCTTGACTTTTACCTAGAGTGAAAGTTTTTCTTGGTACTCTGGGGGAGGGAAAGTGAAGACATTATCAATGTAAATGTGAAGCTTTGGAAAGGGATTAAAGGCACTGCAATAATACAAGTTGTTGTGGTGGTTATCAGAAACTTCCAACAGAAGTTTGTCTCCAGAGCTCAAGACCCTAGTGATGCTACAGAAAGGATCTCATTCAATATCAAAGTTCAGAAGATTACTTTGCAAACAAGTTCAGATGGATAAGGCACAACTTTCTTTAAATGACTGCTGAAATTTTTTTAGATTAGCCTTCCTTGCTGGTAAATATATATTAAGCCTCAAGCTATTATTAGGGTGATTTTATCTTAGTGAATGTGTCATCTGAATGGAATTTTTTAGGATAGGTCGGGAATTTTCCAACAGAAAGTATTTTTGGTCAGAAAATGCAGATTTATCAAAACCACAGCTTTTTTATGGAAATGTACATACCAGCTTTGATACAGATGGAATTTTCACATCAAAAAATCAAAGTTAGAGAAGCCGAAGTCATAACAGCCTTCTGGCTTGGCTCACTTATCTGGCTGTGGGGAAGGAAGACTGAGATTTCTGGATGTGCATGACTGCCTGAAGTCTTGAAAATAGGTTTTCTACCTGCAAGAAAAATACTCCCTTACCCAACTGGGCTGGGAGGAGTTGTTTTTATCTATAAACAAGAGAGAGAAAACGAGGCTTACTCCGCAGCCTGATGGTCATAACTCACAGTTGTAGTGCCGTTGCCAAAGGGATGCAATGTGATGAAAGCACCCACATATGCAGAAAGAAACCAAAGTTCATGGTTTGAACTGGTCAGAATACGGCAGAGTAGATTCAATCACTGATCTACCTTATCCCATTTGATAGCTGATGGCATCTCATGACTGCAACAAGCCACAGGATGGATGGAAAAAACACTTAGCAGCAGACACTCTCAGAACACAGTATTCCAAAGATATAAAGAACTGCGAATGGAAAAGGGACACAAGAAGGAAAAAGTATTTCACCTTTCTGAAGGAGTGACTGACCATAACAGCACAGACACATTCTAGAGAAACACCATGTGAATGGTAAGAATTTGAGACTTTTGCCTCCACGTATTTTCTCTCTGAACAGGAGTGCAACCATTTCAGATTTTCTCCAGGCATTCAAAATTGCTAAGTAAGCATGCCATTGCAATAAAAGATCATGTTGCAGCAAGATAATACATGTGACTTGCTTAACAACTGTGTTATCTCCTAAGACCAGGCACAAGAGTAGATAGTGTAATCTAAGTATCATCGTGCCTTACGCAAAGGGTATAACAAGGTGTAAGTCACGCTCTTCGAATTATCATATATCCATTTGCAATGTAACCAGCCCCCTTGAAAAATACATACAGCCATTCAGGAATTAAGAATGAATTTGTCAAGGAAAGTTTATTACAGAAAACGAAGCCTCATACCTGGTGGAGGCACCCATACTTTCCTTCAGTGCTGTAAAAATACCTTCTGTAATTGTACTGCTATAAACGAACATTTGCTGAGTTTATGCTTTGTTCCCCATTACAAACTATCATGACAGATGTGATTTTTGTACCTTGTGATGCGGGAACACCTGACCTTCACATTGATGTTTTCGTTCTGATGCTAGCTGAAAGCCCTTCCTTACTGCAATACTTAAAATTCTTTTGTCTGCTTGGTTTCTGTCTGATTAAGGTAGAGGGTCCAGGGTTCATCCTGAAGCAAAGCAAGAACACACTTCAAATATTTCCTATATGGCTTTTATTCTTGTACACATGAAAGTTGTTCTCAGACATGCTATGTTGTTTGTACCAGATATAGTAATAGATAATGCTGTTAATCGTTTTTTTCTGGTTGCATTTTATATTAAAAATCCAATTACAAATGGCTTTAAGTAGATTAAAAATTATTACTTTAGAGTCAATTGCTTACCATGGGGCTTGATAGGTTGCTTTGAAAACATTGTTTGCTGTCTTCTAAAATACAATATACTGATTTTCTGTAGCCATGTAACATGTTTATAGTATTCATTAATCATTACCTAGCTTCTTATAAATTTATTTTTGTTCTTTATACTAAGCCTTTTAGACTCTGTGAAGAATAACAGTTTTCTATTCTTTCCCATCCCTTTTCATCAACCCGACATCAGCCTTTTGATTATTTTTTAATTCTGACTGAACGAAAGGCACCCCTCCACCTAAGTAAAACACAGATTATGGATTCTTTAATTCTCACTTGTATACTTTTTAAAGGAAGGAGTTAAATGATACACAAATCTTGCCTGAGCCTTGGCCCCGGAATGTACTTCCTCTGAGACACTTCTGGTCGTCTACTGAACAATGACTGCAACAGTAGTGTAAGCATATATGAATTGTTTTAATTAGTGGAATGTGAGTATCATACTCATTTCTAGCTGGAGATTAATCACTGCTGATTAAAGTCTCTATTTTCAAAGGAAAATAAGATTTCCTCTGCTTAGAGGGCACCTGAATGCTACATAGGCTTCTCTGTACTTTATATTCTGAAAGAGCTTCAAAGCACTATTTCACCGAATGGGAAGAGTTGGGCTTATATATGATCCCATTTGCATGCACAGTATGCCCTGCCTTGTAAGAATATATTTGACTTGCTTCTTTCCTTGCTAATATGTTTTACTCACATGATGGCTCAAAAAAAGACTGGGTTTTTTGTATTGCAATCTTCAATGTGGACATCCTGAGAAATACATTCCTGAAATTTCTCCTTTCATTCTTCAAAAATTGTTGTGTTTTTTAATGTCAGCGCGTCTAGAAGAGTCATGTAACTACCACTGAATGGCACAGTCAGGGAAACTATATTTTCCAGATGCAATAAAAGTTACTGTATTTTATTTCCTATTTTCTGCAGAGGAAATGACTTTTAATAGCCTCCTGTGATTTTGCAAGGAATAAAAAAGAAAAGATAAATTAATTCCTGCAAATTGTACATTTCTTCTACATTCATTTTAATGAAAATGTGCCAGTTTCAAAAGAAGTGAAAGAGGGTTTTTTTAATTGTAGTGTTCTCCTTTAATTAGATTTAATCAGATATTTTATAGCACACTTAATGTGTACATATGGGTGTTCAATAAAATTCTTATTACTGTCCTCTCTCTTAAAGGTACATATAAACACAGAAACACACATTACCTTTCACCAAATCTATTGCAATGTTTTTAAAGTAGAGGTAGATTTTAGTTCAGTCATGATAGTTTGGTATTGCTTCCACATAACTACGTGGAAAACTCTGATACAGTTGTAAGAATTTAGAGGAATTCTTAAACTTTTAGTCTGGTTAGATCTACAACCCATACTATTGATAACAACAATAAAAAATTCTTGTGTGCTGGAACTAACCCTAAAGAGATAATATACTGATTAAATAGCCCAAAATATGTTGAAAAACATTTGAATTATTTGATGAAGTATTCTGGTACTTTCTAGAAATGTGCCTTGTAATCCATGGCTACTGCTATTCTTTCAAAATTCTACTAAAACCTATTTTAGAAGGTATTTTACCTGCACTGCTGACTAGCCTCTTGCCTCCAATAATTATTTGGACTACATGAAAAGGTAGAGACTGTTTAGCTTGGATCTATGGTAACTCCTCAAAGTCTAAACTCTGTCTGTGTAGTACATATCACCTTTATGAGACTCTATAGAGCTTTTCTCTTACATTTCATGAACTGTAGAGATAAAGTCATCCTGTAATACAAAATAGGTATTATATCCCTTGAAAAGAGCTGTTTGAAAACCTTGTAAAAGAACATCCTCTCCCCCTCCCTGTGCATTCATTTATTATACTTGTAAGGAGTAGATTTTCAAGGTATTGCTCTCCATCTGTATTTGAAGAATTAATCAACAGCTTTAGATGGATTCCAATTTCTTTGAATCATCAAGGAGAACGTGTTTAAGGCCAGCTGTCAAATTCATTTTTCTTTCACACAGGCTGGATAAAGAGAGCTTGTGAATTTCTTGCTGGCCTTGCACAAAAGTGAATCTGAATATGAAAACACTGAGGTTTTCCAAGAGTTAGATTGTTTTCTGCATACTATGAAATGCAAGTGGCATTTTGAGAGTTGCTAATTTTTTATCTTGCCAAGCTGTTGTTGTGTGAGTTCTCCTAAAGCTATTTAAGGTCAAGCCCCAGAATAAAATGTCCTGGTATTAGCATGTGTTCATCTTTTACAGGACTACTAGTGCAGTCGAAAAGGCAATATAAGTTATGCAATTTATTTTCAAGCTGGCGTATTATTGTTTTTCTTATTTATAAGAAAGTGAGAACACATATGGCATGGATGTGCAGTCGTTTGTATGTTCTCCACATGTGTGGCCAGCAGGTCAAGGGAGGTGATTCTGCCCCTCTACTCTGCTCTCGTGAGACCCCACCTGGAATACTGCGTTCAGCTGTGGAGTCCCCAACACAAGAAGGACATGGAGCTGCTGGAGCAAGTCCAGAGGAGGGCCACGAAGATGATCCGAGAGCTGGAGCACCTCTCCTATGAAGACAGGCTGAGACAGTTGGGGCTGTTCAGCCTGGAGAAGAGAAGGCTCCGGGGTGATCTTATAGCAGCCTTCCAGTACTTAATGGAGGCCTACAGGAAAGCTGGAGAGGGACTTTTTACAAGGGCATGTAGTGATAAGACAAGGGGAAATGGCTTTAAACTGAAAGAGGGGAGATTTCGATAAGATATAAGGAAGAAATTTTTAACTCTGAGGTTGATGAGGCACTGGAACAGGTTGCCCAGAGAAGTTGTGGATGTCCCATCCCTGGAAGTGTTAAAGGCCAGGTTGGATGAGGCTTTGGGCAACCTGGTGTAGTGGAGAGTTTCCCTGCCCATGGCAGAAGAGTTGAAACTGGATGATCTTTGAGGTCCCTTCCAACCAGAACTAGATGATCTTTGAGATCCCTTCCAACCCTTCTATGGTTGGAAGAACCATTCTATGATTCTATGATCTCCTTGTCATCTTCTGGCCAGTACAAAGGTGCTGACACTGTTCCTGTTGTCCCTTCAGAATCCCAGGTCTCCGGCTGTTTTTTCCCAAGTGCATGTCTCAGTTCGCATTGTAATTCATCCAGTGCCAAATCAGAGAAAGGTCAAGATAGAGTTGAAAAGCCTCTTGAATGCGTATGTACTCTGTGAAGTCCATCCTCTTGTCGAAAACTAGATTTCTACAAAGTATATTCCTAACATCAGTTTATCTAACCTGTTTTTTAAAAAATCCAATAGTGGAGACTCCACAATCCCCTGACCACTACCTACCAGTGCTCACTATCCTTATCATTAGGACATGCATCAAGAGCTAATACATTGAGCTCAGTGATTCCACTTAATTCCACCAATTTTTACATCATCTTTTCATTTTTCTTCTCTCTTGATTAAAAAAAAAAATCCTTGAATCTTTTTTTTTATTACAAAGTCAGGTACTGCTTTATGCCAGCTAAGTCCTCTAAACTGCCAAGAGGAGCAGGGGGGTTATTTTAACTGGCCTATATTTAAGACTCCTATTTACACGTCTCTGTATGATGTTAGCCTTTTTTTGCTGCCAAATCAGTCATCTCCCTTCCTGCATTAGTTCCTACACAGATCTGCCTGCCTCTGTTGAACCGAATTGGTGGAGATAGGAAAGGTCAGATCGTTTTCACGCATTTGTCAGGATTGCTCTGAAGCCTGAGCCAGTTCACTGATAGCTTTGCAGTCCCTCCAAGCTTGATATCGTCTGCAAAATGAAAAATGTGGTCTCTGCTCAATTATCCCATTGATTAGAGTGTCAGTTGCTGGGCAGACCTTTTGCAGAACAGCAGTCAATACCTCCTTCTCTTTTGGCAGGGAACATCTGACAATGACTTTGTGAAGAAAATTTTCCAAACACTTCTGCACTCACTCCACAGACATTTCATCTAGACCATGTTTTCCTTCTTTGCTTGAAGGAGCGTAAGGCTGATTCAAATATTCACTGAGCACAAGATACATAATAGTCACTGCTTCTACTCTAGCTACAAGGGTTGTTGCACTACTTCCAAATGTGACTTGGTTTCTCTTTTTCTTCCAGTTTTGAATAGCCACCAGATCGCTGAGTTGAGAAAGGCAAATAAAGGCAAACAGGGGAGATCTTTCTTTCGATCAGTATATTGCCCCCAACATCTAAGTAAAGAGTAATTTGTTTAAGAATCCTATGCAAAGACTATGCTGACTGTCTGCTACCCTTATCCAAAGGTAAGCAGTCATTCCAGCTTGCTTACTGTAGAGAAATCTGGGGAAAGAGTACTGTGCCTAAACTGCCGGGGATCTGAGACTTAACAGCAGGCTGAGCTGGTGGGATGTACTTCACGGAAAAAATAACAACCTGAAAAATTGTGCCCAGTTAACAAGTGACAGCTGCTGCAGGTGACAATAACAGGTCATGTTATAGCATCAGGAGACCTGTTATTGTCACCTGTGACAATAACACAGGATTGCGGATGCCCCATCCCTGGAAGTTTTCAAGGCCAGGTTTGAAAGGCCTTTGAGGTATCCTGATCTAGTGGAAGATGTCCCTGCCCATGGCGGGAGGAGGGTGGATGAGATGATGATTCTGTGATTCTATGTAAGTCACAGTGGGATTCTGGGGAGCTGATGTCTGATAAGAGTACACCATTCACGGGAAGTTCGGTTCTGCCTGTTCCTACTGTTGTAACATTTTGAACACACCACTTCAAATTTTCCTGTGTGCACCATCACTCAAAATGAAGTCAAAATACATAGGAAGTTTGTAATTAAAAGGATTACCTCTGTCAAACATAAGGGGCCCATAAATAGAGCTGTTTGGATATCTTAAGAACACTTTATTGATAGCAACATCTTAAAGTGATATGGTTAAAGGAAGATAAGCATAGAGGCCAGTATCTAAGAAGCTTTTTAACTAAAATACTAAGCCATTTCTAAACAGCTTTTTATTGAATTTTCAGGAGAAAGGATGAGACTAATGTTGAGATATCTCACTTTGTTGAAACTGTTCCACTTTGATAAAATAGGTTTCCATTTGCCAAAGCAGTTAACTACAACCTAAGTGCTCCCTCTTCCATGTGCAGCCTAGCTATCACCTCTGCCTGTGACCCAGTAAATAAGATACATACGTAAAAGGAAGGATATGTGAGTTCCAAATCTTGCTTCAGCAGCTGTGCATGCCTGTTGTATCCTATGGGACACCTCTTACAAGATGAGTGAAGCCCACCAATGCAATAGCATTGTGTTGTAGCTCTTCTTCTGGGAGGGGAAGAGTGAGGGAGATGCTTTTAAACGCTGGAGGGCTTTGAAGGTGGGTTGTTGTGCTTTTTTTGATTATTCTCAGCCACTGGAGCATTACAAAGGCACACATCCTCTTCACTGATGTCTTGAATTGATGGTCTCATTCCTTAGATTTTGTTACATCTGACATATTCTGTTCAATGACAAAAGAATAAAAGGTGGAGGGTTTTTTTCTCATTGATATAAACTAGTGATTATTCTTCACCTTTTTGACCCTGAACCAGTAAATCAACCGATTTATGCAGTTCTGCCATTGCACCTCTCAAGGCTGCACACAGCTAAGAATTGCTGGAGACGTTTGTGCTGAAGCACAGCTTTTCACCCCCAATGCCACAAAAAAGGCCCCATATCAAGGAGCTCTAACAATCAGGGACCATCTTGACATTCTTTGTGTTACACTACTGGAACCCAAGTCCTCATTTACTCCCACAGAATCATGCAAAAATTTTACTTGGATTAATTGCCTACAGAGAATTGTCTTTTGCCACTTTCCTCGCTCCTTTTGTTCCCTCCCCCACACTCTCGTTTTTGCAGCTTTATGCTGTAAGTGTGGGACAAGATGCATTTTAAACTGTGAGCAAGCATGTGAGCTGCATGGAGCAGAAGGCTTAGGAAGTGGTCTATGTCCCGTCTTCTCCCAGGAAACAAATAGCTAACTGCTGTCCTCCAGCCCATGAGGCGTTCTCCCTGTCCACCTACCAAAATCAAAATCCGAATCAGGGTGGCAGACACAAGTCCCATCCCCTCCCTCCCTCACCTGCCTGTATAAAAGGCAAGTGTGTGAAAATGAAAGCAGTGTTGTGCCGACCAGAACCTGAAATGCAGACGGGTCTTTTATTAGTGCACTTCTGAAGAACGGAGCTGCACTCCATGGCTAAGACGAGTTAGAAAGCCACAATGCAGGTCCTCAGCAACTTGGCAAATTGTAGTAAGGGACAGGAAAGAGATCAGCCTGTGTTGTATAACCCTCTCTCTGTAATATAAAAGATATCCATTTTGTCTGGCAATGGCCATGACATTTTTCTTATCCTTTCAAAATATTGAGTGAATTGACAAATTACTTTCAATAATCCATTTGTATTAATTTTCTTTTTCTAAAATAAACTTGTCTAGGAAAAATAATGAATACCACATTCATTACAATAGAAGTCTTTGGAAGACATATTCTGCCTGATACATTTCTTTACACTCAAAGAGTATGATAAGATAAATTCCATTTTCAAGCAGCTGAATGGTATTACAGTCCCATTAATTTCAATAGCTAAGCCACAGCAAGAAGCATTTCCTGTAAACTCTTTTAGTTTTGTTTGGATGTACAATAGGGAAACTTTCTGGAGATTAAAATGGCATCTGTGCATTTTTTTAAGAATTTTTCATTATGTTTTGCAGTTTTGCTTTTTTCCCTAATCCATCAAAGCACAAAAAAAACCCACTGCTGTGACAAATAATAGCAATGAAGTAGTGTTTGCAGATAACTTTGATTCCAGTCTAACTAATGCATTTACCAGCATTTTTACAAACTTTGGCCACCTGTTGTAGACCTGTGGGAACCATAAATTCCCTTCCACGTGGAATAAAAGGTACTAAATATAGTCACTATTGGCATGAAGCAAGTGATTAAGATGAGTATTTTGAGAAAGAGCAAAAAGACAGCACTAAAAAGTCACATATTTGCAACTCTAAGAATATCCTAACCTAGAGAGAATATGGATTCTCCTCTGATATAAAACAGGCATGAGGTGCAAAACTGTAAGATTGAACTAGGAACAGTGTGAAGCCCATGGCTTCCAGTGGCCTTGAGAAGGTGTAACATCCTATTTCACATCTGTATATCTACTAGAGGTAGGGAAACACATAAGGGAGCTCTGGAGTCTCCCATTAGCAATGGTGAATAGGAATAAGTTTCTACATCTTCTGTCGCAACTGCTTGATTTGCAGACCCACCTGAGAAAACGACTGTTCCCAGCTTTGCTCCACTACAGAGAATTACTAGAAAGAATAACTTTGTGGAGTTTTTCTTAACTTGCAACAGAGTGAATGAAAACTATACTTGGCATTAAAAAGTTGGTTTTCTATTCCTCAAAGCAATGGAGGAAAATAATGGTAAAATAGTGTTTTGGCAATCTTAAAAAAAAAAAATATTTTGAGAAATGGTGGAAAGGTTTGCATTACTTTTTTTTTCACACACTATTCCTACTTTCTGTCTCTTTCTCAACAGTCCAGAAAAACAGATTTCTGGCACTAAC
This sequence comes from Tauraco erythrolophus, assembly GCF_009769465.1. Classification (NCBI taxonomy): domain Eukaryota; kingdom Metazoa; phylum Chordata; class Aves; order Musophagiformes; family Musophagidae; genus Tauraco; species Tauraco erythrolophus. The sequence goes on from NC_141465.1 coordinate 111,354,867, forward strand.
ACAAAACTAGTCTGATGGCCCTAAAGATATTTAAAGTACAATCTTCTCCATGCATTGTACTGTATTTTCTTGTCTAGATGAAGCACCAAATACCTGCCAGGTATGGAAGCAGAACTAATACTATTGGTATTGTATCTGGCAGATACAACAATTTCAAATCCAAGAGCATCCTTAATCATCTGATGTTTCTGTGGTCTTGCCTCCCTGATCTTGTGAAGGGAATGCAAATAGAGCAGATCCTTCCAACTAGTGCAAACACACACAGAAAGCATCTCTGGGACATGGCTCAGCCTCATGGCAGGAGAACCTCATCATTCCTGAGGTCAGGTGAACATTTCTCTTCACCCTGATTTTATTTTGCTGTAAATCCATGTGATCAACAAGCCTCACTGGAAGAAAACAAAAACACAAACAAACAAAAAAAACCCCAACTAACTAAATATGGTAAAACAAAGAGTTTACTGCTGTGTTTAATCCACAAATAGGGAAAAGTTCCATCTGCAGCTGAATCTGCAGCTGAGAGGTGGTTGAGAGGAATTTTTTTTGGCTGGCTTTGTCTATTTTCTGCACCTTAAGAAGTTTATTCTGTAAAAGTTAGTGCAGTCTGACTGGAATTGAGTATGTGAGAGGAGTCAAGGAATATCATAAGTATCACTGTGTAAAGGAAAAATGAGCTCTGACCATGATTCTTCTTTTTTTCCTACACACCTCAAACACCTTCTGTGCAACAGAATACATTGTAAGTATCTGTTTTCTTGTTCAAACAGTAAAAAAAAATGGATATATGAAAGGAACAAAATTTTTCTCATGTTTGCACAGTATCCAGCACAGCACACTTATAGTGTATGTATGCTACTTTACAAGTAATCAAGAAATAGTAGAAATGTTATTGTAAATGCATTCAATTGCATTAATTATTTTAATACTATTGCATTGTCTTATATTTACTATGGAGAACTCAAGATTTAATTAGCAGCAATGACAAATTCTGCCCTGTATGCCTAAGAACTGTCTCTGTTCTGATGTTGCATCCACTGTCTGTTCCCAGAGTCCATCCACACATCACTGAAAGATCTCTTTTTTTCATACTGGCTAAGAAGTTTAACACCCTGTGTGACAGGATATATTTTAAGACAGTAACTTTCAAAGTGAGCTCTTCTAGGAAGGTCACAAACCACTTTGTTCAATTGGCACTTGTTAAAATCCAAAGAGTGAACACGATGCCTCTGCAACTAGGATTATCACACTAGTAAAAATTACTCATTCCTGGAAACTTCCATGAATAGATTTACTCATGTCTGAAAGAACTTGTGTCCCAAACATATCTCTGGAACACAAGGTCTCATTTTCACAGCTACTTAATGTTTCACTGAGGGATGCTGAGCACCTCCAGCTGATGGTGACCCAATGAAAAATGAGGGTACTCAGTATATGACCATTAGCCTCCCAAATGGTATTTTGCTTGGAACAGTGCAGGATTCTTAGTTTCCAAAATAAGTGTCCCTGTGTGTTTGCTGAAAGCAAAATGGTTTATCACAATCTTAATTTCCCATTTAAATTAATGGAATAGTAGTACCATTTACTTTAATGGCTACTGTAATATGCGGTATCATTTATTGCATAAGTTGCTTCCCACGGCTAATCTGCTACTGCACAAAATGATACAAAAAATCCTATTTATTTTAATGGTATTTAATGAAACTTATTTAGTTGTGCTCTGTACTTCTTGGAAAATCTGCCACTCTACTACACAGCAAAGGGACTGCCTTTATTGATATATATATTTTACAGTAAAAGAGGAGGGTGGGTTTAAAGAATTCATGGGATTTTTGCTGCCTATGTTCTGGTGGTTTGTGTTGTTTTTTTCTGTCAGTGCTCCTGATGCCATGTGTGATGCTCAGAAAGTTGCTACTCATAAGGGAATATATTGTTCACATATGACTCATTTGTGCTAAGGGGCCAAGAATAGAGGAAATGCTGATAATTTGTATGCCAAAATAAGACAAATATCTTCCAACCTCAGGACAGACAGCTACAGCCACTAGTTAATAGTGGTTGCTTTATTATAACAACCAGAACTTAACTGCTTCTCACCCTGAAAGATGTGGAGCAAGCTCAGTGCTTAAAGACGAAACATGAGACCACCAAGAAGCAGCCGTTTCTGGAGTGGTTTCCTTAGTCAGAAAATACATTACATCAGCTGTCACATAGAAAAAGAGCTAGGAAACACTGAAAAGAAATGAATTTATATGGTAAGTTCCACGAGACTTTGAATGTCATCTTGAAATGCTTTATTGCACACTTAAATTATTGTTATACCTGCAGGCTTCAGGCAAATGAAGGCCTATTCGTGTCAGGTTTTACTATTCAAGAAATCAGTATTCTGCTTGTGAATACCATACATAATCCAGAGCCGTTTGGCTTCAGGCTATTTGGCATGAAAAACCTTTCTTTCATGTTAGCGGTCTGCTCTCGCTTGAGTTGGAGGCAGTAAACAGATGCCCGAGGACTTCATGAGAAAATGAACCAGAGCCAAGAAACATATTCAATGAGGCTTATTCAATCTCTAATTTATTGATCTGGCACATTGGATGATGCAGGGATCCTGCTGTGACCACAGAAAGTCACGTGCATTGTAAGTTCATCATCTCCCTCTAGTCAAAGTGCATATTTGCTATGCAGCTGTGTTAGCTATGAACACACACACAGAGCACAGGCTACCTTTCTTCTGAATATGACCTTCTTAGGGTATTCTTTATTAAACAGTTATTGTACATGTAGAAAGTGTGATGGACAACATACCTTAATGTAGCCTGCTCAAAGTTAGTGTTTGCAGAGTGGCAACATTATCCAGTTGGTTCTAATTTTCTCCCACATTCAACCTTTGATTCCCGGACACTCCAGATATAGAACTGTTCATTAAGAACAACAAAAAATTCTTCTTACTTTTTTCTTATAGCAGAGTCAAATGAATCTAAAGAGTCTAAAACAGGTCAGAAAAATATCAGCTTTATAAGTCATCATAGAATCATAGAATCATAGAATGGTTTGGGTTGGAAGGGACCTCAAAGATCATCCAGTTCCAACTCCCATGCCATGGGCAGGGAAACCCTCCACTACACCAGGTTGCCCAAAGCCTCATCCAACCTGGCCTTGAACACTTCCAGGGATGGGGCATCCACAACTTCTCTGGGCAACCTGTTCCAGTGCCTCACCACCCTCAATGTAAAAAATTTCTTCCTTATATCTAATTGATATCTGCCCTCTTTCAGTTTAAAGCCATTTCCCCTTGTCCTATCACTACATGCCCTTGTAAAAAGTCCCTCTCCAGCTTTCCTGTAGGTGCCCTTTAGGTACTGGAAAGCTGCAATAAGATCACTCCAGAGCCTTCTCTTCTCCAGGCTGAACAGCCCCAAGTCTCTCAGCCTGTTTTCATAGGAGAGGTGCTCCAGCCCTCGGTCATCTTTGTGTCTCTACTCTGAACCCACTCCAGCAGCTCCATGTCCTTCTTGTGTTGGGGACTCCAGAGCTGAATGCAGTATTCCAGGTGGGGTCTCACGAGAGCAGAGTAGAGGGGCAGTATCACCTCCCTCAACCTGCTGGCCACGCTTCTTTTGATGCAGCCCAGGATACGGTTGGCTTTCTGGGCTGCCAGTGCACATTGCCAGCTCATGTTGAGCCTCTCATCCACCAGCACTCCCAAGTCCTTTTCCTCAGAGCTGCTCTCAGTCCATTCTCCACCCAGCCTGTACTTGTGCCTGGGATTGCCCCGACCCACGTGCAGGACCTTGCACTTGGCCTTGCTGAACTTCATGAGGTTCTCACAGGCCCACCTCTCCAGCCTGTCAAGGTCCCTCTGGATGGCATCCCTTCCCTCCAGCATGTCCACAACACCACACAACTTGGTGTCATCTGCAAACTTGCTGAGAGTGCACTCGATCCCACTGTCCATGTCACCAACAAAGATGTTAAATATCACTGGTCCCAGTACTGACCCCTGAGGAGCACCACTCGTCACTGGCCTCCACTTGGATATTGAACTGTTGACAGACTTGCAAATATGCAAACCAGGGTCCCTACTGGCCTGTGGAGCTCTGCTGCAGAAGAAGGGAGCAAGTAAGGTACTTCACTCTCACAGCAGCCTGTCTTATTTTTACACTAAAGATATGCTGAGGTGTTTTAAGCCGTACCTTTGAGGCATTTGGGGGTTGGACTAGATGACCTTTGAAGGTCCCTTCCAGCCCTAACCATTCTATGATTCTATGATCTGCCTGTTCCTAGGGATTAAGGAAACTGATTGAAGTTACAAATTCTCTGTTTCTTTAACTCCATCCAAGTCAACAAAATTAAGCCAGCCGAAGTCACTGCCTGTAGTTTTTAAGGTCAGGGAGATCCCAACATGCTGGTCTCTTACATGATACACACCAGAGAGTTTCTTGCCTGCAGAAGAAGAAATTTTTCTTTGTGCTAAACTAGCTACGACCATCAGCCTGAGTATCCCTGTGCATTTTAGAATCATAGAATCATAAATGGCATAGGCTGGAAGGGACCTTAGAGATCATCTAATCCAACCTGATCTAGTTGGAGATATCCCTGTTCCTTGCAGGGGTGTTGGACTAGATGGCCTTTGAAGGTCCCTTCCAGCCCTAACGATTCTATGATTCTATGATTCTATGATCTCCAACTAGATCAGGTTGCTCAGGGCCTCATCCAACCGGGCCTTGAACGTCTCCAGGGATGGAGCATCCACCACCTCTCTGGGCAACCTGTTCCAGTGTTCTACAACTCTCATGGTAAAAAATTTTTTCCTAATATCCAACCTGAATCTACCTCCCTCTATTTTAAAACCATTACCCCTTGTCCTATCACAACAGGCCCTCCTGAACAGCCTCTCCCCATCTTTCTTGTAGGCCCCCTTGAGGTACTGGAAGACCGCTATAAGGTCACCCCGGAGCCTCCTCTTCTCCAGGCTGAACAGCCCCAACTCTTTCAGCCTGTCCTCATAGGAAAGGTGCTCCAGCCCTCTTATCATCTTCGTGGCCCTCCTCTGGACCCTCTCCAACTGGTCCATGTCCTTCTTATGTTGGGGGCTCCAGAACTGGACACAGTACTCCAGGTGAGGTCTCACGAGGGCAGAGTAGAGGAGAAGAATCACCTCTCTCGACCTCTTGATGCAGCCCAGGATGCGGTTGGCCTTCTGGGCCACAAGAGCACATTGCCGGCTCATATTGAGCTTCTCGTCCACCAGTACTCCCAAGTCCTTCTCCTCAGGGCTGCTCTCGATCCATTCACCACCCAGTCTGTATTTGTGCCTGGGATTGCCACGACCCAGATGTAGGACCTTGCATTTGGCCTGGTTGAACTTCATGAGGTTGGTACAGGCCCACCTCTCCAGCCTGTCGAGGTCCCTCTGGATGGCATCCCTCCCTTCCAGCGTGTCGACAGCACCACACAGCTTGGTGTCATCGGCGAACTTGCTGAGGGTGCACTCCATGCCACTGTCCTCGTAGCAGAGGTGCTCCAGTCCCTGGATCATCTTTGTGGCCCTCCTCTGAACATGCTCCAACAAATCTATGTCTCTCTTATGGTGGGGACACCAGAACTGGACACAGTATTTGAGGTGGGGTCTCACAAGAGCAGAGTAAAGGGGAAGAATCACCTCTCTTGACCTACTGACCACACTTTTCTTGATACATCCCAGGATGCGGTTGGCCTTCTGGGCCGCATGAGCGCACTGCCGGCTCATGTTGAGCTTCTCATCTATAAACACCCCCAAATCCTCCTCTTCATGGCTACTCTCAACCCACTCTGTGCCCAGTTTTTATTTGTGCCTAGGATTGGCCCGACCCAGGTGAAGGTCCTTGCATTTTGACTTGTTGAAGCTCATGCAGTTTTCACTGGCCCAATTTTCAAGCCTATCAAGGTCCCTCTGTATGGCATCTCTTCCCTCAAGTGGGTCCACGGCACCACACAACTTGGTGTCATCGGCAAACTTACTGCGGGTACACTCAATGCCATCATCCATGTCGCTGACAAAGATGTTGAACAGCACTGGACCCAGAACAGACCCCTGAGGGACACCGCTTGACACTGGTCTCCATGTAGACATCGCACCATTGACCACAACTCTTTTGAGTGCGACCATCCAGCCAGTTCTTTATCCATCGAGTGGTCCATCTGTCAAATCTGTGTCTCTCCATTTTAGAGACAAGGATGTCATGTGGGACAGTGTCAAATGCCTTGCACAAGTCCAGGAAAATGACATCCATTGCTTTACCCACGTCAACCAGAGCTGTAGCTTTGTCATAGAAGGCCACTAAATTAGTCAGGCACGATTTGCCCCTAGTGAAGCCATGTTGGCTGTCACCAACCACTTGATTATTTTTTATGTGCCTTAGTACATGATTCTACCTGGCACAGAGGTAAGGCTGACTGGTCTGTAGTTTCCCACATTGTCCTTGGTCCCTTTTTTAAAGATGGGGGTTATGTTGGCCCTTTTCCAACCTGTAGGAACCTCACCAAACTGCCAGGACCTCTCAAATATGATGGCTAGTGGCCTAGCAACTTCAGACGCCAGTTCCTTCAGGACCCGTGGATGTATCTCATCAGGTTCCTATGGACTTGTGCACCTTCATGTTCTCTAGATGTTCCCGGACCTGATCTACTCCTACCCTGGGTGGTTCTTCACTCTCCCAGACCCAGCCAATATCCTCTGTGATTTGGGTGGTGTGATTCGAGTGGTTTCCAGTGAAGACTGAGGCAAAAAAGTTGTTGAATATTTCAGCCTTCTCCATGTCCTCAGTAACCAGGTCACCCGTATCCTTCCGGAGAGGCCCCACATTGTCTCTCGTTTTTCTTTTTTCTCTCACATACCTATAAAATCCTTTTCTGTTATTTCTAATATCACTGGCCAGGTTTGACTCTGTCAGGGCCTTAGCTTTTCTAACCTGGTCTCTGAGTACATGAGCAACTTTCTTGTAATCATCCCAGGTTACCAGTCCCTGCTTCCATGCTTTGTGTATTCCCCTTTTGTATTTGATTTTAGCCAGAAGGACTTGCAGTCTTGATTACAGTTCCCATGCGGTTTTGAATTTGTAATTTTCCTAAGTGAATTACTCTACTGATTAATAGGAGTGATTGTTAAAATGTTTCACCTTACTGCCAATCTTAATTTTAACAAAGACTTAACTGCAGACTCACCATGTCAGAAATGGAGCTGGAAGGGAACTGAAGTACTCATTATGTACTGGTCACACTGCTTAAACCCATAGTTAATATAACAAGCAGTTATAGCATAAGCTTATGTACAAAGACTTAATAGCTGGAGAATGTAACAACTTATACTTTACAGAAGGGAAATCATAGCACTCGCCAGTTTATTGTATACAATTCTTATGTGGACTCTGCTGAAAGTGAATTTACCTCATTAGGAACAAGGAAGTCATAAAAAGTATGTGATGGAAAAAAGTGGTTTTGTCGCAAATAGACCATAAAATAATGCTCACTGTCATAAAGTATAGTGATTACAGGTCTTGACACACAATTATTCCTTATTACATTAAAATGATCATATTTACCTGATAGAGAAGGTATGTGTTATTATCATAAAAGCAGGATGTTATTATATCTAACCATCAGTATTATTTCTACACCTACAACTCACTTGTAACTTTTTTATAAAAGATATATTCTCAATAAAATTTATGATATTTTCATATAGCTCAAATTCTATGTAAGACATGTTCAATATCCTGGCAACAACTTGTACAATTTCATCCTGCTTCTGTAGAAGTATCATTTTAAATCGGCCTTCTAATTAGGTCAAATGTGTTAAAAAAAATCTGGAAAGGCGGAAATCCTGCCTAAATGAGGACAGCTCCTCTTTGATGTGGTAATTAAGTTTTGGTAGAACTATAATAATTTAGAAGTCTAAAGAGCAGACACAGTAAATATTTAAATGGTCAAATGTTTTATTAACATACTGAGTAGAAAGGAAGAGGGAGATAATGTTGTAGAAAGAAGAAAGAGGGAAGAGGGAAGTTGAAAGACAAGAAAGAGAGAACAAAACACTGTGAAGGTAAAGAGAAAATAATAAAAAGGAGAGGAAGACAAGGAGAGAAAACAGAGGTGTGAGAAAAGGAAAGAGGGGAAATGAAGAGGTGAGATCTGGATCACAAAGTGGGAAGGAAAATGAGATGGAAGCATATGACAAGAGAGAAAATGTGAAAAATGAAGTATATTTTTAAAAGTATGTGTGTCAGCCACAGCAGCATTTGGCAGGTGAGGAAATTCAAAGCAACAGTAACTCAAGTGGCAATTATCTACTAAAGCAAAGTTCTCAGGATCTTCTGTAGGACAATTAATAAATTGTCCAGATAACCATCTGCGTATGTTCACAGCTTGACTGCAGGAACTTTTACCATCCTTTATAGTAATCGTGTCTAACAGCATCTGCTTGAGGTAAGCATAATTTCTTCTCATTTCTCCACTGAACAGCCAGTGATATGGGAACACAGTGGATTTTTGCCACTCACATAACGTCATGCAATATATTTTGCTGCGGCCAAAACCAAAACTCTAATCCAACTACTCCCAGGCTTCCAGATCATGCTCACAGTCTGAAACAATCATTTGGAATCATCACAGGACAATAAGAAGATTGCTAGCAGGCAATCTCAATAGCAAAACCATCTAATATATACAATTTAAAGATTCCTTTCTATGGCTTCAGCCACAGTAATTATCTAAGAATGGTGCTGTGTGAAAAATACATAGCAAATTAGCAGAATCAAAAGCTTAAAAAGATTGCCAGGCAACCATCGTTCTGCATCATTCAGAGATTGGTTTGTGTGAAGGCACTTTATTCTGACTTGGATGATTACAGCCTTTCTCCATCACCCATACACATTAGGAACTGGAAGTGGGGTTACCACCTGCCTGCTCCATTAGTGGCAAGACAATTCCTGCTTTTCATTCTCTGCTTTGCATACTCTGTGCTGGTGCCCAAGAGTGGAAGAAGAGAAAATTCAATAGTGAAGCCTAATTGCCATTGCTTTATGATTTGTGCTGGAAAAAGTGTTGCACAGAAAGCAGAAAAATGCCAAGTATTTCTGGGACGAGGATATTAGAGAGCTAAACATTTGAAACTAGGCTGTGTGTAGTTATTCTGAAAGATGACTGATATGAGAAAATTAGAGCATCTCTCCATACTAGAAATGATAGAATTAGTTGAAATAGCTTCCTGTTATCACTTTTGTTACCGTTTCTGTGATGCTTTTGGATTTCACTCAGTCTCATCGTGTTGAGGGCTTTTGAAATTTGGCCTGCAAGTTCTGATAAACTTGGACTTGATATAGGTGCAACCATGGCTTAATATGGTGAGACTTGTGGCTTTTGTCTCCTGAAGTTTAAGACTACTTGGAAAAGCAGTAGTGGTCAGCATGGATAAGAAGATAAACCACATAGAATCATAGAATGGTTAGAGTTCAAAGGGACCTCAAAGATCATCTAGTTCCAACTCCCCTGCCATGGGCAGGGAAACCCTCCACTACACCAGGTTGCTTAACCATTACACCAGGTTGCTTAACACCTCATCCAACCTGGCCTTGAACACAGATGGGGCATCTACAGCTTCTCTGGGCAACCTGTTCCAGTGCTTCACCACCCTCTGAGTGAAAAATTTCTTCCTTATATCTAATCTAAATCTGCCCTCTTTCAGTTTAAAGCCATTGCTCCTTGTCCTATCACTACATGCCCTTGGAAAAAGTCCCTCTCCAGCTTTCCTGTAGGCCCCCTTTAAGTACTGGAAGGCTGCGTTAAGATTGCCCTGGAGCCTTCTCTTCTCCAGGCTGAACAGCCCCAAGTCTCTCAGCCTGTTTTAATAGAGAGGTGCTCCAGCCCTTGGAGCATCTCCGTGGCCCTCCTCTAGACTTGCTCCAGCAGCTCCATGTCCTTCTTGTGTTGGGGCTCCAGAGCTGAATGCAGTATTCCAGGTGGGGTCTCACGAGAGCAGAGTAGAGGGGCAGAATCACCTCCCTTGACCTGCTGGCCACACTTCTTTTGATGCAGCTCAGGATACGGTTGGCTTTCTGGGCTGCCAGTGCACATTGCCAGCTCATGTTGAGCTTCTCATCCACCAGCACTCCCAAGTCCTTTTCCTCAGAGCTGCTCTCGATCCATTCTCTGCCCAGCCTGTACTTGTGCTTGGGATTGCCCCGACCCACGGGCAGGACCTTGCACTTGGGCAGTATGAAGAAATACTTTCTTGGGAGCATGAAATTCATAACCAATTCTTTCTAAAAGAGCTAGTGAGCAATCATCAAGGCCAGCAAAAACATTTCAAGGCCCTCAAGGAACTTTGACATCCAGGGCAGATCAAATTTAAGACTCCAGTTCTCATCTGGTGTTTTGATGTTGATGTCAGAAGAAATCAGAAAACCACTTGATAGGAAAGTGACTTGTAGAATAAATTGTTGCTTCTCCAGGTAATCCGTGGGGCAGAATACAATCAAGAAATGTTTAGACAGGTCATTTACATATCCTACAGATGAAGGGAAACTCAATTGGTTGCAGATTGCAGTTAGCCTATGCTAGTGCCTAGTAGTAATGAAATGTGTGATTCACATGGGATTACAACCCAAAACCACAGAAACCTCATAGATCACTGTCATGTGCTTTTAGGCCTTCTTACTTGGAGTGCAAGTCTCTTGGGCAACAGAACCATCTTTTGAGGGTTTGGAGCCCACAGTGAAATTCTAATCCTTGTCTAGTTCCTTTAATATTCCTCCAAGATATGTTATAAATTAAAGAAAATTGAAAGGGGAAATTGTGGGGAAGTAGTTGAAAAATGTTTCTTAGAAAAACTGAGTAGACATTAAAAATAACAGCATAACTTTAAAAATCCTTGGGAGTGTTCCACATTAAGGATGGCAAACAAATCAAGGTTAGAATTCAGTGTCACAAATATTTGAAGCCTGACCTAGTGCCTATTGAAGTCGGCATGCGTTTCTCTCTTCAGTCTAAAAAGATAAGTCCTGGTCAATCTCCTTGTCAATGCATTTGTTTCAATTTAACTTCAGAATTAGCTTTCCATTTAATAAGAATACAGATTTATTCCATGCTTGCCATAACAAAAGTGAATGTTCACTCAAATTAAAGAATAAACCCCAGGACTTCATACCTTTCATAATGTCTTAGTTTTGAATGTTTTCTCTTCTTCCACTTTGCCCAGCAGCAGGTGAAAATCGGATCACTGCTCATCCAGCATTACCTAACTGCACAGTAGGGAAATGTAACACTGAAAAAATGCTCAAGGCCGAGGAGGTGTCTTATTTTCTCATACAAATGTTACATAACTGAAATTAAAATTATTACGTATTGAAGGGAAAAGAAGGATCCATAATCACGCTGGGGATAGGACATGGTTAGGGCAGTCTCAAGCCTCAAAGTACAGTCCATCAAGAGACACTTCACCTGCGCGGGCTAATGCAAAGCTGTCAGTCTCATGGGCTTGGCTCTAACAGTGAGCTCTGGCCATTTTCAAGAGTGAAGATGAGATACCCTGAGCTGTTGAGGCTGGGGGGGGTTTGTAATCTGGAGAGATGTTGTGTATTAATTTAAAAAACTGGCTTCCTAAGGCAGGCCAACTGGGCTCACAACAGAAGTATTCCACATATATGCTCCTTTACCTGACTAGGGAGATCGTTTCACTAATATAAGCTGAGGATTATTGAGTCTTCATGCTAAGATACAGTTAAAAGGTTTAAAATTGGGCTTCTGTGGTATACTCATTCTGTTCTTCCATTGTTTTGTTCCAAATACTTGTGCTTTTAATATTTTCCAGTACCATATATATTTCTTTTTTCACTTACAGGTTTCAAACAGAATAATTTCTCAACTGTTGAACTAAAAAAGAAATACATTTCCTAACAAGAAAGAACAAGAATCACCATGGTAGTAAATTCACTGGACCAAATTCAGTATACAATTAGTAAATCAATACTAATAATGTTAGAAATGAAAAAAAAAAAAAAATTGTTCACAGTCACATTGTATCTCCTAGTAGAACAATATTTGCTATACCAAACTAAAAGAAAGCAAAGGAAAAACTTACATAACAAATAACACACAATAATTATTAACTGTTTCATTACTGATTGCAAGAAAGTTTCCTATAAAGAAGCTTGTAGATGGAGACTGAGCAATGGTAAAAAAGATACACAAAAGGGTTAATCCACATATGAAGCAGCTCCCTAGGTATTCTGGATGGACCAAGAAAAATTGACCGCTATACAATTTCTAAACCATAATTGCTTTTTTGAGTGGCTAAACTCCAGATTTTAACACTGGAGGGGACCAGCTAGAATATGCTGTATCCTGTCGCCCTGTATATATAAACTGAAATGTTATTTTTTCACATTATTATGCCTTTATGGATTCTTAACTTAGTGTTTTATAAGGTATCACAAGATGAATCTATCGTTCTCCTTGTAGTGTACTTACTGTAAAAATTACTGCATATGCAATTTCTATGCAGTTCAAGTACGGAAAGATTTATATTGAAATGTTTCAGAAGACAATATATGCTTTTCCACCATTGCAAGTTTTTTCCTGCTTCCAAGACAATATTTCTGGCCATATCTTAGCATCTCCTTCCATACGTCAGGCATTTGTCTCAGAGATCTGGGCACAGTGGTACGGGCTATCACCTCAGTCCCAGCAAGAGCTTTCTGGCTCACCCAGGAGTGAAAACAAAACAGAGTCTTAAAGAATACCTTAATTTTCACTTTTACTTCATGCAAATAACAATCAAATGCACTTGTATATTTTGCAGAAGTGACGAGCACCCACAAAGCACTGATTCAAAAATATTTGCTCCTCAAAGTATCATATGGGCTCATTGAGAACCCCAGTCCTACATACATCCAAACCAGTGCAAAGCTTGCAGTGATGGCACTGGGAACAGACTGTCCATATGTGGCATCACACATTCTACACCTGTGAATTTTAATAATTAGGGTAGATCCAAGAGGACATGATAAGCATTTTAATATTTCAGTTTTTGAGGTAGCCTGAAATGTATTTATCCAAGTTAACAATTAATGGGATGACAGTGGTTCAGAGTCCCAGTAATCACTGAAGCTAAACACACTTTGTACACACTTTGTGTGCAGGACTTAGACTTGTTTTTCTCAATCTTGTCCTGGTTCACTGACTACAATGCAAAAGGAATTTTATAGATATCTAGTGTTCAAGTCAATCTTTGGTAAGTCTGCTGGGTAGTTTTTTAAGATTTTACTTGGAAAAATCACAGAAAATGATAAGTTATCTTCAAAATGCTGAACTTCAGCTCATCTTCAGGAAATTAAGCCATAACTCTATGGCATATTACTGCAAAGAGAATGTAATGTACCTCTACCCTTTCCATTTTGTGCTTTGTTGTTGTATTTGTTATTATATGATATTTCTTTTTCTTCTTAAGTACAGATGCTTTTTAAAGCTCATAGACTTTAATGACATTTCCATAGTAGACAAAACTTGTGAATTGTGATAGGATTTTTATAAAAGCAGCTAAACAAAATGGTTCTAGCAAATAGCTTCAGTATTTCCTAGTTCATCACATCTAAATTTGGGAAAATGAAGTCTCAAAAACAGCAGAAAGAGAAATAGTGTTCTTTTATAACCTACAGTTTAAAATGAACAGAAAATGTCAGGCATACTTCATACACACAAATTAAACTACCACATTTCTTTTAAACTAAATGAACCAAATATAAAACAGCAGCATGTTCTATTTTTCCTATGGTCTTCGATAAATCTGAATCTTTCTTTTATTACTTAGTTCTAGATATTTATGAGCTACATATTTATGAGAATTAACTGCCTTGCATTACCCACTGCTTCTCTATGGATCATTGTGGAAAAATACAACCAAACAAGAAGCACAATTACTGATCTCTGATGCCTTACAAGGGAAGGATTTCAAAGAGTTTATTAAAACTTTGCAAGCATTATGCACATTTCTTCAATGTGAAAATACAGTAATAGGAAGGTTAAAAGGCTGGTTCGCATTTACACTAGAAGTTAAAAGCAGAACTGGAAAGCAAGCCAAGCATAGTCTGAGTCCAAACCTTATGCTCTGTCCCTTAAATGTAACTCTTCTCACCTTCACTGGTCTCGTTAACATCCCATATGCCTACACAGCAGAAACTAAATTGGGGTGTTTCCCATAGTTATAAGCTACCAGGTGCTTTAGATCAGAGCTTTGACATTGGTGCTGGGACCTGCCTTCCAGCAGGATTTGTCCAGCTCACCCAAATGGAACTTTTGCTTTCAGAGAAAACTATCCTTTTAACACAACAGCAATGCTACCCATTTTGCAGAGGGACATTATTTAGGATCCAGTACTGATTTGCAACAAGGAATCCAGCTCCACTCATTTTTTTAAAAATGGAAATAATGAGTTGATAATGACCGGGCTGAAAGCTGCTTCAATATCTATGGTATTGCTCAGTGAGGGCAGGAGGCAGAAAAGTCATGGGGGCAGCTGAGGGCAGAGATGTTGAGAGAGTGCAGGCTCTAATCCCATGTCTGCCCCTAGAAAACTCTTGTTACTTCACTTCTCTGCATTTCAATTTCCATGAAAGAGAAACAGAGGAGATGACAAAAAATATCGCTGGAAAGTGCTCCAAAGTCTGCTGATAAAAACCGTCCTGTGAGAGCTGGGTGTTACAAACATCCATACCTGCATGAGGCAGGAAGGATTAAATCAGATCCATCTCTGAGGACGCACAGTACCAAGCCCTGAACTTTATTGAAGATGTCTGTCATGCCTAAATCCTTCCACTTGACAGAATATTGGCAGATACCCAATGCAAAAAAAAAAAAAATTGAAAGGAAAAGAGAAAGGAAAGCAAGGCGCCATCCAAGAGTAAAATTAAGGGGCATTCTAATATCATTGAAAGGCATCACATTATTATTGATATAAGAAATATTTTATCATAAATAAACTGGAGAATTTGTCAGCAGAATTTGCTAAGGAGGAAAATAATTTATTAGATTTAAAAATAAAAAAAGACTAGAGGTGTACTGAAGTAACGAGAATATCCATATCTGTATTAGGTGGATTTTTTTTTTTTTTTTGAAAGGGATCGGAATTTTCACCCTCTAGGGCATAAGGCACCTACAAAATTACTGAGACTAAAAAGAGACTCTGCCACAAGTTTACCTTACAGAATTAAAAGTTAAACTTACAGAATGTGTGTCTTCCCGTATGGGGCACATTGCAAAATTTACACCTTCCCATCAAGCCAGGATTTGGCTACTGACAGAGTCGGAATTCTGGGCTAAAAAACATATGGTCAAGGCCATCTGGCCATTTGAAGTCAATGAATTTGCATCTGGAATGATTATTACTTATGATAGCACCATTCTACAAGTGGGCCCAACACTGAGAAGAACGGTCCCTGCTCTGAAGAGTTTGTAATCAGTGTTTTAGGTCTGGAGAGTGAGGGACATGATAAACAGTGGTATTCTGGTCACAAGTTTGAATATTACCCAAGATGTTAATATCATTTACTAGATCAGATAATTGTGTTTTGCTAGAAAGAAATCTCCGTGGTTTTACCTTTCAAATCTACCACATCCAAGATATCTGTACATCAGTAAAGCAGACAAGTCATAACCGTATGCCGTGATTTGTCTACTGGAATGAAATTTCCCACCAGGCATAAATATGCTGCAACTTCTTTTGCCAGACAGCAGGCAAATTGCATCAAGGTGGAGCGGGCAGGGGATCATTTCATTTAGTTCAACTTCTTCCAGTGGAGGTCTTTAAATGATGTGGTTTGGCTAAGCATAGACTAGCTCACATCGACACAGGAGCTGGAGCTGGCTGCAAAAACCTAATGCTTCTGGTTGTATAAGACAACAGTAACTAATGTTTTCATTCTTAGATATGTAGAAGTTCAGACTAAAGGGAACCCTGAGACTGTCTCCTCTGAGCTCATGTGTCAAGTGTTGATTCTTGCTATCAAACAAGAATGTTTGATTTATTTAATGTTTGATGTATTTCTTTCCTAAAAGAGTACAGTTTTGAGCTGAGGATATAAGACATAGTGTATTGATTCCAAGGGGTAATCATTCTTCCTGTTAAAAATATGGTCCTTATTTCCAGTTTAACTGGCTTCAGCTTCCACACAACAGCTCTTTTGAAGTCTCTACCAGACTGAGGAGCATTTTAGGGTAGAATTTTACCTCAGCTAGCTTTCAACATTTGCAAGCAGACATTTGGCCTATATTTCTCGACCTCCTCTGTTATCATTGGTGATATGTGTAGTCACTGCTGTGGACATCTAAATTTGGGTGCCTTAAGTCAAAACTGCATACTACCAAATCCCATCCTTGGCATCAGTATTTTCCCAATGAAGACATGCTCATTCGACCATTAAGACAAGCTGGTTAAATATGGAGTCCAAAAACTTTTCTCTATCTCAGTGTAAAACATTTTTACAGGCTACAAATCATAGCATTACAGAAGAGTTGTGACTGGAAAGGGCCCCAAAAATCCCTTTCCCACCCCCTTCTTTAGCCACGGTGGCCTTGGAAGGGAGGGTAGGCTCCTCAGGGCTGTGTCCAGCTGAGGTTTGAATATCTCCAAGGACAGACATCCCATCACCTCTCTAGGCAGCCTGTATCAGTGGTTTTGATCATCAATACCATAAAAAAATCCCAAAAACATTTTGTTAGGACTAGCCAAAATGTTCCTTGCTGAAGCTGATGAGTGGAGCCCCTTATCCTTTCTTCATGCTTCTTTCTGGAGCTTTCCAGTTTTGCATATCCTCTAAGAATACTGCCCAGAGGATGCAGCCTTCCCATATCAGTCTCAATAATGCCACATGCAAAACAAAAATCATCTCATTCTTCCATTCCCCATCCTCTGTTTGTTAATTGCATTAACCTTTGTCATCACAGTGTTGTACCTTAACAGCTGTCTGATGATTTCCACAGTGTTTTCACAGCTCCTATTTCTATATAGAGGTAATGGTCTAAATTCCTTACTTCTAGCTGTAAAGCCTTGAATTTCCTAGAAGAAAGCAGGTTTTTTTGAGTGACTCTTTCCTGCAGTCACCAAGTACTTCACATTGCTGAATGTGGCTGATCTGCTTTCATCAGTACTACTTCACAAATCATTTAAATTTTATTTGTGGTTTACTTCCAGAATGCTGATAAAATTGTTGGCTAGATGCATGTCTAGTATTGATTCCTGAGGAACTTCATTAGAAAAAACATCATTTGATGGCTGACAACTGCTCTTTCTGGTATCTTTTCAGATATTACAAAATATTCATCTAAAGTACACGAATTAGAGCGAAAAACAGCATTCGGATATCTAGGGCATGACTTCAGCATTGTTTACATCTGGAAGGACAGACCTCTGTGTGAAATCAAAGGTCCTATGGTGAAAATATTTTCTGAACCAGATTTTATAATGGAGATCATTTCAGTTATGTCCAGTTGGGAACTGATGTCTATCGCTTGCTTTTCTCTTAAGGAATGGAGGGAGAAAATAGGGGAAATCTGCTTTAAAACAGCCTTTGAAAAAAGTCTTTGGGCTGCCAGGATAAGGACTTACAGTCCAGATGAATGAGGACATCTGGTCATCCTAATGACTTTTCAGAGCAAATTAGCACCTCTTTGGGCATCTGAAACAGTTGAGTTTTCAACAGTGTTTGAACCCAGCAGCTCCTGCTGGGAACCCTGTTGAAAGTTTCAGAGCCTTAAAATTTCACTTTAGATTGGATCCAAACTTTTTATAAGCTTAAATAAAATCAAATAAGATCAAAAAATAGGCCAGTGAGTTTTCAATGACTAAAAAATAAGAGTTTTCATTTTTATTTCCATGCCCAGATGTATTGTTGAGCTCTTTTGAAAGACACAGCCCAAATATGCATAGCTTTTCCAAAACATGTTTTTATGGTAAATTTCCCAACAGCTATGTGCTGAGGTTCTCTGTCTTGTTATTGCATTTCTCTTTACAGGGGACAAAAACTAGGTCTCTGCTGTTCTCAGACTTTTTCCGTTTTCCTGAAACTTTCAGAAACATGGTATCTTTGAGATATTGTAGGCAGACATACTGAGGGAAAGCTGGTAAAATTTCATACGCCTCACTTCTTTAAGAAAATCCAATAAAGAATAAATAAACACTGCAAAAGATTAGATAAAGGAGATGAACTGTGGGGATTCTCTTAAAAAATATCCTCATTTCTTTGCTCAGATTTGGCATCTCTTTCTCTCTCTCCTCATATTTCATGCTAATAAAAAGAAGGTTCTTGGGGCAAGAACATATCTGCTTTGGTGCTTTTACCAAGCTCAGTGGGGAGGGGACTCTGACAACCGGGTAATTTTTACAATAATGAATTACTTGCATCATGCACTGGAGAAGATTGTATGTCCCAGTGCACTAGCCCTCAGCGATATGTATGAAAATCTTGGAGGTCTGAGCCCACAGCTGAAGAACTTAAATTCTCAGGAGACAGATTTTCAATTAAAGTTTTTTATGTTAATACTTCAGATGTTTGCTAAGGCATGCAAGGTATCTCAGTTATAAAAAAAAAGAGAGAAAAATAATTAATGTGCCAAGTTTAATCTTCTAGTTTCCCCAAACTTACTTTCCTTGTTGCTTCCAGAAAATTTAAGTAGCAAACAAATTAACAGTAAGTCAGAAGCTGCTCTGAAGTCTCCTTAGTCACAAGAACAATTGTGTAAAGCAAAATAATTCCACTTCGCACTACTATGCAGGGCAGTACGAACAATTCAGCCAACTCATAGCAAGCTTTTCTTTCCCAGAATAGTCTTTGACATGTTTCAGTGCATCTTCATGAAGGAATAATTATTGTAAATAATTGGTAAATATTTGTGGTGCAGCAATGTCTGTGCATCCAAGCTGAGACTCTAAGTCCTTTATGAGAGTCCATGTACACATAAATAGCTAAGATGGTCCCAGCTCTGAAGGCTTTTGATTTAAATTGGCAAAATAGACAAAGGCCAGGAGAAAAGCAGTAGTACTTTTTTCTATTTTGCACGTGGGCTACTAAAGCCTATGAAATTTATAGAATCTAATGGTAAATTAGATACCAATGGTAAATTACATCCACAATTATCTGTGGTTTTACATCAAGTCTCTATTAAAAGACGAGAAAACTCAAAGCTGCCACACCAGAGCACACCACCATTGCCACGAGCCCATCCTTTCTCAGCAATTTTGGGAGTTTACAGTTTCTTTGTTGACTTATGGAGAGAGGTATGAGGTTGACCACACACTTTACCATGGTGTACCTTGAGATGTTTAGAGGGCTTTTCAAAGAGCAGAGGAGTCTCCTAACCACCCCAGCCCCGCTTCAGACCGCAGAGAATACTGGGCTGTGCGTGCTCAAACTGGGAGACATCATCTTTTCACCCAGCAGGGAGGAAAAAAGCCTTACTAACTGACTTTTTATATTCCCAGAATATTTCAGTTCTGGTTTTAAGCTAGGACTGAAATCAGTAATGCAAGGACTTGAATGCCAAGGCTGTTCTTGGTCTATGCTGCCAGACTTAACCTGTAAGCAGATAGGCAAGAAATCCTTCAGGGCATATTACTGCACTGAGGCTTTCAGCCGCACTTGGAGCTAAATTCTGGGGAAGTAAATAGACATTTGAAGTGATCTCTAACCTCAGCCAAATCTTAGGGGAGTTACCAGTATATAATCTGAATATGAAGGTAGGCATGGGAAATCAGTGAATGTCTGTCCTTCCTGCACTGGTCATAAAACCCAACAGAAAACAATGTCCTTTTCTTTAAAAGAGATGTGTGGATGCTTGCTGTGGAGGACATGGTTTGACTACCAATATTGCGTTGCTTACAAAGCAAGCAGCATGCTGAAATCTTGGGGTTTTACATTACTTTTTCTCTGCTTTTTAACAGAAAATATATCATGGCTTCTACTTGTGAAAAAATGTAAAAATACCACATTTTACATTAAGTATTTCCTTTTAGATCACAAATGAAAGTATACTTCAGAAATTTGCAAATTCATTTACTTACTTTTAAAATCATATATATGCACTTGCAACAAAAATTTGAATATATATCAAAAAAACTGGAAGGTCAAACTTTCTTAATATACAACAGGCTTTTGTTCCTACTACCCTCTAGGAATAAACAGCCTCTACATGGCATCACCCTAGACATCAATTAGCTCCATGTGACCTCAGAACAGACCAATTCCATCTGAAATTGAGGCCAAAGGAAAGAAGAACCATGAGCTTCCAAGTCCTGCTTCCATGATGCAGTAATGGGAATTCACAGCTCCTAGTACAGCACAGCAAGTAGTTTCTGCCCATGTGTGGGAGATGCAAGCTGCTGAAGAGACTTCCGTCCCCATCACTTTCACCTCCCCTTTTTCATATCAAATTTGTACTTTCTCAGAACTAAACCAACTAAATATTCCTACAATAAGGTGAAAAATGGGCATTCAAAGGTGACAGAGAGCAAATCATTCCTATCAATAGAGTCACACAGTTGGGAGTGGAATCTGCTTTGCTCCTTGACATCAGATCAACATTTTTTCAAACCTTTCAGACCCAACTACTGAGGGCTTCTGTGTCCAATATTGGGGGAATGAATTACTACCAGATCTTGACAGTTATCTTGACACATGAGCTACGCTTGCAAGGCTAAACTGCCTTCTCCAGTTCTATGTTCAGGCTGATTCAGATTTCCACTGATACATATAAGACATAAATTTAATTCCAGTCCACATTCATTTTCCTTGGGTTGAAGGGAGAGGCACAGCGACGGACCATTTGCTGTACCAATGCCAGCAAGTGCCAGGTATGCATCAAGGAAGGTGTCCAGAAGCTTTGCCAGTGCCCAGGACTTTTAGCTGACTAATCTCCTGTTACTCCAGGTCTGGATCTTCGCTGGGCAGTATTTGTTAGCTATTTTGTGGCACAGACAAATAGGGTCTGTGATGAAACTCAAGCAATATTTCATTTCACCACTCCAGAGACATGTGGTTACCAGTAGCGCTTCACCACCACTCCCTGTCACTGGCTCCTTTCAAATTCCTGCATTTTACCCTGATCCATACTTCTTTCCCTTATGTATCTGTCTTCTATTACAGTGGTTTATGGGATGTGCTCTGAGTGCCAAGCAAGTATAGCTTAGCTTGGAAAGGCTGTCAAAATTATTGGCTCCACTTACATGGATTTCTGAGTTGCTTCTGAAACAGACTCTCAGGATTCAAATTTATGGACAGATGTCCAAAATCAGTGATGATTTCTCTTAAAATACCAAACTGAGGAGCTCTGGATCTGATTTCTGAACAGTCAGGCATCCATGAGCTGGGAGTATATAGACACCTGGGGGCAATAAATGTACCAGCTATCCCAAGCTATGCTGCCATTAGTGAGACTGATTTCATCCCTTTTCCTGTCACTGAGATACTCTGGTTTTCAATACAATATGTACGGGTTAAGCAAAGACACAGATTAAAGAGATTAATGTTGCTTGTTACTGATGCAGTTTCATTCACCTAGATACTCACAAGACCAACAGTGGAACAAGACTCAGTGGTGCACGGCTTCCTCCTCACCTCAGGGAGACACTGCCCTGAGAATACAATATCCCGAAGCAGGAGGTTTTCCTAATGTCATACTCACAACCAAGCTAATTGGGACAGATTGACTGGCTTTCATATACAGCTCATTGGGGGCCTACATGGCAGGACTCATCTTGCCCCTCAGAATCACCAGGATCATCGGAGAGGCACAAGCAGCACCACAGTGCTGCTGTGCTCAAGCCTCTCCTTTGGGAAAAGACAGTGGTGGAGGGACAGGTGTTATGGGCAGCACTGCTCCCTTCCAGGCTGAAGCACTGGCTTTCCTCATGACCAGGTTTGGTGGGTAGGGAAGGACATGGAGCATGTCCATCTCTCAGCACTATTCCCCCACCACGTTCCTTCTAAAAGACAATATGTGGAGACAAAGCCTTCCCAGCCTTTGAGATCTTTCCACTCTTAGCAGCTTGCTAGGCACAGCTTAGGAAGCCTGAGGCTGCAGCAAAAGCAGCTCTGGGTTTGACACAAACTGCAAGTCCCATTAAGGATTAGAGTGCATGTGGTTGTGGATAGTTGTCTACACATGCACAAGAGATGGGAAGTTATCCTCCTGAGCAGTTATATCAA
The DNA here is from genome assembly GCF_009769465.1 of Tauraco erythrolophus. Lineage (NCBI taxonomy): Eukaryota > Metazoa > Chordata > Aves > Musophagiformes > Musophagidae > Tauraco > Tauraco erythrolophus. Next base: position 111,377,093 of record NC_141465.1, read on the forward strand.
AAAGGTTTTTTACAATTGTGTATGGATTTAAAAATTTACCTGCCAATCCAAAAAGAATATGCTTTTGAATTTGTATAATTTTGTCTTATTCCAATTGTAACTTTACAAAATGTTATCAGCTGCAACCAATATCCTTGCTCTAACAGACCTCGGAATTCTTGGATGTTTAAATTAATTGCTTCTGTCTCATCCAATTAATCTCCATTAACTATTTGTTCTTCTTAGAAATTAAATGAAAATGTATTTCCTAGCAACTGAAACAGTACGGTGATACATCTGAGAGGCAATTTATCATTCATAAAGACTTGAGCACAGCACAGAGAACTTTAGGACTTCAGTCTGACTCTTTAGACCTGCTTGTTCCCCAGGATAAAGAATAACCCCAGGTAAATGCTGTGACACTAAAGATGTAAAAGGATTCTGAGCTCACAAAAATAAGGCAAGAAAGTTAGATTAAAGTAGATACACTTTCCTCAAAATCCCTATGTGTCATTCACAGGGATATATTTCACAGAAAACCTTCTGCAAATTAGCAATCCCAGAGAGACCTGCTTTCTCATCTGTGTCCATAGTGCCCATAGGCAGCACACAGCACTTGGTGGCTGACCAACACATCTAGTTGATGAATAGGTGACAGCTAAAACAATTTAAACATTGGAATCACTATTGCCTTATTCATCAAGTACTGGTCCTTTGCTGATTTGCCTGATTTCATTCTCCTCCCTCCAGGTTGGAAACTGTCCAGGCAGTAGGAAAGCTTTCGTCCAGGGTGAATTTGGACAGAGGCACCAGTCCAGCGGGAAGCACAGGCAGAGGGGTTCATGTACCTCTTTCTGTTGCTGAAAAAAATAGATCATCTCTTTCTTTTCTGCTGTTACTTCTTAAATGTTTTTCAATGCTCTTCAGTACAAAGCTCCAGGAGAAGTGATAAAACTTCACTGACTGATTCTTTTTAATACATGCTAGAAACTTGCACCCCTGACCAGAAAGCTGTTTGCAGGAAGAACATTTTATTAAAACTTGCACAGCAGTCCAAAAAGAAATAAAAACTTTTGTGTAACCTATTGCTGGAGAATCTTCTAGAAACATCTTCTCCCATCAAGTCCAAGAAGGATCTTGGCGGGTTGTTTGTCTTTCCTGGCGGCTGTTGTTGCTCCTGGCCCAATCAGCTCATCGAAGCGCTGCTCCCTCTTAGAAGATGGATGATGACAGTCATTTTCAGTGTACAAGACCCAGAAAATGCAGAGGAGTTTGCAACCAATGTTAATTGCACTGGTGATTACAGCAAATCTGCAAATGATTCCAAGAAACCCAGTGTGCTCCCAACACTATAGCTGCATCCACTCCAGCAAATCAAATATGCATGGGAGTTTTCCTTGGCCCTGGGACAGTCCACAGCCACTCTACAACTCCCTTGGCCTCCATGATGAGCTGGTGTCACACCAGTAGCCTGCTGGAACTCATCTCCAACCCATGCTAAATCTAGACCTGTCTAAGAGAGTGCAAGTTGGCCCTGGCCAAAATGGTGGTAAGGACTATTCCCAGCAGGATGGGTGACTACAGGTGCTGGAGCCCGTGGCCTGACACCAATTTAATATTACCGATGTAGACAGCAAGCCTCAGGAATCAGGGTTGCACCCAGATTTTTCTTCCTACTCCCTGAGCGATGTATTAGTGGGTTGTGACCTGGCAGCATTATCCATCAGTCAGACATCTACTAAACTGGATTACAGCTGACACAGCTGCTTCTGTGTTCCTGTTCCTTTTCCAGAAGAAACCCTACTACTTTAAGATGGCTGTGTACTCTCAATCCCATCCAATCCAATCCAATACAATACAATACAATCCTTTCTGAGCTATTACAGATATAAAAGAGCAAATCCTGGATTCCCAGCTTTCTCCCAAGAGACGTATATTCTGAACTCTGGAGATAAATGTAGAAGTGAATCCCTGATGGAACAATTTAGAGCTTCCTACCACATATAAATCGCATCAGTTTACAGCATATAAATCTCATCAGTTTATACTTTCTTGAAGACTTTCAATCAGTGGGCTAAATTGAGAAGGAATAAGTATGCAATATAGGGCTTTGGTAAATGGAGCCCAACAGAGCTTGTTTAAGGAGCTATTTTTAAAAATGAGTTTTAAAATGAGTCAGAATTTCACTTTTCATCTTTTGAGAAGAAAAATAGGTGGGGAAAGCAGGAAAGGAGAGGTTTTGGCAAGTTGAGCATTGTTGCACTAGATTTCACCTCGGATCTGTGGGGAGAGACAAGTACCCTCAGATTACAGCACTCTGTGTAGCAAGGCTTACGTACCCAATACATTTATTCCCTGATTTTTTTCAGAGGCATGGTGCCTAAAAATAGCTCCTTAAACAAGCTCTGTTGGGCTCCATTTACCAAAGCCCTATATTGCATACTTATTCCTTCTCAATTTAGCCCACTGATTGAACACAACCTTGTAAAAGACATGAAACACAATAAGGAATTCTATATTCATGGTGTGTTTTCAGGGAGGGGGTGCATCAAGAAAGGCTCCTCCCTACAAGAAGCTGTTAGCTTGTGCTGAACTGAGGAAGCCAAATCCTAATGACCTCTCCTGAAATGTTGCTGGAGAGGGTGAGGGAGGACCAGGAGGCAGTGACTGCTCTGAAAGCATGAGGAAAGTGCTGCTGCACGACGCTGTTTGATGCACTCAAAATTTTGTTCCCCTGCAAAGTATGATGTTAACCATCTTGTAATTATTAACCTTTTCAGATTAGGGTCAGTGAGGCTGTAGGACAGGTTTGCCACTCATTGGAGCTGATGGCGCTCCGTGCCTCATCCTTGCGCCCCCACGACACAAGTTATTCTGAGGGCAGTTGCCATCATCCCTCGCCTTCACAGCCTGCAGCAGAGGACCCAGCTGCAGGGAGGTGGGGGAGATGCGATGATGGCACAGCAGGCTCACTTTACCTTCATCAGTTTACAGCAGCTTTCCAGTAAAAGGAGCATATAAGAGGGCTGGAGAGGGACTTTTTACAAGGCCATGTAGTGACAGGACAAGGGGCAATGGCTTTAAACTGAAAGAGGGGAGATTTCAATTAGATCTAAGGAAGAAATTCTTCCCTCTGAGAGTGGTGAGGCACAGGAACAGGTTGCCCAGAGAAGTTGTGGATGCCCATCCCTGGAAGTGTTCAAGGCCAGGCTGGATGAGGCTTTGAGCAACCTGGTCTAGGGGAAGGTGTCCCTGCCTGTGACAGGGGGATTGGAACTAGATCATAGAATCATAGATGATCTTTGAGGCCCCTTCCAACCCAAACCGTTCTATGATTTTATGATTCTCACAGCAGCACACATGAGTATGCAAGATAAGTAGTATAAATCACAGCATTGAAATCACATTGGAAGCTACTAATACAAATATATTGCCTATCGCCCATGCAGAAGGCACCATTTGAGGGTGATGCCAATATTTACACATTTAAAAGAAAAGTGAAATTGCCTTGGTTTCAAGTGAATTTTTTTTCTTAGAATCATGGAATCATAGAATGGTTAGGGTTGGAAGGGACCTTAAAGATCATCTAGTTCCAACGCCCCTGCCATGGGCAGAGAAATTCTCCACTACACCAAGTTGCCCAAAGCCTCATCTAACCTTGCCTTGAACAATTCCAGGGATGGGGCATCCACAACTTCTCTGGGCAACCTGTTCCAGTGCCTCACCACCCTCAATGTAAAAAATTTCTTCCTTATATCTAATCTAAATCTCCCCTCTTTCAGTTTAAAGCCATTGCCCCTTGTCCTATCACTACACGCCCTTGTAAAAAGTCCCTCTCCAGCTTTCCTGTAGGCCCCCTTTAGGTACTGGAAAACTGCTATAAGATCACCCCGGAGCCTTCTCTTCTCCAGGCTGAACAGCCCCAACTCTCTCAGCCTGTCTTCTTTCAGGACAGCTGATTCTACTTCTTAAGCCAGCAGGAGCTGCATAATTCGTTTCTGATTTAGGTGACATTTATACTCTAATAATGCTCAGAAAGCCTGACAAGAATCAAGACTGCATCATACTGGAACTGTGCAAGCAAAGTCTGGGAGGGTGCCAGCTTAGTTAATGGTTACTCCTGCCCTTCAAAACTTTTATTAATCAGTTTTTTTACTGGAAGGCAGCAATTCTGTTTTTAGCCACATTCCTATTCTAGGCATAGTTCATCAGCATGCCACCTAGAATTAATATTTACCTTATTCTTAGCCTCAGTTCAGATGAGCAAGTATCTTCTGGCTGAGTGACCCAAATGGACCCCAAACATGAAACATTCACTTTTGTTTCTCGACTTTTCCCTGCCACACAAGACAAAAAGCCAAGGGGGCTACTGAGTGGGGTCACTAGTTTCTTTTCCATCTGGGTCATACGAAAGAATAGTTATTTTTACCTAATAAACCATGACCCAAGCTAAAAATATCTTTGTCATTTGATAAGTGAATTGGCACAATGGATGACTGTCACTGCTTAGCATTGATGTGTAAGTGATGAGTGCTAGAAGGGCACAAACTCTAACATGATAAAAATGACTGTATTTTTAATTTCATGTAGCTGTAATTGACACTTGGAGCAACTGAGAATGTTGCCTTCTGGGATATCTGAGAGGAGGACAATGATGACAAACTGAAGAAAGTCTAAATAACAACCATAGAAAAAGTGAAAATAAAAGCATTAAACAGAATTTCACAGTTAATTACTAGTGGTCAGGGTAAAAAATACTTGCACTTCTAAGAAACCAGTAAAGGCATAAAAAAGGATTCATAGTGTTGTCAGATCACATCTCGTTGCTTAGTGACAATATGACGTGACCTGATGAATCACTAAGCAACATACTGCCATTCATCAAAATAAATATCCCCCATTTTCACAAATATATATCTTTCTCACACACAACTGTAAATGTACATACATAAACATGACACAACCATTTTCGTATCGCAGGAAAAACAGGAGCTCTCTTTCTTTTTTTCTGTTTTAAATGAGAAGGACAAATAATATTGACGTCAAGGTTGGTAGCAAGGTCTACTGTGTAAAACCATGCCGGTGAATCAGCACAAAGGCGTTAATGGCTACAGGGACAGCAAAAATATAGCAAGCTGACATTTAAGAGAGAACTGTCTTTGTAATTAAACTGCTGATGTGCAAACCTACAACAGAAAAAGTGATCACAGTAATCAGCCCTAAACAAAGACTGAGAATCGGAACAAACACATCAATACCTACAGGCAGGGAGTACATTAGAAATGATTGTCACTGCCAGTAATCAGTGCTTGGAAATGCTGAAGTTGTCAAAAGAGCTCTGCTTTTGGTGAGTGCACTTGCTTATCTGTCTGTTCAGAGCACTCCTGTATAACTCCTTTCCACACTCCAGATGTAGGCAGCAGTCCAGCGGAACAGACTTTAAAAAAGATAAATTAGTACAGATGTCAGCTACAATAGCTGAATACTAAAGAAGGAGTCTCGACTGTGTTTATAAGAGGGTTTGAGCTCTGCCCAAAGTCTTTGTGTCTCTGGGGAGACTGGACAGAATATCTACATTGCTGGAAAGTACCCACTGTGCACAGCAGTTTGTGTCCAAAGGGCATGGAGTTATTTATCCTGGTCGCTTGAGTCATGGTATTAAAGACAATATACGGATTCAAGGTCAAAGTGGTTTGCCTCTTGCCACTGCTACTAGACCTTTTCTGTTGCTCCTTTGCTAAAAACACTCTTCCTTACTGGTGTGGAAGATGAGCTCTTTTAAAATAACATGTCTTCATGCTTTTACCCATTTTAACTCTTACCATGTCTAAACCTCTTCATAACTTTTAACATCAGTTCTCAAAGAGAGCCCTGGGAAAACACGCAAAACATAGGCCTTAGACTCTGTTTTTAAAAGCAGAAGCACAGTTACGTCTCCCTCACCCATCCTGTAAATGCGAAGAGTTGTCTGCACAGATGCATGGGTAAAAACAGCTGTGCTCACCCTGTGCAACTCCTGCCAGAGCTGTCTCTTGGAGAAGATGCCTGCTGAGCTCAGTTAGAATAAGAAATTCAATGAATACGCATGAAATCATCTTCTAAAAATTTACTCTGGTAGTGGCCCTGGTTTCCACTTTGTCAGAAGCATAAGGGAATGGGAGTGGTTTGGGTTTAGAATTTTTGCCTCTCTTCCCAGAAAGGACTTTCAAACCCCTCACTCCTTAAAGAAGAGAGGGAAAAGTACAGGAGTGATCATCCTTTTCAAACAGTTCCAACACTATGTAATGTAGGTTGCGTCCTCACCAGCCTTTCACCTGGCACACTGGAACTTCGTGATTAAAAGTAATTTCTGGAATAAAAGACCATATCCAGAGACTGTATCAAAGTCTTCAGGGAAAAAAAACATTCTAGTCTTCACTAAGAAACAAACAAGAAAGCCTGAAAGAACTTTGAACTACACTCTGTAGCCAGATACACTCTCTTCAGACAGTGAGTTTAGCAAACAGAGGTAACATCACTAAAAAAAAAAATAGAAATTATGTGAGTTATTAAATAGGGATGTGAAGGTAAAGTAAAGTCTGCCAAAATCCCTAGAAACTAAAATCTCCAATAAATTTTTATCAGTTTTTCCTTCAATTTGAGATACTCAAAGAGGACAGAAAAAAATTCCAAAGGAGTACGGTTTCCAGTAACGTAGTCTTTTCATTTAGTTCAAAGTACTTAATGATAGTTTGAATGTAGCATCATTTTTCTTCTCACTGCAGCTGAGTGTTTAGTCCTAAAATATAAACCTCACTTGTATCTACAGCACAGAACAGAGCAATCAGTGAGTCACCCAGAAAAGGATAGTGAGAACGGGGAGAGAGAGAAAAAGACTTTTGAAGCTATCACTACATTAATAAACTAATCTCACCCTTAAGAAAAAGGGATAAAACCTTGATCTGGTCCCAAAGGTCAAAGCTACATGCAGGTTAAACATTCTTCAAACATCAGAGGTGCTGGTTATGGCACGAGGTCCACCGTGGATCCATCCCTGCCAGATTTCCATCTGCTCTGCATTTACTTTTTGCCATCTCCTTTGCTGTTTGGCAAGGTAGATCTCTAGCACCTTTTTAAGACCAATTGGAATGACGTATGCCAAAATCTCCCGTCCTTACCACTAAGGAGCTCTGTATAGGAAGACCCCAAAGCACACAATTAACAAGTGTGGTGGTGACATACGCACCACACCTTGTGCTGCATCTCATCCTGCAGTCCAAAAAGCAATCAGGTCTCGTCTCAGCCTCCTCTAGAGCTGAATTTGCCCTGTCATTCCTCACGGGATACAAAGAGGTTGACCAGGAAATGCCACGTAGTTGACATGAAAATAAGAGTTTTAAACGAAAGTGTCCTGCACTGCAGTCTCTCCAGCTAATTTAGATCAGGTTGGCGTGAATGACAGAGAAAACCTACTATTATTTTTGTTCCTGACAGTACAAGGGTTCTAAAAATTACATGCTTCTAATCCCTCATTAGCTGGCGTTTTAAATTCCCAGGCTGTGTAGCTTGTGCTCAAGGAGAAAGTGACAAGAGAAGAGTTATAATCCCCGTGGCAAGAGCTGTCACCGAATAGCTGCTGGGTGATAAATCCACTAGGCTTTTTCAACTAGCTTTTTTTTCATGCTTAAACTTCAGGGATGCTACTCAAGAAAAAGGAAAAACAAATGAAAATGGCACACAATCTAAAATTCATGGCATGTAGCATGACCTGTTTATATCAACGGGTATGTCGTGTTCAGTCTTTGAAAGACCCTTCACGTCATAGACTAGAAAAAGCACAGATTGACAAGCTATATATTTTCCTAAATTGTTTTTCTCTTTCTCTCAGAAAATGCAGCTTGCAGCACTGCAGCTTGCTTAGAAACTGATATTCCCCTGTAATAGACACTAAGACAGACCTCTCTACGAAGATATCCAACACATTCAAATGAAACTAACAGACCACGTATCATATTTAATAACACTCTCAAATTATGTTAAGTTCAATATTCAGCAGAACCAACTTGCACTAACAACAGGCAGGCCAATTGCAAATGATTGAATTTTGCAAATGAACAAGCACAAATAAAAACCAAAGATAGCATCATCAAATACATTTTAGCTCGTTAAGCTGATAAGCACTATGTGGTTCACAATATTTCATATTGCATTGCATTTGTCACACATTTATTAGTAAAAGTCATGGTGCCATAAGCAACATGACACTTAACCACGGTGCACATTGTCATCACATCAACACAAAGTGGAGTCTAATACCAGACTGATGCTAGAAGAAACAGTTACCGGATTTTGAGTCAGAAACCTCTCTTTAACTCAGTTCAGTGAAAAATTGTTAGGGAGCTTGTATGGTTTTCAGGTACAATCAGAGAATCACAGAAGAGTTGAGGTTGTAAGGAACCTCTGCAGGTCACCCAGTCCAACCACCTTGCTCAAATAGAGCCACCTAGAGTCAGTTATAGAATCTCTTATTCTCTTTCAGTTTAAAGCCATTGCCCCTTGTCTTATCACCATACGCCCTTGTAAAAAGTCCCTCTCCAGCTTTCCTGTAGGACTCCTTTAGATACTGGAAGGCTGCTATAAGATCATCCTGGAGCCTTCTCTTCTCCAGGCTGAACAGCCCCAACTGTCTTGGTTGCCCAGGATCAAATGTGAACAGTATTTACACTTCAGTGGAGAATAAAAACCATTGCATTCCCAAACATACATTTGTCTACCGTACAGGTAGAGTTCAAGTTGTGACAGGATCAGCTTTCTCAGGCTGTGCTATCATCTGCCTTTGACCTTGGTTGTGAGCAGCCAGCCCTTTGGGGAGCAGGGAAGGTGAAACACCTGTATGAGCTGGCATTCTATCTCGTTGCTTAACACGACACTGAAGATGTCAGATATCAATGACTTCTTTTACTTGATGAAATGATCTTATCATCAGACACCAAACAGTGTAAGTTTTCACATGGACCACTATCCCACCCGCATAGCCGCCGGTTTTGTTATTACCAGCTTGGGTTGGAAACCCCAAACTCAGAGTTTCTCAAGGTCAAAGAAGATTTTGCAGGCATTGTGTCAGAACTAGATAACAAATAAATTCAAGCCTTTACACTTCATGTACAACTGCTTGAAATATCTTATAGTTAAGATGGATGAAGTTTTGCCAACTGATGCATCATCCCTGTAGAAATCAATGGCAACATCTTGTATTTATAGAGTACCTTGTGCCAGAGAGTCTTTAAGCTCTCTATGGAGCAAAACACAAACATAATAACATTAGTAGTGCTTGGGAACAATGTCAGTCTACCCTATGGAGAGCTTTTCTGTCCTGTGATTAGTCAGTTATCCCCTTGCAAAGTAATTTTATTTTTATATAGCTTTATGAGTTTTATAAATAGATGCTTTCATTTATCTTGCTTCACAGGGTCTCACATGTCTCAGTAGCACGAGGACTGGAAACAATATAGACAAGTCTGGAAATTTGCTGATACTGACTGCTGTGAATAGGGTAGGCACAACTCCCTCTGACAAAAAGAAAGCCAAGTTTCAAAGAATCTCTCCGTGCAGATTCTAGACTCCTGAGGAATTGATCATGAAAGAAAAACAAGAGTCTCTAGTGAACCATGTTGGGTGGAAGGCTTACTGCTGCTATGGTCAGTGAATAATGAGTGTAGTAGCAAGGAAATATGTGTGCTGTCAGTAAGGCAGTGCCTGAGCATTCCCCAGCAGGATTACTCCAACACAACAATACTACAGATGGCAAGAGAATCTGAATATAGGAGAGGGTCTGAGGCAGATACATACACACACACACACATAAAAATATATATCCTATCATTACTGGAAAGGCTGAGGGAGCTGGGTCTCTTTAGCTTGGAGAAGAGGAGACTGAGGGGGGACCTCATTAATGTGTATAAATATGTAAAGGGTGACTGTCATGAGGATGGAGCCAGGCTCTTCTCACTCGCATCCAATGATAGGACAAGGGGAAATGGATATAAGCTGGAACATAGGAGGTTCCGCTTAAACATGAGGAAGAACTTCTTCCCAGTAAGGGTAACAGAACACTGGAACAGGCTGCCCAGAGAGGTTGTGGAGTCTCCTTCTCTGGAGATGTTCAAAACCCGCCTGGACGTGTTCTTGTATGATCTGATCTAGGTGGTCCTGCCCCGGCAGGGGGATTGGATTAGCTGATCCTTTGAGGTCCCTTCCAATACCTAACATTCTGTGATTCTGTGATTATGGCATTATTGCATTATTGGATTATTCTATATACATTAACACAGTTCCTGAGCCATTACATTGAAATCAGAACTGTTCATGAGGTAGGGTGTTACTGACTTAGAGTAATTTCCATTTCTAAGCACAAAACACACACCAGGAAAATGTATGGAACAATAACAACAAGAGGAGCGAGCTACACTAATGCAACTTGCTTTTACCAAATAACCATCAAAGAAACAAATTTCATGGTGCTCGTGAAACTATCTCCTCTCCTTGTCTGAATAAGCGCCTTTCCTCTGCTGAAAAACCTTTTTGAATACTGACTGAGTCCCTTCTGAAGTCCACACAAAGACTTTGGTGGTCTTTCCACTGAATAGATCACCTTTCTTGGAGTAAAGAGCACTAACATATTGCACTGATTTCAAACCCACGGTCACAGGTTTAGAAGGCGGCAGTGGTTTCCTGTAGCTGACAGTTTATTACATTCATTTCAGTAACATGACCAGAAACAGAGGCCTCCTCACAGATCAGCGGAAAACGAATTTCTTCGTGAATCCTTTTCACTCCACTGAGTAAAATGACCACCAAAAAGATGGGCTGGGATTCATCTGAGCCACGATTATGTCTGAGACAGTCACCCCATGCTCCCTTTTAAGTCAGTTCAGAGGGACAGGCACTTTCAGAGGACGATTCAGCTGATTTGATTTACATGCCTGCCTCAGGATGACATTCGTTGTCTCCTGCTGTCTGGAGGATGCTTACTTTTATTTTTTGACCATAAATTAACTGGCTAAGGTCAATTGCAAGGCATTTTGGTTAGTAAATATTGTGATGACTAGTAATGATAGACATGCATAGCTTGCACTTTGTGAATAGTTACCTGTTACACTGCAGATGCCCAAAGGATCTTAGTATTACAAAAAAAAACTCACAGCTGGGGCAGGACAGAAGTAGTCAGCTCCTCTGCCAGTGGGAAAGTGAAGTGTCTCCCAAATACCCAAGGTACTGGTTGCTGACAATGTTAATTGATTTACAGAAAGGTTAAACAGGACACTCTCCCCCCGGGTAACAGAGCCGTGGAAGACAAAACTCAGAACTTTCCCAACAAATTGAAGATACACTTAAAAAACCCCAACATGCTCCTCTGTAGAGGCAAATGCAAGTTACTGCACCAAGTCAGGAATGACCATTAACAAATACAAAATGGGAAACAGTTAAGCAGCCACTGTGCTGGAGTGATCTAAGGATTAGTGCAGAGCAAGAACTGAACTTGAATCAATAATGTCCTTTCTGTTGTGAAAAAAGGCACCGCCATGCTCGAATATAAAAACAGAACTGTAGCTTGAAGGTACAGAAGGTCATGGGTGCTGTGATTCAGAAGGACGTGAACAGGCAGAGCAACAGGAATGATCAGAGGTCTGCAAAGCATGTCTTATGAGGAAAAAACAGATGAAGTGGGATTGCTTACCCTAAAGAGAAGGCTGAGAAGAGCATAATAAAACTTTCAAGAATGTAAAAGAATGCTGCGAAGAGAAAGAGAACAGTCTTTTCTCTAAATCCACTTTGGGCTGCACAAAAAAATGGGCTTAACTTGCAGAATAGAAAATCCAGAGAACAGCTGAGGAAAATCTCTGTAGCAGTAAGCGCAATACAAGAGTAAAACATAGGGAAAATTCTACCCTCAGAGATCTTCATAAGCATGTCAGATGCAGACGTGACACAGGCATAGGACGAGGCCAGATGAAATAACCACCTGCCTCACAGGTCCTTTTCAGGCTTCCACAGCACTTAGAGCCTGTGGTCCCTACCATAGACAATCAGAAGTAAGTGACAATCTCCTCCTGGGCATTTGTTAGAAGACAGCACAGAGAGGGATGACTTCTCCCAAGGACAGAGATCGCTGTGGGATGCTCCTGGTATAATGAAAAACCTACTACAAGCCCCTTGTGACAGCACTACCAGCATTGCACAGTACCCCCGTTCCCCAGGTCCTCTGTGGAGAGTGTGCTACACCCTGAGCCATTCCACCCGCAGGGGTTAGCTCAGGTCACTGCTTATTTTGCTGCTGGTGAGACTCTTTCATTGGCTTTTGACTAGGGTAGAAGGATTCAGACAAATAATCGCCAGAGACACAAAGTATGTAGGAACAAATCCCACAGCTCTGAAATAATCAGTTCAGAAATAGCTTAGATTACAAAAAAAAAAAAAGCCCCATAAAAGGCAATATAAAAACAAACATAGGACAAACAGATGGAAAAACACCTCTCCACAGCGTTATTTGACACCTCTCCCTTAAAACATGAAAGTGCCTTTGAAGTACAATGTTAACTGCATACATTATCACGTAGTGAAAGAATGAATAAATGAAGGTTGGGGCTTTTAAAAATATCTGTGCTGGAGATGCATTTCTTGCTGAAAATGTCATTAATCAGCAACTTCACATCCTCAGCTTCTCCACAGACAGAGTTGCAGCTCAAGGCAGAGCAAGTCTTGAGAGTTATCCCCCTCACTAACCACAGCTTAAGACATTGTCCTCGCCCATTGCAAACATCCCTGTCAACTGCAAGAACTGGTGGTAAGAGGAAATGTGTTGGAGAAGTAATTTTTTTGGCTGTTTTTTTAATTCAAACTGTCACGTGGAAATAAACAGAGACTAGTCAAGTGCATTATGATAAACCATGTCTTTATGAGCCATAAACTACAGTCTGAAAGACCATTCTCTGTCCTGAACCTAAGTCTGATACTGTGGCCAGTCCTCCCTAGCTCCATTTCCTGCACCAGCATGTCTGGACCAGTAGTTTTGCTTTGGACAATTTCTCCTTCATTTATTTGGCCCTTGCCTCACCGTTAGAAATGTAGAAATGTAGACCATCTGTTCTTGGTAAGAGAAAATAAACATTCACATTTATTTGCAAGTTGATGTTGCTTTGCACAGAAAAGAAGGTGAAGGCACCATCAGCCAAAGACAGTAGCATCTCTCCAGTTCAGCATCCACACTGCAACTCTTATTTAGCAACGATTTTACCAATCTTCCATTTTTCAAGGCGTATAAAGATTTGATTGACTCTCAGAAAAAAATCTAAACTCTAACTTTTCAGAGTAAGATGCCAGGAAGAGGGAGGAGGTAGCTTCAGGTCCGATTTTAGTTTGATTTGCCCTTACATGATGCCATGGTTTAGCTCAGCTGGCCGCTAAGCCACCAAGAGGTCACTTGCTCACTGCCCCCACCTCGGTGAGGTGGAGAGGAGAAAAATGTAACAAAAGGCCTGAGGGTCGAGACAAGAACAGGGAGGCATCACCCACCAACCCAGCACATATGATCAGTTAAACCACACACTAGGCTAGTATTTAATACTCACTTGACATTAGCGCCAATGATTGTGCAAAGTGAGAGAGTAGGAGACCTGCTGTAAGCAGCAGCATCTGACACTGACCAATTGCCCTGGGCCAAGGTAAAATTACCCAATGCACCGTGCTTTGACAAAAAAAAAACCAGGCGCAGGATGTTCCTACCCCTTCCCACCTCTGTGCTGCAACACACTTTCTTCTCAGTTGTGGCAGGGTGTCTGTGGGACCACATTGTAAACTGGAACCATGAAAAGACAGAGATTGAAAAAAAGTCCCCCTTGGAGAGAGTTGTTTCCATTTTTTAACCCAGAATATTTCCATCATGGTTTCGATGCACACCTGTAGGTCCCTACAGCAGTACAACAGGGCACCCAGCCAGGGCACACAGTCCTTCCTGCAGGTGTCAACTGCCCCGATCCAAACCCCATCACAGCCCGGGAGTCTGACCACTCTCCTATGCCAGCTTGCATCCTGTAACAGATGAAGAAAGCCAAAATGATGTGGAACTAGCTAATCTTGAATTTCTAATAAAGTTTGCAGTGAATTATTCAGCAACTCTATGTAATTTACCATAAGAAAATAAAAGAAAAGCCTGAGCAGCAGAGCTCTGCTGAATCAAGCTCATCTGCAGCACAGGAGGCACAACCGTTCTGGGTCTTGGGAAGAGCTGAAGGTGCCATCACGAGAGATTTGTGCTGATGACACCAGAGGAGCAGTCACAGTGACAGAGATGGTTTGGGGCACTGGCCTGGTCTTCCCCTCCTGATCCCAGCAGGAGAGCAGGAGCATGAGGGTGCCTTCCAGAATGGCCTCAAGCAGCACTGCACAGTGCCAGGCCTGTGGGACATGGCAGGAGAAGACACAACATGCTGCAGCCAGAGCTTGTCCTCGTTTCCATCTGTCATGAGGTGCAGCTCCATCTGAGAGGACATGGAGGTAGCTGCCACACCAGCTGCTCGCAGGGCAGAGGAGGAGGAATCGTGGAATCATAGAATGGTTTGGGTTGGAAGTGATCTCAAAGATCATCCAGTTCCAATTACCCTGCCACAGGCAGGGACACCTTCCACTAGTTCAGGTTGTTCAAATCCTCACCCAACCTGGTCTTGAACACCTCCAGGGATGGGGCATCCACAGCTTCTCTTGGCAACCTGTGCCAGTGTTTAACCACCCTCATTGTAAACAATTTCTTCCTTATCTCTAATCTAAACCTCCCCTCTTTCAGTTTAAAGCCATTGCCCCTTGTCCTATCACTACAAGCCCTTGCAAAAAGTCCCTCTCCAGCTTTCTTGTAGGTCCCCTTCAGGTACTGGAAGAATGCTGTAAGATCACCCCAGAGCCTTCTCTTGTCCAGGCTGAACAGACCCAACTCTCTCAGCCTGTTTTCATAGGAGAGGTGCTCCAGTCCTCGAATCATCTTCGTGGCCCTCCTCTGGACTCGTTCCAGCAGCTCCATGTCCTTCTTGTGCTGTAGATCACAGAGCTGAACACAGGACTGCAGGTGGGGTCTCACAAGAGCAGAGTGGAGGGGCAGAGTCACCTCCCTCTACCTGCTGGCCATACTTCTGATGCAGCCCAGGACACAGTTGGCTTTCTGAGCTGCAAGTGGACATTGCTGGCTCATGCTGAGCTTCTCATCCACCAGCACTCCCAATCCTTCTCCTCTGGGCTAGGAGAGCACTCTGTTCACTCTCAACACGTCCATCTCATGCCAGGCAGCAGACAGCAGCATGTGTCTGATGACTTTCAGACTCCGAATGGCATAATCCATCAGCATTTCACGCTTATAAGGAATTTTTCTTCTGGATTTTAATTCACAATTTCTTTAAAAGAAATATATTTTGTGTTTACAAATGTGCGACAGTTAATCAAGCTGCACAATTAAAAGGTTCATGTTGTAATGAGTGAGGCTGTTTCAAGGGATAAAAGATCTGAAAGCCTCCATCATTTAGTATCCCATACCATGTCCAACCTGGAGCTGGCAGATCACCTCCCCCAAGCACTAGCTGTCTCTTTTTTCTGTGCATTATATTCAGTTGATCTCCTCTTGCCAAACTTGTGTTCCCTGCGGTGTGGCAACACAGGCCATGAAAGCCCTTTTACTTCCCAGGGAATTAAGCTAACTTCAAAAGCAGTGATCTCTACATATGAATAATAAAAAAAAACAAAAACAAAAACAAACCAAAGAGCAGACACAGGCTGAGTTAGAGCTTTTCCACCCACCAGTGTGATGGCCGTACCTCAGCTGGCCCCGCGACATGGGGCTGCTCACCTCCAGGTTGCCTCACCACCTGATGGCTGCACATTCCACAGCAGGAGAGGGATGTATTTGTACTGATTCAAAACCAGATAACGACTGAATTGTGAAACTGAGACATGAAAATAATTTATTAGCCTGCCTGATTTTTTTTTTTTTGTGAATGCAAACACTTAACTCACAGGTTGGTGGCATGGTATAACGTGAAATAGGTGAGGTTACAACTACACCACCCTGTTGGCTCAGGCCCAATTTCCTATGTGCTGTCTTACACAGCATCTATAGCCTGGACTGAGTCCCACCAGCTCTCCAGGCTGCCCTGAGCTCCCCTAGGGGCAATAAGGAAGCAAATGACTCAAACTCCTTGCCTCCATGAACTCAAGCCTCATCTCAGTCCCAGCTACCAAAACCAATACAGATGTAGCACTACACATTGGCCAGTTCTGATCTCCATAAAGAGCAGATCTCTATTGACTCACCACCACAAAACTTTCAGATTTTCACACTAATTTGTGCAAAGCCACAGGGTCTCTTCTGTTGTGATTTCATACCACGGGACCCTGGTAGGTAAAGACTATGTCATATTCTTGCAAGGTGCTACAGGTTCTAAATTCCCACCAAACTCAGTGGATACTGAATGGCTTCTGGTGTTGGTTCTTGGCTTCTGCTGTTGGCAAGATGCAGCCTTTAACACAAGGCTTTATAATCACATGTCCTGTGGCTAAATAGAAGCTAAATGACTGGTCAGATAAGTCTTCAATAAATATAGTCCTGGTATATAGTAGGTATATCAGATATATATAGACCTGAAATATAGTCCTTGAATCTGAGATTCAAATTCTCCCACCTAAAAAATGTAAAACATAGAAACATAGAAGTGCTGAAAACCATTGTTTAACTGGTGTCTGTAATACAGTTTGATAAAATGTTCAATGTGCTTTTTACCTGGAAATATTAGGCACATGTTATACATACGCATCATATAATGTATGTATATAATACATATCATATATTTATTATATAATATGTGTGTGTGTTTATGTACATACATACATCTGAAAAGTCCGAAAGTTAGAAAAAAATTGTCAGCTTCAAAGTTCTATGAGTCTCATACAGATGGTAGGAACAACAAAAAAGTAAATACGGAATGTATTACAAAACACAAACTTCAGTAGACCAAGTTCCAGCAATCCTAGCCTTTTCATAAGAAAGTAAGTGCCTTCAAAACTGAACTAAATCCATGGGAAAAATCAACTGCTTCCCCTAAACATCATGACAGCTATTGCTGACAAGATGCATAGAGTTGCACAAGTCGTGGAAGACAAAATCTAAACAAATATTCCAAGCTTAGTAAGAGATATTAAGAATACATAGACCAAAAAAAAGACATCAAACAACTGCAGACTCTCCATTGGCCACCTATGAATCGACTGTATCTGCTACAAATATAGCATATATTTTTTCCCTGAAAATGTAACTTTCCTTCTTGATGCATGCTGTTTCAGGTTTAGCTTCATTATGAAAGTGTTACATTTTATTCTTTGAAAAAAGCGTGGTGTCTTGAACCCTCCAGAGGTGCTCCAGCTAGACTCTTCTTGTGCCACTAACATGAAAGCTTAGAGGATGTGGTCAACAATTTGTGACAATTTGAAGAAGGCTTGTGGCTTTTAGATAAAGAATACCTGGCGTTACCGCAAAATAATGGCAAGATGATTTGGAAGCCTTCCTATTTCTGTGGCTAAGGGGATTCCCAACTACACAGATATACAGTTTTCACCACAAATGGAAGAAGCATTTCTGAGTGGAAAGTATCCCATGCTTGTAATGTGCCATTCTCTAATGCCTTCCTCTGAGGCATCTGGTACTAGATCACAGCATGGATCCAGACTACGCTGATCTTGGTTCCTCTCCAACCTGGCAGCTCTTGGATTCTGGTAGCTCTTTGTTCCCCTCCTAGCCCTGTGTAACTGCTGCTTTCAGCTGTGTTGTGTGGGAGAGAGTATTTCTTTCTGAAAAATTAGCCAGCTCTTCACACTGAATCTGTCGCAATGTCATCACCCCCTCCAGTAGGGTAAAGAAATTATCTGAATGTAACAGCTAGTGATGCCACTAGATCCAATGCTATAAAATATATTCCTATAAATACATTACTTTCAAGTGCAGAACATCCAGGCACACCTTAATCTTTCTCCTTTATGTGACATGCATGGTGCAGAGACTAGGATGCTTTTTTTCCCCAACTGGTGTTCTCTCGTGTCTTGTAAGGTGTTACACTGCTGCCAGCCATGAAAGCAATCATTGCCAAAACTGCACAGGCTGTTTAGCTTCATTTCCTTTTGTTGCTGAGAGCACAGTTTGATGTAAATTTGTTTTGTTGGGTGCTTTGGGTTTGCCAGTAAAGCTCATTGAGTTGAGGTTCTCTGTTTCAGTTCTCTTCTTAACTTCTTGCCTTTCAGTTTCTAATATCATGCTAGACTGATCACTGCAAAGAAACGAATAAAAAGGCACATACACGCTGAAAAAGAATAGACAGTTGTCCTATGGTAACAACTATTCTTTGGATGTTTGTAACAAAAGCATCTTCTGATGCCCACTTTCAAAATGCCAGTTGCATATCTGGAGGTCAGGTTGAAGGAAGGCTGCTTAAATATGTGTCCTTTTTTCTCAGCCAAAGCCACCTTCCAACTTAAAGCTTCTTATGAGGGCATCTTCTGCTTCATTGTGATTTTCTGAACTGTTTGGATGGACCTTTTACCTCCCACTAAACTGGGAAATTGGTAGTTATATAGATATTTTAAATAGATTAGTATATATTAATTAAACTTTGTTTCACAGATAGTAGTGTATTAACTTCTTAATATATAGATAAGCAATTCACGTTTCATCCATTTACAGAAAAGCACGAGCTATGGTACATGGTGTGTCTCTTCAGCTCACTCCAGCATGTTCTTTCTCCATAGACCTAGGCCAAGTCTGTCTAGATATCTCAGTTGACTCTTTTATGTTAGGTAACATGAAACAGAGGTTTTATCCTTCTAGACAGAACATAAGGAAGCCCTGCCTTCAGATCTAACTCTCTTCAGTTCTTTTTATCCAACTGACACCCACTAAAAAGGTAGTGCCTGTGGAGAAATAGTACAGAAATCACAATGCAAAGGGTTCTATTGGGCTGAACATTGTTTAAAATTGTGCTTAACATCAATTTTAACATATTACTTATTTCAATATATTTTTTAAATCAGTTAATAAAAGCGTTTATGCATACAAGTGAAATTGTTTAATTGAAAGATCAGTCTTAAAAACGATATGTAGCAGATTTCTGCAATCTATGTACTTCTGTTTACATAAGAAAAATAGTTTTTCTGCTGTTGCATTTGAGGTATGAAAGCGTATAGAAGTGCCACAATTTTTGCGAGCTTTTTGATATCAAGATAGTTGTTGTTCAAAGATCAAACACTGCACTTTTTCTAAGACAAGTCTTGCAACGCAAGCTCATACATTCCACTCAATCTCAACACACCATATTCCGCATACAAATTTTTTCTGTGCCCGCTCTGATTTCCTAAAGATTCGCAGTTTTTTTCCAAAAAAAGTGATTGAACCATTCCACAAGTCTTTGGCTTCCTATTGTTAATTCACTATGGTAAATTATTCTTCACTTCACACATTAAGTCAAAAACTTTGAGGTATATGGGATTTGTTTCTTCTCATTTTAAGGATGTATCCTAAACATTTGGAATACAGTGTGAAATAAATTTAAATAGTATTTAGGAACTTAATTCTCTCCATCATTATCTCTATTTACATAAATTTAAAAATTTTTAAATGTCAGCCAGGAAATCTTTCCTTAACTTATTATCTTCCATAGTGAAAAGCAATTTAAGATCCTTTCAGTGACAGTGTGTAGAGAGGATTTACCTCAACATTTCTATGTATTCATGTCAACAAAATAAAATAACTCCTGGTAATTTTAAAATTCCTTTGGTAGATAAGGAAAAGCAATTGAAATTTGATGCTTATTACAGGGGCGTTGGACTAGATGACCTTTAAAGGTCCCTTCCAACCCAAACTATTCTGATTCTATGATGCAGAGCTGTCAAGGTCAAATGATGAGTTACCCAGAAGATGTTTCCATAACGGGAGAAGAGGCAGTTGGGTGGAAGTAAATGTTCATTCTCTTTCTCCCACTTCATTGTTGTCTTAAAAATAATCATATAATGGATGATTTCCCTTTCAACTATATAGTAAACAGCTGTGAAAAGTATTTTGACATTTAATGGTTTGAGGAATTTTTGACCACAAAAGGAAGTAATCACTTTTCAGTGAACCCTTTAATTGCTTTCTCAGTTGAAAAAAATAGCTAATCTATTTTAGCAATAACTCTGGTTTCCACTGTATTATTTTAAATGTGGATGAATCTTAGAAAATAATACTTTTTAATTTCCTGTCATGATCAAGTGATAGCTATATGAAGACCCACAGATATCCAGAGACTTCTAGTATTCCACAATGCCCCTTTCTTGCTTCTGCACCAGTCATGAAGCAAAATAAAAAATTTAAAAAAAAAAATTCAAGAGATTCATTCTTTGAAATAAAATTATTTTTATAATCTGCATTCACAAGCCATCTTTCATCTGACAGTCCTCCTGTCTCTACTGATTAATGGAAAATCATGTTACAGAATCATAGAATTGTTCAGGTTGGAAAAGACCTTTAAGACCATCAAGTCCTACTGTTAACCTAGCACTGCCAGGTCCACCACTAAACTATGTCCCTGAGCACATCTACAGGTCTTTTAAATACCTCCAGGGATGATGACTCAACCACTTCCCTGGGCAGCCTGTTCCAATGGTTGACAACCTTTTCAGTGAAGAAACTTATCCTAATATCCAATCTAAACTTCCCCTGCTGCAACTTGAGGCCATTTCCTCTTGTCCTGTTCCTTGTAACTTGAGAGAAGAGATTGACACTCACTTCACTACAATCTTGTATGTTGTTATCATTTATATCATAAACTGCAAATCATCTTTTTAGATGCAAGGAAATATCTTTCCTTATCGATGGGATGTAACCATTGCAGTCATTATCACAGTCCCAGTCCATGCAAGAATATAATTCAAAGAACAAAGCATACAAGAACAATAATCAGGCATAAGGTTAGATGATGATCACTTTGATAGCTCTATACCACTGCTTGTTGAGTGAAAAAGCCCTGAATGTTGTGTCCCACACTGCTATTATTTTCTCTCTGATGATATATGTGATGGATCTTCTTTAGCTAACGAAAGTTGGAGTACTCAGATAACATTAGCTGTAATTCTTTTGAGTAGACTTCAGCTCTCCTGTAAATTCATCCCAATGTATCATTTTGTGTTTCACAGACAGTAGAACATATATCCATATACAGTCAGAGAAATTTAGGATGCACTCTTTGTGCATAACCATAAATCATAATGTTTGAGATCAAGTATGTACAACTTTATTTCGAACAGGATTGCTGGGAAGATGAAACAGCCTTCAGCAGACATAACTCATAACTCCCTCCAGAGGAACTGCTTGCACTACTTCTCTCAGTCATTCCCAGATCTTCATCTTTTTCTGACCAGGCTCTTCAATCTTCACACTGCCAAATTCCAGCAAACTCTCAGTGAGTCCCTCACACTAGGCTTTTTTGTGAGTGTCCTCCCCTCAAGGTCTCTGCTGTGATTTAGTCCTGGTCGGTATTGTGAGCTCCAAGGGAAAACTTCAGTCTGTATATTTCTACCACAGGGCTCAGAAGCTTTCCCTCTGCTATAGATTAGTGCTAAAAGTGCTCTCCTGCCAGTAGAGAACAGCTCATAACAGTTCATTATCCTGTTTTTTCAAAGTTGCATGAAAATCCCCACAGAGCACTGCAGAGGGGTTTACCTGGGAATGGCCAAGGCTAGGTCAGAAAGAGCTAATATGTTATTGTACTTAAAAAATGTTTCTGTACCTCTAACCCATCTTGCAATAAAATATATAATGTTTGTGCGTGGCCAGTACTCATTGACTACAAGAAAACACTCTCACAAGTCTTTTTGCTCTGAGTGTAATTTCATTATATCCATTCATAGCATGTTTAATAGTCAAACTAGAAACACAAAGCCATGTTTGTGACTCTTCCTGCTGATGTGGAATTCAATAAAGTTTAAGGACAGCTCAAGAAGAAAAAAGAATTTATGAGATTTTTATTTAGGTTTTTTTATGACCTTGAGTCTCTTCACTCTGAAAACAAGGCTTTATGAACATATTGCTTATCAGGGCTCTGCAAAAGTTAGGTTGAGTCAACCCACCTTTTACTCATGGAACAGATGAAGCGATGACTCATAGAAAAAGGGAGAAGTAATCAGCCTCAGGGACACTTAAAAAATAAGGGAAAGGCTTATGTAGTCATTCGACAACTCTGCATGTGTTCTACATAGCTCTCACTAAAAGTCAGGCAGGAGGAAAGCAACAGTCCCAACTGACTTTAAAAGAGGGATTCATAAAGAGTAGCCCTTCCTTGGGAAGGCAGGTCTCTCAGGATCACAGCCACACGGCAGTGAGGAGACATGCTCCATCATGGAACAGTTCACAGAGCCAGCATTAGGCTCCTGTTTCAGGTCATCAGTGTCTCCAAGGTAAATTTTGCCCTTGTGCACTTAGTCGACTTTGTGTGCCTGGAGCACGTGTTCCAGGATAAGAATGCACATGCCCAGTCTTTGAAAAGGGAGTCATCACTTTCTGGAGTACTTGGATTGTAAGGTATTTCTTTGCTATTCATTTTTAATGATGAGTTTAAGAGCCCTAATCTAGATTTTACTGTGCTAAGAAACAGGCATACAGCAGTCAAAATGGATAGCACAAAGAAGACAAAGTGACCTCACTGTGTTTTCTGGAAAAGGAGAGTCCTCATGAGGTTTTCAAGGACTTTGTTATTATTGTCTCTACTTCTGTCATGATTTATCCATTTTCTGAATCTTTTCACAGGGCAGTACTGGATCTGTCGAGCTACTAGAGCAGCAGAGGCTCAGAGACTCAATGGTTTGCTAAGCACTATTCCTGAAAGCAGTCCTCAATTCCTGTGTAGAGGTGTCCCCTCCCCAGCCAAATGGCTTAAAACACAGACTCATTTGGGCTCATTTGGTACAAAAACCTTTTATATATATGTTTCATGGTTTTATCTAAACTTCTGAAAGACAGAACATTGCAATGAAGTCCTACTAGAGCACAGAAATTAAGAAAACAGCAATAATAATTAGTTTCAGGGGGAATTGCAAATTTTGGTGACCTTTCTGCATTCAGAGTGCTGTCTTCATGCTCAGATCTAAGGGAATGAACAGAGCAAATCTGAGTGCCTAAATCTGCACAAAATCTGAGCAGAGTTTGGCCCAGCCCTGCACAGCTGCCAGCTGGAGATGCCCCCACTGCTGGGAAAGGGAGGCAGATATTGCGATGGGACCCTGGGAAGGGGCTGCAGGACACAGCACTTGTGGGAACACTTGGCAGATTTTGGGAGCTCACAATGAGCCAAAGTCATCCCAACATTTATAAAAATCTTTAATATATCTGTAACGCTACCAGGGAAAAAAGATTTTAAAATTCTTCATTCCAGTGAAGGGCAAAAATGTTAGTAACGTAGTTGGCCTGTAAAAGTCTCAGAAACACAGTAAATTGGTATTAATTATCATAATAAGCTGAGAAATGTACAAAAGCGTCCAGATGTTGAGTGAACACTGTGCTCTGTCACAATTTATTACACTTGTTTAAAAATTCGTAGCTGAAAGGAAATTATGTGAATCAAATGGGAAAAGGCCTCATCTCTAAAGCAGTACACGTATCACAGAAAAAATATCCTGGTTTAATTGAGGGAGACTGGAAACTATCTGAAAAAATAAAATAACATAAATTTTACAGGAAGGTCCATGTAAACTACTGCACAGATTTTTCTTGTGTCTAACGATTACTGAGGTGAACTCAAAGAGGCAAAAATCCACCTACACCTCAGTGACCAGTTAATCTGCTTTGTGCTGTGATATGGGGGCTGCATTCTTCACCGGCAGAGATGTCATGGCAGAGATTTCACAATTGATTTTTCACAAGCTGATAGACTACACAATGTCTTGTCTTGAATATAGGCTCTTTTAGGGAAAGCATGGAGCTCTATCTGTGCTGTGCCAACATTCCGCTCCGATTGCAAGGATGGGTCTTTCTCAGGGGGGGAACAACCCATGCACCAGCACACCAAGCTGCAAGCCAGACACTCCTACACTGCTGTTACAGTTAGGGGAGAGTGAGAAAGAAAAATTGTTGAAAATGTTTTCTTTTCTTTTAACAAAATCAACTCGACATTTTTTTGTGTGTTTAAGTGATTTTTTTTTATGTATACACACACCCACAAGCCAGCTGCTAAGAGACGTGCCCTGTGCAGAAGGAACATGTTTCACACAGGCACAGAGCAGCTGTGGTTCTGCCGGTTGCAAAGGGAGAAAGGCAGAACTTCATTTTTACCAAAGTGCAACTCTGCAAATTTCCCATTTTGAATAGACAGCAATCAAAATGTGGCCTTCAAGGTTTCAGACGTGCTGAAGTCCACACTAGGCAAAGGAAAACAATCCTTCCATTTTGATTGTCGTGTTTTACACCTCAAAACCCACCAACACACTCTAATTAAAACTATTCCTGAGCCACACAGAAAGAGCAATTCTTCTGGTGAAACTGTAAAGATCCCAAATACAGAGAGTCTGAACTGTCACTTACACAGACTTGTAGGCACTGAAAGCAAGTCCATTGGAGCTTCTTTTTTTGCCCCTTCGTTCTCTGGACAATCTCATGGAGTTTCTAAACAGGGGAGAGGTCACTGCCTCCAGGAGTGGTCCTGTTCTTGGAGCACAGTGATAACATGGCTTGTCCCAAAAATATTTTGGATACTAGAATTATCAAGGGTATTCAATCACTCTCTAAATTAAAAAAAAAAAAAAAAAAAAGAAAGATAAAAAGATGAAGAAGGGAGGATGACTGCCAATCTAACCTATAACACAGATATTTATGGTGTTATCACCCCCTCTCTTATCCTGGGAGGGGCTGTGTGAGCTTTACCATCCTGTCTGAGGACACTTCTTACAGGACAGCTGCATCTCATGGAGAACTGTCCAACTACCATGCAAACACGAGGACAGCAGAGTTTGCTTTTAGGAGTAGATGGCCAGCACTACGCAGAAGGCTTGAGGCCGCGGAGCAATACCTGCCTGGAATTACGGTAGCAAGTTGTCTCCTGCACCAGCTGCAGACAGAGAGCAAGTGGGGCTGAAGGCTGGGAGGCAGAGGCTCAGACACTTGCACAGCACTTTGAACACCCTTCAGTGATAACTACCAGGAACATGCTTATCCTCAGCTACCTTGGAGAAAGAAGAGGAAGGTTTTAATATGTTGCTTGAGACTACCTGGCAGGGAGGATAAGCAAGGAGAGGAGGGATGGGGTCTTCCCGGCTGCGCAGCGTATGGATTTTGGTGAGAGCAGTGTGATCAGCCATGGGGGCAGCTGTGCATAACAGACCTGGGGAACTTGTGGCACTCGCACTGCCCGATTTCAAGAACTTCTACCACTGTCAACCTCTAGCACAGCTTAGTGCGAGGTCAGTTTGAAAGCCCAAGCCTGCAGGCCATGTCTGGCTCGTTGTCTACACATGGCTCATGTCATGTACACTAGAGGCAGTCTCTCAGCGGGTGAAACAAAGCTTGCCTGCAAAGAAGAGTCTGACTGTACTGCCCTTAAAGCATCATCAAAGCAGATGGGTCACAAGTGCAAAATACAGAGTCTGAAACATTCTGAATTGTGCAAGTAGAGCAAAGAGCACTGAAAGGGAGCTGAAGGCTCTGGCTGGACCTGCAGCTGACCGAGGGCACAGGAGAAATCTTTTCTCTTTGAGGTGTCTGGGATCTCGAGTACCACTGTCACGGCCCAACAGTTGGGTGCAAGAAGACTGATTTTAACAGGGGGATATTTCCCCTCTCGTGTAGCTCTGATCTCGGTGCTGGTGATTATTTCAGTGGTGTGTTTGAATGGTGGAAGTTTGGAGGCCAAAACCAGCTTCAGAATATGTCACCCAGCAGCGCAGGTTGGCTGTTCACACTGCCCATTGCACATCCCTGTCCGTTCATGCTACCTCCCTGTGGCAGACAGATTCATTCTAGTTACCCCAAAACTGTACACAAGCCTCTCAGGCTTCACCAAAACTGGTGGACCAGGGAGCATACTCCTTAAAGCTCTCAAGATTTGATGTGCACCCCATTCAATCCTGCCCTCCAAACCCTTGCCCTTCTCTTATCTCAAGAACTCCTCACCTTTCTAAGCTTCAAAGAGGCCTCCAGAAGCTCCTTAAACACCTCTTCTGTTTCCTTCTTTACAATCAAATTAGGTGATCATTGGCAGCGGTTGATGTAAGTGGTGTCCTTGCAAAGCAGAGTAGAAGTTACTTCACTCAGTTTCCACAGCACCATCCCTTAGTCTGGATGGGTCGTCTCCAGAGTCTCTTCCTATTTTTAGCAAACCTGTAAACAGTAACTTCTTCTCCACCTTTCCTCTCATGCTCTCTGCTATGCAGGAGTGTCTAATCTCCCTGGTCCATAACATTATCAAACTCACTGTGTGCTGCCTGTCTGATGCAAGTGGGGTGAAGAGTCACCAAATTGATCAGGGAATTGGACCTCATACAAGGAGAGGCTGAGAGCGCTGGGTTTGTTCAGCCTTAAGAGGCTCAACAGAGAAAACAGAGCCTGACCCCTCTCAGAGGCAGATGGTGATGGGACAAGAGGCAATGGGCCCAAGGAAAATCCCAATGAGATATTAAGAACAAAAAAATTCCTTCCCTGGAGATACTAAAAACTTGGCTGGATAAGGCCTTGGGGAACCTGATCTAGTTGGATCCGCTTTAAGCAGAAGTTAAATTAGATGACCCCTTTCTGATTTAAACTAATCTGTGATTCTATGATTTTGTTTACCATTTCAAAAACTGTACATTGCCAGAATCCAATGGGAAGTACCTAAGAGTAGCAGCAGAACAGGCAATGGGAGATGTAGATGTAATGTAATTGCATTTGCACTGCTGTCAGCACTGGAGCATATTCTATAGTAAATATGATAAAACAGCAAGATAAAGTCCAATTTAAGGGGCTGTGAGTATTCAAGAGCCATATGAGTGGATCCTACTCATCACTTGTGTTTCTTGCTGTTTTAAACAGTGGGGAGAGCATGAGCCCTTACTCAAGGCCAAAGAAAAGGCATCCCTGTCCTGTGACAGTTGTGTCCCTGTTCAGACATTTTCTCTCTATAATATTACATTTTGCATTCTCTAGGGCTGTACTTAAGGTTCACAACACCATTACTGGTGTTTGTCAGAGTTTCGGGTTATTAAGACAGCAATAGTTTTTGTAATTCATATTTTGCAGTGCACTGCTTGCTTGTACTTTGGT
Source organism: Tauraco erythrolophus (assembly GCF_009769465.1). Lineage (NCBI taxonomy): Eukaryota > Metazoa > Chordata > Aves > Musophagiformes > Musophagidae > Tauraco > Tauraco erythrolophus. The sequence continues at coordinate 111,404,394 of NC_141465.1, forward strand.
TATTACTTTTCTATGGCTCATAATAAATTTGGAAACTGTGTTGATAAGTTTTTTATGGTTAAAAAACCCTTCAGGAATTATGCTGATATTAAAAAGGACTTCATAAGATGAATATTGACATAAAAAGGCTTTCTAGGATTTGTTGATATAAAAAGCCTCTCAAAGATTTTACTGAAAAAATCCACCATGATGAGAATTTAATGAACATAACATTAAAAGGCTCTGAACATAACAAACTGGCACCGATTTCCTGCATTAATAACCTCAGTTACCTAAATGCAGGATGTTCTTTTTTAAGAAAGCCGTGCAGGGCTCAGAACACATGGAAGGTATTTTTTAATCTGGCACAAGGAAGACTTTGGCAGGTGGAACAGGCTGGGATCCAGGTGAGAAGCGGGCGGTGGTGGAGCAGGTGTTCTCAGCCTAACAGGGAACAAGGGCATGAGAAAGGCACTTGTACTTTGCTGGGAAGCAGAGAAGGCCTCCAGGGAGGAATTCATTCATATCTGCTCGGGGTGACATCTGACCCCAGGAATAGGCAGCTGCCACTCGTGCATCTTTGGATGCAGTAATTATCATTCGCAACAGACACAAAAATAAGCAGAGTCACTTTTTCCTACAGAGTGCTGCTGGCAGCAGAAGGCTTGTGGAGGCTGTGGTGCAAGTCCTGGCTGCTCTGGTTCTGCTGCCTGGGCTCCAGCCCTGCCTCTGTGGGCAAAGCACCATGGCTGCTGCACACAGACCCTTGGGAAGAGCCGTAAATCCTGCTATTGTCGGTGACTCTTGGACAACCACCTGCATCTATGACAAAATAAGGATCTAGGCTGGCCACCAATGCCGATTTATGCTCTTCATTGCATGGGGTGGTGGTAGGAACACAGTCAGAGTTGTACCTCCTATCTGTAACCCATCCGTTGGCAACTTTTAATTTTTTGTGCATGGCACTCTGCTCATGTCCTTTCTGAATTACAGCCTATCCTGGAAGCTACTTATTTTACTGTGTTTGATTTTTAGGAGAAAGAACAAAAAACTTAGCAGAGAACTACAGACCTGCCTACTGGCCTTGGAGAGAAAGGGAACTTGAGGAGAAGATATCTTATATTGCAGTGAACAGATGTGATAGTTTGATGTGGGGGGGTGTTCTGGTGGCAGGGGAGGGGATTTGCTCCCTGTGCCACCAGATCTGAGTCCCATCTCCCTCGGGGGGGTTGAGCCAAATCGGCGCCTCTGCGAATTGCCCTATTTAAGTCGAGACAAAGGGACGAAAAATGTCTTTTGCCCAGGAACAAGGAAAGGGCAGGAAGGCGCTGCCCTCGCTCCCGGCTCCCGGCTGGGTGGCTGCTTGGGCCCGGGTCGGCGCCATGTGCTCAAGATGGCGCCGGGGGAGCCGCATGGGGAACTCGGAAAGCGCCCCGCTCCCGGGGTGCCCGCCAGGCTGAGCTTCCCCAGAGAGGATTAAGGTCTAAGAGAAAACAACCACAACAAGCAGGTCAGTCAAGATGGAGCAGGAGGAGGTGTGCTGGAGCTGAAGTTTTCCCTTGCAAATCGGTGTGAAGATGGCAGGCGGCCCCCCTGCAGCCAGGGTGTACTCGGCGGAGCAGAGACCTGCTCGTGGCCCATGGAGAAACCCACGTCGGGGAAGAGATGCCTGAGCCCAGGAGAGGTTGTGGAGTATGGGGATGCACAAGGAGATACTGTTAATAATGGGCATGGAATGCACGATGAGGTCGTGGAGGCATCTGGAGTCCGTGGGACGACCCACGCCGACGCAAGTGGCAGCAGCTCCCTAAGAGGTCAAGACTGGTAAAGCCCGAACTGGTGCAATCTGTGGGGGAGGATTGCAATCCTGCGGGCAGGACTTAACGCTGGAAAAGTTTGGGGATTTTTTCCTCGTGAGTAGGGGATCTACTGAATCAAGGGAAAAATGGTGTAAGGACTCCTCCTCCTTTGAGAAAGGAGCGGCAGTAACATCATGGATGAACTGACCTGCACTCCCCCATTCCCTGTCCCCTTGCGTCGCTGGTGGGGAGGTAGAGCCGGGAACAAAGGGAAAGGGGGTGGGGAAGTTGTTGTGTTTAAGATCTGGCCTTGTTTTCTCTTTCTCCTCTCCAGTAACAGGTTTCGTTCCCTTGTGTCTCTTGTTAAGTAACTGTTAATAAATTGTTTTGTTTTAAGAAAAAAAGCCTGAGTCATGTTTTGCCCGGGACCATGGTTGGTGGGTGCTCCCTCTCAGTTCTTGTCTCGACCCTCAGTCCAAAAACCACGACAACAGCTTTAAAAGGGGGACAATAATGAACATTAGCAGCAGAAATAAATTCCATTTGTTTCCTCATAATTTCATTAGGAACTGGTATTCAGACAGTATAAACGCCTTGGCTAAATCCCCATAACACTTCCTTTTCTTTGTTTGTATTACATGTTTTATTGCTCCAGATTTTTTCATACACAAACACAGAGTGCTCAGAAAGCAATACAACCCGAAATAATGATTTAGCAGCGTACTAATTTGTATACATACAAATAGAAACGTTCCATCAGCTTTAAATTAACAAAAAGAGGTTAGTTAAGAGCTCAGCGACTTAGTCAATAGCTAATTGACTAAGAAAAGCAGAAAAATTTCTTACGTCTGACTTTGTCCCAAATATTCGATCAAGTTTCTTAATGATTAAAAAGCAAAATTAATGATCCGTGTTACTGAGGCGATAGAAGCTGCTCAACGGAGACTATGGATAGCTTCCGTGAGTCTCTCGGCCCCGTGCAGCCCCTGCCCAGCACTGACTGCAAATTCATCACACCCCCTCGGGAAAGGAGCGCTGCCCCCACGTCCCACGGTCCCAAACGTGATCCCGCTGACACCACGACACGCGGAGGTGGCGGCAGGGCACGCAGCCGCAAGCCCCCGGGAAAGCACGCGCCAACCCTGCTCCTTGGTGCAACAGGCTCCTTCCCGCAGCTCCCAGCGAGACAGGGAACGGTGCGCGGGACGTTTGTGGGAGGCAGTGCTGCCCGGTGGAAAAAGCGAGAGCAGGTTCTGTTCTTGGCTCTGCCAACGGCTAACCGCTCACTTCGCTTTCACCAGGCGTTTGTCGTCCACTAAATGCGGTTAATTTTATGAAACCTTTCAAGACTCCTTGACCAAAAGGGCTCTAGGAGAACTAGATTCTTGCCAGTTTCAGTCCCCTGTAAAAGGGAACGAACAATCCCCCTCCTTCCAGATCCCTCAGGTCATGGTGTGTCTCGAGTACTGACGTGCAGCCTCTCGCACCGGTTTGCTCAGTGGGTCGAATAAGGGCACAGGGACGGAGCAAGGAAGCACTTCACTCACGATAGCAAACATGGTGACAAAGTACCATCCTCATGACAGCAGGAATGCGGTGGCCTTTAGATCTCACTGGTTTTCCCTGCAATGCTGTCACTTTCTTTTACCTCCAGGCACTTGGCACAGGGAGGAAAAGCATCACATGGAAGAAAAAGACACAGGATAATATTGCATCCGTTCTTCTCACTGAGCTATGAGGCATATATACAGATTATGACCTTTTCCGAGCACCGTTCACCGTAATAAAACAGATGGTGCAGAGTTTCATACTGATCCAGCAGTTTCACCCATCTTTTGGATGCCAGAAAAGGGAGGACTAAAGCCTGGCTCTGAATCCACAAGAAGTTTGAGGTGTTGCCACCATCAGAAAATCAAATAAAGCGGCATTTGTGGAAGGATGCATCTTTCAGCTCCCTGTAAGTACAATCAACAACGGACACTTTGGAAAGGACATTTTTTTGAAAAGAGTTTTTTTTCTCCTGTAACAAATTCCTTTGCACAAGGAGGTAATTTGACTCTAAGTGACTTCTACAATAAACAAAAAGTACAATGTGAGAAGCAGCTGAGGAGATAAGCCTGTATGGTATCCTACTGTATTCCTGCTGAAATCCTATGAAATCCTATGGCTTCTTATGCACTTTAACATGCAATTATTAACATTAACTTCTTATGCTATTTAACATCAAATTTCTGAGTTTCATGTTATACTTGGAATTCCAAGATCTTTTTGTACAATATAGACAGATTAAATGGCAAAAGATTTCTGAGCCAAATAGGAAGCACAATTCAAGAATTGCTAAACAATTGCTGTAATTTCAAGCTATAAAGATAAAAATGGATAACTATTCAGAGGTGTTAAGTGAGAGAGCTAAAATTGGAAGGAAAACGTTTGCTTAAATTTTCAGGCATTAGCACTTCCATCCTCTCTGCAATACACAAAAGGCAGAGGAGGTTCCCAGTGAGATTGTATTGAAGCAACAAATCACTCTTCTGCCATGCTCAAAATAAAATCATATAGAGTCATACTTGTTGTTTTGCCTAATTATTGGGATGGAAATGACTAAGTTGTGAGTGCAACCCAGAGATCGGTGAAGCGTCCTGCCTACAAAGCATAATTTTGTTGAAAACACTAATTTCCTTGGATTCAACTGCTGGGTGAACTGGCTCCATTTTAAGTGGACTATGAAAACCTTCTTTTCTCTTTCTCCAATTGAATAAAATGTGAAGACAGACACAGACAGCCTCTGGAGCACACATAAGATTAAACTCAAAAAAGTGGTGTTACCACTACTTGAGAAATTAATTCCACGTTTTCAAACGGTTGTATCACTGCCTCTGTAGGGAAGCATTAGTTTAGAATCAGCTCCATAACTCTGCTAACACTTTCAAGGCATGTTGCAAATGTAATTATCTGCAATATCAAGACTATTTAAGTCATGTAACTGCATAATTAGGGTGTCTTCTGGTTCATCATTACAAGGGACTAAATAAGATTAAAACATGACTTGATGTTATCTACTTTTTCTACTTTGTCACCTGACATTTCTTGGTAACTATTAATAGGACAGATAATAAAAAGGAAACATTTTGTTCCCCTCTTCAGTAATATTCATCGCTAATTTCCATTACAAGTGGTTTTCCTCAGGCTTTGGAAAAAAGTACTGTGCTGATAATAAGTCATTTATTTCTGTGAACAGTGAAACCTTGACTTCACGGCTGATAATAAACAAGTAAATCTTTTTCCTTTAGCAAGGAAAAATTTGAACGTGTTGAAATGACCTCAGAGTGGAACCTGACTATTACCACTGATGGAAAGTGGGGACTTTTTCCACAACAGAGTAGTAGCAAAGTCTCCAGACATAGGAAAAATGTTAAAGTTGTTTACAGGCACTTACGTATATAGTGAATGAATAAAAGACATAGTGGCATTGAATGTGAAACCAAAACCAGAAGATTAAAGCAAACGTCTTGAGAGCAAGTCAGCAGTGGCCAACTGATGTCTGAGATCACTTTGCCACTTGGAATCTGAGTAGGAAAAGCAGAATTTCTCTTAAAACTCGTTAGCCTCATAAGAGTACAAATATGTATATCTGGTGCACGTACACAGCTCCTTAGGGTTATATTGCTCTAAATATCTCATAAAGTCTTAGTATAGTGAAGAATGAGGCACAGAAAGGTGAAGTAACTTGACAACAATCGGTGGCAACGTGGGCAAAAGAAGACAGATATCCACCTCACTGGGCGTGTGTTATGACCACTCAGCCACATCCCATGTCCTTCCTTACTTGAAACAAAAAACACATTGCAGCAGTTCTGCAGTTTGCTACTCAAAGAGTGAAGTGCATCAGAACAGAACTGAAGAAGAATATTCATTTTTAACTGGGGAGAAGATTGTTAAAAATGCTCAGTTTTCAGCTTTTCATCTGACAACTTCTGAAATTCTTCTCTGCACATGCATATTTCCCCTTAATTTTAACATTCGGAAATGAGCCAGGAAAGATCTCTGCCTGTGGTATCTACTACAGCAAGATGACTTCCAACACAGAATATTTATTAAGCTAGGTTCACAATGCCTTTTGCATACAATAATAGACTGTTAATAGATTTTTGTAAAAACATACAAACCAACAAACAAACAAAAACACACAAAAAAAAAACCCACAACAAACTCAAGCCCAACAATTGCCTCTTCATTAATACATCCTATGAGCTGCAGAGACACATTCTACTTCTGGATCCTCTGAACATGTCTCAGTGGTTATACATAATATAAACAATAACAAAGACTCCTTAAAAATTTCCCCCACATGTTTATTCCAGGCCTTGAGCCCCAGCGGGGTAGGTATTTGGTAGACAGAGCACTGGGAAACTGAGAAACTTAATGGATAAATCATCCCATTTGAATTACCATTGCTGCTGTAGAAGTTGCTGGGGTCACTAAATTAAGACCAAGAGTCATTTCAGAGTAGTCTAGGAAGGAGACTATTCAAGGCCAGGTTCGATGAGGCTTTGAGCAACTTGATCTATTGGAAGGTGTCCCTGCCCATGGCAGGGGGTTTGGAACTATATAATCTTTAAGGTCCCTTCCAACCCAAACCATCCTATGATTCTATGATTATTTCCTGATGCAGGAGGGGTGTTAAGGCAAGTAGCCTAGACAGGATTTGTACCACTTGGAAAGCAGAGCAGTGTTTCTGCTGGGTAGATCCATAATCAGACATATTTTTTCCTCCACACACCCAGGCACAGACAATCCTCTCTGCCCTGTCTCTCATCAGCTGAGTTCAATGTCACAGGCACAGAGACATCCACTGTCCATCCTCCCATCCCCAGCATCTCCTGGTCCTGTGTGCCAGAACACGCATGGGTAACAAGGAATAGCAGAAGACAGAGACAGCTAAAAGTGCATGAGGGAACAATTACATCCTACACGATTTAAAGTTAGTTTTCTTGCTTGGCTTTTCTTAATGTTTGAAGGAGGAGGTAGCACAATTTCTCATGTCACATTCTGATGCATATGACCTATTCTCTGGTGGGCAGCATGTGGGAAAAACAAAGAAGAAAAACCCAGGTGATGTGCAGTCAGCACAGGATCACTGAGATACGATGCCACACAAGAGGATATGCAATATTCAGAGCAGTAATCGAGGCTGTGGATACGCTGTGCCCAGTTCCCCTGGAGAACCATTGTCTGCTCTATACACCACAGAACACATTATGCCAGGCAACAGAAGAAAGATAACCGTTATCTTTATTGCTAGAATTGTAATACAGAAAAATGTCATTAATAAAAGTATGAGTCTCACCTGCCCATCCCTCCCTACTGCCTTTCTGTGACTCCTCCATGCCTATTAAAGTTCCATGCACACACGCACACTGAGCCAACATGGGGAAAAAAAGCTCATTTTAAACAAAGAGAAAAAGAGAAGAATATTATATATCAGAACCTTGAAAGGCTACACATGAAAAACTGAAGACACAGCTTAACCTTATTTTTGCTAGTGACTTCACTAATTTTTTCCTACTCCCAGCCTATATGCTGCTTATGTGTGAGGTTCTATAGTGATATCTGTGTTTTAATACAGGGCTTACCACCTCTAAAATTCCTGCTGGTATTGCTAGCTCTGTTTTCAAATGAAGAGACAGAAATCACAAACTAATCTCTGTCTCAGTTATCTGCTCCATTCCTTTCTTGGATGTTCCCGTCCTGCTGCATGGTTCAGCTGCTGGAGAATGGACAGCAAAGACCCATGTCCCACAGCTGCCTGGACACCTTTGTAGCTTGTGAGCCAGCTCCTGGTATATATCATTTCATTTTACAGCTTGGCAGTTTAAACCAGTGCCATTTATCTCAGTGTTCTACCTGTGAACTATGGCTGTAGAGCAGTTGCTCAACAAGTGGCAGCAGGGAGAAATGGAAGGGATAGGATGGGCTGCTGGGGACAGAAACCACTACAGATACCGCTGCTGGGGACAGAAACCACTACAGATACCTCTGCTGAGGGTTCCTGTAGGCTGCTTCTGAGCACCTGGCAAGCAGGAGACCTGAGGAGCACAGGTCAACGGAGGGCAGCAAATGCTTCGCTCAGGTGCAGATTGCCAAGCACCTCACAGCTGGTCACACCAGTGCCTGCGATGGCCCAGACCTGGTTATCAGTCTTTCCACCAAGGCTCTGAGATTGGAAAACAGCCAGAGAGAGCAAAATTCATACAACATAGCCTCTTGTAAAAAGCACTGGTTGAAAAGCAGGATAACGTGGTCAGCCCTGTTTCCAGTTTGAATATTAGGAACAGCAGTAAGTGAACAGTGACTGTGCTTTAATTACGAGAAAAGTCCAGTAAGTTGTTCTCTCTTAAAATATATCTTCCTACACCATGAATAGCTCAACTTTAACAGAAAGCACATTAGATCCTTGAGGAAAATACAGCAGAGCTTGGGCTTGTGTGAACACAGCTGCTAAGCAACCTAACCGACATCCTGTCTATCCTGCGTTGTAGCTATGAATAATTACTCCTCCGTGTAACCTTCGCCTTTGTGTCACTGCTCTTCCACAGCTGTATACCATTGTAACTGCAAATGGGCCCAAACCAAACTCCCAGATCTAAACTTGTTCTCATATTTAAGGAAATCTGGAAAGAAATCCAAACAGGTGTCTGCCCTCCCTGGCTACAACTGTATGATGTGGAGGCCTGAATATAAACAACCCAGACTTTCAAGGCGAGTTTTTGTTTCAGGTTCTGTGGTTCAAGACTGCCTGCACTCATTTTCTTACTCTGATCTCTACTGACAGAGGCAACTTTTATAAACCAATCCATAAACCAAACAATTTCACCAAAGTTAAAAAATACTTTCAAAGCATTGATGGTAATTAAGCCATTTACTGCATTCACTGACTACTCTGGCCAGTCTTCCTGGAAGAGATTTTGAGCTAGTGCTGCTTCGTAGGAGAAGGAGATTTTATTACCCAACTGAATGCAAGAAACTTAAACACAATGTTTGGGGTAAAAGAATGAACCACTGCCCTCTCGGCACATCTCCCTGTTAACAAAAGAAATGAGCATGACCCAATTTTGCTTCATCGTCTGTGAGGCTGCTCAGAGATTCACTTCCTAAGGGTCCTGGCCTTTTTAAACTCCCTAGATTAGGGACTGCACAAATTTTAAACAGCAAAATTTAATAGAAAGACTAAAGACTGCTAACTGTGCTTCAGAAATACGTAGAAAGTCATTTGTTTTGGAGAGTAAATAAAATTTCAGCACTGCAATACTAAGATGTAGAAAATTCACATCACTAAGAATGCAGAATTTAATCCGTCACTAGAATATTGCATTTCTGATCAATATATGATTGTAATATTGGATTATAGAACTAATAATCATAGAATGAATCATAGAATCATAGAATGATTTGAGTTGGAAGTGACTTTAAAGATCATCTAGTTCCAACCTCTCTGCCATGGGCAAGGACACCTTTCCCTAGACCAGGTTGCTCAAAGCCTCATCTAACCTGGCCTTGAACACTTCCAGGGATGGGGCATCCACAACTCCTCTGGGCAACATGTTCCAGTGTCTCACCACTCTCATTATAAAAAGTTTCTTCCTTATATCTAATCAAAATCTACTCTCTTTCAGTTTAAATAATCCTTATTACAAATATTAATGATCTTATATTAGAAAGATTGTAATAGTTAATATTGAAGGAGTCAGTATTTATAGAAAAAAGTGTCTAGAATTGAATTTCTTGTAGCATTACAAGGTGGCTGAGGGATACATTTACTCTGCACAGTTCTCCTCATAAGAACTATTATTCCAGCTCTTACAAATGACAATCTCGAGACGCTGGTTTTCCATCTTTTCTAAATACATGGGACTCTGAAAATTTTCCAGGGGGGACTGAGGATTCCAGCCCAGTGCAGCTCAGCTGTGTGATAATAACTTTGATTTTCCTCAACACCTGTCACAGATCCATTAGAAAGCATCAGTAGAATCTAGCAGTCTGAGCACAGACTGAAAAGCCCTTTTTCTACACTGTAAACAGCAAAGTAGGTGTCTCTTGCCTGGGCAGGAAGGCAACTGAGGCTGAAGAGCAGGAACTTTCTGGGAATGAGACACTGCTTTCTGACTGTGGGCAGGCCATTTAACTTCCCTGTTATCATGCGTCGGTCCAAGGTCAGCAAGTGGTCTATCTGCCAAAGCCACCAGCGAGCAATGCAGGCAGAGATTTACAGAGAAAAGGAAAAGCACCCGTACTTTGATAGGGCCATGACATTTTACCTGCAGCAAGAACTCCTTGTCTGTACATCTCTCTTTCTCACCCCTAGCAAGGTCAAAGAGCTCATATGTAAAACACTGTAAGTAAAAGCACCAAAAGCAGATTCTCATGGGCTCACACACCCCAAGCAAGGAGGAAGGGAAGCACTGCACACATCGAAAGGAAATCACTGCATGTGCTCCCTCCAAACGTCCACGCCTGCCCATGCTTCACCAGAGAACTTGAATTCATTGTAGATCACTAGCACCAGTTAATTTAAATTTATTTTAAACATTGAGTGTTAATTTCAGGAAGGCCTCAGTCTGTTCAAGTGCTGAGAACCAGCTAACATGATACTGTCACTGTTCCATGTGCAAATTGTACTAATCTCAGCACATTTTCTGTTTATATAGCTATTAATACCAACAAACCCATCCTTTTTTCCCCTAAGAAGCTAAAAAGCTCTACGATTGCTATAGCTTTGGTCTTACAGCAAATTTTCATGTTTTTAGCTCTCAATGCTACAGGCACATAAATAATATACTTAGAACCACCCAGGGTAGGAGTAGATCAGGTCAGGAACACCTAGAGAACCTGAAGGTGCACAAGTCCACGGGACCTGATGAGATACATCCACGGGTCCTGAAGGAACTGGCGGCTGAAGTTGCTAGGCCACTAGCCATCATATTTGAGAGGTCCTGGCAGTTTGGTGAGGTTCCTACAGGTTGGAAAAGGGCCAACATAACCCCCATCTTTAAAAAAGGGACCAAGGACGACCCAGGAAACTACAGACCAGTCAGCCTTACCTCTGCGCCAGGTAAAATCATGGAACAGATTCTCCTGGTAGCTGTACTAAGGCACATAAAAAATAATCAAGTGGTTGGTGACAGCCAACATGGCTTCACTAGGGGCAAATCGTGCCTGACTAATTTAGTGGCCTTCTACGACAAAGCTACAGCGCTGGTTGACGTGGGTAAAGCAATGGATGTAATTTTCCTGGACTTGTGCAAGGCATTTGACACTGTCCCATATGACATCCTTGTCTCTGAAATGGAGAGACACAGATTTGACAGATGGACCACTTGGTGGATAAAGAACTGGCTGGATGGTCGCACTCAAAAGAGTTGTGGTCAATGGTGCGATGTCTACATGGAGACCAGTGTCAAGCGGTGTCCCTCAGGGGTCTGTTCTGGGTCCAGTGCTGTTCAACATCTTTGTCAGCGACATGGATGATGGCATTGAGTGCACCCTCAGTAAGTTTGCCAATGACACCAAGTTGTGTGGTGCCGTGGACTCACTTGAGGGAAGAGATGCCATACAGAGGGACCTTGATAGGCTTGAAAATTGGGCCAGTGCAAACTGCACGAGCTTCAACAAGTCAAAATGCAAGGACCTTCACCTGGGTCGGGCCAGTCCTAGGCACAAATACAAACTGGGCACAGAGTGGGTTGAGAGTAACCCTGAAGAGAAGGATTTGGGGGTGTTTATAGATGAGAAGCTCAACATGAGCCGGCAGTGCGCTCATGCGGCCCAGAAGGCCAACCACATCCTGGGATGTATCAAGAGAAGTGTGGTCAGCAGGTCAAGAGAGGTGATTCTTTCCCTCTACTCTGCCCTTGTGAGACCCCACCTCGAATACTGTGTCCAGTTCTGGTGTCCCCACCATAAGAGAGATATATATTTGTTGGAGCATGTTCAGAGGAGGGCCACAAAGATGATCCAGGGGCTGGAGCACCTCTGCTACGAGGACAGGTTGCAGGAGCTGGGATTGTTCAGCCGTGAAAAGAGAAGACTTCGGGGGGACCTAATAGCTGCCTTCCAATACCTGAAGGGAACCTACAGGAAGGCTGGGGAGGGACTTTTTACAAGAGTGTCCACTGATAGGACAAGGGGAAATGGGTTTAAGTTGAAGGAGAACAGATTTAGATTAGATCTTAGGAAGGAATTCTTCAGTACGAGGGTGGTAAGACTTCGGAACAAATTGCCCAGAGAAGTTGTGGATGCCCCCTCCCTGGAGGTGTTCAAGGCCAAGTTGGACGGAGCCTTGAGTAGCCTGATCTAGTTGAGAGGCGCCCCTGCCCATGACAGGGAGGTTGGATTAGATGATCTCTGAGGTCCCTTCCAGCCTATGCCATTCTATGATTCTATGATTACACGTTTTATTAAAGGTTTTCAATGCAGTTTACAAAAATCAATACATGCACACACTACTGCTGCAAGACAGGAAACTACCTGCTTCATCCAGTCACTGACGTCCAAAAAAATCAGTATTAGCCAGTTGTTAAGTAGTCTATGTGCATCTGGGAGGGCTGTGCTACTCTAATGAAACCAATTTTAATAGTTTAGTTAAGTCTCTGTAATTTCTTCATATAGAAAAGGCATGTGTCTTTCTATATCTGTCTATATGTACACGGTCATCCAGAAATGAAAGAATTAAATGCATTGAATAATGGGGCCCCAGTCCTGTGTGGAGCATGGAAAAGTTGCATAGAATTCACTAAGAGTTATTCATTAACTATTAAAGTTGAGCAATACAGAGGGCTTGAAATGAATGAAACCACAACTGTTTCCACTGAACAGGACACTCAACTCCTAGGGATGTAAACGCTCCATCTTAACCAGGTCCACTGGGAGCATGGCAGCTCTGCGGGTCTCATGGCAGTCTCTCAGCTCTCATCTCTCAAACTTCTCCCTAATTACTTGCACACAGCTGTGGGGAAGCCCCCAGACATTCTGGTTGCCCATACATGAAATGTTGAGGTCCACTTGGGCAGATTGTGAGGGCATTTTTCCAGTAGTCTTGTTAGCTATTTTCATTGGCATCTGTGCAGTGAGGTTTTGGCCGTAATTAGCACACACAGTGAGCAGGGTTGCTTTGCAATTTTGTGTGGTATAAAACTTTTGTTATGACCTTCATTTAGCAATAATCTTAGCATTCAGTAAAAAAGAATGCTAATGAAAACATGTTTATTAGGGATTAACATGGCAACAAATATAAAACTGCTGTGTAGTTTTTTAAAAAAATTACTAAATACTTTTCTCATGACTCCTCTAAATATTCTAAATTATTTATACTGACCTTCTGAGCAAATCTAGCTCTTAAATTTAAGCTGCAATACCAAATGTAATAGAAACATTATTAGCAGAGTGCTTCAGGTTGCATGCCTCATGTAACGCACCAGCAATACCCTTCATCTCTGTTGTTCTATTGCTATGCTCATGTAGTGTCGCAGCTGGAAGTCTTCAGGCGGCTCCAAGCAGACCAATGTTCTAATGCGAAGGCTTTAGGCTCTACTCTAAGGAAGACCCACACGCCTCTAAGGCTCAGGAGAAAATGCCTCACCCTTAGAAGTAAACACCCTGCCTTAAATAGTCAGGAGTCACATGGTTTGCTAGATGGGTCAAGGCTATTGGTCACTTGACCATCCATCTCCCAGAGTGATTGGCTGAATGCTACAGCACCTGTTTCAAGGTAACTTTCCCAGTGTAACGAGCCACAGGTGTTTTAGTTAACCTGCATAGGGAAAGAACCTTCACAGGATGCTGCAGCAGCCAAAAGATTTCTCCACAATGTAGCACATGATATTTGAGGGTCTTTGTACTAGAAGTGTTAGATTTTTTAGTCTTTTCCTCTTTCTCCAGACCCTCTATAGGTCCTGCAGGATATTGATTGAGCCACTTTGTTGTGTATTACAGAAATGTTCTGTAGCTTGACATACCCTGGAGAGGGTGGGCTTTTAGAGACCTTTTTTAGGGTTCTCATTAAATCTGAGATCTATTACCTGGCAATCCACAGTTGTGAAGGACAAAAGTTCTGCAGATTCATGGGAACGTTCCCGTTTCATGCTGTATAAATGTAAACGTTATTTCTCATCCTTCACTAGTTATCACCCCATTAGCACAAAGTGTCCATTTCAATCTCATTTTTGTTGAGCCCCATAAACATCTCTCTTCATGATTATCAAGCTTTGATATGGTCCAGGTTTGAACACTGACTGATACCACTTGTATCTGCATTAACTCCTTTTGGGTTTTATGATCAGAGTTTAGACCACATGGTGAGGTGGTAAGGAGAACGACTGGAGGCATGGACACTCTTTTCTTTGAAAAGAGGCTGACTGACATGGGATGTTTATCTTAGGAAAAGATAAACCAGACATGATAAACAGCTACGGCCCAGTCAAGCATCTGCAATGCTTCCTTCAGTGAAGCTCAGCAGTTCCAGCCGGTGTGTCAGGGAGACTTTTCTAAGCCTTTTCTAGCACTTCTGGTTGGATGGCCAGATGGTTTAGTTATAGCAGTACTTGTAAATACTGCTAAACTCAAGGCAAGTAGTGTTGATTTCAACCCTTTTATTCCCTCCTAGAAGTGCCAAACATAGGGAATTAAAATAAAGTAAATGACAGGAAAAGCAAAGCAGTTCTTCTCAGGGCAGGCATACTCTAGAGATACATACTTAAAAATATGCTTAACACGGTGCCAGAGAGCAAGAGGTGTAGCCAGGCCAAACAGCCTGGGGGATGTTTCTTACCACTGTCTACCATCCCAACATTCAAATGCCAGTTTTATGGTCAGCAAGCTGGTGGGCAGTATTTCTTTCTATTGCATTCAGCAGAGAAGATTAGCTAATAACCCAAATATACAGAGGGTTTTTCTTTCAGACTTTGATTTGAATATGCCCACAACAGTGACCAAAACTGTGTCAAGTCCCTTGAGAAAGCAAAATTTCATCTATTCTCCTTCTTGTACTGCACCACAGAGCAACAGACAGGTCGTTAGTTCTGGCATCTTTTAATGGAAATTCAAACAACTGCAATTTTCCTGTTTACATTACAAAGTTAATCATAAAATTCCTACAGACTGAATGCTAACAGAATGCTATGATCATTTTATATGTACCATGCATTTTAACTGAGTGATCACCTGCCTATATGTTTTCTGCTACATCCAATGCCTTGATTTACATCCCTAGAAACTATCTGCCTGCCCTAGATCAGAACACAGAAAACCAATTTTTTGTGACCATTTTAAGATTGCTTGCAGTAGTTTTGCTTTCATCAGGTTTGTTAATGTAAACAACTGAAGTAAACCAATTACTCCAAAAGGCTTTGTTGCCTGGTTGCAAAGATTTTGAGAGTAGGAAAGACAAAGGATAGAAGCAAGAGTGCTGAGAGCCCCAAATCAAAGAGAATAATGTATAAAATGCCCAATGTTGTTCATGCCATCCAGTTGTGCATTTCAGTATTGGATAAGGAGGCACAACTACAGATGTCTGTGCTGTGTCATCACTTTCACCCAGGACAGGTATTCGCACTCCCAGGCATAGGTACTATGGAACAGCTTCCAGAGGCCTATTTGCAACCGCTACTGTAGCATGACTTAGGGATTTTGTCAGGGCAACATACTGGCTCAGGATTCATGATGCTCAGGAGCGCTGGTGTTCATCTTGCTGACAAAACCAAAATGGAGTGCAAACCTCCCAGAGGAGGAGCCAGTGCAAGGCACGTCTTATCAGTGAAACTGTGCAGGATACAGACCTTCATCCAAGATCATCATCCCAACATTCAAATGCCAGTTTTATGTTCAGCAAGCTGGTGGGCAGTATTTCTTTCTATTGCATTCAGCAGAGAAGATTAGCTAATAACCCAAATATACAGAGGGTTTTTCTTTCAGGCTTTGATTTGAATATGCCCCCAACAGTGACCAAAACTGTGTTTTCCAGCTGACCTGGAATATAACATCAGACTAAACTCTGATTTGCTCTGCCAGGTGTGTCAGGGTAACATATGGCTCTGCACTGCGCGGGCTAACCCAAGCGAAAACAGGAGGCAAACCAGAACATTAAAAAGCCAAGGTCCTATAATAGCAAATACTCCTTGAAGCTCCTTGTTGGGTTTGAGGCAGTGCGTAATTCTGTCCTGGAGTTAACTATTAAAAAGGTAACAGTTTTAAACACTGCCCTGAAATACAAGATCATAAAAAGCAAAACAGGTGAACTTGCCATCTGGAGTGGTGCAAACTGAATACACAGGCACTCGCTACATTTAAAATGACAGCCCAATCCACGAGAGGAATTACCAGGAAAACAGAGCGGACAAATGCTTTTTTGATCGCTACCTTGATTCTTGCAGTTACATGCGCCGGTTGTTTGCCTACGATCAGGTAAGTGCTTGGTGTGCAATGCGATGGTGAAAAGGCCAGTGCTATTTTTAGCCGTGTACACATTGCAAGGCAGCAGAAATGTAGGGCAATTCACACAGGCACGGCACCAGCAATTCTTGCCCGAAAGCATGCTGTGCTCAAACTGCTGCTTGAATCGAGAGAGGACCACTGTCTCGGTCAAGAGCTGGTTCATAATATCTCTGTGTCAAAATCTGGTCCAAACATATAAGCCCTCAACCACAAGTGGCCAAGAGTAATAGATGCTTTTGTCTGGGGCCCTGTTTAAGCTGTCGAAGGGGTAAGACAGGACCCTCACGAGCAGCCTCCTGGGCTTTCTGACCTGAAACATTTAGTTCTGACCAATCTGTTTTAAATCCCACGTTGGCACTGGCTCCAGGTTCATGCAGATAGCAGAGAGACTCCCAGAGGGCAGATCCCCATCCACCTGGCTCTCCTCACTTACATCCCAGCAGCCCTGGTGAGAATACGAGGACACAGGCTAGCCAAGGGCAACTTAGCAGGGCCCCAGGCCAGTTGTGGGGCATTTCGGACAATAGGCTAACAAAAGGCATTCAGTTTGTTGACAATCAATCATAGAGTTTCTTTGCAACTTTTCCCTTCCTGTAGGGACATTAATGGGAACTGGTGTCATCTCCTGAAATCTGTCTCCTTCTGATGAGTTCCTCCGATATTTAGACCCAGAGGTTGTTCCAAGCTGCACTAGAGTTGCCGTTATACATGGAGTGGCACATAGGAGAGACAGCAGCACTTTTTCTAGCTGCCTTGGGCAATGAAGCAGCTTTCGCTGCTGGGAGGAGAGAGGGAACACAGATGTGACTACAAGCTGGTCCTCGGAGGTGCCAGACGAGCTTGATGTCAGCACAGAAGACGGCCTAGTTCAGAAGGAGGGCAGTCACGACAGAACAGGGAGAGGGAGCTGAGCCCTGCAATGACAAGGCCACATG
Organism: Tauraco erythrolophus; assembly: GCF_009769465.1. NCBI lineage: Eukaryota > Metazoa > Chordata > Aves > Musophagiformes > Musophagidae > Tauraco > Tauraco erythrolophus. The sequence goes on from NC_141465.1 coordinate 111,421,591, forward strand.
AGATAACCATCCACGCACACTGCGCACACCTCAAAAGTTGGAGGAGGAAGAATTGTTGTTTGAGGTAGAGCTAAGAACAATGAGATGCAGCTGGCAAAATAAAACCAGGGCTGAATGTTAAGAAACATCTCAAATGATGAGCAAGTTGTACATGATTTAAAATGAGAACACAAGAAAGAAAAAAATTTCTATGCCTGACCTGCCATTTTAACATACTACAAATTCTCATTTAAGTGCAGAAAAACATGTTTGAGTTAAGTTGAACGGAGTTCCTGCAGAGTTATTAGCAGAAAGGCTCAGGGTGAGAGAGGTGGTGGCTTAGCTACCTCTCAGTCACTGTCTACAGATTATTTAATGTCTGTAATGTGCTTTAAAGATGAAAACCACTGAGTGCTTAGGAAATTAGAACAAGAAAAAAACCCCAACAGTGGCATCTATTAAATTACAAAATAACCTCTCCAGGGAAGCCTCAGAAGTATTGTCACTAAATAAATTTAAAACTGAACAGCTTGAAATGTATTTACTATAGGAAAGAGACCTGCATTTGCCCCAAGGAAAATAGATGAAATGTCCTAAGGATTCAATAGTCTTTCATCTCCAGTTTTTTATCGCTCTTTCCTGATGCACTGGGGAGAGAGATGATTATTTAAACCGTTTTTTCCTCTGGAGCTGTCTAGTGAAATGTGCTGACAGGTGCTATCCATCGACTGTGTATTTCAGATAATTCACAAGGCAGGCAAGTAAGGGGACCCACATTCCTTGACAAGAAGCACGCGCATGCTGCAGGAGGATGCAGCTTCTCTTTGAGACCAAGACAAGCTGCCAGCCTCTGCCATTTCAAGGCAGACCAGAAGAAATTTTACCCAGACACGTTTCCAGACAGATGCATACAGCAAGCAGCAAGCAACAGCTTGGTCAACCCTAGGCTGTCACAGGATGATCAGAACAAAAGGAAGAGGCAGCCTTTTCTTTTTCCTTATGGTTCTGCTGCATCTGGGCTGTGCAGAAAGAGCAGCTCTTTCCTCCTGCTACCTCTGACAAGAGCCAGGACTGAGGTTGTTTATATTGCCTATGGCAGAGGGAGGGGCAGGGGCACGAGGAAGGTGAACAGGAGTCCAAAGAGCAAAGTCATTTGGTGGAAGAAGGGACTCAGAAAACGCCAACTTTTGCACAGCAGCGAGAGGCTCAGTTGTTTTGACTCTGATTTCACCCTAGAGCTACACTCCTATCTGGGATGATTAGGTATTGCAGCCCCCATGCTGTGGGCACCTCACTGAACAGCTGCATCTGCCCTAGAAAACTATAAAGGAGGCTGGAGGCTCCACTGAGGTCTTTTATAGCCTCCAGGTAAGGACTGCCTCGGGTCCCTTGTGAAGCCCTGGCAGGCACTGTCAAACCTTGAGCATAATTCACAAGTCACGGATGGCTGCGAGTAGCTTACCAGTTACACTGGAGGAAGTCCCTTTGATTCTGTGACTTGAGGCTGAAGCGAGGGCAGGCCTTTAAGGAGGTGCAGCTCCTGCCCCATCAACAGAACTGTCCTACGGCTCAGAAAGAAAGAGAAGTGACACGGTAGCAGACATTGTCTGAAGGAGGTGTGGTCCAATATAGAAGATGCCATCAAGAATAGCAGGGAGGATACCAAAATGCAAATTAACTACTTTGTCTTAACTTGTAGGTAGCTTCAATGCTTTTATTAAACTACATTTTCTGTCATTATTTGATCATCTGTAGGCTTTTGCAGTTAATGGTAAGTACAGCAAAAAGCAGAAATAATTTAATGTTATTACTTAGAAGCGTTAAGTATACTAAAGTCCTTTTTAAGAGTATGCACATGGATCCTTAGCATAACTACTTTACTATGGAGTTGTCATCTCTGCTTAGCAGTAGAGGACTAATATTTTCCTCTGCATTCAGCAAGATGATTGATGTTGTAAAGATATCCTTCACACATGAAGATGTTTGCAGGCTATATAAATCTTCGGAGTGGCAGGGGGAGAGAGAGACATGAAAACTGGAACTTCTCAAATGACATCTTCATTTCCGGCTACATTTTGTGGTCCAAGTTGGCAGCACGTGGGTGTTGGGTAAGAGCTCATAAACTCCATTTCCAGAGACAATCAGACAAATACCACAGGGGCAGGCAGAAAGAAAAGACACTGGTTCCTTTCATGCAAGATGTTTTGATATGATCTACCACTACACAGTCCTTAATAAATTTTTCCTATGCAGTGTCAGCAATAGCTAATGAAGATGGTTGGCCACTGTCTCACTCTGGTTTTTTTATCTTTATGGGCTCTTAAGCTAACTTGTTCAATCCTGCAATTTGCGAAGACATGTTATCCTGATGGTAAATCCAAATCTCCCATCACTGCTTGTCCTACTTTCTCTAGGCCAAAGTCCCAGCAGTGCAGTACAAAGTGGCAAGCCAAGTACCATAATTCATGCAAGTCATTTGAGCTGCACCTCAAAACCCAACATGCTTGCAACAAGAAGTTTGATGTGGAAAAAGGATCTCATGTCAGAAGATCTTTGCAAGTTAGACATCAGAAATCAATACAGAACTCTATGTCTCAAAATATTCAGGTGCTCAAAATGTGTATTTCTCAGCGGTAAAATTTTCATGCTGCATCTTAATAGGAAATTACCTGATAACCAACAGTTGTGCTACCAGAATTAGAACCAAAGTCTCAGTTATGGAGATCTCTCTATATTGAATCAAATTTGTCATTAAAATTCATGAAATTAAAATTTCTTCATCAGAAAATTTGACTGATGTACCAGAAGATTTTTCAAGAGGTATATTCAAACTGAACTAGAAAACGGATGCAGATTCCAATAAATCCAACAGATTGTTGTAAATTACATATATAATGTTTTTTAATTAGAGGCTTGTTTTATGATAAGATATGTTTATATTCATACTTGCTCAGGGAAAATAAAGTCACACTACATGTGCCAAACTTCATTATAAAGGCATTTGATTCAAATCATGTTCTAAAAATAACAATAAACCTTGTTTTATTGCAAGTTTCTGGTAGCATATCCATGTTATGATGCAAAACAAAATACAACATGTTATATTTTGAATACAGCATAATGAACTAGCTGAATGAAATATTTACTGTATGTAATGGATGAATCAATAAAAACCGACTTCTGGGCTTTTCTCTTAATAATCAGTGATTCGTTCATCTTCCCTTCCTCCAAAAACATATGGTGTAAATAACATTTTGCAAAGCTTATTGAAGTGCTGGTAACAAACATCCTGAGTAACAGATATATATTTGACTGAAGCAGATAAATCATAGGAATGTCTTTACAGAATTTTATTACATTGTTTCACCTCCTACAGAACAAATAAGCAATTCATTTTCTTGTAAATAAATACCTAAGGAAAACATGTAGTATTGACTTTAGGGAATTTCTGAGCTATTTCACCTCTATAGCTTTTTGCTGAGTATTCTGAATGTGTGATGACAATCTTTTTAGGAAGACATTTGGACGCACTTTGAACAAAGCGTTACAGTCAAAGTCCTCGTTCAGACAAAAGAAACACATCTTACGAGCACAGCCAAGAATGTATTGTTACTATAATTGAAACTTTAATTCACAATCATTGAATTATTAATCCTTATCTAATTATTATAGAAAAAGAAAAAATAAAAAGAAAATGCTATTAAGTCTCAATAACGATGCAGGTGAAACTGTTACACACCTCTCAGTTGCCGCCCTTTCTCCACTGTTATACTCACCTTTCCACTGCCCTAAGGTGGTTGGCCTCAGACTATATATGTGATTTTACATACACTGGATACTTTCTCCTTGTTCTCTTTGTTACCCCTAAAACCAGCTTTACCTGGTTCTCAGGTCTCCCTTTATTTAACTATTAGTAATTGACCACCGATGCATTGTTTGGAGCTCTGGGGTCTCAAGTATTGTCCCATGCCCTCTGTTGGCATCTTGTATCTGTACTCCTCTGCAGTGCATCCAGTGGTTTTCCTTTTGAGAACTCTGCTGTGACACTATGTTTACAGTCCTCTATGCCACACCATTTTGCTAGGGTCCTACATTCTTCCTTCTATGTAAAATATCTACTTGTTGCTCTCAGATAAATCAAAATTATGGTTCTATCACGTAACAGTACAAAGCTAAGCAAAAGTAGAATAACTTACGTAATAGTCACCTGGTCATTAGGAAATTGCTGTTGCAGCTAAACAAGCTAAAGCAAAGCCCCAGGCAGGACAAGGCAAGCCCAGACAAAGCCTTAAGTCCTGAGGCCTTACAGAGCTCCTGCAAAACCTCTGGCCTGGTACGACCAACAGTAATGTGTGTTACCATGAATACAGCACATACTGAGCTGCAGGGCTACGCACAGTTAGGATGCATGATAGCCTGTAAACGTAGTCCGTCTTCGAAAAGCTCCACCACACAGTCACAATGCCTCACAAACAGCCAGAGAAGGGAACTGGCTCTTTGAGACTCCTCTTTGCAGTCATTTCATTTTCACTTGGAAATAATTATCTTCTCGTCACTACTAGTAACAGCTTTATCTGTCTTGACTTAGCTGTGCTAATTGGGGACTCTACTGTTTCCTTCCCGCCTTGAAGAAAGTCAGCCTGCTTTAAAAGGGAGGGCAAAAAAAAAAATCACCACACAAAAAAAAAAACACAAAAAAATTAAAAGGTTTCTTTTGCTGTTGACTCTTTTCCACACACTTTAGCCCAGCTAAGAGCATGCAGGAAAGTGTTTCCTCGGGAGCAGAACCTGGCTTAATATTGAGCCATAAATAGGCCCATAGACCCAGGAGCCAGTTTAACTGGGCTCTCTTCCTGGTTCTTTAGCAGTTCCTTGCATCACATTGAAGAAGTCACTGTCAATCCCTGACTCGGGGCTGATCTTCCTCCTGCCAAATTTGGGCAGTATTGTCACTTAAGACCTTATGACAATGCAGTTCAACAGCTATAGACAAAATGTGCCATTTAAATACAAGCTGCTATTTTATTATTCACAGAAGTCACCCCCAAGCCAGTTTTGTCTTTTCTGACATGGACCCTTTTACCTTGTACTGGGACGCTCCATCAGCCCTGAACACTAGTTCCCAGTGAACAGCCACCTGAACCAAGTGCTGTGCGTATGACTAGGTGAGCTGCAAGAAAGAAGCTGCCCTACCTTCCTTACTCCCGTTTCTGACTGCAAGCTGATCATATTCTGGAAGTGAGCATTGGGATGCTGTGCTTTGCATCAGCATCCTTCTGGGAAAAGCCTAGGACAAAAGAGGAAGGAGGGGAAAATCAAAATCCTCCATGCCATAGCTCCTTTATTGTTATTTCTGTAGTCCTGACCTTGCCAGCTTCAAACTAGCTCCTGCTGTGCAGCTCCCTACCATACTCTTACAGCAACTCCTATGCCTCAGAAACACATCCTGCTTGCACTCAGTTCACTTATTCATTTTAGACCAACTGAATAGAACTTTGAAGGCAATGAAAATTCAGCTATGTTTAACTGAAAGTTCAAGGTCACAAACACATCCAATTTAATTGACCTCCAGCAAGAATTTCCTCAAATTCTTGGTTCCCCCTATCCTGACTGATCCCAGATCCCAATTACACTGTCGTTTCTATTTTGCTCTAAACCAGAAATACAGAGATGCCTATACTCACAGTTACTCCTCACTGCTCCCTACAGTACAAGTTTTTCTAAGCAGAAGCTTGTCAAATGATGCTTAGGCTTTCTACCCACTGATACATGCAAAGCAACTCCTCATCTAGCCTGCAGGTCAAAGTGGAGCCTTGGAGTTACCATAGAAAAAAAAAAACACAATAAAAAAAAAATAGAAAACCTCACAAATGTTTTTGTTTAACAAGGTTAGATTCCTTGGTACGCTCAATGCAAAGTTTTGAGCATTGCTATATGCACTGGAATACTACCTCATCCTGTTTTCTGCAGTGTACCCTGGTGTTTTATGCTGTTTCTGATGTATGCCCTTCAGGTCTGCAGGCACCATTAAATGTTCATGGACTTTCATAAATTATAAAAATCACAGGAACTGTACATTAATTACTCTATTTTATATCTCAGATTTACAGTGATCTTTGTAAATAGGCAATATGCAAAGCATTCTTTACTGTACCATTTAGGAGAAATTATGGCAATAGATGATTGTTTCTATTAGTGATTATTCCAGAAGCAGAAATTACTGAGAAGCGTAGCTGTTCTAAGAGTGGTTTGAATTATAGCTGTAGGCTGAGTCTAAGTCAGGGCTTTCTTAGTGAAATTATTACCTGAATCTTCTGAATACCTGATGCCATTAATCCCTCTTCAGAATAACTCCTGAACTTACCTTCTCATTTTAGGGTATTTGTCATCTCCAATTGCTCAAGTTAACCAGCTTAACCTATGTGCTCCTAAATGGGTCTGTTATCTCAGCGCAGAGGCACTGCATGCACAAAAAGCCCCAAGTGCACCTGTCATTCATTTTGCTCAAAACCAAATCATTCCTGAGGGCTGCTCTCAAATGGAAACATTGCCACATGATTCAGACACTCCCATGTGTTCTTCTTTATCAGACTTTATATAGCATTTTTCTGCAGAGCACTTCCACTCATTTGCTTATGACAATCAATGAAACCAGGCCTGCACAGAGAGAGGATGTTTAATGTTACAGCATAAAGGTTACCCAGCCCATGCTAGCCTGTTCAGCACTGCACATTTCTAGCACTCTCTCCAATTTATTTCTAAGTACTCCTATCCAAAGGTCTTCTATAATTAGGCCAAATGCAATCAACTCATAGTGCACCATTGTCTTCCCATGTTTCAAAGCAGTCATTCAGGACTGTTACATACTCTGAATTGATTGAGCATGGGGATTACTTTATCTCCAGGGGAGATGATGATCAGCATTTCCCACCCAGTTCCTGAGCTGTCTTTACTAATTTATCTTAATAACATCTTTGTGTTTTGACTCAGAAGGAAAGAGATCAAAGCAGAGAACAAGGCAGGCATACTCTCAAGATTAAAATTGGCCAGAGGCAATCAACAGAGCAAGTAAACAGCTCTTTAGCAGACTGAAGAAAAGCCTGCTTTAACGTGAGCGTTTTTGTGCTCTTACAAGCTCTCTCCCACTTAGCCCACTTGGCTTGGGAGGTCACAACCACTGCTCTCACTATTCCTTGTCATCATCCCATCCCTATTGCCTCTTTTCATCCTTGAACTTTGTTAACCAGCAACATGAAAACAAACCTTGTGGTTCTCCTTTTCCCCTTAATAAGACAGCACAGAACTGTATTCCTTACGGGAACAGGGGCTGAACTTAGAAGTACACCAGGCAGCTCCTGGCTTCACTTTAACCCTGAGCTTGGCATGCTGAGGAGTACTCACATGTCAGCCTGAGAGGCAGTGCTCAGTACCCTCAGCAAAAGATTTGGGGCTTAAAGGGTCTGTGTATTTTGGTGTTTTTCAACACTATCTCATTTCACTTCGGCAGGAGTAGAGGGCTGAATACACAGGAGGTGAGGGAGCCTATGTTTTATTTGATACTCTGTATGTCTCACTTGGCACCTTGCCATTTCTGATGGTCCTCTCTGTTCAGACCTCATCTCTGAGAAATGAAATTGCTTTGCTGCAAGTTGGCTCCATGTCACATCTTGAACAGAACAACCTAATCAGAAGAGAAAATGAGAGGGAGATTGCACTCCTCGTCTTTCTGCATGGGAGCCTAAACATTTCTCTTACTTATTTGCTTGGTTCTCTTTTCTATTGAGAAGACAGAGTTGATGCAAAGGAGCACTTCAAAGTGTTCGTTTTAGCTTCCATTGGAGCTTGTGGACTTTGCTCCCAGTAAGCTCAGAAGCCACTGCAATCTATTTTAAAAGTGATATTATTTATTGGGTTTTTTTTAAATCAATAAGCATTAGGCCTATCCTGTGATCTCATCTTGCTCAAAGCCAGAGGTTGACAGAAGCAGCTCACCTTTGATTGAGAATCAATGCATACAAACACAAGGTCACGTGCTTGGGAACAACAGAGGCACGCTTCCTGGGGAATAGGATCCTTCTAAGCAGCAGCTCTGGAAAGGACAAAGGAGGTCACAGCAGAAGAGCGCCCAGGTGTCAGTCACACCGTGCTATAACAAAAGGAACATTGCTACTACCCATGTAGTAGCACACTGAACACAGAAGCGGTACACTCGTTGCATCTGGCAGTAATGAAACTTGCTGACACACTTGAGCCCAGACCTTGGCTTTGAAGCATTGGAGACACGGGAAAGGCATTTTTAGTTCCAGAGTGCTGTCAGTTTTGCAGGTCCTCTCATCTTTCTTCTCTTCCCAAAGCTTTCCATACACTACAGGCATCTTTGCTAACAGTCAGCCTATGATTGAGCCCAACACTAGGGGACAGAAGACTCCTGGCAGCTTTTAAAAAATGACATTGAGCAGGTGCAGGTGTTCTTGTGCTTTCTTTGTCCAAAAGATGGAGAACAATTCAGCCAGTCCCTTCATACCTGCTTCTAAGAAAGGAACAAGGAGGAAGGGCAGCACTAGCCCAAATGAGGTGAGCAATCCTGTCTCTGCAGCACTCCCTAGTGTGTGTTGCACTCCTGAGTTCTGCCATGATCCATATCTAAAGAGAGACAAGCTAAGCTTAACCTGGAAAGCTTTAAAAGAGAAACAACTCTTCCTCATGGGTCACAACATGACTGGGAACCAGAACTTGAGGGGTCCTTCATGAAAAGCCTGTAGGTCGCAGTGCTGGAAGCCAGCTGCCAGAGCACAGGTGATGAAGGAGTGAGAAATGTAGCCCCATGTCACAGAGTACAGGGCTTGAGTTCAGCTCCATTCCATCACAACCTGCCATCATGGCTGAGCTCAGCACTGACTCTAAAGTTTCCTTCAGAAAAAAAAAAAAAAAAAATCATACTTCTAAAGTCTCATTATTTTCATTTTCCTTGTATGTGGTACTGCTTTGGAAAAGCTAACTTCTGTCCCTAAAGATTTTATTCCTTACTCACTACCATCTTCCTTAGATTAATTGGTGAAAATAGGCCAGAAAGTTAGAAACACTAATCTAAAAATGTTGCTTTCTCAAAACCACTTCTGACAGCTAAGGAGTAGGAAGTGCCCAATATTTAGTCATAGCTTTTTAAGCAGCTAAACATCTAGCCACTGCTGCTTTTTTTTTTTTTAAGCCAGCTGAAAGGCCTGTCAGATTTATCATTATACTCAGGGTTCTGCCATGCATGTCAAATCAAACAGCAACTTTGGAGCTACCACTAGGCTCACTGGAGCCTCTACAGAGCTAGATGATCAGCCCTAATTACAATTTTCCATGACGAAGTAGCTTTAATCTCCATGCAAGGCATGTGTCTGCCCTGTTTAATCAGAGAGGAAATTGGGCAGAGATGAAGTCAGGGTGATTAGCTCTTCTCTCTCCCCTTGATATCCCCTCCACAGGACAATGTCTACAGAATACAAAAAGCATCACCAAGTTTCTCAAGTCCAGAGAGTAACACCAGACAGGTCTGCCACACCACTGTCAGAGAGTAATTGTTCCCTGCCCATGGCCTTGGTAGGGCTGATTTCAAGCGTTTATGTGGAAACATGGACTGTATCTCACTTCCTACAAGGTTTTCCACACTCGGGCTGGGGGCAGGCAAGCTCCCAGAGTCACAGGAGCTAAGAGCTTCCAGAACAGCGTGCTTTTGTGTGGAGAGCTGAGCATCTTCACACAGCAGATCTGTTCTGATCTTCTAGCACATCCTGGGCCTCCCACAAGGACAGCAGAGCCCTAGTCTCCATCATGGCACCGTCCTGCTTTGAAAACCCAGGAAGGACCATCTTGGCATTGGGACTTCACTCAGCCACCTCTATTGAGAGGGCACAGTCAGTTTTTTGAATCCTGGGCTGCCACAATGGAAAATAGTGTGTCACTACTGCCAGTAGCACCTGAGAACAGGTCAGCGTCAACCTGTGCTTGGCCGCTCTCACACAGGACCATCAGTGGTCCCTCTGGATCCAGCAATAGTGACCCACACAACCCTGTCTCTCCTCATTCCCCCTCCTGCTGCTTTACTCTGAGGAAAATGAGGACTTCATGGATGGACTCATACAAGTGACTTGCAGACAGGATATTATTTTTCAGCTACATCACTAAAATTGAAAAAAAAAAACCTCATAATAAGCCAGCTTTTATTGATATGTCTTTCATCATTCCAAAGAGCTATATAAGTATTGCACTATAAGCCTTGTACCATAAGGTTTCGTTCCTAGATGTTGGACCATTTTTATAGCACCTCCTTTCTATCTCAGTAACTTACATCACTAAACATGAACATCAACACTGAGAAACACTGTTCTCACCAGTGTCTATCCAATGGGAAGGTCACTTCCCTGCTAAAATCAAGTTGCATGTTTCTGTGACATAGAACTGAAACTGATGTTTTACTCACAGCAGGCAGGACAATCTGAAGAACGACAAGCTATTTCCAAGATTTGGTTTGGCTGCTTGTTTTCTGAAACCTAGTTGCTCGTGACATTTTCTCAGGAAATAACTTTGCTTAACAGATTTTCTTTCTAGCATGAAAAGTGACCCTCTGAAAATCATATAAACTTTTTAGGTTTTTTCCCCTGTGGTATTAGAGAAAATAGGAGAAAACAAAGAGAAACAGAAAAGTCAGTAAACTGGAAGAAAAGTTATGAAAAAAGCTTCAACTCTGAAAAGCAACTAGAAGCAATTTACAGTGACAGCCTTGGGGTTTTGATTTTATTTTTTTTTAATGGAATCATGTGCTTGCATATTATACTGCCCAATAGTGGTATGTTGGGTAGCTGTACTTGATAACGTGTATCTTTGCTATACGTGATAAACTGACCTACTTGCAAATTCCCCTTCTATTGCATAAATATGTATATTCTGCTTCAAGGTTATGTTTTTCCACTCAGTTTTAATTTTCTTGAATTTGTTGTTTGTTTTTTGATGAAAAACATGGAAACAAACATCATCTACTTTACTCCTCTCCACCTTAACATTATTAAGGAAAGAAGAGCAGCTCTACAAACCAGAGCCATTAACTTTAATGTAACACACCAGGTACTGGATGGTTCAGCAGCTTCCAAGTAAAAAAGGCACTGTCCAAAGATAACATCTTTTTGCGTACAAATATCCCAGTCTGAAAGCTGTGCACCTCATGCTTTGAACCTTCTTCACCCAAACCTGTATCCAGGGGTACATCTCGCCCATGTGAGGCGCTGACCACCTGGAGGAGGGGAGAAGGAAGCGGAGGTTGTTGCCCCACCTCACGTACAGCCCCCGTGCCTCCCGCTTCGCAGGTGCGCGTCTCTCTTGCAGAACGTGTAAAAGCACTGAAAATTTGATAAGCTGTTTTTTAGTGCAGCAGGTCAAGCTCTGCATGGCAGAGGCCTCCACGCCGTGAGAGGAAAGGGTGGAATATTTGGGAGACGTTCCCACTCTCGGGCCGCCATGCTGCAGTACCGGCAAACATTAAGATGAGCGTCGGGAGGGAAAGAAAAGCGTAAGACAGGCATACGAGAGACTTCTAAAGTTTGGAGCAAAGTTTGGACTGCGGCATGCGGCGTTCTAAGACCTCGCGGCTTTCCCCGTCGGAAGCCCGTCCGTTCCGCTACCACCCCCTGCGACGGGACGCGCGGCGCCCCCTCCCCCCGCCCCGCTCCCGCCCCGCTCCCGCCCCCTGCCGGCCGCCACCGGCACCCGCCGCGCCGCCGCCCCGCGCTCCGCTCCGGGACGCGCCCGCGGGGAACGGGCCGGGGCCGCCGCTGCGCCGCGGTCCGACTTCCCCTTCCCGCCGGCGGTCGCTCCTCCCGTGGCCCAGGCTGCCCCACGGCACGCGTGGCAAGTGATAAAAGCCGGACGCAGGCCGTCCGCCTTCCCTGGCCAACGCCGTGGTGGACTTCTCCGAAACAGCAGTCAGCGACCCTCTGGAAAAACAAACAGTACGGGCTTAACAGCCGCAGAACAACTTAGCTTTAGTCCAGGGATTAACAGAGTTTTACTCGAATCTTTCAACACATTAAGCAGCTCGTCTGTACCTCCGAGCCATGGCTCGCTCTTCTTTGTGTGGTTTTTTTTTCTTTCTCCTCGAGGACTCACAGCTCCAACACTGGTGCCGTGTCCCTTGGCTGCTTTCACCTCATCCGGCCTCTCCTCACCTCACCAAAAAAATTACCTGCTGCTCTTTATGAATTCTCAGCACTAAACCTGTTCTAGGCTAGCATTATGTTACGAGCTCGTAAATATTTACCCCAAAAATGTGAAAATGTCAATTTCTGAGAGGTTTATTAGTGTTTCATGAAAATCCTTGTTAATGTGCGTGCCTAAATAGGTCCTTGAATACTTTAAGCAGGCAGCCCATGAAAATCCGTTGATTGTTTATAAACACATAAGGAACAGCTCCGAGAAATATTTCTCTAACTAGTGGCCCTAATGGCATTTCCATTAGCTTTCCCCACATCCCTCTGCTCTCCTGTCACGTTAGATTACACCAGAAACTCTTACAACAGCATTTTCCTCTTACTGCACACTTGCCAGTGCCCATCTTGGAGCATGGAAATGTAAATAATAGATCCCCAATGAAGGTCTCACCCAAGAGAGTAATGGAGCATTGGTCCAAATGACTGAAACTATTTGTTATAGAACAAAAACAGGGGGGTTTGGATCAAAAAAGATAAGCCACACATCAGTTTGGAGAGCTGGTGAGTTACAAGCCAGGAGACAGGTACGACATGTGCGATCTCCGCAGGCCCACCTTCGTCAGACTGCTCTGGCAGACCCTGCCTCCAGGAGAGCAGGAAATACTGTGGCCTGGCTCTAGCCCCAGCATCACGTGGGCAAGACTTTATCATCACAGACGTATTAAACCATAAAAGCTGCAGGAATTGCTGTGGAATCCCTTCTCCTGCCCCGTGAGTCCAATGAGATCTCTGCTTATTGCTGACAGGAAAGGGTCAACTGAAACACCAAAATGTTTATATTCGCACATACTTGTTTTCATTCCCTCTCTGAAGCAGATGATATTTTCACTGAATACTTCTCCTCTATATATATACAGACTAGAACCGTGTTTGTGGACTAAAAACGTTTTTGTCATTTGGAAATCCAGCCTAGTGCAACAGGGAAATCACCAAAAACAAGTACTGTATGTTTTATGTCGTCTATGCCACCTGCAAGACTGGCGATGTTATTTGATCATGGAGACAGAAAAATACACTGGAATATAAACCTAAAGAAGATGGTTACAGCCCAATATTTCCCTTTCTTCCCAGTGCTCTCAACCCTTATACACACAAGAAGGTTCTGCTGTCTCCAGAAGACAGAAACACATCCAGTGATCTGACACCTAGTGCGTTTTGCCTGCACAGCCCAAACTCATAGATGTACAAATATAGTTATACAAGTTTGTAAAAAATACACCACCCTTTTAAAAAAAGGTGCTTACAAAGGAAGTACCTTGATCTTCTCACTGGAAACACTATCCTAAAAATGGAAATTTTTTTATTTTGCCTACTAACTTTTCCAAACCATCATGGTATCAGCTATGCCCACTGCCATGGATTTTACACAGAGCTCATAGCAAATTGTAATTTAGCATAGGATAAGTAATGTCTACACTGGATTTATCCCAGTTATGAGCTGTTACCCTGGTCTTACTGGAACTGACCACTCGAACTGCCTTGGCTCAGGAGGATCCGATTGCTGAGGCCTTTTCTAAAGCAGGAGAGGGACAAATAACCTAGTCCATCACTTTGACTGTTCTGCTGCTGCTAAAAGAAGCAAAGAAATTTCTATCACAGTAGTATTTAATTCTACTTGTCACTAGTATTCCCAAAGACTGTCAGAATATGTATCAGAAAAGAACTAAGATTCTGAATTTAGTCAAAAGAGGAAAATAAAGTGTGGAGAGAGGGAAATAAGAAAAGAAGTGAGACAGATCTCTATGCCAGTCTGTTTTCCCTTTTCTTGGAAAGAAGAAATAAAAGGTGTGGAGAGGAAAGAAAATGAAAATTTCAGGTTTTGTGGAGTTACATTCCTTTCTGATGCTGAATTTCTATGCCAGGCAAAGAAGATTAAGAACCAATAGGTTAATATCCTTCGCTAGTCTTTATATTGGTTTGAAGGACTATTTGGTTGCACTAACAGTGATTTAGAGACAACTATGAAGAGAAGTTCAAAGGCATCCAATTACAATCTAATTCTGCTCTGCCTAAATTAAATATAGAAAGGAATTAGCCCAGCACCCACCAAACTCTGTGAAGGATGAGAATCTACCCGTGGATCTACCTCAGCACATTAACAACAGACATATATCGTTAAAACGTCTCCAGTGATGTGCACAGCCATCGAGCTTGAGTATGCAGCCCTGTCCCAAAATGGAAGCTAAAAAAAAAAATAGATTTTTTTTTTTCACTGCTTTGTCATGCATAAACAAGTTTTCTGGAGCTGCTTAGTTAATCAAGACTTCCATGGGCACTTCAAAAGATCTTTGTTAAGTGCATTCACTGCAGAAGAGGCAGGCTGGGGGGCTGTGGCAGCACTGCCTGCTACGGAGGACTGAAACCAGCCAGTCTGAACAAACTTGAGCTAGTTCAGAAACCAGCGTCAGCCTGTCACACATGGGACAAACACTGACACATTCAGCCCTTCAGAAGACGACCCACATGGCTGCCATTTGTGGGCTGCAGTGAGTGCCTTGCCAGCAAGGGAGAAAAGACTTTGAACGGTTGGAGGGATGCTAAAAGGAAATGTCTGCACTTCTGAATAGCTGCACAGTGGGAATATCACTTCTATCACACTGGGAATATCACCTCTTTCATGCTGCCCCACTTTTTCCCTGCTCCCTCTTGGCATGGAAAGCAGGTTCCATACTGTCAGGGTGACTAACAGGAAGAGAAAAGGACATGGACAATGTCCATGGACAATGGACAATGAAGGACATCTTTAGAAGTTACCGTAGGAGGCAGTGAGGTCACGGGCTTATTTTGAAGAGCGGAGAGAGAAGCAAAAATCCTGGAAGGGCAGGGAACCACAGTCATTTGTATTTACTGAAGATGAGGATTATCTCTTTGGAGAGAGAAGGCAGGCATGTCCTCAAGCAGCTGTCTCATCTGGGAAATGACACAGTTCTAGACAGATCATTTTCAAGTTTATTTAACTTACAAAGAGACTGTGAAAAAACACAGAGCATCAGAACAAATTTAAACCATCTGTTTGATCATCTTGCAAACTGTAAACATTGTCTTTGAGAAATTAATCTTTCTTCAGAATAACAATGTGCACAGATTCGACTAAAATCTGGGTAAAAAGGAACTTCCACTGAGTCAGATGGAAATTACCAAGAGCACAGTCAATATTTAAATTATTTTAAGTAATTATTCTTCTTTCACCAACTCCTTCCAGGAGTACCCGGGAATGCATGCTCCCTCCAGCTCCCTTCCACACCTCCCCGGGCAATTGTCCTACCCAGCACCATTCAGATTAATCACCACATTGTTTACCTACTTAAAGCCTTTGTGCACATGCCTTATCTCTTGCCCTGTACTTCCTTTTTTCATACAAATTCTGTAACATCCACATGTATTCTTTCCTGAAAGTACCAAAGTTTTAAACGACTGCACTGCAGTCAAAATTATTATCAGATGATTGAATATTTTTGCCTTGTCTGCATATTGCGCTTTTTAAACTATTTCTTCTGATCCATAGTGCATAGCTAAGAGAGGATGCCTGCCTATAAAGCAGAGGTACCAAACTTGCTCTTTCTTCTCCTAACTCAAAGCTACTTATCAGCCATTTCACTGGTTTAAAATAACAGAGAAGAAAGCAGTTCACGATGATAATATTAATTTCCTAGATCAAAAAAAAAAAAAGATTCAATACATACACAACATCATCATTAATCTAAAGCAACACTACAGAAACAGTGCCAAACCTATTATATGTTAACAGTCTTGGATTTATAGATACAGACGTTCAAAACAGTAGCAGAAACCACTTTCAGGATGTGATCAGTTATACCCACGCACCCCACATCAAACCATGCTAATTAAAATATATAAATCTTGCACAAGCAGATAATTTTCAGTGCAGTTACAGCACGGATGGGCTAGCTCGGCAGAGCCCAACTGGGGTCTGCAGGCCAGATCCAGCCTGCAGGAGCTTTCTGCCTGGCCTGCTGCCTCTTTCCCCTGGAGAAGGTGGGGAGCAGCTGCTCAGGCAACATGTGCAGCGCTGACAGCCCAGCATCTCTGCTTGAGCCTGTCCAAAGCCCGACCCAAAGGCCATGAGCTGTTGCTCAAGTGAGGAAGAAGCAAGGCGCAGACACGTATTCTCTTGCACCTCTCCCTTGGGAGCAACCTCCTGCTGCCTTGTGAAGACAGTAGCCATGAGTGGGACGCGCCAGAGTGGGGTGCAGCTGCTCAGCAGTCTAGATCAGGTCACCTCAGGTTGGCTCCTAAGCTCTCTCTCACCATACGCCACAGAGTATCCCAACGTGAAGATATTATTCAACCTTAGAGAAAACATCAAAACGTTTTGAGCCATTATGACTCGGTCCTCCTCTCAGTCACTGATTGCAGCACGAAGCTCTCAATTCTCTACAAGTCTGGTTTGCACATCTGTACTAAAGTAACCAAGAAAAAAAAAAGGCGTGACATCATCTTACCCAGCAGAATCACGGACATGTTGAGGCACTGTTTACAGCAACACGAAATGCAGGGGGAGTTGGGCACCTTTTCATTGCTGGTCACATTCAGCCTTCTATAAAGTCATTCACACAATAAGGGCTGTTTCTGAAGAACCTTTAGAAACATATGTTTACTTAAGAAAAAATAAAAATCAAGACTACGAAGCCCATCTTACTCAGATTAAAAGCCAACGCAACATGGAACAGACAGACACAGAAGCGTAAACAGACAACAGCTCCACACACTAAGTGAAACCCAAGTTAACGAATCAGATGCTGCAGGGCTGACCGTAAATTTTAAAGTCAACCAGGACGAAACCGGCCTGTTTTTAACTGAAGTACTGGGAGCTCCTGCTAACAGAGTGGCACTACCAGTGAGGTCTTTCCCCTTCAGGTGTTACAAGCCTATGCAGTTTTGCTTTTGATGATTTAGTAGCAGACTGTCACAGCATTACAGCCATTCTATATGTGCTGCTAGCTAATTACCAGCCAGTAAGTTCATTAAATGCAATGCTGTTCATGCAAGTGAGAAACGCGCGCCCTTTCCATAGGTACAAAAAACAGGCCGCTGTTTCAGTGAAGTACAGATTGCTCTTGGACAGTTTTCTGTTCCCACTCAAAACAAAAGCCATCCTACTGATTTTTGTGTGCACAGAGGTCGATTTGCAAAACCGGTCAATTCAGCTTTTAATAGAAAAGTAAATAGAAAGGAGCAGTTACCTACAAAAATTCCGGGTTGATAGTCAAGTGGCAAATACAGTTGTTGTGGCAGACACTTTTCAAGGCCAAAGTAAACTTTGACGTGCAACATTTTCCAAAAATTTGCATATAAGCAAGGTTAAGAGAGCTACTGAGGAATTTTGGAGTGTTTAAGAGGTTGAAGATATTTAACAAAAGCACAGGGTGAAAGGGAAACTGAGCAGTTTTGGATGAAGAAATTCTTTCCTGGGTTTGGATAATGAAGTGGTGGCTCACCTGCTACTTCTGTTACACTGTGGCCAGTGCAGACACCTCAGTCTCAAGATAGTGCTCCTGATCCTAGGCAAGAGGGCTCAGTTGTCCGAGGCAAAGAGCAGCAGCCAGCATTTAAAGGAAACAAAGGTGTGAGAAACTACTTTCTCTCCTCACATTTTCTGCCATTTTAAACTTCCTGTGGGTACAGCAGAGGATTGCAATCCCTGCTTGAGGAGTTAAACTTCTCCCATATCTAGGGAATTTTCTTGATACACACTCAACTGACTGTTACCACTCATAAGCAAGACTTGGGCATTTTGGTACATGCTTTCATTAAATCAGCAGCTCTGTGCTCAAAGAAGAAAATCTAGTGGTAGGAATTCTTAGAAGGAATAAAGAGCCATCACTATGCTAAAACTGGTGGCAGTTCCAGTCTCCTCATGTCAAAATGAAATAGCAGAGCTGGAAAAGTTTGGTTATCCTCGCTGTCTTCTTTGAAAGATGTGGGATAGCTTGTTTATAGCCTTAAAAACAAAACAAAACAAAACAAAACACAGATAACCGGAGCAGTATTATAAAGGTCTAAGTGGCACGAGGAGGCTGGTCAAGGACTGACCATTCAGCATGACCTCCACCACGAGAACTAGGGATGGTCAAATGAAGGTAGTAGGAACTGGATTCAGAAACACACATAACCAGAGGCAGTTCACACAGTAGCTCCTTGGCAAGGAGCACCCCGCATGTGTAATTTTTGTGGGTTGAAAAAGAGACTGGACTTGGAAGAGAGATACATTGCAAGTTACTAAACAGTTAAACCACAGCAAGCTCAGGAAATCCTTTGGACTGAAAATAGCTCGCAGCAACAGGGATGTCTGAGGGAGTTACTATATACTCTTATCCTGTTCTTATTCTCTGCCAGGCACCCCTTTCTGGCCAGTACTGGAGGCAGTCTGTCTCTCTTGTACAGTAGTTTGCCAGTACAACCACTTTTATATTCTTTGATCTCAGGCTCTCTCCCCAGCAAATGTCAGTCCGGTCATGGATTCCTGTGCTTGACCTGGTTTCTGCTATTCACGTCACACACACTGGTACCTCCCACATCCTAAAAGAAACTCTAAGCCATCCTTGTGAGAAGGAAAGTTAAAATCCTTGCCAATAACTATTACATACATAACAGAGGAAAAGGCCTGTTGGGTTTGGTTTGGGATGGGTTTTTTCTTCAATAGGTAAGACCTATGATGGGGAAGCAACACACAGACTTATCCCTAGGGAATCCCATATCAGTGGAAACAGTCCTGCTTATGGCACTGTGTCTGCTTAATAAAACACGCTGTTTACCCATGAACATAACTCTTGGGAATCTCAAGTGCTATAGAAGAGGACTGGGTGAAAATACAAACCATGAGTTCAAATAAAACGTTTTTGCAATGAGGTAGGGGCTGCTCCATCAGCCTCTTATCTCCAGTTCTTGCCAGCTGAAGGAGCTGAGACTCTGAATCTCTTCCCTAGCAGCAGAACTGCAGAGGGAGCAGGAGCCATGCTTCTGAGGCCAGAAGCCACCAGCTCCCAGCATCTGTCATAGTGGGAGTCTTGCTTTCGCACCCAACAGACTCTGTGTGTACCTCCTTGAGTGCAGCTTTTGGGAGTTTCAGGCTTTTGCACCTGCAGGGTCCTGGAGAAGATCTGGTTGATCTTTCTTGTCATCCCTGATGCTGTGCAGGCACTGCCTTCCTCCCACAGCTCTGCTACTTGGCAACACAGACCCTGCTAGGCACTCACCTCCTGCGGGCAAAAGCCCATCTCTCCAGCATCCCTCAGCCCAGCCCTGCGGAGCTGCAGTTGGGCTGAGGCTGCTAATGCCGCAGGGGCAGTTGGCCCAACACTGCTGGGGTGTGTGGCCTGTGGCCCATCCTCACCATTACAGGGCACGTGTCTGCTGCTCACGGCGAGGTCCCTGGCTCTGTCCTACACTGCTACTATGGGGAGCTGTGTTCTCGGCCAGCCAGTGCTCGTACAGGGATGACCAATACCTGCTGGAAAGGCCTGTGTCTGCCTTGGTGAGGAACCAGCTTGAACAGGAGCTCAGAGCCCCTTCTCTTCAGGAACAGGCTGGACCTGTTCAAGGTTGCAGTATCTGCACCTGTAGCAGCACACTGGTACTCCCTAAAGGGCTCTGGAAGTCCTCCAGCAACCTCGGGAGAAACTCTTAGAACACCCAGATTTCAAAGCAGAGCACAGAAACTGCTGGGCGAACTGCTGTGCCTGTTGGCCGTCTGTGACAGATGTGCAGTTCTTCAAATGTATCTCCAGCAACTAGAGACTGCTTTCAGAGTTGGCAATCATCCATTGAGGACCATCCATCTTGCCCTATCAAATACTTTGAAAATTCTTTAAACAAACCTGACTATGCTAAAGTAGTTCTTCACTTACTCAGATCCAAAATCCTTCACGGTATCTTTGAGATTTTAATTCTGTATTCATTGGGTTAGGAGAACCGTGAATTAAAGCCCACGGCAATATAGAGCCTTAAATATACCACGACTCGTAACAATAATAATAATGCATACTGCATTAACACAATGATGCATACACTCCTGGGACTAATAGCTAGAAGCAAAAACTCAAGTTCAAGCTGCCTGCATGTGTGCAGACACATATATAGGCATATATACACACGTGTATGATAAGCTAATTTGAACCCACACCTAATGTTTCTAACTTGTGATTATATTTAAGATGAACCAATCTATTAGTTTTGTATTTATTATCTTCTAAACTATGCTAATACTTACCTACTGTGATGGTAAATGGCAGGTGGAATACAAATTGAGTGCTAGAGTGACCTAAATTTGCCAAGCCAGAGAAAGTTTCCCTATTTTGTAAGATATTCTGTCACAAGATAGGATCACAGGATCATTCCAGCTGGACGGGACCTCAGGAGGTTTCTAGTCCAAAATCCAGTTCAAAGCAGGGTCAACCATGAGGTCAGACCAGGTTGCTCAGGCTTTATGCAGCTGGTTCTTGAAAAATCTCAGAGGGAGAATGTATAATCTCCCTGGGGAACCTGTTCCACTGCTTGACCCCATTCTGGTCAGTTTGTCTTCACAAGTTTCTCCTTGCATCCAGCCTTACACCGAGGTTCAGCTTCTGACTTTGCCTCTCTTCCTCCCACCATGTACTGCTGTGAAAAGCCTGGACCCATCTTCACAGTAACCCCCCTGCAGGTATTGCCAAGCTCCTCTTAGGTCGCCCAAAACCATGCTGAAAGCCCAGCTCTGCCAGCCTCCCCTCACAGCACCTGTGCTCCAGGCCCTGACCATTTTGGTAGCCCTCCACTGAACTCACAGGAATTTATCAGTCTTTTATGTTCTCGGGGTGCCAAAACTGAGCACGGTACCTAGATGTAGTCTAGTAAGTACTGTGTAGAGAGGGTAATCACCACCTCCTAATCACCTGCTGGCTTTGCTCCTGTTAATATGTCCCACAGTGCTGTCTACCAACTCCCTCAGGTGATTTTTCAGCAGATCTGCTGCCCAAACTAGTCGGTCCCTGACTCTGTATCATTGCTAAAGGTTCTTCCTGTGCAGGGGCTGGACTTCACGTTTGTCCTTACTGAATTTCACGAAGTGGTCCCATTCCTCCAAGGATTCTAGGTGCCTCTGTATGGCAGCGTATTGACTGCCCCCTCCCATTTTGTGTCATCTGGGAACTTGATGAGCAAGCACTCTGCCATCTTCCCCATGTCATCGATAAAGATGTTAAACATCACACATCCCAGGACAGATAGATCCCTGTGGCATCCCAGTTGTTACTGGTCTTGAGGCAGAGTAGCCTGTGAACCACTGCCCTCTGAGCCCAATCATCCAGCCACTGTTTCTACCCATCTGGTTGACTGATACCTCCTAAACCTAGAATGAGGCTATTTACGGGTGCAAGAGAAAATCTTCATGTTTCAGTATCATCAGCCAGAATACCCAGTCCCTGTCTCATACAATTCAAACATGACCTGAATTGACATGCCCTATGGATTACCACCTGCACCATACCCAGTAGGGAGTTCAGCTTGCCACTTCTTTCCATCCCCAAAATCACATCTTCATCTCCCTGCTCCATCCGCTACAGTACATTTAAACCTGTGACTGGCAAGCAAATCCTGATCCATGCCTGTTCTGTATCTGTAACTGTCTGTTTCTCCCTTGACCTCCTGCTCCAAATCAGGAGTAAATCACCTAACGTTTCATCCCAACCAGCCAAAGTGCTGCCTTGGACAGAAGCTCTCTGAGCTGAGGGGATTGTTTAAGTGATATCATGTTGCTAGAATCTAAACCTGTTACCAGTCTCCTTTCGGCAACATGAATTTATGCTGCTTTCCTTCAGGAGAGAAAGTCTCGTGTGATTTGGTCATCACACGACTGTTCATGCAGTGTTCAGTGAAGTTACTCCTCTCTGCAGAGGACTGAAATACTTTTAATTTTCTATTCAGAGAGACATTTTCTCAATAAATCACCTGAACACCACCAATATCTCAAATCCAATGCATTACTTTAAAAGGTCATCTACAAGAACCTGCACGTTTGCATTTTTTAATGCATTTCTCTTGGACTCCTTTTTTCGTAAGATATTCTCAGGGTTTGAAAAGTGTAATTATTCCCTTACTCCATTCCACTATTTTTCATTTGTTACCATTTTCCTCTTGCAAATCTCTCGCTCTCAGCCACAGCAGATCTGTGCAAATAAGTACATGTTCCAGTGATGGCAGGAGATGAACCTCCCTTTTCAGGGGCTGTTTTTAACCACTGCTGCCCATCAGAGCCTCGTGGGCCACTCAACGTACAGCCAAGACCAGAGTGCAGCTGCTGTTGACAAAACAGGCAGAACTTTATGAGTTTTAGAGAGACTTTTTCTTGAGATAAAACTGGGTTTCGTCATTTGTATTTGTGTTATTAGACACGACAAACAAGAAGCAACAGCATGGAGCAGATGAGAACCCACGGCAGAAACATCAAAATACATTGAGAAGATACAAAAAAAAACCCAAATAGAGCGTATGTGCTGATTTTGTTTTCAGCACATCACACTTACATTCTGAGGAGTTTTCCATGGCTACTGCCCATCTTTTAGTGAACTCAGACGCTGCCTGCTATGCAGAGCAACAGTGCACCCTGTTCTCCCATGAGGACTTGAACTTTCTCCCTAGTTTGGTAGCTCTCCCCTTCATAGCTGCTAAGATCACTTCCACAGCATTCTGTGCCACATGAAGAAAAGTAAGAATCATGACTCAAATAACAAAACCGAAATACTATGCCTAAGTCCTGCAACCTTGTTTACAGGACCATTCGCTACAGTCTGCTTCAGCACATGAAAAATGTAAATGTGTAAGAGGGAAAATAGAGACACAACCTAACAGGTACTGGAGCTCTTATCAGTGAACATTTTCACAGGTGTGCACAGAGCCCAAGACCAAGGAAGACCTGTTTTTTTCAGCACATACTCACAACCTGCCCTCTGTCATGGACTTGCACATGACAAAACTGTTCCATTTCAGTTCCTACTCTGTAGGAAATTAAAACATCAGAAGACTAACAACAGAAATGGCAGAAAGGAACTAAATGCCCACATCTGTTACTTTAGTAACCATGGTTCTTCCATGGTTGTGTTTCCCTCTGCCATGTGAGACAGGAGTTTTCCCTTGCCATACGCAAGGCTGTCACGTTCTAGATTCTCTCTCGTACTCAGCATTTCAGTACCTCTCAGCTGCAGGAATGCATCTATAGTAGATACCAAAGGACAGGAGAAACAAGTAGGATGCTCATGTCTCTCAGAAATCACCCACTACACATACACTAACTCACTTTTTCTTCAGGTGAGTTGGCGTGCACTCTACAAAATAACACCATTTTCAGTGCAGTTCAGTAGCAGTTAGCTAATATCAAGCACAGGAGAAGGTTCTCAAAAAACACCCCACCACACTGTGTGTAGTGTCAGTGTGCCACATGATCCCCATCACCTCTAAAGGTCAAATTTTTGTGGGGAAGTCCGATTTTAGATTCATGAAAGCACGGATGAGACTATACACAGATGCACAAGGGATAACCCAAATACAGAAGATCTTCAGGTGCTGCTCCAAGTGTCACCTGTGTGGCAGAACACACTCTGACTGCTGCCGTCCTGGAAGTACTTCATAGCAGGCCTGGACACAGACTACTATTCTGTTCTACAGTTACTGGTTAGAAATAGCAGAACACCTAGACAGAACACCTGCAGGGAAAATGAACAGCTTAAAAGGTGTCTGAAGATCTGAATCTATGTAGTTAAAAAATACATATATTAAAAAATATAGATATCGCCTTCTGATATCAAGACCGTGACAGACAAATTAGACCTAAAAGCAAAAGGCTCACAAGAAACAGACTGGAAGTAATTTCCTGACCAAGACGAAACTCCCACTGCTTTTTAAATAAACACGATAGAGGAATGGAGAAATGTGGCTGAAAGACAAAAGAGAGGGATGTGAGGGTATCTCCCTGTGTCTAGTACAGGTAATGGCTATCAGGAACATCACATTTCATCACCAAGAATACAGAATCCAGAGGTTCAAATAGAAGACCCACCTTAAGAAGCCTCCCAGTTGTCTCAGTCATTCATCCCAGAATTTAAACTGAGGAACACTCTGGGTTTTTTTTAGTCCCTTTATAATAAAATGGGATGACCCAGCTACTTAATAACTACTTAAGAGCCCTCATCAGTCTTGAATTTAAATAAGGTGGTGGGTCCTAAGCAGGGATGGCTTCAGTACTAAGGACTACTTTTTCTTGCTGACAATAGGAAATGTAATAATGGTACTGTTTCCTCAGGTACGGAAGCAAAGTCATCAGTGACCTCCAGACCACCCATGCGGTCCTTGTTTGGGAAGGCCAAAGCCACATCAGCTCCAAAAGATCACGGAATCATAGAGTACTTTGGGTTGGAAGGGACCTTAAAGATCAGCCAGTTCCAATCCCTCTGCCATAAGCAGGGACACCTTCCCCTAGATCAGGCTGCTCAAAGAATCATCCAACCTGGCCTTGAACACCTTCAGGGACTGGGCATCCACAACTTCTCTAAGCAAACTGTTCCAGTGCCTCACCACCCTCAGAGGGAAGAATTTCTTCCTTAGATCCAATTGAAATCTTCCCTCTTTCAGTTTAAATCCATTGCCCCTTGTCCTATCACTACATGCCCTTGTAAAAAGTCCCTCTCCAGCTTTCCTCTTGGCCCCCTTCAGGTACTGGAAGACTGCTATAAGATCTCCCCAGAGCCTTCTCTTCTCCAGGCTGAACAACCCCAACTGTCTCAGCCTGTCTTCACAGCAGAGGTGCTTCAGAAGGTAGGGCAGATAAGGTTAAAGCAGCATCCATTTAAATGCAGCACTAAAAATGAGGCAAAAAAAGGCCAAGATATAAGCCATCTGGAAACGAGAGCTCTCAAAGCTGCCTGATAGCCACAGTCTTCACAGGTGCATGCTGCAGATAGCGATATATAACCCTCAGTAATGAAAAACTGAAAGAGGGGAGATTTCGATTAGAGATAAGGAAGAAATTGTTTACAATGAGGGTGGTGAAACAGTGGAACAGGTTGCCCAGAGAAGCTGTGGATGCCCCAACCCTGGAGGTGTTCAAGGCCAGGTTGGATGAGGCTTTGAGCAACCTGATCTAGTGGAAGGTGTCCCTGCCTGTGGCAGGGTAATTGGAACTAGATGATCTTTAAGGTCCCCTCCAACCCAAACCATTCTATGATTCTATGGAGGTTAGAATCCTCTTTTGCGCAGCTATTCCAAATTCCTTACTAATGACATTTGCCCTCAGCAACAACTATCACCCTCTTTCCACAAACACACTGTGGGCACTAGTCTCAATCCTATATGTGTTTTTACATATATTTCAAAACTCCAACTTCTTTCTTCAAATCAAAGAAAGCAAGATATCCTCAGTTCTCCTCTTTTAATATTAATAAGGATAATATCATTATCATTAACTTAGCTTCCCTCATCTAGGCTTTCGTCTTGAACAGAAGACTCCTATCACTGGACACCTTGTATGGAATAATTGCTTTCCCATCTCATTTATCTCTTGATTCCCTACCCGTTACTCATGTCTCTAGCACCTTCAAACAAATAACTCATTTCTAATATCCCACTTTTCACCCAACACACCTCCACACACCACTGGTTTTCCATCACCTAAACTGTATAGAATATAGCAGAAGATAAATAATATAGGAGGTAAGTAAAACCATCGTTTTCCTCTTCCTTCCTCCTCCAGCTCTTATCTTTTGAAATGGTTATGGAAGGACAACAGTAAATACCTTTTGGGGAAAACAAAGGCAGTTTTTACTGTCTTTCAGTATGTTGCAGGTCAAAGGCTCCAGAGAAATGGTGGTGTACATCATGTTCATGTAACATGTTACTGCATCTATAGATATGGCTACAAAAAAAAAAACTCGCTGCTTAAAATGAACACCTTATTGTTTTATTAAATATGGATTAAAAACTGCTTTGTTCTTCAAAATATCTTTAGTTTACAAGAATTTAATTTTGCTGAATAGAAACATACTACAAGGAACACAGAAACCTGTAAGCTTAAAATACATCTACCAAAAAGCTAGCTGCTCCAAACCAGACTATTTCAAGGTGCTGTGACTTTAGAAGAAAGCTGGTTTACATTATCGGCACGTCTTCTCAACATAGTAAAGAACAAGCTTTTTAGGGCAAGAATGTTTCATTCTAACACATTCTTTTATATTGTAATACCAACAGAAGTTACTGCTACTTAGACTGTTACTAAGTTCACGTGTTCTTTTATACTGCATGTCAATTTGAGCAATTGTCTGTCTGTAGAAAATTAATAAAATGCAACAATACTGACGTAGAAGTCTTACAGAACCTAATTATCTAAAACCTCCAGTGCTCTGGATCTGTTCAGAACCGTGTAACAAATTTGCAAACTGCAAGTTGTTTTTTTTAATAATAACATTACTTCCAAGTTAAGCAGGCAGCATATTCAATAACACTGCTTTGATTTTCAAAATACTGTGTTCGTCTGTATCTACATACGTGAGGTAGAACACAAGCACCAGAAACATGGCTAGCCAAACAAAACACCTTATAAGATGTTATCCGTCCTCCAAAGAAACCGTATGTTAAAACTAATTCCAACTCATCACATGATGACTAAAATACTGATTTTGCAGGGGTAGAAATCTGTATTTGAGACCTTCTTCCTTCTTACATAGATACGAAACGATGCTGCTATCTCAAAAGAATATACATCTCCGTTACAGAAATGAAAGCACTACCAAAAACCACACCATGACTGTGGTGAGGGACTGGAAAAAATGCAAGAGTGAAATGTGTTTGTTACTGCATATACACGCTGTATGATACTATGTTATCCTGCCTACAGAAACATAATGGCACTTCATGAACTCTGTGCAGAGGTCAGATCTTTTACACAGCAGAATTTGAAGAACTTTAGAGCAAATTCAGGTGTTTGTTGTTGGTTTGGTTTTTTTTTTTTCCTCTGTATTTCTATCCCAGTTGCCAACATTCAGCTTCTGACTTTTCCACTAGCAACAAAATACCAGAAGCTGTACGGTACGTCACGAAGCAGGTGTCCCAAGTATGCTGGACAAACCTACTGACACAGCAGGAAGTCTGCTTATGTCTGTGGAACATAAGTCACTTCTGTCAGCATTAGGAAATTGCACCTAAATTAGTAAACATCTTTTTTAAAGGCAACATCCAACAAAGATGCAAAGAGTGGAATAGCAATCTGTGAGCACAACAGGAAACAAAAATGCATTCAGGTCCTCCTACTCCTCCTGATGGATGACTGGACAGAGGGTCTTGGTCAGGTCAATTTTATCATTTTGGTTGTCATAGAGCCATCAGACTTGTGGGATGGTCGTCCAGAACTCATTTTAATCGTGTGTTTGTAGACACGCTGCCTTGGGCAAACACGGTAGTATGCCTGAATGTGTTTCTTTAAAAAATTCTTTGTAAAATATGTACTGCACCTACCTTGATGAGGTAGAGATGTATCGATCTCTACAATAGATATATATGTATGTTTTCATATCTATATTTAAACACAGCCCAATTTTAAATCTATTTACATCCACAAACTCAGAATTTTGTAGGTCTTGGGTATACAGTTTTAAGATGCACGTGTGCTCTTCTCATTACACGCCCTGTGTGCACAAGTGTTAGAATATTCAAACGCGTCCATGTACTTGGTTTTGCACTTGTGTTTGCATAGGATGAATGCACTTAAGCACTAACCCCACAGTACCATAGAGATGTAAACTTGCAGGATCCAAAACCTATTGTGTGCATATCCACAACAGCAGACTTTGATAATTTGTCAAAACCTATACATAAAAAAAAAAAAGAGAAAAAGAGAGAAGCAAGAAAACTGCATGCACACCACTATGTGAAGTTCAGTGGTGTTTTTTTCAGAATATCAGATGACAAATGGTATGCCAGAATGAAGTATTTAATCTTCAAGTCCAAGTTTTTTGCAAGTTACTCACAAATTGAGCATATTCATTTTCAGTGGAAATGTCTTTAATATGAATGCTTTTTTGTAAATTCTAATGGTTTTGTTCACATAGATTGAAATGTCAAAACAGCAAATGCCAAAATATTTGAAAAAGGGTTCAATTTTGCTAGAAAATAAAGTCAATTGGCAGAGTCAAGTATAGTTAATACAGGATTCTAGATTATCCTAGGCGGAAGATACGTGTACTCACACTAGAACTTTCAAGCAATTTCATGTTTCCTTCCTGTTAGTGGAATATTTAGCTAGCCCTAAATATTAATTATCTCAGTTGGTGACAAGTAAAAAAATCCCACGCTTCTGAAATCAGAGTGAATTATTCTTAAACACTAGTATCAAGATTACAATCACTGTTTGCATTTTGCATATGAACTATAGATCACTGAAAGTTTCCTGTTGCACTGCAGCAAGAAAAGGAAATGTAACACAAAAGCTTAATTTGCTGCAAAGTACAGCAAGATACTTCGGTAATCTCACAAAAATTTCATACTGGAACTTGTTACAGTGAGTTCAGTTTGATCTTTTAATGTAATACAGTACATTTTTATAAACTTAACATTATCATTGCAGAAGAGCATGCTAACAGAATGTTAGCAATTTATCTTTTATACATAATTATACTCTACTGTAGCTACTGTATGCAGATCTCAAAATGTTAGTACATAAAATATTCATTTTCTTTATGAGATGAGAATGAACTTAGAAGAGGTCTGAATATAAGAATGAAATATTTGCTGTGCCTGTTTCTCAAGAAATAATGAATTACACATTATAACCCAAGAAATCAACATTTAAATTGCAAAACTATAGTTTAAATTTACATTAAACATTATGATCAGTAATGTGCATCAATATTCGATGAAGTTTAACCTAACCATGTTTATGCACATAAAGCCTCAAGAGTCTGCAGCAGTTTCAGCATCAATTTTTCATATTTTTGTATAAAATGGACTTAAAGGTACATCTTCCATAAACGTTTTCAGTGCAATTCTGTCAAAGAGGAAAATATAAAGCTAGGTTTCGATCATTTTATACCATAAAAAAACCCAACAACTTGTATTTGCACTGCTGAAGTGTAAGTAAGCCAGTTCCATTGTGCCAGCTATTTCAAACCCAATTTAAATCAACCATAATTGCTTTTTTTAGGCAGCATTTCCACCATATCTATAGGTGTAAATGTTGAAAAGCTGAATACTGGAGGGGGGTAGGAAGTTAAGCTGAGGCAGCATAATCTAATTGTTTATAATACCTTTTTCATTGGTAAAAAAAATGTGTAATGAAAAAGTTCTAAAAGTTTCTTTACTAGTGATCTTACAGTTTGTAAATCAGTAAAGCCATGTTTTAGTATGATCCTTTCCTCTAATCTTTACAGGCCACCTTGCAACTGTAACTTATGTATCAATGGATTATATGAAAATGCTCCGTTATTCAATGAGCTAAAGTATTCTTAAGTTAGAAACTGATTTTTTCACATGTTGTCAACTGTAGGGAACCAGAGGGAGAACAGCACCTGAAATTATAATATGTGCTTGGCTAAGCATAGTGTAGTAACTATACATTTTGGTTCAAAGACACAGTTTGTAAACTGTAAAACTGCATACAGGATACTGCTTTAAGTATTTTGTTTCTTCTTTTTTTTTTTTTTCAGATTATAACTAAAAAAAAAAAATCCAAAAATGAACCTCTCTATGATAGCACAAAATAAAAATGGAGCTTCATTCAAATCTTGAATACCTTGACTGCAATAATCAACAGCTCGTTATTCAACAAAAATTTAGCTCTTCATACCAAAAAAATTTGGCTCAAAAAACAAAAACAAAACAAAAAGGTATAATAAACTCTCAATAAAAAGTTCTCTCAGGAGGCAACCTACCATATACTACTGCTAGATACGAGTTTCCAAAAAAACATTACATCCCATTTTCAGCACATTTTTCATAAACATGCAACTTCACTATAAAATACAAAACACTTGGCTCTCAAGAACAGCTTTATAAAGACACACTGCATCAATAAAATTTTTCTTTGTGATTAACTTTACATTGTAATAAGAACTGTATTTTCACTAATGTTTATATATCAGATTTCATATTATAATGTAGTAATAATTTGCTCTTTGTGAACATCATGTTCAGAAGGAAATATCTATACACATTAACATACTAGACTATTAAAAACTCAGTTACAGAATTTTATTGATACAGTAGATTAATAAAAACTGAGAGGGGAAGATAAAATGGGTAGGGTATTCAGTACATTATTTAATAACACACTTTTAAAATTAAAATATTTTAAATCCTTTTTGAATTTTCAATGCCACTAGAAGTCCAGAAAAGTCTGGCATCAATACTGAGGTGTAAAACAAGTCAAACAACTTCTTTCACAATTTGCATCTCTTGTATTATTCTATGCAACATTGTTCAACTGTAAAAGAAAGTAATTTAGCACCTCTGATGATAGGTAGGTGCCTAAAGGTAAACACCAGGTTAGATTCATGAAGGAAACAAAGACCTTTGTTTTTTTTTCCTTCTTCTTCTTAACAAATAGTGGCAAAAGAAAGTGGCACTATTTGTTTAACTGATTTTTTCTTTTTTCACAGTTAAATGTCAACAAGAGTACAAATACGAACACTGACAGATATTGCTTGAGATCAATTTTCAACAAACTGTTCTTTTTTAAATCAATAGATCCAATAAACAGTGGGGTACTGTCAGTTTAAAGCCGCAGATAAAAGCTATACAAGCACTTTAGAAGTCAGAAACATTAAAAAAAGAACTATTTACAGTTTTCTTCTTTAGTTTGTATGTCTACAAAGCCAGCGCACATTACACTTCACAAAAATCCACAGTTAATGATATCAACGTGTGTGGCTAAAGCTTGTGACCTAGGGACTGCAAATGCAGGGGCAGTAAAAGTAAAATAGGTTTTGTCTTTTTTTCAGCAACCCCATTTGTGCACTAACAGCTTCATTCAGTCTCAAGCTTTATATTAAAAGCATTCTTCAAAGCTTTCACCTGGAAGCCTGATAACTACATGCTCACTCATCGCCTTTCCCTTTTGGAAGTTCTGCGACGGACCTGTTTGAAGAAAAAGTATTTTAAATGTTTTTACCGAAAAATTTTGAAAAATTCAAGAATATATGTATTTGATAATGGAAAAATGCTTAGTCTCCCAATAATGTTTAAGTAACTGTATATAGCGTCGTTCATTACTCGTTTTATCACAGGTACAGGTCTCAGTCAATGACTAGGACATAATTTTGTTTGATGTTACTAAGCCTGTGTCCTTCAAGCATTCTCTAGTTTCCTTTTTCAGACACTCAGATGCTCCAATCATCAGATGTGTCCAAAAGTGTGAAGCCATTCAGTTACATTTTTAGTAATACTAACATATTTGTATGAAATAAATATAAAATAAACTTATTTTAATGTATTTGCATATGCTGGTAAGAGAAAGAAACTGGTTTAGGATTCTGCTCCAAGATTCAACTTATTTTCCAGTACTATTCATTTTGTGTTCCTGTTTTGTGTAAAGTAACATTATTCACTATTATAATTCAGCTGAGAAGAACGGGCATGAGTTACCTGGAAAAGTAATTCCCATGAGGCACTACACAACTCAAGCAGACAGATAACAAAAGTTATACAGAACAGAAATTTTAAGATGCTTGACAAAAACTGGCATTTTCTAAGAAATGCAGCTTCTCTGGAAAGCTCCAGTGCAGCACCACTACACAACGGCGGCAGCTGACAACCACCTCGTTCATTTTAAAGAAGGAAGGTTAAGTACTAAGAACAGGAGAAGTCATTCTCTGAACATCAATACACAGAGGACACCACAAAAGCTCACAAAGAAAATCTCAGGTATTTCTCTTACATTGATTGTGGAAACTTCCTCTTCTTCCATTGCTTCTTCCTGGGGAACGTCATCACTGACAGGTGAACTACTCTGAAATACGTCCATCTCTTCACTAGATTCATTCTCTTTACTGGCTGCTTGTTTGGAACGTCCTGCACGGCTACAATCAGAAGAAAAATAAAGATCAGTTTCACAGAACATGGGTCTGCACATGTATAAACCATATGAGAGCAAATGTTCTACGTTACAAGAACAGCAGCCTTAAAATTCTGTATTACATCATACTTCTGTTTTATATACCTATCTAGTTCATCCATACACAGAATAGAAGAAGTGGAACTAGGAGGCTGGACAACAGCATTTGAAAACCAAATTCTTCCAGAACAGAGGAGTACAAAGTTGAACAATTTTTGCCTCTATAGACAAGACAGATTTTTCTCTTCAGTGCCAGAATGCAGGCCAAAGAAGGTCGACACAACAGTAACCAGTGAACAGGAAAAGCCAAACAGCCAGAGACTGAATACTTGGGCTTTCTTTCCCCTCTATTCAATTCCATGAATAAATGTACTCTACTTCTACAGGAGTTTATATACAACAAAATTTGAGTAACTGCATCTATGTTTTTCCAGACCTAGAAGAACCCATGTTGCTATTTAAGAAATTAACACTATAATTAACCTAAACACAAATCTTCCAAGCTAGCTCATGCTAAGAGCTAGGGATAATTGGGATAACAATACCTTAATCAGGATAATCAGGAAAAATCAGTCAACATCATCTTAAATTGTCTGTGTTAGCCATGGGATCTGAACCACAAGCAAAAAGCATCCATTTGCTTAAAATGAGAACTAGTCCCCCTACATCTTAAAAAAAGAAAAGCCAACAAGGTATGTATCCAAAACTAGACAGCTGCACCTGCGTTACCACTTTGGTTTGGATTGGGTCATTAGCACAGCTCAGGATCAGATCACTGAATCACCTCACTTACTGCAGATGCAGTCTTGGTGCACCCAAACTAGGTGACTTTTTGGATTAAATTAAACCGGAAACTCTGTTCTAGGCAGACAACAAACACCCAAGTGGGGCCATACAGATCCAAAACTGTCCTCTGACAGCATCAAACCACACGTGGCAGGAGATTTCAATCCTGAGAACCACACTAAAATCTGCACAAAGTAAAATCTCTGACTTGCATACAGTAATTACAGTACAGTGAGGGTTTCAGCACCAAACAACATGACATCCTTTGAGAAACAACACAAATTAGTCCAACTCA
Source organism: Tauraco erythrolophus (assembly GCF_009769465.1). Classification (NCBI taxonomy): domain Eukaryota; kingdom Metazoa; phylum Chordata; class Aves; order Musophagiformes; family Musophagidae; genus Tauraco; species Tauraco erythrolophus. The sequence goes on from NC_141465.1 coordinate 111,454,985, forward strand.
AGCCTTCCAAGACTAATAGAAGAAACAGAGTTGAAAAGGAAACAGATGAATTATTCACAAGCTAGGTTCATCTTTTGACGTATTACAAAAATAAGACAGTTCATGTGCGCTAATTGGTAACCCAATTAGCTATCAGAAACGGGTTATACACTATCACCTCATAGATAAAATCCCAAATTCTCATGTCAAATCCATTCCCAAGAAGTCCAGAAAGCTTTAAGCATTTGAATTAAATAAATATATTCTATCTTGTGGTACAGAGTGCTGCTCAGTCTATCAGCTCTCTTTAGTTCAAACTGCTGTAGATACGCATCTACAACAGGGAGAAACGTCTGACTACAATGCACTTCGAAGACTGAAGAATTACTGTGGTCTCCCCTTTTTCTTGCAGATTTGGAAAAAGGACAGTCAAAATTTGGGCAGTCTGATCACAAAAAATAAAACATACACACAATATTTATTTGGATTAAATGTAGACTAGACCCAACAGCTCTGAACCCTGGTACAACTTACCTGGGCTCCTTGTGCGAGGAATGATGTACGTACACATGAATGAGAGCTATGCCTGTCACTGATCATGTGTACTGATACACTTTACCTCATTTTAAACAGAAGGTAAAGAAACACGAAGTTCACTGACTTCACTGAGAAGTGAATCAGAAGCTACCGAAATATTTAGTAAAGGGCATCTTTGACAAATGCCACATAGCACATGGCCCAACAGTAACTTATCGACATGTCTTCTCTGCATGGCCGTAGTAGTTTCCAACTCCTTTTCCACTGCACATATAGCAAGCAGTGACTTCCGTAGTAACCAAGACAGTGTCGGGACCTGTGTTTCTGGTTACAGAGTAAAGGAGCTGGAGAGGTCTGATCTGAGGTAGGGAAACAGAACACTGGAAAGGTCGGGATATTGTACGTGGAAAATGCCAGAACACGTGATCCAGTGTGAAACTAGAATTTGAATTGAGGGTATGAGCTTGTTCAGGCAAAAAGATCTCTGGTATGGAAGATCTCCAGGGGCAGGTAAATTGGCACATTAAACTGCCAGAGGAAGATCAGCACAATGCTAACTAAGCCCAGAAGCCAGAAAAACAACAGAGTAATACGAAATGCCAGACTGAAGACGTGCATAAGTAGTGCGTAGGGAATTTATCATGAGGTTCTGGAAGAGTATCTTGCAAATCTGTTCCAAGAGCTGCAGTTTGATACCAGTGGGCAAATAAGTCCTGTCCACTTGTACACCTCTGCTTTACATGTATTGCATACACATGTACAGAAAAGGTAGGGATACCTGTCGTTTCCTATGGTAGGCACAAGAAAATGAAGCTATCCAGAGAGTTTACCTTTATTTTGGAGTTTAATACAACACAGAATTTTCAAGAGCTACTATCCTTCATAGATTGTAGCACATTTTATTCATCCGGAAATTATTCAAGTGGATAACAAGAAGGCCACAAATAAGAAAGTAAGTGAACATTAATTTAAGGAGAATCAGAACACACTTAATTCTCCACAATACTGTTTCAGTATTGTAACAATTTGATTCTTCCTCCCTATCCAAAATAAATGGGAGCACGTTTCATTCCTTGAAGTCCTAATAAAGCCCTATCTTCAAGGCCCTCATGTGATTTATTGACTTTTCTCCTAGAAGAGCAAAGCTACGTATATGCTACCTGAGCACATTAAACTTACTCGTAGCCTCTTGCTCTGGTTTGAGATACTCTAGGAGAAGCAGCTAGGGAAAACATTTTAGAAATAACAATGGCAATTTATTTTCTTAACTGTCAATTAAAGTATTCTGAAATATTTTCAGTAAATTACTGATTGGGGGCACAGAGGCATATTTTTAATTCTCACTAAACACAAATTTAGAAAATATTCACCACTTACACTTTTTTTTGCTGTGATGGTGGTGTTTTTGATCGCCTTCCTCGTCTTTTCTGTGGCGTAGACTGTGCTGATTCAACTGTACTAGTTTCAGATGGTTCTGCTCTGTTTTGAGGAAGACCCAAATTGCAAAGTATCAAATTATAACTAATGTCCAAGGATAAAAAAGATGCAGCTTACAAGAAGATGGACTTACCTCTGCTGTGTTCTTTTCTGTGTCCTATTTTGCCTCCCTTTTGGTTTTTGTTCAATGTTTTCAGTTTGCCTTTCTTCCTCCTCCTCCTCCTCTTCTGCTGCAGCTGCTGGCGGTTGTTTTTTTTTGCTCCTTTTTGATGACTTGGCTACTGGTTCTTCCTTTGGTGTTCCCCCATTATTTGCTTTGGGAGGGCGTCCTCTTCTCCCTTTCTTTGGTGGACTGTTCTGTTCATCTTCACTTTCTATTACATCTTCTTTTAGCCTTTTTTCCTCTTGCCATTGTGTTTCATCAGATTCTGAAACAACTGCAGGTCTTTTTCTTCCCCGTTGACTACCTCTAAGTTTCTGCTCTTGACCCAGTTTATTCAGGTCATCTATGCTTAGTTTCTCTTCTGAATCTGTGATAGTTGCTTTCTTCCTTCCTCTAGGCTTCTCCATCTCTGACTGAAAAGGAAAGATTATATCTTTAAATTAAAAAATTGAACTGCCATATTAAACTGTCACATACACAAAAGCTACAGAAGTTTCCCCCAACAAGACAAAGAGCGACACAAGTTGTCTACTAAGATTGTCTACCATTTCCATTTCAAAAACCTTTGCAAAAGTATAAACGCATATATACATATAAAACACCACACAAGACAGGATTATGATCTCAGAGGTGAGCAGTTAAAACACTGAATTGTGTAAGGTCTTCAGCTGTGTCAAACACAATTGGTTAGAACATCCATAACTGCATTATTATCAACAGGAAAACAGAGAGGATGGGAATTGTCAGCTCTGTTGTGAGCGGCAAGGTGCTTGTGTCTGGCGCCCACACTGGCAGCGTCAATGCACTAATACAGAAGACGATGAGCAACCTGAATTTATAACTGTAGAAGGAAGCACAGGAATTAGTAGTAGCTGCCAAAGCACTGCTGTCAGAGCTGCACTAAGACTCAACATCTGCTCTGCGCAGCAAAAATCCCCACCCAACTCTTCAAAGAATCATAGAATAATTTGGGTCGGAAAGGACCTCTAAAGATCATGTCTCTCCAACCACCCTGCCACGGGCAGAGGCATTTATCACTAGATCAGGTTGCTCAAAGCTCCATCCAACCTGACCTTGAACACCTCCAATGATGGGGCATCCACCGCTTCTCTGGGCAACCTCTACCAGTATCCTACCACTCTCATTGTAAAAAATTTCTTCCTTATGTTCAGTCTAAACCTACCCTCTTTCAGTTTAACACCATTGTCCCTTGTCCTGTCACTACAGGCCCTGGTAAAAAGTCTGTCCCATAAGCCCTCTTTGTATATTGAAAGGCTGCAATAAGGTCTCCCTGCAGCCTTTGCTTCTCCAGGCTGAATATCACCAGCTCTCTGTTCTTCCTCATAGGAGAGGTGTTCCAACCCTCTGACCACTTTTTGTGACTCTCCTCCAGACTTGCTCTAACAACTCTGTGTTTGTCTTGCAGTGGGGACTCCAGAGCTGAGCACAGTTTTCCAGGTGGGGTCTCATGAGAGCAGAGTAGAAAGGGAGAATCACCTCATTTGACCTTCTTTCGATGCAGCCCAGGATGTAATTGGCTTTCTGGGCTGCAAGTGCACATCGCTGGCTCGTGTTCAATTTTTCATCCACCATTGTCCCCAAGTCCTCAGCAGAACTGATCTCAATCCCATTCATCCCCCAGCCTGTACTGATCCTAGAGATTGCCCCAAGCCAGGTGGAGGACCTTGCACTTCGCCTTTCTGAACCTTCATGAGGTTCACATGGGTCTACTCTTCAAGCCTGTCAACGACCCTCTAGATGGCACCTTGTCCCTCTAGCATCTCAAGAAAGGTAGAACCCTTTCAGAACAGAAACTATTCCTTCACCTCTAGTGAAGCTCTAGTTCTCTAGAGTGCACAGTAAAGAGCCATAAACAGTGCAAAGATTTCAATAAGCAACTATTAAGGTCAGAAGTATTGCTCCAACTAAATCTTACCGCAGGGAGAGCGGGAAACATGTACTTACCTACCATTTCATGAGGACTATGACTATTTCATTTTGGACCATGAAATGGTCCAAAAGTCCAAATACTTACAGTATTTCAGTTTCATACCAATGTTCAACTAACATTACTGTATTTCAACACATACACTCATTTATTAGTGTTTGCCACATTGCAATTTAATCTACATAATGACAGTCATGCCACTTAAAATCAGATTGAATTTTTTTTTTTTTTCCACTTCACATGTCCCTTGTGAGATAAGGCAGAAGTCAGCTGACAAATATGTGTCTCTACTTTATCTATAAACCTTGGTCAAGAAAAGCTGAAAGAAAAGCTATAAGGGATATGAGGAAAAAAAGTAAAGAAACTGAAGGACATAGAATTACACTAGAAGAAAATTAAGAAAAATGTTTGAACGCTGATAACATCTCCTGCAAGTTCGTGACTTCAGTGACAAAACTGTTCATCTAGATCAGTGACACCCATGTATTCTCTTTTCTATTTGTTTTTGCAGTGATTGTGCATCTGTCATTACAGCCACTTATACCAGGTGTAAGTAGGTGTATCCAAGTTTCAAACTAAACTTTCTCCCTCGGGTTAAGCAGCATCCCACAACCTTAGAACTAACATGTTACTCTATGATGTAATCTGGACAAATATCCTGAATGATGATATTTTTAAAACACGGACTTGATAAAAATTCTGCTTCTCAGTTAATGCTTGCTATAATCTGCTCCCCAGCTCCAAAAAAGCAAAACCAAGTTCCAAATCAATGACCTGCTCTAGCAGAATCTACCCCTGTCAATATTACCAATATCCTGCAAATAACTAGTAATCGTGAAAGCTTACAGGAGTTGTCAGTATGATGCAAGTGCAATGTAACGTACACATGAAAAACAAACAAACTGAACCATTTTTTCACTGCATTTTCATATCCAACTCTAAACATATTTTCCAGTAGTTTACAATATCAACTCAGTTGCATGTTTCAGCATATTTTCTTGAATGATATGAAGTGCCACCACACTAATTTTTATTTTAAAGTGACTTAAAATGAAACATCTGCAGTGCAAACAAACAGCTCACCCTTACAAGATCAGAGTCGTCCCTTTTGTCAGTTTTCTTCCCTGGTAAGGGTGAAGCCAGTGTGAATTCTTCATTTTCACTGTGGTCCATTTCAGTGCTGTCAAGCCTATAATGAATAAACATTTATTCTCCTCATTATTATAACACAGTGGGCAATCATTTAAAAAGAACACATTAAGAATAACAATCTTCAGAAGAGACCTATTCCTAAACCACGAACAATGAACCTTTCACTCTGGCTACTATAGCCAACACATATCATCAGCTAGAATATCCAAGTCTCAGGACAAAGGTGTCAATCGTAAGCCAAGTTGAATTTTCTTTTTTTCACTGGGAAAGATAAGCAGCTTTTTCAAAGACAGCCTTACTGAGTTTCAAGAGATCTGTGCATTTGTACACATCTGCACACGTTTTCATACACCAATCAAAGATCACCACAGACAGACCAGCCAAAGCACCCTTTCCTATGGTGAGGTTTAGGCAATAAAAAAGCAGATTTAAATTTCAGAGACCAGTTCATCCCTCAGCTTTCTGTTGTTAATTGAGGGCAGTAATTTAATTTTTATTTCAGTTTCTACATATGTAAATGTGGACACAATGATACCTCCTGCATATGTAAAACACTGAGACTCACAGATAAAAGGTAATATACAAAAGCCAATACACAAGTCACTTCATTTCATTTACCCTGGGGTAGGTAGAAGCAACACCTTTAAAAAACAGTGCATGCTTTCTCAAGAAAGGAAACATGCTAGCCTGAAATGAATAGTGGTATTCAAATAGACAGAATCTTAAGCCCCTGGCCTGGGCACTGCACAGACTGAGAAAGATGTTCTCATTCCTACAAGCATAAAATCTGTAATAACTGTGATGTAAATCAGAAGCTCAGTTTTTATACATCGTCTTAACAGATGCAAGCTTGCCTGTATATATCCAGTTAGCCTGAACTGGAAATACCATGCAGACTGAATCATTACCATCACTTCTAGAGGACTCTTCTTCTTTCGTATCCCCACTCAAAACACTAACCAGTTTAACTTAGGTGAACTGGGGAGATCATGAAGATGACAAAACATGTCAGGCTGTGAGTGCAGCTATTTTTTTTTTTTAAATGAACTGGATGTAGAACAGTATTGGTGTCTCATTCATTTCACTGGATATAGAGAAGAATCTGGATTCCAATACACCTTTAGCCAAGAGTATATTTCAGCACATGAACCTGCATGACTTGTAAGAAATAAGTCTTTCTGTGGACTTTCCATGGAGTTGAGAAGTATTTCTTGTAAAACACTGCACTACATTTAAAATTAATACAATATATTAAATAGTCACAGCAGTAGCAAATGAGAAGCCTTATTTCCAAATATAACATTTCCTCACAGTCCTGAAGTAATGTGAGAGAAGAGGAGTAAAGTGAGATAAGTAATGTGAGAGAAGAGGAAGGCTATGCAATCTCTAAACATCAGTGAAAAAAAATAATGATAATATGACCTTCAGTTAAAAAATGAACATAAGACTATACAGTAGCTGGTGAATAACCCAAAAAATTGACAGAAAATAAGCTATAATTATTAAAGACGGATAACTAGAAGACTTATGTAGCATGACGGGACATTCCCCTCTCCATCACAGAAGGAATCTAAAATCCAAAAACGTTCATCTGCAAAGTCCAACAAATTACAGGACTAATTTATAGAGGAGGAAGTCATGCAAGATCACCACAATGGCCTACCAGTCCTCACTGCCTACGAAGTGTTAACATTACAGAAGGCCACAAGGTTCCCAGGAACTGCAGATATACACACACACACACATATATATATATACACGTGTGTATATACATGGCAGGGGGTTGGGTTATATATATATCTCTCTCTCTCTCTCTAACATGCAATAAACATATGAGGCTCCCCTTCCCTCCTACAGCCAACTCTGGATGCGATTTGATTCTAGTTTTAATTTTGTTTTAAAAGCAAATTTATTTCTGGGTTTAGAAAGTCAAATTAATTGTTTTGGTAATAGCAATGTGGTACTATAGCTTTACTTCAAAACAAGATAATAGAATTCTGTTTCTCACTTAGAAAGAGAGATTCAAAGTTTCCATTATAAATACTTGAAATATCAAAGCTCCTTTGTTGTCTACCAACCTTCCTTTGATCCTTCCTGGAGAGCTTGGATTTGAACTGCTGCTGGCATTGCTTACAGTTTCCATTCGTGAAGATTTGGATTGAGACTGCTTGCCTGCTGACGAAAGAGGCTTATTAACTGCTCCAAGAACATTGGCTGCTTTAGGCTGAAACCAAAAATATATTTCCTTTATTTTAAGCTACACGTTTAGATATTGTTAACATGTACTATGCTTAAAATAGTCACAGATTTCACTTTCTGCAATCAATATCTTAACTTTAACACAAAGCAATAAACATTTTCATATGGAAGTTACAACAGACACCAGAAGGAAGCTGACAAAGCTGTAATGAAATAGCTAGCCGCACCAAAAAGGGTATTCTTCTCCCTACCCTTATATTCTGTCCTCTTCTCATTGGTAGTACTAGGTGCTCACCTGACCTAGTAGTAAGCCACTCCAGCACTTTTTGTTCATTTTATTTTCTGCTGATCTAGCTGCCTGAACCAGCTCTCCTTTTGGATCAGACGAGCATTTGTACTGGCAGTAGGACAGCCCTTTCAGCAAAGCAGCCATTAAGCTGGCTTCACTGTAATGGCAAACCACACTAGTTTCAACTGGGAATGAATGAGAATCTCAAAAATCAAATACTGTGGAGAAGATTCTGATACTTCATGCACCAGATTCAGAAGTGTCAGGCTTTTAATAGGTGTCAAAATTTCCAGATACTGGTGAGCTTCAGGTCATTCGTTTAAGTGGTTATCTTTCACACAGGTCAAATACCTCCAGCTCATACTACTTTTTGAGAACTGAAAGAGTTCAGTTAACTCCTAAAAATCATACATCTTTATGCCAAACACCCATGTATAAATATGTTCAATTCAAGATCATACCCTACATTTCTCATTATCTAGGATGATTCATCTTCTATTTCAATATTAGATTCAAGTTCTGTCTAAAGTTAGTGACAGTTGAAAAAAAAGTTCAACATGTACATCCCAGCAGCTTTGAGTGTTCTTTTTCCAGAGATATGCACCATGGATGTGTTGGTTACGCTTTCATAGCCAGAGGGAATTTTACGCTTACACCAAAGATTCACTCTGCACTGCGCACAAGAAAAACAGCATATCCTTTCCAAAAATAAATCTTGCAGAACAAAATCCAGATTAAGAATTTACATCTGTTAGTTTAGAACTTAATGTTAATCAATAAGCAAATACAGAAAGAACTCGAGAGCACAGACGTTCAAATTCACACTGGACTGGACTTCCTACTAAGGAGACCTGCACTAACAGCTCCTCTCTTACCGCAGAACCTACACTCAAAGCCTTGCTGCCCTCAGATACTGTTCCCTGCTTATATCCACCCCACTAACATCCACTCAAGCTAGTCTTCCATTCACAAAAATAAAGACTCCCTACACCAACTCTCATTTCACATTGCTCTCATGATGGTGAAGCAACTGATAAATTTTTGGTGGTCAAACACACCTCTGCTGTTTGTTACAAAATTTCAGAACAAGAAAGGAGCTAGAGTACCTGGCAATAGAAATTTAAAATAATATAAAAGCTACCTTAGGATTTAAAAGCATTCCAACTAGGATATACGAGAGACATGGAGCTACTGGAGAGACTCCAGAAAAAGGCCACTAAGATGAAGAAGGGATGGGAGTGTTACTCATATGAGGAAAGTCAGAGAGCAGGCGCTTTAGACTAGATGACTTCCAGAGGTTCCTTCCAACCTCAAACATTCTGTGATTTTTTTGTGATAGCATAAACCATATTTCTGTTTAATATTGTCATAGTACACTTCATACAGTAAATTTGGGACAAACTAGCAAGAATGTTTTATGTCAAAAACCGGATGAGAGAACTTAGTATTGCCTACTGATCAAAAATTGGAAGACACACAACTTCCTTTTGAGAACTTTGGCATCTTTAGTAAGAAGTGAATCTCTAATCCATGGAGTTCAAACACTCAGATGCATAATACAGTGATGATACATTCCAATCAGTAAACACTGGCTTTCAACTTCTAATCAAAAAGATGCTCCTGTATGTACACATTTTTTCCTAACTTACATTCCTCCTCTATTAGTAAGTTACTACCTCACAGCTACTGCTCGATTAGCAAAGTTAAGGGTAATGGAGATGCTGTGCTTTTATTTCTTTTGCAAGGTAACAAATTAACGTTCTCCTGTAATACAGAACAGGATACATTAATCCAGATGAAAACTACAATTTGTCTTTTCCTTTACTAGATTTTAATTTTCTTCTAAACAGTACCTGGGTTTAGTTTTAGCAAAGAAAGAACATTGCCATTCAATACAAAGTGTATTTAGAAAGAACAAATTAAAATAACCATAGAACAGTCAGTTATCTTCTACGATACTGTAAAACGGTATTCAGGTTTGCCAAAGATTAATTTATGTGATTTTTAAAATCATTTGTATTAGAGTTTTCTGTAGCTGTCACTTCATATGCAATATTTAGACTTCTGCAGAAAGGAAGGTCAACCATTTTGCAAACTTGTAAAATATTATGGCGGGTTTTTTTGGACTCTCTCTTTTTAAAGACAAGACACTTTGCCTAATATAACCACAAAGCCAGCATAGACAGTAGCAGTCTTCCCTTCCACCTATGTCTTTTTCTGTTTACTAACCTTTGGCATATCAACCCTTTGGGCAGAAACTATTTATTTTCTTAAGCTTGAAGTGTTTTGTTAACAACATGTTAGCTTTCTTTAAAAGAAAAGCAAAAATGGCACCCAAACCAACCCCACTATCCCATACATACCTTTCCAGGAGTGAAAAAAGACTTCATTTCCGGAGGAAGATAATTTTTGGTGTTACTGAAATTCTGTAAAGGGTGTCGAGGAGGGGAGAAAAATCACAGCAATAATCAATGAACAAGATATTTACATTTTGGAGGTAGTACTGAAAGATTTTCTTTACACGCTTTTGAAATTTTAAACCTGAACAACAATATCTCGGCACAGGGGGAGATATACGTGTGCGTATACATATATAAATATTTATGAAAACATATACATACATATTTTTCAACTACATTCTAATAGGGAGAAGTCTGAAGTTACAAGAACCATTGAAGAAACCCCTGAATTACAACTAGCAAAGATTTAAACAGACTTATCTCAAGAAAAATTTAATGCCAAGGTATACCTTGTCAGGTTGAGTAAAGTATCTGGCTGGAAGTACAGGGTCTTTAGGGGATTCCAAACTGTATGTTGTACTCTTTGACATGATGATATTCATTGCTACATCACAGACTGTGTATAGTTTCTGTCAATAATAAAATTAAAAAAACCCCAAACAACACTTTAGAATTTTATCGAAAATCTTACAAAAGATAGTATCTTTTGAGCACAGAACCACAAGAATTCACGGTTTAAAAGCAATCTTCTTAAAACATTTAACACCAACTTGCATCTTAAACAGTGTATCGCAGGGTACCAAAATATAGGAGCAAAAGACAAAAGCACTGCAGGCCTGGCAGTTGAAGAGAGCTAGCTTTCATGCTCTTTCTACACTGAAGAATAGTGTACACCATGGTTTCAAAGAAAGATAAATAAATAAATAAATAAGAAAGTCTCATTTTTGTGGAAAAAGCAGGAAAGTGACAAATCTGTGCATTACGTGATGCAAAAACCTCAAAAACAAGATCACAGTTTGATACATTCGCTACACAATACACACTGGAGACATCTAATGCATGTGTTTTTCTTCCTATACTAAACTTATTGTTGCACTTTTGAAATGAAAAATTACAAAGCACTTTAGTGGATGATTTAAACAGTAAAAATTATAGCTTACATATATTTAAAGTTAGCATTTAATAATCTTACTGAGAAAGAAACAGAAGGACTTCAAATTATTACAACTCCCTTGCAAACGTGCAAGATCTATTGAGGCATAGGAAAATAACTGTCATCTAAACTATAATAAATATAATAATTACAGTATACATAGTATCATCTCCCACATACAATTCTATTGAAAGACATTTTAAAGCTGGAGTATGAACAAAAAGCAACCCATTTCCAGAAGCAGGCCAGAATTAAATGCAATTTCCAATCAAAAAGTATCACCTACTTCATTCATTTTTTGATCATCTGGTCCTTGAGCATCCTTAGTCTGTTTGATATTTTCTACCATTTTTCTGATAAACGCGTGACTGTTGTTTTCATTTTTAGCCATCAATATTTCCAGTATGAACCACAGGCACCTAAAGGAGGAATGCAGTACTCTTCATAAATAAACACGCAAAAGAAATTCTTTAAAGCAGCACATCTGAGAAAGCAGTTTATTCTAGGTTTTACTAGTATTATGAATTTGAACCAGTCTAACTCTGGGAAACCAATACTTTAGAAAAAAATTAATGAAGGTAGGATGAGCAGAAGGTAAAGGTTCATCTCTAAGATATCACAGAGCACTAAAAAAAGCATATATACTATTCCTCATGATATTTTACAGAAATAACTGCCATCGTTATGTGCACTGGACAGTGTATCAGAGTACCGCAATGAATTAAAATTTCACTTAGAATAAAATTAGATTGTTTTAACCCTAGAAATAACACTTTTAAAAGTAGTCTTACTCTTTAATGTCCTTGAGTTGCTCAATGTCCTGGACCTTGACATAATCTGGGTCATGAGCTAGAAGATGGATAGTATAAGGAACAACATACTCTGGTAGAAGTGACAACAGTTTCTCTGAAAAGCAGAAGAAAGATGCATCAGAAGACTACGTATCAAGAAATATGCTTTTCTACTACAAAGGAAAGAGCAAAATTTAAGGTCCGTATACATTAAGATAAAGCATAGGCACACGTGAGTCTATCATTTATTTATAATGTTGCATCTCATGGTTGATGTGCAGATGTTTCAGGTACGCAAAATTTAAAATTTTAATTATCTCTCACTCAGGGTCACATATTTTCTAGCTACCTTGAGAATACAGCTACAGTCATCCCCTACTCCAAATCCTTTCCTCAGTTCAAAGCTTGCATTCTGAAATACTTTGAAAAACAGAAGTGAGGACAGATCACAACATCCAGGTTAACTTCAAGATGTGAGACCACCACCATTCCAGGATAAGCTACTATTCTTTCTTTGGACATTGTAGCATCAACAGAACAGAAAGAAATGCACTTTGCAGTCAAATTGCTACAATGTTCTCCAAACCCACAGCCTACTTACCTGTTTAAAGAAGGGATTAGGAGGTAACATAAAAGCTATAACCAAGTAGTGGCCTACTCAGCTCGAAAGGCTCAATCCCACTTGAACAAAGCAGCACAACTCAACTACGACATTCAAAGCATTCAAAGCTTTTTCTAGCATCCTTCAAGACTTTTAAGTAGTCCTAGGCAAGGACTACAGGAGAAAGTCTTTCCTACGTCACAACCATCAGATGGCCTATTTTCCTTGGAGATCCAAAAAAATAAGGATTGTTGTCAAAGGCCCTCTCAGAGTTATGATCACAAAATACACATTCCATAAGGTAACAAACAAACTCCTGACCTAGCCAACACTATGCAGAGTGGACTTCAGCATCAGTTTGATGACAAAAAATCAGAATGAAAAAGGTCACATTGCACAGGGCAAGGACAACAAAAAGACAAGTTGTACACCAGAAGTCAAAAAGTGTTTTGCAGAAAACGTCCACACTGCTTTCTTTAGCCTACTGACTGAGAGGAACTGGAGGATGCGCAGCACACCTAAGTTACTAAACCTGTACCCTGTGCAACAGGCAGGACAACAACCAAGGAAGGCATGCTGGTATTCTATATATACTACTGTGGTACAAGAATCTGATCTTGAGTGCTTGTGGCAAAAGCAAAGTCATTGTATTAACATGCCTATGGATAAACAGTTGAATGTACGTGTGAAGGAAGGAGGGGAAATTCCTGGTTCTGCTTTTGAAAGAAGAAAAAAAAAAAAAAAAAATCACATTTTTGAGCTAGTGAGTGTTCATGAAAGACATGACCATGTCCGGAAAATCTTCCTCGGCAAGCTTTTAACTATCTCATATTAGGTTATGAAGTCCAAACATCTGTAAATCATTATACATAATAATATGTGAAAACTATTTTAAAATACATTATAACATTGACATTTTTATCTCTAATATATGTATTCATAAGAAGTGCTTGACAAATACTGTGCACATCAAATAAAATACATCATTATTGTAGATTTCACAAGACTGACTAAATAATTGCCATGCAAACGTCAACTCATACTCAACCTCTCCCATTCTTAAAGGTCTGCATAAATAGGGATAATGCACAGCCTACGTAAAATATTTGGATTCATTCATAACAGCAAGGAAAGCGTTCAAAATTGATAAAGGCTCACAGAAGATAGTGCTGCCAGGTTCCAAGGATACGCTTTCAGACTGTCATTGAGGTTGATGCAGTCAATTATCAAGAGTAATATCTCTACTACATAGACTGTGAGTCATCATATGGTTTAAAAGAAACAATAAAAATCACCCGATTTCTTTCTATTTTGTTATATTTATGTAATTGAAATCCAGTGTACTTTGCAAAGCAGTTTTTAATATGTTTCAATTGACATCCCAGTATTAACTTTAAAAACATCCTTCAATGTTTCAAGCACAGTCCTGCAATTTTAGCCAGCAGCTGTTTGTGTAACTAAATAAAAAAAAAAAAAAAGATGTGGCAGGGAAGAAAAAGAACATAATTATGATTTCAGAAAACTAGCAAAATCAACTTGCCTTAGACATATCCCAGGCAAACCAACTCGTTATTATTTGTATTAATTAGCAACTTCAATATAACGTTCATCAAGAGCTCATGAACTCAGTGTTTCATTAGCTTCCTGCCTTGTACAGTTTCTAATATAACTATAGCAATAATTCCAGCTGGGTCTGGAAAACAAGGTGAACCACATCCAGAAAAAAACAGGAAAAGGAGAAATATTGATACATATTATATTTAAGCCCTGTCATGACAAAAAGTGGTATTTACGCATCCTTTCCTCATCTTGATCGAAGAAAGACACAATCCGAAAGGTGGGGTGGCTTTATGGACATGAACTACCAGCACTGGAAAACAGAATGTGCCAAAACCCCTCATGACGTGCCTTTATGAGCATGTAGGAAAGAAATTTGTTAAAAAAAAAAAAAAATTGATCTTTACTCTTGTAATTTTTCCACTTACTGACTCGCAAGTAAAAGCCCAGCCTTGGAAAACAAAGATTCCAATGCAAGACACAAGTGTCTCTACCCAGACAAAACTAGTAACAGACAATCAAAATAAGTCTCCTCTTGAGTGGCTTCCACTCTGAATAGCATTTAGAGAATTTAAGAGCCTGTAAAAAGTCAGTGTGGAGGAAAGAGGTATTTTACTGCAGTCCTTAGGAAGTTTTCCTTAGGTAAAGTATACAGAAGTTTACCATCTTTCCAACAAATGCTGAAATCCCCCAGAATATCTGAAAGATATCCTCACCTGTACCAAGTTTTCAAGAAAAAAACACATCACAAAAATCACACGTTTATAGATCCAGAAAAATAGCTGCATTAAAGATGCAGATTCTTAGCTTTAGTTTTTTGTGGAAGCTTTGCAAAGGAAGTACTATCATCATTACTAACCTGAGTTACTGCATGCCAGTAGGGAGAATGTCAGGAGACACATACACATTTAAATGGCATTATTTTACCAGAACTGAGCTTCAGCTGTACTACTACTGCAATAATGATTTTTTTAAGATGTAAACAGCTCAAGACATTTTATTTGTTAAAAGCTCAGACGGGTAAATCTGAATGTCACAAAGTTAACATTGTAATCTTCAAAAAATCCTGCAATCTATATTTAATCCAGACTCCTCACAGATTAGAGTACGTGTCATATCAATGGTATCACTAAAGGTAAGTCTTTCAGCAAGGAAGAAAATCGTCAGGCACACTTTGAGGCCCTACTGGATAAAAAGAATCACACACACCTAGGCTCTTCTTCCTTTCTTCTACAGATTTGTGATAGTAACTTTGCAGCATCTAATTTAATACAGTTAGGAAATCAAGCAACTACTTGTAATCATATGAGAATTCTTATACTTTCCTCCTACATAACTAAAAAGTGCTTTCAGCTTTCAAGAATAGCCTTAGGATGACTTAAAGGCATTTGCTCAACGGATTTTTCTTTTTTACGATGTTACTGAGGAGGGAGAAAAGCACTACTCTTTTGTCTTTAAGTCTAATTAACAATACACAAAAGGATTTCTCTGCAGGCTTGTTCGGTGATCAAAGTCTAAGGGGACTAAGGCACACACAGACTGACATGGCTAATATAACGTCTGTCATTCATAAATGCAGAAAGAAATCAGTTAGATATCTGACAGCACCAGTGAGATCAGATTCACAAAACAGGTCTGGTCTATCCTAAAATGAGATGAAAGAATCCCCTTCATTTCAAAGGCCAAACCATCAGGAATCTTTCAAAGAAATGAAACTTTCTAAAAACTCTTATTCGAAATGCCCAAAGCTCTTCATAAAGGTCTACTTTTTTCCTATGAACATATACCAGTGTTGTCATACTGTATGTGCGCAGCTTCAAGTAAGTCAAAAGGACTGATTTTATAAAGGAAAAACAGCCAACATTAGTTAATAACAACTTACAAAGCATTCCCACAATCAAACTGCTGTCACTGGGAAGAAAAAAATTACACAAACTCATCCTGAAGCACTTAAAAATACAGCCCTTCGCTGTAAGACGACATGAAGCTACTCAATACAGCAGCACAAACACAGTCAATTTAGTACAGCATTTATGTCGTTGAAGTTGCATATTATTAATTACTGAAGTAAAATTAATCATTGTCACTTCACTTAGAACACAATTAATCATTAAGTTCAAACAGTACACAAAACTGCCTTGAAAACTACTTTAATTCCAATATACTTAGGCATAAGCATTTTCACAGCTTTTAAGAAAATTGAAAGATCTCAGAAACGCCTATTAAAAATTTCAAAAGAAAATCTGGACTCTTATCTTCAGTTTTCATTAGATATCGCTAAGTGAAATTTACAGCCATTCAATGCTTAAAAACAGAAAACTGTCAATATTTTCGCAGTCTACTCACATTCACATTTGAACTATAGCACTTGTACCAAAAAGCTACTTCTATTCTCTTACCACTAACTGCTGCGTGTTGCTTCAGATACTCCCTTCTGACATTTATGTTCTTCACAAGGCACTGCCTAGCATGAGCTCTTCTCTCTTTCACCGGATCTTTTGCACACAGTGCACAAATAGCCATATATTCTAGTGGCAGCCGTAGTCTAGAAAGGCCTTTGTGAAGTTTCTGAGCAAATATTTGTCTCACTTGGTAACATTCATCCTAGTAAAAAAAAAAAAAAAGGTAACAGTAAACTTTAAACTTTTCTAAAAGTAATACAGACTGCAATAAAACATGAAAGCCAAGGTAAATACATCAAAACCAATTTCAGGTCACAGAAACACAGGAAATGTAAGAATGTTTTTTAATGCAAATTCAGAGCAATTAAATTGAATTAATCAACTGAAGCTTCCCTTAAGATCAAGAGAAGATTTAAGGTTCAAAAATATTTTAGCATAGTACTGAGGCATGAAGTTAATGAAATTATTTACAACAGGACCAATTGCTTTGTGGAGCCAAAGTCAAAGATCTGTACAGAAACAGTGTTTAGCCACCAGTAACTACTGTGTTGATTTTACTGCTGTGATTTCACAAATTCTCATCAAGCCATCAATATTAGAAACCAAATACAATTCAACAGAATGACCAGATAAGATAAGGTAAAATGCTGTAGAGAATATCAATCATTTCCATTATACTGTGGAAACCTATGAACTATGACTGACCACGGAAGAGAATAACCCATACGTAACAGTTACCAAAGAAAACAAAGTAAAATAATATGAAGGTGGCAAATATACTTCTGCAATTTATTAAGCAACGTATTTCCAGAAAAGATATGGACTTGAAAATTCTCTGTATGAAAATAACGTACATACTTTAAGACACCTTCCAATATACCACAAGCCATTTAGTAGCACAGGCCAAGAAAGGTTAACAGAAGCAGGTGCAGAAAACAGTTACGAGAAAACCTACAGAAAAGCACAAGGTGAACAAGGCCACCAAAACAGCTTGGCATATTTAACCTGCCAAAGAAAGGTCAAGAGGAAGTATTTGTTATCCTAAATATGAAGAAAAAACATGAACAAGAATAAACAGCTACTTTAATCAAATGACAGTTTTGAAACCAGAAGGAACTGAAAAGGGTTATCAGTTACCAGTCAACAGGAAGCGCAGAGACAAAACCCGGCCACTCGTAACATCGACTCTGTTAAATTCGCAAGTGGCATCAAAAGAGATCATGTATTAGATAAAACAAGCCTCCCTCTCCCTCCATCCAAAAATTAAATTCAGAAGAAATTAATCAAGCCCCATTTTCCCTTCTGTGCTTCAAGCCATAGTCTTCCTCTATGGACTGAAACCCTGACATGCCTCCTGTAGTCAAGAGTTGAAGCAAACCAAAACCGTAAACCCAAACTGTGAGACCTACTCAAGATCTATTGTCCCTTTATAGCGAATCTCCCCTCAGCAGAAGGCTAAGATATAGTCGTCTTCTCCTGCTCAGTATCACCGCAGTCTAAAGCCCTTGGAAAGCTTAGAAGAGACCTGTGCCTAGTCGGTACGTCAACGAGAAGCATGTCCTCCTTGACTCAGAGGACAAAGGAAGGTATAGTTCATCGTTACTGATGGTGTTGTGTCGCACAGATTGGAATGATTTTTATTTCTTTATCTTTTAATATTGAGAATAACCTTAAATTGAGCTCAGTTACACTAGTTCACTGAGAAGAAGGGAGACCAAACTCAACCAAGTTCTACATTTTATAGCATACCAATAAAACCATACAGTAGCTCAATTTTATGTATCTACTTCTCTGAATTGAACGTAAATTCATCAAAAGTTCACCATTTTAAAGTATTTTAAAAAAACAACTATTTGCAAAGCAGCATGTAACCCTCAGACACAACTCATTCTTGAAAACAGATGGAGGCTTGCTTAAACAATTAAAACACTGAGAATTGACAAAAGGAAATTGAAAAAGCTTTAAAATTTTTTTTAACAAATGAAACAGTCTAAAAGATTTTTTCTAAATACTATTAAAATTGCATTTTCAACAGCAAAGCTCATTAGATCTTAAATCTAGTCTTAAAGCCTGTTAAACATTGAAGTACTTAACACTATGCTCAATTATTTTCTACTCTATTTCAATAGGAAGCTCTGCTGACATCAAAATTTGTTCTGCAGATCAAAGAACTTAAATGCTGGCGAGCTTACAGGTTTAGCCAAAGACATACCTAATTCATTTTAAAATGACTAAAACTACTTGTATTTAATCATCACAAAGTCCCCGTTAACCAGTGCGACCTTAATACAGCAATTAGCAACAACACTTAAGTATGTATTCTGCATTCTAATCTTTTCATATCACAAAATGGCAGTGTCAGAGAAAAAAAAGAATAGCACAGAACCACAGCAGAACCTGTACAACCACTGCAGACCTTTAAAATTAAGCTCTTCCTTTGTTCAATCTGCTTCCTGATCTGTCCACTTAAAGAAAATTTGCTATAAATTAAATTAGGTAATACTAGAGTTGGCCTTGACGTCACTTGAACGTCCTAATTTGTGGCTAGACTTGGTAGTGTTAAGAATAAGTAAACTTTTAAAATAATCAGTGTCTACCATCAAGAAATATTCCATTCCAATACTAAACATTCTAAGCATAAACACATACGTATGTGCACATGCAAATATCTCAAAAACAAACACACAGATAGTTTTCATAGGAGATGAATACCATAGACTCACAAGTGCAAAAGTCACAAAACCATTACAGTTACTCTGCATCTGAGGATCTGAACTCAACAGCCTGGCAGAGAGAAAGGAAACTGGAAGATCTCAAGATCTAATAAAGTTATTCATAAACACTGAAAATCCATTAGGAGCTGCAGAGAAAAGTGAAAGCAGAATTCCTGTCATAGATTCATAGATTTCTAGGTTGGAAAAGACCTTAGAGATCATCGAGTCCAACCATCCCTAATCCCCATTAAACCATATCGCTAAGTAGATCATCCACCCTATTCTTAAACACATCCAGGGATGGGGACTCAACCACCTCCCTGGGCAGCCTATTCCAGTGGCTGACAACCCTTTCAGAGAAGAAATACTTCCTAACATCCAACCTGAATCTCCCCTGACTAAGCTTATACCCATTTCCTCTTGTTCCATCACCCAACACTAATGTTAAGAGCCCTTCCCCTACCTCCCCACCATCTTTTCTCAAGTATTTGTAGGCTGTAATCAGGTCTCCCCTCAGCCTCCTCTTCTCCAGGCTAAACAGCCCCAACTCCCTCAGCCGCTCCCCATAAGTTTTATTTTCCAGCCCCTTGACCAGTTTAGTCGCCCTTCTTTGGACTCGCTCCAGGAGCTCAATATCTCTCTTAAAGCGAGGGGCCCAAAACTGGACACAATATTCCAGGTGCGGCCTCACCAGTGCCGAGTACAGGGGCAGGATCACTTCCCTGTTCCTGCTGGTTACACTATTCTTGATACACGCCAGTATCCCATTGGCCTTTTTGGCCACCTGGGCACACTGCTGGCTCATATCAAGCCGGTAGTCAACCAACACCCCCAGGTCCTTCTCCGCCAGGCAGCTCTCCAGCCACTCTTCCCCGAGTCTATAGCGATGCTTGGGGTTTTTATACCCCAAGTGGAGGACTCTGCACTTGGCCTTATTAAAGCTCATGCCATTGGCCTCAGCCCAACGATCCAGTCTGTTCAAATCCCTCTGAAGGGCCTCCCTACCCTCAAGCAGATCGACACAGCCTCCCAGCTTGGTGTCGTCCGCAAATTTACTGAGGGTACATTCAATCCCCTCATCCAGGTCATTGATAAAGATGTTAAACAGAACTGGACCCAGCACTGAGCCCTGGGGAACCCCACTGGTGACCGGCCTCCAGCCGGATTTAGCCCCATTTACCACCACTCTTTGGGCCCGGCCATCCAGCCAGTTTTTAACCCAAAGGAGGGTGTGCCTATCCAGGCCAGCAGTTATCAGTTTCTCAACCAGAACACTATGAGAAACTGTATCAAAGGCTGTACTGAGGTCAAGGAAAACTACATCCACAGCCCTTTCCTCGTCAACCAGGCAGGTCACCCCATCATAGAAGGTGATCAGGTTTGATTGGCAAGACCTGCCTTTCATAAACCCATGTTCACTGGGCCTGATCACCCGGTTAACCTGTATGTGCTCATTAATAGCACTCAAGATAACCTGTTCCATGACTTTGCCCGTCACCGAGGTCAAACTGACAGGCCTGTAGTTCCCTGGATCCTCCTTCCGCCCTTTTTTGTAAATGGGGGTAACATCCGCCAGCCTCCAGTCCAGCGGAACTTCCCCAGTGAGCCAAGACTGCCCAAAGATAATGGACAGGGGTTTGGCAATGACATCCGCCAGCTCTCTCAGGACCCTCGGGTGAATACCATCAGGCCCCATAGACTTGTGGGCATCCAGCCGAAGGAGCAGATCCTTGACCCGTTCCTCTAACACAGAGCTTACAATCTAAATTTTAGCAAATAAGAAAGTCACCAAAGGCAACGAAATATCAGGAAGTGAGGAGGAAAAGTGACAAGAGATAGATACTACAGTGGAATAAATTCTCCTGGAAGCTATGTCAAGGCATATGGATATCCACAAGGAGGCGACTACAGACAGTCAACATGGCTTCATAAAAGACAAATCATGCTGGACTAATCTAGTAGCCTTTTACAATGGAGTGACTGCATAGGTGGATAAGGGAAGAGCAACTGATGTCATCTACCTGGAGTTCTCTAAGGCCTTTGAGACAGTCTCACACAACATTCTTGTCTCTAAATTGAAAAGATACAGGTTTCATAGATGGACTATTTGATGCTTAAGAAATTGGCTGGATGGCTGCATACACAGAATTGCAGTCAAAAACTCAAATGTTCAAATGGAGATCAGGAACAGTGGTGTCCCTCAGGGGTCAATACTGGAACCGGTATCGTTCGGTATCTTTGTTACTGGCACAGAGAGCAGGATTGAGTACACCCCTCAGCAAGTCTGTGGATGACACCAAGCTGGGTGGTGCAGTTGATACACTATAGCAAAGGGGACCTTGACAAGCTTGAGGAGTGGGTCCATGTGAGCCTCATGAATTCAACAAGCCCAAGTGCAAGGTCCTGCACCTGGCTCAAGACAATCCTCAGTATCAATACAGGCTGGAGGATGAAGGGATTGAGAGCAGTTTTGGTGAGAAGGACTTAGGGACACTGGTGGATGAAAAAATTGGACATGAGCCAGCAACGTGTACTCGCAGCCCAGAAAGCCAACTGTATCCTGGGCTGCATAAAAAGAAGCGTGGCCAGCAGGTCGAGGGAGTAGATTCTACCCTTCTACTCTCCTCTCATGAGACCTCACCTGGAGCACTGCGTTCAGCTCAAGGGTCCCCATTACAAGACAGACATGGAGCTGTTAGAGCAGGTCCAGAGAAGGGCCATGAAAAGGGTCAGAGGGCTGGGTCACCTCTCCTATAAGAAAAGGCTGAGAGAGTTGGGGTTGCTGAGCCTGGAGAAGAGAAGGCTCCAGGGAGACCTTATTGCAGCCTTTCAATATACGAAGGGAGCTTACAAGAAAGACTTTTTACCAGGGCCTGTACTGACAAGCACGAGAGGCAACAGTTTTAAACTGAAAGAGAGTAGGTTTAGATTAAACATAAGGAAGAAATATTAATTTTTTTATTCCCCCCCAATGAGAGTGGTAGGACACTGGAAGAGTTGCCCAGAGAAGTTGCAGATGCCCCATCACTGGAGGCACTCAATGAGTCAGGTTGGATGTGGCTTTGAGCAACCTGATCTAGTTGAAATATGTCCCTGCCCACAGCAGGGGGGTTCGAACTGGATGACCTTTAGAGGCTCTTTCCAACCCAAACTATTCTATGATTCTACAGTAAGATGTGATACTATCTTGTTTATATATGCTGATGACTATAATGTTCTTCTAATTTACATCTCATCTCTCAAAATTCCCTTTCAAAAATTGAGGAGAGGTAAGCATTAGACCCAAAGACAGGAAAAAAGGTGACAACACATCTGTTATCAGCATCGACAGTTAAGACTGATACAGCTGGAAAATAAGAATTGAAAGTGAGAGTGATGACATAGAGAGTGATGACAAGAGAGTCAAAACAATCAAGGTAAATTCTGATAGAAAAGAACTGCAAGATTAACGTTTGAAATAAACAAAAAATTGCCACAGGAAGGAAACGACTGAAGAAATGAACAGATTTTGATCACTGAGATCAGAAGAAAACGGAGCATGTAAACACTGTATTGGCAAGGCTAGTCTGGCATGACATCATCCAGCCAGAGTATTCTTTCCCGAACAGAGACAGATCTTATTTCTCATTACAGTAAATGGCTATTTTCCTCTTTACTAATTTTGTTCTTAATTGTAAAAATCTTTAAAACTTATTTTGACAGAAGACTAACATTTCTTCTAGGTTTTGGAATAGGAAGACTGAAAAGCATCTGTCCTCACTTTAGGTGTAAAGATCTTCAGTTATTACCACTGAATTTCTGCTGCATTTTTGGTAGATTTCATCTGCTTAAGTAGTTTAAAGTTTTGTTCCATTTCTCTTTTTTTTCATAGCATTTGGGAACTGAGTAAGGGCTCCTTTCCATAGGAACACAGCAGCTTAAAATCCACATAAATATTGTTAAAACAATAGACAAGCCTAATACAAACTATCTTACTCTGATACATGAATGAGTTTTCTAGCCTAACTTAAGAACTGAAAGATTCTCTATCTGAAAATAAACAATATCCACACAGGAGCTATATTTTGTATTTTCTAATAATTTTCTAATAATTTCAAATCTTCTGACATTTAAAACAGGTTGCAGCTTTTAAAGATTTAGCCAGTCACAGGAATTAAGATCTAGAATGGAACATCATTATTACTGAAGATAGCTTCTGAAATGGATTCCTTCCAGAGATTTCTTGACTTTTGTAAAGTCAGGAGAACACCAGCAGTTACACAAGTAACACCAGCCTGAGTGCCTCCATGAATGCCTTACTCTTGAGCTGGGAATCAATTTCTGTAGAATTTGCTAAGTCTACAAGACAGGAACACAGAGGATCTCTATATCTCTATATACAATTCAAAGTTACTTCCTTTCTGCTGCTTTGGGCTCACAGGCAGAAATTAGAGATGAAAATTACAGAATCATAGAATGGTTAGGGTTGAAAGGGACCTCAAAGATCATCTGGTTCCAACCCCCCTGCCATGGGCAGGGAAACCCTCCACTACATCAGGTTTCCCAAAGCCTCATCCAACTTGGCCTTGAACACTTCCCGGGATGGGGCATCCACAACTTCTCTGGGCAACCTGTTCCAGTGCCTCACCACCCTCAGAGTGAAAAATTTCTTCCTTATATCTAATCTAAATCTCCCCTCTTTCAGTTTAAAGCCATTACCCCTTGTCCTATCACTACACACGCTTGTAAAAAGTCCCTCTCCAACATCTGCTAAGAAATCTCTCCCTATCATTTAAAGAATGCCAAGTATCTTTGTAGACTTCTGTGTTCCAAATATATTCTACCCAAGCATCAAGAAACCAAGGTTATTGTTGTCACCACAGTCCAACCTACTTTATATCAACTTCCAATAATGTCATAATGCACCTGGGGTATTACTTTAAATCAATACTGAATTCCTTGGTTTATCAATGTCCTAACATTTCACCACTTTAAGTCAGCGTTCCTCCACTGTGCAGCCCAGTACTATAGATCTAATTCTCATCCAAAAATCACTTTCCAGGATTATGTAGTGTGAAAATAAGTTCAGCTTGCCAAGGCTGAACGTTTTGCATAAAATCAGATTAGCAGAAATATACACAACATACAAAACAACAAATATACATTTGCTGATAACCCACAAGTCCCACCTAATTTCCTTACATTTATGGCTAGTGCACACAGCTGGTACTGTTCCAAGGTGATGATTTCATGGTAACAAGGTTCTTGTGCCAACTTCACAATAGCATTCCCTGCAGCCAGCCTCAACCGAGACATATCAGGTTTACTGAAAAACAAGCACATGGATTATGAAAGTTAATTAGTAAAACATTATGTAATTATTTGACTTAATTAAAATCCCAATAAGTTTGCATTGCTGAAAAACAGGTACTTTAAAAAGAAGGAAAAGTTTCCATGGACCTTGCTGCCCCCACCCTCCTAAATCAACAGCAGAAATAACTTCAAACCAAAAGTAGTTTCCATGACACCGCATTTTACAGTCTATTACCACATACCTATCATCTCGCCCCAACTTCAAAATGAAAATATTCCTTGGAACTTCCTAAAAGTTCCATGTGGGCGTGAAACAGTTTTACCCATGCACTGGACCAGCACAGTCCAAACTGCCCCTCAAAGACCTCATTTAGCCTGTAAGATGCTTTTGTTTAGTGTGCTGGTTTTCCTTCAGCAGGGTGGCTCCTGCCAAAGGAAGGACTCATTTCTAGTCCTCAAAGTTGCCAAACTTTTTCTAGCAATGATAGCTCAAAATCCATGCTGCAAGCCAACATAAGTTGAGATTAATTAGCTATTATGATAGGTGACTAAGGGAATTGTATTTTCAAGACAACAGCAAAAAGGATTTAGCAAATGAAAAAAATTTCAACATGCTGAAAGTATTGCTACTTGACTTGCACACCCAAATTGCACTCCCACCTAGTAAAACGCTCCAACCATTTGCTAATTTTCCTATCAAAAGATGAATGAGTTTTTCTGTAACCTGCAACCATATTTACAAAGGTTACCAGAACATCAAAAGCATCTTCACGTGAGCTTTGCAAACTGATATCCACTTAATGTGCGCATTAATAAACTTAGTTCAGTTTGCACCGTTCTTACAAAACTTATTTCAGTGAAGTATGTTACTTCTGCCTTTCTTCCAATCAAACACAAAAGAATTCAGAAGTTTTACGCATCTCACTTAAAACTAATGAATTCTATTCAGAAGCAGCAAGTACAGCTTTTTCCTTTGATAACTTGCAGCAGGAATCAAGTCGTATTCTTATTTAGAAATAATCATTAATTTAAGCAGGACAGATATTGTTTAACTTCTTAATCATTTGCTCTTTATCCTTAGGAAGAACAAACACCGTAGTCTTAAATCCATTATCATGAAAACTGCATAAAGCATTTAAAGAATGAGATAAAAGGCCATTACTAAGCACAGAGTGCATGATAAAAATACCTACTAAAGAGCTTAAACCTTAAAATTTATCTAATCATGTTTTATACACACCTCAGTGTTTTATGGAAACCACATTTAAAAAAACGTGAATAGATCAGGAGCAACCAATTGACAGGACAAAAGCTGCACTAACTTTCAAACAAGGCATGAAGATTAACATGGTAACATCTAGTTCTTAAACGCTAAATTTCACTTTAAATTGCATCTACTGTGATAAGTGAACCCAATAGAGATTCAATTTTTGCACTTCAGTAACAACTGAGGAATAATGACAAGTACAAAGTGATTGAGCCAAAGGAAAGGATAAAATTAAGAACTTTCAATCCTCCTCAGCTTTAGTAGTGATAACATTTAATTCTGAAAATTGAATCAGAGATATTGCACATAGAAGTTTGCCAAATCTTTACAGAGTGTATGTATCACAAAAATACCCACAAGCATGTGTGGATACTGTGGGAAGGAAGAGTACAGTGTCAGTTGTGAATAACATTCTTACATTTGAAGATGAAAATCAGATCTGGTTTATTCCCCAGAAGGATTACCTTGGAAGAAAACTCCTAACTGAGGATTTATTTTTGATCAAGTTGCTATAGCCAAAAGCTTTCTTATCTGAATTATCCCAAAACACACAATTATTAAGGGCTGAAATAACAGCTTTTGTATGATATAATCATAGGTTTTGATTACTTCTAGTAATTTTGAAAATTAGTACCAAGGATGCCCTTGTCCTCTTAAAATGCTCTCTAAGAGATACAAGAGGGACCCGGACGTTTGTTTTCTGAAGTGCTATTACTATTGCTGAAGACTAGATGTTTGAAATGAGAACAAAAGTGCAACTGCATGGAAAGATGTTATCAAGTGCAAGACACAGTCTTCAGTCAGGTGGTGGGCTACAAAAAGATAACCCGAATAAACACATCTTGAAAACGTATCTGGTGCATAATCATCTTCTCTCACTTTACAAACTACCAGTAAATATTTTTTCTTCTACTCCAGAGGATAAACGTCAGTGTCCCATTTTCTAAGCATTTTCCATGTTCCATGGAGTAAAAAGCGTCTTTTGAATACAACCTCTGAAAACGTTGTGTATTAGATGGTGCAGCGAATTATCCATAGCACAGAACTATGAAGTTCTAAACTCCAAAGTTTTTAAGCCATTTTTCTCTTGGTAAGCTTCGGTTTAAGGAAAATGCAGATAGCATTTCAGAAAGAAAATCTTTTTTTGATATATAATATCAATACTTTTAGCAAGAGCTAGTGCCATTTGGCACTGAAATACTCTTATTTTACACTTAGCATAGATTAAAATTAAAATCCTATTAGAAAGACATAACAGCTAAGATTCAACTTAGCTGTTTTACCTAAGCACAAATAGAAAATTAGTATAGTCTTGAATTTTAGATTTGTAGGACTGTTTTTGATTTACAAAATGACAAATAAAAGACCTGGAAAGGATGGTTGAGATATTGTTTATTGACAAAATTCAGTATTAAAAAAATCAAACACTAGTGAATTTAACCTACATGTGCTAACACGCCAAAGTAATCAGTTGTTGTCTTAAAAGCAATTCAACAAAGTCATCAATCCTACTACTTCAAGTGAGAAGTAGTAGGAAAAGAGAAAAGTTCTCTCTCAAAGAGAACTTTGAGAATCCTTTTCAAAATGAGAAGGATGAATAAGAGTAGGGACTAGTTTATTTATTTTCCAAGTGGGACCTTGCCTTCACCTGATACTCCAGGCTGAACCATGTTTTGAAATTTAAAAAATCCTATTTCCTTACACTGTCACTGAAAAGTATAGTTAAGTAGACTTAAAAAGGCATGGGGACAGAATCATTTTTATGGCTGATGAGGTTAATAACACCAACACGATTAAAACATCAGGTCAAACGTCTCCTGAACCCTGCCACTTTTAGTTAATTAAATTATCTTCAGGAAATTTTACATGGCTTAAAAGACAAATGCAAGCCACGAACCCAAAAAATGACTCTACTAGGAATGACATTAGATCAAGTACAGTTTAAAAGATTACGTTCTGTACTGAACAACTTCACGCTTCCAAAGCCCACTCCAATTTGGAAGGAGCAGTGTCATATTTGCACAGCAGGGACAAAGCAAGCACTGCCAGAAAGAAGATATCCTCATTCTCAAAGGGTGAAGAATAAAGGTCAGGAAGTGTCAGCGAGATGCCAACAAGCTCCATGTGGAACTAATGAACCTGAAACAACCTCTCCTCAACTTCAGGTTTTGAAAGTAACTTGTTAGCGTAGGAGGTATAGTTCTCACAGAGACAAAACACAATACTGGGAATCACAGGATAGCTAAAACTGGAAGATACCTCTGGATGTCATCTAGCCCAATCCCTCTGCTTAAGCAGGGTCACCTACAGCAGGCTGCCCAGTACAGTGTCCACATGGCTTTTTAATATCTACAAGGACGGAAACTCCACCACCTCTGTGGACAACCTGTGCCAGTGCTCAGTCACCCTCACAGCAAAAAAGTGTTTCCTTGTTTTCAGACAGAACTTCTTGTATTTCACTACGTACCCATTGCCTCTGGTCCTGCCACTGCACACCACTAAGAGGAGCCTGACTCCACCTTCTTTAAAACCTCCCTTCAAGTACTTGCATACATTGATAAGATCCCCCTGAGCCTTCTCCTCTCTAGGCTAAACAGTCCCAGCTCTCCCAGCCTTTCCTCATCTGTCAGAAGCTTCAATCCCTTCAGCATCTTCCAGTAGCTCCACCTCTCTCTTGTACTGGTGAGCCCAGGTGTTCCATCACCTTTCTCCGGGATCGAGGCAAGGCCAACTGGCCTGTAGCTAGCTAGTTCTCCAAGTCCTCTTTCTTATCCTTTTTGAAGACAGGAGAGACACTTGCTTTTCTCCAGTCTTCAGGCACTTCTACTAATCACCAGTTATTCAAAAAGCATCAAGAGTGGCTTCACAATGACATCTGCCAGCTCCTACAACACTCATGGGGATATCCTATCAAGGACCATGGACTTATGCATGTCCAGTTTGCTTAAGTATTCTCTAATTTAATCTTTTTCCCCAAAGGGTATGTCTTCCTTGCTCCAGACTTTCCCCTGGTCTCCAGGGCCTGAGATTACACAGAATGTTAGGGATTGGAAGGGACCTCAAAGGATCATCTAGTCCAATCCCCCTGCCAGAGCAGGACCACCTAGATCAGATCATACAAGAACGCGTCCAGGCGGGTTTTGAACATCTCCAGAGAAGGAGACTCCACAACCTCTCTGGGCAGCCTGTTCCAGTGTTCTGTTACCCTTACTGGGAAGAAATTCTTCCTCATGTTTAAGTGGAACCTCCTGTGTTCCAGCTTATATCCATTTCCCCTTGTCCTGTCATTGGATGCCAGTGAGAGGAGCCTGGCTCCATCCTCATGACAGTCACCCTTTACATATTTATAAACATTAATGAGGTCCCCCCTCAGTCTCCTCTTCTCCAAGCTAAAGAGACCCAGCTCCCTCAGCCTTTCCTCATAAGGGAGATGCTCCACTCCCTTCATCATCTTTGTGGCCCTGCGCTGGACTCTGTCAAGCAGTTCCCTGTCCTTCTTGAACTGAGGGGCCCAGAACTGGACACAATATTCCAGATGCGGCCTCACCAGGGTGGAGTAGAGGGGGAGGAGAACCTCTCTCGACCTACTAACCACACCCCTTCTCATACACCCCAGGATGCCATTGGCCTTCTTGGCCACAAGGGCACATTGCTGACTCCTGGTCAACCTGCTGTCCACCAGGAACCCCAGGTCCCTTTTCCCTGTGCTGTTCCCCAACAGTTCAGTCCCCAACTTGTACTGGTACATGGGGTTGTTCTTACCCAGATGAAAAACTCTACACTTGTCCTTGTTGTATTTCATTAAATTTCTTCCCGCCCAATTCTCCAGCCTGACCAGGTCTCTCTGAATGGCAGCACAGCCTTCAGGTGTGTCAGCCACTCCTCCCAGTTTAGTGTCATCAGCAAACTTGCACTCTATTCCCTCATCCAAATCATCGATGAATATGTTGAACAATACAGGTCCCAGTACCAACCCTTGAGGGACTCCACTGGATACAGGCCTCCAACTAGACTCTGTCCCATTGACCACTACTCTCTGGCTTCTATCCTTCAGCCAGTTCACAATCCACCTCACTATCCGATCATCCAGACCACACTTCCTCATTTTAGCTGTGAGAATGCCGTGGGAGACTGTGTCAAATGCTTTACTGAAGTCAAGATAAACCACATCCACTGCTCTACCATCATCCACCCACTGGGTGATGTCCTCATAAAAGGCTATCAGGTTTGTCAAGCACGACTTCCCCTTAGTGAAGCCATGTTGACTGCCCTTAATGACCCTCTTATCCTTGATATGCCTAGAGACAGCACCAAGGATAAGTTGTTCCATTATCTTTCCAGGGATGGAGGTGAGGCTGACCGCTCTATAGTTACCTGGGTCTTCCCCTTCTTGCCCTTTTTGAAGACCGGAGTGACATTTGCTTTCCTCCAGTCCTCAGGCACCTCTCCCGTTCCCCACGATTTAGCAAAGATGATGGCGAGTGGCCTGGCAATGACATCTGCCAGCTCCCTCAGCACCCACAGGTGCATCCCATCAGGACCCATGGACTTATGGATGGCCAGGTTGCTTAACTGGTCCCTAACCAAGTCCTCATCAAACAGGGTAGACTCCTCCTCTATCCTGACTTCCTCAGGAGCCTCAGGGTTCCGGGGCTCATCAGGATAGCCTCCAGCAGTATAGACTGAGGCAAAGAAGGCATTCAGTAACTGCCTTCTTCTTATCCTCTGCCACCAGGGAACCCTCCTCATTCACCAGTGGGCCTACATTGCCTCTAGTGTTACTTTTATCTGCAATGTATTTGAAGAAGCCCTTTCTGTTGTCCTTGACCTTTCTTGCAAGGTTTAATTCCAAGGAGGTCTTAGCTTTCCTAGTTGCCTCCCTACATCCTCTGACAGCAGACCTATATTCCTCCCAAGTGGCCTGCCCCTCCTTCCATGATCTGTACACTCTCTTTTTCAACTTGAGTTTGCCCAACAGTTCCCCATTTAACCATGCAGGTCTCTTGGTGCCCTTTCTTGACTTCCTGAAGGCCAGTCTTGCTAGTAAAGACCAAGGTGAAGAAAGCATTCAGCAGCTCAACCTTTTCCATGTTCTGTGTCACCAGAGCTCCTACCTCATTCAGCAGCAGATGCACATTTTCTCTGGTCTTCCTTTTGTCACCTATTTACTTAAAGAAGTTCTTCTAATTGCCTTTGTCATCTTTCACTGGGTTCAATTCCAGCTGGGTTTTGGCTTTCCTAACTGTGTCTCAGATGGTGTTCTCTGTATTCCTGCCAGGTTACCTGTCCCTACTTCCACGTTCTGTATACCTCACAGAACCACTGAATAGTTTGGGTTGGAAGGGACCTTTTAAAGGTCATCTAGTTCAATCCCTCTGTAGTAAGCAGGGACATCTTCCACTAGATCAGGTTGCTCAGAGCCCCGTCCAAGGTGACCAGGGATGAGACATTACCACCTCTCTGGGCAAACTCCACCAGTGTTTCATCATGCTCGCTGCAAAAAATTTTTCCTTATAGCTAATCTGAATCTACTGTCTTTGAGTTTAAAACTACTGCCCCTTGTCCTATTGTAACAGGCCCGACTACAAAGTCCCTCCCCATCTTTCTTGTAGGCCCTCTTTAAGCACTGAAAGCATGCAATAAAGTCTCCCTGGAGCCTTCTCTTCTCCAGGCTCAACAACCCCAACTCTCTCAGCCTTTCCTCATAGAAGAGGTGCTCCAGCCCTCTGACCATCTTCATGGCCCTCCTCTGGACCTGCTCCAACAGCTCCATGTCTGTCTTGTACTGAGGACTCCAGAGCTGGACACAGTACTCCAGGTCTCATGAGAGCAGAATAGAGGGGGAGAATCACCTCCCTCAACCTGCTAGCCACGTTTCTTTTTATGCAGTCCAGCATACTGTTGGCTTTCTGGTCTGTAAGTGCACATTATCAGCTCATGTCCAATTTTTTCATTCACCAGTGTCCCCAAGTCCTTCTCCACAGGGCTGTTCTCAATTTCTCTTTTTGTGTTTGAGTTTTGCCAGGAGCTCCTTGCTCATCCATGCAGGCTTGCTGAAATATTTGCCTGACCTTCTGCTTTGACCACTCCTGAGCTTAGAGGAGATGACGCTTGAATACTAGCTAACTAGCTTTCTTGGGTCCCTCTTCCCTCCAGGACCTTATCCAATAGGACTTTACTAAGCAGATGCTTGAAGAGGCCCAAGTACATTCTCCTGAAATCCAGCACCGTGATCTTGCTTTTTGTCTTCCTTGCTGCCCTCAGGATTTTGAACTCCACCATCTTATGGTCATTACAGCCAAGGCCGCTTTCAACCTTCAGACCCCCAAGTCTCTCCTTGTTGCAGAGTATGAGGTCCAGTAGAGCACCTCTTCTCATTGACTCCTTGTGCTGGATTGATGGGAGGGGCTGTGGAAAACTGCTCCTGTAGTAGCTGTGAAAAGCTTAAGGTGCTGAGTTCAGGTGATGGGGTTTGGTAGCACGGGCGGGGTTGGGGACATGGCCCCTGTAAGTAGCTATGAAAAGAAAGCTTAATGTGCTGGCTTTACATGATGGGGTTTGGCAGCACAGGAGGGGTTGTGGAAATGGCCCCTGTCCGTAGCTGTGAAAAGCTTCCTGGCTCCAAAACTGGTGGGATCAGCCTCTGGCCAGCTCAGACCTCCCCATCCCCTCAGGCCAGGGCTGAGCCAATAAGTGCCTCTGCCAATGCACTGTTTAAGATGGGGACAAAGGAGCCCACAGGGAGGCTGGACCTACACTGAAGAGAGTAGGGAGGTGGGGGACTGGCCCCCAGGCCTCCCGGGCAGGCGGCTGCCCATGCTGGGCCACCGCTACCCGCCTGGAGATGGCTGCAGCGGTGCGGCTTGGAGAGCTCTGAAGCACCTCGCTTTGGGGAACCTGCTGGGAGGAGTTCACCTTGCCAGGACTCAGGTTCATTGAGAGGACTGAGACCTGAGAGAAACAGCCATGCAGACGCCAAGGACAGTGACGATGGAACAGGAGGAGGTGTGCCAGAGCTGAGATTCCCCTGTGTGAGAACCTGTGGTGAGATGGCAGAAGCCGCCCTGTCGCCCGTGGAGATTAACGGTGGAGCAGACACCCACCCGCAGCTCTTGAAGAAGCCCACACTGGAGCAGAGATGCCTGTGCCTGAAGGAA
Organism: Tauraco erythrolophus; assembly: GCF_009769465.1. Lineage (NCBI taxonomy): Eukaryota > Metazoa > Chordata > Aves > Musophagiformes > Musophagidae > Tauraco > Tauraco erythrolophus. The sequence continues at coordinate 111,487,863 of NC_141465.1, forward strand.
GTCGTAGAGAATGGTCTTCATGAGCTGCTGAAGGCTGACGATGAGGCCGGGGGGCATGTCCCATGGTGGAGCAGATGGCAGTTCCCTAAGAAGCTGTGGACTCTGTGGGGAAGAAGCCTGTGCTGGAGCAATCTGATGGGTAAGGTTTGCATCCTGCAGCAAGGACTCATGCTGGAGAAGTCTGTGGACTGTCCTGTGAGGAGGTGATCCACTGGAGCAGGGGAAAAGAGTGTAAGGAGTCCTCCTGCTTTAAGAAAGGAGCAGCAGAAACAACGTGTGATGAACTGACCTGCAACCCACCCATACCCTGCCCCCCTGCACCACTGGGGGAGGGGGTAGAGCTGGGAAGAAGGGAGGGGTGGGGGAAGGTGTTTTTGAGATCTGTCTTCCTTTCTTGTTATCCTTTCTGAATGAGCTGTTAACGAATTACACTGATTTGTCCCCAAGCTGTGTTTTGCCCTGGGCCATGGTTGGTGGGTGATCCCTCCCTGTTCTTATCCCGACCCTCAGGCCTTTGTTACATTTTCCTCCCCTCCACCTCACTGAGGGAGAGGAGTGAACGAGCGACCTCCTGGTGACTGAGCTGCTGCTGGGCTCAACCACAACAGTCCTCTATCACTTATTCAAGAAGTTGTCTTTGATGCTCTCCAGGAAGCACCTGGATTGTTTACGCGCTACTGGGTTGCTCCTCCAGTGGCTGAAATCCCCCATGAGGGTCAAGGCCTGCAAACATGGAGCTGTTTCCAGCTGTTTATGGAGGGCCTCATCCGCTTCTTCTTGCTGGTGAGGGGGCCGACAGCAGACGCTCACTATGGCGTCACCCACACCAGTCTGCTCTTCAGTCCTAACCCATAAGCTCTCAGTTGGCTCATCATCCATCCCCAGGCAGAGCTTCACGATCTGAGGCTGAAGGGCTGCTTTTAACACAGAGCAACCTCACATGTCACATGTCTTCCCCAACACAAGAAGGATATGGAGCTGCTGGAGCAGGTCCAGAGGAGGGCCACAAAGATGATCCGAGGGCTGCAGCACTTCTCCTATGAAGACAGGCTGAGACAGTTGGGGCTGTTCAGCCTGGAGAAGAGAAGGCTCCAGGGTGATCTTATTGCAGCCTTCCAGTACTTAAAGGGCACCTACAGGAAAGCTGGAGAGGGACTTTTTACAAGAGCGTGTAGTGATAGGACAAGGGGCAATGGATTTAAACTGAAAGAGGGGAGATTTCGATTAGATATAAGGAAGATATTTTTCACTCTGAGGGTGGTGAGGCACTGGAACAGGTTGCCCAGAGAAGTTGTAGATGCCCCATCCCTGGAAGTGTTCAAGGCCAGGTTGGATGAGGCTTTGGGAAACCTGGTGTAGTGGAGGGTTCCCCTGCCCATGGCAGGAGGGTTGGAACTAGATGATCTTTCAGGTCCCTTCCAACCCTAACCATTCTATGATTCTATGTCATTGCAGCGTTCTCCCTCCCCTAGAAGTATCCTCAGCCCTCCATTAACTTTAATAATGGAGAAACAACCACATCATTATATATCGTTTCTATTATTATTTACAGTTTTGAGTACAAAAAAAGGAGTGGGAAAATTAAATTTTTAAAACATGCACAGTAAGAAATGATTACTCTGAGCATGAAAACACATGGGACCCACAGAACTGATCTATTCACAAACTACTGCATAAGCCAATAATATGCTCTGAGCAGTTATGCCGAAAAGCTAAATTACTGCCACTTAACTCCCCAGTATCCACCACGAATGGTCATATTACAGAATATAACACCACATTTACAACTATAAAACAATTCTTTACAAGGAGCTTTAAGAAAGACTACACAGTTGCTACAAAGAAAACACACTAGACAACTCTCAGGTTTGCAACTTTGCACACACAACATAGGTTCTATCTGCACAATGACTGTATAACATTAAACTCTACCCAAAAATTAAAACCCTTTTACTTATACTGGTACTATCCACCCCTGCCCTTAACGTCTTTTGTAGACATAAATTTCCAATGTTTGGCAAACAATAGTAGCTGACAACTTGTCACTTCTACTACCAAAGAGGATTAAGAAGATACCCAGAAAAACAAATAAATTGTCTAACAATCACCTAAAAGATAAATTATTTATTCAGACTTAATCCTCTTTACACATTTCCCTCTTCCTTTCACTTTTAGAGGCCTCAAGGAATTAAAGTCTACCTTCAAGCAGAAGTGCCTCATGTACTAGCTATTCCCACCTGGTTTACTGCAACATGCTAGTATTTTTTATTAGAAAGCCTGTCCATTGGCCTTTGGCATACTCAACAATCGGTACATCAGGAAGAGCAAGTTGCATAAAAAATAAAAACAAATTTTCAATGGGAAAGAAGAAATTACACAGTTTATTCTTGCAATATGAGTAACGGCCCTTTGAAGAAAGGGATATAACAGAAGATGATAAAAACATTAAAAAACAGCTATATCTACAGTGTTAAAAATATCTGACTCAGCAAATTTATGCAGGAATCCAGCCACGCCTACCGTTAGTTCTTAAAAAAAAAAAAGAAGTATAAACAGTTAAGCAGTCTAACAGAATAGTGTAAGTACTACTTTGACAAACTCTCCCCACCGCGTCACAACATTGAAAAACATTACCATCTGTTACATACCTAATTTTCCCCTGCTCTGTTAAATCTCCATCACTGTGTAATATTGTTGTTAGCAACCTCAGAGTAGAAGTTCCTGACTTGCTGTGATTGTTCTTCATTCCTAGCAACCATCGAACCATCATCTTGATGGCCTGAATCTGAAAAAAAAAAGATATGCCAAAGCCAAATGACACCACGAGCCTCATTCTTTAAATAAACTTTATCTTCATTTCATCACACTGTATTTTCCACGTGTTTTGCTGCTACAAACATAAGCCTGTCGAAACTGAAAAATATAATTTAAATACTGAAAGATAAATAGATGCACTCTCACTAGACGGCAACTTTTCAGTGAAAGTCTCAAGCATTTATCAGCACAAATAAAAGTCAGACATCCTTGGGGGAAAAAAAAAAAGAAAAAACCAAAACACCAAATTCTGAAGTTCAATATACAAAACCTAAAAGCTTTGGAAACACTAAGGTATGGTGGAAAAGCAGCTAGCACTTTTTGTACATAGTAACATTAAATTTTCTCCTTAATGGAAAAGGCAGTTCTAATAACTTTAATATAAACATTCACAACATCACTGAATGAAGTTCATCATACAGTTGATTGATTCCGTGCAACAAACTGATTACAATGGTCCCTTCAGAGATAAGTTCTAGAACTGTCATCTATACGTGAGTTGATTTTTTAGCACTGTAGCCCATTTACTCCACACATAGAATTCTAGTTCTGTTGGATAACATCAGCAAGAGGTAGAATGTCTGCCACTCAAGAACTCAAAATGCAAATGGAGTTTGTGGAACAAAAATGAAACTGTCTTGCCCTAGCTTTCAAAGGGTCTTCCACTGACATAGCTATAACTATCCACCAGATTTTAATAGCAATAAAAATATAATAATAGCAGCAGATCTTTTTACAGCTTACCAATTCCGTTTCTTTGGGTCCTAACCAGCACCTGTACCCTTAGTGTCTCTGGGAGGACAGAAACATGCTAGCTCTATTTGGTCTTCAAGTAAATGACGTATTCAGCCAGGGAACAGCCACATGCTAACTTGTGCCTCTATATCAGCTCCTGAGCAATTTCAATTTTAACCCTTGCTTCTCTATTCACCTTCCACAACTCCCTTCCCTCAATTTTACTGTTCAAAGCTACGCTAGTTTTCCTTCCATGTAGCAAGTCCTAACCTCAGCTCCTTCAGAATTTTCCTCTGACCCCAGTATGTCCCCTGTTTCTTTGCTGGTGTTAATGATGTTGTGACAACATTCCAGCAACCCTTCAGAATTAAGCATTCCTATGAAATTAGTACAGGGCATAAGTTTCCCCCCAGTCACTGCTTCTGGCTACCTGAAGACTTAAACATATGAGTTCACACTGCCCTCATGTTTTAATTTTTTTCTTTGCAGCCAAATAGGTAAACTATCAAAGGATAATTCCAGTTGGAAAGAATCTCAAGAGGTCTCCAGTCCAATCTCCTGCTCAAAGGAAGGTCAGCTTCATCAACATTATGAGAACAGCTAGCTCAGGTTTCTACTACTTGAGTTTTCAGAGCCACAAATGCTGTAGGAATATCACAGAACATACAGACAATGTGCAGTAGAGAAAAGTGAAGCAATGTCCACTTCATATTCCAATTCATATTTAATACTACACTGAAACATTTCTCTGCAGACATAATTTCATTTAAGTTTTAGCACTGAAAACAAAGGCCGATGTAACAGTCTACAAGGGAACCTACAGGAAGGCTGGGGAGGGACTTTTTACAAGAGTGTCCACTGATAGGACAAGGGGAAATGGGTTTAAGTTGAAGGAGAACAGATTTAGATTAGATCTTAGGAAGAAATTATTCAGTACGAGGGTGGTAAGACTTTGGAATAAATTGCCCAGAGAGGTTGTGGATGCCCCCTCCCTGGAGGTGTTCAAGGCCAAGTAGGACGGAGCCTTGAGTAGCTTGATCTAGTTGAGAGGCGTCCCTGCCCGTGACAGGGAGGTTGGATTAGATGATCTCTGAGGTCCCTTCCAGCCTAAGCCGTTCTATGATTCTATGATATGTTAGGGCGGAAGATACTATAACCTGTTTTTACTTGCCAATAAATGCTTCTTACAGCTTTCAGGCTTGGCTTCAACTTTAAGTTGCCTTAAGTTTTCTATAAGCCAGTTGATAATTTTTATCAACACCAAAACACATTTTCAAGAGATATTACAGCTTCATGAATCGCTAAAAAAATTAAGAAAATCAATTAATATTTACTACTTCAAGTCACATGTATAATCACCAAAGTGAAATCATGTCTATTTTAAACTAGCAGTTCATGAAATCAAAACAAATACACATTCTTTAAACAGTTTTTGGAGTGTATTGTGTAACTACGGAATGGCACAAATACAAAAAATATCCTTGCTGTAGTCAAATGAATAAAAAGCTAACGAATCAGCTCCAAACACAACTGAGCATTTCCAGTAATGAGTTCTGTACCAGGCTGGAAATCAAAGTACTTATTAAACCAGCAGAGAAGGAGGTATTATGCTACAAAGAGTTTAACAACAACTTCTTAAAACCATTAGAGCAACTTTATTCAAAAGGCATTGGAAATTAAATGACTGCTATAATTAACTTAGAAACAGCATGCTATAAAGTACATGCAGCTTTCTAATTCTGAAAGAAACTGTGAAAGCATAATCTAGCCCTGTGTTCTGAAGAAAGGGCATTTAAAAACAAATACAGACATAGGAGGTATTTTCCACTGTATAAATCTATTTCTGATTGAGTGACAAATTGAGTGAGAACATCTATTATCAAGCCCAGAAATCATAATAATAAGCTTACTCCAAAAAAAGAACAAGTTTGAGATTACTTTTCTAAGCTAAAAAAAAACCCAAAAAAACACAACAACAAAAATCCCACCGTTTTAAAGTGATTCTCTTTTTTTAAAACTAGGTTTTTCTCCAATACACACTGTATACAGAGAAAAGCAATCTAAAACATTTATTCATTTGAGGAAACTGACAAATCCAAGAACAATTTTTTCTTTATTACAAAACAGCACTGAAAGTTCCTTGGAATGTCCTAAAAATTCAAGAGAAAGAAGGTAGACCAGACAAAGTCTCTATGGTATTTACCTCCTATGTTCAACAGGAGGGGAAAAAAGTAATTTTACTTTAACTGTGATAATATGTGGAATACTTAAGTGTTGCACACCAAATCTCAGCCTATAATAAGCTATAATAAAAATTTAATAAAGTGTATATGTAAATTTATCTACAAAACTAAAAGCAAAAAAAAGGTTCCCCAAAGCAAATTATTTTCTCTGGCAATCCAAAACTGTGTATTCTGGCAAAATCCTCAGTTTTAAAATAGTAACGTTTTTCTGCCTTTAGAAAGGTGACAAAGAAACACAGAAAAGCATTTGAAAGCTTTAGGAATCCAGATATTTAACTTTATTAAGTACTATACACACAAGCACAGAAAAATATAGTGAGTGCTACTTACTTTAACAAGTGTTTCAGGAGATACTTCTTCATCTGGGACCCAAAGTTTTGTTGTCTTTTTTCCTGGAAGCTAAACGAAATGTTACATTTTGTGACACTACTGTTACTCTTGGGTGAAACCTGCTATAATCTCTTCTTTCCTCTTTGCTTCGGAGAACAATACAGCAGGACCCACTGGTTAGCTTTACGCCTTCTCTATCTTACAGAAGTAACCATTACAGAAGTGAGATCCTATTCCTAACCTCACTACTCAAGTATCAGCAAATTTAACAGTAGTAAAGGGGTTTTGCTGCTGCTGTTACTTGAAAACTATTGCTTTAGAGTGCAATAGTCAGTGCTTCGAAAATAATTTCCAGTTTCCATATCCAGTAGATTGGAACCTCAAGTGCATAGTTTTATACAGTAAATCTTTCCCTAAACAATGGCTGACAATGCACAAGTTATTTTTTTTTCACTTCATAATCACTATAAACATAGAAGTATTAGAAAAATTAAAATCCAGTCTTCCATTTAAACAGTGTATTTTAGTTTCAAATGCTTTATACTTCCTGAAAAAAAAAAATTAAAAAATCACAACTTACTTGCTTAAGACAAGACATTAAATGAGTGAAGTCAATAGCGATTTTCCCATTTTTAATAAAAAGGAAAGTCATGAGTGATCAAATGCTGTGCTACACAGTCTGTTGATTTTTTAAGGACAACCAAATTAGTACTACCTCCTTTCCTGTACTGCGTGTCTTCAATTTTGGTCAAACAGTATACACAGAAATCCAGAGACAATCATACATATAAAGAACCACCAACAAGCCACAAATTTTCACAAGTACTTTCTGAGTATCATACTACAGGAGAAGAAGAATCTGAAGACGAGGTTTTAAAAATACTTACCCTATCATTCATTAGCAAATCTTTAACAATAAAAGTGGCAACCAAAGATTTCAAAGGGGCAGCAAATTGATCAGGTGCTAGCATGGCTATATGGCCAATAGTAACCAACGGTGTAATGAGATGCTCAAAATTGCTTGGATCCAGACTTTTATGCAGTGGCTAGAAAAAAGGCAACAAATTCAGGTATTACTGATATAATCTGTGTCTCATTGAGAGGAGGGAGGTGAGAACTCTGTACCAAGTTGTCCATGTCTATTTCTACTTCAGAAATACAATTTTAAAAGAACTATTAATTATTTAGATTTAAAGATACATTCACCATCAAGTCTCCTACAAATCAAAAGAAAAATCAAGTAGAAAGATAAAATGTTTTTCACATCTGGGTAGTTCAAAAAGTGGCAGCTCAAGCAGGACCATTTGGGCAACAATGGATTAAAAAGTGTATTTTCTTGTTGAAGAAGTGGGCATACTACATCTCAAGGTGGCAATTTCAGTAATGGACTATGATTCAGCCTTCAAGACAAAAAGCTGATGGGCACTAACTAAAAAGTACATTTGCAGTTATAAATATAAAATCTATTTAAATAGTCTTTACCATAATTCAGTTTTCCATAACTTCTTTAACCATTTAAATACTTTGAGTCAATCCCAACAGGGGCGAGGAGTGGCATATGGCTCCTTTCCATAAATAGTTCATGGTTCTAGCAGACAGTTCAACATTTTGGTTTACTCTATTGTCTGTTAAAACACAAAACCCTAAACATGATGGATCATGGGATGCTAAAAAATACCCTCTGCTACCATTTCTCAGGCCAAAGTGTATGAGAACAAAGGGAAAAATATCTTTTCTGAATTTGATACAACTTGCCATATAAATTGCCACTACATCCCTTGTTTACACATGCAATACCAAAGATCAATAAAAAGTAACTTAAATATTTTAATATTACCTCAAATATCTGTGCAAACTGTGTTTCTTTGCTGGAAAATATTGCATGGATGCAGTGAATAGCATACTTAGCTTGACGAGGGGGTCCCTTTTTAGCTTTATGATGCAACACTGGAAGCAAAGCACTTTAAAAAAAAATAAAAAAAGAGATAAGTACTTCTTCACAAATTAAAATTAATCTACCAAAATATCAAGCTACCAAAGAAGCACAGATATACATATATAGAACACAACACCTCTACAAAAGTGCTAATTCTCCTGGTTTTGACAATTTCTTCAAAGAAAGGAAAAGAGAGGCTTGCAAGTAAAAAAAAAAAAAACAACCCAAACTCGTTTTTATTGATAAGATATCATGTGGCAAAACAAACATTTTATCTGCAAAACTTACTAAATGCTCTTTTGGAAATATTCTTGTCTACACATTCTCATTGAATTACAAAGAATGTTTTTAAATTGCCATGTTATTTTATTTAGGAAAAAACATAAGTAATTCCAAATGGCAATAATAAAAATTATAGTAGTGCCAGTGTTGTATCAGCTGTCACTACTTTGGATATATTCATTTCACTTCCATTCTTCAAAAGGCACTGCATTTTAAAGTCATTCAATTCTCTCTCCTATTTTACCTGAAGTAATACTTTCTTCCAAAAGAATGCAGGATAATGCTATAGCATATATATGCAAAAGGAAGAATGAGAACTTCCAAAATCCCATATAGTGAAGAACACTACTCAGAGTAAGATATACAACTTACGATCGTATATGAGGAAAGTCTTCTTCAATTTTACTTCCTGTATTTTTGAAAATTTGTAATGCAGCTTCTGCAACTTTTTCATCATCCATTTTCAAGCAAGCCAGGAGAGATTCGAAAGTTTCAGCTGAATGAAATGAGATAGGGTGCGTAAATGAAAGTACCTGCCAAAATAAGATGAAAGCCATGTCAATGTTTTTTTTTAGAGGTTCACTTATATAGAACATTCCATCAGGAGTCATCTTCCACTGCCATACTGGAATATTTATAATACTCTGCCTGGTTTTGTCATGTGATCTACATTTCTCTTTTTCTGACTTTTTTTTTTCCCAGTACCTCCTAAACATCTCTGTCTTTATACATGATGTCATCAGTTTTAACTTATTTCTCCAGTCTTAATTTCTCCTCCTGTTATTGTGAACATGTACTTCTCAGTAGCTACATCTACATTAGCAAGTACTGGGTTACAGCAGAAGCAGGTCTTAAGAGAAACAAAACTGATGCTGTGGAAGCAGTATTCACATTTCAGGGGTTTTACTTCAGATTATTTCCAGACTGACTGAACCCACTTCAGCCACTGCAATGCAATACGTTTTTCTGAAGCCCATCTCATAATTTTGTTTCTCTAAAAGGAATCCAGCTTATGTGCTCCTAGACTTCATGCTTCTTTGCTAAGTGGAACAACTGCTTGTGCTCTGAAGTGAAGTTCCTAACTCTAAAACAGTTAACACAGACATACCCCATAGGGTCTCTAGTCCCTCAAGCTTTCCACAGCAGCTTACCAGATCCTGTACCTCTCCTTCAGACTCTTGGACTCTGTCTTCAAGTATGACAGTCCCCCCATGTTAAAAAAGACAAAAATCCTCATTTGATCCTCTCTGAAAGTTTACCTTCTCTTCATTTTTAAGTGGCTGTTGATTATCAGCCCCTTTCCATATATATATTCTGACCCATGGCAAAGAAACTATCCTAAAAATCTAGGAACTTCTTCACACAGTTTTCTGCTTTCACCAAGCTACCTTCCTCCCTGTTTTCATTGTATGACATTCCCTTTTCTAGACTCCTATTCTTGTCCTTTCTGGATTCTTCTCAGGATGTGCAGACCACTTTCTTCAGGTCAATCTTACTTCTCTTCCTTAAATGTGTCATGCTAGTTCATATGAATATGTAAATACTGACCTGGGACCCTTATTTCAAATATATAGTCCTTCATGACATGATTCATTCTTACTCAGATTCATCTTTGTGCTACTGGTTTTTCAGACTTGTACCTAAACATGCACATCTGGCTAAAGAATTGCATGCTCTCAGATGAACCTACTAGACCATTAGTTGATCTCAGATATTCTGAAAACTTCTGCATGAGCATCCTCTAGATTTTGAAGCCTCTGAAGTCAACCTACAGGTGGACTACTCCCAACTAAGGCGGTACAAGTACCTTTCTGTGCAAGTACAGGCAAAGCTCACACTACATAGTCTCTGTCAAAGACTGTAGGCTAAAAGCACTAAGTGGAACAAGAAACACTGTGATTGCATTTAAAAAGTTTCATGCTTTTAATGGTACTTGTAAATGACACAGTGATCAGCCCTTTTCCTCCTACGAAAAGGAGAGAACAGAGTAAGGAACTTTGTACAACGTCCCCAGAAATGCATCTTCATGGGTTTTGCTACGTTAACTGAGGCTCAAAGATTACACAGTTGAAATAGATAAGACCTCAATTTACAAGGAACTCAGGGGAACCACAGTATTGCACTGATATACAAGTACAGTTCCAAAGGTAGTATAATTATGTTCAAACAGCTGCTGATCTCATACACGCAAATACTGTTCAGGAGGGCCAGTTGTGATAGGACAAGGGGTAATGGTTTTAAAATAGAGGGAGGTAGATTCAGGTTGGATATTAGGAAAAAATTTTTTACCATGAGAGTTGTAGAACACTGGAATAGGTTGCCCAGAGAGGTGGTGGATGCTCCATCCCTGGAGACGTTCAAGGCCCGGTTGGATGAGGCCCTGAGCAACCTGATCTAGTTGGAGATATCCCTGTTCCTTGCAGGGGGGCTGGACTAGATGACCTTTGAAGGTCCCTTCCAGCCCTAACAATTCTATGATTCTATGATTCTACTTTTGACTTCGAGAAAAACTTCTAAATGATTTAAGATAACCTTACTTATGTGCCACATAAGATGACCATAGAGAACAAAAACCAGACCAGTATTCTTCCAGACAGCCACCACACAGCTTATAACTAAAGATACTGAGTGCTAATTAAAAATTATTTTAACACAGTTGATTGAGAGTTTCACATGCTCACTGACCACCAGGACTATACTTGCCTTAAGCAACTCAAGACCTGCTCTGATTGCCTGGTCAGTAGGTACACCCTCATCTTCATCATCAGCTGTTCCATCTATAGACTTGTTTACTTGCTTGATAAGGGCACTGAAGAGGAAAACAAAACATGGCCTTGTATTTACTGCAGTTCTACAGTGTATGACTGTTTTCGTAAGTTTAAGATAGAATCTTATTAAAGGAACTTACTTATAACATAAGCTTGTTATAAAACAAATATGTCAACTACATATATAATTTGGTTGTCCTTATTTCCTACCTAAATCAAAGCTCATGAAGCATTAAGTTCAAAAATGTTGATCCATCATGAATTAAGAATCATACACAAATTACTCTGGAAGGATGATCAAAGTAAGAAAACAATTTGAGCATTGCAAGCAACAAATTCTGGTAAGAATTACGGTGAGGTTACTAGCTGCTATGGATTCTTAATAATTGATGGAAAAAAACTGTTTACAATGTTTACTCTATAACCAAGAGAAAAAAAAAAATCATTAAGCAGCTATGCTAAGAATTGCTGAAAAATTTAAAAGACCTATCTCCTGGATATTCCAACTTGACAGTAACGCTTGTTTTTTTCTTACATTGTACCCTAGGAAGGGAAATGGTGATTATCCAAATGATCCTATTAGTGAGTGGTGTAGGCAGCTTCCTGATCAAGAACTAAACAATATTCAGAATATTCCTTCAGTACATCCTGTAAATTATATTTATAACAAAAAAAAAAAAAAAAAATCCCAAAACACCACCAAAAATTAAAAAGAAAAAACAAAAACCAACTTGGAGCAAATCAAGAGAGAGACCTCCTAGACAGACTTCCAAATTTTTTTTTTCTGCCTCTAACTGAACAAAAATTACTATCTATTAAAAAAAACAGTCTGACTCTCAAAAATGAAGCAGATATTTAGTGAAATTTTACAAAGATGGGAGATGAGTTCTGTGGCAAAATCAAAAAGATGTGCTTTTTACTACTTGTTTTTCCTTGCATGCTGTATGGCAGCCAGTCAATAGGTAGACTGTGAAATAAATATTACAGCTTTGTGCCACATGTGAATATGACTTCAGGTATACATTTTATATTGCTTCTGTGAATGAAAAAATGTATTTTCAAATTTAAAAATACAGATACACGTTGTACTTGATCCAAGATCAGAAAGAGATTTTTAAGTGAAATCTCAGTCGTTCCATTACATTGCATACATGACAGGCAGAAAGTGAAAAATTCAAGTACTTAAAAGTCAATTACTGTAGTTGTAATTAACAGATAAGAATTTACCACTATTTAAAACTAGTTGTTTTTAATAAGGTACCACAGATCTCAAATACAGATGTTACATAATCATTTCAGTAATTATTTTTTTTCCCCACCCATCACTTCACTGGCTTACTCTTAAAGTCTTGAGGCATCATCACCACAATCTTTACTTTCTCAGTTAAATTACTGTTTATGTCACTATGAGCTAATGTTCTGGGTGGAACGCTTCAATGAATAGCCACAGACAGAAATGTCATTTAAAATAAGTCAGTCAGTCACAAACCAAACTTCCCCCATCAGCAACAGATCCATTTTTACAGACAGGCTGTCCCAGCTGTGCAGAATGACAAATCAATTGTTTGTATGGCTACCTTCTGAACAAGGACACAAAAACAAGTAGAAACAGAAGAAAACAGTGCAGGTCACCTTCAAACTGCACCCACCCAATCTACTACTGCTCGTGCTTAAAGGCAAAATAACAAAACCCGATTTCAAACACTGTTGACTGTAGATCACAACACACACACACATAAAAATACCTAATGGATTCAGTATCAATGTGCACAGGAGCAATTCTCTCAAGAAGAAACTTTATCATCTCCAGGAAAGGATTTGTTGGTTGTTTTGGATTGCCCAGCTTCTTTGTTATTTCCCTCTGCAATATAAGATTCAATTAAATTTATAATCCGTTCAGTTCCAAAAACATTTGCGTACTTGAAGAGCAATCCTTACCACACATCCTTCAGCCTGTTTGCAAGAACACGTTGGGCTTACAAGCATTTCTAACTGACTTCTTATTTTTTCATCATCTTCTAGAACTTGTGTGAACTTTTTCATGAAATCTTGAGCTTTCCCTGGATCAGGAAGGTTTCCTTTAAATAAGCAAAAGAAATCACTATTTATTTTAACAAGTATCAATACTGTAAATCACACAAGTTTGAAACGTCACACCAAGAAAGTTTCTATGTGTAAGTTAACCAAGAAGGGTGAGATAAAAAAAAAAAACACGAACAAATTACAAGACACTTAACATGTGCAGATGTGTCTATGAGGATACCAATTTCTAAAAATGTGTGTATCCACAGACCTCCCCTGGCTATTGGCCTTCCTCGCCCTTCACACTCATTTTCAACAAGTCTGCTTGTTCCTGTTAATATTATTAACGGCTGAAGTTGACCTTAGAATGCAAAGACTATACTCCACAAAAAAAATATACTCTGCATTTAGATCATCTGACATGACAAATGTGAAAAATATCAAAAGGGTGTTTTTGCTAAATTACTCCTTCACTAAATGCAAGCTTTACAACAGCTTGCAACATTTTAAAAAGCCATTTTAAAAATGTGTTTCTTAAATTACATATTAATTTTATATTTACCTTTTATATTATAATAAGATAATTTATTGGCAAAGTATTAGTAAACTATTTAAGATGTTTCATGGTTATGATACAGTAGGTGTTAAACAAAGCTGCAGAGAATACAGTATAGTACTACTTGTTTTGAACTAATTATCCTGTAGTCCTAAGTATTGGTTTTACTGTTGTTTCTTTGTTTTAAATAGACCCAGAACTTAAAGAATCAAAAAACTACAAACTAATCAACTTTCATATTATAAAATATGAATCATATAACATTCGAGTCATGAATAAAATATGGATCATCTACATTTTGAATTAGTCCACAACTGATGCAGCCAAAATGTCATGTGACAAGCTTCACGACTGGTGACTTTTTACAGGAAGGAAGGAATTCTGCTTATAGTACTCTTAATTCTTTAAAATATACTGTTACAGCATTTCTGCTAAGATTTCTTATAAATGTCATCTGTTACAAAGCTTCTTTGTTACAAGCTTACCTTAAATGATTTTTAAAGCAAGAAAACAATATATTTTAACTGTAATTTTTACACAGTGTAAATACTTCAACTGACTTACTTGTTATAACCATCACTTTTGAGAATATAGCTTTACTGCTGGCATCTGTCTGCAAGTCACAAAAGAAAAATGTATTAAGTAAAAATTTACATTATATATTTCCACTTGAATACTGAGTGAGAAAATGTCCTTAATGCATTATCAACAAGTCAGCACTCATCATTTTGCTAACACATCAGCGTGTTAGAAATCAAAGCCACCAGTGCAAAGTTAATGCTAGATTGAGGAAGCAAAAGGTACGTCATGCCTACAGTAACAGTCTCACATATACTTACGTAAAATACTTTTTTTTTTACTTTTCAATCTACTAAATCTACTATATACCTTATGAACAGCAGAAATGGCTTATTTCTGTAACTGTTTTCCATCTAAAGCCTCTTTGTTTTTAAATATAAAATGAACAGCAAGCATTAAATTCACTTTATCTTCTAGCTCAGATATTGATTCTAAGTAGTCTCGACAGTAGTTCCCACCTTATTGTAAAGAACAGAGCGAGTCAATAGTAAGACAAGTGTTCAGCTAAGCAGGGAAGGCTGACAATAGCAGTGTCATTGTGAAAGCAATAACCAGGGACCACGACAACAAAAGAAAAATAAAAAGAAAACATAACTGCATTTCAGGATATCTGTGAAGCTTAGATTTCAGTGAAACTCTTGCTGATATAAAGTCATTCAACAGAACCTTAAATGCAAAAGTTAGACAAAATGGACTTTTATCTCATTTATTTTCCTTTTGTCAGTAATTCTTCTGGTACAGGATTTCAAATGCCACATGCAAAGTCCACCTTCGGACACAGAGTAAATGGAAGAAGGGGGAAAAAAAAAGGTACAACAATTTTCACAGCCAGGTAAAACTATATAGCAAGTACATTTTCTTCATGAGACTATATTTCTACAACATATCACCTCTACTGAAGGTAGACAGATTCGTTCCCAAGACACTTCTTCCCCACTTTTCGCTATAATCCACAGTATTCTACAGTCTAGGAAGTTTTATGGAATTACTCTGACGTTTGAAATATTAAGGAATTATCAGTAAAAATTAAAAAGGGAATCCTTAACTGTACAGCGAAGATAATGCCCTAATCATCTTCAGAAAAGTGTAGACAAAAGAAGAAGAAAAAAGCAGCTTTTCATTGCTGTATAGTAAGCGCTGTTGGACAACTCTGAAATCTTCATAAGTAAAACAAAAATTGGAATTTGAAAGAAAATTTAAGCTTACAGCAATGTTGTCAAAAGCATAATAGACCATCAGCTTCAAAACCATAACGGAAGCTGCTCTTCTGCCAACTGAATTCTGACAGATCACTTTGGTGACATAACTTACAAAATCTGCAAAACTTCATAAATGTAGGTATACAGTATCAACTATGGGCTCGAACTAAAAACCCATGTCCTTCCATGAAACAATTTAAATATGAAAACAATAGACTTTTAAATACTTTTCAGTGAAAGCTCATAATTAAAAAAGAACAGTATTTAGCCATCACCATTGCTAGAATTACATTTTATAGAACTCCCTTTATAAGAGACAAAAAGGGATAGCAGGCAGGCCTAAAAATTACAAACAAGAAAACAATGTCAGATGAACTCAGAAAGGAGGCTCACCTTAGATGAAAAAGAATTCTTCTCATCCAAGTTTAACATGAGGCAAATGAAGACCTACAGTGGGCCCTTTCATCAGCTTCATATCAGGAAAGGGCCGCTAACAGGTAGTGTTGCAAGACACTAGCATTTTCTTATAAAAGTCTTAGAATTATTTGGAGCAGATAGGGAAAAACTTCAAGACAGAGGTCAAAGTCTTGTTCAGGTACATCTGATTTCTTTGCATTTTGCTAATGAAATCTGCATATAGATCTCAAGGTCCAAACCAGTCGTATCGGCTTTGGAGATAACAAAATTACAGTTACAATAACCTTGGCTAACGCACGAAATGGAGGAGTATCCTTCAACTTTTCAGAGTAAATTCTGTTCTGCAGTTGACTACGAAAGAAAATAGGATTTTGAGTTCTAACATATTTGCACAATTTTTTTGTCATAAAAAAATATAAAAAGGAGATTAATCAGCAAATTGGTGGAAAATCTGGCAACGTTTGAGAATAATGGAAACCTCAGACAGGTCGAAGCATAACAAATACATAGCACAAGATTAAGACAAGCCATGTTTTTAGTGAACGTCCTCTCTACCTTGTGACATGGACACTTGGCACATAATTCTAGCCATTAAGTAATTCTGCAGAACTTTCTATCACACTTTAGTGCTGGAAGAACACTGTCATTTTTGGGGCTTTTGGCTATCACAGCTGAACAGGCAGGTTCAGACAAGAAGTGGAAAAAAAAAAAGCAGAAATCAGATCAAGTTTACAGGATCAATAACGACAACAGATACAGAATCTCCATATTTGCACTTCTTGCAAGTCAGAAGAAAAATACTAAAACTGTATTGTGGAGTATCTTTGGTTCTGACTGGGTTGGTCTTCTAATAGTGGCCAAGTCTTCAAGTACTGGCTGAAGCTCCCATTAAAACGGACCTTAAGTTGAACAAGCTACTAATCATTGATCTAAACATGAAATAACCTGAGTGAGAAGTATTCTTTTAACTTCTAGTAGTATAACTCCACTGAATAATGACAGATTTCTGTTTAGAAGATCTACTGTGGCACTTCACACTATCTTGCATTCATGATACGGAAGCATCAGAACAGCTATGTTTCTGCAGCAAATGAAGCTTGTACTCCAACACAACCCACTTTTCCACGTGTGAATAGGCAAGTTCGTGTGTTTTAGTTAACTGTATACCATTGGTGTAGGAGAAAACAAGAGGAGCTGTGATTTATGCTTTTGCTCTTCATAAAAATAGCTCATCCTAAAGGCAAGTTTGATGTTTGTTCTGTCTCAGATTAGGAGAAATTATTATCAACAGAAATGGAAAGTTTCTTAACACATTTTCAGTCTGCTCAATAGTGCTTACACTGGGAAGAGCTGATGAGCAAAAAAGGAGAAAGCCTGAAGAGTTTCACTAAAAGACAAAAACGTTTTTCTAAGATGAGAAAAAAACTGGGCTGGCAAGTTCAAAGATTTATAATCACAGAATACTCTAAGTTGGAAGCGACAACTGTAGGTCACCTGGTTGAGCCACCTACTCAAAGCTGGGCCTACTTAGATCAGGTTTTGCTCCAGGCCTCATCTAGTTGCATTTTAAATATCTACAAGGATGAAGATTTCACAACCTCTCTGGTCTATCTGTTCCCATATTTGATCACCCTTTCTGCATTTTTTTTTTTCCTTACTACCTAATCAAAGTTTCCTTGTAGCAACTTCTGTACACTGTTTCTTGTCCTACACCCTCTTCATGTCTGAGAGCTCTCACAATGCCCACACTTGCCACAGGGACAACACCTACAGGAGAAAAATCAACAGCTATGCTATCATGACTACGTGGAAAAATTCAACTACAGTGAAAAAGCAGATATGGTAACACCCAGCTATATTCTAAAAGATTACTAGTTTGTTTCAGTTTTGTTTCCTGAAAGAAAGTAAGAGTTTCTACAGGTCTGAATGGCTAATGGACGTTTGTCTCAAGATTATTACTGCCTCGGGACTGTATGTTCCTTCAGTTCTACTCCAGTTATGAAAATACACTCGTATCTGAAACACTATGATTTAATCATATGAATTAATTATCAATTTGGGAAAAAACAAAAAACAAAAGAAAGACAACAACATACAAGGAGCATCACAGAGAGAAAAGTTTTGGTAAAAATAGCTAAGCTTCTGCATTGAGCATGACAGGCAAGGTTTGGGTAGCAAAGGGCTGCTGGGTGACCTGTGCAGAGGTTCAGGGACTACCCTGTGCTGATCAAAGCCACTTCCAGCCAGCTCTGCAACCAGCAAACCAAGCCACTACCCAACAAAACTTCAACCATTCAGAGGAACCTATGATGCCTCTGAGAAAACATATTTAAGAAAGGGTGGTAGCTGCTAGGGCAACAAGAGAGATGCCAGGGCACAAAGGAGAGCAGAGCAGGAGAAGAGGGAGAAAAAACACCTCAGCAGAGGCAGGAGAGATGCCATGGTAAGGGCTGCTGGAGAAGAGGTGGAGAGGAGGCAAAGGGACTGCAGCCAGTGGAGCAACCCACACTGAAGCAGTGGGTAAGAAACAAGGAGCAGCAGAAGGAAAGGAACAACCAAGCCCTGACTCCCATCTCCTACGCTGCCATCACCTCACTGAAGGGACCAAGCACAGCATGTGGCAAGGGGTCTGGAGATCATGAAGTGGGGAAGAGAGGTATCCGAAGGGGAGCTGAAGGCTGTTTCTCTGCTTATTTATTTGTTTTTATTTCTCAATACCAGAATCAATAATTAGAAGTTTATGTCAATTGACAACAAACTAAGTAAAATCCCCTGACTCAAAACCGTTTTGTTGCCCACAATAGCATCTCAGACTATCTATCACAAGCCCCCTAAATTCTCCCACACAGTCCTGTTACTCAAAAGAAAACTGAACTGTAGAGAATTAGTACTTAATAGCAAAAGATATGATGAAAGTCACATGGACAAATGCAAACATGTCAACAGCATACACTGTTTTGAATGTGATGCTTTTACTGGCCTTTATCAAAACCTACGTGTTTAATTCCATATCATATTTGCTATTTTACAATTGGGAAAAGAACTTTCTTTACATCTCCCTGAAAACAAAAGGAAAAATTGAAATTTCACTTTCAGCTGAAATGCAGAAAATATGAAGAAACTAACTCAGGTTTTAGACACATAAGTGTATTTAAGTTAGACCACAGAATATAAGACAGTAGATGAAAAATATTTCAATAAAGTCACCAGAACACTATGGAGTACTGTTTTAATAGGAACTACTGCAGTTAGAATTTAATACAGCATGTTTTACACGTTTTAAATACATGTTTTCAACACACTAAGTCAAAATTCCGATTTCACTGCAATCCATACTAAAACAGTAAGAGATCCACTTTGATTTGGTAAGTCTTTTTCAGTCTGCAAGACAGTGGCATTTCCAAGCAGATACATTATATAATCCAGTATGCTTGTAAAAATGCAGTTACCCACTCTTCCTGTTCAGGTAATTCCAGCAAATGGAATTTATTCCATTTTATTCAGTCATAAAACTTTACTGTGGTATATAAGTATATATGCATATAGGGGGGAAAAAAAATACTCACACACGTATGACCGTGAGCATGTCAACACTTTCTACTATATATTATTTCCATTAAAAAAGCACCAGATTAAAGTTTTAGCACTAAAGTTGAGTTCTAATCACATTCCAAATTATATCCAGAATTTCATTTATTCCCTCCCCAAACATGAGTATGTACATACATGTAACTAAAGCAAATCTAAATTTTACATTATGAGAAGATCCTAAACATTCAATAAATACTTATTTATTTCCTTCTGAGCAAATTTCTACAAAAATAATCTAATCATTGTCTGATTATCTCCAATATAACATATTTAAAAAGTTTCCAAGAGGGAAGAGAAACAAGTAACCTGTTGAGATAAAAAGTCCCATTTCTCAAATGTTACTAATTGTACATAAGATAAGAAGTTAGGCTGTAGAGGTACTACTTCTCAATTACTTGATTTAGCAGTCAAAAACAATATGCTGGTTTTCCCCTCTTTCAAGAGCCAGAACAATTCTGGCAAGATATAACTCAAATACTGGGAGCAAATATTTTAGCATCAAGTGACAGGCAAAATCTTTTAAAAATTTCTAACACACTCCTGCCTCTTCACTTTCACTGACAAAACATATATACGTTTCCTACTGCAAGTGTATTTGAATGAAATATCAGTTAACTTTCACAATATTTTCTAACTGTCATTAAAAATAAGCTTGAGAGAGTCAAACAAATGGAATTAAAAATAGCTTATTCTTTTAAGTAAAACTGCATCTTCACTGTGAGATAAAGATAAATGGAACTCACTTTGGGTTGTTTTA
Organism: Tauraco erythrolophus; assembly: GCF_009769465.1. Taxonomy (NCBI): domain Eukaryota; kingdom Metazoa; phylum Chordata; class Aves; order Musophagiformes; family Musophagidae; genus Tauraco; species Tauraco erythrolophus. The sequence goes on from NC_141465.1 coordinate 111,508,092, forward strand.
TTAGGTCAACTAAATCCTTTACTTGATGTCGTAGCAGATTTTGACATTTCCACATTTCATTCAATGCTCTAAAAAATAATAAAAAAGAGTTGTCAAAGTAATCTAATTAATAAATAACACAAACGTCCAATAAGAGCTTTTAAATTCTTTTCAACTTCAGACTCAGGAATGAGCTTATCACCTGAAATTTCATTGCTGTGTGAGCAAAGGCTAAATGGTTCCTAATGGCATGATATGGAAAACTTAATTGGTCATATTAGACTGGAACAAAGTGAGATTTTGAAACAAGTTTCATTTCAGATGCTTAACCACACTGCTTTTAAAAGAAGTATGAAGTAATTGATGTCTGGCCCATAAAGAACTCATTTGTACAAGCCTGAAATCACTCTTCTGAAAACATTTCAAGAAGCAGGCTAAAGCAGATGTTTAAGATTTTTATCATCAAAACAATGTTTTTCTTGCATTCAGAAGGCAGCTACTAGATGAATAAATTGAGAAAAGCAGACATGATTAGACTTGAAAGAGATGCGTTAGAGATATTCAACAAAACTGAAAATTACCACACTTTTCAGGAAAAATAAGCTATATGAGGAAAAAAAAAGTCAGTTTCATTTGAAAAAACTTCCAGAATCCACAAGTAAGAAGTCAGTTCTATATAACTAACTGATGATACCATGTCTTTAAAACGGTACTGATGCATACAAAAACTAGAATTCAGAAGTTACTTGTTGCCTGAAACAGCAAGTACTGAAAATAAGCCATTCCACATTTTTGTTAGGCTAAACTAAAAATCACTAGAACAGTAACTTTCTAGTATACTATTCTTAATTTTAGTTTGTTTCGGTTGGAGTATCTTTAGGCAGGCAATACAAGAAATGCAGGGGATTCAAACATCAGTTTCTCTGGTACCTGAAGGCTTTGGGGTTTTTTAAGCCATTCTTTGATACACAAAGGTTCTTCAGGTCTCCCACTTCAGAAAAAACTATATTCAATTTTCAAGTGACTGAGTACTACTAAATGAAAAACCAAGTAAAACTAACTAAATTCAGTCAAACTGTGAACATGACATCAGCAAAACTGCTATTAGTCAAATTAATGCCCACGTACTCATTTTAAGCTGGAGAAGGCACATAATGTAGGTAAAACACGTATTGAAGGAGGAAAGACAGACTAGTAACTCCTTCCCACTCTTAACTCATCCTGGCTGCTAAAACAAGGAGTATATTAATTGAGAAGTTGTCACGTAAGACCTAAGGCTATTCAACACTACTATTTATGCTATCTCTTTTCAGACATAAAAGGACTGACGTGCACTTAAGCTTCTTTGACATTACTTTTTTTTTAGCTGTTTATGGTTAAAAGATACCACACCTTGCTAGAAAACACCCTATTAGGTTTTTTCTTTTCAAAATCCCACTTGAAAAATAGATACTATTGCTACATTCTATTTTCTGACAGTTTTTAAGTTACTTTTGTCCAATTGTTAGGCTACTCAGAACAATTTCAAACTAATTTACAAAAATAATTGTATTAAAAATTTTGCAAGAAGTCAAAACCAGCACATACTTCACAGCATTTGAATCCAGTGTAGCGTAAAGGTAATATAAACATTTCATTCGTTCGTTGGTTTCCAAGTTGTGAGGGACCATGTACTGAGCAAAGATGCGTTCCACAAGTAACCTGAAAAATAGGATTAAGAAACCTTAAACTATAAAGGAACAAAGTGGCCTTGAATTGCTAAAACATTCATTGAAAAATTCTCAGACCTATCCGGAGATCAGTTGTTGCATATAAAGATGGGGTTATTCAAAAACCTAAAGGTCGAGTTACTTGCTTCCAACATAACTGAGCAAACTAAATAAAAACATATCATTACAGAAGTAGTACTGTTAATGTTACCAGTAGGACATTTAAGAGCTGACATCATCAAAATCAGATGTATTCACCTAGATAGGAACTAAAGGACTTTATAGAAGGATATCTCTTAATTATCAGCCCGAAGAGATGTTATCAGGTCACCTATAAGGGTCAGTATTGGGGTAGATTCATGAATCGATCTAAATAAATGGCCTAAAATTAAAAAAAAAAAAAAAAATGTTGATTACATCACATGTTACCATGAAGCCCAGAAGAAGAATTCAGATACTAGTCAGAAGGAGCTGACTTCCCTTCACCTGTCCCCAGCCTCTTCCTGAAGGGCTGAGTTTATCCCATTTCTTTTGCTTCCACAATAAAAATGCAGGTACATTCACACTGAAATTATTAAAAGTTTCTGCTATAACATGGAAGTTCCTTATTTGGAAACAGGAAGAGAGAATGGCTTGGGTCTGCTACTTGCCTAGTAAGTAAGTTTAAAACCTGTATGGTTTAAGCTAGAAATGAGAAGAAAATCCTTATACACAACTGGAGGGGTGGTCAAAACCCAAACCCTGCTAGTTTAAAAAGATCCCGAAGTTTAAGAAAAAATCAAGTGGGTGAGATTAGATCTGAAAATCCAGACAGTACTGCCCACTTCCATGGTACCATGAAATAATTGCTTATTTTGGAGATGACTGAGACTGCAACATTTTGAAAGGATTTGTACGGGTTTGCAATGTCGTTTGTATCTGATCACGCTGTGAAGGCCAAAGGCTCATTTCCAAAGCCAACGAGATGGCCTTGATTAGTCAAGATGGACTAGTTCCCAAACTAGTTCCTCATGTGCAACCATCTAGTTTTCAATATGATCATATACAAGGTTATAGTTGGTATGACAGAGACAGAAGTCCAGGACAAGGCTCTAATTCATAGACTCATAGCATGGTTAGGGTTGGAAGGGATCTCAAAGATCATTTAGTTCCAACCCCCCCGCCATGGGCAGGGAAACCCTCCACTAAACCAGGTTGCCCAAAGCCTCAGCCAACCTGGCCCTGAACACTTCCAGGGATGGATGGGGTATCTACAACTTCTCTGGGCAACCTGTTCTGGTGCCTCACCACCCTCAATGTAAAAAATTTCTTCCTTAGATCTAATCAAAATCTGTCCTCTTTCAGTTTAAAGCCATTGCCCCTTGTCCTATCACTATATGTCCTTGTAAAAAAACTCTCTCCAGATTTCCTGTAGGCCTCCTTTAAATACTGGAAGACTGCAATAAGATCACCCTGAAGCTTTCTCTTCTCCAGGCTGAACAGCCCCAACTCTCTCAGCCTGTCTTCATAGCAGAGGTGCTCCAGCCCTTGGATCATCTTTGCGGCCCTCCTCTGGACTTGCTCCAGCAGCTCCACGTCCTTGTGTTGGAGACTCCATTATCATACAGAAAAACTAACCTTCTGCAGAGATGCCTTAATAGGTTACCACACTTGTCCACAGAATCACCTAGCGTTCATGATTGACTTACCGGTCATCAATACTGTTTTGATAATATATATGCAGAAGTTTATCTTTGATCCATGATATCTGTTTCGCAGCTTCTTTTCCTGCTTCCGATTGTAATGAATATTTCTTATATATCTGTGCAAGTCCCATCATAGCTTCCTTCCTCACTCTCCACTTGAGAAAAGAAATAGTAACCAGTTTAACAGTTCAAAACTCAAAACTGAAAAGACTGCAGAATTTCCTGGTAATTATTTCCTATTTTATATCAAAATAAAATAGTTTAATTTACAAAAAAGTGAAATCGAGTTTTAAGTGCAACATTTTCTCATTAGGGCATATATTGCATCATATCTATTATGCTGAACCTTTCAAAATCAGTTGACTACTACGCAAGTGTGCCTAATGAATTTAGAATTGTTACAAATTTAAGTCAACGCCCTTTCTCGCAGATCTATGCTGAACGCTTGTGATTGTATTACTGGTGTGACAGGGGAAAGCATGTCACACCAAAGGAAAAAAAAAAAAAAAATCAGGTGATAACTTTCATTTTAGAAGTTTAAAAGATTCATAGATTTCTAGGTTGGAAAAGACCTTAGAGATCATCGAGTCCAACCATCCCTAATCCCCATTAAACCATATCCTCAAGTAGATCATCCACCCTATTCTTAAACACATCCAGGGATGGGGACTCAACCACCTCCCTGGGCAGCCTATTCCAGTGGCTGACAACCCTTTCAGAGAAGAAATACTTCCTAACATCCAACCTGAATCTCCCCTGACTAAGCTTATACCCATTTCGTCTTGTTCTATCACCCAACACTAATGCAAAGAGCCCTTCCCCTACCTTCCCACCATCTTTTCTCAAGTATTTGTAGGCCGTAATCAGGTCTCCCCTCAGCCTCCTCTTCTCTAGGCTAAACAGCCCCAACTCCCTCAGCTGCTCCTCATAAGTTTTATTTTCCAGCCCCTTGACCAGTTTAGTCGCCCTTCTCTGGACTCGCTCCAGGAGATCAATATCTCTCTTAAAGCGAGGGGCCCAAAACTGGACACAATATTCCAGGTGCGGCCTCACCAGTGCCGAGTACAGGGGCAGGATCACTTCCCTATTCCTGCTGGTTACACTATTCTTCATACATGCCAGTATCCCATTGGCCTTTTTGGCCACCTGGGCACACTGCTGGCTCATATCAAGCCGGTAGTCAACCAACACCCCCAGGTCCTTCTCCGCCAGGCAGCTCTCCAGCCACTCTTCCCCGAGCCTGTAGCGATGCTTGGGGTTTTTATACCCCAAGTGGAGGACTCTGCACTTGGCCCTATTAAAGCTCATGCCATTGGCCTCAGCCCAACGATCCAGTCTGTTCAAATCCCTCTGAAGGGCCTCCCTACCCTCAAGCAGATCGACACAGCCTCCCAGCTTGATGTCGTCCGCAAATTCACTGAGGGTACATTCAGTCCCCTCATCCAGGTCATTGATAAAGATGTTAAACAGAACTGGACCCAGCACTGAGCCCTGGCGAACCCCACTGGTGACCGGCCTCCTGCCGGATTTAGCCCCATTTACCACCACTCTTTGGGCCCGGCCATCCAGCCGGTTTTTAACCCAAAGGAGGGTGTGCCTATCCAGGCCAGCAGTTATCAGTTTCTCAACCAGAACACTATGAGAGACTGTATCAAAGGCTTTACTGAGGTCAAGGAAAACTACATCCACAGCCCTTCCCTTGTCAACTAGGCGGGTCACCCTGTCATAGAAGGTGATCAGGTTTGATTGGCAAGACCTGCCTTTCATAAACCCATGTTGACCGGGCCTGATCACCCGGTTAACCTGTATGTGCTCATTAATAGCACTCAAGATAACCTGTTCCATGACTTTGCCCGTTACCGAGGTCAAACTGACAGGCCTGTAGTTCCCCGGATCCTCCTTCCGCCCTTTTTTGTAAATGGGGGTAACATCCGCCAGCCTCCAGTCCAGCGGAACTTCCCCAGTGAGCCAAGACTGCCCAAAGATAATGGACAGGGGTTTGGCAATGACATCCGCCAGCTCTCTCAGGACTCTCGGGTGGATACCATCAGGCCCCATAGACTTGTGGGCATCCAGCCGAAGGAGCAGATCCTTGACCCGTTCCTCTTGGATCACAGGAGCTTCAATGTGCTCTCCCTCCCTGCCCTCAGACACCAAAGGCCAGCTCACCTGGGAACTGCTAACCTTATTATTAAAGACTGAGGCAAAGAAGGCATTAAGGACCTCAGCCTTGTCCTCATCCCTAGTGACTAACGTACCCCCTGCGTCCAGTAGGGGCTGGAGGTGATCTTTAGCCCTCCTTTTGTTATTAATATATTTATAGAAAGACTTTTTGTTGTCCCTTACAGAGCTGGCTAGTCTAAGTTCCAATTGGGCTTTTGCCCCCCTGATTATCTCCCTACATGTCCTAACTTCCTCCCTGTATTGATTCCTGGATGCCTGCCCATTCTTCCAAGACTTAGAGACATCCCTTTTTCTTTTGAGATGTTCCCAAATCTCCTTTGTCATCCAAGCTGGTTTTCTACCCCGGCGGCTCGACTTCCGGCACACAGGAACAGCTCGCTCCTGTGCCTCCAGAATTTCCTTTTTGAATAGTAACAGTCAAAGATCAACAGTATTGTTTACCATGCTTTAACATAAGCGGCAGACCTCAAATTTTACCAAATAATGAAACATAGCTAAACAAAATCTCAAGACTATTCAAATTCAAAAGCTACTACACTGATTTGCAGTCTTCCAATGATCTAATGAAAAGTAGGTAAACTAGCTGCCTCTGACGGCAGAATATTTTTCATCAATAATCTACAAAACATTTGAAACCTGCTTGCAAAATTTCTTATGAAAAATGTTAGAATGTTTTACAAAGGTCTCATTTTACTTAAAAATTTTACTAAAACTAGATAACTGGAACGACGTTGTTGTGCTTCAGCCTTTTTCTTTTTGTGATCATAGTATGTTAAAGAAAAATAGAGCACAACGAAAAATGTGGCATTCCAGTGAGAGGCAAAAGATGCCTCATTAAATAGACAGCTTCACAATTTTTGCATCATATTGTTTTTCATTAGTCATTTTAAAATTAGTTCAGCATTTTTCAGAAGTGTTGCTTTTTAAAAAGCTGAATTACAGTCTAGAAATGTAACACAGCCATTATCAGCACTAATTATGTCTTACCCGCTTGTCCAGTGTTCGTTCTCTGACAAAATTAAGCAGGTGATCATTGACAAGCAAAAGATCTTTTTTAGCAGCAGTAACTATGGATACTATAACATCATGCCTTATGGCCTCTTCAGGATCATGTGACCTTACTTTAAGATATTCTGGAAAAAAAACAGAATAAGTAGTTCATTTTAAGTATACAACTTCAGCTACTTTTCTTTCTCTAGACAGTACTCAACTGACAAAAGCAGAAAACATGTTTTTTTACTGTTTTGAGCATCAATGGTGAGAAACCAATAGTTTTCTCTAAGATTAACTGGAAGGTCAGTAAAACTTTTTATTTGCTAAGCATATCAAATATGTATATTTCTGGCATTACGGATGTAAGAGTTATGGGGGTTACATTTTTATTATAATAGTTAGGCTATGTTTATACATCAGCAACTATTATAGCCCAACGGAATTGGATACGTAGAGCAGAACTGACAGTGCTGAGAACTTGATATTCCACACTACATACATTTTAAAGTCTTACTTCAGGCTAGAGACTACTCCCTTCCTGCAGACTCCATCCCCTTTGGCTACTAAAGTACGTTAGTTGTACTCCTGATAACAGTTTCTGTATTATCCACAAGAAATCTAGTTCACATGCTCCAAGAACACTCCACAGTGCGAGCCCATGTAAGCATTGTAAGCAGGGACAAATCAAGAGACATATTTCAAAAGCATGCTCTTTGACCAACTTATAATGCTTATTTAGATGCATCCTAGTTTATTCAACTTAAAAACAATTTTTTGAGATTATTTTGGTTCGTTGCCACTTACCCGATAGTGTCAATAATCTTCTATTATCAACATTTTAGGTTTTCTGCTTATAAGTGTCAAACATTTTAGCTACCTATTGTGATTTTTAGAAAGCTGACAAATAAAATGGCAAAGTTCATTTATCCTTTTATAAGTATGTATTTTAGGTTAAGTAAGAAGCACAAATAGGTAGAAAAATGCACAGAAAGGTTAAGATCACTGTACACAGCATACATAAGTAAAACATTAAGAACATTAGGAAATACTGAAAATTCAAAGTTTGATATGAAAGAAACAGACATCACTGTTCTCTTATTACTGTTGAATGACCAGTGAAAATTTTTAAGTCTCTTCTGAAATATTGGCCATTCACATTTTCCGTAATCAGCACAAGTGTTGAAAGAGCACATCAAGAAATAAAGCTTTGCACTTATTGAGGTTATGAAATTTGAGATCCAAATAAGACTGTCTTAAAAACCAGTTTTGTTCCACAAGAAAACATAATAAACTGAAACAAAGAACAATGTCATTGCAGAAAACAATTCTGGTCTCAAACATAACTGAGTCAGAGAAATTTTTCAACAATTTGACCTCGATAAGCGCTGTGGGGAGAGAGAGGAGGGGCAAACAAAATTACATTTCCCAGAGGATACCATTAGAGGGGGCACAAAGTCTTTCTGGCATGTAAAGAATAAAAAAAAAAAAATAAAAAAAAAATCAAAAACTTGAAAATACAATTCTGATAAGCAAAGAGGAAATACCTTTACCATTCCATTAAGGAAAGGTCCAGACACGTTTTTAGGTTTGTTTTGGATGTTTTTTTCATTTGGTTAGTTGGGTTTTTTATAGCTAGCTTAATAATACCAATAACTATAGGATGACTCTAGCCTGTCTCTATTTGTATCTGACTTGATCAATGCTCAGCAAGCAGGAGGGCAAACCCATGCACTTAACAGCCCTTGAAATTCCATCCTTAGAGCAAACGGACAAAGATATTACCTCCAAAGAATTACAAGGAGGAGTTTATTGATCAGGGGGAGATACAGCCTCCATATACACAGGTGGGGCGGGGGGGCCAAGAAACCAACCCATTCTCTTTAATTACACTTTTTTCATTACGACATCGAAAGCAACAAATACTGAACACTTGTATCTACGCCAGTTGCCTTCTTCCTATAGAGGTCTGCAATTACAAGCTGTGTTTGATCCGAAGGAGCAGGAATCAACAGCTGTGGTCACAGTTACAAGGACTGTTTTCACATTTTACACAGTGGCTGTATAATATTTACACATTTCAGCTTTGTGGAACTTAATTCTCCACTATGCACCCTAATTAATAAATGCCATGACCATTAGGTTAGCCAGGCTATATTTGCCTGATCCTATGGTGCTTAATTTCAACAGCAGTTGGGAATGCAACTACTGTAAGAGAGGGAGAGTCATCTCTTTGGTTAAGGCATTCTTTATGTACAATCCCCTGAGCCTGAGAGGCATCACTGAAGGCAGAGACTCTATGTTTTAGAACTCCAACCTCAGTTACATCCTCCACCACATCTGACAACGTTACTTAAGATTACAATTAACCTTTCTGACTTTTCCAAGAGACTTAAAATTGTATTTTAATATTATAACAGATCTGGTACCTGTTAAGTCTTTTGCTAGGTCGGGATGGTTCATAAGGCAGTGACTTGCAAATTTCACACACTCAAGGCGAATAGGTACATGGATATCATTAAACCTATTTAGAAACAAGACAATGCATTACAACAATAACAAAAATACCACTTCTGCCAAAGCAATTAGTTTATTTCTACACAATCTCAAATACCTCTGAAAATACTTTTATGCTTCCCATGCACAGTAACATGCATAAAACATCTCTGATTTCACAGTATCAAGTAGACTGTGTCTAGGAAAAAAAAAAATCTTGTACTCATTCATTAATTCACGTTCTGAACATGAAGAGAAATATCCTCTCCTGGTACACAAGAAAAACTCCCAGGCAAACAACTATTTACTAGAAAGATGTCTGACATTTTAACCATGTTTTCTGTAATGCTCCACATAATTAACCATGAACCACGTATCAGCAACTAAAAGTTTTAAAAGACAATGATACTTGTCCCCTCTTTAAACTGTATGACAGAGAGCAAACAAATGGGCATCTAGTCTAGTACAAATTTCTTCTGAGATGGATCACTTCAACGTCTCTAAGATTTCCTTTCAAAAGACTGAATTAGATTCGATGCTTGAAAACTAGTATTTGCTCGTGTTTTATTATAAAGTTACTTATATCAAAATTAAACTACTGATGTAATGAGTTACAAACAACTCTTTTGAAAAATTAAATGCATTTTCAAGCTATTCTCAATCTGTTCAAACAAATCAAAAAATTCAAATTTTAGAACATTATTGCTGTTGAAATGCTTATTTATCAAAATAAAGAGGTTTTAAGGAATAATTGTTTTAGTAAAAATCAGGTATGTTTTCAAAAATCAAGAGATTTTAAGAATGGTTCGTTTAGCAACATAGCTATTATAACTTAGTTAAAATCCTTGAAAAAAGTAAATACATGTATGTTGAAAACTAATTCTTAACAACAGATTACACATATTGACATTGCTTCACATCATAACACAATGAAGCATTTTCCTTTGGGCCCAATTAGATCTGGTATTTTTTGATGACATGCAATGGTTAAAATAGTTATATATTTTCAAGCAAAAGGCCTTTCCGCAATTAAACTTCCTGTACTTTTAAAAGTCGCATTTCTTTGAGGACTCTGGTTTCGACATGATTGAATGCTAAATTATAAACTACTGCATTTGTAATAATTTATAGAATTTATCCTTTTTTACTCAAATGAACGTTTTCATCACAACAGCAATACTTAAGTTTCTCCTGACTGCAGGCTCCAGATATATTTTCCATCTCAAACTGGCAGAATATTTCAAAACAAAAAAACCTAAGTGTGTTCGCAGCATTGTAAATACCTCCTTTAAGGTACTCCTGTCATTAAAAAAAAATTGAAACCAGTATACAAATACTGTATATAAAAGCCTCAAAATCAGTTCTAACATCATCTGATATTGCAAATGTCATTTGATGCTGTTTTAGAATTAATACGTCATTGAATAGCTTCACTTGTAAAAAAGTTAAAATAAATTATTCCTTTTTCTTGACAATGGCAATAAAGATATAGGCAAAAAATGAATTAAAAGGGATGATTTGTAATTGTTCACTCTGCAGAATCACAGATGCAGAAGTTGTACGTAAAATAATCTCTCTAGCATTATCTGTCCGATCTTGGATAAAGCAGCAGGAAGAAACTCACGCTTAGCTCTGTCACTTCAAAAAAAAAAAAAAAGTAGAATTATACTTCACTGAATGCTTCTCCCCTCCTAGGAAGGAAACTAAACCAGCACATACCTCCCCAGGTAGCACTGCCAAAGTGGTTTGTTTTGAGATGCCAACTCCGAATCCTTCGCCCCAAACATTTTTGCTAGAAGTTTTACAACCTGCAGGCGTTCTTCATTGTCATTGCTCTGGAAAATGAACACTTTTTTTTTTTAAATTAATAAAAACAACAAATCACAAACAAAAACCCCAGTTCTGTTTGGTACAGCTTTCACACCAATACACTTACAGACCTCCAGAAATATCATAGTACAGATTAACAGACTTTTCTTATACACAAATTTATACTTCAAGGTAAAAAACTTTCACTATTATTGGGAGAAGACAGAATAATAAAGGCAGCGAAAACAAAAAACAACGTAGGGACAAAAAACAATGTGAACAAAGCCTGGTGAAAAATACACAGGTACATAGATCTTTTCAACCATCATTTACAGGTTACTGATCCTGTTAGGAAATCCGTTATGTGCCTATAGAAGCTTACACAAATTTAAGCACAACACAAGACCAAAGACCACAAAATTCATTCTACATTTGTCTGCACATAAAGGTTTACAGTTCTCTAGAATAGTGTTTAATTACAAACATTTAGTTAAGAACAACAAGTTTTCAGAAAATAAGTTTGTAGAGAACATCGGATTAAGTATCCAAGATCTGAGATTCACAGGATCTGGTCCTGTATTTAAAGCCTGTGTTTAAGTCCATGTTTAGAAATGCTGACTTAAAACAGATACTTTTTTTTCATATTTAAAATTAGCACTAACAGAAATAAAACATGGCCTTCTCCAGAATATTATATTTTCATTACCATTAGTTTGCATCACACTTGTTTAATACAACACACAGCATTTGAAGCATAATACATACTTTGGAAATGTGTGCTAACATTTGTGCAATTAGCATGCACTTACTGTTCACCAATTTTTTCTTTTGCTTATTAAAGAAAAAAAAGAGAAGAACAACTAGCTGCAACACTGCTTCAAAAAAGATGTAGCTAAAATTAGTTTATGTTATCTAGTTATTCTTAAACCCTTATCATCTCAGTCTTTTTTCTGATAATAAAGACAAGGACTGTTAAAAATACTGTTCTTTTCTACTATCTTTGACATTCTTATTAGTTCAACAGCATCTTTTGAATGTGAACAAGAAATAAGAACACAATGGAGTCAGAGTTCTCTAATACCACACCACGGCCTTAAAGATCAACTGTTTCTCCTATCTGACTCAATACCATAAATAGGCTGAAAAGTTTGCCAGTGTGTCCTTTTAATTCCACTCCTTAAGAACACCAAAAGCATTTGTAAAATCCTTAAAGTAACAGAGCAAGAGAAGTTAAGGATGAAGAAATCTCTAACACTGATATATTACTACATTACAAAAAACTATAATTCTTCCAAATACACTTTAGTATTAAGTATTAGCAGTAATAACAGTAAATCCATCAATACGTTTGTCTGCATTTGACTAATTTTCCCAATTAAAATTCACATTGACATTACTGAAAGCCATCTACCATCACCTCCTCTTAATCTGCAATAAATGCTCTTTTTTTCTTGATGAGTGTCAGCTTTTAAGTGTACATTACACTACAAATGCTTACTCTGTGCCCTCATGGTGATTAGTCCAATCTTCATTACTCACATCCCATCCACTCCTGCTTAAATCAACAAAATATTAAAAATGTTCGGCATCTCGTAATTTCTCTAGGTAACCAACACCGATCTACAGCAAGACAGCAGACAGGATGGGGAAGAAGGGGGTGGAGAGGTCGGAAATACACTAAACATACAACTACTTAATTACACAGTCAGAAATATAGAAAAAAAAGGCATTAAAAAAAACCTGAAATATCCTTAATGAATTAGCCACAGAAGAAGCTTTCACTGTATTAGCCTCTAAGCCAATTATAAGACAATCCACTCATGTTTATGTCCTGTTTGTAGAAACAATGAATATTTGTGATTATTAACGAAGAGTATTCAGTACTTTCTAAATCTGTGCCCAGATGTTGGTCTCTGAAACATTCTCATGTAAGCTCCTAAGGTAATTAAAAAAAAAAAAAAAAAAATCAATCTCTACTGCTTAATACATGAATGCATCAATCTTATAGTCTCTCTCCTTTATTCTACTTTAATCTCTACTTCTTCCGAGGGGAAAAAAAAAAAAAAAGACTATCATAGACCCTGAAAAAAATCTTCATCCTTCTCCATTCCATGAAACATTGTGTACTTCAAGAGCCACATCCTTCACCTCTTTTCTTAGGTATGATCCAGCACTCTTTATGCTTGATAGTGTTCCATAATGATTTGTCAATAAAAATTGACATTGAACACCGATATTTTCAGTTCCCTAAACGTGCTCCCAACACACACGTAAGCTGTTCTTCTGCCTAGACATTAGAGTCTGTCACTAAAAACAGCAGAGGTTGGTCAGATTGTTATGACTACCAAGCCCAAAAGAACAGGCAGCACTTCGGATCTGGGGAGATTTGGGAGTAGAAGTGGACATACAATCTGAAACTTCCAAAATTTTTAACTACCATATTCAGTAAGAAAGGCAGCTTTACAATAACAGAAGTCAACATTTTATTGACTTTGTTACATCATATTGGCTTAGTAGGATGGTAAAATAAAGACCTAAAACCTGTTATGGTTATTTCCTAAATACTCTATTCACGAGCTTTTCATTCTACTGAACATTAAAATGGCATCCACTTTCAGCAATATAAATTTCTGAAATTCAAATATGAAATCTGAATGAAGGAATATCAGCTTCCTTTACAAGCTGACCTACACAGTAACATGATCTTACCTCCGTTCTCTCCTGCACCAGTAATGCTTCTGTGGCAATGCTAGATCTCTCAACAAAGCACCTTAAAACGCCAAGATCAGGTACAAATGACTGACTTACAGAAGAGGTTAAGTTAAATGAATTGCAGTCCAAATTCTCCTGCTAATTCCCTGGACTCCTTTCCAAAAATAGTTAAAAAAATAATTACCAGTAAGAAGAAACCATGATTCAACAAAGCTCTCACAGAGTGTTAGAGTTTAACAATACTCCTTTCCTGCCACATGAGAACATAGGAGCTTTTTCTTTGCAATATCTATAAAGGTGTGGTGGGTTGACTCCAGCCAAAAGCCAAACACCCACCCAGCCTCTCGCTCACTCTCCTCTCCTGCACAGAGACAGGAAAGGGACAAAACAGAAGAGAGGTGAAAAGACTCATGGATCAAGACAATGACAGCTCAATAGGTAAAGAAAAAGCTGGTGCACCAAGTAAAGCAAAAAGAGGAATTCTTTCACCACTTCTCATTAGCAGACATATGTCCTGCCAGTTCCTGGAAAGCCGGGTCTCGGCACACACAGTGCTTGCTTGGGAAGACAAACACCATGAGCACAAACATCCCCCCTGCCTCCTCCTTACCCTGAGCCTTTATTACATTATTACTATGTATTATAAATACATAAAGTGTATATATATATACATACATATATACATACACATATATATATACACACACATATATATAATATATATATTTTTATATACCCCCCTGCCTCAGCCTACTTGTGGAGGAGGGACAAAGCCTTTACCTGTGCAAGCACTGTTTAACAACAGCCGAAACATTACCGTGCCATCAGCACTGGTTTGGCCACAAACATAAAGTAACAGCACCATATGGGCTGCTAGAAAGAAAATTATCTCCATCCCAGACAAACCGAAAACGATAACTAGTTTGTCCACTTCCGTTTTGTGCTGTGCCATGTCACGTACACACCTGACTGCATTTCAATTCCTTTCAAACATGCTTCAAAGATTCTTGGGATAGACAGGACATAAGAAGCAACTGAGGGAGTAAAGCACACGAAAGCTGCACACTTCAGAGAACACCAGTTACTGCCAGCAACCTTTCATTCTTCATCTGAGTCGACGTGTACAATTCTCACAGCAGTTAAAATCACCTGGCGTTGTGATCAAACTGTATGGTCATTGGCTGTACCAAAGAGACAAGGTGTTTGAACGTTAGGTGGCCACATTGCTTAGATCCAAAATAGTAAATATGCACAACAGTGTTAGAGGCTCCTGAGCTCTCACAGGTTCCATATTAACAGTTTCCTAACCCCTCCATACATGGTCAAAAATTTATTCAGTCATTGAGAGGAAAGCCCTTGGATTTTTTCCCACGCTCAAAGAGACAGTTTAGAACTTCCATAAGACCCTGATCCCATGAAGAGGAAGCAAGAGGTTTCCTGCTATGAAGAGTGCAAAAGTAGTTCAGGGAGATGGAGAGCAAGAGAGTTTGATCCTGTCAGGTAATGGCAGACACACAGACATTTGTTCGCATCCTCAAACTCCTATCAGCCACAGAGACTGAGAACAAGGCAGCCCAATCAACCGGACACTCAATTTAACTTTGACAAGCACAGATCATAGGTCCACTTCCACGCGTTCAACACATGCAAGATGAGATCATTCTGACACATCTTCACTCCTCCAAACTGACAACTCAACAGTTAAAACAGCCACAGCTTTCCTTCCACATCATCTACTTAAGAGTACCACGAAACTCTTCAGCAGCAAAGCAGCAATATGAGATCTTGGAATACAAGTAACTGTCCCACTACACCTCATAAGCGTTATTTGAGTACTTGCCCCTAGTACTTGACTTCTGTTATCACACCTCTACATTCAAGAACTGTATCAGACAATCTCATAGAACAAAATCTAGATATCCCTGTGAAACTATCCATTTGACCTAAGTATACTCCACAAACTTGTACTTAAATACCTGGTAGAGGGTCCACAGCGAGTGAGCTCAAGAGGCAAGGCTCTTAAAACTATGGGTGTGCATAAAGATACAACACTATGTTCTAAATTCAGAAAAGCCAGAGCCATCTAGGCAAGCCCTGAACGATATGCAGAAATTCATGGTTATTGTATCATTAACTTTAATTGACCTTTATTCAAAAAGACACCTCCCCTCTCCCATATTTCAGTATGGGCTGCCAAGTATATTTTTCTCCTTTACAACCCACCTGATCCAAGGTTTCGTCAAGCTAACAGGGATATTGCTGTCCAGTTTCTTTTCATTCAAAGCAGGAAAACATCAGCTGCCTTCTACTATGAGCACTCTTGAGTTTCACTGAAATCACACTCACTCCTCAACACACTAATGTGCTATTTACCTGAACATGAATTAAAATTGCTTGACACTAGCTGCTGCTGTTTAGAATAAAGCCACAGCTACTGTTGGAGTAGAAAGTATTTAACCATTGCTGGTAGGTCTGCATAAAGAATGAATTTGGGTTGATTTAAATAAAAACAAAACAACAAAACATAGGCTTTTCAATATTTAATGAATATTTCAGAACTTTCGCCTTCAAAATACCCTTTTAACCACAGAAAGATCTCACAGACCTCTCAACTCATTTAGAAACATAAAATGGTTTGGGTTGGAAGAAACCTTTAAAGATTGTCTAGTCCAATCCTCCTGCCATGGACAGGGACATCTTTCACTAGATCAGGTTGCTCAAAGCACCATCCAAACTGACCTTGAACGCTTCCAGAGGGGTATCCACAACTTCCCTGGGCAACCTGTTCAAGTGTCTCAGGATTTGAACCAGGATTATCCTATTTCAAATAGAGGTGCTTTTTTTCCCCATAAAAGACGGATTAAACTACATTTGACAGCCAATAGGACAAAATCGGCATATATTATTTATCCTTACAACTCAAAGCATTGAAAACACACATCTGAAGCAACAAGATGATTCAAACAGAAGCCATACCATGCTCTTCAAATAGCCACAAACTGTACTGAGTTCAACAAGACATCAAGGAAGGAGAGCAGTAAGAACGTAACTATCAAAACACACATGTCTATGGGAAACATTGTTAAACTGGATCTTAAAAATCTCCAGGGTGAAACACCTTACCCTCAAGGGTTCAGATGACGAGGAGAAAACTACAGTAAGGACCAAGGAGACGAAATGCAACAAAATACATCTAAAAGAGTATACTTAAAGAACAGAAATGCAAATATGAAAAAAATGCTGTAAATTAAGAGGTACAAAGAAAACATGGAAATGCTTAGGGTTGAAACCATCCAGTCCAAGGAAGAGACCAGAAGTTGTTCTGGGACAGGAAGAGTCAGAGAAAAGGCTGACAGGGCTGGGCTACTAAACTTGCTGATTCCAATGGTCAAACAGCATACAAAAGGAAGTTTTTATTGAAATAATGGAATATAAGAGTCAATGAAGGAGCAGGAAGACAATTAGAGAACCTGCAGTTTTAAATGGACCTAAAGATGAAAAGGTTACTGCAATTACAGCTATGTAAAGAAAAAGACGTGGCAGCAGTTAAGATTAAATCTCTTGAACAAAAGCTTCAGCTGCAGAAGTACTGTTTTTACTGGAGTTAGAATAATAATCTTTTGCCATCTGTAAGAATAGGAATTAAAGGTTGAAAAAAGTCTACTTTTAAGACACAGACAGCAAGCAGTAAATTGAGCCCTACTTCTTTTGGAAATGTGAATGGAAAGATATAACCATAAAAAACGACTCATCCCATAAGCATAGCGTGCCTGCCTAGCAACATTAGTGAAAAGATAATAGGCATGAACAAGCCACTATGATAATAAATACTGCAGTGAGAACAGGGTCAAGGTTCTACAAACCTAAAATCTGTTGTCGACAATAAAAATACATGCAAATTTAAAAGTTGCCCACTGCACATTAGCCCTCAAGTTTAGTAATAAATCACTTTCAAACTTATTAATACAAAACTAATCAAATTCCACAGATACCCAGTGGAATGACAAATAGAATAAAAGTAGCACAGAATAAAGGGAGTACCAGCTGCTATACTGAATTTCTCAAAGTGATGGAAACACTCTGAAATGATAGAAAGTCAAAAAAGAAGAATACCTATTAGAATAGACAACTAGCATCAGCTATCCTTCAAACATAAAAAATAAGCGTGAAAAATCATAAAAGTCATTGTAGCAATGACTACAAGGCATGTTTATGGAGTCCAATGCTCTGTTTCCACTTGTCACACAAGTGAAAACAGTCGCACTATTTCATACAGTGAAACTTGTCACACTATTTGGACAAAATTGTCAGTATATCAGTTTCCATTAACATGAAGCCCAACTTTTCCTTCTCAAAATTCAATACTCTGAACAGATGTAGTTCCTCTGCACAGCTGGCAGCACATGGTACTTTCAACACATGAAAGCCCTTCACAATAAAACCAAGAAACCAAGGAACAAGCCAGGCCAGATTCGGAAGTCAAAAAATCAAGTTATTGCTTTAAAGATACAAGAAAAATAAAAAAATAAAAACACAATCAAAACTGAAACATATGCACACATGCGTTGTAGGTTAATATATTTGAAGTTAAATTACTCTTTTTGAGGGTTTTATGAGTTTTCCTTTAAACAATGCAGAGATTATATGTTTTACATTTAAGTATTAGTTTTATATGTCAAATAATTTGATGAATCTGTCAGTAAAAAAAAAAAGCATATTAATAGCCAAAGTACACATATTTCAAATTATAAGAAGTAATTACCTTAAGTTTGAATTCAAGCTGTGGTAGAACAGAAAGCAAGAGATGACTGTCAATATTGTATAACTCCAGAATCAAGTCAAACACGTGCTCTGACAGGTCACTAATTGACGTTTTACCAAGCATGAGGACTTGGTTGAAGAACTGGAAAATAAAACAGAGCATACATCAACAAGAAGAGTATATATACAGTCTTCTAAATTCTATGCTTGCCTACCAATAAAATCTACCTTTTAATCTTACAGCATTTATTTTACAACTATTTAAAATCAAAAGGAGTGGAAGAAGGGTGCATATAAATCAGAATTCTGTAGCAGAAATTTTAAAATATCATTGTGTTGTATTCAGTATTACACAAAAAGGAAAACACATTAAAAGTGACGTTTAGTTTACCACAGCAAGCCTACAAATTATTTAAGAAACACAAGTTTAGAGGAGTTCCAGTGCATCAGATCTTTTTATAATGTGACTATATTTAGAGTTACTCCACTATTGAGAACAATCACTTTAAAAGCATTCTAACATTTAGTCAAAACAAGGCTGAAACAACTGGCTAATTACTACACTGCGCAGTTGACAGGTTAAGGAGTTTTAAGTAAAAACGTATGAATTAATTACTGATTGTTCCAGAATTTTTATTTACAAGCAGCATAACGCAGCTGTAAAGCAATTCCTGTTTCTTGGTAAACTTGACAGGTTTGAGGGAAACTTCATACTTCTCATTAAAGAAAATATTTCCTAATATCAACTATTAATTCCATACTACTTTCACCTATATCCTCTCATAACAGATGAGTAAGAAGTAACTAAATAGGAGTATACTATCCCTTACTTGTAAGGGGAAAGGCAAAGGCCATAATTTGGAAAATTTTTCAGCATAATACACAAATGTGGCTAAACAAATTAAAGCTATTTCCACCTGCCACTAAGGCAACAGAAGACACTTAATTCACACTTCAGTTTCCTATTCCCAAACTTGAGACAGATGAACATCACTATTCTCTGTACCTGAACAAGGTCAATCATATCAGTAAAGAAACTAAAATCAAAAAACTACCAGGTTTTCTTAAGGTTATAAAGTGAACCCCAACAATTGATGCAGTAGAAAAAGTAAATAGTTTCTAGTAATAATGACTAGAAAGTAACAGACAAGCACATTTCATTAGAAGTTAAAGACTCAATACTGTCTTGCAGAAAAGTTTTCCCTTTCTGGATACAGAGTTGCCTGGAACGTATATATTCCTGGTTAGGCAACTAACTCCTACTGTGTCTTAAACATATTTTAAGAAAAAATAACTTTCAAAACAAAGAAACCAGACAGTATAACATTTCCCAGTTGTGGGAAACCAAAACCAGAAAACCGTACGTACGTATTTTCTGTAAGAGGAAGATTCTTATTGTACAGACTTCCTTAAAACCCACAAAATGTCATCCAGTTTGTAATCTAACCTTACAGATGACTATTAAACACATTTCCATACAGCAACACCTTCCCAACATCAGGTTTGAGTAACAGGTTTGGAGCATGAGTTTTCACTGAAAATTTTTTTAAATCTTAGAAGGTACCCACCTTCCAAGTACAAGCGTTACAACTCTGAACACAACAAAAACACACTGAAAATGTTGCGTTGTTTCCAAGCTCTTGAGGTTTTGGACAGCTGCCACGAGACCTGCTAAATGCTTAACTATTTAATTTTTTTTTTTTTTTTTTTAAAAGAAGCACAATTTTTTTTCCTCCCCTATTGCGCAACTTAGTTTAGCACGTACTCCTGCCTGACCTTTACTTCCTCTTCTTCTCTTGTCATCTGTATGATGCCTACATTCACTTTAGCTACAACCGTTAATCCACTTGCTGGTTTATTCCTTACTATCTCTTCTCAGATTCTGTTTCCTTTTGTTTCCCTGTGACAATGGCATTAAAATTCTGCTCTATCTTCACTTCTCCTACCTTCTAAATGGTCTCATCTCTTCACTAGAAAGAGAGTTTTGGCACAGGAACAACGTGTTTGTATACTTTTTATCAGAACAATACATATAAGTACATTTGGTCTTCCAGTCACATTAAGGATTGAAGTGCAAGGTCTACCAAGACAGCAGAAACTAAATTATCCATTGCATTTCAAAAATCAAAATTGTTATGGGCTTAGTAGTTTCTATACCATACAGAAGACGACTCAAAGGGACAGTTTACACAGTGCTTCATTAATATAACAACTCGCTCAAAAAACAATTGAGAGTTTGTAAAACGTTATTTTACAGTCTTATTCGCCTATATGCAATTCATTCTTTTTATAATACAGCTTAGTTTAAAAAGTGTGTTGATTTCCATATTTGTTTGCAGTCTTCACTTACATTAGTAATATATGGTTCAATTGCTTGCGCTGTCCTCTTTAGTAAAGCCTTTGCCAAATCATAGGCTTGCTTGTTTAAATTCTGGGGGAAAAACACAGAAATTAAGCACATGCATTAATCTTAAAAATAAACATGACAATTTAAAGCTACCACGTACTGGTAAATGCATTAAAGAAACAGACTGTTCTTTTTATACTTTCAGTACTAAAGATAATATATTAAAAATAAACCTAGTTCAAGAGCAGCTTTGTAGACTCCACTGATATTAGTGAGAAAACTCTTTCCTGGCAAATCCAGGCTTACTTTTCAGTTGTCCATCTAAGCCTGACACTCAGTGGAGTCAGTTCCTGCACTTTAGTTCTGCCTCTTATCAGCTTCCCAAAAAAACAGGAAAGCAATATAAAGCAACATCGAGGCCTTTACAGTCACCACAGAAGCAAAACCCTGAACAGTATTGTGGTAGAAAGTACAATTTTGTCCTTGCATCAAGTGGCCACCTGTGAACCACCATCACAGCCTCTCCATAGGATCTCCCAAAGATATTCTCAATCTGATTGACTAACAAAAAAACCCCACAAACCTACCACAAACTAGAATTTTAGTCCATGAGCAAGAACGGGTGAAGAATACTAACTAATGAAACTTTAATATCAAAAAAATAAAAACCAACCACATCACCACAACATTCCTATATCTCCATTTGTGTAATTGGGTTATTGCTCTATCATTGTTTCCTTCCTTCACCAGCATGCATTTGCTATGTCCTTTCTCCAATTTCTGTATCACAACTATTTTTCAAAAACTTTCAAAAGAACATGCAACTCAGCCCTTGTGACGCCCACTGAAGACTTGATTAATACATAGAAAAATTACGAAAAATTCTTCAATACCAAAAATTATATAGTTTTTTAGTAGGCAAAGTCTCCGTAAAAATATCGTTCCTGCAATTTTGATTAGTCTTTTTAATTTAAAAATACCCAGCATATTCCATTTATAAGACAACAGTATAAAGGGGCAGTTTGTGGTTGTTTTTTTAAAATACATCTCATCCATAAAAGGAAAAATCTTTCTTTTAGAATAATGAAAAGCAAACTCAAGATGCATTGCCACACACCCAGCGTACTTCTTTGCTTGTATATGCTTAGTTCTGTTTTTCATTCAGATAGCTACAAAGATGATTTGCAAAGAGATGAAAAGTATTGTCCGCAATTTCAAAAACTATGTAAAACTATAGGCTTCTACACAGCAGTGGGAACAGATTAACATTTTTCTGTTAATATAAAACAAAATAAGTCCTTGACTTGCCTACTGATAGAATTAAGTTAGGTGACTGAACACAAATGACTAAAAATACGAAGTATCTGAAGTATCTGTTTTACTCAGGGCCACTACAGAAGATGAACAGAAATCCTAATTCTGGAAAGATACTCGAAGACTTACTTAAGAATCTAACATCCTTGTAACTTCCTCTTGCCCTATCTAATCAAGGTACAAGGGACAACATTGGCAGCCTTTTTACAAGATTATACAGCCATTCTATGTCCCAGAAAAGAGAAAGTTCTGCATGCCAGATAGCTCTTCACGGTTAATAAAAATAAATACATGAATAAAAGGGGACAGTTTCACCTAAGCATTTTTTTGTTATTCGGCTAGAGTTGTGACTGTCCAGGAGGAAAAAGGCAAATAACCGTTACAAGGAATGCATGTCATTTGCTACTCTTGCTCTGACCCTTCTTGACTCCCACAGTTCACCTCCACCAAAACAAAGAAAACGGCTTTCATCTGGATAAGAGTGAACTCTAGATCATGAGCAAGATCTGATTTATGGATAAAACAAGTCTGAACAGCACAGCAGAGTTCCAACAGGCAGATCTGTTTTGATTCACATTAATTACAGTTTCAGCTTGTATCTTTCACATAGCAGTTCATTTTAAAAAAGCTGCTGTAATGCATCTGTGCAACTGAAGTTTAAAAAAAATTAAACAAGATTTCACACATAGCCCTAGAAAAAGAAGTCTGAAAGAAGAGATCTTTAATAAATAAGGCACTAAAGGTCAGGCAAAAGATCTCTCAACACCTTAGTGTTTGCCGAGATAAATGCTAGAAGTGGCTATTTGCAACGCTGAATAATGTATTCACATTTTATTTCATTCTATCCAAAAAAGCTGCAAAGAGGAAAAATAGTCTAGATCACAACCAGCTAAGGAAAGTTAGCTACTGTTTTCACGCCTCATGCACTTGATTTAACTGTGCCAATAGCCAGGGCTTTCAAATGTCCAGGGGCCAAACTTCCTGAAAATAACAATGCCAAAGAAGACTTGAAAGCACATGGGAAAGTTTTCTTCTCCCTTTTCCAGCCTCAGGATAAGAGTAGAAACAAGAAAAAGCGGCACTGCCTTAGTTGAAATGAAAACAGGAGCAACCCAGGCCATTACCAAATAGGTTTAAAGATCTTTTACAAAACATCAAATCTATCTTTCTGACTAACGTAGTAGCCACAAAGATACTTTAAACTTTGACTGAAGGAGAAATTTTATAAGGGTAAGACCTAATTTAACAAATTTCTTCTGTGTTTATCTAAACTCTTCTATCATTATCTTCTCTTCAATCTTTCTATACATTTAGAAAAAAAAATGACATGTATTTCAAGATTTTTTTAATGGCTTAAGAAAGCCCTCACTGATGGGGACAATCACCTGAATCAGGATGCCTTTAAAATGCATCTAAGAGCACCCAGTGGGGATAAGCTTTTGAGAGTCCTGAACTGAGTAGTAACTAAACCATCAGCTGGCAACACTCTATAAAGTAATAATTAGTAATTACTACATCTTGAAGGAAACAGTAGAAGTTATTGATCGATAAGGACACACCAAAGAAGAACTCATAAAAAGGCAGAAGACAGATCTTCTGAAAGATAATTGAGAAGTTACATATAACATCTAAAATAGACCTACAGGATGCAACAGACAGACTTTCTCCCCCAAAATACCTTGTTTTCTTTCAGAAAAGAATGTTAATAAACAGAGGGAAACATTTATTTTTTTATGCATAGAAGGCCTTCAGTAATAATATTTGAAGACAGATCATTTTCTTCAGCCATAAGTTCTCTCCTTTGTCTCAACTCCTACCATGATTTTTGTGTATACATTGCTAGTATTTCAAGCTTTTTACACTTTTGGAAAACCTTAAGAATTTTGCTGACTCATTTTTCATACCTGTTGTTCTCTAGAATGTTTGACAAACTGCTACAGCAGACACAAGAAGTGGTGGCAACCTCCCTGACAGCATGGCACAGACATTTTTGTGCAGTTACGGACAATGCTCTTCAGGACACTTTGCCACAGAGCCAAAAATCAGTTGTAGTGCTGCAATGGGGTTGGCAGTGATGTAAAAACATACCCACTGATTTTTTCAGTTATTTTTTCCAGTTGCCTCTCCATGTCCAATTTAACACAGCTCAAAGAAATTAAGAGTGAAATAACTTGTACTCATACTTTAAAGTGGAAAAGAAAAACAACCAAAAAAACCCAAACCATCCAACCAGCAACAGAAAACAAATGCATGTCCCTTACTTTTTCTTGAAAAAGGATGACTAGCTAGCATCAATCCAGTCCGTAATTTTGTAATTTCAGGAGTAAAATCAAATGTTAAGTCTGTATCTAGAGCAAATATTCTTAAAAAACATAGATTTTAATATATTTTCTTGGCATTTGAAAAGAGTCTTCAATTTTATTATCAATGGCACAGCATCAGAATTTATCCAAGAGCACTTGACAAAACAGTTAACAGATTCTCTAGTTCTGCTGGGGGAGGGAAACAGGTTTTTAAGGATGGTTGACAAAGAAAAATCTCAGCTGAAGAGTTGCCAAGATAGATAACACTAATTATTAAGCGAGTTCCTAGTAGAGACAGTTAGGAATTTACCTGTCAATATAACTTTTTCAAAAAGATAACCATGTAAAGCAATGTGGGATTCCCTGTAGTACTCCTGAGGTTGAAAGTGGAACACTGGCAAACACTCAAGGAAATAAAGTACAATTTGCCTTCTAACACACTGCACAAACACAAAATTGTTTACAGGTGCTGCCATAAAGGCTTTATGATCTAAAAAGACAATTAAAAAGGAAAGGAAAACTATTAATTTTTCTTGCTTTTTCATACTGACTGCCTCTCCCTTGCTTCTGGTCTTTTCTGGGTTTAGTACACTACTTATATAATACCCTCTTAATATAATCCTATTAAAAGAATTCCAGTAGAGTGCATAGAAAAGAAGAAAAGAGAAACTAGAAAAGAAAAAAAAAAAAAAAAAAACATAAAAGAAATTATGAGCTGAGCACATGGTCAGACAAGTTAAGTTTACTGTTTTATTGAATTATCTGATACCTGCTGTACTACTGAAGTAAGCCTGCGTATGCTCTCATGTACCTGTTCTGTGGTATTAGCGCGAGCCACTTGATCATTCAAGTTTACATCTACATGGCTTTTACTCTGGCCAAGTGAGATGGATGACAAACTCAAGTAAGCTAGAGCAGCTTGGACTACTTCAGTGACTACTAATTATGATAGACAGACATCTGATAGTACGTCACGTCCCCAACACATGCTCCTTATGCCTGAGTTTCTGCAGCCGTCCTGCTACCACCCATTGCTGATTAGACTTACAACTCAGGACTATGGTCGGTATCTGGCATTTCTCTTAGGAAACCTGAGCTAGTAACAAATCCATGCTCCTTCTACTCCATCAAAAAAAATTACTCTTTTGGTCCCCAGGAAATCCGGCTAGATAAGGATTCCCTACTCATCATCACCATCACATCAATACTTGCTGTTATGCCATTTTTGGTGGCTGGTCTGATTTTTTCATTTCCCTTTCCAACAACCTGTACAGCTTAATGGTTAAGTCAGCTAAGACATAGTTGTTTGTTATGGTGGACCTTATTCTTAACCTCCTTGTAGTTCTGTGCTCAATGGACACAAGTGGAAAAATTCTGAGTTCATTACATTTTTCCAACATGACATTATTAGCCACAGAAAGCGGTTAGATGACTATGTAAGCTCTGAAATTTTAAATAAACACTATATGAAAATATTGAGATGAAGTAGAAAAATTTTAGAAGCTTCTATTAGCATAAAAAGGTTAAAAAAATAAAACAAGGTAAAAGGACTCAGAATACAGTCTAAAGTTCTGAAACTATTTCAGTTAGAAAGCAGGCTATAAACTAGCACCCTATCTGAAGAGTCAGTTTGGTTAAAAACAGAAGCAGAAGAAAATGTCAAACCCCAAATACCTTATCCTATTAAAATGTTCAGTCAATAACTCTAAATCCACTATAAAACATAATTATTTCAATGCTATAGCCAATCTAATAGGATGCAAATCTTCAATTTAAAATCAGTTTATTAAACAGGAATAATAAAAACAGTACAGTCAAATCAAGTTGAACACAGACAACACAATGAAACAACTGATGCTTAACAACTGAGAAAATACAAAACTGAAGTGTTTTGCGTAATCTTGCTTTTGTTTCTTGTATTCCAAGGCTTTATTTTGTAAAACTGAGTTTTAGCTGCACAAATTTCAGTCTGGTTCTGGCACAAAAGCACTAGATTCCTTGAAGGACACAGCTAAAACATTCCCAGCAAACATAAAGGTGACTGATGTATACTACAAATTTAGTCTTTCATTGTCAATAGTATAATAATTTAGGTGCTGTTTATTTACTGAAATGGATGGCTTGTCATAAGGCACACTATGTTGCACTACTTCCTATATTCTTCAGAGAGCACCTTATGAAAAGTCTACTCAGTTTCTTCAGGTATGCCAACTTTTTTTTTTTTTTTTTTAAAAAAAAGCATTCTGAAGCTGCAAAAATCTTTCAGTTAATATCCACTTAATCTTACTGTGGTTTAAAGCTGCCAGAACTGACCAAAATGCAGCCAAGTATGCATTTCCTAGAATCTTTTTTCGTCACACACAACTTACAAGTCATCTTCTACACTGTAGTTGAAGAGATTCCAGTAGGACCCAGATGGTTTTCTAAACAAAGAAGTCAGACTTCCTTGCTTTTTAAACATTTAAGTGTCACAACATACGCAAAGATTGAAGTTTTTCCTCACTTCATCTGTAGGACACTTTTTTTTTTTTTTTTTAAATCGGTAAAATATGATTCATTAAGGAAAGCCAGTCATCACTTGGGCTCTTCAGGAACCACCATTTCTCAACATGTTCAGTTCTATGGCTGCATCAAAAACATACCAATGTGCTTTCAATAACACCAAGTCAACATCTCTGAAATACAGAGTCTACTACAAATTAGCAGTTATAACAATTTTTTCCCTGCCACTTAGGGCAGCACATTAGTTTGAATTGTTTATACAGCATTACACTAATTAACAACTTTCCAAAGGATATATGTATCTTTTACATTAAGTTCTACTGCTATCGATCACTGTTGTGTTGTTCTCATAACAAATCCCATAGTAAACCCAAAACACAGAGCTTTTCTAGTCGCTACAAAGAAAAACTAATTCTGTCCCAGTCAAAACCAGGACACTTACACTTAAAAAAACCTGTGAGTAAAGTCATATGACATGGAAGCTTTTACATTACTATGACCACTGATACTTTGGTTTATGGCAAGTGAATAAAAGCAATGAAATGGTACTGAGTTTTCTGGCTATTAAAAACAATTTATTTGTTAAAAAAAATAAATCCAAGTAATATGAACACATTTGCTACAGCTCTTCTCTCAATGAAATCTAAACATCTCAATACATACATCCAATAAATCACAATTACAAAAAAAAAATTGAGACAATATCAAGTCTTACCTTATGTGCTGGCACTAGATTAACTAACACTGTATCCAAAAGTTCCTGTGACACAGTATCTCCCTCACAAATGATAGAGCTCATTAGATCAACCATGTGCATGTGCACTTTTTGGTTATGACCGTTGCTGAAATTAAAAACAAGAATTCTTAGTGTACTATTCATATAAAATACAACTTCCATTCAGAGTATTCCCTATGGCGATGCCAAACAACAAGGAATATAATAATCAAATCACAAGTTTTCTTGGAGGTCAAGATACTTCAGTTTCTCAGCTGCATATAACACTTCCCAAAATGTTCTTGAATCTCATGCTCTCTTCGTTTACTACTGTAGTGTAAGAGGACTGTACCTGTCACTACCATGAAAAGATAGTGTATTAGAACATCCCCCCGCTTTGCTCAACACTGGTGAGACTTCATCTGGAGTGCTGAATCCAGTTCTGGGCTTCCCAGCACAAGAGAGACGTGGGCACCCTGGAGTCACTCCAACAAGGGACCACAAAGACGATAAAGGGACAGGAGCAGCTCTCATACAAGGAGAGGCTGAGAGCACTGACATTTTTTTTAGCCTTGAGAAGAAATGGCTTAGGGAGGAACTTCTTATGTTTAAGTAACTGATACTGGGAGTAAAGACGACAGGGCCAGACTCTTCTCAGTGGTGTCCAGTGGCAGGACAAGAGACAATAAGCACAAGGTGAAATACAAGACATATTTTAAAAGTTCCTCTTTCTTATGTTTAAACTGTAAGGGTGATTGAGCACTACAAGGATGCACAGAGAGGCCAGGGAGTCTCCATCCTTGGAGATGCTCAAAACCCGACTGGCTACAGTCCTGGGCAATCTGCTCTAGATGAATTGCTCCAGTTTGAGCAAGGGGGGGCAGAGCAGACCATCTCTAGGAGTACCTTCCACTGTCCGCTATTTTCTGACTCATGTTTTTATAGCCATAATCCTCCAAATTCCTTACAATTGCCTATTGCACATTCACTTTCAATTTCAAGAGCAGAATAAAATAAATGCAGTAAAACACAACCAAAGAAAGTTTCTTAGGGGGAAAAAAAAAGATGATTTGCAGTATGTCCTGCTTAATTAAAACAGGAAAAACTGACAGCTTGTTATACTTATACTGCTACCTTTGGTTAAACTGAATTACAAAACTAAGCTCGTTAACACTAAAAGTCACACAACAGACTGAATATCTAGGGTAGAAATAGGTTTGTGTGTATATAGAGAGAGTAACTGGAAGTGACAGTACTTACTTTATTACTGAAAACAGCGTTCTGTACAACTGTGTAAAAATCTCATTGCTGTCTTCTAATTCAAAGCATATGTTGTAAGACTTGACCCAAGCAATGTTCTATGTTGAACAGGAAAACATAAAAGCAGTAGTTAATGCAAGATTAAGCTGAAAAATTACATTTAATGGTTATTATGAAATAAGTCATGAAGCTTACCTCAAGCAAATAAAAATATCGATTAAACTGGGGGCTTTTTGTATCTTCTAAACCCTTAAGTTGCCTTGTTATGAACATAAATATATCCTGAAAATAAAGAAGTGACAGTCATTTAATCAATTGCAATGAAACTTTCAAAATTAAAATAATTACCTTTTAAAATTACCAGTATTATTCATCACAACAAAATATGCAGCAATGACAGACATACTATTTCACTGTCCAAAAGAAAATGATCTTCAAAACATCACAGAAAACGTCAAGAAATAATTTTTAAATGCTTCACATTTCTTTAAAGCATTAAGTAATCTTTTTCTAAGGAAGTAACATACCTACTACATACCTACTACATACCTACTACATAACATCAGAAGATTCAGAAGTACATACCACCAGAAACACAGTTCACAACCTCAACTGTATCCACAATGTTTTATCTAACAAACTAGGTATAACTCAAGGTTACTCAGGATATGGAGAAGGCTGAGGTTCTCAATGATTTCTTTGCCTCAGTCTTCACTGGCAAGAACTCCAGCCGCACTACCTAAGCCATAGAAGGCAAAGGCAGAGACTGGGAGAATGAAGAACCGCCCACTGTAGAAAGACCAAGCTCAAGACCATCTAAGGAATCTGAAGGTGCACAAGTCCATAGGACCTGACGAGATGCATCCACAGGTCCTGAATGAACTGGCAGATGAAGTTACTAAGCCGCTATCCATCATATTTGATAAGTCACAGCAGTCAGGTGAAGCTCCCACCGACTGGAAAAGGGAAAACATAGCCCCCATCTTTAAAAAGGGAAAAAAGGAAGACTAAAGGAACTACAGGTCAGTCAGTCTCACTTCTGTGCCTGGCAAGATCATGGAGCAGATCCTCCTGGAAACTCTGCTAAGGCACACGAAAAAGAGGTGATTAGTGACAGCCAACATGGTTTCACCAAGGGAAAACTGTGTCTGACAAATTTGGTGGCCTTCTATGTTGGGATTACAGTGTTGGTAGATAAGGGAAGAGCAACTGACATCGTCTACCTGGACTTACGCATTTGATACTGTCCTTCATGACATCCTTGTCCCTAAATTGGAGAGACATAGATTTGACGGATGGACCACTCAGTGGATAAGGAATTGGCTGGATGGTCACACTCAAAGAGTTGCGGTCAACAGCTCAATGTCTAAGTGGAGACCAGTGACGAGTGGCGGTCCTCGGGGGTCAGTACTGGGGTCGGTGCTATTTAACATCTTTGTTGGTGACATGGACAGTGGGATCGAGTGCACCCTCAGCAAGTTTGCTGATGACACCAAGCTGTGTGGTGTTCTGGACACACTGGAGGGAAGGGATGCCATCCACGGGGACCTCGATAGGCTGGAGAGGTGGGCCTGCGAGAACCTCATGAAGTTCAACAAGGCCAAGTGCAAGGTCCTGCACGTGGGTTGGGGCAATCCCAAGCACAAGGCTGGGGGGAGAATGGATCGAGAGCAGCCCTGAGGAAAAGGACTTGGGGGTGCTGGTTGATGCAACACTCAACATGAGCTGACTGTGCGCTGGCAGCCCAGAAAGCCAACCGTATCCTGGGCTGCATCAAAAGAAGTGTGGCCAGCAGGTCGAGAGAGCTGACTCTGTCCCTCTACTCTGCTCTCATGAGACCCCACCTGGAATACTGTGTTCACCTCTGGAGTCCCCAGCACAAGAAGGACATGGAGCTGTTGAAACGGGTCCAGAGGAGGGCCATGAAGATGATCCAAGGGCTGGAGCACCTCTCCTACGAAGACAGGCTGAAAGAGTTGGGGTTGGTCAGCCTGGAGAAGAGTAGGTTCCAGGGAGATCTCATTGCAGCCTTCCAGTACCCTAAAGGGGGCCTACAGGAAAGCTGCAGAGGGGCTTTTGACAAGGGCGTGTAGTGATAGGACAAGGGGCAATGACTTTAAACTGAAAGAGGGCAGATTTAGACTGATATAAGGAAAAGACTTTTCACTCAGAGGGTGGTGAGGCACTGGAACATGTTGCCCAGAGGAGTTGTGGATGCCCCATCCCTGAAGGTGTTCAAGGTTCTAGTGTGGAGCGTGTCCCTGCCCACAGCAGGGGGCTTGGAACTAGATGATCTTTAAGATCCCTTCGAACCCAAACCATTCTATGATATTCCAACGGGTATAAAGTTACCATAATAAATAAAAGAAAGCCTTATGGTTAACCCTGAAAAATATGCTAAAAATAGTCTAGAAAGGTTTTCTATAACATTTTCAAAGGACCATTTTCCCTCACCCCTCCAAAGATAACAAGATGGATAAAAGATGATGATGTTCCTTTTTTCTAATGCTACAACCACAAAATCCAGACAATGATTAAGCCAAAAATTTACTGTGGTTCTAGGTAAAAACAGGAATTAAATTACACGACATCATCACGTCTTGGTACAAAAGCACAGCAAGCACACTGTTCAGTGATACAGCTACAGAACATTTGAATTTGGATCAAGATTGTACCTTTGAAGTATTAAGTAAGGCTGATCAGAAGAATCACTGTTTGGTTCACACTTCAGATCAGTTACAGGGAACATGAACTAGACTCTTTAGTTGAAATTAAACCAGAAGGACACATTTAATGGACTCCAACCACGAAAGAGCATTCAGTCTATAGGCAAAAGCCAGTCTGAAGAATCCTCTCCTTAAAAACTACTGACTGAAACACTAGCAGGCCTGCAGCCCAACCAAAATGAGTTCCATCACCCAAAAAACTAGTACACCAGAAGGAGCCGTGAAGTTTAGAAAATACACAAACCGAGTCTCGGTGAAAAATAAAATTCGATTAATGAAGAAAGGGAGCATCCACGAGAATGACCAATGCCAAATAAAAACTACTTCATCTTAGAACTCATGCCCCAAGTACAGTGACTCTATTAAACTTCACTTGTACAGATGAATCTCAACCAGTTCATTTAACAAAGTATCTTTACTTTTTATCCGGCAGCTCAGTGTGCAACACTTATTTACTGAATGTGATTCAGTGACCCTATTGAGACCAAAACCGATTTTCCTAATAAAGTACACTTCTCTTCTACATGTATTGTATATGAATACATGTATTACGGAATGGCATAAACGTACTATATGTCTAGCATCTGAATGCTTCACAAATAATAGTAGCATCATTTGAAAAATTAATAATTTACTCCTAATTTTTTTTCCTGTTCCTATTTTAAAGGAAGTAAGACAGACTAAACGCAAAAGTACTAACAAATTTTTAATATCTAGTGCAATACAACCCAAAGTTTTCTCTTTTTTGAGCATAGAAAATATATTATTTGAACATGCATTTATATATGTAAAACACAGGATTAGATAAAATTTTTTTTGCAATTTCTTAGCTGCAGTCTTTTCACAAATTGGACAATACGGTTTCACATCAGACTCCATAAAGTAAGTCTACATTAGAACCCAGACTCTAAAAACAGAAGTGCTTATACTTCATCTTTAGAAAGAACACTGAATGCTTTTTTTTTGTGGATTGTCGTCTTCATACCAGTTAACCACATAATGGCTTCAGTAAGCATCAGAGCCACAGCTTTCACCACGGAACATATTCAGATAGTTGAAGTTCTGCTACCGTATACACCCTTCAACATCTCCATTCCAGCCAAGTCAGGCAGACAGTCCATTTGTCCAAGTGGTTTTCTTTGATATATGGCAGTCATTAGAACATCTCTTCCGACTCTGAAAATTTTATTTGGGCTCTAGGCTTTCCAGACTGCAGAGGACTTAAGTTAGAAGTTTCCAGATCCCAGAAGAGTAATTGTGCTCCAGTTCTGCTTTTAGCCTATTCGTGGCATTTTCCATCCCTGCTGTCAAAGCTCTTTCAACATTCAGGAAGCAATGTAAGATTTATACTGAGGACACACATAAGAGAGGTAAACCTCAAATTCTGATCCCGTCTCTCAGTATCTCACTTACATGACGCGTAAGTTACAAAGAGCTTTGAAGAGCATGAAGTGAGGGCAAAAACTTAAAGATCCACGTTTTCCCCTCTCAATAAATTATTACCCTTCTCAGCACTTCCCTTTTCCGTCTTCAACTTTGGTGCTAAACATACTAGAAGAGACTCAAAGTTGCAATATAGATATGATATTAAATACTGGGAAAAAATAGTGCCAAGATGTAACCCAAGAGGAAGTATTCTTCCTCTTACCTCTTTATCATAAAGTGGAGAGAACTCCTCAACATTTCATAGAATCATAGAATGGTTTGTGTTGGAAGGGACCTCAAAGATCATCTAGTTCCAACCTCCCTGCCACGGGCAGGGACACCCTCCACTACAGCACGCTGCTCATTTATAGCGGAGCTTGTCCTGCAACCACAAAAGCTGTGTTCTGCGAAACTCATTTGCAAAAACCTACCTCAATAGTCCCAAGCAAAGGTCTCTATTGCCTGTCCTTTCTTTATTTCTCAAAATATGTTTAGAAATCTGCATTGAGAAACTAAATTCTGAAATCTGCACAGGTTACAGAACTGAATGCTGACAGTGGAAGTTCCTAGTCTCTTCAGAGTTCTACTCAAGCAGTAGCAGTATGCTTACGCTGCAAGAATGAGCTCAGTAATGTAAACCTTCCAATATTCTGTAAAATTTGAAACTTAGTAACATTTGATAGATCAAATTCTGTAAGGAAGGTTATTATGATTTGTTAGCCCAACTCAGAAAAAGAAAAAAAAAAACAACACAAGCAAACAAAGGAAAGGAAACAAGCAAAGGAAAATATATAGTCAAAACTGAAGTAGAAATCGGGACGTCTCAAAACCAGACTTAAATGTAACGTGGTAGAGAAAGCTAACATTTGTCTTAGTTAAAGATAGTGTAATCAATAAGTCAAGTAAATAGTGCATAATCAGAGGTGTAACGATTCAGAATTTAGAAAATACAGCTAATAGAAAGCCCTAGGTATCTCTCCAGTACGTCTGGTAACAAAGGATGTACTACAGTCTCAACTGTACGGTTTCCCCTACGTAGGAAGCACTCCTGGTGCAACTACTACATCAGAAATTGAGTTACTTCTTCCACCGTAACAGATATACCTTCCACCACCATCTTTTTATCTTGTTGTGGAAAAAACAAACAAACAAACAAACAGAAAAGCCCACACACGCTCTTAAATCAGGGAAACAAAAAATTATGCATTTTTCAGTGTTATTTTCCCCTGCAAGATTTTCTATAAGACTTGGTTCATCACTCTAGATTCAGACTGTGTAAGGGAAGTAGTTTGATTTTTTGAGTTGGAAAGAAAGTTAGATTTCTATTGGGGGAAAAAAAAAAAAAGAAAGAAAAACTCAAAGCAATCAAGTTTTTTTTTTTCTGAAACAAATGGGGCAGATCTATACTGCCTTTTCAAACCCGGCACTTCTCTATCAACCATCTCCATCTAGTGGGATCAGTGATGTTTGTAATTGCAGAATTTTCCAACTCACATCAGAAATAAGTAGCCTCTGTACAAAAATACTTTTCTTTGTTTCAATAAAGTCTTTATCTATAAAAATACAGTAATCATCTTTTGGTGGTTTAATTGAAACTGCAGAGGTATTTTCCCAATTGAAGGAATTAGCTACCTTGCAAGAGATTATGTTAACAGCTATAGACGTATCAATATTTCTAAAGAAACAGACCACTATCTGCAAATCCCAATGACAGTCCAATAAATATTTATTTTCAATATATATCCATAATTCTAAAAGGTACTGAAACACTCCTATCCTAGAATCAAGTGATAAACCTTAGATTGTTTAGGTTGAACCAGAAACAAAAAGGGGGAAAAAAAAAGTTATAATCAATTATATCAATCACTCAGTTTAAAAATCTGTTGTGGAAAAAGAGATTAAGCCAATTTACCTTTAGTTTATCTGGTGAAGTGTACGGAGCTTCAGGAGCATAAATTCTGAAAATATCAGCAAGACAACATGCTACCAGCAAACGTACATCCTTATCAGGATGTTTGAGGAAGAAATCTGAAGCAAGATGTAAAGCTAGATTTAGGTAGAGCTCCTTTTCTTCTTCAGAGTCCTGGTCCATATCCATGAAAGTTTTCACAACCATCTAAAAAAGAGAGACATAGACATCAGTACACAAAATGAAGTACTCTGTGTAACGGGGTCCTTACTGAAAGTTCCTTTTACGGTTTTGCACAACTTCTATGAGAAGCATTATTAGCCATGCAGTAGTACTTATTTGAGTAATCAGTGTTTCATTTTTCAGAGTAATAGAAAGACCTAGTCAAGTCCTCTACTACTTGCCCCAATATAACAGTCTCAGCATATTTACTGAGAGCCTGGCTGTGGTAATTCACGTATCTTTTCGAGAAACCAAATAATCAAGTTGGCTAACTTGAAAAATAGAACAGCATTCCCAGTTAGAGTCATTCACTGAAAAATATATAAAACAGCAAAACTTTATGCAAAATGTTTATTTCTCCTTAACATACTTAGGGTTACAAGTCATTTTCATAGAATTTCATAGAATTTCTAAGTTGGAAAAGACCTTAGAGATCATCCAGTCCAACCATCCCTAATCCCCCATTAAACCATGTCCCTAAGTAGTTCATCCACCCTTTTCTTAAACACATCCAGGGATGGGGACTCAACCACCTCCCTGGGCAGCCTATTCCAGTGGCTGACAACTCTTTCAGAGAAGAAATTCTTTCTAACATCCAACCTGAACCTCCCCTGACTAAGCTTATACCCATTTCCTCTTGTTCTATCACCCAACACTAATGTAAAGAGCCCTTCCCCTACCTCCCCACCATCCCTTCTCAAGTATTTGTAGGCCATAATCAGGTCTCCCCTCAGCCTCCTCTTCTCCAGGCTAAACAGCCCCAACTCCCTCAGCCGCTCCCCATAAGTTTTATTTTCCAGCCCCTTGACCAGTTTAGTCGCCGTTCTTTGGACCCGCTCCAGGAGATCAATATCTCTCTTAAAGCGAACGGCCCAAAACTGGACACAATATTCCAGGTGCGGCCTCACCAGTGCCAAGTACAGGGGCAGGATCACTTCCCTGTTCCTGCTGGTTACACTATTCTTGATACACGCCAGTATCCCATTGGCCTTTTTGGCCACCTGGGCACACTGCTGGCTCATATCAAGCCGGTAGTCAACCAACACCCCCAGGTCCTTCTCCGCCAGGCAGCTCTCCAGCCACTCTTCCCCGAGCCTGTAGCGATGCTTGGGGTTTTTATACCCCAAGTGAAGGACTCTGCACTTGGCCCTATTAAAGCTCATGCCATTGGCCTCAGCCCAACGATCCAGTCTGTTCAAATCCCTCTGAAGGGCCTCCCTACCCTCAAGCAGATCGACACAGCCTCCCAGCTTGGTGTCGTCCGCAAATTCACTGAGGGTACATTCAATCCCCTCATCCAGGTCATTGATAAAGATGTTAAACAGAACTGGACCCAGCACTGAGCCCTGGGGAACCCCACTGGTGACCGGCCTCCAGCTGGATTTAGCCCCATTTACCACCACTCTTTGGGCCCGGCCATCCAGCCAGTTTTTAACCCAAAGGAGGGTGTGCCTATCCAGGCCAGCAGTTACCAGTTTTGCAACCAGAACACTATGAGAGACTGTATCAAAGGCTTTTCTAAGGTCAAGGAAAACTACATCCACAGCCCTTCCCTCGTCAACCAGGCAGGTCACCCTGTCATAGAAGGTGATCAGGTTTGATTGGCAAGACCTGCCTTTCATAAACCCATGTTGACTGGGCCTGATCACCCGGTTAACCTGTATGTGCTCATTAACAGCACTCAAGATAACCTGTTCCATGACTTTGCCCGTCACCGAGGTCAGACTGACAGGCCTGTAGTTCCCCGGATCCTCCTTCTGCCCTTTTTTGTAAATGGGGGTAACATCCGCCAGCCTCCAGTCCAGCAGAACTTCCCCAGTGAGCCAAGACTGCCCAAAGATAATGGACAGGGGTTTGGCAATGACATCCGCCAGCTCTCTCAGGACTCTCGGGTGGATACCATCAGGCCCCATAGACTTGTGGGCATCCAGCTGGTGAAGCAGATCCTCGACCCGTTCCTCTTGGATCACAGGAGCATCGATCTGCTCTCCCTCCCTGCCCTCAGACACCATAGGCCAGCTCACCTGGGAACTACTAACCTTATTATTAAAGACTGAGGCAAAGAAGGCATTAAGGACCTCAGCCTTGTCCTCATCCCTAGTGACTAACGTACCCCCTGTGTCCAGTAGGGGCTGGAGGTAATCTTTAGCCCTCCTTTTGTTATTAATGTATTTATAGAAGGACTTTTTGTTGTCCTTTACGAAGCAGGGTAGTCTAAGTTCCAATTGGGCTTTTGCCCCCCTGATTATCTGCCTACATGCTCTAACTTCCTCCCTGTATTGATTCCTGGATGCCTGCCCATTCTTCCAAGACTTATAGACTTCCCTTTTTCTTTTGAGATGTTCCCAAATGTCATCCAAGCTGGTTTTCTACCCCGGCGACTCGATTTCCAGCACACAGGGACAGCACGCTCTTATGCCTCCAGAATTTCCTTTTTGAGGAGTAACCAGCCCTCCTGCGCTCCTTTACCCTTGAGAACTGTCTCCCACTGTACTCTATCAACCAGACTTCTAAACAGTCCAAAGTCTGCTCTCCCAAAGTCCAGCTTGGCCATTTTAGTGCTCCCCCTCCTAACTTCCCCTAGAATAGAGAATTCTATTATCTCATGGTCACTATGCCCCAGGTGTCCTCCAACCATCACATCTCCCACAAGACCTTCTCCGTTCACAAACAGCAGGTCTAGGGGAGCACCTTCTCTAGTCGGTTCACTGACCAGTTGCGATAGGAAGTTGTCCTCCACACACTGCAGGAATCGCCTAGAATGTTTTCTAACTGCCGTGTTATACTTCCAGCAGACAGCAGGTAGGTTAAAGTCACCCACAAGGACAAGGGCTAGTGAGCGCGAGACTTCCCCCAGTTGTTTAAAAAATAGTTCCTCAGCCTCACCGTCCTGACAGGGTGGCCTGTAGCAGATTCCCGCTACAATATCCACCTTCATAGACTCCCCTTTGATTTTTACCCACAGACACTCCACCAAGTCATCCCCAACACTAAACTCTAAGCATTCCAGATCTTCCCTTACATAAAGGGCAAACCCGCCACCTCTCCTACCTCTCCTATCCCTCCTGAAGAGCTTGTAGCCATCCATGGTAGCACTCCAATCACACAAGTCATCCCACCGTGTTTCTGTGATGGCAACTATGTCATAGCTTCCCCGGTTAACAAGGGCTTCCAGTTCCTCTTGTTTATTGCCCATGCTGCGTGCGTTCGTATAGAAGCAGTTAAGTTGGGCTCTCAACCCCATCGCACCCCTAGGGGGAGTAGCTTTAATTCCTAAGCCGTTATTTATGGGATTTTCTTTTACCTCAGTGCAACTTGTGTGTTCCCTCTTGCTACACACACCACCCCCTACTTTCACTGAGGCAGCAGGCCGAAGGTACCTGCCTACACTCCTCTCGTCAGACACTGGAGGGCCGTCTTCGGCTGTTATTCCTCCAAGTCTGGCAATGCCCCCCACCCCCTTCACATCTAGTTTAAAGCCCTATTGACAATCCCAGCTAGTTCTGCAGCAAGTAGCCTTTTCTCCCATGGAGACAAATCCGCCCCATCCCTGGACAGAAGGCCTGGCCTTGAGAAGGTCAGCCCATGATTAAAGAACCCTAGATTTTGTTCCTCACACCACTTTTGTAGGCAAATAGTTAAATCCTCACTCTTCGTTTTCCCTCTCATGTCGTGTCCCGAAGTCGGTATGATAGAGGAGAATATCACTTGGGCCCCTGATCCCTTCACCATTCTTCCCAAAACCCTGAGGTCCCTCTTAATTGCCCGAATGTTTCTTTTCCTAGAGTCATAATTTCCTACTTGGAAAATAAGAAGGGGATAGTAATCCGTGGGCCTGACTATAGACGGGAGTTTTTTTATCACATCCCTAATTGTTGCCCCAGGAAGGGTGCAGACCTCCCTCTATTCTCTTTCAATTTCAGGTTTTTCTCTACTACTGCTGCTCCGAGAACAAGTTTATCCCCTGTGCTGCCCAGAAGCAGAGCACGTGTTTTCAGCAGCAGCACATATAAATCCAGTGCAGCCCAGCAGCATGCACGTTGTCTGACAGGACTAAAGTGCCCGTTAGTATTATTAAGATCCAGTAGACTACACTTATGAAAGAAAAAGAAAAAAAGTCTGGAACACCAAGTACTTAACACCCTAAATAGAACAAAAGCAAGAAAAGTCATAATTAGTAACTGCTAGTTGATGAGGATTCTTATATTCAAAAACCTGTTTGGAGTAGAAAAACCTATGGACAAAACAAAGTAATTATGTTTTTGTTCAATTTCTTACTTGATTCATAGAAACCCAATTTTAAGGAGTTTGACTCTCATTAAAATTAAAATGGCAATAAAGACAATTACACAATCCTGAGAATTAAAGTCAAAACTCTCATCTATTTCACTAGTGCACGAAAAGATATTTTTCAAGAATAACGATGTCAGTGAGGTTCAAAAAGAAAAAAAAAACACAAAAAAAAACCCCACCACACCAAAACAACATAAAACACCACAACCTCAAAACACTACAAATCATTTTACTTTACTATAGGTTTATTTATTTATTTATTTTCCCCCCCACAAAAAATTCTGTAATTGGTCAGGAAGCAACAAATCCTATTTTAAAAAAGGAAAGACTTGTGCATCATTAGGACCACAGTAGCTGTAAAGTTTTCAAAGCTCTTAGAATCCTCTACTAAAAGGCACAGAAGATTACTAGCTTATGCACATATATAATTTCCACTGAGGGAAAAATAAAGCCTTGCTGAGTCAGACACCTGTTGAACTATTGGAAATGCACTGGTTCCCTTACACACTATTAAAGTAATTTAAAAAACAGAATTGTTTTCACGTCTGTGAAAGTAGTTAGATTTACATAATTAACAATGTAATGAAAAAATATTCAGGTATCACAAGAGTTCTTGCAACAAGAATGTTTTTTGTCTACTCTAGAAACGAACATTCAGTTTCTCTTCCCTGACAATAAGAACTTCCACACCGCTCAGGATAACTAAATCAGTCACCTTGTCTCCAGAGCAATCTTTCAGTGTTTAAGGAAAAACAAAGCAAAACAAGCTAGTTCTCCTAGCGCACCTTTCTGGTTTCCTGCAAAGTAATAGGTTAGAGGATATCTGAGCCAGAAATTACATCCAGATCACCACAGTTAATATTCCTGGAGCTTCATCTTCCAAATGTGGCACATATTTCTTAACCCATTCAATTCTTCTGGGTCCTACATCTCTCTACAGTAATAAGTTTTAGAATTTAGTTATATAACTTAGGGAAAAGTATGTTGTTAGACTGCTGGTCTAAAATTAATATATTTCATTAGACGATGCCTTGGTTCTTGTGTATGAAGAGAAACTGTGGAAGAGACGCTCTTCTCACACTACTGATCATTTCCAAATGTTTATCACCTTCTTTCTGTCTCTCGTGCTAGTTCATAACTCCGACTATTTAGTTTCTATCTCCTTTCCAAATCTACTTGGAGGTGGCGTGGATCAGAAATGCGTAACATTTGTGAGGTAAGTTATGCTAGTATATAAATTCATTGTGCCTATTTTCCATTTCATTCTCAGATTCTCAGTAATTTGTATTTATATAAATATATTGCCACTAACAAACAGCAGACTATCTGCTTGTGTAAATTAAAATAAAATCCACAGAGAAGTGCTTCTTCCCTAACGCTTATATTAATTTGGCAGTCAGGGAAATTAAGAGGCTAATAGTTCACTTATTTATCAACTACTGTTCTTTAGCACCTGAAACTCTGTTTATACTGTAGGTCTAAATACTTGTAGCGAGCCTGGATCATCCAATCCTTCATAAAAGAAACACTGGATGGTTTTCTCCCTGCCTGCTCACCAATGGATGCACAGCCAGAATACAAATTTGACAAGAA
Source organism: Tauraco erythrolophus (assembly GCF_009769465.1). Taxonomy (NCBI): domain Eukaryota; kingdom Metazoa; phylum Chordata; class Aves; order Musophagiformes; family Musophagidae; genus Tauraco; species Tauraco erythrolophus. The sequence goes on from NC_141465.1 coordinate 111,549,026, forward strand.
ACACAGGACATTCTGCTAAGTATGCTTCTCCTGCAGACAGATCAAGATGACAGAACTGAAGGAACTAGACATTCAAGGCCAAAAGTGAAATTAAACTATAAGAGAAAAAATATCAGTAAGAACTGAATCTTCACAACCTGGGGGGAAAAAATAAAAGGCAAACGCTAACAAATAATTTCTTCTGTTAGGAGTCACTCATACAGAAAGTTATAAATGTCTTCTTCTGTTCAATATCATAAAACGCACCATACTGACTAAAGTTTATCAGCCCAATTCCCAAAGTACAGACAGGTTACTGGGAGAAGGAGAGAAGCAATTCTTGTGTTTTGAGGTTTCATTGGTTTTTTGCTCATTTAGCAGTAGTTCTAACTGACTTAAACCTACTTCTTAAGAAAACAAACCGCAAATTAAGCTCTTCCAGATGTTAGAATACTTAAGGTTCTTCTCCCACATCTGTTCCCTCCTGTTTCACAGGGCAAATCCAAGTTGCAGGCATTCTTTCCGTACAATCCTAACAGGTCTGCCTTTTTGTGAGAGTACACGGATAGATAAAAAACTGTAGTAACATAATTATCTCCCAAATCTCTCCAACCTTTCTGTAGAGTTAGGCCAAATAAAGAGGTTAAGAAATTCAGGAGATAGAAACACGTAGTATAATCAAAGACTTTCATTACGATACAGGCTAAAATAATGAGAATAAAGTGCATTTTATAATTGTCTCAAAGAGCACAAGTGCATTAAAGGAATGTATTCTGACGCATCCATGATATTTCCAAAATCACTACCCTCTTTTTATGTTTTCCAATATTTTCAGTATTATATTTTTATACTATATTAGTAATATTATAATGCATTGCACATTATATAATGTGTTATATATTAACATAATATATTAATATATTATGTTAATATATTACTATTTTTAGTAGTACACCCCATCCCTGGAAGCGTTCAAGGCCAGGTTGGATGAGCAACCTGATCTAGGGGAAGGTGTCCCTGTCCATGGCAGAGGGGTGGAACTACACGATCTTTTTAAGGCCCCTTCCAACCCAAACCATTCCGTGATTCATTCTATGATTCCTTCTCTAGAAAGTAGTGACTTGCTGTAGGTGCTGAAATAAAGCTTAAGTAGTATTTTAAATTGAGGTAGCTTACTCCCATTTGTGATTTCTTAACTCATTAAAATCGTTCTGGACAAGTCACTTCAAGAAAGTTGAAGAACAGAAGGCATAATAGCCAACAACTTCCTCCTCTGAGCATAATAAAGGTAAAGTCCGAAAGAAAAACATCCTTTCAGATAGAAAGGCTCATTCAACGCTGTATACAAGAAAGTTCAATCTGCAAACAGTTGTTACTGGCTTACTAACCTTTAGCCTTCTCACCATCTCTTCTTTAGATATTTTATCAGAGATTTCTTTGACTCCTGGAGGATATGTGATTTTTCCATCGTTGGCTCTCGTCTTTGAATGAGCCATGACTTCACAATTTTAAAACTGTGGAAAGAAATTAAGAAGTCAGTGTTGTTTAGCTAGTTTATGTTTACCTTACCTGTCCCACTTCTACAAACAAAATTCAACTACAAACATACAGACAAAACCCATACAAACAAATGATAAAACTGGACAAAATATTTTTATTGCTTTCAGTAATTTATATTGTGGCAGACAGCAATGGATTTGATATTCAGGGAGATTGTGCTATGCTACCAGGAAACTTTCACAACATACACAACAGAAAAGCTAAAACCCCTCATTCCTGAATGTATTCAATCTTAGAGACTCAACAAGAATCTTCTTATCTCGTTGTACGAACTGTTACCACCATTTGATAATAATAAATCCTAGCTGGTCTGGATTTTTAGATTCTCTGAGAACAGACATCTGAAGTGGACTCTGTGTTTTCCAAATTATTAAGGAGAGCACAATTTCCCCAGAAGTCTAAACAGCAGTGCTGTTGAAGTGTTATGCATCACTAATTTTAAGTTGCCAATACTGCCAAAATGAGTAGCAGATAGAGAATGAAGCAGGGACAGGAACAGAGCATTTAAACATTTGAAACACTTCCTCACAGTCACTACTTTCCTGAACTGCGAATTCCATCTTCCTACTGACCTCTCATACAAGGGGAATCTACATACACTTCAAACTTCTCGGAACTATAACATCAGAAATAAAAATCAAGTAAAATCCACAAGAAGAGATGGGCTAGAAACATACTCCATAACAGGATGGCGTAACCTGTCATAACTGAGACTTACTGGCCCAAGCCAAGGTCATTCTACACTGAATTAGAACTGGAACATGAAATACACTCACCTACCCACCTCCAAAAAATATCCCAACATGTTTTATGTTCTTCAGTCCATACATCACAGTAACAACCTAAGTTACAGATTTTTGCTTCATCTTTGCTAATCTTTTACAAAACAAAAAATTAACGTTGACATTTAAATAATTTTTGTAAAGAATACATGTAGCACAACACATCTTTATTTCAGGAAATGAGGAAAATGAGTAGAATGAACACGATCGGATATAATTCAACAGGCACGATATGCAATGTAGTTCAATAGCTACACAAAAGCCAACACAGTTTGTCGCCATCTCTGTACCACCTACACATGCACGGCAGCTGAACCGAGGGCTACGTACCTGCACTTGTAGTACAAACAGATAATGAGAAAACTGAGATGAAAAAAAACTCATTGAAGTAACTTTTTCTAATACTCCCAGGAAAATATGATGCCACTTTTATCTCCATTATATTTCTTAATGCACCATCATGACAGGAGGTCTGGGACCCCTAAAAAAAGGCACAGAAGATGTAACCAAGTTCACTCTTCTTGCAGTTTGACACAGATCTTCCGTTTTACCTTTCAGACGCAATGTTACATATCACAGATAAAATTCATTTTAACAGCTCATCACAGCAGAAGAGTGTCTTGCACCCCTCAATTCGAAATGTATAAAAGCATTGGATGCTTTGCTGGACCAGACAAATTGAGCAATTTAGAAAAACATGCCTAATTGGTTTCAAAACACAGGTGACAAGTATCAAAGCTAATTGAAGGGAAAGAACAGGAACTAAGGGAACCCCCCCCCTCCCCCCTTCCAGTGGTGAATAGCTGTCAGATCAGACCAACTGCAGTGGAAGCTTCATTAGAATATGGTGATATAGTCCCATCTGGAGCACATTATGAAATAATTCAAAGACTGAAACTCACATATCATGGTCAAGTGGAACTGTCCAGCTGGTACGTCCAAATGATACGCCACCAAGTTTTTAAGCTTGAGTGGCATCCAAGGTCTCGGTTTGAAACTGAACATCTGTATTATGTTTATGTGGCAAAGTTTTGGTAGTAGGAGAGGCTGCAGGGATGGCCTCTATGGGAAGATACATGGGGCTGCCACCATGGTAGACAGATCCAGTTCCAGCCAGCTCCAAAATGGACTCACTCCTGGCCAAAGCTAAGCCCGTCAGGCACCTCTGTGATAACATATTTCAGAAATGGTAAAAAATGCTGCACAGCAGCTACAAAAGAGAGAGACAAGTGAGAAAAAGGTGAGAGAAATGACCCTGTAGGCATCAAGGTCAGTGGAGGGGGAGGAGGTGCTACAGGCACTGGAGCAGATTCTCCTGCAGCCCATAGAGAAGACAATGGTGACGCAGATTGTCCTCCTGCAGTCCATGAAGGACCATGTTGCAGCAGATATCCACACTGCAGCCCTGTGGAGAGGAGTCCATGCTGGAGCAGGCTCCTGGCAGGACCTGGGACTGAATAGGGGACCCACACCAGAACAGTCGGTTCCTGAAGGACTGTACTTCATAAGAAGGGCCCATGCTGGAGCAGTTCTTGAAGAACTGCAGCCCATTGGAAGCACTCGCACTGGAGAAGTTTGTGAAGGACTGCATCCCTTGGTTAGGACCCATGTTGAAGCAGGGGAAAAAACGCATGAGGAAGGAACAGGAGAGATAAGAGTTACGAACTGCCCACAACCCCTCTTCCTTATCTCCCCTGCACTGCTTGACAGGGAAGGGGGAGGGTCAATGTGATAGTTTGATGTGGGGGGGGGTGTTCTGGTGGCAGGGGAGGGGATTTGCTCCCTGTGCCACCAGATCTGAGTCCCATCCCCCCCGGGGGAGGTTGAGCCAAATTGGCGCCTCTGCGAATTGCCCTATGTAAGTTGAGACAAAGGGGCTGGAAAGGGCTCTTTGCTCAGGAGCAAGGAGAGAGCAGGAGGGCGCTGCCCTCGCTCCCGGCTCCCGGCCGGGCGGCTGCCTGGGCCCGGGCCGGCGCCATGTGCTCAAGATGGCGCCGGGGAGCCGCATGGGGGACTCGGTAAGCGCCCCGCTCCCGGGGTGCCTGCCGGGCCGAGCTCCCCCAGAGAGGATTAATATCTAAGAGAAAACAACCACAACGACCGGGTCAGCCAAGATGGAGCAGGAGGAGGTGTACTGGAGCTGAGGTTTCCCTTGCAATCGGTGTGAAGATGGCAGGCGGCCCCCCTGCAGCCAGGGTGTACTCGGCGGAGCAGAAGCCCACTCGTGGCCCGTGGAGAAACCCACGTCGGAAAGGAGATGCCTGAGCCCAGGAGAGGTCGTGGAGCAGGGGATGCGCGACCAGGTACTGTTAACAATGGGGCATGGAATGCACGACGAGGTCGTGGAGGCATCTGGAATCCGTGGGACGGCCGACACGAGTGGCAGCAGCTCCCTAAGAGGCCGAGACTGGTAAAGCCCAAACTGGTGCGATCCATGGGGAGGATTGCAATCCTGCGGGCAGGACTCATACTGGAAAAGTTTGGGGACTTTTTCTTCGTGAGTAGGGGATCCACCGAAGCAAGGGGAAAATGGTGTAAAGACTCCTCCTCCTTTAAGAAAGGCGCGGCAGTTAACAGCATGGATGAACTGACCTGCACTTCACCATTCCCTGTCCCCCTATGCCGCCGGGGGGGAGGTAGAGCCAGGAAGGAAAGAAAATAGGGGGTGGGGAGGTTGTTGTTTTAAGATCTGGCCTTGTTTTCTCTTTCTCCTCTCAAGTAACCGGTTTCGTTCCCTTATGTTTCTTGTTAAGTAACTGTTAATAAATTGTTTTGTTTTATTAAGAAAGCCTGAGTCATGTTTTGCCCGGGACCATGGTTGGTGGGTGCTCCCTCTCGGTTCTTGTCTCGACCCTCAGTCCAAAAACCACGACAGTCAAAAAGTCAGAAATCAAGGAATGAGGTTGAGCCTGGAAAGAATGGGACTGGGGAGAAGCTGCCTTTAGTTTTGTCCTTGTTTCTCACCATCCTACTCTATTTTTAATTGGTAATAAATAAATCTTCCCCAAGCCAAGTCTGTTTTGCCCATGATGGTTACTGGTAAGCAATTTCCCCGTATTTATCTAACTCATGAGCTTTTTCATCTATTTTCTCCCCTGTTTTGTTATGGAGGGAGAGTGAAAAAGCAGCTGGGTGGGTGCCTAGCAGCCAGGCAAGGCTAACTCACCACAATATCCAACACTATATAGAAAGCGATCACTGTGAAGGTTTTTTCCTCCCCCAGGAAATAAGAGATTGCTCTTATAACTGAAAATTATCAAAACAAACCTTCTTTTTAGTCAAGAGGAACAGTCAGCAGTTTAAATTTTAAAAAACACTTTGACCGATTTGCCCTGTCCATCAAATTGACTCTGAAATAACAAATCCAGGATCTACACCACCACAGGGTATTAACACATTCTGGAGCGCTGCAATCTTCATCAGTTCAGAGTTGCATTTCCCCTGAAAGCTTGAGATTTGGGAAACCCATTACAGATTAGATGATTTGGATTTTTGGTAAGGACGCACTTACACAGGTGCTGGGCCAGAGGTTAAGTTTCATTTAAACCTCACTTTGCAACTATAGCAAAGACAAAGCTTGACAAGTCTACAGTTACATAGGGTACATAACTTATACCTCCCAGAAGCATAAAAAATACTAAATATGAATTAATTTTCTATAAAATTAAAAAATCTAATCTTAATACAACTAAAAATTAATTTTAAAAAGTTTCAATGAAATAGCCTATTGCTTAGACCATAAGGGACAAAAAATAAATAACCTTTAAAACTCCCTATGGAATAAAATTTTGTAGATCACTCCTGAATGTTTTCTTAAGGATTAGTGGTAAGCTTTACTGGAAAAAAAAAAATCATTTAGAAGAAACAGTAAAAAATAAAACCTATCATTCAACAAGAGAAAATTCAACGCTAAACTACCCATTTGTACAACACTCATCACTTCACCCATTACCTAAATAAAAATTAATTAGCTTGTTACATCCCACTGCCACAAGTTTCTGCTCTTCTGGACTGCCAGTACGGCTGTGCACACCTAGCTGGCAAAATAACCTGCGGGGTGGGGAGTGAGGGTGGTTTTAACCTCATTCTAGCCAAACGAAAGTCTCCATGACTTCACCCAGCAGTTACACCAGCTGTCTCAGTTAACTTCTGCCAGGGAAAAGGAAGACAGTGACAGCTAAAAACAGCAGCCTCGAGTCCAGCTGTATCTAGAACATGTTTGAGCACAAAAATCCATAAGCCAGCGAGGTGACACACAAGACTGAATTTCAAAACACTTGTTAAATTTGTTTTTAAAGATGTACTGTCTTCTTTTTAAATATACTGGAAGATAACAAGTATTTTGAGAAAAGGCAATTCTTTGAATGTTTCTTTGAGATTCAATAAGAGACTCAGCTGACAAATTTATTTTAAAAAAATTTTTAACAACTGAAACTTTGTAAGTTCTCCGCACTGTTTTCAGCAATCCAGTATTATTCCGTATAGGCAGCCAGAAGGCAAAGAAGAAGGAAAAAGCTCACATGGATACCTTTTTCAAGGTAAGAAAACACTTCGTACACTGAGATGTTTTGCAGCAGCCGGAATCTACGCTCATTAAGTAATCAGTAATATGTGCACTGTTTCTGCTGTTATACAAGACGAATATAAGACAAAATGTAAACTCTTTGTGCAATGATAAGAGGAAAATTAAAGCATGGAAATGGCAACAAAAGTGGAAGTTGTATTTATTGGACATTAAAATAGGATGCATTAAAGCCATCCACCTCCTGTTTACAAATGTTAAATGAAAGATCATATTTAATGTAAAATTATGATTATCAACCAGACCATAGATGGGGCACAATTCATTACTCTAAACAGAGTTAATTAATAACAAGTACCATTGCCAAAAATTGGTCAAACTCAAATAAATAAAATACAAATGAGAAGTCCTGCACATAATTAGCAGGACCTCATAGCTACCCAGTGCCAGCTAAGTGTACTGGCCATGATATTAAATATTTAAAGATTCAATATTCAGATAGTTTCTATACAGTATGTAATTCTTTATGCATAGTTTAGCTACACATCTCTACTTGCTCAATAGTACAAAACAGATTAGACACATGCAAATAAAACATGGATTGACATCTTGCATATTAAGTACCTATGTCATATATTTATAGGTCAATAAATATCATTACAGAATGATAAGTCAATGACCTAAAAGGAGGACTTAAAGCACATTCCATTTAATTGTATTTTGTTTGCATTGCCTATGGTGATTTAAAGAACTGTGCTAATCAGTAAACAAACTATGCCTTAATATACATGAAGTCATGGGTCAAAAGTACTTTTGCAGAGACCCATACATGTGTTCAAATCTTAATCCTTCAGACATTTTTATAGAAATATTTTCCAAGAGACGAAGCAAACTTTAGCAATCCAATTCTTCTATTCTTTGCAAGTCTGTCTCCTGTCTTACTATTGCCTCATTTAAAATTCAGAATCTAAACATGAAGATATAGAAGATCACCAGAAAAAGTGATTAACTTTGCAAACTTCACCGTTCTTACTTTTCAGAATTTGCAGTGAACTATTTAGTAGTTATATCTTGAGATCAGTATTTTTAAGTTACATATACAAAATTTAAGAAAGCTTATATAAATTTGACCTATACAAATACTTTTACTTTTACATCTATGTCTGCAAGATGTTTTACAATAAGGTGCTGGGAATAACACTTTCTTCACATTCACAGAGCTATAAGAAGCCTAAGTGAATTTAATTAATTGCTGGAATGGAAAAAACTTACAATGTGTAGAGATTTAAATGTATATGTTTACATACTGCATATTGCTCCAACAACATGAAACTATAGCCAAGAAAAAGGATTTGCAAGTTTTCATCGACCTGCTCTCCACAATCAAGCCTCAGTGACCAGTGGCCTCTCATCGTCACAGGCCATTCCATCAAAAATATAAAGACAGTTCAGAAGACCGAAGAACATTTTCCCTAATTCATCTCAGGAAACACTGTGAGAAAGGCAAATCTTTTTCATCTCGCAAACCACAACACCAAGTTCACTCCAAAGCTCTGTTCCTCCATCAACACGTCACTTGTCATTTCTTCTTATTATTATTTATGTGCAGTTTTTTTAATTTTTGTACCATCAGTAGGTAACATCCTCATATGAATAAACACAAAGCATCACAAATACTTTGAAAGCACTAACTTTGCATCAACAATATAGCATGTGTATTTCCACAATATACATGTGGAATTACGAGCCATAATTTCCACAAAAGACACAACAAGGTATTCTGAAGAGATTACTCAGCAACTTAAAGAAGTGGAAGAGGTGGGCATCTTTCTACTTCATCAGGATTATTAATAAAACACAATTTAATGATTCAAGCCACTTACAGAAAATGTTTACATCCTAGTAAATTCCTGCTGCGTATAGCTGATTGACAACAATTGATCAAGGTGAGAAGCGACTTAGGTGTTAAAGACTTTCATTATGTAAGTGCCACTAAATTAAATCTACTGCTAAGGAGTTATAACTGGGCTATAAAAAGGCACTCCAAGCTGAAACTTGGCAGTTAATTTTCTGCTGTTGAGTAAAATATAAAGTTTAGGGTGTTGGACCAAGTGCTGTTATTAAACAGTACTTTCACGGAAATAAACCCAGTTTAAAAAAAAAAGGATGAGAAACTACATAACAGAATTCACCACTAAGCCAATCAACAACCTAAGGAAAAACAAAATTGCCCCATTCTTGTGGGATCTCAGCTTTAATAGTTCCACCTAAGACTAAGTAAATGGACTGTAAGCATTACATTTGTTATTTCTTAGTTCTGTGTATAGCTGCAGGAAAATAAACGACAAGGAGATAAAAATTGGAAGACTATAGCAAAAGATTCTGACAGAGAAAGAAAAAGGCAAAAATATAACTTACCAAAGAAATACTGTTAAAGATTTACAAAAAAAGTCATTATTTGCTTATAAAGCAGGAAGGAGTGTAGGCTGACAAACTATGCTGTTAGTAAAAGAGACAACAACTGCAACATATTTGTCAGTTAGGCAAATACTAGGGAAAACGTTTCATCTCATTGCTTGTTAGGTGGGCATATTACACAAGCATACTATATAAAAGCTTAAAAAAAGGCATGTGCATAACAAGCAGACTATGACCAGTCCTCAGAGTGTTCAACACTGAATGTAAGAATATGTGAAACAACAAAAATGGTAACACTGCAAAAAAAGTAGAATAAGTCATACAAATTGGCTTGAACTTAAATTTGGTTAGGCCAGAGCATGACAGTTTTCACCTAATACACTTTCTAACCATTTCTAGTCCTGCAGTAAGTAATTTATTTTGCCCTAAAAAAAACCCAATTCCTTAAAGAAACGGAACAAGAATGCATAGAAGGAGCTGCAAATAGGAAGGATGTCATTATTCTCACAAAATCAGAAATGTAGTGTTGGATGTACAGAAATTTGTGAAAAGATAACACTTTTCCAGTCAGGAGGAGAAGGAGGGAGAAAGGCAGGTGCAGAGAAGAGAGGTAAATTTCATTAAGTCTGAGAAAAAGCCATTAAGTTTTTGACAATGACCTTTTCACCTTAACCTTCAAAGGATGAAATCTTCTCATGAAGTTTTTGACAATGACCTTTTCACCTTAACCTTCAAAGGATGAAATCTTCTCATGTACTAAAGGTCACCATCAAAAACTATAAAGTTTAGCTACGTTAGAGGGGCTGCTAACACTTCTTAAGTTTTCTTGATAGCTTCCATTAAATAAATAATAATTAAAAAAAAAAATCAGTGACTTAGCTTTGAAAAACTTGGAATATTATACGATACAGTCTATGTAAAGTATCTTCAGTTGAGCATTAATGGCTCGATCATGTCCAAGATTAAATCCAAGATGAAGTAAACCAAACTCAATGTATCACCAATCTGACAGAACTGTCTACAAAGATGCTAGTTTCCCTTTCCTCTAGAATACACATATCAATTTAGGAAAAGAGTGCTCTTCAGTATAAGAGTATTATAGCGCATTCTTTGCCCCCAAGAAAACTTGTCCAAAGCTTCTGAAAAGCCGCATGGTATACATTCTCTACAGACTCTTGATTTTAATAATAAAGCCTACAAAAAAACGTCTTTATTGATTATCTATGTATGTCCATGCCTTCACGTCTACACTTCAGGATGATTTCAACAGAGTTTAGGAAAGAATGAAGTCAAAAAAATACCTACAGCCTACAATAAGGGCATGGCCTAAGCAAGACTAAAATTAAAGTGCATATACTGACCTAACTCAAGAGATTAGACTTCTCTCCCATCCTTCTTGCTAATGTTATAACTGCAATAAAACAAAAAAGTGAACTCATAAAGAAGACTCAAACTAATCAGTACTAAACTGAAACACAAGAGTTTTGTGTGAAGGCGCACTTCTTTGAAATAACACTGACGAAATTTTAGAACAAAGCGCGGTAATTTAATTATTACAAACAACACTCAGGGAGAATCATGCAAGACTGCAAAGCTCACACGAGTCCATTAAGCCCACCACTGCTGAATGAAGACTCGTTTCATCCATTACCTCACCCTGACATATTCACCTGGCTTTTTTAGGGGATGCCTTTAAGATACCCTGCCTTTCTGGTGCTGGTGACAATCTGACATACTGGTGCACAAAATACATTTTTCAAGGGACGCACTTACAATCCTGCTTATACCTCCAGAAAAACAGAGAGCGTAACTCAGTGAACTACCAGTATCTGTTGAGACCATAAGCACAGATGTTCTGGACATCTTTCGGCATTTCAAATAGCGAACCAATAGCACACGGATCAACCACAGGGTAATTTTGTTTCCGTCCCACCACACGAAACTACCACACACACCAACATAACCTATATGCTTTTCAGAAAGGTAAGAAGTGTTAAGAACATTCTATCTGTATGTTTGAGCTACACAATACTGAGGAGAAGGAGTGAAATTTGTCCATATGATTAAAGAAACATCAAACCTCAACACCCCAGTCAGTTTCTACAATTTTCTTAATTCTGTCTCAACTCCTGTGAGGAGCAGGGAGTTGGACTCGATGATCCTTACGAGTCTGTTTCAGCTTGAGATATTCTATGATTCCATTACTGCATCTGGGAATATTGCTCTCAGAAGGAAACTCAGAACTAAAAAAAAAATAATAATAATCTCTTCTGTCAAGAAAGCCACATGCACATACTTGGATGACCAAAACTGCCCTTTATGTCACACTTAGTCAGGATATAGGTTGTTTTCCAGCCTATATACACATGACAAAACTTAAGTTTCACAAACAACATCACATAAGTATGTAATCCCACAGGATAGAATTTTACCAATATTCTGAGATAATGAATGTTTATATTAAATTGACACAAGCAGTGCATAAATAAAGTCTCTGTTTTGAAAGGCGCAAGTTCAAAGCAGAAGTGACTTGGAAATGTATACAATTCCAACACAGAGGTCACAGGCAATGCCGATGCCAAAGGAACAAAACTGAGTTTCAAGTCATTTGTCCTCTTGATTGGGGTGCAAGGGAAGTTTTTATACTACTAAGTGAATTCAAAGAACCAGTTAGTAAAAGTTGTAAGTAGAGTCCTTAAGTAGAGTGCTCTGTTGTAATCAGAGTCCTCAAGACAGGATTGTTGCATCACAAAGACTGGGAAATACAGAAATAAAGACAGAATTGGAGCCAAACTGAGATGACCATTGTAAACAAACTAAAAAAAGAAACTGCACTTCAATAGCTAAAAACAAGAAAAAAAAAAGTACTGTTGCAGAGTAATGATTGGGTATGAAGACGACATTGAAATACCCTAACAAGTCAGCTTAATACACATTTTCAAAGAAATATCAGGTAAAATTTCAGTCCTGTGGCAATCGGTAACAGGCATATTCAACCAGAAGTTACTGTATCTACACTTTAGAACTTCACAAATCACTTTTCAAATCAAAGCAACTTCACAGACACCAGCTGAGAATTCATGAACCAGTGTGGTATTCAAAGCTTTTTAAAGGCATTTAAAAATTAATGTGTAGTACACTTTAATTTTAAAAATTTAAGTTAACTTTTAAAATTAAGATGTAGTACAAGAAAATAAAGGCAGCGCTGTCCCTAATAATGTGGAGCAAAAAAGTAATACTGCCACTACAGCTGCACTAGTTTGATACCAGTAATATTTGAAGAGTTTAGGAAAAATCTGCATGCTAAAGTAAGAATTTTAAATACAGGTATAAGCGTAAGTTCTAAAGTTTTCCTATTGCCCTGGGACAATTTATGTTTGATCAGTCCGGTCAAAACAATTTGCACTTTCCTTGCAAATCAGTTATTACGTAAGCGTTAAATTGGAAATCATAGATGGATGTATACAGAGATGGATCAGATTGCCATTCAGTAAAACTCTGAAGGAAAAGATTAGAGAAACAGAAACATTGGTAAGTATGAAGACTGTGTTTGAACCCCAAACAAGAATACATGCCACAAGTCTGAAAGAAAATCAACTGTAAAGAGAAAAAACGCGGGGCTGAAGGGGGGATCCTGTGCCTAAGTCCAGGCACAGAAAAATCACGGCAAGACTATACACTGATGCTACACATTAATTCTAGGCAAGGTACTTCAAAAAACAAACAAAACCCCACAAAACCAAAACCTTAACATCTAACACAGATTTTAAGGTACTGGCAAGAACTTCCTTGGAATACTATGTACAACTACCAGCACCAATCATCAAGATCATTTAAACTGGAAAAAGCACACAAAGTCTACTACATCAGGAGAGCACATCTACAGAGGCAGCAAGAAGAGAAAGTCAGAAGGGTAAGCGGAAGAGAGGCAGAAATCACTGCAAATACCTGAAATACTGCAAGATCCCACCCAAAGAAAACAAACCACCAGAAGACAAAAGCTCAAAGATAAATAGCTCAGACAACGAAGAACAACTGATAACTACAGGAAAACTTCTAGTTTTTAAGTTAAAGTTTTGGAACAACTGTCTGGACGATAACTGAAGCAAAATTATCAAAACAGAATATGGCAGAACTCAATCAGTATGCAAAGGAGACTAGTATCTTGCTGTATAGCTACATAGTTATTCGAAAAAGCAGACCTTTCACTCTACAAAACACTTCCTTTACCAATATCACCAGACACACTGACAGAAAGTTCTTAGACTGGTACTCTAAAACAAGAGAAGAGCTGACAACCCGTCTAACTACCAAAATTTCACAATATCACTAGTCTACAGCCATAATTTTGACTCAGTCCTCTTTTAGCAAGGAAGCTGCTTTAAGATTCAGCCAAGGCAAAATGATTCATGTCCTTCCAACAGTTGGAAAGGAATGGGGGGGATGGAGGCAGGAATTATTTTCCTTTAATTTGACTCTATTATCAGAACAGCGTAACAAATAAAAAACACACATGAAAACCTCAGATATCCTGCATTATATAATTTTAAAGGCTAACATCTGTAGTATTTATACATAAGGAGAGAAAAGAAGATAGGCAAGAGTGGCATGGAAGCCATGGGGAAAATAAGGGGAACAAGACACAAAGCAGAATACAACTACAACAGACAGATGTTAGGTACAAATCAAGTTTAATCACTGTTTTGCCCCCTGGGAGGAAACAACACTTGGTATTATTTCAGTATACCATTTATTTGGAAAAAAATGCCTTACTGAGCCTTACCAAAAAAACCCACCCAACAAACATTCATGGTAAGAATTAAAATCAACAAAAAAAAACCCACACCCACAAAATAAACAACCTAAGCATTAAGAACACCAGCATGCCACCACAGAAGAAAACCAACATTTTGTAAAATTTCACAGATGGACAAGCAGTACAAAGCTGCTTTAGTAACAAGTCAGAATTTGTATACATAAATGAGACTTTCTTCCACTCCTAACTTTGTACAGAATGTTAGAAAATACAACATTAAATGCCACACACGCTATTGCAAACGAGTCAATACAGAATTACTACAGATGAAACCAAACACACCAGTGGGATGGATTGAATGGTAAGACCTAAAAGAAAGCAAGGGTATTGCACTGCAAAGTCAGATGTTGGGCTAAGCAACAATGCATCCTGCCCTAATCAATATGAATTATACAAAAACATTTGTATTAGGACTGCATACAGAAATCCTAGTACCCAAATCCCATTCAGCTAGGCGTTTCACAAACAGAAGTTGTCTACCCAGATGGCTTGTATCAGCTCAGCCTTTTTCTACAGCTAACTAGAACATTTTTATTTGCTCTTCGCAAAATTCTGTGACAGAAAATCATAGACTGAGAAAATAATTATGTCCCTGAAGACGCAGGAAGAACCCATAACTGTGATTACAAAGCACAAATCCAATGACGACTTACTACAACCAGGTGAACTAAGTGCTTTAGTGGTAGGTTTTTAAGACCATAGGACCAGAAGAGACTTCAAGTGAGAGTCTACTCGTCTGCTAGCATACATGAACCTACCAGTAAGATCACTTAAAAAAAAAAAAGTTGAAGCCAAAGACTCTTTTGATGTTTCAGTCTACAAAATCTTAACCTTTGACATCTATCTCTATGCTTGACCAACATGTAAGCTCTCTTTGCCAATAAACTATTCATTCCTGTAACTTCTTCTAATACAGTTATTCATCTCTCATAACTTATTTAGCCCTGTGGGGTTCGTTCACACAGAATAGTTGAGCTTGGAAAATACCTGTGGAGGTCACCTGGTCCAACCCCCTCGCTCAAGAAGGGTCGCCTTAAGCCAGTTGCTGACGACTGCAACCAGATGGCTTTTGAGCATCTCCAAGGATGGAGACTCTGCAACCTCCCAGGATAAATCGTGCCAGCGCTTGGTCACTATCACAGTGAAACGTGTTTCCTGATGCTCAGAGGGAACCTTCTGTGTTTCAGTTTGTGCCCATTGCCTCTGGTTCTGTACCTGCGCACCACTGAAGAGAGCCTGGCTCTATCTTCTTTGCACCCTCCTTTCCGAAATTTACATATACTGATACCTAAGTCAGGATTAAAATGTACAAACAGGAGTGTATGTACTATTACAGCTATGCCAACCTTCTAGACAGTAAGTTTTTTAACTCTTTGATTTGTTTTCCCATTTGAAATTAATGCTTAATATTTAATTACCCTTCAGTTGCAGCTCCCCACTCACACTAGGACATGAGGAAATGGAATGAGGCTGCATCAGGGGAAGTTCAGATCAGACATTACGAAAAGGTTCTTCACTGAGAGGGTGCTCGGTCACTGGAACAGGCTCCCCACAGAAGTGGTCACAGCACCAGGCCTGTCAGAGTTCAAGGAGCATCTGGACACTCTTAGTCATATGGCTTAGTTCTAGGTAGTCCTGAGAGGAGCAGGGAGTTGGACTTTTTGATCCTTACCAGTCCCTTCCAACTTGAGATATTCTATGATTCTGCGACATATCTACTGCACAGTGATAGCCAAACTCTTTGCGCGTGTTACTGTGTGGGTTATGCTTTTGCTCAGGCTCAGATCTGTGCTGATGAGTAGTAAGGACACGCATCTCATTTTACTAGACTGGATCACTTCCTTACAACACCTCATTACTACCCTATCCCCCAAGAAAGACAAAAATCTAGCTAGAGAGAAATCAGCATTAACAACAACAACAAAAAAAATCAAACAACAAGGAAAAACCCTACACACCCCCCATTGGATTATGTTCCATAAATAGAAACAATTAGGACACAATTAACATCTATAGGAGATAACAGTAAAAATCTCAAGACAAACTAACATTCACTCATTGTTAAAAGGGTGGAGTTTGCAACTGAAAGGAGAAAGCATTAAAGTACTAACAAATAGGTATGTCTGCTTGCACTATGACTGTAAGCATACCATCAAGATACAATAGTTCAGAGAGTTTCCACCTATTACTGAAGTTGCAAGAACCATTCATGTGCACATTATATGTTGTTCTCTCCCAATTCCTCTCAAGTTAGAAGGCTAACATAGTCAAAACAGACTCACAAACCCCTCTGGTAAACCCTGTTGACAACTGAATCCATCATTAATCCACCTGTCTGCTCACAGCCAAATGCTGCTGCTTCTTTAGCAGAAAAAGCTGGAATTGTCCACACCTCAGCCAGGTTCTCAGCTCAACAGCAGTCTGTCTTAATTAAGTCTTTAAGACAAAAAGCTCAGTTTCACATGGAAACAGCAGAGGCATGGACACACTTACAGCTTTTTAGTTCCTGCAGTGGAGTTGGTAGAAGTTATCAGACAAACAAAATGGAAAGTTTAGAGGTTATGGGAAAGGTTTTCAACCAAGAAGCAAAGTTAACAGGGGCAGGAGAGACATGACAAAAACAAAAACCAAACTCACACAAAACCCCACAAACTCCATACAGCACAGTTTAGGAACCTCAGGGCTGGAAGCCTAAGAAGTGTTGAACAAGGTGAGAGGAAGTAGGATTTACTTGGACAATGAAGGATTGGAATTAGAAGCCTGAAGAGGTATGAGGACAAACTAGGCAGAGAAGTCAATAGAGAGAGAAGAGAAACCAGAGCAGAAAGTCAGCTGCGAGTGGTAGGAGGGGAACATACATCCAGCAGAACTCGGTCCTTTCTAGGGCCTGTAGTACGAGGCGCAATCATCATATGTCACACTGCTCCTCTACCAACAACAAGTATTTGCAAGAATCCACTGAAAAGCTCTCGTACCTCATAGAATTTCATAGAATTTTCATAGAATTTCTAGGTTGGAAGAGACCTTAGAGATCATCCAGTCCAACCATCCCTAATCCCCCATTAAACCATATCCCTAAGCAGTTCATCCACCTCATTCCACTTCATGCTGGTTAAAAAGAGAAAAAACTTATTGCTACTAACAGCCTTCCATCAATTTAATTAGTGGCAGCTACATGTAGCTAAAGGTTACAACCTAAAGACTCACCAAAGCACATCCATACAGTGAATTTGTGTATCAAGTTTGCTTAAAAGGGAGCAGTGAAAGTATGGAAATAGTTGCAAACCCAGTTATTAAGAGCTAGGAAATATCAGAATTAAGATTTCTTATACAATATTAAATAGAACACACACAAAGGAGCTAATTTACCTGATCCTTCGCTACCTTTTTCCATGCCATAGGACTCTTCTTTCTCATCGAAAGCAAAGCAGCTACTCATCTTGCAATTTAATGTGTGTCCCTTATTACACCCTATTTAAACCATGCTCTGAAGAGACTTAATTTCCTGCTGGGCTTCTGTATAAGACTCACCACTGTAATATGTTAACATGCCATAAAAACTAACTTGTTTTCACAACACTGTCACAAATTTTTTTCACAAAAATGGGTATTCTTCCCATTTTATAGATTAGTAGCCTCAGTTACAGACTGAAATTTAAGAACTATCCACTAATTTTGCCTGCACAGTTAGAGACATTTAGAGCATGGCTTTTCAAGTACACTGTATTATCCAGCACTGTGTCTGAAACTAAAGCTTCTGAAGAAGTCACGGTCTAAAACCTGTCTCCCAGGAAATCAATGCACTACTAATAAGCTCTTGTGGAAAGTTTGGTTTAAATAGACTTATCTGGGATCACAAGAAACTGACAGAAAGAAAGAAAGAATTCCAGTATTCTAAAGCGGCATTCAATCACTCAAATCACTTTGCTTTTCCTTCCCACAGTCTCCTGTCAATTCATTTCACATTTTCCAGCTTTTGGAAAATATGTCAGCCAACTTTGATACGCAGCTCTGATTTCTAAATACAGCAAGCTGAAAAAAATTACATATAAATCATAACTAAAGACTACCATAACATGTACTTACGAGGGCAGAAATTAATTAAAACTGCTTCTTATTTTTAAAAAGAAATCTTGATTCGAATACTGGTTTAAGGCATTTTCGTAAGTTATATAGAAGATTAAGGGGGCAATGACAAATTAAGAAATAAAAAGTTACTCTCAATGTGCTCATATATAATACTGTTTGAACAACCTGATGGAGGGCTTACTATAGGCAACATTTGTAACTTGGGGAAGACTTCAAAAATATTTTGAGTTCTCAAAGTAGGGATATACAAGTCATTAAAAATGAGCACAGAATAATTCTTTATGAAAATTGTGCATGCATGAAAATCTCTGTTCTTAATTCCCTCAGTTACAGAAATACTCCGAAGAACTAGACTGCATAATTTAAGCTGGGCAAATAGAAAATAAATGCATCTCCTACTTGCTATCTCTCTGAAAAGCTCCCTCACGAACGTTCTGAAAAGTTTACCATTGAGCTTATTTCTTCTTTCTTCCATTTCCAAAAACCAGGAAAGCAAAATGTTATAGCCTTATTCTGAGGAGTTCATGCTCTCAGAGGAAAAAAATCCAATGTAAACTTTATTATATACCATGAATTACATGTCCACAATTTGTCTCCCTTAGACCTTTGAAAAGCACAGGGTGGCACATGGAGTGTCCATAGACGTTGTCCCACATAAAGCTTTCACAAATTGATGGCACAAAAAGCTACAGTCTCCTCCATACACTTTGTTTCTATGTACAGGAAGTCATAGTGAACTACACACAATGCCTTACACTGAACTGTCAAGTACAAAATAATTATCAGGGACAGTACCACACCTAACGGTAAGCTGCCTAGCACCTCTGTACATTTTCCCCAAAAAAAATCTTTCAAATTTTAAGTAGGTAAATGCAGACAAAAAAAAAAACAAAAATCCCTAAATATAATAAAAAGTTTCCATGAGGTATCTTCTACTCGCTTCTCATAACTGACAACTCATCTCAATTCTTTTCTGTTAAGAACAGAAACTTAACATATCTAGTGCCCAAGAAAGATTTCCCAGAAATCTGATAACCTTCATTGAAACTCTACATCCAAGAAACAAAGCAGCACTAACAGAATTGAACAGTCAGACTCAAGGTAGCCCAAAGATTATATCCAGAAAGTTTTGGTGTAATTTTTTTTTTAAGACTTCCTCACCAGCAGTATGTTTGCAGTCAATGTGGATAACTTTTCTTTTTTTTTTTTTTTTAAAGTCTTTTTTTCTCCTCCTGTCCTTTCTACAACTTTCAGAATTCCGATTCTTGGTGTTGAATTGAGCTACAATGTGGATACACTGGGGATGTCTCAGAGAGAACCAGAGGCTGCTTTGACGGAAGTTGTGGACAACTAATGGGTATATTTACACAAAAGGTGGAAAGCCTTACTCAAGAGTTATTTTCTAACTGATTAAGTTTCAGCTAAATCTAGTCTTCTTTAAAAAAGCTACGAGATGCAGTTTAGGTGACTGTACAATGGGAGCAATTAAGACAATAACATTTTTGAATGCTAACTTCATGTCTTTTTTGGCCGTTAAAATGCGTGCAAGTGAAGCATCTCGTTTCGGCAGCAGAAGCATCCACCAGGATTTCTAATTAAGTCAGAAAAAGTACACACAGTTAGTATTGTCTGGAATCGATCTTTAAAGAACAGGGTCTAAATTAGAAAACCCCAGATGGGGTCCTGATCCCTGGTTATGGTACTACCAAATAAGTGGCGACAGACACAAGATGATTAGTACAAACATGCCCATCTGTTCCCAATGAGGTATGGCACTTCTTTATTATTATTTTTATTTCTTGAAGCATATTAATACAAAAGTTGTCATGAGCTGAAATAACAGAGCTGAAAGTCAGGCAGTATAAAACAAGTAGAATGATGCAGAATGTTTTTTCAGTGCTTAGGATGGGATATGAAAGAGTAAATTCCACAGATGGGGACAAAGTAACGGACGTCTTAATCCTCTGAACCTACTTCGAGGACTTCCTCACACTTTAGAAAAGTTGAAAAGCAGTATATGCAGAGACAGACAGTAATAACCTTTAAGAAGAGTGGAGGCGTTAACATTTGTGATTCTTAAAAACGAAGTTAAAATATTAGTTGTATTTCATGGAACCGCTTAAAGTTAGATGTGTTACAGTAAATATTTAAATTCATAGCATTTTCATTGTGGAATCCAAAGTGTTCCAAAGAGTCTTTGAAATAAACCACTAACTTGCTAAAATAAAGTTTCTTTACATTCATACACTACGCTTTTGATATATGTTACTTCAGTATCAGAACTAAGCAGGAAAAAATCAAGTTTTCTCCAAGACTGCACTCAACTGAAGATGTCACCACTGGAAAAGCAATAGGTATGTCAGTTACGTACATGCATAGTCTTAACTTTTAGATGTTCAACATCTGAAGGCAAGGAAAGACTTTAAAAAAAAAAAAAAGACATACATTTTGCAATTCTTTAAAAGCCTGCACATAATTCCTTCCAGGATCTGTCAGTGCTGTTCAAATAGTCCAGAGGCTCTACAAACCTGGTAAATCAACACAATACTTCACCACCAAGGATCGTCACGCTAACACAACCTTTTAAAAAAGTTTCCTTAGTTTTCCCTTAGCAGCTAGTTTCAAAGCTGCCTGAAAGCCTCCTATACTGTCTCAGTCTTTCCAAATAATATTTCAGGTTGCAGTATTGACATTTTATGCTAAGAGTAAAAACTGCATTACCATTACTGCAGAAACCATTACTGCTGAAACTTGTGAAAAGTAGTATGATATGTTATCTTACCGCTTGTTGGTTGCACACACCAGCACTACTTTTTGATTATAATAAAGGAACTTGTCTGAAGGTGAGGGGGAAAACTACATCATGAAAGAGGAAGGTATGTATTTGGGCTAAGTAATATTAAGGGAAATTTTTCACTGTTGTAGGTGTCCCACCCCAGGAAGTGTTCAAGGCCAGGTTGGATGAGGCTTTGGGCAACCTGGTGTAGCAGAGGGTTTCCCTGCCCATGGCAGAGGGGTTAGAACTAGATGATCTTTGAGATCCCTTCCAAACCAAACCATTCTGATTCTATTAAGAAAGGGATATTAGAATGAAGCTGGTAGAGAAAAATAATAAGTTGTAGTATTGTACTTTCCTCCATTTCCTACTTTGCATGTCTTTACTGTTCAGCTTCACATTTTCTTACTCATTGCTCCCATTAAAATTTTCCTTGTGCAACAAGTAGCCTTTATCATCCCTTCCAAACTCAGACTTAAAGAAAAAACACTTACTCCAAAAACTTTTAAACGAAAATCCCATACTAAAAGACTCCTACACATACCCATAAAACCTCTTACTCTTCTATATGAATATAAACTGTGTGACGGAAGAGACAAAGAGGGGAAAAAAAACACATAACCCGACAGCCTGGTGGAGAACAACATATCCCAAAAGAAAACGCATCTCTCGATCTACAGGAGGTAACAGAGCCTCCTGTTCTAGAGCCAAAACTGGATAATGCCTGAGGTCATGCCCATATTTCATTACTATGCTTTTCCAAACGCTAGCAATGACTGTTGGTTTTTATATTTTTAATTACAGCTTAATAATGACTTAGCTGACTTGCTCAATTTAAGTCTATAAGTAAGCTTGCTAGATACTGTCTAAACCCAATATTTATATGGCACACGAGGAAAAGAAAAGTAGTGTGCAAGTGTTATACACACATGATTTTCCATTTTAAACTTGATTTATTTAGCTGTTTCATCAAAAACTGACCCGCAGTTCATCCAGCCTGTACAGTAACTAGTAAAGGAAATGCAAGAGACACACAGGCAAATACTACTGTATAAGAACTATTAAAACAAACACACAAAACGCCATACAGACACACAACCACACCACGCACACCCCCACCTCACAGTAACAAAGTACGACCTTGCTTCAAACACAGACACGAGAAGCCATGCAAGTGCTGAAGTCCTCAACCACTTTCTCCAGTGGCGCACGCTTTCAAATGCGGGTGATGAACACCAAGCGTACACCCCGGCTAAACTGTCTGTACCTGACCGTCTGTCACGCTGTCTTCTTTCAGAGTGGTCTGAGCAGAGCACACGTTCAGCTGTTTCGTATCTTTCTGAAGGATCACTCGACACAGGCAAACATAATATTTAGAGCACATCTATATAACATGCGGGACATACCAAGCATTTCTATCATCTGAAAACTGAACAATTCCACTAGTTCGGAAGGGGAAAACCTGAAGGAATGCATGTCATCTTACCTCCTTCCCAAAATGCGATTGGACACCCGCTTTCAACTATAAAGTCACTTACATTTTCAACGCTCCTTCTATTCCATCCCCAGCAAAAAGAAATCAGCTACAGCCAAAGCATCTACCCAGCAAGCACAAAACAAAGACCGACACGAGAATACTTGAGCAGTTAAACGGGAAAACAGAACGCCTAACAAAATAATCGCAGCTCTCAGTAAGCAACCGTGCAGGAAGCAAACATAAAAGTCAGAATAAGGCTTGCACAACAGAATCCACCTCTGTAGGAGCTGGTCTGCTGCAGTTCAGTTTTCCAGGATTGTTCACTGTCATTAATTGTTGATTTCTTTTGAAGAACAGATAGTGATTTATTTGCCGCGGGATGAAGTTACAGACCTAGATTCCTGACCAGGGGCTCTCAACGTAAACAATGCATAACCTATAAATTAACCATTCTCCATCTGGCAATTCAGATGTAAAATTCATAGTTTTTCATCTACCAGGCGGCGGCAACCACCCCCCCTCTTCCTTCCCGAGCGCTTTCTAACAGAGCCTGATGCACGGGGGGGGGGCGGGGAAGGTGGGAAAAAAAAAAAGCCAGCATGAAAGAAACGGGCTCGCACAAGTAGAGACCCACCAAACCGAGGTCCTGGGCGGCCGCCACCTCCTCCCGGCTGAGGATAGCTGCGAAGCGCGGAGCGGAGAGACCGAGCCGGGCGCGGAAAGAGCGGGGCGGGGGGGGAGGGGAGGGGTGGGGTGGGGTGGGGGGTCCCCTCGCCAAGCCCGGGCAGCCGCGCGAGGCGGCGGGAGCTCCGGTGCAGCCCCGGCGGGGAGTAGGCCGGCTGCAAGGGGGCAGGGAGGGGACAGCCGAGGGAGCGGCGATCGCTCGCCACGGCGGGCGAGCAGCCCCGCCGCCACCCTCCCCCGCCGCGAGCAGCCACCGGCGCTAAGCGCGCGACACCGCCCGCCGGGCCACCTGGGGGGGGGCGGGGGTGGCCCCCGAGCACCCGCGCCGGGCGAGGGGCAGCGCGAGCCCCAGCCAAGGTCACCCCCTCGCGGGGCCCCGCCGCGCCCGGGCCGGGGGGGGCGGCAAATTTAATTTGTGACGCCGGCCACGGGAAAGGGGGGAGGGGAGCAGCCCCGCGACGGGGCGAGGGGGATGGGAAGGGGGGGCTCCGCCACGGGCCAAGGGGAGGTGTCCCCCCGCCTCCACTCTCCGTCCTCGCCCTCCTCGAGCGCTGGCCGCGGAGCTCGGTCCGAGCGAGAGCCCCCCACCCCCGCCACAGAGAAGGGAAAATGGAGCGGGCCCGGGGCGAGGGTAACCGCGGGCGAGGTGCCGGGCTCCTTACCCCGCCGCAGCCGCCTCTCCTCGCTGGTCCCAGCCGGGTCCGCTCCGCGCTGCCGCTGCTCCGGGCTCGGAGAGGAGCTGCCGCCGTAGCCGCAGCCAATCGCCTCTAACCCCCTCCCCTTCCGCAGCTCGCCCCGGTCCCCCTGTCGGCTTCAAAATGGCGCCAACTTGTCTCCGGCTGCTCCAATGGAACCGCCGAGGGAAGGGAGCGGGGCCAGAGCGGGGCAGCAGCGCCCCCTACCGACCCGCGCCGCCGCCACGGCGCGGCCACCGGCCGGAGCCGCCGGTCGCAGGGCCCGCGGCCAGCGCTCCCCGCAGCGGCGGCCCGCCGAGCCCCGGCCCTCCGCGCCGCCCGCCGAGCCCGGCCCCCCGCGCCGCCGCCGGCGGGAGTCGCAGAGCGCCGCTGCCGGGCGGGAAGGGGCAGCGGGGAGGTGTTAAAAAGTCGCGACCCCTCCTCAGGCGTGCTCGTGCCCCGGGGCAGCCCTCGGTTTCCAGACGAGGAAGCCGGCGACGAAGCCCGCCTCCCCGGAAGACCACCGGTAGTTGCACAGCACTGTACGAGTCCCTGGCAAAAGCGAGGAACCGGGTTTGGAAAGAAGACGGCGCAATTTCCAGGCTGGCAGAGGACCTCACTTCGGCGGTCCCGGCAGCGTGAACTGCAGCAGCTACGGAAAGGAGGGAGCGTGAACAGGGGATAAAGCAAATGGCCCGGATCGGGAGAGGACTGGGCAGTCAGTTGACCGATGAACTACGGTCGATTATCTGCGTCTGTGCGCTGTGTGAACTAGTGAAATCAGTATTTCCCCCAACCAACACGAAACATTAAAGGGTTATTCCAAAACACTGAGGAATAGAGTTGCTTAACTGTGGAGAAAGCGGAGAAAAAGCAGCAGGAATCACTCATCAAACCCTCTGGTTTTGCCTCACTGAGTGCAAGAGTTTCAGGGGCGCCCTTACAGGAAAACACGAACAGAAAAGTGATGTAATTTCTTCTCACTGCTACAGATAAAATGCTGCATTTGTGAGTGACACGTCAGGAGAAAATGGAAGGTTTAGAGTATTATGATTTTAAAAACGTGAATCATACTCGCAGATCTGCTGAAATATACTCAGGGCTTTTTCGAGTGTGAGAAACACATTTAAACAGCCTCTTACCCAAGACATTGTAACTAGTCTTTTCAATCTTCAAATAAGTTTCCTCAAGCTTTCCGAACTTGCTAACACATTGTAACCAGCTCGCCTTATTTTCATTCAAGTTTTCTACTAAGTTAAATACCCTTATCCTGTGCTGGAATCTACATCAGTTCTACCAGGAGAAATTGCCAGGACTGTTAGATAAAAAAAACAGTTTTCGGGCCTCAAAACTCCCCTTGCTTACAGTTCTGGGTGAGTTATGTTTGTCTCGCCCGTCCTGAAAACAAAAGTACTACTGCATGAGCAGAAAAGAGAGGAATACTTTATCGGACAATTTTGTGTTGCTTATTATCGGGAAGGATCCTGCATTTGCAGCCAAGGATATACTTTTCTGATGCAGGTTGAACAACTTCCCCTCAATCCTCCCATTGCCATCTGTCTGGTCTTACCTAGATTTAAAATCTTAGGTTGAGGAACACATCTTTTTTTTCCATGGAGCACTTGCACGGCTGTGCCGGGTTACTGACAAACCAGCAGAAAAGTTAAAACATTCATATAGCTATTGAAATTGCAAAACCAGGTGTATAACTGTGACAGTAACTACTGCGCTGCCATGCTTTGTGCGCAAACATTCCGCTCCGTTTTACCGATGGAGCCGGTTCCAGGAGCGCTCACACTTTCAGCCCCTGTCAGGACGCCTGGAGCCGTGAACGCTTCGAGAAGTACCAGCCGGCGCTGCGTAACGGAGGCCTCTTCCCCGTTACGTTCTAGCCCTGCACTTCGTGCCTACTCTGAGACCCTTCACAATTTCAGAAACCGAGGTTTTTGGAGGTAATTCCTCACTCCTTTTTTTCACCCCCTCTTGGTCTCGCCTCCACCGAGGCGCGAAACGCCGCGGCGCGGTGCTCGCTGCCGGCGCCGCGGCCCGTGAGGGGCGCTGGGCGGCCCTGCGGAGGGAGCCCGCCCGGCGCCGCTCCTCCCGGCGGCCGGGGCACCGCCGGCCCCGGCCGTCACCCCGCGGCCGGTTCCCGCCAGCCCCCTCCCCCCGCCCCAGGGTGGGGGCGGCCGTTGGGCGGCCGCGCCGTGAGGAGGTGCCGCCGGGCCGAGGCCGAGGTCGGGGCCGGCTCGGCGCCGCGTGCGGCAGGAGGCAGCATGGAGCTGCCGTTCCTCAGCGCCGGCGAAACCTACCGACGAACCGGCAAGGCGCCGAAGACCTCCTTACGCACTCGTTTGGTGGCTTAGCTAGACGTGTCGCACGGGAGTTTCCTCAGGAAATCATTTGGAAAGCGTTAGGAAGGAATCCTCTACCTACAGGGGGGAGTCACAAGGACCCAGTCCCTTCTCGGTGCGGTCCTAAACGGAACGAGCGGCGGCACCGGGCAACCTGTGCAAGCACTGGCTCTGTTCTCAAGGGCAGACTCAGTTTCTCCCACAAGAAATGTCACATCTCACGGGGCACTGACGACTGTAAGCAGGCTGCTTTTTACCGGTTTTGCCACCTCCTGAAAGTGCAGGCAAAATGAAGGATAAATGTATGTTACTTACAGAAACTGTATGCTTCAGAAAGATTCGAAATATTTGCGCAAAATAAATACCTTGCTTACAGTGTGACGTAGAGAGAAAGCCAGTGCCGCAGAACTCCAAACAGTTCCACAGAACGCCAACACACAGAGAACAGAATGTGCGTGCTGAAGACGCTGTTTGCGTCTTGGTGTTCAAGTGACAACGATGAACATCGCAGTCCAAGAACATCCGACACAGCAGTGTTCTTCTCACAGCTTTCTGCCTGTAAAAAACATTGTGTGAAAATAGCAGACTACAGCGACAAGGGCAGCTTCGTACCTTAGAAATGCACAGAATCATCTAAACAATGAAAATGCCCTTCTCAGCCAGACCAACAGTCCATCTAGCCCCTTATTTGGTAACCAACAATGGCATCACCATCAGCGACATAATGTTGCCAGAGTGAGACCCATACCTTACATTTCCAGTTTGCTGGTCCCTGCATTTTCCCCAAATGCAGGGAACTTAAATGCAAAATTTGAGGTAGTAGTATTCCTCTATATATAACAAGAATAGCAAAGGAGATACTATTTAGGGAGATCTGCTTACTTTCTGTTGTCCATCGTATACTCCCAGCGTCTACAGTTGCTGTAATAGGGATACTACATGTCTGGTTTGTACATGCATGGTACACACCTGTCTATTCCCTTTAGAATCCATTTCTTTAACAGAATCCTACTGTTATCCACTAAGTTGTCTAACCCCTTTTTGAACCTACTGACACCATGTGTTTTCTAGCCTACATAGTCAGCGGATCATTGAAGCCCACTACCCACTGTGTCAAGGAGCCTATTTCTGCATTCACCTTAAACAGAGTCTTCTTAATTTGTAAAATTCGATCATACGCCACTCAGCCTTGTCCTCTCACAATCGGAATCCAAACCCTTTTCGTCCCTACTTTGTAAGACTGCTGATCTCTCTTCTTGGATCATTTTAGTCATCTTTCTCAAAACCTTCTTTACATTTGTTGTGTCCTTGCAGACCAGAACTGCATCCTGTACTCAAGATAGGAGTGCATCAAGGTTTCCCACAGAGCAGCAAACTGCCTTCTGTCTTGCTCTCAGCTCCCTCCCTAATGATGCTTTACCTCTCTGTGGTTTAGTGGGTTGGCAGCTGCTGCAGTTTGAGCTAAAGATTTCAGAGAGCTGACAACAGTGACTTCAAGACTTTGTGAGTGTAAACTGCCAGAACTGACAGGTAACTCTATGCTTTACCTCACACTGATCTACTTTAAAGCCTATCTGCCATCTTTTTACCCATAGAGTTTTGTGCGGTCTTCTGGAGTTCTTTCCACCAGCACAGCATTTGATTACCTGAGAGAGTTTAACACCATCCAAGCATGCACACCCTTTTCTGGGTCATTGACAAAGATACTGAGTAAAATAACATTTCTGAAGGACAGCGTTGCTGACTTTTCTCCACCCTGAAAAATAACCATTAAACTGTACTCTCTGCTTCCACCCTTCAACCAGATTTCCAAATCAGAACAGGACATTTACTCCAATTCCATGGTAACTTGGTTTAATAGCTTTTGGGGAGGAACCTTCGCAAATGCTTTTTTAAAATCCAGTGTGTTCCCTGGGTTCTACATACCTCCTGACTCACAAATCTGCTG
Organism: Tauraco erythrolophus; assembly: GCF_009769465.1. Classification (NCBI taxonomy): domain Eukaryota; kingdom Metazoa; phylum Chordata; class Aves; order Musophagiformes; family Musophagidae; genus Tauraco; species Tauraco erythrolophus. Next base: position 111,577,102 of record NC_141465.1, read on the forward strand.
GAAGTCTGTGACAGTGTCAGTATCTTCCCTTCACAGAAACTATGCTGGCACTTTCCCAAGATATTATGTTTATCCATGTGCCCAGTGATCTTACTCTTTTATGGCATTGGTCTTTCAGCATGAATAGAAGTAGAAACAGCTGTCAAGGTAACACCACCACTAGAAGATGCACTAAACACTTTCACTGAGTCTCCTTCCCCATTACAGTAACTCTGAGGCATTTGCACGTATTAATCTAAATTTTGCCTTTGTCTCTCCATTTTTTTCACTCATGAACTTGAACCAAAGTATATGAAGACATATCAATTTTTAGGATACTTCAAAACAGAACAGACAAACACTCTAACTTTGCTAGTCATATCTTCGTTTAAATAAGACCTCTAAGACAGGCAGGGAGCTCGGGAAGAAAGCTGACAGGTGAGAAGTGACATAGACTTTCAATCTACCCCAGCATCACACTGTGGGATGAAGGAAGGTTGGAAGGAAGCTGGATCCTAGAATGACTCAATGCTGTAGACCTCAGCAATCCTTACTGATTCACTACAGTGGAATATTAAAATTACCTAACACAATCCTATAGTCCCATACAGAACAAGGAAAGGAATAGATTGGAGGGAGCAAAAAAAATTTTTTTTTTTCCCTAAGAAAGCAGGTATTTTAGCTTAATCGTGTTATAAAACTCAGTCCTGGCTAGCAAGCTCAGGTAGTTTACAAGAGCGTGAACTAACACAAGGAAGAAGGGAGGGACTACACAGCAGAGACCCAAGAGCACTTGCTTTTGATAGCAGTAAGTTGTGAGTTGTTTTATCATCTTCCCTACCCATAGACTAACATTATGCGACTTCAGAGTAACTCTTGAGCAAATCCCTCCATACAGTCATCACCAGTCTGATGTAGGGCCACCACGAATAACAAAGAATTTGAATGGAAGCCAATTTATGTGTGTTTTATTTCAATGCAAACTACAAGTTAAATTTCTAACATTACATAAGTTACCTGAGAGAAATCAAAACCACTTTACTGAATCCTAAACTAGCTTTTGTTTCCTTTTATAAATGGTTTGGGGAAACCCAAGGCAGAACAAACAAAAAAAAAAGTAAAAATTGAACAAGTTTAAGAAACACAAGGAGTGGGTTTTTTTTTTGTTTGTTGTGTTTTTTGTTTTGTGTTTTTTTTTTTCCACTATGCTTATCTTAATTGCCTTTCTCAACGTAGCAGGTTTGTGAAAGGATACTTTGGTTTCCAGCATAGGTATAACCACTTTGGCCTCCTGTTTGTTGCTTTTATAATTATGACTCTTGAACAACTGCATCAAAAATATTTTACTAGAAGAACAATTCAAATGGAATACATGTCATGTATATACTAAGCCCTTCACACTTAAAGGGGTTTTGCCATGTAGGAGGGAGAGTTGGTGCCTGCATACACCTTTGACTTGCAGGTGTAGAGATTTGTTTCAGAGGAAAAAAAAAATAGTTAATTTATTAGTGTTGGCTGTTCAACTAAATGGCTGATACTACTATGAACATGAGTTAACTTCACAACTAATTTTAGTATCTCATATGTCTCCTAAGTAAGTTGCAAGGAAGCCACACGGAAACAGTGACTTAAGATGGCTGGAATTTTTAGACTCTTACTGTCTCTGTGAGTACTATTTCCAACACTGTCTCCCTGTAAACAAAAATGGAACAGCTGAAAAAACAGGGATGCTCAGAAGCTACTAGCTTTAATAAATATGCAATATTAAGTCTAAAGTGCAGTAACTCTCACTTTAATACTAGTGCTAACAGGTCTGACTACCAAAACCACCTATCTGCATCTGTCTTGTGGTTGTTTTCCAATAAAAAGACAAAAGTCATAAAGTACTATATGATATTTCACAAAAAAAAAAAAAAATTACTAAGGATGATATTATGTTACTCTCCAAGGTGAGGACTGCAGGAAGCCTTTCACTCCACCTACTCCTCTGCTCTCTTCCTGTAATAGTTAATAGCTACAGTGGGATACTAGTAAGATTAAATGACCTTACTAAAGTAAGCCTTTCTATTAAACCAAAAACTATTACCCCCTCCCAAAATGTGCCACCTCAAGTCAGCTGTAGATGTATCTTTATCTCTGACTTCTCTTCTTCAGATGAGATCCTAAAGAGGTCAGTGCTTTTGGAGACATGTATGGGAAGAGAGCAGTAAAATGTTTCATGTTTCAGTAGCCACAGGAGTGAAAAACATCATTTAGACTGTTGATGTTCTGGAACAGAATCTGTCTCTTCGCTGCAGTCAGGAAGTGACGGTGCTTTATTTCACTACCAACCGGTGCATCTTTTACGCTTTCACTAAACAAATCCAACCATCTTGCACTCTGATAGGAATAGGTTAGAAAGCACCAATACACAAACCTTTAGGGCTTCCAATACCAGGTGGGCTTTTTTTTTTTTTTCATTCTAGTGTGGCTTAACAGCTGTTTTGTTGCTAAATGTCATGGAATCTTCTTACTGACCACTCCAGCTAATTGCACAGTGCATGCCACAACTTAACACTAATATAACCTATAGCAGCCAGCATCTAAAAAGCCACAGTAGTCAGGGGAAAAAAATTCTTCTTCCCTTAGTGCCTTGCTGACAGCTACGACAGCAGAATTAGTATTTGGGGAGCCTGTACCAGCAGTCTTTCGTTCCCTGGTGATTAGCTCAGTTTGTCAGTGAATTAAATTAGTTTCCCCTCTAAGTTACCTTTAATTGATTTAAATGCTCTCCACCCTTAATTGAGATGTAGGATAAGACGTGGGAGAGGAGAGCACATAACCTAAATGTTCTTAAGCAATGCTGTTAGTATGATAAAATGGGGAAAAATATTTAAGAAATTTTTACTGTAAGTTGTATCTGAAAGGTGAGCATCTCAGTTGTTAAACTTCAAGTATTCATATAAAAGTAATTTCAGGTAACAACTGAGTAGTTAAAATGAACAACTATTCTACAAAGCAGTGTGGATGCCAACACTGCCATAATTAAGCATGTTGCATTAAACTTCCATAGTAATTCATCATCTCTTTTCCTCTCACTTAAACAGTGATTAGTATATTAAGCATTAACTACTTAAACATATTGTGCTGTGTAAAATGCTGGGCATTTTTCAGTTCCTCTAGCTGACACGCTTTTTCTTCTACTTACATCTTTTGCTTTTACCATTCCTCTATTTAAAGCTACTTATTTTAATGTTCCATTGAATTTTAGTGTACTGAAGGCACCACACTCACTCTCCTCCATTTTTATGTAAATGTGAGCTGCTGTTTAGATAGTCTTGCAGGCTAGGCAGTGCCCGGACCTTCACCTTGAGTGTCCCTTCTCAGAAACTCCCTATGCTCTACTTTGAAACACATGAATTGTTCAGGATCGTGTTTTCTTAGTCTGCTTCCCCCTAATATTTCACACCCTATAAGCTCAGCTTTGCTGTAGGCCACTAGTTACATTTTAAACCTTGCCATTCTTTTAGTTCTGTTTTGCTATAGCAGTTGAGACGTAACTCACAGAACAGGTGCTTTACTGTCAGAAAAAATCTACGTAACATGCAGATTTCAGCTAAAAATATTAAATCAAAGGTTTCAAGAACCTCCAAAATAAACTAATCAGGTGTTCCTTTTATTTTCTGCCCACTAGTTTTATCTCCAAAATGGTTCATCTTATACTGGAAGAGAATCAAATACAATATTTAAATGACAAACCACTTACCTCATAGTCAAAAGAAACGCTGATCTATCCATGGCTTAAATATCACTAGAATTTCTTGCATATATCAAAAAATACTCCTATCTCCCACCAGCAGGCTCCCAGGGATATTTTTTGGCCTCCATGGCAGGCGGCTTGGAACTAGATGAGCTTTAAGGTTCTTTCCAACCTAAACTATTCTATGATTCTATGATTCCTAGTTGGTTGAGTAAACCAGTTCTCTTAATGTTCACCAGAATTTTTAGATACAGTTTGATTTAAATTCAAAGAAAGAATTAGGCAGGAGTATTTCCTGTATTTCCTAAATCATCTTGAAGCCTCACTTTTTCAAACAAGATTTAGTGAAGTACTGCGTGGCAAGACAAACTAAGACTCAGGGTAATTATCCTTTAGAAAGAGGCATGATTAAACGTAAATGTGTAACTAGTCCTCTTGAGCTCAAATGCATGTCTTATTTAAGTGCTATTAGAAGAACAGTGTTATGAGAAGAAGAAAGAATACTCTGCTACATCAAGTCTAATAACAAGATCAAGGTACAAGATCTACATGGTTGAGCTATCATTCCATATTAACCCTTAATTGCAAAAGCCAATCTCAAGTAGTGCCTGCTGAATATTTATCTTGATTTTTTTCCCTGCCATTACAGATGGAGTCTCATCATTCTATCTCAAATTTGCCTAATGTTTTCTATTAAAAGGCAGAATACAGGTATTTATTATTTTGCCAACTTTTTTTCTTTGTGTTAATATTTTTCATGCCAGCTACCTTCTTCACGATGAGTTATTTTGGGAAGTTTTATCTAAAATGTTTCTAGAAGCAAATTTAAGGGAAATCTTTCCCTACATAAAAGGATAATGTTTTTATTAAAAATGCCCAGTGCTTCCCCTTTTATGAAATAGGAACTAGCAATCTAAGAAATCTGAAGAATATTCCTCTTCCTGCTGCCATTACAGTGTACCCAAACAGTGTACCTCTCTCTCGGCAAATGGATGCTGCTGTGATGCCGTGTTCCAGGCTTGCAGGAGAAGATAAAGGCAGCACATAAGTTTTTTGCAGGAAACGGATAAAAACCAGAAGGAAGAAAACACCATGAATCAAATGGAAAGGGAGGGAAGGAGGAAAAAGAACAAGTATTCATCGTAGGACTATGGAATGTAAAGGAATAATGGGAATCAGGCAAGAAGCAAGATCATATTGGAAAGGAGCAGCAGAGGTGAGGAAGGGACCAGCAGTCACACTGGGCAGAAACATTGGAGTGTAAAAACAATGGCAAGGAGGCCCTGGGAGATCAACGTGGCGGGTAGAGTCGTGCCAGTTCGTAACCATTAGGGTGAGGTCATACAGTTAAACTGATCTGACGGTTGAATGCTGCTGAAAGGAAGGGTGCCGGTACCTGCACCCTCCCCAGCTACTTGTTCTCACTGCTTCCTTGGCACTGGTGGGACTCTGCCCATCAGGAGCAATGGCTCTCTCTAGGGTCAAACAAGACCAAGAGCAACCAGGAGAAAGGCGGCAGGACAGCAGCTGGGAATCCCTGTGTATGGGAAGGGAGTAGCAGGAGCGCCTTTTCTGACAGTAGCATAGTTTGGGTGTGGTTTACTCATAATTCGAGATTGCACCTTAAGGCAAGCTTTTCTACAGAACCTGAAATTGGGCCCATGTGGAAGAGAGTTAGCAGCAGTTAGTGCAACTACTTACCTCAGCACAAGTACCAGTGATCTGTGCCATGGATCTAAAGCATCAGCTACACTGGTAAACCACGGAGGAATCAGGATGGTCCTCTGAAGTGGACAGTTGATTACTTCCCTTTTTAATTGAGGAAACCAAATGCAAAAACTACTTTGAGAAAATGCTCGATTCACAAGTCCAAACATTCAAGTCAATGTCAAAACTAATGTTTTTCATATAACTTTATTCACTTCCCTTATGCATACAAATTGTGATGCTATCTGTAATGTTCAACATAAACTTACAAGACCTTTGGAACACTGAATCAAAATCTGATTATATAAAGTGGAAAATTTTCCTTTCTCTTCTCTTAGATCAGTTAAAGCCAGCATTTCATTGACTGATACGAAGACGATGGCATAAATCTCAAGGTACATAAGAATAGATAATTTGTTACCCATGCAATAACACTACTACACTCAAATATTTTTACTTCTATGAGTAGTTTCTACCAAAATCATAGACGAGTTTTGTATGTTACAGGAAGCGTGATTTGGGTAACATATAGTAGAGGTACATGGCAGAGTTCTAAGTTTATAAACATGAAAAACTGAAGTTATAAAATTCAGACTCCTCTGCAAACAAAGAAAAACCATGATCTGTTAGTACTTCTTGATAAATATTTTCACCACCACAGTGTTCAGCCCCTTGGACACTACTTTTACCTATCCTATCAGCTTCTCCCGCCAACGTTTCTGATGGAACTTCTTGTATCATCTAGTGCAGCCTGAGGATTCTGTTGTTCGTAGCTTTCTCTCAAACAAGTACAACATCTTCCCATATGGGATCTGTAGCAGCTGTACTAGTATCATCAGGGAAAGCATATTTTATTACCCTCAACGAGGTTGAAAAAATGACATTAGGGTATTGTCAGTTGTAATGTGGCTTATTTAATTAGGCGCAGAAGTACTGGGAGAATTCCCAAAATGAAATACATCTGAGACAATTACTAGATACAAAACATGAAGCACTTGAGAGCTTTGATCTCCAGATACCACCTTCAAAAGGTCCACGTGCAGCATGCTTTCATTCCCTCTAAGTGGTTAACTTGGGCTTTTCATGATTTAGCTTGTGTAGGGAACCAAATAATTATTATTTCAGACAGAAAATAGTTTTTTTCCTTAGGATTAAATAATTGATAGTATTACTATTAGAAAAGAATTCTTCCAGAAGTCAAGACTCTTGGTTGCTAAGTATTTTTAGTATTAACATTATGGACTAGCCTTATTATCTTTAGATAATCTCATGAAAAAGGGAAGAAGAATAAAGCAGTGTAACCCTTTGTATTTCAAAACTACTTGTGTTAGAAATATTCCACCAACCTGCAATAACGTCCTCCTTTGCAGATCTTGTGTCTCTACTTTTTCTTAGTAGCAAAGGTCAGTTCTTTATGACACTTGCTATTTTCCAACCTGAAAGAACTCCTTACAGCAGAAATGACTAGTTCCTTCTGAATTTTTTCTTTATTTCAAAGTAGCTGTAGAAGTTGTCTCTTTGACTGTGGGTTCCAAAATATGGTACAAAATGCAGGCCCTAAAGCCACAGCAAGGCCATGTCTAAACAGAGGACTACTCCTGTCTTCCAGGAGAATTTACACATTGTTTTTCCAGTCTATAACGGAGTGACAAGGTTCTGCCACCACTATTCCTCAGAGGAAGCTGCACACAGATTTCCCAGGTCTGGTTGTGATGCAGGCAATGTCTACATAACTAGTGCAGTGCCATTAAGTGCAAATCAATGCAGAAAAGTATTTGATGCTACGACTGTGGCATTCATACAACGTACCTATCATAGAATCATAGAATCATAGAATGGTTAGGGCTGGAAGGGACCTTCAAAGGTCATCTAGTCCAACCCCCCTGCAAGGAACAGGGATATCTCCAACTAGATCAGGTTGCTCAGGGCCTTGTCCAACCTGGCCTTGAACGTCTCCAGGGATGGAGCATCCACCACCTCTCTGGGCAATTCCCTCTGGTACCTGTCAGTAGCTTTTAGATTAGAATAGCATTAATCTTACCAAAGAACCGTAAATGGGAAGAATCGGGACATTCACTTCAAAAGCTCACTTCTCATCTAAACTAAAATGCTACCAAAGACACATCCATAGCTTCTAACAAAACAAGGCTATCATCTGGCATAGGAAAGAAGACTTAAGTTTTCGTCACAGGGGTAAATGGAAGGAATGCCTGGCAGGGATTTTAACAATTACATTTATTCTTATCATTTACACCAAATAAACTAATTTCAGAGATTTTATAAATTACATAATCTCTAAATTATTCATAATTTATTCAGGTTATCTGAAAGCAGAAATGTTGCAGGTATTTAGAACGGACACATCACTTACAGGAGCTGTTGTGAGCACTACTGAAAACTGGGGAATTACTGTTACAAGACTGTTTCTTAGGAAAAATGTTGTTTGCTTTGCATAATACAAGATTTGAAAAAAAAAAACCAAACAATGCAGTTACATCATGGAAAAAATACATTCTATTTATGCTGCAGGGAAAAGTTGCAAGTTCATGTAAGTACAATATGTGTCTGGGAAACTTGGGTAGCTTTTACATTGGGTACAATCCTCATCAGAACCTCATAGTCTTGCTAAAACCTCTCTTTGTTGCTCTTACACAAAAATCAGAGTACCACTTAAAGCAAAATAAACGTTCTGATCCTCAAAACTCTACAGAAGGATTTTATCCTTAACACAGCAGTCACTCAAAGTAAGTTATTCTAGTACATGGATGTATATAACCCATTTCAAGTTCTCCCTTGTGGTTACAGCCAGAACAACACACTTTACTCAAATTAACGTGGACAGGCCTAATGTCTGGGCAAAGCATGCCTGCAAAGTTTATTTCATTATTTAAACCAACACACAACAACCATCAATTTTAGGAAGGCAGGCCGTGCCACAGAAACCAGCCTAAATAAGGTGTGGGGACCTTATAAGAGAGCAGGAGAGCGGACAAAGGAAACGGAGGAGACACGAAAAGGCCGCTGGCTGGAGCTTCTGCCCTGTGCTGTCAGTGGCTGAGGTTTTTTCTTCCTCCACGAATAAAACATCAAATGCTTTAACACTGAGTTAGAGAAACGAGCTGGCGGTGTCACCGCAGTGCAGCCCGCAGTCCCGAAGCTGGGACACCGCGCAGACGGCCTCTGCCCTCACAAACGCCCAACAGCTCCCTGAACGTTGAGGGAACAGCCCCCAGAAGAGCTTAAAACATCCTAAACCCCACTTCCAGTGCCGGCTTGGGCAATTTTCCTCCGGGAAAGGGCAACAGGATGCCCGACGGGAAGAGCGGCCCCGTTCCGCCGGGGGAAGTGACCGCCGCCCCTCACAGCCCCACGCACGCGCACACACGCTCGCGACTGCCGCGCGCCCACTGACGGCCCGGCCCGGCCCGGCCCGGCCCGGCCCCGCCTCGCCTCGCCCCGCCCCGCCCCGCCCCGCCCCGCCCCGCCCCGCCCCGCCCCGCCCCGCCCCGCCCCGCCCCGCCCCGCCCCTCTCGTCGCCGGCGGGAATGCCGGGAGTTGTAGTCCGACGCCCGGCCGGGCGGAACTACAAGTCCCACAGCAGCGACGGGTCTCGGGGTTGAAGGGGCAGAGGGAGATGGCGCCATTTTGAGAGCGAGGTGCTGCCGCCGCTCCCCTCCCCCTTTCCTTCCCCTCGCGGGGAGCGCGCTGCTCGCCGAGGCGGCGGGAGACGGGCGGGCGTAGGCTTCTGCCTTGAGGTTGGTCTCTTTATCCGTGTGTGGCTGTGGCTGCTTTTCAGCGGGGCCGGGAAGGCGCTTCTCTTCGCCGGCACCACCACCACCGCCGCCCCTGTGTGGCAAAGGGGGACTGTGGCCGAGTGCTCAGGTCGCTGCGGGCGGGCGGGGAGGGGAGCAGCGCGGGGGCGGCGGTATTGGTGCGTAGGAGCCGGCTGCCGAGGCTGTGGGACATGGGCGCCGGGCTGAGGGAAGTGTCCGTGGGGCGGGGAGGGGGGGTGCCTTACACCGGGGCGTGGGGAAGGAGGGAGCGGCTGACACACCTACCGAGAGCTGGGGCTGGCGGCTCCCGGCAGCTGCGCCTTCCCCTCGGCACCCCTCGGGCACCCCGCTCCCACCGCCGGGAGCCCGGTGCGGGAGCAGCGGCTGCTTCCCTCGGCTCTGAGGCCTGGCCTTGCTCTCTGTGAGGGACGCTGGCCTACATGCTTTGTCACCTCCGTACCTAGAAGGAGGTGGTCACGCAAAGCCAGTCAGTTCCCCCATCTGTAAGTTCTGCCACATATGCCTGCTTTTTCCATTTGGAAGTTTACTGTACAGGTAGAGCTTAAGGCCTTGGAGTTACTTGGTTGAGTCTTCTAGATGTTTGGCAGGTTAGTTGAAGCGGTGATTTAGTGTTGCACATGCCAGCCTGGTGAATCACATATGCCGGCTCAGATTCAATGCCTACAACCGGTTCTTTGTAGGAATATGACAGACCTCTGCCTATCCCGTTCAAGAGACAAGACTGTCACATAGATTGCACCTTCTCAGTTATGTACTTGCTCTGTCCTCCCCGAGAATGCAGGTGAAGATGCTTTCACATGCAACTTCACTGTCTCAAAAGATAGTCTGAGGAAGTCAGTTGAAGATTAGCAAGAAAGGATATTCCTGTGTGGGACAGTCACAGAGTGACATCCTCCATCATTAGGGATACTGTTGTGCAGCACGTATTCACATGCTCTCTGTGTTTTTTCTGTGTCAACAGAACACCATCTGCATAAACACCATCCCAGAAGACAGATGAGGACTTAGAAGCTAATAAAGCTAATAAAGCATTTTTTTTCCCCCAGTCTTTTTTCTTTGATTGGAGGTAGAGTAACGTTTTTTGATAGATGCAGGATAGAGTCTGTGATTCATATAATGTCATACTCGCTTTCTGATTTACAAAAAGGAGAAACTGAGAAGCTGGAGGTATGCATAAAATCTGTATATCTTGAGAGGAGGAGAGAGCATAGTACCCTCAATGTTGTCCCACCAATTCTGAGGAAGAGGGATAGTTACATGGCTGTGTTTTTCCCCTTCTGACATTAGTGCTGTCTGCCAAGTAGTGAAGTCAGATGCAAACAGTAAAATCTCCTTGGTTAGACATTTCGAGACTGAGGATGGCAGAGTTCTCTTCATTTGGACAGTAGGTGAGAAAGTGCCCAGAGAAACACCTTTTCTTGTCAGTTTTGCAAGTGGCCATGAGATGGTAAATGTTACTTACAAATCTTCCTGTAATATTACCTACAGATCCTTTTTAGCTAAAGAAAAAACCCTTTTTTTCTTGTCCAGAATGAAGAGCATGTGACACTTTATTAATATTTACTCCTAGAAAGTTGGAACGTTCAGAGAAAGCAGTAGAATAAACCTTCCAGTAGGAAAAATACTTACTTGTTTGGTACTGCATTTGCTTGAGGGCGAGCATTGCTGAATAAACTACTTAGCGCTTGATTTATAATAAAATGACTTTTTTTTTTATTTCGTTCTGTCTAGACCTCCGGAATCCAAGTAATTCTAACTAATAGTTTGATGGATAATGGCATGACTGCATGCCACAGTGGTCAATGCCATCTTGCTTTGTTTTTAATTGCTGTAGTCTCTCTGAATCTTTCTAGAGTTTATTGGCTCATTCTTAGAATGCAGTCTGTTTGGGGCAGGGAATGGCTTTTTTGTTTATTTTTAGAAAACATGCAGCCAAGTGGTCTTGGTCCCTAACAAAGATCTTTAGTTGTCCCAAAACCAGAAACAGAATAATAGATTGCAGATTTAATTTTAAGTCATATTTGACTAGTACCACGTTATAACTGCCGTCCAGCATCTGTTTGATTGTTGTTAAATGAATTAGTTGAGTTCAGTTTGTGTCACAGGAAATAATCCTTGTGGTCAAAGTATTTGCATTTTTGTTGGTTATATTAATAGTGGTGTCAGGCATCAGTTTGTGCATTGGAAATTGGCACGTGTTTATGCTGTAAAAAAGATTTATAACACTTGACAGATTAACATAGGTCAGTAGAGAACAGAGGTTCTTGATGTAATTCATTATTCAAATATTCACATTTAAAAAGCATGACTTGTGAATTATTTAAGGTATATCATAAAATGTGTCTGCTAAACTGGTACAGTGCTAATGTAGTTCTTTGCTAAAGATATGCAATAATTTGGCAGTTTTGTTTAAACAGTACTTCCAGTAGGTGATGTCTGCTTTTCTTCTGGTTGAGTATATTTCAGTTGTGACCATGAAGGGTCTGAGGATGTATGTCATAGGCCTGAATAACTTCTACTTTTTTATACTTTTCTTTAAAAATATACATGTTGATATTGTATTAATTTTTTTCTAAGATGCTTCATGCTGAAAGTAGAGTAAGGCTCCTGGAGTGTGAGGATGAAATCACAATTGAACCATGTTCTAAAAAAATGAAGTCAACAGAAGGGGCATACGAGAAACTCTCTGATGGTGATAACCAAGGTATTTGGGAAGAAGTGGATGCTGAGAGAACATCAAATGATTTGATACTAGCATATGCCTCAGATAACCAAGGGCAACATGAAATGCAGAAGCAAGAGAAGATACCAACTGGTGTCTTGGACACACTGAATGAAGCACTCCCTGAAAATAATGTAGTGCTTAGTCAGCCAGTTGATTCAGAAACTGTGCAGAACATAAATCTTCCATTTGCATCAATAAATGACACTAAAATTGAAGAAAAGAAGGGCCCTTTCATTACAAATAATGCTGGTGAAGATATTAAAAATAGTTGTATGTCATTTTCACTAAACAGAAATGCATCAAATGAAGAATTTTTTACAAGCAAAGAATTTATTGGACCGATTTACAAGCCTGCCAAAAGTAACAAACAGGACAAATCTGGCAGTTGCAATGAATGTAGAAGCAGTGAGGGAGATCAGAATGAATTGCATGAAAACAAAGCTAAAATAAAGGAGGCAAAGCAGTTGCAGACTATTTCTTCTGCTGTACCAGAAATAGATGATGAACTAGACCAGTTCTATAAAGAAATTCACCAGCTGGAAAATGAAAATTTAGATGCTAATTTTCAGGAAAAAGAAACTGGAACTTCTCAGGAACAGTACTCTCCATACAACTGTAGTCAAACCTCACAAGAGGATTATCAACGCCTATTGTTGGGCAGCCCGCAACCGTTTTATGAGAATGGACAGTGTTTCTTTGGGGAACAAAGCAATGAGCAGCAATTTCTCGTGGAAAAAAGTGGTTGGAAAAATGAAAATACCTTTAATGGACAAGTAGATTCTAAATATTGGAACTGCTCAGTGCCTGAATTCAGACCTGCTTGGCAGTCAACAGAGTCTTTCCTAGTACCTCAGGGACCTCTTCCTCATAGATTCAACCATCAGTTGCACTTTCAGATACTTAATTCCCCACCACAAAAACCAAATGCTCTCCTTTCTCAGAACAGTGAACTTTCTTACAAAAATCATCATGGTTACCATGGAAATACTGATATCAACAGTCATGGTCCATTGCTTGATCAGAGTACCAGCTATGCTGGTCATACTGATATCCGTACTACTCAGGTCTTCAGAAATGGAAATAATGACCAGAACGGACTCCAAAATAATGGTTTCTGTGAAACTAGAGAGGAGTGTTGGAAAGATCCAAAAGCTGACAGTACAGAAGGAATGCACAACTTCTCGTCCTTGCAGTTACCTGAAGAAGGATTCGGTTGTTCACAGAAGTTGCTCCTAATCTTAAGAGGCCTACCTGGTTCAGGGAAGACAACACTTTCTCGGTAAGTAAAGACTTACAGCTCGAGAAACTTATTCAAACCAAAATTTTTAAGGATTTAAAAAAAAATAATCTGTAGGCAATTGGCAAACTTTGGTTTTTGTAAATTAGGCTATTAAAATGCAGCAATTTTTACTTAGTGAGGACAAATAACAGTAAATATTTAAAATATTTGCTTGAATTTTTAGTCTCCTTTAGAGTTTTGGTGAACAGGAATATTAAATTTAAAATGCTCTGTATCTATTAAATTACATAATATTTTATTCTGAAACTTCCAGTTGTACTAGTATGTGATGGTTAGCATCTTTTTTTTTATTCTTAAATTCCTTAATTTAAAGAAAAATCATCTGTCAAACCTAACAGCATTAATTTGACGGAACCAGAAGTACTTTTTTTATGCCCATCCAAAAACTTCAAAGACCATTAGAAAACTTTTGTCGTTCTGAAAATACTTGATTTGTTTTCAATGTGTTGATGAAACTGAGCATAATCTCATTCTTTTTTTTCATACTATGTTCTATCAACTTACCTTTTATTTGTGAACAACACACAAGAAAATTATTACTATTTTTCCCTTAAAAATATACTTGTTGAAGTCTGACAGGGTTAAAAGCAGGTACCACCTCCAAGTTGGATTTTCACTTTTGGTTTGTTTTTTTTTTGGCCTAGTTTCAAGAGAACATAAGTTGACATAAAGCACTGACACTATCTGTATTCAGTGAAAATAGGTTTCTCTTGCATGCAAAAAAAAAAAAAGTTACTGTATCAGTGCTTGCTGGTTTAGCTTCATTCGGAGACTGTACATCACTTCTGTGGTTATCTTCTGTTGTATGCAAGTAGTCTGTGAAATAGATACAATGATCATGTTCTTCCTCGTTTTAGGTACAAAGGAGTAACCTTGCTGTTTGGTTTTTTTTTTTCCCCCTGATATTTAGGACATCATGATCTCTCTATCATAGAACAATATCTATTAGAAATTTCTAGCTTACATATTCGTATGATTTTAACTGTAATGTTTTCTAGTTACTGAGCGCTCTGTTTTGCAAACTTGCATTTCTGAAGCTGCATGAGTGTGTGTGGGTATTATTTCAATAATTTCTTTCATATATGAAAACAAGATAGAAGATTAAAAAGAACCCTGTGGAAAAAATGCTGCCTCATTCAGTGCAGAAATTGGATACTAGTTAATGTGAAGTTATCTAATAGAATAGAGTGTTTTGTTTACCGAATTGTCTTTGAATCTTTCTCCAAATACGTTATTCATATCATCTGAAAGATTCTAAATGTCTTCAGGTTTTTATGAACAAATATTCTTTTTTCATCTCTTGCTAGTGAGATCAATTACTAATTTCATTTAACAGATGGGGAAAGTGGGCACTATGAGATCAAGGTCAAAAATAGCCACCGCATTTGGGTGCAGAATTTGAACTGTGTGGGACTTGTTTTTCAGTGTATTCAATTACATGCAGTTTCATATGTTCAAAGCTTGATTTCAATTGTTAATTCCCATAAAATCATGTCTCAAGGTCTCAGGTACCTGGTGGTGGAGGAACCCAGAATTAATGTCTGCCTATGAGGAAAATATATGTACTATTAGTTAAGTCTTATTATTAATAAAGTTGACTATGTTTGTGTGTGTAACATCATAGACTTCTGCAGTGTAGACTAGGACAGCAAATACAGTCTTCTGATGCCATCTTAGTACCCACAGGTATCTTTGCAGGCTTGGCATCTTCAGCACCTGCAGATAAACCTCTACCGTGTGCTGGCAAAATGACTGTGTAAGAAAAGCAGAACATGGACATCATCTGTGTGAATCAGCACTAGAAGGGAATGAACCCATTTTGCAAGTGGGTTTCCCAAGTATAAAAGGACAGCAGAGCAGTAGTGAGACCCAGGAATCTTAAATTCTACATTTTATGCAAAGTGAGGTTTTGTAAGTAAAGACAGTATTCCTCCTGCTCCCAAACTTGACCCATATCTATTTTGAATCTTCCACCAAATTCTGTGTTTTGTTTTGACGCTTCCATCTCAACTGCTCGGAATCACAGGCATGTTTTTTGGAAGAGGCTTCTGGAGATCACCTAGTCCATCATTCTGCTTGGAGCAGGTCTGTCACCATTGTTGGATCAGATCAGCTATGTCTTTGTCTAGCCTGGTCTTGGAAAAACCTAGAAGTACAGAGATTCCACAGTCTGGCCAGACTTTTCTGGTGCAGTACTACCCTACCAATAAAGAAGTTCTTCCTAATCTCCAAACTGAAATTCCCAAGCCATAATTTGCGTATGTTCTCCTGTTATACCATGTGCTGTTAGAATTTGTAGAATTTGCTAGTAGAATTTGGCTCATCACCTTTGCAGATTCCCTTCAGGTAAGGGGTTAGGCTTATTAACTGTAATAGGCTGATATCAGATGGCCTTTTATTGTCTTCATTGCCAGACTAAACAAGCCCAGCTGCTATTAACCTCTCCTTCTAGGTTGTGTGCCCTTAGCCATCTCTTCAACCCAGTCATGGTTTTTTCAACCCAGCTTGTCTTTTGAACTGGGAAACCCTAAACTGGACACAGTGTTTCAGAACTGACTGCACAAAAGCCAGGTAGAGTGTGGATGATACCTTCCATTGATCTACTGATCACATATTCTCTAATAAAGCCCAGCGTGTGGTTTCTTCTTCTTTTGATGAGAGCATGCCATTCGCTCATCTCCAGTTTGATGTTCACTGTAATCCTCAGATCCTTTTCAGCAGAGCTACTCAACCAGGTGCTTTCCATCCTGTACTCATGCTTAGGTTTGTTTTTCACTAGTTGCAGAACCTTGCTCTTTTCCTTGTTGAGCTTCATGATGTTTCGCTTAGCCCAGTGCTCAGGTTTCTCAGTGTCCTTTGGGATGGAAGCTCTACTGTTCGTTATGTCAGGCGTCATTACTAATTTGGTGTCATCTGCAAGTTCTCTTCCTCATCATCCAGGTTAACAATGAAGATATTGAAAAAATTGGTCCCACCATCATGCCTTGCTGTGCTCTCCTCATTACTGACTGGGAGATTGTCAGTAGCCTTGGTAATTCCAAAGTATGCTACATTGTTCACTCTGACCTCATCCACAAAGGCAGTTGTTTCATCAGAGACTGCATTCTGGTCAGTAAAGAAGTATTTGTCTGTTGCAAAACCTGCCTTGACTCTTCCTGATTACCCTTCATTTCCTTCACATATTTGGAAATAGATTCCAAGAGGATGCACTCCCTTGTCTTTCCAGGAACTGAGGTTAGTTGAGGTTGAGCAGCCTTTAATTCCTTGGATCCTTGTCTGTACTTGAGCATAACATTAATGGTTTCCTGGTCAGTTGGGATCTCCCCTCATCTCCTCGATTTATTTCCTGCCTTCACCTGACCTAGACAATCCCAGCCTCCTGAGACTCATTCAAGTTTCTATCTCTTCATCCATCTATTTCCAGTTTTGCTTTCCTGTTCCTATCCAGCCATGGCATTTGATGTGTGCTTACTAGCTCCACATCTGCTCCTAAATTCTAAGCAGATTTCTCAGTTCCTTCTTGTCCCCCGGCTTTCCTCCCCAATTGCTCTTGTCCCTGTTTCAGCCAGTGGTCTTGTCTCATTCCCAGCTTCATTGTATCAGTGCCTTCCTTGCACTTCATGCTTTGCTTTGTCCTTATTTCTCTGCCGCCAATACCAAGTTGCTTGTTCCGGTGTTTGTACCAGTATGCTTCCCATATTGTTACTATTTTAGGCTAATTTTGTTCCTTCTCTTGCCATTCTTAAGATTGTGTTGGGAGAAATGTGTTCGTACAATGCAGTATTTGTACTGAACCAGTTTCCTGCCACTGCAAGAATGCTCTGTTTAGGAAAGGGTTTACTGCAGTGAGAATATTTGCATTTTCTGCTCTACTTTGTATAAAAATGAGTACTTTTCACTATTTGTTTTCTGTGCATATGACGTTTCCAAGTCCTACAGCTTGGGCAGATTTACAAAAAAATTCTGCAGGAAAAACAAACATATGTACTTTGCCAGATTAACTTCTTCAATCCAAAGCTTCTCAGAGAAAAGCTTGGAATAACGAAACATCGTAAAAATGCTGTATTTCTTCCTTGGTTTCAGAAGTGATTGACCATGTAGTTAGAAATTTTCAAAAACAATTTGGCCAATGAAATCTTTAGCCCAAGTAACAACAGACTGCTACAACTAGAAGTAGATAATAATGTGTCAGCGGCTCAATGTTCAAGTGGAGGCCAGTGCCGAGTGGTGTTCCTCAGAGGTTGATATTTGAGCTGGTGCTGTTTATCTTTGTTCGTAACATGGACAGTGGGATCGTGTGCATCCTCAGTAAGCTTGCTGATGACACCAAGCAGTGTGGTGCCCTTGACACACTGGAGGGAAGGGATGGCATCCAGAGGGGGGACCTTGACAGGTTTGAGAGGTGGGCCCATGCAAATCTCACAAAGTTCAACAAGACCAAGTGCAAGCTCCTGCCCATGGGTCAGGGCAATCCCAAGCACAAGTACAGGCTGGGTGGAGAATGGATTGAGACCAGCCCTGAGGAAAAGGACTTGGGAGCGCTGGTTGACAAGAAGCTCAACATGAGCTGGCAATGTGCGCTGGCAGCCCAGAAAGCCAACTGTATCCTGGGCTGCATCTGAAGAAGCATGGCCAGCAGGTCGAGGGAGGTGATTCTGCCCCTCTGCTCTCATGAGACCCCACCTGGAATACTGTGTTCTGCTCTGGGGCCTTTAAAATAAGAAGGTCATGGACCTATTGGAGTAGGTCTAGAGGAGGACCATGAAGATGGTACAAAAGCTGGAGCACCTCTCCTGTGAAGACAGGCTGAGAGAGTTGGGGTTGTTCAGTCTGGAGAAGAGAAGGCTCTGGGGAGACCTTCTAGCAGCCTTCTGGTACCTAAAGGGGGGCCTAAAAGAAAGCTGGAGAGAGACTTTTCATAAGGGCGCGTGTAGTGATAGGACGTGGGGAAATGGCTTTAAGTTGAAAGAGGAGAGATTTAGATTAGATATAAGGAAGAAATTTTTCAGTCAGAGGGTGTTGAAGCTCTGGAACAGATTGCCCTGAGAAGTTGTGGGTGCTCCATCCCTGGAAATGTTTAAGGACAGGTTGGATGAGGCTTTGAGCAACCTGGTGTAGTGGAAGGTGTCCCTGCCTATGGCAGGGGGTTTGGAACTAGATGATTATTAAGATTTCTTCGAACCCAAACCATTCTGTGATTTTATAATGCTGGAAAATGTTACAAGAAAACAGACTTGGATTTTTAGGGTATTTTGCTACTGAACTTGGCCACAATTCAATTTTCCCTTCCTCCATAAATATCTAAACATGAATTTGAATAAAAAGGAGCTTATTGAGGTTGAAAGAACAAATATTGATGTCATTTAAGAAGTAGATTTTGAATTAAATCCATTGTCAGGAATGTATAAAGACAGTTGTCTTTATCTGGGTTTATTCTTCCCAAGAGCTCCTTCTTGCGAATGGTAGAGTT
The DNA here is from genome assembly GCF_009769465.1 of Tauraco erythrolophus. Lineage (NCBI taxonomy): Eukaryota > Metazoa > Chordata > Aves > Musophagiformes > Musophagidae > Tauraco > Tauraco erythrolophus. The sequence continues at coordinate 111,595,816 of NC_141465.1, forward strand.
AGTATTTATAGCTCAATGTAGAAACAGTTGTGCGCTCTTGTTTCTAATTATGTTTTTTTTTTTCTTGCAAGTGTTACAAGCAGTGCTTTTAAAGTAGCATTTACATAGCTTAGTAATACTACAGATTTTAAAATTATATTTAGTTATTGTCTATTTTTTTCTCATCTGTGATATGTTAGATATTTTAAATGGATGAGTTATTAGATTCTAAGAGATCATATTTATTATAAAATTGTCTGTCAAAGTAGGCTAACCAGGATGCAGGTTGGGGGACCATTTTAGTTCTGAAGAAAAATTAAGGTGGGATTTGTGTTTGTGCACTGGAAAAAGTGTGTATTGGTTTGCTGACCAGTTAAAATGAGCATTTTGGTTTCAAGAGGACTTTTGTATATCAAGCTAATGTATTCTATTAGGTCAAGTATCGAAAAAGTAGGTGAGCTGCTTTAATTTTTGTATCTGCTATAATTTCACTGTCCTACTATCCTCAAAGGTGAGTGTTCAATTGCAGGGAAGGTTTAGGGTAAAAAAGCTGGATTACGGCAGTTGGATAACAACTGCTGCTCATTTCAGGCATGTGCACATATTGATGCTGACTCATCTGTAGTTTGACTCTTCTTAGAAATGTATTTATCTGACTTTTTCTTTCTCCATTTCTCAGAAGTGGAATATCATCTCTTTGTGAGTTTAGATAGTAATGATGCTTTCTTTGCATAGATGTGTTTTTTGTTGTTTCTGTTTCCTAGTTCATGAGCCTGGAATAAATTTTATTACCAAATACATGTTAAAAGTAGGTGACTTACTCCATATGACGTGCATAAGGATATTTCTGTTTTAAATTTTACAAGTTTAAATACTATGAATTTTGAAAGAAGTAATTGCCAGGCTTTCAAAATGTTATGGTTTATGATTTAATGTCACAATTTAGAAACAGGCCATGATCATTGCTGTAATAATTGAAGTTTCAGTTCATAAACTCATTACTTTGTGATAGCTTGTATGTTGTGTATAGGATAAGATAGGATAAGAGTTCTGTTATGCTGGCCTCTTTTGTAGTCACTTTGCCTTCCCAAATTCTGTACTTTTAGGATTATTCTTGCAAACATAATTTAGTGTATTAAATCTCTTATAGTGGTTAAATAGGTTCATAAATATAGTGTGGTCTTAAGTTCAAGGAATAATAACAAAATATTTCAAGATTAATTTATCAGTGAGTTTCGTACCCTTGTCTTTGTGCTCTTTATTGCTACAACTAATGATATTTGGAAGATAAAACGGAAGAGTTTGAGTAAGTTAATTATTCTCCAGAACACTGAGCAAACAGAGTCAGTTCCTAGAAATAAGGATAAAAATGAATGCCCCATTAGTCCCATTAGTATTGATTCATCAGTTCATATATATTCCTGCAGAAACCTGATGGCCAGGTTTCTAGGAACTGTTGGGGTGTGCCTATCTACTCAGCTAGTAGAAGAATCCCAGTTATTATTTGCTGCCTCTTATTAAGGCAAATGGTCCTTACTTTTTTGAGATGTGTGTGTATATACATTCAGCACACAAGAAGCAAGTGTAGAGGATGGATCCAGTGTTGCTAGCATTATTAATTAGCAAATATTGCACACTGTAAATATGCAAATTGGACCACATGTGAAGTCATGACCAAGTAACTTAATGAATATAAGTTCCTGTTAAATATTTTATACAAGAGAGGAATAGAGATGAAAAAAGGCTGTCGTGTGTGGTGTGTGATTTACTGGTGCCATTTTACCTACTCGGATTCAAAGCCTGTTTTTGTTCTTTCTGTGCTCTCCTAAACCAGTGTAATACACATCCTATTAAAAGACGTAGACTCTAACAAAAATAATTATTTGAACCATGTCCAAAAAAAGTGGCTGTACTTTTGGTTTATCATGCTCTGCTTTTTGAAATAGCATTCCTCTTTATCCTGGGATAACCTTAATACTCTAGAAAAGGGAGAAAGAGCAAGAAGGAAAATATAACTTGTGTGCAGCTTTTATCATGTTACTTGACAGTTGCAACAGTAGTAGTTCCTTCTGGTCCTTAGTAATCTGAATTTTTTGTTACGCTTCTCTGTATTTTAAAAGCAAAAATAATCTACAACATCGTTGTGGGACAATAAATGTGTAGGAATGTAAGTTAATATGTAATACAGTGTCCCAGTCTTTAAACTGGGATCCGTAACAGGTCAGTTGTTGGTGACAGGTGGCAAAACATAGCAAATTCCTTGTGTAGGAATTAAACTTAAGTAGTTCTTCCTGCAGATATATATAGGAAAGTTTGGTAAATTAGAACTAGCATATGTTTGTTCCCCAATGTTGTTTGGGATTTGGCCAGTTCTTTTCTGTTCCTGCTACTTCAGCAGTAGTGCATCCCACATACTGCTAATGCAGTTTGTTTTTTGTAGCCTTTGACTCCGTTGCCTATTTCTGAGCCGGAATGTTTGCCTGAATTTCCATAGGACAGGGATATCTGGGAGTTGCAATGGCCTATAAATGCTCTGTGGCACTAGCTGGCTGTTTTCTGTTTTCAAATTTAAATGTACTATAGAAAACAGAAATAGTCAAGGAGATTTTGTAATCACGTTCTGTAGAAAAGCATTCTAGAAAAGCTTAATGGATTTTTGTGGTATTCTTACATCATCCATTACAGTAACTTCTGTAATTAATGAACGTATTATCAATAATATAGAATATTACAACACAGAGTAAAAATAAACATGTTAGCGATGAACACTGCAACTGTGTCCCTCTGAGTTTCCCTTTTTTACCCTCATTGGCTTCCCCACACTGTCTTTTATTGTTTGCTAAAGTACTCTTCAGCTTATTCCATAATCTTTAATGTTAGCTGTGCAAGAAGCAGAATGTAACACAACTTATTCTGACCTAGAAATGAAGAAAACTTCTAGCCAGTAGAATATCTATGTTACTTGGAAATAGTGGGCCTAAAAGACTGAGTAAATGTGAAATTCGCTTTGCAATTTTTTCCCTTTTTTATCTTTATGGATTTTAATTTGAATCTCTGCATTTTATCCATTTGCTTACAAATTTGTTTGGCTTTAGTTTGTCTGTTTGTTTTTCCCTCCCATAAAAATTCGTAGTATCTTTGAGAGAATATTCTGTCAGACTTTGTTGCAATTGGTCTGTATGTCCAGAAGTCACCATGAAATGCTATTGCCTTAGGAAATCAAGCTAAAATACTCTAATCAAGTGTTTTAAGTGATTCAGGACATGATTGTTTTCTCCTGATGCAAAGCAGCATGGGCAAAGGTCAGAAGAGGGCATGTTGAGTGTGTAAGGTGCTGAAAAAGGATTTAAGCATCCAGTTCATTTCTCAGCTGCATCCAGATTCCTCATGATCAGATTGGTTTCTAGAGGTAATTCCAGATGACAATTGATGAAACAATTTTCTAACATGGAAAATGTTAATAAATACATTAAATTATTATGAGGCACTTGGAACTTACTACAATACTACCGTAAATTAGACGGGTACAAACATCTCTTAGAGGGTGGAGGAGAAGTAACAACAAATACAGAAATGGCAGAAAGGGGGAAAATATATTGCTTTAATTTGGATTAGAATTATTGGTAATGCATATGAGTATACTTTTATAAACCTGTTTGAAGTTTGCAAGAAGTTCAGAAACAGGGTACAGTTAAATTTATTTTAGCAATATTCTTTTTTTTATGTATTTTGTTTTGTTTTTTTCTATCTGAAAAATAAAAGTTAAAATATTTTTGCTTTTTCCTTTGTTTAATAGTGTTCTGCTTGGTCAAAGTCGTGATGGCATTGTATTCAGCACCGATGATTATTTTCGTCAACAAGATGGATATACATATAATGCTGCTCAGCTTGGTGATGCCCATGACTGGAACCAGAAGAGAGGTTTGAATGCACAAGAGGAATCTTATTAAATTATGCTTGTACTTAGAAGCGTAGCATAACATGCGTGTGTGATAATACTCTATTTATTTTAATATAGGGTATATAGAAGTATATGTTTGAAGTATTCTTTATATTTTAATTAATGTGTATATATACATTAAATTTTGAACTTATACAAGGTTCATAGTTAAAAATAGAAAATCTCTCTTCTTTCTGCTACGAGGTGCTGATTTGTTACATTTGATACTGGTATGTTGATGGCGGAATGAAACATTTTTAATGCTGGCAACAGCAAAGTATCTTATTTTTTCCAGTATCTTTCCTGATCCGAGTTTCATCCAAAATTTGTGGAAGAGTTTTTCTGAGGAAGATTTTAGTTAATCTACAGAAGTGAACAGCTTTAATAAGTCATCTCTCTTAATACCTAGCAGTGTTCAACGGTTGGGTTTAATTGATAAGGAAGTAGATACCTAGAGTAAGAAGGGCAGCAGACAGATTCTTGCTCTTTCTATAGCAGTTTTCTAAGAATCTCATTATCTGTTTGGTCTGCTCCAAGGAGTGGACAAACTGAGCTTGTTTGCATTGCCTGTGCAGTGGACAATCTGCATTGCCTGTGCAGGCAGATTACTCTCTGTGCTGCAGTGTCTCAAGCAGAAGCTTCCTTCTTGTCTAGAGGACTGCTTCTTTGCATCAAAAGATACAGAGGGCCAAGGAAAAAAAAAAATCCTTCCCTTTCCTCCCCTTCTCACTCTAATGCAAAATTTATGATACGTTGGGGACATTTCTGTATGAACAGTGAAGGAATTTTTTTAGAGCAAGCATTAGAATATCTGTTATAAAGGGTACTTTTGAGGTTGGAGTGCAGCAATAATAAATACTTTGAATCAAGTTCCCGGTAGGAGCCTAAGGAGCAGAAGAGTTGATACGGTAGTAGTTTATGGATGAGAGGGCTCAAGACTTCACAATTACAAGACCAGCAAACAATTCTTTCTTGACAGTGGCTTCCAGCTGTTTCTGACCAGAGCTGAAGATCTCTCTAGTTCTGTATCACTTAGTTATACAGTCGTCTTGATGACCAGAACAGTACGTAGTTTGGTTATTCAGTGATCTTGATAGCAAGAACAACAGCTGTGCCACGTTGTATAGTACACCCCCACTGCAAAACATTTGGCCAGAATGACTTTGGATTGAAGTTATACTCAGTTTTCCGTCCTGCTTTGACTAGATAGAGCTCTCTAACTCAAAGTACTTCAAAAGCTCTTGGTTTCGTTTGTGTGTGGAACCTTGAAATACATGAAATGAGGACTTCAGGGGAGCAGTAATCCTAGTTGGGATTCTTGTTTGATGAGTAGGTCTAGGTTAAAGTTTCATGTAGATTATATCAGCTGCATAAATTATTTATATATTTACTAATATTCATATGACTACATATTTAGCTAGAGATTTATAATCCTCATGTCAGAATCATGGAGAAGGTAAAAATTTACTTTCTTCCAAATGAGAAAATTATTCTGTTAAAATTATCCTCCCTCCATTTGGGGGAGGGAGCGAATCTAAAATATAATAAGTATGAGCAAAAAGTAGTTAAAAGTGAGATGCATTAGGGAAAAAATGAATTTATTTTAGATGAACAGAATTTCAAACTCCCAAATGTTTGTAAGACTGTGAGTTACATACCCTTGATACCAAAACACGTGCACATTTGATGAGAAGGTTTTAAGGTCAAGTGCGCAAATACTAGGAAATAATAGAATTAGTTTGACACTGTGACTTTAATCGTGAAATCACTTTCACTCTTAACAGAGTTTTAGGCCCTTTAAGTTCACTTCTGTGGCTTTTCTGAGTGTCTCCTCTTTTAGTTCATCCTGCCACTTCCACTGGAATTTGTGGCTGCCTTTGTGTTTTTAACATTGTTGACTCGACAGGTCAAGTTGGGATTTATCTTTTTTGTTTGGTTTGTTTTTGACACTGATAATAAAATCAATAATTTTCTTTATTATTAAACAAAACTTTATCTAAGATATTACATCAGCACACTTAGCACTTAGATCCATAGTTAAAAGAAAATGGTAGAATATTTAAGTGGGTTGTAGCTATAATATAATCTTTCTCCACAAGCTTTTGTGAATGAATGATGGTTCCATTATCTTCCTTACAAAATTGACTATCCTCTTGCTACCTTTATGAATCTTTTCTGAAATGCATATTTCAGGATTTTTCCCTTCTTTCTGTCAGCCTACCAGTTGTCTTTCCTAGATTAGGGTTTCGGAAAGATCATTCGTGCCAACTTAATGAAGCATTCGTGCCAACTTAATGAAGCCAGAGCAATATATTTTTCTTTTTTTTTTTAATAGCTTTTTCCATTGATTCTTAGTGCTCTGTTGGAACATACTCTATCTTTGCTGTTTTCCTCCCTTTCATTTACAAAGTTACTTCCTAGCCTGTTCATTTAATTTCTTCCCATTGTATGGATCGATTTCCATTGAGATAAATCCCTAGTTCTCTGCAATAATTTAGAGTTTTCCTTCCTTCACATCCCTGCTTCATTCAGTGTACATATTGAGCAGTGTTCACTAAATGTGCAGGTAGTCAACTGATGTATTTTTTTAATCCTCACAGTCGTAGATCTCGCTTTGCGTTTAATCCCTTGCTATTTTAACTTGTTTTAATGAAACATGTTCAGTTCTACAAACTTTATTGTATGAGTGTTTTTTTACTATTTTGAGCTTCAGATACTTCAGTTCTTTCATCTAGTTCACCATTTTAACTTTCCTGTGAGCGCTAGTGGTATTATATTCTGAATTTTTCATTGGCAATCTAAGGCAGAGTTGCTAAAAACATCTTGCTGTTTTGGACACCAAACTTAGCAATTTAGATATTTTCTTCAGAGTATGTAGTAGGAATTAAACTTCATATATTCAGAATAAATTTTCTCTGTCTTCATATTCAGATGAGTTCATATCACTTCTGTAAATGATACCTGTAACTTTTTAAATTGGGCAGCCAAAAAATGAAGATCATGCTAAGTAGTGGCCACTTGGAAAGAGGTGGGATGATTTTCAAGAACATTCACCAAAAGATGATCCTTCTCCCTTTGTGGTGGTCATCCTGGCTTACTAATTATTTATCTCTCAATTAATTTTAAAAAAAGAAAAAAAGGAATGATAGAGTCATGCTGATGATCTGATACATGCCCCCGATTCAACTACAGAATGAGTCTATCATGTGCTTAAAGAAGTAAGAATATATGGCATGTGTATATATATGGCATGTATATATTATCTATAAGCATGTATTTAATGACAGTATGGTAAGACATATGCCCTATAACTAATAACTACACACCCAGCCTTAGTTCGGGTGTTTCCTAAGGTTCAGAGTTTTGCTTTGCAACTACAATGCTGCTTTTTGTTTTTTTCTTCTGTGGCACCCTTTCTATGTCTTTTAAAAGAAGACTGAATCCTTGCTCTTTTCCTGCAAGAATTTTGAGATGTGAAATTCTTGACGTTTTTGTGGCTCACATTACTAGTACTGCTCAGGACTAACTAAAATGAAAAATTTTTTGTTGGCTTCAATGTGTAGCATCAGAGCAATAGTTTTTTTAAATTTTTTTCATGGAATTTGTCTTCGCAATGCTTCTGTAAAATAAATGAGGAATCACTGTTATGTTTTTACTCATTAACTAAGGCACAAAGAAGCTGAGGAATAGATTTCATCAAGGCCTTACTTTCAGTTCTAAGATCCTTTAGAGTAGTTGTAGGAGGAGTTGAGGAGTCGTCTTCATGAATCTGGTAATCACTAGTTGGAAATCTGCTTCTCCATCTGGCTTAGTTTCAGACTAAGAACCTCATCTACTGATTCATGCACATCTTTTCTAAAGATGTAAAAGTTGTGTCCTTTTCTGCAAAGAATGACAGAGGTCTTTTATTTCAAAATAAAAAGGTGAAGGAAGTTAAAACAATAAAAATTAAGTATCCTATTTGTCGCAAAAGCTATAGGATACTCAAGTACCCTCTCTAGGTACTCTTTCTCTACTGAAGTTCCTTCTGAACTTCTGGTAAGAATAGCTACACTTCTAGTAAGATTGGCTTAACTGCTGTCCTGGTTTGTATAAAATGGAGGTGGATATCAAGCTGATAATGGTATAAAACTTGAGTTTTTCATTCCCTTGGGTAAGACTTCTGTGTAGCACTATATAGAAGCTGAATCTCATAATCATGCTCTCTAGATGTGCTCAAAAAAAGTGGTTGTACAATGTTGCTTTTTTCAGGGACAAATCCTAGTAATGTGAGTTAGGAGTCCTCTGAGAATGCTTTCTGGGCTAACAGTGTGAGGGATTTAGAAGAGTGCCTGATGTCAAGATCAAAGTTAGGTTTAGGCATAAGATAGATGCTTCATTGATTTATCAGGATGAAAGCAGTCTTGGGCTTACAAAGAGATACCATTTTATGCATCAGAGTAGTGTTAAAATGTATTCTGTGCTATGGAGCTGAAGAATCTCAGGTAGTCAACAGATTTCCATGTTTTGTCCCCTAAACTCCTCCAACCAATCTTAGTTCTGCACTGTAATCTCTAGGATGCATCTGCTGGGTGCATACTCTTACTGGTCCAAAGTTAAAAGCATGCTACTGTGTTAAGTGTACTGACACACAAATTGCATCATGACTGTGCTCTGTCTGTGTTTCCGTGAATAAAGATGCTAATTTGGATGTGCCTCATTACCAGTTGCTATTTTGTAGAACTTGAAAGCAGCTTATTATTCCTGAAGCTTCTGCCCTCTTTTGGATTTGGTAGAAATTGGCCAGTGAGTTCGAACATAGAATCATAGAATGGTTAGGGTTGGAAGGAACCTTAAAGATCATCTAGTTCCAACCCCCCTGCCATGGGCAGAGGCATCCTCCACTACACCAGGTTGCCCAAAGCCTCATCCAACCTGGCCTTGAACACTGACAGGAATGGGGCATCTACAACTTCTCTGGGCAACCTGTTCCACTGCCTCACCACCCTCAATGTAAAAAATTTCTTCTTTATATCTAGTCTAAATCTCCCCTCTTTCAGTTTAAATCCGTTTCCCCTTGTCCTATCACTACACGCCCTTGTAAAAAGTCCCTCTCCAGCTTTCCTGTAGGCCCCCTTTAGGTACCAGAAAGCTGCTATAAGATCAACCCGGAGCCTTCTCTTCTCCAGGCTGAACAGTCTCTGCTGAAACATTATTCAAGCAGAGACAGCATTATTGTAATTTATTTTTTAATGGATCTCAGAAATATTTCGGCTATATGATGTCTTCTGTGAAGATCACCTATTTCTTAGCGTTTTGTTGGAGAAGAACTGCAATGCCTAAGCACAGTTCTCAGTTATGAACACACCATGTGTTATCCGGCAGGGCTGGTAAAGCTGGAACCAGGATACGATTTCATGCTGGGATCTCTATACTCAGCAGGCCACAGACTTTGAGCTGTTCTGTTGTTTTGCTTTGACTTCTACACTTCCCTTTGCATCTGTTCGACACTCCCTGATTTTTCATTTAATTTTTCATACCTTCTTGCTTCTACTTCTTTCCATTCCTGTCTATAGCTTTCAGTGCTTTTATTCCTTTTCTTAGAACAGTGTGTTTCAGTCAGACAAGATTAGCGCAAAAAAACATCTGTAACAGTTTATTTACATTTACAGCTTTGAGTTACATAGTTGTTTATTAACTTGCACTATTTTTCATTGCAGCAAAGCAAGCAATGGATCAGGGAAAATCTCCAGTTATAATAGACAACACTAATACTCAAGCCTGGGAAATGAAGCCATATGTAGAAGTGGTAGGTTTTGTTGTATGATTATATCATCTGTTGCAACTTTGCAAACTTACCTTCACATGTGATTAGTTGGTCTGTTTTGTCCAGAAATGTTTTCCTTACTCAAGTTTCTAAAGAGAGACTGCTTATTGATACAATCAGTAATTGGTACGGCAGTAGTTCAGACCAATTTAAGGATTGACTTGATCTAATCTGCTTAGGCTGGAATGAAAGCTAAGGCAGGTTGTGGGTGTAAGTGAAATTCAGGATGCTACCACTGCAGAGTTAACTACAGCTGTTTTGTTATACTGCTCTGTGTTACATAAAATGTAACAAAAAGTTTAATGATACACATATCACACATTTTTCTTTGCTTGCTGCAGGCTCTAGAGAAGGGATACAGAGTGGAGTTCCATGAGCCAGATACTTGGTGGAAGTTTGATCCTGAAGAATTAGAAAAGTAAGGTTTATATTACAGAAATCATTGTACCTGTATATGGATAGTCAGATAAATATGCACACATAAATGTATATGTAGTACATTGTATTTTATTCAATTATATTTTATTCATTATTTATTATATTATATTATAATTATATTATATTATAATTATATTATATTATAATTATATTATATTATATTATAATTATATTATATTATATTTTATTATTATATTATAATTATTTATTATATTATATTTTATTCATTATTTATTCTTATTTTTTAAAATACTTAATTACTAGTATAAAATGTATTTTATTTAAATAGGCATTTTGAGATGCAGCTTTAAATGGAAGTATTATGGATAAACAAACAGAAAAATAAATAGAGGTCCTATCTTACTGGCCCAAAAAGTCAATATTAAAATTTTGTTGGACATGAGTAGAAAAATCATTGACCCCTGTAAGAATCACTACTATTATAATGAATAATTATTCTCAGAAATTTATTGCTACAGAACACTGACAACAAGAAGTAGGTGGAAGACAAAAAAAATTACACATTTTGCAAGGAGCACATCAGTATAAGTGCTTTGTTTTGTCTACTTTTATAGATATCTCAGTGTCAAAGAGCAACAGCCCATTACTCATCAGTAATGGTTAAAAAGAAAACTCATATTTTAGATTATTCTACTGTAAGATTTTGTCAAATTGTCACTGGACTTCTGGGTTGTGAGAGTGCCTGGGAAGCTGCTTATTATTCCTGGTTACTGTCTCCCTTGTCTCAGATGTATCTGCTTTAGGAATCTATGTGGTACCAAACCAGCTTAGGGATATTTCATTGTTTGAAATGTAATGTAATATTTTAATGGTTAATCACAAGAGTTCTCTCACACATTGTAGTTTTGTATACTTGGCTTGTAATTGTTTCAGTTTTGTAAAGTAGCCCTTGTATGCCTGACTCAGACTTTATTGTGTTTATAAATCTTTTAAAGTTTTCACCTTTTGCTCCTAAGCTAACACTAATTTACTTTTAGAGATTGAGCCCGCCCTCTCTGGGATGAATTGTAAAAAGTTTTTCTAGTTCAGGGCTCAGCACAGCCAAGTTAGGAAGCTGTCTTAGTGATCAGACATTTCTAAAATGTTCAGTGTGAGATTTCCATTATGTGAGACAGACTCATTTTCCAGGAAAATTCATGTTTTCATATGGTCTTAACAGGTAACAGGATAAATAAACGTGAAGTGTTCTTACTTTGAATTTAATTGTCCAGTCATTAGTTGTAGGAGTAAAGTTTATATCTTTCCCAAAACCAAAGGAAAATCCTTGAACCATGAAGTTCAAGAATCAACTAGTTCTTAGAAGCTTCCTAGAAATGTTTGAGCAGCTCCAGTTGCTTTAAATATTTGAATAGAGGACCATTGTCTGGAAGCTTTGTTTTTTGATATTTTAGGAAAGGTGGTTATGTGAGGTTTCATTTTGTTTTTCAGTTGCTTGGAGAGAGGGCTCAATTTTTAAGGGGTTTATTTTCCATATTCCTGTATTTGGGAAATAGATAATGATGGAGATATTATTGTAGTTTTGGAATTCCCCTTATGAATTTTGATTTTTTCAACTTTTTTGTGCAGTACTTGGGCACATACTATGCTGATAATAAATGTGAGTAATTTTATTAGTTATCTAGAATCATACATTCTAATTCCTTCCTAGACGAGATCACTTACAAGATCTCTGTTTCTAGTAGCTGGAATAAAAGGTAAACTAGCTCCCACTTTAATTAGGAAAGGACTTTTCTTATATTTTGGATATATAGTCCTCATTTATTTGTTTTTAGTGGTGCTGTCTAGTTTGTTAGTAACTTTTAGCAAGTGATGTAATAAGCTGGTATTCTAGAAGTCAGGTGCATTTCCAGATACTATTTTTATAGGATTGTTTTCCCACCACCTAGTGTCTTTGAGAAATCTGTGACAAGGCTTTGTAGGTCAATACTGGGTGAATTCTTGATGTCAAGAACGTGACAGGTGTTTTAGTATGGAACAGGTGTCAGTGTCTTTAGTCTTCTAGTGTGTCTGTGTGGTACAAATTATCTTTAGAGTCACTCATGAGTGATTTTGCTTTTAGTTCAGTTTTGTGCACATAACTTTTGTGAAAACATCTTAACTCCACAGATGCCTTGCAGTAGTGCTCAAGATTTCTTGCATAGCATTTGGACCTTTGTATAACAGATTTTGTAATTTGATACCATTTTTAGGAAATCTTGAAAACTGCAGGTGAGAGACCAAATGAGTGGCAAAATCGCTGGTAGAAGAGGAAAAAAAAAAGAAAATAATAATAATAATAAATTCTAAGTATTTAATCAGTGTTGGATGAAAAAATCACCGTCTGTCACGTTTGTATGGTTTCTGAGTAGCTGGTCAGTTGGGAACTAGAATTTTTTTTTAAAAAAAAAGGTATACATTTGATTCAAGCTTTTGGAGAATAAGAGGAATCCTGTGTATAATCTGTGTTTTGGGACAGATGTTTTAGTTTTTAAAAAGTTGCCTGCTGTGTAACTTCATTAAACTTGTGCTGATTCTTTTAAGTAGTAATGTCTATGCAGGATTACTCTGGCAATATCTTGGTATGTAAGATTCTTCTAGTGTAGATGCATTTAACAGTGACAGGACTTTGCTTTTATGAATAGATTCTGTGTTCCCCCAAGCGAAACCAGCTTCCCAAGCACAACTCTTGTAGGAGCTTTTGCTGGTACATCTGTGTTGGTTAAGGGTAGGTAGCTTTAAACACTTTCAGCATAGCCAAGCCACCAAAGGATGAGTGAAGACATGCCTGAAAACGAGATCCCAGTATTAAATGACACCTTACAGCAGATTTGTTTCCTTTTTAAAATTAATTTCTATGCTTGATGCGATTTTGCTGTCGGTGTTCTTTAAGGAAAAGTACTTCCTCATTTCTGAAGTGATTATACATATATATATACACACATTATATATAAGTCCATTCAGTTGTGGATGAGTGTGCACTTAATGCCCAGAACACTTGAGCTGTAATCTTTTTCTAGGAGTACTAAGGTATGGAAAATATTGAATAACTTTGTGCTTCCATCATTTGGCAAAAAAGTACTTAGACTCCCTCTTCCCAGTTTTTTCTGTCATGAGAGTCAGGTGCTTTATAGTGTCCCTGTATTTCTATAGAATTGGCTTTTTTCTCTACCATTAACCTTGTTCATATTTGTGAGTAAAATAAAAACTGTTAAGTCTTGTAAACTGGTAAGTTCACTACACTGCTGCTCCTGGACTTTAACTTTACCACAATGTAGGCATTAGCAGCATTTAAACAATGAGCAGCTTGTGATGATCACTCTAGCTTCTGATGTCTGAGGAAAGAGTGGCTATGAGAGAAGTGCTCTACTTAAGCCTCTTCTTCTCAGAAAGCAAGCTGATAAAATACACCTTGAGCCAGCATAATTCTGAATACTTCTGAAATCACTAATTTTAGTTCCATTCTGACTGTGAAACTAATGTGCAGAAAATACCTGCAGTATGCTTTGAACCCTCATCAGCTTGATACGTACTTCTTTGTTGCAATAATGCACACGAATTCCTGGGATGGGGAGGAAATCAGTCTTTTTAAGTACTTTATGAGCCGGCAATGTGCTCTTGCGGCCCAGAAGGCCAACCGCGTCCTGGGCTGCATCAAGAGGAGCGTGGCCAGCAGGTCGAGGGAGGTGATTCTCCCCCTCTACTCTGCCCTCGTGAGACCTCACTTGGAGTATTGCGTCCAGTTCTGGAGTCCCCAACATAAGAAGGACATGGACCAGTTGGAGAGGGTCCAGAGGAGGGCCACGAAGATGATAAGAGGGCTGGAGCACTTTTCCTATGAGGACAGGCTGAAAGAGTTGGGGCTGTTCAGCCTGGAGAAGAGGAGGCTCCGGGGTGACCTTATAGCAGTCTTCCAGTACCTCAAGGGGGCCTACAAGAAAGATGGGGAGAGGCTGTTCAGGAGGGCCTGTTGTGATAGGACAAGGGTTAATGGTTTTAAAATAGAGGGAGGTAGATTCAGGTTGGATATTAGGAAAAAATTTTTTACCATAAGAGTTGTGGAACACTGGAACAGGTTGCCCAGAGAGGTGGTGGATGCTCCATCCCTGGAGACGTTCAAGGCCCGGTTGGACGAGGCCCTGAGCAACCTGATCTAGTTGGAGATATCCCTGTTCCTTGCAGGGGGGTTGGACTAGATGACCTTTGAAGGTCCTTTCCAGCCCTAACGATTCTATGATTCTGTGTAGAGTATCCTCTTTACAGCATAGCCTGTTTGTTCCCAGTATTGGTTTCTCCTCTACAGAACTCAGCAAGTTGGTGAGGAGGCCCATGCCTCTTCTGACCCTGTCAGAATGCACAAAGATGCAGACATATATTCCCTATAGGTTTGACTTGGAAGTAGTTCAGCTCGGACAAAGTTTCTTGGTGATAAGAATATACTGGGTTATGATAAATGCTTGCCTACACTATCAAAACATTTTGTTTATGTTTCATATCTGGTCTTTTAGATTCAGTTCTGTTACAGTGCAGGCATTCAGTTTGTGCATGAGCCTTGTGGTTTTCTTTTTAGCAGAGACTGAATTTTTCTGCTAACATGGACTTTAAGATCCTATTCCATAGGTAATAAGGAAGTAGATGCATTCTAATGTATTGTCTAATGTCCCAGGTTCTTAATAGGCCAAGTTCTCTGTCAAAGTAGCTGTTCACTAAACACTGCAAGAATAGGACAACGCTTTTGGCCTCTCTTCCTTTATATGTGTTTTAGTACATTTCTAAATTTACAGCAAGTATCAATTCGAGCTAATAGATGAAGGTATCGTGAGCATGCTGTTCTGCTTCAAAACTAAAATTGCTCCTTATTTTCTATAGAGATTTATTGGTAAGAAAATATTCTATCATGAAGTTGTGAAACCATGTAGTTTATTTTTTTTTGTGCTAGTTTGAACATTGCTTTCATAAGTAGTAGTCTAAAATATTATTCATTCCTTCGCTCATTAGCTAGTATGCCATGTAAAATCTGATGAATAAATAGAAAGCAAAGTCCTTCTAGGATTATTTAGGTACATAGTCCTGGTGAATAACATCGGATTGCTGTATGAAGAAGAATAACTGTATTGTTTTTTGTTACTGAATATATGCAGTGGTGAATTGTTAAAATAAACCTTAACACAAGTTGAATACTGAGAGAATGAGGATACAGTGTAATAAAAGTGAAATTTCAAATATGAAAAGCAAGAAGAAAAGCTGTGAAATTAGAGAGTTTTTTTCTTTTTCTTAAAGACTGTAAACATATAAACATACCAGACAATTTATTTAAATTTTTATTTTTGTAGGAGGAATAAACATGGGGTCACTCGTGAGAAGATTGCTCAGATGTTGGAACGATACGAATATCAAATATCCATACCTATTGTCATGAATTCAGTGGTACCTCCCCACAAAAACACGCAAAGGCCACCTCTGCAACGAAGACATAGGTGGGGAGGCAATACAGACTCGTGGAATTCTTTCAGTATTTCCAGTAGCCGATAACACAGTTGCAGCCAGTTCATAAAAATCCGATACTTGCCCTTCTAAAACACATCACCTCCAATAAAGTAGTGGATCTTCTGTGCTTTAAATAGGCCTATTTTCAAGACTATTTTCTTCTGGAGGTTGTTCCTTTGACAGGCTTGCATGTAAATAAAATTGTACTTTAAATGTTTTTTAAAACTATATTTATTATAGTTGTAATAACTTTGATTTTAGTACAATATTTAATATAGTATGACATATAGCAGAGTCTTTCTTCATAAACTAAGACAATGATGTTGTCATATATCACGTAACTGTTGAGCAGTTTTTCTTAGAGAGGTCATATTAGATATCTTTTTAGAGAGAATTAAAGCCTCAGAAGAAGAGGTTATTTATGTAATAACCAATTTTAATGATTGTCATTTAGTCTCCTTATCTTTTAGGAGATTTTTTTATTTTGAAAACAGTTATGTCCTGGATTGTCCTTTTGTTCTATTCGGCATGTATTGCCAATTGGCAAAATTTTGGCCTATATTTTCTGGTTTTAGTTGTGGTATTTGGGTGTTTTGTCTCAGAAGCTCATCTGGCAGCTGAAGCAACATTCTGCCAATAGAGTATTCACCAGCCTTAAACTGTGTAACCCGAATTGGTTTTTTATTTGTTTGTTCTCAGTGGTACGATATAAACTATGATGGTAGCTGCACACTACCAACTTTTTTGTGCTGACTAAAAATCCCCTAACTTTTATCACTAAAACCCAAGAATTTTACAGCTGTGTCTAAGTCAATTTATTTCAGTTATGATAAAAATGAAGTACTAAAGCATTAGACTGTCAAGTTTCAGTCCACGATTGGGATGCCTCAAGTCAATGTAAATAGTGGGCATCATTCTGTAAAACCATGTTGCATTCCTAATTTTGACACAGCCAATGTAATCTGTTTAGCACATAACAAAGAATGAGCCAGCATGGAGATTGACTAATTTACTGCCCTTTTTCTTTTAAAAAATAATGAATTTGTGAGTTTTCACTTTGCTTGCTTTCTAACAGCTTGCTGTATTAATAAAATATATTTGTCTTCAGTGTTGTTTTAGTAGTTCAATGCAACAGTTGGTATTATTTTCAGGCTTTTGTAGGGTTTTAGACAGATGACCATTACTACTAACCTGCTAGCTGAAATAACCTACCTTGAGGTCTGATTACATTTGATTTCCTTATACATCGAATGAGTGGAATAGGAAGTTTTGTGAAGAACTAGCTAAAAGAATTTTCATGGTTTTCTATCACTAATTTGGTGTAATAGCTATCAGAATTTGGAAAATTCCAAAGCCAGCATGATAATTTTTTTTTTTACTTATTATTTTTTAATAGGCTCTAAAAATTACTTTATCTTTAAAGTCTGAATACCATGAAAGTTGAAAATCCAGGTGTATAATGAAATATCTTTCTGTGGTTTTCTACACCTATTGTGCAAATCTAAATTTATACAATTTAATGTATATCTGCAATAACATTTTCATAAGAGATTCTATTAATTATAAAATTTGAAGTGTACAGTTTCAAATTTTAGTAATTGTTTTAATTATTTGAGAAATAATTCAAAATGTTTCAATAGTGCACAGATTGTTAATATATTGAATTACATATATAAAAAAACTCCCCAACGATATTAATTGTCTACCTTCATTGTCTATTATTCATACCAATTATGTTACTGTATTTTAGTTTTCATGGTTATCTTTTTCCATATCTCAAAAGAATCATGGAAATCAATGTAAATGATCAGTCAAAGTTTTTCTTTTTAAACATGAAAGCGTATTTCAAGTGGGAAGAAGATAAAAAGATTTTAGAAAGACTCATTTTCTATACTCTATAATACTTTAAGCCATAATAAAGTGATAAAATTTATTGAGGCTTTATACAATATTCATACAGTGTGCTAAGGTATGACAAAAAAGAGCTGATTATTGAAAAGTGTTGTTATGATATCTTTTGGTACCTTCTGTCTTCAGTTTTTAAAGGAAATGGATGTTTTTTAGCTTAATTGATATTTAAGTTCTTTTTAAATGAAATTTGTATTTAAATAGATGTGAATTCGTATTTTAAAATGGTGCACTTTTTATGTGTTGTCTTTTTAATAAATTATTGGTGGATGGTGAGTATTTTTGATATGCAAAGCATGTCAATTGATAATAGGCTTGCAGTTTGCAAAGGACACATAAGAAAGGAATGCTTTGCAACTTGGCAGTATAGCAGACATTTTGTGTAAACTGCTTAATCTGTAAAGCTGTATTCCAAGGTAAGTACAGCGACGTGGTAGGTGAAAACACAGTGGAATGACTGTGTAACACACTTTTGTTTCATGGTGTATTAATACTTCATGAGGATATGACAGTCACGGCCATACGTATATCTCAGACAGAAGATGCTCTTACACTACAATATTTTATATTTAAAAATAATAAAAAGATGATGTGAAATACATGTTGCAGGTATTGCATTGCTCCTGCTCCCTCACAAATGAGAAAAATTACTTATTTTGTCAAAAAGTATGTACCAGAAAGGTAAGAACTTGCTGTTCAGTTAGACTGGGGATCTAAAAATGTTTGCTATTTGGCATAGTTTTTATGCAATACACCTGCTGATGGTAATAGCGTACCTAGAATGAAGATTTCCTATTGTTCTAGATTTTTAGTAAATTGCAAGCTCATATTTAATGAAATAATAGTGTCAGATTTTTTTTTTTACTGTAACTAATGCATAGATCCTTAATGTTACAAATGCAAGTTCTAAGTATCTGCTGATTACTTCAAACTAGTGTGATGTTTGGTAAGTAAATGTAAACAGAATAGTTAAGATACTCTGCTGTAGTTTTAAATTCCTACTTTTCTAAGTGTAAAATTTAAATGAGAATTGATTTGCAGAACATACATAATTTGGTTCATACAGCCGACCAGTTAGCATCAGCTATATAGGACTATGTGTTGCTATAGAAAAAATGGTTCTAGTTTTACTGCTTCATCTAAACTGCTGTTTCTTGTTTGATTAGTTTACTTCCTGAATTATCAAAAGTTTTCATCAGCCTTGTCTTTGGCAGATGATTTAGTGTTCTTATTTTTCTTTTGTTTGAACAAGAGAAAAATAAGAACACAAACAAAATAAATAAAAAATTCAAAACCAAAAAAGCCCCACTACAAAACCAAACTCTGGAAGACCTACGTGCAGGTTTTGGCCAGGATTGAGTTGATTTTCTTCCTAGTAGCTATTGATTTTCTTCCTGGTAGCTAGTATGGGGCAAGTAGGCTGGGGGTGCACAAGAAGTTGGGAGGGGACACAGCTGGGACAGCTGATCCCAACTGACTAAAAAGGGATATTCCATACCATATGACATCATGCTCAGCATATAAAGCTGGGGAAAGAAGGAGGGCAGGAAAGAAGGAGGGCAGGGGGGATGTTTGGAGTGATGGTGTTTGTTTTCTCAAGTAGCCGTTATGCATGATGGAGCCCTGCTTTCCTGGGGATGGCTGAACACCTGCCTGCTGATGGGGAAGTAGTGAATGAATTCCTTGTTTTGCTTTGCTTTGTGTGTGTGGCTTTTGCTTTACCTGGTAAACTGTCCTTATCTCAACCCCATGGGTTTTCCCACTTTTACCTTTCTGAGTCTCTCCCCCATCCCACTGGTGGGGTAGAGCAAGTGAGCGGCTGCGTGGTGCTTAGTGGCTGGGCTGGGGTTAAACTATGACAACCTAATGTAACACTTTTTTATTTTTATTTTTTAACATATGATGTTAAGTGATTTCCTGTGAGGAATTCTGGCTTCTGTTCTTGTAGTCATGTCCTCTTTAGGTTCATTTTAATCTAGTTTTCCATGCTGCATATTTTTTTAAGCTTTTTGTCTTTAAGAAGAACGCCAGGATTTTGTCTTTTGTCATCTATCTTTTGAAGCCTTCTGCAGAGATGATAGTTTTTCTTTGTTTCTCTCCTGTGTCAATATTTTCTTCTTTGAGCTGACCAGTAGGATTCATTTTCAGTTAATTAGAAAAATTATTTTCGTATTTGCTCATTCATGTGTGATACCTGTAGTTGAACTGCTGCTTCCTCTTAGCAATCAAGTTTTCTGGAAGAAATGTTTTCCCTTTTACTGGTACATCATGGAGATGAGGTGCCTGGGTGTATGCTGAGAATTGAGGGGTTTCCATACAAAAGAACAGAGACATGTATTACAGTTCCCACTAAAGAGCAATAAGAAGATACAGTGTTGAAATGTAGTTCATGAAATTAAGTACACAATTTAAAAGAGTGATCAGATATTTCATATAGATCAGATGTGGAAATATTTCACTTCAGTGTTTTTACAGTGACACTTTCTCATTTCAATGTTTT
This sequence comes from Tauraco erythrolophus, assembly GCF_009769465.1. Lineage (NCBI taxonomy): Eukaryota > Metazoa > Chordata > Aves > Musophagiformes > Musophagidae > Tauraco > Tauraco erythrolophus. The sequence goes on from NC_141465.1 coordinate 111,615,871, forward strand.
ATGTGCTCATCCTTTGGAAATAAAAGCAAGAGCAGAGATTAAGCTCTTTAGTAATCATTTAGAATCATAGAATGGTTAGAGTTGGGAAGGACCTCAAAGATCATGTAGTTCCAACCCCCCTGCCATGGGCAGGGAAACCCTCCACTACACCAGGTTGCCCAAAGCCTCATCCAACCTGGCCTTGAACACTCCAGGGATGGGGCATCTACAACTTCTCTGGGCAACCTGTTCCACTGCCTCACCACCCTCAGAGTGAAAAATTACTTCCTTATATCTAATCTAAATCTGCCCTCTTTCAGTTTAAATCCATTGCCCCTTGTCCTATCACTACACGCCCTTGTAAAAAGTCCCTCTCCAGCTTTCCTGTAGGCCCCCTTTAGGTACTGGAAAGCTGCTATAAGATCATCCTGGAGCCTTCTCTTCTCCAGGCTGAACAGCCCCAACTCTCTCAGCCTGTCTTCATAGCAGAGGTGTTCCAGCCCTTGGATCATCTTTGTGGCCCTGCTCCAGCAGCTCCATGTATTTAGATTATATCTAATCGAAATCTGCCCTCTTTCAGTTTAAATCATTGCCCGTTGTCCTATCACTACATGCCCTTGTAAAAAAAAATCCCTCTCCAGCTTTCCTAGGTGACAATCTACTTGGACTCCTTTTTGTTTGTTTATTTTATAGCCTGGTTGATTGAAATTAGCTGTAAATGAGCTTATTTTGAGTTCACAGAAAAACGTGAAAACATAGCTAGTGTTTTAAGTATTTTGAAGATTAGTAAATAACAGAATTTGTCACGGCCACATCATCTCAGGTTTGTCTCATTTATTTCTGTAGTGATGTAGAAGCAGCAAGTGGTGTTTTTAGCTGCCCATATCATTCTAGATCAAGGATAATAAAATCATTGTAACTGGAATGGTTGCCATTTCCTTTTGGCTGATAATGCTGCTGCTTCGCTTCTTGGGCAGGCAGGCAGTCCTTGACCGTTCGGTGTGTACCTTACCGATAGATAGTGCTGCTGTGACAACACCATGTTTTGCCAAGTCAGAATATATTGTGTCCACGAAGTAATTTTTTTTCAGTTGTACTTGAAGTCTGTGTAGTGTCATTAAATGTTTTTTGTTTTTGAACTGTTAATCAAATTCAGCTTTTCTTTTGTGATCCCTCAAGCTGACATCAGAGTAACTGCTTTATAATTGTGTGGATCATCCTGCTTGTCCTTTTTAAATATTTTGCCAATACTGACTCTGTAAGTATTCTAGTATTTTATGAAAACATAGTAGAAAAATATTTTATGAGCGAGACTTTTGGAACGTGTGCTTTCATGTTGTCTAAATCTACTGATTTAAAAAAAGCATAAATTCTTTAGTGGATGTTGTTTAATCGTTTAATCTCTTCTTAAATTGCTAACAGACTAAGAAGTGCTGCTTTAGCTGACTGAATAAACGTTGACTTATTTCTAAGGGATTTATTGTATCATTTACAAATCAGTTCTAGTCATGAGCCTGTAATGCTGTCTGACTGTTATTTTGTTCTTGGTGCTTCTAATAAGTTGGGTTTGTTTTTTTTTCTTTACTCATCAGCCATAGGCTTTGGTAACCTATACTGTAGCTTATATTGGTTTACAAGAAGTTACTGATCAGTTTATCCCACACCTTGCTCTTAACATGAAGAGTTTCTGAAGGCTCGTGAACCTGACTTAAGAGTGAATTGACTATATTATTTTTTCGCTCATTTAGCACGTTTCCTAATAGTTTTTCTGTATTGCTTAAGAGAAATACACTGCTTTACAGGGATCTTGACAACGAAACTGTAAATATTGGATCTTTTACCTGAAGCAAGGCCGGTATACATATTTGAGCTTCATTTGCAGCTCTTTGCAGCTGTTTGGTACATGCACTAAATAGTCAAATAAATATACCTGACAAAATTTCAAAACTATCTTCACTTTATGAAAACCATAGTTAGAAGACAGCGCTTATGGCTGCGCAGCAAAATTGCATTATATGTAGGGGTAAAAGTGAAATTCTGCATATGTGTACATCGAAGGCACAGTTAGAGCATAGTGTTTTGTGCTGTTCCTGGTTTGTTCCAGCAATCCAGACTGAGTTCTTGTTTCTAATAATGAATACTTAGAAACGCTGCCCTTTTTGGTCCTAGGTCTTGAGGAGAGGTTTTATTGTGAGTTGTCCTGGTTTCAGCTGAGACAGAGTTACTTCTTTTTAGCAGATAGAAGAGCTCCGTGTTTTTGTTTTAGTCTAGAACTTGTTATGAGAAGAACGTTGATATCGCACTGATGTTTATAGTTGGCCTATTTGAGACCTCAAGGACTTTTCAGCTTCCCGTGTTTTTGCCAGTGTGCAGGAGCACAACAGGCTGAGGGGGGGAGTACAGCTGGGACAAAGGGTTCTCAACTCCCCTTATGATTTGAACTTAGACTTAGGATTGAGGACCAAACTGGCCAATGAAGTATTCCATATCCTGCAGCGTCATGCCCAGTATAAAGATGAGGGTTGACCGGAAAGAAGGGCTTTTGCTCTTCCGAGGGCTCTCACTCTCGGATTCTTGGAGTGTCCTCTCTCTCCCCCCTCCACGCTCATCCAGGATTGCAGTGTCGGGACTTATCAGTTTTGGAATCATTAGTCCGGGACGGGACAGGCCTTGGTCACCGGGTGGTGAGCAAATAACGCTGTGCATAACTTGTTTGTATATATTATTATTGTTATACATATGTATATATTCATATATTATTAATAGTAAATTTTTCTTATCTCAACCAACGGGTCTCTTTCCCTTTTCCCCTTTAATTCTCTTCCCCATCTCCAGGGGTGGTGGAGGGTGAGCGAGCAGCTGTGTGGCATTTAATTGCCGGCCGGGCTAAACCATGACATGAGCAAAGGTAGTTAATGGTGGTGTTTAACTTCCTACTGCTCTGTAGGGAACTGAGCTGTAAAGAGATTAAATGAGTTTGTCTTTTGCCTGGTTAGTTTGCGGTGCCTTTGTTGAGAATGTCAAGCTTTGAGCTCACTGGTACAATTAAGATGTGGCTTACTGGAGTGAGTTGAGCAGAGTGGTCAGGGCCTGGAGCACATCATATACAAGGAGAGGTTGGGAGAAAGGGATTTTTCAGCCTTGAGAAGTGAAGGCTGTGGCTAAGACAGCTTAATGCTGTCTTCACCTACTGAATGGGGAGAGTATAAAGGTGGAGCCGGGCTCCTCTTAGATGAGAAGCAACGGGTAGAAGCTACAACATAGGAAATTCCATTTAGATACTAGGTTGTGTAATCTACATCCTTGGAATATTCAAAACTTGTCTGGGCAAGGCATTGAGCAACAGGATCTCGGTATTGTTTTGAGCAGAGATTGGACCATACGATCTCCAGAGGCTCTTTCTGACATAAATTATTCTGTTCTCGTGGATATATTGAGAGCAGTGTCCAGAATATCGAAAGAATTAGCTCTCATCTATCAGAGAAGACTTCAAAATCACTAGCAGAATTCCTGCCTGGTTTCAGGGTGTCAGATGCAGGTTTGCATTAATGCAGCAGTCCATGATTCTCTTGCTAGACTCAGATGGGCACTAAGTTTCTGGCTTTAACTGTAGCAGCAAAATGGCTATACTATTTGTTCCAGTATTTTGCTTCATAGGTGCATTGGCAGAGTTGCTCACAAGCTCCTGACAACACCTTTAGCTGATGCCCTTTTTTCTGCCTCAGGCAGTGTCTGTGACCACTTGTCTCTTGTTAGTTGTACTGTCTTTCCAGACTTAGAAAATACTGGCATATATTACTGTTTATCTAAAGTAGTTTGTTGTTTTGTTTTCTGTCCAAAGACAGGCTTCTGTTGACGCTTACTACATTGCAGAATTGAAAGCGTTTTCTGCATCTGTTTACCCTGAACATTCCAGGAATAATAGAGAACTGTTTTGTAAAAAGTAATCATCTTTAAGGGGTAGATTCATCATGCCTTTTGTGTATCCATAGTCCTTTTGGTGAAAGACATTTAAAAGGGAAATGAGTTAATACCAAAGAGCAGTACGCAGAGATAGTAAGTAAAAGTTGGATGCCAGCGTGACGAAGTACTGAGAATTGTTGAAAAAGATGTAATACCTTCCAGGGAACACACGTTATAGTTCAATGCTGTGTAGCTCTCAGTGTTTCATTTAGCATTTGAGATGCATAGAATGAGCGCAATACCTGGAGCAGGTGTTCTGAATAGCAACATTATCTGCAGTTACAAGTATTTTAATTTTAATGTTGCTATAATCTAGGTTAGAGGCTGGTTATTTTACTGGTACTGTTTCCTTTACTGTTTTCTTCTTGTAACTTTTTTCCCCCTTTTCTCTTATTCCTGAACTGTATCTTTCTCATCTGTCTGATCTCAGTCCTGTGTGTTCCGTTACCACTGTTGTCTTTATAGCTCTGGATCCGTCTCTCCCTTCCCTTTTCTTCCCTGAACTATAGACTTGTGTGGAGAGGTGCACCTTATTCTGTTTTTTTTTTTAATGCCTCAATTCAAACTGATGCTGATTTAAAAGCTCAGTATATATATTCCCCCTCCCCCAAGGCTGTCCTTTTGAATTTTTTTTCTTGTTTTGCTGAATGTTTTTCTGTCATGCAATATATTTTTCTTCTTTTTTTTTTTTTTTTGCTTAGCCTCATTACGTTTGCAGCATCTTCTTTTGATTTTGAAACTCATGCTTTTGTTCCTGGAATTATGGTCTGTGCTTTGGCGAATATTTAATTACATGTCTTTGCTACAATTTTGTTGCTTGAAACTATTTTAAATACAGCTAAAATCAGTCATCTTTCATTGAAAGTTCTTAACAAAAAATAGCTTATTACATACTTCTGAATATTCCATTCTGCGCTCATCGTACCTCTGTTGCTCCCCTTCACTCCCACTCATCTCTCCTCAACCTGATTTTGCCTGTGTCTTGCCTCAAACTTAATTTCACATTTGTGTTGTGTGTGAGCATGCCTTGGCAAGGAAGGCCAACACTTGACCCTGTAATTCCATTTTTTACTGTTAAAACCTTTTTGTTGTACTTGTTTATCTCTAAATTCTGTTTTGATGACTGCCATCTGTGTCTTTAAGTACTATGATGATATGTCATACATGAGTATGTCGTTCTCTTTATTTTCTGTTTAAAATATTTATTTATTTATTTATTGAGTAGACTCTATGTGAGGGGCTTTTTTTAGGGATTAGGATCTGGAAAGTCTGTCTTGTTTGTGGACTACATTTTAGGACATTAATTATTTCACAACCTCATTAGAGCCTCAGTGAACCTGCCTTTTCCTGGGTAGAGCTTCTCAAGTGGAATTGCATAAGCACATGCCTGGAAAGCAGCAGATTGTAAGCGAGAGGAACGCAAAAACCGATTGTGAGGTGTCTCACAGAATTTAAGTTTCGAACGCAGATCTTATTTCTCCTAAAATCAAGGATCCACTCAGATTCAATAGTCTTGTATTTGAACTGGTTAGATTATATATGTTATGCATTATATCTGTAACAGCAACTCTGTTTTCCATTTGGAAAGAAAAAGGTTGAGATTTTTAAGGTAATTATTACAGTTGCTTGTTTTTTCAATAGCTGCGAATTGGCCTTTAGGCAAATGGGCTTTGCGTTTGCAGTGGATGACGTAGTTTGTGGTCAGTCACAGTCTTCACCAGCGTGCTTCGTGGTTTTCAGCCTGGACCACCGGCTTGGTGAGATGTGGTGTGTCAGGTGTGCCCCAGTGTTGCTGGAGGGTGCTTCGGGTTTAGCGAGAACCGATATGGCTTCAAATCCGCATATGCAATAGTGCTATAGTTTGTCCAGAAGATAACGAAAAACTGAGGCTGACCATTGTCTGGGAAGGTGGGATTTTTCTATCCTGTTATAGATCTATTTTTTTTTTTAAAGTGTTCCTACAAATCTTGTGTAGAAATGTCTTTATATCAATAGAAAATTAAGGAGCACTGCTGCACAGCAGGTTACACTCAACTTTATTAACTAGTGGAAATTTGACTGTGGTTCCTGTTTCTCAAAGCAGCGTATTTCTCATCTAGCCTGGATGCATTTCAGTCAGGTTGTCTTCATGCTTGAGCCAGTATCATCCAAGTAATAGAACTGATGTCATCAAACTTGACGATTCACACTGTAATTCCAGTGTATAACATTGTCATCGGTGTCCATCGTGTTTTCTTCAAAAGACTAAATGTTGACAGAATTTAAGTGAAACGTGATTCTGTGAGCCTTTCTGGGTGAGAAGACTGATGATAAAGCTGCAGTTTCCTCTCTGTATTTTAAGTGCATCCCCTTAAGATGGATTCAAATCACTTGTAGCATTTCACTTGATTTCTTTTCTGTCATTACCATCCATCAGTACCTCATTTGCCAATTTCCCCTCCCCACGTGTCACTTGAGATAGTTGTGACACCTAAATGAGGTTGAAAGCAGCTTTTGAGTTGTTTGACTTGTTCAAGAAGTAGGTGTTCGATTCTGAGCAGGAGTATGTTCACTGCATATGTATGTATATAGCAATCAGTATATTCAGGATTGATTTCTTAATGTTGATCAGGATGTTCGATAACTATGGCAATCACACAGCTGGCTGGAACTGATTGAATTGCCTAATTAAGGTTTAGGCCCTGCCTACAAAAGGTGGGCCATTTCCTCCTGGCTGCGGAAGATGCAACCAGATCCTTGGAGCCGCAGCCCAGGCTGGTGAGCAGCAGATAACGAAGGAACTGAAATAGGAGATTGGCTCTTTGAGTCAGAAGATATTTATGACTTTAAGGAGCCAGGCAGGACAAAGATCAGTGAGATCACCCCACCTGAAGATTCTTGTGGAGGGAATGGGCTGTCATTTGAAACTGAATTGCTGTTACAAACACCTCAGACACTTGAGGGTTTTGTAGATTGTTTTAATTGTACTTTTTACTTGGAAAAGTCAAGTGGTTGCACTTTGGCATGTATTTGATTAAATGAACAGCTTCTAAAGGCACGCAGTCATCAACCCAATTGAACGCTATTCTCTGCATACTCTCTAGGTCAGTCTCTTGTGTCTGGACTATAACAGAGGAGCAGTCTGATGGCTGATTATACCTTGCACCAAACTGCTTAAAACACCAGTCCTGTAGGAATGGTACAGATTGGAGTAGCTTTTTTGAGTGTTGTGATAGAATAGTGTATTTTATGATGGCAATGCTGTTGAGAGACAAATAATAATAAAGAGTGAGTTACTTTTAGATTGAATCCAATTAGTAGGATCTTTACTGATTTGGGGTGGGAGCATTAATTTGCAACACTGTAATGTGTAAGTATTTCTTACGAATCATGTATGGTGAATTTCCTTAAGAAGGGCTGTGAGGCAGCTGAACATGTTGCTGCTGAAAGTAGTCACCTTGCTCTCACCAACCACTTCCTTTGTCTTAGCTAAACACTTATTTTACTTAGGGCTTTGGTGAGTTAAATCAGCTCAACAGCAAAGCAGATACTTGCTTTCTTTCCATGCTGGCTCAGGCAGGTAAATCTACCCACAAGGAGGCTGGTAGAACCAGCAAAAGACAGGTAGAGGAAGTGCAAGGGCAAAGCCTGGAACAAAGTAGGAAAAGGTGACTAATGCTGTTTCTTCAGCAACAATAAAGTGCTCAGTTGTGTGCTCAGCTGTCTAATGAAGTTTCACCTTTCAGGCAGACCAATAGTGCTGACAAGTTACTTTGCGTGTGTTTTTTTCCGGTTGCTTGATCACCTAATGCCAACGTTCCATTTGGTTTTGAGGAACTGGATCTTTATCACTCAGTTCTGTATTAAAGACAAGATAGCTGGTACCATGACTTTTTTTGTTGCTCAAAAATTATAACTTCAGTTTCTGTTTGTTGCTGAAGTGAAGTTAGGTCACAGGGAATTCAGCAAGGCACTTGGACTTTCCAGATAGAGAAGGTGAAGTGTATCTCAGTAAATGCTATTTTATGTAAGCAGCTCTACTATAATTTTGATGTTAAATACCCACTCCAGAGACTTTGGACATTAATGATAACATACATTTCTGAAAGAGCACGTACATCATTGCGAAATGTCATATAGAATTGCTTTTTAAATTTGTCAGTTCCTCTGTATCTCGTTACAGCAATGACTGCCGCCATTATTTGATATCAAGCAGACATCAGCTTAGATATATGCTAGAGCTGAAGTTTCTACAACTGCAAATAACTAACTCTTTTCTGGTTTTGCCATTTTTTAAGAAAATGTGACTAACTTCTTTACATTATTTACTTTGCATGTTCTGCCTCGGCAATCATGAAAGTTCGTTTGTTTCTCCAGTAAAGAGTGTCCTCTGAGCACTGACTCAGTCAAGCTGGACGATGCCGTTTTGAGCAGTAGGTTACAACCTTGAAGCCACGTGTAACAGACTTATGGCAAAGAGCTTTTAATCTCGTCTAAATGGTAGGCTGAGAAATTTTGAAGTGTTGTTACAGAAAGTGCCTATTTCAACAAAAATACTATTATATTTTTTCAGTTTTATTACTAACCAGTTTTTTTAGATGTGTAATGTATAGCAGAATTGAAATATCAGCTGAAGTGGCACCTTTTGTCTTTGCCATTTTGCATGTGTTTAAAAACAACTCGCTAGCAAATGCCCCTGTAAAGAAAAGTCGTCTATCTCCATGCTGGTTCTTGAACTTTCTCAGTGTTTGTGTGCCGTATGGTTTTACAGTAAAGAAAAGTCCTGACAAGGCATGTAAGTGGACTGAAAGAGGAGGAACTAAGATAAAACTAAAAAAAACCTAGCAGGCAATTTGCTTCATTAAATGCAAAAGCCTTAACATGATACTGGGTGTAACCCAAGCAGCAAATTTTTAGCTATGCCGTCGTGGTGCGTTAGTGTTTCTTTGGGGTAGTATTTTCTTAGAAACAGTTGGCAAATAGCAGTTGTCTGGAAAAGTGAAGAATAATACATCTTACTGTTCTGCACTTAGTAGTCTATTGCTTTACTTTTTGCTTTAGTCATTTCTTTAGGAAATCGAAACCTTTAGAAAACTGATTTTGCTGAGCTGCTATACAACTTCTTTTTCCAAAGCATAGAAATGAAATTGTTGTTGTATTTATTATGAATCATCAAATGTCACTATTCAAGGTCATATCCAGGTATGCTAGATTATCAGCCTGGACCAACATTTGAATTTGTTACTTTTTTGTCATTGCCACTGTTTCAGTGCAATAGTAGCTGTTAGTTTCTCTGCATCATCCAGGTGGTTCTTCTCCAGTTACTTGGTGGATGTATTTCTACTGTTCCCACATTCTAAAGCGAATCCTGTCCGGTATGGTTTTCATTCTTGATTTGGAATTAATGATGAGGAAAGGAAATAAATGTGCTGACATCTGAGACTTCCCCCGCCTCCCCTCATTTCTGCAAAGTTCTGCAGTACCTTTTGGTGTGGCAGCTGAGCCTAAGAAAGTTTCTGTCAGCATTGTCCTGAAAGTGTTGTCAGATCTTTCGGGAGTTAGGCACCAGAAACATGCTTGAATCAGTATTAGAGAAGTTCACTCCTATCAGCAGCAGCTCAAATTCACATCTGGGGGAAGTAAGTGGTAAGCCAGAGTATAGCTACAATAACGCCAAGACTGGAGAAGTCCATTCCTTTCCTGTGCCAGTGCTGACTCTGGCAGTTTGGCTGCCGTTTGTGCAGAGTTGTTAATGGCAGCACTAGGGCCTTTAGGTGCAATGCTAAATTATTCTTGGAATTGGTGGACAAGTCTGATGTTTCATTTCCCGCTCTGTTAAAAACAATTACAAATGTGTGATTACTTTCTATTTCACTGGTAAGGGTTTTTTAGGCTTCTGAAAACTTCAGAGAATTTCCTCTTCTAAAAACACTTTCAAGTCATGAATTTTCATCACTGAAGAAGAAAGTTAACGACAGGATTTAAGACATAATCTGTGATTAGTATATGATTTCTGCAAATTTGGGTTATATGTAAGAAAGTCATCTCTGCAACTATCATTGTAGATGCTTCACTTTTATATCATTTAATTCAGTAGACAAATAAGATCTATTCAATCCTAAAACTTTGTCCTACATCCCATGTCTCTTTTTTGGGGAGAAAGGAGGCATGTTGCTGAGTAGGGAATGTGAGCAGAATTCAGGGTAGAATTTGTCTTGGCTAATTTCAAGCATCTGCAGTATAGATGTCTGCACTTAAACCACAGGGTGCTCTATTGAAAATACACTGATTTGGCAAAGGAGAAGTCAGTTTTCATTAGTCAGAGGAAAGCACCATATGGACTTAAATACCAATGTTTGAAGGAAATCTCATTTCTTAGTAGGATGTCTCATCTGAATGCCATTATGGGGCAATAAAATTTGTTCACTTTCTAACAAGATCTTTTTGGAGATCTGTAGTGATAGTTGCAGCAATATCAAGGGACCAAGACTTTTGGATCCTGTTCCAGTCAAGTGACTTAGTGACTATACTGAGGCCAAGAAGACTACCGAGATGCTTCACACTCAGAGAATTAGGGGAGTTTGCTTTGTAGAGTTCAAATTAGAAAGAGTTTATGTGAGACTAACTGAATAAATTTAAGAGTTAATGAAGGGTAAGGATAGGTTTCCATAGGAGACCTTTAGGTCCTGGGTTGCCTACTAGTGACTGTGGCTTTCCCTCCGCATGCACAGTCACCCCTCTTTTCTTTTTTTTTTTTTTTTGATTTCTCTCTCAAGAATTTCAGAATACAGCACTTAAAAGAGGTTATGTTACATATGAATGCCCAGAAAATAAATAATTTTACCCTATAATTCTTCTAGCTACTACTTTGTTTGCTTTAGCGTGTTGTGTGAAGTACCATCCTGAACAACAAGAGCACATCCTTGATACAAAGGCTTATCACTCAAATTTAGCTTTGAAAATCTCATCTCTGTCTGACCAGTTGCATGGGGAGAAGTTAGATTTCTGGACTAGGTGGTTCTTACATGTGTTCATTTCAGGGTTAGCTGGCTGACGGGCTAACACCAAGATTTCAGAGAAGTCCCTGTCAGAGCTGCTATCTGTTAAACTTACTGAGAAATGCAGATAAAAAAAATCAGATGTTCTGAAAAGAGCTACAAAATTCATTGTAAATAATTGCCTACAACTGTGTTAGTTTTTCTGTAGTGTATTATTTTGTTGTTAAGAAAATATGAAATACTTTTTCCAAATACATATGCATCCACATATAATATACTGAACAATAAATATCAGAGTTGCCATAGTCACTGTACCTTTATATATTCAGATTTTTGGGTAGTGTTTTGAATTTGAGTCCAGCTTATCTAAGTATGCATTTAATCTTCAGGTATGAAATTTTCTTCCTATGCCTTCCACTTAGTACCTTTCTGCTCAGTATGACATTTAATGAAATTTCAGAATAGCAGTAGCTCTTTAGTGTCTTATTATTCAAACATCATTTAGAAAGTCATCCAGAAACATGTTGTTTGGTCTTGCAATGATTTCTGATGCTTTTTATAAAGCTAAATTAATGACATGGCATCTATGTTTATTTAAATTGGTTTAAAATGTTTAAGATTTTTATGAATCATAAGGTGTACATTTGTTTAATCAACACAAGGTTTTATTTGATATTTTATCTATTTAAAAAGCAGACGGTCTGTGTTTGATCATATTAAGTACCTATTCTACGAATTGAACACCGCAAATACATTATTACTGAAAATTATTATTTATTTATTTATTACATTTGATTTTTTTAATTTTCACATAGGGAGACAATTTTAAAGAAGAACCCTGGGCATCTGTTGACAAAAGAAAAGCAGAGGAAAAAACGAAAAAGAAACAAAAAAATGAAAGGCAATCATACAGAAATTACAAAGAAAAAGTTAGGCAAAGCAGCTCATCATCCAATTCCAGATGACCAGGACATGTCAGAAAGTGAAGAGGATGATTCAGAAGAAGAAAACAGCAAATCCTTGTGTACATTCAGTGGAGGTCCAGAAGATCCAGTAACAGTTTGTGAAGAGCAGCCAAACGATCCTGATGAAAGCCTAAAAGAAGTTGTAGTGATTTCAACAGAAAGGTTTCCCGTCACAGTGTCTGAGGTCTCAACGGTGTCGGACAATGCATGGAAAAATGATTTGCCTGTAGAAAGTGACAATTCACTCCTAATAAATATAAAACCTTTTTCTACAGAAAGCCTAACCAAAAATGCACTTGATGATGAGGAAACAAATCAAAGGCACAAAGAAAATCTTTCCAAAAGCAGTTTCCTAAAAATGAACAGTGATAAAAATTCCATCCAGGAAACAGAAGGCATCAGTGAAGATTGTAACACGCTGCTGTTAAGCACAGAAAACAAACTGGAATCATATCAAATTACCTGTGAACCTGACATGGAAGCTAAGCTATTAAGTTTAAGTGGTGAAGAAAAAGATATCTCTCAGTGTTATAATTCAAATGCACATGATAATGTGCCTGATAATAACACAGAGGACAAAGGTGCGTTAAAAGCAGGAGAGAATACCTGTAATGCCTGGGCTTTTTTTTCAGTTGATTTACCTACTGAGGAGTTGCAGCTGGACTTCGATACACAAGCTTCTCTCTCTTCTTGGTCTGAGGATAAATTTGTAGGTGAACAAAGACCCCCAAAAATGAGGAAACCGAAACAGACTCATATGAACAGTTCAACACAGCTGAACTGCTGTTGGTCAAATGAAGGATTGGTAAAGGAAAACCATCAGGTAACAGTGACTGCAGAGGTTGGTAATATAATAAGCAATGGTCTATCAGCATCTCCAGCTGGTGAAGTGCACTTTGATTCCCTCGTGGAACCCAGGGCCACCTTCACGCAGTGTTCGAGTGAAGTAAATGTTCCAAGAAAGGATGCTGCACCAATTACATCGAAGAGGAAAAGACATAGAAGAATTGTCAACTTGGCACCAAAGTTTGATCTACCAAGACAGATTGCTGGTAGTACAGAGGGAGGGAAGGAAGTCTCAATAAAAGATGATGTTCCCCAAGAAAGTGTTTTGGAAGTGGGGCAAAAAAGCTTTCTAAGCAAGGACAGTGGAGAGGAACGTGAGCAGAACCGTGCGTTGCAGGGATATTCTGCACCTTATAGTGGCACCAAAGCAACTTATTCCTTACCCGCCCCGAATGCGGATGCTCTGTTACATGATATTTCTTACAGTCATTTGGGACAATCTTCTCTTATGCCAAAATATTCCTGCAAGTTTCCTGGAGTTTCAGGGATGAAGGAGGAGGAAGGTAGAACTCTTAAACAACAACAGGTAGTTGATAAAAAAGAGGGTGAGAGTGAACAAGTTACTTCAGAGGTTACAAATAGACAACCAGATATTTTGTCTTCTGTTCAAGTTGTTTCTGAACATCCAGAAGATTCTAGTGTATTGGCAAGCTGCGGTGAAAATGTGCATGAAGAAGATGACCCTGAGCCAGCGGAGGCCTCACAACTTGAAGATAATCAGGATGTGAATATGAAATGTAGTTTTCTGGGACTTCCCTTGTCATTAGGATTTGCTTTTCAACTTGTGCAGCTCTTTGGTTCTCCAGGTCTTCCATTGGGTAATACTGTTCTTACTACTCCTATGTAAAAAAAAAACTAAACAAAAAAACCCCCACAACTCCCCCCAAACCCCAAACAAATAAAGAACTACCAAAACACCACCCCCCCACCCCCCCAAAAAAAAAGAAACAAACCTCCACAATCCCTATGATTAAATACTCAATTTTATTGCGGATACCAGTTAATCAAATATTAATCCTATTGAAAGGAATTACTGCAGCTTTAGTGATTATTTTGTTTTACTTATTTTTTTTTTTACCTAACATCATCTTCAGTCTCTGTCAAAGGGGCTGTCGGGTTTGGCCTTGTATTTGTAGTCTCTTCAGTTACAAAGACTTAATAACTTTAAATCCAAAGCATGAAGCTCTTGTTGATGTTTTCGTACATCCTACTGAGTAAGACTTTACTGTGTTGATTACAAAACTAAATGAAAACATGGTAGAAAATGTGTGCTCTTGTATATAAAGGTTGCATGTTTGGTTTTAGATTCCATCTATTTAGTATAGTAGCATTCTTTTTTTCTTTATTTAGTAATTTTTTCATAGACCTTTATGTGACTTAGATACTGTTGAAAACTTTCCCAGAATCTAATTTAATTTGAAAATCAAATTAGAAGATGCATTTTCTGATAGCGTATACCTTCTTTCTAATCATGCATGATTAAGAAGTGTCACAGTTGTGTACTTGCCTTCCAGAGCTCCAGTTGTCATACTTTCAGTTTAATCATTTTAAGTTAGCAGTTAGAAGTATGACAATCAGTCCTTGAAGGAGTTGTGTGTGGCAACCATGATTTCCAAATTTACTGCAGGCTAATGTAACCCTACAGAGCTGTAGCCAGTAACAACAACAGACATTTGTTTGGAAGTCACCCGAGGACACGGTGCTGTGTATGCATCTGCTGAAAGAGCTGTGTTTCCTGGGCATAAAGTTCTGCAGCTTCTTTGGTCCAAATTTAGAGGAGAAACGGTAACTTTGACTTGGCCAGGGTTAAAAAACATAGACCAGTTTTTCAGCACATGGACCTTTACACCTGTTTGTTTCAGTAGAATTTAAAGTTAAGCACATATTTTCATATGAAAATTTTAAGATGACAATTGAGGAGCAGGTTATTTCTGTTTCTCTGCCAAAATTGGCCTCTGGATTCTTCGTTTTTATTGTAAAAGTTGATGGTAGTGCTACCTGCCAGAACAGTGATGCAGATCACTGGCAGCAGTACTCAGCTTGGTCTCCAAAGGACCTCCAGTGCTACTTTATCTAAATCTGACACCACGCACCAAAGAACTTGCCACATAGAGCTGAAACAGAGCAAAGCAGTACTGCTGATGTCCTCAACTACTACATGTACAGCATTCTTCTCCTCCAAACTTAGTGAGTCTTCACATCCGTGATCTTAAATGTCATCATCTTAGAAGGAGTTGGCCATGACTTGAAAACAGAGATCTTCCAGAAAAAAATGAAAAACAGGCATTCAGAAACATTCAGTATGTTTAGTGAACCAAATGTTGTTCTCTGAGTCAGTTGCAGGTGAAATTCTCTGGTGTTTATATGAGTTTCCTTTGGAAGTAGCCTTCAAGGAATACAAACCCACCGGGATATCTCTCTGAAGCCCTACAAGCCTGTGATTGCTGTTTGTTGGAATTTTTTCCACTAAAATTGTGGATGCTGTCTGCAGAAGGCTGGCCACATTCTCATTTGACTGTAATTTTCCTACAGTTGCAAAAATTCTTGTGCTTTTTTGTGGCCTATTATATATTGATAGGCTGCTATTTATTCACATACACAATAATTGAGCTGTAGTATTTTACAACACTGGCAATTGCAGTCAATTTTTATTGAAATTATTTTGGAGGGCAAATTTTTGGTAAATAAATGTCTTTTTGTTATTTATAAATGAAAGATTTAGCTGACTGACTTGCTTGTATGATTCTCATGTAAGTGTAGAATATATTTTAGACTGTTTTCCTACAAAGAATCTCTTTTCAGCTTCTGAAACAGTGTTAGAGTTAAAACGTTTTAGAAAGTAATTTCTTTAGTCATATTGCACAAATTCTTATACTTAAGCATTTTAAAATTTAAAGGTTGTTACTTAAGTTGCATTTTGTTTAATTTATGGGCTGAAAACTTTCTGGTTTTCTTGTTTGTGCCAAGTTTTGGGGGAGTATGTGGGGGAAATGAAAGTATGGTAGGAAAGCCTTTGCCTAAAAAAAGAAACCACAACCACATCTCCTTCCCATTCCTCCCCCTCCTGTGCACTGGCCTTAGATTCTAGAAAACCTAAATTCTGACTTTGCTGCTGGCTTATTTAAATATCTGCTGATTATTTTTTTAAAGTCTATATGCATATAATGTGTGCAAAAATTGTAGTTCAGTGATATGTTTCAGTTCTAGAGAGATCTGAACACTCAACTGCAAAAAATATTTTCTTCTGCAGAATCCTTGTTGCCAGATGATTATATAGTTCCTCTTGACTGGAAAGTTTCAAAGATGATCTATTTACTGTGGAAGACCTCTGTGGAGGTACGAATTTTAGGGGATTTCAGAAGGCTTTCCAATATTCCAGGTGTAAAGAGGAATTTTTCAGTTCATAAGCAAGATGAAGTTCTTTGCCAGTAAATTTGCTTTGGTTTTTAATGCCCACATGAAGAGATGGATGCTTTATGTACTCCTGGATATTTCCAGAACCAGCTTGAGGCCATGGTAGGATTCAGGTTTTGAAAGATCAGCTTCAGAAATGTATACAAATTAGTTGAAGGAGGAAAAAACCCAACCTTTTCCTTGATACTTGTGTCCTGACTTGGCCTGTGTTCCTTAAGTACAACATAGCATCATCCATTTTTTTTCATTCTTATGGTTTTCTCCCAGCATCTGAGCAAATTTCATCCTTCATTACCTGTAGCTTCTTCACAGCTACTTCTACAAAGAGCTGTAGCAGAGAAGTTGTTCTGAGTGGCTCATGGTAGCTTATGTCTAATTGTTTAGTTAGAAAGTGTTAACTTAAAAATTACTATTTTTTTTCCCCACTGTGGCTGTTACTTTGTGAAGGTTTGGTTTTAAGGAGCACTATAGTGTCTGGTAGTAGAAATGAGGAAAATCCTGTAAATACAATGAAATAGTAGCTATAAAATAGAGCATAGACTTTGTTTTTTCCAAAAATAACAACATCTCTTGTCACAAACTTCTTTTCTCCGGACTATTATTATCTATTTTAGGAAAAACAGAAAACAAATGGATTGCAGAATGGAAACGCCTTGGCTGGTAAGCGTGTGTGAAATACTTCCTGTTCAGAAGAGAATGTAGCTAATGCTGAAGCGTGTCGAAGGTTTTCAGCATGAATAAGTGATAACGCTCCTCTCTGTGCAAAAGCACTAGGATGTGATAAATGAATCTGTGCCTCCACTGATTGTGTACATAGTATGGCAGAGCTACGGTTGCTGTCAATCATCACTTTACATTTCCTGATGCAAGCACTGAAATTCTTTGCCTTTTAAAGTTTCCCATATGGAATTAATCCAATACTTAGCTCAAGTTTATCCGTTCCAGATCAGAAGGACGTTTAGCATGAAGAAGTCTTTCTTTAGACTTTATTTCTCTGACAGGTTGAGCATCTTCAACTTAATTAAATGTAATGGTCACTAAAAATTGCCAGCATAATAATAGGTCACACGCTTGAGCAGCAAGAGATATCAGGGTCCATGGGAAGCTCCAGACTTCTGCAGGCATTAATTGCTGTGGCGTGGAGGTTGTGGGATAAGATTTCTGATTACTTTTTTCCATGATTTCCATATTAGTTTAATATAATTTCACAAGTTTCATACTATGAGATTAAAAATACTCAGTAGTAACTCCCTGGAAGCTGATAGGTTTTGCTGTCTAAAACAGGAGAGGAGTTTCTCTTGGAAGAGCTGAGAGGAAGCATAGAGTAGGAATACACAACATGTGTGCGTGTACATGCACGCATGCCCACCCTGGAAAGATTTAGTTTATTTTGTAGCCCATTTAGGAAGCAAAATTAAGAGTATTCTGATGAAATAAAAGCTTGCTCTAGAAATACTCTATCCTGACGTAATGTAAATGACAGACTACATAAGATAATTTCAGGTGTCTTTGGCTGCAGTTTGTAATTTGTTTATTTTTTAGATGATACTATTAGTCTTGAAGATCTACATAAAAATTGCCAAGAGGATCAAGACTCTTCTGAAACACTTGCAGAAATGGAGCTGTTTCAAGGAGTCATAGAGGAGAACATCCTGACCTACAGTAGCGGAGGCTGTTTGGACACAGTGTTTCATCATTCATGACTGACCCTCTTAAATTCTGCATGAAGGAAAAGGTAATCCGTCGCACTTGTGAATGTGTTGCATTCTTGTATTGTATTTGATCAAACATCTAAAGAACATTGTTACAGTTTTTAAGGGCATTTAGTATCACCCAGCTTACTTGATTTTTTTTCTTCAAGTTGGGTTGAGGGTTGTTTTGGTTTGGGGGATTTTTTTTTTTTTTAAGCCTGAATGGGGCAAAGACAAGGCAGCATTTAGTTATTAAAGCCATATGATTTTTTTTTTTCTCCAAAATCTGAAACCTGCCTGGTGAAGTGAAACCAATGGTCTAGGATGCCTAAGAGCTGGACTTTATTCCCAGTTTGATTACTGTGGTGATCTGTTGTGAGTCATGTCATCTCAGTCCTACTTTCCTTGTCTCTTCAGCATGGAGAGCAATGCTGACTCCATTAAGGGTCTAATTGTGAAGAGCACTATATGAGCAATAAAAGAGTATTTCACCAAGTTATGAAAAAGTGACAGTTCTGCTTTTTGTAGAGAATCACCAGCAGGAGGTCACAATAGGATTCCATATACTGAAGTGTTAAGTTTTCGTGGATGTTTTCATTTGATATGCAAAAGTACGTGTATTTCAGTATTAGAAAGTGTGCTATCCCGTTCATGCTTGTCTTGTGAATTTTTGAAGCCTTTGGTAACTCGGCGAAGTTTCTTCAGTTTGTTTATGAGAGATATTTTAGGTAGATTATGATAAGAAGGAAGGACTTTTGGATCCAGCTGGAAAACACTAGCTTAACTTCCATATCATTTTCCCTCAGTTTTTCTTTCCAAAGTGGAAAATGCATTAATTAGTAGTTATAAAATAAGGAAACTGAAGTACATAGAAATAGAATAACTTGCACCATGGGCAAATTGAGCCAGAAGAAAAATTCCACATCCTGAGGTTTAAATTGTTTCCACCCAGACCTCGCAGGACCACTGGAATACCATCCATGTAGGGTCTAGCCAGGGGTCTGTGTCACCTGGTGTCCTGTGTCTGACGTGAGCACGAGTTGATGGCTGGAGGAGGAGGCAAAGAGGCGGACATGTGCTGTACTGGGACAATTATAAAAGCAGAAGCTGACATTTTAGAAGGTTTCTTAATTTTCACAGTGGAGGTAAATGACAGAAGTGAAGTAGTTGAATAGTTTGGGTTGGAATTGAAACCTCTTGAATGGGGGCTGATTTGATTATATGCATTTTTATATCATGGATGACAAAAATGACATTGCAGGTCATTTGCTGATTAGCCTGTGCCAGCTACCGATGTAGGAAGGTGAGGGGAATCTCTCTGGACCATGTAGCACAGACAGCACTGATCTCACAAGGTGCTGTCAGCACAGGTTATTGATAAAATCAAGAACATCTGGTAGTGGTATTGTCCTCTTACAGAAGCAAATACTAAAATATTTAGTAAGCCAAAAAAAAAAAATATTTTCACCAAATACTTTGCCCTATGTCAGCCCCAAATTTTTGTAAGTCAGTTATTTATAGTATTGCAAATGTGAACACTCCACAAGCAAGATTTTTGCTTATGATACTGACTGGCCATCACCGTGCAGATTTGTAACCGAAGCTACTACCTGGAAATGTCCAGGTTTATTGATTAAAATGTTTTTATGCTAAAGAAGCAAACTTAGAGCGCTCTGCTGTCTTCCTCAAAGAAAATTGTGATTAACCTGGAAATTGATTTTTTTTTTTCTTTGTGTACTTTCAGAAAGGAAAGACATACGCTAGCAGAGTGTTCTGCATTGTCAATAGTTATCTGGTTGCTGAAACCAACAAACTGGTTTTTTCTATCGATCAGAATTACGCCCTTTGTCTGTCTGCCACGCGACTCCCCAAATTGTTTCAGCCTTCCTCTCCTGCTCGTGGTGAGCGCGGCAGAAGCGATCCGCAGCCCTGCGCGCTTCTGAGGCAGCTGCTGACCGCTGGTCTGAAACGACACGTCTTCAAATCTGTTTGTTACGGGCCCTTGCAGTCCAATGCTCTGCTATACTGGCTTATATGCTACTTTGCCATGAAAGATGACTCCCAGTCAGTGTTTGGTTTGGAAAAAAAAAAAAAAAAAAAGGCATTGCCCGCTCTGCTGCGCAGAAGGACTTGGTCATGGAGATCTGCGTGAGGTGGTGTGGTTAAGTTGGAGGTCCCTGCTGGCAGATGAAGCCTATGTAATGGGTGGTTGCCTTGGTTGTGGCCGCATGGTCCCATCCTCCTTGCAGCAGCTTCGGTGCTCAGCAAAGCCTTCGGCTTGGGAATGCTCAGCTGGTCAGGGCTTTGTATTGGGAGGAGGAGGGAAGTTAGTCAGGGGGTTTCGTGGGTTGTTTTGGTTTGTTTGGGTTTTTTTTTATTTCAACATCTGAAATGAGTCAGGGAAAGTCCTGATGGCTGTTGGAGGGAGAGGATGAGACACCAGAGGTCAGGTGGGTTTAGGGTGCTCTGGAACTGCCTCGGGCTGAGCTGGTGTGATGGGTCGCTGCTGCTGAAAGCGGGAAGTGCCCTTCCTCCTCACCCTGCTCCGGTTATCAGCTCCGGCACTCGCTGGCTGACATAAAGGCTGTAATTTAACTCGTTAACCCCACAGGAAACAAAGGGATAGTTTTCTGCTAGACTGGTAAATTTAGATAAGCCTGTGAAAGGTCCAGCTTGGTGGTGAAGCTGGAGCAGATGGGACTGTGCTGCTGCAGGCACGACAGGGAGGACGTGCAGGGCATCCTGCTGGGTGGCAGTCAGCTCCGACACCAGGGGTCACATATCGTGCAACCGTACCTTCGGATGAAAGACTGCTTTTGAGCTTATACAAATGTTAGTATGTTAAAAATAATTTTTAAAGTGTGTGAAAAGCAAAAAGCATCTCTTAGGGGTTTTCAATCGACTCGTGCTCGCTGTCAGGCACAGGATACTGGGTATCACAGACCCCTGGCCAGACCCCACATAGGTGTTCCAGCAGCCCTGTGAGGTGTGGATGTGTCAGCACTGTAGAAGGCAGATGAGTTTTTCTGGTCGATGACGCCACTGATTTTGAGGGATAAGGTCATATTTTCTCGCTGCAAAATCATTATTTTCTGGTTGCTGGTTAAAACCAGGCTTGCCAAGAATGATGTCCTGGAGTGGTTGTGAAACTGCTCAAGTGAACAACTGTAAATGTTAAAATGGATTTGATTTCATCAAATGCCAGAAAAAAAAAAGAAAAAAAAAAAGAAAAAGTAAGAAAACTGGGCATTCCTGCCGAAAGCTTTTTAAATCATAAAAAATAAATGGAAAGCTAATAGGATTGTTTCAGTCCCTTTAGATTTGAGAGTAACTAAGCATTACTGGTCAAGTGCAACTTTGTCTGTTAGCCAGCAGATCATGCTTTTGTATTCATGTTGTAAAAGGGTGTTTTTATTCAAAGGGGAGAGTGAACAGCGGTGGTGTTCCTGTGTGAAAACACGGGGTTAATCTCGAGTTGTTGTGAGAGCTCCTTATTGAAGCCTTGGCAGCACATTAGTGTTTGTTCTGGAGATTAAGCAAGAGATCCTGAGTTAAAAAAATGCTGAGACCAGTGAAAACAGCATTATTTTAGGGCCTAGAAGTTCTCCTTAGACCAGGACTCCCAAGTGCCAGGTGCTCTACAAATGTAGACCAAGACGACAAAACCCGGTGTCAGTTTAAGCGTTTATCTGCACGACTGCAGCAAAATAAAAGCTGGCATCTTTGGTTTTGAAGCATAGCGGTCGCTTTGCAGGGAGTCGCTACAGGAACACTTCCTCCGTGACAGCCCAGTAGGGTTGTGGTTTTGATGAGACAAATCTCTTGATGACACACATTATCACTCCTCCTTTTCCTGGCTGGACTCTTCCCCTCACTTCCCTTTGTCGGACGTGGCGCTTCTGCAGCCAGAGAGTGAGGCAGTTCAACTCTATCGTCCAACGCATAAAGGCACCCAAAAAGTTTTCAGGCTGGATCACCAAGCTGAAACAAGTTGTTCTAGAGCCATGCAACCAGCAGGACATGGGCAAAGGAGCAGGAACATCTAACTGGGGCAGGCAGGGCTGTCTTTTGGCTAGCGGGAAAAAAAAATAATCTAAAAGATACAAAGCAAACTACAGCAGCCTTCCAATAGTGCCACAGAAAATGTCAACCCATGGCCAAACCTCTTCCAGTTCCTACTTTGGTACCACGATAATAAAAAAAATATTTTCTCTATCCTTTGACATTTAACGACTAATTTTAAACAAAATAAAGCAAGAAAAAGTGTACAGAGTCATGACCAGAAAACCTCACCTGCCTTTTACAGTACTTACCAGGAAAACTTGGCCTAAAATTTACAGAAGCAAAGAGTATAATTACCAGGGGGAGTAAGAGCCGCCCAGAACTGTGTTTCTGGAGCTCTCAGAAGAGTAACCTCAGGTTGTGCTGGTGCCTCACATGAACTCCAGAACTTGGAGGCTGGTGCGGTCCTGAGTCAATGTAACAAGGAAAAAATGTGCAACATAGCAAAAGGGTTCTGAGATGTAGCTCTGCTGTAGTAGTATTGGTTGAACGGCTGGCTGTTCGTTATAGACTGTAAAGAGAACAAAATTTCCATTGTGTTATTCTTGACCTTGTTTTTCAGCCTTGAGGTTGGTAGGTCCTTACTGTCTCTAGTTTTGGCATCCAAGTTTTCTTCTCTGCCTTTTCTGTTCTCCTGGAATTTTTATTTTCCTTTGTTTTCCATCATCTGCTTCCTCTCCATTCTTTTTAATTTTTTAAAGAAATAACCAACAGCTGAGTTTGAGAAAGAACGAGGATTTTAAAAATTTCAGACAAGTGAACTCTTCTCAGTCTCGGGATCAGATTTGCAGCCGTTCAAGTCTTTCTACTGTCTGCGCTGTTGTAATATTTCAGCAGAATATCTTCTTTTTTTTTTTTATTTCAGAAGCTTCTCACTTTGATTCCACCATGGAAGGACTTCGGCTGGCCACCAAGGATTTTCAATGCAAGGAATAACCTGGAGGAAAGTAACCACTGTAGATTTTTGGTGTGAATCTTTGGCCATCTTCCCCCACCACAGCCCCTGATACCAACCTCTCTGTCCACATAATAAAAATCAAAATTGAAGACAACTTTGTTGTGTGTGGCAAAAGGTCACTTTCCAAAGCCATTTGGGATTTATACCTTTTCAGTATGTCCTCGAGTGTGGTACAAAGAGACTGAGAGCAGAGAACACTAAGCAGAAACGAGGTGTCTGATGGCATAAGATGTTAGCTCCAGGCTCTGGTATTTAATTCACTTGTATCAGGATGCCAAATGTTGCCACATGAACCAGTAGTGATGCCTACCATCAGGGAAAGGAGACTGGTTTTCTATTGTTATTTAGGTGTCTTACCCTACTTCTACCTGCTCTTACCTTTCATCCTGTCCCTCATAATTACATCCTAATGTCTTTACAATGTCAAATAGAGTTAAGTCGTCATCAGTTGCTCCTATTCTTTCATCCAGAGATGCACAGCTTACCTGGTTTTCTCCTGAAACCAGGCTTAATGCTTCCTTCTGACTAGGCTCAGTGGGGACTATAGAAACAAGGAGAAAATTTCACTATAGACCTGATTGAAATACACTGCAAGAAAGACACATATGGTTTGCGGTAGGCTGATAAGATCTATAATTAACATTGATAATCAGTGATTTGATGTTTCTGTTAGTGGTATTCCTTTTTCCATTGTTTACTTAAAATTCTTATGACATGAAAAGAAATTTAAACTAAGAGCAGTTGTTTCCTTTTTCCTTTTTTTTTTTTAATATTGGATTTTTCCTTCAAAATTAAGCATGATTTTTATTCCTCCACTATAACAGTAACCTTACTGGTAACAACTCCATTACTGAGGAAATTACATTACTGAGCATTGATTTTCTGGAGGAGACAAGCAGCAGAAATTAATAAAACCTTGACAATAAAAGTCTAAAATTTTGCTCATATAAATGTCTATGTAAGGCTCACAGAGGTATCAGAAAAGTAGGAAATATTTACATACGTAGAGTGAGCCAAATTACATAGGGGATGAATTTCATCCCATGTTTTTAAAACACAGTTTCCTGGGGTTTGTTTTCCAAGGTGTGATTGGATTCATCTACGTTCTCTTTTTTCTGAGCAGGCTGTAAACAGGCTTCTCCACCAGCTCTCTGCTGCTTTGCTGGAGAAGCACAGAACTGCCCTTATATATTGCTGTGGCCTATAAAATGTGACGTGTTCTGTGCATCTGTCTTTTAAAGCGGCGCTTGTGATGCCTGGGAATGGAGTGCTCTGGGTAGACGCAGCTCATGGTGCCAAGGTGGCAGAAGGACATGAGTGCAACCACGAATGGGAGGAGGACAGCAGAAAGCAGGAGGTGTGGTGTGGTGGACCAGAAAGAGAAGAGGCTGTTGGGGGCAGAAGTGCTATTTATGAGAAAAATCATGAGTGCTTGCTGAAATAGCAAGTAAGAAAGGTGAGACAGGCCATAGAAGAGTGGAGGGAGGTGAAAGGACAAATCAAAAGACACCTCATTAACTTAATAATGAAGGAGAAAATTAATCAGAAAGAGCAACCTTTGTCAATTATGAGATAAACTGTCACACATAAGACTGGAAATTTCTTCGTAGTGAGAGGAGTGACAGAAAAGACAGCAATGACCTCGCTTATGGTGAAAAGGGTGAGGAAGGATCAATGCGGAGAAGCAAGGAAGCTTAGCTTGTGTACTTGTCAGAAGTAATATTTCCCACTTACGGAGCTTCCAGATCCAGAGTATATATCCATTTATTCTTTCATCTCCTCTTTCTCGTCTTTCCCTGGGCCCTTTTTGTTGTGCCTCAGCTGGAGAGGCAGTACCTGACTGCAGTCATGCTGAAAGCTCCGCTGTGGTCTACACTGCCGATGTGTCCCCACTCTCCACTCAAATACTGCACGTATGTGTAAGCAGTTAAAGATACATGTATATTTCTAAATTAACGTTGTACCACCGGCAAAATTTGCTGGCTGCACT
Source organism: Tauraco erythrolophus (assembly GCF_009769465.1). Taxonomy (NCBI): domain Eukaryota; kingdom Metazoa; phylum Chordata; class Aves; order Musophagiformes; family Musophagidae; genus Tauraco; species Tauraco erythrolophus. The sequence goes on from NC_141465.1 coordinate 111,640,716, forward strand.
TTTTTCATGCATTTCTCATGAACATATCTGGCTTTTTCCTTTCCTTGGTTGGAAAGGTGCTGCTCTTCTGACAGCAGAATGTTATGCAAAATGCGATGGGGAGGAGGGAGGTAATTCACGCTGACCATAACCGCAGCTTTGGGCTTACCTGAAGCAATAGAAAAGTTAGTTCAAGAAAATGCCACTCAAGGATTAATGTTTTCTTCCTATTTTTATTTATTGGGAGAGAAATCTGAATACCTATATTTTCTGCTACTGAATACTGGCCTTCCAGAATGCTTAAAATAAAAGCAGTTCTCAAAATCTCATGGTATTCTTGTATGGACAGAAAGTGCTTCATCTTTTAGTAGGGTGTTGCTAGTTTTTTTACTTTTTTTTTTTTTTTTTTTAAATCTTTGAATTTCGAAGTTTATGTATCTTATTTTGTGCCACTTTTTCCCCCTGCTTTATTCCTCCAGCATTGGTGTGCCACGTCGCAGGAAGCTGAGCTTTCTCCCGGTACATGAACACTCACTTTAGCACTATTTGCAAACTCTTAAACCTAAAGCTTCACTGGTGTGTTTCAGTGGTGGTGTGTCCCTGTGGCACACCCGAGACTGGCTGCTAACCAAGCTGGGGTTGGCACTGGGCATGGCTCAGAGAGGGGGAGTGGGATAACACACTAACGATTTTTGGTTTAATTGGAAATGATAATTTCATTCTCTGGCTTGTGTGGTGATCAAGTCGAAGCAGGTCAGGTTTTCTGCAGGGGAAATAAGTCTCGCTGAGCTTCCTGTAGTTTCTCATGTGGTACTATGTGTGAAAAAAGTCATGTTGATGTAGTGAACGGAATGCATGGGGTCATTTATGCAGTGCAGGTATTTACCTTCATGTGCTTGGAATCCTTGTCGGGTTTTTTTTGTTTGGTTTGGTTTGGTTTGTTTTTTTTGGGGGGGAGGGTGTGATGTTGACTATGATAGCTCCACCCCTGTCAAAAAAAAAAAGGGGAAAGAAAAAAGAAAAAAAAAGAAGAAAAAAAAGGAAAGAAAAAAGGAAAAAGAGAAAAAAGAAGGGGGGGGGGGGCGAGAAGCTCTAGGGTACAGTAGATCCTCTACTCTTCTGAGGTGGTTTGACGATTCCCTTTCGGGAATGCTCTGTGCGTACGGGCAGCACATGGGACTGAACGTTTCCAGCGCTGCCTCGCGTTCTCCTGTCTCTGAGAATTTGGAGGTTAATCGGGATTTTAAATAATCACAGATGCTCTCGGTAGCGCCGTAGCGGAACGGTTTGGCTGTAGGAGCCGCAGGCGCCCTTTCTTTCCTGTGTGTTTCTCTTTAAGGCAGCTTTCGCTTTCGCAAGGGAAGAAAGACTCTCAGGACTTTGGGATCCCAAAGCTCCGTCGAGGGACGCGACTTTCGGCCGCTCCCGGCCCGTGCTCACCGCGAGCCGCAGCGGGGGGCGGGGGACGAACCCCCGGGGGGTCCCGCCGCCCCCCCCCGGACCGGGGCCGGGCTCCGCAGCTGCCCCGGGCCCCCATCTGCCCCCCGCCGCTGCGGGCCGGGCCCGGCTGCTCCCGGCCCGGCGGGGCGATGGATGAGCGGCTGCTCCGCGCCCTGGGGGGCCTCAGCCTGCAGCCCCCGCCGGGCCGCTTCGGCGGGAGGCTGGTGCTGCTGCGGGGGCTGCCGGGCGCCGGCAAGAGCACCCTGGCCAGGTAAGGCGGCGGCTCGCCAGCCCTGTGCCTGCGCCGGCGGCAGCGGGGCTCGGGGGGACGGTCTCTCCGCCGCTCCCCGCTGCTGCAGTTCGGCCCCCGAGCCCCGCGGTGGGGAGGGGGTGCGGGAGCAGGAGCGGGGCGGGGGGCAGCGCCTCGGACCCCTCCGCCCGCCGGGCTCCCGCCTCGGAGCGGGGAGCACTCGCTGCAAAGCGCCTTAGGAGGCGGCCGGGGCACCGATTCGGAGCCGATTTTCGGGCTTGGGAGGGAAGTGGAAGTGTCCCAGGAGCCTTGGAGCAGTTTGGAAACCTCCTCTGTCTTCAGAAGCGGCCCGAAGCTTTATTGCTCCAGCCACCTGTGGCTGCTGTATGGATGTGCTGCTTATAGGACTGGATGTTGTTCTGAACAAGCAGTACCAAAAGGGATGCTTCTAGTAAGATGGGCTAATCACACAAGCCAAGGTAGTTGTTGCTGTTTCTTCTCTAAAAAGTGCCAGACTGGTGCTTTTTTTCTTTTTTTTTTTTTTTTGTGGTTAATCACAAACACAGTAAAGCATTTCCTCTCTCTGATTGTGAAAATTAATAACTCTGACTTCTGTTTTCCTGGTGTCCTGCACTCCTGGTCAGAGCTGTAATGGTGTGTAAAATGGGCAGAGGAGGTTGTTTTGCTCCCTGACGCTCCCGAGACTGCTTAAAAATAGGTGGAAAAACCCAGAAGGGGAGTGCTGGGAGACGGTGCTGCAGTTGGCATGATGCAGTGTAGCTGTAATCTGGTACCACAAAATCTCACACTCTGGTGTCTCACAACTCCCACTGCCACCCACTCTCCATCAGGAGAACACTCGCTGTCTTCTCACTCCACTCGGGTGAGGAACCTGTGCTGGGATCGCAGGCTGCCACAGGAGGGGCTCAGCTGTGAAAGGTGGCAGCACGAAGCTATGTGAGACACTGGGTTCATCTGCAGTTTCCTCTTTCCAGTACAGTCCTTCCTGTCACACTGTGCCCTCTGCCTCACAGGACTTCTATCAGACCAAGTTCTTTAATGAGCAGCCAAATGCTGTGTTTTTACTGGCACCCAAAATGCATGTCTTTCCTTAAAGAGGTCGTGCAAGTGCAGGCCCCTTCTTCAAAGGGTTTGGGTCTTCTCATAGGACAATAAGAAGGTAATGATTTGAGGCCATATTCTCAGCTCGTGTAAATAACTGACCCACCTGTTTGTTTTAGGTCAAACCCAATTAATTATTAATGACAGAATTACAAAATCAGTTGTAAGTATTGTTTTAGTTTCCTGTGAGATGAATGTTTGAGGAACTCACTGTTTCTAGCCCCTGTATCACTGCATTTGGCTGTTCAGCAGTACACAGATCGAAGGGCAGCTGTAAAAGCGGCGTTTAGTACCTCTCCATGAACCCTGTCTGGATTACAAAAGGACCGTGCCAAGAAAATTCTGAAATTTGCTCTTCCCGCTTTGTGTACCTTTTGGTGTTGGTAAGCACAACGTGCTAAGCAAAGCCATGTTTGCAGAAAATCACTGCAGCAGAGCTCAGTGCAAGATCCTACTGGAGGTGGAAAGTTATATTTATTTTCAAAATCCTTGGAAAGATCATTTTACCTGTTCAAATCCATTCTCTCAGGTTTTATTCACTCACGCTATCACAGCCGAACACTTGCAAGCCCTGAGCCCATGTGCACAGGTGGTCTGCCCAAAATCAGAGAACAAGGACCTTCAGCTTATCCCATCTTCACTTTCTCTTCAGGTTCCTCTTCGTTGGTGGTGCCAGGGTGGGTTTTGGTCAGGTCCACTGTGTCCTCTAGCAGTTGCCAGCTACTATGCTGCCATCGTTTTACCTCCAAATGTTGCTTACTTGGTACACCATGAATCTTAGGCGACTTCTTTGCCTTTGCTGTGTTGTTTCTTCTGGTGCTTTCACACACACCTCCATTCCTTCATTCTTCGTATCAATCAGTGTTTCTCTTACAACTTGTACATCTTCACAGTGCTCAGAAGTGTTTGCGAATGTTATCACTGGTGATATCGCAACTCAGTGATAGCCCCGGCAGAAAGAACCCTTTTCAGTTCGTCACACAATCCTAGGAACAAACTTGGGTCCACGACTCGTTTCCCTGAGCCTTCAGTGTCACTCAGCACCATTTGGATACAGCTTTTGAAGATTTAATTACAGCATCTTTGCTACAATGATTTCCCCATCCCAGGCACTCCCCAGCTCAGAGCAGCACAACGTTGGCACAGATCGGTGCCCGTCTGGTTTTCAGTTTCTGTTAAAAGACAGAGAAGGATCCACCTGTGTTATATTGAATAGTCAAGGTGGAACAAGGAGTTGTGGTCTGCTCATCACCAAGCTTCAAACCTTTCCCATTGCTTCGCTGTTGAGAACATGCTTCCCTGAACCACACATTTCAGGTGACCCAAACCGGCTCCCTCTAACTGTTCACTGTACGTCACCACCAGCAGAAGCGCGTAGCAGAAGAGAGGTAGCCAGGAGTTCCATTTCCAATAGCCTCCATCAGGTGGGTGTAACCTTTCTGAACACGTTCACCCTGACTTTGCAGTACAGATTTCACGAACAGACCGAGGCAACTCTTAAGAAAACAGTTTTAGCTGTTTTATCACCTGTAACATCAGGTGCAGGAGTGGGTATAGCTTCCAAAAATGCTTCCAAAAATCAAATGAGCCACATGCAAGCTCATACCTGCTTCCCCAGCAGACTCCTTATTGCGCAGTAGCTGTATTTCCAGCTCTTCTACAATATGTACAATTTATTGCTGCGATGCGCAACGAGTAACATGGAACCCTCTATCGAGCAGTTTTGCTCAAGCGCTAGGCTGGGCATGATCAAACACATAACTTTGCAGCCACTCCTGTCGATTTATCACTTGAAATGGGTTTGTTCTTCTGTGCCTGTATGAAGCTTCCAGAGTGAGGCATCTTCCAGAACAGAAGGGAGAATATGCAGTGGCACTGAGGCATTACTGCTTGGTGTCATCCATGTCTTCTCCGGCTCTCTCTGTTGTATTTTCCCCGTTTGTCCTGGCACTGCCAGCCTCACTGCTGCTCCCAGCCATCCCACCCCACTAAAGCCTTCCTGCTCAGACAGGGCTCATGGACTTGGCTTCTCCGCTCTGCAGCTCCTGCTTCCAGGTGGCAACACATCATCGTTTCCCTTTGCATAAAGATGCTTCAGGTGGTTCTCCCGAATGCGTTTATCAAATACGACGTGCAGCCTCTTGCTTTACAAACTGCAGCCGCTGCTCTCACCCCGCGGGTGCGACACAAAGGCGCGTCCGGGCTCTGCCAACAACGCGGCCATGAGCTGGCAGGCTCCCACCGGGCCAAAGTCCTCAGGGCACGAGAAGCTGTTACAACGCAGCAGTCAGCTGGTAGTGCTGGGCGTGCGCTCCACATCTCATAGTTCCGAGTTTCTGCTGAAAGTAAAGGCTTTTAAATGCCACAGGAACGCTTAGTGTTAGGAATAGCGACCAGAGCGAGTGGTTGCATGTGACATCAGTGTGTACATGTTCTGACCTCCGTTAACGTTGGAAGTAGCTTGAGAATTTACCGGCTCTGAGATCTGCCTGACGTACTGCTCCGTTGCCTTCTGAGCACTGAAAATGTTCCCTCCACTCTGCTTACCAGGCTCTGATCAGAAATTAATTTATTTACAAATTTTCTTATGGAAAAATGTGGCCGCCTATGAAATATAGTTACAGATTTTTTTTTAATTTCCAATGATAGTGATCATGGAGACTTTTCCCAAGTACTCTAATGCATCCAGTTAGTTGAAAACCTGAGTAATTATTTTGTTGTCTATATATACAGTTAAAATCCGAAATGAATGTTTGAAAGCACTGAAGATGCTATTTAGAAAAAAGGGGACTTAAAACCCGTATAAATCACAGGAACAGATCCTCAGATGAAGAACACAAGGGATGCTAAACCCACCCATCTGTTCACCGAGGTGGCTGTTACAATCTACTGTGGTCACACAGAAACACAGTTGTATTTTCAACAGAAAGATTCTCCTTTTTTTAATCTCAGCAGCCATCGTACACTTGACCAGGGTGAGAGCAGACGAGCATGCACCGACACTAGCCAAGACACCACGTCGTTCGGGAGCGTCCTTGCTACCCGGGCTGCCGGTGGGATTGGCGTGGGCAGACATCGACGCTGCTCCTCTGCCCAGCTTGATGTTTCTGGGGGCTTTGTCAGTTCCCAGGCCCCGCTGGCGGACACATGAGGTTTGCTGCTGTTGTGTCGGATCTGAAGAAGAGCAGAAGCATCTGAAAGCTTTTTTTTCCCCTGTATCAACTGGTCCAATGAGCTATGGTATCTAAGGTGGAAAGCTGCTTTGCCTTGGGGAAGGAGGAAAAAAGGATTTGGGGAGATTTATTGCAAGCAGAGGAAACATCCCCCTTTTTCTTCTTATTTCCTTACCCTTCCTATTCTCTGAACAGCACCAAACTTTACTTTATCAAGACACAGAGTATACTGTATTTTGTATCTATCTACTGCCAGTTAGAGAGCTGTAGCACTGTGCAATTAAACGTCCCAAGTAGGCAAACTCATACTGAACCTTTGACAGATCCTGCTTATCACAGTGCAGCACGTGAAGTTCAGTGGCTTTTTTTAAACAAGCAAACGTAGCTCATATGTACCCTTTGATTTTCCAAAGAGATTTCATTTTTCTTTTCCTCTTTACTATGCTTTAGGCATATGGATCTAACAGGAAGGGGTAATTTTCTTTTTACAGTGCTGCTCAAAATTTATTAGTTAATAACTCTGGTCACAAGTCCTCCCATTTTCCATAGCTGGTGTATATTTTGCTAAAATATAGGCATTTTTATTGCTTACAGTGATTAGGAGCCTGGTATGATTATGTAAAACCTTTCTTCTAAACCAACTTGTGGTCCTGTGTAGATCGTAGAAGGCTTATTTCTCAAGGAACATACTGAAGAGGTTTGGGTGTTCTTTGAAATTCTAATAGACAGAAGAAACAGGATTTTTTTCAGCTTCACGGACAATAGGGGATTACAGAAAACAGCTGTAAACTTTAGTGTCAGCGTGGTTGTTTTAGAAAGCTGAAAGTTAAAATCAGCAAAATAGGCAGAAGGTAAAACATCTTCTTTTTCCCTACTTAACGTTTTCTTATGTTGCTGTTAGTAGGAGTTTGTTTTGTATGAATAGCAAATGTGACAGTAAATCATAGTTCTTAGCACATTGTGCCATATTTTCACATCTTTGAAGCACAAGTTTTATCTGCTCTAATTACCAGTGATAAGAGGACAGTAGGCTGAGTTTACAGATAATCACATACTACTTAGATTGCTTAAAGGGTTAATGTCAAAGCTCTCATGCAAGTGCGCATATATGTGTTAAAAACGTAGTGAGCTAAACACTAAGAAAATAATTTTTAGAATTAGCATCGATTGAGAGTATTTAAAGGAAACATTGAGCAAGAAAAAAGTAATCTTGAGATCTTGTATTAATGTGTACAATTTTATGTGCATGTTAGTAGTTAAAGGGGTGGCATGTTTTAGCAGAGTCAGTGTTTTAGAGGAGAGATTGCGGAGAGCCGGGTAAAGCAGCGGCAGAGGCGAGGTGCTGAATTACAGTGGGAGCTGAATCTATCGCTTCATCAGCACAACGGTAACCAGATGAGCATTAGGTGCTCCCATACTTTTCATGATAGGAATTCTTTACCTGGGCCTAAAATTAAAGCAAAAAATTTTTTTTTTTTTTTTGCTAGAAGTTTGCAACATGACTTTTGTTAGATCTGTTTGCCCAGTAGTAATGACGTGAATAAAACATCTCTTTGGAGCGAGAAGGTAATGACGTGTAGGTGCCAAATGATATGTCACGTAGTGGCTACAGCCCAGCACTGTGACGATGGCCCTGGCCAGTCCATCAGCAGTGAGCCTCTGCTCTCTGGGGAGGCTGCTAACGCGAAATAATATTAATTAATCAGCAGATGGTAGAAGTTACAGTGGAGGCGGAACAAAGTCAGAAGCTGACCTTGATTCAGCTAAATGCAACATACAATCCTAGTGAAGAATTGCTGCTAGCAGACAGATTAGGGTGAAAATGGTATGTAAATGGTTAGGGAAGAGCTAGAGAGGACAGAATTAAGCCTTTTCTTCCTGTGTGTCCGTTTTTTTGCCGATAACCTAGAGGCACCTTTTCCCTTGCTCTTGCTCAGTTAGATAAGACGTTGAGAAATAGTTGTTTTGCAGCATATGGCGATGGAAGAGAAGTGTTTTATCAGACAAGTTGAAATGAGTCCCAGGGACTGGAGACCATGTGTGGTGTGAGATAGCAGGGCAGTGGCATTCATGTCTGAGAGCCACCAGGTTTCTGGATTGGCCTTACTTTCTTTCCCAGAGACGTTTTGGGCCATGGGCTCTCCCTGACTTGTTGCAGAGATTCCCTGCCCCCTACGACGTTCCCTTGATTGAAAAAAAATAGACAATTCAGTCTATGGACACTAATAAGTCTGGATTACACAAAAATGGGAACACAATTTTGCATGAAGATTTTTTTTTTTTAGGTTCTCTAAGGACTAGCAGAGGAGTGCTTCGTATTCAAACCACCATGTAAGCCAGCACTTCCACCTCCTAGAGCCAGTCACTGGCTGGTCACCTTATGGCAGGACATGCATCCACCCTCCGTGGGCATCTAGTGGTTATATTACTTTCAGATCCTTTAAGCTGGGATTTTTCAAATGAAGCACTGTGCATATTTGTAGAGCATTCATACGACTCTTGATTTAATGGTCTCTATTAAAGGCATGTGTTAGCATATACTAATCCTTTCATCTCTTTTTTTTTTTCCCCAGACAACTGAAACGTGACTATCCCAGCGCTGTAGTTCTTAGTACTGATGACTTCTTTATCGAAAATGGTGTATATGTGTTTGAGCCTGACTTCCTAGAGGATGCACACAAATGGAACCAAAAGAGAGGTAACTGAACTCAATCCAGGGGTTTTGCAGAATAGTTTTGCTTTTCAGTCTGTCTTGAAACTTAGCCCCCAGAATAAAATGTCTCCAAGTGGTGTCATACACTGCAGTATGCACTAAGTTCTGACTCGTAAGAGAGAAATTTATAAATGAAAAAATGGTGGTGGTGATTGATAGATGTTATTTTAGAAAGTAAAATGGTGACTATTAGGTAGCACTGCTAAAACTTGGTAACAGTGGGTGGCATGCAAATACCAGCCCAGCAGCTGCTCACTGCAGCTGCATGCACTGCGTCCTTCAGACGCTTCTTAAAGGTCTGTTCTGACTTGGAAGTGGGTGTTACAAGGGGGAGTTAGTGACAGCCAGGAGGAAAACTTGCAAACCTACTTATAAGTTTGAGAACGAAAAAACCCAGGTCTTTACTTCAGGGAGAAGAAGGTAACATCCTTTTGTGGCTGTGCACTGAATGTATTTCTAGCACTGGAGAACACTCTGAGATCATGTAACGGGGATCCTTTGCACATAACAGTCATTTTTAGCTGTTGTAAATACCTGGTGCCATGATACTGCTAAGTATGTTCTACGAGAGGTTCACATCTTCCTACTGAGCACAGCAGCAGCTGCATCACCTCCTCCAGTGGAGCGCCTGCTGGGCACTGACCTCTGCTTGCATTCAGGTGGTAGCCAAAAACCCATGTCTGGTGGGGAACCAAGTGTGCTAGCAGAGAGCAAAGAAAGGACGCTTTGGGGCTAGTAAGACCTGACTCAGTCTGTTATTTAATACATGTCAGCTTTACTTAATGTGTTACATTGCAGCACGTAAGGCAATGAAGAATGGGAAAAGCCCAGTTATTATTGATAACACCAACATCCATGCTTGGGAAATGAAGCCATACGTGATCATGGTAGGGAAAGCTCTGATTTATTGCTTTTCTGTGCTCAGCTATGTCATTTTTTTAAGAGATGATCTAACTGAAACAGTTCGTAACATGGCTAAAAATAATTATTTTCATTTGCCCTTAGTTCTCTAATTATAGTTAATGATTAATACTGTGAGTAAGCAGGGGAAGAGGTGCCAGTGTAGTTGTTTTGTCTAGTCGGCTATAAGCCTCAGTGAAGGCAAAATTACTTGAAAAGATTAGGTGTCTTTGAACTTGCCCTCTTTCTCTTGGCAATCAGGATTTCATCTCCTTCCTCAGTAGTGACATGAATTGAACAGTTCCCAAACTATTCGTTGACAAGTATGTCAAGATATGACTTAAAATTTTATTTTATGACTTGTGGAAAATACACCATAAAGAGTCTTCAGAGATGCCTTTGTGTCTCTTCTCAGAAGTTCTGGCAGAGATGACAGTATTTTTAGAACAGTTTCATAATGTGGCCTGTCTGCTTCTGTTCTTAGGTTATGGTCTTGACAGTTAAAAAATTTGCATCTGATTATTGTTTGTGTGGAAGCACAAAAGAGGCAGGAATTAATAGTGGTGCTGGAAAAGAGTCAGAAATTAATAGTGGTGCTGGAAAGGCTGGACATGGCACTCCAGCGGCAGTTGTAAATGCTGTAGGTGACTGGGAGGCAAGTGAGAGACTACAGAGATGAGCAAGATGTGAAAAGGTCAACAGATTTCTCTGCCTCCTTTCACCCAAATTGAAACAAAAGCAATCGATAATTGTATTAAATAGATATACACGTACAGGTATATGTGTATTTATGTGTGTGTGTGTACACACACATTATCGAGAGCAGCCCTGAGGAGAAGGGCTTGGGAGTACTGGTGGACGAGAAGCTCAATATGAGCCGGCAATGTGCTCTTGCGGCCCAGAAGGCCAACCGCATCCTGGGCTGCATCAAGAGGAGCGTGGCCAGCAGGTCGAGGGAGGTGATTCTTCCCCTCTACTCTGCCCTCGTGAGACCTCACCTGGAGTACTGCGTCCAGTTCTGGAGCCCCCAACATAAGAAGGACATGGACCAGTTGGAGAGGGTCCAGAGGAGGGCCACGAAGATGATAAGAGGGCTGGAGCACCTTTCCTATGAGGACAGGCTGAAAGAGTTAGGGCTGTTCAGCCTGGAGAAGAGGAGGCTCCGGGGTGACCTTATAGCGGTCTTCCAGTACCTCAAGGGGGCCTACAGGAAAGATGGGGAGAGGCTGTTCAGGAGGGCCTGTTGTGATAGGACAAGGGGTAATGGTTTTAAAATAGAGGGAGGTAGATTCAGGTTGGATATTAGGAAAAAATTTTTTACCATGAGAGTTGTAGAACACTGGAACAGGTTGCCCAGAGAGGTGGTGGATGCTCCATCCCTGGAGACGTTCAAGGCCCGGTTGGACGAGGCCCTGAGCAACCTGATCTAGTTGGAGATATCCCTGTTCCTTGCAGGGGGGTTGGACTAGATGACCTTTGAAGGTCCCTTCCAGCCCTAACCATTCTATGATTCTATGATTCTATGATACACACACAAATATGTTGCTTTACCTTGAAAAAAAATGGAGGCCTGTAGACTCAGTGGCTGCAAATAGCATGGCTGATAAGATGTTAACCTCACACTCCCAGAAGCTCCAGACTAGTGTGGCCAACCTGTAGTTCATAGAATCATAGAATGGTTTGGGTTGGAAGGGACCTCAAAGATCATCTAGTTCCAACTCCCCTGCCATGGGCAGGGACACCCTCCACTACACCAGGTTGCTCAAAGCCTCGTCCAACCTGGTCTTGAACACTTCCAGGGATGGGGCATCCACAACTCCTCTGGGCAACCTGTTCCACTGCCTCACCACCCTCAGAGTGAAAAATTTCTTCCTTATATCTAACCTAAATCTGCCTTCTTTCAGTTTAAATCCATTGCCCCTTGTCCTATCACTACACGCCCTTGTCAAAAGTCCCTCTCCAGCTTTCCTGTAGGCCCCCTTTAAGTACTGGAAGGCTGCAATAAGATCACCTCGGAGCCTTCTCTTCTCCAGGCTGAACAGCCCCAACTTTCTCAGCCTGTCTTCATAGGAGAGGCGCTCCAGCCCTCGGATCATCTTTGTGGCCCTCCTCTGGACCCGCTCCAGCAGCTCCATGTCCTTCTTGTGTTGGGGACTCCAGAGCTGAACACAGTATTCCAGGTGGGGTCTGATGAGAGCAGAGTAGAGGGGCAGAATCACCTCCCTTGACCTGCTGGTCACGCTCCTTTTGATGCAGCCCAGGATATGGTTGGCTTTCTGGGCTGCCAGCACACATTGCATTACTTCAGTTCTTGAACCACCTGTGACTTCCAGAGAGTTCAAGTGCAAGGATGCTGTTGCCATGGGGGATGAGGTCTGAGGGCAATGCTGACCAGATATTGTTGGGAGACCCAAATTCTTTGATGTAGAAGGGAAATGAACTAGCTGGGGTTCAGACCAGCGCCTTGATGGGAGTCATGGTTATCTTTCTCTTTCTGGCTCCTGATACATATGATACATCTCTTGGCCAGGTAAAATCTCAGGGGGGTCTGGCAGATGGGCTCTTCCTAAGCTCGGCAGCCATACATCTAAGCCTTCTGTGTCCTTCTTCAGGCACGTGAAAATAGATACGAAGTTATATTTCAAGAACCGGATACACCCTGGAAGTTCAATGTTCGAGAACTGGCAAGGTACAACTTTTTTCTCTTTGACATAGCAGACAGCTGCTCATTTTATTGATGAGCTCTGAGGAAGATCAGCCTTCTTCATACACCCTAAAAAGTAACCTAGTAAATGACAACAGAAAGATTGTTGTGGGTAATTTCTGTTACTCAGTACCTGATCTGCAGGGATTTCAGCCCTGGAAGAGCCTGGCCATGCTGATGTGAGTCAGGCAGTAGAAAAAGCAGCCTCTCTGAAGCATGGATTTACACTGCAAGCTTCTTGGGGCAGGAATCCTGATTTTCATTCTGTGTTTTGAGCAACACTCTCAATGTTTGGGCACAAAACTACATCTAAGCACTACAGGCAAAATTCAGACTTCTGTCCTTAAAACACCTACCGATAACAAAGATTGTCTTGCGTAGCATGGTGGGATGCTACACTAAGCGTGGTCTAGAACTGAGGTGCTAGAGGATCTTACACACACACACACACACACACACACACAAAATGACTGTATCAACTCTGCATAATGTGGGAGGATATAGAGGCAGCCAAATATGGCTCTAAGTAGGATATTTGGCTAGTGGCTACATGGTTAATTGTTGAATCACAAAAAACCTCCATGCAGGGTAATTTTCTAGCCTTTAACCAACCAGCTGTAGACACTGTTACAGGGGCAAGTGCACACCTGTCTACTTGATCCTGAAGGTAACACGTGCTGATTTACTTGTTATCACAAGGAAGCACGGCATGGGTACTTTCTTCCAATTGATTTGCTTTGTACAAGCTGGGAACTCTCGTCAAATGTCAGCACAGCTCCTTTTTGTGCATGACAGAGGGCTGTGGCCCAGAGTGCTTGTGGCTCCAGGGCGAGGCAGGACATGGCAGATGGCAGCAGATAGCTTGGGGCTGAAGATAAGCGAGGACATCAACAGCCTTAGCAGCCCCAGCTGCTAACAACCCCAGCTCTCTCAGCCTGTCTTCATAGCAGTGGTGCTCCAGTCCTGGGATCATCTTTGTGGCCCTCCTCTGGACCCGCTCCAGTAGCTCCATGTCCTTCTTGTGCTGGGAACTCTAGAGCTGAACGCAATATTCCAGGTGGGGTCTCACAAGAGCAGAATAGAGGGCAGAATCACCTCCTTTGACAACCACAAGTGTCAGCTCTTCCTTCCCCAGCACCATCTGGGAGCCACTTGTAGGGCATCACTGCAGAGGCAGGTTTCACCAGTAATCAGTGTAGGCTGAGCTACTCGGTGACTTGTGTTTTGATTTATTAACCCTTTGAAACAAGTCGGCTTTTTACAGTAGCCCTGTAAAGCTAATTCAAATACACTGTTTGAAGCAGCTCTTTGGCAAATGATTCAGGGACAGCTGAAGGCTGGTGCCTCCAGGCTGGTTCCACATTGTGTCTTTCCTGGCAATAGGGTTTGTGCCGGTTGCTGGTCCCAGGCACAGGCTGCTGGAGGACGCCGTGCCCCCTTCACAAGCAGGATGCTGCAGCCAGGGGCCTGCTGTGTTACTGTCACCTTAATTTCACCAGGGAAAAACATGTTGAGCCATGCAGGATTTGCACACCACAAGGCTTTGAAAATGCAGATGCAGGACAAACTCAGATTCTAGATGATGAATTATGCCAAACAGAGCTAACTGACAAAACCACAGATACTCAGAGTTTGCAAACTCACAGACAAGCAGAAATCCCTGGTGGTCTTCAGAAAAACTGTTCCCACTAATGTGTTGAGAGACTGCAGCTGTCTCTGGTCAGTCCAGAAAGCCCAGCACATTGGAGCATTGCTTCTCTCCTTCTCAGACTTACCATCATTTACAAACCTGCCCTGGAGCGTGTGATCAGGTGTGATATTTTTTCCCCACTGGCACTCAGACAAAGCAACAACAGGCTTTGACCTCTACCCTTGTTGATCACGAGTCAGTGTCTGGGCTACCCACAGCCCTTGTCTGTGTTTCTCCGAAGTTACAAAAGCTCACCCTGAGGCTAACAAGCCATTAGCACCAAAACCTATATAATAATGCACAGATCTTCTACATAGCTCTTTCACTCCCAAGCATGCCTAACTTCTTATGTCCCAGTTGCCCACGAAAATACTGGCATTTACATTTTTCAGCAGTCACAAAAGTATTTTTAAGTAGGTGGAAGTGAGGAACAATTTGGCAAAAAGGGGCTAGAAATGGATCAGTGGGGACATGAACCATTATCTTGAACATACCAGGAACCTTCGCAATCTAATACATTGGCAGCTAAATACTTGTATTTTCTGTTAATGTTGACTCTACAGAAGAAATATTCACCATGTCCCTCGAGAAAAGATACAACAGATGAAAGAACAATACGAGCACAATGTTACCTTCCACAGCGTTCTTCACTCGGAAAAACCAAGCAGAGATGAGAGAAGCTCCAGTAGACCGAATGCAGCTTACAGCGTGGGCACCCGTTCCAACCCGCCTCCAGCCTTCTCAAGCAGAAGACCTCACGTGGCACGTACCAACAACATGCGTTTTAACTGAAGAGGTGGATTCCTCGGTGTATTTTAGTTATCAGGGTACAAAAGTCTCTAGTTTTACTTTTTTTATTCTAAACCGTTTTTTATTCTTGTATTTTTCTACTACATTTCTAAATTCTATTTCTTACAAATCTTCAAATGTCACTGGATTATGATCATGACCGACCTACTGTCTCCAGTACAAACTGAACTCCCTCTCATGCCTCTTCCTCCACAAAAAGCCATTCAAGCTTATGGTGAAATTTACTGGCTGATGCCATGTGCTTTTTGGGTTTGTTTTCCCTGCATCACACTCTGACACTAATAGAGGACAATAGACATTTCTGAATTCTTTCTTACAGGCCATGTGGCCAATTCCTTCTCCATGCACTTGTAATTTCTTGCCATTTTAATACTTTGTATCTGGCTGGATGCCTTTCGTATCTTCCCACTCCATCTTGCCTACAGCATTACTGCAACTTTTAGAGACGCAAAGTGACTGGTGGAAAACATAGCTGTAACAGATTGTAGCAAGATGTGATGCTCTTCTCTATCCACAGCTCTGCTGTCTGGATTCATGCTGGTCTTACCTCAGCTCTGTCACAGCCAAACAGCTGCTACAGCCTGGAGGCAAAACACACCAAACTGTGCCAAGACATAGGAGTTCAACTGATCCTGAGCTGAGTCCATATATGGAGGCTCCTAAAAGGAAACATTAGTGTTAGGCTACTGCTTATTAACTTCTAAGTAGGAACAGGGCTACAGGAGCAGCTCGGAATAGCTGAAGCACAAGGCTACCAAATACCCAGACTAACTCAGAAATACAAAATAATGACTTCAGGAGAAAGGAAAAAAAAAAAGTTCTTGTAAGGGGAGAAATCACCCCCTTCCATCACTAAGTGCTGAGAAGCCACCAATGGGTGAGAAAAGAACCTCTCCTGCAGTAGTTCCATCCAGATCATTAAATTCTGCTGATTATGTCCTCATCAAGAAGCCTCATCAAACATTTTAAAAACTCAGCATTTGTGACAGTAATTTTTTTTAAGTAAGTGTGGATTACTAGACAGTGCTTATAGAAGAAGACAGGAGTTGAGTTATTTTGCAGTAGGAGATGAAGACGGCTCACATTGGACATGAAGAAATATGGGTACAGCTGGTATTCATCTAGCAATTCAGCAGAGAAAGCATTATAAGAGGTATAAAGAAACAGGCTGCTTCTGGGCAGATCAAGATGTCTTCAGGAGATGTACGAGATGAACTGCATTTTCTACTCAAGCTGCATTTGAAGAAGAATTATCATCATGACAAATAATTGTGAACTAGGGCCCTAAGGAACCTGGCTCTGCAGTACTGCACAAAGGTTTAGAGCTATCAGCAAGCTTGTGTCAGCCCAGTACAGTTCTCCAGTCCTGCTAAATGTCCAGCTTGGTCACAGGAGCCACCTCCAGTTCAGCACTTGAGCCACGTGACTGGCACAGGACCCTTGAAGGGTTGCCAAGTGGGAAGCTGGTGGTCTCAGCTCTGAAACATTCTCCCTCCTTTGACCCATGCCTGGTGGGAAGCAGCAGCGCAAGGGGCAGCTGGTCGAGCAGGACTGTTTCTCTCTCCAGTGGAGAAACTCCAATTCTGAGAAGCTTCACCTGCTGAAGTTAATGAGAACGAAGTAATGAATTCAAGTACTAACTCACCCCCAGCAGAAAGATCTAGTGATGAAATCAAAGAAAGATCTGATTATTTTTCGTGATGCTGTGGCCTCAAGTGCTTCTTTGAGCAGCAGCTCAGCAACACTGACCAAGGATCTATCATTAATACCTTTGTGTGGCATTTTACTAAGAATCAAATCATCAGAGCTGTTCTTTAGCCCTACACGGAAAGTTTGAGCAGAAAAGTACAAGAACTGTGGCAGAATATTGCAGAACTAAAATGTTATGTTTGGTAACAATAAAATTAGAATTCTTTATTTTGCTCTATGCTACTTCTGACAGCTCAACAACTCTTCTAATACTACAGAGAGTAACAAAACTGATTGCTTTAGATTGAAACAAAGATCCTGCAGTAATTTAAGAACAGATCAGAATAAAACAATGGCCTATAAAATGTCATCAAACCTGCAGCCACACCAATGCTATTGTGCAATATGTGTTTGTGTGAGAAATGTATAATTATTGAACTCCAAATTATTTTGCAGATGAAACATCATTTCATGAGTCCTTGTTTTTGTATTACAGCTTTATTAAATACAATCAGGATTTAATGTACAAAGTGTAAAAATAATTTGAATTTGAAATATATACAATACTGTACATGTGCATTTAGTAGCATTTTCGGGGGCTTTGTCTTTGCAGCATTCTGCAGGCTGGTAGCGAGTCCTCAGGCTCCTTTGTATCTTTCTGAAGAGCCTCAGCTACTTCAGAACTGCTTTTTGATGAGTTATTTGCTTTCCCAGCAGACCTGGAACTATTTTTGGGTCAGATAGTCAGATCATCAGATAAATTTGTAGCTATTGTACTGCTGTTTTCATTTACATAATCAATCTTCTTTTCTTCTGGTAAATTATTCATGAGTGCTTGTGTATTAATCATTGCAAGTTCTTCATCGGCAACCAGGTCGTTCTCATGAAGATGGACAGTTTCTCTCAATCTTCTACAGGGGGTGGCATGACCAATATTCTGATTTGTTTCTTTTGAGGACTTGCTACGCGGTAAACTCAAACTTCGTGGAGGCTGAAATGCTTTTTTTAAGGATGGAGAAATGATTGAACACATTGGTGTCAGTGGTGGAGGGGCAGGTATGCAACTGAGGAAGTCCATAGCTTTTCTCTTTTTGCTGTTTTTGGGATGGTCTTCATTAACTGTAGAAGATGAAGGTGTTTTTGCTGACCCTTGTCTGACAAGTTTCATATTCGGTGTGCTAGTTGACAAAGGGCTTGGATGCTTTATTTCAATCTTAGAAGAGATCTAGTTAAAAAGAGATAAGTTTTATATGTTGAATAGAATGTCCTGTTTCATTAGCTTCCTCTATTACTTCCATAAACAGGAAAAAAAAAACTGGTACTGGAAAAAAAAAAAACCTATGTCATCATTCATGTTCAACTTAACTTTAGTTTGGTATCTTCTGATGGTGACTGATATTATTCTTTCCAATATTGATGCCTGATAAATCACTGTTTACATGTACATTAAGGCAGCACATTTACATTCTGTTTCTGAGGTCTAAGCAAAATGTATGGGAATTTTTCTGTGCCAGGTAGTAAGAAACCAAAGCACTCAAAAAGGTGTTATGTCTTCTACTGCATTGGATATATCCTCAACAGGTTGTTACATAGGGAAAAACAACAACAACAACAAAAACACTGAAGGAAAAAGGGATAGAACATAGAGCAAAAAACTTGAAGATAACAATGCACATAAGATAGGTGCTGCACAGCAAATCATTCAAACACATGCTTAACTCAGGGACTCCTTTCATGTCTCATTTCTTTTAACTTGGTCAGTACATTTAATAAATGGATATAAACGAAACCTTCAGAAATAAATATCAGCACTCTCTCTGAAAAGGAAAAGGATGCCCTACAGGCTTAAATTTAGTCTCCAGGAATTGAGGTGTTTCCACCTCCCTCGCAACTAGTGGCAGGAAAAAATTTTGTTCTGACTGCAGTCAGTACTCCACATCAGGAACAACTTGCCACCAGCAGCCTTCGTGGGAGACGTGGGTACTATTTAATTCAATTTTTGCCAAGACTGCTATAGAATGTAAACATTTACTAGGTGATACCTCTTCCCTTTTAAATCCTGGAAATAGGGAACAATACCTAGGAAAACAAGACCAGGAGGTAAATTCTCTGAGCAAAGGTAGGAACTGCAGAATGCTATGAAAGAAAAATTTACAGATCAAGATTTTTCCTTCCAGTGACATCCATCTCAGATAAGGGGACCAAGGAAGCAATAAATCATCTATAGGGGAAGGATGATTCATTTTACTCATATGAAATTCAGAATATTATTTATTTGTGTAGAAACACAAGCCACAAGGGGAGGTTTTCATGTACTGCCTGGAGGAAGAATAGTCTCACAGTTCCTCCTGGGGAACAATCCTAAATCCACACACAGAGAGGTCTTCTAATCAGCTTGCATTGCCTTGAAGAGAACATATGGAGTGGACTGAGAAGTGAGACCATTCACCACAGCTATCAGCATACAACTTGCTTATATCCTTACTGTGTGTGCTGTCAGTATAAACACAATGTTAATTACCAGAATCTTACCAAACTTTTATCCTCTGCATAGAGACCCGAGTTGCAGGAAGGAGAGGGGTATTCCAAGCCACATCTTTTAGTCAAATTGGGCGTAAGCGACAGATTTCTTCGTAGCAAATTCATCAATTTACTTTCTGCGTCAGAGCAAAAGGAGGCCACGTTCTATAAAGGAGAACAGTTCACAATGCAGAATATTGTTTTTCAAATTGTGTAAGTAATATATGCTCACAAACAAAGTATTTGGGACTTTGTTTTCTCATCATAACCCCACTGGAAGTTTGTTTTATGTCAAACCAACAACTTAGAAGACTGCTGCACTTTCCGTAGAGGTAAATATCCTACCTTCCTTTTATTGTTAATCAAAATCCTTTTGTATTTAAACTTATTTTTCAGTAGGAGGTGAGAATGCATGATCAAGACACGATATTTAGCACAGCTATAAAATTGAAATTGTACATAAATAAATTAAATCAACAATCCAATACTGAATGTGTTCAGCTGAGCAAGACAGTAAATTTCAACTTTTGAAAGGCTAGAGCCAAACTATCCGTAACAGATTCCCAACTGACAGGTACAATATTTTTTGCTAGTCAGAGAAGGTTGTGGCGTATCCTAAAGACGGTGTTGGTTGAGCTGAATTAAAAACCCAGTAGATCAAAAGACATTCAATAGGTGATATGTAGAGTCCTCCAGGCAAAAGGCATTAACACCTTGCTCTATCTCCCAGAAAATCCCCTCAAATTCAACACTATGTGCATTACTTGTTTTAAAGATTTATTAGTACTAATGGACTTTTTGGTGAAGAATGTAACATAGTGGTAACTAAAATTAATCATTAAACTCAAAATCTACAGATCTACCTGTATCGTACTTCTCAGTTCATTAACCTTCTCTTGAAGATATTTTTCCTTTGGACAGGCTGAGAATACAGAAAGATCTCCAGCCAACAGCAGAGGAATTTCTGATCTGAATTCAGATTGCCACTGAAGGTTGCTTGCAGAAATTAATGAAGAGCGGACAACTATATCTTCAATAGCAAAGTGTCTGAGATCTGTCCAGATCTTTACTGCCACTAAATTATAGCTTTCATCAGATAAGTACACCATAGTAACGAAACCTAAAAGCAAGAAAAAAATCTGAATTAAACCGTACATCTTCTAAGTGAAGGTTGATTACTGCAATTTGTATCTATAAAAAAGTCACACACATCTTGAAAGAGAACTGATAAATGTAACATGGCAGCCTATCTGCATGGTAACAGATCTTTCATGCTTCATTCATATTCCACACTATCTCCCTACTGATTACAGAAAAAACAACTCCAAGTCTGCTTAAAAACCAATACTCCTATGGTGCTTTTCCTTTTTATTCAGAAGATTGTTCACCTGTCCCTGCCCATGAGCTCCAGTGCCTACGTTTCTCTCATTCCATGACACTGTACACAAAAGAGGGAGCTCACGTACATGCATGATGGTACTTCTGCAGATGTTGAACACAGATGTGAACTTACATCCACCGTTTATGGAAAAAAAAAACCAAAGAAAAGCTCTTTCTCTTGAGCTTAGGTCCTTCCTTAACTAAATTCTTCCTGAGGTAATTAGCAAAGACATTTTTTCTTTAGGAAAACAGAATCATCTGCCAGCATCATGGTGATAGGCTACATTAGCAGGTTTTCACAGGCCTGAGATGCAGGTACAACACCAAGATCATTTTGACTTTTGAAATAAAAATATTATTGCTTATTCAATGGGAGGACATCAATATGACCCACAACATACCTGTTTTGCTAACAGAAACTACAATTCCAACTAAATCAACTTCAGCACATGGTGGCTGAAAAGAAGGATCCAACAAACTGGTGAATTTTAAAGCCTTTCTTGGAAAGAAAATCTGTACCAGCATCTCCTGTGATACCTGAAGAAACACAAAAGTTTTAAATAATTACAACACACTTACATAGACTGTGATACATTTTAATAATAAATCTTTATGCATTTAAAGCACTTACTGACAGTGGCATGTACTGAGTTTTCTTTGTTGCCGTTAACTGTATGTTAGTTGAGTCTGTTCTTCCTTTGGACTGCGATGCTGACAGCTGGTAGATTCTGTACCGACTGCCTTCCTTTAACAAGGAGCAAACATCTAGCAGTGGACGCCAGATACTCAGCATCACTCCTAACAATATCATATTAAGATATATTAGCTATGCAATACTAATTTGAAGGCTTTTAAACAAAATAAATCCACAACGCTCCCTCCCACCCAAAAGCCCTAAACCAAAACCCAAATAAAACTGGAAATGCTAACATGCAAGCTAGAATACTGTTGGGAAATGCTTCAAATCTACCTGCTATGTTGGCCAGTTACCATGTTTAGGTAAAAGTTATTTCCAAGTACTAACCTTTATGTTTTTCTTGCTTTCTGTAGTCTACCACACATAATTTCCATACAGTAGACACATCTCTTTTGGAACAACTGTTTTCTTCCTGTTCTGCTGACTCTATAGCCTTCTTGAATTCTTCCTGTATCTGAGTTTGCTTTTTATCATTCATCAGCTGCCTGTGAGCATTCAAAGCTTTTAATTGGTCTTCACTGAGATATCCCTGTAACCAAGAGAAAACATATTCAGTATCTTTTTTATTAATTAAAAAGATCCTGTCAAGACTTTTAGATAGCCTCTTTCTTAAGCGTTCATCTGTTACAAGCAATTTATTGTTCAACTGATACACTACTAGGACTTGAAATGAGGTTTGTTAACACAACAGGAGTCTCCAGTCTCGACTGGTACTCAGCTGGTGCTCCGTTGTAGTATTACATTACACACTGTTCTTATGTGGTAATTGGTGAGAAGCCTGCTTAAGAGCACGTAACTAAGGTCAATATTTAATACAACAGGTGTGCTTGCCTGCTTCATAAGAAAGAAGAAATATTAGAAAAAAATGCCGTAAGAAGAAGAGTTGCAGCTCTCAGCAGGCTGCTATCTCTGAGCTGACACAGTGATTTACACCAAAATGCATCAGGAGCGTTACCTTTCTGGCCAAGCCTTCAAGACCGAGATGCCTTTACATGTAGCACCACAGATACGCATAACATTTTATCAAATAAAGTCACAGACTGTATAGCTTTATGACAGTAAAGGACCCTGACTTATAAAAGGCGAGGCACATATTTAATTTTTACCAACTGGCAGGGACTAATCATCTGCATCTTTATTAATACATCTGCACAAATACTTAAAAGTTGTGCTTGAACTGGAACAGGGAATGAAGAAAACAATGACAATATAATCAAACACTTCAGTGAACAGCATGCAAGTATAAGTGTGTGAAACTCAAGACTTATGAGATGCATTTAGTTTCCGTACACACAAGACAAAGCAAAGTAATAAAATGACAAGTAACATTAACTTTTATTTATGCTATATCCTGGATTTTTATATCAAGAGAAAATAGCATTCTGTTTTGCAATTCAATGTATTATTAGCACAAGAAGGACATGGAGCTACTGGAGCGCGTCCAGAGGAGGGCCACGAAGATGATCCGAGGGCTGGAGCACCACTGCTATGAAGACAGGCTGAGAGAGTTGGGGCTGTTCAGCCTGGAGAAGAGAAGGCTCTGGGGTGATCTTATAGCAGCTTTCCAGTACTTAAAGGGGGCCTACAGGAAAGCTGGAGAGAGACTTTTGACAAGGGCATGTAGTGATAGGACAAGGGACAATGGATTTAAACTGAAAGAGGGCAGATTTAGATTAGATATAAGGAAGAAATTTTTCACTCTGAGGGTGGTAAGGCAGTGGAACAAGTTGCCCAGAGAAGTTGTAGATGCCCCATCCCTGGAAGTGTTCAAGACCAGCTTGGACGAGGCTTTGGGCAACCTGGTGTAGTGGAGGGTTTCCCTGCCCATGGCAGGGGGGTTGGAACTAGATGATCTTTGAGGTCCCTTCCAACCCTAACCATTCTATGATTCTATGATTAATCTATTTCAACAAGCCTTGATAAAAATATTTTCAAAATTTTTAATCTTAATTTATTTAGTAATAAGCATGCTGTAGAAAATCTCAAAAGGTAACAAAAATAAATAGTAATGATTTTAGCAGGAGGTACTAAATTGTAAATTATTCCACAAGCATTTCAAAATTAGCCAAGTAGGATCTACAGTTACCTCCATATAACCAGGATCAGATGTATTCTGAATTGCTTCATAAAGTTCTGCACCATCTTGCAAATTACGGATTTGCTGTCTTGTGACTATGCGTGATCTCGGTGTTGTTCTGCTAGTTTTCTCTGTTGAAAAAAGCCATTATGTCGAGTACAACCAATATACTTTAAAAGTGAAAGAAGAATTAATTATGTAAGAAGCATAGTGGTACTTAGGCCTTGCCAGAATAAAAATACAAAGCATTTCTATATAAGAACTGATATATATGTGTGTGTGTGTGTGTATTAGGAAAAAACAAGCAGGAAAAATAATCTCATTCACTTAAATCCAATGTAAATTAGAATATTAGACTAACTTTGGGGAAGCCAGTATCAGTGTCTGCACCTAGAAGAGGGTGGGAGACTTGATGGGCTGCCATGAAACTTCATTGATACTTGACCATATTTTCTGTATGTCTGTCACTTCCTCTTCCTCTCATACAGCAGAAGAGCAGAGAAGTCTCAAAGATACCAAGTTCTGGGAGAGCAGGTGACCACAGGCCCGCACATGAAGCCTCCTTAAGACATCAGCTAAAAAGCCAGTTAACTTCATTATATTAAACTATTACCCTCCTCTTAGGTAAGTCATTTTGCTGCTGGCATTTTGATGAATTCCTTCAGCGTAGTAGACTCCAGTACAGACAAGTTTACCACTCAAACACAATGAGATGACCGATATGTGGAAGTGCATATCAGTGAGGTTAAGAACTATAAAGTAATCTCTGATTTCAACTAAGAATTCAGTGGTGGTTTTTTGGTTGGTTGTTCGACTATTTTTTTTTTAAGGGTATGGCTTTATTTGCCTTTTCCTTGTTATTCATGAGGGACTCCAGGTTCTGAGAAAGCAGTTAGAGAACATCTCAGTGTTACATATCACCATGAGAAAGATTTATGGAAAGGCTATCTGGGTTGTAGATCTGACCCTGTGAAATTTGAACTGCACAGGCTACTATTAGTGATGGAATCTTATCTGTTTCTGGAGGGGGGTGGAGAGAAACAACAAAAAATACCAAACCAAAACCAACGAAAACTCCTCCCAGACAACAGACAAGAGTATTAAGGCAGCTGGAATCCGTGATCAGTATGACAAGAATCTTACTACCCTTCCTCATTCCAGTTTAGCTGAGTCAAACCTGAGGGTAAGCAAACACGTTTCTGGTGCAGCAGTGAGCTTCATGAAGCTGTAGCAATCAGCAGCCAGTTGTGGCACTTATAGCAACAGCAGACCTGAAACTACTGCAAGAAATTACTGGCAGAGGTGTGCAGTGTTATCTCATCACAGAATCAGAAAATGGTTGAAGTTGGAAGGGACCTCTGGAGGTCATCTTGGCCAATCCTCCTGCTCAAGCAGGGTCACCTACAGCAGTCCAGAGAGCTTTTGAATATCTCCAAGGATATAGATTTCACAGCCTCTCTAGGCAAACTGTTGGTGAAAAAGAGATTCCTGATGTCCAGAGGGAATCTTTTGAGTTTCAGTTTGTGCCCATTGCCTCTGGTCCCATCACTGGGCACCACTGAGAGAAGCCTGGCCCCATCTTCTTTGCACCCTTCTCTTCAGGTAGGTACGTACATTGATCAGATCCCCCTGAGCCTTCTCTTTTCCAGGCTGAACAGTCACAGCTCTCTCAGATTTCCTCCTATGTCAGATGCTCCAATCCCTGAAGCATCTTCATGGCTCTTTGTTGGACTCTGTCCAGTATGTCCGTGTCTCTCTCTCGTACTGGGGAGCCCAGAAGTGGACACTGTACTTCACGGAGGGGAAGGACACCTCCTTAAACCTTCTGGCAACACTCCTCAACTTTTCCACCAGGATTCCCAGGGGCTTTTCTGCAAAGCTGCTTTCCAGCTGGGCGGCCTCAAGCATGTACTGGTGCATGGGACTGCTCCTCCCCAGGTGCAAGATTTGCACTTCCCTTTGTTGAACTTCACAAGGTTCTTGTCAGCCCATTCCCATTCCTCCAGCCTGTTGAGGTCCCTCTGGATGGCAACACAATCCTCTAGTCTACCAGTCACTCATCCTAATTTTCTATCATCAGCAAACCTGCCACAAGTACCCTCTGCCCCATCCTCCAGATCATTAATGAAGATGTTAAAACAGGACTGGACCCAGTGTTGATCCCTAGAGTACACCGCTAGTTAATGGCCTCCAAACAGACTTTGTGCCACTGATCACCACTCTCAGGACCCAACTGTTCAGCTAGTTTTCAAGCCACCTGACGGACTGCTCATCTACTCATGCGACATCAGCTTCTCTATGAGGATCTTAAGGGAGACAGTGTCAAAAGCCTTACTGAAGTCAAGGTAGACAAAATGCACGGCTCTCCCCTCATCTACCCGAGCCAGTAATTTCATCACAGAAGATTGTCAGGTTAGTCAAACATGACTTCTCCTTGGTGAATCCCTGCTGACTACTCCCAATCACCTTCTTGTCCTTCATGTCCCTGGGAACGGTTTCTGGTATTAGTTGTTCCATCATTTTCTCAGAGATCAAGGTAAGGCTGACTGGCCTGTAGTCCTCTGGGTCCTCCTTCCTGTCCTTTTTTGAAAGCAAGAGATGTTTGCTTTCCTCATCTCTACCAGGCATCTCTACCAATCACTATGATCACTCAAATACAATCAAGAGCAGCCTCACAAAGACATCAGTCAGCTTCTTCAGCACTTGTGGGTTCATACCATTACCAACCATGGACTTAGGTATATCCAGTTTGCATAAGTATTCTCTAACTTGATCCCTTTCCACCAAGGGTATGTCTTCCTTGCTCCAGACTTTCCCCTGATCTCCAGAGCCTGGCATTGCTGAAGGCTGGTATTGCTAGTTAAGGCTGAGGTGAAAAAAGCATTCAATAACTCAGCCTTCTCCACGTCCTGTGTCACCAGGGTCCCTATCCCATTTAATGGCTCCACTGACCTCAGTATCTTCACAGTCCCACAATGTTTGTCAGGAAAGATGCTCAGTGCTCAGTCTTGGTGTTCAGGTCTACTGAAATACATTCTAAGCCACGCCCACCTTTAGGTGAAATATTACAGCATCAGGTCTTTGAAGAGAATGGAATTAACAGTTCTACAGTTTTGTAGGACTTCCCTGAGAATCATTTCAATGATAATTTTTTAGTAGCCTGGCTACCAACATGTTCAGGAAGAGTTTCCTAGGTAGCTGCACAGTCAAGCACAGAAGTATACAACTGTTTTGTACTGAAAGGTCTTGATATGTAGGAAGTAAAAAACCTAAACCAATACAACACAAAAACAACAACAACAAAGAAAACAACCCAACTCCCTATCTCTGCTTCTCTGTCATCAGAGTTTTTGCCAGTTTCTTTAAACTCCCCTGTAAATGCCGAAAAAGATATTTTGTTCTTATTAAACGTTCTGAAACAATGAAAGCTTTACCTTCATGCTTTTCATATTCTGCTTGGATTTTTGCAAACAGAGTTTCCAGTTTCTTTTGTTGATCCTCTGCATGCTTGGCAGCTTCCCTTTCTTCAGCGCGGCTGTTACGAAACACATATGAACCAGCCGATGTCTTCTCCATCCACTGCAATAAAAAGATTCAAACAAAAACCAGACTTTTAAAAAAATTTTAACCTCATCTAGCTTCCTTCTAATACTAACTGTTATGCAAAATTGCTTTAAAGAATGCACAGGCAGTAGATCATAAGTTCTTTCAGTATAACAGATAAAAGGTAAAACCCCACAGCATTAAAGTGAAGATTTACCAACCAAAGATACACAGGCAGAACAGAGCAATAGTCAAAACTGCATGAATACACAGCTGAAGAAACCATAGCTTATAATAATAGGTATCAATGATGTAATTTAAAAGATATCTGGATCCCACTGGTAGATACATTAAGATACAAACCATCAAACTGAAGACTTAAAAATATACCAGAACTGCATTCTACCTAATTTGTCTTTCCACATCGATTATACTGTCTATTTTACCATGCTACATTAGATGCTGTAAAAGAACTATGCTCATGTTCTGCAGATGCTCTTAAGCTTTTTCTGCCTGAAATAGTTCTGTAGGACTACGGTCTTGTCCACAACCCTGCCAGAACAGGCTTGTCTGATTTGAAGAGATAGGTGAGCCAAACAAAGAGGTCACTGCTGCTGAAAGTGGTCCCTTCTCTGCCTCTTTGCTGCGCAGTTCCATCTTCTCCCTCGCACTGGCTCTAGCACATATCCGACCACATCAGTTTGTTAATTCAATAGACAGCAGTTCGTTGTGGGTTATTTGTTGGGTTTTTTTGTGTGGGGTTTTTTTTTGTGTTTTGGTTTGGGTTTTTTTAAAATTATTATTAGTTAGTTACTGGCTTTCCCAGACCAGCCTCTATTCTTGTCCCTTTCTTCTGTGCATTGGTGCCATCTGCTTGGCACCTGGAGCTCGGCACTGGGGATGGCTCCTGAATCACATCCATGTCCCTGACGCTGACTTGTCTCGTGACCTTCAGAGATGACAGAACAGTGCAAAAATTGTTCTTTCAATAAATAATTCAAGCATTCATACTGAAATTCAAGCACTTATGGATGTGCTGAAAAATACCAGATAGATGATTCCACCAAAACATGGGAAGGTGCTGTATTTGATTAAAGTAACAGAGCCAGCTTTTTTATTAGTGTTTTGGTAAGTATTGCCAGTCTCAGTTCTCATCCTTCAGCTGCTGTAAGTAGGAGGCTGTCTCTGTTCCTAGGACTGTCCTTTTAACATATTTGTTTGTGCCTATGTTTTTCCATCTGCAAAATTAATTTGCCTATCCTGCAGGGCTATGAAATTTAATTATTACATGAAAATAGTAGATGTAAGTTTTCATACAAGGAGGAAACATTCTTATTGTCATCGTCATCCCCATCGTCATCATTATGCTCATCTTCATCCTCTTTCGTATGATTATTAAAAACATCCTTTTTGGTAAGGTCCTACTGTCATAAAATAAAATAAAATAAAAACTAAACCAAAACAGAACCCTGAGAATAACAGACCTGCAGAATCCAGTTGTATTAGGTACAGTGAAGTGTAACCATATTTAAAACTTCTGGATATTAAGTAGTATTTAAAAGATCTTCATTCTATTTTATACCATAATCACATTCTATTTTCAGTAATATTTTTAAATAATAGATCCTACACAATATAGCCAGCTACATGTAAGAAAAAGTAATCTTACTAATCGTTATAAATTTTTAACTTTGCAGGGATATTTACGTTAATAATAGAAAAAATTGGGTTTCACTTCTACTTGGAGTTGGAACTGCCAAGGTTCTTTTTCTTCTTTAAAACAAGCACCGTGCTTTTTAGATTACAGAACTGAAATTCAATTATTTCAGCTTATTGAAGCTGAAAGCAAAGCCAACCAGAAGATACTGAGCACAAACTCAAATTCTTCTTACAGCAGGATACTCCAGTCCTGAAATTATTAAATACATGCATACCACAAGAACCACTCCCGTTCATTTTACATGTAATGTACCTTCTCTTAAATTTTTTAGCTCCCTATATTATGTCTGATTCGAGGAATGATAGTGCAATTAACTAATATAATTTAGATCTCACAGAACCTGTTAGATTCATAAAATACTTACACCATACCTGAATAGGGTAAGTTCTTTGAATAACTACATCGACGCATCCCACTGCACCACCCTCACTGTAAAGCGATGACAAAGGCAAAGGAAAAGGTCTGGGATCCCGATGAAATCCTAGTTTTGCGTGCCATCGTGCACACCGAGTGCTGTTGGCTGAAATCTGAATAAGTTAAAAGTTGAATGATAAACTAGCACCGGTAGGTCAAAAAGATATCCAACTTACATATCTAGACAAAAGACCATTTTCACACTGACCTCACTAAGAGGATCTCATTTTTGCACCCGAACACATTACATTTTAATTTCAAGGTTTCTTTTCACATTGAAGAACGTATTTTAAACAGAAACTAAAAATTTGCTAAGTTAAAGTTCTCTAGGAAATGAACATCTATAAGACAAGCCATTGCTTTATAACGGAGGAGCAAAATTTTTATGCTGGAACTTCACCCAGCACTTCAATCATCCTCAAACAAGTCAAGACCCTCCCCCCTAAACCCTCCCTCTCACGACCTAGTTTTTTCTCCCCATTCTTCCTTCAACTTCCATATTGTCTGTGATGGATAAATACTTTTTGGAACTTTGTGCTTAAGCAAATTTAGGAGCTGGAACTGTCAAAACACACAGAAAAACCTGAACAGTGTCAGCTACTTTGTGTCGTGTCTTACAAATCTAGTTATTAAACTTTGACAAAACTTCATCTGTTTATCAGGCCCTGACAAAAGTTTTTCTGTTTACAAAGTGTGGCTCAACTAAACAGCATCTATCACGTCTCAGTCACATCCAGTCAAGCTGAACTAGTGTTTTGTTTTACCTTTAACATAAGGGAATCTGGGGCTTCCAGTGGCGTACATCCATTTTGAGAGCCAACAAGTTCTGCTCCATGCACTATGATCTTCTGACCAACAGTCAGCCGCCTTCTATGCAAGAAAGCTTTGAGAGGTGGATCCAGAAGAGCTCTAATCCCATACCAGCCATCAGTAACTTCAATTATTGCTGCTGCTTTTTTACTTTCCACATTCTTATTGCTACTGCTAAGAGACACAACGGCGTTTAGCGATATGATTTTAGAAACACACAGTATAAGTGTTTTACCTGCCGCATCATCTCTTTCTGTTATTTTTTTGATTGCTGATCGTTTACTTTTATCAACTTCCAAATCATACCTACAAAAAAAGAATTGATGATGCATTGTTAAAGCAAACAAAATCCATTGCACTGTTTTTCCTTAAAAAGTTATAACAAACTATTGTTTAGCCAATCTACATGATTAAGTACCACTGTAGCAAAGCAAATGTTATCTAAATTTTTAAAAATAACATGCACTACATTTTAATACTGATAT
The DNA here is from genome assembly GCF_009769465.1 of Tauraco erythrolophus. Taxonomy (NCBI): domain Eukaryota; kingdom Metazoa; phylum Chordata; class Aves; order Musophagiformes; family Musophagidae; genus Tauraco; species Tauraco erythrolophus. The sequence goes on from NC_141465.1 coordinate 111,670,832, forward strand.
GCAGAAGTTTAACAATATAAGCACTCTGATAAACAGTAAAAGCAAGGTGGAGGTGCTTATTTTGTAATATTACAAACCAGAAAGCTCACCGTATCACAAATTACAACTTCAAATACATTGCTATACACATACCTATATTTCAACTGCAACAGCACTGTTTCTGGTGTCAAACATCTACTGGCAAATTCATGTGGAAAAGAGACTTCCATGGCTGCCAATTTCCATACAATCCACCTATAGTGATTGTAAACCCAGGCCTCTGTTATTAGCTTGGGATCCACACCAGGAGTGTCACAGAGGGCTCTGCAGATAAATTGTTAATAAATTAACCTAAAAACCATTGGAAGTTTTTACTTGTTTATTTTTACCTAGCACTGTATTCAGTGTATGTACATAGGCAACATTAACAAAGGAATATTTATTACAGTGAAACAGGAAGGTTACATTCCATAACCTCATCTCGTTATTGTCTGAATACTGAAGTTTTGCCCACATACGCTTTGACAGCATGCATGTGCGTTCATGCACACGTTCCTGAAATGGAGACTTTTGGCCCTAGCAGTAGCCCCAGGGGCACGCTCTGTCTGCTTCACACAGTTAGTCACATGGCACAGAGGGACAGAAGCATGCTCTGTTCCCTTTCAGCCCTGGAATTTCCCCTGCTTGCTTAATAAGTTCATTACAATCCATTCCCTTCTACTTCACTGTTTCTGGAGCTGTGGTGTGGGTGTTCTGGTTTTGCTTTTTTTTTTTTTTTTTAAGCATGCATGTGGGCAACACATTTCAAAGGACTTTCAGTTACTACTGAAGAACCTTCTCTTCTTTGAGTGACCGCTCAAATGGACTTTCAGTCTGTGTTGAGTCCAAGCTGTACCAGCACGACCTGCATGAGTTGGGTTGGAAACACCTATTTTTTCTTCAACTCTTACAGTCACTAGGAAGGCCATTTCATTAAAGGAAGAAGAGAATGAACTAGACCAGAGATTCAAATAGCTGAGCCATTAGACTGATTAGAAGACAAGTTAAGTCCTATCAAAAAGTCTATTTCCAACTTGTCAGAAAGCCCTCAAGAAGATTTTGAGGACTGTATTGCAGTTGGATGAGGAAAAGAAACAATATAAAAGCCAAAAAGTCATACACAGGAAGATAAGGAGCAGCCATGATCATCAAATTAATTATTACTACATTAGAATAGAGCCAAGCAACCTCAAGCTTTAGGAGATACTGTAATCTTTTGTGAAGGACAATGCAATTCAGGAGTTAAAGACAGAATTCAGTTCAAGATTAAGATCCTAAATACAGATGACTAAATGAAGGCATATATGTTCTAGTAGATGGAAATCTAGTTAATATACTTCAATGGATAAAGAGACTGATTCAGCTGACCAACCAGTAAGTATTCTCAAACATATGCTTTAACATGTAACAAATCCAGAAAAGACACAAGAACTGAAGGCAACCTCTTGTGGAACAACCTCTACAAATTGCGTGACAGGCTGTCTGGTATTCAGGGTCAGATCGACACTGATACTCAGAGGAAGTTCTGACACCAAAACCACCCTGGCTATTCTGGGATTTTTAGTGGTATGTTGGTGGTTTCTCTCTTCTGTTTCTGAAAAATGAATATGGAGAAAGCCATATACCTGATGGTCTGACCAAAGAATCAGGAACACATCTGAAAAAGATTGTTAAGACAAGCTGCCTCTGGAACAAGAAGTTGGACTGCCTAAAACCCCAACCTTTGGCGCATCTAAGCATAAGATGTTTTGAGCAAATATTTTAGTAACACCTTTCCCATTCACAGGAAAATTGTGTGAAATTAATCAAGATTACCTTCAACATGCCTAAGCAGCAGATTGCATACACTGATCGAGAGTTGGATGCATTGTTCCCAGAGATCTACTGCTTCTTGACAAAAGCAACCTCAAAACCCACATTTCCTATTAATTTGTGTAGCAGCATTGCTTGTTAGCCTAGAAATAGCAATTTCACATGAGAACAGAATGACTAGCATGTTTTCAAAAATGCATGCAACTCCAGAACGCTGACATGTAGGCAGGAGGCCCTGCACCCTAACTGCACATGGATGAACATCCCAGACAGTCTTTTATGCATCTACCATAAATGCTTCGGTAGGAACATTCCATCTAGCAAGGTATATCCCCAAAACATTCATCAATTGTGTCACCACTGGAGGGAAATGCAGAATCAGGGATGGTATCGCTAACAGCAAAACGCTTGCCAAATGGGTAGGAAATAGACAAGTAACAAGTTCTGCACACTCTGTCTCTGACTGACTACATAAACACATATTCCGACATTTCCCATAGCTGTCCGCTTCCCATAGCTGTCCGTGAAACAGCTGGGGCATGTGATGCCTCAGGATGCAAAATGGAACTGTGGGAGTATTAGCTCTGCCTTATGGTATTTAAGAAAAAACTCTTCTAAGGACGGCTGAGACAAACTCGGTTTACTGCCAGACAGAGAGACTCCAGAACTTCCAGAGCAGCATGTAAAAAATTTTAGAAGCCATTTCTAAACAAGTGAAAGACAGGAGGGTGATTGAGAAGGGCCATCATGGATTTACTGAGAGCAAATCATGCCCAACTAACCCGACTGATTTTTACGATGAAGTAACTGGTGGAGCAAGAGGAGGGCAATGGATGTGTTAACAAGGACTTTGACAATTTCTTACAGTCTCTTTATCACAAAGTTGGTAAGATATGGGCTCGAGGTGGGTGGAAAATTGGCTGGACTGCTGAGCATAAAGAATTGTGATCAATTGTACAAAGTCTAGCAGGTGGGCAGCAACTAGTGGCACCTCTCAGATATCAATACAGGGACCAAAGTTGTTTAATGTCTTCATTAACAACCCATATGATGGCATGGAACACACTTGCAGCAAGTTTACAGATGACATCAAATTTGGGGAAGTGGTTGATAAACTGGGGGGGCAAGGTTGCTACTTAGAGGGACCTGGAAAAACAAGATGGCAGAAATCTCATGAAATTCAACAAAAGCAAAATCTTGCATCTGTGACGGAACAACCTCATGCAACAGTAACAGCGAGGGAAACAGATTTGCAGAAAAGGATCCAAGGTCCTGGTGGACAAGATGACCATAAGGCAGCGCTGTGTCCTTGCAGCAAAGCAACACACATCCTGGGCTGTATCATGAGCAAAACCAGGAAGGCAGTGATCCTTCTCTCCTTAGCACTTGGGAAACTGCATCTGAAGCTTCTGTCCAGCTTTGGATTCACCAAGACAAAGATGCTGGTATACTGGAGTAAACCCCTGAGGGCCACCAAGGTGATTCCATTGTGCTCTCAGAGGCTAAGCACATGACATGCAAACTAAAAGAGGTGGGTTTGTTTGAATTTAAGAGAGAAGGCAAGGAGACCTTATTGCTGTCTACAGCTACCTGACTAGAGGATTCAGAGAAGACAAGGACAGACTCTTCTCAGAAGCATGCAACAATAAGATGAGAGGCAACAGACTCAAGTAGGAACATGGAAAATTCTCATCTGAGATAAGGGTGGTTGTTTTGGTTTTCTTTAAACCGTGACAGTGGTCAACTGACACAGGCTGTCCAGAGAGGTTGTGGAATCTCCGTCCTTGGAGGTGCTCAAGGCACAGCTAGAAAAGTCCCTGAGTAATTAATTTAATTTGAACTGTGCTGAACAGGGGCTTGGACTGGATGACTGCCAGTGGACTCTTCCAACAAACTGTGCTTTGATTCTGTGAACTGCAGCACTTGATTAATCTTCCCTGAGCAGTTCTTGGATATGGACACAGCACATCTCCAATTCTCCCAAGACGAACAAATATTGTTGACACCTAAAACATTTCCCAAAGTCATGGCAATGACTTTGGCATCAAAAACATCTCCCAAAGTTGTGTGGGAGAAACTAATAATGATGCTGACTCACTAGCAAGAGCAGAAAGCAATGTTTTTTTCATCAAGAAGTACAGATCACAGTGTGGAAGAACACATCTTATACTAGTCAATTTTCCCATAGTGAATTACTGACACCAACTTCAGCTTCACCAACTTTCAAAAAGCAGTCCTTGAGCTTGGAACAGACCTATCTCTGTCACACTGCACGCTTGACTACAAATACTACTCAAATACAGGTCCCTGCCTTGAGTGTTTGTGTGAATGCATACCAGCAGTGACACTGACCTTAGAAAAGACCATCTCAAATTTACTGAGGAAATCAGAAAATAATGGTTCAGTATTTTCTGAAGTTTTGCTGGTAGGTCCTTGTTCTGTTGCACATGCTTCTGATGAAGTTCATAGATTCATAGATTCATAGATTTCTAGGTTGGAAAAGACCTTAGAGATCATCGAGTCCAACCATCCCTAATCCCCATTAAACCACATCCTCAAGTAGATCATCCACCCTATTCTTAAACACATCCAGGGATGGGGACTCAACCACCTCCCTGGGCAGCCTATAACGTACAAACTTGCTTACAGTTAACGTAAGTTAAATAAGTTATAACGTACAAACTTGCTTACAGTAAACCAAACCAGAATTCTTTATGAAAGTGTTTAGGAGAGATGCACTAAACACATAGCAACACAGAGCAAGGGTTGTTTGTGCACTTTTTTTTTTTTTGCTTCTTACATATACTCAAAAGAAACCTTGAATGAATCAGTGAGTTCCACTACTGAAGTCTTGACTTCCTTCAAATCATACATCAACTTTAAAAAAATTATACTGAAAAAAACATATTCTCAGCCAAAGACGTGCTAAGCACCCCCCCAATAAACCTTAATTCCCATCAAGAAACTCTAGAGCCCAACAGAAATAAATCCTTTTCCACCTGGGGGAAAAAAAAATAATCAAAACCTATTAATGCTAATTAAACAAAGTGGTAAAGTACTGAATTAACAGAAAATAGTAATATTTTTCTAGACTATTTAGTCTGTTGAAGAATGCCCAGAAGTTTTCTAAATGGACTTAGTATGGTTTCTTTACTGGTCACTGAAGATGACTAAGAACATCAGTCTACATAGTCAGTTTACGCTCGTACAGAATCTTTATTTACGCTAACGGAGGTGTACTAAAAATGCACAGTAAAAAAGTAGTCAGAGCCTTCAAAAGATCACTGTGCTGGGTTTATTCTAGGGGATAACTAGATAACTATCACTAACTAATAAATAGCTTACTTGTCTCAAGTTCATAAGTAGCAGTACCTGTAAAACTCCTTTTTTCCAGCTTTTCCCTCATCTGTAGGTATTAGCCATCCTCCATCAGCAAGCTGGATCCCATTTCCAGCTAATAAATACTCCTTATTGAAAAAGTCTTTGATGAGAAACTGGAAAGATTCTGCATTTGTGCTGTTAATTTGCACACAATGTTTTGAAATACCGTATGTGTAAAGCTGCAAAAAATTAGATGAAAAAGACAAAATAATGACAATACAGTAAGAATTCATCTGAGAGTTTTTATATCTAATATTATTAATTCAGATAAAATATTTCCTTGAGGTTGAGATCGGTTTTGTGTGATCTCATCATTTCGTACGTAACCCAAGGGGAACGGAGGAATTTCCAGTAATTATTTTAGCAGAAGAGCATCACAGTGTGCTTTAGAAGTGTTTAAAAAAATTCAATAGGTTTTGTACCTTCACTGTAGTAAAAGCAAGAGGCTTTTGATATAGTCTTACGTAAGATTACATGTTAACTGTTATCTTAAAACAGCTCTTCATATGGGTTAAAAGCCAATAGCAACTATAATTAGTGGATTTTTTCCTTGTTTGATTCTTCTCTTGTTTGATTGTAACACTACAGAGACAGCTATGACTCTTATTATTTCGAATAAAAAGTGTGGATACGCAAAGCTACTTAAAAAGTGAAGCAACTGGTATAACAGCTGCTGTAAACACTTATCTCAAAACTGAGAATGTATCTATTCAGAAGCTACTGAGTTTTAGTTTGCTTGTCTGAAGGAACAGATCCCGGGAAAGACGCACAGTAAAAAGATATCAGTGTACCTCTTCCGTAGAATAAAAACTGGGAGATTTCTCTTCTACTGCAGTTTTCAGAGAGATTCTATTTCTTGCAGATGTTTTAATGATATAAAGACTGCCTGGCTGTGATCTAATATTTTGTCTATATTTCTTTTTAATTCTCATTTCCTGCAGTTCTCTGGCACAGCGGAGATTTGTCATCATCTTGACCATAGCTGCAAAGAAAAAAACACCCCACACATCAAAACCTTTTTACAGTATACATTGATTTAGGATATACAGTCATACTATAAAAGCAGATTCAAAGAACCATATTTTCTAAGCCATTCTGCAGATTTTTAGAAACTGCAACAGTCTAAATATTCTAACAGTCTAATATAAGTTAATGTATATAAAAAGCAGTGTTTACTGAAGGCATTTGAATAATATTTATATATTCATATTAATTTCAAATAAGTCCCTGAACTAAACTTAAATGCATATATTTTTCTCATTCAAACTCCATCAAAAACTCCTGATGAACAGAAATTAGTTGATCATTACTATGAAGTCCATAATCCTGACATTTTGACCTCTAAATATGAGATCTAATTCTGCAAATGTTCATGCACCTCTTCAAACATACACAATGAGTTCTTCTGAAAAAAATCCAGATTATTTGATTGTAACAGTTACAGAACTTACACACGCTGGGACATTCAAGAGCGCTTAGAAGGCATAAGCCTACATGCTAAATAAAGTCAAACAGTTGGAACATTTAAACTCTGCCTCTTTGAAAATGACACAATCAACCATTTATATGGTTAAGTCTATATTTTAATTAAAAAGCAGAATTAAAACAAGCTTCTGTAAAAGTTAATGAAGTATATAGCAAGGCTGGTAGTTAAGGTTCCTAGAATGTTTTACTTAAGAGGTATATGAAATTAAGTATCTAATGAAACATAAGCATTCTTGCTTCTGAAGCACTGTGTGAAAACAGATTTTTCATCTTCTGAATTAACTCTGGAGATGAGTTGCATATGCCTTATTAGAAGTGCAATAAAACATTAGGAAAGAATTTCCTATTTTTCCTGTAAAAAAAAAAAAAAGCTTTAAAAGAAGCTTATTTAAAAAAAGAAATCTGACAGAACATGCAAAGCCCTTAAAGGTTCAATTCTGGTAGTTAGTGTGCACAACAGTTAAGTGATCAAAATCTGAAAATACCTAAATTGCCATTTTCTAGGTCCATGTCTGCTGCGTGCTGGATGCAGGACTGGTGGTCTTGAGATTCAGCAATATTTTGTTCAGTTGTGATATGATTTAACTCCATCTCTGCAGTCATGTTTTTGCTGATTGGTGAGTCACATCTTTTGCCACCGCCTTGTTCACCTGCAGAAAATGTCAGCTTGGTTTTGAAGGGTGGAATAAAAGTTTTAGCAGTTTTGCCAGGTTTGTGCAAACTTCTTGTTTCTTCAGTCTCTTTTGCTGAGGCCTTACATGGAGTAGAAACCCCTGAAGTACTATTTGAAGACTGCCTTAGTGCACAGTGCTGAAAAATAGCAGGTTTAGATTTAAATCCTTTGAAGTCTTGATCTGGTAGAGTAAGAGTAGGATTCTTGACTTCTTGTCGTTCTTTAGTAGCCCTACAGAGACAAAAACATTTAAACATACACATTTCAGCTTCCTGACAAAAATCTTTGTCAGGATTTCTATATTCTTAATTGAGTAATACCACTTTCAACCCCATGTCAGTAAAAAGACAAAATATTAGGCTTTCACATTTTAAAAACTGAATACTTAATTTGTATCTATCAAAAAAAAAAGAAATACAAGTGTAAAATTTTTTTAGCATCTCACTGGTTTACTGCAGCAATGTATGTTAAATGGTAATTTGTCTATTTTGAAGTAAAATTATTAGTCTTCCATAAAGTTGGGTAGCAAATTGTTACTGTATATTTTAAAAAAGTTACAAGGGCTTGCGAGGTTTTAAGAAATTGCATTAGAAGATCTCTAAAACATATTATAAATTTCTTACCCAAAAGGTTGACAAGTTACGGGTTTTAAAGAAACATGGTATATAAATTTTCTTCTGTCTTTGAAAATGCCTATAAGATAATAAGAAAAAAGTTTGAAATGGTACATTACACATATAGATATTTACAGCACATTTTTCTAGGTTAATTGTATAAATATATGGAAAAGTTTCCAGAGTGGATTTAAACAGCTTTGTTCTTCCCAAACTCCACCTCCTTCTCCCCTCAAAAATCTTTGTATAAAACATCTTCACACTAGTTGCAGGCATATCTAAAGGGTAAGTGACCACAACACAGAACTCTCAAGAGTTTCTATGTGTGAGCCTGCAAGATGTTTTTAGGCTCCTGAAAGGGAAATGTTTATCACATATTTAATTCCAGGTAGGCTCACCATTCAATTTAGAACTCTTGTAGCAACTTTTTTTTTTTTAAGTTATAACAGAAAAGGGCACATTTGCACAAACCCTTCCTTCCATCATTGAAAGGACACGATTATCTTGGAATTATCAACATAAATAAATCATGTCTGCCCAGAATTTAAACTCATTTGTGCTACGCCCTTAGGCTGCAAAGGGGAACTTTCTTACAAGATGCCACATGTTCTAGAAGTCAGAGCAAGACTGTACTGGAGATGAGAATCATTCTCCAATTTCACCATTTCACCAAAGAATAACACTGTTCACATCCTGCTGCAGAGTAGGATAATATTTACATGTGAAGGGTATAAAATTATTCTCTGGCAGCGACTTACAAATTCCATTTAAAACTTTCTTTAAATGATGGGGTTTATGCTTAGAATAGATTTACGACAGCATTCAGGCACCAATATACTGGTTAAACCAATATATTTGATGAGTCCTGCTACTGAATTCTAGGTGAAAGCATGCAGTGCTTAGAAGGAACAAGTTCATTAAGAACACAGCTTACCTCAGAACTGAAAGCTGTAGCCAAAATCACATTATCCTAATACCCTAATCACTAACTAGCTTCACATAAAACATCAACTCAAACTTTAAAACCTTTCACTTTCATAAGCCTCTACACTACTGGCTTGAAACATTAAAAGTATCTGTAATGTAGTCACCTATCAGCAAGTATATTATTCACAAATTATTATATGATAAAATTACCAGCACCTTCTTTTTCCTGTAGATACAGTTTTTAATTGAGAAATTAGAGATCAATAAAAAATATTCTTCCCACTGAGACTAGAATTTGAGATTTAGGATTTTGAGAAATTGGATGAATTTCTACCAAGCTGGAAGTTAACCCCGAGTTCTTGCAGAAGTAGTAAATTGTAACATATTTAGATTCTACATAATAAGGCATACCACTAATCATGTGATTTCAAGTCCAGAGACATTATCATAGCAGCTTCCCTGAATTTTTATGACTACATTGATAAAAGCAGCAGTTAAGCAATCTTATTATATGTTAGTTTATTGGAAAATGAAGAGTTCTAAAGATAACAACTGACATCAGGTTACTGCTTAGAACACAAGACGACTAAAATTACCATCAGGGCTGCATTTTGAAGCTTTCAAAGATCTCGGGGGATTCTTTGTTCTGTTAAATTCAAGCAGTAGCTGCCTTTTAATCGGAGGTTCTCCTAGGATAAAACCACAGATTTTTAAAAGTCATGGTCCTTTTAAGTTCAGTTTCTTACCAGTACTGTATAACTTAACTATAATTTCTAAATAAAACATTCGAGAAGTTAGAGGAAGCAGAAGTAGCAAGTTTTCAGATCACACGTCTGTACTAAAGGGCCTTTTTGAACACAGAACTACTTCACCACAATTTGCAACAGTTTCTTCTTTACAGAATGACGGCATATTGTGTTAGCAAGAATCATTTGAAGACTCCATGTAACGAGGCCTGTTGCAGAATCTTTTATGGTCAGTAGGTCTGTTACATTCAAACCAAAATTTGTGAGTCTTAAATTATCAAACATACACAAGCCAGTCTGCCTCAGGAAACATACCACAGTGGACTTTAGCAGCACAGCTCACCTGCAACTTCTTTTGTACTTTCAGTAATCAAAGAGTCCCTACGGAATTCTAAACAAGTGTGTACCATCTTTTAAAGAAGCTGTAACTACAGACACGGTTCAGCTGTGGCACAGCAGATTCGAGTTGGACCAGCAGAGCATTATCTGCCTTTTCACACCTACCCCAGCTGTCCCACTCTAGCCTGCCCAGCCTCCGTACCTGAACTGGTGCAGCTAGGCAGCGATTCTCTTGCAATCTGCCTTTCCATAAAAAGTTTTCAGCTAGCCCAGGTCCCCGAACAGGTCTGGGCGACCGTGCAAACATTAAGCAACAACATTTCAGCCCTGAGGCTGATCAGTTTTAGATGGTAAGAAACTGGGCTTTTAGACCCAACTATTTCTCATATCAGACTAGCAATCTCAATACAAGTGAAACCTTGTCCTCACCTACAAGGCACAAGAAGGTGAGAACGGAAATACTATTTCTCATTTTTCAATTAAAAAATCACTTAGATTCGTGCAGAGAGAAAAAAACAAAGAAGTCTACTCAGGCAGAAGAGGAGCAGTCAGTAGCTTTCTTCCATAACTTCTCACAGCTGTATTTAAAGCAGTTCTCCATTGCTCTTTGTGAAAGGCAGGGGAGAACCCAGCAGGGAAAAAGATGCAAGCAGACCTGACACTCCCTGACCTACACCCCATGGCAGGGACCACTGAAACCAGAAACTGGATTGGACTGGTAGCCAGCTACAAGCCTACCTCATGCTCCACTTGATGCTCAAGTGGAGTCTCTCCCATCAGCAGGCGTCTTGCTTATCAGCTGGCTACCAGAAACAATCCACCCTGAAGGCGCTTCCAATGGAGTACACGTTTGTGGTTAGGCTGTGTACACCCACAGAGAGGGACAGAAACTGCATCGCCAGAGCCCTCGTGGATGTGTCCCATTTAGAGCCACTCCAGGGATCTCAGTCAGCTCTTATTCCTCCAGCCACCCTGAATGCTCCCAGCTGCTCCTGCTGGTGCGCCTAACCCTCCACCTGCAGACTGTCTGTGCCTGTGCTTGCGGCCCTAACTGAAAAAAAGTGTAAACTTTTATCACAATACACTTTTCTAAAAATCTGCTTCTTCGTTTCTGACAGCGTCACCCATACTGGTGCAGGAGCGTTACATACTCACGACAAAACAGCAAAACCTGCACACCTTCAGAATTATTAATCACAAATTTAGCTTGTGCTGTGCATTTAAGGCTGGAAAGAGTGAATGAACTATTACCTACAGCAAGAAGAATTTTTGTCATTGACACTTAGAGAGAGAACTTCAACTTCTAGATGACCTAAAAATCAATGTGACATGCAAAACAACCCCAAACAACTCACTGTGCAGAAACATGGATTTGAATGTATATAAGACAGAGACCTACCAAGGGAGTTTTTTTCTTCAAAGTGCCTCTTCCCAAAGGTCTTATTTTGAAAGTTTTTATCCCGTCTGCCGCTGAAGGACTGTGCAGCATTGATTTGTACTCCAGAATCGCAAAGATCGTCTTCCATAAAAGCTCTTGCACTTTCTACAGCCTCCACTTCCAAGCAATTTTTTGGAGTTTGAAGAAGATTAATGTTCATTTCTGCTTTAGCAGTAGCACTGCATGAAATTGCTTCAGACTCTGTTTTCATCCCCAGATTCAGCTGTCCTTTTCCAAAAGACCTAGTCTCCTCTTGCTGAAAGCTATTTTTAAATGATGTTAACTGCTTGTTTTTCTTACTATGTGGTACGTACTCAGGCACTTTGACATAGTAAGTGCTTGGAAAAGACTTTATTTCCTCAGGGTAGATGCTTTTAAAGTCAAAGTCTTCATTGCAGCTTTTTTCAGTTATGGATTCTGAGATCACTTTATCAGTTAAAGATTTTACATGTTGACCACTCTCTTTAATTGAACTAAGTTGATCTGTAAGGCAAAGCCCACTGCTTAAAAAGTCATCAGATTCTTTTAGAATTGCCTTTGCTTTTTGATAGGCATTTTTAGAGACTGTTACCTGCTTTCCACTTGCAGTGCTGAACCCAAAAGCTGGATTTGAAATCAATTCAGTTCTGGCTTTTTCTTCCCCTCTTGGTAACCCGCTCTGCATTTTCCTAGGAGCTACTTCAGTGTGCATTTCAGACTTTTCAACATCTTCCTCAACTAAATACATTTCTTGTCCCTGCAATGAGTGATCACCTTCCATTTCTGAAAAGAGCTGTCTAGCTTTCCTGAGTGACTCTTCTGATAGTTGTACAGGCTTACCGCTCGCTGTACTGAAAAATCCAAGATTGTCTGTAGAAGAACTTGACTGCTTTAACTGCTTATCTGGAACAGGCATGTGCCCTAAAAGCTTAACGTTCTGTTCAACGCATCGTCTCTGAGAATTTGAAACAGACTCTGCATCTGCAAATGCGTTTGCACCTTGGTGACCCTTTTCACCAGCACTTGCACTTACTTTAATGAAATGGGATGCAGCTGAATTAATCTCTTCACTTCTTACAGCGTTTAAAAACTTAGTGGAATTAGGACACTCAGCATGAATGACAGAAGATGCATTTCCAGCAATTTCTGCCTGATTAGTTGTTGAGTTAGTCTCAATTTCATATTTTACAGATTCATTGTAGTCTTCTTGAAACATTTGCCTGACTCTTGCTAATGCACTCTCTGAAACAGACACTTCTTTACCTTTTGCTGTACTGAACACAATTTGTTTCAGATCGCTCTTTTGATTTTCAACATTAACTGCTGTTTCTTTTAACCTGCTTAAATTAGTTTCAACTTCAGGAAGACCGACTGGTGACTGGTTTTGGCAAGCATTAACTATGGTGTCTGTGAAGCAGTCTGGATCAGCACAAGGTTCATTTAGATGTTCTAAGTCAAATTCTTTACTGTCACAGTTCAAATGAGAAGAGCTACTTTTTGAAGTTAAGAGAAGGGATTGAGTAGATTTACTGTTACTATGCTCAACAAATAAAGTATTTTTTGTATCTCCAAGCATAGAATTATCTTCAAGTTCATTTGATATCTTCATTAAATGCAGAGATGTAGCAGAGTGCACAGGAAAACCATGCGTATTTTCTGAATCACCCCTCTTTTTTGCTGAGTATTCCGTCTCTCTCTCTGCAAATAGTTTTCCATCTTCAGACAAACGAGTTCTACTTAAAGCATCACTCTCCTGTCCGGGAAGGGATTCCAATTCTGACTTTCCAGGCCCAACATCAGCTTTTTTATGTGCATATGAAGTTACCAAACTTCTTTCGCAACCTTCACCTAGATTAACAAATGTATCTACATTAACACTATCAAGAATCGCAGCATGTTTAATGGGACTGCTCTCTACCGGCTGCTTAAATTCATCTCCTGGTTCTTCAGGAACAAGCTTTTTATTAAGTTTTTCTGGATCACATTGAGCAATGCTTTCAATACACAAGCCACAGTCTTCGACACAGTTTTTACCACATTTCCTTTTTTTTAAGGGGTTCTCAAAACTGTCATTATGTTCCTTTCCTAAATCAATATTTTCTGCAAAAAACTGTTCTGCTTTAGCCAAAAATCCATCAGCGATTGTTATTTTCTTGCCACTAGCAGTATGAAAACCAGTCAGAAAACTCCCCTTCACTCCATTTTTTTCAACATCCACTTCTTGCTCAAAAGGTATTTGATGATGACGGTAAGAACCTATTTTTATTCTGCTTTCATTCACTAACAGGATCTTATCATGGATGGTGTCTTCTCTGTCCACATTTTTATTATTTGTCTTTTGTTTATCTGAGTTCTCCGAAACATTTACATCTCTTTCTCCACACTGTACATTGAACAAGTGTAGAGAATTACCAAAAGTTGCATCAGAAATGGATATATCACCACCAGCTGGAGTTTGAAATTTTTGTGACAAGCATTCATTTTCCTGCTTTCTGTCTTCTTTCTGATTAGGAGACAGGTTTTCCATTTCATCTAATACACTTAAACTATGTTCTTCTGCAGTTGTAATAGCATCCCTGAGACATGTTACATCTAATGAGTCTTCTTGCAAACTATCTTCAACTTGGCAATCTCCTTGATTCAAAAATTGTTTGGAAGTTTTATTACTCTGGTCATGTTTTTTAATGGATGATAGACTGTTGACGATAGCATTAGTACTATTGAAATTAACATTTTCAGTATCATTTATTGATCTTTTTGTCTGGTTTTCCATATTTTCCTTAAATGGTGTACTAATATTTTCCTCATGTTTTTTCTGTGCAAGGTGGGAAACAGGACTTGTGTGGGAAATGGCATCTATGCTTTTGAAATCTGAAACACAAACCATTTTTCCTTTGTTTTCTTTTGTCAGGCATCTGACAAAATTACAGTTAGAAAACATATGTCCATTTGAATTGTGACATCTAGTGTCAGTTTCAGAAGATTTAAACAAAAACTTATCATCATCCAAGTCCCTGAAGAGCTCTGCAGATCTGGTCAAAGCCTCCTTAGAAATATTTATTTTTTTTCCTCCAGCTGAAGTAAAGCCTACAAAATTAGAAAAGCTGCCCTGTTTAGCTACCGGAAAGCTTCCATCAGATATTCGACTTTCATTTCTGTTTAAGTTAGTAAAAGTAACCTTTTTGTCATTTTTATGGAAAACCACTGTGTTTGCTTTTTCGTATTCCACCACTTTAGAGTCATTTACGTCTTCCTGCTTAGTACGATACCTGTCATTTTTTAGGTGATTTTCAGCTTTAAGAGTGCTATAAAAATCAGCATCTTCCCTTGCTTCAGAAATATCTTCTGCATTTGTTGTTCCAGGTGTTTCTACAGTTCCAAACTGCTGAAAGATATGACTTCGTATCATGTTACTTTGCTTTCTAAACTGTGTAAATTCAAACTGACTACCTGTTTCTTCCAGGATACTAGAAAGTTCAGCAACTTCAGCTTCTTGGCTTGCTGTCAAAGTTTGATTTGTTTCTTGCAAGGATTGTTGACTTCTAGGGAAGCTTTTACACTGGCCAACTTTATGTGGAATAAACTGTCTATGCTTGGCCTCAAGAAAACTTGTCTGTGGATCTAAAGAATCAGATAAATTACTGCTCAACTTGCTTTCTGAATCTGAGAAAAACATATTCTCCTTTTTAACTTGATTTGAAAAGTTTCTGACTCTTTCCACAGAAGAGGCTTCAAAGCATTCATTTTCGATATCTTTGAACAGCATTTTACCTTTTGCTATACTGACTTCAGACAATTTTATCTGCTTATTAGAAGCAGTCTGGAAGCCACCAAAGCCCAGGTTCAACCTGCATGCATTAAGATTTCCAGATGATTTGCCTTTATACATCAGGTTCTCATTTGGCTTTTTGCTGGAATACATAGGTGCTACTTGTTTATTTTCTTCAGAAATTACTCCATTTAAAGAATTATCATCTATACAATCTAACAATTCTTTAGCAATCTCTACAGCTACATGATTGCAAGCAGCTGCTTGAGAGCTTTCATTGTTTTCAACTGACTTCAGCTCGGCTGCAACTTCTGAAAAGGCAGCTGCATCTCTTTTCTCCCCTTGTTTTAATCCAGTACTATCATTTTCTGAACAGTTTATTCCCAAAGGTCCAGGTACTTCTCTACAGTCAACTACTGACCACTGGTCTGTAGCGTGCTTTTTATCAGTTGATATTTTATTGCAACAATCACTACTGACTGCATTTATGCCAAAGTTGATCTGACTCGAAGTACTGTTGAAGCTGCCATTTGTCGCAGACATAGCGTCATGGTGCATATCAATCAGGCATTTGTTATCCCTAGGAGAAGACCATGCAAGTTCTTCAAGGCTCCGGGGTACAGTAGCTCCGTCATTCACATTAGCACTCGAGTACTGATCTTCCTTGCCTTTCTCTAAGCAACAGCCTTTTGGGAGCAGTCTGGAACGCTTTCTTGCCATTAGGCGTGCTGAAGTTAGAAATTTACGTTTTATGTTTGAAATTATTTCACTATTTAAAGCATCCGCTGTGTCTTCTTTCTGTGTATTAGATACTTCTAAGCATTGTAATGATGTAGCAGGTTGATCCTCTCTTGCATTTTCTCCCAAGTCTCTCAGGTCTTGTTGCTGCAGGCTGTCGTTGAACGGAGTATCAGATGAGTTATCCATTAAATCCACTTTTAAAGTACAAGTGCTGAAATTATTTTCCTTGATATTCGACTGCAAACGCTTTTTCTCAGCAAGAAGCAAGCAGTCTACAAGAGAAGACATTGCAGAAAAAAATACCATATTAATAAAGTAGTTCTCATTTATTCAAACACACATTCAGATTTTCGTAAAATTTTGACAGCTAAGATGATTTCTACACGTTTAACACTGGTACCATTAATAACACCATTGTTTTCAAATGTGAATGCCCTGACAAGATCAGAGATCTGTTTAATCTAATCATATTCTAATAGCCAGAAACAAGGAAGTAGCCTGCAGTTAATGCTATCGGTTAAAAAAAATCAATTTTTAGTTGTCATGAAAGTTGAAGAGATGGGCTTCCATTCCTTGTGTCTCATCATAAGGACTTGTTTCAAACTTTAAAGAGAAGTACTTCAGTTCCTAATATTAATGAATTCTTCTAGCAAGAACAATAGCTTTTAAAAATACGAGTATGTGCCTCCTTTTGTTATTTGATTTTTAGACTATTTTGTGCTGCTGGAAGAAACATGTACAGTCTTAAACCCCTAATTTTAGAAAAATAACAATATGACTTTACCATTCTTTAGGATCTCTAGAAGTTATCGACTCAGACAGGATGGCCTTCGACACTATGGATGTCTAAACAGCATTGACAAAGATAATTAAGCTTGCCAATTAGAATAACAGTTCAAAGTGGAAGTTTCTATTCCAGAAGCTAATCTGAGACTAACCCAGTAAGTTAGCACCAAACTATTTGAAAATAATGCTATTCTGTCACTGTTATTATAACAGACCAAGTCTTTATCTCAATTCCCAGGCTAGTCACTTCCAGAGCTACTTTACCACAAACACAAGATTTTACATGACTTTATCGGAAACATTTACATAAAAGGTTCTTAATAAATACAGAATCCTCCACAAATAATGAAATGCTTAATAATATACCTTGCTCATCAACATTGGCCACATGACAGCCTTTAAGTTCACACAAATCAGATTCCGAATGTGTTAATACAGGATGAATAGGCAATTCAGAGGTTACTTCTTTCTGTATTTTTTCTTCTTGATACAGTAATGTATTATTTATTGTATAAATAAATCTCTTGGATCTCTTTCTCAAACTGGATAACACATTCAGGCTTTCAAAGCCAGGCTTTGTAAGAGTATTTTCGTTATTTGTTAAATGTAGGTCGCTGCAATTATCTGGAGATGTAGCACCACACACAAGTGGGTGAGACAGAACATCAGTTACAACAGATTTTGAAGTTGCTTTTAAATGCTTGGAAAAGCTGCCGTTGTAGACTACAGAATACTCTGTGACATTTGTACTTTCAATTAAAAAAGAATTACAGTTTAAGAAGCTCATTTTGGAAACCTTCTCAGCTGCACATCCTTTTACTAACTTTGGATCTTGAACACTCAGATACACAGATTTTACTGGAGTTATTTCCGATGTTGGGTTGTTTTCAGAATTTTTCAGTTCATAGCATTTTTCTGACAAATTGACGTTCAACAGCTTTTGTGCTTTTATCAAGCCTGAAATATTCAGTAAAGATGTTTCCACAGCATCATCCTTGGCCACCAGTACTGACTTCTCTTCTGAATTATTCTCTCTACATAAGTAAGAAGGTGGAGAGCTACATACGGCCGTTTCCAAGTGAGTTACGTCAAGATCAGATAAGTTCAGTTGAGACCACTGGCTTGATGAAGATGGCACGTCTTCTTTCACAGGCTTCTCATTCTCAGATGACTTGTGTGTTCTACAATCTTGCACATCTCCTGTGATTCTAAATGACTCCAATTCCTTTTCACGTCCTATTAAACAGCTATCTCTACCATCCTCTGTGTCTTCATCTGTGTTTTGAAGCAAAGAATCTTTCATTTCAATAGAGTGGCTTTTTTTAGTCCAGCTAGTCGTTTTCACTTCTTGCGAAAAGCCGTTCTTTCTTCTAATATGCTGCTCAGAAGGAACACCCCCCTTTCCTTGTGCTTTATCTGTGCTTATTTCACATTTTCCTTCTGCATCCAGAGCATGTGGCACCAGTGGAAGTGTTCCATTGGACTCAGCAGGCTTGTTGAATGTATCCTCAAAGCTATTCATCTCACCAAATAAGCCGTCTAACATCTCTGACTCTAAATAGTTTAGAGAAGATGGGGAGAGGAAAAAAAAGTAAAAAATTAAGTTTTAGGAAATGACTTAGGAACAGCATTGTGCTTTTATAGATAAATACAGCTTTCAATTTTATGGCAATTACTTTTACTCGGGAATGAGTTTGGAAAATAAATCTACACGTCTTTAAAGTAGGTTACTCTAACAGCAGCTGTTAGAGGAAACAGGAGGCAAAGGACATGCAGATGCCCCGGCCTCCTGAGGACTGTGGTGGTGAAGCAGGTTTCCGAGACGAAACCTAGCTGTCTCAAAAGAATTCCGTTTTTTCCACAGGCAGGAGAATGAGTAGATAATTTTACAAGATATTTTTTTTTCCTCCAAAATTTATACCAGATGGTAGGCACCAAACACCTTAAGAAGCTGCTTATTTTTGCCTATAACTGGCAGCTAAGGAAACTGTTATTTAAGGATGATTCTAATAAACTATCTTTTGCTTTGATATAGGATAGTATAGTGTCTAGAAGGATTTAGAAAAGATTTTTTTTTTTTTTTTTTTTTTTAGTTTATTAGGAAGCCTTTAGCAAGTTCCAAATGATTGGCACAAATATTAGAAAAATAATGAGAATTTTTTGTTTATGTAGAGAAATAATAAGCAGTGGGGAAAAAAACCTCTAAACTCTACTTCGTAGACAGCCATAAAAGCTTATACATCCCAAATAAAAATACTGCCTTCTCAAATACATGAAACTAGGCCTACCTATCAAAATACCTCACATTCAAAAAGATAGCTAGGTTTTATTTTGAGAGTACTTTTTAAGGCTTTTTCATATTAAAGAAATTGTAGCCGTGTACCTAGAAAACATCCTTGTCCTCTGTTTTCCTTGAGGACATAACCAATAGCTTAACTTTTTCCATAAGCCTTTTTAGGTGCAATTCCTATAATTTAGAACTATTTTCCCTACTACAACTTTTAAATAACATAGTGTACAAAAGATGTTCTATTTGGAAGTCCATATAAGATTTCCCAATACTTAGTCACACGCATCCACCTATTTGTAATACCTCCATTAAGGGTTCCTGCCCATGCTGTAGGCATAAAACCACCTCTCTCATCACATCTCTTCAACAGTTCCTCATTCTCTTTATTTTCTATTTTTTTGCCTGAGTGGCAGAAGGTATCAACAAACAAGATCTCAAAAAGGAGAAGCTGTAACACTAGAGATTGAATGTACAGATCTTTTTCCCTTATTAAAGTACATTCCTCTGGGGTAACTTCTGTATCCACATCCTTTCATCTTGTAATCATTTGTCAACAGAGCTTTCTAAAAAGTTGTGTTTCTTTTTACTTTAGCAGGAGTCATTACTTTTAATAGAAAAAGAAAACCAGGAGCATCTGAAACATTGTAAAGATACTGGTTATACACTGAATAACTTCATGCCAGAAAAAAAAGAAAATCAGGGAAGTTCATTTTGACTTCTAAACTCACTGGAAGGTCAGTGAAAGCCCAAAAACAAGGACTGGACAACAGAATTCTCCTGTTTTGCCAGTAAGTGCCCTAACTAGACAATAGCTCCTTATTTGTTTTCTCAGAGCCTCTCCTTGTGGGTAAATTATACAATATTCATGAAAAAAAAAAAAAGGCTTAAACATTGGATGTTTCTGCTCTGGAGTCATACATTGACTGATTGTTAGAAATGCTTAGAATTGCCACATTTCAGGTTGGAATCCTTATTAGTAGAGGGTACTGAATCCATTTCTCCTACTTCACGAATTGTTCTAGACACTGAGGTTAAAGATTAACCATTTACTCTCATCAGGGTTATAAAAGAGAACGAATGACATAATATTTAAACTCTTTAATTTAAAAAAGAAAACTAAGTTTTGGGCAACAGGCCAGGGTAAAATACCTAAAATGTTACGGAGTTCCATATTTCCCATTAGTTTTTCAATTTAAATAGCTTCCCAGTCAATATGCTGATTATTATATATTTGAAGAATCTTAACTCTGCATCTTCATCATATTTAGGTTAGATATAAGAAAGAAATTCTTTACACTGAGGGTGGTGAGGTACTGGAACAGGTTGCCCAGAGAAGTTGTGGATGCCCCATCCCTGGAGGTGTTCAAGGCCAGGTTGGATGAGGCTTTGGGCAACCTGGTGTAGTGGAAGTTTTCCTTGCCCATGGCAGGGGGGTTGGAACTAGATGATCTTTGAGGTCCCTTCCAACCCTAACCATTCTACGATTCTATCTATGCTTATATACCTACAGCAAAGCTGTGAATTCTGCTACAAGGGCCAGATGCCTAAAGCTTAGTGTTACAATGACCAGTCTTGGACTTCCTTAAACTAGAGACATGAATCTTAGGAATTAATGATTGAGTTATAAAGGAATATGCTTAATGATTATATGCAAGTTTAGCTCATTTTTTAAAATTCAAGTGTTAATACATGACAGTACACATCTTGCAGTCCATGGTTACACTAAATGTAAAACAGTTATAAAAAGTTTTCCTCTTCCCCTGAATTATTACAACTAAAAATAAAAAAAATCCAGGAAAAAAAAAATCTTTGAAATATGTTGTAGTTCTTGTACTTTGGACTGAGTGCATATATTCAGGCTCACTGCTATTAAGGACACAACTTGTACATATATAATCTCTTCATATTCTTAAAATCATGTAGGTATTCGAATCAATATTGTGATCTCTCTTATTTTCTTTGACTGAAACACAACGTATGCCTAATAAAACCGATTGCCTTTCATGATCATACAGCGCTGTTCCAAAGAAAACCAACATTTGAAAGCTACAATTGTAGCGGGTTTGAGCTATCCTTCTTTTCATATTGCATCTTCCAACGCCAAGTTAACTATTATCAAAAAGGGAAGACAGCGAAAAAAAAAGACATTTGCAAAAGTTATTTTGTACTTTAAAAGAAATAGTTTTTTTCTTCCTCTTATTTTTACTCAGACACTGTTTTAACTCGCCTTCTCTACTGTAGTATGGGATGTAATAAGCCATTTTGGAATACAGAACAGGACATTGATTTGGCCCTAATTTCTAAAAAGTATTTTACTGACTACAGATTACTTGAATATGTTTACTACTAACTGCATTTTTCTCAGCATGTTTGAACCTATAATATAAAAATAACAATATATATATCACTCTGCAAGCAACAATGCTTCCTGATCCCAGCATTCTCAGCCCTGCTTGTCAAATTCTAAACAGGTTCTTTCACAATTCTCACATGTACCACCAAACAATATTTTTAGGGCAGTCCACTCAATTCAGATAAGGAGACACACAATCCCAAGGACATATCGTCCTGTCTACCCTGTGTCAACTGCTACAGCACCCTTTTACACCCACGCACGCTGAACAAATTTCTGTTAATATTCTTCCCTTCTGCCATCATTTCTCAACAAAAATCCAAAAGCTCACGCTAAAGTGCACATTTTCACTTGTTCACTAACATGGTCTGAGAACACAGAATGAAAACATTTTTTCCCCCTTGGCTGAGTATTTTCCACATTTATTTAAAAAAAAAATAAATAATTTTCCTAAAGGATTTGTGACATTTTGAACCACTAATAGGCGAAGCAAATGAAGAAAGGACATAGCAAGAGATAGCTCACCACAGAATAACGAGTATTGGGGTGAAACTTCATTATAAAGCTAAATCTATTGAATAGCTAGAAGTAGTAGTCTTGCTCCCCCTTGAGCCTCTACCATTGTTCTCTCTCAGCTCTCCCATACAGACTCAAGCCCTCACTTACACCAGTACTAATCTGGTTGTCATCCAGTGGCATGGTAATCTGAGTTCATTCACTGGCTGAACAGAAACCGATCCCCTTTTTCAAGGCCAAATTAGTTTCACAAAGTTGAATCAATTCAGGAAGTGGGAGTACACAGCTGGCAGAGGAAATAAGCCGTAAGATCAGCTCAGGGTAACTTTACTCTCAGTCTTGCCTCACAGTACACTAAGTAGTAAAGCATCAACGCATACCAAAATCTTTGATGTCATCTTCAGCACTTAGCTTTACTGCCTCTGGTACAGTTAACATACTTGTGTCTCTTGTTCCAGGAGATTTGTCACGGCTGGAAAAAAAGTTGTGCAAAACCTGTAAACCAAAGACATGAGCTGTTATATACATTACATACCAGTGTCACTAATAGCAAAGCAAGCAACTCCAAACTTTTACTGCAATATCTGAATAATTCTGCATCTCTTGAAATGAAACATAACATTTTCACAGGTACACTTGAAAATAAATAAGCAGACAATATCCATTTTCAATGCAAACCAGGTTCCATCCTATAATAAATTTAAGGGCAGTGAATGGGTTCAGCAGTTTACTATAAGCAAGCCTCTCAAAAAGGAATCAAGGAGCTATGACGAAGGAGAACGAGGTTTTGCTTGTTTTAACTTCTAACGGTTTGTGAACTGTGAAGTTTCAGGTAGCCAAACCAAACATAAATTTGTAATTTAATCATAGCTGGTAGCACCATCCTCGGTTTTCAGTCTGAATAACCATTCAGCTTTCATGTACACAGAGTAAATTACAATTTTGCAGGAACTCTCCTTTTCCTAACAATAGCAAAGGTCTGAAATTAATACTCAATTTCAATTCTTGGTATAGCGGACGAGCACAAGAAGTTATTGGACAATATAAGCCAAAAAATAACTTCCCAAACTTTGACAGAAGAAAAACAAACAAACAAACTCTCAGCTAAGTAGTATATTGCAACTCCTAGGTTTGATTTCTCTTTGAATGACTCTGCAGCTGAATCCAAGTGATTTGGGGTTTTTGGTTTATGGTTTTGGTTGTTTTTTTGGGTTTTGCTTTTCTTTAAAGACAGCAAAAAAATTCCTCAAAGGGAGTTATGTGTGAAAATATAGTCTACAGCCAGGCTTTGCAAGTCTAGTTTTGTGAGCAATAACTTCGAAAAATAGCCAGATAGAAGGGTGTAGAATGAAAACAACAGAATTTTTTATTCTTGGCTCAAGGAACATACGCATAGCTAAATAGCTTAACTGAAATTAAAGAACAGCATAGCTCTTAAAACTACTTACTATCTCAGCTCTTTCATCCTGTTGCTTTGCTTCAGAAAGAGAATCATTCTCTCTAGCTTTAGAAGAAAGACAGACAAGTCAATTCATTTGCTCCTAAGCAATTTGCTGGTGTGTTCAAATATGGTTGTGTTTTAGGAGGGTTTTCATTGGATTATTTTAAATGCAACGGCAAGCTGTAAACAAAAAGCTACTAAAAACTAACCAGAAGTTCTAACTAAGAAGTCCTACAGGTGAGGCTGAGGGACAGTGTGCAAAAGCAGTTTCATAATCGCATAAACCACCCTAAAGCACAGGTTGTGGTTTCTGCTGTGTAGGGAAATCAATTACCACCCTGAGACCACCATCACTGCCAATCCCCTTTCCAGCAGTCATTCATGGCACTGCTCTATTTTTTCTGTCAAAGCATCATGATGAGATCGTCAAGCCTCTGTCAGGAATTAATTTTTTTTCATTTCCTCTCACAAGAGCAGTAATATCTTTTCACCTCATTACAAAAGGAGAAAGTGAACCCTATTTTTAAGATGCCTAAAGAGCGGTACATTCAAATAACATGTTTCATAGACATGGCATCTAGGTTCCATGTAGCAACCAAATGACTCACTCTTTCCTTTTACAAGTGCCAGGTGGCAGAGAGTGGGCAACCCTAGTATAAAATACTAGGCTCATCCAGGAAGTGGGAGAAGGAGAACTCACACCACCACTCATCTGCCAGACGAACATCATTAAGCTATGGGTACTTTTCCCAGAGTTCCTTTTCAAGTCACATTATTCTGAACCAATGAACACACAAAATGGCACACAAAACTCAGTAGCCTTGTGAACAGTACCACCCCCTCCCTGCCAAAAGAGGAATCTCAAGTTGGAAGGGACTCATGAGGGTCACAGAGTCCAACACCCTGCTCCTCGCAGGACTATTTAAAACTAAACCATAAGACTAAGAGCATCGTCCAGGCGCTCCTTGAACTCTGACAGGCTTGGTGCTGTGACAAGCTCTTGCATGAGGAGATTTGCAATTCTTGCATGCATTCTTAATATGCTTTATGTGCTTGCATGCTCTATATGCTTTATACGCGGACAGTTTAACCACATTAAAAAGAACAATGTCAGGAGATAAGCAGACATCTAGGCTTTCCCATTTTCTCAAGAGTTTTCATCAACAAATCATGAAGTCAAATTTCATTTTGCTCATCATATGCTAAAGAAATCCCACTTACAGAAACACCTTAGGTCAAGGCTTGATGTTTAGCATCACTGTTAGTGCCACTTAAACAGTCATCACCCACTCATTCTCATCCTCTGTTATGCTGGCAAAGCTGTTTATGCAGCTGCACAGTAAATGAGGTCCAGGAATTGCCCTGGAAATACTGTGTTCAGTTGGATCAGCATCTCAGTCTGTCACGCTGCATCAATATGCATGAAGTCATGCACTGCTGCTGGAAAGTTTACTCGACAGGCTACCTCCTTAGATTTCATAAATATACTTACATGACTTAACCTGATAGTATCTAGCTTTGTGGTAGTGCAAATACAAGCAATCATTAGCTAATCCTCTTTCTATGCTTTGTTCTTTCCAAGTTTATATTCACTAATTCCTTATACAAAAGAAGGAATCTTTTGAAAAGCAATGACACTTAATTTCATTTCTTCCTTTTATGGCTGCATTATTTAAAGTCACCCCCTAAGCATCATTGTAGTTCTGTCCTTTTTAAGAAAAAAAAAAAAAAAAAAAAAAATCGGTTCACACTATGTGCACTTCCAGTGTCAAAACCAGAAGTTTTTAACCCTTACTAACCATTAATTTTTAGAAATACCTATTATCACTGTTGCACCAACTGTAGGAGGTGTGGCTAAAGAACTCGACCAGGACATATCTGGATCCACTTCTGCTCCCAGACTTTCAGAAATACGTTTTGGAGTTCTGACCTAGAAATATATTTAAGAATTATTATTTCTATGCAGAATTCTAAATGTACTACCCTGGAAAAAGAAAACAAAACGCAGGAATAAAATCTTTACCTCCAAAAGTTTTGGTGTGCAAAACAAGCTTCCATATGGTCCTAAAAAACATTACATAATAAGGACATTAAGTAATACCTAAGACTTAAGGTTTTACATCTACAGATAGCAAATATTTTGTAAAACCAAAAAAGTGATAATACGAACCAGGAATATTACTTCTCTGAGGTGTTCTGTAAGTATTCCTTAAAATAGCTGGACTGCAAAACAAACCCAAATTAAAAAAAAAAAAATTAATTTCACTTCTCAGTTTCTGAAAATAAGTAAATATTTCAGACATTAGATATATTACCAGCTTCATTATTTTCTTTCTTTGCAACCATGGCTATTTCCCTGACTAAATAAAATGTAGGTCTCTCCTAACCATCAGTCAGTATTTCAAACCTTATCAGAAGTTTATTTCAAACTGTAAAATGCTTCTTTGTGAAATGTTAGCTTTCAATGATGATTCGTCTGACAAATAGTATACGAGACTTCAATATAATAATGGATTTCTTAATATGCTGCATGAAACTATGGAAGCTGGCTTAACTGGTTTTAATTAAATAAGTATTTTAAGTGTTCTTATAATCAACATGAGTACTTCGAGCAGACTTATCTGAAATATATGCATATAAATGTAGAAATCAAGTCTACTACCAAAAATATCTCAGTTAATATTACAAATAGCTTTACAAATTACTACTTGAGAAGCACATGATACATCACTACTACTCTTTCTTGCACTGGATGTTGAGGATTTGGGAAGCTGAAATAATGTCAACAAATGCCATACGCATTTCATGTTGAAGGAGTGAAAAAGAGAAAGGAAGAACACCTAAAAGCAAGGAAGTTTTCAAAATTAGCTAGTGTTTTATTATTAATTCACTCAGCAACTTACAAGCATCAAACACACAAGACATACAAGATTATTGATTGTTCTGAACAAGTCTTTCAGTCAAAGACAGTGTTTTTTAATATTTCTTTTTGCTTAAAATCCATTTATTTTATATGTGTGTAGACACATTTAGCATACCTAGCTGGAAGATAGTTGTGGCATTTACCAGGAGGAGAAGCAAGTATTTCATTTTCTTGATCTACTTTTCTTCTTGCGATACCTGAGCTTATCAAATTCTCTCTGCCTACAACACAGAAGATAATAATCAACACAACCTTGCAGAACTGCAAGTAGCAGTTTCAATTTTGAAGTTTAAAGATATGCTTTAAAAAAAAAAATTACACAACATCTGATTTTCAGTTAAAAATATCAAAACACTACCTTTTCCCCAGTGTTTTGAACGTGTTCAAATTCTATATCCAAACAATGCTAAACACATTTCAAATGCTCATCCAAAAGTCCTCATTTTGTCACTTTATTCATTTGATATATACGTGTTTCAGTATATTTCCTTGATATTATTCAAGTCATGTATTCCACTTCAGTTTTAATAGATCGTCTTGTGCTTTTCTTGTAATTGCAGAAGTTATTCTTAGGAGAAACTCAATACATGCAAACATGCATTTGTACTAGCTTTCCCTCAAATTTACTTCAGACAAACACTTCTTGACTTGAATAAGCAGCATAAAGCACAAATTACTTCTGCAACTGCTACTGGAGGCACTGTCACTGATAGCAGTAGATATTTATACGCTGTGCATCCCCAGGCAAAAGAGAAAGAGGGTGCCCACCAAAGCAACTGAATCCTCTGAACAGGGAGCCCCTCGCAGGAACGAGCAACTACTGAAAAGAATTCCTACTCAGAAATTTCCAAACAACTTCCTTATCAGAAATTATATTTAGGTTTCTGCATTCCTCTCTGCTTCTGAGTTCCTGAGTCCACATACACACCACACTGCTGTATCCCAGTACCACAATAATGTGAAATCCTTCACCTTCCAACCATGCTCTTGTTTTCGCAAGAAGTAAAACTAGGTACATGAGCCAGTTGGCTCTAACCAAGAAAACCAGGAGAAAAATCTTGGGCCAGCCGCAGGTAACTATGGAAACTTTGGCAACAGTCGTCTTCCCTTCCTTACGCAGTGTACGCACAAACTTAGGGGAAAAGTAACCGTTTTGAGAAAGAAGAATCACGACGTTCCTTTGTCTGCAGTTTATGAAACGTTACCAAGGATTCACTAGACTTAACACCGTGAAAGTCCAAATAGCTAAATTTAGAAGCAGCATGTTCTCAACTGAGAACAAGTTGAGCAGAAGTTCAGCAGTAAACTTCAGAAAACAAACAGGGTAGCACCATTCTATGGAAGCAATGTTATAAAGTATATTTGAACGGTAGCACAGTTCTACACTTCTAAAGACTTTGCTTCAGGATCTAAGAACAATTCTGGTAGTAAAGGGAGCCTTGTGTTTGTCTGCAGCCTGTTCAGAAAAGCTTATCTTGTTGTTAGGAGGGCACAGACACAGTAGATGTACAAATCAGGTACCATAGGAATGGGGTTAGCTGTTCTTCCCCTAAAAGATTCTTATATACAATTTTGCATACATTCCCCATATAAAAGATTATTCTCTCTGTCCAAGGAGGATAGGTACTATGGGTTGCAGCTACATCAAAAAGGAGCAGAGTGACATCTACTTTCACGACGTACCTGGGATTTGGAAAAAATGTAATAAGTAGTACCTCATAAAAGCAGTAGAATTCCTTGTCTCCAAGTGCAAAAGAGTAATATCTTTCCATGACTTACAGCTTTACTAACTCAAAGAGCTTAATGCTTCTACATCTTTCTAAGAAAGGTTAAGGAGTGCCCTACAGATCACCTCATGCTTCAGCATGATAAGCATCATCCTCTCTTCTGAAAAAAATTTCAGAGATTTTGGATAAAACAAAAATCAGACTGCTGAAAAAAAAATCACTCTGATTCTCAGTCAACAGGTTACACTAATAAGCTCGTATCTCCTTATATTTAAATATCCATTATTTAAAGTACCAGGACGACGACAATACCTTTTCTACAGAAAATTTTGCATATACATTAACAGTTTATTGCAAGGCTGAACTTGTTCTTAAGATTAATTCTGCATTTTTATAGGTGGTCTTCAGAAGCCTACTAAGAGAAGCTTTTAGTCATACAATTTCTGCAGTAGCATTATCTGTTACATTAATAATCATGAGCTACAACAACAAAAGACTAAAAAAAAAAGTCTCTTGCTTCAGGAGGGCACAAGCAGCCTTTAAGAATCACTTTAAAAAAAATAAATAAAAATTACTCACTTGTTTCTATTTTTTTCTGATCCAGTTCTTTTCCAGGAGAAGAATAAGGTGGCAATATCGTATTTTGTTCTTTGAAAATCAGGGGAGTTGATGCCAGCTGACTGTACGTAGAGGGTTTTGCCCTTGGAGTTTTAAAAGAGGTTTGATCGAGCCAGCCAAAAGGACCATCGAGTTCTCCTAACAGTTTAGGCTCATATGGGGGTGCTTCTGCGCTGAGTTCTTCAAACCAGTTGAGACTGATAGGCCCTAAATCTATACAGAAAAACATGCAGAAAAACACATGAGAAAAAGAAAAGGAAAGAAGGATCGTCCGTGCAGGATGTGAAAATACATTAGGCATTTAAACGCTAGCAGCAAATCCCATTGCTCCTTCCATTGCCATACTTTTGTTTACTTTGTTTCTAGATAGCTTTGAAGTCCAATACCCACAAAGCATAAAAGAATGCCTGCCGAAATTCTCCAATCATTAACAAAACTAACCAAAGGTAAACATCCAGTTAGTTTAAAATTAAAAGCATACTTTTAGCTTTTATTTTATCTCTTATTTTACTCAGACTGGCAAGTTAAACAGGTTCCTTTTAACACTAACAAAACATACTACTACAGGTGCCTTTGGCAAAAGACTAAACGCGGTCTGCATACAGGTACATAAGGAGGCCACAGCTAAACAAAAAAGTACAAAAAAGTACCTGAGCACATACTATGAAAAAAGCTACAAATAAAAATTTAAAGAAATATACATAAAAAGTAGATATTAGCAAATACAGATTTGTGGCAAGAAGAGCAGCTAAGAAGTTGCATAATGCTTTTCTATGGAGCGTACAGCAGATATGTATAAAATATCAATGTCCAGAAAGCAACCCTAATAAAAATTATTTACTGTAGAGAAGTTGTACCTGATTCACTGCAACGTGCCTTAAATATTTCAAAGAAAGTCGGTCTTTCCACGGGTTTGTAAGCCATTTTCTTATCCATAACATTACTGGAACAGTTATTGAAAAACCTAAGAAGAATTAAGAAAACATTTTCATACGGTGCTACTCTAATGCCGTGGCGCTGCAAGTCTTAACCCTGCTTTCCTGTGTTTCTTGCTAGGTGTGTCATAACCCAACCTGTTTAGTTTTAGGACTGTTATGTGGACATGGTATGAAAACAACAGACAGGAAAAGCACAGCGAATTACACCAGAGATAATAAAAATACTAAGCAAACACGGGAGCAAAATCAAGATGGGCTGGGCAGAACACTTTTGAGGCATTTTAAATATAAATAAAAAATCCACACTGTACGTTAGGATGGAATACATACTATTACATATAAAATCTTACAACATTACAACTTATACGTCAAGAATTTGATGTATACGTAAGATTACATCAAATTTAAAGATTTACAAGATTATACGTCAAATTTAAAGTTGGTTTCAAGTAGAGCAGACATTGCCAGTTGCACAGTCCTATTAAAACACAGGTGTAAGTAAGATTGCCATGGAAACCTTCCTGTTTATTTTAACGCATTTATTGTTTCCACCGTAAAACCAGTTTCCCACGCGACGGCTGTTTTATACACGCTGCCTTTCCAAAACGCTGGGAAAGACAGGCGTTTTAAAAAAGGGGTAAAGGTCACCCTAGGACGGAAAGTCACGAAATTAAGAACTGCCTCAGAAGCACATGGTAAAAGACGAAGCGACCTGTCCGCGCTGCTTCCCGGTAAGGGAAGCTCCAGCCGGGCACCCACCCTGCGAGGCCGCCACCGGGTCCCGCCGCAGGGCCGGGAGGCCTCAGGGAACGAGCCCCAACCCCGCGCCCCGGCAGGCCGGCAACCGCAAAGCCCCGCGCTGGCTGTGGAGATTGAGAAAGGCGGCAGCGGGGAGGACCACCCCACCCCCGGCGGGATCAAATCCCCGGCGGGAGGCAAGGACGCCCCTCACGCCGAGGGGCAGCTCCCAGGGCTGGGCCGGGCCACACGCAGGGCGTTTACCTCCCTCCGGCCCCTCCGGCGGCGCGGCGGCCGCAGCATCACCTCACGCGCGGAGCGGGACGGCCTCCCGCGCAGAGACGGCGGCGCGCGGGGGGGGGAGGGAGGGAGGGAGAAGGAGAGAGGGAAGGAGGGAAGGAGGGGGCGGCGCGGCCCCGCCGAACGGCGCGTTCCCGCGGCGACCCCGCCGCCACGTTCAAAGCCTGGCGCCAACACACCCCCGAGCGCCTGCGCACTGGGAGCATCCGCCGTTCCCGCCTTCCCCGGCCGCACGTCACGGGAAGGAGGCGGAGCGACCATCTCCTCACCACCGCCGCCGCTTCTTCTCCGCCGCGTCCCCGCGTCCCCACCCCTCCACGGGGCCGGGGGGCAGCGCTGGGCGGGCGCGGTGCGGTGCGGTGCGGGGAGACGAGAGGCAGCAGCGGGCGGAGGAAGCGCCGTGTGCGTTTGGAATGGTTCGTCTCCCTGGCTGGTTTCTCACAGTACAAAGAGGGAGTATCCCGAGCCAAGTGACAGCTGCTCTTATTCACGCGTCTCCGTATGCATGAAAAATGAAATCTCACATCCAAAGTCGACACATTCCAACTCACTGTTTAACAGCGGTTAACACCACTGTCCCAGAAAAAGGATCCAGAAACCTCAAAGTGAGCAGAGCACTGTGACGGAGTGTCATTGCCTGTGGTGGTCTCAGCGCCATTTTTTTTAGTCAGGTGGTTTTGTAGACCTTGACACATTAAATTGTTCTGGTTATTGATGTTAGAGAATATCATGATCCTCCACACACCTGTCCCAATCCCGTTTTGACTTTTGATAAGTTCTTGGCCTCAGCAATGAGTCCATAAAATGACTTCGAGTTGGGTGGAAAATTCTTCCTATCACCAATTTTGAGTCAGTTATTTTTCATTTTAGCTGGATGTTCATCTGCTCTTGTGTTATAAAGGGATTTCTTCCTACCTCTCCATACCAGTCCTTACTTTACAGTTTTATCACATCACCTACTTAGTCATCTGTCACTTTTTTCACTGTCTTTTCACGTCATCATTTTTTTTATGTCTCCCTTCCTTCCAACAAACTTCTTCAACTCTTAACCCTGCTGTGTTCTGGGAAGCTGCAGTAACTGGCTCTTCCCAAAGCATTCCAGAGGAAGCTATACTGTTGTTTTGAATGATGGCATGTAGTTTCCAATATAATCAGGGAGGCAAAAGCCCAATTGGAACTTAGACTAGCCTGCTCCGTAAGGGACAACAAAAAGTCTTTCTATAAATATATTAATAACAAAAGGAGGGCTAAAGATCACCTCCAGCCCCTACTGGACGCAGGGGGTACGTTAGTCACTAGGGATGAAGACAAGGCTGAGGTCCTTAATGCCTTCTTTGCCTCAGTCTTTAATAATAAGGTCAGCAGTTCCCAGGTGAGCTGGCCTTCGGTGTCTGAGTGCAGGGAGGGAGAGCAGATCGAAGCTCCTGTGATCCAAGAGGAACGGGTCAAGGATCTGCTCCTTCGGCTGGATGCCCACAAGTCTATGGGGCCTGATGGTATCCACCCGAGAGTCCTGAGAGAGCTGGCGGATGTCATTGCCAAACCCCTGTCCATTATCTTTGGGCAGTCTTGGCTCACTGGGGAAGTTCCGCTGGACTGGAGGCTGGCGGATGTTACCCCCATTTACAAAAAAGGGCGGAAGGAGGATCCGGGGAACTACAGGCCTGTCAGTCTGACCTCGGTGACGGGCAAAGTCATGGAACAGGTTATCTTGAGTGCTATTAATGAGCACATACAGGTTAACCGGGTGATCAGGCCCAGTCAACATGGGTTTATGAAAGGCAGGTCTTGCCAATCAAACCTGATCACCTTCTATGACAGGGTGACCCGCCTGGTTGACGAGGGAAGGGCTGTGGATGTAGTTTTCCTGGACCTCAGTAAAGCCTTTGATACAGTTTCTCATAGTGTTCTGGTGGAGAAACTGGTAACTGCTGGCCTGGATAGGCACACCCTCCTTTGGGTTAAAAACTGGCTGGATGGCCGGGCCCAAAGAGTGGTGGTAAATGGGGCTAAATCCGGCTGGAGGCCGGTCACCAGTGGGGTTCCCCAGGGCTCAGTGCTGGGTCCAGTTCTGTTTAACATCTTTATCAATGACCTGGATGAGGGGATTGAATGTACCCTCAGTAAATTTGCGGACGACACCAAGCTGGGAGGCTGTGTCGATCTGCTCGAGGGTAGGGAGGCCCTTCAGAGGGATTTGAACAGACTGGATCGTTGGGCTGAGGCCAATGGCATGAGCTTTAATAAGGCCAAGTGCAGAGTCCTTCACTTGGGGTATAAAAACCCCAAGCATCGCTATAGGCTCGGGGAGGAGTGGCTGGAGAGCTGCCTGGCGGAAAAGGACCTGGGGGTGTTGGTTGACTACCGGCTTGATATGAGCCAGCAGTGTGCCCAGGTGGCCAAAAAGGCCAATGGGATACTGGCATGTATCAAGAATAGTGTGACCAGCAGGAGCAGGGAAGTGATCCTGCCCCTGTACTCGGCACTGGTGAGGCCGCACCTGGAATATTGTGTCCAGTTTTGGGCCCCTCGCTTTAAGAGAGATATTGAGCTCCTGGAGCGAGTCCAAAGAAGGGCGACTAAACTGGTCAAGGGGCTGGAAAATAAAACTTATGAGGAGCGGCTGAGGGAGTTGGGGCTGTTTAGCCTGGAGAAGAGGAGGCTGAGGGGAGACCTGATTACGGCCTATAAATACTTGAGAAAAGATGGTGGGGAGGTAGGGGAAGGGCTCTTTACATTAGTGATGGGAGATAGAACAAGAGGAAATGGGCATAAGCTTAGTCAGGGGAGATTCAGGTTGGATGTTAGCAAGTATTTCTTCTCTGAAAGGGTTGTCAGCCATTGGAATAAGCTGCCCAGGGAAGTGGTTGAGTCCCCATCCCTGGATGTGTTTAAGAATAGGGTGGATGAGCTACTTGAGGATATGGTTTAATGGGGATTAGGGATGGTTGGACTCGATGATCTCTAAGGTCTTTTCCAACCTAGAAATCTATGAAATCTATGAAATCTCCGTCCCCCTCCCAATGCACCCTAACAACTTACTCTTTTTGCAGCCACACTGCAGCCCTAAGTTTTAGCTTGATCACCTCAATACTCTGTTTTTACTTTGAGTTGATAACAGACCACGCTTGGAAAACCCAAGCACAGCACAGAGCCTTGAGCCATCTTTCTTTTAACTATGATGGACGTGTGCTTCCTGAATCTTAGCCTCTTTCTGTTCCTTAAAAATGTTGTATCTTACTGATTTATTTCAGACACTTGAAAGGATCTTTCTCAAAAACACTGCGAACGTTTAAAGACATCATCCCTAACAGCTCTTCTTTAGCCTCTATCTTGTTGGCCCATTGAATTCTATAATGCAATGACTTTATAAAGGTGGTGAGGAGTCACGCAAAGACGTTATTTCACATCACAGCAGGTCGAGGGATTTGGGGATTCTGTAGTCTCTGAAGACTTGCATACAGCGTTTGGACGATTTAGTGATAAGATTTTAACTATATTACCTCAGAATTGAACTAAAGTGATGTAGTTATGGAAGAAGGACTGTTAGTCTCATACGTAAGTGCTCGTATTGCTAACATTTTTTCATTATACAGGTATCAAGCCACTTTTCCAGGTGTAACTGTTTTCCCTCCAGAGCGTTGTACAAACTGAAGTATACTCCATCTTTTCCTAAAGCAATACAGTTGATGGAAAAGCTGCACGTAGACAATCCTAAAGTAATGAGGCAATTGGGATGCTCAGACCTTTTAACACCGACAAAGGCTTCTTTTCAGAGAGGTAATTGCCTGCATTCTTGGCTCTGTCGCCCGCGGGCTACCCAGTTTATCCGGGCTTTGTCAGTTTCCACCCCCCCACCCCCCCTTTTCCTTCTTTTAAGACCATAAACAGGAGTTGTGGGCGATCAGCCTTCCCCTCACTATGAAAGCCACGGTTGTCCCAGCTATGGCTGGACTACATCTCCTCATCTTCACAGGATCTCGCAGAGATGTGCTACTTTCTGAGCGCCGATTACTCTTCCGGGCTTACACAGCTCTGCCAAGGTCTTCACCGATTTACAGCTACATAAACAAGAGACTTTATTCAGCCCTGGATTTGCTATCGCGGCTTCCAGCCCCGCGGCTGCTCCCTGAACTCGCAGGCGAAGGCCCCGGGAGCAGCGCGGGCTCCAGGAGCGGGGCTCGGCCGGCGGGCAGGCGGCACCGCGGCGGGTGCCTCTGCACGGACCTTCATCTTCTGCAAAGACCGTGATGAGGAAGGAAGGGAAATCCTGTGTGCCCGTACCTCTGCACGGACCTTCTACAAAGACCCCGATGAGGGAAGGAAGGGAAATCCTGTGTGCGATGGCCAGAACAGGGGCTTCGTGCTCCGCGTGCCCGGGCTTCCCACACCACCTGCTCGGAAACGCAGCGACTCCCGCCCCAGCTCAGCCCCCCGGGAAAGCAGCGGGAGCGGCGGTGAGGGCAGAGACCCGCGGCCCTCCCTTTGCGATCAGCCCTCCTCCCCCGCAGCCAACCCCACCGGGCTGGGCCACCTTCCCCACCAATTAGCACCAATTAGCGGCAGGTCTCCAGATGAGATAAAGGCAGGGCTGGGAGACCACCAGGGCCGACTTTTCTGCGGATCATGGAGGGCTTCGTCTACCCCCCTTTCAGCATGTACCAGAGCTTCAGGGGCAGCCTCACGCCCAGCCACGGCAGGGACCAGCGGGCGAAGCAGCCCGGCTGGCGGCAGAGCAAGAGCGGCGGCGGCGGCGGCAGCCCCTTCCTGGCGGGTCCCCTCGCCCCCATGCCCGCCGAGTGCCTGGACAGCCACCGGCGGGCCCAGCTGCAGGCCCTGCTGTCGCAGGTGAGCCCCGGGCTGGTGCCGCGGCTGCGCCGGGCCAGCACCAGGGAGGCGGGCGTGCAGGTGAGCCTGCGGGCCGACGCCGCCGTGCAGTGCTCGCTGGGGCTGCACGTACTGCCCGCCGGGCCCCCGCTCAGCCCCGCCGTCCCCCGCGCCCGCGGGCGCCTGGCCCTCTACTCCCCTGTGCTGGACCGCCGCCTCTTCACGCTGCCCGAGGCCACCGGGCCGCAGGAGAAGGAAAAAGCGTCCGAAACGACCGCCGAGGAGCAGAAGGCTGAGGACGGCAGCGGGAAGCGGCCGGAGGGCCCGGAGGAGGCTGCGCTGCCGGGCGAGCAGACAGCACAGGCGCCGCGGGAGGAGGCTGCGGCGCCCAGACGGCGGGCGGCCTTCCAGGTACGGGACACCGGGGCCCGAGGAGAGCCTGGCACCTGGTGCAGCCTGCTCTGGGCAAGAGGGGTGCGGGGCGAGCCGTGAAGCAGGTTGGAGAGACACCCGCTCTTGAGCAGCAAAAGGTGCGGTGGTCCCTACCCTGGCTTCCCGGCCAGCTCTGCACCGCGGGCCGGTCGACCCCAGGCAGCTGTGGCTGCCGTGCAGCTGCGGAGCCTCCTGCCTGTGGGAGCGGGTGGTGTGATGAGGCAGCCGGGCCGGGTGTTCTTGCGGCGCTGGAGGCTGCTCAGTGAACTTTCTCTCTGCAGTTTTTGGAGCAGAAGTACGGCTATTTCCACTGTAAAGACTGCAAGACCAGATGGGAGAGTGCTTACGTGTGGTGCATTTCTGGAAGCAACAAGGTAGTTAACGAGTCGTTTCTTGCTTCTGAGGCTTGTAAGAATGGCACCAAATCTCTGACAAATCGGATGTTTTGGTACAAATTTAGGTACCTGTGCCGAACATCAGAGTAAATCTCTATAGTAACTGAGAACTTGCTTTTTTCAGGTGTACTTTAAGCAGCTCTGTCGCAAATGCCAAAAGGGCTTCAATCCCTATCGAGTGGAAGCAATCCAATGCCAGGCAAGTTAGATTTCTGTATCCTAGTAAAACTGCCAAAGTTTGTCATATACTCTAATACACTTGGTGAATTCGATGTTGGCTTTATCTGGAAGAGAACTTGCTTTCATCGAAGTACTAGGAAATGTTGTTTGGGAAAGGTGTAATGAGATAGGACTCCTTCCTTCTGCAGATGGCTTATGTGAACTGCTTTCTGTTCGTAGTATGTTATGCCTAGCTACACAAAGGATTTCGTAGTATGTTATGCCTAGCTACACATAGGATAGGGTTTTGTGGTTCTAGGTGAGAAGGCTCTTAACAGCTAAACTCCACTGGGTTTTTACCACAAGAGCTCTTAATTGTATCAGCCCAAATGTGTTGCTGTGATGAAGGAGAACTAAATGTCAGACTAACATGAAGTGGGCACCTTTTGATCCACTACTAATATAATGTCTTGTTTCTTAAGACCTGTTCAAAGGCTCGTTGTTCATGCCCTCAGAAGAAAAGACACATTGATCTCAAGAGGCCCCATCGCCAAGAACTCTGTGGCCGCTGCAGAGGCAAGCGACTGTCCTGTGATAACACGTACAGCTTCAAATACATTGTCTGATCTGTGTGCCCTCTTCTGTTTTGCACTCTGTCAGTCCTTTGCAATGTTTTGACTTTAGGCTTTTGACCTGGCATTGGATAATGGATAAAGACTTTTCTATTATTTATAAAATATTTAACTTCATTGTATATATGCTGTGAATAAAGCTCAATAAAAGTTTGCACTAGTTTGTTACTCCTTTGTTTCACTTCATTGTGATGAAGGTCCATCTGGAAGGAGATGGAACCTATTTGATTTCCTAAACAAAACAGGTTTTGTGTTTGTCTGCCTGTAGGGAATGCTAAGATTAAAACTGCAATAGCAAGTTTTTCCTTCAGTCACTGAAACTGGGCTAGTGTGGAAGATGTGAATAAATTCTGGAGCATGAAGTCTAGGGTAAATGCATCTGCAAGTGGCTCTTCCCACTGCCTCTGTCAAATGTGTAAAAATCAAAGACTATGCCTGTAAGATATGAGGGGAAAAAATGTAGGCTTCATGTGTTTTCCAAGTGAGGAGCGGAAAAACCTTTTGAGCTGGGGTATCTGTGACAGAGTACAACAAATTCTCTAGACTTAACGTGTCCTAAAAGGGGTAGGACAATCTCTATGCCTCTAATTCAAATAAATGCTTCTGCTTCAGAAGCTTTCTGGTCATTTAAGGTATCTCCAAGGTAAGTGGCTTAAATAGAGTAACCAAATGTGCTTTCATGGAAACAAAATGCAATTAGGGGACTCTGAATTGAAGCACAGTGGGACATGATTAGAGGGCTGGAGCACCTCTGCTATGAAGACAGGCTGAGAGAGTTGGGGCTGTTCAGCCTGGAGATGAGAAGGCTCTGTAGTGATCTTATTGCAGCTTTCCAGTACTTAAAGGGGACCTACAGGAAAGCTGGAGAGGGACTTTTTACAAGGACATGTAGTGACAGGACAAGGGGCAATGGCTTTAAACTGAAAGAGGGGAGATTTAGATTAGATATAGGGAAGAAATTTTTTACATTGAGGGTGGTGAGGCACTGGAACAGGTTGCCCAGAGAAGTTGTGGATGCCCCATCCCTGGAGGTGTTCAAGGCCAGATTGGATAAGGCTTTGGGCAACCTCGTGTAGTGGAGGATTTCCCTGCCCATGGCAGGAGTTGGAACTAGATGATCTTTAAGGTCCCTTCCAACCCTAACCATTCTATGATTCTATAACTGAAGTTCATGTTGTCTTAGGGAATATACTGATTTCTGCTCTACCTGGACCTTAGAAATGATGCTAAGCAAGCTAGATGGTTACATCATGGGTTTTGTTCTATCTGTGAAGAATCATTAAATACTTCAGGTTGGAGGAAACCTTGGGAGGTCTTCATACTCAGTGGAGGACCAATTGAATCAAGTTGCTCAAGGCAGTGGTTAATGGATTGTACTCTACCTGCAGGACAGTAACAAGTGGTGTGCAGCAGGTTGTCTATTCTGGGACCTGTCCTGTTCAATGTCTTTGCCAGTGACCTGGAAGAGGCAACAGAGTGTACTTGTCAAGTTTGCAGGTGATACCAAATTAGGGGGATCAGACAATGCAGCTGAGGGCAGTGCTCCTGGTTGGAGAGATCCCAGCGGACTGGAGAGATGAGCCAACAGGCGCCTTGTGATATTCAGCAGGGAGAAGAGGAAATTCCTCCCCCTGGATGGAGAGAAGTCTTTAGAGTGATAGAGACAGGGAGCTGCCTGGCTGCGGGGCAGCTCAGCGGAAAGTGCCCTTGGGGTTTGGTTGGCAGGGAGCTGGGCACGAGCCAGCAGTGGTCCCTGGCAGCAAAGGGCAACAACATCCTGGGCTGTACGAACAGAAGCAGAGCCAGCAGAGCAGGGGAGGCGATTGTTCCCCTTTACTCAGCGCCTACTAGACCACATCTAGGTTACTGTATCCAGTTTTGGGCTCTCTATAGGAGAAATGTTGATCATTTGTAAGGAGTTCAGTGGAGGCCACCAAGCTGGTCACAGGGCTGGAGCACTTGCTCTGTGAGGAAACGTTGAAGGAACTGGGCTTATTCAGTGTGAAAAACCAAAAACTTCAGGAGGACCTAACAGTAGCCTGCCAGGCTATGGTTATTTGGGAAAGACGGAGGCAGGCCCTTCAGTGTGGCTCATGGTAGTGGGCTGAGAGGCAACATACATAAAATAAAACAAGATAGGTTCAGACTGGATAAAGGAAAAGCTTTTCCCCCGTGAGAAGAGTCAAGTAGAACAGGTTGTCCAGGGAGGCTGTGCACTTTTCATCCTTGAATGTTTTCACGACCAAACTGGATAAAGGTCTGAGCAACCTGACCTGATCTCATGGCTGACCCTGCTTCAAGGTGGAGACTGGACTAGATGACCCCCTTCAGGTCCCTTCTAACCTGGATTTTCCTGTGATTCCGTGATTTGTAAAATATCCATAATTTTGCCAAGTGATACAGCAGATCTCAATTTTTGCCAACCACTAAAGTTTTTGCAGACCACGCCAATTACATTTCTGAATAAATCCATTTTGGATTTTTTTCAGTTATGAAACTGGTTTAGTCAATGTACTCTTCCTGGTTGAGTTGTAACTATAGACTGACAAAAAAATCCTTACATTTCTCACTGGTTTCTTTCAGTGTAATGAACAGTTTCACCATAAATGATGAAAAAGGTGTCTTTTGAGGGCTGCCGATCATGGACACCATCTGCAACAGCGTAGATTCCGACAAGAATACAGCCATCACAACAAGCACGTACTCTGCTGTGATTATATATGACTTTTATATTTAGTTAAATGGATGTACTGATCCAAATATCAACCAAAGTTACTTCACAAAAACGTTAAGTGTATTTACAGAGTGAATAAGTTACACAGTTGTCAGAATAAAAGTGTCTCAGATGTGCAACAGATTTACATGCATACATTTAACACTGGACAGCAGTTAAATGTAAGAAAAAAACCATACAGGTATGAATTTTATATATACATTACAAATAAAATAAGACATCTCTTTAAAGAAACTTAACATGATAACCTGCATTTCACGTTAATATTTTTACTTTTTATACTCAAAATTTATATTAAATAAAAATATGCATGCATAACCGTTCGAAAGATCTGACTCTGTGGTGGGACTTTCTCCTACAAAATGGCAAGTTAAATTAGATCAACCATCCTTTAATAGTATAAATATATTCATAAAAGCAACCCTCTAGTAAAAAGCAGCCAAGGTCCTTTAAAAAAAAAAAAAAAGAAAATCTACCAAGACCATTCATGATGCTTGGGGGGGCCTAAGAACAGACCTCTGCAATATGATCCAGTACCTTCAGAGACAGTAGCCTAGTAACATTAGGAAATGTACTTCATAGCAGCTCGTTGTTTTAAGATACAGTAATCATATTCAAATTACAGTGTACATTAAACTGTAGTCCATTTACAATTTGTTTCATATACACAGGCTCTCAGCTTTTGACCAACAAGTTTGTGAGATTCTGTGGCCAGCTTCATTCTGCCCATCTTTCACTCAACCAAATAAGAGAAAAAAAAAAAACAGAAAAAATGTACAAGTTTTCTTTTAACAAAAAATATTATTTCGTGAAGGAAACATTGCACTTCTGCCAACCTAAAATTAATTTGCTATAAAGGAAGTATTGTTCAGTGTAGTAGGCTTTGGTATGCAATGGAAGTCACTTCTTCAGTAGTGAGTTGCAGTTGCTCAGTGAAATGCTAACTGATTTTTGTGCAACAGAGAACAAAGGATGTCGTCCCGGATGCTCTATGCTACCTTTGTCCTTACAGTATTGCTACACGTTTGAAGTTCAGCCCATAGCTTTTTAGAAGAAATCCTAAACGTAACAAGAGCCAGTACAGTTTGACCAAACCTTTGTAAGGCTGAGAAGACATTGAGCCACCTCACTCCAACAGGGCAGCACTCCCAGCTTGAAAGAGGACACCAGAGTCCTGTCAGAGACTTGTGCCGGAAATGCTGGAGTCTGGAAGAAAAGTATTGATGACCCGGTAACTCTGAGCTCTGCGAATCATGTCGCGGATCTCTATGTTCAGTTCCATTAATTTGGTACAGATTTCAGTCAGGCTCTGGTTGGAGCCCACCAGTGCATAGGTGCCCGTCTGACCCAAGGTTTGGTGCCGGAAGTAAATGTTCAGTAGTGTCTGGACTTCATCGTCAGAGCTACTTCCAAAGATATCATTGGGCCACAAAATCCTGCAATCAAACAGGAAAAGAACACGCGTATCATTACGGGTTTATTAGCACAGACGGAAACGAGGCGACAGCGATCTCTAACAGGAGAACTGACTCGCACACGCTTGTAAGCCAAAAGCAACTCACTGTTTTATGCTACTCGTTTGTTACTCGGACTCTAGGATCAGGCACAGAAACCACATAAAAGCGCAATTCCTATTATCTAAAAAAAAAAGCTTGAGAGCACTCACTCAAACACGTGAAAGTGAAACTGGGCTGAACGTTAGCTGATGCCAGAGACACACACCTGTAAGGAATTAGCTCTATAAAAAGATTCTTAAGAGCCTCACAGAAGTACTTTCGATCTACGCAATGTAATTAAACATCTCGGTGGTTGCAAGCAGACGTGTTTGTATTACTGATTTGACATCGTTACTTGTGGAACAGCCCTGCAAAAGTGAATAATATCAACGCCCACATATACCTTGTTGAAACATCACAAATTGATTATGCTGACTCAGCATGACATTTAGTTTAAAGTCAGGAAGATAATAAGTACATACTTTTCTAATAACATGAAAGTCTAATATGAGCCATGTAGCAAAACTTGCCTGCATTCTCTTATTTGTCGGACGGCTTTAACAAGTTCATTGTTTTTCAAACACTCCAGCATGGACTGAATAGCTGCTTCCGTTGAGTTGAATGTGGGCTCAGATTCCACCGTCAGAGGCTCAGCTGCGATTGCAGCAGTAGCATCCTTCAGATTTTTCTTCAGCTCACTCAGTTCCCTTGACATATTTAACAGCTGTTCCAAGGACAAAGGTGAGAGATGGGTATTTTCATTCTCCATAGGCACCAAAGGGAGTAGGTATTTCAAGTCTACTTGAAATTATTACCGCGTTGGATGTACACATTATGGAAAAGACCCCGTTTTAACACAAGGACATTTCTTAATCTCTGTGGTGCTCTGTACAACATCAGGAAAACACACAACTACAGAGTTTTAAGCTTTATGCTTCCTTTAACCCTATGCTGTATTTTTGGCTTGCTAAAATCCAAGAGTACATCTAAACAATCTTTTATTTTTTACCCCTGCTCCTTTTTCATATCATAGTGGAAAAGTTTAAGAAAACATATACTTCTCCTAACAGTAATGTTGTTTATTTACAAAACACATGCAGGATCTGATATGATTACCAGATGAACAGGAATTGTATAACCGTTTGTCAGGCCAAAAAGTTAATATGGCACAGGACTCATAAATAACTCATAAGTGAACAGTTCATTTCTAAAGATCTATCTTTTCATGCTTATACATGCTGAAAATAACCACTATCACATGAACTAACAATGGAACTTCCTTTAAATAATGGCTTATGCCCCCAGCAAAATATGATGAAATAGATATTCCTCCTATTATTGTTGCCCAGTTCCATAGTCATGGAATTATTTATAACAATCTAACAAAATCATACCTGTGAAATACAGCTAGAGAAATCAACCCTCTTGTAAGGAACACAAAATACTTCCAAAATTTAGACAGAGTACTCTAAGACTAGAAGCCTACTGTCCTGTCTTCTCCTAAAAGTGAACAGCCCAGTCATAGTACGAGCCAGCCTTCAGAATGGTTCCTTCAGAGACAAGAAGTATTCAAACTCCTTGTACTGCCTTATCAGCTGCCTTTATCAGCTTATCTGATAAAACAAACCATTTCTATTTATAGAGAATCTGGAAACTACTAGAACCTGTAATAAGATACATTTTAGAGCTCAAAATTTTGTTTTACAGCTACAAGTAAAGTATAGTAACTTTTACCCCTCAATAGTTTAAAATATATACACCTTATCAGGAGAAAAATACATATGGAATGGCAAGTTATTTTACTGTCTTTCCGTAAATGATAATCATTCAACTTAAAGTGATCACTTCAAAGATACTTCAAAATATTACACATTTTATCCAATTGCTGAAAATAAACTTGACTAACAGTATTGTTCTTGTGAAGTGTTTTTTAAAGTAAGATACATAGATTTATCTAAAAACAGAAAGCTACTGGGTCAAAAGTGATAGTGTGCTGTGCCAAAAATATTTAAAGAAGAAAGCTTGTAAAAATCATAGAATTAAAAGGACTTATGACATTAAGGTATTTAGTTGATTATGTTTTTAAAATAGATTTACTATTTGGAAACACTAAACTGATTTTGATTCGTCTATTCAGAGAACAAGACCAGGCAGCACACTTGCAGTCACAATATAAAGTAGCTCTACACTACACACCTTTGCTTGCTCAGGTATGAGAGGATGCAAAACCATTTAATAGCTGTTTGTCACAAACTACTGCAGACGTTTCTAGTATAATGCACATTCAACACAGTTTATATGGCTGGAAATTACAATACATTATTCCAGCAAAAACCTTAATTTTGCATCCATACTAAGATTAATTTATCAAATTATTTCGTAATCGTCATGCTAACAAATCATGATCTAGGGAAAGGATATTTTCAGTATGTGTGAAGAAGGCTCATTTTCCCTAAAATTAAGACCTCAATAAAAATAAAAATAAGAATAAAAATAAATCACTCGCAGATGTTCACATAGTGTGAGCCCTCCCTACGTGTAAAGTGTGTGAGTGAAGATTTCATCTATCATTCTAGTTTGTTTTCACTGACTGAAATGACTTTTGAAGACTGAATGTATCAAAGATGCCAGTCTCTGAAAGTACAGTCAATTACAAAAAATACAGCATCTCGACTATATTTTAATGTTTTAATGCAGTTGCTGGTGTACTGAAGAGTTTTGTATGAGGACTTAAATGCAGGGTGAAATGGTGTAATGTTTGGTGTAGGTCCATAGAAAGAAAAATAAGATCATGAAAGTAAAGTGGTATTTTCAGTGTGAGACTTTGTAGTTTGTTACATACCTCTGGCATGGAACTGACTTCATGCACTTGTCCAATAAGTTTACAGTAGGACTGAAAAAGCAACAGCAGCTGGAAGTGCAGTTTATATAATCTCTGACACAGTTCCAATTGCTAAGGAAAGATTTGCAGGAGAAGAAATAATTAATTAAGATCAGTGAGTTGGGATAATTTTCAGTAACTAATAGAACACATTGAGCTAGGTCAGTTCTCATAAAACATTATTTTACTGAAGTAACATCATAGACTATTTCAGAAAACAAGTAACATTCTTTCTTTTGCAGGTAAGTCATATACAACACCGAAAAACAAAATTATGATGGCTCACTCTCAGTAGCACACGTCAGCATCAATCTCAAAGCAGTTTATATAGGTTAGCTCACTGTCTCCAGTTTGCAGCTGGAAAGCAGAGGCAGAATATGAGGGAAATGACTTTGCTACATAGACCACAAAACTCTAAAACTTCAGAAATGCTCAAAAACCTCTTCTGAGAGGATGGAAATCCAAGAGAGAAGCAGTGAAGTAGTTGTCCAAGAGGGCCAAAGCTCCTGCCTGCTTCTTTGAGGGGAGAGGAAGAGAGGCAATAAATCCAGCCAGGAGCAGGAAGGAGGAAACACCAGCTCTGCAACTTAAATCTCAGCTCATGGATTTTCCACCATCTTAAAGAAACCATACAACAGATGGACAGAGTTTCATGTGTATGAGGCTATCTAGCTTCTGCAGTTTATTCTCCCAGATTAAGCAGATACT
This sequence comes from Tauraco erythrolophus, assembly GCF_009769465.1. Classification (NCBI taxonomy): domain Eukaryota; kingdom Metazoa; phylum Chordata; class Aves; order Musophagiformes; family Musophagidae; genus Tauraco; species Tauraco erythrolophus. The sequence goes on from NC_141465.1 coordinate 111,715,648, forward strand.
GTTCTATGAATATTAACTTGTTTCTGCCAGTGTAATGTGCAGCATCTCACAAAAAGTGTCAGACACATTGAAGTAACATGCGATGGGCACATTTGCCTGAGAAGTCAAGTTAATATGCTTATGGTCCTGGTATCTGTGTGTCTGTCAGGAGGGGGAATCTCATGATTCCATAGCTGGATCACGGTGAAGAAGGGAAGAATGTTTAGTCTTTGGCAGATATGGAAGAAGTGAAAATTCCGCAAGTACAAGTCAGGAGGCCTCCTGACCCCTTGGCAGGAAAGCCTTAGAGATTTCAAACCGTATTCGATTTGTCTTCTCTTACAGACACAGTGACCAAGGGTGGGCTCAGTTATCTTTCCGTTTGCTTGGAGGAACTGGAGCAGAGTTTCATGCCAAACACAGCAGAAAAGAAGAAGAAGCTATTAATGTCTTTGCTTCCTTTAAGCACTTCACACACGCTTAGCTACCAGCAGGTACTTCAGCTATTTGCTGTATTGGGGTCTGTGGAAATGCCAGCACAAATACTAATAAAAAGTACTTTAAAAACATTATAAATGTTAATTTGACTGAAGTGTTTATTTACATATGGTTCAATATTTAAGTGCCCTGGTTTTTATTAATAAACCAAAATTAGAACCATATCTTTAGCGTTCCAGTTCCCAAAATTCAGCCAAAGCTGAGGTCACAAGGGAGGTTCTTTGGCAAATTTCACTTTTGTTCGTCAGGGAGGAGTGGACACCAATTACCCATCTACGAACAGTCAGCCAAAGGCACTGCCAAAACCAGGTAGAGCTAGTCTCCTTCTGAAGGACGTTTATGGAGGAGAGTGGGAGCAGGAGGAGAGCGCCAAGCCAGCGGGCACCAAGCTGGCAGGGTTCGTCCTGCTGAAGGCCAGGCAGACAGGGCTGCTCGCTCCTCTGCCTGTAAAATAAACCTGCCCAGAGGCCATTCTCTGTAACTGAGGCCCTGGAGCACTGCCAAGCTTGCAGCTGTGTGGCTAACCTGTCTCTTCTCAAAATAAAGAGTGATTGTTTGGATACAACCTCCTGGAAATGGCTCTGGCTTCTGTCTTCTCTCTTCTCTCGAAGCATGCCTGGGCACGTCAGGGGCTGGCTGGCACCCCAGCCAGGGAAGGTGGCAACCAACCACCCCTGACGCCAGCCCCAGGACAGACACTAGCTGCCTGGTCCTGTTCAGTTCACCAGCAGGGACACAGCCCAAGGGTCTCCAGTAGGGATCAAATTCACCCTGTTCAGATTTTGGAGAACTCGCAACATTACGTAGCAGTTACATACACATATTCTTGAAGCTGTCCAGGAGTTAAAAATTGATTGAAAACCAGGACACAGCATAACATGATTGAAAATAAAAATCTCACGATAGCTTGGCATGTAACACATGATTTTTTTTAGTCCTTGGAGAACAATAATTCATTTTCACCCTTCTGGCTGCTAACCTGAATGAAGGTCAAATTGAAGACTCAAGTTTGACTCACTCAGTATTTAGTTACCATATCAAGCAACTCAATTTTTGTTCTTCCTGAATGAGTATTAGAAACCAATCATGGTGAAACTATGCATCAACATATAAACAAAACCAATTTGAAACATAACTGTCAACTATAAAGTGTAGTTTTCCCTTAGGACAAATCGAAAATTGTGAATTTTATAATAACAAAAAATTTTATCTTCCACTCCAGCATATTATATCAATTCAAAGGCTTAATTTTTTAAAATTTATGTAAATGACCATTGAAAACAGCATGTGAAGGTGTCAGAATTTTGGCACAGTATTTTTAGATTTCACAAAACACACCTTAGTAAATTATTTTAGTCACTGCATGTAGAACCACATATTCTACAGGAAAATTATAACGAAAAAGGAAAACATGCTTAGAAGTAAAACAGTAAAATTGGGATGTATTAGTCCATCTACAGATGGACAAAGAATATAAAAGAACTTCAACTTACTGCAAGAGATTCCATTTGCTACACAGCAAGCATGGCACAGGAGAAAAGGAAAGGAAAGAAAGTATAGTGTCAGTGTAATGCATGCAATAGGAAGCACAGCCCATCTTTAATAGCATAACTTGTCAGCAGTATTAGCAGTGCTTGCCTCAACCCGAAAACTGGTTGGAAATAACACATACAACATGCAGAGCATTCTTAATAAAATCAAGCTTTAATTCTACTGGCAAATTCCAGTCTAAATATCCTCAGTTAGATCTTCACATTTATTAGTTTTGATTTATCCCACTCAGTAGCTCAGGAACTTACAGTGAAATTGTGTTAGAAAACTCTTGAAATAATACTTTTCTTTAAATTTGCTTTTTTTTTGTTATTAAAAAGAGCTCATATTGCAAAGTGCCCCAAAAATTAGGCAGGGTTTTCAAGTGATGAACAGAACTGAACTTTGTTATTTATAAATATTTTGTTATTTATAAATCTATTTTTGGACATAATAGATCTAATGAAATTTCCAGCATAAGCTTTGTGACTGCTGGGTTTATTACTTGGCACATTACAATGGAAACATTTTGCATGTAACTTCTAAGTTATGACTATCATAAGAAAAAAAAATTCCATGGAAAATGCCAGTTTGGTTTCACTATATGGCAATGACACATGTTGAGACAGCTTTGTATTCCTTCCTCTCACCAGTAATGATTCACTGATTCAAAATTCTGGAGCTATTAAAATGTCAGTATAAGTCCTATTGCAATAGTAATAAAAATTCCAATTGACCTACAGTAGCATTTCAAAGATTAGGGGACTAACTTTTCTCCTCAAAAAATTCTTCCTCTTTTATTTGCCAAGAACTAACATTTGCACTCTGTGTACGTCTAATGTAGCTTTCCTTGTTTTATATATATTACACTCATGACATTTTAGATGAACAGAGTCATCATGTAACTGCTGTAACTAATAAACACAATGACATCTGCCCAGTTACAGCCTGATGTCAGTGTATATGGACAGAGCGTTAGTAAACATTTGGAATTCTTAATTAAATGATTAACCTTACCATCAATAAAAAGGCAGCAAACCCAGAAACGTGAAATAATGCTAACTTTGTGCAGTGTGACAACGTATTTCAGTCTGGCTTCTTTCCATGGGCCTTACTACTAAAAATGTATGAAAAGTATTGTCCCAAATCCTCCACTACGCTTCTATGAAACCATGACAAACTAAGCTTTAAGCTCTTGTGATGTTTAATTTTATGCCTTTAACGTTGCTCAAATAGTTTTTTTTCCTTCTATTTAGTACTCTTGAAAAAACCCCTTTGTATCTTGGCTTCCATGCAGTCCATGTAAATTAAGCTTTGTAAAGCTAAATTCAAGACAAGAAGCGTACAAGAGCAGACAGATCATGGTGCTCTAGTAAATTCACAGGTGTGCTGGCTTGTGTTTTTGAATATTGTTTGTCTCTGACTTAAGCTCCTCTGAAGTTTAGCATGCCAACAAGTTGCCCTTGGACTTTCAAAAATATTGGACTCCACATATAATTTCTAATTTGCCATGGAACTTACTTCAAAGAAGAGGGGGAGGGAAGCAGCAAATAAGTGAATTCCATGGTCTTTTTTTCCAGAAAATACTGTCTTCTCTGTACGCTTCCAAAACCAGGGCAAGCCAAAAAATTACATGAAAAACCCTTCTTCTTCAATGAAAGGGAATATACTGGATACAAAAACTCCCTAAACTACTGATGCTCAACTCCACATTGCTCTACAATTTCATAATTGTAATTTATCTTCCTTTATCTTTCAGCATAAAATGAAATATTCCTTGGAAGTTGAAATGACACTAATTGTTGGACTAAATCATATTTATTTTAGTCCCCAGCAGCAAGGGCTCAGGTGGAATGATCCTAGCCTTCACTCTCCTTCTCAGTTTCTACTTTAATTCCTATAGTAAGGGAAGTGTTGTTTTAGATTCATCGGCAGACACCACACAATTAGTGGTTTTGGCAGCTGAACATACTGAATGTTTACAGAGTACTTGGATCACTTGCACAGGCCTACATGCAGCTAGTAAACGCTACACCTACAAAGGACACACTCCCTAGCAGCAACACTTCAATTTAGTTTTTTATTGAGATACAGAATTTCTGTTCCGCACTATTAGCAGACCAGGAAGATAGCAAAGTACCAATCTTTAGATCACTGGCCTTCTTGCTTTTTTCAAGGAATCATTTTTACATACTGAAAAGAGATGAGAGTTACACAATTATTTCTTAAGACATCAACACTTTGATGGCAACACAGTCTTTAGTCATTTATTGGCACAGGAGAGTCCCACCGTAACAAAATAACTGTTGTGTGCAAGGGTTTTTAATTATGAGTGTAATTCATTAAGGTTTTCTATTTGACTTGACATTCCAGCAGACAAAAGCTTTTCCTACAATCTAGGCAAGTGGTATATAAATAAAAATCTGTGAATATATATTTATATCAGAGAGAAAAAGAGAGATACAGCGTATGCTGTGCATTCTTAAATATCCACTGGACTTGAAGGATATCAAGGCCAGGTTGGATGAGGCTTTGAGCCACCTGGTGTAGTGGAGAGTTTCCCTGCCCATGGCAAGGGGGTTGGAACTACATGATCTTTGAGGTCCCTTCTGACCCTAACCATTCTATGATTCTATGATAGTAGAAACTATTCTGTCTGGAGAAATCTAAACCACAGCTGTGTTCCTTCTTTAGAAAAGCTGCTGACTTGGGCCAATTTTACCTCATTGTCAATCCATGGATCTGTCACACAGCATTCAGATAATTGATTATTGATTATTAAGATTTTCTAACTTAACGATGAGACTCACTGTGCCTTGAGCTTTACTGTAACTCAACTCCAGATGACTATGTTCCTAAGAGGTACACCTCTGATCTTATTAGTGGTCTGGAGTAAATGAACCTTTAGCCACAGGGAAACCCATAGAAACAGGTACATTCTAAATTTTTGGAAAAAATTTTTATGGGGTGCAGCACGTTTTAAATATCCATTAACAGTTTGAGTTTGCAAAGCCCACATCCATTAGCCTGTGGTGAACTTTGGGATGAGCAAGATTTAAGGAAGGTGTATACTGACTTTGGATTTACAGAGTAAATTGAATGTCTCATTAGGACATAAATACTTATTTCAATTAGCAGTGCTAATTGACAAGGAAAATAGGATCTTCCATGTAACTCTCTTCCAGAAAAAAAACAAAACCAAAACCAAACAAAACCAGTCTTTGGCTAGATTAAAAAAATCCCAGTTCAGTAAAGTTGAAGAATGTGCTGATAGCTGTAGTCACCTAAGACTGTTAACACCTGGACAGACAGCACAATAGTACAGGCAGTTCTCTTTTGTCTACAAATTGCATCCTATGTCCTTGAGACTCTGCTGCTTAATGTAGCATCAAAGCTTACAAATCACAGACACATTCAAATCATGTGATCTGCTGGAAGAATAAGGCGGAGAAAGACATTCTGGGACATGAAGCAATTTCAGAAAAGTTGCCAGCTCTAGTAGCTGACTCAGACAACATCTATTTCAAGCTTCTTTAGTGTCAGAATAAGCAATTTTTTCCTTTTCCCGTTTTCAGTAACAGCAACAATGTCAAGAAATCATGTGCCATCATTTTGAAATAAGATCTGATTAGAGAAACTAGTGCCAAGTTAGTTACCGGCATCAGCAGGCACTTGTGATGTAACTGCTCGTGCTAAAGCCAAGTTTAGTCTTACGTCTCTCTTGTCTGTAGAGGGGACTGTTTTCACCTCAAGCTTTTTACCAGATGGGGAGTTCTGAGACTCTAAGATTTCTCTCCCGTCTGTAGAGCAAGGTGTTGCTTTTTCTTCCTTAAAATAATTTCTGAACCTTTTCCAGAAGTAGGCTGGTTTTGTGCTTAGCTAAGCAATTTTTGAATGCGAGAAGTTTTCAGCAGGGTTTCAGGCCCTAGTCTAACCCTCAGTGAGTTTCAGAGTTTAGGCAGGTTCCTTTGTGACTCCCACTATAAGACAGATTTTTTATTTCCTACAATTATTAGACTCTTTAGCCTTTCAAGTTCAGGGAGGAGAGGAAACATAAGAAAAAAAATACTTGCCACTCCAGGAGTAATTTTGCCTTGTCCCTTTCTAATCACATTTCCTCAGTTTCCCTGGACTCTTCCTCCCATTAAATTTTTGTTGAATAAACAGAATGTTCCTTTGGGAAGAGCTGCTTCACTTGGCAGGTGAATAAGAAGGGGAAGAAAAGAAATATGCCTCTTGATCGAAGACCTACCATCCTGTCAACTTCCAAGGAATAATGCATTTTGAGATGAAGGAAAAAAGCTGGGGAGAGACCAGGGATTCCTGCAGCAGTGAGAAACCCTTCTTTTCACTGTTTGATAAACAGTAAGAATACTAACCCCAGCTTCACAAAACACACATTTAACGCTGAAACAGAGAACATCTAATTAAAAAAACCCACACAGGTGGAACACGACATTTATTAACTTTTAGATGCATACAGACCAGCTATATGAGCTCACATCACAGTTTATTCCTTATCCTCAGCATTCTCTCTCCTCTACTTTTTCAAAAAAGAAACAATGTAGATCATCAGTAAGATATGTGATACTCCATCCCATTCTATGGGTTTGCAAAAGAGGGATGAAGAGGATAAATTCAGCTGTATACAGCAAGGTATGCAACACTACAGTCTGAAGTCACTGTTCAGGGTGTTGTGCATCAGTGGGAAGAGAAAGCCCAAGCGTGTTCCCAGAGTTACACCTCCCTACGTACATTTTATCCTGCTACCTCCCTACGTACGAACTCGCAGGAGAGGTAGCAGGATACGTTCCAGGTCTCTCTTTTAGATTCAAGAATAGCTCACTTGTAACTACTCTGTACACCATTACAATTACAGAAGAGACAGCAGCTTATTTAAATGCATTGGAAGGTGTCTGTAACTTCTGCTGGTGCCAGTGCCAGGTGGGGGAAGATTGAACAGTTTTCCCACCGCCTGTGATTGCAGCCAGAGGATTTATTAGCAAATTAGATATGCTAATAAGGTCATGGAAGGCAAAATGCAGGGTGGCAAGGATTTAGGATTCTTGGGAAATGGCATAAAACCCAATAGAAATAAGGGAGTTCAAAGACAGGAAGATAAATACATAGAGGTGGGAAAGAGAGGCGAAGATAAAACCAGAAGAAAACAAAGTGAACTGGGGGAGAAGACCGACAAACTGAAACCAATATAAAAGAAGGCATTTGAGAAAAATGGTTACAACAGGCCACCGCGTGTTCTGAAAATGTCATCATTATCTTTATAGGTTAAAATACATGGAAAGAGCAGATGTCACTTTTTTCTACATGCTGCTGCTGCTTCCTGATTTTGGCTAATTCTCGCCAGCCCCCTCTTTTTCCCATCCCTTCATTATTTTTCCTCCAAAAGGAAAAAAAAACCCACAAAATAAAATTTCTCAACTCATTCTACACCACTAAGATACCAGCTGTTTCCTATATGTAGTACATGAAATAACAGGAATGGCTGCTGATGGTGCTGATTTCAGAAAAGATTGATTTCTTAACTTGAAATAACACACTCTCTCTCTAAATATATCTTTATGTGTATATATATGTGTGTGTATGTGTGTGTAACACTTTAATTCGAAAGTGATAAAGAGATATTTTGCCTTAGGTATAAATATTCATCTACAGAATAAGTTATTTCACTGGCCTTTTTACAGTCATTATTTCATAACTACTAATCTAAGTGGTTTTCAACCTGGCAAGACTTGCTGTTGGGCAGACCAAGTAACAGGTGTAGATAAAATGGGTGTAATGTGGAAGCACAGTACACTAGGAGTGATTTTCAGAGACACTGTGTTGTGGGAAACTGCTGCTGCAACATCTTTCTAAAAGGGAGAGCACAGACAACCCAGGCAGGGTTAGCTCTGCTTCCTCGGCCAGATTAGGAAGGCAGAAGTACTGCTTCTGAATGCTTCCCATTTCCTGTGGCCAGGACTGAGGCAATAACAATACCTTTGAGTCTGAAGCGTGAAAACTGGATTATGCCCAAGCCCAGCAGAGAAACAAGGAAGTACACCAGGCTCCTGTGGGTCCGAGAACAAGATACATCACACATGTCACTTTACAGGAGGGAAATAATACTGCTCATTCATTACCTTCTCTTCTGAGTCCCCTGGCTGGCAGGTAATAACTCCATCCCGAGAACCCCCAGCAAATGTTGCTTTGCAGTTTGCAAGCCACTGTTTTCAGAAAGAAATTAAAAGAAAATATGAATAAGGGCTATAGTTTGATTTGCACAAAGGTATGCAGTATTTTAGTTTCACAGCACGTAAACAAATAACATTTTGCAATTGTACTTTTTATTCACACAGACTATGATGATTTGCTTTGACTGTAATTTAAAAAGTGTAGTCTTGATTTCTATTAGAATTTGAATTGCATAAACCAAGAAAATGAGTTAATTACTGAACAGGAGAGAGACCAGGAATATTAAGCATGCCAATATTTTTAAAAGTAAGGGATGCAACAGCCATTTTTTAAAGTTCTGGTTCATATGTTCAGGAGGGAATATTTAGTGGATCCAGTGTCTGAAACATGTTTTTCTACTGAATATTAGTTTAAACGGGTCTGAGTGTATCTGCAATGTCCTGACATAGCTTAAGTATACATACATACAAAACCAAGAACATAACATAATCCAGCATACCGAGAGTGTTGCTTCCTTCCTGTTATTGTAAGTGTCCAGGTACTCCTGAAGTTCTAAAACACTGAACTTCAGCTTTTCAAGAAGGCCGCAGGAGAGCAGCTGGAGAAATGAAATCAAAAGAGGCAGTAAATGTCACTATAAAAAAATAAAAATGTTAACAGAGTAGAAAGTACAGTAAAGATCCTGCAAAAGAATACTTAGATTTACAGATACCAATACTGAAAAACATTTATATTTATGCAAAAATATACATAAATACAATGCTATACTGAAAATTGATTGGCAAAAGTTGCACTTATGATAAAGTAGAATTGAAACTGTGCTCTGTGTTTAACAGCTTTGCAGAGGACTTCCCTAAAATAAAATACTGCACAGAGCTTAACTAGTTAATCTCGACAGCCCTCTGATGATGTAAGGCACAGCTCTTCCACAGTCACAGCAGTGGGCCCAAGATTACACTTCGCAAGTTCCTACCTCTGTACTTCTGGGTGAGGCCACACGGTCCTTACGCTGTTAGATAAACGTGGGCCAGAATGAAAACAATGGGACGGGTCATCTCATTCATTCCCTAATACGTGTTTTTATCATCCGGCTCACATCACCACTGGCTCGAATGAAACCACTAAACATGTTGCCATCTTTCATGCTGAACTATGCAAAAAACAGCTTCTCCTTTTCCACTTGTGGAGCCAACTGGGTCCAGTAGGCACCTGTTTTATACTGGGTTTTGGCATACAGGCTCAACACATCGTATTGCCCATCTGCCAGTGCTTACCTAATAAAATATTATGGAAAATTAACAGAAATTTGCTTAAGAACAAGAGACAAAAATTAGAGATAGGAGGTGGGTACTTTTTTGACATATCTATTCAAGAGTTGCCCAAAAGTGAAACAGCCAGTAGAATAACACACTGCAATGCAGCACATGCCTTTCGAAAGGAATATACTCACTGTTTCTGCATCTACAAAAAGGGTGGGACATTCTGAACATGATGTTAACATCTGAGAAGACCTCACAAACTTGGAACCTATTCCTCGCAGGTTGTCTCCCAAATAACTAGCTGCATCGCAGGTTAGGAAGCAGAATCTTTTCTGAATATTCTGTAAAGCAAAATACAGTTTATCACTTTCTTTACTCAAGTACAAGCTTCATTCCTTTGTAAACAAATGGCATGCTTTTTCTTCTTCGCACGATAACGTGCAAAAGAGACCATCTCCCTGTGGAGAACTGAACGTCTGCTCAAGGATACCGAATGAGAGTTACTACGCTGGAGACAGTGTACAGCTGGGCAGCTGTGAAACGAATTACAGAATTCATAATAATCTACTACTGAAATACATTCTTTCTTGTAAAGATGATTCAATTGTTATAAAGCCTTTTACTCACAAGCAGCTTTTTTTTCTTGGCTGTAGAGAGTTAACAGGGTTGATCAGCACATTACTTTTTCTGCTCATTCCGGGTATTGTTCTGTTAGTATTCCATGTCAAGTAGCTAATCAGATAATATAATGGACACTCTAATGCCAAACAGCAGCATGGAAAAATCAGAAAAAAACTTTTGTTTTCCTATGTGGGAAAAACCTTCTTACTAAAACTTTCCTGCTGCTTGGGAGTACTCCAGAAATACTGCATTGCATCTGGGAATTATTGTCCTCAGAAGATTTTTTTGGTGTTTTGAGTCCTAAACCAGTGTAGTCTTCCAGAAACATTCTAGTGCTGGTTCTTTCTTTTCAGTGACTAACATATAGAGCAAATAATAAATAAAAACAATATTTTAGTCTTGCAGGAACTGAAATAGTGATATTGATAAATACACAGCAGGTTTCACTGCCAAAATATATCTCACTACAGCCAACTGCTCAACAGGTCAGAGTAACATGAAAATATTTTTAAAAGTAAAAGTATGCAGCACGTTAATATGATTCATTCCACATTTCCATAGGCATTTCTCTGAGGAAGGTAGGTTAGGATCTGTATTACTGTAAGCATGCCTCACTGGAGAGAAGTGCTTCCCAAATACCTATCTGCATGACAGACATGTAAATAGCCTGTTATTGCTCCCACACTGGAGCACTGAAGTTAAATTAGGTGAGGTGAATTCAGACTATTGATGATGGAAGCTGTGGGATTGAATGATTTTTTGAAAAAAGCTATATAAGCTCTCATTTTAGGTAAGTATATATCAATAATTTATAAAATGGTTAAGAGAAACTTCCTCTACAGACCAATTTCATAACTGCTTATTGGTGAATCTCTCTCCAAAGCATCTGAACTGGCCATGTGAACACAGTTAAGTTTGGATAGGCTGATACTTGTCTTACTATATGTTTCTACCACTTTACTTCAACACAGAAACAAAGTGCCATACACGTCACTCAGGACATCGTTCAGATTCTCTGCTGTACTGAGTCTGTAGTAGAGGCAAGGGGCTCTTACGAGTTACCACAAACCAGGTAAATGATTATTTTTATGAGCGACTAGCAGAATCACTTGAACCATAGGGCTTAGTGACAGTTGGAGATTTACTACTATGATGTCTTCTGAAAAGAAAGATCCAGTCCAAGTCTTAGTGAAACTGCTCCTGATGACTCTTCTGGCAAAGGAAAGAGATTTAGATTTGATCTTAACCAACAGAGAAGAGCTAGCTGAGAATGTAAAAGTGGAAGGAAATTTAGAAAGACAGATTAAGGAAGAGAGTCCAAAAGATGTTGGTTGACAGACACCTCTGGAGAACATGTGATCCAACCTTCAACTCAAAGCGGGACTATTGCCAATACTAGATCAGGTCAGCCAAGGTTTTGTCTAGCTGAGTATTGAAAGCTCCAAGGCAGGGCTCCCTCAGGCCCTTTGGGTAACCTGTTTAGGTGCTGCGATGCTCTCCTGAGGAAGAGAATAATTCAGTTTATGAATCTAAGGCAGTGAAGGAGACATTACAGAAATAATTCAATCAATTTTGATGCACTCAGAATTTGCAGGAAGGAGCCCATTAGAAACAACTTCATGGGGAAAGGAGATAATGAGAGGTAGTAATTTCTTCTGGAAAAAAAAGAGGGCAGATGCACATTCTATATACCACTGAAAGAAAGCATATTAAGACATACATCTGACTAAATTACAAATACTTCACTCAGGCAAATACTCATGCAAAAAAGAAGAACAGAAAGTGAAACTGTGTCGAATTACTAACTTGGATAGCAAACATAGCACGGCAATGCAGGCACAATAATCAGAGAGGGAGATGCCAAATAAACCAGTAAGAGAAGGAAAGAATGTCAAGAAGTAAACTAGAAATAACTAAGAGGAAGGCCAAGGAATCACAATGGAGAGAAATAGCTAATAGATGCTGCTGAAAAGACTGATGTGTTTAACACCTTTCTTTTGCCTTATGGCTCCCAGAAAGGGCATCTGTGCAAAAGTAACAATGAGACATCTATGAAAACTCAGGTGAGAACAGATCTTGCTAGTAAGTGCTTGGATATGTTTACAGCTTTTCAGATTAGGGAAATTCATGCTACGACAGTTATAATACTGGCTAAAGAGGTCTAGGAGCCATAACAAATATCTTGGGAGAGCTCATAGAACACAGGGTGTTGTAAAAAACTTGAGGAAAGTGCTTATCTCAAAAAAAAACCCAAGAGCAAAAGAATTAAACACGAAGTTCGAGAAACAGAGGAACACATAAGAGATAATTAATAGGCAGTATAGATTTGGTCAGAACAAATAATATAAAACTATTTAATTTTCATGAAAGGCTACAATTTTCTATTAGGAAGAGAAGAGATTAATATGTTATATATTAATTCAATTACTATCTTAGAAGTAAGGCAGCAAAACCCAATATAGAGGTAACTAGGTGTGCAAAACCATATTCAGAAGTTAATTATCAGCAGCTCATTGTCCAACTGGAAAGATAAATTGAGTAAGATTCCACTGGGGACTGTCTCGGGCACTAACAAAGTCATTAATGAAAATACTGAATAATGCAATAGGCAACCTGCTTATTAAATGAATGGATGATTGAGCTGCAAGGGCTGTAAGCTCACTGGAAGCCAGGATTAGACTTCAGACTGATCTCAATAAATGGGAGAAGCGGCACAGGGAAAAGAAAGGACAAGATTGTACACCTAGGATGAATCTAGATGAATCTACAGAGCACATTCAAGATGGAGAATAACCTTCCATCATATTTCAGAAGTCATGGCAATCTGGTGAAGTTCCCAATGATTGGAAAAAGGGAAACATAACCCCCATCTTTAAAAAGGGGAAAAAAGAAGACCCAGGGAACTACAGGCCAGTCAGTCCCACCTCTGTGCCTGGCAAGATCATGGAGCAGATCCTCCTGGCCACTATGCTAAGGCACATAGAAAACAAGGAGGTGATTGGTGACAGCCAACATGGCTTCACTAAGGGCAAATCCTGCCTGACTAATTTGGTGGCCTTCTATGATGAGGTTACGGCATTGATGGATAGGGGAAGAGCAACTGACATTGTCTACCTGGACTTATCCGAGGTATTTGATACTGTCCCACACGACATCCTTATCTCTAAACTGGATAGATGTGGTTTTGATGGATGGACCACTCGGTGGATAAGGAATTGGCTGGATGGTCGCACGCAAAGAGTTGTGGTCAACGGTTCAATGTCCACGTGGAGGCCAGTGATGAGTGGCGTTCCTCAGGGGTCGGTACTGGGACCAGTGCTATTTAACATCTTTGTTGGAGACATGGACAGTGGGATCGAGTGCACCCTCAGCAAGTTTGCAGATGACACCAAGTTGTGTGGTGTTGTGGACACGCTGGAGGGAAGGGATGCCATCCAGAGGGACCTTGACAGGCTGGAGAGATGGGCCTGTGAGAACTTCATGAAGTTCAACAAGGCCAAGTGCAAGGTCCTGCACGTGGGTCAGGGCAATCCCAAGCACAAGGCTGGGCAGAGAATGGATCGAGAGCAGCCTTGAGGAAAAGGACTTGGGGGTGTTGGTGGATGAGAAGCTCAACATGAGCCGGCAATGTGCACTGGCAGCCCAGAAAGCCAACCGTATCCTGGGCTGTATCAAAAGAAGTGTGGCCAGCAGGTCGAGGGAGGTGATTCTGCCCGTCTACTCTGCCCTCGTGAGACCCCACCTGGAATACTGCGTTCAGCTCTGGAGTACCCAGCACAAGAAGGACATGGAGCTACTGGAACGAGTCCAGAGGCGGGCCACGAAGATGATCAGAGGGCTGGAGCACCTCTGCTATGAAGACAGGCTGAGAGAGTTGGGGCTGTTCAGCCTGGAGGAGAGAAGGCTCTGGGGTGATCTTATAGCAGCTTTCCAGTACCTAAAGGGGGCCTACAGAAAAGCTGGAGAGGGACTTTTTACAAGGGCATGTAGTGATAGGACAAGGGGCAATGGATTTAAACTGAAAGAGGGGAGATTTAGGTTAGATATAAGAAAGAAATTTTTCACTCTGAGGGTGGTGAGGCAGTGGAACAGGTTGCCCAGAGAAGTTGTGGCTGCCCCATCCCTGGCAGTGTTCAAGGCCAGGTTGGATGAGGCTTTGGGCAACCTCGTATAGTGGAGGGTTTCCCTGCCCATGGCAGGGGGTTGGAACTAGATGATCTTTGAGGTCCCTTCCAACCCTAACCATTCTATGATTCTATGATTCTATAACCAGGAACGCAAAATTTTGTAGAACAAGATCTGCACACGAGATTGGGTTACAAGTGGAAAATAATTAACTGTATCCTACTGTACAGTAGTTAGCAGAGAGAAATTTTTAAACAGGAATATCTTCTATAAAACAAGTAAATCTCTTCTAGTCAGTGCTGGTAAGAACTTCAGTGGAAGTACAGAACCTGTTCTTGCTTTACAAGTAATACACAGACTAACTGAAAGAGCCCATAGCAACACTGAGAAGTTTAGAAAATGTGACTTAAGGGGGAAGGTTGAAAGAATTGAGGTTAAATAAGAGAAGTTTGGGGTAGGTGAAGTCATGGCAATGGTCTTCAAATATAAGGAGCAACTGCAAAGAAGAGAAGAGTACCACTGTGTATAGAGCAAGAAGCCATGAGTATAAAACACAAAGTTTTCAGGTAATAAGGAGAGTTAAGCATTGGACTACATTGCCTAGGAATGTTGTGAAGTTCCACCTTAGCCTAAAGGTTAAGAGCAGTCTACAGAAAAAAGTGAAAAAAACATTTGACTGGAATGAAAGTTATAGTTGATCCTGTACTGGGCAAGGTAAGGAACATGAACTCTTCAGGTCCCTTCCAGAACACATCTACTCGTGCATTTTAACAGTTTCTAGTTTATTTTAGGAAAATAACTTCCTCAAAGCATTTCAGTCACGGCTTCATCAAAGGCTGACCAGTCTAGTAAAGATTCAAGGAAACATAGTCTTCTTTTACTGCTTTCCTTTTCAGATATTTATAAAAGCAACAATCTACAGCTAAGAAGATAACAGTCTTGAACAGTGTTTTAAAGTATTAAAATGTGAAACAGTGAGAGATTGTACTTTGGTATCTCTGTATAGTACTTCACTGAATATATTTATTTTACATTACATGGAATATGAGTTCTATAATAAGTTATCATCTCAGCTATGTCTTTCTGGGTGGAGATTACAGTGGCTGAAATCTTTCAAGCAAGGTCTGAATGCAGTATATGTTTTGTGAAATGGGACTACTGTGAATAATAATGCCAACTGCCAGCATACTATGAATAGGTATATGCCTCCATATAGTCACTGTGCTTTGTGTCAATATAAATAATAAAATATTCTCAGAATGCTTTCTTCTTAACTTCAGGTTTCCTCTTCTGGGAAGAGGACTTTCTGTAACAAAAGGGCTTGATTGTGGAAACTACTTGCTAGCTCTCAAATCTGCTTGCCTTGGAACTGGCTGGTCTGCTGGAAGATATTTGACTTGCTGGAACACAAAGAGGCAGCCGTAAAGATAATCCAGAGATCTCTGAGCTATGACTCGTTTACAGGAAAAGTACTTCAATAATTTCAGGAATTTTAGACAAGTTTAGCGTGTTACGGGCAAACATCCAAGACACCATTAACTTGATGCACACTGAAATGTAGGTGCCCTGAAAAATGCACTTCTTTCACTTCACCAAGTATTTAGTTGACAGGCTCCTCCAAACAAGGATTTTGTTTCACAGTTAAATATTTTGGCAGTACTTTGTGTTGCAAGCCTAGCTCATACTGGGCTTGTTTCCAAAACTTCCTGTTGGTGAGGGTCAAAAGTTTTTTAAGTTAGCGGATGAGTAGCAAAGTTTGATGGTGTATTGGGTTTGTGTGGCAAGGTTTTGGCTGTGGGGGGCTACAGAGGTGGCTTCAGTGTGAAGACACTAGAAGCTTCCCCTATATCCAACAGAGTTAATGCCAGCCAGCTCCAAGATGTGCCCCTTGCTGGTCAAGGCTGAGCCAATCAGAGATGGTGGCAACATATTCAAGAAGGGGGAAAAAAACAACCTGTGCAAGCCAGAGAGAGGAGTGAGAATATGTGAGAGAAACAATTCTGCAGACACCAAGGTCAGTGAAGAAGGAGGGGAGGAGGTGCTCCAGGTGCTGGAGCAGAGATTCCTCTGCAGTCTGTGGAGGTTAATGGTGTAGCAGATATCCACCTGCAGCCTGTGGAAGACCCCACGCTGGAACAGGGAGATGCCCAAAGGAGGCTGTGACCCTGTGGGAAGCCAGCACTGGAGCAGGCTCCTGGCAGGACCTGTGGAGACAGAGGGACCCACGGTGGAGCGGGTTTGCTGGCAGGACTTGTGACCCTGCAGGAGACCCACGCTGGAGCAGTCTGTCCCTGAAGGACTGCACCCTGTGGTAGGGGCCCATGCTGGAGCAGTTTGTGAAGAACTGTCTCCTGTGGGAAGAATTTGTGTTGGAGAAGTTGATGGAGAACTGTCTCCCGTGGGAGAGATCCCACTCTAGAGCAGGGGAAGAGTGTGAGGAGTCCTCCCCCTGAGGAAGAAGGAGCAGCAGAGACAACGTGGGATCAACTGACCGCAACCCCATTCCCTGTCCCGCTATGCTGCTGGAGGGGGAGGAGGTAGAGAAATCAGGAGCAAGTTAAGCCTGGGAAGAAGAGAAGGGTAGGGGCAAGGTGTTTTTAAGATTTAGTTTTATTTCTCATTATCCTACTGAAGTAAATTAGTTTTCCCCAAGTTGGGTCTGTTTTGCCAATGACAGTAAGTGGTGAATAATCTCTCCTTGTCCTTACCTTGACCCACGAGCCGTTTGTTGTATTTTCTCTCCCCTGTCCAACTAAGGAGGGGGAGTGATAGAGCAGCTTGGTGGGCACCTGGCATCCAGCCAAGGTCAACCCACCACAGATGGCACAAACACAACACAATTCCAGACAAGCTGGGATCTTATGAAAAGAATCTGGGAAAATAATACTCCTATGTTTCAACCCTGAAGAGGAGAACAAAGCAATTTTTTAAACGAAAAATATGGCTATGTCTCCAGCTAGAAAATTCTGGTTTGTTGATATTATTAACACCGTTTTGTGTCGTGTTTTTTTTTTTTTTTTTATTACTGTTATTCAGGTTTTGTTGTTATGGAAAATTTTTGGAAAGCAGTATTATATCTTTCTTCTTGGTATCAGCTGAAGAAAATGAGTAGGCTATCTTTTGAATATAGGGCAAGCACAACAGCAAATATAATGTGTGCGTGCCAGGATTTGGAGTTGGAGAGGCAATTTACAGGTAATGTTCAGGTCTTGCATTACACAGTATTATTTATTTAGTTTTCAGAAGTGTGACACCAGTTCCTTTTTACCTCTTCAAAGAGAACAAAAAGGACAAGTAACTTTCAGAACACTTAAATAGGGCTATTCACCTCTGGGACTCCCGTAATGGCAGAAAATCTGAAATACACATCATGAAGAAACACAGGACTAATTTTCAAAGTTGAACTGTCATGAACTCAAGTCAACAGTTTTTTTGCCTTCCAAATGGTTATTTATCACTGTTTAACAGAATGCCTATAAGGCACCCATATTTACAGTTGTGTAATGCTTAAAGGAGAACACAGCGTGCAGCTAGAGAAGACATGCAATTTATTCTGCTAGACCACAGAGGAAACAGGATGGAGAAGAGATTCTTATTGTATGATGCTTCTTTCTTATAAGGATAGTCTTAAAGATACAGAAAGATCTTGAGATTGTATATTTATTAGCAGGATACCCACTCCTAATAAAAAATTCTATACTCTGAGATCATGGGTACTTAAACTCAGCATGAAGTTACCTGGCTGCTGTGTACACTGCTGCAGCATGCTAAACTTCCTGCAACTGCCTCATATAAAGCAGGAGAAACCATTTTAAAAGGGTTTAAAACTAATTACAGGTAAAAACAGACAGTCATTCCTTAGAACTGCTTGTACACTTGACTTAATCTTTGAGAAGTCGTGGAAATTGGGGGACGTCCCAGAAGACTAGAAGGCGGCTAATGTCACCCTTGTCTACAAGAATGGGTAAAATCCAGGATCTAGGAAATTATAGACCTATCAGTCTTACATCTGGGAAAGTTATGGAAAGAATCGTCCTGGGGGCTATTGCAAGTCAAATGAAGCATGTGATTGGGAAAAGACAGCACAGATTCACCACGGGCAAATTGTGCTTGACAAACCTGATCACCTTCTATCACAAAGTAACTTGCTCAGCTGGTGTGGCGCGAACGGTGGACATTGGCTACCTGGATTTCTCCAAGGTTTTTGATACAGTTTCCCACAGCCTCCTCCTAGAGAAACTGACGTGTCGTGGTCTAGACAATTGGTCCGTGCGGTGGGTGGGGAACTGGCTGACAGGCTGCACCCAGCGGGTGGTGGTAAATAGCTCCTTTTCAAGCAGGCAACCTGTCACAAGTGGGGTCCCCCAGGGATCAATATTGGCCCAACGCTGTTTAATATCTTCATAAGTGATCTGGATGATGGGAACAAGTGCACCCTGATGAAGTTTGCTGATGATACCAAACGGAGCAGGGAAACAGACACTTTGGAAGGGAGAGCCACCCTGCAGGAAGACCTGGATAGGCTGGAAGAGTGGGCTAACAAGAACCTTATGAAGTTCAACAAGGACAAGTGTAAGGTCTTGCACCTGGCAAAACATAATCCAGGAGTGCAGCACAGGCTCAGATCTACCCGGCTGGGAAGCACCTCTGTGTAAAGGGACCTGGGGTTCCTGGTGGACAACAAGCTCAATATGAAGAACAGTGTGCTGCTGCGGCAAAGAAAACCAACAGGATGCTGAGTTGCATCAAGAAGGGCATCCAGCAAAGACAAAGAAGTCATTATCCCACTGTACTCAGCACTTGTCAGGCCATACCTGGATTACTGTGTTCAGTTTTGGTCCTTGTTATACAAAAAAGATGTGGACAGGCTGGAGAGGGTCCAGAGAAGGGCCACAAAGATGACCAAAGGACTGGGAAGCCTGACATATGAGGAAAGGCTGAGAGAACAGGGTTTGTTCAGCCTTGAGAAAAGAAGGCTTAGGGGAGACCTTATTACCATGTTCCAGTATTTAAAGGGTGGCTACAAAGAAGATGGAGACTCCCTTTTTACAAGGAGTCACATGGAAAAGATGAAGCATAATGCGTACAAATCACTCCTGGGGATATTCCAACTGGACGCGCGAGGAAAAATTTTCACAATGAGAACAATCAGCCATTGGAATAATGTCCCCAGGGAAGTGGTGGATTCCCCAACATTGGACACTTTTAAGATTTGTCTGGACAGGGTGCTGGGCCATCTTGTCTAGACCATGCTTTTGCCAAGAAAGGTTGGACCAGATGATCCTTGAGGTCCCTTCCAACCTGGTATTCTATGATTCTTTTTTTTTTTCCTTATCTTTTTGCAAGATTCTTATCTTGGCAAGCATACAGTTTTAGAAAGGAGAAATGTATTTCTAGTCTTCAGACTCAAGTCTCTGCAATTTATGTTACATGATGGCAGCTGGATATTTCTATTCAGATTATTAGGTACAGAATATTTAATAATGTTGACATTTACATGGGCATGGTCGGATTTCAACAGTTTGACATGAAAGAACAAATTAACAATAGTTTGAGATGAAAAGGCTATTTCCGCTCTCTTGCAGTTATTGTTTCAGGCTGTTTGTAAAGTACTGAAGAAAACACTCTTTAAAGTGGATTCACATTTTATAATGTTACCTCCAAACCTGCAAGAATGAGATACGTATTATTTTTATGACAAAACTGGTCCTAGAACACAGTTCTGCATTAAAATCTGGTATGGCAATTCTGCAGCATGCAAAATTACAAGGGTCACACACACCTAGTAGTTCATTACTGGTACTGATCAAGAAGCATCCTAGTAGCCATACACAATCTAAACATTTTGATTTTGTATCTTAAACATATTTTCTCACCTTAAACAGGGAAGAGAACACATGAAATGTATAAACTGCACAAGAACCATCAGAGTCGCACATGAGCTGGTTGATATGACTACGCCAGGCTTCTTCTGCATCATCACATGCTGCTGGCTGAAATGCAGCAAGGATGGCCGAAAAAAATGGTGAGGGAGGAGGGGAGGCACTGCGATCAACATCTCCAAAACTGAAAGGGGAAAAAAAAAAAGCATGATGAGAATACCAAAAAGGAGGCAGATAAAACACACTATAATAGAGAGATATAATCACAGGACCAATTACAGCACCTGTCTAAAAATATTGATGAACTTTCAAATTACTTTTGAAGGTTGGCAAGGTGTTGGCTACAATGAGAAAAACCTCAAAATCAGAATCCCTGTCTTCAGGCCATTATCATCTATCTTCCTCCATCCCAGAATACTTGAATTGTTTTATCGTACCATTATTTGGAAGAAGAAGGCTGAAACTTCTCAAAAAGGTAGAGCCCATGAAGAAAAACTTCATTTCTAGGAATACTTGTTTATAACAATGTATAGCAAAAATACAGAAAAGAATCTCAGCATGTACAAACATTATGTACACTGACCTGTTTGGTCTCCCCCCAGTGTAATGGATTGCAGAAGATCCATCCTTTCTCCCCACTGCTCTCAGGACAGAGCATTATTTTGGTACTCCATGGTCAGTGAAACAGGCTGACTACCATTTTTAAATGGTACTAAGCTACTTGATCTTGTGTATTATCCTTTGGGATGGAGAAATACTACCTATGGCTCCCAAGAACAGGAGCTGCGATTTTGAAATGTGGCACACAGAAAGAGAGTGAGCTTCTTTATATATCCTCATTCCTTTCTTTTCCATAAATATAAGCTAATTGCAGTTTAACTCAGCATCCAAGATCTGAAAGAGCTCTGTAAGGCATGGAAAAATCTTGATGCCTTATTGCCACACGCACTGGGATCCAGCCACGCTCACCAGCAGCCTCAAGAATATGCAGATGGGATTTTTGATAATATTGTGACTTCCTTATGACCCAGAAGAAATCAGAGGGATGAATACATGGTTCATCTATAAAACAGCTAACTAAGCAGTATTTCCATTACTGCAAATCTTTAAAAATCCTTTTTTCTTATCTTTTAATTAAATATATTACATATATAATGACTAACTACATGGATGTACATACAAATCATATCTTGTTTTTTCCTAGAAGGAAAATCTTAGGAGTTTTTTGAGTTGTGTGATAATTATGCAGCTAATGAGGGCATTGTCTTCTCACTGCTCTAAACTCATGAGAATTTTATAACTCCTGTGACCAAAACAGCCATTCCATTAACTAATACCGTTGTTATCACTTTGTTGTACAGTGTAAGAGAACTTCTACGAATAATACACAGGTACCTAGCAAGAGCGAAGTGTTCCAGCCTGTCAGCTTTCTCTTCCGTTTCTGTCATATCCAGGCTAAGGCTATCACTGCATTCAAAGGCTCCAGGGAGTTCATTTGTAGACCCTGAAAGGTCATCCTCATGGACTGCTGTATCTTGTTCTTCATGTACAGCTTCAACCTAGGGGAGTGAATGATGATGTCTTAGAAAACAGCAAATTAGTAAGTTAATTCCACTAATGAATAGAAAGCGTTTAATGAAAAAAAACACCTGATAACATGTTAAATTTTTGATCTACATATAAGATCAGATATAAAGCCACAGATTATAAATGACATGAATCAAGCTACACTTCTTCAAAAATAGTGTATTTGCTTAACTTGCTGTCTTGGATCAGTATAATTTTTAAGGCATTTCTTCAACTCAATTTGTCTAGCAAAGAATTTCAGATTTCAATGCATTTGGCAACATAGCAGGGAAGGAAGTATTGTTTCAGGAAAAGCAATAGGTTCTTATTACTGTCAGGCTGTCCTTGTCACTTACCACTTTATAGTGTTCAAGAGTGTGTTAAAGCCTCTCAAAATATACTGAAAACAATCACTGTCTGGAAAACTATATGCATGTTTAGAATTGAGAATTATATTTAGCACGTAATTTACATTAATAACTTCCATTCCAGAGGAATCCAAAGCATCCTACAGGCCATTAAAAGGACTCTCCTTCTATCATTTCCTTCCTTTTTCATCCATTAGCACCTAAGCTCTTGATTTCTTTTTAAACTTTCCAATTTCTCTTGCGTTTGTAGTCTGAACAAATTTTGTTTCAATTTTAATCTTTTGCCTTTTGTCTGCATCATCCATAGCATCTCTGCAAAGCAGTTCCTGTAGGGATGACTGCAGCATGTTGCTCAAACTCTTTATCTTATCTCTTTATCTTATAAGGTGTGTATGCATATGTGCAGTACATACATGTGTTGGGAGCTGGTAGGGAGGAAAATCTGTGGCAAGTGGAATTAAAAGAGAAAAGTGGCCTTCTGCAGGTTACCAGACTTGCTCGGATCCTACAAATAAATTCTGAGGTTTTGCATTTCTAAAAATCAAATAAGACTTGTATCAGAAAATACAGGGTCAGAAATTAAGTAGCAGAAAGTATTTTTGGTTTGTTTTGTTTTCTAAGTGAAAGGCATGGGAACATTCCTGAGTCCCGGGTGGATGAAACGTATCACAAATCATCTTGAAAAGAGAAATGGAAGCTATACAGCTGAATTATCAGAAGAGAAGTCAGAGCGGTTGGCAAGAAGTATAAATGTTTCATACTTCTTCAAGAAGTAGTTAGTATTAACTGCTTTCAAATATGAAATACTAGCTTGGAAGAACCATTGGTTTGTTCACTGCAATGACGGTGTTCGTGTGAGGAAAACACATTTTGATGGGATAGGGTAAGGGAAGAAGAGAGAGGAAGCAAGCATCTCCCAGCCACTGGAGTCCAATATGATCCCTCATATCATTATCCATCACTGCCTTCTAATTCCTTATAAATACCATCTTAATTACTGTGATCATTATCTTTAATAGAAAATACGTTTAACTAATTTCGTGCCATTAACAATAATACTTGGATTTTGGCACTGAAACATTTGAGAAGCCTACGTAATCAGTCTGTTGTTCTGATCACCGCATCTATTTAAAAGTTGAGGTGATATTTTTGCTTTTGCTTATGATGCAACAACTAAACATTTTTGTATGGCACTGAAGAAGTAACAAAATTTTTCCTCTACATTGCTGACATACCATTAGCTCTCTGAAAATAAGAACTCAGAGGAAAAGAGAAACAGGAAAGAGCTCAGATTTTGTGTTAGCAAATTAAGTAAAAATTATTTAGGTGCAAGTTCAAGTTTTCTGATGAAAAATTGGACGACTTGGTCCTTAAAATAAATATAAAGCCAGGCATTTTATCTTTGTTTATACTGACTCCAATTTGTTTTGAGTAAAAATACAGAAGTATACATACTAGAAGAAAAGATCTTTGAGGCAAAAAACCAGTAAGAAGTCAGTATGTGTAAAGTTTATAAATTCAAACATCTATGTAGCTCTATCAAATTCCTGTCAGCTTGGGTTATGTATTTCACCAATATCAAATCTGTCTCAAGACTAGCTGAATTTGCCTGTTAATCCCACAAGAAACTGCTGTGATTTTACATTCTTATTTACTTTTTCCAAAGTTTTTCACTTTTTGATGAACACTGGTGCATGGGTATTGGGACATTAAAGAAATTTTTACAGTAAAGATTCTAAAACCCCAGGCATACATGAAACTCATGAACTGTGACTTGCAGTTCTTAATGTACATACCAATAGCTACAGCAGCTGGATGCATGAGATTAGCCACAGTCACCACCTGCAAACATGTCTGTTCTAACTGCAGCTTCCTGAACTGAAATTCTGCCAACTTCTGCTGCTAATGGTCATTATGTGGTAACTTGTCTACCACCAGTTGTTTCGACAAATGATGAGTTTACCTTTCCCACAACCATTATTCCGAGAGGTTCCCCTCCTTCCCTATCCTTAGCCACATTTCCCTCCTCCTGTCCTTTCTTCCTCCTGGAGAGGTTTCTGACACAAACGATTTGTTCAATATTAAGCACAATTCCAATTTTCTTTTCTATGATCTCTTAACCAGAAGTTTCCATTACTTCTGTTATATGCGGTGCCAGCAGTACCGTATCATTTTGTGCGGCTGCATTTAGAGGGGACCAAGGGCAAGAACTGGAATGAAAGCCGATCATTACCCAAGGCATATTCTTCCCCTGCCCTGTTCTCTTACACCGCTCTTTCTCCAGAAGCCATCCGATTTAGACGTGACACAGAAAGCATTACTAGTAAGGCAACAGTGTCATAAAGCCACTATCCTACACACACCCCCTGGCCTAGATTATATTTCTGGAGAGACATTGAGAGGAGCAGGTTCACTTGATCTCCCACGAACAAGTATTATCCAACGGAAAATACAAGAAATCATCTCCACACTGATAATAATTTACCAACCTTACTCTATGTTCATCTTCTGATACAATTGTCTGAAATAAACTGTGCTGAACATGGTTGTCGTATCCTTGTAAATCCTGCCTCCCCACGCCCCCAAGATGGCTTAATATCGCAGTCATGAATTTAAAATTTCTGAGTGTCTGCCAAAAGGCAAAAACTGAGTCCAGTGAACACAACTGTACAATAGGTTCCCACATACAAAAAAATCTCAGAGAATACACGCATACACCCACCACATGGGTTGGCATATCGTTCTTTTAAATCAGCATGAAGAACAAAAGAATACTCCCTTGTTCATGAGCCAGTTAATGAGTTTGTCTTCCAATGAGCTTGTAGTATCTTGGTGCATATGTAGGGTAATATACTTGAGAAACAATAAATAAAATCTTTTTATGAAGCAAATGTAACTAGAAAGGAAAGAGAATGAATGTGCAGGAGAATACAAACGTACTTCGCAATTACATACAGGAAGTCAGAATGTACTTGCTTTCACAGATCAAACCCTTCATGAAAGTGTAAGCAAAATAAACTTGTAACAGCGTAATGTAAAATACAATCCAGTTGAAAAGAAAGTAAAAATGTATCCACCTTGGATCCTTCAGACACTTGGAGATTATTCATATCAGGCAAAGACACATCAAAGCTGGACGTTCCTATGTTAAAATGATGAGGGTCTGCTGAGGTTGTGCCACATGATGTAGAAAGTGAGTCAATGTGATTTGTATCCTCAGATGGGGAAAGAGTTATAATCTGTTTAAAAGACAACAAAAGCACCGAAGAACTGAGTATACAGCTACCCTGTCACACACTGCTTTTATGAACATGCAAAGCAGACATCTTAACAGGCAGTGATGTTGGCTCCCTTAGTTTGTATAGGCAGACAAATTATAACACTTTCAATGTTTCTATCATAAAAATCACTTATGCAAACACCTCAGAAGTGAACAATAAAAACCTGACATTGTTTACCAAACTGGAGTCTTGTCCTATTTAAGTATCACATACATCAGAAAGATTTACTACTAGCCATTTGTGCAAAATTGTCACACAGTAATTTGTGGAAAAAAGGCATAATAATCACATCAGATGCTTCCTGTGTTTCAAACTTTGCAATAAAATTCCTGTTTATGTTTCCAAACAAGGGAAAATCAAGCAGTGACAAAACATGACTTCGAGTGCCACCCCCCAATTTCAGCTGATTAGATTGCACCTGGCGAGAGGAAACTAAAAGTCCAGCTCATTTAAAACCGCAACCGTATCTATTCTTAAATTGCAAGTTTGCAACTTACTAGGTCTGAGTTCTCCAAGATTTGGCTGGTGGTCAGGTCCTCCTCCTCCGATGACTCATCGGAGTCCTCATGGTTCATTTTGTTCAGGCTGGGCGTGCTTCCTGAGAGCTGGCTCTCTTCCAGCAGCTGCATGTCACACTTGTCCAGGCTATCCAGGGACCGTCTGCGTACTCCCCAGTTGAAGTTGTCCATGCTCTCACCCTGAAATCAGACACAGGGTGAGCTTCCTTGATTTGAAACTCATCATATAAAAACCACTAATCATTAGTGGTTTAAAGCTAATCATTAAAGTTAGCTCAAGAAATGTTTTTATGTAAAAATATAATACAAACTTGATATAAACATTATTTTGTTAAGCAATAATGTAAAAGGAGCATTTAAAATTTTCCAGTATTTCACCTGCAGATAAGAGCAGAAGCATGGAAATGACAGTTAAATGAAGATTCATTCTTTTCAGTATTAGATGTTTTTCATGCACTTGCTGGTTCAAGAATTCGTTTTCATAAGTCAACATACACACACCTCAACACCAGTAGAGCAGTGACAGGCAAAAGAAAAGTTCAGAAGCAATTTTGAAGGATTTTTCTATGATGTTTAAAAATATTAGAAGCACAGTTCATAGCAATGGTTCAATTGTGAAACATATGTTAAAGATTTTAGACTCTTTTCATTATATATGTAACCATAATGATGAGTTAAGGCAGATTTGAATGAATCCTTCATTTAGCACGCAAAATGTAACAGCTAAAGCAGCTCACCTTTTAAAACTTTTATTCTAGGCCCATGTAGCTTATTTTTGTAACTTCAATTTATTTTAATTATTTGAAACTATACTCTGTGAATAACCTGATCAGCACTGACTGAGATTCCACTTTTTAAACAGGACACAGTCAAATGGACTAAACATTTTATATTCAGTTCCAATCCCACATGCAGTTACATAAAACCAAGTGCATTAAACAGATTCCATAACTATTTGTTAGGATGGTGAACTGAACCAAAGATCACCTGGTTTCTTTCATGTATAAAAATGATAATTAGTTTCCCACCATTTTTCCATTTGTTTACTTTATGTATTTTCCAGTGGAAGGTATCCTGTTTCCCTAATTGTGCTAATTCTCTTGCTCCCTTCTTCAAGTCTAGCCAGGTTCCTCTTCAGCCAATGCAGGAGCGTGTCCACAACTATTCCCATCATGGACCTGCAGAGCCCAAAGGGCCCTTACACAGCATGAAGGGTCTAACCAGAAGTACACAGTTGTGGTTTTGGATACTTTATCTAGGTGAAAGCCCTCAACCTTACATCAACACAGAAAGGAGATTTACAGAGAAAAATGTTTCTTTTTAAAGATTCAGGGCTGACCGTTTAAAACAAGACCCTGTAAGATGCAACACTCCTAAACAAGCAAACCAGCTGCTGAAAATTCAAGTTGACAGTGATCTTTTAAATATGAATTTGACAAAAATATAGTTCTGCCTAAAAAAAATCATAAATATTATTATCAAATCACTGGTTATGGAAGGAGTATATCCTAGGCTCATGCAGATTAAAATTATATGCAATCATAGAGAAAGAGGTTTCAGTTCAGTAGGTACTTAAGTAGATTTTAATTTTATACGCTTGAGCAATCCCCATTCAAGACTACTCAGACATTTACTGAATGAGGACTAAAATGCATAAAGTGCAATTAATTCAATTGCAATCTTACCTCCTTAACAATCAACAAACTTGCAGAAATAGATCTGATTTTGTATCATTGCCCTTTAATGCAATGGACTTTGGAATATGATTAGAAAGAGGGAAAGTTCCATTTCATGACACTAAGCTCACTGTTCATGAACAAACAGGAGAAAAAAATATTCTTTAGGAAAAAGATAATCCAGAAATGCAAGGACTGTAATTCATAAGAATATTTAGAACTGAGGAATGCACCATATTCAAGAGCAAATGAACACGAAATTGTTACGAAGACCAACACATTATTGGAAGAACCCTGTGTTTACATCCTGGGACTGGGATCATATGGTAGCTTTGTGAGGGAAGAGAACAGAACACATCTAAGATTTAAGAAATTAGGTCTCTTTAAATCCTAAAAGTGACTGTTCAGTTCCCAGCTATTTATCTTAACAAATTCTTCAGCTGTCCATCCTCCCCCACAAAGGCTGTAGGACGCATGCAGCAATGAGACATCCTCCACAAAGACATCAGTTACTGAACTAACAAATTACAAAATGACATAAATAAGCAAGCAAGCAAAGATGACCGTCATCACACCCTGATCCTCATGTTGCCTAGTACAGCTACCAGTAAACGATGCAGCCCTTGTCTATGGGAATATTTCTTGTTGCAGTTTTATTCTGCAATGTCTTAAAGAAGGAAGCCAGCAAAAAGAAGAAAAATGAAAAGGTACACTTGTAGGGCATGCAATTAGAAAGGGGAGTGAATTAAAAGTGAGGAAAAAGGGTTAGAGAGATGAAACACAGTATAACCCAAATACCCATAGTAGTTGGGTTAGTGTAAGCTTGGTACAGGAGCACCCAGAATCATACTGAATTTAAGCAAGAGGTCAACACATGTCTACAAAGATGGAGTTGTTTTTGTAGTCTGTTAAGCAATCTTTTTTTCACAGTTAACAAGAAGGAGGGAAGATGTATTTGAAAGGCTGTTCATTTTTATCTACAGCTGGAGCAAAGGCATCTCCTATTTGAGAAGCCACCAGTAACAAACATCAATTCAAAATAAGAGAGTCACATATTATAAATGTGTGTGGCCAGCAGTGAGCAGGTACCACACAGGACTTCCCACAATCACCACGCTCTCGTAAAGGAGCGGATGTGCCCTTGCAGGCACTCTACCACAACCCAGGGGGAAGGAGAGACACGGAAAGGGCAGTAAAAAGGTAAGTAACCCTATGTGGGGGAGAGCAGTGTAGCTCCTCCATAAAGCGGGTAAGAATCATGCAAAACATCTTTCACACAAGCCTTTACCTTACTGTATTGACAGAGTGTGCAAAGCTAACGGAGTCACACAAATATTGTGGAACTGCATAGTAAGGCTCTGTTTCCACGGTTGTATCTTTTAGAGTGCAGGCGTTTTGAGACAAAGATTTTTTGGGGGTTGCGTTTGCATAATAACGGGTGTAAAAACTATCAGAAACAAACGTGCAAATTACTGCTGTTGCTGATTTTTGTGTCGTTCGTGCAACTCATGACAATTCTTTGTCATGTCAGTTCTCTCTGTACATTGATAAACTGCAAGTTTAGGTCCCAAACTCGCAACCACTGACACGCCTTTTCAGTTTTCTTCACAAGGTAAATGAGTCCAGCAAAATTGGTAGGAGTATATAGCTGAACTAAATTAAACTGTATGAATTAATTAATTTATTCTATTAAATTCAGGCTGGTAGGCAGTGATGTAGACTTTCTGAAGAGGTCTCAGGTATCAGGCTTACCAAGATGCTAACAGGAGCCAATATACCACAACTGAAATTATACATGATTTGCCCATGGAGACAAATGATCCAAACTTTACTATGTTATAAATAGTGAAGTTCTTATTTTGTTTCTACATATTATTTATGCACAAAGATACTAAAAGGAGAAATGGCTCAATTTGAAAAATGTTGATACTAGAATTAAGTATTTTAAAATTTGTGAAGACTGTTGAACATGTCAAAAGCAAACCGAAGCAGAATTTTTGAAAAAGACCTCAAAAAAATTTCTAATACAAGACAAAAAACGAAGCACCTGTCAGAAGTGCAAGCACACGCACACTCACCCACCCACCTGCCTGCTGAAGAGGGAGACGGCAACAACAAAACTATGATGTTATTCTATAATACATGTTTGCAAGAAGGCATAACATATACTGGCATATCTGAGTTCAAGTAGCGTTCTTACCTGAAGTTCCTGGGTAGCAGATACAACAGATAGAAAAACAAATAGAAAGAATCTATGTAAAATCACTGTATTAAAGACATCATGGACAAACATTTGCCTAGAATTTTAACTAATACTGTCACAGAAACTTCAACTCTTCAGCCTGTCTTTTAAGTTGGAAAATAACCATTACTTGCTTTCACATCTCTTTGAAATTTCAAACAAGTACGTCTTGTGGTCTGGAGATGATACAAGCATCACTGGCCTCTTTAAATCATAAGGTGTTTTTGGAAAGAATATTTGTGCTCTTCCTAGCTTAAGTTTTCTAATGCTGTTTTATTCATGTTTATGAATATATCAAATTCAGACCTGATGTAAATGATACAGTTTCAATTCGGTCATTAGAGATGTAGTAGCCTCTTACACCAGGTTTGAATTTGGCTGAAGTATCTTTATTTAAAACAGTAGTAAGTCAGTCTGAGCTAAACCTTGGAGTGCAAAGTCTCAGATCCATGGTAATTTAAAAACTGTGTTAAAAGACTACATTTTTGATTTTACTTCAAATAAAACTAGGGAAGCTTAGTATCTGTTCCACAACCGACTTAAGACAATTAGCATATTGATTAATTTAGGCCTCAGTCTTGAAGTCAGCCACACATATAAAACAAATCTTTGCAGGGTCACCATCCATGAAGGTAAACTCGCTTTGACAGGAAATGTTCTGCGCAATTATGTATAATCTGTATACGGTTTTAACTGGTGTATAGTTTTTAAGTTGGTATGTTTTTTGACAAACAATCTGGCATTGCTGTTTTATAATTTATCATTGTTTGGAACATTAAAGCTCCTTCATAATATTCGGCTAATATATTTTCAACTATTGATGCCAATTCCTTTTTATTTTTTTTTTAGCAAAGTCATGGGCAGCTGTGAACCAAAATCATTGTATTTTGATACAGAGATTCCTGACTTGGAAAATAAGGACTCTGTGACATCTCTTTCCGTTCCTTCACCCTTTCTCTTCATTGAAAAAAAGATCAAAATTCAGACGTATGTGAGTTCACGTCTGAGGGGCCTGTTAACCTTAAAATTATTTTATTACTTTAATTCAACTAGGGAGAGAACTGATTATTTCTTTTTGTACACATGTTCTTCTCAGGGCTAAGAGCAATGCCTAAGAGAATTCATGTTAAAATTGAGTCCAGATGATGACAAGACAATTCATTAAAATGTTAGGTTTGCTGAACATCTGCACCTTAAGTATCTCAAAAGAGCTAACAATTTCTGAACTTTTAAATAGAAACAAAATTGCTAGACTTGTTTGGCAATGGATATTCAGTTTTGGTCTTTCCCACCCAGATAGAAAGAAATACTCCAAGTCTGATATAAGCAAGGGTAAAGGGTGTAGGCCCCCAAAATTCAGCAGTTCTTCAACTTTTTCCCTTCAGCAGTTTCAGCTCAAGGTGAGCTGACGGGCTTCACCTGTCAAGACTTGATCTGCGCCCTCAGGGTTCTGTTTAGCTCCTGCATGAAATAATGAAGTCACAGACACCTAAGCAGAGTGGAAGGTACATCTCTCTGAGCGTCAGTGATTTCATCAGCAGTTGCAGGATTAACAACAGCCCGAAGGCCTGAACTCATGTTTTGGAGGGTTGCTCTTGAGCCAACAGACTTGGAACAATTTCATTTTACGGGTTTTTAATCGGCAAATATATATTTTTTTAACAATTTAGACCTTTAAAAATTGTATTTAAAACAAATTCACATCAAAGTAAACGCAGTGAAAAGGTACTAGACAGAGGCTTTATCTTCCAGTAACAGTTTTGCAGTGTTTCCTAAAGCAGATTCAGAAAGGAAGGGTGTGGTAGCCTCTTACTGTTACGCTACTGAAATAAACACTAAGTGAATATTTTAAATAATCTGAACTCAAAAGTAACTTTATAGTTATACAGTTAAAGTTCTATGTTACAAGAAGAGTATAGTTTTTAGTAGAAAGAATATCAAACTGTTAGAATAAAAAAGCTATTTCAGAGAAAATATACCGTACCTCCCCATCTTCCAGCTCAACATCTAGGAAATCAAAGTCCCTAAAGACTCTGAATTGTTGTTCACTGTTTGAATCATCCATGTTCTCCTGCTCCCTTGTTCCGTCTTCTGAAGACACCAAGCTCGTCTGGTGCTCAATCAGATCCAGATCACCACAGGAAGAAAAAATCACCTACAATTCAAACGATTTTTCTTGTAACAAACTGTTCCCTCTGGTTGTTTCTTCCTGAAAGCTGTAATTGGTTATTCGGAAGACTGTATTTCCAGTACACACCTAATTCCTTCACTGAGTATTTTTAGAACACTCTTTATTATTTATGTTGGACAGGTGCCTTCAGATTAAACTTGTACAAAGAAACAACTTCATACTGCAGGAACACGTCCAAGAATATTACAGCTACCTCCTAATGGCTGCAGATTGATGTTGCCTGGATGTTTGTATAGATTAATAGGAACAAAATTTGGAGAACTTAGCAAAGAAAATACTGTCAAGGGGATGAAGTAGTAAGTTCATAAAAAAATCTCTAGCTGAAAATGATGTTCAAAAATATGTCAAGATTAGAAAACACACAAGCTACAATTTTTCATTTCCTATAAAAAATAACTATATCTGCAGTCTAGTTACAAAAATGCAACAGTCCCTGTCTTGCAGAAATGAAGCACTTGTTCATCATAATGTGAGTTACAATATATTCAAAAATATTACGAAATTTCCCTTTTCTGTAGAAAATATTTAATAACTATTTTAATATCTTCCTACCCTGGATGATCTATTGCTTGTTTCACAATATTAATTTTTAAAGAATAACATTAGAACTACTATCTAATGGAAAAATCAGACATCCCCCTCAGTTTTATTTCTGTAATTTTATCTTTTACTTTATAAGGGCTCTAGATTGGTAACACCAGAGGTCATTACTCTCTACCCACTGAGCTGCCATAAGTAAAACCTATAGCATCAAAGATCTCTCACAGCAAAACCATATGTAGCTCTGTAAGTAAATCATCTTTAAGTGAGAGGGCCATTCACTCACTGGTCTATACGCTGAGAAATGCAGTGTGGGCCAGTGCAAACGACGATGATAGTAACGTGACAAGAAGCTATACAAATCAAGTCAGCACAATGAAACGAAGAAATGGTCAATACAAGGCTACTTACTGAAGGATTTTTGCTCAGCCCAACTTCCTGACCACATAGAGAAAGGACATGCACCAGCTTTTCCTTTGTCCTTTTCTAGAAAACAAGACGTTTCTCAAATGAGCATTTTTTTTAACCACCTATTCTCCTGGTAGCTACAAACACACATTAACAGTTTTTAATTAGGAGGAATAAACCAAAGAATTAGCCACTAAGTGCTCAAAGGGTTGCTTTCAGAGCAGCTATGCATACAAGGAAACATATGAATTGCTGTTAATGATTTTGGTGTTTATTATTTTTAAATTAGCCTATTAATTCTATTGAGCATAATAACGAAACATTGGATCCTGCACATACTTCAAAAGGACAGTTCAGAAGCTTATAATTAAGCACAAGCATAATTATTTTTTGCAGAATTGGTGCCTGAGCCACTGCTATATAATCTGCTATATTAAAAAAAAAAAGCAACAAGAAATACATTTATTCTGCTTGGTTTTATTTTAACTGGCAGATAGCCAAAATCAATAAGGTAATCAAATATTACTTTTAGTAAAATTGTCCCAAGGAATTGTTTTTATTTGATTTCCAAGAAAACAACACCTAGAAAGTTGTCCATGCTGTCTATCTGCCCTCCTTGCTAATATCTGAATTCACCTGTCATTCTTAGGTAAATCTGACCTAGGCTTAGAGGTCTTAAAGGGATGCATTTCCTGCACGTTGAAAGAAAAACACCAGCAGGATAGATGACAGGCATAACTCAGTCCATGTCTGAGTCCAAGAAAGATGTTCAGCACACAGAGTCAGTCAGATGCTGCAACTGCCCCAGCCAGCCAGGAGCACTGCGCAGGGCACAGTGGGCACAAGCATTTAGGAATCTAGTGCATGTTAATTCAGCTGCTCCGAGACTAACTTGTTAATGAATAGCGAACTACTTAAACGGAGTTTACCTGAGAGTACTGGGGTCTCTTCCAGCTCACAGGAACAAGGACATTGGAGTTAGATCCTGATGAAGTTGAAGAAGTGCTTCGGGTGACAGCCATTGCCCTGGATTTACCATCTCGTCCAGAAGAACTTTGCAGCTCATCATACCGTCTCCCAATAATTGGAGTCTTAAATAGAGAGTAATTATTCGCTAGTGCTATGCTCCAGGGCATATATATTTATAATGGGTCATAGTGCTTCAGTTGCAGGAAAAGATTACTCTGATGGTCATATTCAGGAGTAAAACAAGGAGTGCATCAAATTTCATGTCACTTCAAATGAATGTTATTTTCCACTGTGAACATCTCAGTAACAATTGGGATACGTAGTAGCTAAGGCTTATGCTCCCGAACAGCTAAGACTCAAACTAGTCAAAAAAGTCTGCAGCATAAGAACCAGCAAAAAAACCCCCAGAAATCTTATGAAGTTTATTTCAAATCCATATTTCTTGCACGTGTTTTTTAATAGGTTTTTCCTAAGACTGCTGAACACTCTGGACCAGTTCCAATAAACATTGAAATGCTTTATTGGATTGATAATAGGATGCTCAACATTTTCTAGAACTATACCTACATGAAACAGCAAGAAGAAACTTTATAAAATAGTACGAGATGCCTTTTTATGTTCATGCTTCCTTTTAACCTCAAAGTCTCACTATTATCTATATGAAATAGTCCACAATGCTGCAAACCGTCCTTCCTGCAGGTTCATAACTATAAATAAAGTGAGTTGCCCATTAAAGTCAATAGGACCACTCAGTTCTATAAAGTTAAAAGGTGTACAAGGTTTGCAGGATAAAGATCGCTGTAAAAGATCTCAGTCAGAAGTCAGACAGTACTCCCTTGAAGGACATACTTCTGTGTTTAAGCGTTACAGAGAACATTGGCATCGAAGTGTAAAATACATATAGTATACTTATATATCACAGTTGGCATAACTGCCACACAGCTTTCACACTAGCTAATTTTAAATGCAACTAATAACTCCTTCACAAAAAAATCTAGTAAAATTCCACAAAGAGCCCTCCAGCATGGGTCACTATATATGTCACTGTGGATCAAAAAGAACTTAAGAGACTTCCAGTGTGGTAAATTTCCTTTCTTTCCCAATTTTTCAGCCTTCTGAAGGAGCTGCAACACACGTTTTAGGATTATCAAACAAGACAGTTAAGGTGTTAAGTAGCAGAATTACAAACAGTACCTCTGAAATATCAAAATGAAACTCTAAAGTCTTCCCTGGTAGCTCCTTGGAGGCACTGTTCCACACTCGATGTATTTCCATTTTTGAAAGATCGTTGTGTTGATAGGACGGTAAAACTAAACTGGCAGACCGAGAAACTACCAACTTCAGGATATTCAAGGCTTCTCTCCAGTGAATGCTCTAGAAATAGGCATATTTAATCAGCAAGTGGAAAGACAGATTCACGCACATTCAAGACGATTTACAGTCATATTTTTTGCCACATAACAAAAATGAGGAATTGGAATATTACTGTTCTGTCCCTCTCTTGGCCACTGACAAGACACGTACCTGCAGAATAATTTCAACAGCAGAGACCAAGACTTGCCTAAGTTGTCATTGTTGGGGAACTGGCCT
Source organism: Tauraco erythrolophus (assembly GCF_009769465.1). NCBI lineage: Eukaryota > Metazoa > Chordata > Aves > Musophagiformes > Musophagidae > Tauraco > Tauraco erythrolophus. Next base: position 111,751,083 of record NC_141465.1, read on the forward strand.
GTAACCTGGAAGATTTGAGCGCAAGGCCAACTTGGCGAAGGATTTAAAATCTCCTACCTGAATGCCTTAACCAGTATGAATAAATATAAGGGCCATTGCAGAATCCTCATTTAACAGAAAAGCTGACTTGACACAGGCCTTATACAGGTGTGAATTTCTAGTAGAAATATATATTTTCCACTTGCCAAGAATTAGGTGCAGAAGTCTCTGAAGGAAAGTGCTTATGTCACATCTCCTTCATGCTACTAAGTAAACAGGGTGGTCAGTCAGGCTCTGCCTGGTACTAAGCTTGCTCCTGATGTAGTGGAGCTGCAGCCTAATCTTTCCCATATAGTGAACACACAGCTGGGCATCTTCTCTGGGGATGCACAACTTATGATAGTAAATACTGCTAAGTTCCTATGTTAATATAAAGAAGATAGAGTATTTACCTGTACATATTTTTCAATGGTTTTCAGAACTTCCATGTTAAACTGTTTCACAGGAATAGCTGACAGGTCCATATAACTAAGAAGACTGTAGATCATCTGTAAGAGGGACTGTTGCATACTAGGAAGGCCTTTTTCTAGTAGCTGTTAAAAAAAAAAGTGAAAACAACTAAATTTTGAGATGTTTCTTCTTGTGGAAAAACCTACTAATTTCATGAATACCATTTCTAATGTTAATCTTTCTTCACTCACTGATTTTGCAATGCCATTTTACAATCATTTTACAAGTGATGATGATACAAGTGTGAAACACAAGAGAGCTTTAAGTTGGGAGCCAAATGCTAGCCTGTTTTGATAATGAAACATACATTTTATATATGCCTGCCCTAACTTATCCAGAAAACACATTCAGCAGTTGAGTAACCTGGCAGGTAAAATTCACGCTGTAATTGGGGAAGCACATCCAATAAAAACAGGGGAGTATCTTTTTATTTCTACCTTTGCTGAAAGTCAATGAGAAAAAAGAAAACATGCTGAAGAAACAAAACTACTACTATTCAGACATCAATATGTATTTATCCAAATACATTTCACTGCCAGTGCTCACTGGCTGTAACTGCCAAGGAAATATTTTCTGTTAAGGAGGAGATGGAGTCCCTGGGCTCTCTTACTGTAGAGGCTAATATAAAGAAGGGCTTGACCTAAATCCTGAAATTTTGGAACACCTGAGTGCAGATCCCGGAATACCACAATGAACCTTGGAAATGCAACTGTGCTCCTATGTATACCTGACAGTAATTCAGGAGGCGTACAGCCAGCCATGCTATGTTTGCACATGTGTGTGAAATACCTCAGCTGAAAATTTCCTGGAAGGTAGCACGTTCTTTCACTACTGACAGGTACTGTCCCACCCCACAAATTTCAGAGGCAACCAAATGTTATTGCTGGAGGTTACCAGAGGCTCAACACTGGACTCTATCCTTCTGCTCAGGCCAACAAAAAAGTTCTTCTAACACAGGTTACTGGAGATACTAGGGTCTAGAAAACAATTACTTATAAAAACTCTGTGCTGCCTCATGTCTTTCACCAGAGAAAAATTTCAACTATTATCTAAGTGGAGTACTCGCCGGCCTGAATGACAAGGCTCCTCTTTTTATTGAATAAGAACGCTTCGTGCCGGCCAAAATGGAATGAGCAGGTAGGATACACACCTATCTCATTTCAATAAATATTTTCTGATTTCTTTCATCAGTAAAAGTGAGTAGTAATTAGTGATTCATAAAACAAAGTAGGCAAATTCCATTAACAGCACAATACATGGAACTCACTATGCTTTATCTATTCCTCTACAGAAAGACAGCAAGACTTTTAAACTAAAGGTACTACATGGTAACCTGCTTCAGCCCATGGATATCTTTACTAACAGATAAAACATGCTTAGCAATTCTTCAAAAAAAGGGTTGTAGACTTTTTCTTGCCTTCCATTAGGATCTTGCAATGGAAGATTTGATTCTTTCCTTGTAAATAGTTTATATGATCTAGCACATCAGCTGCTATATAAATCACATCAGTGTACAAATAAAGGATTAGAAGAAACTATCTGGATAAGAGAAAGAAATTTTTTGTTCTTGGACAGAGGCTACTGCATAAGATAACCACTTTTGTGACAGGAAAAGGAATTATTGGGAAATAATGGGAATTTTGTCTCTATTGCTGATTAGAAAGCTGTTCTAGGAACTTTATCTCTGAAAGCTTCTGATTTCCATTCTAGTTTGTATAGATTGTTGTCAACAGAATCCTTTGACTTAAACAGCTCTTGGCACTTAAACTCAAACATTTGTGGACTGTGCCAGTTCTCACTTCTTCAGATGAGCATTTGTGGTGGTTGATAGTCCAAATGTACTTACACAGATCATGAATTTGTAACAAGAAAGAATATTTCAGTTGAAAAAAAACTCAGTAACTTTAAAATGCATTTAGAACAATAAGAATGCTATTGCTGCCAGGCGTAACAAAAATAGCAGCAAGATGGAGTTGTGGTAACACATCATTTGGATCAATGAGGTCCAGAGGTCCAGGACAAAGAGTTTCCACTGTATTTGTAAGAAGACATCATAACTGTTCTCAGTCTCTTTTTTTTTTTTTTTTTTGACTCTGGTCCATATGAACTCTTTTGAAAAAATGTGGATTTCTCTCTTGTTAGTGTGTGGTAACTCTCCAGATCTTATCTGGGTTTAGGGATCCACACTGTGTAAGCAACAGCTCTCCCCTTCCTGAAGCAGCAACTAACCTAGAATGAGGTGGAGAGCAGAGCTTGCTCCTTCAAGGGCTGCCTGCTGCTGGTTGATGTGATTGCTGGGATGCTACCACAGGAGACCATTGCCTTTGCCCCTCCAAATCTGGCAGCAGGGGAGAAGAGATACTCAGCTACGTTACGCTATGTTAGTCAGTCAAACAAACATTTTCTGTGTCCACTGAGGAAATAAAGAAAGCATTTCACAAGCCATGTCTGATAGACTAGCTGTTAGTGGGATAATGCCTGATCTAGGACATGCTTCCCCTTGCAACACAGATGCTGCAATCTCTAGTGATTCCTTGGTTTTGAACAGGTTATAAATGCTCATGCTTCTATCAGAAGCAATCCTCTATCTAAGAGGGAGGAGGAGGAAACATCTACCATGAGCACATCACCATGCACTCTGTAGTTTCCTGTCCCTTCTTCTGGGCATTAATAGCACTAGCTATTTAAGTCCAAGCATGACCCTGGGCTTAATGAAGTTTAACATGAGACCCATGTCAATTCAGATATGCACCTAGAATGATTGTGCTCTCATGGTTAGTGGTTGATTTTTAAAAATGAATATGCAAAAATCTAACATAAAATCAAAGTAAGCTTTCAGTAATGTGTTTGTATGCTGATTTTGGTAGTGGAGGTTCAAAGTTCTACTGCACTATTAACCAGTGATTCTTCCTCATCTGCAGACTGAGATCTCTAAGTTTTTTTCTAGAAGAAATGATCACTTTTCATCAATGGAGCTGTAATATGTAAAACTGAGTAAGGAGCACTGCTTGTCACTGTAAGGTTTGGATAAGAACACAGTTGAAATGTCTTATTTTACACCAGGATCATACCCCTAGCTGACAAGCAATTACCTGCTACCAAATAGGTTAAATGCAAATTTTTGTCTGAATGGCAATAATTGAAGCTTTTACCTTCTGCTGAGTGCATTTGTTCTCACAGTCTTAATAACTTGTGGTAGAAAGTTCCCTTCTGAAACCTGTGTGTTTGGAGGGAGTCACTGTTGCAACAGAGACTTCCTTTGTTATTCTTAAGCACTGCACTTCTCACAATTTCCCTCAGGCCCAAGAATTTGGGACTGAGCCAGGATTGTTAAAGCTTCAGGCTCTGTAACCAATGGCTATAACATTCAACTGTGGATTTCCCAGTGAGGCTGTTAACCCATTTGGCTTTACCTATTGACAGTATATCCCACAGTTTATAGGAGAAAGGAGCACATTGTTTATCCTGGTCTGGGGATTAACTAAGAAGAAAGGGGAAACATATTCTGAACACTGGAAAATTCTTTTTCATGGCCACAGCAGGCTGCACAAGATGGTTTCTTGTCTATTCCTCCTCCTCCAGACTGGCAGCTACCCTATGCCCATACAAATATTCCCAGACATGACTCAACAAAGCTGCAGTCAATGTAAACAGAGAAAGGAAGTCATGCTTACTACTCTGTCATCCTGCAATGATGGTACTATGTGAGGAATGTGCCTTAATTAATGTCAAAAACCTCCCTGACTTGCTGTTAATATAGTGGCGTGGTGCCAATCTACAGCAAAGGGGAAATGCAAAGAAAGAGTCTCCAGATGCATGTCTAAGCTCGTTTCGAGGGGAGCGAGATCACATGCAAAGGTCTTTGTGGAGGTGCTGCAGCACTAGTAGCTGTATGTAGAGCATAGAAGGGAAAACAGAGGGGCAAACACTTTCCTAAGGCTGGGAAAGCAAAGAAGGACGAGTTAAACCTCAATTTTTACAGCATTTGTTTATTAGGAACACAAGTTTCGGCTGTGAAGGAGACACTTGACTCTGGATAATTCAGAGTTGTCATGTTCGAAGAGCTAATAATTCTCTAATTGATTGTAATCTAATTGATTCTGAAAACAGACTGAAAAACCTCAGAGTCCTGCTTTAGTTTCCTACAGAAGAGTCATGGCTTTCACCATTAGTCAAGATCTGATCTGATTGTTTACTTATAGCCTCCATGTGCAAACAAGGTGGGGAACTGCAGCTTTAGGCAGCAGGGCCAAGTTTGCTCTGAAGTCTGAGTGAGGGTGGGAGCACAGCTGGGCCTTTCAGGCTCTTGAAACTCTGTGGATAGCCAGTATCAGAGGTGCCTGCAGAGTTTCTGTAGATCCTTTGGCAGACAGAAGAAGGAATCTGCTCCAAAACACAAAGCTACTCTAAAGATGCTAGTGAATTTATGTCATGAATATAGAACTTCATTCTCCCTGGATTAGAGGGGAGACTGAAGGCATCTCACTACAGCAGCAAAGTGAAGGGATAAATCTGAGAACTCTCCAAGAAAATGGTGCCCTGACACTGATCTGACACAGGAGGCAGAAGATCAAGTGGCCTTGAGCTAAAGAGCAGAACTGAGCCTTGGATCCTCAGTAGAAACACTGCATCAGCTCTATATTCCATTTGTGAGAAATTTTAGGAGTAAGCGATGAGCACAGGGGAAAACATGGGCAGCAAGATGATCCCATTCAGTATTAGAGGAATGCATACAAATCTGTATCAAGAACCAGATCCTTATATAGCAGATGATATCTTATTTATGCTGCTAAACCCCTTTTGGACTTAGTCCTTCTCTTATTTTCCTCAGTGGGATCTAAATAAATGTTGTTCGGTTTCTGTCTTTCACAGTGGAAAATCTCACTGGCTGAGGAGCGAAGCTGCTTTAAGATGCATCAGCCCTGCAGACCTTTGCTGACTTTTGCTTTAGTGTTCAATATTGATTTCTTACAGTAATTCCCTTTCTTTCTGCTAATTTCTGCTTTTTACTCTTAATTACAAAGTAACAGCTACAGAGAGCCCCCAGCAATCTGCAGGCAAACCTCAGCTCTTTGAGTTGTTAGGCAACAGAAGAATTAAAACAGTAAAAAAATCTTTGAAAACTTACCTCAGCCAAATATGTAACCATACTCAATGTAATATCAGCAAAAGCTTCATGAAGGTAACGGCAAACCACATTTACCCAGGTAGCACAGTCCCTTGTATAGCTATGTGTTTTATAAAGGGTCATGACATGTGCAAGATTTGATAGCTTGGGGTTCTTCTCCTCCAAACAAACCTAATTAAATATAAATGTCAAAACACATTAAGAACAAGGCAACTGCATTGACAGGGTTTGAGGATGTATAAAACAGTAAATAACTTTGATACCTGAGCGATCCTTTCTGCTATATCTTTACAAAACTGGTTTGGGCTGTCAAAATGCTGAATTAAATGGGGCAGGAGACACAAAACATTCAGTGGAAATCCTAGAACAGGAAAATACAGAAAAAAATGTGTATTTTGGACCGTAAGAGCCACAGTGATCTTCAAGTTGGTGTTTCACGGGAGGTCACAGTTTCAGTATTACATTAGCTGTAAACTCACACAGACTCTGTCGAGCTGCTCATGCCACTGGCCATGCCACATTTGACTTAAGAGTCCTTGTTTTGAAAAGGCCTAATAAGAGGCCTTAACTTGAAAATCCAGTATATCGTTTAGGCAACAGTACTGTTACAAAGCATGAATCTATTTCTGCAAACACTACCACACAAACAGGTGTTTCCAGGATAAAATATCTCACAAAAGCATGTATTTTATTCCTGTTAGAGAGTATGTTTATCTTTTCCACTTAATGGGCTTTACTGGCAGTCTTAACTGGTGGCATTTTAATTACTCCTGCTAAAACACAAGAAGAAATTTATTGAGTATTGATAAATGAACAACTGTTTTGGTCAGGCTGCCAGGTACAGCTTCCATTGCTTTATACTGTTCAAGTGAATAATAATAATAATGAATCAAAATTCTGATAGAACTGTTCAGATGAGACTACTCAAATGATGTTTCTGAAGCTAGAAGATGGCTCCTGTGCCAAGTGCCAGCTGCTGTCTTTAGCGCAAGGGCTTTGTCTGGAGCTGGGATCCAGCTCTTCTGCACCAACTCATAGCTTAAGGTAGCTGATGAACTACAGACAGCGACTGTAACCGGGAGCTGTAACAAAAGCTGCTCCAGTTCAGGTGGGAGCTCAGAGCTCAGAAGTTAAGAAATTGTATCTGGACACAATTTGTTTTTTGAAAAGAAAGAATCTGATCTAAGGAAATATCTTGCTAACCATTCATTCTGTCTCATTCTACACAATTAAGTTGCCTAAGCTAGAAGCATATTGTCCCTCCACACTCAGGGAAAAGAAGATGTCTCCAGATGGCACCATCACAGCCCATGTGTGAATTGCCCAACTGAAGTCTGAAACACAGGTACCACACAGGTGCTTCAAAGATGGGCAGGCTGTTCATGGCACTCATCTCCTCACTCCATGTCTAAGATTGTTATGACTTAGTTGTGAAGCCTGCACAATTGTCTTAATATTTGTGTTTCGACTGAGACAGAGGATTAAATATCTAGAACAATACAGAAACTCTCTTCAAGAAATAGAATTCAGTAGTTGCCACAACCTTAACTAAATAATTGGGAATTTCAAAATGTTACCTTATTTTCTTATAACCCAGGCCTCTCTCCTCACTCACTAACATGCTATTGTAGTTTATCTAAAAAGTGTACAAGAGTTTTCAATGTTTATATTTATAGGAAAAATACCATGAAGCCTTAATTTAAAATCAAATAATTTGCAATATTCTGAAAATAATTCAGTGGAAAATCTAGCCAAAATAGGTTCTAGAAAATTTTACAGTATCTCCTTACATATGCTTATTTTGTCAGCACTCAGAAACTTTCTATGTTGCTAAGCCCTAGATCTGAAATGTGAAATAATACATGACCGCTTTCCTCCAAAACCTTATTGTACAACAGATTCACTTTTCAGAAGTGTGTTATATTGCTACGAAACTTCCAAAAAGCCCATCCAACTCAAAGCAAAAGTACATTATGCTACATTAGAACAGAAAGGAAAAATGACGGTTTTGGTTTTCTGCAGATTGCCTAATTCCGTCATCAAATGTCAAAGCAATGGAAACCGAAAGAGAGAAAAGTATACTAGTTTTACCTATAGCTTGAGAGGAATCCACCATGGATATTCGAGACACTGGTGTCAGCAAACTGAAGAGCTGTAGTGTCAGATCAGTGGTAGTAAGGGAGGTGAATCCTTTCAGGAGTAGCTGCTGAAGCCCTGAGAAGTCTGCCCACTTCAGCTGCCCTTGCAACTTCTCTAACTTCTCCCGGTTTTCAGCTTTATCTAGTGGCAAATGAGCCAGAAGTTTATTCAGTAACCGCAATGCCATTAGATACTCAAACTCAAAATCCGATTCCATCAAAGCCACAGCAACCCAGAAGATGGTGGCCAGTAGGTTGGTTGGATTGTTAATATGGGATGGGTCAGTGAGACTGTCCTTTAGAGAAGATGAACTCCTGGTTTTAGAGGACAGGCCTTGTTGGGTGCATGCCTGAATTCTGTCTAGTGTGGCACTGCGTGGTGGGTCCGAGGACTTGTCCACATCTCCGAACTTTTTGGGCACAGAGAAGCTCCTCTGGTGCCTGCTTCGTTCAGCAGTGGCTGTGTTACCACTCGCAGGATTCACGTTCAGCTGTCCTGTGCTCTTCCGGTTTGCAGTCAGTTTGGTGCTTGAGGTCAAATCTGGCGAAGATGAACTGAACCCAAAATATAGAACATATATTGCAATGTGTGAATGCACAGCTTGAAACCTATATATATTGGATGCAAGTTTACCAAACTGTAAATAAACATTTAAATAGGAAAAGTAAACCACCACATTATCTACTGCAAACTGTCTTTTTTTTCAGAAATGCCCACAGACGTGACTGAAGTGAGGTTCATGTGGCACTGCGCAAAGCTGGAGCAGGATAGCCTACAGTCTAGATAGGCAAGAATGGCACAGGGATAAGAGAAACAGAGCTGTGAAGTGAATTGTGGAAATATACTCATAAAGTGGGGCAGTGGTAGAATTGAAACCAATTTTGGTCTTCAAAATGCCCTCATCAGTGAAGCAAACCCTGAATTTGGGACAGCTGGCAGGCAAAATGCACAATGGCTTACTGGCTAATTTGAGAACTGTGGGCAGAAAAACAGCATTATCTTAAGCAGAATGACAAATATGCTGCATTATCCTCAAGAAATCTGCCACATGGTTCTCTAGGTTCTTGTTAGTACAGGCCTTCAGAAACCATGTCGTCATTGCATCCTCCCCTGCCTGTATCCTAAGATCTCTTCAAGACGGTTTAGAGCAAGTGGAGGTGTTTGAATTTCAGTGACTGTGATGCCTCCTCATGGGCTATCATGTGATGATCCAGACAATCCCTATCAGTTATCTGTACAGATGAGCATGCTGTGTTGATATATGCAAGGGAAGTTTCCTCTGGAGAACAGTTAATTCCCGACTCTCTGGTCCCATTCCTAACTCATATATTATGAATCCCTACTGTCCATAATATTTGAAGAGGATCTTCTGGAATCAATAATGTCAGAGTAGAGAATATTGCAACCCACTGCTTTCAGGAGTGTTTCTTATTTTCTGCTCCATCTGAAAAGTGCACTAAAGAAAGATAAATAGCCCTTAGTTTAGAAAGTAGAAGCTGTATTTCCCCACCTCTACTCTGTCACAACAGTTCCACTGTTGCAGTATAATACATAGCACCCTGCCTACTAGCTTCAGAAGTGACAGTCCATGTATTTTTGTTCTGCATGTGAAGCATGGTAACTTTTGGACATTTTTCTAACACGTTCTCTATTCCATTGTTGCTATTAGGAGTCAGATAGACATTAATCTTCTGCAGTACCGACAACAGCTGTGTTATAGAAGGAGCCTGCAATTTCCCTCCACGTACAAAGGTCTGCTTTAAGGCCAAGGGTTTCATAAAGATGGTCTACATGTCTGGCAAAATCCATGGGTTAGGTATACATGGGACAAAATTCTCCCTAGTTTTATTGAGGAGAACAAAGTGTGATCATTTATTTCTTGAGTAATACCTCATCTAAGAATGACAGGTTGTATGAAACCAATATTCCAAAACCCATGTTTCTTCCTGGATATGTTTTCAAGTATACCGTAAAAAGGTGAAAAAAATAAAATATTTTTAAAGAATGTTAAAGTAAGTTATACTCAAGTAGCAGCAAGGCAGAATTTACAATGCATTGTAAAGTTCCATTAGTTCTATCAACATTATTTCAGCTACTGCAAAATTTGGCTGAGATGTACTTTTAGTCTAGTTCTCTGAAAGTTACAAATAAGCTCAGTCTTATCAAAATAATATTACGCTGTCAGACTGCAGAACTGCACACTTAATATCATGAGACACTGGAAAAAAAAAAAAGATATAGTTAGGAAAAAAGGCTCTTACCGCGATAACACTGTCAAGAGATCACTGTTCTTCAAACAGTCAGACAGATTATCCACAGCAGCCTCCAAAGTAAGTAGTGCTTCCATTACGTACCCCTATCAATGCACAAGGTTAGCCATTTCAACACAGACATTCAAAAGAGTGAACATTTAAAATCTTCAGTTCATAAAAGGAATAGGCACCTACTGACACCCTGTCATTTCTCCTGAAAAAAAGAACAACATTCATATCAACGCCACTGCCCTGAACATTAAAATGTCACTACAAATGTGTTTTATTTTCTGCCTCTGACTGATCCACAAAGGCATGCAAGAAGGGCACGTATCTCCTCAGAGGACTGGTAATGGCCTACAGAACATCTGCCTTGCAGGTCACTGATTTAAATTCTGCACAAGCAGTTGTGACAGAATATTACTGTCATCTTGTGGCAGTTTCATTACCTAAGTAAAATATGAAGGTGATGTCAGTCTATTTCTTATTAAGAGCCAGTAGTTCTCTTTATTAAATCTTGAATCTCGCAATAAATAGTCTCTGATTGTAAAATTTCAAGAGAGAACAGTCTGTTTAGCTAAATGAAGTGAACATCATGGTTCACTAAGAGAGGACTGGATCAAATTAGGTCAGTGTAAGCTTTGTATTGTTATGGATAGTGTAGATTTCTTTATTCCAAAAGATGTTAACATTTGAGAAACGAGGTGGTGTCTACTTCACGTCAGATTATGCCATCAGACAGGATGATGGGTGCCTTAAGCACAAATTAATGATGTGAAAAGGGAAAAAGTGGTCACCACGAAGATTTCATTCTGAGTGACATCTACTAGATGTTTTTTAGTTGTTCTCTTTAGAGCTATATAAGATTGTAACAGCCTGATGAAGGCTTTCATAAGGTACATATGGATTCAGTAAACTCAGAGGTAACCTTTTCTAAGGCCACATTCTACTTTGCATCACTTGACTCCAGAACACCTTGTTAATATGGTGATTTTAAATTAAGTATACATTAATTCAACAGTACTAAGAAGCATTATGTACACATGCATACTTGAATCTCATCTCCATGCTCTCCAATAACTTCCACCAATCTTGACAGGAGGTCAGACAATGCATGTGCAGAAAGGGGCTGCTTTAAGGCCCTGAATATCTGGAAAGAGCGACCCGCGTAATGTCTTGAAGAGCTTGAAAGGGCTGTTTGTAAAGCAACTTCACTCAGATGCTGCTCCAAATGAAAACCTAAGAAAAAGAACAGGATGTCAATTTTTTTTTTTTTTTAATGACACACTACTTTAAACAGGCTGAACCAACTGCGAGGGGAGGATATGTACTGTAGTGTATCCTGTAAACCCTATGAGAAATGGAGATGCAGAAATGTCTGTGTTTGTGAGAATTTCCCACTGTTTACATTTATTTCATGCAGAATATAAGAAAATAAAATGTAAACCCAAAGTTCTGAGTCTGCAAATGTTTGTCAGCAAAAACCTGAAATTCTTCATCTGATGCAATTTTTTTACAGTTCCTGGATAAACTACCAAGCCATTCACTATTCTTGCTGGCAGCAACACAGTAACTTCTGAACACTCTCAAACCGAAAGCCAAGCTGAATTAGAGTTTTTCTATTAGCTTCAGTAGGCTTTGGATAAGATCTTAAATATAAATACTGGTGCTGGATTCTGCTTTGATCTTGGAAGACATTTAATTAGTGACTGTGAGGGTTTTCAAAATATAATCAGTACATTTCCCAAGCTCAAAAAACATAACAAATTAAAACTAAACTTTAAGTGCCAGAAGAACTTTAACAAACTACATTTACTTAGTAACTGTGATGTATTTTACCAACACGACATAGAGGACTTTTTTTTTCTGTAGAATCAATCAAAAGGCTTTCTACCAACAGCTTTGAAGAAATGTTTGATTTAACATCTAGCCACAGTCCAATCTAACATGATTTTTTACAGCAATTCTTTCGTATGTTGTACATCCTTGTTAAGACATACAATATGTCATACTTCAGCATAAGCAGATACACTAAGTCACAGGATAAACATTCAGCGTGACCTTGAAGGAACATTTTTTTACTTATTAGGAAAAGAAAATTTAGTTATTAGGAAAAGAAATTACTACCTGACTTGGAATCTTTAAATACAGATACAACATGACGCAGAAAATTAGTAAGCTGTTCAGCACTCTTGGTGTTCTGATTTTTGGGAGTGATATCTTCATGGCACCAAAGTGGACCAAATGCCCTTAAAGAAATACACAACAAAGTGCAAAATTTCTCTGAGTTATCTGAAATAAATGTAATCAGTTAAAATACATAAACTGTATAGCCTGGGAAACATGCAACTGAACAGAATTTTATGAGCAAAATATACGCAAATAAATCTTCCTATTTTCAAAACCTCTCTTTTAAAATATAAGTTATACTATTTAGACAGCAGCATAAACAAACCCTTGTTTTTAATTTTAACATTGCGCCTAGGATCTGCTGGCTATAGTGAGCAGTTAATATTAGCTTCACCATGGCCTTTCACTATGCCCTGTACACTTCCTATTTCATATTATAGTAATAAAATTCTCTTCTTCCATTAGTTCCTTTTGAAAATAATACACTATCAGTCAATTAAACATTTTATTCCTGTCAGGCAAGATTTTTTTCTATTGTTCCTGGCACTGTAACGCTTTTAAGCACCTACCTACTTCTACAGGTATCAATAAAAGAGGAATGGGAGTCTGTAATTACTATAAAAGCTCAGTCATTTTCCTTTGAGTCTTTTAAGTTGCTACAGATAATTGTAGAGAAGACTTGAAAGTATGTGTTTCGAGTACGAATGTAACCTCTGCTTATCTCCATTACCTGGTTGTCAGAAACTCAATTAATTTGTTTGCTTTCTCATCTGTTTCAGCAGCAGTGTCCATGTCCTCAACCTCTTGTGTAATCTGTGGGAGATTTCCACTGCTGCCTCCCAGGCTGATACTGGAGGAGGTGGAGCTGGAGCTCAAGCCGGAATCTGGCACCGGAGAAGACTGGTATTCCCGCAGAAAGTCAAAGCCACCTGCCAGCCGAAAGGGAGGAGATAAAGATGGAATGCACTGTTGGGCCAGCATTGCAGATGAAAGCGTCTGCCAAGCAGCTCCTTTCGGAGTCAGCAGCAGAAACCTTCTACTGGGAAACACGGGGAAAACCTGCAGAATACAACAACCCCTCAAACCCTGATGGGAGTGAAAATGGTACTGTGTTTCTAAACATGCAGAATCCAGTATAAAATGATTAATATCAAAGTCAAGATATTTATTTTTTTTTACTGCTTGAGGGCTACACTACTTGAAAAACAAATGCTTCAGGGCGTTTTACATTCAGAAGTATGACTTTTTGTAAAGTGAATTTTGAAGTTGGCTACGTGCATGTGAAGTTCAGCTCACTGCTCTGGGCTAGTCTGATGAGGAAAAAAACTCCACAGGGTGGAATTTTTTAGGACAATGATATTGTCCTAATTTTACAAATGTAATGGAAAACAAGACACAAATGTTTTAAGACTTCTGTTCAACACCTTCAGTAACTGTAAACACTGGACTACTCATACTAAATGTTCTCAGCATTAAGATTAAACATCTGAATAAGAGTTCTGCTAAATAAAAAGCTTGCCACACAACTTCAGAGCTGAAATTAGAAACTAAGAACTGTTTTCTCAAGGTCAGACTGCTAGTCATCTTAGGCTGTATCTACAACAGAAAAGCTGGCCTTTCAAGAAGACTGAGAGCAGGAGGGGCCCCTCCACTGATAAAATCCATTGCAGGTCAGGAGACTCTTCATTTAGTTGCCTGACAATATGTGGAACAAACCCGAGCTGAAATGTTTTCAGTTAGGATTCTTTGCTATAGCTACTCACTCACACTCTCGCTTTGTATTAGCTGCTCAAAAAAGAGTCCAAATATAAAGTTTTGATAACTTCTTGGACTTAAGAGGCCCAGACACAGGGTACCAACTATGTTTTTCAGACACGGGAATGAAACAGTTTTTCATTTTGGCAGAAAAGCAATAATATAATTTTAATGTAAGAATTTTATTCTGTATTTAATAATTCATGGACATGCATTAGAAAAGAGATCTACACAACCCAAGGCAGGAAATTCACGTGTGAGGTAATTTTGCACAGACATTATTCAGAACGAAACCTGAATGGCCAAACTAATTCATTAATCTGAAATACCTATCCCTTCTCCTCATTACTCTAAAATAATTCTTTTATGTCTTATGAAAAATAATAATCAGTTATCAAATAATATTCTTTATAAGGCAAAATATTTATTACTTTTTGTTATATTCCTAAAGAACCACAGAAATGCCACTAGTTTGGTAATCTTTTCATTTCTCACTGTAGGGTAAAGTTCCTCACTCTCTCCCAGACAGCTAATCCCACCTCCATACTCTACATTCGTTCTACGATTCTGTCAGATCTCAACTGAACACTTACTTTTAATAATATTACATGACAGTAGTAAATCTAGCCAGCAGCTTTCTACAAACTGTTCCCAACCAAGCCCTTAAAAACAGGTAAATTGCTAAAAGTTAACAGAACACCCATCTCAGCAGAGGTCTGAAGTAAGCCTCCTGATGCAGAAACAAATCTCAGGACAGAAATGAAGCATATCTGGGATATAAAGGAGGGTGTATATCATGTGAAATTTAACTTAATAATGGAAAATCCGAGCTGCACATTCTTGCTGCTTTTCCTGTACTGGAATTATTTATTCATTTCTTTTGAAGGTTGAGGAGTGATTACCCTCATTTAAAGTAGTCCTTGTTCCCTGAGGGAGAAGTTAGGAAGTTATTAGCCATATTAATGTTTAAAATTCTACATTATATATTTTGCCTTACATCAGATAGCTTTCTCACTATCAGGAAAAGTTATCTAATAATAATTTGGGCACATCTCTAGGGTAGTTCACATGGAATTAATATTAATGGGAACTGTTCATATTTGTCACTTTACTACTTTAATTTATCAAAACTGTTACATTTTAGGAAAGTAACCTTGACATCCTACTTTCAAAAACCTCACAGTATAATGCAATGTTAATTTCTTCTTTTGCTTTATTACCTGTATAAAGATATTCAGGTAAGTATGCTGGTTGTACTGTCAGAGTCTTGGTCTCATTCATCTCTCTGGTCTGAAGAAGCACTGATGCAATGGCTTGATAGTTGCTATTGCAAGATAATGCAATCAGAAGGTGAAGCAGTAACTTTTTACTGTGTTCAAAGACCTCAGGGCGGTAATGGTCAAGGCCTAAAAGAAAAGGTCACGGCAATCACTGAATATGAAGTAATAATAAACAAGTTCACATTCCAGAAATAGCAAAAATTCCAAGGCAGTTCATGGCTACAGTGCAAACAAACAAAAGATGTAGTATTTCCAGACACAGTTACTAGTGGTTTTACCTAAAAGTATGTGTATATGTAGTTTCCAGACTGAAGTACCATACAGAGGTACAAAATGTGTGGCAATACAACTTTATGCATTCTCTCTCAGCACAGTGCTAATTTGACAGGGCTGGAAAACCTCTAAAGATAATAAATTATTGGTGGTGGTTGTAGTCGCATCGCTTACCTCAGCATCTGGCTTTCTTGCCCAGACATCAGTTTCACAATGAGTGCAAACTGTAAGAGGTATTATTAAGAAAGGAACTGACAGACAAAATCTCTTGAAAAAGAACTTCAGGTACCAGTGAGCAGCATAAGAAATTAGCTACTAGCTCTGGGTGCAGAACTGAAACTGAAGGTCTAGCACTGAAACACTCTGATCTGGTTCACGCTACTGCTGTTTGTAAGATTTTAACACAACCTGAATAATCCACAAATCACAAATATGAAGGAAATGGATGTTTGTCCCAGCCCTGGAGCTGTTCAAGGCCAGGTTGGATGAGGCTTTGAGCCACCTGATCTAGTGGAGGGTGTCCCTGTCCACGGCAGGGGGGTTGGAACTAAATGATCTTTAAGGGTCCCTTCCAACCCAAACCATTCTATGATTCTATGATTCTATGAAACTGCACTCTGTGGTAGTAATCTCTGCGATTCTCTTTCAGTATGTTCCAGGACATTTACAAATACTTTCTTCCATTTAGGGGCGGCTTCAGTGCTGAAAAATTGAACTCTTTTCTTCTTCAGCTCCTCTCTTCTGAGGACATATTCCTCTTTAAAAAGCAGCTGCGCCATTACTCTAAGTGGCAGCAGCCAACAGCTCTTTCAAGTCAGGTGTTTTCTAATACACTCTAGTCACGCTGGTTCTTGTCTGGCATGCAAAAATGAAGCTGCTTATACTGCCATAGTCTGAAAAATGTGTCTTTGGCTCCTATGGGCAAAAAATGAAGCTGCTTATACTGCCATAGTCTGAAAAATGTGTCTTTGGCTCCTATGGGCAGGTCTTTGGAGGTCCTGTGATCTTTGGTCTTACTCATCTGACCATAGCCTCCTCCAAAAGAACCACAGCCAACTTGCCCACCTCTTTTTCAGCTTCTTCAGGTTTCTGCTCCTATTCTCCTTTCTCCACTTCTTTCCACCGGCCAGGAGATAATGAACCCATCCTACCTTGTTCTATTAGATACTGAAAAGAGTATTAAAAGTTCTTTCAGTTGAAAATAAATTCTATATTGGCAGCACTAGTGACTGAAATCCTGTTAAACCCTAGGGTTGTATGAAATATGACAGATATGCTAACTATGACGTGAGAAGGACAGTTCAGTCTTTGTGTGTGTCTAGTGCCGCCTTTAACTTGTAATAGTTCCCAAAACGGCAAACTTCTGTGACATGGACACATTTCTATGGGAAAGGAGTCTAGCTGTTCAACTCATTTCTTACTGGTTGCAAAAGACATTTTTAAGCAGCAGTGATTTTCATGCACTACTGAGATAGGTAGGTTCATACTAGCAGTGTGCCTCTCTACTTCACCATCAGTAGTATGAACCATCCAACAGCCTATTAAACATATACATTGTAAAATACTTTCATTTTAGTATTTTCTCACTCCTTCCAATAAATGAAAGAATACAAGCTCTCCAGCTAGCCACCACACCAGTTTCCAGTCTCCTCTTTGGTCAGGTGCATCTGCCTACTCACATTCCAATAGGATAGAAATACTTCATTTTCAATCAAATTCATACCTTTGGTTAACATTTGTAGCATAACTTCCTTACACCCTCACAGCAGAGCTCTACTACAAAACATACAGAAATTTTTCATAGGACGTGAAATGACAGAGAAATTGAACTTTAAGTCTGGAGGCTGTGATCTCATTTTAGTTACCACTAAACCAGTTACATTTAGTTACCAGTTACATTTAGCTTTAACTTCACATTTGAGAACTGAGAGTTCTTAACCAAGGGACTGTCTCAAATAGTATTCATAAATTTCTATTTATTTCTTATGAAAAAATGTAATTCTGAAACATTACTGCATGAACAAATCAGTAAAGGTATTTTTATAATGGATTACTAATATCGTAACTCTGTTTCTGCATATGATTATTTGCATGGCTTCCTGATGGCTCCTTAAAGCTGTCTTAACTGAAGTGGCCATGCTGCTGCATACTATTCCTGTCTTAAGTTATTAATTTATTCTTGTGAGAATTTCTAACTGTAAGCACCAGTTTTCTCACACTTGTTACAAATCATACTAAAGATGTCTTTTGATCAGTTGATGGCTATTGATTTGATTCATACACTTACCCAGTTATCTTTCTGCTCCCTCTTACACTTAAAAAGTTCACAGCCATATAAAAAACAAGTAAAAAACTATGGGCAGTCACAAAACAGATTTAACTTTTAAGTGAAGAATATATGTGAAACATCATATTGACACTGACCCTGGAAGTCCCATCTGACACGGTCCTGGCTGTTATTCTTGTGTTTCGTTAGAAGTTTGTTGAAATCAATGCACTACTATACAAAACTTGAGTATTTGGTGAGTGTGCATTTTCAAAAAAACTCTCTTTGATTAAAAACTTTCAAACAGAACAGTTGGTAACAGAGTAGCAGAAAATGAGAATGAGGTATCTTCTTCAACTATATACTGAAGTATATCACATATATTCTACCACTGTGCTGTAACCTCCCAACTTAATCTTCTTTACCCACTGAACAACAGACTCTTCCCAGATTGCCAGTGAATAGACTTCGTGGTAACTATGGTGACTGAATGAGATGTGGGCTGTGATCTCCAGTTATAATAAATTTCTTTCACAAGTGTCTGGCTGTGTTTATTTGTGAAAACTATTATTTATCAACCAGGAAAGTCAGGGAATGACTTTGTAATGTTAAATACTCTGGTGTGCTAAAAAATTAGGCCACTCACTTTTCATAATGTTAAGTGGCAGGATAAGGAAGGTATCACCCTCCAGTTGAACTGTTATGACCAAGAACAGACACAGCAGTGGGAAAAAAGCAGTGCCTCTATGCTCAGGTGTATAAGGGAAGACACTGACAATAAAGTTTTCCATTAGCAGTGAAACTAATGAAGCCTGCTTTCCAGTGGTCTGTGTCCTGCCTTCCCTATCTCTGCAGTACAGTCATCTCAGCTCTCTTACGTAATATTTCTGCAAAGGCAAGAGACAGCACTGGTGTGTGTAATCCAGGTCTAAGGCATGTGCCGACTGTACAAGGGCTGAGTTTCACCCACCTTTCTCACAGAGCAGGGCTAATACTCAAATGCTTCAAAGTTTTGAAATGACTAAATCACAGACAGTAATTGCCTCAGACTTTTTTTAAAAAAAAATCATTAAAAACATATAAGAAACACAACTCTACAGCTTCAGCAAAACTAAACTAAAAGGACAGGAGTACATTTATATTTTATTAATATAAAGTAATATAAATTTATAGAAATTATATGTTTTATAATCAAATGTATATTTATTAATACATATAAATTTTTATAAATGTATTCTTTATATATTTTTATATATGTTATTTCTTGTTTTGTTGGTCTTACCTAAAAAGAGAGCATGTAGCAATAAAGGGAGGTGAAGAGCCCAATCTTCCCTCACACTGTGATCCACTACCATCTCAGTCATGAAGATGACAGCAATATTGCACCTGGAAATTAAATCACAGTAGCAGTTTGAAACCTCTTGAAGATGGGAAAACAGTAACATGATGGCTATTTCTGAAGAAATAAACAATCTCTAAATTTTCAAATTTGTAGTATTTCTTCTCAATAGGATTAATGCTGAAGCACCTTAGTTACAGTATTAAGCAGGTAAGTACTCAATACTGAAAAGAACATTATTACTGCCAATACCAACAACGTAAAAGAGGAATTTCAGAATATGCATAGCCTAGTTAAAATAAAAGATCAAGGGGGAAAAGTGGTATGAATACCAGCCACAGAGGCTTGGGGAAGAGAATTTTTCATTTTCTGTTTTAGTTATTTCTTCAGTCTGATTCTTATCAGAAAGTGATGCCCTACATTGTAAATAGGCTTTCTGTAGAAATCTGGTAAACCACAAGCCTTCCTTGCATGTTGATTTTAGCACTGGAAATCAGCAGATATTGAAGGTACGATTTTCAGATGTTCTGGATGGTAGGACAGTTGGATTGGTGCTGGTCAACCAGTAAGAGGAAGTGTCTCACTGTTTGAAACATCAGAATGAGAAACTGCTCACCTATGAAGGGGTCCTCGGGGTGTGATGGTTTCTGGGAGGTAGTCCACAAGTGGTGCCCAACATCCTCCATTGTAAGGCATGGGCAGAGGATGTGGTTGTTTGGTTTCAACAATATTCAATAACCAGCTTGTATATGGAGAAATAGGATCATCTGTGTGGAAAAGCATTAAAACAGAGCGCACAGAAACTAAGCCTGGTTACTCGTTTTGGAGAAATAAAAAAATAGAACTTATGCTGATGTATCAGCTCAGTTGTTTGGAATAATGTGATAAGATAACATGAGGTTTGCAAATTCCTGTGTTCCACAACAAGCGATGCATTTTTAATCCCTCTTTCATGCTGTTGGAAATTAAACAGATTCCAGGCAGACAGCATCGAACGGTAGGAGCTGCAGCTGAATCCCTGCTGTCACTTAGTAGCTTTGGACCCAGATCACAGAGCTCCATGCAACAGACTTTCCCTTCAAAAATGAGAGAAAAGTTCAGCCAACAAAGCTCCTGTCAGAAGCCATCTGCTGCAAGGAGCCACGTCCCAGTGACACATTCTTGCAACTCCTCACCAGTGCCCTGCTGAACGATGCTAAAAAGGCAGAAGCTAAATGTCCTGAGTTAGGAAGGAGGCATAAGGAATGCAAAAAACATCTTCAGGGTAATTTTCTTTCAACAAGGATGAATTATCTCTTGAATTTCTGAAAGATGTATTTAACTTTTCTTCAGTATGACAGTTGCTGTACATTAATAAACACTAGGTTTTTTCCTTCCACCTGTTTATCTGCAATGATGTGGGTAAATGAGGTTATTTCCACCACTTTCTGTCTTCTCTCTGCTGCACGGCTTTGTTCATCTCTCCTGTATTTTTTTCCCTCTCATTCTTCTTGTTTTTTCGCATTGGTCAGTTTTTATTTCCCAGGTCTGGCAGTCTGTGCTACACTGCCATGGAAAGTATCCTTTCCAGGCCCGTTCTTGACATATATTGAAACATTGCCCTTTGTGAATTTTTAATGAGAGCATTATTTTTTGCTCTGTTTTTTTGTTGTTTTTTTTTTTCCATTTTAGGTAGGTTTGAAACTCTCAGCACTTTCCTGTTTTTAACAGCATGTATCTGATGCTTGTCAGCCTTGCCACGGGAAACAAAACTGTTTTAATGCCTACAAAAGTATCAGAGCTAGCTTTTTCTAATGAACATCACCTCTTGGTTTTGACAAAATGTCTTCAGGTTTCCAGATCTTCAGGAGCCCTTCAATGCAGTAGCTGCTCCTCCAATTATTACCAAAATGCCAACTTTATTATTTCCATTATTCAGTCTTAGTCTTCCAAGGAGCACTTTAGATCTTTATGATTTAGACCTCTACTTATTTCTCTCATCCTCTGGAGGATGATTTATTAGTTACAGATAAAGAAGAATAAACTGACCTAAAAATGTAGCAAAGTATAACATTTTCACGTACTCATCTTCTAAGGATTAACCAGATAGTGTTTGCCAGATGCTTTTCACATAAAAAGCACTGCACAATCATTATTTATTACTACCAATTTGTTTTACATAAAACTGCTTCATGAAATCCACACTAAGACCTAGCTCCTCACTCATGTTTTCACAGGCTTATGTACAGACTGAGAAAGAAAAGAAGCACTTTGCACCGTATCATACAATATTTGCCTGAACAAAAGAGCTTCTGTGCTGCAGAGCTGTGTTCCCTATTTACATCCTCTGCAATACACGTATGCTCAAGTAGAACGGAGAGAAGAAAGAAGCTGTACCACCAACACCTTTGCAGCCTGGGCTGCCTGCCAGAGGGAATAAGTTGCAACTTCTTAATGGAGATTGCATTATTTATCTTGTAGAATGACAAATGGTATAAGAATTACTCTTTCTTTTTACAGTTCTATATAAATGTCAATAGCTAAGTAAAATGTATTTTATTTTAAATCTAGGTATTCGTATATTTGCGGAAGGAATCCCTGTGAGAAGCAAACCTTGCATAAATAGTCACAGTACTACAAAGCTTCCAGGTACAGGCAGGAAAAAACATTTGGGCACTGGCTTAAGGAGACATTCCGAAAGAACAAAGAAAATTTTAATGTTTTTAAACCTTTCATTACTCTAAGCTCTTGTCAAAACCAGCTACTTGTGAAGAATATTTTGATAATATAAACATTGTTCTGTTTTGAAAGATTGTTCATGCAGATCAGATTAGCACTGGTGCTCCAATTAACATCTGCTGAAGAATTTTTAGCAGCTGCAGCACTAGAAAGCCACAAGAAAAACAAGACAAGTGTACTAAAAACCACTGGGTTTAATATGCTGCACACTTTTTTGTGTATTTAAATACTGCACTATGTACCTACACAGTATTTTGCAAATATCATGTTTCATAATTATGAAAAACAGTTGTTGATATACATTAAATTATCCTATCATATTGCATTTGACAGTGTTTCCATATTTTGCAGAGAGTATTGCCAAAAATTTACTTGGATTAAAGAACATATCAAATATTTAATTTTTAAGTCAAAATACTGTCCCAAAATGGCACCTGTAGCACCAAGACAAGACATTATGGCCTCTATGTTATGTGATCTGGCTTTGTTAAGTCAGAGATGAAAGTCAATAAAATGTCTTGCCTTTTTTACATTTGATCAGGGCCTATCCAAAATCTGTAGATTGGCTTCCTTACAACTCACTCCAGAAATGAAGTCCAGTCATCCAAGTCCTAAAATTTACACTGTCATTCAATAGTTTTCAAAAATATCCTGGCTTTCTTTGGTATCCCTGCTGAGCATCAAGTGTCCATTTATAGTCTGTTTAGTAGAAATACATAAAGAATAACGAGCGTGCTCAGGAGCTCTATCTTACCCTCCTCTCTAACAGAGAATTGTACAGTGCAGTCAGAAACCGCTTGCAGACAGCAGAGAAAAGCTAAAGAGGAGGTAAGACCTCATTTTTGGAAACTTCTGAATCTGTTCTTCATGCTCATATAACAACCCTTGACTTGGAGGGAAATACTGGCAAAGGGTACAATTCGAAGTACTCTCTGTAATGCTCTTGGAAGTCTTTTGCCTTGCCATGTACGAAAAGTTCAAGGTGTTACTGTCTGGAGGATTCTCTGCTGCTGCCTTCTGTGAAGTTCTCTCGTCTTTTATTAGGTTTGACTGAGCCCAGGTTAAACAAAGGAAATTAATTAAATGAGGTATGAAGGTAAAATAAGGACACTCCCTGTATGGTGATACTACATTACTGTTTATGCAGAACTTAAACAGAGAGCCTCCACCAGTCATAAGAATGTTTTCCTCTCCCACCAAAACACCAGAAATTTCAACAAATTGAATAATAGAACTTACTTTTGTCATCATCATAAGATCCTCCAGAGCTATTACTGTACCTTGATTCTAGCCGGGTATGTGCTCTGATTACATTACCGAACCTTCAAATACAAGAAAAATCTTCATTAAAAACACAGGCTGACATTAAACACCTGGACTATATGCTTACTCTACAAAAAAAGCATTTCCTTAAGCAGGCACTTTTTATAGAGGAGTAGACAGCAGTGTGAATGCAATGCTGTTTCTTTCCACAAAAAAAGATATTTGCAGCCAGTATTTGAGAAGTTCTAAGAGTGCTCCTGTGTCACAAGCTTTTAAAGTTTAGCAGAGGGAAAATTCTCATGCTGCAAACGTGGGATTTTCTTGAAGCAAGAAACTGTGCTAAGGCTGAACTGACATATAAACTGTTCACAGCTAGTATTTTGCCACAGCCCATGTTCATGGGTAAAATTTTGGCAACCTGCTGAAGCAGTAACTGAATAGTCCAAAATCAAGCCCGCACAGGTATCAAGCAGCAAAAGCTGCAGAAGATCACTTTCAACAGGAAAATCCAGCAACTGCCAGAGCAAATCTAGCACAGGAGTTAAGGGATATGAGAGCCAGAACAAACTGTTCACAGCTGTCCTCAAATCTGCCGCAGATCCATGATAAGCTAACTTTTACTGGGGGTCTCCTTTGGCTTCCTCCACCTCCTTGTGCTGTCAGTGCAATCTGGCCCGAAGTGGAGTGAGAGGAGCCATACTGGAGGCTCAAACACTAGTGATGATGTAAAAGCATCACTGTTTCTGCAAAGCTAGGAAACCAATTACAAATAACCATGCTAGCCCAACTATATCAAACACAGCAAGACTGAAGGTTCTTTATGCAACATTCTATTTGATTTCTTACTAATGTGCATACATATTATTACAGGGCATTTTAATTAACAACTGAAATATGCTGTTTCCAAAGGACATCTGTCTTATAAGGGCACAATAAATTCATTGTGGACGTGACAAAAAGGCATCATGAGTCATCTTAATTCTGCCATTTTCTGTCTTATTCTCCTGTATTTTAATAAATTCCCTTAACAAATGTGTGCAAACTGGCAATTACTGACATATTTATCTGGCATAAAAAAAGATAAAAGAAGAAGAAAGTCAAGGAAAAAATTATGAAGAAATATGCAGAGATGAATTCTATCCTGTATGAAACAAATGGAGAATACAGGTCATATTAACTATTTGAGAGCAGCGCATTTTACATCATATTGCATCAACATAAAAACATACATATCTTCTGATTAGCTTTATATTCTTAAAAAAAATGCCCAGTTTTATGAGAATAGTTTGTTTAAAATCTATTACCTTCCGTAAACATTATTTAATATGTCTTGATATATGAAGTCAATATTAATGGACATTCTAAGATTGACACATTGATTTTGAAGTGAGATGCACTTACAGCTTCTAGAGTCTTTGATAATGTAAATGCCAGCAATGAATTCAGGCAAATTTTTTTACTTTTTTTTCTGAGGAGTCTTTCAGCAGGAATCAGAACACCAATATCAGAACTTTGTGATCTTCCTTTCATTTTTATCATATAGACTCTGACATATTTGAATGCTAAAAAACTTTGTGGAGTCACATTTAAAATTTACCTAACACAAGAAACCCTGAAAACAAAGTTAGATTTAAAGTATAGTAGGAGATGAAGTTTGCTCAACTTATCTGCAAATCAACTAAACAAAAATCTAACTTAAAACTATATAGCCATAAACATTTACATAAAGAATAATAAAAAAATAATCCAGAGGAAAAATGGTTTTATCTTCCTTTTAAGTACCTTGTAGTGCATATCTTGAAAACCTTCATTTTGAGTCAAATCTTCTTTACTATCAGTTTGAAACCTTACTTAGTACTAAGTGCCATTTTTTACTTGCATCTAAATTAGGAGACCTGACAAAACACCACTCATGTTTATAACATGTAAAAGGCAAGCAATTCAAAAGGCTCTGAAGTAGAGAAAAGTTCACTCACGTAATTGTCTCGGTACCTCTAAGTACTGAACCTATGGGAGGTGAGCTGGACTACTAAAGGGATACTAGTGACTATCAGGAACAACAGACTAACCTAATACTAATACACTTACTAATTAATGTCACTAGAAGTTATTCAAAGTTCTCTTACACAAATAAGAGGGTTTCAGTGAAAGAAGAAATCTGTATCTGTCTACGCTTGAGGATCTGATGGCCCTTAAGCTTCACATTTTTTCATTCATCATTTGTCAGTACGTACCATAAGCAGCAATAGACTAAATCGAATATATGATATCTAAGCAAAACATTTTACATAGCTTTCCTCTGTAAGACATTTTCTCCAGACAAAGGAGGTGTCCTTGCAATCATGGAGACAAATCTGCATTCTAAATTGTACTTACTGTCCATGAAATCAAAAGGTGTGATCAAACCTTTCATATATGAAATGTGATCATACCTTTCTGCATGAAAATCTGTTTTTCATACAGATTTTAGTAGCCATTATTTAGTACACACTCTTGATTCTCTTTCTCCTTCATGGATAATTTCTACAAAACCATGATCTACTTTGCATAGTTCATTCAATACAGTTTTAACATGTGTTCCTCTGCAATGTATTATTAAACAACAGTCAGGAACTAGAATCATGTGAATAGCTTTCTTTTTGAAAAAAAATCTTTTACATACTGTCTTTTTAAAATGGTCTTACTGGGATAGGATCAGTCTGAGCATCAGTGCTCCTCACAAAACAATGCAGAACTTTGCCCAACATCTTAGCCTAGGAAAACACATACATTTTGGAGAAAAAAAAAACAAAACAACAAACCACAAACCTTTCATCAGTCTCTTTCACCATTCTGTTCTCCTCTACATCTGGAAAACTATCTTGGCCAGCTACAACAGTGTTACTGCTAGAGGTGGTTCCTGTATATGAGATGTCAACAAGAACACCTGTTACATGCAGCAGATGGTATTTGCAAAGCAATAAAAGCCCATAACTTAATTTTTTTTAACAGCCACAGTCAAAGGGATCATCCTCCAAAGTACTTGTGCATGTGAATGAACACTGTTGCCCCTACAAACCAGGACCTGCTTGCATGGCTGATGGACGTAAAGTTCACAGGCTTTGAGGGGTAGATGAACATAATGATGATCTCCATTCCTTAAACTAAGTTCATTCTTAGGTGATGTAACATATTGTTTTCAAGAATTTCGTAAAACAAAGTTAAATTTGAGGATAGTGTCTCTTAAGTATCTTTGACTACTGCAGCTTGGAAATAGCACTAGGCCTTTGAAAAGAGAATTGCCACACAGCTGAGGCTCTGTTTTCAGGAAACACTGCTGCTTTGGTGTATCTGCTGTGATCATGGCATTGATGATGACTTCTTGTTCTGAGAAACTAATGGTAGAAGAACAACCTCATATGAGTTCTGAACAGCACCAAACATTGGTAATATCCTATTAAAACAGTTGAGAGAATTAAGTATATGTTTACAAAGCATACACAACATTAGGAATCAAAAAGAACTGTAATGATGTGCAGCTAGGCCCTGAAACTTGCACTTTAGATGTACACAGATCTGAATGGGTGCAAAAGTAAGAGATTGTTCTTTTTCAAAGACATGTAGACTCAAAAGAGGATGAGAGCATAAATAAAAAGCATATTTAGCTCATACCTGAAGCTGCAGCAGAGGCTTTGTTACTGGCAGCAAAACGGTAAAATGGAGGATTATCACAATGCTGGACTATTGGGTTCACTGGGTCAGTTTGCTGCAACTCAAAAAGAAGCTCTTCCATTGTCTGAATAGTGTTATTGCGACATAGATATATTGCAACCTTCTTTATCTAGAGAAGAAAGTAACAGTTATTAAACTCTATACAAAGTGAATTTCCAAAGAAATCAACACGTTACACCGCTGTACTGAAAAGATCCAGAATGCAAATGTCACTTCTGGACAGATACACAACTGCATCCATCTTGTTCATACAGAAATAAAACTCTTTGCTTTGATATCAAGATCATTTCCCCAGCAGAATGAATCTGTGATCTAATTACCCCAAAGTTTTTACTTACCATCCCCAAATGAGCTGTTTAGGTATATAGCTATACAACATACGTATATACAAAACCCACTTAATTTTGTACCTATCATTTAAGGATATCAGCATTAACTCTGAATCGTGCTCAGGGATTTATAGTTTAAGTACGTCATTTCCACTGAAGATGAATCTCACTCTTTTGAATGGAGCAAACTTCTCATCTGGAAAGCTAGATCCAACCAAAACTTCATGCCTGTATTTCCAGATACGGTTATGTGAAAGAGGTAGCTGTAGCCACAAAGAACAAGCCAGGCTCTAAGTAGCTACTTATATCTGTAATCAAAGTAATAGCACATGGAAGAAAGGCAGAGCACTTATTTATACAGACCTCAGACATCCTGATTTAAAAAATCCGGAGTATCACTTACAGAAATTCTGAGCATTTCTATAAATCTTTTAACAAGACCTCAAACCTTATTGCATGCACTGCAGCAAGAAGGACTGTTGAAATACTGAGATCAAATTAGACTGAATTCTTGAGAAAAAAACCCTGACGGCTATTAAAAGCAAAGCCTCTTTCCGGCTCAAAAACATTTGATTCATAAACTGCTGGAGCTGTGAGACCATATGGGGAAGGATCCCTCTGTGCTTGCTTTGTTTTTAAAGATGTCCCTAAGCAGATGCTTACAGTGGAGCTAACACAGTGGACTGAATTGCCTGTTGGCCTCATGAAGTATTGTGGTTCTTAAATACTTCAATTACAGTAACTTCCTGACTGCTTCTCCTTCCCTCTTCTTTTCTCTCCTTTTCCTATGCTTACAGAAAATGCACATATTCAAAGTCTCTTTTACTCTACTGTGCTAAAAATTTTCTAGAAACTTTCCAGATACAAATCCACCTTCTTTCTGAGGCTCATTTCTAGTTGTGCTCACAGTGCCACTTACAGCTTCTTTCACCCCAGAAGGGGTCACATTCCCTACACTAAGTCTTTGCTGAAGAGGTTTCTGAACTGTAAATATTCATAGAATCATAGAATGGCATAGGCTGGAAGGGACCTTAGAGATCATCTAATCCAGCCTCCCTGTCATGGGCAGGGATGCCTCTCAACTAGATCAGGCTATTCAAGGCTCCATCCAACCTGGCCTTGAACACCTCCAGGGAGGGGGCATCCACAACTTCTCTGGGCAATTTATTCCAAAGTCTTACCACCCTTGTACTGAAGAATTTCTTCCTAAAATCTAATCTAAATCTGTTCTCCTTCAACTTAAACCCATTTCCCCTTGTCCTATCAGTGGACACTCTTGTGAAAAGTCCCTCCCCAGCCTTCCTGTAGGTTCCCTTCAGGTATTGGAAGGCAGCTATTAGGTCCCCCGAAGTCTTCTCTTTTCAAGGCTGAACAATCCCAGCTAAGAATAATATTCTAAGAAATCTTTCAGTACATATGTGAAAGAAAGGACAGCTCAGCAATTTGCACTGGGGAACTGGGAAAAAAACGCTTAAAGGAAACATAAGAGACAAAGCAATTAATTTAGCTGATTGGAAAAAAAAAAAAGAATGTAATTCAGGCATGCTTTTGGCTTGGACTCACACAGGCAAAACAGATGGCTGAAGGCATGCAGCAGCTGGTGACTGCCTTGGGGCACAGAGAGCTCCAAAAGGAGATGGGTAAACTGGCAATCTTGCAACTGCTTGGTTGTTAGAGCCCAGGTGAGCAGGAACAGTGCTGATAAACTGTTGCAATTGTCTTTATTTCCCAATGTGTATGTGTTATATACATGATAATGGAAGATGATACATGGTTATGGTATCAGCAGTCTTGTGTAGTTAGCAGAGTTAGGTATGATTTCTTATCTGTAAACTCCAGGGCGTTATCAAAGCACTGAGCAGATGCTTATGATAAGGCCGGTGTATTTTCCTGCTCCAGGCAAAACTATCAGTTAAGGGGTGACTCATAAGTGCAGTCAGGCTTCCTTCAGAGGTTGAAAAATTTTTCAGATTTTGCAAAATCTAAGAATTAGACTTTTAACTCAACATTACAAAACACAGACTAACAGGTGGCAGAAAACACAGGAATCTTGTCAGCTGCCACCACCAATGAAGACCTGATTGTCTTGCTAACAGCCGTTGGAAGCCTGGGAGGGAGAGCAGAAAACCCCACAGGCAAAATAGGAGATACTGAGCAGATGAAGCTGGAGGTGCCAAAATCGACTGCTGTCTTTGTGGAGTAAGAGGACTGTATTGTTCTGGAGGAGAACAGGACTGTGAGAGCCAAGGCTTTGAGGCACGGGAGTTTGGAAAGAATTTGAAGAAAGAAGAAGTGCTATGGGTAGGAAGGGGGTTTGAAGTAGGCTGCCTGGGGCTGTGGGATGGCATTGGTTTTGGAAAAATGATATGTTGAAAGCTCTGGGTTGGCAAGTATCTGGATGAGGGGATGAGGTATCTGAGGGGCTCCTGGGCAAGAGGCGACAGGGTTATCAGGCATTTCCAATCAGGCTACAGACTTAGGAGTGAGACACATACTCAGCACACATATTCAGCATGTATATTCCTTCCTCTTAGAAAACTGCGCCTATTCCTTTTGTAAGCTACCAGAAACACAACAGCCCTCATTTTGTCTCTTATCTCTGTGATTTCCACTTGTTCTCTGCCGACATAGCTCCTCCTGATGGAGGCCACCTTTGGGACTGATCCCAAGTCTGTCACAGATTGCAGCATCGCTCAAGTTGGAAACAACCTAGGAGGTCTCTCATCTAACCTCCTGCTCAAAGCACAGTCAACACTGAATGGAGAGCCTCTGTCACTCCGTCACAATCGATGGAAAGATCTTCATTACTCTCAAGACATTTGGGATCAACCCCTTTGTCTTCTTACACAAACATTGAGCTTGTTCTTACAGTAACTCCACCTCCAAATCTTTCCTCTTTTGATTAGCGAGGCAACACTGACTTTGCTTATATATGCGCTGATTTGAGAATATAGAACAGTAAACCCTACAAATAAAAGGAAACCAACAGGATGCCTACGGTACGATAACATCATCTTGAAAATTTTCAACGTCTTCTATATTTCCTTTATTCTATTATGCATAGCAGTCATCATAAACAGTTCAAGCAAAGTATTATTTCAACTGTAAATGAAGTCTGCTTATGAGGCTTTTTAGATAAGTTTCATCACATTAATAGCAATTTCGAATTTATCTCAGGGAAATCAATAGAAAGAGACTAACTAATAAACCAGCATATTGTAATTGTGCTGGAAGATCTACTAAATTTAGATTCTGTTTCATCTAGCAACTGAGCAATAAGGAACATGGGAATGGGACTGTCTTGCTTTTCTCAGACAGCCCTGATTTTGTTTTAACTTGAATAATAACAATATCCTGCACAGTTATAAGCATTTAGTATTTTTACTTCTTTTCATTTTTCATGCAAGTTATTTAACCTCTGAATGGCCATTCTGCCAGTTTTAATAAAATTATAAATGTATATATAAAATGCATATTTTTATGCAATTCTGACATTCCGCATTCTGGCAATTTTTGGCCAGTCCTTGTTACTGGCCACTTACACAGACATGCACTGTTGCTCTTTGCTTGAGAGGAGCCCACCTCTTGATTGAAATGAGCAGTCCCTGGTGGAGACTGAGATTCCCACTACTCAAGTACCTTTCTGAACTTCAGTATCTTGGCTCATTTATTCCTGTGATTTAATTTTGTACAGTGTGCTAGGGAATATGTTGGTACTTCTTAGTTTTGAAACAGAAATTCATTTTCTGCAGGTGATAGCTGCTTTCTTCATTAAAATCTGCACAATCAATAGTAAGTAAAATAAAACACTTACATAAGGTAAAAGGATAGTATCACTGCTAACACCACACAAACTAATGAGAAACTGCAGTGTTATCCTAAGGTTGTTACTCCATTTTTCATTGTTGGCCAAAGCATTCCAGACATTTTCCATCTCTGGTCCGGGAATTTCATCTCCATACTGCAAAAGATCATAGGCATGCATTTCTTGAAATACACAGAACTCCAAACTAAGGCATGCTCTTTTAGAGCATTTTCTCATGCAAAACCAACAGTAAAATGCTGTAAAAAGTGACAAAATGGCATTTTCAAAAGCCACCTGACAGACTTCTGAGCATAAATTCTATTTAAAAGCATTTAGGTTTAGATCCACAGAAGGACTTAAATCACAAAAAAAAATGTTTTTCAGGAACGTAAATTCAAAAGGTGATCAGAAACTTAAACGGTTTATTGTGTTTCATCTTTACAGTTGATCAAGCAACTGAAGTTCTGTTTCTGAATGTCTGTACTTAAGTGCTTCAGCCTTTACAGTGGCGAACAATTCAGCACCTCTCTCCTGAGCAAATCCTAGCAGAATTAAGCATTAGACAGCTCTTTGCTGTAACATCAAAAACGCACAGTTTTTGCTCTCTTTTGCACGAGGCAGTCACAGGAATGATTCCCTTTTGTCAAGTCGTTTAAAGGGCTAGCACATGCTTCCAGGATGTGGGAGTCTAGAATTGAAGCTGTTCTGTTTCCTATGTAAAATCTTTGGCTCTCACTTCGAGAAGACTTTAACTACTGCACAGACTGACACTCTGCTAGGAGAGGAGCAGCAATCTCTAGGTCAAGTTATTCTACTGAAAATGATTTAATACATATTAGCTACATCTGCACTGTCACTGACATCTACTCTGGCACTTGCAGGTGCCAGTTCCTTTATCACACAAACAGCCTCAAAGCTAGGTCAATCAAGATGGTTTGAAGGAAGCATATTTGTTCACTCTGGAACAAAAACTTCATCTGGTTTTGGAAGCACCTTGCTCTGAGGACTGCTGCTGATAGGCAGCAAAGGTGAGACTGCATCACATCTCTTTTCAACCCCTAACACTCTTCCAACAATATCTTCGAGACTCTGTATCATCAGATAATTCATGAGCCAGTACTGTGCCCTGGCTATGCAACAAGTATAAAAAAACCATGCTGGTGGGCTGAAGCACAGCTCCCACACTACTTCAGACATCTTCATATGACAAAGTGCACACAAAATAATACTTATGTTTTACTCACAGGGACTCAACATGAGGCAAGATCCAGAATTGACTGCTATGTAGCATGGATACAGACATTCTGCTTGAGAGAGTATTAACCCTGAGCACGACAGGAAATGTGAACCACTCTGTCCCATATGACATAGGTACCAGGCATTACTTCGAGTTTACATATTTAGCAGTTTAGACATATGTACTGAATTTGGCAAAAGCAGTGCCAGAGCAGGGATGGCACACTAGTATAGCAGCCAGCATCTCAGCAAAGAGAAGGAAAAGATGGCACCTTCTCCACCAGCTGCTTAGACATCTTACCTAAAAAGTAATTGGAAAAAAGGAATACCTCACCCTTTATCAGGAACTGGGATGTAAAATACCTTCCTTTTTACAAAAGAATGCTTTAACTATCACCTTACAAATTTATACTACTTTTTTTTTTTTCCTTTTCTCTCTTTCAAATAATATTTAAGTGTTTCCTAGAAAGTACAAGGGCTTCAGTAAGACAAATTCCAGGTGCTTATTCTCACCCTCAAATAAACTTTCATCTGCTCCCTTAGACATTAACCTGGGAGGTGATACAGGAGAGAACTGAACTTAGCTCCTCTATAACTAATCCTTAATGCTCTCACTACTAAGTTTTTTGTAAAAAGGGTAAAACACTTTTTTTTGTTCATGTTTTGAAAGAGAGCAATTTTAGCATTGTGCTTAAAAGAAAAAGTGAAGGAACTTCTTCAAAAAGAAAGTTGTGTCTGATTAGTACAGACTGCAAAATTTCTGGTATCAGAGGGAAGAAACCTAAGTACCTTTTGCCTAAGAAACATAAGTTTGAGAATTTCAGAAATTGTTCTACAGGTTGTTGGTTTTTTTTTGTTTGCTTGTCTTTTTTACCTTGGCTGTCATATACATGAGATTATTAAGAACCAGTGAGGTGGCCTCAGGAGAGCCCCAGCCATTGCCTTTTAGTCCACTTGTGACTGTTATTTCCCCATCCTTGTCCTTCAGTTCATCTTCTGGAGTGGTAGGGCTTGAGCCAGGGAGGAGCAGTCTGTTGTCTACAAGTTCAATATTATGAAGCCATGGCAGCAGATAGGTAAGCATGATCTGTCTTCCATTTGGATGTGTTGTTGGAAATCGCTGGCTTACCTCTAAAACAGGAAAAGTAGAAAAGGACAAGATGTTACTTTATGAAGGAAACCTTAAACACATGGTTTAAATCAGATTTCTGATATGGTTTAGACCACTTGATGTTTTTTACCTTGCAAACCACAAGCATAAAAAAGCATGTACTTGAGATTACTGAAGAGAAACATTAATTTAATGCTCAATAATAGCAAGCAATTGGTCAAGTCTTCTGTCTAAAATAACTAACATAGTCTGGGCTTAGAAATGGAAAGTCACCCTTTGTTACCGTGCCATATTATGCATTATGTGAAACAAATGTCAATAAAGAAGAAAAAGGATAATTCAGTTATTCGCTGTTATTCTAGAATTTCAAGAGCTTTTGGAGAATTACAATAAACTTACTAAACTGTTTTGCTGAATTACAAGGGCCCCATCAGCCTCCATGTTTCTAAGCTACAGTTTAAATCTTAAGGCACTTACTATACTGAGTTAACAAAAACACCCTGCATATATTAGGAGTCTTCTTTCCAGTGGGGAGGTCTATGAAGTTCGGAGTCAGCTGCCAGTCCAGGAGCACTATATACAGCACTTTATATAGTTTATAAAAAAAGAACTGGCACTGCAAGGGAAAGGCATTCGGAAAATCTGGGATAAGAAATACAGTGACAGGCTTCCTGCCAATGTGAACCACAACAGCTATCTTTACTAGAATTCTTCTGTAAAATCAGTACAGTTAACATTTCCTTTCTTTCCTCACCACCTGGATTTAAAAAATCTTCAAGACATAACACTGTTCTCTCTCCTTATGATTCCAGATGTATAGCAAGGGGCTCCGATTTGGACTGTTTATCTGAGTTCTTTTAAATGACATAGCCACTAAAGCAACACGAATAGGTGATAACAGTAATAATGAACGACATTTGCTTTTCCTAAGATAAATGAGCCATCAGAATTTCCCTACACCAGTTATTTATAATTCATGATATCTTGGGCACTAAGAAATGGATGATGTATTCCTTTAGCCTTCCCCTTTCTGCCCCTACAGACTTGAGTAAAAACAACAGAAAGGGATTTCAAGAGCTAGTAAGAGTTCCCATGATTACAGACATCACATTCTGTTATTTAAAACCTAGAGCAACACATTAGATGGATTAAACCAGACAGATAGGTCTCAAAACATAATTGTTCCCAGGAACAGTCTCAGAATGTTTATATATTCGGAATGGTATATTCGGAATGGTTCTCCTGCAGAGCTGATTCTTCAACATTCTTCTCAGTAACACTGGCAAAATGTATTTCTGATAAAATTAAAATGATACTAATGACTCGCAGGTGTGGCAAATAACAGATGGTAGGGATCACTCAGAGTGCTTTGAATCATAGGTACAAAAGGACACATGCAATCAATCTTCCCAAAGTTAAAGTCATCTTTACATAAAACAAAGAATTCTATCCTCACAAGTATCTTCTATATAAATGTATGTGTAAGAAGAATGACCATGCTTAACACGAGAACCTAATGTAGTAGAGTCTGCCAATGTCACTTTAACTTATCCAGGGCCCTTGTAATTTCAAAGTTACCTTAAGATGACACAAGTGGCACAGAATCCCCAAGCAAGGTTCTTAAATAGCTATTCTGTACTTTGTTTAAGTAGCTCTAGGAAATATATATTGCATTCCTAAATCTGTTTTGACCTGAACCAGAATAAAAACAGGTCAAGCTAAATTTATAAAACAGAATTGCTATTCACAAGTGGAAATGTCTTGACACTCTACCATTTGTACAAAAATGTAAAGCAGATAATAAGCCAAATAGGTACAGGTACCTGAAAATAGCGGAAGGGTAAGTTCAGGATACATCCTTGCCAGTTCATATGAAAGAAGGGCAAGTGAGACACTGTAAAGAGGTGGCAATGGACCATGTGTACCATATAAGATACTGCCTGGTCGCTGCTCAGCTACCTTTTTTGAATAAACAAAAAGCTTTGATTCAAGGATCTATGAAAGAGAAAAAAATAATGTAGTGAGAGAAGAAAAATCCATGAATTCAGGAAATGTCAGCATTTCAAATTCAGATATCAGAGAATGATCTATATGCTTTGGAGTATACTCTCCAAATTTGAAAGACAGCATAACTAATATTTTTCCATTAATTTTTATAAAAACATTCCCATAAGTATTTATAGCCAAGACAAAACTAATTGTTTATTTTCAAAACAAAACTAAAAGGCAAATGAACAGTAATTTATAAGTTCACAAAAAAAAAGATAGGACAACACATACATTTCATTGTTTTAAAAAAAATTAGCTGATACATGCCTGCATAAGTTGCATGGAAATTTCATAAATCTCTCTGTTGGTGTCAGATGCCTTGAACAGCACCAAGTTTAAAAGCGTCACTATATCAAAAGGATAGTTCCTAGAAGAATAAACAGTACATTTTTGTGAATGTTGGTAAGGAACGCAGATTTTATTCACTCTGATTTATTCTGTAACATGGTCTAAAGAGAAAGTCATCTTTCTTTTCTCTGTTCTACTACCAGAATATGGGAAAGGGAGCTTTTATGAATACACGCTGGCTGATCAAAGGACCATCTGGTGAATGGGAAGAAAGAAGGGATTATTTATAATTACCTTAGATTAATGCTTAGGAACGTACTGAGCTATCCACAGTGAGAAATGCAATACCTATGTCTATAACTGTCAATTCATTTTAATTTATAACATAAACTGTTTCTAGAGTAGGCCAACACCCATGAGAGAAGACGGGTAGCATGAAAATTTTCCAGGATAAAGTACTTCTTCTTAAGCCAAGCTGCAATTAAAACAGTCCCTTTGGAGAAAAGGTGCCATCTCTGACATGAACATTCCCAGATGTCAGACAGTTCTATCAAAACTGTTTTCAAAGAGTAAACATGAGGAACCACTTCAAAAAGTCCACTATCTATGAAGTCAACGTTATTTGTAAGGGTAAACATATGAAAGTGTTAACTTACTGAGAACATTACTAGAAAAGCAATTCCCATGTCACCATGTTGGGATTTTCAATAAATATGTTTCCGCATTTTCATGATGATTTGTAAATGCACCTGATTCAATTGTGAACCATCAATTTCTCATCCTAGATGTGAGCTACTGTGCTCCTGGATGGCTGCAGAATGCCTATTTGGATATTTTGATGTTAAAAAATATGGCAAATATATGTGTGGCATGGGACATTCTTGGTAATTCCAAACACTAGCTGCAATGCACCCTCTACACCTATCTCTTTGCCCTTCCACTAAGTTTAAAAAATAATAAAAAAGAAGTTAAGAGAAGTAGCTTCTTTGTAGAAAGACAGACATCAACAATGAGATACATTACTGCTTGTTTTACAAGCAGTTTAAGCAGTGGCCTCTCTATACATGCTGATAGACAACAGAGGAAAAACTGTTAATGGCTTTCAGATATTAACAAAAATCCCCAACTAGATAGAAATCGAACCTTCCCTTCAAAGTAAATCATGCAGCTACTACTCTTAATTTTTACTATAGGTATGAGAAAGATTAATTTTTACAACACAGTGGCATAAGTAATACAATCCAAGGAAAAAAGACTGGCTGAAAACCTGGTATGTTTAAGTGTTCATTAAACAAAAAACCATCTTAAAATAACTGTATTCGCAAACATAAAATTCCATTCATATTTTTAAAATCTCAGTATAATGCAGTCTATAGTCTAGATGTTCCTGTAAGACCAAAATGTTTTTACAGATAAATTCTAAAATATTTGGCTTGTTCTGATTTGCTGTATCCCAAGTATTGAACTATGCTAATCACACATCTTACCAAATTATTTTTTGTCAAGATTGAAATGTGTGGATTTTAATAGCTTGTGCTTACTTAGCATTAGCAGCAGTTATGATATCAGTCTACAGAAAAGAAACAGGTAACCAAATCAATGAAAGCCAGTTAGAACAAAATAATTACTTTCAAGCTAATAGCATTTGAAACGTTTTTCCTTTTATAAAGTGAAAAAGTATGCCAAATCTTTTGAAACTAGATATATGATGTATGTTCAAATTAAAGTGTTGTGGTTATTTTGTATCTTCCGGAACAAAATAGCATAAAAACACCACAGATTTCAAACATACATACAGTAAGAGTGTCTTCTCCAAGCACATCACTTTGTTTTCAGAATCATTGAAACAAAGTGATACAGTCCTCAAGAGTTGTTTGAGAGGGTGTTAACGTAAGAGTGTGACTAACAATTGTTTACAACACAGGCTGAACCTGCATTTTTCTTTACATTTGAAAGTGTAATTAATACCTGCTTCCACACACAGTTGCAATGGCTTTGAAACATCCAGAGGCAAGCTGGTATGATCCAGTATAACATCGATCTATAGCCCAGTTGAAGAGATTGA
The DNA here is from genome assembly GCF_009769465.1 of Tauraco erythrolophus. Taxonomy (NCBI): domain Eukaryota; kingdom Metazoa; phylum Chordata; class Aves; order Musophagiformes; family Musophagidae; genus Tauraco; species Tauraco erythrolophus. The sequence continues at coordinate 111,788,709 of NC_141465.1, forward strand.
TTTGATCAGGATTCAGCTCTAGCAAGAGGACTACAACTTCACAGCCAAGCTGATGAACCTGAGCAAATAAATACATGTCAAAACACTATTGGTGAGATTAAATATGTTCATTCTCTACAATTCTTAGAGTGACATAGGCAAAACAAGGGGAAAACATTATTCAAAATAAGTAAAAAGAAATCTGAGAATTCATCATAAATTTATTTTAGGGATAGCAGAATTGAAATGTGACTCAGTTTTCAATACTGCTCACTTGAAAGAAAATTGTATGTATGAAGACTACATAAATGAAACAAATTTTCAAAGGAGGTTTCCAAAATGAAGCATGGAAAAAAGCAGAATCTTTGGAAAATCCACGACACTTGATAGATGTTCTTGGGTAACTTCCATTTGTATTGGTTAACTAATTCATTAAATGTTTATTTCCTATTTCATATGAGTTTCATAAAGCAACCCATTTTCATGTTCATCCTTCTTTCAACAAACACAGAAGCAAAGCGGACAAAGAAAAATACCTTTTGCAAGCCTGGTCGTATGAAAACTTGTATGTTTAATTCAACTACATCAAGCAACCTAACAACTCTCCCTACAGACCTTGTATCACTTAATCCTGGTACCACCACTGCTACAGACAAATCACAGCTATGGCTTGGACTGTGCCTTTGTCATCCTTCAGCCGAGGATAGTACTGGAACACCAGACGTTAATGCCTATTAATATTCCATCGCCGAGTGTAGGTAACTGCTTGTAAAGACTGCAAATGCCATTTAATGGTAACGGACTGGGTAGGATCTGTCTCATCCAAATCTGAACTAGTTGTATAGGCAAAGCAGTTTAGTTACAGACCTTCATTACAATGATAAATCATGAATTATAGCAATTAGCTCAAGGGAAATAAATTTCACCTATCATATCCAAGTTTTTTATTTCAAGAAAAAAAGTTAAAAAAAGGTACTTTTGTCCCCAGTTACTTTATGAGTGGTATATACTACTAATCAACTAGCCATTTTTGATGATAACGAAAACATGTCGAGTGAAAGTGTATCTTTTCCTTTCTCTTTCTCTGTTTCCTTCCTGCATTCATGAGAATTTCAATTATACACATCACTTACTCATATCTTTACAGCTTCATCTCTGCCAACATTCCAAAATCCTATTTAATTTCCAAAAAATTCTCTGTATCTATCCCTTCTTTCTTTCAATTTGTCCAATCTCTTTTTCCCTAATCAATTACTATTTCTACAGCATGTATCCTCTGGCTGTTCCACAAGCCTTTAGGCTTTGCTATCTGCCTCTTTTTAGCAATCACAGCCACCTGTGCTGGTATGAGACTTTTAGGGAGAACCGCAGGTCAAAGTGCAAGGTAACACAAAGGGAAACATCATTGTTCTCTCTCTCCACTTGACCTAGAAATCTATGAATCTATGAATGTAAGTCACCAATCGACTTCTTCTTAATCAAAGAGACAGTCCAATCGGCTATAAATACAGAAATATGACTGGGTAGTCAACAGAGAAACCCATCTTTGCAGAAATGGAAGAGAAAATCGCAAGAATAACCTATTATGGATCTTTAAAAAAAAATAATTAAACTTCTTTCTTTCCTCTCCTGAATCATTTATCCTCTTGAATTCTTTGGAAGACCTACCCACTCACTTCCACTCAGATTTGTTTCACCAGCCATCTATGTTATCAAGCAGGAAGGGATTTTACATTCTTATTCCACAGAAACTTGAAGAAGGTGGGTGGAAGTACTCCAAATAGAAATACAAATATTTTTGAGCTCGTGCCATTTTTAACCTGTCTTTATGAGCAGATGAAAAGCCTAAATTTCTGTTGCAAGCAACACTGAGTCATAAGGCAATTTTTTTAGCTTATTATTTACCTACATTATATTTTCAGAAATAATAATTCTTTTACTGTTTAAATGCTTTTAAATTAATTACTTTTGTATTAGAACCTGTCCTGGTTTTAGCTGGAACAGAGTTAGCTCTTCTTTTTAGCAGCTAGAAGAGCTCCGTATTTTGGTTTTACTCAGAGGCTCGCTCTGAGAAGAATCACAGAATCACAGAATGTTAGGGATTGGAAGGGACCTCAAAGGATCACCTAGTCCAATCCCCCTGCCGGAGCAGGACCACCTAGATCAGATCACACAAGAACGTGTCCAGGCGGGTTTTGAACATCTCCATAGCAGGAGACTCCACAACTTCTCTGGGCAGCCTGTTCCAGTGTTCTGTTACCCTTACTGGGAAGAATGTTGATATCGCACTGATGTTTGCAGTAGGCACTGAGGTCTCAAGGACTTTTCAGCTTGCCGTGTTCTTGCCAGTGTGCAGGAGCACAACAGGATAGGGGGGAGCATGGCCGGGACGGGGAGTCCACGACTCTCCTTACGATTTGTACTTGGACTTAGGATTGAGGCCAAACTCGCCAATTAGTATTCCATATCATGCAGTGTCATGCCCAGTATAAAAGTGAGGGTCAGCCGGAAAGAAGGGCTTTTGCCCTTCCACGACTCTCACTTTCGGACTCTCAGAGTGCTTTCTCTCTCTCTCTCTCTCTCTCTATTTCGGGGCCTCGCGTTCGTCCGGGATTGCAGCTTTGGGATGAGACGGGCTTTGGATAAGAGGGGTGGTGAGCATCTATGCTGTGTAGTACTTATCTATATTAAATTGTTCTTATCTCAACCCACGGGTTTCCTGTTTTCTCCTTTAATTCTTTCCCTCACCCTTGGGGGTGGGGGAGGGTGAGTGAGCGACTGTGTAGGGTTTGGTTGCCGGAGCAGCCTAACCCATGACAGAACCTGCATAAAGCTATTGTTTCCTGCTCAAAATAGAATGTAGACAGCCATAGTTCTTACAGTCACAAACTCTTTACTCCCCCAGTACAGAGATTAAAATTATTCATCAGTGATGCCTTTTGTTGAGTACTTACACGTAAATCTTGACAAGCCAGAATGTTATCAAGCCATTTGTAAAGATATCCATCAGGGGAAAGACCAACATTATCAAACACAGGTCCACAGCAGAGGACAGCTGACATGGCCTAAAAACACAGGGAACTTTAGTTACACAAAGAATTAACATGAATGGACCTTTCAGAATGATTTGAACCCAGGTCTAGGCTAACAGGACCATCACTTGTTTTTATTTTTGAGGGAACTCTGGTGAAAACCTTAACAGCTGATTTTGCTAGAATTCAATAATTAGATCATTATAGATGTTACTGCATTTCAAGATAATGCTGAGTTTAAGCATTTTGGCAGGAATATTACAGCCCAGTCTCCCCATTCTTTAAGATACATTTTGTCATTTTACCCAATCTTTACAAACCCAGCTACAAAACCAATTAAAATTCACAGATTGTTTAATTGTATCTTTCTGCAAAAACTAAAATTGTTGTATACAAAGTGATGCAGCTTTTATCAGTACATAAGCTATTATTTTCTCAGCTTACTTATGTGGGTGAGTTGCAACTTGTTTTGCCGCAAAAGTATTTTATTACTATTGAGCATGTCTCCAGGCAAGTGTGGGAGATAGTCCTGAGATATGCATGTGATACTGAATTGGTACTATATTTAAGCTCAGAGCCTAATATCCTCTCACTGAATCTGATAACTGTTCATGTTAATGAACAGCTATTTAAAATTTTAAAATGCCTTCTGGTTTTGAAAATCATTAGCCTTGAAAAGTGTCTACAAAAAAATGCGTAACTTCAGTGGCTCATACTGCTATATTCTACGATACCACTGTACACATGAGTATACAAGTTTGCATCAAGTATGCCAATCCAAATTTCTGTGAACTAAAAGGAAATAAACCCCACACCTACTTGTATTTTGACGAGAAAACTGCTATTACTGATTTTGACAGTAAAACTTTAATACCTTTAATGCACAATACTGGTATCTTGTAATCTGATGATTTCTATCACTGTAACGGTCTAGCGGTGTGAACATAATACTGAAAGGTCCTGCCCACTGGCTGAATAAGATGAACAGGTGATGCCTCAAGCTCTGCTGAGGGAAGAGAAATCTCCTGTGGTGAACTAAGTGAACAGAAATAGAAATAGTTGTGATTTGTTAATGTTAAGTACACATTCATGTGGCAGAGATGCTAACATGAATTTCAAATTTCTACAAACAGGGAGCTTTTCTTAAATGTTCGGTATATGCTTACTCCAAAGTATCTAAGCTCCTTTTAAAAATCTAATGTAGTGAAAAGATGCATCTTATTTCTAAGAACCTTCAGTTCTGAATTAATGTGTATTTATACAATTAATTCGACTGACTTCAGAAACAGCATGCAAGAAACTAATTATAGAAGCAGGCTTTTCACTGCCTCTTGCATTCCTTTAATGGTAAATATTTACTTGCTTTTTCCAATCCTTTAAATGCAAGCCCAAACACACATATGTCTTATTCTAATACAGTAACAGGTAGGGACAAGAAATAAAAGGAACTTGGTGCCTGCTTGTTTATGACATAGACGTAGTATATTTTCTCAACAGCTAAATTATCTGTGCAAATGAAAAATATCTATGAATTCTTAACCATGTGGAGAAAAAAAAAGATAAATCTTTAAATAATAGTTTTGATTCCCCAAAGCAAAAACATAATGGCAGAGGCGGTACTATGTTTATTAGAGAGACTGGCAAACTGCTACTGGCCAATTATTTTTCATCTATAAACTGGGCTGGAAGCCAACAAAGTCTAACCAGACAATACTAATGCAAATCAATACGAACAGTGGCTAAAGATGATAGATGTTGACACAATAAATGCTCGTTTGCTAGGAGTTAAATGTTATAGCTTTGTTAGTTACTGATATACTTTAAAGCTGTCTTGTCAGCAGCAAATCAGTCTCTTTATAGAATTACATACTGAATTATTGAAATGCAGCAGTTATCTTGCATCTTCTCAAAACATACAACATGACTGTTTCACTGTGGAAAATTCATACAACATGCCGTCCTTCGCCATGTGCTTCCTAGAATGTGAGAATAACTGCCAAGTGGAAGGCCTTTGCAAATACTCCTGGCAAAATAACTACTAAAGAAATCCTGTATTGTTCATGAGCACCATTCAGAAAAGGAGTGAAGGAAAGAAATTCAGTAGTCTGTTAATGGCAGCTAAGAACTGCTAGAACACCACTCAGTTCAAAGGGATTTTTTTTACTGTCTTAAATGAGAATAGAAGAGATGCCATTTTTTCTTATCTCGTTCAACTATTATATACTTTTATATTACTATATTTTATATGTATCTTACATATGTATCTTTTTATATTATATGTATCTTACAGCTGAAAGCAACTACATGACTGACAAAATTTGCACACTGGGAACTTACATGAAAACATTTGTTATTTATTCCCTCACTGTACTCTCTGAATTCCTTCTTATTTGTTGCTATCAATGCTGTTATGGCCTGTCATAAATGATCTGGAGATAGTAGATTCACAGAGGCTGAGAAATCTCCAGACTTTATACTCCAGTAATTACACGGACTTCAAAGTGAAGCGATCTTGCAATATATAAAAAGCATGAAATAACTGGAGAAATCTTTGCTATACAACTGGAGTCAGGTAACATGGGACACAGTCTCGACACCTCAGGCAAGTTTTTCACTACATTTAATATTGTACATTTCCTGTACCTACCTACATTTTTCAAGGCCTGTCTGAGTTTATGAAGAGTTTGGCAATAAAGTCAAAGGGAAGCAAATAAGGCCTTATGGTCAAAGAAATCTGGAGCCCCTAGAGGTCACAGACAATTTCTTTGCTGGGCTTTTAAAAAGATGATTCTTATTGTCATGGTTTGATGTGGAGGGGGGGGTGGTTCTGGTGGCAGGAGAGGGATTTTGCTCCCTGCGACCTCCCCGGTTTTGGATCCGGGTTAGGCTTAGTTCTGGCCACCAGATCAGACTGCCATCCCCCTCGGGGTTGAGCCAATAGGGCGCCTCTGCGAATTGCCCTATTTAAGTCAGGACAAGGGAACCGGAAAAGGTGCTTCGCCCAGGATCGACCAGAGAAGGGAGGAGGGCACTGCCCCCGCTCCCTGGCTCCCGGCCGGGCGGCTGCCTGCGTCGGGCCGGCGCCGCCCACGGAGAATGGCGGCGGCGGAGCCAGCTGGGGAACTCGGGGGCACCCCACTCCCAGGGTGCCCACTGGGCTGAGTTCACCTGGAGAGGACTGAGATCTGAGAGAAACAGCTGCATCGACAGCAGGTCAGTGAGGATGGAGCGGGAGGAGGTGTGCCAGAGCCGAGTTTCCCCTGCGGCTGATGGTGAGATAGCAGGCGGCCCCCTGCAACCAGGACGGCCTCGGTGGAGCAGCGACCCACTCGCAGCCCGTGGGGAGAAGATGCCTGAGCCCGAGGATGGTCGTGTTGGGGGCACGGCAAGGCAGAAAGGCATCTGGAGTCTTCGTGACGACCCACGCCGGAGCGAGTGGCTGCAGCTCCCTAAGTACCCGAGACTGTGGTAAAGCCCACACCGGAGCAATCTGTGGGGAAGGATTGTTTCCAGTGGGCTGGACTCACGTTGGAGAAGTTTGTGGATTTTTCCTCGTGGGTAGGGGATCCATTGGAGCAGGGGAAAAGGGTGTAAGGACTCCTTCTCCTTTAAGAAAGAAGCAGCAGTAACAGCACGGAATGAACTGACCTGCACTCCCCCAGTCCCTGCCCCCTGTGCTGCTGGGGGGAGGAGGTAGAGCCGGGAGGAAAAGGAAGGTGGGGGGGGGGAGAAGGTGTCGGTTTTAAGATCTGGTTTTGTTTCTTTCTGTCCTCTCAAGTAATCGGTTTTTATTTCCCTTTGTCCTTCTAAGTAATCATTAATAAACTGTTTTGCTTTGAGAAAAGCGCTGCCTGTTTTGCCCAGGACCATGGTTGGTGGGTGCTCCCTCTGTTCTTGCCTCAACCCTCAGTCCTTTTGTGTTTTTTTTTTTCTTCCCTCTCCTCTCTACTTTATTGGAGAAGGAGAGACTGTGTGAGTTTTAGTTGCTGGATCAGCCTAAAACCACGACACTTATATTGGAATACTGCAAGCTTCGATAAGATTTACTGTTTTTTTATTTGACTCTTAATAGACTTCTGAACACATTTCTGACCACATTCTCCTTTACATTCATTATATGACATTTCACCAGCAGCGAAAAAAGCACAGAAATAAGGAAATTAAAAATTCCTTTTCCAATACATATATTAAATGCAGTTTCATAGTACGTTGAGATAAGTTAGCATCATACCTGGAACACACTGAATCAAGTTGGCAATCATTGCACTGAAATGTGCTCTCATATCCTTAAGGATTTCGACTTCTTTATCATTTTCAGCCTCCAGAAGCATGCGAGTCAGATCAACATACTCTAAGAACAAGGCTCCAAGGGCTAATGTATCTCTTTCTAAGGCTCCATTTGTACTAGCACAAAGGAAAGTTGTACATGAATATAGAGTTAACAGTGTAGTTATATTACACATTTCTGAAGAAATGCATAAAAATGTCTCTGTATCTGATAAATTACACAATTCTTCAAAGATCATACTGACATAAACTCAGTGTTGTAAACACTGACAACTATTTCACTTAGAGATCAGTATTTATGATGAGTGATAGTCTTACCTGTCACTTATAACACCAGCATCAGCAAGTAGTTCAAAAATTCGTAGTAACTGTAGTCTTAGTAGATCTCGGCGTTCTCGACGTTTCTTGTTCTTGGAGTTGAAAAAAAAAACAAGCATTTTTTATATGCATATGTGCATACATTAAAAAATAGCAACTTCAGAAATGTCAGCACAGTAGTGAGACTTAAGAATTCCAGTTCAAGTATCTTCTTCACAAGGGAACTTGACTGCTTTTGGATATTTCATCATAACACTGTGCCTATACATCAACACAGAACTAAACATCATCAAATTTTCATCTTTCTAACTATTCTTGAACAAACTGTTAACAGCTATCTTAGTCCTTATTGTAAATGTGGAAATGAAATAATGAAGTACAGGATAAAAAATAATTAATATTCAAGGCTCCTGTGCCAAAAACCATGCTATCTTCAGGCAGCAGGGACATTCACGTTAGCTTAACACCATCTAGTTTGGGTGCTGGAAGCATTTTGAAGTGCAGAACAGATATTCAGGCCCCAGGAAAATTTTAGTGATTAGCCATTCTTGAACTTGGTAATGCTGCAGCTACATGATCACCCTTATTCAAGTTAGCTCCTAGCAGACACCACTCCAGTACACTCTTGGATGTGTTGACTGCAGTGGTTGTATGCACAGTTAACATACTCCTCCAGTGCAACAGGACTGCACTGCTGTCAACTGGTTCATTGTATCTCACTGTCTTCTAAGCAAGCTGTCCTTTCTGTCTCCTGTCTTGTCTTGAAAGACCGGCAACAAGGCCTGTTCTTTGCTGAAGGGCTAAATTGACTTGTTTCTCTGTATCCTGCATCTCCACTAAGCAAAAAATGTGAGGTCAAAAAGCTGCTATCACACTCAAAGAAATTTGCTGCCAGAGCAAGAAAAGCTCAGAAAAAGCTCAGATTTTCCTCTTCAGAATGTAAAAATGACAACACTGAGTCAGAACACAGGCTTATCTCATCTAGTCTCTGGCTCTGCTGATGGCCAGCAGCAGATCTGTGGGAGAAGAAAATGATACTTTCCCTGGTATTGATTTGTCCTATTCAAAGCCCTGTTTTTCTCCCTTTACACCTTAAAGGTTCCAGGAAGCACATGTAGAGGAAGAAGCAGTTTTACTGTAATATATTATTTAAGAGGCACGGATGCCTCCTGCAGCAGTGTCAGGTGATCTGGCAAGCTCTCTGCCAGTGCCCACAGGGCAGATCCTGGGTAATGTCCATTCTGGTCTACCCCTGCAGTTCTGGCTGTGCCGGTAATTCTCTTTCTAGTCACAGCATATGTCAGTTCAAGGATGTTATTTTTGACGTGTTGGACACCTGCCTGCTGACATGGAGGCCTGCTATGTTCTCTACAGCTACACGCTCCATACAGTCACTCCTGGGTTTACTGGTGGTGCTGCTTGCAGGAAGGTGGTCCAGTTCTTTGTATCAGGAGCAATACAGCAATTAACATTGCTGTCTCTTGTTCTCATATTCCTCTCCTGACATTTCCGTGTGCTAAATTTGCTCTTACAGCACACTGTAAACCTCTGCATTCTTATGATTCCTTTCCTGAGGGTGGACTGGATATGTACTTCTCCAAAGAAGGCCTTCCAAGTCTCAGTTGTCTTCTATGGTGCACAGGCAGAAATGCAGAGGCAAGTGACTGCACTAATGTGCATTAATCCACTTTCTGCTCAGTATCAAAACAAGTGACCTTCAAGTCAATGACTTCATAGAGACAAAAGGCACACAAGTGAATTGAGGTGTGAAGCAACACAGAGTGGAAATGGCAGTGGATGTTTGCCAGCCACAGAATTATTAAGAATTGTCTACATCTAATTTAACACGAATGAAGCGCCCACCCGGTGAATTAATTTTTGTCTATTTCCGTACAAATAGCTGAGAGCCTCTGTCGATCTATTAATGATTTAACTTCTTCCTGACCACCATTCTCTGTGTGGTTTCTGCACCAAAGACTATGACTTGGCAGAGGAGGACAGCACATCAGGTCACCATGATGATACCTTATTGAAACTGGTGTGGAGGACAGAGTAGTGAAAACACAGATGGAAATTGCTTGAGAACCAGGTAAACAAGCCTGGGTAGAGGTCAGTATTAACGCAACAGCATCGCCTTCTGCACACAGCCGTGCAGACTTCTCAGCAGAGCTTGATGGACACAGTGGCTGTGTCTACACCAGTACACAGAGACAGGGACCACTTGGGGCCCTAAAGTCAAGTAGCACAGGCTGCCTCATATTCACGTCGCTCGGGAAGACATCAAGAAGGCTGGCTATGTCCATGTTGCCTAGCGAGACCGGGACTCATAAAATGCTTCTTTGACCCAAGACATTATCACTGTGTGTTTTCTTACCACAAACTGCCTGCTCTAAGCCGAGGGCTGTGCTGTAGCCATAGCTGGGGTTTTGCACCTTGGCCCATTGGCTGTTGCAAACAGGGAGGCAGGGGATCGGGGGAAGCATATCAAGAGCAAAAGCAGCTGGGGTAGATTGGATGACTGTGTCTGGTGGCTTGGTGCCTTCTGGGGCTGGCTCCTGGGAGTGAGCTACCTCCAGAGCCATCTCAGGTTTCTGTCTTGGAGCCAGCTGCAACGGGCCAAAACTGAGCCAGGGAAGGAAAATTGAGCAGAACGGCAACTCAAGACCAGTACTGAAGCTCTCCACATGGCTTTCCCATTTAGCCACATATATACTTCCTATGACTAAACTGCTTACTGAGGCTACAGAGTCTATCACCAGAGGTTTTTAAGAACTGTTTAGACAACATCTGTCAGGAATGACACAAGATTAGTTCATCCTCCCTTGGACAGATTGGATGATCTGTTGGAATCCCTTCTGGCACTACTTTCTGTTACAACAAAAGAGAGTACTATGATGAAGGTGAAAACACTGATGAATTTGCTAGTTAACCTGTTGTATTTAGAATAAAAAATGTAGTCGGTTGAAGTGGGAACAGATGACCCTGCCTACCTTGCGAATAAAAAGCACATCTGAACACTGCTGCAAAATGTGGTTGTAGCCCAGCTGTGTATTTTTTCCAGATATTGAAAGTGCATTTCCAATATATCCGAGTTCCATATGAGGAGGTTCCATATTTGACTATTCAAGGCCCTGAGCAACCTGATCTAGTTGGAGATATCCCTGTTCCTTGCAGGGGGGTTGGACTAGATGACCTTTGAAGGTCCCTTCCAGCCCTAACCATTCTATGATTCTATGATTCTATGACTGCAAATTTTCCTCAGGACAGATTTCTGTATTGTACATTTTGTATCACTGATAGAATTTAAATTAAACTAGGTTTTAAAGGAATTATTTTAAGTTATGTTCTTATACACAACTAATAAAATTCTTGTTGCACACAGAGCTTACCTTGTTACTTAGTACGAAAGAATACATTTGTATTTCAAAGAGACAAAATTACTACTTTTAAATTAATTTTGCAGTTTAAACAAACTAGCGCATTTATTTTCCGTAACTAACCTCTGGTCTTCTTTCTAGGGCTTCTTTCATTAGTGGGTGAAGTTCTTCTACTAATTCCCTAAATGAAAAAAAATAAATCTTTGTAAACAAAATCTAATCGCCTCTGAAAAGCATCAATATTTTATTCAATACATAAAACTGTCTAAATTGCAATTAAAAATTTGGGTATATTTAAATTACAGCAAAAATAATGCATTTGAATTAGAGGCAAATAATTGAGAATATGATAAACGGGGAAGTACCTGAAAACAAGGGAATTTGTTCTTCCAAATCCTAATACAAGTGATTCTGTTATTTCTATGCTTTCAAGTCTCATCAAAGGCACTAGCTGCTTTAGTAAGACTCCAACAGATGGAGTTCCAATAGCCTAAAATATATTAAGAAATCAGTGACATTTAGTTGTCAGGATTATGAATATTAAGTAAATACAATTTTTTTGAACAAAAAAATGGTCCAATAATCAATATGTATTTAAAAACCAGACTGAAATTATTTTACTATTATGGATATTAATGCATTTGCCTAACTGTCTGCTGCATCACAATCACCTCAATAAGGCCTAGCAAATAAATACATCTGGGAAATATCTTTGCTTTCACGCAGATTATTGTAATTTACTTTAATTTGTTGTTTCATTAAATATTCCAGTAATTGCATTTGTGGAACTACTGCTCCTCTCAGATTGCTACTGCTTGAAACTGTATTTCACATAATATTCCTTCATGGCCACCAGGCATACAATGGTTATTCAGAAATCTGCCTTGTTGCTTAATAATGTTATAAATTTACAAACTGGAGTGCTCTACAAAGAAAAAAGGGGGATGATAAACTAAAGTTTGAATATACATCACCCTGAATGTGAAAAAAAAAAAAGTAATGTTTTGAAAATGCCATGGCTTTTGCCAAATATTTATTGATACATCATGTCGATACAGCTTATACAGATGATTTAATTGTTAATTATGTGCCGTAAGCAGTTTGCATATATCAAAATATTCCCCTAACTGAAATACTTTCATCCGTATATGATTTTGCATGCAGGTGCAGTTTAAAATTCTCCTAAATTAATAATTTATTTGAAACGGGATGCATCACCTTATTATCATAGTTCACTGTTCCATCAGGAGTGGTAGCCATGATCTCTGGTGTTGAAGCACGCAAGTGTCCTGGACTCATAATACTGGGCTTTGCTACTCCAAAACAGAGAATAAGATAGTTTCTCCACAAAGTAACATAGTTGTCTCCGCTGCTTGCTGTACTTGTTTTCTTTGCATTAACAGGAATACTAGAATTTAAAAATAAATCAAAATGATTAAAATAATTTCCCAGTCTCAATTACACAGTATCTTAAAATATTTTAAAAGGGAATAAAACACGCTGTGTAGCCACCAGCCGCTATTCAACATGACATGATACATGGGAAAAATCAATGAAGGTACTAAACTAGAGTTTTCCACCTTACAAGTTGCAATTACGAAACTCAAAACTGAATGATTGGGTAGCACCTTGCAGGACTTACAGACTGATACCAAAACATGAGACTAAAAAAAGCTTGTATTTAATTCACACAAATCATAAAATTAAAGTTAAATGCAGACTGCCACTTACTTTGGATCCACAAGAGGCATTATCAGCTGTAGTCTTGTGAAAGCGTATGGCCAAGCATAGCTAAGAGCCGTAGGACAATGTTTTGGTAAATTCTCCTGCCTAAGAAAACTGAAGAGGCAGAGAACCCAAGGGTCTTTAACGGACTGTGCAAATATCCAGACATGGGAAGGACTTTTCACATCATAATGGCTATTTACTAGGACAGCATTCCACTCCACCAGACACTGCAAATCCACACTGTGTGTTAATGGGATTGTTGTCTATGGAGAGAAAAGATAAAAACAAATCACAGTGACAGTCATTTATTCCCTGCCATGTTCCCCTTCAGTACTTGTCTCTATTTTCAAGCTCCATGGCTGACTTCTGTTGGCTTTTTCAGACCAAAACTCTTAAGCTTCCCGTCACATTATTCTTTCTCTCAGGAGGAGCTTGTTACAAATGCTGGTAAGAGCTACCTCATTCCCCTCTGGTTCTTCCTTAAAGCTCCTATTTACTGAGATAGACACAGTAATTTGCCCTTAAATGATACGATAACTATTGATTATGCTGACCAATATAATCTCATTGTTACATTGTCCTTGCTGCCTGCACCCATCCAGTGTCTCTCATCTGAGGCTGCAGTCTGTAACAGCTATAGACTGTCCTTATGTTCATTGTCTGAACAGCCGGACTGAGCCTTAGCCCATGATTAAGACTCTTACACGCTATGACAATATGGTAAATACCAATGCTATTAATAAATATTCTTCAGAATTAATCAGGCCATTTGAATATGTGAGTAGAGAATTAAGAGGCTGAAGCAGGTGCTTAAGCAGTTTTAATCCACTTTAAACCCTGCTGCCTTCAGTGGCAAGTAGGCTTCTTGTATCAACAAACCATTTCTCTATGGTCATTTAAATTTTGTCTTAAGAAAACAACTTTGTGGAATGAAAATTTAAAGCACATGTGTTTTGGCATCTTTATTATTCACTTATCAGACATCAAAACCTCAAATAGGATGTAAGAGTTGCCTGAATCCTGTAACCACTGTTACAAAAGTAATCACTAAATTACCGCTCTGTTCTGTACTTGTCAGATACCAGGTACAGCGGCAACACATTTGCTTTGCTATATTATTAATGCATAGAATTAAAGCACAAAATCCAAATCTTCGCCTATAGAAACTGCAACACCCAAACCCAGGTGCCGTTATTTCAGCTGAATTTCCTGCTTCCTGGGTTACAGAGTCCGAACGTCTCTTGCTTGCTCAGTTTCCGATCCCTCAACTTTCCTCTTTTCAGCTGCACAGTGGCCCGACTTCACGACCAGTTTGACATCCCTTGTCTACCCCTGGAAAGGCCACTCATGTGGCAAGGACTGACTGTTGCTTTAAACTTAATCAGGCTGAAAAGTACCCAAAACTGATAGTTTCTGCTCTCTGGACAAAGGCACTAATCTCTAATATAGTGTGCAAAACAAGTTGCCCTATACATTAGTTCTTCTGCTGATGCTTTTTCCACTCAAAATGCTTACTGTATCTCTGCTTCCTCTGGTGCCATGTTAGACACATCAGGCCCATGAGAGAGTGAAAGCAGAGATTCACCCCAGCAGTGAATTACTCTAGAGCTTAGGCTTAGATTTGCAGGCAGGGCCACTTCTGAGCACACAAGGGAGCTAAAGCTTATTCCCTTCTGGAACAGATGAGTGACTTCCAAGCTCCCCAAGCACTAGGTGGTGCTGGCAACATGACTGTCTTAATGGTTCTTTTGGATGCAGGTCACAGGTCCAGAATCTAGGTATTTCTGATTACAAATTTTGTTGTAATTTTTTTTTTTTTTATGTAGTATCTTCTATATCCATAGTATGATTATTTTCACGGAAAAGATTGTCTGGGACATTGACCCTTGGAGCTCTTTAGTAGATGGCTGGAGCCTTAAAGCTGTATGATTTCTTTGATTTCTAGCAGCTTTATTTTTAGTATTTCATATCTGATATTTGTTATGTCCATGTGCTATGTAAACACTAGCAGTAATAGTAAAGTAGTACTTACTGAATCTGAAACAGCCACATGAATAAAACTTTCAAGAATAGAAGAACTCAACTGATCCATGACATCAATCATAGGCCTGTCATCATCCTGCATAACATAGAGAACACAAGTTAACTGCTCTCCCGACCGAATCATTTTCCTTATTATTTGTCTGGTACATGAAATAGAACCACCTAAAAATTCTGACATGAATCTAAAACAGCTAAAAAATTTAATTAGTAATGACGGGTGCATTTTGTCTTTTTCATGTAAGTCTCAGAACCATGTCCAGGCTGTGGCTTGAAATTAAGTTAATTTGTGGCTCTAGCTCACTGCTTACCGAACAAAAGCACATATCAGAAAATCCCAAATGACTTTGGATAGCTGGTATCAAACGACTGAAAAATTAGCTTACTGTTTATTAAAGCATTCCTTTGCCATGAACACACATATTTGTGTTCTTAGGCATTTAGATGGCTCACTGAGCTGTGATCACCAACAGACAACATGACTCTCCATATTCCTATATCCATAAAAAAGACTTAGAGGTCTTTACTATACAAGGAAAATGTATGTGAACAATCTTGAATGTGTCTTATGCTGTGTTTTTTTCACAAAATGGTATGCTACAGCAATGAGTTTCATTTCCAATACAAATTTATAATCCTGACAATACAAAAATGACCCATGCAGTAAAAAAAAAGGTTTTCCAATCTTTTACATTCATATCATGCCAATAGAAAATATTAGGTTGCTGTTCATATTTCCCTTCATATTCCTGTACAGGGCACATGTTATTCATGTTACATTTTTGAGTACACAGAAAAGTTTGCAGTGTTAAGGCAAATAGAAAAGGTAAGCTCAAACCAAATGTATTTTTATAAACTAAATGCATACCTGCTACACTGCAGCAACTACATTAAAAGCAACTGTAATAGCAGTTTTGAGCTTTATCTTTGGAAAATTTTAGTTCAAAGTTTCAGAAAAAGAAAATCATACCTCTGCTTGGCCAAGGGCCAGGAATAAAGCACGGATCTCTCTGAGGATTAAAACAGCTAGTTTACGTGTAGCAACCTGGAAACTACACAGCAGGACCAGTGCAAATCCTTCAACTGCATGTAGTACATTAGAATAGGGGCTTCTTTCAGACTGTATCCTGTGGCTGGATCCATTTGGTATCAACTGTAGAACAGTGCAAGGGGGGAAAATCGAGTGATGGTGTTTGAAAACCAGGTCTCCAAGAAATATTCTATTTAACAAGGACATACAAAGAAACAAAATGCATTGGCCATATAAATGTTGAAATAGGAGACTGACAGCATTCCCTTAAACAACCAAGTTTTGTGGCTTTAAGTTACCTTGTTCCACAAAACCAATAGATAAGCACAGTCCTTTGGCCAAACCTCTCCCCCTAGTTTGCAATTCAACTACCTGCTTTGTTCCACCCTCCACTAAAAAATGAATGGGAAAGTCAGACTGTGAAGACTTTATGCTTTTTCTACTCCAGATAGCAGGTTCTCAGGTCCTCCTTTGATCCTGTAGCAGGCAACACTTTATCCTCCTAGGTGGCCTTTAGAACCTCTGCCCTTCAGTAAAGTGTAACAATATTTACTGAAAAATATGCAATGCTTTCCCTTTTCTGCATTTTTGTAACACTGTTGTTACCTACTAATTAATGGTCCTCTGCGAGATAAAGTAGACATCATGCTTGCCCAAAGGAAAAAATTTCCAATGTGATTGGGTTAGGAGACAAGAAGCCTGAAAATCATCCCTCTTAGTGAAATTATTTGTTGGATAGTGCAGATGGGAGGAGCATGAGCAAAGCTGTTCAGTTCCCAGGAATGTTTGTAACACAAGGAGACAGCAGGCTGTAGAAACAATCAGTTTCTCTGATATGTTTTTCAGTCAACCAAATGAAATGGCTATGGGAAGGGAAGATCCATGTCACTCTTCTCAGCATTCCCACTAGCACTGTCAATCAGTTTCAGTCCTGGGAAAACGTCCTTCTGCCACATCTACATACACATATTTCACTTTATGAGCCTTTGTTGATGTGCGTATTTCAGTTTGACATGCATTCTCTTACGTTGCTCAACAACAGTAACATCTGCTGTGTTACACAAGGATATGGCTGTCCTCAAAAGGCAGCTGAACTAATTACCTTAAAAAAATCTTACGTAGTGAATTCTTCTCAGGTGACTAAATACGAAATACATAAACCACAGCAACAACAGGAACATAATTTCTGCCTTCAATTAGCATAAATGTTAGGACACAGATCTCTTGATTTCATACCTCTGCAGATCTGGTTTTGGCCTGTTCAGAAGCTTTTCCTGGAGTGTGTATTACAAGCTTCCATTGTGTAAGCAACTGTAGCAGCAACTTCAGAGAAGTATCAAGAAGGGTATGATGCATATCATTCACTTCACGTAGTAGAAAATTAATAAAACCAAAGAGTACATCCTCTCGCCAGTCAACAAAGTCAACAAGTAGACCTTGAAGAGAATTCTGTGCAATGTGTCGAAGCTCATCATCCATATGGATAGACAGCCTGTAAGTAAAAGTAAGTGTCAGGTAACAAAAATCTAAGGAGTGTTTATTGTGGTAAGGAGCGTGTGTTTCTCGGTAACTTAACACTGATGGAAAACTCCCAACGACAGCATAAATTTCAATTTTGCTATCAGGGTTTCATTACTACTGACCACAATTAACGTCCTTAACCTGTTTTTATACTGTAATTCTGGCTATAAAAGTGCCTGAACATATTCATGGACCCAAAAGAAGTCTTTGTTTCACTCCTAAAAGATAGTATTTTAAAGTACATAATTTGGCAACCTTGCTGTCTCCCCAAACCAAATATGCTTTTGATTTACTCATAAAATAACTTCTATTTAGTTATGATAACAAAAGGCTTACAGGTTAATACTTGATTTCACAATTTACATATTTATTTGTCTAGTTCCAATATAAAAATGAAAGAATCACACCACCTCAGCTGCCTAACAGCTAAAATGAGTCTTTAGCCAAGAAGCAAATCACAATTATTGAAAGCAAATCTTCAAAAGAAATCAAAAGAAGCATTTGAATTAAAAAACTCCTTCATGTTTTAAAAAACTTAGGATAGGGAAATGGGAAAAACAGCATCAGGACTTTCCATACTTTTAAAAACACATTGGACACCCTCAAAGTCCTTCTGAAAGATGGTGCAATTGTACATCTCATTTTTTTTTCAATTTTTTTTCCTCCTGAATTTGTTGAAGTTCTTCTCAACATAAAAATTCCATGCACTTTCTTTTGACATAAAAATTACCAAACCACTTCTGTGTTGATAGCTTGGCAGAATAAAGCAAATTCAGATCAGCGTGTTCTGCAATTTTTGGTTCATTGCCTTTACGATGTACTTTGCTTTTATTACCCATGAGACTGTAATTTTCTGTAATTGTTAGAACTCATTTCCAAGTATTTTATCTACATTTAATCTACATATTTGAAAACGAGGATGCATTATAAAGAAGTGGACAGAAAGCTAGGGAAAAAAACCCCAAACAGCCAAATGGAGTGGAACCAAATTCCATTCAGTTGGAAGTGTATGATGAGATGCGGCTCATAACAAATTTGGTTCATTACAGCTGCCTAATTGGGAGGCAGGAGACATTCCAGTCAAAGGAAAGCAACTGCCATGAAACTTCACCCAGGGTGAATATGACTCAAAAAATAACCGTTATGCTTTAATAACCTCGTAACTTTCTGTATAAATTTGGAAAGACAGCATTTTTTTGTGCTAAGAAAGGACCATTTTTGTCTCTTTGGAATGCCAAAACCAGAAAAACAAGCAAAATCCCAGAGACTATGATTAAGTCATCCATGAAATGACTTCCACAATGACACAACGTAGTATTACAAAGGAAGATACGAAAGACATATGTCTCTAAGCCCAAGGTACTGTCCAACGGCGTTATCAAATGAGATGAAATGCAAATTGAGCATAAGAATGCATCTGTGCATTTCCACTATATGACAGGCAGCTTGAGGAGGCACGTAAATGTAAGTTTGTTTGTTTACACTTGAGTCAGTTAAATTTAAGAACTTCTTGGGGATTTTTAATGAATAGTTTCAGTGGGCAGTGAAAGGGCAAAAGGTACAGTATATACTTGACATCTGCTTTATGGCTTATAATTTGAATACAGCTGTCCTGGAAGAAAGTCTAGCTGCTGAGTTACAGACTCCTTCTGGAAAAAGCCAAAAGACACATCTGTTGCAAGGATGAAAAATTCAAACGAAACTGTGAATAAAAGAACCCATTAACCCAAAGATGTTACTTTATCTTTAGTGAAAAGAATATATTTAAACGCTTTCCATCCCAACAACACAGCCCCACACAAATCCCTGGCAGAATAGTTTCTCAGGTTCTTTTCAGAAACACAGAGGACCTGAAACCTCACCTCTTCAGAGCTTCTCATCCTTGTATTGATGTTAGTCTCTGACTCAGAAAAGACACAATGTTGTAATGCAGTGTTCTCTAGAACAGCAAAGACTTACCTCCTGAGACTACTTTTTCATAACCGGGAGAAGTAGTCAATCTGGACCCAAATAAACATGGCGTAATATACACAATGTAGAAGCAACTCTGGTGCCAGGTAGTCTGGAGACTTAGATTTTAAGCCAGGTATCAATTCCTTAAACAGTTTACTACTTCCTTCTCTGAAGCTGTATTTTTGTAGACTGTTTTGAGTCCACACTGTCCCAGACTAAATAGATCTAATTCTTTCAACCCACTGACCTGTCTTGCTCTTGTTCTCTGGTCAGTCTCTTCTTCAATTGCAATGCCCGAGCTTGGACGTTGCTCCAAGCAATTGCTCCAATCAGGCATCCTTGATATTGATTAGACTAGAAGAACTTTTTCAAAAATCTTTTAGACTTATTCATATTTATTCAAGTGAGTAAGATTTGCCTTTTCATAGGAACATCACTTTTTTTCGTGTGTTCAGTTTGTGATCCTGCTCTGCAACACTGAGACTCTACCCAGTTATTTCAACACCATGCTATACATCTCCTGAACCACGCGCTGTCTGTTAACAGTGTTCCGGCCTATTAGGCATCCACTTACTTTTACATAAATTGTGCTTCCCTTGCTTATACTTGAGAATCTGACTTAAAACAGTATCAATGGCTGAAACATTCTATAGTACAACTGCATGTAGGAAGTGAGAACAGCTTCCCAAAGGTCCCTTTGTTGGGGAAAGGCTGAGCATGTAATTGCTTCCAAAGTTGCTCTAGAGATGCAGTTCTCAGCTCCTCTTGATGTCTCACTTCTTCTCACAGTCAGAGTCAGATAACCCAGCAGACCTACTGCCTCTATTGTCCCAGCATGGAAATTACCCAAGAAATGCTTACAAACTGATTGTAGCTAATGAATCATAACTGACCTTTTCTGCATGAAGTTTGATGACAGAATAGAGCTAGACCAGTGTTTATATTGACAGTTGTGAGATTTAAGGAGGGAAGCACCAATTTATGAAGAAATCCACATTATTCTCCAAACTTTGTTAAGACTAGCAACTAGCCTGACCTGGATGATCCTCTGTGACTGAAGAGCTGTGACCGGAATGGATATGTGCTTTCTACAAGCTCAGTTAAGGCCATTACTAAGGATAGAAAGCTAGTTAAAATATTGGATTAAAAGACAACATGTCATTTTTAATTTCCCTTAAGTAGAACTGATATTACTATTTAATATGGTATCTGAATAATTTTATAATGTAATGATTTAAAACAATCCATAAGTGATTTATAGCAAAGGATGTAAACATAAGGAAATGAAACTGGCAATGCACCACAGCACACCTACCCTTGGCGGCAATTTTGGCTTTTTTAGCTGTTTGCACTTTTTACAGATAGCAGAATTAATTGCTTCACTGTTTTAGCACATGACTGGGAGTTGGGTGTTCATAGAGCAGAAAAAAATGCTTTTGCATGTAACCCTCTGACTCCCACACCTGCCATTCCTCACAGATGTTTCAAAAGCAAGAACGGAGTGGCAAAGAATGCTTTCTCATATTTACCTGAGAGCAATATGCTGCAAGGGCCTTGTGGCTTGATTTACCACCATAATACACTTACATAAATAACACTTGCTGGAATCTTTGGCTTGGATACCAGAACTGAAATGTAACAGACTTTTCTGTACTGACCACTACCTGTTATCATAATTATCTGAAGTCACTGATTTGATGTCCTGAAACCTAAACTGTTTTAGCGGTCATGTTGTAGACTACCTCCTTTAGTGAAGTGGAGTCTACCTAGATAAATTCAATGGACCTCAAGCAGGAAGGATATGAAATTTAAACTCTTCCTTTTCCTTATTTTCTGTCTTATAGAAAAATAATAATTTAATTAAAATAATTATTATCAATTAAAAAGTATTTGGAAATATTCCACATCTAGCACATTCTGTTTTATCAAACAGACATGTGGAAATCATAAATCAAAACTAAACAGATATCTTCATGTTTTTTCATTACACAGAAAAGATGTTCTCTCCTGGTAATTAGAATGCTGTGATGGTTAAAAACAGGCAATAAATGGTGAATATAATGAAGAACAGTGAATACTATGTTACCTACATACTGATGGAAACGAGTTCTGGATGATTTTTCTACTCTCATATAAAATTAGGAGTCTATAATACAAACACAATGCCTGTAAAAAGATGCTAGGACTTCCATGTCTTCTCCATTAATACGATTACTTTTCATAAGTATAAAGCATATGGTTTTGTCTAAGAAACAGTTAGGCATTCAGTTTTTCATTCTGCTCCCCTTGAGCAGTCATTTAATGCTTGAACAGCTTACCTTGCCAGCAAGTCAATCAACTCAAGTTTTGACATTCCATCAGGAAGCAGTCGAGGAATAGCAGCAACACATGTTCTGAAGAGATCAATTTTTGGTTTTCTTTCACCACTGAAAAATTAAACCAGAATTTTGACTAAGGTTAACAAGTAACTGTGTTAAATGATCCACCCACAGATTTTCAGAAAAGGGCTGGACATAATGGAGTGTCAGAGGCCTAGTAAGGACATCAGGACAGAAGGCTAGACCATATAAATGAAATAAGAAGGAAAACATGAATAAATGTTTCCATTGAATAAATGGTTTCGGATTTGACATTTTTCATGCATCGTATCTATGTAGTGCTCGAAAGATCAATTATTACTGACTCATTTGTTTCTCTCTGAAAGGAACTGGCAGATTTATCAAGATGGAGTTACAATATAGGAGAGTTCCCCCATCAAGATCAGCATTTGTGTGACGCAAGCTTCGGATGAGGCAATGAGGAAAAAGCTGGGGTTCCCCATCACAGTGCAGCTATATTACACCAGTTGAATACAGCAAATAGCAGACAGGTAAGAAGCCCAAATAACAAGACTGAAGATCCAGACAGTTGCCCTCAATAGGGCATAGATCTGTGGAAACCACACCCCACACATTATTACACTGAAAAAGAAGCATAATTTAGAGGTAGGTATGACCAGAGAGTTTCTGTTGATCCCTGCCTGAGATGGCAGCACTTTAGCAACCATTATCAGTTAAAACATGTTTTAGCAGCCCCAAGGCTGCTCTGATCTATGGAATGGCTCAACTGCTCTCTCACAGCCTGGGAAAGTGGTTAAGTCTAAAGTTCAGCATGAACCAAAAACTAGGTTGGGAGTCCTTAAGTCTTCTAAAAATAGCTCAAGTTTCAGCTGCTGATTATTTTCACAACAGATGCAGCTGTTTTCTGTATTGTTTCCAATATTTTTTGTATGAATGCAGATTAAAGAAGTCCTTCAGACAGATCCTAAAACGCGGGGTTTTTATCTGTTCATTTTTAATGATCTATTATTTGATAATTGAGTATAGAGGAAATAACCAAAGCATAACAGCATTTCAAACTGTACAGTCTTTCCCACAATGTTACTAATTATTAGCCTGTAATATGCTTTGAAAGAATCAAAAGAGCAAGATCCTCTTTAGGGACCCAACTATAAACATTCAGAGACAAGCTGTTCCTGCTTTAACATCCTTCCAACTGAACTATAAAAGAAAAGGGGGAAAAAGAGAGACACCAAGAAGTATCGTAAGCTACTTAACGTCACACTAAAGTTCAGTGACAAAACAGAAAATGAACCTGGTTTTCCTGCACTCCAGTCCAATGCCCTACTTACTGCATTACTCTGCCTCTCCACTCAACAGAGGACATTGCATTTGGATACCTTACTTTTGTGTTCAGTCACAGAGAAGCCTGATTGTAATACCATCTCAGAAGTCTAAAATAAGATTTCTAAAGTAATACTGAAATAATGGTACAGAAAAGGCATAAACTGACACTAGGCTTACTTAATTCAAAGATTAAAGACAGTTTTTTAGTGAATATCATTCTTTCTCTTAAGTCTCTATACACTTATCAGCTTGGATATGCATTACATGAACAAAATATATGATAATACGATTTTAGTCTACTGACTGAAATTGTACAATGAGGGGAAACTATTCTCACAATGAATTACCTCTATCTCATTGTACCTGTATCCTGTATCCTAACAGATAGAACTTGAAAGGTGTCAGCAATTGACTTGAAAAAGAGTAAAATACAGCATCTCAGCTGAGAAATTGGTTATAAACTTTGAACTATTATTTCTAATGCAAATACTGATTGCATTAATAACCACTGCAAAATATTACATTTTTATAGTTGTAAAGTGCTATCAGTAATTTTGTCTGCAGGTAAGCCAATGAGTCTTCCTTGTTGACTTGAAGTGGCAAGTGAACTTTGCAGAGTTTTCTTATTATCAGTCCCTGACAAGGGTAAACAGTTCGTGCATTTAAAATGGCAGCGAGTAAAAGAATAGTCTGAAGGGAAACTGTTATGAAGACAAATGAGTAATTATTTGTACATATAAAACCTGTGGGTGTTTTGTGGCTTCTCAGCTGCTCAGAAGACCAGCCAGAGATCCAGATCCAAGGCTCAAGTTCCCAATTTATCTGAGCTACCAGGCACAGCATGCCAAGTGTCTGGCAAGGGGACCTTCATAGGGCTCTGCAGTCATCTCTAGTTGACCCAAAATCCAACAGGATAAGCTCTGGATGAACACACCGACACCTGTCCTCACCTGGAAGCTTGCGTTTCCATACCAGCAGTAGCAAATTTTAGTTAGGCATTGCCAGCAAAAATCTTTGAAGTACTTAAAAAACAGGTTTGTATGTTGGAAAACTGGATGGCCTATTCTGACTAGATGTTGGAAAGTAATTATAACCAGTATTGAAATTCATATCCCAGTGGAGGATGCAAAGAATGCTCCTTAGTCAAGATCTCAGTAAGACTCTTCAGAGCGGCATTTACTACTTCAACAATAAATGCTTAAAGGATCAGTCACTAAACACAGAAGCATGTCTAACACTGCCAAAGAAAATTCCAGAATCTGAATACTTTAAAATGTTTTGACTATTCATTGCCTATCTAATTCCCTCTGATTCTGATTTTGTTACTAAAAACATCATTATGATATTCAGTTTATACAATAACATCAACTGTATACAAATATGACAAAAGCCATAACTTTAAAATATAGATGAATGTAGTGCTGTATCTATGTATTAAAGCACATAAGAACTCAAAACAAATATGTAACTCTAGTGAAGCATTAAGTTCTGCGAATAAAATGATAAGCAATTACATAAAACGAATATATTGGCTTTTCCAGTTATCATGCACAATGTAGTTTTTAAAAGGGTCATTTTAAGTGCTGATAGTAGCGATTAATGATGTTTTTAATGAGTTCAGATAATAAAGCATCTCAGATATATTTTTTCCTTGGAAAAACAAGTGAAAATATGTTCTAACGTGTTCTTCCTTTCAAGTGTGTATATTAAGTTATAGCTCATCTAGACATAAAATACAACACAAAAATTCAATAAATTACATGTCTAGATCTTCCAACCTTACAATATTTATGTCTCTGACAAAAGTTACTACCAAACCATAAGAGTTCCTGAAATTTAACTCTTTTAAGTATATTTGTTTGCTACTTCTAAAAATAAAGACCACTGTGGTCATGCTGAGAAACGATAGAAAGGAAATTTACAGCTAAGGTTAAGTACACCTCTTATCTAAGTGCTCAAGGTTTCACTATGCAATTATCTTTTTGGGAATAAAATGGGAAAAAAAACACTTTCCCTCTCACAAAAGCCTGGACACCGAAATGGTTATGAAAACTGACTGTGAGTACTAAGCAGTACACTAGGTAGTACTATAAGAAAAAAAATATGAAATATTATTGGACAGTAATATCAGCATTTAATATAAATGAAGTAAAACAATGCTAAAGACACAAAGCGCTTACAATCTCATCTATGCAGTTACAGCAATAAGGGCAGAGGAATTAAATTAAAACATAAAGATTATATCAGCTGCAAAAGGTATTTGAATTTGGCCAGCCATTGCAGGCTGTCTACCACTCAGGCATTTTCAGTAAGTTGTGGTTTTTTACATACTGTCGATAAAAAAAAAAAAAAAAGAATCTCGAAGAGACCAATGTCCTTTTCATTACACCTCAAACTTTTTTCAAGGGTTTGTTTCTCTTCTAGCATAACTACCATGTCCACTTTCCTAACAGGAAAGATATGCAAAGTCTGCTTAACAGTTGGGATCTCTACAATCCATGCTCTGCATGCATCAACTGATGTCTCTGTGTCTCTAAAATCTACTAGATGTCCACTTCATGTCCACTATGAGGAAACTTCCTTCATTAATAATTCTGGATGAGAGTGTGAAATGCTGCTGTTCAACACTGCTTGAGATGTACTGGTTTGACTCTGTTCCAGTGGGGTACTGCTTAAATCCAAAACTCTTATCACAAAATGACTTGAGTTTTTAATTAAGATTTGATTTGGATTACAGGCATGAATAGTAATGGGAATTATGAAAGATTATTATTAATAGGGATTTACAGAATTTGTTGTATTCATTTTGAAGTTCAGTGATGCAAATATACCCTGAAACAGTGTTCTGAGCGTAGGCTGACAGCTTTTCCACTCTGGGCTGCTTTCAACTTCTACCATCTAAACATTCATAGGATTCACTTATGATTTTGGCTACATCATAGAATCATAGAATGGTTTGGGTTGGAAGGGACATCAACAGTATGAGTTCAATTCCAAACATGGCAACATGCAAAGAAGTGCAATCAACTTGTCATAAACAGTTTTTCAAAGCATATACTAACTAAGCTAAATGTTCCTGTTTCTTGCTGTTTCTCTGATGACTCATGACAGAAATAGATCAAAAGTTCTGAAATCACATTTAAATATTTTATGAGATTAACTGTTCTTTAGCACTCACGTAATCATATCTTCAGGTTCTTTGTTAAGCATCTGTATGTTGGTTAGCATCATGCACCGACCCACTTCCTTGTCAAGGTGTCTGAGTATGTTGTCCACGGCTTTTCTTACTTGAGAATAATATAATGACATACCTGCAATAATATGCATTTTTGTATAATTTGAGATATTTATAGATATGTATACTTTGAAAAAGAAAGCTGCCTACTCATGCTGTGCTGCATGAATTAAGAAGAATGTTTTCCTCATATGACAGCATATTCCACTAGTAATGATATCCTGATTCAGAGACAGAATATGTTGTCCTCTCCAAAAAGAATGCTATTGTATGTAAAAATAGCCCAAGTGATATATATACACACATACTTTTCCCGGAGAAAAACTTAAAAAATATCTAGTCAAAATATGTCCCTACATAGCCAAATGAAGCCACACAGTTTGCCAAGTTATACAATGTAATTTTGACTTTCCATGACAGAAGTAAAAGCTCTGATCCAGTAGTAGGGTTTAAAAACTACAGGTAAAGAGAAGAAAGGAATCTGAATAAGCACTCCTAAAACTTATTTGGTATGGAAATTATTGGCATGACATTTTATGTGAAAAGTAATTTTAGACACACAGCTTTACAGCAACTGATGGACATCAAATACTTCAAAAATAAAATTTGAATTAACTCTTTTTCTATATTGATCAAAGGCTAAAATCTTTCTTTTCTTAATGAAATTTTATATAATAACACTGAACAATATATTTTTAGTCATCTGTTCTCTAGTCAATTCTCTTCTTATTTGATAAACACAATGTAAGCTTAAAATTTCAAAAGGACATAAATTTTGAGATCTGAAATGAGCAAAAGTTTAATGGCAGAGTAGAAGGCAAAAGAAAACACGGGAATTGCCTAGCTTAATCTTACATGTTATATATAGAAACCAGAATATTGTATCATAAAATAGTGAAGAAATTGCTAATAAAATACAAGAATTCAACAGTGCAAACATTTATTATCAAATGCATGATGAGGAGTAAGGAAAATGAACTGATTTAGTGACAGCACTAAATACTACGTCTGTTGTACGTTTCAACAGCAGTGGGAATTACGTTGCTTATTTTCTTGATATTACTGCAACGATCTAGCAACAGTACAACACAGGTCTTCGGCGCTGGTGTAGAAATACATGGACTTTGTTTCATTCATGCAACTTTGAGGACTTAGTAAAGTGCTAGGGTGAGTAGCCAAATTATCTTTTTTTGCCAGCAAACACAAGCACCTTCAGGGCATGATACAGCAGCTCTTTCCTCCCAGCACAGGATTCTCTCTCTACATTGACCACAAAGGAAGCCCAAGGTAATAGCACTTTTAACTTAGGCACTTCAGTTCAGCTTTATTTTACATTTAAAAGTTTCTGCCATTTTGAAAGTTTCACTTGAGAAAAGTGAGACACTGCAACTAAAATGAGGGTATTGAAGGAATCTTTGATGGTTTTCAAGGCTGGTACATTTTCTAAGCGTAGGCACTATTTCTAATAAGATGAATATTCATGAATAAATACAGCTATTCAGCACTGAAATAAGCTGTTTCTTAACTATCTGTGTACTTAACCCTCCTAGAACTCAGGGTTGCTGCCACTTGTGTAGCACAACTGAGGACTTTTCCTGAAAGTAATTAAAAAAAACAGTACTTGTCAAACTAAACCATATATTTCATTAGAATGCACAATAAAGGAAATGAAACAAATGAAACAAAATGAAACAAATGAAACAAAGAAATCAATTGAATACTTAACAATAGTAAATTATTCTGCTCAGGTACTGAAGACTTTTTCAGATTCATTCTCATCCAAGTTTCTATATTGTCCATTCTCTTACTGACCTATCATTTTAGCTTCCTCCTCTGTAAGAGTTTTGCTCAAATACGTTTTCTTCACTCTGAGAGTGTTTCCAGAGGGAAGGACAGCTCCAGTCACTGGCATTGGAGGTTCACCATCTTTTTGCTGCAAGCTATCAGCAATTACCAAGAAAGCTCTCAGACCAATATTCATTCTCTGTAAAGTTCAGAAGATGAATGAGTATCATAATCAAATAATCATATCCTACTCATATTCTTCAATCACTTTGAAATTTTGAGTACGTATTTGCCAGCATTTTTTCTCTCTCTCTACTACATTGACTAGTCTGATATATTTTACAAAAAATGCCCATGAAACAAATAGTGAATTCATATCTACACTATCAGCAGGGCTCTCTCCTCTCTAAACTTTATTTCTAAGTATTTTCTTTAGTACACTGTCTCTTTATCTTCAGGACAAAACATGTGGATTTGACCTTGAGTTTAGTGATGCATCTTAACCGGACCTTCAGATAAGCACAGATGTCCTACGTGGTCATTATGAAAAAAGATCAATAACTATCTCGAAAGGCCTCAGGGCCTGGTTGACCACACTGTGCGAAAATTCTGGAATGGTGCTCAGCACCGAAACTGCAATGCGAAAACACCAGAAGATGAAGCTAAGTGACTTGAATGTCTTCAGGGAATTCACTAGAGGAAAACTTGCAGGCTTTGCATTGCAATGACTGAAAGACCAGAATGTTTCAGTTTCCCAGAAACGTGTTCCAAAAACTCAGAGGCTGTCCTACTTACAGTCTCCCCAAGGTGCATTCACATAAATATGGGTATTTTTTTAGAACACTAAAGTCTACTTACATCAAAAAGTAGCCCTATGATTTCATTGTTTTCAAACTTATATTGTTGTTGAGAAACAATGACATTTCAGATATTGATTCATCAAGAAGCTAAGGACTATGTCCATTCCCTATAAGCTCGGCTTCATGCAATGCTGATACACAATGTCCTCTGCAGGACCTTCCTCAGTCACTGATGCAGGTGACTCTGACCCAGAATGTGGTGGGGATGCCTGCTCAAGAATTCTGTCTCATTTTTCTTTACTCTACTGGAGAAAGATAAAAGCTGTGTTCAAAGCAAAGCTTGCATTTCAGTTCTGCTGTTTTTGACAGTAAAAAGTTTAATCTAATTTTCCATAATTTTTTTTAATATCAAATATAATTTTTGTAAGGTAACTTTCTATTTTGACATCTTAGTGAATAGATATGACTGTTTAATACTGCAAAATTAATATAGGTATATTTTGCAAGATGATCACAAATGATTTTTATTTTTCATGGGTTTAATTCTTCATTTTCAAATGAAAATGTTTTCAAAATTATAAGCAAATACATTATTTTCACGAGTATTTTTCATTATTTTACCATTTATTTTTATTTTGATTTTTTAAAAAGGTTTTCGAATTTCTGACTGTTTTCTCTAGGGAAAGCGCTAGGAAGCTGACTCGTGACACTAACATCAGTGGAGCTTTACTAGTTAAAGTGGTAAAACTTTATTACTTTTCACCATCTTCGATTCCTCTTAGATCATGTATTCTTCAGTAAAATTGTTTTGACAAACATTGAAATTGTTACAGAAAAATTATTTTTATATTAAAATAGTTTAAGGCATTGCATGTAACAACAGCAAAGTGATAAGGAGATACTTATTATCAACAGTTTTATTTATTTTTTGTTTGTTTTATATATTTGCACTACACCACATTTGATAATCCTCACCAAGGAACACGAGACAGGCATAAACAATGTGACATTTCAAAGATCGAAGCCCACTGACATATTTATCCAATAAATCAAGTTAAAGATCTGGCCTGAAAAGTGGACAAAGGTGAAAGCATGCTTAGAATGTAACCAGAAAGTAAATGTAGCACAATACAATACATACTAACTCAAAAAAATGCAGATGCACACCATACCTCAGGGTTCAGACTGAAAGCTTTTGCTGGTTTTCCAACACAAAGGAAGTCAAAGATAATTTCTTTCATTGCAAAATCTAAACGTTCCTAAAATAGTAAAAATATTGCAAATCGTTAAGCTGCTCGCTTCTGCTACTTATTTTCTTTGAGGCAACAGAATGCTGAAAACCATCTTAATCAGGAATTATTTAAATGTACAGAAAACCTGATTTTCAGAAGTATGCAGAACGTGTTATCAGATCTAAGCTTTCAACACTGCCGTATGTTGACAAATTCAAAAATTCATAGCATTTAAATAAAACATGATCCATTTTATAAATAAAGCTTTTAATTATTTCATTTAAGCTGCGGTAATTATGGTACTAACGTAGTATTTTATATAAAAGGAGCTTGTCCACAGATGGCACATTTCAGGGAAGATTTTAAGCATCTGTTTAATTCATTCCTATTCAGAGACTTTAAGTATGTGCTTAAGTGCTTTGCTCAATGGGAGTTTTCTGAATTTAAGTAATAAAAGACGAAACTTCCAGCACTGAAGGTTAGTTTATTTTAGCAATTCCCATTTGAATTGATGAAAACTAAATGTGTCACCTCCATGCTGAACTCGGTTTCCCTCTGACTTCTTGCTCTAAAAGCAGTGCAACTCATTGTACTCATTGTCTCACACAGTAGGAATGATTCAGTATCAGGAGAAAACACGGCTTTTTATTCTGAACTTTACTGACAGTCAGAGTCTGTCAACAAATGCATTTTCTGACTTGCTGGCAATTCCAAAAACTGAAAAAAATTACATTTGAGTTGAAGTGGAAATATTTTTATTCATTTTAAGTGGAATAAAGTTAATCAAAACCTGTTGTTCAGAAGAAGTCTGCCACAGCTCGATCTATAATTTTATCATTGCCTAGATGAAAGATACTGACAAAGGGGTTGCAAAAAAAATCAGACAATAGAAGTTTTCTTCTTTGTTGATTTGTTATTGGGAAAACAAGTTATTCATCAATTGGAAAGACATATGCATGGTTCTCCTATACCTGTGCAATAAACTGTATTATCTTCACAAAGATGTTTAGAGGCATATCTCTTGGTACAACACCACGGGACCCTTTTGGGAAAAGTGTTGTGACAATAGTAATAAGCCGACTGTAAAAGAAGGAAAAAAAGCATTAGACATTTCCGGACCTTGCAGACCTTCACTTACCAGGAAACGTAAGTTGGAAATCCTATTCCATTTAGAAAGGCTAGAAAGTATTTCCTTTGAAATGAAAATGTAATGGGGTATCTTGTTCTGATCCTTTGCTACAAATTAAGCGTATTTTATTTCGTTTCTGCATAACAAGTAACAATAAACTGGTCAATGACATGCCGTTACAAAAATACATCTAACTTTAACTAGGTAAAGAGTGATTTTCAATTCCTCCAAAAGCAGAAACACTTTACACAGTAATTTTAACAGGTGGCAGAATAACCGATGGTGCCGCTCAAGGGAATATTTTGTTGTGCACAGTTGAGTTTTTTATTTCACAACAGGAATAGGTTCAATTCAACGGAGTTCAGGAGAACTATAAAAACTCTTCATTGGCAACATCGACTCTACAAGGCCTGATTATCATGACAAATATAGCATCTTACCTTTGGGTAGCTGTGTTGCTTTCACATTTAATTCTGATCATGTAAACCCACAGTAGTCTGTACAGAGATTCCAGTGCAACTCGAGCCATTTTTGGGTCCTTATTCTAAAGAAATACATAACATAAGAATAAACAAATTTAGGCACAAATTAGAAAGGAAGTTCTGCACTTAATGGATGTCATGGTTTAGAGTTTTCGTAATGACACTACATTAAGATACAGCCTCACAGCTGCCCAGTACCATTTATTATATATAAATAATATATACTTTGTCAACAAGCTTGGGAATTCAACAACTTTTAGAGAACAGAGATTCCCTCCACAGTTTGCCTCTGAGCTGAGAAAGTGGCTGCGTGTTCTACCTGTGCCATTTGCAGAAGCCTCCTAACCACTGGTTCATCAAGCAGCAGTTTGGAGGCCCTTCATTTGAGGTAACCACTTCACTGTGCTTCTTACATCGGCCTTTTCAGGTAGGCATAGGACCATCCTTTCGTATGGATCCACTTTAAGAGTGGAAGGGGACATGAGTTGTTGTGCGAGTAAAAGAAACATGGAGGAGCAGCAATGTTAACTAGCATGTGTATTGAACAGTGTATGATGGCCAGGAACCACAGTAGATTGCAGTGGACAGTTAGTCTTCAACTACAAAGATCTAACAAATGGTAAAGGAATAAGAATGTATACGTGGAGGAATCAACTTAAAACAGTTTAGGTTTTTTTAATGCAACTTAACAGAGTGAAACAGGCAACGGAATCAGTGTCCCACAACTAGTTCCACTCTGATAAAATAATAACAAGTGCTTTGTTTGAGAATGCCTTTGTGAAAAAAACAAGTTAATATTGAGTCAGTTTTGGTATGTCCCTCGAGCTATTAACTTCCATCAACAATCTTGCCTGTTTCACAGCTGTTTGACTCAGGCTTGGTTTGAGTTGGAGAAACAGTAGAAATTCAAAGTAGGTACGAGAATACTTTTTTTGTTATTGAAAAAATCTGCACAGCTAAAGAATTATGTATGGAATCTGATAATAGTAATAATTCAGTACATTTACCTAAAATGGATTTGCAACAGATGAATACTGCATACTGAAGTTCTAATACAATGTTGAAAGCAGAAGACACTAACCTTGAGATTGGACAGGCAGTTGTTGAGGAAAATATGCCATCTGTTTAAAAAGAACTGCTTCTGACTGACACAAAGCAGGCACGTTACCAAAGGGTACAAAGCCTAAACAGGAAATGGATGTGGATACCATATTATTTGCATGTATACACAACATAAAAGTAACTTAATAGAGCTACCGTAAACTTCAAGCTCTGACTCGTCCATTTTGGGCAATACACGTTAGTCAATATAAACACATTGTTAAGCTGTACAATTTAAAAGGAACCTTTCTCTAAAGTTGTTACAGATAAGTTTTATGGATGAACTAAAACCAATCAAATGTCTGCTTATAGCAGTATGATGAATCCAAAGATGGGTCACAATTTCACAGACCCACAGGGCTAATTTCTGTTAGTAAACTGAGGAATGATAGCATGGAAATAACTAAACTTTATTATCATAACGACAGGACCCACAGAGACTGTTGGGACTTGTGAATGCTCAGGTGCCTATTACTCCTCAAAATTTGCAGTCACAGTACTTACTGAGAGACATGTCAAACACTCTAAAGAACTGTGTTAAAATACAGGCAATGCGTGGATCTGCTGGTAGTTACATCTTGTGTTGTGAAAAATAAAAAGCAAGGCAGAACATAGAAGTTCAAATACTGGAACCTGGTCTCTTTGTCAACGCTTACTTTGACATTCATCTTGCAAATGTTACGCTAAAAAAAAATAATCTAAAATGCGTCTATTAATTTTGAAACTGACTGCTACTTCAGCAAGACTTTTTATGTTTCAGTTGTCATGTTAATATTCTCAATCAAGACTTCAAAGTTATTAGTAAAAAATAAGGTAACGTTATCTTAAAGAAAGATGATTCTCAAAATTAATCCTAAAATTCTAACTTCAGTCACTGCACAAAGTATAAATACACTATAAAGTCCAACTTCTGTTCCTGTAATAAATAACATAAATTGTCTATAGCTATGTTGGACCTAGTTTCTTGAGCAGATGGCAAATGTAAATTAATTCTTATTTTTATAATCCTCCTGTCCAAAATACATATGGGAGAGGATAACTGAAGTCTTCTTACAGCAGACTTTCTTACTGTATTTACATTACGACTATAACAGTTGAGTACTTGACAGGATCACAGAGTTTAGTAACATCCCAAGAGTGTTAGAACCTATCCTAAGGAAGAGTCCTAGGAGGGAAGATACAAACCCTCTCCTGGAGTTTCCTAATTCTCTCCATTCGCTATCAAAAAACCTCAACAACTAGCTCAGACGAGACATTTTTAGATAGAAAATCAGGCAAGATGCATGCCCCATCGGTGCGAGTGCACCGATTCACAAAACACTGATCTTGGAAAGGAAGGTCCTCTCCAGACTCTAAAGAGTGTGCTTTCTTCCTGGAAGCCTGAAAATATGCACTGCAGCTATTTCTGCCAACTGTTTGCCTTTCCCCTCCTCCTCCTCCTCGCAATGTTTGTATTTCTAATCACACCCTCACAAGAATCTATTCTATTTTGTCACTTTTAACTATGCAGCCTCCAGCATGGTATGTGTAGACAAGCAATCAAATGCAAAGCCCCAGCTGTGCAATCCTTTCTCAGGCACATAGTATTGACTTTGGCAAGTACGGCCACCAGTTTGGGGAAGTTCTATCTAGTGTAAAAACTGTTCAGCAAAGCTCGTACCCTGCTGCAGTTTCAACAATGTTTTATTAACTCGGCAGAGTGGAACAGAGCCACACAAACACAAGCAGAGTGAAATGAGAAATCCATCCCAAGAGTCCCACTAATTCAAACCTGATCAGGACTGACTCTCCCCTGGGACTGGTGTAACGGCAGCAGAGAGCTCAAGTACACTCCTGCAGTCCTCCCAGCAGATTCACTAGTGCTAGTGACCAGCATTTGCAGAGAGTGCTGAGAACACGGAAGTCTTTTTGACTTTCCCATAGAATGAGGGAGGAGAAACGACAACTTTCCTTACTAAAAAGGTCCAAGACTTCAAAATGGATTAGCTAACACCACATTGCTGACGTGCGCTGACCCAGTTGGAGAGACAGACTGCTTAAGGCAGCCAGCGTCAAACTGACTCAGATCCTCATTTAATTCAGATCAACTCATGCTTCCAAAAATACACTGCAATGCCACTGTTCATCTCACAAGAAAAAAATGAAATAGGGAGCTGCACAGTAGCCAAGTTACAGATTTAAAAGGGCATGTGTTATACATTTTTTCGTTCCTACAATGTATTATTTAAGCCCCGTGAAAGAGTTGTTCCCACATGCCTCATTTGTTCTCGCTTGACAAGAAGTGAACTCTACTCTTTCTCCTCTCCTCCTAAGGTTTACACATAACAAGTATGAGAAAAGCTAACCATTTAATAATCACAGAAACAGAAGTTGAAAACATCTGTTTGATTCAGACTGATTTACATCATATTCTGAACAAAATAAATACCGTTATTTTCTGCAAACACAATAACCTTCTATGCAAATAGAAATGTATTGCTTATAAAGCTGAACACAGAATAAAGTTTTTCAATTTCCCAAGAGTCTTGCTCAGAGACATTTCTGACAAAGAATTTTAGCCTCTGCATCTTGAGTTACTAACCAATGAGTGCTTCTTTCGTGAGGAAAGTTCAAGGGTTGTATCATACAGGCTTTCAACAAAGTTCCTCAGACAGGGGACATTCACCTCATTTTTAACAGCCTGAAAGAAAATTTCATGTTAATAAAACACTATTTCACAAGCTGTTTATCCAATTTAAAGAAATTATGCAAACAACCTGAAAAATAAACTCACAGCAGCTACGGGGACAAGAATTTCAACAAATAGTCCTGCCAGTGCATGCTTGATATCTTTGTCTTTAACTTCAAGGAAATAATGTGCACATTCCTAAAACAAAACAAAACAAGAAATAAAAATTGCGTATCAGCTGGAATAAAGACCTCTAAATGTTTGCTGAATGCACATCAAATGTCAGAAACTATTTTTATTTCGCAAATCCCACAGAAAATGTTTGTCTATTAACTTCTAGATCTGCACTCTGTAGCAAGGACAAAGCAGGACATAAGTCAAGATCAAGTGTCTGTTACTCTAACTGTGACAATCCACAAACTCTCCACTGATTCCAGCTGTGCCCGGTGGTGTTCTGAGGATGGAAAGGAAGTTGGACTCAGGGGCTGACCTCATGCCTTCGCCGTATATAGAATCATAGAATCATAGAATGGTTAAGGTTGGAAGGGACCTCAAAGATCATCTAGTTCCAACCCCCCTGCCATGGGCAGGGAAATCCTCCACTACACCAGGTTGCCCAAAGCCTCATCCAACCTGGCCTTGAACACTGCCAGGGATGGGGCATCCACAACTTCTCTGGGCAACCTGTTCCAGTACCTCACCACCCTCAATGTAAAGAATTTATTTCTTATATCTAACCTAAATCTGCCCTCTTTCAGTTTAAATCCATTGCCCCTTGTCCTATCACTACACACCCTTGTAAAAAGTCCCTCTCCAGCTTTCCTGTAGGCCCCCTTTAGGTACTGGAAAGCTGCTATAAGATCACCCCAGAGCCTTCTCTTCTCCAGGCTGAACAGCCCCAACTCTCTCAGCCTGTCTTCATAGCAGAGGTGCTCCAGCCCTCTGATCATCTTCGTGGCCCTCCTCTGGACTCGTTCCAGTAGCTCCATGTCCTTCTTGTGCTGGGGACTCCAGAGCTGAACACAATATTCCAGGTGGGGTCTCACGAGAGCTGAGTAGAGAGGCAGAATCACTTCCCTGCCTTCTGAATATACCTTCAGGAGCAGGAGAAATAGCCCACACGGACTGCTTTACAGAATGCTCTGGGAGGCCAGAAAAGGAATGTGCTTCTCTGTAAGATACTCAAGAGAAGGAACAATCTACTGTAAATAGTTTGGATAAATTGCATTGCTAGGATCCATCGCGGATTAAGGGTCAATACAGAACTGTGCTATGTGAGGGAAGAGACTTGTGGTGAAAACCACCACAATCTCCAGCCTGCAACTGAGGATTGAGAGAGAAAGTAAAAATGTACTTTTGTCCTAAACATGCAGTGAGCTACTATCCACACAGCTGTGCTGCTCAGGAAGTGCGGGAGGGGAGATAAGCATCCACCCACTTTCATGTTTCTTTACAACTTCTCTGAGGACGACAAAGCATATTTCTCCAGTTACTTCTCCCTCTCTGGGTCCAAGGCCCAAACAGACACTGACATTACAAGGATGTTCTCCACTGACTGCTTTTCCTGCACATGCGTGCAGAGCTGTGTACACTTTCGACCGTGCATAATTTTTCCTGGCTGCAGTCAGGATTCTACACCACATGGCTTCAGTCCCTCTAGCCATTTCTGCCACGCAGCCGAGGTCCCTGTGCAAAGTCAGTAGCCTTCCTGGGCTGCTTCTGCACCCCGCGGTCAAAACCAGGCTTTTCTGGAGCTCGCTCCTGAGATTAGCTCACCCTTTGAAGGTGTCTCTCTCTACCAGAGCAGAGCTGGTGTGACAGAGCCTGTAGCTGAGGCACTGCATGTAGATACTCAAACTAACAGACAAATCGCCCACAGAATCAAACTGTGAGTGTATTTCACCAAACTAAGCAAAACTGGTTTTCCTACATACAGCATGCATTTTATATGCATTGTAGTATATATAGGAATTAATTTGGTGCTGAGATACTGTAGTGATGAGCAAGGTAGAGATCATTTGCATCCAATTTTTGAGTCTACTATATGGGAGCTTTACCGCTGGTTTCCATACCAGTGAACACTGGATCCCAGCAGTGCTGTGCCATAAAGCTGTGCCACAAAGTCATTCACTCATGTTAGTCACATGCACTGAACACACACTACTGTGATATCTTGCCAGTTCTGGATAACTTACATTAAGTCAACACATACTCAGATGTGTTCATATAATGAAGTGTAAGGTAGGAAGGAAAATGAGCTGTTTCTGTGTTGTTAAGTATGTTTTAAATACGTTGTTAAATACAGTTTGAAACACATTGTAAAAATGAAATAGAATGTGATTCCTGTTCAGGACTTAGAGAAATGGCTCCGTGTGTCTGTATGCATATGTATTTGTATTCCAGCATCAAATCCTTACTTGTGGCCATCTAACATTGAGTTTTTACTCCACTGATACCATCAATAAGCTGATCGTTATGTGGAGGTTTACATAAAATGTGTATTTTACTGGATGACTGGCTACAAACCGTGTAGCCATGAGGGTGGTCCCAAGAAAAAAAGGGAATAAAAAGGTTAAGCTACATAAACCTGCTGATGGAACAGAACCCATTGCATATTACCAACAAGAAATGTGGCCTTTTAAAAATGTTTGAACATAAAAGATTTTCTTTCCTTTTACAAAATGATGTAATCTGTTAATTTAAAGCATTCTTGACAGTCAAACTATGCTCTCAAACCAGGTGGGTATCTGCACTCTACAGGAAGGGGGGTGAAGGTGTGGTAGAAGGAGACAACACATCCAAGGGAAATTTCACCCAGCTTTTGCATCAATTCTTTCTCTTTTCCTCTGTGCTTTTCTTCATCAGAAGTTCCTCAGCTCTCAGGAAACTACGTCAATAGTGGAAGATTCACTTTGGAGGCAGTGAGTAGCTAGGGAGACATAGCTAGGCAGGGACACAGGGCAAGGAACGGCTGTGGGATGGCAGGGTGGAAGGTCTGGGATCTACAGAACCAAAATTCTTTTTGTTGGAGGGTGAGATGTAGGGACTAAGAGTGAACAACTGATGAAAAGTTGGCATGGAATGATACACTCCAGAGATTGGAGACTTGAGCGCTGAGGTTCAGAACAAACAAAAAGTAGCTGCACATACATTTATGTGGGGCCGAGACACGGAAAATCTCCTGGAGATCTCCAGGAAACATGAAGGGGAGCCCATTCTAAAAGGTCTGGGAACCACAGTTATATACTAAAGAATTTTACCTGCATAAACTGAAGAGAAGCTTCAAAGTCCTCCACAGGATACATCTTGATGCGAAAGAATTTCATTCCCATTATAAGACTGATAATGCTTTGAACTACATATGGGCTTTGTTCTTTATGCCGTAGCTCTTTTAACTCTGCCATGAATTTCTTCTTTACAGCAGGAAATCTATGAATTCACATTGATTAGTTACAAAACAGTATACATTAGTATTTTAAATGTATTGTACAGTATATAAATGGGGAAAAACCTAACAAAGATTCAGCCTCGATTGTAAAATACCATGTCAGTCAGTATGTGAATAGATTTCATTTTTACTTTTCTTTCACTTCTAATAAACTCAGAAAAGAAAAGGGAGTGTATAATTTGATCTTAGTCTCTTCGGATAACCACATCTTTCCAATTGTTTTCTTACCGCATCCTTCTTTTACAAAAGAGCTAACAATATCATTAGAATAATCCCCTCACAAGTTCCTAAAAAATCCAGGATGAAAGATAGTTTTTTTGCAAGTACATGCAATGTTTTCAAAAGAAAATGCTTAAATGATAACCACGAAAATATTCAGATAGGCTGTTCCTCCCTTCATTTTTTTCTAACAGCCACTACTGTAACACTTAAGTACTAACTACAACAACACAGGATGGGGAGGTCTGTGACTATTTTTGACACCTCCCAGCCATGAGTCTGTCAGAGGTATCTTTTGAGACACACTGTCCATAAAAATATCATACAGGAAGATGACACAATAGGACCTCCTGTCCTTTTGACACAAAATAAAAAGAATGCCATTTTCATGGGCAGGTGTAGCACGTAACAACCTTTTGTTATTGCCTCTGATAGGGAATGCAGGAGAGTTGAAAGAAACAGGTTGGAAGGAAGAAGACTTTCAGTGGTAGTGCTAGTAACATCTTAGCAAGGCCCTTCAGAATTGAAGAAGAAAAACTGTATTTATAAAGAACAGATATGTTTTATTTTTGACAGTCAACTTGAAGCTTTGAACACAGATGTCAATTCCCGTTTTGCCTTCGACGCAGCCGATTCAGAAGCCCAGGTAAGACCTTAGCTGAAGCCTACAAAAGTTATATGATTTCCAGGAACTGAAAATGTTTTGGCTACATCAAACTAAAAAATTACGTTTGGTTAAGTTAATTGATTTTATAGAGCAGACTTGCTCTCAGCAACACCAAGAAGTCAGGAGACAGAGACCACTACGTTGAGGCAGTAAATTTCACCCTCTGCTTAGTTTGTGTGGCAAGTGAATGTTGAGACATCATGTTGGGTACGTAAGTTTCTGAATCTGTCTGCTTCCAGATTCAAAATTTAAGACCTGACTCCGCAAAGTGTTTTCCATCTTTACTGTGCCATCTGTGCTAAGAAGTGCAGGATGAAGGATTCAGAAGAAGTTGCATTAAGTTCTAAACTGACATAACTGCAGAGAAACTTTAAAACGTTGCTATGTTGGAGTATAGCAATTTTTAGGTTTGCTCAGCTAGAGAAAAAATAGCATATAGAAAAAGGATTAATTAAAATAGTTCTCTTCAGCCCTTTGGGCTTTCCACAGACGTCATCACTGAGAGAAGGAAAATAATGCTGCTGTAGTCTAGTTGAATTTACTTGGTATCACTGGACTAGATGCAGAAAGCCTGTAATTCCCTAGAGTTCTGTGCTCTGGAACACCTACATGAACAGAGGGCCGGCTAGCTGAAATGATTTTTTCTTACACCATCTTTTAAGAAAGTGAGAAAATCAGAATATTCATATGCTAAGCAAGTAGAATTTCTCAGATTTCCATTATTTATGGTATTCAATTTTACTTACTTTGCTTGAGCTAGGACACCTATTACTTCTGCATACAAATCTGCAACGATGTGCATATTTCCAGTGTTAGGACCAAGGTACCTAGCAAGAAACAAGAAAGAATTCTTGGCTGAGAAAGCATCCTGCTTAAACTACTACAACTAAAAAATTCAGGAAATTATTTTTTTAATAGAATTTTGTGTGAAAAAGAGCCTTACCCTTCTTTGTATTTAAAGTGCTTGAAAGCCAAGTTAATAACATCATGTACCAAACTGTCTATTACAGGATGAAGTGGAATCTGAAAATACAAAGTAAAACAACCAGTACACATATATTACGCTTCAAGTTGCATACCTTAGTGTTTGTGTTACTCCTGGGTATCTTCCCTACACAAATATGGTATCAGCTGAATTAGCATCTAGTTAACAAAACAGCTGAAATGAGCCAGCCATTTAAATTTTAATTAGTATTGAAGAGAAATACTTTAGCTCCAAAGACTTGGCAAAGTAAAGTCTGTGTGAGCGTGGAATACTATACATCTTACAAGTGTAAGAAAGATAGCAATAAACAAGCATGCAGGACATATCTCATGTTTTTATTAGACTCTTAAAGATGGAAATAGAAAGAAGAAACATAAATTAGGTTGTATTGGTAATTTCCATAATTTCCATAGTTAATGAATAATTTAAGAATTCCATACCTGTTTCAAAACTTCTATTAATACTAAAGAAAAAATAAAATCAATAGCCAGATCTCTTCTCTCCATTAAATAATCCCTCTGCTGTTCATCACTGAAAAATCAAAACAGGAAACACAATATTTAGGACATGTGTCATAATTCGTATTATATGCCTTCCTTAGTTACACAAATACAGATAACGGAGATTATGTTCTACTTTTTAAACCGCAGGCCAGCACTTCAGAAAGTAATGCACTGATACGCTCTTAAAATCTGATACAAATAGACCAAATCAAACTTGTTACTTTCACCTTCTTTCGAATGTTTAAATGTTGTTCTCTATTTCCTCTCTCTTCTTTTTCCAGTATAAGATTAACACAAAACTTTCTCAAGACAAAAAACAACACAAAACAAAAACAAGGAAACTTTGATTCTATATCCTAACAAATGGATTTCATTTCTATTTCCTTGCTGATGGCACTATTTAGACAGTTCTCAATTACACTTTGGAGACAAACATCATAAATTATTTTGTGCCATGAAATTAATATTTAGATTTGTGATGGATTTTTAAAAATGCCTTAAAAGTACTGATGGATAATTCATAACCAAACTACATTCTCTTTTAAAACTGTTCCAGTGGGTTTTTTTTAACTTTGGCATCACTTGTCAAATGTTCAAATGCATTCCTTGTGCAGAACAGCACAACAACAGGTGAGTAGTTTGCAATACAAATACAAAAAATTATCGATTTGGATCACCCGATCACAGTTTCAAACCTGAAATATACAACATGTTTTAAAAATTAAACATTAAAGGGACAGTTCTGCAGTCTGTTTGAAGCGGTTGTCACTGATTTCAGTCAGATTTTTGTTTGCATAAATTCAGCGCAGTTCTTATAAACATTAAGAACTTTAGTGATTTCAGTTGTACTTATATGCTTATAATAAAACATGCATTTAAGAGTTCTGCTTGATCAGTGATGAAATAAATTATTTGCATTTTGGTTTGACATTAACTGAAGAAAGGACTGGTTATACATTCTTTCTGTAACACTGTCAATTGACAGAGTGGCCTTGGTTCACTGCTAAGCTGACTTTCAGCTAGACTTTGGGTGGAGTTCTTGAAGACATCTATTTATAAGCACGTGGTCCTGTAACAAGTCAAGAGAAAGAGGCACTTCAAGGCAAGGATTCATCTCATGTAAAAACAGACATCTAACTGATGAATCATGCCTTCATATTGCCTACTCCCACTGACATAGAGAGTCTGGAAGAGTCTGATTCAGGTTCATGTCTACCTTGATGTTCTAAAACTAGCTCCTACCCCTTTGTTCTAAAGCTATTGCCTTCAGTAGTTACTGGATTACAATGTAATCCTAATGCAAAGAATTGCCTATGCATTTCCAAATACCAGGAATGCCAGTGCTGATTCTCCTGCTGCTTCATCAAAGAGTGTAAATGTAGTGCCAAAGTATTCAGAAAAACTGTAAGTTTGAAGAATATACCTGTACCGAACTGCCAGACCTCAATATAAACCAAGACCAATCTGTTGCCTTATCACGGAGGAACTACTGATATCGTAAGAGATCAATATATTTGGTTTAGGGTCTTTATTTTTTTCATTTTTTTAAGAGCTAAGTCAACGTTGCTAACACTTTCTGACAGAGTCACAACTTTTTGGATTGAAGATAGGTGTCTATGAAATTTCTATGACTCAGCAGAATGCTGTATAAAAAAAAAATCTTTCCAAGTGTCTCAGAATTATTGTCTGCTCGTGAGTAAAGAAGACAGACATAGTTTATATAAACCAATATTTAAATGACATTACAGATTCCAAAACAACAGTAAGAAACAGTCTTTGAACTCTCAGGAGCATAATTTTAAAGACACAATTA
The DNA here is from genome assembly GCF_009769465.1 of Tauraco erythrolophus. NCBI lineage: Eukaryota > Metazoa > Chordata > Aves > Musophagiformes > Musophagidae > Tauraco > Tauraco erythrolophus. Next base: position 111,831,706 of record NC_141465.1, read on the forward strand.
CTGCATCCATCTAGAAGCTGAGAGAAGAGTTCTGGGAACAAGCAGAAAAAGATCACAACAACTTTCAAACAACTGTAACCTCACAAAAGCTGATCGACAAAATCTAAAACATTTTACCTTCAAATCTGTCAATGTCTGTATACATATTCAAAATCATACCTTTTGGATTTAGTACTTGTTCTTGGTCTGTACTCATGAGATTCATCTTCTATGCCATTCTGTCTCTTATACCAATCAAACAAAGTGCGCAGGATAGAGGGTAGACAATATTCTGAAAGCGAGCTCATTGAGCTTATCACCTATGGGGAAAATACAACAAATCCAGGGGTGTTCAAGTTTCCCCTTATCCTTACAAAAAAACGACTAATTCAATGGTTAGGCATGTTCTTTCTTGTTTTTATTTCACTTTTGAGATCCACGGTACAAGCAGTGACTTAATATTCTACATTTCCTGTTGAAACCTAAGCAGAAATACAATGATGGGCTATATGTCGATAGTGTCTTTAAATTGACATTACTAAAATGCATTAAAATGTGTATCACATCTTACAACACACCAGAAAATGAAGTAGTTCTTTAAGGCGCTTTTTTTTTTTGTTATACAATGTCGATTTAAGTTTGAGCACATCGAGAGGAAAGAAAAAGTGATGAAGCAGAGGTATTGTCTCATAGGCTGTATCTGACTGCTGGATGCCTCTCCTGAAGCTCAGAATGTACTGGCAAACCCCACAAGCTCTGCAATAATCTTAACCAACTGAACGTGCAGATGCATCCATCTTACTATTAGGCTGACACACCTGATAACTTAGACTTCTCTTTTATATATAGGAAAATATTTACAGTTTCCCATATCTTTGTGTGCGCAAGTAAGTAAAACATAGTTTGAAATTATTCCTTAGAAGTTCCTAATTAAACATCTCTAGTGCCATACTGGAAAAGAAGATTACTGCTCACTCAGTATAAACTGCGTCACCAATTCCAGAAATGTTACCAAAAGTGTTACTACTGAGCTATTACTTAAACTTCCCATTACAGGAAACTATAAAGCTACAAAACATGAAAAGATCAAAAGCTAGGGTGAAAAAAACCTCATTATTTTACAAGAGGATTATCTATATATTGCAGCTGCATGTTTACAGCTACAGCATTTGTGAACATTCTAAGAAAAGAACTATTTAAAATAGGAAGAAATTACTGATCTGGAGATTTGTGACCACCCCAAGATCATGCAGGGCTTGATCCTGCGAAGTGCTGAGCAGCAGGAACAAAGTGCTGAAGTATGTCCTTCATGTCAAGTACACTGCTTATGTCACTCCCTCTGTCAGGTTTATCCACCGGCTTAAGCTCAAACCAGCACGTCTCAGTGCTTGTGGAACAACAACAGCAGACTTTAATGTCTTGTATAAGACCAAACTTGCGTGAAGTCTGTGACTAAGGCAATTGCAAAACTGGGAGACCAAGCACCTTACATACAATTCCCAGACGTTACTAAAGCCTTAAAAAAAACAGTTCTGAGGATGACAGTTTAGATCAACAACTCTGATATCTCTTGCAGCTCTTCAGCCTCAGAATTCAACTAATTCACTGTGACGCTGTGGTCTGAAGTTATTGAGACACTTTGAGGATAAATTATTATTGTTTTGATTGGATTTTAGGTATTACAACCTAAAATTAAAGATGGAGCATTAGAAAGCTATAACAACTGCCTCTGTAAAAATAAAAGTTTCTATAAAAGTACTATTTTAGGGAAGCTTTCAATCCAGTGCTTCCAAATCTGAAACAAGTTGCTGTGGAAGATGACATGAAGGCACTGCTTGCAGCAGTGACAGGAGGACTTTCATGAAGAATTACTGCAGCAGCCCGGGCTCAATTATACCAAAGCTTTCAAGCATTAAGATTTCAGATAAATACTTAGAAGATATGAATCACCGAGTGTCAGTGCAGACTATTCACTACGAACTTGAGATGCTTAGACATTTCAGTTGCTTCTCTGTTGTTTTCCAAAAGTTTTTCGGAAGCTGGCATAATACCAGTTGTTAATTATGAGATGCAGTGAAAAAAAGGTTGCTGAGGAAGACTAGAATAGACTTAAATATCTTTTAAGAGACCACGATATTTAATTGTGAGTGAAAAGTTGTTTCAATCAGGCCTTCCTGCACCTTCACCAACTTATATATCCTAAATCCCAGCTACACGATTTGACTCACCACAAAAGTCAAAGTGATTCCTGTTAAATCTCCTCAAGCTATGCTTTCTCTGCTGAATTTACAGTGTCTGCCTTTACTTGGGATAAAAGGTCAATATAGCTTTTTTTCAAGCTTTCTGTCATTGCACTTTTAAGACAGGAAGGAAGGGTGGACTAGGCAAAGACCTGGCTCTCAGGGAACAGGAAGGGAGGGAAGTCTAGCCAGCGTGTTGGTTACTCAACCCTTTCATTTACTGGAAGTAAGTCCAGAAGTGAGATGAATTCTAGCTCTGTGCTGCTCCTGAAAGTGAGTGCACAGATGCACAAATATGTCCTTGTTGGACAAATGATCATGTTCTTCCATCAAAAATGAACTACCTACTGTATAGCTTAAGGATAAGAAAGTCACACAAGTAGGGAGCTGTTTAAAACTTGTGTTCACAGAGCATTAAATATACCTTATGTAAATGCTTAATATTTATTTTGGACTAGTATGTAAGAGTAAATTTAATGAAATTCTGTCCAGAGATTTGCTACATTTTATATACTTCCATAAAAGTCTTGCTAGAGTGTCAAAATACAAATATAAGAAATGTTTCCACTAACAGAACATAGATGCTGAGCATTTTTTTTAATTTCACGTATTTCTATGTGCTTTAACAGCAAATGTATTTAAAAATGCATTTAATTTCCAACATTATCATTACTTTCTTGGCTCTGTGTTTTCTTCATATAGCATGCATGGTAAGTGTGTATGTTAAATGTGCTTTTTATTGCCATTTTAATAACACAGAATTGCAGTATTTCATTTTTGCATAGTGTTGGTTTACTTTTTGTCAATCTATTTTTTGCGCAGTGTCTGCATGTTCTGTCTTCAATCTGTTGTTGTGTAGATTTCAAAGAGTGGACATTAAAACTGAGATTTCACACTTTCTGTCAATGTTGCTGAAAGCAGAATTTGATAAACATTGCCTTAGCGATATTTAGCATACCCAAACCCATGCAATAACGTCTTCCCTTCATTCAATGTTTTTTCCACTTCATGCATGTCTGTAACCAAGCCTCATAGCTACAAACAATACAGATTCAAGGGAAATAACAGCTGCAATGAAACTCCTCCTCCTTGAAATCAACAGCAAAACTCCCACGGGCCACAGTAAGAGCAGGATGTCATATGCAGTATATGCAATTAAGGCGATAAAGTTAACAACTCCTATTCCAAATACTCTAGACCAGGGCAGGGGGAAGGTGGAGGGATGAACTGCACTAAGTTCTAATTAAAGAATCTACATGCACTAATTCTGTTGGACTCTTTAAGACCAAACGTTTTTTTTTCTGCTCATGATCGGTTCCTAGACAAGTCAACTCTAACTGAAAAAAAAAAAACCTCACATCCTTGTTCTAAGCATTTTTTCAGACAGTGCTGTGAAGATAAATGTCCCTGGGAACTATTAAAACTGGTAACTGTTAAGTTGGACTCACTAGTTTTCATTTACGGCCTTGGTTTTGTGAGTAAAAAAAAATGGATTTTTTTTTATACTATAATTTTGTAGATGGCTAATTTCACCTAGCTTTCTTACACATTAACAATGTCCATAGCTATTTTTCTGCCAGGATAACAGTTTACACGAAAATCCACTTATTTCTAGTGTGCAGCAAGTTCAGTTCTGAATGTATTACCTTTAATTTTGCCTTCAGATTTACTTCGTTACACATTGCTTCAACTCAAATCTCTGATCAGGAGGGAATGGTTGTTCTATGACCCAATCACCACCATTTCTTATACTTCTTCTACCATGTGCCCTTCTCCTAGTGAAGAAGGACAATGTGTAAAACACAGGGAAAGGGAAAACACAAAAGGGGCCAACTGCAGTGCTACTGCAATGATGATGGTACCATTATTCCCTTACTACATCCAACAAATACAATACTGGATGGCAATAATTATCAGCACGTCAGCACTTAATTATTAGCATGTTGCTCAGTGTCTTATTTATTTATATTCATCTTTTCCACATTTTTATTATTATTAATTTTTATTTTCATTTTTTCTAGCTTGACCTATTTTTTGTTCTGATCTCTTAAAAGTGTATAAAACACTAAATGCTTTTGCTTTCCAATCTGTACTCTCCAACTCAATGCACTTCTAAGAAAAGAGTAGTGTAATTAAAATGAGCACAAATTTTTGTGCAGTTTATGATGAAACTCTTGCAACAGGCAACTTCTATAGACAGTTTCACATGAAAAGTTAAGTCTTGCTGTTAAGTTTTCACTTCCATGGTCAAAACATTACATTCATTTTGTATTTTCATACGGAAGAGTGTCTACAGGTTGGTCCAAGATTGAACAGTGCCCTTTTTCTGCCTCCAGGACATTTACATACCACGGAAAGAACAGAAGATACTTTAGCAGGGGTTGAGAAAGAACTAATACAAATGTTTCCTTGGGTGAGGATAAGCCTTTTGGATAATTATGGGTTTTTTCACCGTAGCTTTTGATCCTTTCATGTACTGCAATTTTATGGTTTCCTGTAATAGGAAGTTTAAGTCATAGTTCAGTAGTACTAAGTTTAAGAACATTTCTGTAATTGGGGACACAGAGCATGTTAATGCTGGAGCAGTAATGCTCTTTGCCAACAGGCAACTAGAGCTGTCTAACCAAGAACTTTTAAAACATGATTTTAAATACACAATAAAGATATTTAAAACCATATGTAAAAACTATACAGTTTCCTGTATATATTTTCTTTATATACATGCACACCTAAAAAGGAAAAGGCATCAAGTATAAGGAATCCACTTTGTGAGACATTCTGCAAGTCAGGATAAGTAAGATTACTTCATACATTGCTCAAGATACTGTTATGAGTTTGAGGAGGGTGATGCAATTGGCAGCCAGACAGAGCCCACAGGACAACACTGTCTGCCTAACAGGAGGCACTGGCACTACAGCCATATGGAGAGAACCAGCTCTCCAGGTACTACAGCTTCATTTTTAGTATCAGCAAAATTATCCGTATTTTCATGACTTTACAATACTGACATGTTACCATTTGCAAAACAGCTTTATAATACTGAGATGTACTGACCTAGTCTACTGAGTGAAACACGCCAAGGAAGACTTTTCGCTCTATCTTTCTGTCTCTGTTCTAGCTGGGTTCTATCAAATCTCTACTATGTATTAAAAATTTTTGAATGAAAATCTAACTACAATTTAGCTAAACTAAAATTATTTTGGTAAGTATGAATCATGTGCTTGAAAACAGGCTCATCAGCCAGGTTCAGGTCCCATCTCCCAGTAACAGGTGTACACTAATCTCAGGAACACTAGTACATCTCAAAATGATCACGCCGTTCAAGCAGAAAAAAATGTGAAATATGAAAAGGGAAACACTGCCAAAAAGCCAGGCTGAGGCAGGCAGATAGTTGGAAAATTTAAATCTGAATAGTTTGTATGGACAATTTCAAGGAATTGAAAACAAGGTCTTCTGACAGGACATACAAGGCAATGTATACAGCTCTATACTTTTCTATCAACTCTACACACAGGTAGGACTCTAGATGCAGTCAAAAATAGATGCAAATGTTGTGTGTAACAAAATTTCCTTTGTTTTTTGTCTTCATCTTTATTTTTTTCCCCCACCATTCAGAGTAAATTGCTACAGTAGTAAACACGCAGTTGTTTCACTCTAGGAAGCATTCGATGTTCTTGATTGTTAATTGATCTTGACCTAATTGTTCAATTTTCCGTTTACTTACCAATAACTAGGAGAAGCATAAGTCTTCTAATTCTTCCTTGTAAAGGGCCAAAATTTGCTTAACCATGAATATTTAATCAAATCATGGCCACCCATTATGTGTTTGTTTAATACACTGTAGGAACAGTATTACAAGGTTTGCATATGGGTGGCTTAATTTATTTTTTTTTCCCGTTTGTGTGTGACACTCTTCCCACAGGAAGAAAAAAAATAATAAAACCAAAGTCAGAATACCACAAAAAATTTCATTAGGCAGCTAGGAGTACTCACAAAGCAGCCTCCTTTAGCCTAGAGTGGCTGGCTGTGCTGTGGGGTCCCTCTGTGGTCAGCAAGGTGGGCAGGGAGCTCCCCAGTGCAACGCAGAAGTCCTACCATTTGCCTCCTGCTCTGAACAGCCCTCTAAGCAGGTTACCTCTGCTCAAAAAGCAGCTACAGAACAACTTTGAGAACATCACTTTGTCAAGTTAAAATTATGAAGTGAGCCTTTGTGAATGCCAGTGAGGTCTCACAGGGCATCTTTGCTTCTGATGTAACGTATCTGATGTCCCAGAAAACGCAATAAATGTGTTAAATTCATTTGAGGTTCTGAAGTTCTACTCAGACCTATCTTCTCTCCCAAAGTTACTGTAATCAGTATGATACCTGCACCTTATGGCATTAGCCACGGTTGCTTTCAGAGTTGCTGCTGTTGCTGCTGCTTCTGCTGTGCCTTTCTGCCCTGTATTTCTGGCACCACTGGCAGCACAATGGTGCAGGCAGCTGTGGAGTAAGCAGCAATGGTGATGGCAATAGCAGCTGAGGCAGGAACTGCAGAGCAGCAGATAACTTTATTTTCTATGACATACGTTGAGTTTATCCCTCCTCTTTGTTAGCAGTGAGTTTTGGTATCCTTTACACAACTTAAATGCTTTAGCACCTATCCTTTATTGCAGAATAGGTTACTGATGTAGGATTTTTTTCTGGATGCCTTTTTTTTTTTTATGAAACAGACTGCTGACAAAAATTAATTCTCTTATACCAGCATTAAAAAATTCATATATTGCTGTTGGTTTTATTTTTATACTTGTCCTGTTTCCCTTACGTAATCAATTTATTAATCTAGTATCAGATATAATTTTCATTTTATTGATTAAAATTTTATTGTTTTATTAAACGAAATCTAGTTCATGATATAAATTCTATTTTAGTTTTTAACTTGTTTTCCCTGCCAATCATTTTTCTCTAATTATTATTTACCTTGTCATATATAGGCATTTATACTGACAACTGAATTTATGCTTAATTTTAAATACAACAAGTTGGCTCAGCCTAGGTGAATTGCAGCATACATGTAAGTCAGGCTGGGTGACAGCTACAGAGGCAAAATAGACTAATGAGACTGATGCCAATAACAACGATTCTAAAGGCCCTCATACTAACCCTAAGAGAAATCCCATAAAAGAAAGATTGGGTGCCATGCACCTGTTTCAAAAAGCAGATATTCTGAAAAGATAAAAAGTTTGCTTCAAAACCTCCATGAGGGGAAACAGGGAAAAATTCTCCTAATTTAAAACCAAGAATGGTTAGGCAAAACATTCATCATTCTACTGAAGTACGTTGAGAAATATTGCTTTTGCAGTACACAATGAGAGTATAAAGACACCAGACTGCCTTCCAAGTACTGGTCTTATAGCCTGAGGAATGGAAATAACATAGTTTCAAGTGTCTTACTTGATCAAACTGGGGGTCTTCTCCTCGTTGCAGAGATTTGGTCAGTGGCTTCTCCTAAAAGAAAAGATATTAAATATGTATTACTTAAGATCAATAATATGATATACTCTATCAACTCTACTATTGTTTTTCTGTTAGATTTTTATGGCATCCAATCATTATTACCCAGCTGGACTGAGTTAAAGATAATGAACTAATTAACTAACTCAAGGTACCGATCCTGCCTACAAGAGGCAGGCCATTTTCTTCCTGGCTGTGGAAGATGCAACAGTGTCCTTGGTGCTGCAGCCCAGGCTGGTGAGCAACAACTGGTGACCCCGACGTGATGCATCCACGAGACCCTGAGAAGCCCCGACTCCCTTGCCGGAGCCGAGAGCCCGAGCCAAAGGAGCCAGAGCCGGACTCGGGAGCCCGAGCGAGAGTCCTTCGGAGAAGAAGGCAAAGCCGCAAGCCCTGACGTGGTATTCATGGGAGGGAAGCGTGCTGGAGTTGGATGAATGGACCGGGTGTCTGCTCACCCTAAAGCCTTTGTGAAAACAAAAAAATTGTAAAACAAAAAGGGGGAATTATGGCATCTAATCATTATTACCCAGCTGGACTGAGTTAAAGATAATGACTAATTAATCAACTCAAGGTACTGATCCTTAAGTTTATTAAATGAAATAAATTACTTACAAGAGGCAGGCCATTTCCTCCTGGCTGCGGAAGATGCAACAGCGTCCTGGGTGCCGCAGCCCAGGCTGGTGAGCAACAGATTTTTACTCACATAATTTGCCTCCTGATCTGTTTCATGATGAAGATATGTTTGTTTCATATGCAAAGGAGACCTCTGCACACATACAACCTAATACACCTAATACTGATGGAGCATCTTCAGTGTTTTGCTAAGACAAGGATTAACCATTCATTAAACCTGAGTCACTTGGTGCTCACACTGATGATAAACTCTTTCAAGATCATAAAATGCACCTGGTGTTTCCTCTAATACATAACCAAGGAGCTCTATTTAGCTACATGATGTACCTTCTTGTTATAATATTGCCAGGCAATATAAACATGTCCATAGATATAGGGCATCATGCACTACATACTGAAAGAAAGGTGATTTTAGAAGAATTAAATATCATAGAGTTCATTTTTAAGGAAGATAATTGTGGAAAAAATGGCTGTATTACTCAAAAAAGAAAAGTATTTTTGGAATGGAAGCACATTTTCAGGACACGTTCTCAGAGCACCTAGGAAGGCCAAGGAGAACTGCCCAGCTCAGAAATATGAGTCCCCACATGTGAACATCCATACACCTTTACGGCTTTTTCGCCAAGCAGGCTCCATTACTGAAGCACGCAGAAGTTCAGAATCCAGTATTCTAGATGTACGCGGCAGTACGCAAAACATGAATCTCCGAAACCACAATGAAAACAAACAATAGGTGAAGGCAGATGACAGTCTGAAATACATGTCACCCTCACCATCGCAATTCTGCACTGAATTGTACTACTGTTGCTGGTGTCCGAAACGCGCCAGCGCCTTATTCTTCTGTAAATTATGCATCTTTCTTCTCCTACAGCTGCAAGATCAGGGCTCTCCCACCAGCTCAGCATGAGATTTTTCTGTTCAGCTTTCAGCAAAACATTACACTCATCAGCATCTGTTAATTTATCAGGCAAAATACCATCACTGCCAGGGGATGTGAGATGCAAAACAAAGAAATCTGTAAAGCTGCTGAGATAATGGAACGGAGAGACTTGAGACGGTCCAAAGATTTCTATTATTTAATGTTTCTCTCTGGAGAAACCATTGCCCAGTGTAAGATGCTGACTGATTTTGAAATTAATTATGCTGATCCACTCGTAATGCCAGCTGGCAAGGTGACCACAGTATCCCCTGACAACCTACCAAATAGAAAAATCAACAAAATGTTTTCTATTGAGTCACTGATTTATCCAGGACAGTCATCAATATTTTTCACTGTTATCTCTAATATCTAAAGTGACTCCTCCAGGTTACATTAAAGGCACAAAAACTATTAATGAGAACTTTATGACAGGTTATTGGTAACAAACAGACACAGTAAAATCTTGTAGCCCAGAAACAGACACATGATACCACCCCCCCCGCAGTCCTCCTCAACCAGTAACTCCGTGCTACTCTACCCAGTTGTGTCCCATGGGAGGACAACACTTCTTTTGCCTATTGGTGCATACTGAAAAGGACAGCAGAAAATACTTCAAAAGCAGTGTTCAACTTCTTAAGTTTTAATGGGTCCTGGACAAATCAACATACTGAGAATTAGTGTGGTTTAAAAGAAAAAAACAACATACAAGCTTTTTTTTTTAACTTGCATTTCTGATTTTGTTACAGAAGACTTGTGTTACCAAGAGAAGTTTCTTAAGGTCTGTTTAAATAAAAAGCTTTGGCATCCAGAAGCTTTGTGTTTCTATGCCCAACGCTGCAATGCTTGGCTTTCAGAGTAGTACCTAAAATCCAGCAGAAATGCGTTCAGTGTTTCAGGCAGAAATGAGGTGTGAGATTCCTCATAAGAAAGGAATCTGTAAGATGGACACAATTAAATGAGATAAAACATGCTCTGGGAACTCAAGTCTGGAACTGCAATGCTAAAAATGTCCTACTCCCCTGTTACCACATACACCTCACAAATACTTCAGTTCATGATGATGATGTTCTGTAGGGGCTACACTTCTGAGTTAGTGAAGAACTCTCCATTTTGATAGGGCAATACAACTCATCTCTTGCCCTCTCGCCCCTACTAGTGACTAGGTCAGGGCTTCCCAAACCATTGTAGGTTCAACTAAAGAAACCGTTCACAGGCTGCACAACAGACTTGGGCGCAGCAGAAGGCAGTCCTGGGATGGAGACCAGCCAAGGGCACCTAGCAAAAGCCAGGAAGAGTTCTGCTGCCTTGACTTCTCCATGTTTCCAGTCTAGGGAGACTTTAACTGAGGCTTTTTTCTTCCCTTCCTCTCATTCTGCACCCACTGCTGTTCTTGCCATTTCCCCTCTCCTTGCGCTCTTGCCGGGCAGCAGCAGCTGCTTGCAGCTGTCTCAGCTTCTTCTTCGTCCCCCTGTTCAGGTTGCTGCTGCTCCTGCTTTTTCCTAAACTCTTTCCAAGCATGGTGCTGCCACTGACGCTGCCTGGCTGGACTCAAGCTGACCCCGTGAAGCCAAGTGTCTCTGCACATACCCCCCTGTTCTGGGAGTGGGCTGCCCACGTCAGAGCAACTCATTGTACCCCTGCAGTGAATGGCAACAACCACAGAAAACTATATTTGGAGCTTGGAGATTCGAGAAAACTCAAAGTAGAAGTTATGACTACTTACTTTTATTACTAAAAAATAGAAGTTATTACTACTATTACTTCAGTACTAATGATGAGTACTGAATAGATAATGAACTGAATAAAGATGAAGGGCCAGATACAAGCATGGTTTTTGGTGTCTAAGTGATGAGTGTAACAAGTGACCATGTCAGGAAGACACTGATGAGTAAATTCAAAAACAGCTCAACAACATGCAGGCGTTTCAGGTGTCCTTTGAAAACAGCATTTTTTCTTTATGCGATACATATTTTCTTCTCATCTACTGTAAATAACTTGCCTATTCTATGCAGGTTAGTTCTAATAACCTTACAAATCTCACCATTTCATTTTATGCAATATTTTCAACACCATTGCTATGGCATCTACTATATAAAATATATTTCTACTCAACGGTAGACACTTTCATTAGATACCAAAGACTCAGGACTGGCAGAGAAAAGGTTAAAAAGTATAATACAGGGAAACTGCCTCTGAGTAATAGATACCATAGCAGTCTATTTACTCTGCAGATACACTTATTTAAAAGTTTTTTAAAAATCTTAAAAATGTTTTCCAGCCTCAAGGCACTATTTTATTTTTATTTATTTTCTTGCCCACCCAATTCAGAAATGGCAAAGAGGCCCTTTCATATTAGGAGCTGACTCTGTTCGAGTCTCTGTAGCTATAATTCATTCTACAGAAATGTCTTCCAAATCTTGGATGAATAGGTAGGCTGAATTTGGAGCCAAAGCCTACAACCACAAAATATGAATAAAGAAACTTTTGATTAATCTGAAAGAGCCCATAGCTTTCTGGGCTATAAAAAAAACCATCAGAAAATTTCAGAAGAATGGACTCTCAATAATAACATTTCCATTTTTAATCACTAAGTTAAACACCCTTATTTCTTGTTTGAAGTGCTGCCTTCAATTGTACACTCTGTATTTGTTCACGCTGGAAACTCCCATGATATGAACACGTTAGAGATAAGCAGTAAAGACCAGCAAAGACAATTTTGCATTTAATATTTGAAACTATTGTTTTTCAATAAAACTATCTAGACTTTTTGCATCGCCAATGCTTACAAAACAAAACGCTCACCTAAAAATTAATTTCCTTCCTCTGCCTCATTGCTGTTGTGAAAACAATAACTGAATATCATAAAATAGAATATGTTGAATATGCAACAGCAAATGTATATTTTATCACATTTGCACACATCAACTAAATACCATATTTATGATCCATCTAGAAAAACAACATATTGGTCAAACCCTCTGTTCACATAGGCACACTTACACATTTCTCCAAAGACTGTCAGCTACTTTTAATGGTTCATATATTAATGCTTTTTCAGGGCTGCTACACAAATATAATTGGGTAAATTTACACAGGAATAGCTTTTCTCAGCCACCTGTCACAGAACTGAGTGTTCAGGGAAACATGAAAACAAAAGGATGTTGTAGTGCCTATTAAGCTTCACTATGTCACCACATTACAATGACAAATAATGCCCCTTAAAGTTATTTCTAACCTCAGCAACCATTAGGCACGTTATTCCTACTGAACTATGACTGGGTACTTTATTATTGACTGAGATAAACACCCTTTTTTTATGAAGGTATGGAGGATGCACGGATATTTTGATGCAAAATGTAACTTTTGCACTTCATGCTAAAGAGCAGCCACACATATTCTACTGAGTAGTCTGCTGGGATGGAAGAGTTACCAAAAGGAAACAGCAGAAGAATGGACCTTTTCACATAAAATGGAGTAGACATAGATCATATTCAACTACTACAGCTAAAATATATACAAAATGCACGTAAGTGCAATCTTAAAAAAAAAAAAATCCCCAAGTGTAATTCCTTCCTGCTTATGATGACTCATCAGGTAAGCCCCAAAAGAATTTGAACATCTTTGTATTATATTCTTTTCAGCAAGAAAGGAAGGTGGTGCTCTGTAGGAAAAGGTCTGCTCCAAAAATAGCTTGATCAAACACGTTAAATTTTTAATTATGCCATTGGTTATTTTGCACAAAGATTGGAAAAGGTATTGCTGTCAATCTTGCGCTCATGGGGTCTGTAAACCATTATCTGTATCATCTAGGAGAAAATCCCATGACAACAATTTGCTTCTGAAGGCTTGGCATGCAAAGCTATTCCACAGAGGAGTACCTACCTACCCTTCAGATGCAGCTGACCTACCAGCTCATCTGAAAGGGATATCCCTGGCCTCTGAGAGGGATAGTTTGTCTGGTCCGTGCCTCCATTTCAGCTATGTGCTCCTGCCTTCTCTCTCCCAGAACGGATCTGTGCCGATCCTGCATTGAACAGGTTCACACAGCTGAACCTGCAAGTATTTACTTCTCTTCTGCCCTCTCAAAAATGTATAGAACAGTTGTACTATAAAAAAGCTGTTATACTGAAAATACTTTTGGACTTCTTGGGAAATAATTTTTGTCACTTATTTACCTTTTTACTATTTGGGAATCCCCATCACCACCCCAGGAAACCTAGTTAATTTATATCTAAGCAATTAAGAGAGCCAAGCTTTTAGACTGAAAAGCACAATCTGTTTACTCTGATAGTCTCACAAACGTCTCCCACCTGGAACGACTATAAAACAGGCAATTAGTGTCCTGTTTTCACAACTGTTCTTTGCAAGTCAGCAGGTCCTCATGCATAGAAATATAAATTGCCATTTCAGTGGATAACAGAATCTTCGATTTCTCTTGTTGCTCTGCTCAGCACCAATTAGCTACTAGACACCTCTTTTAAGAGACTGTGTCAGTGACTATGGTACACAGGTAGTAAAATAAGAACAGAAAAGGGGATTTCTTTTATTAATCGTTGAAATTCTAAGCATATATCAAAAAGAAATTCTAAATGCAAATATAATAAAAAAGACATGATAATACAGCTTCAAGAAAACACCATAACTCTGCACGAGACAAAATCATAGACTCCAAAAATGATGAACGTCATGTAACTTTTGAAAATTAAGTAAAAAACCAATACTAATTGTACACAGTATTTCTTTCATATGCAGGGAAAAAAGCATATTTCAAGAGGCTACGAAATATATGTAAAAATATTCTACATCTCCCACAACTTTTTATTTTAGCAAACTCAGGTCCAAAACCTTCTTGTGATTACAGTTACTGCATAAAAATAATGAAAGGTGCAGGTTTAGAAGACAGGCTTAGTATTACTCGATCCATTCTTTCTTCATGCAATTGCACTTTTCTTTGTAACAGCTATTCTGTTCCGGTCACACAGAAAAGGATGTGCTGTACTACTGTACTGCTGAATACAAAACCGTGTAAGAAAACATCAGTTCAGCTTCAAGCACAGGTTTCCATTCACTGGCTCTGAGTCTTGGCTCTTTGGCATCCACGTCATGTACTGTTCTGACTCAAGTAATAGCTTTTCTCATCACATAAGGTATTACAGGCTAATTTTTGTCTGATTAGGGCAGATTAGGCATCCTTTAGCTATGCTGCCTATCAACAAAAATAAAAAGGGGACACTCAGAAATTTTAGTCATGAGAATGTTCAATTTGAAGCAGCTGATATATCAGAAAAATAGCCAAACAAGCCAACGAAAGAGCAAATTAATTTTCACTACTAATACTACAAAGAAGTGGAGTAAATTCCAAGCAGACTGAAGAGAGAAGCAAACTCACTGAACTAGAGATGGCTTTTCAAGCTATTAGATGCACAGTGCAAAAATCAGCACTGCAACTAACCCAAAATAGCATGAACTTAAGGAAAAAACCTCAAAAAAACCCAAAACAAAACAAATAAGAAAGTTTTCTTTCTTTCACTTACCTCGAGCAAACAACTCAAGAACTCTGACATTCTTACCTGATTAGTAAAAAAATTCCCAGACATGCTTTCAAGCTGGTGTTGATAATAAATGATCACAAACTTTAAACAAAGATTAAGTGCTGTTACAGATATATGGGTAACTGCAGAGAAAACCCAAAACAAATAAACAAAAAAACTACTGCTCTCAGCATCCGTGTCTTCTCTAATATTTTTCCATTGCAGAGTAAGGTGCTCTCTTGCAGGTAGGAAGTAAAAATATTCCTTTTACTAAGGTATTTTAAGCCCAAATAAGCTGATGGCTACCAGTGGACCAGTTCTGAAAGAAATATTTTAAATATACGCTTTTTTAAAATCTGGAAAGTGGAAAAGAGTACTAAGGATGACTTCAGTGAAATTTGAGGTAGACTCTAGCACAAGTGAGAAAGGAAATTATATTGGCTGTTTATTTTCAGAGCTTTGTGTTAACAGGAATGCCTTTTTTAAATTGTAACTTAACACGCCAAAATCCTCTATCTGAACACATGCAAGGTGTAAGGTGGGCTAGTATCATAATACTCTCCTTGGTTTTCCCTGACTTTAATTACTTCAGTGCTACAGCGTATAGAAAAAGAGGTGAATTTTACAACCTGTAAGCATGATAAATTTAAAAAGAGCATCTAGAAATGAAGTGTGGACACTTAATGTTGACTCACCAATTCCATCATAGACTTGTGCTAGTAGAGTGACTGATTCTGACCTTAAAAATTCCAATGTAAGAAAATAAAACATTGTTAATTAATACATAATTTGCTGGGGCAGAGAATATACTGAGTTTTAGTAGCATCCTTACTTGTGATGAAAATTCATGAAGGACCATGATGTATAGCTTGAGGAAGGACTATAAAGTTAACATAATGGATTAACTAAGACTGTTAATTGAATTTTAGGTACAGGATTGAGTTTATTAGTAGTCCCAAATCCAACTAATGATTTACATGGGTTAAGTTCAAAACTATCAATATTCCCAATTTCTATATCTATAATCAATTATTACAGATTCAATGACTTAAACTCCTAAAAGAGTTATTGACTAAACCGGTATTTGATTGTAAATTTGAATATTCAAAAAAGCCCTAAACCACTTTAAGTCAATCGTTGCTATAATAACTAAACTCATACTAATGAAATGACAAAGGCCTCCTGTGGGAAGCGGCAGTAATAAACTGTTGTGTAGCTGGAAAACAACATGGCTGTTACATCACAAAGCCTGACTGCGGCAAGACACAAAAAAAAGACAGGGTCTTTTTTGCTTATATGATGCAATTTCTTCAAGGTGAGCAAGATATATAGGATTTATTTCTCAAAACCTATTAAAGTAAATACAGATTTCTTCTGTCATTTCTGCTGAGATCCATTACAATGCACCTTCATAAAAATGTTTCTCCATAATAGGAACAAGAACACGCTCAAAATACAGACACTCAGAGCAAGCTAAGTTCCACAAAAACACTAATTCCACCTTGCTCTCAACACGAAGCCAGGAAGAAGGCTTTCTGGAGTCATACTCTAATGATACGTTGTATAAGGCTTCAGTCAAGAGTGGTGTCATGAGACGCAGTATGAGAGTCCAAGATCTTTTATCTATGAGCCTGTGGGACTGGAATAAACATGATGTTCTGAAAAAGCATTTGATACTGTGATTTGTATGTTACTTATTTTTAGCATTCTAAGAACAATAGACTATGGTGATCTGGACTTCCACATGTGGGAAATCCATCTTGGGGGTGGATGAGGAGCCAACCGAGAGCTTATGGCTCAGGATTACAGGGAGGGCAGGGAGAGGTGATATTATAGTGGGGGGTCTGCTAAAGACCACTCAACCAGGAAGACTAAGCAGATGAGGTCCTCTATAGACAGATAGGAGCAGCCTCATGTTCACAAGCCCCGGTCCTCATGAGGGCTTCAAACACCCTGATATCTGTTGGAGGGACAACACAGCTGGGCATAAGCAATCCAGAAGGTTCTTAGAATGCATTGATGAAGCAAGGACAGGTAGCCTGGGAGGAATACTGAGAAATTGTCTAAGCAACCAGGAAAGCTAAAGCCCTGACAGAATTATATCTGGCCAGGAACATCAAGAGTGACAAGCAAAACTTCTATAGGTACATTGGTGGTAAAAGGAGGACTAGTGAAAACGTGAGTCCTCTCTGGAAGGAAACAGGAGACCTGGTTACCCAGGATATGGAGAAGGCTGAGATACTCAATGACTTTTTTGCCCCAATCTTCACTGGCAAGTGCTGTAGCCACATGGCCCAAGTCACAGAAGGCAAAAGCGGGGACTGAGAGAATGAAGAACTGTCCACTGCAGGAGAAGATCAGGTTTGAGATCATCTAACGAACTTGAAGGTAAACAAGTCCATGGGACCTGATGAATTGCATCTGCAGGTCCTGAGGGAATCATAGAATCATAGAATGGTTTGGGTTGGAAGGGACCTCAAAGATCATCTAGCTCCAACCCGCCTGCCATGGGCAGGGAACTGGCGGATGAAGTTGCTAAGCCGCTATCCATCATATTTCAGAAGTCGTGGCAGTCCTGTGAAGTTCCCAGCAGCAGGAAAAGAGGAAACATAACCCCCACTTTTAAGGGAAAAAAGGAAGATGCGTGGAAGTACAGGCCAGTCAGTCTCACCTCTGTGCCCAGCAAGATCATGGAGAAGATCCTCCTAGAAACTATGCTAAGGTGTATTTTCCTATGCTAAGGAAAATAAGGAGGTGATTGGTGACAGCCAACATGGCTTCACTAGGGGCAAATTGTGCCTGACAAATTTAGTGGCCTTCTACGACAGGGTTACAGCATTGGTGGATAAGGGAGGAGCAACTGACATCATCTACCTGGACTTGTCCAAAGAATTTGACACTGCCTTGCATAACATCCTTGTCTCTAAATTGGAAAGACATGGATTTGATGGATGGACCACTCGGTGGATAAGGAATTGAGAGCACCTCTCCTGTGAAGACAGGCTGAGAGAGTTGGGGTTGTTCGGCCTGGAGAAGAGAAAAGTGGCTACAGGCAGACCTTCTAGCAGCCTTCCAGTACCTAAAAGGTCTTACGGGAAAGCTGGAGAGGGAATTTTGACAAGGGTATGTAGTGCTAGGACAAGGGGCAATGGCTTTAAACTGAAAGACAGCAGATTTCGATCAGATATATGGAAGAAATTTTTTACATTGAGGGTGGTGAGGCACTGGAACAGTAGGTAGTTTTCTTTAAACTTCCTATCTTTTGGGCTTTCCTGGGTATGTATTTATTTCACGAAGGCTGTAGCTGTACCATAAAAGATGTGTTTTCTTCCTGGTTACTGGTTCTGATCTGACAGACTTTCAAGGAGGATGCCAGGGTGCCCTTGCAGAGCTAATTTCAGCCTTCACTGTTCTGCTACATGTACAATGGTCACTGAAGGCATAGGTTCCACTATGTACTGCATGCCCAGCTAAGGAAACAAGACCTTATTGGGTGGATTTCCAAACTGAGAAGGTAGCTACGTGAAGTACTTAAGTTTTTCTCATATTTGGCATGCCACCAGATACGCAGGGTCAAATATGGCATCATTCAAGCTGTCTGATGTGTAAGCTGTACCATGCCAGACTCAGGCCCAGAAAAGAGCATATAAATTTAAATTTAAAAACATACAGCAATTCTGAAGCAGTACCTCATTGACTTTAAACATGACTCTGAAAGCATGCCAAAGGATGAAGCTCTTGCAAAAATACGGAAAGAAATCTCTTTAATTAATTGCTACTTATCTGGCAAGAATGCTACCAAAGTATATACTTGATTTTCTTTCTGTCCTTCACGATGACAGTCCAGTGATAAGACTGGCCTGAGATGACTGTAGTATGACTTTCATTATCTGAATAGTGGTAACAACCAATATCCTTAAATGACACAAAAATGTGATTAGGGGCATGTGGAAGGTTCTCTGCTCTATTTGCAAGCATCAGCCAACATGTAACATAGCGTGACAGCCTCGGTGACCTTGGATTGAATCTGTCTTCCAATATTAAATCCTCTTAGCAATTTGAACCATCATATGTGCCATTGACTATCCTCCAACTATATCCATGCAGCAGTGAGGCCCAGGGACAGCGAGCATCCTGGATCTGAAGCCTCAGACAGCATTCCGCCCACACAACCAGCTATGGAAACCTTGAGATCACTCAGAAAGCTCATGTTGACATCGCCTGGCTCTGAAATATATTGGTGGTTTTATGGACCTGTATCTAGCTGCGAATGCCCATGCCAATGGCTATGTGAAAATGTGTCCTTTACTTTCCTGGTTGCTAAAATGGCATGAACTTTTCCCTCAGTCTCGTATCGATGCTGGAATCTGACCCACGCTGCATCCTGTCTCCTGCACTCCCTATGATTCCTTCTGTAACCCTACATTTATCTCTTCCTCTAACTCTTTTTCCAACTGTGTCTTTCATACTCTTTCCCTCAACTCTTGTATTTCAGTTCTACAATATGACCCTGTGAACTACACAGACGATGTCTCATCTGTAGCCACTGCTTCAATCACACAAACCTTTTAGGTGTTTCAGGAACATAACTGTTCTAAGGTTCACAATTAGCCACCCCAGAAGGACTACTGCTCTACCCTCTTCAGTGCTTGGCTTCTGCTACAGGTCTCAGCCTGAGATACGTACTGAGATAACTAAAGGGGGATATTATTTCTCAGTGATGAGTGGAAGAGGAAGCGAAGGCTCTTTATGCCATTGGAGTTGTCTTTGCTATATTTGATGCTCTCCATCTTCGATGCAGAAGCTTGATTTTTCCTATTTTTCTACCTTCACATCCTTTGAGTACATGAGTAGAGCTTGCTGATTTCACAGATGATATCTCCCAGGCTTAGCTGTCTTTCTCTCTACTAGGGGAAAGAACAAGCTGATCTGGCCCAGCTTGGGCTTCATTATCACTGGAAGAGCCAGATTATATGGACTGGCTTATATTTGGAAAGCCAGTGAAGTTCCAACAGAAGTTGATTAGTGAAGGAGGGAAGAGTGATGACTGAGACCATTCTTCCGCGTAACAGATTAATTGAAATAGAGAAGTCAGCTGCTGGAAAGTCTGAGAAAAAAGTAACAGAACCAAGGGGACAATGCACACAGAACTTAGTCCTTAGATATGGCTATGAATTGAATAAAATACTGAGACCAACTGTTAGTCTAAAAAATTGCCCCAGGATCCAGTCAATGACCTGTAGGAAAGAAACTCTGCTGAGCTGGCACTTGCTGAGAGCACTAGGAGATGGGCCTTCTCCTGAGAAGAATGACTGTCCTATGACTGATAGACATAGATCTGCCCATTCAAGAAGCCACTTAATGCAACCCCTGTAACAGATCTGTAGGGCTCCATACAATACAAGGATAGTATATTCAGGTTAAATATCAAGTAGTTAAAGTAAGATGGTGTGTAGAAGCTTTCATTTTCTTATGAACAGGTAACAGGACAGTCTTCAGCACAGTACTAATAAAGTGAGGTAGAATTTCATAAAGAAGCATCTTACGTAGTTCAGAAACAATTACTGAAAGAATAGATAATTATTCTCAATGTCCTACACATTATTTGTCACAACTGGATCGAAAGAACTAATCTACTAATATTTATTTATATCATTTAAATACTAAATAAAGAATACAGTAGAAATAAAGAATATGATACATTAGATACAGAGTTACGATACGATGAACTATGGGCTCCTTAGGGTTGTGATAGACTGCCTACATGCTTTACAGAATTTTGACTACCACCAACACTAGCAGAATAAAAATTATATTAATGATGAACGGCATAATCCTTGAGTGACACAGAGGTGGATAAGGCCAGATTACAACGGGAAATGCTGCATGTCTGCAACATTTACAGAGGAAGATTCTAGGGAGGATAGTTTTTGTATGGGAAAAAGAACAGTATTTTCACTGTATACTTGCATAAAGTTCTTCAAATAAAGTTGTCTTCTTTTCAGTTTATCTGGGCGTACAAATACTGAGTGGACAGTTAGAAAAGAGCAAGGCAGTTTGCCTTTCCTCTTTTCCATGAAATTACTTGTTCCTTATAGTAACCTCTGTCTGTGCGCTGTGAATCCGAAGTCCATGTGTATGCCAAACTATTCATGAGGACTTCAAATGTAAGAAATGTATGATGTTAATGTGTCTCATTATAGATGACAACAAAGGAGTCATTCCTCATGTGTTGCAGCTGGAATTTTAGTCCATGTAAAACCAGAATATTCTACATTACAGCTGTGGGATAAAACTGCTTGGTATTATTATAGCCTACATAAATCTTACTAGTTACCACAGCTCAGTCCTCATAAACCAATAAACCTTCTACTTCCTTTTCTTCCAAGTCTCTCCTTAGCATATTTCTTCTCTTGCCTAGAGAAAGTGAAGCCTAGACTAAAGCCAACTGGACAACTCTGTCACTACACACGTTGGTTGGTCAGTCTTTGCAAGAACAAACTTGTACTACTCTTGTCCTTCAATGTCTTCCTTACCACCTGCTTGGCTATTATTGCCAGCTCTGTTTCGAAATAGGTCTATATTGTAATGTCTTTGAGCTTCTAATGAAATGGAAGTAATAACTATACTAGTATCAACACATCACACCTTTCAGTTTTCTTCCAATGGCAAGAGAAAACCTACCTAATAAAAGGAGGAAGTTATAGGCAGAATACATGAATATGCATAGAGTCCTAAACCTATAATGAGTAAATTCTGTTCTTGAGTTCAGTATTCAGAGAGATTCTGAATTTAGACAAGCTCAGTAAAAGAAGATGCTTGCAGGGGAAAAGCATAATGAAAGTTTACCAACAGCTAAATTAACCATTAACCACTGTCAATGCCTGTAGCTCACTACGCTTTATCAACGTCTACAGCTGTGTGTAAGTACTGCAGAAAGCCATGTTTAAAGACTAGCCTGATCAGTATGCACAGGATGAATTATTACTCCAAGTGATAATCAACAGTTGTAAACAGGAAACTATTTTCTGGGCTTTTTCCTCACAGTGTTAATATATGTAAACACATTTTATCATTTGAACTGGCAACAATATTTCCCCGGCTTCCTCATTCCAGCTTCATTTTAAGGTCACCACTGCTTGAAAAAAATCAACAGTAACAAAATATCAAATTGTGTTTGTAAGTAAAGTAACGCAGAGAAGATTTACATTATAAATTGATAAAAATTAAATATGAATGCAATCAGCTGCGAAAAAAGGTCTGCAGGAAAAAGTCCTAATTTCATTATAAAGGAGAACAATTATTTACAGAAAAGAGGCAGGAAATTATTAAGGGTTATGAAGAAGAAATTACTTACATTTCATTTATGTGAATTCACTTTTATAAATAGGAAAATTCATTTTAATTAAATCTGCCATCAAACACCTTTAATTTGGATCAATATAACTTGACAATCTGGGTACAGTAGTTTAATAATTAAAAATTAGCCACATAATTGTGAACTTAATGTAATTATTGAAATGTTTGTTATATTTCAGAGACCTTGAAAAGGTGAAAAAACGACCTGAATTCCGAATAAAATATTCTCCAGACAAAGTAAAAAAAAAAAAAAAAAATCACATCTGGAAACAAAAGGTTTCCATTCTAACTTACTAACGACTTAGCAGTGGATAGTCGACATGAGATTCATGCCTACCAGGGAGTGCATTTTTTATGATGATCGCTGCCAGATCCAGTGATCAAAATGTCAAATCACACTTGGTTGACAGCCAAGGCAGCAGGAGGAGTGGGTGACATTGCCCTCTGCTTTCTCCGCTGCTGTAAATTTGTTATCCCAGCCGAGATTTCACAGGGCTACAGGAGGGGGAGGGTGCTGCACCCTTCACTGCTGCCCTAGAAAATAGCAAAAGTTTTTTGTACCTTGCTAGTGTCTGCAACTCATGGCGGGATACAAACCTGGTTTTCCACCATAGTTGTCAGAACACTGTAATTTACAATTGGGCTCTGTGTACATAACAAAAGAAAGAGATGGATATATCAAACAGGCATATGGAACCCAAAAGAAACGGATAGAAAAATTCATAAAAGCAACAGTAAAGATAATCAGAAAGGATAAGCAGGCAAAATGCGTGTATGAAAAGAAATATCTGGGTAAAAAATACATCAGTAAGTCTTTAATTTAATCCCATAGTAACTTCAGAGCTTGAATCTGAGCTAGACTGTGACAAACGAGGAAAAAGCAATTATATTCTAAAGAGATCATTTTAGCTTCTCTAAAAGGTATCTTAAGTATTCATCACTCATTATAAAATTAAACTGCCATAGCTTGGAATGACTTAGAGAATTCAAACTAGTGTTAGAGCACTTCGGAAGTTTGATTTTCTTTGAAGTACATTTGAGTTTAATTAGAACAGAATCTTCAAAGAGCTCACCATTTGACTACCTATTGTAAAAAAGGCCAGAGGCTGGCTCTGCACCACCAATTTACAATCTTTGTCTTGCAAATCCTTGGGACTTCCTGGTTACAATTCTATCAGCAGAGTAGAAATGTAGGAACAAAGCTGCTAAACATCCAACAGCTACCCCACAAAAAGGGTGGACTTAAATTCTTAGCCATTGGTCCAGAATAATTTCTGCCATTTTCCCTTGTCACTTCTTTCATTACAACCTAATTATTTCAAGATTATTTTGACTGAATGTCTACAAAAAACTGCTTACACTTTTGTCACAGCCACCCTCAAACAGCAGCATGCCATGACTCGTAAGTCCAATTAGTATTAATAAGACTTGAGTATGTCATTGAATTATTGTTAGTGTCTCATGGTTAGAGCCCTGTAAGAAATATGTTCTGAAAATGTTGACAAGAAGAAGGTGACATTCCAGCCTCTTGTCATGTTTTTACATTCTACGTTGAATTCACCAAAGAAAATTTCACTGAACAACCTCTGGGTAAGAGAAGATCAACATTCAGATATTCACAGTTTCACAAAGAGACAAAAACAATATATCAAAACATAGCAACTCAACATCATCTTAACACAAGGTGAAAGGGGGATAAATCAGAGTCACTGGTTCTTATCTATGTCTGAAATATTACATGAAAATGCAGAGGTTAGTGTTTAAGAGTAACACAGATGCCGCAAGGAAATTACGTTCTCAGTGCTGGTTTTTTTGCTGTTTCCCTGATCTTGTCAAGCAATTTTACAACACATTTAGTCTTAAAATTGTAAAGATATTCACTGTGCGTCACACAAAGACTGGATGGTAATAAATAGCTGCTGGCATTTTTATTTTTTTTAAAAGACCTGCACTATGTCAGTTTATTCTACATTTGCAATTTGGAGGGGATTCATGAAAGAATAAGAAACTGGATCTTTGTCAAAATATTCCTTCCTCTTAGCTTTTTTTGTGTTATTTCTAAATTATGTAAGATATTTCTGTCATCTTACATCTACCTAATGTTTCAGAGGAAAGTCTGGAAAAACTTTCCAAGCATCGAATGCTTCTGAATCTAAATCAAGGCATAAAGCTAAACAGATGGCATCACAATCAAGACAATTTTCAGTTTTACTGTTCAGAACATCCAGACCTGAAAATGGGGAACTGAACTAAGTATCCTATACTGTGCTTTGTAACACAAATGTAAGATTTTATAAAAATTCCCTTATATATCAGAAATATAGGTTCCTGGTTGTTGTTATTTTTCATTTTTACCTTGTCAGAACTAAAATACAGGGTACAGAACTATTCTCCCCTAATCAAAATAACAAGAATGTATATAAAATGTAGCCTCAAGTTAAAACATCAGACTCCCAGAAGTTTAGTTACATGAGACAATTTGCATCACACATACTTGCATGTTAAATTTGCCTAAAATATAAATAACGACAGCTTCCTCACTGACTGTGCAAGACCTTGCAATGTAGCTCCTTTTTCAAACGCTGCATACTTTTTCATATCTGGAAAACAGGTGCTACAGCACTTTGTTAGATTAAGAAACCTACTACTGTCAGAACTAAAATAAGAACCAGCAGTGCTATTCATTTTCATGTTTTAGCTGAAAACCAGTAACGTTCAGAAAGACTGTTTTTATCATATTTCTGCATATTCTAATCCATTTTGACTCACATGACCACTCTCCTAGCTGTGAATTCTATGCTGGCTGACACCCCTTCTGCCTCTCAATCACACTAACACGTGCCCATATTGCAAACAGAAACAAAATATTAATTCCTTTTCATGTCACCCCTTTGGCATATCTTGCATAACTCTATCCTCTCCCACAACCTTCTAATTGCCACAGTAGCGTTATCTTACAGCTTGAGAAACACCATCAAACTCCAACGCAGATTACAAGCAAAATATTCTGCATTGCATAGCAAGCAAGCTGATCAAAAAATAAATTCAAAACAAAGTACATATCTACTTAGAGTTTCTTTTCACTTACAAGAGGTTCTGCCATGATGATGCGAATCTTGCGTTCAGCCTGAGTAGTAAAGTTAACAAACAAGCTCTTCAGGACATATTCGCCTGGTTTACTGTCTGGGTCAACGTTGATAGGCAACATGGCTGGAGGTCCTTTTTCTCTCTGTGTACCAGAAACAGGTGGGACAGGTGGCTTGATGTATCCGTTACCAACTGGAGAAGCTGCAATGTACAAAAGACACATTTACTTTTGGGTAACTTAACATGTCTTAACTTTTCAAGAGCATCCGAATGGCCTGCTATTCTCTTAAAGCAAAAAAATACACAATACATAAATACAATTTCCATGGTATACTTGTAGGTAAAATTTACATAGTCTAGACCGGAAGAATAGATCTTATGCATTAAAACTGAGTAGTGTTTACTATGCAGTGCACACTCAATCTCTTTTTTTACATAGTAAGACTTGCTGACACCTAACTGAATAATATCCTCATTTCTTATCCTTTATCTTGTAGGCCAGATCTGTAACACAGTTGTCAAATAAAAAAACTATTATTCATTGATATTCAAACTGATCTATCCTTGCAAAAGTCAGAAGACTGATCTTTTGACTAAGGTGAGTTGTAAAGGCCTTGATTTTCCTCTCATTTATACTGAGGTCAACCAAGAATGACTCCTTCAAAACCAGAGAAATTTCATCAGTATAAATCTTATATGGCGAGTCAGACATGAAATGTCTTCCATGGGGAAAAAAATGTTCATTATGTGTTAGTTTTCCTGAAAGTACCAAACCCTACTGTCCCATGTGTAACTTGTGAGCTCACATCTGGAGTACTGCGTCCAGTTTTGGGCTTCCTCATAAAAGAACAACATTGCTATTCTGGAGCAAGGTCAAGGGAAGACCGTGAAGATGGTCAGGGACCTATGTGCTTGCTACATGAGTTAAGGCTGAGAGTGGTGGACTGGTTCAACCTTAAGAAGAGAAGGCTAAGAGGAGATCTTACTGCAGTCTTCAGCTACCTAATGGAGTATAGCAAAGATGGAGCCAAACTCTTCTTTGAGTGTGGTGACAGGACAAGGGGCAACAAACACTAGTCAGAATGCAAGAAATTCCAATTAGATATACGGAAAAAAATTCCACTGTGAGGGGGTGATCAAACACTGCTACAGGTTGCCCACAGAAATACTAGAAATTCCACTCTTGGAGGTACTCGAAACTTGACTGGACAAGGCCCTGAGAAACCTTCTCTAGTTGGTGAGCAGAGGCTGGACTAATCATCCTCTAGACATCCCTCCCAATCTAAATTATCCTGTGATTCTGTAAATTCCCCACAACCAGTATCAAGATATCATGTACTAGGCTTAGCCCTGTTTTTCTGGGAAATTGAAGAACAAACAAATTGAAGTATTATGAAACAAAACCTCATTAATTCAAATATTATCATTCTATGCATAAATTTCTAAACCAAAATCCTCAGGCTTAGCTCTTATTGGCAACTGGCTCTTACTGGTCTTCAGACAGGTACTGGTAGCACTCTCTGTTAGCTTTGCCAGAGACTTTAAAGGCAGCAAATTAAGTACCACTGGGAAGACCAGCCATTAGCCACTCTGACTGCAACGTAAGTGTCATAACACCCACAAGCACTGCTGGCGATTAGGACAGAGGTGCTTTAATGCCATACGGAGTGTGGAAAATATTGTGAACTAATTCCAGTATGGCATTTCCCCATATTATTGCATTCCAGAGTGTTACATTGTATGTTGCATCCAAGTTGCAAAGAAAGACAGAAGAATGAACTACAATGATGCTGCTGCACATCTAATGCCTTTAGCCTTTCCTTTTGAGGAACAGAATTGCAACAACTTATGAAAGTAATTGTCACTATTAATTACATTAGATTGTTTTAAGAATAAATGAGATTGTAGATCTTTCCTAAATACTTTAAAACTTCATTGCTGTAAAAAAAAAATCCCAAAGATTACATTATAGTTTGAGAGTATTCAAGATGTGGCAGAATCAGACCTCAAATTCATGTATTGAAAAAAACAAAAGACGCATCGGAGAAAAGAGAACGTATTTTCCTTTAGAAAAATCAATGTTTGAAGTCCACTGTATGACAATAATTCAAGATAGAAATGCTTTTGTTTGTGTAACTATTTTTCTGCAAGTGTAACACATCCATACTTTGAAAAAAACTCCTCTGATTGACAAGGCATGCCAACACTCTTCAGCACAGCAACATCACTTCTTCTGCTCTCACAGATGTTTCCTGCTAGATTGGTTTCTTGCAAAGTTTCACTTAATTTTTGAGATCAGAAATGTAATCAAGGACTTTTGTTGGCATTATCACTCTTTGCATAAAACAAAGTGTATAGAATGGTTCTACATTGATACTATACAAAACTGTTTCTAAAAATACACTCTTGTCCTGAATAATAATCTACTTCAAAGTAAGGAAAAAAGAGCCATCAGAGAAAAGTGTAAGTGCTACTGCTCTCCTGTCATCACCTAGGCTTTCCTAAAGTTTAAGCATGAAGACTGGGATCCAAAGGATCAAACAGAAATCTATATGGATTATCGAATGCACAAGGTAATGGAAATTTCTTCACAAATAGCTTTAGAAAAGAGTCAGAAAACATTTTTACAAACAATAATATATTTGCCAAATATGTGATTCTGATCCACGAAATCAGTTTGATCACCAGGTGTTCAGTTAGGAAAAATGTTTTTTATGAACAGTGAAACTAATGTTCATAGAACCATAGCATGGTTAGAGTTGGAAGGGACCTCAAAGATCATCTAGTTCCAACCCCCCTGCCATGGGCAGGGAAATCCTCCACTACATCACGTTGCCCAATGCCTCAGCCAACCTGCTCTTGAACACTTCCAGGGATAGGGCATCCACAACTTCTCTGGGCAACCTGTTCCAGTGCCTCACCACCCTCAGAAGGAAAAATTTCTTCCTTGTATCTAATCAAAATCTACGCTCTTTCAGTTTAAAGCCATTGCCCCTTGTCCTGTCATGACATGCCCTTGTAAAAAGCCCCTCTCCAGCTTTCCTGTAGGCCCCCTTTAGGTACTGGAAGACTGGTAGAAGGTCTGCCTGTAGCCACTTTTCTCTTCTCCAGGCTGAACAACCCCAACTCTCTCAGCCTGTCTTCATAGCAGAGACACTTCAGCCCTCGGATCATCTTTGTGGCCCTCCTCTGGACCCGCTCCAGCAGCTCCATGTCCTTCTTGTGTTGGGGACTCCAGAGCTGAAGGCAGTACTCCAGGTGGAGTCTCATGAGAGCAGAGTAGAGGGGCAGAATCACTTCCCTCAACCTGCTGGCCACGCTTCTTTGGATGCAGCCCAGGATATGGTTGGCTTTCTGGGCTGCCAGTGTACATTGCCTGCTCATGTTGAGCTTCCCATCCACCAGCACTCCCAAGTCCTTTTCCTCAAGGCTGCTCTCAATCCATTCTCCGCCAAGCCTGCACTTGTGCTTGGGATTGCCCCGATCCACGTACAGGACCTTGCACTTGACCTTGTTGAACTGCATGAGGTTCTCACAGGCCCACCTCTCCAGCCTGTCAAGGTCCCTCTGGATGGCATCCCTTCCCTCCAGTGTGTCAACCACACACATTTTCTTAAGGACTTGTGACTTTTGTGCAGAAAAAGCCCTACCCTCCCCCCGTTGATATCTCAAGCTCCCCCCAGCCGTTCCCAAGCTCCCTCCTGAGCTCTGCACCCGGGGCTGGGCAGGCTGCCCACCCGCCAGCCTTGGCCAGGTGAAAAACAGGTGGGCTGGGCCGCCCGCCTCTCTCTAGCCAGCACAACCATCCCAGGCTCCCTCTTGAAGGAATCTGTAGGAATCTAATCAAATGCAAACCTGCCTTCTGGTCCTCAGGCAATTTTGGTTTAAATCAGCTACTGAGTTCAAAATTTACTATGAAGGGACACGCAGGAGGGATGGAAGGAAGGCAGGCAGGATGTGAGATCAAGCACGCCTCACATCCTTACAAAATTAAGTTTAAGAAACCCTAGTCACACTACCTGGGAGCTGCCATCCTTCAATCATCGTGGCATTCAGCCAGGATTTTGAGAAAAATTTAAATCCACATTTAAACATTTAAATCCACTAGGAAGCCTTTTAACAACGATGCTGTAAGGTTTGTGACACAGATTGATCTAATTCTTTTTTTTTTCCAGACATCTAAATGAAAGATCAATGATTCACACACTGTGATAGCGAAATGCAATTATTTGTGAGATTTGTCACTGCACCAAAATTTTTTTTTCTAGCTCTTCTGTGAAATATAAGACTGTACAGCCATTACCCCAAAGGAAAGAAAAAGGCTGTCCTGGGGCTTAACATCTACCATTGCTACAGCAATTACAGCACTTACAGAAATGACTGACATATGACATTGATTTAGTTTAAATTTTTAAAAGATCATTTTTTAATGTTTAACTCGATATAAGCATCTTCAGTGTGGAAGTTCACATTGCTAACAGTGTGAGGGTTCTGAGTTGATCATTGAGTTGGGCATGAACTACTATATACAGGTTTGGCTTTCTAATGCATCTTTTCAGTTCCATCATCTCAAGCATTTGCATATGCTTGATATTCACATCACAAAAATCTGGCCCAGTGACTAGACTATCATTTACATCTATACTGATGATGTAAGAGCTTTAACAGAATATAGTTCTTTTTCCTAGACTGAGAGCCCTACAAAGCTCATAAAAAAAAAAAAAAGTTGCCTCTGAGACAACTGGAAACAAAGGACTTGAAATTTAAGCAATAGCTGCATTAAAGTAATCCACGATTGGTCCCTTTATGCCAACACATTATAATGTGGGCCTTAAAAACAGCAATAAAAAGGAAGTGTCCATTTTTGCCATCTGATTTCAAAATAACAATGTTCTACAAAGAGAAGTATCAGAATGGACCACTGAAACATTTAGTTTGAACTCCTAACATATTGCAGGGTATTGGTCACCACACAAGTACTGCACTAAACTAAACCCTTTACCTAGAGAGAAGTAGCTTATTCCCAAGAACAATGAATGGTGATGAACATGCAAGAGATCATGGTAACCCTGTTGTCCAAGGGCCCTGAAGTAGCCCGGCATCTATAAGTCATTTTAGAAAGTTATACACATATTTAAAGCTCCTTTCCTATGAAAATCTGTAAAAAAAGATTAACTATGCTTGATCAACTATAAGATGCCTGTACCATTTTGGGGTGAAAATCTGTCTGAAGGTTACTCCTCTCAAACAACCCATTTTCTTGTTTCCAAGCTAAGTTCCCTTTTTTTCTACTGTATCTGCAATAAGCTGTATTTTAAATTATACTCCTTTCCTACAGAATATTTCATTTAGTCCAAGCTATAAGATTTTTTCAATATTAGGTATTTTTAAAAAATTAAAAACAAGGAGTAGCAATGCAATATCGCACATAGTTGTCACCACAACCATATACTATTGCTACAAAAAGGATTGTTGAACTCAAATCACTGCTCAATTTTTTCCTGTATTGATAATTTCCCTGATTAGAGAAACAGCTGTAAAAAAGCACAATAGTTTTAACACACACACACACACACACACACACACACACACACACGGTCACTAAGCCAATAACGGGAATGAGTAAAAAATTAAATTATCATATGAGAGTCTATGCTGTGATTTACACTACAGGTGTTTTTCTTAAAGCTCGAAGATGAAGCAAAACAGCAGAATGATCACAATGCACACGCCAAGAGTCTGTGCTACACTGGATACAACTTAAGCCAAACGTAGTTACTGAATTTTCAGTATCTTTAAGCAGAAGAAACAGATTGCATTTTTTTAGTTAATTGTGTCAAACTTACACTTCAGCAACAACGTACAAACTAGTAACATGCACCAAAACACGTATTTGCAGTGTTTTCATACCTACCGAGCCCCTTTATAAAGCCGATCACACTGGATTTTCTCCAACACGCTACTGTAATATCCATGAGCCTATGAATACCTGAAATGTTCCACTCCTTCGGTTAGAAAAGTTAGAATCCTTTTCTAACTAAAACTGCAAAGGAAATCAGTTGTTTCATAATCCTGTTTCATACTTCACTATAAATTTTTCAGCACTGAAGCAGACATTTCCTTTAGTTTTTTGGTTCTGTTTTTCAATAGACAGTGCTGAAGACCTACAATGTGTGAGCTAGAGCAGGCCTCCGGAGCAGATCAGCCTTTCCATAACCAAAGGGGTAATTTTTAGCTTCAGCATATGATGATGACCACTCACGGAGTGGCTGCATGTCTATATTTATCCACAAGTACATACTATGCTGACAGATTAGCGAAACTACTTCAGGCACTCCAAGAACATGAGACAGGATAACGGACTTCGACATAAACAAACCATGCATATCAAACACATACATTATCATGCAATCCGAGCTGAAAGCAATTAGTACAGAAATTCAGAGCACAGAGACAGCACAGGATGAGTTCTGGTTTTTAACTGATGTCTTTTGGTCAACAGTACATGCAGCTTAAATTCCTCGTGATAAAACCAACCCAGTATCTCTTCTATTCCCATGCCAAGAGTCACTGAGAAACTGCATATCCTTAAGGATAATTATGCAACTACTGAAATAGCTCTTAAGAAAATTTGCTTACTTTTAAAACTGCAATTATAATATTAAAAAGAAAACGCATTATTAAATAAAGTATAAAGAATTTCTTTCACAAGGATACGGTACCTATGTCAAAGCTACCGAAGGGTGGCTTTTTCACCCTTTGAAGGAGAACATTCCCAATTAGTTTGAGCTTCATAGACAAAGAGAATAAAATTCAAGGGAAACTTTTGCTGAAAGAAACAAACTAAAAGTCTAGCAGATCCATTTTTATCTTGGTGAAGGAAACCGTAAGATTCCCAAACAAAGTGTTATTCCAGTGTATGTATTCCATGCAGTAGCAGCACTATTTTAATGTGAGCATTATTTTCATAATTCATATGCATGTTTCAACAAAAAATAACCATAAGGTATAAAGTTAACCAATAAAACATAATACTAATGACTTGCAATATATATGATAGGAAACAAATTTATTTAAAGTACAAGACTTCATGATGAGTAATTGATGTTACTAATGTCTGATCTTTTCATGTTTCTGATCCTTTGTTAGGAGGATTTACACTCAAAAATTAAAAGACCGGGAAGAATTCAGTGCACATCTGAGTCCAACATCGATATTATTTGCAAAGTAAAAGTGTAAGTTACAGTGGCACTGGTGTTGGCCTTACTCTTCACAGGGAATCAATTTCATGCAATACGAATATTGGCCTACATGTTTTGTTTACTATTTTTCATTTTTTTTTAGTTGATAAACCAGGGAGTAAATATATCCTTTTAAAGATACTCCTCCCCTCTTCGCAACTGCTTATCTAAATATAATTTAAACTAATTATTAAAATAAAAGTAAGAAAATCTGATTGCATGGCCTATAGCAATTTCTAAGGTCCATATAAAAGCTGCTGCATGTATCTGCCATAAGCAATAGCACTGTAGATATAGCTTTCCTTCTCTAGTGTTGGAAACCATTTACACTTCCAAGCTAGTGAGGCTGGCATGCATTCTCCTAGAGATGGAGAGATCCGAAACTACCATTTGCATATGTACATCCCAGGCAGACAGTATCAACTGTGGAGCTTTGATACTACGCTTAACTGAATGTACTGCTGCAAAGCTTCCTCTATTTTAATAACAACGTAAAATAAGCAGTAAACAAAACATGTAGGCAAATATTCATTTTGCATGAAATTGAACCCCTGTGAAGGCTCATTTGCAGGTGAAGGAATTCTTAGCAGTGAAAAATTCACTCACTGACAGCAGTATGTAGACTCAGACACCAGCACACACAGATGATAAGAACATATGAGAGAGTCTATGTTGCAAAAAGCTCAAACATATTTTCCCCCTCAGTAGAACAAAGTTGTCTCCAAAACTACACATAACAGAAATCTCAGTGAACTTGTATTTTAAAACTCCAGACTCTGAACCCTCTGTCCAAAACTGTCGTTCAAGCAACTACTGAGAGAAGACACTAGGTTGTTCTATGCAGGTGTCTTGACACAAGAACATAACATAAACTATCCCAACTCCTTCTGTCTTTCAAAAGTCTATTTAATACAAATACAGGATTCTTCAGGAAGAGTTACTTTGGTTGACCAGTTAGATAGATGGTCTGCAATGTAACAAAGATAAAACCCAAGAATTCCATGCAAAACAAAAGTCTGGGCATAGCATGCAAATCTCTATGTCAGAGGAAATACTATCTAGTGTAGAAGATGAAATGGAAGAGGTCACGAGGTCAGCGGGGAAAGTATAAAAGAAGTTCAAGATTCTGGAGCAAAATGGTTCATTCTGAAAACAGGTTTGAAGGAAATAACAGATTTGGGAGGATTTCCAAAAAGGTGGTGAGAGATGACCTAAGCTCTTCCAAATGGAAATTCTCAAACTACTTGATTATGCTGAAACTGTAAGGGAGAAAAGGCTAATTTATAAATCTCAGATTCCTTCGTTTATTTAAAGAGACAAGCCTCGGGAGAGTCATTTGTGTAAAATGGCATGGGGGAAGAAAAAGAAAGAAGATATCTTCAGTGATAAAGGCATTCCAGGACTTTGTCACAAATATAACTGAGATAATACCAATATTTTAAACTATTTCTGTCCAAAGACTTAGTGAAAAAATGCTCTTGCCAGGTTTAGATATATTTATTCCACTCTTTTCAGAATACTTGTTGAACTACGGAAGACAGTTCCAACCCCTGCAGACTTGGTTAGGCAATCCTTCTCCCAAATTTCTATTCATTTTACCACAACAAGGGAGTATATATTCTATATGAACAAAAGGAAAAACAAAGCCTGAGAACAGGACACTAATTAGTGCATTCACCAAGAAGTGGCAGAGAGGCCAATAAAGTGTAAGCTTTGGCCAACCCAACTACTCTAGCCAAGAAAAAGGAGGCTTGAACTTCATGTGCGTGTGTGCATGTGCATACGCATGCCATTCTTCCACTTGCTTTCAGTATCTTCAGAGCTGTTATAAAACAGCAGGCCTAAAACAGACTGTGTGGTACCCTCAGTGAGACTGCACGTTTCAGGACAGAAAGCTAACTCCTTACAGTAAACCTATTCTGCACTCCCCTAAATCCAGATGTGGACAATGATTTGCAGAACGGAGCTTCAGAACAAGTCCCAGATGTGGTCATTTCTTCACAATCAGATCCAGTCCTCTGCATACAAACAAAATGTAGCATCTACGAAAATAAGTACATGGTCACTCAGTAGGCCTGATGGATGCTAAAATACCGATTGTGGGGGATGCTCTTCTCTGCACGTCTACAAAGCGCTCAAATGCTCATTCCACTCAGAGATGTTTATGAAGCAGCCATCTTGAGAGATGAACCCCATTAGGAAATAACCAGTTTAATACAGATATCTTTGCCCAAGTCCAGGGAAATATTAGAACAGTCCTTACACACACTGACAGGTCATACTTGAGATGGCTGTATATGGTGAAGTGCCTGTTAGCTTTGAAGCTAAGGATCTTGTTCAGTCTGGTATCTTGGAAAGGTTAAAATTGTTGGTTTGACTTTATTAGCCACTAGGAACCTTCTGGCTCTCATATCCCAGCTGCTGGCAGGTAGGTGTGAAGCTTTGTAATCCTCAGATGTGCACTGCTATTCTGTGCAAGAGAGGGGTATCTGATATGAGACCCCACAGAAGAAAGCAGCGAGTGGAACCCATTTCTTCCTCTTGCAAGAGACCGTGTCTCCACATGCAGGGATTCAAGAATGACGACTGCCAAAACAAACACACAAACAGGAAATCCTGTCATATACATCCATCCACTTTCTGAAGTCCTTTTCACTGACTTGGCAAAGCTCCTAGTAACTGATCCTGTAAGATGTAGACTTTGTCTCTCTCTTTCTCCTGAGCTGCAGGTCAGGGTTGAGCAGCTTAACAACGTTCTCTAAGTTCTTATCTCAGATCCCTGCAAGACATCTGAGTGAGGCAGGAAAGCAATTCTCCTTCCTGCCTATTCTCTCTGCTCACCATTTATTTTTCTGCTCCTTTTCCTCTAGATCATTATTTTTTGTTTACATTTACCACCGTGCTGAAGGTATGTGGGAATCTAGGTATGTAGCATGAAGACTTTTAGCTGTGTTGCTTTTAGAATTTGCTTGGTTTATTATAAGACTGAAGACTGAAAACACTCAATGACATGGGAAATCTTGTGGACAATTCCGAAAATATTTTCAATTGCCATTTGAGGGTTCCATTTGGGGGTGACTTCTCATTAAAGGAAACATCTGTGTTGCTTCTGATGGGAGTCAAATCAAAAATAAATACTTCTCCGTTTCTGTGTTTTATATGGTACCGACATGCTGTCTCTTTGAAGGCTGACTTGAGATTAACAAGGCACTTTCAAAATCTTGGTATGTTTTCTAGATAGCTTCCAAAGTTTTGTTATCTTTGCCAGCTATTCCAAAAGTAAAAACTCCAAATAAGGGTTGAAAGATATATTCAGATCGTAATTTTCAGATCAGTAGATTTTTAAAAATCAAACTGATTTAAAAAAAAAAAAAAAAAAAGAGAAAATTTATTTCTGAAATTATGCCAGAATTTCTTTGGGCTCAAATAAACTTTAAAAAGCATTTTATTTTAAATACAGATGTTCATACTCTTCTTTTATATTTTTTTTACATACTTGGGAAAAAACTATCCTCCACTTTGGTTTCGTTGGATCAGAAAATAGCTTCCTGTAAGATTTTTAGGCAGATGTTTTGTTGCGTTTGCTTTCCTTTTCAGAGACAGAGAGATGAAGATATTCCCATCACTTTGTGGTTGATGGGTGTTAGTGGAAGAATTATTTTTAGTGAACTTGGAAAAATGCCGAGGAAGCACAAGGCTAAAAGAGTCCAATAGAGAAGGAATAGTTACTTCCAAAAGAGGGACCAGCAAAGAGGGAGGATGTGACCTGCAACTACCCTCCCTACACATTTTCTCTTGGAGAGAGTAAATTTTTCCTTTCTCCTTAAATGTTTTAAAATAAAACTGTCAGAGTCTGGATAAGATGGAATTTAAAAAAGGTAATTAAACTGTTTATTTTCTACTACAGAAAGACATTAAATGCTCGCATCTGAGTCCTATTCCAGTTTCAATAGCTACCTCAGATGTTAGAACCGGAACCTTCCCTGAATTTCTGTTATCTGTTTGTCCACACTTGCCCTTCCAAACCACTGACCAATGTTGGTTCATGCTGTTAAAAACTCATGTGTTTCACTGGAATGAAAACAGCGTGTTGGTTATGGATGACGTGGCTTCTGTGCAATGTACACACGTGAATGAAAACCCGAGCATGTTGTAAGGCGCTTGTCCAAACATAAGCAGCATTTTATTACTGACACACAAAAAGAAACAGACTGTAGCTCATTTCCCTCTGAAATTGTATGGTCAGAACAGTCCTAGTGACCTAACACTGTTTAATGCTAAGAGTTGATTTCCTAAAGAGTTTTGCTTATTTCATGCCACAATAAATATGATGTCACGTTTAGTTATGTTTCAAAGTGCACTACTACATTGAAGAAAAATCTTTAAAACTGTAGTTGCTTCCTTGACCTCATCTTCCGATGCACCTGATCTGCTCTACGGCTGCCTTTTAGGGAAAGGTTCAATTTTAGCCATCTACAAGCCAACTACTTAATCTAGCCACATAGGCTCTGAGTAGAGTAAATGAAGAGGGACTGACGTTTCTAGGTGATTCATCATATCCTTAGATTCTTAGCTTAAGACAGAAGAAATCACTTTCCAGAGGTGCTTATCACTTGTTAGTGATTACTGAAGGAGAACTGACAACAAAGATAAACATCCAAGGTTTTAAGCGATGACTTTCACTCCTAGTCTGTAAACTCTTCAAGAGCATCTTGAACAGATTGAACTGCATCGTGGTGCATTTCAGCTGCTCCTGGCTAGGATTCATACTCTCGCTCACGTGGGTGGAAAATGGCACAATACCAGGAGTAAACCAAGCCTCAAGCCAGCATTGTGAACTGGCAAGCTAAACCTTCACAGACCAAGATGACTTTCACAAAATTTTGTGAAGCTTTCTGTGAGGAAACCACAGGAGAGACTTCTGTGAATAAAGACTAACATGAGAATAAGTCAGACCTCCATTCATGTTTCCTTCTAGAGCGGAACATACATAGCAACATACATACGAAGAAAAATGAAAGAAAAAATCTTGCAGCCAAAATCTAGATTAATAATTATCATTACCAATCCCCTACTCTATTTCTGATTGAATCTTTATTGTCTTTAATAATGGCTGCAGCAGCACACTCACAACATCGTCTGTCTTCTATATTGAATTAAAAGCTATTTGGCCTCTTTGCTTACAGACAACTCAACACACAATGTGTTATCTTTTATTAGCCACACACCATTATGACGCTGCAATATCTAATAACCTTTTATCAAAACTACATTAGCAACTCTGCCTTTGAAAGTGGAGTTCACTTGTTTCTCAGTCACAAACCTAAAGCAAAATGTAATTGTTTGCTGCTTTGCTAGACTCAGACTTCAGGACATTAATACTTCTCGTAGTGACTCTGAAATATAAAACCAGCAGGGACAAGATAATGACTTTTACCATCTACTTGAGCTCAGTGAATCTTTTTGAAAGTTTAGCTTGACTACAGCCGCCTAGTGAAAAGCTTTCACTTGAACAGACGAGTGAAACACCTGGAAATTAGCTGCTGCCTGAGGGACCTTCTGCATGATGAGACAGTTGCAAATACCAAACACAACATGGACAGGACATTGCTCTCATGCTGGTCAATGAGACATGACAGACAACTCCTTCCATATATTTGAAATGTCTAAATAAGTGACTGCCGGAAATACATTTTTAAATTTGGAGAGGAACAGGCACCTACAGAGATGAACTCTGCATCAGTTATCACGGAAAATAAAGAATCCTAAGGTTACCATCAGATTTTCCAAATAAACACCCAAAACAACGAGAAAACAGAGTAATTCCTTAGAAAAAAATGAAGAGCCTAATTACATCTGAAACTTTTATGGGATATTCAAAGGGAAATTCAGAATTCTTGAGGGCTGGGGCAAAACTAAAGATGTATCAGTGTTTTTTTAAAGTGTCAGCAAGGAAAATCCAGACAACCGCAACACAGTTGGCCTGGTATTCATCCAGGAATGGCTGGATTTGATAAATAAAGAAGCAAAGCATAATAATACAAGGCCATATGCATAGGTTTGCGGAAAGCAGATTTTCGTAAACTAACTGTATTTTTTTACAAGATTATAAATTTGGTTAAAAAGGTTAAAAGTGCAGTCTTATATTTCTGTTTGGCAATCGGATTGGTATCTTACCAAACTGTAAAATGAGAATCGAAAAATCAGCGTTCACAATAAAAATAGTTTAAAAGCTAGGTAATAGACACCCCTCAACACAGGTAAAAGGAGAATCATACCCTAATGAATGTTCTTCTAGTGGAGTTACAGAGACCAGTTCTTGGTCCTGTGCTATTTATCCTTACTGTTAACGACATAAAAGAAAAACAAAAACATTTCTATAAAGTGTACAGGCAAAATACAAATTAAGAGTGGTAGACAGAAAAAACAGTACAAAGGTCCTTCTACTTTGAATAGCATTTTGAAAACTAAATGCAAGTAAAGAACATATGAGATACTAATTCTAACCTATGGAGAATTACATAGCCAGAGACAAAGAATGCATGCCACACGGACAGAATAAGGCTTTCTATTCCTGGGAAGCACTGATTACAAAAAAAAGCCTGAGACCAGGATGACTAATGTGTTGAAAACAGGCTACTATTCTTGTGACCTGAAGAGCTATGGAGAGCCTTTTCAAGCAGGATAAACAAAGGCAAGAGCAGGAAAGCTCTACTGCTTCACTGTCAGTGCCTCTGCAACCACTGCTGGACATGCAGTCCTGTTCTGGTGTCTGCAACTTGAGAAAGATGCCAATAAACTAGAGGACGTTCAGGAAAGGCAACTATAACTAATGACTGGAAAACTTGCCTTCAAGCTTAGTTTAGTTTGACCATGAGAAAGTCACACAGTCAGTTAATCATATCCTCTAATAGCAGGAATTTGCACCTATTGCACCTATAATGGCACCTATTTGCAAAACATATTTATAGGCAGCCACTCAACCCAAAACACCTTTTTAGTGAACACAAGCACTTAGGCACTTCCAAAGTGTGATTCATTACTTCCTAATAAACCTGTCTAAAGCAGCTATCAGCAATGCCAGGCTTGACTATGTCAGATGTAATATAAACACCGAGGATGCCTGAAAGTTAGGTGAGATGACTTCCATGCCTGCTAAGCGAACATTTGAGGAACAGAAATTTGCTAACAGACAACTCCTCATTCAGTAACATCCAATGTCTGGAACTTTAAACTAGACAAATGCATTAAACAAGTCAAACACAAAGGGAAGGAAATTAACCACCAGAATGCTATTAAGGCTGGTGCTGATTCTTCCATTTGTGGAAATTTTAAATTAACATTTTTTTTTAAGATGTGCTTTAGTTCAAACAGAAATTAATTCAGAGAAGCCATAAAGCCTGCTCTATGAGGAGAACAGATTGGATGACACAATGGTTTTTCTGGTTGTATAATTTATGACTTGTTGAATCCATTAGTAGAAAACACATTGCTGAGAACAATCTTTCATTGGTAAAAGTACGATACAGACGTTCTAAGAAGGATTTTTCTATCTCTAATCTTGATAATATCAAGAAGCAAAAGTCTGAATGCTTATCAGTACTTGATTTCTCTTTGCACATCTAGGTACAAATATAACTTGTGTATCGGAGTATCTTTGTGATATATGTAATGGATTGTCAAACATGCTTTGCTAAAACAAGCTAATTTTAAGGGGTTTTTTGTAGCATACACATCAAGGGAAGATGAAAGTGGAGGCAAATTACTGGGATGACTCAATTCAAAAAAGTACCTTGCCAGAATAATTTATAAATATACACTATAACTAAAATTGATAACCATATAAAACATTAGGAGAATGCTTGTACAGAAAAGTGAAGGTCTGAAGGCACAGCAATATCCTCCAGGGAAGCCATATTCCACTGTCTGAGTGGATGTCTGAGGACCACAGAAGAACCAGGGCTGAAATGCTGTTTACTAAAAGTATGTTCGCATGCACATGAAGGGGGACTGACTTGAGAATCTGGAGAAGGCTAAAACCACAGATCACCAACAAATTCCTGTTCATTTGCTACAGAACAAAGCTGAATCAACATAAAGATTGTATTGCTCCTTGTATAGTAGCACAGTCTGAAATCAAATTAAGTTTCATATTTGGGTGTATAAGAAAGGTTGTGGTAATGCTGTATGCATTACAGAACTATGTACTCCACTCATTGAAAACAATTTTCTTCATTTTTCTCTTGCGGCATCTAAGAAGTTCACCAAACCCAATAAATTGTCCTATCTCTGTGAGAAACTGGTAACTGCTGGCCTGGATAGGCACACCCTCCTTTGGGTTAAAAACTGGCTGGATGGCCGGGCCCAAAGAGTGGTGGTAAATGGGGCTAAATCCGCCTGGAGGCCTATGGCACCAACCATTCTTATCCAGCTGGACTGAGTTGAGATAATGAACTACTACTAATTAACTACTCAACTCAAGGTACCGACCCTGCCCACAAGAGGTAGGCCATTTCCTCCTGGCTGCGGAGGATGCGACAGCGTCCCTGGTGCTGCAGCCCAGGCTGGTGAGCAACAGAGGCCGGTCACCAGTGGGGTTCCCCAGGGCTCAGTGCTGGGTCCAGTTCTGTTTAACATCTTTATCAATGACCTGGATGAGGGGATTGAATGTACCCTCAGTAAATTTGCGGACGACACCAAGCTGGGAGGCTGTGTCGATCTGCTCGAGGGTAGGGAGGCCCTTCAGAGGGATTTGAACAGACTGGATCGTTGGGCTGAGGCCAATGGCATGAGCTTTAATAAGGCCAAGTGCAGAGTCCTTCACTTGGGGTATAAAAACCCCAAGCATCGCTACAGGCTCGGGGAAGAGTGGCTGGAGAGCTGCCTGGCGGAGAAGGACCTGGGGGTCTTGGTTGACTACCGGCTTGATATGAGCCAGCAGTGTGCCCAGGTGGCCAAAAAGGCCAATGGGATACTGGCATGCATCAAGAATAGTGTAACCAGCAGGAACAGGGAAGTGATCCTGCCCCTGTACTCGGCACTGGTGAGGCCGCACCTGGAATATTGTGTCCAGTTTTGGGCCCCTCGCTTTAAGAGAGATATTGAGCTCCTGGAGCGAGTCCAAAGAAGGGCGACTAAACTGGTCAAGGGGCTGGAAAATAAAACTTATGGGGAGCGGCTGAGGGAGTTGGGGCTGTTTAGCCTGCAGAAGAGGAGGCTGAGGGGAGACCTGATTACAGCCTACAAATACTTGAGAAGGGATGATGGGGAGGTAGGGGAAGGGCTCTTTACATTAGTGATGGGTGATAGAAC
This sequence comes from Tauraco erythrolophus, assembly GCF_009769465.1. Taxonomy (NCBI): domain Eukaryota; kingdom Metazoa; phylum Chordata; class Aves; order Musophagiformes; family Musophagidae; genus Tauraco; species Tauraco erythrolophus. The sequence goes on from NC_141465.1 coordinate 111,873,503, forward strand.
AAGAGGAAATGAGTATAAGCTTAGTCAGGGGAGATTCAGGTTGGATGTTAGAAAGTATTTCTTCTCTGAAAGGGTTGTCAGCCACTGGAATAGGTTGGCCAGGGAGGTGGTTGAGTCCCCATCCCTGGATGTGTTTAAGAATAGAGTGGATGAACTACTTAGGGATATGGTTTAAGGAGGATTAGGGATGGTTGGACTGGATGATCTCTAAGGTCTTTTCCAACCTAGAAATCTATGAAATCTATGAAATCTAAAGGGAACTTTATAACACAAAGTTGAGGCTTCAAGGTAGCAGGAGAGCTCAGAAGACAAACACATGATTCTAGCATTAAGCAAACAGGCCAGAACTCTTCTGTTAAAAACTGCTGATTCTCACTCTAGAATGAAATTAAAAACAGAGCCTAAATAATGTACAAAGGGTTTTGTAAATAGGTATGGAATCAAAGAAAAGAGGGTAGGCAATGTCTGGCAACACTGTTCTACAAACAGTGAACTTACCATAAATTGTATTAGTTACAAACATCAGCTGTTGTTATGGGACATCACTTCGCATCAAACACAATGACAAGCTATATTAGCATAATGGGTTATTATTCCCAGATCCGTGTGATCAGTACTCCATGGCAACCCAATGATAATGAATGGCTTTGTGAGTAGGAAGGCATGTACAAAACTGTATGAAGCACGAACCTCAAGTACCTGAAATGGTACATAAGGCTGTTAATAAATTAGGAATTTAAACACCAGAATTGACGTTTCTTTCCATAGATACACGGAAAGAGGCACTGAAATTTTCAGTACTGTCTCTGCCTTCTCAGCCAGCCATCGCCATTGTGGGGACTTGGCATTTCCAAGACACTTTCGCTCAGTGCCCAAGTCAGTTGAGAAATTGGGTGCTTAAACCAGGCCTGTGAAACAGAAACCAGAAAACTGACTCAAATGATCGGGTTCCCAGTAAGTCAGGCAGCAGCTCAGAACAGGATCCCCAACAGCCAGCCTGGGTCTGACGCCACCTGAGATACATCCCTACATGGACCTCACATTGTTGGCTCACTTCAGATGTAAAAAGCGGAGGAGAGAAGCAGCTCCTCTCCTTTTCAATTTGTCTGCAACTGCTTTTTATGTAAGAGCTTAACAGCTAGAGAACTCATCCAGAACGTGGTAGCTTTGGGTTAAAGGCTTCATTAAACCTCAGGGGTTTGAACTCTCATCTCTCGCCTTCTTGGAGAGCACTCTCATTTTCTAGCTGCTGGTTAGAACAGTAAGGACTATCTGTGTCCCACTTCTTCAGAATTTCTCAAATTTGAAGAAAGAATTCAATGATGTGCTTTGAACTAGAGAACAAATATAACAGCAAACACGGCTCTAGCTCATGAGTTGTCACTCAGTTAACCGATGAGTGACAATTACTAAAAATTACATGATAGATTAAATTATAATAAAAAGTATTATTGAACAATAAGGGTATTTGGGCAAGGGCATGCCTACACTGGTAAATTACCTCTTGTTCTTGTCACTGTGTGTTAGATACACTTCATGAATGCCTCCAAATCAGATCTTCCAGATATTTCTATCTGTTTTCTGCCTGAGGCTGAGTCATGCTAAATCATTTCTGTCATATTCATCTTCATCCTGGGCTTCTTTCTGAATCTCAGTTTAATGTCCCACAAAGCATCAGGTAGGGCAAGAATCAGCCTCCAAAGCAATAATTTTTCCAGACACACACACATATATAATAATAATGTATGGATTCAAATCTTCCAGTCGAATGTTTAAAACTCCACTTCTATAAAGTAGGTAAACAGGTCCAACATAATAAATGTAAACTATATCAACTTGAAACGTCATTTCTGGATTTAGTATCATAAAACTGAAAACTTTGTAACAAAAAGTCACGCCCTGAGGATATCATCATAATAGACATGTAAACTTCAAAATGCATGACATCTCAGTCTGGCAGGCTTTAGAAGAATTTCCCAATAATGTCAATATTTGGTATGTAAATGTTCAGGATATGTGCGAGCTGTGCAAGAGGATCTGACCAGTATCATACACCCTTTGGCAACCAATTCAGAAAAATGCTTGATTAAAATCAGTGGCAGCGAATTTGCAGAAACTATCTCACTACTTTGTAGGAATAGATTCCTTTTTGTAAGAAGAAAATGACTGAATAGAGTATAATAGACTTTATGCTGAATTAGAAAGAATGGTATTAATATTAAGCAGAAAGTCATTCTAAGTGTCTATTAATATCATAAACACATGATAAATTTAAACAAATCTCCAACTTGCCAGTAGGGTGGTGCTTCCATTTCAGTCCTTGAAGGACCACCGTTTGTCCTCAAAGAAATAAAAAAACTCCTTACTTGTAATTGCCATTCTCCGCAGCTCTGCTGTAACGGACAGACCTCTGGGTTTCCCACTTTGGGCAAAATAGAGCTGGGAATTGGCTCAGGTGCAGCTATGCATGTGCAAGGACCTCCTCTCACTGCAGTCGAAGAATACAGTCAACCCTTCCCTGCCTCTCCTTCCAGCGAAGCACTGGCCCATTGCAGTTTAAAAACGTAGCCAGTCTTGTTTTTCACGTTTCAAAAATAAATTCTGTCTTGAAAGACATTTACAGATTCCCATGGTAAGTACATTTAAAGATTTTTACTCTAAATAACCCTTAATTTCATTTGAGTATTCTTTTTTTTTTTTCTTATTCTTTGCTGGTACTTATTTACTGTAATGTAATGATTATCATAAATGTCATTAACATGCTATTTACCTTCTTCCAAATCCCTAACGAAGATATAAAGCAAAATAAAGCCTAGAGTCCATCGCTGCAGTACCCAATTGCTTAGCTCAATCTAATGTAACAAGAAACCATCAGCAATGATACTTTATTTACAGTGCCTATGCCAGTTTTTAACATGTTGCTCCTAAAACTATTATGCTTGAAAGTATGCTGAGTGACACTCAAATACTAACACCCAAACACATGGTCTGTTTCTTCATTCACCTGAGAATGCCATCAAAAGCCCCCAGATTCGTCTCTTTGATGTCCTCCCTTGGGAGATCCTACGACAGACTAGCTTTTACTATTAGCTTATACACTACCTGCTGTCTTGGAGAAGAAATGTGTTAGGAAGTTATCTGCTACTGCAGTACAAGTAATAATAAACAGAATAATAATCTGGTAAGAGCATTTTGTTTGTACATCCATGTGCTTTCCACTGTGTGCTGCATTATCTCAACGGACTCAGGATTCCAGAAGTGAAAATGACAAGTGAGGTAATAAAGTGGACGTATGATTAATCTGATGCCAAATGAACCAACTGTTGACCCAGTTACCTTAACAGCACCCAAGTCACTTGCTGCTCTCCTCACCTGATAACATTTAACTCTTTCTGTCACCTAACCCAAGCACTGAGGCAACACAAGGCATACCTTTTGCTGGTGGGATTTGCTATAAAGCAAGGATGAAGGATGGAAATCAGGACTCTTGCACTGCATTCTGTGTCTGGGAGGAGATTTCTCTGTCTCTCACCTCTCCCATCTCCCCAGCTGCTCTCTTCTTACTCCATCTCTACAAGCTGGCGTCTCCTCATGCTGTGTCTTCCCTATTTCAGACTGCCCATTGCAGTCTCAAGACTGCTGTGCACTGTTCCCCTTGCCCAGCCAAACATTGCTCATCTCATCCTTCCAGCCCTCTCACCCCATCCCTACCCCTTCATCCACCCCTTTCCAGTCTCCCCTTGGCCTCATCACCTTCCAGTCACCATTTCCACTCCTGCTGTCTGGGAAGTATCAATTCCCCTATTTCTGATTCCTCCCCCACGATGACTCCCCTGCCTCCTCTCCCTTCATTCCTGCTGGCTCTTCGCTGGGCTTTTAATCCAAATTCAGTCTCCCCCCACCCTCACTTTCTTCGTGCAGTCACCATACGGAGGTAGTTGGCTGTAAGGTGTCTGTCCCCCACACACCCTCAAGATCCTCTTCAAGAGAATTTTTCACATGAACAAACAACAGTGGTTTTGCATTTTGTCATTCTTAGAGAGGGTAGAATCATTTCTGCAGAAAATACCAAAATTCACCTTCAGGGACATTAAGTTTGGAAGTGCCTTAGCCCAAAGTGCAGAGCACAGGAAAAATTATTGGCAACAGAAAAGAGGGTTTTTCATTAAAAAGTAGACATAGCAATATACACACATAATCATTAATATTATTATTTTTCTATCTTTTTATAAAATTCCAATCTGTCTCTATCAACAATTTAGTTATTTAATTATTATTAAAATAATAATTCCAATGACTCCAGTAATTTCACTTGCCATGAAAAGTCTGCAGTTCCCCATAACGCCCACTTCTACCAGCTTTGTCCCTTACTGCTTAAACACGACAGACAAATGAATAAAAACAGCCAAAATTTTTAATTTCACTTTCCCTTTGAAAATATTTCCATCTTCTCTTTTATGACATACATGTTAAAGATTCACTATGGACAAGCTGAGACTTTGCTTAATTCACTACAAACCCCAAAGACTTTTGTATTTCAAAAGAAATACTTTACAATTTTTGATTCCTGGAGAGTTATTGCTCTTGATCAAGCACTCATCCCAGTAAAGAATACACACATTGCTCTGTCTGCCACATTTTCCTGCCTATGAGTAATAGAACAAAAGACAAAATAACCACCTAGCTTTGGTTCGGACAGCACACAGATAAAGGGTGTGGTGAGGTTATTTGTTTCAAACATCTACCTTCAAAGAAAAAGAATTATAGCTAAGTAATTTTCTTCTCATTTAAGGCATCAGTAACAACAAATATGCACCCTGTGGAATTTAAAATAATCCAAGGACATTTCCATTTTAAAATTACTACTTACCACCAATTAAAAATCTCATTAAAAATAATAACTAGTTGAGTCATGATTCACAGTGTGCCATTTGGCTACCAAGAACGTAAAGGAAGAAAGGTTCTTCCAGCAAAGGAAGTTTCATTTCCAGCTCTAAAACAGGTTTCATGTGTAATCTTGTGTTTCTCAGTTAATTTCTCTGTTTCAATTTTCCCAGTAACAGCAATAAAAGAATCATACTTCCATCTTCATATTCATGTAATAATGCTGAAAGAATTTGTCTGTAAAGCTTCCAGAAGAGAAGCACTATATGAATATTATTATTATGTAGACCATTGCAAGCAAGATACTTGCAGCAGCTTCCCTGTATCTGAACTAATGAATGTTAATTTGCATCTTGTGAATGTCTTTTGAAATAAGCCACACTATGAGTTTTGCGTGCAGTCCTCTCAAAGGTGTGACTGAAGCTTGTCTCACAGCCGGGGTGTTTGCAGAGGCTGTCACAGCAAGGATTTTCTTATGTCTAAGAAGACAGGAAGCTTATGCTGCCATTTTTCACCATGTGGACTTCTCTTTTCACTACCTCACAAACAGCCTTGTTTTACAAATTCTGTAGAAACTTAGGTATCTTTAAGAACACAACCCTTCTCTGAATTGTTCTGAATTTGGTCAACGTGTTCTAAAAAGCTAAGCAGACTCAATAAGTTTTGCTTCCATTGGAACGCAGACTAAAAATAATTGAAGTTACAAGGGAATAAATTACAAAACCTGATGTCAGGTAGCTTACACCACATTCAACATGTGATATCTCTGTAATACACACAGAATATATGTGACTCTGAAAATATACAACAATATATTACCGTGAGTATACGCAGAAATCTACTCTAGAAACCTCTCAAGGAAGAACTGTGGCTACAACTCTATACAGGTATCTTTGTGATTTAAAGACATCTATAAATAACAGAAATGCAGTAAGAAAGATAATTGTATATATTCTGTTCAACAAACGTTGTTTGAGGGAATCGATATCAAAACAAAAAATATTGGTAAATGGACATCCTTTGAAGTTTAATTTATTCCACATACAAGTTGAGACTCTTCAAAGTTACAGAGGAGAGCTAGATAGCTAGAGATTAGGAAAAAATGTTAGTATAATGACCACCTAATTATAGGAGAATTCCTGCAATACAATACCTTTGGTAGACTTCTGTGCTGAGCCAGGTACCACTGGTTACTTAAGAATTCAAGAGAATATAAATGAGTCTTTCAAAGTCAAGCCTTTCAGAATAAAACTAAAAACATCTGCAACTTTGTCATTATAAATAAAATCAAGAACAATAATAGTCAAGATCTGTTACATTCTTTTGATCAGTCCTTGTCTAACGCCAATCCATCTAACATCTTCACATTTTGGCCATACACAAATCATGATTTCTGACCCACTCATTGAGTAGTGAAAACCACAGCAGCCTCTCTGCTTGTATGCATTAGTGCTACACCTGATGACAGCAAATTTCTGAAAGCATAGAAAAGTATTCAGGATAAAGATTGTATAGCACGTCTTTCAAAAAGGTCCTCTTTCATTGTGTGTATGTGAAACTTCTCTGCTAAGACTCCAACTATCTAATTAAATAAGCTCTTTATCAGCAACACATTCTCCTAGAGACATGTGATACATGTCGCTACAGTGATCCCACACTATTTACAAAACAATACTCACATTTTTCTTCAAACTAGTGGCCTGAAAAGCAGCCCAAAACCTCCCTTCTGGGACGTGACAGCTGAATATCTCACGAGGATCTGTAATACCAGTTGCATTACTGACCTTGATACTATGCACAAGTATCAACATTGTTTGTTGTCCCTCTCTACTGGTGATCTCTGTATTTCATGCAGCGGAGGAAGCAAGCAGCATTCGACAACTCAGTGAAACCAACGCTACTTGGCCGAGAGCAAACGAGGAAGCCAGTGTTTCTCAGATGGGTTTCATTCAGCCACTTGTTTTAGCAAACTCTGCTGTGTGCTGTGAATAGGAAACCTTTGCTGTCCCTCGGTTTTGAATGTCACTATAATTTGCGATATATAAAAGGCCATAAATATGTATGGAATTGCCAGGCTTCTCAGTAGTTCCTGCGAGGAAGAGAGTCTGTGGTTCCCAGCTCTGGACTTGCACAAGTTCTACCTTTCCCCCTTACCAGAAGTGCCATACCAAGGGGCTCTCCAGCACATGGCAGACACAGGCTGGAGAGACCTTGCTGGTGGACTGAGGCGAAGGCAGCACTCAGTACCTCAGTCCACTGTCACTAAATCCCCTACCCCATTCAGCGATGGGTCCACATTTTCCTTGTTCAGCTTTTTACCATTAATGAAGCAAGAGAAACTCTTGTTGCCCTTGATATCCCTTGCAATTCTCATCTCTCGTTGAGCTTTGGATTACCAAGCACCATCTCTGCACGCCCAGGCAATGTTCTTAAATTCCTCCTTTGTAGCCAGCCCCCTTCTCCACCTCCGATATACTGCCTTTCTTGCGCTGGCGCTCAGCCACGAGGTCCCTGATAAGCCAAGCCAGTCTACTCATATGTCTGCTCATTTCCCTGCGTATTGGGGTGTCCCGCTCTCATGCTTGGAAGATGCTGATCTCAAAGACCTGCCAGATTTCCTCAGTTCCTTTGCCTTTCAGAGCTGCCCCCACGGGATCCCACCTGTTTCTGAAATCTGAAAAACTGAAATCTGCTCTCTTCAAGTCCAGGGTCTGTACTCTACCATCCTCTTTACCTTATTCTTCTCAGGATTTTGAGCTCCCAACAGTTCTTCCTTGTTAATGGACAGCAGACTGACCTGCATTTTGCCCCTGGCTGGTCCATCATCTATCAAAAAGTTACTTCCAACACCCTGAAGAATTCTTGACCGCTTGCATCCTACTATGTTACACTTTCAGCAGATGTCAGGATGTTCAAGTCCCCTATGTGAACCAACAGCAGCAATGCAACTTCCCCAAGTTATTTAAAGAAGGTTTTGTCCACTTCCTCATCCTGATCGAGTGGTCTGGAACAGATTCCCACCATCACCCAGAAACACTTGAAGTCTTCTCTTCTGACCCTGACCCACAAACTTTCAAGCATACTGTCACCTACCCATCCCATAGAAGAGCTCTATACATGTGAGGAGCTTCTTCACAAAGTCAACAAGCTCCACTCCTCATCTTCCCCGCACGTCCTTCCTGAAGAGCTTGGATCCATGGGTCACAGCACTCCAACTGTGTGAGTTGTTAATATCAAGCCTGCCACTGCTATGATGTAGTCTTCTGATTGCATACAGCACTTGACTTCCTCCTGCGTGTTTTCCAGAGTGCATGTATTTGTACACATACACTTAAGGGGGGTGTCTCTTCATCCTGTTTTACAGTTCCTGAAGGTTCTCTGGTTCCTTTTGCCCTGCACTCTCTGCTTCTCACCCCAGTTCACTGCTACCTGACCGAACTATGGGTCATAATCGCCCTCCATTGTCATTCCTAGTTTCAAGGTCTCAGTAGGTTGGCAGATGTCTTGCCCTGCTCTGTCATACTATTCAACATATTTGCATCTACATTCTTAAAAAATATAAACAGTACAAGAACTTAAAATATCTAGCTGAAAGAGCTTCTGTGAAGTTTGAACACAATGTTTAGTATTTCTTTCAGCTAATGAAATAGACAGGACTGGAAGATTCAGAAAAAAAGTATATTAGAGATTTTCCTTCTATGGATAATTGATTCAAATCTAGTTTAGGTAACTGCAGTGAACAAAAAAATTACCAACCCACAAATAATTCAGCTACATACCTCAGCGAAATTACTCTGCAGTTCAAATTTATCACGGAAACAACAATGGCACAACTACTTCACTACTGATGCTCTGAAGCAGAGAAGAGAGGGATGCAAAAGCTAGACTGGCCTGGAGAAGGAACTAGCTCCGATATTTGGAAGCAGGCACAGGTGCAGGAGTCACTATTAAGAAAGTATGATTTACCATACAGCTCCACCAGTCTAGCAGCAGGAATCAGCCCAAACTGCCTCTCGCTCCTAGCAGTGTATCCTTGTCCCCTTCCTTATGCTGACTCCAGCATTTACATCGTTTTAGAAAGTTTAACTGGCAGAGTATTAACTCTATGGGTAATTAGGGTGGGAGAGAAGGGGTAGGAGCACGGGGACAGGGACAAGAAGCTGGAGTGGGATTGTCCCTCCCAGGCACAGCTACTGCAATGCCAAGTGTGCCCATTGTGGCTTTAACACCCACAGGAATTCAGTCTCTAGGGCCAACAACTCATAGCAAGTGTCGGAGCACTTATCGATTGCTGAGAAACTCAGGAATGAATACAGAAAATAATGTTGTGCAAGCATACACAATCGTAATTCTGGAGGTGTGGAGCCTGCTTCCTACTGTCCACAAGTCAATATAGAGAAGAGTTTAAACTATTAATGAAATAAGTGCATCAAAAGTGAACAAAATACAAAAGGAATGTTAAGGAGCTATGTGGCTTATATCCTCCATTACTAAACTTTGAACATTTTTGTATGTTTTATACCTAACGTAACCTGTATAATATCACTTCTCTTATATATACTACCTTTTATATATTTATATATACATATACAAATAAAAGATACTACAGCTTATTGAATGGTATTTTATATGCACAGAGGAAACCACAGTTAGTTCTTTCCCTGACCCTTTTGAATAGTAACTAGCTATATTGGAAAAAAACCAAACTCCTGGTAATTTGATAAAACCAACGATATCACAAATTAATCACTCAAAGTGGTTGTAAATAGTGTAACAGAATAAATAGTTTTGGTTTCACCACCAGAAAAACTATTGGAACCTTTATGGAATATCTACCAGTGATTATCTATGCCTAGTTTATGCCTAGTTTCCAGACTATCTTGTATTTTAGATTAAGACTGAAGCTTTACCACAAAAATTTATGTACTAAGATGGCGCTCAAACTACTTGCAGATTTTTACTACAATAATTCAAACTTCCTAAAGACAAGCAAACTCATTCTGTAAATAAACTGAACTCTGCAGCAGAGCATTTCTGATCTGCTCATCCTTTTTCCTCCCAATATGGTAGAAACAATTCTGGAAGGTCCTGAAGAGAGTAGCAAACATCAAAATAAACAAAAATCATTTTTTAAAAGAGTTCTCTGGTCCCTAAAGTCACAAAACTTCCACTTTCACTTACTTCTAAGAACCATGTCAAAATGCAAGTTCTACAGTGGGTACCACCCAGAACACAAACATGCCAAACACTGGTTTAATACTTTTCCCTACAGCTCTCTGCAGAAGAGGATCAGATCTGCAGACAAACATAAAGTTGTCCTGGGAGACAACAGTCACCACGATTAACTAAGTCACTTTTCTGCTGACAATCACAGACTACTTAGAGCTGAAGAATAGACTAAGCACCCTAATTTCAGGCTCAATGGATAAAGCCATCAATACCCTTCACGTAGCCAGACAGTTTGAATTAATAGCATCCTTTGTCTAAGGCAAAGTCACATGCCAAGGCCTGAGCAGATGCTAACCTCTGTCCCCAGGGCTCCCTAGAGGCGGAGGCTGTGGAAATGGCCAGCTTTCTGCAGGTGTGTTATGGTGAGATCTCATCAGCAACCAAAAGGAGCAGGTCCAAGCATGGCCCCAGCCCAGAGTTCCGTTTCTCCACCAGTCAGGCTGCTCTCCCGCTTACCACAGCCACACATCCCTGCCCCTTCCCCAGCTGCAGCCACCACTCCAGGCAAGAACCGATCCTTTCCTTGCAGGGTGAGTTAGCAGCACATCAGCTTCTTGAATCAGCTCACTTTGGGTCTGCAAGAGTAGGAATGCCAGAGCAGGAGAGATGGCAGGGAAGGATAGGTTCTTCTTGTTCAGTGAATACGTTTGCTTAAGTGGGCCCTGAGAAACACAAAGGAGCCTCTTTCCTTCACTGGTTATCTTGCTACAATCACCAAGTCTGATAGCACAGGGTGCTTAGCGTATTCAGCTCTAAAAAGGTCTATGTTTGCCTGCAGATAAGCGACCCCCTGCAAAATGGCTGCCATCATCTTCCTGCACAATAAATCTTACTAGAATATCAAAACAGTGCATCGCAGAACTTACACGTAATGCAGACTTTTACCTAAGAAACTGCCCACAGCCTTCCCTTTCTCTTGCTCAGGGACACAGGACTTCATGAATATTCTCTGTAAAAAGGCTGAACATTATTGCTAAATGTATTACATTCATCTAATGAAGGACTACAGGGCAGCCAACAACCCCCCAGGTTTCACACTGGCCATCGAGAAGTTTCTGGTATGCCTGATGCTCTTCTGACACCATGACTTGTCTGGATGCCAGCACTGCGCTCAGCAAGCTGCTGAGCAGCCAGACGTCCTCCTGGGACTGTTTGGGGATGTTGCTGTGTTTGAGCCATGCCAGCAAAAGCTGATACGGGTGTCTGTGTGCCCCCAAGATTAGCCGTCTCCAGTGTTACCACCACTAGTAAACAGCGAGTAGTTTTGCCAGCCACTGCTACAGGGACTGGGCACGCAGGAGCACAGGGTGTGTAGTAGGAGGATTGAGCCATGGGCTTTGTACAGCACAAAGGTGAAGAGGATGATGACATGAGGATGTTGACGTGGATGGTGGCTGACAGGGAAGCGTGGCCCATGGGAAAGAGACCTGAAATCCTAACACTGAAAAAGGCTTTATTCTGAATCTGAATTAAACACAAGTCCACAGAAAAAAATAATATTGCCATTCAAAGGAAGATAAACAAGTATTGTAATCCTTAAAATAAGGCCCTGAAGATAACGCCATTCTATGAGAAGTGGCAAATAAAATTAAAATGTTCAGGACGCAAAATGCACCCTCCCATTTCATTACCCAAAAATACAGCCTTAAAATATGTCTCCAGTAACTGGGAGTCAGTGAAATGCAATTTCTACTAGGCCACATAAGAGCTGACTTGTGAGAGCACAAGTGAGCCATCTACCTGTGCCGTACGGATTCCTTCACAGAATCCTTTCCTCCAATAAACTTAACTGCTGATCTGATCTAGAAACTGCAAAAAACGGAATTTATTATAGAATTTCCTGTAGTTTATACTGATGGTACTTCAGCTTCTTGTAGCTTGATTTTTCAACTTCTATTCAGATTTGGTTTAAACTATGAATTTGAAAAAATGCATTTGGAAATTAAATTCAGAATAAATCTAACTATCATCTGATTCATTCAAAAAGTAAAAACAGTCTAAGAAAAGAGTAGATTTAAATTCTTAACATTTGGATTCATATGTTGTTCTTTGAATAAATTACAAATATTTATTTACAAAAAGTATTTTTCAATATTTCCATAACAAATCTGAGAAGACTCTTAATCATCCTACTTCTGGTGAGCCTTATTTTATTCTATTGTCTATTGACCTCAGTGGGCCAAGGGACCACTACTCACCTTGAGTAAGCACGGCCATTTTAGCAGTAATTTCAGAAGAAGTAATTCAAATTATTAATGCAGTTGTTGACTAATGCAACACTGGAACAGGTTGCCCTGAGAAGCTATGGATGCCTCATCCCTGGAGTGTTCAAGGCCAGGTTGCATGAGGCTTTGACCAACCTCAAACACGTGAAGGTGTCCCTGTCCATGGCAGTGGGGGTGGAACTAGATGATCTTTAAGGTCCCTTCCAACACAAACCATTTTATGATTGATCAAAAACACTTGAATATTTAAGACAACATCAGAACACAAATGAGATCAGCTAAAGAAAAAAAAAATTCTTATTTCCAATCAGAGAATCCCAATTCTGATCCCATCTCCAACACATTACAGGAATATCTTCCAAAATTGCATGATGTTCACGGTATCTTATTGGCATATGCAGAGGTAAAGTCCGTTTTGAGAGCTGCACAAAGGAGTATTTTGAGGTCTCTCAATTTAGCAGGATGATTCAAAGGCCAGACTGCGACTTGGCTTTTTTGTCCCTTAGGAACAAGAGTGCAGCTCGCTGAGAACACACCACTGACTGTACCATCCTGATCACAATAGTTAACAGGTACCTAAAATGAACCGGCTCCAGTGCACATAAATCACCTGCCTCCTTAGCTCGCTGATGAACATGAAAATCCAAGCAGAATGCTAGGTGAACACCTCCGCAAGTGTGGTGTGACACTGAACTGAAATCCTGTCTGGCATGTCAAGAGTGCTAGTTTGTTTAAGACCTTAGATAGCAAAATCAGAGAAAAGTGTCATCCCAGGTAGAATAACTGCGTAGATTTCATGGTATGGTACGGGAAATGTGTGCAGTTGGCAATCTATCAGAAAATGTTAATGCTCTGTGTAAGCCAAAACACAAATCAATAGAAAAGACTGGTTTGGGTGGGACTATAAAGCCTGGGAAGGATTAATGCTACTTACAGCTACGGTTTTTAAGTGCCAGTTTACAGAAACACCCATGGACAGCACCTCTACACTATTACCATTTGAACAAAATATATACTGTAGGACTCAAACTTACTTTTCTTTTAAAACAGTATGTTAGACCTCTTTCTACTAGGTAACTGTCCCAGCATAATTTACAGCTTACTTCTGCTCTTGGGTATGCAGACACAGCACCTATTCTCCGAAAAAACACGTTCCTGTGCATGCATGTGCAGGCTTCCCAGCAGTTTCTCAAGCAAGGGAAGTGTTTTCCTCTGCTCCACCCATCACATAGCAGAGCTGAAGAAAGCCCTAGCTCTTTTGAACTCCCTACTGTCTCCTTATCAAATTGTTTGTTTTTTCAGCTAGAAACGATATATATGTACAGGTTTATGAACACAGCCTTCCAGACTGAAAAGAAAAAAAAAAAATTTTGAAACAAGTTTAAGTCAACCTGGATTAATTTATTGTATTTCCTCTTACTGTTTATTCAAATACAGTAGAAAGTGTGTTTATCAGCTAAAAGTCAGAAATACCAATTATTCATATACTATTTCCATTTCTCTAAAACATAATCTCATTTAAGAACTTCTAATTTCAGACTAGAAACATCTTTGCTGTTTTGAAATACTTTTAGTATACTTTGGTGTAGAGGAAAAAGAAAAAAAAAGACTAATATGTTACATTTAATTCCCTAATATAGTTATTTTTATATTCTTAAGTGCTTGTTTTGCTTAGTTACAGTAGTCTATTACAAAAATGCCAGAATTTATTTGATTTCTGCACCATAAAGTGACTTGTTTTTCTTCCGTCACAAACTGTGACTAGCTTGTTATGAAATATGTGTTGTCACAATATCCACTTATGTTCTCAATATTTGATTAACATTAGTCCAAAAAAGGTAACTAAACTACAAAATTCTCTTCCAGTCCTTGTGGGATCAGTGATTTGAATGAATCTGCACTAAGTATTTTAGGAGGGCAGATAAGCGATGCTTTTTAGGTAATAGTATTATTCCCTGGTGACTTCACACTTCTGGTAGAAAAACAGATTCAAACAAGCACCACAGTGTTACTGAGGTTACAAATGACCTGGAAAAATACAGTTTCTATGGATATCATTTAATGAAGACAAGCCTTGCATGTCATACATCTAATATAGTGTTATTTTTATTTCTTTGCAGGTATTCAGATACACGCCTTCTATTAAGCAGATTTTGCATTTTTTTATAACATTTAATTTAAAAATACTAGTATTTTATGTAGAAGTTATTAGTGTTATTAATTTATAGATAGTGAGATGATCAGAACCTTACTGCATATGCAGTCAAGTTGGATTTTTCCAGAGACAGTGTTCTATCTTCTGAAAACAGTTAATTATAGAGATCTAGTACTGTTAATACAAGCTTCTATAGAGAAAGAATATACTGTTCATTTATGCATTTTAAATCAACAAGCAAATTTCTGCTGGAGTTATCCCATGGCCTTACCTAATTTGAATATATTTGCAAGCACTACATTTGATTCAGAAATCTTTATTACATAATATTGCTAAAAATCCAAAGAGTGACTGATTTAAACAGCAACAGAAATCAGAAACAGCAATACTGAAAAGACCAAGGAAGACTAAAATGCCATTTGTTTACATTCTGCAAAACCCAGCCTGGATTAGATAAACAGATGGATTCTTTCTAGATAGAAATATTGCATAAGATTCTGAAATTAAGCATAGAGGGTGGGAGGTGCAGCTATAAGCAACTGATGTTTTGCTTTTCATCACATTAAAATAAAGACTTTCAGACCTTAAGTATAATCATCGTATTTTTATCCTCAGTGCACAATTAATAAAAACCAACTCCTGAGCAATGCCACACCCTTGTGATTAAACAGCATTTTAAAAAATATTTTGATAAAGCCTGAACAAATCAAATAAACATGTAGGCAGGAAATGCTGTTTGGAATGCACTCCCTGCAATGTACTATTACAGAGAGCCAGAAAGCAGTCTAACTTCAGAATTCAATCAAGCAAAACCTAGTATAATCTCATTACAGCCTTTGCAGTTAATGAAACCTATTTAAATCTCTGACATTCTGATTTTTAGAGCTGACAAAGCAAAAATTATTTGGTTTATATAACACAAACACACAGAAACAGAAGATTTTATCCTTTAGGTTACCCTAGCTATTTACCAAGCAATGCGTAATATGAAAAGATTACTCTTCTGCTACTCACTATTGCTCCAGGATTTCAGTAAATATTTGATACTGATTTCAAAGAAGCCTGAATCCTGCTGGCTAGCCATGTCTGCTGCATACAAAGAGGCTTCTATAATTCTGAGCAGCTGAAGTGGCAGGTACTATGTATGTAGATGTGACTGTCACCAGTTAGTGATGTAAACGAGGGGTCAGAGGAGGAAATGAAGTCTCCGCAGATCCACTTCTTCCGTTCATGGTAGGTAAGCTCATTTAAAAAAAAAAAAAAAAAGGCGCTCAACAACAACAACGAAAACACACCATGAGATTTTTGTCCTTTGCTCTTCTTCCGGGGCTCGTATTTAATTCTGTCTCCGGAGTATTTTATCCCCTCACCCCCTCAGTATGTATTTTCATTTATTCCATTCCACAACTGGGCAAATTTCTTCCGGCCGGTTAAGGCATATGCAGTACCACAGCACTTGTTCCATCGGCAGTTGGAGTATCTCCCCGAAGGGTGGCTGAGCTGTGCTTTTAATAACGTGCAGTCTGCCTGTCTGAAGCTTTTTTTTCCCAGCAGAAGCTGACAGCCGGAGCGTACGCACCTCCTCTTGTGAACCCAGTATCCACTTGAAGCCCCACTGAAACCGCCTCTTGTGCAGCTGAAGGAATTTCACACGTACCGTCCAGCTTTAGGGAAAAAATCCCGCCCTCTAATGAGTATCCTCTGCATGCTCTGGTCAGCTGCTCTCCTTCTGCCTCCTTCCAAGAAGAGCACGCTGAACTGTACACAACTGCATCACGCTGCGGTAAAGCGGAGCTGCACCCGTATAGCTGATTCCAGTGACGTTGGGAGGGGAAAAAGGAAAAAAAAAAAAAAAAAAAGGCTCTCCCTCAACCCAGTTGCACAAGAGAAGCGCCGCCAGAGCACTGGAAACAAGGCATTCAGACGGGCTGCTTCTGCTCTTCTCGCACGGCTACAGAAAAACGTGTTGTCATTTTTTTCTTGACTTCCCCACCCCTCCCCTTAACAAAGATGCGGGACGGCAAGCTGAATTCCTAATGGGAAATAAACCAGAGTGCTCACTGCTTGGTGTTCGACTCCGAAAGAGCCACAGAAAATTCTCAGTTGGATATGATTTTTATCTTCAGTAATGTTTTTTTTTTAAAAAAAGGAACTGAATTCACATAAGGAATTCACATCGGAAAATGAGGCAGAAGCAATTCACTGCTTGCTAATCTCTCTGTATTTTCTACAAAATACTTAATTGCTAGCTACAATTTCCATATTTCTAAGGTTTTATTTCAAATAATCACAGTAAATCACTATGCATATTTTAATGGTAATGAAGAAAAATAAGAATCAGTTTCCCAAATATTTCTTGTTTTGTATATTCTGGGTATCATCCTTCCAGATATTATTGCCTAACTACTTCTTTTCTCACTTAGCGGAATAAATTTCCTGCAGCATCTCATAATTACAGTATCTGAGCCAAAATAGAGCTTGTCTGCTGCTGATTCTTCTAAAAACGTTGCCAGCAATTATATTTGCACATTATTTTTAGATTCAGTATGCAGAATATTTGATGTTTGGATTGGAAACTGAGGAACACAAGGGTCACTGAGACCAAACTCCTGTGGTTCTCACTGAAAATATGCCAAATGTCTTCTGTAAACATACCTCATCTAGAGATAAGGTTTTGTGTCCTCCTTAATGAGAGGTTGTTGTAGAAACTCACTTTATAAACCTCCTTTCAATTCCTAAATGAAGTTTAGTCAAAACCAGTTTACACCCTTTCGTGAACACAGACTCTCAGAAACGTTCAGAGTATCTCATGTTTGATCTCACCAGCTATCAAAGTGACCTGATCCGCTCTTCCTCCCTATACTGTTAAATATTGTCCCATCACTGTCACTCTAAGCCCCCAATTTCCTTTCTGAGACCCTACCTGTCCCCTTCTCCCCACTGACAATGCCTCCTCATCCCACATTCCAGCTTTTTACAATTAAAGCTAAATTTAATACCAAATATGGCAAGTCCCAAGACCTAGGACTGACTGACTTCCTACCATCCCACTAATTGATTTGTCAGCAGAGACAAAGGCAGGTAGGTTTGGAAGTTCTTATTCATCCTTACAAACGCTGCATTAATTCCTGCGTTCTAGGATTTAAGTAATAATTTCCCCTCTGGTGCGGCATCAAATGCTTTTCTGAAGATGACTGATGGATACATTAATTTTATCATAATTCTCTTGTTGAAAACAAAAATATAAGGTTAATTTGCAAATAGTTGTCTTTCCTAAATCTGTATTGGATTTTCTCCAATTTTCAATTAAATCCACGCCTTTAAACATAATCCCCCAACAAATTTTGTTTCAAAGCCTTGATGTAGCTGAGGCCAAGCAGCCTCTCTGTTGATACAGATATAATTTTTTTTTTGCCATAAATTGTGGTTTATATTTACAAGGCAGAATTTCTCTTTTGATAGGTTCAACAAAGATTTTATTACTCGAGCTCAACGTCATATGCCTGCTCTTCCTGCTTTTCCACTATGAGGAATGGGAAGTTATCTGCTTTTTGTAGTGTAAATTTGAAGACCTTTGGGTTTTTTTTCCACCTCATAAGTCATTTTTTGTTTTGTTGTATTATTCCTTCTACCTCTGTTCCTCTACAAGATCTCATCATTATGGAAAATAAAAGCAAGGCATTCACTCAGTTAGTGGTCATACATTATTCTTACTCTCTCTCTCAGCCTCACTGGATACTGGACCCTTTAAAAGGGATGTTCTTGTTTCAAAACTGTAAAGGATCAAGGACGTTTAACCATTTGCTTTTAATTCCTTCACATGTTCTTACTCAGCTGAACTTTTGATTGTGCTCGCTTTAAATTAACACCTTCTAACCTCCAAGCCACAACTGCCTTCACTAATGATGCAATGGGGACTCTTCCAATAACTCTGTAAGAATGGTGGAGCATTCAAGGAAATGACTCAGAGGTCAGTTTAAAACAAACAAAGTGTTTCTTCAGGAAGTTGTGAGCTTTTGGTACTTGTTGCTACTGGAGGTCGTGGAGGTAGACAACATTAGCAGCTTCAAAATGATGATAATAAACACAAATTTAGGTCCATAAAGGATGCTAAAAGGACCAGGCAGGAAAGTACCCCCCCTCCAACATCCCTAATACAGCAATGCACACACTGGGGCATATGAGACGGATGGGTGGCAAAAAGTGGCTATGCCCATGTGTGCTCTTCCCAAACAGCATCTTCTACTGCTGCTTGTTGGGAGAATACCAGGTGAGATGGGTGACTGGTGGGACTCTGTGGGATGCTCCTGAGGGTCTCGTGTTTCCCTCCTAGGCAGCATGAAAAGTTCAAGGTTTTGTTGTTTGTTGCTTGGTTTTGGTGCTTTCAAGTTAAAGACATTTCAGACATCCTCCGTAGGTGAGTACCTGATTTCTTCACTGTCACTAACCAGTCCCTTTTATTTCTCGAAGTTTATCTTTTCAAAACTGCAAGACTGTCCTTGGTTATCCTGAATCGGCTTCCACAAACATGACCCAATAACGTTTCTGTCACTTGTCCTTCTTGATCTTCACCAGTTATCAAGTCTAACCAGCACAATCTCTATTTGGCTTTGCAATCATTTGGCGAAGAAATAAATGGGCCATCGCATCTGAGGATATCTGGATTTGACTACTGTAAGTAGAGTTTGTGTATGGGATGTTAAAAGTATCACCCAATGCCTACTTGCACTTCTCTGTGAACTGACATTAAAAAGGCTACAGCAACATTCAACCTTCTGTCTAGGAGTGGCAGATTCCCTAGTACCTTTTTTCCTGACTTCCTCTGAAATGATTTGGAGCCAAAGCAATTCCATTTCATGCATAGTAGACTTTTTTAACATTGCATCACAACATTAATGTGCAATACAGAATCTCACTGCTTTCACCTTTTAGTATTCTTTTTGAAGAACACGTTTGCCTATTGTGCACTTCCACGGACAATATGCTGTTGTAGTAAAATATTCAACAACTAAATGGATGTCTTAAGACAAAGCATATTAAAGAAAAACGCCACCGCTCTTAGATCGCATATTTTTGGCATCGTATGAAAGAGTTCATACAGAACACAACTTTTGCATTACGCTTCCTGATCTCACAATTGTACTAAGGACAGGTACAGACTAAGGAGCTGCTTTCAGTGCACAGAGTAGCCTAATGAGCTACAAGAGGAAAAACTGCCCCACTACTTTAATACAGGTGTTGGCAGCACAGTATTCAATACTATTGTTAAAATTTACTTCAGGGTTGATACGGCTCCATTATCAATTCTGCTTTAGGAAGTACCACTCAGAACATAAATGCTTCCAAATTTAACTTGTACTCTGACATCTTCTTTAAAATTAAAAGTATAATCAATTAAACCTTACTACTTTCTACCATTAAATAATCACAATATATAAAAAAACCCCTTTTGAATTCTAAACTTCATTTAAATATTTGCCAGTCTGAATTTGCTCAAATAGGACATCCTGCAGATAATACTGCAGTTTTGCACACATTTTGGAAACACTCCTAAAACAGGTACAACACACTGAAATGACAGAAACTCCACGATTCTAATATAGTGCTCTGAACTTTTTTTAGGGAGGCTGACAAGACTAAGTTTTGAAGTTATACAGCTTCCACTTTAATTCTTGTTGACTTTATGATATTTAATTAAGTATTCCAGGTTGTAAAAGATAGACAGGCATAAGCATACAAAATCTGTCCGTGTAAGTCAGTTTTCTGATGATGGATATTACAGTCTTACACATTCACAAATACAGTGAGCTTATTTTTATGATATGATGATGAATTAATGACAATGTAACATTTTTTTCACCGTAAGAAATCATAGATCCAGAATGTAAAGCTTTTGATAGGTCTGCCATGATGAAGTACCTGCTGATTACCACAGAAGCCTTTTTTCAATGATAAACATTCGTATGTAACTCAAAACTCCACATGCGTGACATGCAGTGCACCTTCTGTTCTCTCATCTGCTTTTTGAGATCAGACGTAGCGCCTATCCAGGGCCCTTGAGTACCTGGCTTATACTCTTCTCTGCCTGAACAAAGTCTGTGAAGTTTCCACGCCCCAACTTTGGAAAAAAACACGTTGGGAGAAGCTGTTGGTCAGCATGGTCAGAAGCGTTCTCCTGAGCAGAACACTGCATGACCAGCTATTTTCATTGCAAAACATCGGAAAAGTAGACTTCCAAAACTTTCACTCAGTAAAAGAAAAAGAAAAACAAAAATACATACCACTGGAGGTATTCACAACATCTATCTTGAGGCATCCAGCTTAGATGCCTGCCCTGGGAGGTGAGTGCCTTCAGCATGACTCAAGAGTTCCCAAGAGTTCCAGTAGAGAGCACAATTATTTTCTGAAGCTTCTCTTCAGGATTTCTCTTCACTGTCCACACATGTATTTAAGGTAACCAGTTTTGCAAATTGGGTGCTTTATGTAGATTCTTAATATTTAGTAGCGTAGGTACCCATTTTGTTCACAGTTTTAGTGACTACTATTTATAACAGTCATACAGGCAGTTTAGTCGTCTACGTTCTGAGCAATGCTTGCAGGAATCCTTAAAAAAGCACATGGAGATATGAATACAGCACAGTTCTTACACAGTCTTTCAGGCCTCCTTTTAGCTTGGTATGAAAGGACCTATTTGGATTTTGCAATCTGAACTATCCAGAATCTGCGGCTAAATGCAAAGAGTAGCTGAAGGCCTCTAAGGGATGACAACAGTAACAAAGCAAGTATAAACTGCAGATTCAAATTTTGTACACATAATTTCTTTCCTTGTGCTTACACACTGATTGTCTTCTAACTGCAGAAACCAGTAAGTACAATAGTGTTACATATTTGTTGCTAACAGAGGCCAAGTGCAAGGTCCTGCACATGGGTCAGGGCAATCCCAAGTACAGGCTGGACAGCGAATGGACTAAGAGCAGCCCAGAGGAGAAGGACTTGGGAGTGCTGGTTGATGAGAAGCTCAACATGAGCCGGCAATGTGCACTGGCAGCCCAGAAAGCCAACTGTATCCTGGGCTGCATCCAAAGAAGTGTGGCCAGCAGGTCGAGGGAGGGGATTCTGCCCCTCTACTCTGCTCTCATGAGACCCCACCTGGAATACTGCGTTCAGCTCTGGGGTCCCCAACATAAGGCCATGGAGCTGCTGGAGCAGGTCCAGAGGAGGGCTACCAAAATGATGTGAGGGCTGGAGCACCTCTCCCATGAAGAGAGGCTAAGAGAGTTGAAGTTGTTCAGCCTGGAGAAGAGAAGCCTCTGGGGTGACCTTCTAGCAGCCTTCTGGTACCTAAAGGGGGGCCTACAAGAAACCTGGAGAGGGACTTTTTACAAGGGCACGTAGCGATAGGATAAGGGGAAATGGCTTTAAACTGAATGAATGTAGATTTCAATCAGATACAAGGAAGAAATTCTTCACTCTAAGGATGGTGAGGCACTGGAACAGGTTGCCCTGAGAAGCTGTGGATGCCCCATCCCTAGAAGTGTTCAAGGTCAGGCTGGACAGAGCTTTGAGCAAGCTGGTCCATCTAGTGGAAGGTGTTCCTGCGCGTGGCAGGGGGATTGGAACTAGATGATCTTTAAGGTCCCTTCCAACTCAAACCATTCTATGGTTCTATAATATGATTCTATTAAGTGAACACAGATCCCAAAGCCAAAAGCAGCTTTACTGAACTGCTGGAAGTTTTAACATGGTCTTTGATTTTCTATGGCTTCATTACATCATATAGCTTTTCCTCTTTAATTTGGGCCAAATGTTGCATCCTTTTAGCCAGATAGTACTGTATGCTGAATTACACTCATGTCTCTGATTTCCACGGCATCAGCTTGGATTTATACAGTTTGTGTAAAAGTTTGGCTGTTTGGAGTTTTTCCCCCAAGGAATAAGTAAAGGCTGCTTATTAGGGTCTCTGGTTTTGATACAATCTAGTCCTTTTGGACAAAATAAAGCAACCCTACAAAGAATGATTCCCAGATCGATTTGATTCCAATGCAGAACACACCTAACAGATGAAAACAAAAAGGATCTATTACATTATCACACCCTGGGATGCATTGCATTCATGACTTCACATTCCCTCCTTTAATAAAACTACTTGGAACCGCTTTATTATCTACTCTTGAAAGACTGTGCTAGCTTTCACATGGATTCTGAGCATAGTCGAATGGTATTCAGGTGCCTAAATATAGGTGTCTAGTGTGATTATAGATACCCTAAGGTATGTGAGATATTCACAGAGACTGGCAGATATGACATAAGACCTACATTAGATCCACAGCCTTCTGAGGCAGTTGGAGGCTTTCTCCTAGACACCTATGTTTAGGTATCTAATTTCCTCCCTTTGGTTTCAGCAGGAAAAAAAAAAGAAACAATGAAAAAAATGACGTCTCTGTATTTTTTGTCAAGCAACATGTCCATGTGTAAGCCAGCAATAAAAAAGGAGTATTTTTTTTACATTCAAGAGGAAAAAAACACACAGTATTTATATGTAGTGAGTTTATTTTCTTCAGCTTGGCATTTGTTGAGTTTATGCACTTCTTTCCTTACATTAAAATATTTACTTTTTTTTTTGCTTTTCTTATTAGACCTTGCATAACACAAACCTATTCAAGCCAAACATTAACAAAGCAGCTTGTACACATGCTTTACTAATGTCCTTTGTTAAAATGAAAATCAAAATCGTTATCTAAATCAACTGAACTCTATGTACCCATAATGTCCCATAATTTAACGATGTAAAATAAACATCTTGCTAGGGTCCAAATTAAAAGTACAGAGCGACAGAAAGCACTGCACCAAATAAGATTTCATTAAGCAAACCCAATTTAATGCGATAAGCTCTAAATAAAGCAACAGAAATCCTTCTTCGTTTATGTCTCTCTAGTTTTGCCGCACCATTTTGTTTTGCCTCATGTTTGTAACTGACTGTTAAGATATTGCCACCTAGTGATGAAAAGCAAAACATGCAGAAGCAGTAGAACAGTAAATAATGCATAGGTAATGCATGTTTACATTGTAAATTGTGTCAGAATGGAAGACAGAAGCATAGAAATGAAGCACACGTCTGTATTCCTGGAAGAAGGATATCAGGCAATTTCGGTACAATTACATAAAATATTTTAATAGAAGCCTATTAAATAGAATTTAATAGAATAAAATTAAAATATTTTAATAGATACACAATAGATTTGTGTATCACCTAGCTCCCATCATCAGCTTGTTCAGTGAATTCATAAGAGTAATTAAATAGGTTGTAAGGGGTTTGTGACTTCTGTGTAAATAACAAATTATAACTACCTACTAGGCATTTCGCAGAGGATTAATTAGCTGATGTTGGAATTATGCCTTCAAGATTCAAAGTACTATTATCCTTCTCTTGACTTTGCTTTGGAGCTGTCAAACTGACATATCCTCTTAGGACCCCACTGTTCACCTCAACAGTTTCTGGAAGCATCAGACAGACAGCCGGGAACAAATTTTGTTTGCCCAGACCTACCATACTTGTGCTAAAAATATACCATCCTATAAGCCAGTCTGAAATCTGCACTGCTACCACTGGGGCACGGACTCGGGCAACACTGATGCAAGACATACTGCTGCGCAAGTCAAAACGCAGCCTGCGTTCTGCAAGCACAGCCTATGGGCATCAGCAGGCATGAAGAATAACTTGAATAGTACTTTCTTCCTGCTCTTCACCTTGGTTTCCGGGCACCATCCCTAAACAAGCTGTTTTCCATTACTAGAATCCTATGAACTGATTTCCTTCTCGGTTTTGTTACAAACCCTTATCAGTATTTTAGAGACAAGCTCACACAGCGTACTCTCCAAACGTCCCAGCATGACATGTCAGAACTTCCTCATAGCAGGAAATTTCCAAACAGCCATTTATGGTGCCTCTAATTTTGGATGCTCGTTTCAGAGATGAGATGCAGTAACTGAGCCCCACCCACCCACTCAAAGTATAATTTGCTTTAGGTAACTTATACCTAAGAGATTGGTACCAGGTCATGCAGAGCCTAGGACAGAGGCTTGTGCAAGGGTTGTGACTGTCCCTCTTTTCCTCCAGTTATGACATTTCATTACACAATGCACAGACTGAACCTCCAAATACTCAAAAATTTAGGGTTGTAATTAGGTTGTAATGAGGGTCTCTTCCACTTCTCTTCTGCAATGTAG
This sequence comes from Tauraco erythrolophus, assembly GCF_009769465.1. Taxonomy (NCBI): domain Eukaryota; kingdom Metazoa; phylum Chordata; class Aves; order Musophagiformes; family Musophagidae; genus Tauraco; species Tauraco erythrolophus. The sequence continues at coordinate 111,898,223 of NC_141465.1, forward strand.
ATGTATCTCTTCTACCCTCCTCACAGCAAGCTCTGTGGGAGAGCAGAGAAGTGGAAGCCAGGAAGGGAGGGGTTGGAGCATGCTCACCACTAGATACTCCTAGAATCATAGAATGGTTTGGAAGAGACCTTTCAAGATCATCTAGTCCAAGGCCCTCTCAACCCCCCTGCCATCTTTCACTAGATCAGGTTGCTGAAAGCAACCTGCTTGTTTCTACAGGGTCTCTAGGGATGGCTAACAGTTACTGCATGTTACTATAGCTGAGATCATAAGACTTCTCAGCTTTTTTTCTTCTCATTCTTGTGCTCACCATTAGCAGTCACACCCTGAGGTTCAGGCACAGATTTCTCTCTGTTCTCCCAGGGCCATGGAGCCAGGGCAAACCCCCCTCTTCTCTCCTTCCCTAGGCAGGCAGAAGGCAGCCAGCTGGCAACCTGCCTTGGAAAACAAAAAGCTCCTGACTCTTCAGAGAGGTGCCCAACGTGTGACCGGAAGCAGAGGGAAGGAGACAAGGAGGGGGTTATACCCACACAGAGCAGTGAGCTGATGCCAGAACCAAGGCATCCTTCACCCAAACACGAATCATCACACGCTTTGTTTTCCTGATTTGTCTCCCTGGTAGAATGACATGTTCAAAATACTCATCTTCCACAAGACATCTCCCTGTAACATGCTGCATGTGTCTGATGTTTTCATTGATTATCTAATTAGGAGGAGGAATTTTCAGTGCAGTAGCTCCAATTTGCTCTCAAATACTAGTTGACCCTTCAGACAGTTGTCATCTCAAAGTATGTACTTCTTGCAGTGTGATTTTTAACACAAATGTTTTCCTGAATCTCAAATACATTTAGAGATACATTTTATTTCTCTTAATTCTGCCACAGCAGTTCTTAAAGCTTTCCCTGACTTTAAATAAGATGCTCTTGTGATAAGCTACTTGCTTACTTGTTCTTTTTTTAAACTTTCTTTTCCATTCTCTAGTTTTGTCTTCAATTATTAACACTTCTTCCTTTCTGGTTGACCTATTTGGATACTCACTACCTCATTACTGTGTAGAAAGGTATCCTTCTGCTTATGTTCCTTTGCTCCACCTGCAACGTCAACCTTAGAAGAGAAGTTGATTTCTTATTTTTCATAAAATGAGAATAAACATGTTGGAAGGGTTCCAACCAACTACCATCTACTACAGATCAAGATGAGATGGACATGGGATCAGACTGTACTCCATTTGCTTCCTCTTACACCTTCCTATCAGGTATCGCGCTCCGCTCGCTATCGGAGAGAGGCCGTCAGACCAGCCAGGCATCGGGTCTGAGTTGGCACACGTGTGCCCGTGTAACGTAAACACCTCCACAGTTCCCTCAGATGAGTCTTATGTACACAGCGTTGACTCTGAATCATTCCAAAAAATGCTACCTCTTGCAACAACTGCGTAAGAATTACCCGGCTGAAACAGGGAAACTGAGCACTGTCAGGATTAGCTGACCTTAGATAACTAACGACAGTTTTTACCACTCTCTCAAATGCTGAAGCAGTATCAAATTGCGTGTGTCACCACATCAACTTTCCCCACTTCCCTGACACGTACTGCCACATACCATCTCAAACAAGACAGTGCATCCTTCTGAGGAGGACTCAGGCTCTTGCTGTGAGTGAAGCACTTGGCATAGCTGGAGCCCTGGCTCGTTACACAATAAGGAACTTCCTTCTCATTTTTCATTTTACTCAGAAGTGCTACCAGAAAGATCCACAGTTCAGGTTCAGGTAGCTCAGACTAGCACTACCTCCAGTTAGACCAGTGATCTACTGACTCAGGTGGATAACATCTACAACTTTTAAAACTGATTTTTTGTTTCAAGGTATGAAGAAGTAATGCTTCAAAAACCAGGATTACCTAAGAAGTCATGCCAGGTGGTAGACTAAAAAAAATATTTTTCTTTCCCTGGCTGCAGTTTATAAACAGGGCATGCACATAAACATACACTTTTTAGCTCACTTGATACCTTTTAATAGCTAGGCTGCCAATCACCATGCCCTTCATCCTTTTGAAAAGATTTCTGTATACCCAAGGTAAACATAAATAGCTATCAGCAAAATTCTTCATGACTCCAACCACTGGCTGTTTTACAGCAACTTTATATAAATGACTGCAGTGAAGTAGTGTCAGGAAAAATCAGGCCATATGATTTTACAGTGAAATTTCTGTTTTCTCATGTTTTTTCTTTCCTCATGCTTCTCCTCATTATGTGCAGATGACCCTTTGGTTACCGCTTCTGCCTTAGCATTCTCCTGTTACTACTAAAAATTATTTTCTTTGCTCTTTGAAGAACTGATGACAGTAAACCATCTCAATCCTAATCAGTTGTTGAAGGGAAAGTGTCTTGGTTTATGTAGTTTTGAAATCTCTTTCTGCATATCCCTCCTAGGCAAGTGTTGGTGAGACACAGCATATGGGGTTTACTATGTAATTCCCTTGCACAACAGTGTGCTCAGATGCTGGCTAGATAGGGGGTAACACTTTGGTTAAAAAAAAAATCTCACTGGTCTTACATAAGAACACTTGTTCTGACTTGCAAGATCTTTTCTACATTTGTTTAAAAGTATAGGGAAGCAATTTTTTTTTTTAAATTAAAACATTACCTATAAGGATGTATTGTTTCACCTTTTGAAGTAACCTGTGGCAGGAGAGATCTCAATTTCAGAGAGAGAGTTTTTCTTTGCTGTTTTTTTTTTCCCCTCAACATAGTACTTTTTAACTGACGAGCACTTGTGCAAGGGCTCTCTCTTGCTGTGGTGAAGGTTTTGCAACTCTTCCATCTGGGTTGGATGTCTTTTCCATCTGGGCACAGGCAATAGATTGAGAGAGCTCCAGTATCCTCCGACTTGCTGCTTCTCTATAGAAGCACTAGTGTCCTCACAGAGGCCAAGTTAAACATATGTACAGTCTTTGTAATTGGGTCTTTTATATCCTCCACAGTCCCTTCCTGCTAACCTGAAAAATATCTTGGTTTTCTGAGAGCTACAAGGTCTAACACAGCTCCCTGCTTGTTTTGGAAAAAGGTAAATGACTTTCTTCCTGTTTAAGAGGGTAAGGTTACTCAAGGTTTCTCTCATGCTACGTTTGAATGGAAATTGCAATTTAGTGAAAAAATGTACAAACCAAAACTTACAATCTGCTTTTTATTAACTTAAAGAAAAAACACTATTTTGGGCTTAGTACCCAAGGAAGAAAGCACAAAAAGATGTCACATTTAAAAGTGAATTATTTCCTAATAAAGACAGTAGTTATTACAGTTACTTTAACTACACTTAAAATGATGAATGATTTTGAGTCACCACAGCCTAAATTTTCAAAAGTATTTAGTTCCTGAAATATCTAACAAGTTGCTTTGTAAAGTATTAAGTGCCTAATCTGGTTAAGTATCAAAGTCCTAGTACTTGTTTGTCCACTGCATCATTAAAATCTTTGAAAATCTAAACTCATTTTATTAAAGTTATTACAATGAGTAGCTCTCATCCTCTCCCATGTTTTTTCTTTCACCACATCAGAAGAGGAAAACAGATTCTTTCTTTTTCATCTCTGGATTGGCTTCTCAGCCGTGAAATGAAATCTAAAATAAAGGACATATAACTGAAAACAATCCACTGACAGAATATTTTATTCAAGTATTTGAATATGACGCTTAGATCTGGAGAAAACTCATTTAACTTTTACAAATCTAGTTCAAAATAGAGTGGTGATCATAAAAAATAACAACTGGGATTCACCTGCTTTGAAGTCCTGCAGTGGAGCTGCAAGCAGCACTGGGCTGCGATTCGGGATGTGGAACTTGAGCTTATGCTCGTTGAGGTACCGGTGCTCAGTGATACCGAATCCTCCCGACTCCCACAGGGCTCTAATGCCCGAACCTTGCCTGAACTCTTCCACAGATCAAGGGAGGTCATCGCTAGCTACTGACTAATTCAGTGAACTAAAAACATAGCATCAGCACAGATAGAATCCTTTATAAATGGAAACTTCTCCAAGAATATAAGGACACTTATTCCTCTTCTGATAATACGACAGATTTGAGCCAGGGTGTGTTTTCATGATTGACTTAAACTAATCTAAGACTGTGCTACTGTTGGAAAAGCTGTGAAGATCTTCCATCCTCTCCCTTTCCTCCATAATGTCCCTCAGGTCTCCTTACAGTGGCACTAGTTTGGAGCAGACATTTGATTTGGGTGTTATGTGTGTGTTTTTGGGAATATGCTTGGGGCTACAGTGTTACCTTCAGTTGATGAATGAGGTTGAGTCTCCCCACAGAGGCATATGATGACTATGGTCAACACAAGGGAGGCTGCACAGGTGTTCACGTGGGGAAAAGAAGCAAAGGAAAATAATGTTTCTAAACTGAAAAAAAAAAATGTTTAAAATATCAAAGCTAAACAGCTTTCCCAACTACTTATATGCATTTACAAACACCTATAACTGGCACTGCATTTTATAGTAAGAACATTCTTCCAAGCCACTTTTCTGGCTGAGTTGTTAGTAAACTTTGGCTGCAGGAACAGATACATTTTAGGTCTAACTGCAAGAAGCACAGCCAGACAATGAGCTTGAAAATTTTAAAAGCCAGAAAGGACAGTGATAATCAGTCTGATCTCCTGCACAGGTCAGGCAGGAGAATTCTTTATTTCTGCTCCATGTACAATAATTCAGAGCAGCCAGACAAAACAGAAAAAGCTTCTGGCAGAGCTATTACAGGTAATGCTAGATCCAGGTTAAACTATTTGCAAATGCTAAAACAGTTACTTATGGAGTCAGCTCTAGTCCATTAGACACAAACATAACATTTCACATATACTTACATATGCAACACTATTAATTCTCAATAATATACAATCAGATCAAAATAATTAATCTAAGATATCAATCTGTGTGGACAACAGACTGTACATTATTATTAAAAAGCAACTACCGCAACTCATGTTTGTTTCTGTGAGGTTTCATCACCAGATTATAATATTAAGCTGATATAAGCCTACTTTGCCTACTCCACACAAAGAAAACTAGATTGGAAATAGTATAAAGAGAAAAATTTAAAAAAAAATTATTCACAAAATATGTACAGAATCTCAAAACAAAATCCACTCATTACAGTTCTGGGGTATGGGAATACAAATGCAAATTCACAGGAGTTTGGTGCAGCTTTCTTCCCTGGGATAAACACTGGTGGGCGAACAGCCCACATAGACTCACTCTGCCAGCAGGCAGAACGCAGCTAATGAAATGTAGAAGAGAAAGGTCAGCTGCAGAGAAAAAAGGAGCGTACCTAGCTCAAAGATCCTCTGTGATCAGTTCTTCAGCGTTGTGGTGCCCATGGACACACACACAGCTGGTAACCTGTACCTAAAGTGAATTTGGACTGCTGAATAGAAGATAGGTGAGCTTCAAAAAAAAAAAAAAATTAGAAAGGAAAAATGGAATCATGAATTTAATATTCCAGATATGTTTTACTTATCAGTATATATGCACATACATATCATTTCCTTTTAATGTATTTCTCTGGGGATATGGAAAGGAGTTTCCATGCAGCAACCTTCTCCTTTCAAATTCATCTTAAATACTGAACAATCCAAAGGTCTTTACAAAGAAGCGCACTTGTAATACACAAAATGAAAAGAACGTGCATTGAGCACCTGATTGATGCAAAGAAATAGCACTGAGCATGCTAAAGAATACTAATTTGAACTGAAGATAGTTAAATGAACATGTCATTCATATAGTCAATACACATAACTAATTTTATTCCCTTTTCACAATGGTTTGTTTCCAACAAGATCATCCATAAAAACTCTGAAAGAAATCTTATTTTGCCCTTCATAAAACAATAAAGTCTTCAAACAGACAAAATCCCCAACTCTTTGAAAGGTCATTCTAGACTGTGATGTCTTGGTCTCTCCTGAAATTTAGGGAATATCTTCACAACGGGGATGTACTGTGCTGTTGTACATCTTGTGTACGTGGTACACAGATTCACTATAGTCAAACACAGAACACCATCTGTCACATTCATTTCTTTTAGACTTGCTCTGAACAGGAGCAACAACTGAAATAAGACAGCACCATCCCTTCAGTTCTGGGGGAAACTTCACTAGAAGCCAACTGACGATACCACATTGCACCAGAATACTGTTAGTGGTCTCATTTGTCGTTAACACATGACTGACTGTCATTTGAGCTCTTGAGTAAATACTATGCATACACTGTTATGTATTTTAATGTTTTCCAGCATTCTGCTAGGCATGAAAGGATGGAGATGTAAGATAAGGGATTTGTTGGGGCTTTTTTTAAAAATAAGGGGAAGTAAGGATTTTACACTGTGTACTTATCATGTCAGAATACTGATAAGAAGTTACTTAAAGCAGTTCTGTCACAGAGCAGAAGAGAGGACTGTGGCAAGTGGCATCAGTGCTAGTGACGGTCTGTATCTTCCGCAGGTGAGGCACCTCAGCATGCCACCCTGGTTGGAGATAAAGTGCAGGGTAATGCAGCAGTGATGGAATACTAAAAAAACTGTTGTGTATAAAGAGGCATTTCGTGTTCAAGGTGTTTGAATTTTATGTTAGTAAGTACAGTGTTGGAGTTTTTCAAAAGAATCAATAATGCTTTATTAAAAATAAAGTGAAATAACTATTCATGAATATCATAGAATCATAGAATGGTTTGGGTTGGCAGGGACCATAAAGATCATCTAGTTCCAACCCCCCTGCCATGGGCAGGGTAACCCTCCACTACACCAGGTTGCCCAAAGCCTCATCCAACCTGGCCTTGAACACTTCCAGGGATGGGGCATCCACAACTTCTCTGGGCAACCTGTTTCACTGCCTCACCGCTCTCAGAGTGAAAAATTTCTTTCTTATATCTAACCTAAATCTGCCCTCTTTCAGTTTAAATCCATTCAGAAATAATCATGTCATAATTTTGAGAGCTTAGTATATGAGTCACAAATGTGATACTCATCGCTGAAAGAATAGAAGCAATTCACCTTCACTCTCTTCCTGTACATCTGTACATGGTCCCTTGCTTGGCTTGAAGGGAGAAGCTAAAGGTAGACTACAGAGGTGGAACTTATTTGACCTAGTTCAGATGTTTACAATATAACCCTATTTCAGCTATTCAGATTGGATGTCTTCTAGTCAATATAAATAAGTAAGAGCTGATTCATTCTATTTTAATACTGACATCTACAACAGATCATGGATTAAATTCTAATGTTTCTCTCCAATGAGTGTAAAAGGAGCTTGAAGGGACTAGCTTAGGTATGGACGTCTATTCATGCAAATGTCTGAGTTTGGAAATGACATCTCAGATGTCCAGATCACAAAACACTCCTAGTTAAAACCTCCAAATTAGTGATGCTGGCTTTCTCCACAGGCTTTTCCTCTTTTGGGACTAGCAAGCCTTTTAAGATGTAAAGCCACTAGGTCAGCTCAAAGCCATTTCTTACCATGTTCAGCTTGAAGGACAATCTATTGATTTCTGTTTAAAAATATAGACAATTTATTTGCCTAAAACCTGTTTTAAATACTAAATTTAGTCACCTATACATAAAATCAAGATCAAAGTGAAAATCTGAAACCACCTAACAAAAAGGACGATAGATCTATTGAGAGCACTGCAGAAAAAAGAAAAGAAAAGAAAAGAAAAGAAAAGAAAAGAAAAGAAAAGAAAAGAAAAGAAAAGAAAAGAAAAGAAAAGAAAAGAAAAGAAAAGAAAAGAAAAGAAAAGAAAAGAAAAGAAAAGAAAAGAAAAGAAAAGAAAAGAAAAGAAAAGAAAAGAAAAGAAAAGAAAAGAAAAGAAAAGAAAAGAAAGGTGTCTGCAACTCCTGCAACAATGGGCACTGCCTACAGGCAACACACAAGGAAGTTTAATGTCGGTCTATAGGATTACTTAACAGTTTTACCATTTATCTTTCACAAAAAGAAAAAAAAAGTAGGTTATGTTTTCTGGTAATATTTAATGGGGAAGATTGCCAATAAAAAGAAGAATTAGGAAATGCCTAAACAATTAAAATAATCTTGGAAAGTAGAGTAAGAGAATCAGAACGATTTTCATTAATACAGAGTGGATTATGAACCAAAGTACTTGTAGAAGTAGTAGGGGAAATATTTGAACAAAACTGGGGTAAAATAGTATTAAATTGACTCTTCCTTTTGTTGAGCTTCATGAAATTCCTGTTAAACAGTACTGGTCGCAGTATCAACCCCTGGGCTACACTGTTCGTGACTGACCTCCAGCTAGGCTTCGTGCTGCCGGTCAGCCTGGCAACTGTTTTCAACTCAACTCTGTCCATTCATCTAGTTTGTCCTTCATCAGTTTCTCTGTGAGGATGTTGCAGGAGATATTGACAAAAGCCTTTCTAAAGTTGAGATAAACAGCATCCTTTGCTCTCCCATCCCCCAACAAGCTGGTTATTTTGTTTTAGAAGGCTATGGAGTTGATAATGCATGATCTCACCTTTGTACAAACATGCTGACTGCTCCCAGTCATCTACTTCCCTTATGTTTGGAAATGGGTTAAAGGATTTTGTGCTCCATCACGTTCCTAGGGATTATGGTGAGGATGACCAGCCAGTAGTTTTCTGGATCATCTTTCTTGCCCTTCTTGAAGAAAGGAGTCACATTTGCTCTCTTCTAGTCCTCAGGAATCTCCCTCAGTTGCCATGAGCTTTCAAAGACTATGAGGACTGGCCTGACAGTGATGCCAGTCACCTTTCTCAGCACTTGTGGTTGCATCTTATCAGGTCCCATGGACTCATGTATGTCCAGTTTGTTTAAAATGTCCCCTAACCTGTTATCCCTGTGCCAAGGGTAAGTTTGCCTTAGTTCAGGCATTCCTACTGGTCTCTGGGACCTGGGATACCTGAAGGCCTCCTGAAGGTAAAGACTGAGGCAGAGAAGGCATTGACTGCCTCAGCCTTTTCCATCTCCATCACCATCATCCTGCTTGCTGCCGAGTGAAGTCTACACAGTCACTGAGACCTCTTTCAGGATGGGCTTTCAAGTTGGAGGAATCAAAATATAGGAATAGGTTATGCAGAAGTATTCTTAACCCTGCAACCAGATAAAGGACAAACTGTAACACTTCTCACTTAAGAGTCCCATGACACTTAGCAGGACAAATCTAAACTTGAACTACATTATTACTAGCTTCTAAAGAGAGAATTACTGATTTCCTAGTTCCAGAATGGATTTACAATTGGACTTGTACGCAGAGGCTTTGTCTATTCTCTATGCGTTCAGCAGAAAACAAAACACATTTCCGACCCAGAAATTCCACGTTGAGAGCTTAATTCAGTTTCTGGTATTCCGCTTTTCTTGTCGTCCTTCTTTTGCCCTGGCATCTTTGTGTGATAATAAAACCTCTGCTGCAGATTAGACTTTTTACTTCAGTGTAGAGCCTCAGCATCGAGAGGAAATCTAATTCTCCATACAGGAGTCAGTAACTGCCCATGATAAATCTAAACAAATCCTCTCAGAAGTATTTTAAGGTGACTCACTGAACAAACTGGTACTGAGTTTTAATGACCTGTATAGTCATTAAAGTTACGTCTTGCTGGACAGACCGGCGATTCAGCTACGTCAGACCATGAACGCCATGCCTGTATTAATACCTGGGGCTGCTCTCTGGCCAGGAGGCCAGACGGCACGCAACAGCCTACACCCATACAGCGACACGTTACCTAAGCGCTGGTGGCAACATCCGACCCTCTCTCGATTCCTCAGCTCTTGCCAACTCCTGAACTGTGCCTAACAATTGTTAGAGTACGCTGCAGGTTGGACCAGGCAAAATGGGGAAGAAGCGGAGCAGCTTTGCTAAAGACAGGCTTCTGACTTGCGTACAAGGAACAGGAGAGAACAGACAGGCCGGCAAGAGATTTATTAGTTTTAAGATCCTAAACAAAGTGGGAAATACATGAGAACTGAGGTTACAATAAGAAAGATGACACTTGTAGACTGCCCCTTTCCTTACCAATATGCAGACTAAACATTATGATTAAAAATTATTTTGCCAACCTTTTATTGTTTGCATCACAAATTACCCCAGAAAAGGTTTATTAGGCAGAGCAGATAATTCACAACAAAGCGAGCATAGGGATGCACAGTAACATTTTGACATTTGTAAAGCCTGTTGCCATTACAGCCACCTTGAAACTGGAGAAATCGTAACTCCAAAGACAGAGAGTAAAATGCCACAGAAAGTCACAGCACAGACAGTAAAACCACAGAAAGTCACAGCAATGCCCTCAGGCAGTTCTAATACAAACAAATAAACAAAAACCCCACTACACAGCCGGGTCCTTGGAAAAGGAGCCACTAGATTGTATCATACACGACATACATTGCTTATCCACAGAAAATTTTTCCTGGAAACAGTAATGTCTTCCGGTAACAGATGGAAAAGATTTCTTACTTTAAGAAATTTTAAATTTAAGTGCAACTTGAATATACGATTAACAAGCATGAACAGACGTTTGCTGGGTCTTCAAAATTGTATCTGATTACAAAACTGCATTCCAACATTGAGTAGCAACTAGATGTTAGTATATCCTGTGCAAGAAGAATTTAAATTGATCTCATCTTATGAAGCAGTGTGCAATTTCAACTTCCCAGAAACCTAAAATATAATAAAGAATGTCCTGAGCTCCTCAAGTTCCTAATTTAAGATCCAATCCCCTAAATTAATAAAAACCATATTGCAAATTAACCACTCTTAATTAGTAGCAACAAAGAAAACTAATATGAGAGATACAGTTGATGAAATTTTTCTTTATGAAAACCTAAATGTATGAACTCAGTATCTCTCTGCTTGCAGCTGATTTACCAGAAGTGCCATAAGGATTTTATTATCAGGGCATCTTTTATCATGAGAAGCAGTACCAAATCATCTTCCTGCTAACTCTAGTTATGTTCAAAGAACTTTCTTTAGGTTGCCTTTTGTAATTAAGATGAACTTCATTATCTACACTCATCTTCACACAAAACAGTCTCTGAACCTAAACAGATTAATAAAATACTGATTTCTTAAATTCTTATTGAAATTAAATATTTTCAGAAACTCCTAAACTTGTTGTTGTTGTTTAAATACAGGTACAGTAAGACAGCAAAGAAATGAAAATGAAGAAAACATTGAGAATTTTTATTTCAGAGATTTCAAGATCATTAGGTGATTTAACTTGGATACAGTATGCTCCTATTAAATGTGTAAGGCTAGGTAAAGTATAAATAGCTGAAAGGAAAATAGTTACCTATTTACAAGTTTACAAAAGCATCTACAAGTAAACAAGCACTATAGAAGAAATATATTTTGAGTGATTTATATGCAGTCCATACACCCATCTGACTGTCAAGAGAACATACTTCAATGTCTTTAAGTACATTAGCTTATGCGAAGATTGGACTTCAGAAGAGGAACAAAATAAACCATCAGGAAGAAGGTTAAATGAAAGCCATTATGGTAACCTTTAAGTCTAATTCTTTTAAAACATTTTACTTGGCTGATGAGGTTTTGACTACAGCAGATGCACCACTGTAAGACTTTAAAAGTAATGTCTGTCTTTCATGTTACGAAATTATATCTATTTCTCAACATGAAAAAAAATTATTGTAGACAATCTTTCCAATCCATTAGCACAGAAATAATTCTTTATGGGCCAAAGATGGGCCTATTTTTACGGTGAATCGGTCCTTTAAGGTGCATCCTAAATAAGATAACGAGAATAAAAGACTCTATTGTCTCATGACAGCCAAAGAAAGATTTATTTAAAAATAATGTCAACAAATCCTCATGGATTTACTGCACATGAAATGTAGTTAAAGCTACTATCATTTGATGTAAAGAGTGACTGGCTTGTTCTTAAGCCTTTAAAACATTTTTATATGTTTCCTATCTTGCTAACATTTCTTAGGACTCTGATTTTCTATTTTAAAATTCAATACATTTTATATTAACATACTTTTTCAGAGACACAACTAGTGTTGAATATTAATTCAATGCTCCTTTTGAAAATTTTATAAACGTACGAAAGAAAGAGCCTGTTATGTTTCCCAGAAGGCAAGCCTTCAGCACAAGTTTTAAGATTTCTCTCTACACTTTAATCATTATCCTCTAGATAGGACACAGCAGAGAGCCAAAGGGCCAAACTGGCAAACCATGTTACTAAACCAGATTCTTTTTCACATGCTATGTCTATGTCAGCACGCACAGAAACTTGTACTGAAACCAGAAAGCAAGTGCTGTAATAGCTTCACAAAGTCTCTCAGCACAGTGAAGTCTATAAACCCTTAGACATCATAAGATTTGAAGTATGTTACTGTGTGTACAATGGGTTTTGCTCACTCAAACACTGGATTATTTGCTTTAAAGTGAAGTCTTAACATCTATAAAAACTGACAGTGGCAATCTAAATCTAGGAGACAACTAAACAGCTTTTAAAACAAACAACAAATCCGAAAAAAAAAAAATCCAAGCCACAACAGCAGAAGAAGCCTTCCCTACCTTAACCTCACCCTCCTCCCTATCCTCCCCCTCATCTTCATGTTCAAGTCACTCTCCAATGGACATAGAGAGCTTCCTTTATGTCCCAAATACAACTTAAAGATGAGACAACATCATCATCACTTGCCTACAAGAACACTAGGAAATCAATCTCCAGAATCCATAAAAAAATTTAACCCAAGAAAACAAGTTTGGCACCATGCATATATCACACCAGACTTCAAAATGCAGAATCCAGAGCTTTGCTCTGAATCACCGACCCACCCTTTCTGAAGAAAATGACGTTGTCAAAAAAAAACATTCAAGAAATAAACGCTGAAGTAATATTAAGTAATATATGTAGAAATATCTAAGTGAGCATAAAAATACAGAAGGCTGAGAGAAAAGCAAGACATTATCAATTCGATAATTTCTGTTAGTAAAGCAATGGTCACTCACCCAGATCAATGGGTAGACACACAGTCAAGCAGCAATGTACCAACGTTATAGCACGGTGGCATATCTTAACATAAGGCTCAACAGAACACAGTAATGTACAGAACTAATGCCAGTTTACAATACAAATAGCAAATAAAAAAACGCAACCTCTCCCTTCCCCTGCATTTTTAATCAGGAGAAGGTCTTGCTAACAGTACCAAGAGAAAACCAAGCCAATTTTTTCAAGTCAGGAAAGGAACAGAAGAACTTTGGGACAAGCCAGTCTTGCCTTCCCTTCTGCTGTCAATGCATGCCACTTATAAAATGCAGCACCAACACAAAACTTCAATGTGCAGGGTCACACTAGGGGTACCATAAGTGAACAGCAATTATCCTATGCAGATTACAAGCATACATTAGTACCATGCAGTACAATTTATTCAGAGAGGAGGCAGGATATTCAAATCTTCACTAAATTAAAATACTGAACACAGATCATTATAATTCATTTGAATCAAGACACATACTGTACTCATGATTTTAAGCATCCTTATTAAAAGCAATTAGATTTTGGCAAGTCTTTCCCAATTAACGTAGCCAGCCAAAAGAAAAAAAATCATACATACTGGCTGTTTTATCCCTAAGTCTCATGAAAAATTAAATAATTTATTCATATCATTGTTGAATAACTTTTAAATATTTTTCTTATATATAAAACCCTTCTTTCTTTTGCTATTTTCAGTATTTTAATTTACATACAAATACGGTGTCAAATCAACTTACTTATTTTAGAAAGTGACTTTGCTAGACTGTATGCTGGTCTGAACTCCAGAAACGCTTTGAGAGAGTGCCTCAAGACTTCTAACTGCGACAATATTTTCACTGAAAAAAAAAGCAGTGAACTTGTTACAGAATACTAGCTCTTCTGTTGTAAAATCACAGACCAGCAACCTACATTTTTACATTCAGTAGCTATACAAAGTATTGTTAATCACTGACCTTCGTTACATTAACTCAGCAACATCACAATACAAAAGTAGGGACAACATGTTGTCCCACAGAATACATAGAGCTTATCTTGGCTGTGAAGACAACGCCAGTCACAGGCATATATGGCCATGAAATGGAGGTGTGCCTGGTCCTGGGAGAGGCAGAAAATTCAAAGTATTTTTCTCACCTTCTGTCCTTCAAAACTGGCACATGAGTCAACAAGCATTATTCAACAACAATACAGCCTACCTGCGTATGAAAATGAAGAAGAAAAAAGCCCACAAGATACTGATAACAGTACTAGAAGTGTATTTTCAATGGTACTTCCTTAAACAAACATCGTCTAGCTCACAGTACAAATGGCTTCCAAGCAGAACTTAAATATTATATTTTTTTTTTAGTCTTCCAACCGTTGTAATTTCTCTATTTTTTATTCTGCTTTCTTCAGAAAATTAACAATCCCAGCCAAAAACTCACGTCTTTGCCATTGTATAGAAGAAACTCAAACAACAACAGTATTAGCAGCCTTCTTCCAAAAAGAAGAGTAAAAACTCACTCTACACTTCCCTAGACTGAAATTAATAAATACAAACTGATTTTCTTCAGGCTGTTGGGCTTTTGAATATGAGTCAGCATAGACATTTAATGATGCTTAGCTAATCCATTTTAATTTTATGCCACTTCAGTTACTTCAACTTACCTTTCCTAGGTACCTCTATAAAGACATGGCCTCCTAAGGCTCCTTCGTTGCCCATTCTGTCTTTTTACAATTCTTTCTTTTCTCATTAACAAGTCACAGGTTTATATTCAGGTTAAGACAAGACATCGTTCATTTTTGGATGGTCTTGCCAGGGTTAAGGTTCAGTCATGGCTACAATAGTATGCTGAGCTGAGGGCATGTGATCGGATCTGTACAAACTCATCTAATTAAGGTGATGAACCTCTCTATTGACAATAAATGGCCCCATAATGTTGATTATGATCACTTGGGCCTGTGTTGTCATTTCCTCCCCCCCAAAAAAGTGTAACCACGAAATATTAAAAACAAAAATTATCGGCAGTTGATATTAACCAAGCCCTAAAGTATGCAAAAGCTCTAAACATTTCAAATGTAAAGAACACAAAGAAATTAAGTGCTTTGTTGAAAGAAAAAGAAAAGGTATCTCTATGCAGTGTATCCTTTGGCAATGCCATGGTTTCTTCTCAAAGTCATAGCTTCTGTCTTCCCCTTGCCATGTGGGAATGAACACAATAACCCAGTGATACCATCGTTTGGATAGTCCTGCCTAGGCATACATGAATGCCATAACTTCATGATGACAGGACAGACAGACGTATCACACTTCTCAGGTTTCAACTTTCATTTTTAAAGAGTGAGCTTCTAGCTATCACAGTTAAGAAAAAAATGTGCAACAAAGCTATCACATGCAAAATGCCTCCCTGAGTCTGCACCAAGTCTAAAACAAGAGTCCCGATGTATGATCCAGCCTATATCCTTGCACCTGTATGCCTTGAGGTGTCACTATTCACTATTCTATTAGGTAAGCTCTTTAAGATAAAATAAAAGGAAAGAAAACAAGATGTACATGACTTCAGACTAAATTGCAAACATGTCCTAAAACTAAGAGAGGTTCATGGTGACATGAAAGACTAAGCAGAGATATGGGGATTGGAAGAAGGTGAAAGAGTCAAAATGACATAGATTTTAAAGATTTATGTTAATACATGACTAGACTGAAACAAGGAAATATGAATTACCACGTTCTTCTGAGGGCTTCAGCAGTGATCCAAAAGACTGCAGAGAAAGTATATCAATATATATATATTTTTTATATATATATACACAAATATCTATCTGTCTCAAGTGTTCAAGGTCAGGTTGGAGGGGGCTTTAAGCAACCTGATCTAGTGAAAGATGTCCCTGCTTACAGCAGGAGGGTTCGACTATATGATCTTTAGAGGCTCCTTCCAACCCAAACCATCCCATGACTCTATGATACAGCTCTGTTTCCATTCTAACCTACATTTACAGCATGAGAGATAATGGTCTAGAGGACTTCAAGCTTACTTTGTTAACCTGTTTTCAAAAGCAAATCAAGTAAAGCTTCTCCTATGTATACTGCTGACCTACCAAATGAAAGACTACACCCATCTTTCCATCATGCTCCATCAATTGCTTATAGCAAGTAATTTGCATTACCTTTGAGTTAAGTGCCCTTGAGTGTACAGTAACACAGCTGCAGTGGATTTCATAAGCATAATGGCAGCATTCCAGACACACAAACTACATTAAAGTGCTCATATCTGACGCAGCATAAACGATGGAGCATTACTGCTAGTGTGGTAATTTGGGAGGGTGGAAAGAGAACAGAGAGAAAGAAGAATTGTATTTTTTTTTTTAAAAAAGAAAGATCACAGAATAAAGGAGAAATCTGGGTGGGCACAACAAAGTCTGGGTGTTGGAGGCTAAACACAAGGCTATTTAGTATGTTTTTTGTAACAAAGTTGATGTTCACGGAAAAAAGCAAAAGGTTACAGGAGGAAAAAAAAAAACAACATAGGCATAATTAAGGAGCAAAAAGGGTAGCTAGAAGACAAAAAGCAGTAACTGAGAAACAATAAGATACAGAGGGTCTGTCCTGCCCAATATAATGTGCTTTGACAGTCACCAAGAGATCACATCACCTCAGGTAGAGCCTGTTAAGGCACTGGGAAACACAGGAGCCTTGGGCATGTCTGAGTCACCTGACTTAAGATCCGATAAGGCTTTATGCATTTTTTTTAAGCTGAGGAAGTAGAGAAAAAGCTTTATTTCCTAAGGTGTAACATTTCAAATATCTTAACAAAGGTACAATGGAGGCTCTAAATCCCACACAAATGGTGCTGGCCTGTGTCATCTTTTAACATTGCATTCCCATTCCTTCAGCAGGGTTTCAGCTCATAAGAAGGTACTCATGTATAAGTTTGGCTGTCATTAAGGAATATAATAATAATATTATTTAAATAATAATACTTTTTTATATTCTTCATGGTTCTTAAAAACCTGTATGATTGTACTATTTCCCCCTAGAAATTTAAAAATCCTCATTTTCACCTGGAAATGGAGATAGTTACATTTAAAAAACAGCATATTTTTGTTCCTGTAAAGGATTTCATTTCCTCTGATCGCATCACAGAAACACATCTTAGGTTTCAGTAGAGATGAGCTGATATTGATTTTTTTCCCCCTAAAACCTTCTAAGTCCTCCTGGTAAAGATGATCTGATTGTTTTGCAACAAATCCTTTGTCCTCATGCTATTCTGTTGCCTATTTTTAAGCATATTTCAAACAATAAAAAAAAACCAACAACAAAATAATCCAGACTTGCCATTAGCTTGACTGAAATCCACTCTTACACCTTGTTCCTACGCCTTAACAACTAGAGAGTTAAACTGAACTATTAACTACAGACATTACAGGCTCCAGTGCAAGTGAGGAATTCAAAGCATGCATTTGACTATTTAGTGATGTTAATTTCTGGCTACACAAAAAAGTCAGCTCGACTGAGGAAGTCTGCATATCCCCAAATCACTCTCCTCCAGAAAAGCAATGACACACAGTATTAGAGCAGCAAGAGAGATACTTATACTACAGCTATTGACTGCATTTCTTATAAGCGAGGTTAAGGAAAATGCAGTTTAATGCTCTAGAGAAACAACTAGTTTTCTTTAAATGGTAAGTATTAAAAAAAATCCCCACAAGCAAGCAAAATGAAATAAAAACCATGAAGAAAGGTCTCTCTTTCTGGTTCCATCACTTTAACTCTAATGGCTGACATAATTTAACATAAATGGTACATGATTAAATCTATCTGTGAAGATTGTCTTAGGTTTTAAACTAGAATAAATTCTGACTGGAATTAGCTACTGAGTTCTTCAAATATGACCAAAAAGGTTTAAAAGATATTGTATCAACATACTATTAACATAGAATTTCCTACCTGAAAATATAGAAGGTCTTTTCTTAGGGCGCCTTGGATGTATAGGCTCTATATTCCTAATATTTCTTTGAAACTTTCCTTTAAAATCATTTTCTAGCAGGATGTCTGGTGGTAGGCTTCTCCGTCTTGTTGACTTATAACAAGCCTGATAGGAATTCAGTTTGCTCTTAGTCCTGGAGTACAAGTTGCTGTCATCAACTGCCATTATAGAGCCCTAACTGCTAAAGCCACCCTAGCGCAAAGCCAATCCGAACATCCAGAAGTATTTGGACTCGTGGTTACAGACCCAAGCAATCTCGGATGTTCTCATGCTCAACTGGGCACTCACTGGGGAAGTTGAGCAAGTTGATAGGCGTGTGCTGGAACAGGTGTAGGGTTACTGCATCGCCCCTCCTTGCACCAGTGAAACAGCACAGGGAGGAGGAATGCTGAAATCATTTGCTTGAAAGTTTTGAGATAATTAGGAAGTTCAACAAACCTGAGCTCAGCAGCACAATCTGTGCAAAGGGGAAAATACAGTTTAATATGAGGCACTGTCTAGGGCTAGAACGGTTCACATTATACCAACAGCTTCTCTCAGATCAGTTCATTAATAGTTCATTAACTTGGCAAGCTAAACGAGTGTTGTTAAACCTTTAAAAAAAAAAAATAGAGTGAGAGAAAAAAAAACAACAACAAAAACACAAGCCAGTACCCAGCCTAGGGACTCATCTGGGGAAAGGAACAACCTGAACAGTATGTTCGGGTTTCTACTTCTGTGCTTTGACAATGTTACCTTTTAAAGACTGATAAACAGTCCAAGGCAGAAAGGTTTTTAAGGCCACAAAGATCAGTGTGGGGTTGCTTTCCTCAAGAAGCAATAATCTTATTTCCTACTGGAGTCAGAATCAAAGGTCTGCCAGTGTGACTGATATTCTCTCTATGTAACTGCTGACTAATGAAAATAAGCCATTTAAATATGTGTATGCCAAAAGTGGTCCGTAAATTCTTCATTTAACTCAAAGCCAAGGTACTCTTCTTGTTTCATTCCAGTTATCCCAACAAAATCTTTTGAGTCTCCCAAGGATATGATCTTCCTTTCTCAAATGTTCAGAAAGGACAAATCATAACATTTTCTATGAACCTGCTAATCTTCTTACCAGAATTCTATCATAAATGAGATGAATCTTCCAACTACACATATTTTGCTGTTAAATAACAATAACTTTTAGTATGGCAAAGTGAATAAGCAGAGTAGTAATTCAAAGTGAGAGTAGCTAATGTTCCAACCGTGGATACCTAGGGCAAACTGATTTTAACACCTGAATATAGAATTTGATTTCTCTGAATCATTTTAAACACCTAAAACTATGAATGCTTTAATGACTTCCCTAAAGCTAGGGTACAGTGGATGACTGGTGCAATGATCAAGAGTTGGCTGCTCCAAATACAGTTTTTTTATGAAATTCAGTACAACCTTTATTATTGCTGACAAGAAACAGATCGTTCACCTACATGCTTTTGGAAGGGAAGAGGGGAAATGATGTATCTTAATATATATCTATGTAGCATTTAAAATATTTCATCGTATTAGAAATGCAGCAGGATGCAACTAGTCTGCAAGACTTTGTCTTCCTCTGGAAATTAAACTGCGTTTGGCTGGAAGTTGAAATTATGAATGTAAGAATCTGATCTTAAAGCCGTTGGTCCCAGAAATCATATCTTGGATTCAGAGCAAACTGATTATTTAAACCGAAGTGATTTAAACCAAGTGTGGACTAACTGTAGGTAGCAAACTGTTTATTTCTGGACTTGATGAGTATTCAAAGGATTGTAGGCTCTGTTTACATGCAGAAATAAACTTTTGAAAATCCCACTGGATTCTAAAATAGGTTAGGTGGTGGATATTAGGTTATAATCAAAGGGAATTGTATGTCTAAATTGCTTAGGTACTTTTAAAAAACGCCTCTAGGCACTGGCCTTCATCATTAGAGGCCAAAATACTTTTTTCATGACCGTAGATTCTGTAGAATCCGTGGATCTCATCCTCTTTTTTCCCCCAGTTAATAAAAAAACAGGTCAGAGAAGTTTTCCTTGCTTCCCCTTCTCTTCCAACTCCACTTGCTTTTTCAGCTTTGACTGAACCAACATAAAAATATTTAGTCTGTTCCTGATAGTCCTACCCAACCAAAGTAACTGAATCAAAGAGCTTTTCAAAACAACAGAAAGTGCTTAAATTTGAGCAAATATAAATATAGTTGAACCATGTGTGAAGACCGAGAAATACCAAACGCAGGAATTGACATTTGAGGAACTTTACACTGAAATTTGACAGAAGCTTTAAATAAAAGTTCAACATCTTCAGTAAGTGATCTAACCACCAGGCTATAGGATATTCTGCAAACAGCTCTTAACTTTTCCTGCTGAAACTACTCCAACACGTATAAATAATTAAATATTCATTAGAAGAGTGACTTGAAAGCGACTGTCCCATATTCTAGCTGAGTGATACAATTGCTGCACTATACAATCTTACCTTCTCCAGCCCAATGAATATTCATGCCAAGTGGAACATTTCCAACAGGAGAAATCGCTGCTGGGATACTCAAAGGTGCGATAGTGATCACACTCATTCAGATGGGGGGAGACCTGTCAAGGGCACCAGCCAGCAGCCATACACAGGAATCTAAGAAAAGTCTATCCTTGAATGGCCTTCAGATGGAAATCCAGAAGAGAACAGGTGAAAACCCCAAACATCTCATCACTAAATTGCCTTTTGTAGGATCTGCTATAGAACACATATTTTGAAAATTCATTCAGACCTAAAAATCAAGACAGGCAAATACTTGTTCTGAAAACTGAAAATCCTAAGCAGGTAAAGGAATGGGCAGAATGGTAGAACAGAAGCTGAGGGTCCTGGCGGTGCCCAAAAGTTGCTGGAATGAGATGCCTCAGTGCCATTTTAGTAGCCTAACTCCTTTAGTGATTTAGTTTATGTATCTCCTGTTGGTCATTTTCTCGTCTTTAAGACGTGTATAAAAACTGGACAGTCTACTCCCAAGGGAGACCACTACAGAACAAATTACAGCACAATTTAAAGAACAAAACAAGGAATGGGGGAGGAAGAGGGACTTGGAAGAGCTGATTACTAATTATAAGACCAAAGAAATAAAGCAGATGCACTGAGCATTCAAAAAAGATTTTAAGATTCAGCACAGGAAGAAAGCAAAAGAGCACTCTTGGTAAAATTTGAGATTCTTCTCCACTGAGGTTGCAGTGACAACATCCCTCTCAGACCTCCTATTTTCTACTTTGAGATGGAAGCTTTGTACCTTTATAGATAGAAACAAAACCAGAAAAAAAAAAAAAAACAAACACAACAAAAAATGCAAGCATGATGTGTAGAAATAAAACTTGTTAATTTCTATGCAATTAATCACAAGGTTTCTATCATATACACCCAGGAATCCAGAAGGAAATCAAGAATCAAATGGTTGAAGTATTTTTCAAAAATAAATAAGTCATTGAAAATTACAGTAGACACTGGAGAATGAAATATCTCTTTTTTTTTTTTTAGAAGCATATAGCATAGTTTAAGGAATTATATTTCACCGAGCCTTTTATCTGAAAGTGTGATTAAAATAATTAAGCATTGAGTAAAACACCAAGATGACATCACAATAGGACTAATCAACATGGCTGCTAAAAAAAAAAGTGTCATTAATCTATTATAGTTGTTTGAGCATAGAAGATAAAAGTAAACTAATTATTTATTTATCCCATCAAAGGTTTACACAAGATCTTTCGGAAGAGATTACTACAAGAAAGTAATCATTGTGTTACGTTCAGAACTGAATCATGAAATTGCTCAAATGATGAAAAACAAAGCACAGGAATTACTATTTGGCTACATTTTCAGGCTGTTTATAATCAATGTTCATAAGGCTTCGGGCTTCTCTGGTAGGTTCTGTGTAGTTCAGTACTTTCTTACAATTTTGAAAGCTCAGTATAATAATCATTGGGTTTATCCATCATGGTCAAAGACTAAATCAGAACATCATACCCCTTGCCTCCAGCACACTACCCAATTGTCGTGTCCGCAGTTTCTATTACTATTTCTTTTGATTAAAGCTTGGTAAATAAAAGCTAAAAGAAACTGATGTTTGATAACTGATTTGTGTTTGGATGATACTCTGTACTGTGGAAACATGGATTTGAGTCTACAAAATCAGTATAGTCCAGGTCATTGACAAATAAGTTTTCTCACAGGAGGAATTATCATTAGCTTTTTGTTTAATAATATCGCAGCAAATTTTGTTACATTTCATGTTCACTGTTATTATGACTGCATTAGAGCTGTCATTCTCATTTTCAGCTGAGGAAATATTTGTGCTTATCAACAGTAGAAATAAGAAAAGGTTTCCTAAAAAGTGTTCTCAAAGTGTCAGCCAGTTCAGGCTGGCTCAGAAAATCTGTATTACGGAAGAAAAAAACCACCACCACAATATGTTCCTGGCTCGTTTGGCAAAGTAAATTCTGTATCAGTGTACATTGATTCATGAGTAGCATAGTACATAAATGCCTCCAAGGGAGGATGAGGCCTCCTAGTCATGTATGTTGGAGGAACTGCAATGTCAGGAAAGGAAAGTTTGAGCTTTACTAACAGTTTAAACCAGCACAACTCAATCAATCGATCAATGAATTAATCAATCAATAAATAAAGTCTCATCCTTCTTCTTGACTGTGGCCCCTGGAGCCCCCCTCCTTGTTGCGTTAGCACCCATTTTGTGAGGCTGCACAGCAAACCATGGCAAAAAGCTAGGTTACTTTATTTGTTTATTTTTAGCCATGCTGCCACAAGGGATAAAAAGACAGGAGTAAGCATCCAGGACAGACATATGAATTGTTTCTTTTAGTGACTGTGCCAGGTAACCCTAATTAAAACATTTATAAAACTAAGGTTACAAAGGCAATGTTCAGGCTACTGACTGCATTTTGGGTGCGTTTTACAGGTGTCAAAGTGTTTAAAGAAATCAAGTTGATAACAACCAAGTGGAGTATTCTTGGGTGCCTGCTCCCTCAGAAGAGACTGTTTAACAGTACGTACCCATTTAGAAAACTTTTTCTTCTTTTTCTTCCCCGTAAGCACTTATTACCTAGGTCTCATCCCCTATACACAGCAGAACAGTCACAGATCTGCAAGCCTATCTGTGCTATTAAGTCTTTAAACTCTTTTGTTTTGCATTTCAAATAAGAAAGTTAAACAACCCAAGAAGAGAAAACAGGGAATCAAAACGTGACGAAAATATACAGGTGTTCAAACCCTCCAGCTGTTACTCAAAAATTATTTCTTTAATTTTCTGGAATAACCTGGTTGTCTTAATCCATAGGATGTGAACATCTGACACATTCTATGCTTGAATTAACCTATTTCTTCCAGTCTAATGCTGTTATAAACATGAGCCTGGATTTGATACAGCCCTAGCATCCAAAAAACCGCTCTTCACTCAAGCATCATTTTTCAGAAGTGAGTGTAAGAGGAAAAGTGCAACAAATAACCAGTCATGGTCATACTCTCAAAGACAGTAAAGAGATCATTTTAGGTCCACATTAATTTCTACCCTTGTAGCAAACACTTGACTCATGGAATAATGCAATTAGAACTTAGTTGCTAGGCTACGCCTGACCTTACAGCAACCCAATTCAGAGTATTAGATGCTAGTCATATCATGCACTACATTTTCAGTTTTAATTTGCAGCAGATAACTTAATATTGAATTACAGTCACAAAAAAGAGAAATAAGCTTTCAACCCAGACAATTCCTCTCCTCCCTCAAACACAAACAGATAAAACATGAAGAAGAGAATACAGCTTTTCTATGCTTTCTATGCTGCCATGCTGATTTGTATAGATGCATATTGATAGGAGATTTGGCTGAGCATTTCAACTGCATTGTCTTTCAGCTGAAAAGAGATAAGCACCTTTAATTGGTAGTCAAATTCTTGTTTGCTAACAACAAACGAAACATATGGTTAAAGCTGTAATCTGGTTCTAAGTAATATTAGTCCTTTACTGTTCGATCCACAATGCCCGCTTCCCATATTAAGAGGGGAAGCTGACTCATGTCACAGCACTTCATAAGCAGAACAATTCATATGCTAATGCACATTTGTAGTAATTCCACTTCACGCTGATGTTCCCATTACATGATAGCTGTCACAGTCTTGTCTTTATGAGGGCTTGAAAGCCAATCCTTCTCCAACAGAAAAGCAGCGCAAACGCTGGAAGCAGACATTTTCTGTCCGGGTGGTGTGGAGAGGCCAAGTGCAGGAGCCCAGCCGGCCGGCCGACCGACGAGGCTCCTTGCAGGCGGCCTCAAAGCTGCTACGACACTCGGCTTTGCCCGAGTGGCAGCCCAGAGGTTGGGCATCTTCCAAAGATCGAAGGCCGAGGGTGGAACTTGCCAGAATCCACACGACTGTAACACCTGCAGTTACAAAATCATGCTTGCTATTATTCCACTGCCATCTGCCTTTAGGCCTGTGCTCTGGGTACAGTGGTAAGAGAAAGAACCTAGAGGCTACGTGGGAATTTTATTTAGTAGGGTGTAGCAGTAGTCCTGAATAAAACATGGCAGATGTCCCTGTTTTTCCTATTGAGTTCTGTGTACAAAGTTAATACTGCGAGCAAGCGACGAAAATGAAGGTTACAGATTTCAGACAATTTTCTATTTAAAACCACGTCCGAGTGTTCGGTATTTTAGAAAAATTAAATTTTGTTAGCACATATCTGTGAGATAACAACGAAGCATTTCAGCTTCTGTAAAAAAAAGTATCAGAGATATAAGGGAAAAAATTCAAAACATTTGGAACTCGAAAGTACTTTTTAGAGAGGATCATTTTAATGAAAGTTTGCATCAATTACAAAGAGTTTATTCTAGGCTTGCTGTTAAGTGAGGCCATTGTCCAAAGTGAACACAGAGATTTAGGAAATCCAGTCTTCTTCCTTTCCTTGTCATGAAAACTAAAGGATAATGAAAATTCTGCTTTTCATGGACAGGCAAATATATATGTTGCCTCTTAATAACATATAGACTTAAAAAAATTCCAACATATTAAAGTTGCATTGATTCAGCGCTGGATGAGATGCAACACAGACAGATTGGGCTGCCCTGTGGCAGAAACAGTCCCTTGCCCAAGACTCTGGATTGCCTGTGTTACGTGAAATTCTGTTAATGGAGAGGAAACAAGAAAGGCAGCCAAAACTTACCTCACCCTTCAGTAAACCTGTCCTATGCAATGTAATGAGACAGAGCTAAATTACATTTCACATGTCTTCCCTATGTCAAGGAAAAATAAAAAAAAAAAAAAGAACGAAAAACAAGCCACTAGGAACAGTGAATCAGAAAACACTTTGAAATAAATACCAGACTGAAAAGAAGGGAGGAGAGAAAATTCAACTATGCAGTCACCTTGAGTCCTTGTGAAGATTTTCTCATCTTTTTCCACCCTCCACATCTTCCTACAATGTCAGACTCTACTTAATGCACGGTCACTTAACTGCCATTACATCCTCCCTGAATATCCATGCCTTAGGTCTTAACAGGCTGTGTGTTACAACCTGACACAAGGATGTGATCTTGAACCCGGGGGCTAGGAACTGCCGAGTGTTATGTCATCACCCACACAAACACAAAGAAGGTAAGGACTATCACCAGTCTTTGAATTCAGTTACAGTGTTCAACTCTTTAATAGGTGTTTCCTGTTCTGAGTCTAGATGCTACTTCTACATCCATATAACAAAACATATTTTGTATCATCTATTACAAATTAAGGGTGAGATTCGTTCTGGAGTCCCCAACATAAGAAGGACATGGACCAGTTGGAGAGGGTCCAGAGGAGGGCCACGAAGATGATAAGAGGGCTGGAGCACCTTCCCTATGAGGACAGGCTGAAAGAGTTGGGGCTGTTCAGCCTGGAGAAGAGGAGGCTCCGGGGTGACCTTATAGCGGTCTTCCAGTACCTCAAGGGGGCCTACAGGAAAGATGGGGAGAGGCTGTTCAGGAGGGCCAGTTATGATAGGACAAGGGGTAATGGTTTTAAAATAGAGGGAGGTAGGTTCAGGTTGGATATTAGGAAAAAATTTTTTACTATGAGAGTGGTAGAACACTGGAACAGGTTGCCCAGAGAGGTGGTGGATGCTCCATCCCTGGAGATGTTCAAGGCCAGGTTGGACAAGGCCCTGAGCAACCTGATCTAGTTGGAGATATCCCTGTTCCTTGCAGGGGGGTTGGACTAGATGACCTTTGAAGGTCCCTTCCAGCCCTAACCATTCTATGATTCTATGATTCTGATCATTCATTTCCACTTCAATTCAGATCCAAGTGAAATCTATGTGCCCAAATCTTAGGGATCGAGACTGCCTTCTCTTCAGCACCATTTAAGTTCTGAATGAAGGCTGTCATGATCCCACATATCTATCATATAGGCCAGGAGATCTAACTTGCTCATGGTTTTGGGATTAAAAAAAAATAAATTTTTTGAGCCTCCCAAGAATACAATCTTCCTTTCTCAAATGGGGGAGAACCATGCTGCCTCTAATAGGACTGGGACCCAGAACAGCAGAAAGTGCTACTGCCCAGGCTCCTACTGGTCTAAGCTTCATCTCTACCCTCATGTGCATCTGCACCCACCTGTACCTTGGGGCACTCTGTTCCCAAGGTCCTCAACACTGACACCTGCTCATGTTCAGAAGTGTAGCAGTCCAAACAGCCAGGCACAGCTTATATCTTAGTTTTTCATTTAAGACAATATGTAAAGTACCTATAAAATACTGCCTGAGTCCATAGACAGATGGATCTCATATGTGTACTCAGGTCACACCTATATTCAGATGCACAAATCATACTGTTTTCAGAAATAAGTGTACTCGTAACTATTATTAAAGGAATTGGAGCATAGAAATTTTTGTTGTTCAGTACCAGCTCAGGGTACGCTTGATTATATGCTGAGACTGTAGCTTTCCAGCTTCTCCACAATCTCCCCAACTCTTCATTTTTACGCCTGGCATGCTGCACTGAATAGGAAAGCCATATTAACCTACGGTAATTCTAGAGTTTTAGTAACAACACAACAAATGTAGATTGATCCCTAACAGTGATAGAAACATAACCTAGTTATACTCAGCTGATTCTCTGAATCTCTGCTCTCAGTTTCATCTAGTGATCATAGAGGTATCTATTAAAGCAACAGTACTGGCCAAAGAAGCACACAAACTGCAAGGTGTGAGCCTATCCTTCGGTTTTCCCCAGAGTCAAAAGCAGTCTTTACAAAAGAATCTTAAATTTTCATCTAAGATGACAAATGCATTCCATCTCTATCCGTGAGCAAACCATCCTCCTTCCTAGCTGTCACAATCGCAGGGGAGTCAGAACCATGTGCCTAGTCTTGATGTTTCGCATGTAGAAATAGGTTTAAACTTATTTGTCTGGCATGCTTTCAGCATATCCCCTTTCATGGGAAGTGTAACGTACAGATTTATATATATTTTGACTTAATTTTATTTTAGAGGGAATGTTCTTCTATAGGGAAATACTCAATTTGCTCTCTATATACTTGGCTGTATTTCATCTTCTTCAGAACTACTTATAAAACTGTCCCAAGTATGAGACCAATCAATAGGAAAACGAAGGTTTTTCCACCTGAGGCCAGAGCTCTAGAAAAACCACAACACATCCTTACCAGCTACTTTGAATGCCTGATTGAGGCACAACCCTGAGGACGTAAGTTTCACCTTCTGCTACAGAAGTCAGCAGTATACAAGAACCAAAATGACATTGCTGCAGCATCATAAAGCACAGAGGTGTAAACTGTCTTTAAAAACTCCAGATACAGACACAAATACCCCACTCCTGATTTGTACATGTTCAATTGTACAATTCTGTAGTTTTATTATAAATACTTATTTTGCATTTGAATCGTATTAATGAGACCCACTTATTGCACCTAACACTGCAATACAGTAGGATACTTCTTTCATAAAATAAGCATTTTTCTGTGTACAGACTCATGACAGAGTTCTGACACCTCTTACCAACTGCACCTGAATGAGACAAACTGGTTACTCATGCTTTACCAGTGCTCCCAAATTAGAACTCCATATTGCAAATAAATAGAGTATCTCTCTGCATCCCTCTCTTCTCCCCCTCTTACTGCAAAGCATTGCCTGGGTGAAATGAGAGCAGCTGAGGGAAAGTTTCTCTACACCAGTTCATAAATGTGGGTTTAGAAGCAGCCTGGAGCTCCTCTCACATTGTCTCACATTGGAAAGGAAGACAGAAAACAGAGAAAAACAGTGAAAACAGAAAGTGAAGACAGAAAACAGACAGAAACAGTGCCCAGAGAGGTTATGGAGTCTCCTTCTCTGGAGATGTTCAAAACCTGCCTGGACGCGTTCTTGTGTGATCTGATCTAGGTGGTCCTGCTCCGGCAGGGGGATTGGACTAGATGATCCTTTGAGGTCCCTTCCAATCCCTAACATTCTGTGATTCTGTGAAAACAAGGAACGGAACAGCTACCTCAATATTAAATGTAAATTTTCTTTTATTTTTTTCTTCCCATACTCATAGATAAAAGATAAAAGCCAGTACACATGTAAAAAAATAGGAAAAAGGAAAGGATGTAAGGAAACTCAGGGTCTCCAAACCACAGGAAGCAGCAGCCAACGGCCGTAACCAACACACAGTGCAGCCTTGAACAACAGCACGCACTGCTCGGCAAGCACAAAGCAAGCTTTAAAGTAAGTGAAAAATTCCAGGCATTTAAAGACTGAAAAAGAGGAAAAAAACCCACAAAATCTGAAAGGAAGAATAAAATTCCCTGTACAGTCTTCCTTGAATGCAGAAGTATTTTGGGTTTCTCTTTCCTCCACCTTGTTCCTGAAGATGTATGAGAATCTAGTTAAAAAGCACTACCGTTTTAAACAATGGCATTAAAAGCTCCCAATTTTACTGGTTATTTTCCTCTGACTTTTTAAAGCATCAGCTGCATGACAAGATGGTGCCCAAACCATGCCTGAAACATAGTTCCTGGACAGGACTGGAAAAAAATCATGCTCGTATTGTGCTGCCACAAACCTGACACAATTTATATAGCCTGCACACCAATGTTAGACTTAAGGGAGTGTGCCTGTGCATTTTTAAGTTATGTATATTTAAATGTGGCTAATACAACTGTACAGATGTATACCAATTATTTAATTTCCCTATGATTATTCAGATTAGGACTCTCAGTGGTCACAGCTATTATTAATACAAGCAGAACAAGAATGGATTAGAAAAAACATTTAAAAATTTGGATGAGATTCTTTGCAACTATGTACTGGCCTGAGTTAACTACAATTTAGACTAATTTGATAACAGTTAATTTGCAGGAATGACAGTAGATGCATCCAAAACAGTATTAGCAGAAGACAGTAGTTATGTCCCTTGTGCAAGTGCTGTAATACAAGAAAAATGACAAAAGCGATCGTGTGTTTAACAGATGCTCCTTTTAGGGATTGTGTTGCTGCAAGTGTGTCCCTGCACCAGCTGCAGTGGCCCAAGGCTCACCAGATAAACACCAAACATATATATACACACATATATATATGCACACATATGTATATACATACACATGCTATTGTGCACAATGAAATTAAGAAATAAAGACCGCTCTTGCAACAACAGAACGGAAAATTGGAGTTACTTTTGCGAGTGTCAGCTGTGCAACTGGTAAATTTTATACTAAGACAACACAACATTTTTCTGACTAGCAACACATATGAAAACAACTGAGAAAATCGTAGTGTGAGTGTTAAATGGAGCTGTGCAATAACCTAGCTTAAGTCAGACCCTCACTCTAGCAAGCACATATTTTAAGACACCTGTTTACCCACTGACTGTGAACATTAATCAACACGTATTCCAGCTCTCTCAAGAAGAGGAAACACCCTTCCACTCCTTACTGTCTTTTGCTATTATCTCTAGATAGAGCTTCAGAACTGGGGAATGTATTTCACACAAAGTCAATTAAGGGCTTAGTTAGAGAGAAAAAAGCTTTCCAAGGGAGATAAATCCTGCAACACTCCCAAAACATAGCGAGACTCTCACTGATCTCTTCCAGTAATTCATTCCACAGTCCAGGGAGGTGCATGAACACCATCATCCTCCTGCTTCTTGCAAGTTCGGCTCCAGGCTTCATAACTCCCACATTAAGGTGAATGGCAAAATATTGAGAGGCAGTAAGGTTTTCAGCTAGACTGTGGGTTATTTAGGGCTTTTAGGACTCAGGATCATAATCCTGAAATTAATCTAGATTCAAAGATACTCAAAGACTGTGCAGCTCTGTTGCAGTATCCTCACGTAGCTGAGATAAACTATAATTTCAGATTAGTTTCAAGAGGAATTTGAAGAACTAATGCCTGTGACAGCACAGAATACCATCATCTGGCTTATCTCTAGGAAGTCAAGTTGTTACCAGCCTCTAGGAGAGACAAAGATGAAAAATACATACCTGAACACTTCTGTAATTATGCAAACATCCAAGAAAAAGTGGTAATACTACAGAAACTAATTATTTTCAGAAAGAAATATATCAGTAAGATAAGTCCTTCAATCAATTTGCATTAGGAATCATTACCCTTACATTTTTTTTGCAGTTAACCACTACTGTCATGTTAACACTAGACATTTAGCTGATAAAGCAGCTCTGCATCTGAAAACGACTTTCAGCTGTGGAAGTGAAAAAGTAAGATAGCAAGGATCAGACCTACTCATGGTGCTATACATCGCTGGTGATATAATTCCTATTTTTCTTGGGTGGAAAAATCTTAGATGCGGCTATCCTTCCCACTCTTAACACCAAACAGCAGAGTATTAGGGAAACAGCCCTTTCAGCATAGTGTGCAAATGTAATAAATATTTTTGGGGAGAGTGGAAACTAATAGGGAATCCCAAGGGGACCTAAATAACCTGAGATCCCCTTGGTTCCTACACAGATTGGAAGCACACGGAGAAACAGGTAAAGTTCAGATCACATTTCAGCAGAAATGAGATTCCCAGATACGTTTTTCAAGTATATCAAGCAGGACGTATCTGCTTGCATGGGAAAGAATACAGCACAGGAGCATAAAAAACAAGAGACAGGTGTAAGTGAGAGTCACCTGGACCAGCTGTATAGCCTGCTAGCTAAAGATAGGCTTTTGGGAAGTACTGGAGACTCATAGGAATTAAATCACAAAGCCTAATTTCAGCCTGGAAGCCTGGTCTCCCCCACCTCTTTTACAGCCAATGGATTCAGGGCTGCGAATAACCTCTGCCTCTCCACTAACTATACTGAATAGTGGCAAGATTAAAGTTCACTTTTGAGAGTGCCTGTTCCACAGTAATAGGAATATTCCTCCTTCCTTGGTAGGAGATGCTACAACTCATCTATTTCAATGTTAAAATTTCCTTCTTGTGAGAACATTTGGGTTCGGATAGAGCTAGTTCAGCTTTAACTTCCAGGCACTTCTATTTAATCATAGAATCATAGAATCGTTAGGGCTGGAAGGGACCTTCAAAGGTCATCTAGTCCAACCCCCCTGCAAGGAACAGGGATATATCTCCAACTAGATCAGGTTGCTCAGGGCCTCGTCCAACCGGGCCTTGAACATCTCCAGGGATGGAGCATCCACCACCTCTCTGGGCAACCTGTTCCAGTGTTCTACAACTCTCATGGTAAAAAATTTTTTCCTAATATCCAATCTGAATCTACCTCCCTCTATTTTAAAACCATTACCCCTTGTCCTATTACAACTGGCCCTCCTGAATAGCCTCTCCCCATCTTTCCTGTAGGCCCCCTTGAGGTACTGGAAGACTGCTATAAGGTCACCCCGGAGCCTCCTCTTCTCCAGGCTGAACAGCCCCAACTCTTTCAGCCTGTCCTCATAGGAAAGGTGCTCCAGCCCTCTTATCATCTTCGTGGCCCTCCTCTGGACCCTCTCCAACTGGTCCATGTCCTTCATATGTTGGGGGCTCCAGAACTGGACGCAGTACTCCAGGTGAGGTCTCACGAGGGCATAGTAGAGGGGAAGAATCACCTCTCTCGACCTGCTGGCCACGCTCCTCTTGATGCAGCCCACGACGTGGTTGGCCTTCTGGGCCGCAAGAGCACATTGCCGGCTCATATTGAGCTTCTCGTCCACCAGTACTCCCAAGTCCTTCTCCTCAGGGCTGCTCTCGATCCATTCTCCACCCAGTCTGTATTTGTGCCTGGGATTGCCACGACCCAGATGTAGGACCTTGCATTTGGCCTGGTTGAACTTCATGAGGTTGGTACGGGCCCACCTCTCCAGCCTGTCGAGGTCCCTCTGGATGGCATCCCTCCCTTCCAGCGTGTCGACGGCACCACACAGCTTGGTGTCATCGGCGAACTTGCTGAGGGTGCACTCTATGCCACTGTCCACGTCACCGACAAAGATGTTGAAGAGGGCCGGGCCCAACACGGACCCCTGAGGGACGCCACTCGTGACCGGTCTCCACTTGGACATCGAGCCGTTGAACACTACTCTCTGAGTGCGGCCATTGAGCCAATTCCTTATCCGCCGAGTGGTCCATCCATCAAACCCATGCCTCTCTAGTTTAGAGAGAAGAATGTCGTGCGGGACAGTGTCAAAAGCTTTGCACAAGTCCAGGTAGATGATATCCATTGGTCGACCCTTGTCCACCGATGCTGTCACCCCATCATAAAAGGCCACCAAGTTGGTCAGGCACGATCTGCCTTTAGTGAAGCCATGTTGGCTGTCACCCACCACCTCCTTGCTCTCCATGTGCCTTAGCATGGTTCCCAGGAGAATCTGCTCCATGACCTTGCCAGGCACAGAGGTGAGGCTGACTGGCCTGTAATTGCCCGGGTCCTCCTTGTTCCGCTTTTTAAATATGGGGGTTATGTTCCCTCTCTTCCAGTCATCGGGGACCTCGCCAGACCGCCACGACTTTTCAAATACAATAGCCAGTGGCTTGGCAACTTCATCCGCCAGTTCCTTCAGGACCCGCGGATGGATCTCATCAGGTCCCATGGACTTGTGCACCTTCAAGTTCCTCAGATGTTCCCGAACATGCTCTTCAAGTACAGTGGGTGGTGGTTCATCCTCACAGTCCCTGCTAGTTCTTTCCACAGCTTGGGCAGTAAGACAAGAGGCTTTATCAGTGAAAACTGAGGCGAAAAAGTCATTGAGTACCTCAGCCTTCTCTATGTCCCGGGTAACCAGAGCACCAGTATCCTTCCGGAGGGGGCCTACGTTCTCCTTGGACTTCCTTTTGTCCCCTACATACCTATAGAAGCTTTTCTTATTGCATTTTATATCCCTTGCCAAATTTAATTCCTTCAGGGCTTTAGCCTTCCTCACTTGATCCCTGGTCACTCGTACAGCTTCTCTGTATTCCTCCCAGGCTATCTGTCTCCGCTTCCACCCTCTATAGGCTAACCTCTTCATTTTCAGTTGGTCCAGGAGCTCCTTGCTCATCCACGCGGGCTTCCTGGTCTTTTTGCCCGACTTGTTCTTCATCGGGATGCACCTCTGCTGAGCTTGGAGGAGGTGCTCCTTGAATGTGGACCAACTTTCCTGGGCCCCTCGTCCCTCCAGGGCCGCCTCCCATGGCACTTTGCCCATCAGGTCCTTGAAGAGGCCGAAGTCCGCCTTCCTGAAGTCTAGGGCACAGAGCTTGCTGTATAGTTTCCTTGCTGCCCCATGGATCTTGAACTCTACCATGTCATGGTCACTGCAGCCAAGGCCATCCTTAAGTGTCACATCGCCCACCAGTCCCTCCCTGTTGGTGAGCACAAGGTCAAGCATGGCACCCCTCCTTGTCGGCTCCTCTATCACCTGCAGGAGGAAGTTGTCATCCACGCATTCCAGGAACCTCCTGGACTGCCTGTGCCCTGCCGTATTGTCTCTCCAACAGATGTCAGGGTGGTTGAAGTCCCCCATGAGGACCAGGGCTTGTGACCACAAGGCTGCTTCTATCTGGCTATAAAGCGCCTCATCTGCTCTGTCCTCCTGGCCAGGTGGCCTGTAACAGACCCCTACCGTAACATCCCCTATCCGTCCCCGTCCTCTAATCTTGACCCATAAGCTCTCTGTCAGCTCCTCCTCCAACCCCAGGCGAAGCTCCACGCACTCCAGCCGGTTGCTGACGTAGAGAGTGACACCCCCTCCTCGTCTCCCCTTCCTGTCCTTTCTAAAAAGCTTATACCCCTCCATGTTGACACTCCAGTCATAGGAGTCGTCCCACCACGTCTCCGTGATGCCAATAAGGTCGTAGCCCTGCTCATGTGCACGCATCTCCAGCTCATCCTGTTTATTTCCCATGCTGCGTGCGTGGGAGAATGATGAGAAAGATGAGAATGATTTTTTAACAGTACTGTATACAGTCTTTATGTTACACAATGCAAATTTTAAAAAGAGAAGTATCAAATCAAAAGCCTTAGAAAAATATACATATAACGTATCCACAGGTTAGCTTAAGTAGGTCATAATACTTTCCAGAAAAGTAAGGAGCTGTCTATCAGTCATAGGAAGACCTGCCATGATATTTTGAGGCCTCATTTACACTGTCCAGCCTTTTGCAGTAAAACTACATCAGTGCTGACAAATCAACAAAACTCCCTACTTTAGCTGTGGTACATACAAAGAAAAGGGATTGGATTTCTCTCACCTAGCTGCAGACATTCAAAGACTAAGCTGCCAAAGTCTAAACTCCACCTACAGCCAACACAGAAAGAGAGGAGACGTACCTCTGCAAGGCAGAATTCATCTTCCCTAACTGAGGATAGGGGGAAATTGTCTTCTCCCCTTAACTGCAGACTTTACTGAGATGCTTACCCTTACTATACTCATACAAGTTAGAAGAGAACAATGTCACACCAAGACATTGTGCACTACGGTCACTGTGAGCAAAGCACAATAAAACAGATTTTCTTCTATCAGCATAGCCCACACGTGAGCAGAGTGCTGCCGGGGCTGATGAATTTTTTCTGCCCTACGCCTCCACCTGCCATTATTTGTTCTCTCATAATTTGTTCATGCAATCCTCAAGATCTATTTATCATTATTTTAATTGGGAATGGCAAACTAATGGGCTAAACATTCTTTGATGGTCAGAGTGCTGAACAAAGAGATGCACGGAGTCAAAGTACATGATTCAAAGGGGTTTTATCTTCCAGTCTCTAAGACAATGCTGAAGAAAGTGGAAAAAATATAATAACAAGACTCTTAACAGCAGTTTTGGATGTTCCTACTTAGGTATCGAATGTATTCAAAATTGGGAACTGAAAGCTTTCTGTCTTATAATGACACTCTCAATAACAGCACCACTGGATTGGAAATGTCTTCTTGTCAAATCTTCTAAAGGCAGGTGTCTAGCAGCAGATTTCTGCTGCTGTTATTACTGAAATTATACCAAAATTGGCAATCTTGATTTGCTACTGTACATCACCCCCACATTAGCCAATGTGTGTGTGTGTGCATATTTATGTGAAACGATGTACAAAAATCCACTGAAAAAAAATCCAAATCTTTCTGCAACCTGAGCTAAGATTTCTCAACTCGCTTTCTGGAAACACAGAAAGTAGGTCAGCACATATCCCAGAATAGCACATGAGCACTGAGAGAAAAAGTAGCATATCTGTATCTTTGGACTTTTTAGCTCATTCCTCTATAGGGGGGAATGGAGAATGAAAGACTTTCCCTTATGCTACAGAATGGAGGAACACATACAAGAAAGATTGCTTAAAAGAGTCCCGGAATCAGCCACATACATAGAGAAAATGTTATCTGTTTTAATCAAAGCAAAACTGTATTGAGTGGAACCATTTAAGCTTTATCTAAATATAAGCAAATGAAAAACCAGTAAGTTTAAAATGTGTTTAAAATGCTGTACTGGACATGTATCACATCCTGTTCCTTGTACATCTTGTTCCTTGTCTCAAAAACCTATTCGGTAAAATATTTACTTTGGAAATAACAGCATACTCCCTGTGATTTTGTTGTTCATCTTGTGATTTTTTTTTTAAAGTATGTGCTGTATCAGTAAGAATTGCTGCCTATTTTGTGATATATTTCATGCTATGCACACTCCTAAATAAAAAATATTTTCTTTAATACCAGATGCAGATCTTTCACTTCCCCTCCACCTTTTTAAGGAAGTAAAAAGGTACAAGCAAAACCCAAATTATTTCAACTCTCACATATCTTATAGCTATAAGGATTCTGAAGAACTCTTCTGGGATTAATATTAATAAACTCCTTACATGAACTATTATAGTACCTTAACACGAAAAGAAAAACAAAAACCAAACCCACTCTTAGGCAATATTATATTATGGTTATCAGCCCTAAAATGTTATTACTTATTCAAGTCAACATCAGTACTGTTGGCTACAACATGATGAATGATGCTGATCTGTTTCCCAGAACAGGTTTCAAGCTAGAACATTGATATTTTTAATTAGGAAAAAGTGGTATTGCCTCCCCCAAATTCCAAGTGTCAGTCTTCCTTTGGATCTCTGCACTAGATTAAAATGAATGTTTGAAAGGTACTAAGCATTAGTAGCACAACCTTTTAAGTTCAGTGATTTTTATGCAACCAGCAGGAATCCCTGAAAATAACAAAACAAATCTACTTTTAGTTCTTTTTCTGTGTGGGTTTTTTTTTTTTCTTGTTTTATTTTTTAAACTACTGGTCTGTTCATGCTCCATCTCAATTCCTGGACACCTCATTTATTCCCCTGTATCAGTCCAACCTGTTTAAATATCTCAACTATCAACTTGTGAAGTACTGTAATCTATGTGCATATGTGCATAGTTTAGGCAATTATATATTTGGGCTCTTCCACACAGCCAG
The DNA here is from genome assembly GCF_009769465.1 of Tauraco erythrolophus. Classification (NCBI taxonomy): domain Eukaryota; kingdom Metazoa; phylum Chordata; class Aves; order Musophagiformes; family Musophagidae; genus Tauraco; species Tauraco erythrolophus. The sequence continues at coordinate 111,935,056 of NC_141465.1, forward strand.
GCTTAAGTCTCTCCAAAAAGGGAGAACGAAACGGAGAACAACTTTCCTGAACCTAAAGCTGAGATCTGCACTCTTCTTTGACACTCAATAAACCAATGCTTGCTATCAGAATTCAAGTAAAGATTAGAACCTTCATAGGTACCACAGACTTCACAATTAGCTGAGCGAAGAAATGATGGAGTTCCTCAAACTTAGAAAAATTAAGTCAAAGAGCTAAAAAGAGAAAATAATAGTTGAGTTTTTATGTCCTGTGAGGCCTCCACCTTGTGAAATTTTTAAACTCTAACCTAGCAAACAAAGCGCACAACTAAACATGTTTAATTGCATTCCTAGACCACTGCCAGGTAGCTTAAAGTAAAAGTAAAAAGCCAATTAATATGTTTGCATATTCAAGTAATTCCAACTCGGAGTTCAAGGACATTTACCAGACACCTGCTAATATACCAAATTTGTATTCATTGGAGCGGGAAGCCTGCTGCCATGAGATACTGTTTTCACTCAGAAGCCATTAGCTTAACTGCCGACAGATTGTATCTTCTTAAACTGCTTTGTGAAGGAGAAGCATTAGTAAAACCAGTTGTTTCAAGGCACAGTAAAACAGGGAAACTAGTCCAGAAGTGGACAAATCTCCTATTTTCCAAGTTTGCTTAACGCGGGCATAGGTGGTCCTAGAATTCTAGTCGCAAGGTAGTCTAGGAAACGGCACTCTCGTTTCCCCGCTTAGAGCCTGTAATTACATACAGTTGTACTTTTCCAGACTGGAGTCATCACACATTCCCTTCTGGCTCATGGGGCGCAGTGATACATGCTCAACCGTTGTGTCTAGAGCACTAGCGACTGTGCTCTAGTTTCCTGTGGCTGCATTATTTTATACAAGCCAGACCTCTCCCTTACACCCTTCAGTGACTGACACGGGAATTTCTGCATGTTCCAACGGTACACCAGGTTGAAATCGCATGTGCTGCTGAGATGCATCCTAGAGCCCTACCACAAGTCAAACTGAACTTATGGATTCAGCCATGTGGAGCCCTCCTCATGTCAGCATACATGTACACAGCCCTGCTGCACAGCACAGCTTATCTCTAGGCATTGAAAATTACCATCTTCATAATGGTCATATATATATATATATAAAAATAATATATATCACACATTTACAGATCTCTGTGCTTTACAGCATAAATACATCCTTCTACTTGTTTTGATCTGCACTGTCTTGGATAAAAAAAACCTACATTGACATAAAATAGGCAATGAATAATAAATGGTATTATAATAATTGTCACAATGTACTGAAAACCATAATCCAAAAATCTAGAAAAGCTGAACAAGAAAAATCTGTACTTAAGTAATCAACAAAGAACATAAAAAAAACCCCAAAAAACAACAACCCTCAGATTGAAAAGTCTATGGCCCTGTCAAAAGCCCTTATAGTACTGCTCTTTAAAAGTGAAAGAAAATATTTTGGTCTTCAGTGGAGTAGAATTGGGAGCACTACGGAAGTCAGTACTCCAGGAAAAATACTGCCAACAATATAATTTCATAGATTTCATAGATTTTCTAGGTTGGAAAAGACCTTAGAGATCATCAAGTCCAACCGTCCCTAATCCCCATTAAACCATATCCCTAAGTAGTTCATCCACCCTATTCTTAAACACATCCAGGGATGGGGACTCAACCACCTCCCCGGCCAACCTATTCCAGTGGCTGACAACCCTTTCAGGGAAGAAATGCTTTCTAACATCCAACCTGAATCTCCCCTGACTAAGCTTATACCCATTTCCTCTTGTCCTATCACCCATCACTAATGTAAAGAGCCCTTCCCCTACCTCCCCACCATCCCTTCTCAAGTATTTGTAGGCTGTAATCAGGTCTCCCCTCAGCCTCCTCTTCTCCAGGCTAAACAGCCCCAACTCCCTTAGCCGCTCCCCATAAGCTTTATTTTCTTTATTTTCTTTATTTTCTTATTTGCTATGACTTACAGCCGATTACAGGGCAAAACTAATTGACTCCAAGAAATCTCATTTTTATATGACAGAAGGACTAACTACAGCTTAATGACAATACTTTAAAACCCATCCAAGCTTTTTCAGTAGGAAAAAAAGGTTTTGGGGTTTTTTCAAAAGAATGACACTTACCAATTTCTACTCATGTTGTGCTCTCTTTTTCCCCTGGTTCCTTGAGATATAAATGCATGGTAGCAATTGCAGATAATTATTTAGTACACATGCAAAGTGCTTATTCATCTGCTTTCAAATACCTTATCAGCATTTACAAAACCAAATATAGCCGACTGTTTTCTGTAAGGAATTTCAGTCCCAGGAAGGCTTTAACTAGACACTTGCACGCACTGTATCAGATTAGCTAAAACTCACAAGTTTCTCCAGCTCCTGGTAATGGTTTGCCAGCTTTCAACAGGAGTCCATAAATAGTTGTAGTAAAGTATCTGCACTGTCTCATGTCACATGTGATGGTCTTAATATAGCTTTGTAATTCATATTTAAAGTGAGGCCATAAGAAACCAAAACCTGTCATTGCCAAATATTTAAATTCATGCACACAATCTTTTTCAGTAAGAACTACATATACATGGGCTTCCAAATCCCAATATGCATGTTTTATATTTTTCACCTATGCAAAAAACTTTTAACTATTTACTGAAAAAAGAATAATAGTTGTCACATTTATTCAATAAATAAATGTATTGGTACATAAAATTCACTATTATTCTAACAGAAAAGTCTCACATAAATCCATAATGACTAGATAATCAATGCAAAGTCTTACCTTTCCCTGAAGTGACAGGTTCCAGTAGTGATCTCTCTTAATGCTGTAATTTTGCAATGTAATTTTCATAAATCACTTTCTAGTTCAGGCAGAGATGGGTTAACTGCAAGCAGTCTGGATGCTATCTTGCTTGCTTCCTGCAGATCACTGTTTTGCATTGTGAGCCATCCCAACTACCTAGGGAAAATAACAGTCATCTTAACCTTCAGTCACCTGGACAACATGATATATTACTGCTCCCAGATTAAACAAAAGATTAAACAAAATCCAAGCCTTAAAACGTGACCTTTAAAATTGTATTTATCTACCAAACATTTTACAATAGATGCTGTTAAAAGAATTTTCGCATACTTCCTTACCAACAATTCACGCTCTTGGATAGAGACATAAATCAAGTGGGAAAACTTTATATACAAATGTTGTAAATTTTTTAAATTACAGCTTGTCTTTACACTGACAATATGAACTAGACTTTTTCTTTTTTCTTTTTTTTTTTTTTTTTAGATTTCTTAGCAGAAACTATAAGCAACAGCAGAAACTGAGTTATGCTGTAATTCCTTAAGCAAAAGTCAACAGAATGGTGCATCTGGAAAATAAAAATGCTGAGAGTAGGAATCTTTTTTACCATTCAGCTAGAACTACAAGGTCCCTACTAGAACTGGAAACATTACACTTTTATTTGGTGCAACTACAGGCATCTGGCAGACAATTTTTTAATTCAGACTAATAACAGCTACAGGCTCAGAGTCAAAAGTTATTCACCCATAAGCATTCTTTGAGTCAGGCTATGTACATTTGCTCTTATGCTGCGTGGAAGCAGCACAAAGGTACCATTGCAACATTTCCTCACCTAGACTGGTTTAAACCTCCTCAGTCACCAAAAATCCCAACACAGAGATGGCTTTTTGACGGTAGGACTGTTCTTATTGTGTATCAGGTTCGTGTTCTGGATTCTGTGGTCACGGTACCAAAGGAGCATGAAGTTGGCTCTGGTGTTCCTCCTCTGAGCAATATGCTCATCATATGATGCCATGTTACTGTCAGTGTGTCCTAGGTTTTAATGACATTTCCAAAGGTGGTGATGGAAAAGCAGTTGAGAGTTTTGAGCAGATCCCAACATGCTCAAAGGCTCTGAAGCTGAGACTGCCACTTGCACCATGTCTATGTTCAAAACCACTGGCAGCAGATATGGGTAGCACATTGGAGAGGGAGTGCTGTCCCGTGATGTGTATGCCCAAAGGCCCATAATGCTGAATTATCAAATCCAACTTGAATTTTGTTACTATGAGGACAGTTTGAATGTTCTCTGTGAGCTCAGGGAGTGATGACACTACACAGATCTGTGACATGAATATGACACCTTGTTTGCTAACTTGAATATGAAATGCAGTTGCTCAGAGCGTTGTCCAACCAAAGTGCTGAATACCTCCAAGGACAGAGTCACAACCTATCTGGACAGCCACAGTGCTGTCAGAGCAGCTTCTTGAACAGTGTATCTCAATCTGGATACTCCAGATCCATGGCAGCAAACAGGACAGTCCAATGCCAACAACATTACTTGACCTGTTCAACTCCATGCAATGTTTGATAGGGCACTTATATTTAAGATCTAATGAGTTGATGGTAGCAAATGATACTCAGTTTTCTGCTATCTCATAAGGCAGAGTTTTACAACCCTGTCTGCTCTCCCCACCCTTCCCTTAACAACAGGACCCACCCTCACTACTTCGCCATGAGGCCTTATACATTTTTCTTTCTCTCTCTTCAGTGCCTTTTTCCTTCTGGATAGCCCTTTGCAGCTGTTTTCCATAAAAACACAATAGTAGTTCTTCCCACACTTTAAGAAGCACAACTGTAAATCTGGATAATTCTCTTCTTGAATGTTTATGCAAGAGTTCAGGTTTTCTGAATGTTAAGGGAACTATCAAACTGTGGCATCTGAGTCAAAAGTCACTGAGATAGATGGAGCACTCATGGCTCCGATCTGCTCCTTCAAACTTTCTGCAAATTTAGGTATCTTTTTGTATGCTATGCATGTTAAAGATAAGGCCCCATTGTTTAGAAACTTTTTAGTTTTGGAAAATGAGAAGTGACAGACAGTAGATCTGACATGTTCCTGAAACCACTCCTGAAATCCCTCATTCCCTGCTGACCGTTCATGTCTGAGAAATGCTGTCAGAGATGTACAAGGTTTTTGGACAAAAATGAGTTATCAATTTTTAAACTCATCAAAGAAAATCTCAATAACATGGAAGATTTCAGGTTATCATCACCAATACAACCAAATGGATTTAGTCCATCTTAGACCACATCTGTGCAGTAACTGCAATCTTAAAAGCAATCACCTGGTTTTGCATATCCATGTGATAAATTGCACTTCCCAATTTCTGGTAGCCTGAAGTCATTACCTTTCACTTTGTGGGGAGCAGGAGGGTCAGGAGCAGAGGAAGGGAGTGCTTTCCATAACAGACTCTCAGGCAACACAGTAAATACTGACTTTCAGGGACATAACTTTACTTCAAAGAACAGGGGCAAGCTGAATCAAGCAGCCTCTGCCAAATGTTTCAACCAAGTGCAGGCACACCACTTTTTCAGTCCAGTATATAAAGGCCTCAACCAGAGCAGAAAACAGACCCCAAACAAGGATAAAAACAAGGAACCTAAAATAAAGTACAGTACGGATATAATTAGTTTAACTGTGAAGTGTTGCAGAATGATGTCATACGCTATCTAACTTTTTATTCCTCCTCCTTGAGACACTTCTCAGTAAGTATGTTGTTTCTACACAGATATTATTTACACCAAACCATGAGTTTCATAGATCAGTGCTCTGTTACATCGGTCTCAAAACATGTGCAACACAACATGCATAAGTCACAGAGATCATTGACAGTTCCACTGTGCCCAACTTTTTCTTCTGAAAAGCAGGATTTTCATCTATATCTCTTTTTAGAGGCAAGGAAACTTAATAATTAACACTCTAAGTAGGTACACACAGTTCTTGTAAATACTATTGCTTAACAGATATTTCTGAAATAATCTTCATGACACAAAATAATATTTAAAAGTATCAAAATTATGGCATTAAACACACAAACAATCCAGTAACTCCACAGCTGTACAGTAAGACATCCCAAAATAAGGAGGTTTGTCAAAATACACATTGTTCTCCAGAAAACAAAAAAAACTAGTGAAGGTAAGAGCTGCATCACTCCAGCACCCTCTGTTGGCCTTCCTGCAGCAGGTTACTTGGTGCACTCATTTAAAAGCGTCATTTGTTTCATCCTTAAGCGATGACAAGGGTTCTGTTATACAAAAACACACATGAAAAGCAATAAAAAAAACGCACCCCACAACCCAGCCCTCTTGATAGAAACTTGAGATATACAGCACAATGTAGCTTAATAACAGAATACTCAGTACTGCTGGACCTGTCAATCATTAGCCCATCTTTGCAGGTGGTCAGAATCGATCTAATTACAAGGCAAAATGTTCTTTACCAGCCCTCTCTATGTCTGATATTTCTACTAGACACCAGCAATAAATGGCATCTCACATGCAGCTCCCACCAACAGAAACGACAGCTCACCAGAAAGAACAACTATTTTTATGGAACATCTTTCACTGTGGCAACTGAGAACTGACAATACGTACAGTACGTAGAACATCATCCACAAAAGAAAAGTGCTCAAACCACGTCTCGTCAAGCACGCGGATAAATAAAGTCCAGATGCAGATACGAGGTGATCTAAATATAAACTCTGCATGCTGCGTTCTGGCCAACGGCCAGATGGTACAATTTCCAGAAGCAAAGGAGCCCAGGGAGCCCGGCAGCTGCTTCGCAAAGCCGGCTCGCAGCTTCGCAACGGCAGATGCGACGTTGCACTGGGGAGCGAAGAGGAAGGAGGAGGGGGAAGCAGCAGGGCTGAGATGGAGAAGCAGGCGTGCATTCATGGCACTGGGGGAGGTCAGGGTGATACAGGCTGCTTCTGAGGAAAGCCACCCAGGGGATTATCGGGGCTGCCTCGTCCTTTCCGGCCCCTCGGTGGGTAAGAACAGCGGAAAGCAGCCTGTGCCCGGCTGTGCAGCAGGAGGCGAAGAGCTGGTGCCGGGACACCTCGCATTCCTCCAACCACCTCTCAAGAACAGACACCGGCAAAGGAAAGGCAGGACCAAACCAGGTCTTACTAAGCTGTCTGGTTGCTTCCACCAGCTGACTGGTTGAGTAACTTCCTACTTTATCTACCTACAGCTAAACCTTAAAGCCAGTACTGACCAGAATCCAAAGAACCAACAAAAGAGCTTTTCTTAGCTGACCTTAAGTTTAATGACAGGGAAAAATTTAGTCTCAGCAATGTCACCAGCTATTGCAAACCTGCTCCTAACATTGCCTCTTAACTTTACTCTTTAAGCTCTGCACAGTTTTGTATCTGCTTAGTTTTGTTTTCTCAACATCCTGTCTGCCCACTTAAAATTTGTACCCACTATCTCATCACCCTTCCAGGCTCTGCTCTCTGCCTCTCTTCTTTCCCACACACAGCTTCACACGATTCTCTCCGAATATTTCTGCATTTATCAACCTCAGGATGATGCTAATAATAACTGATGGTCAGATAAGAATCTCCAGAATATGCTGAAATGCACACAAACTTTTGCCAACGAAATTTGTATTACTATTTGTTAGAAAGCATTACTATCCTATTTCAAATATTTACACACATGCTTCTACTTTGGGTAATTTATATTTTGGTACTTAACAGGGATGGAGAAATCAGTTTGATTTTGAATGTCAAGTTCTGAATTAGAGTCAAATATTTATTGCACAGAACAAAACAGAACCTGTCTACCTCATGAAATCTGTGCAGTTCATTTGAGGTCATTCACTAACCAGTCTAGAAGCCAGGGGTGGACCCAAACTGAATCCACATCCCTAAAACCTCAGAACAGAATAAATGCAATCGAGCATTTGCAATGCATGATGTTGTCATCCATTTTCAGGGGTTACTATTTTGTCAGTTATTTTCAGGCATTTATATTCTTGCTTTATACTAGTTTCTGCTGGCAAGGATTTCTTTCTCTTTAGCTGTTTTGTTATTTTAAAACAAATTTACCACTTCGTTTTTTCCATGTTTAAAAGGTCTGGTTCCAAAGAGTAAACGCTAGAAATTATTTCCTTTAAGACTTGGCTGTTGATTAGATGGCTTGTTAGGGCTGCAGTAGCCTGTTCAGTAACAGGTTACTTACGCAACGAAGTTCCTCTGCCTAGCAACCCTAAGGGTGGAGTTCAAAACAGCAACTGCACCAGTCACATTTTGCAACTAGCAATGAGGGAAAAAAGAAAGAGATGCAGAAACAGTGCGTGCACGGGGAAATATTGCTTTTCTTCATAAGAAATCTAATTTACTAAGAAAAGAAGGTAACAAACAACATAGAAGAATAAATCAAAGGCAGCTAAAATATTTCCCACTCAAAGTTGTAATTAATTCTGAGATCGTGATATGATAATGACTATTAAGAGAAATAATTCATTCAGGGAAAAGGTTAATCCCTGCAGAGGATCATGTAAACACTTTGCTATTCTGGCACTAATCTTCCCTTTCCATTGAATACTGAAATAATCTTCACTTATTAAAAATTCTTGTTAAAAAAAGTTACTGGTAAAATAGCTGGATATTTTGAATACTCACAGAGAAAGGTTCAGGATAAGGATCTTTATGTTGATATGTTAAATTGGAAAAAAGTGAAGGCAAACATTAAAATCACTGTTGACTGAGTTTTAGGAATAAAATTAACTTTATTAATTTCATTTACTGAATTTATGCTCGCTGGAAGTAGGCAAAATTACAAGATAAAATATTTTATTTTGGAGATTTACATATAAATATTCTGGAAAGGAATCAAGGAAGTCAGTACTTCAAACATTAGTAAATGAGGAAAAAAACCCAAAACTATCTGGCCAGGCATCACTTTATTGTTCATAAAAATGATTCCATTTAATGATTTCCATCCCTTGCCTCAATTTTGAAAGTCTTTTTCTTCCTATGCTTGCCCAGAAACTGATTAAGCACCCCAGTGAGAATAAGCTTAACTGGGGAATTTATCTATTCGTATTCATATAGAGCTAGTATTTTTCATTTGTTAAAGTATTTAATTCAGATTGGAGAAACAACCTCCACTCACTCAGTCTATGGAGTGCAATGCCATACCAGCTACTGCTGGGCAGCACGACATAAAGGTTTTGGTCTGGGTGCTGGAGGGAGCAGAGTTCTATCAGTTGCCTGCATCTACCCAATCAACTGCACTTCTCTTTTGGTTTTACCTGGCCAGGCCTGAGCAGTCTGCAGCTCTGAGTCGTTGCAAACAGCTCAGAAAGGCAGCGTGAGCATTTCTGCAGAACGAGACAGCACACACTGGATGTACACCTCCAGTCCTCATGCTCTCAAAGACAACCAATATTAATCTTTGTTATACTTCAACTCTTATCCCAACATACCGGCCTTTTATACAGAAGCCTTTTCTGGTAACTATGCTGCTTTGCAGAGCAACTATATGTGCTAAATGCATTTACTAAATTAAGAGTCTGAGATGCATCTTTCATCGTCTGAAATAGATTGATAAACATACCAGTACGCGGAAGGCACTATTCTCTCATGTGCTATTACACAACCCCTAGAGCTCATCTTAGCAGGTCATTACTTACTAAACATACATAAGGTCGTGTATTTGTTTCACATTTATCTAATTTGTGAGAAAATGTTCATCTTACTTCATTGTGCAGGACACAGGATGAAGGGATGTCATTTTCCAGCCTATGCACTGATTTCCTCCTGGTGAAAGTGATCACATAACCATGGCCTCATTGTGAGTCAAAGTAATAAGGAGAAAACACTTTATTGCTTAAAAGGTAAGGAGTTCTCTACACATGACTAGAAGGGAAGGTAAATGGCGGTGGGGTGTTGCACTTGCCACCAGTAGGACAGCGCTGCATTCTCAGACAAGGTCTGTGGCTTGCTGTCCTACTGCAAGCATCTCTAATGGTGTATCAAGTGTTGGTTTGGTTACTACAGAAAGTGTGGAGGTCCCTTTGAACAAAAATATGAAAAGCAATCCTCCTATAAAAACCTTGGATTTTTAATTGGGGCCAAAAATCTGATATTTATTTTAGTAGGCTTCTGTGATGTGGCTCGCTGCAGTAGTTTTCAGATAGGAACTACTACTTTGTTTTGCTAGTTGTAATTAAATTTGATCTCTAAACTGGCATTTCATTAAATAGTTTTCCTCTTTCTGATCTCCCTCCCCACTCTCTTTTGATTAACCAAATATGCAAGCAACTTCAGTGACCCAGACACTGCAATTTTCAATAAATAAACTCTGGATGAAACTCTGATGCAATCTATACAGAGCGTCTCAAACAAGATTTAGACCTGAACTTTTCCAGCTTTTCTTGCAAGCATGAGCAGGAAGAACAATTTGAAAGATGGGTATCAAAAATGGTAGAATAGAAACTTATTTTCCTGAGACCCTTTTCCTATCATGATCTGCATAAATTTTTTCCCCAGCTTAGCAGCTTAAGGAAATAAACAAATAAAAAACCCACTGAGCCAGTACCTTCCCTTATGTTACAAAATTGGGCATCTCTTTAATCTAGTTTAAATTTTCTATGCCTAATTAATAGGCAAATTCTGTAGTACAGCATTACTTTTGTCTTTTTTTCATCTCAAGTAAAATTCTTTATTATTTTAGATAAAAAAGAGTAGAAATTGAGTAATTAATCTAAATAACAACCACTTACAGTTGACTTACCATCTGTCAATCTGTTTATACATAAAGGCCTTCAGAGTGAATAACTAAGAAGAAAGACTAACAGAAGTAGCATGTAAAGAACTTTCTTAGTTTAGAACACCAATCAGTTTGCTGCCCACTTACTTATTAAAATATTTAATGCCAAAAAAAAGACAAAAAAGAAATACCAATCCCAATGTGAAGTGAAAAATTTGAACTTTTAGAGCCCAAGTTTCTGAATACGAGTCATCTGCCAAAAAAACACAAAACTAAACTCCAGGTGCCCAAACTTGATAGCAGTAACATTCTCAATAACATCTTTAATGATTGCACTTTCTAGCTGTCATGTATATGACAATCTCAAAAATGAAACTGGAATCGGAATCACAAAGACTTTCAAAACAACAGATACATTAAAAAAAAACAAAAAAAAACCTTCAATTGCAAAATTCTTTAAAAGATAAATTCATTTAGGAAAACTAAACAATTCAGAAAGCATCCCTAAGGACTCCTTTATACTTACAATCAATACTGCTTTCTTGGGTCGTACAATAAACCACTGTTAATCATGCTGCCAGCTAACTGCTTCACAATTACGCAGAGAACACTTTATTCAAAACTACGCTAACAAAACAAGATGAACATCTATCTGGACTAAATGTCCTTTTCTCAAAAGTATTAATAGTGAGCAGAGCCCTTGATGCGTTCTTCTCCTCCACTGTGCCCGGAGGAAGATCCCGATCTGTTCACCTCTGACATCAAAGCCTCTGACAAATGTCTGTATTAAAAAAAAAAACAGTGGAAAAACTACATAATACAGTTTCAAGTTTCGAGAGAGAAAACTTGAGAATACCTGTGCTTTGCAATACTCAGCACTATCTGCTTTTCTGCAAGATACCACTGATAAAGAAATACTCTAAACAAATATAAACAAATGCATGCAACTTCAATGTTCATGTTCCCCTGTATGCAAATCATACTAACATATATGGAATTCATTTACTGATGCGTAGCAATCTATATGGGAAAGAAGGCATAGGAAAAAAAAAATTGAAATTCCACAGAAAACCAGCAAACACCAGGTAGCTGAAATACAGGCTTAATCCTTCAGTAATCTATCAAAAAGAAGATATTTCCTTTGCCTTGGCTGGAGGCAGGTGCAGGTGCACAAAACCAGACAGGCTTTGATGCTGCCATTTTTTCCGAGATGTTACTTCAAAATTTCTGAAAAGCTAATTAAGAAAAATAACTGTGTCTGTAGTGTTTATGTAATAACACAGCTTTCCTTTGCTGTGTGTAATTTTATAACACAATTTTAACAGACCAGTACCTCAAAACCCAGCCCACGTCAGCTCCACTCACCAGAGCTTCACCACATAGTGTAGGACCATAGAAAGTGCATGCTGCTGCCAACACAACCCCAGCTCAGTGCAGCACCCGAAGAACTGCAGAGTCCAACATCCAGAGGGAAACCTTCCCGGTCCTCTAACTTTCATTTCAAAGGGATGAATAGGAAGGCAAGGACCAGACAACAGCTGCCGTTCACTGTAGAGTCTCTCATTAATGACGAGGCTACGCTAAAAGACTAGTGCTTTTCAATTTTGAGGTTAATTACAGTTATTAGTTTCTGATCTGTATAATTTTAACTTCTATTATAACTGCACAGCTATAATCTCCCTCTCTCAAAAATAAACTTCACAAGTCTTTTCTCAAAGGTATGTTTATCAAGTTCATGTTCCCCAATGACATGTATATCCAAGATTTTCAAGGTACTGGAAAATTCTACCATTTTTTGCAATTAACAAGGCTGTTTTCTAACATTGAATATAATGTTGACTGAAGAACGCAGGAAGAAACGCAACCCTTCCACCAAGTGGAAGAAAAGAGAAGAAAAATAAGGCAAGAAAAGACCTTCTATCAAGATCTTTTTGAAGAGGACATCACAAAGTATTACTGCACATGGATCATTGCTTCAGACACAACACAAAGCCTCCTCCCTGTTCAGTACGAATCCATTGTTGAAGTGTTGTGCATATAATACAAGTTTGAAAAACATACAGGCTTTGAATACAGTTTGTTCTACCCAGACCATTGTCTGTATAAAACCATCAGTGTATAAAACATCAATGCAAGTTTTACGTTTGATTCAGTTCTGGGACAGACAACAAAAATCAAGTCTGAAAACCTAATCTTTAAATACGTCTGTCTGTGGGAATCAGGAATATTTAGGCATTCGACAAACCAGCCGACAAAAATGCTGATCACTTTTATACGTACCTAGTACCTCTATGATCCTCTGTCTATGGTTAAGACAGACAATCCCTCTCCCTTTTCCTCTTGGCTTGCATGTCTTGATACATTTATGGTCATTAGTGGCAGTTTGCCTATTTTTAAGCAGAAAAATGTGCAGAAGCCTGTGCAGCTTTAGAAGTTAATGAAGGAAATCAAGTGCCTCATCATGTAATACAAATCTGAACTTTTTGTTACATACTGTATGCTACTCCCAACTTATTCTAGGCAGTAAATTAACTAAAATTGAACCTGATGCTGATATTTGCCATACTTCTTCAAGGCATCTCTCAATTCTATCCCTTGATATTTGCCATCACTATTTCACAGTAACTATTGAATTAGCTTTGATTTGTTCTGATTTGCCCTTCCTTAAGTTCTAAATATATGGTCATAACCTGGTTATAACTTACCTTAGAGAACATGAAGAGATGTTTGCTTTAACGGGGCATTTACCAGAAGATGGTTTGCAAACTTGAGGTATTAAAAGGTTGAAAAACATATTTTAAATTAAGCACACAATATTTATATAGAGATTACTTCATATTAGTCATTTTTTTGTCCTTAAATAACTTGCAAGCAGAAAAAACACCACCTCCAACCTCAGGATTGTTGTATGTGAGCCAACTGCACGTATTTTATTTATTTTAATGGGGCTAATTAATAATGAAAAATAGCTCTTGCTACTGGGATTGCGAAAAAGGAATTTATGACAAGTAAAGTTTGCTACAGGGCAGCTGGACTGTATTTAGAACTATTGTGTATGTTCACTGATTTCCATCATACATTTATAAAAATAAATGGCACATTTATTACGCAAAACTGTTTATAAAGTTATGATGCCTGCAGTTCTTTGCTCCAGCAGATCTACAATGTTTATCCTAGAAAACAGCTTTCCATTACTTAACTCAGAGATACCTTTGCAACAGCAGTCAGACTTTCATCTGTTCTGAAAAAGTGTGTCTTTAAGCTTCATCAGGACACTTGTAAGTACTGTTCATTAATTCAAGACGGCCTAGGACACCTTACTAGATTACTTCTAAACTAAAGCATTAAAAGTTAAATTAAGAGCTATTTAAAATTACTAAAATCAGAAGGAGATAAGCACACAGGCACAAGCATACACCTTGTCTTACTGAATCTTAGGACATACATTCTTATTTATTTCTGTTATGTTTTTAAGAAATATAGTAATACATGCAGACTGGCCAAATACATTGCATTTAGCAACTTTTTAGTTCAACTTTTTTGAACTTTTTGGTTTATGCCTGAATTCTCAATCTTAGCACTGCATTAACTGTGTATTTGTGTGTTCTTGCACACATAAGCCATTGGTACTCTGCTTAAAAGTTTATGCAAAAACCTTTCACTGTCTATGCTAATGTGTTTCTCTGAGGTTTTTTAAAGCAAAAAGCATGCATGAATATCAAAGAGCAAACTGTAAATGATCGTTTCTAATCTTAGACATGTATCAATTATTCACTAGCTCTTTCTTCTTGTGCTTTATCATATAGACTTCACCATGGCAACACTATTCTTCACTTCCTAGCCTTAATCAGTGAATCTGTAAGCTAATATTAGATTTAGCTGCTGGATTACTTGATATTCTACTTATTACACCATGAACATAGACACATTTCTCTTATTACACCATGAACTATATACAGTTTTGAGAATATGAATAAACTTTAATTTGCTTAGCACTACTGAGATGGTAACTTTTCTAAGAACTGGCTAGGTCCTCTTTTACTGCTAGGTATAAATATGCAGCTTTGAATTACCACCAGCAAAATTCACAATGGAATTTAATGTCCGGATGCAATACCTGTGCTACAGTCCTTATAAATACTCGGAAATAGTCCATCTTTCAAAAACTATGAATTTAAAAATCACTATTAAGCTTTAGACTAAATCACTTGTTTTTAGCAAGTACCTTAACTAAAAAATGTCTTCATATCTGACAGTCTTCTTGCTACTATACAATTTACAGAAGATAAAATTTCTATTTCAATGTTTTCTTTCCCCTTCTTCATGTTTTCCAGCATTGTTATACATATAATTTTCCATCTTCTCAAAACAAACGCATCTTTTCTAGCAGCTTTTGGCCCAGCTATTTGCCCTTTCCAGTGAGTTTCTTCTTTCTGTCTAATTCGCTTTTTCTTCACTCCTTCCTGTGTTTCTCTGATACTCTTGATCCTGTTAATTCTCACCCTCCTTTTGCTCTTTCATCACACAATCATACTTCCTTTCCTCACTGGTTTGTGAGAATTGTTTATATATCTCATTAATCCAAAAGAGACATCTTTAACACCTTAACACTGCACCATTCCTTCCCTCAACTTGTAAAGCAGAACAGCAACATTTCCTGTTCACCCCACTCTTAAACTTGCTTTTTCACAAAGGTGTTTAACTTGTGATATCTCTGCTGGGCTCTCCAGGGAGCACTGATTCAAGTCGTGCTCTTCAGCATATCAGTCATTAATTATGATCCTCACAGCAATTTCTAAGGTTTCTTTAATATGTAAAAATCTAACTATAGCATTATCAGCACAAAAACAGCGATAGACATAGAGAGCTCATAGCCCTTCCCAATAAGTCCTTAATATTGTTCCCTCAATGATGAACCGCATGATATTTCCCTTAAATATTAATCATCTTCACCACATTTAAAAGGAAAAAAGGCAGAATTCACTTTTCTGAAGGAGCTATCACACCACAAAAACTCCAAAACATCAGACAGGTCAGAGTCTTGCAGTTGGATAGATATTACCTAGAGAGAAAAACTGTTAACAGTTTATGCTTGGCTGAGACCCCACGGTCCTTTATAGATCTAAAAGCCTCGGTGAGCATTCACTTCAGGTCTGGTATTAATATTTTCACAGCCTAACAGTTGTCAGTGAATATGTCCAAGAACACAAGAGAAGAAAGCATAGCTGACTGAAGCTGCCTCCTCCAGGCAAAGATACTCCAAGGTCAGTCTCAAGGCCCTGCGTACCACCTCCTCATCCCCTCCTAGGGGGTCAGCTGGCTGTGCTTAAGGCTAGTTCCACTGTGGTGCTGCCAGAGAGCTGTGAGAAGAGCCACATGGGAAAGAGTTATGAAAAGCTTTACTGGGGGCTTCCCTCTTTTGCTTAGGAGCTACGCCGAAGCTCAGAGTCTTGCCCTTGGTCCTTGTCTGAGCCATGCTCCAGGTATGCCTGCGCCTGGCCACGTGCCCTGACCAGCTGACTTGACCCTGGACTTGGTTCATGACTACAGGTCTGTCTGGCAAATGGGGCTGTTGGCTGTCCCTGGATACTGTCACCAGACTGCTCCACTCTTCTCATCTGGGTAGTGTGGGACTGTGTGATTTGCTGTCACCCTTGGCTGCCGGCAGTCTCCATTGCAGAGAAACCTTATCCTGCTCTTCCCTGACAGTCAGACTCAAACACAGAAAAAAGTTAAGCTCCCAGTAAGGAATGATGTTAATGTCCTGCCTAAGAAAGCCACAGCCTCAAATACCACTGAAAAATGCATGTACTTACACTTTTAAAACTACTGTTTCCCATCCATCAGTGACAAGGTCACCACACCTCCATATTGCATTCTGAGTCAGCCCCAGCGATGCAGACACTCACAATACACACAGTTAACCACCATTCTATGGCATCCAATCATTATTAGCCAGCTGGACTGAGTTGAAGATAATGAACTAATTAACTAATCAACTCAAGGTACCGATCCTGCTTACAAGAGGCAGGCCACTTCCTCCTGGCTGTGGAAGATGCGACAGTGTCCTTGGTGCTGCAGCCCAGGCTGGTGAGCAACAACTGGTGACCCTGACGTGATACATTGGTGAGACCCTGAGAAGCCCCGACTCCCTCGCCGGAGCCGGGGGCCTGAGCGAGAGTCCTTCGGTGAAGAAGGTAAAGCCGCAAGCCCCGACGTGGTATTTGTGGGAGGGAAGCGTGCTGGAGTTGGATGAATGGACCAGGTCTCTGCTCACCTTAAAGCCTTCTTGAAAAAAACAAAAAATTGTAAAACAAAAAGGGGGAATTATGGCATCCAATCATTATTAGCCAGCTGGACTGAGTTGAAGATAATGAACTAATCAACTAATCAACTCAAGGTACCGATCCTGCCTACAAGAGGCAGGCCATTTCCTCCTGGCTGCGGAAGATGCAACAGCGTCCTTGGTGCCGCAGCCCAGGCTGGTGAGCAACACCATTCTCCATGTGTAGATACAAAACTACCAACCTTCAGTACTCTGCAGTTCTTTCAGACAAGAGGTGCTGCTACAACAGCAATAGAGGGCACTAGGATTGCACTTACAATTCAGTTCAGTAGAACACGCTGCAACTCCTCCTCCTTCAGCCTCTTTGCTCCTGCTCAAACGCTGGCTCAGTCACTAATTTCCAGTGATCTCCTCAAGAACTGTGTGATCCTGACCATGTTCCACACACAAGGCAAAACATACGCTCTTGATTCGATTTCTTCATTAATAGGCTAGATAAGAGCACGTACACCAGATGATCTCAGGAGCCAGTTCTTACCCCTCACATATATACCACGTAATTTGCGCTACGCAGAAACACAGATTACAGCCCCAGTAATGAAGTGTAGTAATCTTAGACTGCAGTACAATTTGCAATTATTTCAACACAAAAAAATCCCAGTCCTTTGCTATGACTATCATAGTTTGAAGAGATGATCTCACAGCCAGCCAAGCTCACCTGGCAAACAGACCACACAAGGCTAATCACTGCAACAGGAAGGTCCTGCAGCCTGCTCTAGAGGCTACTACAGTAACCTCAACACCTTGCAGCCATTACAGTGCCCATCAGAGAGGCTTCACAAGTGATATCAGAGGAGGACAAGCATCATATGCTAACATAAGAATGTCTCTCATGACAGTTTTGTAGAAACACTGCTGGAAGTTTATCAATAGAACTAAATTAGCACTTGTGCTCATGCTCTCCTCTTTGCATGAATACGATGGGCAACCCCACATTCGCATCTGCTCTCGACATTCAGTACCAATCATAAGATGGATACTACACAGAGGAGAAAGTTTTCTTCCTCAAACTTCAGTCACTTTCCCAAATACAGTCTATGAACAACTTCATAAATAGGGCGTGACTAAAATACATCTTGTGTTGACTTTTTATGGCGTAAGACTAAGACAATAAGGTTTCAGAGCTTGAACTTGCAATTGTTTAGACTCCCGTTCCAACTTTGATCCAAAAGGAGAACGGTATAAGCCTACCTACACAAATTATACTTCCTAATTAAATTATAATGGTAAAGTAATTATTCCACAAAATAAGCAAGAATTTTTTATAAAAGTCTAACCACAGGAACTGATAACACTAACAAATTTCTGCTGGAAGTATTGAAAACTATCAGCATCCTGAAATGAGACCTTATTATTAAGCCTCGTCATAAAAATTAGATTGAATTAATCGAAAAAAATATGGAAAACACTTCCTTAGAGAATAAAATATTTATTTACAGTTGCAGCAAATAAAATAAACAGCTACTTGAAAATCTTTCCTTGAACAAACTTGAGTATTTTGACATTGTCATGTAAAAAATGCTATGTTTGTTATCTTTCACTTTGACCACCAGTTAAGTCTCAACAATCTCTTTGTTTAAGTCGTCAAACTCCTATGAGGAATATTAAACAAGACTATGCTGGAAAAGGTTATTTTCCCATCTAACGTATTTTTCCATCTGACCATCAACAAAGTTGATAGGGCTTTCTGAATCATATGTAGCATGATGCAGACTCACTATTTTGTTCAAATTGTAGAGCAATATTCTACAGCTGATATTCAGAAGTATGAGGTCAAATAAAGCAAATTAGAGTGGATTTATTTTCAATCTTTATTGAAAAAGTCTAGATAAACAACCCACCCATCTTTCCGTCTCGCCACAATTTGCACTATACATATTAACATAAAAACAGTTTTCAAATCTTTTAAACTGAAAACAAAAAAGAAAAGGCCAGATGATTACTGGATGCAGTACCTCCTGGTTCTGACTGTTAAGATTAAATGGAAGTTAAATCAAAATAAAATAGTTAAAACTTAATTAAAAATAACAACACTATCTATTCTGGGGGTTGAAACTAGATGAACTTTGAGGTCCCTTCCAACCCTAACCATTCTATGATTCCATTCTATTCAAAGATAGAAATTTTGAGATTTCTACACCAAAAATTTTCAGATGTTTTTGATCTAAAAGATTACTTGTCATGATAGACTGGATCTGGCCCGAAATGTTATTAAAGCTTAATGCACTCAGTGATGTTGAGTGGGATTGCTCTTCCAGCAGCAGTGAAGATATAGACAAATTTTAAAGAATCACAGCATAGCAGCCTGTATCTTAGAAGATCATTTAATGATGTTCCTAGTCTCATTAAAAGCATCTAATGTGGTAAAATTTCTGACCTTAATATTTTCCCTCAAGATATTTCTGAGGACTTACTTCAGAAATTAATAGGATTTTTTAGCTCTGAGATACTGTAACAGTTTTACAGTCTCTAATTTGGCAGTAGGGGCCTGATCTGGTTTCCCACACACAAGCCTCTAGTGCTGCTAGAGATGCTGCTGCAAATCCTGGTCCTCAGGTGTTAACTGAGGAGGATACAAGTCTCACAGGAGTGAAACTACGGTCACCCTTTACATGGTCTTGACTGGGACAGAAAACCTACTTAAGACCCTTAAATCTGTTCCCCTTCCCCCAAATACTGAAGGAATTTGGACATGCTTCAGGAAACTCAAATGTATTTAAAGCACCTAAACTGGTAAACAGAGAGGCAGGGAGATGGGGAAGGAAAAAAAAAAAAAAAAAAGATAAATTTGAACCTAAGAGTGGTCTTAGATCACTTGGTTACATTTTGTGTAAAAATTAAGGAGACTCCCTACAGAACTGCATTATACAATATTACACCCCAGTTAGCCACCAGAATGCCTGTGATTAGCAACTTCAGCTTCTGGGTTTAATTGACATCCCCACAAATAAAAGAATAAAAATAAGTATTTACACAGAGATGTCAGAGCCTTTTCAGTTATGAAATGGAGATCATAACCCAGTAACATTAAGTACAGGAAGTCCTCAAATCTACTTTTAACTTGCATGGATTTCTACACAGCTATGGGAGATGAGGAATGACAAATGAGTCACAACAGCTCTTGCCCTCTTTGAGAGCTGCATAAACTAAGTTGGTCAGTCTACTGAAAGTAGGCACATTGAAAACATGAAGTCACTCGAGTTATGCTGGGACAGAAAACATGGACTGAAATAGGTTGATCTACCAGCAGTACCCATAGCTCTTTCTTCAGTTTGTGCGCTGTCTACATACAACTTGTTGTATTAAGAAAGTTCATTAAATACATCAAAGATAACAGGCTGGATATCAGATTGTGTGAAAAATTCATCAGCTCCAAAGTTTGGTTATTAACACAATACATGTGAGTATAATGCACAGACTGTTCCAATATGACCATAATGGTTTTTCACTTTGTGGATCTTCTCGGAGCGGCATAATTAACAGGTCATAGTTGATGCAGCAAAAATTTTAAGCCATCAGCATTGCTGGTAGCAAAGAAGGACACAGTGTATTTGTGGTGTTGAGGAACACATGGCCATGCTCACTCTCCAAGTCTTTACAAAAACAATAATCAAACAAAAGAAAATAATTGCATTGTTGATCTACATGCAAAATACCAACAATGATGAGCCAAATATTATGGTCTAAAAGAGAGAAAATGTAACTTAGCAAAAGATGCCAGCAAGAAGTCTTGATAGGCCAACACATACTCAGTCCAGCTGCTTGTAACAGTGGTTTAGCAGGGAAACCCACAGCTACCGTATTGCAGGACGTGCATCCTTTGCATCACTGCCCTCCTGTCCTTCGAGCAGCCCACCAGTGTTCAGTGACATGCTTCTGCTTTGATCACAAGCAGGTCTAGAGACCGAAAAGTCACCAGGAGTGCTGACAACTCTGATGGTAACATACCGGGACACCAGTCACTTCGACCCTACTGTTGTTGGTACTGGATCTGTGATGCTTACAAGCAGCTCATACTTCAACAGTAATCATAGGAATCACTAAACAGAGACCAAATGGCCTCGTTAACCTTTCTTAATCCTGACAAATGCAAGAATGATTAAGTTACAAAGTAAAACTGGATCCCTTGCAAATACTCCTATGAAGCATATTTAAGAATATTTCAAAAGGCCATATGTTGGAAGTAATTAAATAAATAAATACTTTCTCTGTAAGTCTGTATACAGCATCAAACACAGCATCTGGCAGAAAAAAAAATTGTGTGGTATCATGTCCAGAGCCGCAGCAGGAAGAAACTCTAAGAGGTGATGGTGGTGTCTCCTCGGAGACAGAGGTCTCAGGTATATCCCAAAATGAAGTTAGTATTTTTCTAGCTAGGCTGTAGCTCTAGCGCCAATATCTGCTTTGTACTACGAAGTGATGTATGATATCTGGAATTATGCAGATCCCCCCAGCCCGAAACAGACACAACTCTGCACCCCTCTCAGTTCAGTCATTACCTCCCATTGGCACATGACAGAGGTTAGTGAGATGTTCTTCTGCTAAATGAAGTCTTCTAAGAAAACATTGAAACATGCTTCAGAAACAGCGATGTGGGTTCATCACCCCTCTGTGTCAACAGCATCCTGCAGTGCGGAAGCTCATAGCAAGAACGCTTTGCCCGCCCCCACCCTCAAAAATTTAACTCTAAGCTTCATTAATCACAGAGTTCCCACTGAAAGGAACACAGGAGCTATCAAAATAGTTCACACGAGTGCTTCATCTAATCCAGCATGCTGTCTGCTCATTAGCCTGTAGCAGATGGTTTGACAGAAGGTGCAAGAAATTTGTCAGTGGACAACTCTGGATTGGGAAAGTGTCTTTTTAGTTGTTCCATCTAGTTTGCTTATATTTTG
Organism: Tauraco erythrolophus; assembly: GCF_009769465.1. Taxonomy (NCBI): domain Eukaryota; kingdom Metazoa; phylum Chordata; class Aves; order Musophagiformes; family Musophagidae; genus Tauraco; species Tauraco erythrolophus. The sequence goes on from NC_141465.1 coordinate 111,956,863, forward strand.
AAGCACAAGGAATTATAGCAGAAAGTACTTCGAAAATACTGAAGTAATTTATATATTGCATACATATATTACATTTAAGCATCTAATCTTTTGCTGCAGAAATATCAGCATCTTCTCATTGCTCAGATATTTTTGTCAGTTAATTACATAAACTAAACACACTATCCAAAAAGAACTTCTTGCATACTTGAGGTTTTTTGACTTTATTACACAGTCTTTACTCTTCCATCAAAAGGGCAGATGGAACACACAATTCCCTTTCCTCATAAAGGCTAGTATTCTGCATATAGTGCTAAGTGGAAAAAGTTGAAAAGTGCCAATCTTCTCAATCTTGCTTTATATGGAAGGTTTTCCAAAGCCCATTTATCATTGTTGCCAGTCTCTGGCTTCTATTTCTGCTCTCTTTCTGGACAGCAAATGGCTGTGTATAAACAGAGATCTTCACATCTTTGCTGAAGACTAATTCATACAGTTAGATCAGGAAAAAATTATTTCGAGGCCTATCTTGTCTACTAAGCCATCAACACAGAGGAATATTTACTCTGATGTCTCAACAGTGTATATGTATTTTCTTTTACTCTCCTTTTGTTGAATAAGTAGATCCTGATATATGTCAACACCGAATTTCACACAACACAAACTTATCCAGAATCTCCTATAATTTCCAGTAAGCAAAGTAACATCTGCAAGCATACTGATGTTAACTTTTCAATCAGCACAGTATCAAAGTACTCTATTGATAGGTAGCAGTTTAACTATTGCTTTTCGTAGTCTTTTCAAACACAGTTTTTATGATATAATAAACTGCTAGTCTATAATTTTAACCTACTACTGTAATAATTACACAGCCCCACAAACCATAGATAAAGAACTACCTGCCACAGCAATGCTTGAATATGGATTACATGGCAAATTAAGAATATATCTATTCTTCCCCATCTCCAAGGGGGGAAAAAAGCAACAAACAAACAACGCAATTTATTTAAATCTTTGAAAACAACAGAAGCCCAGCTTAGCCATCTCCTCCTTTCCTTCACCTTTTAATAGCAGCAGAAATGAGAAGCAGAGTCATAACATTACGGATTGCTTCAGATATCATTTGAATACTGCTGTTTCTCAGATGGATTAAGTGGCCTAAGTACCATCAGACTTTCATCACTCACAAATTGTTCTACAGTCCTGGAGGCAGCACGTGGATCCTCCCAAGGGATGGGGAACATAATCAGATTGTTCAAAGAATGGAGACTCCTTTGTGAATAGCAGGACCTTAGATACTGCTACCATATACCTCAAAGCTAGGTATTAGCATGTGAATTGCTAGACCAGAATTATTAAGGGAAAAGAGACTCCACAGCAATGCTTACAAGGCAGAAGAAAGAAAGTAGTGATAGGAAAAAGACAGCATAGAAATTACTTTAAAGACAATGAAAAAAAGGCAGCTACAGAAATCTTCTCTTCCCACAGTGTCTTTCTCTCCACTAGTAACTTGGACTGTAGGAACTACTGGAGTCTTAGTCTTTTCCATTTTTATAATTAAAAATGCATTTAAAAACAAAGCAAAACAAAACAAAACTCTTTAAATATGCTTATAAATTTAAATAGCAAATTCACTCAAAAAATTCAGTGGAAAGCTGGCAAAAGTCAGTCATGTCATCTTCACTCACTTCCTAGGGATAAAAATATCCAGAGTCTCCTCCAAGGATTAATAAATCATTTAGAACAACTTCTTCTAAATAACATCACTAACAAATTGGTGTCTGCATAAGCTTGTACAGCTTCAGCTCCCTAAACCCCAACCTTTTATTTCCCCATTACTTCTGAGCCATGTCCACACTGGAGAACAGAAGGAAGAACATGAAGCAAGCCCCAGGACCAAACCCCAGCGCTCCATACTGCTCACCAGTCAGATTGCCATCGGATTTGATTTCATTGTCTGACAGAGCTGCTCCAGACTGAGGTCACCTTAGCATCGTGTCCAGGTCCTGATCTGTGGACACAGCAGTACAGAGGTGGCCACTGAAGCCACTGACTTCTGCTGGAGGCAGACCATCTCCGCTGCTCCATCTCTCAACCCTTACCTGCACTGCAGCTTCTGGCTCTCTCCTCCCTTCCTCCTCTTTGTTACACCTCAGAAGCTGCTCTAGTTGGATCATACCTTCTTCAAGGGTAACTGCCCTTCCCTCCCCCTTTCCGAAACATTCAGCTGACCCAAAAGACAACAGTCAAGGCTAAATACGTGGGCAGTTGTTCTCTCTGCCTTTTATAGCAGCGTTTTCCATCTAGTAAAGAAGATACTGTATGTACCTAAAAAATGGAAATAATTTTTTATTTTTACCTTCTGAGATGACATTAGTAAGCATTTTATGAACTGCAGGAGCAAGATAAAACGATTATTTTTGTTCTGAAGAGCACTTCCTTGCATTCTTACGAGACTACTGTAAATGGCCATAGTCCATTTGCTTGCCATGCTTAGACTGGGGAAGAAATACCACTGCAGCATGACTTTCCTAAGCCTATGTGGTGACAAAAAGTCCTCATTACAACCTTCCAGTGTTGTCCCGAAACAGAGAAAATCAGCCCTACAAAATTCTCACATGGTTCTGACACTGACTGCCCAGACTTACAATGTTTTCTGCTTTTTCTTCTCAATAGACAAACTTTGAGAAGAGTGAAGAATCAGTCCCAGGTGATTTACGACTAGCAAATTCATTACAGCTAAGAAATTGTGCAATGAAATGTAAGAAGCTATTCAAAAAGTCAGCCTGACATGAAATAGAATGAAGACTCTTTTGAAGAATGTATTCAAATTAGTAGATGCAAAGTTATATGCTGTACTTAACTGGGACACTGCTGACTTTCAAAAGGTTTCACCTGCCTTCATTTCTCTTCTCCCATAAATGCTAATTTCTCTCCCTTCATCCTTTATTATGCTCTTCATTCACCCCATCTCTATCCAAATCTCATCCCCTCCAATGCCTTCACATCAATCCACTGCCTATTGATTTCCCCTAATTTAGAAATTATGATTATTTTTGTAATCTTTGCTTTTCCTTTTATCTCTCTCTTTGGGATTTTACTTCTCATCTCCTGTTTTATACAGTAAGACTAAACTGTTGAGAACATCCAGCATGTCGATATGAATAGCACACTTCTGAGTGCTGCGAGGCTTATTTGCAATTAATCACCACTGGCAGAAAACAGTTTTCTATTCTCTCTGCAATTAAAAGAAACAGGATATTGATTTTCATTTGTTACGGGATGATTCTCTATTTGCATGGTACAGATTAATTTCAAGATGACTTCTGTAATATGACTTGCAGACAAAATTGCTAAATGACACTGCAATAAGCCAGAACTGAAATAACACATCATAGAAACCATCTCTGCTTAAACTGAGTCAAACATTGTGTTGGAGTATGCGACTCTCCACGTATTTTTAATAGGAGGAGCAGGAGTTTTATATTTGCAGTATGCATTAAAGCTGTTCTTTCTGACAGGTGCCCCAATCCCACGTGACTCTGCACTCCTTGTACAAATTCTTGCCAAGATATTCAAGATATTAAGCTGTAACATATACTTTCATCAAAATGTCTTGCCTGAATAAATTGTAACTATTAGTGCTTTCAGAATATTCACGAAAACTTAGAATTTATGAAAAAAAAATATTTAAAGAAACACGGGTCTGATATTGTTGACACTAGGCATTCCAAGAAATATTATCTGGTTTCAGCTCATGTTTTAAACTTCTCATACACAAACGATTTTCTTTTTTGAGATATATCTCCTTAAGGAGAGCATCAGAATCCCAAGTGCTGCAGAATAATTAAAATACAGATTTCAGGTCTGCCTTGCTAAAGCTAAGAAGCTTATGTGATCACGAGGTCTGCGAACGTCTCTCTCTTCCTCTCCCATAGTTTTCAACCGCTTGGCACATAATACTGATTTTTGACAGGATAGCAACCTCAAAAGTAGTTTAATTGCTACGTGCTTTATGGAAACAGATGGCCAAGTGAAGAACAAGGTTCTGATTAACAGCTCCAATAAACACCCTGAATGAGATAAAGGCTGGAGTATGGATTTACATCATATTACACGTTAGCAGAGCACACGGGGAGAAACTTAGCCATGCCTTTAACGTAGTAAAACCACTGATCGTAATCATCAGATAAACTATAGGACAAAAATTCACAGGAAAATGAGCTTTACTAGTCCAGACTTCACGGGAGGACAGGCTTGCTGTTAACGATGATCACAGTTAATCAGGCGACAGAAGAAACAGGGAAATATAATATGAAAGATGCAGATCATGTTATTTTATTTTTAATTTTAAATCTTCTGACAAAGACTGTCTAACGAAACTTTTAATAGTCAAAACAACCTCTCTCAGAATATGTATTGCTACAAATATCTCAAATAAGCAATGCAACTCTTTATGTATATAAAATGTAGAATTTTAAGGTACTGAAAATGTTCTTTTAATAATAACCAAGTTGAAAGTGCATCTATAGACTAACTAGAATCCATTAAACAATTTCAGAATGAATTCTGATTAAGTTCATGCATACAGTTTTCCTTCTAACTCATTTCACAACTGGTCACACTGGGGAAAAAAAAAGGGAGAGAGTGATGAATTCTGCGAAGTCTGTTAAAATGACTCTTTAAACAGCAATGTATGGAACTACTCACCTAAGAACAGTCTACACTGCTACAGTACAGTTGTACTGTAACACAATTGTTATGTTACTTGTTGTCTGTCATTTCACCCTCAGTGCCAACACTAACTGCAGGATCATTTATGGTGTCTCATCACATGCACAGCGTCATGCTCTTGCCCAGCAGCAGTAAGGTTGTCACTCTCAACAAGTAAGCCTAGGTCTACTGTAAGAGAAAATCAGCTTGCTTTCTGGAAGCATCAGTTTCTATTTTCTTCATACTAAATACAAAAAGTACACAGCATTTTTTCCAAAGAACAATAGCATCTATTCAAATTATTTTTGCTTTTGCATAGAATTGGATTTTTAACAAAGACATTTGAAAGAAAATAGTAAGTAATAAAAAGGATGTAGTAGCTGATTTCATCCAAAAAAACCCCTCCAAAACTCCATTGTGTTGTTTTTAAACAACTTGTGAGGTATACATATGAAGATCACAGTGAAAGTCCTACAGTGAATGAATATAGGTGCTCTGTTCCCAAATAAAGCCTTCCACAAGTTGAGATACTCAAGTTTCTTTTTCAGAGATCTAATGTGCAAAGAGCCTACCTTTGCAAACCAATTCCTATCCAAATAATAATACATCTAATATTAAATTCAGAAGACATCAATATCCTATAGCACTGTGAATGTCTTTCCTCCCTTACATAATACAGCATGCAGAAAAGTTCCAATCTCACTCCAAAGAGGTGCTCTGGTGTGGTCTCCTATGCCAAGTTTGTATGCCTTATCATGGCCCGGTCTGGAGGCTCCAAGACAAACCACGTACTATGATGCAAAGAATAAAATAAGTCCACATCCTAACGATCACACATTTACAATGATGACTGACACCTGCATTTAAACGCCTTTCAAAGCACTCTCATTATCTGTGCTCTTACATAAGAGAAATAAAACAAAATGCTCTACCGTGACATATGGGCTAATATTTTATAGACATTAGTAACACTATTGGTATTATCACATGCTTTCTTCCAGCTTATTTAAAAATGTGATGAGGGATTTAAGAAAATCTTTTTTTTCTAAAGTATAAGTTTTCAAGAATTGAGTCTTAAGTATGAGACTGAAGATATACCATGTTTTTACCTCTACACTTTTAGACATTTGCCTAAAACATCTAAGGAGGTTTCTTGGTTGACATGGATAATGTAACAAAAATTTAATAAATGTATGATTTTTATCAAGGCTATATTGGGAAATAAAATTTCAATTACCAGGGACAGAAATCCAGGTTTTAAAATTAGTTCTCACCTTCTGTGACTGTAGTCACCAAAAATTCTCCTATCCTTTCTTCAGCCTGACACTGCCATCTATGGCAGTCTCAGGCTGTAGATGCTTGCAGCAGGGATGCCGCTAGCAGAGAACAAAGGAGTGGTCCTGTTGCAAACATGAAGTCTTCTGTGGAAAACGGGTTTGGATGATATGTTAGTACTAATATTAGTGACAAATCACTTAAACTGGTGGAGCTGCAGTGGGATTAGCACCAGAGCCTACTGATTTCTAGTCTGTGAGAGGTAATCCTCGAGCAGGAGCCATGGCATTCCTTTCAGGGCCAGTTTGGTGTATATATATATATATTTATATGTGTGTGTCATGGATTACTTCCTTGAAAACGAAACATAGAGCCATCCAGCCCACCTCACACAGAAGTTGAAGAAACACTCAATTTGAACAACGCTGTGCAATTTCGATCAACCCTCAAACACGTAAGCCCTCAAATGTTGCGTGGAGGCTGTCAGGAGCACGTGGAAAGTATTGCAGAATTTCACCAGCAAACTGTAAACCTTTCAAAACCCTCCACAGGGCTGCGTGCAAAGACCATAAAGTTCAGAAAAGTCAGTAAAAATTCCTAAGCAATACCATAATGAAATCTATGCTTAGGTTCACAGGTATTCACTGAATACTACTGACTGGTACCATTCTACCACGTATTATTTTGTGATGTTCATAAATACGTGTTCACACAGCACACAATTTATTTTTACCAGAAGCCATCAACATCAGAAATCAGTATTCAGAAATGGACTCTAAGAATAAATGTGAGATGATAAGCATCCCACTTTCAAGATGATACTGATACTGGAATTGAGCAATATTCAGACATCAACTGTACTATAACAAGGCTTCTTTTTCCCACTTTTAAGTTAGGCCCAAAGTTTAAGAAACTCAGGCAAGTATCAGGCTAGAGGGTCATTTCAGACTTCTTTGTCGTTCGTTGATGGTTTGTATATAAAATATTTAAACACTCACTAGGACAGCTGTTGGAACACAAACTCCACAAGTTTCCCAAGTCCAAAATAAAATACTTAACTAGAAAGCATGGACATGGTCTCTATTTCAATTCCACAGGAGAAGCTGAGAGACAGACACCCCAGACCATCCTCAAACTGGTGATAATGGGATTCTCTGAGAAGCAGCTTCTGTTCCAGACCTTGCTTCAACACAAAGAGAAAAAGAATCTGAAACTGGGCAAGTTTCACATTCAGATGAGTGTCATCACCACTGCAGTTCAAAGTACAAGGATGTGGGCAGAAGCACCTCTTTTTTGTGAATGTCACATTAGCCCAAATAATTGAATTTAGTGGAAAATATTCAGTGAATTTGGCCTGAGTCTGTGAACAGTCTGGCATCAAGCAAGCAAATGAAACCCCTGTATAAACTAGCTTCCCCTCAATTAGCCACAGATCTATATTATGTCTTATTATATCTTATATCAGCAACAAGCATGTCCAAAATTATCATAATTATGCCTAATATCATCTGAAGAGGCTATTAAACATTATTTGGGTTTTAAGCCAATTCCAAACTACAAAGCAGTGGATTCACCTTGAACGTGAGATGCAAATTATCTCACATTTGTTCTTACAATTCCCTCTGAAGCATCTGGCATTAGTCATTGTCACAGACCCCAGGTTTAATTTAGCACAGCCATTCCAACATTCGGTCCTCCAGGCCATAAAACCAAAAGCGTATGAGCTGCATTATGAAATTCTGTCCTGTAACAATAATGTTAAAGCTAGTGACAGCCTTTCTTTACAAACCATAATAATATAATATAATAAGCAAACCATTCATGAGTCTAACAAGTGCATTGCCAGTTTTATGTTCTTGTTGAAATTCAGACTGAAATTTATTATATGAATTACTGCTATCCTGGTCTGCTTGCAGACATACGATGACCTCCCTTCCAAGATTTTGACCTTAACAGTCCAAGATAAACTGTTTTAGCAACTATGCAAATCATTCTCAAATACTGTAAAATCAAATAAAGCCTTTGCACCCTCTTAAAAAGTTTTATTTTATGGATACATAATGTCTCATTATTTTATTTATTTAACCATACTGATGTGCTAACAGGAAATTAACATAAACAAACTAAGTAGTGCACTTTTGAAACAGAAAATATCATTTTAAAAGCCCTAAAATATTAGCAGTGGTAAAATCTAAAATCTCAAATATATAATTTAGAGTTCAGTGAGCCCACTGATGTGGCTTATGCATGTCAAGAATATCTAAGACTCACATAGGCATGACAGGACTAAATAAAAAAATAAAAAAACAACAACAATAACAAAAAAACCCCATACATTTGATTTCTTCCTGAGTGGACGCTCACTACAATTAATACAAGCCAATGAGCATAACTGTTAGGTGTTCCCATCATTATAAAATGGCAGATGCTATCTGGAAAATTAAGTTAAATTATTTATCAAATGATTACAAATATCATCAAATTCAGTGCAGCCAGCCATTCAAACGGCTTCTAATAAATTATTTGATATGGCTCTAATGGAAAGCATGAGTTATTCAGAAGCATTTGCTATTAAGCAGCATCATACTAATGTTTTGAAATTCTAGCCAGACACGTCCAGAAGTGACATACTATGAATCACATTACAAATATATTCTCCTGCTTTTGAAATATTATCAGCAAAAGCCAAGAATCTACGCAAATTAAGAAACAAATAATTTTAGCAGTCGTGTCACAATGGAGAACATGAAGGTTTTTATTCTGCACAGCCTAAAACCGTTTTTTTTTTTCCTGCTGAAGGAAAAAAGTGCCCACATAATGTACTACATCAACAACATCATACATATTAGCCAAGGCTTCTCCAGAGCATTGAACAATACTTATATAGTACAAAGGCAACTTCCCAGTAATAACAGGTGGTACTCTATTGTTCAAAGCACATCCCTTCCCAAGGAAAATCTATTTCAAGATAAAGCCAAAAAGCTTTCTTTCTATTAAAATGAGTAGACTCTTTGTCATTCCTAGAGACTATATGATACTGTTAATGGTGAAAGGACTGCATCAAAAGTTGGGAGCAAACTGTCTCAAATTCAGGTTAAGGAACGCAAGGCCAATGGACAAACAGAGATGGGTCAGTTCTTTGAGACATGTATTTAATTGATAAAAGAAAACACCAACTAGTCTTCATAAGGTGTTTATGCATTTTAAATTAATATGCTAATCTGCTATTAACCACAAATTAATTGCAACTCAGAAAATTTCCATTAGATTAAGGAAAAAAAAAATTCACCACAAAGGTGACACTGGCACCACCACAACCAGAGGGACTGTGGAAATCTCCATCCTTGGTGATGGTCAAAACTCACCGGGATAAGGTCCGAGCAACCTTATCCAACTGGACCTGCTTTGAGCATGGGGACAGAACAGATGACATCCAGAGGTCCTTTCCAATCTAAAATACTCTATGATTTTTATTAAAATTCCTTTCCCTATTGGAGACGTACTTTTCCTTTTGCACTTACACTTAATTTATCCAAGTCTCCCACATATTCTTAGCGGTTTTAAAACAAAAATCAGATTCCTCCTTTGTGATTGATCATGAACCAGAACATTGATACAAATGATATAATACTACACACTTGGTGCAATGTCTGGTTTATTTTAAATTTATAAAATTTAACTATTTTATTCTAGTTCTGTCACTAGGATCAGCTGAGTAGCTAAAACAAAAGCACGAGGTTAATTTACAAGGTTATAAACAGCACTGATTCTTGCTGCCCATAATCACACCTTCAGCCGGCACCACCCACATGTTGCAGGCGTTCCAGAGACGAAGTGACAGGCCAGAAAACGAAGAAAATGACAGATCAGAAAAGCTCAAGTCATCCTATAAAAAGTACTTGCATCAATCAGGTGTGAGCGTCCATCAGACCGTGCACCTCACGCTGAAGACACACTGTGGAGGACAAAGCCACGAGTACCTTTGTTCACGTGCTTAAGAGGTGACCTTAATGAAGACCTAGTAAAAGCATTCAGCGCGCACCTGTGGATATTAACCATCCTGCGGTTGCCTACACCACTAAAACAATTTTTCTTTTGCTCAAAAAAAACGGCTTTTTAAAAAAAACCCCAAACACCACGAGGCCTCCAGCACCACTTTCTTTCCCACTCCTTAAATAAGGACTGGGCTATTTTTAAGAGGCATATCTAAAAATAAGTTTGCTTGGCGCTCAGCGGGACACCGTCTCTCCACACGACCCGTCACTGACAGGACAGCCGGCCCCGGTCCCTCTCCCCGCCGCGGGGCCGCCTCAGGCGGCCCCGCGGCGGGGAGAGGGACCGGGGCGGCAGGTGGGGCGGCGGCTTTGTCTCCGATGGGGCTTTGAGCGAAGGCAGCGGCAGGGTGGGCGACCACCGGCTGGCGACCAGCTTCTGTGGAGGAGGGCGAAGGGGAGCGGGCGGGCGGCTGAGGGGAAGGGGGAGCCTTCAGCTCACCGGCATCCCCGAAACTTTCTTCCGGGCCGTGAGGGAAGAGATGCCGCCGCAAGCCCCCCGGAGCGGAGCCGGGGTTCGCCCGGTGTCCCCGCCTCTCCTCGGTAACCGAGCGCCGCCTCCTCGCTCCAGCCGCCCGCCATCCGCCGGGGACTCGCCGCGCCTCAGCCGCCCGCTCCCCTCCCCACGCCCGCCGCCGCCCGGTCGCTCGCTCCCTCACTCACCCGCGCCCGGCGAGCGCAGCCACCACCGCCGCCGCCTCCTTCCCTCGCTCGCTCCCTCCCTCCCTCCCTCCCTCCTGTCAAGTTGAGCCCGGCCTCCCTCCGCCCGACCCCTCCTTCGCGACCGGGAACCGCCGCCGCCGCAACAGGCCGGGCCCTCCCTCAGCGGCGGCTGGCACCGCCCCGCGCTCACCTGGGTCCTACCGCCGCCGTCGCGGCCGGAGCGAGGGAGGGGAAAGGCGGAGGCGGCTCCGGGTAGTCCCAGTCACCGGCAAAATCCCGCCGCCCCGCCCTGAGGGCCCGGCGTGGGGCGGGGCGGGCGGCTCCTCCCCGCTGGGACGCCCCGAGAGGTCAGGGGGGCAGCGGGCTGTGCCGTGCCGGGTCGTGCCGGGCGTGAGGCGGGCGCGGCGGGGCGCGGCTACGGCTGCGTTCTGCCCCTCAGGGAGACACGGAGCGGGTTGGGCGTCGCGGCAGGAAAGCGAAGGAGACGCGGGAGAGTCCACCGTCGCCACGCCGCTCTGTGGGGAGGAGGGTGGCAGGAGTCGCCGTGCTGCGGTGCGGGACGGGCGCTGTGGGGCTGCGGGGCCCGGTTGCCAGGACCGGGAGCGAGCCGGCCGGAGAGGCTTCCCTCTCCACCGGCGAGAGCTTGGGAACGGTCTCGGCGCTGTGTTACACGATCCCAGCGAGGCTCTGGGCGAGGACAGGCAGCCCGTGTCCCGGGTCGGATAACCCCGCTCGGGCGGGAGATGCTCGGTGTGCGAAACAGAAAAACGGAGGGCGTCGAAGAGTGTAAAATGGGCGATTTTCAGGGAAACGTGCAGTGCTGGTAGTACCTGCCAGCAAGGAGGTCTTAAACTGAAATCCTGGTTGGGGCGCGGGTCTGAAACGAGTCAGAAAGGTTAAGTGAAATCACAAAGCAGAAAAAAGGAGAAACTGCAGTGAGTGCTCCGCTGTGTGCGGAAAGGAGCAGGAACGTGGCTGCTGAGAGGCGTCTTGGTGAGACAGTGCTCCGTTAGCTGCTCGCTGTGGGGGCCAGCGAGGAACTGGTAAAAGATGGGGGGCTAAGTCTGCGGTGTCAGGTAGCTTGCAGGGTGACAGTATGAACGGAGTCAGCCAGGAAAGACTTAAAGCTGTTAAATGTTGCTTTAGATAATTTTTAAAAATACTGAGGAATGCTGCTAGGAATACAGGCAGGTTGTGAGAAGGTTGTTCTTGTAAGGGCAAATGTATTGGCTTGGGAAATAAAGTTTGTCAGCTGTAAGATACTAGGATAAATACCAGCTTCCACTCAGCTTTAGGAAAATAGGCTTGTAAAAGCAGCTTGGTGTCTTTGCCTACAAGAAACACACTGTTCTTTATACAGCCTTCCTGATGAGGCCTGGTTTCCTAGGGAGGGATGTTCTTTCTCCCCGTATCCTTCCACTGAGTCTTCTGCATCTCTCCCTCCTGCCATAGTCACCTGTAGTTTTTCCCTTGTGCATGTATGCTGTGTTAACATAGAATCATAGAATCATAGAATGGTTAGGGCTGGAAGGGACCCTCAAAGGTCATCTAGTCCAACCCCCCTGCAAGGAACAGGGACATCTCCAACTAGATCAGGTTGCTCAGGGCCTTGTCCAACCTGGCCTTGAACGTCTCCAGGGATGGACATCCAACTGCAGAGCAGCAGGTCAAGAGGCATGTCTCATTAATCTTTCCAAATGAAAAACAGGCTCAAGTAAAACTGTGAAATTAGTGGAGAGACGAACTGTGGTGTCTTTTTTTACTTCTCTCTGAATTCTCGTGAAGTTTCAAAGAATATCGTATCTTTTGAGACTTGTATCCCAGTTCTCCATTTGATGTGTCAAAGTGGTGAAGTCTTCAGAAGTTGTTAGGGGCCAACAGACAAAAGGACAGAATAACAAAATAATCACATAAGCCTCGCGTTGTTTAGGATTGATTCCAAGCTAAAACCAGACCATATATGACTTACATTAGTTACAGTTCATCATCTATTATAAAACATGGGCTATATTATAGTTAGACACCTCTGTGTCGACTGAATTACTGTGTGACATAAAACCTGTATTCATATAACTCATAGCAATTAGGTTTGAAATTACAACACTTGAATCTCAGTAGTTATGAATGGGAATTCTTTATCCAACAAGGACGTATCTAACAGGGTGTCACAGGCTGATGAAAAAGTAGGTATTGTTGTTTATACATCATCCATACACCACCTGTGCTGCGCGTTACAGCCAGGCAGCGCAGACACATTAGGGGAGAGTGGGGTAATAGACCTCTACCTGCCTTTTTGTGCTGCTCAGCGTTCTGCAGTGCAAGCTCTTAAATACTTCAGGTCGCTGTCAGAGCGTTTAAAACCCTATCATATGTTTCCCATGAGCGTTATATGCTCAACGTTAGTGTATATGCAGAGCGAAGAGTTAAGAGACAGTGTTTTCTACACCGTCAGCTAATTCAGTGCTTCAGCCTTCCCTAAAATCTCATCTTTGGTGTTCTGTAGGAAAACTGTGTGATAACCTGGGAACCGATATTCCCCTTACTGCGCATTTGTGTTTTCTGTCCCTTTTCCCACTTAACAAGCTTTACAGTGTTCCTCATTGCTTCCTTCTACTCTGCATGGGAAGTCAATTGTTTGGATTGGTTTGGAACCATCTCATCTCCCCAAACCTGTATCTTGGGGATTATTTTGTGAGGAAAATCAACATCTTCATTTTAGACTTTGACTTTTATAACAATTAATTAATGAAGACAAGGTATAATTAGCAGAAACAGAAGGGTATTCTGAGGAGGTATAGGAAAAGCATCATCATTACCCCTAGCACCTACAATGTCTTTGCAAGCTGTGCCATCTTGTGCTTTTGGAAAATATCTTGGAATTTTGTAGGGGTGTAAAGTTACATGAGAATCCGAATTAAATCTTTAACCATACAACTTTCAAAAGCCACTGGGATCCAAAAATTTAAAGGTTAAACACATAATATTAATCTCTGAGACTGAGTAGTGTGGGCAAGAAGTTAAATCTTGGCTGATTCCCTAGAGTACACTCACCAATGCAGCTGAGCCACTACAAGACTGATAGTGATTGTGCATGCTGGGAGAAAATTACTGCTCTTTGGGGAAAAAAGAGGAGCAGAGGGGAAATTGTGACTTAGAAAGGACTGGGCGAGCCCCTTTGTCCTCAGAGCAACTAGGTTTTTAATAACATTTGACAAGGCTTGCTCTTAAAGCCACAGGTTAGATGATTACATCTGTTTTTCTAATGTTTGTAGAAATCAGTTTTGAGAACCAGTGACTTCCTGTAGAAAGCAACTCTATCCCTCCTTTCCTTTCGGTATGGAAGGAGGGGGCTGTGCCACCATAATGCTTTATTTATTTATTACTCTTTGAAATACTTGCCTTTATTAAAAAGAAGTCGAAACCCATTTTATGTCCTATGTCTCTGTGTCCCATATTTGACAAACGCTAGAAGTAAACACAAACAGGGAGTTGACTATCAAATTGCGATGTGTTAGACAGTGACTGGAAAAGGGCCAGCATTATCTGTGTGTCACTCAAGTGCCCCCTCGCTGTAAGATTTTCACATCAAGAATGTTTTAAAAAATTTCGGAGGGATTTAGCTGGATGTTAAGTTTAGCTCTATTTTGTGTATTAGTATGATTTCAGATGGAGTTAGAATGTTCTTATTTCAGGTATTGTTATTTTGTTTGCTTAATTAGGAAATCTCATTGCTGAAATGAGAATGGTTTGTTGTGGGTTTTTTTTTTTTTCCATCCTGCCCGTAAAACATCATTAGTTTTTTTTTATGAACACAAAAAATGTTATAGTAGAGCAAGAGGTGACTATTTTAGCATTTCAGCTATCAGGTAGTCTGTTCAGTAATTTGTTAAACTGTGGATCAAAGCTTTGCCAGAACAAGCTGCTAGGAGGCAAGAGCAATCTAAGCTGAAGGAGAAAAAGTGAATTAACAGGAACATTATGTTGAAGGAATGTGTGGTGATGAAGGACTGTAGGGTGTTGGTGTTTACACTTCATGCAAGGAAGTGAGTGAAATTAAGGTAAAGACTGTTGAAGGCCAGCAAGGGTCTGTTAGAAGTGAGGAACCAGGGCACTGAAACAAGCTGAGGGGAACAGGAGGCAGGTTTGGAAAGAGACTGGAATGATAGGGAGGATGAAGGCAGGCAGATGGGATGAGAAGAAGTGCGTACAGTGGAAGAAAAGGAATAAAGATGGGTTTAAGGAGAAACAAGGAAGGTAAAAAAAAGCAGTATGGTGAGACACTAGGAAAAAGTATTGGGTGGCTGAATGCGGGGACCAGGACAAAAGGGTATGAAATGGAAAGTTGAGGGAAATCACAAAGGAGACGAGTTGGTGTGGAGGAAATATTGAACTGAAATCTGTGCTCATTAAATAACTGCGTGGAAGACGAAAGGCAGTGGAGTATCTGAACTCTGGCCTTATTCTTCGTTATTTATCTAATTACAGTGGCAGCTCTTCATAATAGTAAGTAATGATACTTAAGTCCCTTGCAAGCAAATTAGAATACCTGTGTTCTTACAAGGATACTGAAGGTTAAATTTCCAGCCTGAAATGATTGCTCACAAGGTGTGCATGCTGGCTGAAGGGCTGGGAGCTGGGCTGTCATTTAATAAAGTGGCCTGCACACTTTTAAAGATCACACAGTTTGTCTGGAAGCTCTCCGTAAAGCTTAGTATATTTTAGAGTAGGAAGTTGGGGTTTTTTAACATTTTATCTCTGCATCTTTTGACTTTAAAAATGCCTGTTTTGATGACTTAACAGATATTCGGAAGCGACACGTAACAAAAATTTTATAGCACAACTTTTAATGGGAAGGAATTTAGTACACTGACAAAAAGAGAGTGATATGCTACGGCAGTTTGGGTTCCCTGGGTTTCTTCATGTCTCAGTTTCCAAGGAAACATGCTTGATATGAATGTCTGAAAAAATCATCCAGAGTTGCAACTGATAATTTATCAGTTTGATTAAATTAGTAACAAATAGTTTTTCTAGTTTGGGCATTTGGTACACCTCAGAACAGAGTATTGTTACGGTGTCTTCTGGAAGAGAGAGTGTAACTCTCACAACAGCTGACATAGCTTGAAGTGCCCAGCTTTTCTCCTTCTTCCCACTTCAGTTTAATGGCTTACCAACATCGAAGGAAAACGGAAACCTTCATAAAATTTCAAAATGATCAAATTCAAATTATTCGATATGTTGACAAGGAGAAGGCATTAAGCATTTTTCTGCTTGACTGTTCCTTGCTTTTTAAAGTGTACAGAGTACAAGCTGTTGCATTACATTTGCTTACAACTTTGGTAGCACTCAAAGGTCAACTCTTTGCTCAAAACAGTTGTGACTTCTGTCAAATATGTGATTTTGCAAGCTCTTTTGCCTACGTTAACAAATGCTACATTATCAGAGGGATAAAAGAGGAAGTTGTTACTGCTAAGAGCTGACACTTCCTTTCTCTCCTGACATTAAGAACTATTTTTAAATGAAGTGTACATATCTAAAATTACATCACTTTATACTAAGCAGAACTTGCCCATTTGTTTTAATTTAGAACAGTCTGAGAAAATCCTGTTTTCATTCACCGAAGGCCAGGATCATGGAAATTACATTCTCAGATACAGTCTCAAGTATTTCCAGTGACTGGAACGGATGTTAGCTTTTAAAAATTTGCATTTCCTTTGCAGAGTCTTCAGTCCAGAAGTGTCTTATTCCAACAGTGAAGTTTCAGGCAGGACTTTGACTACTGCTAACTTGTCAGATTTGTGAACTGACCTCTACTGGTTTCTGCTAGTTGGACTAAGTATGGAGAGATTGAATGGGAGATGATGGTGGAGCTGACTGCAGCATCTGTCAGAAACGAAGAGGGGGGTTATGTTTGATGACTTCAAAACACCACCTGCAAAACATGCTACATGGAGATTCATCTTTTGGGGAATAATGAAGGAAATGCATTTTGATAACGGCCTTCATTAGTTCACAGAAGGAGGCACTGTTGAGGTGCTTGTGTTCACCATCCTTCAGATGCCTTCCACAAACTCTGCTTGCTATGCACTTGCATCTAAGCATACTGATTTTTTTTTCTGGCAGGGGAACCAAAAGGTAGAAATTGGTTGCCAAAGTCTAAATAAATAAACCTGTAATTGATTGCCTCCTATAAGGGACTCAAGTATGCAGTGCAGTTCTCTGTGGCTTCTTGCCTTTCTTTGTCATTTTTACCAGTGTGGAGGGGGTGCAGAAAGGTGATGTTTTGTGACTCTTTGCACAAGCAACTTCTCTAATAGCGTGATTTGATTCAGAATGATTGTGAATAGGGTTATAGCTGGTTGGGAAATAAGCTTAATGAAATAATTATACTTGTTTAACAGGAACTGTAGTACTAGACCAAGAACTGAAATGATATTCCTCATGTTAAAACATTTCAAGAAGCGTAAGGAAGATGTTACTTGCTAAATCTGTACTACACCAGCTTCATCTGTGTGCCGCTTCCCTGATCTGCACTGGTGAATGACGTTGCTGTGCCTTGAACGAGACATATGGGAGTCTGACTTTAGTCTGGTTGCTTGCATTTGCGTGTAGCAGCATGGCCAAGACAATGACACACAAATACAGTGTGTTTTTACTTGTTAAGATTTTTGAGAGAACAGAGACGGTAATTTTAGAGCTAAGACTTCTCATGCTAACCTGGAGACTCTGTCAAGAGTGGCAGTAAGCCTAGCGTGTGTTAACACATGGGCTCTTTGAAACTTGTAGAAATGGCCACTATCTCTGACTGTTATTATGTCTCGTATCAAATGTTCTCCTGTCTCAGTAGTGTGAGGGCTGGCTGGATATTACTCCATAACGGGTCAAATAGCAAATAAGAGACCTTTTTCACTTACATCAAGGGGGCCTACAAGAAAGATGGGGAGAGGCTGTTCAGGAGGGCCTGTTGTGATAGGACAAGGGGTAATGGTTTTAAAATAGAGGGAGGTAGATTCAGATTGGATATTAGGAAAAAATTTTTTACCATGAGAGTTGTAGAACACTGGAACAGGTTGCCCAGAGAGGTGGTGGATGCTCCATCCCTGGAGACGTTCAAGGCCCGGTTGGACGAGGCCCTGAGCAACCTGATCTAGTTGGAGATATCCCTGTTCCTTGCAGGGGGGTTGGACTAGATGACCTTTGAAGGTCCCTTCCAGCCCTTAACCATTCTATGATTCTGTGATTCTATGATTCTATACATTTCACAGCATATACTGCTTGGTTTTCATAGGTGTTACATCCGTAGAAACTGAGTTTCTCCAAAGTGGGAGGTGACACCTTTTTTAATGAATTACTGACCTTGGTAGAAAATACAGGACTGAGGTGATATGCTGAGGTATGTGCGACTTGAGGATGAGTGGCCAAGAAAGTGTGTGCTGCTTATGTAGAACTAGTTCCCTTTGCTGCCTGAAACATCATCCCATTTTGAGAAACTCTAGAAAGAAAATAGGTATAATTAGACCCTGTTTTCATGTCTGTGCTTATAATCCAGGTGGCTTAAGTAACTCTCCCTTTGCTTACATGTTTTTCTATTTATTGTGAATGATGAAACTCTTTTGCCAATATACTAAATAGTGAAGCAATAAGCAGGAGAGGCTTTTCACCTCAGAGCAAAACTGTTGTCCCAGTAAATCAGTTGGACAAACAGGTGAAAGTTGAAAAAGTGGCATGGAGCATGCAGACTTCAGGCCTAGATGCTGATTTCTTTGTGCCCTGGTTTATCCCAGCCAGCAACTAAACGCCACGCAGCCACTCGCTCACCCTGAGGAATGGGGAAGAGAATTAAAGGGGAAAAAGGGAGGAGGCTCATGGGTTGAGGTAAGAACAATTTAATGATTGAAATAAATCAAAAGTAATAATAAAAAATTGTAATAATAAAAAATTGTAATAATAAAAAATTGTAATAATATATGATAATATACATTAATATATACGAACAAGTGATGCACAGTGTAGTTGCTCATCACTCGGTGACCAACACCTGTCCTGTCCTGGCAAGTGATCCCAAAATAGATAAGTCCTGAAACCACAGTCTCAGAAAAACGAGAGTCCCGAAAAGAGAATGAGAGAAAGAGAGAGAGAGAGAACTCTGAGAGCCTGAGAAGAGATCAAACTTCCTGGCCAGACCTCACCTCTATACTAGGCATGACGTTGCATGATATGGAATACTCCACTGGATCATTCGGCCCTCAATCCTAAGTCTAAGTTCAAATCATAAGGGGAGTTGTGGGCCCTTTGTCCCAGACATGCTCCCCCGCAGCCTATGGTGCTCCTGCACACTGGCAAAGCACGAGAAACTGAAAACTCCTTGATGTCTCTGTACCAACTATAAACATTCTTCTCACTACAAATCCCATACTAAATCCAAAATACTAGCTACTAAAAAGAAAAATTAACTCTGTCCCAGCCGAAACCAGGACACTTTGAAATACGATGATTGCATGTATCACAGGCACGTGCTTGTGCACATGCACAGCCCCAGCCTTGTGTATTTTCAGCTTTTTTCTCTAGCTGTACTGGTGGTCAGCAGTAACACAGAGCACTAGATCCTCCTTGGCACTCTGGAGTCCTCTGGGCTGGAAGGAAGGTGATGGCCTTATACAGTCTGCTTCAGCAACTGATATAGCCTTTGTTTCTCGTTTGTGTGGGTGAAAAATTAATTCTACAGCCCCCTCTGTCCTACTGCCGCCTGTTCCTCTACATCCCTCTGGTGTAAAGGAATTATCTCCTTACACAGTACCTTTCAGTATAAAACAGATGGCAGTGAATCTCACCTTTGCTAGGCGTGTGCTAGTGATTGTAAGCGCAAGGATGAAGCGGTGCAAATCAGCAGGCAGTGTTTTAACCTTTATGAACAGGTAAAGACAGGCAGGACTGCACACGCTTCCTGAACCTCTAGACTTAGAAATTGTCACAAATTCCTGTTTCGTTTTCCTTCAGACCCAAACGTGCAGCAGAAGGTTCTAGGCTGCCTTTCTGATGTCATTTAATTCTATACCTGAAGTCACTGTATGATGCACAGGGCTGTAATAATCTGATGCTCTCTGTTGCTTATGCTCGTTTCACATAAATGCTTAGTGTGTCACCATCTTAAGTTGAAACTGGTTATTATCAAACGCTCTGTTTTCTTATGCAATACAATCTTTGTCATTGGAGTAATAGTTTTTAGGGCTATTGACAGAAAACACAAACCTAAAAACTCACGAGTATGTTTAGATAGATTAAAAGTGATGCGTTTTTTTAAACAAGGAGATAGAGCAGCTTGCTTTAAACATGTTTTGTTTATGGGATAAAATTAATACTTAACAATGGTTACTTTTTTCATTCCAGAGCCTCCTTAAAGAAGAATTTTAAGTTGTCCTTAATTGCACAGTAGACACTCTGGGTGGGATTCAGCTGCCTCAGCACAGACTTCTGGTGCCCTTTGAGAAGCCCCGGGGCAGCGAAGACATCTGTGTGGGGTTGGCAGATATGGGTGGGGACCTGTGGAGACACCTGCTCTCCCAGAGACCATACCTAGGCTTCTCAAATGACACTGGACACCTATGTTTAGACAGCTGAATTCTCCCTCTCTGGCAAGGACTTGCTTGGCAGTATTCCCATGGTACACATTTCCAGGCTTTAAAAGTCCTAATGGTCATTTTGGGTTTAATTTTAGAGAGAGTTTGCTCAGCAGTGTATAGAGGTTCCATTGCTGTCCACTGTTGTCCTCTTTCCGAGCAACTACTACTTTAATGTCTGTCTGCTTGATGAAACAAGCATAGCGGGAGAAGGACCTGAATTGAGTTGAATTTGAGTTGTAGAACACTGGAACAGGTTGCCCAGAGAGGTGGTGGATGCTCCATCCCTGGAGACGTTCAAGGCCAGGTTGGATGAGGCCCTGAGCAACCTGATCTAGTTGGAGATATCCCTGTTCCTTGCAGGGGGATTGGACTAGATGACCTTTGAAGGTCCCTTCCAGCCCTAACCATTCTATGATTCTATGATTCTATGAATTTTTAACACAAGGAATTTAGTTTAATTTAGTTTTTTTGTTCAGAGCTAAGCCCTTAAGAAGCAAGTATTTAAATACAGGTTAAAATTTAATTTGTATGACTGAAATTCAAAGTAATTTAATCAATTTCGGAAGTGTCATATCAGATATTCAGCAATATGAAGGAGTGCAGATTTAATGCATAACTTTATACAGTACTTAAGGTACGATAATCCCCTAATCAAATGTGTGGTTTAATCCCAAATTTATGTCCTCTGTTGTAATGATAAAGACAAATGCTTCTGCTGTCAGAAATAATTATATTATTACAATTTTTGATGCATTGGTTTTGTTTACTGTATTCTTTCAAGAACTGGCTATTTTATACTCCCTTGTATTCAATCCATTTGACAACATATTTATCACTTTATCAATATAATTTTCCATTTCTAGTAGAAATTTGGAACCAATTTTGGGGTATGCTGAGATGCCTGATTGCAATAGAGCTATCAAAGGTGTTTGCAAGTGCATCTAGTCCCTGTCTCAAAGGATTAAGAAGCAGAATTCGCTGAAGACTGACACTTGGGTTTATGTTCAGGGTGAACTGATCTAATGGTTTGCTGGTCCAAGGAGTAGAAGACTCTGTCTTGTCCTCCATCTTTCTTCTTTCTAAGCTCCTGGTTGCACATTTCTGTTGCTTAACCTTATGCCAGCTCTAGTACTCACTGAGCTCTGCACAAGCTCATTTAATTCACCAACCCGATAGAAAACTAGTCCATCAAAAAAATGAGTCATTTTTTTGTGGTTTAACAATTTGAATTGGCTCCCAAAAAGGTCGGACAAATGCCAGAGCTAATACAAAAGAAGTGGAGTCACAGAGCTGGACATGGAAGAGGAGCAGAGAAGAGTGGGGAAGCATCAAGAGCAAGACATTCCACTTTGGTAAATCATAATAAAGTCAGCTGCTTATATAACCACAACCAGAATTCACAACTGGAAGAGTACTTGGAAATGGGGGTATCTCCGTTACCCTTAGCTCTGTAGATCTCACAGCCAAAATACGTGCTGGGCCATGGATTTAATGAGCAGTTAGTATGGATCTGTGCAGAACCACATCCCCTGAAGGAGCCAGTTAAGGTTTGTATCTGGTCGGATTTTGTATGGTCGATGCTGGATTAACAAAGTCATGTGTTACCAATTGCCGTGGCAACCTGAGTATTTGACATGCTGCTGTCTGTCCAGGTTTGTTTGCATTTACCTGTCACTTGACTCCCATATAGATTAACAGGTGCCAGCCTTGTTGCATAATGCATTCATATGATTGGTTCAGCTTTTTACTACCAAAAAGTTAAGGTTAGCAATTTGACAAACTGGAGGGATGTTTCAGAGCTCAGATGGATATTAATACAGGTTTTCTGTGCACAAAATACTTACTTTTTAAAACTAAAGGCAGCACACAAACATGTCATGCAACAAAAGATTTCTGGGCACTGAAAACCTGTGAAATAGGTATGGTGCTTTGAGCAGATCAGCAATTAAGATGTATACTGCTCTGTGTCATTCATAAATCTTCCTACTTGCAGGAGAAACGTAGGTAAATACATTTCATATGTGGTTTGAGGGTCTTGATGTTGTAAAAATCTGGCATTTTATGTATGCTGAGAGCAAAGTCTGGGCATAAAGGGTCCAAACGTAAATATGCTCTATTTAGTGCTCTGAGAAAAATCAAGGATGAGTCAATTCTAAAGGGATTTCAATCAGTGGTGCCAGAAAGTCTAGATAGTTCAAAACAGAACCCTAGATAGCTAAATTTACCAGTGTTGGGGTTTTTCTGTGTCCCATAATACTAAGACTAAATGTCCTTTTAGGTTAATTATAAACTGTTTACAGGGAACACTGTAACTTTAAGCATATTTATAGTTTAAGTATTTGTGGAAATGCTAATAATGACTGTCCTGGTTTTGGGTGGGGTAGAGTTAATTTTCTTCCTAGTAGCTGGTATAGTGCCGTGTTTTGGATCTAGGCTGAGAATAATGTTGATAACGCCACCAATGTTTAGTTGTGGCTGAGCAGTGCTTACACTAAGTCAAGGACTTTCCAGCTTCTCGTACTGCCCCGCTGACAAGCAGTCCGGGGCTGCACAAGAAGCAGGGAGGGGACACAGCCAGGACCACTGATCCCAACTGACCAAAGGGATATTCCATATCATATGATGTCATGATGAACAATAACACTGCGGGGAGAGTTGTTGGGAGGGGGGTGGCTGCTGCTTAGGGCCTGGCTGGGCATTGGTCAGCAGGTGGTGAGCAATTGCGCTGTGCATCACTTGTTTTGTATGTTGTTGTTATTATTATTATTATTATTTTCCTTTCCTTTTCTGTCCTACTAAACTGTCTTTATCTCAACCCACAAGTTTTACTTTTTTTCCAGTTCTCTCCCCCATCCCACTGCGGTGTGGGAGTGAGGACAGGGCTGTGTGGTGTTTAGCTGCCTGCCGGGTTAAACCGCAACAGTGACACAAATATTTTTTTCTCCACATTATTTTTTCCTGATTTCCGCTTTCTGAAACCATGAGCCATATTCCTTTGAGATACCAAGGTGCTGACTCACAAAATGTCCTGAGCCAGTTCTGAGTTGACTTTTCTAATGGACTTTGTCTGCCTATCCATAATGACTGAGGACATGGGTTTGGAAAAAAAAAAAAAAAGAAAATTACCTTGATTAATTGTTTAATAAATTAGGAGGGTATTAACTGCTTGTTCATGGTGGCTTCGCAAATAATTCTATGAGTTTTCAAAAGCCGAATGTAATCTAAGAAAAACCAAAAGCTTCCATACACTTCATAAATTAATGCATAAAAATAATGTCATAAGATGCAGCTTTCTGTGCTGTTTTGAAAGGAAGCCAATATGGTTCTTGAAACTTGTCTTGAATCTTTTAATAACTTTTATTAAGGCTTCTGAGCTGAACTGTCCATTCAATGATCTGTGCTTTATTAGAAGCCCAGGAGTGTATACCTGCCTTTTGGAGGATGCTGCTAGCTGACTCTTCATCTGACCTCCACTACACCAGGTTGCCCAAAGCCTCATCCAGCCTGGCTGCTTATTTGCTATTTGCATGTCACTAGGATTACATGATGAAAGAAAATGTTTTTCAGTCTGTTTGCAGGGATCTTGTATGAATACTCAGTTTTAATTGTGATATAGCAGAAGAATACTTGAGTAAAATAAAATTTTGTGTTTAAAAAGTTGTTAGTAATGGCTTTTACATCTACTGATGAAGAGTAACACATAGGAGAAAAAAGGTTTTTAGTTCTTTCTATAGTAAGTATTTTTCTTCCATTTTTCTTCATCCTTTTTTTAAAGCTATTTGTTAGCATTAGTTTGAGGGGAAGAGGGGCCTTTCTGTTCAGCCCTTCTTTCTCCCTTATTTGCAAATAGTAAAGCAAATAATGGAACTTCGGCTAGCACAGCTCCAAAGAGCATTACTCAAGTCTCCACCTGCGGTCTCATGACCTGTTTAAGCTGATTTAACTATTATCAGCTACCAACAGTGGCACCACGCTTTCCTCCATCACCAGTTGCTGATTCCTGACCTCTGCCTTGCAGCAATGCTGTTTTTTCTGTGTTTATTCAGTGAGCTGAACCAGGGTAGTGATATGGCTGAGGGCCAACTCTGCAAGAAAACCTGGCTTAGCACCAGGCTAGGGTGGGGGCAAGAACTGGAAACTGCCTTTCAGCACAAAGAAGTGGAGAAGTGGCGCAGGGAAGCACCTTGGCCAAAGCCATTCCTCCAGGACACGTTTTTCTGATGATATCTGCTGCAGCTGTATGCTGATGAGATGATCTGGCTCTGTGTGTGTTTGAAGAAGGATTGGTAAAATTGTTCCAGCAAATACAGCACTCACAGAGCTGGAGCTGAACTTCTCAGGCAGTGGACCTCAATTCTTTGCTATCTTCTCTATGTGCCCAAAGCTGATTTACACAAGTGGTATTAAAAGACCCCAGGATATCAAAGCAGAGGAGTTTTATACTCCTAAACAAGACTACAAACTCTTCTGTAGGTACAAAGCAATGGAGATTTGTTCAATGCATGATCTCAGCTTCTGTGTTTGGATATTCCAGTGTTGGAATAGCGTTCCTCTCTTGCTAAATGGACCTATGTAGAGATCTGAAGGCTCTCTACAGTAGTCAGCAATTCCTTATTTCACTGTGTTCTTACCCAAAGTGCACAACTGATTCAAGAAGAGCAAATAGAAACAGAAATGCCACAGGTATTTCAGTTAAAACACTTCTGCCTTGTACCATCAGGAGCCACACTTTTGAGTCTGTGTCTGTTTTTGACTTTTCATAGACTCTTGCAGCCCTGGTCCCAACTCATCCTATTCATCTGGGAAACTATTATCTTATCAACAATCACCCAACATCCAAAGGCGAAGCTGAGGGATTCCTTCCCTTTTGAATAAGTATTTTGTGGCAGAAAGAAGCATCAGAAAACATTTGCATGGACTGGCTAAGAGCACTTTGCCCTGACGTAATCCCCTCAGTAGCTGTTAGGGTGAAAAAAGTGTTGGATTCTGAAGATTATATATGGGTGATTCATAAGATTTATGGATTAATGCTTTTTGCCATCACAATAGATACTGGTAAGTGCAGCGTTCAATAACTATTTTGCACTTAAATTGTATATTGGTCCATCTGTATAGTCTATTTTTAAAATCACTGTCTGCATACATTTTAGTTTCATCTTGTCTCTTGATATTGTTCAAATCCAAATGCCTCCAATGCTTTAATACTGCCTGTGTTTTAAAGCAAAACAGCAAGTGGTCGCTGGGTAGCTGTTTTTTTTTTTTTTCTGGCCAGCACAGTCCTGCGGGGAGAGGTCAGATGAGGCAAAACTACCTTGAACCTTGGAGGTCCTTGGGGCTGTCATGCTGCAGTCACAGCTCTGCTACCCTTTAAATAGGTACTGTGCGAGCTCTCCTTGCTGTGCGACCAACTGCTGCTGATTGATACAGAAACATGAAAGCCTTGCGGGTTGTGTCTGCAGTTTTGTTATACTGCTTGTGCCACTTCTCTAATAAATAAATTCCCTACCTCTCCCCTTTGCATTGCTGCCCTCAGCCGGCCCTCAGCCATGCTCCCAAAGCACTGGGAAATGCCTGACCCTAAAATTGTGACTGGTGTCAGTTTTGGTGGCATGACTCCTCGGTTATCCTATGCATCGGGTGTTGCGGAATGACAGATGTCGGTTCGTCCACTGCCTGGAGCTGTTTGGAGCACCCAGCTCTCCTCTCTCCCTTTTCTCAGTTTCATGGGTTTGTCACATGGGGACCACTCAGATCGATGTGGATGCTGAGAGACTGCAGCAGGAGCAGCTCCTTCCCTAGAGCTGTATGGTGGCATCTCAGGGTGTGATGGGGGAAGTATGGGTTAGAGCCAAGGTCAGCAGGGGCTTGTGGATGCCACAGACCCTGGTGTACATTTTTAGTGCCAGAGGGCCTCTCGAGGAATGTATGGTAGATTTGCTCAGGGTAATCGATGTGGAGATGCTTGAAACAGCCTTAGAGGTGTGGTCTCTGGGAATGTGGAAGAGACATTAGTTGTTAAGTGGAAATAATATCCAAAGACTGCTGTTATTTTTAATAGTGCTATCATGAAGGGCAAAAATATCTCTAGTATAAGGGAACTCCTTTCTAGAGATACCTTTTCCCTTGCAGTTAAAGTCTCCCACATGATAGAGAAGTGATTAAAGAGCTAAAGAGCTGCCATGAACATCTTGTTAATTCCTTTGTGCTGAGCTGCTTGGTGAACCTTTACAAACGAGATTATTTACTCTCCAATTCCTCCATTGTCATTCTCTTGCCCTTTCTATGTGTGGTAGCAGAAGCAAAGCCAAACTAACTAAAATACCACCTTCTGAAAAGCAGCGTTTTGTTCAGTTACATGATGTTATTATCAGTGCACACAGAACAGCTGAAAAATAATACAGGAGTAAAATGCAGATGAAGAAATGACAGCGAACAGCAAGGAACATTAAAAAAAAAAAGATAACAAACCTTGAAAGAAGAGAGCATCTTCCTTCTTCACATTAACTCTTTACTTTTCTGGCCTGTCTTGCAGTAAGGTGATGAAATAGTGTGATTACAAGCCTCAGTTACACCGTGCTTCAGGAAGTGCAGGGCTGGTTACAATTCCTGAAGCTCTGTTTTTAGTTGCAGGCAAAATTCTCAGAATGTTGTTGGGGTTTGCTAGCCTTTTCAAGGACAGAGGGATGTCGTGTAGGAGATACTTGCACTACTTGTGCCTTTGCTTTTCTTAGTGAGAGTCAAATTATAAACAAATTAATTTTCAACTGGTGAGCACAACCAGCATTGCAACATTTTACCTTACATGCGATGAGTATTTCAGTGATTTGTTTTTCTCACATTTTTAGGCTGCAGAACAAACAGCATTGAAATACTACTCATACCAATGAACACATCATCTTGTTTGACCTTTTAGGAACTATTGATATTATTGATTTCTAAACAGCAGAATAATAGGAGAAGGCAGCCCAAGCCATGAGTATGTTTTGGTGCAGCCTTTTTTTAGAATTAAGAGTTTCTCTTTTGATACATAATTTATTTAAGGCATCTGTGTGCTTGAATGCAGAGATGTAGTTCAGCATTCAGTCCACCATTGCCACCATCTATCACGCTGAAGTACTTTCTGTAGATTTATGCAGACAGGAAGGTGACTAACTTTACTTTCTGCTCCATTATTCATGTGTTGTCCTGAGGGGACCTTTGTTGATATTACAGATATTGCCTCTTCAACAACCTTTGTTCAGAGCAGGAAAACTAAGTGTTTTTATCCTGGACAAATAATAAATAATGCATAGTGTTTTAGAACTATCCTAAGGGCACATACTTATTGTAAACCACTAAACATTGAAAACGCTGAATAAAATGGATTTCTGCAAGAGTCTTAAAATTCCTGTTTTAAAATGTGTTATCCTCTGGACATAGTTTAGTATCACTGGAGCCAGTCCTGTCTGATCCATTTCATGTTTTTGTTTTGGTTTGGTTTGGGTTTTTTTGAGTAAGGAGATAATATAAAAGATTACCAGTTAGAAGATCTAGCTCTGAATTAGAGTATCTCCTGTTAGGATTTCCAAGGCTGAAGCATTTGTTGATCATAAAAGGTGCACGGGGATGTTCTCTGCTGCCATCAGGCTTATAATAACCTTGAAAAACTTCCTTGCATTATAGAGATTGAACTGCACTTGGGATTTTCACTATTTGCCTTCAGTTCCTGCTCCTGTGTTTCAGTTGTCATTGATCACATACCAGCTTTGAGGGACGAGAAATGATTTTATTTGTCACTGTGTTCTGTCAAAAAATTATGCTGTAAAGCCAACTGTTAGGTTTTTCCTATTTGCTTGTTAAGCAGATCCCAGTAAAAACAGAGTAAAAATGTTTAAAGTGGTACAAAGGCAACTCTCCTTTTAGTTCTTCATGGTGGGCGATTATATGAGCAATATTTGTTCAGGCACAGCTGTTTGTTCCGATCTTATTCTTTTTTTTTTTTTTTATTAAAAATTAGGCAAATAGCCATGGAAATGTTTTTAAAGAATTACAGTCAAAAGAGGGAAAAAAAATCCCACAAATCTTTTTAAACACACCCCCCCCCAATTTTATATGCTAAGAAACTGTTCGTATGAGGGGACATTCTTGAGGACTGGAAGAAAGAAAATGTCACTTCTCTATTCAAGAAGGTCAAGAAAGAGGATTCAGAGAACCACGGGTCAGTCAGCTTCACCTTGATTCCTGGAAATGTGATGGAGCAAATAATCCTGGAAACCATTTCCAAACATATAAGAAGGACAAATAGATGACTGGGAGCACTCAGCATGTTTGTATGAAAGGGAAGTCACACTTGACCGACTTGGTAGCCTTCTACAATGAGATGACTGCCTTGGTGGATGAAAGGAGAGCAGTGGATGCTGTTTATTTCAACTTTAGTCTTTTGACACTGTCTTCCATAACATCCCATAGACAAACTGATGAAATACGGACTAGATGAAAGGGCAGTAAGGTGTATTGAAAACTGAACTGCCAGGCCAAGAGGCACATAGTCCAGCTGGAGGCCAGTCACTAGTGAAGTACTCCAGGGGTCAATACTGGGGCCAGCACCCTTTAACATCTTCATTAATGACCTGGACAATGGGACAGAGTTTGCAGACGATACAAACAGGGAGGAAGGGTTCATGCACCAGCTGGTTGTGCTGCCATTTAGAGGGACCTCAACAGGCTGGAGAAATGGGCTGACAGGCTTTCTCAAGGTTTAACAAAGGGGAAAGCCAAGCTCTGCCACTGGGGAGGAATCACCCCATGCGCCACTACACACTGGGGACCCATCAGCTGGAAAGCTGCTCTGAAGAGAAGGACTTAGGGGTGCTGGTGGAGAATAAGTGGATCATGAGCCAGCAATATGCCTTTGTGGTAAAAAAGACCAAAGCCTCCTGGGCTGCATTAGGAAGAGTGTTTTCAGCAGGTCAAGGGAGGTGATCATTTCTATCTGCTCAGCCCTAGTGAGACACTTCTGGAATGCTGGGTCCACATCTGGGGTCCCCAGCACAGGAGAGACCTGTACATACTGAACTGCGTCTAAGGAAGATGTCCATGAAGATGACTCAGGGACTGGAGCATCTGACATACAAGGAGAGGCTGATATAGCTGAGAGTGTTGGACCTGGAGAAGTCTCAAGGGAGGATCTTACCAGCATGTGTGAATACTTGATGGGGACAGTAAAGAATACAGTGCCAGCCTTTTCTCTGTGGTGTCTGATGACAGGACAGGAGACCATGGGCACAAATTTAAATACAGGAAATTCTATTGAAATGTAAGAAAAAATTCTTAACTGTACAGTGATCAAACACTAGAAGAGGCAATCTAAAGGTATTGTGGAGTCTACATCCTTGGGAAATATTCAAAACCAAGGTGGGCATGATCCTGCTCTAGCTGATTAAGCTTTGAGCTCGGATGTTGGATTAGATGATCTCCAGAGGTGCTGCCTTCCAACCTCAACTTTTCTGTGGTTCTGTGATTCTGTAATCTCTGATTCTATGTATAATTCTTCCTTTTTTGCTTTTTAACAATTTGTCTTTCAATTTTTACATCTTATCAGAGGAGGACAGGGCCTTCAAGGTCTATAACTTACATAAAAACAGTAGTAGTGTTGCAAAGAGCAAATAGCTTTTAAGTATTAACAATGAAAATCAGACTTTTGAGACATTTTAATGAGAAAAAGCTTTCTTCTTTCTCATCTGCAATTCACTTACTGCAAGTAGAAACTCAGAAAACACAAATTTGAATGAATGTGTTTACTTTAATAAATGACATACTTTAAATAATAACCTGTTGGAACCGATTACCAATGGATGTGGAAAAGTATCCTTCTGTCTCTTTAAATCAAATTTGGGTGGAGAGCAAAGCTATATAAAGATCAAATTCTACTTTATCCCAAAGTTCAAGAGAAAGAACCCCTTCAAGTGAAGATTTTGTCAAGGAGAGGAAAACATGACAAGCAGTGTCTACATTATCCTAGGGAAGTGCCCAGGGAAGTGTATTGAAGACCAATTTCCCGTCTCATTGCCACTATTTAGCCAGTGTAATGCACATGGGTTGCTCCAGAGGTACAGCATGTCAGGAAGGGGTACAGGCGAGGAAATGTCCTCTCTAGGGCAGCCACATGAAATCTGGATGATGGGTAGCTGGCAGCACCTCTGTTTGCAGGGGCAACACATGTTTTAGGTGGCAGAGCAGCCTTGCTGGGGAGCTGCCCTCTGACTTCTGCCGCTGTGCGCGACCATCCTTTCTGCGATACCAACAGTGGGGCTGCTTTGTTCCTTCCCTGGCATCCCCATCATAATGGCCTGGGTGTATCCAAAGTGCTGCTCTGTCTGAGGAGAGGTGCTTCCTATGGCATCTACAGCAGCCAGAACCTACTTCACCTCCACAACTACAAGCAGGGAAACCACCAATATGAACCAGCAAGCTGCTGTAGCTTCTCTGCCCCTGTACTCCTGCTCTGCCTTCCCCAGGCACTTGCTGAACCCGGGAGGCTCCAGGGACTGTTCAAGCCAAGCAGGAGAGCATCTATCAAATTAAGGCACCAAGTGGGTTGGTCAGTATCGGAAAGCAGGTCAACTGAGTCACTAACTGAGAGGATCTTCTGATACCTAGATGGAATTTTAGATTTCTTCAGACAGAATCGCACGCTGAAGTGCGTGCTGTGTGAATACTTGGGTCCAAGCCTCACAGATGGGCTCATTGCCATGGTACAATGACCTTATTATTGGACTTGACTTCCTGCCTTCGTGGTAGTTTAAATATATCCATCGTATTTCGCAGTCTGGGTGGGCCCAAAGCACATATTCAGTCTCGTCATCTCAGCTGAGAAATGTTAACTCTTCAGGCTCCTTTTTATTTTCAGTGATATGCCCATACACTTGGGGTGTTTCCTCCCTTTTTGGATCTTCTATGTTGCTCCAAACACCTTTTATTTGGTAGCACTTTAGAATAATCTATAAACTGGAGCTTTTAAAACATTTTCTGGAGTTTTCTTTAGTAAGTCTTAAAACGAAAAGGTAGAAGTCTACTGAAATTTTTGCTTTATTCTTCTTCTAAGAGCTTGATTCTTCTATTTATAACAGGTAGGCAGCTCATATGCAATGAGGTCAAAATATAGCTAAGGTCGTTATGAAAACATAACTAATAACGAGGAATTGTTCTTCCTTGCAAGTGCCCCAGTCCCATAAATGCTCCCCCAAGCATGTGCTTACCCATGCTGCCCAGATGCCTACGCTTCATAAAACCTGATGCAATGAAAACTGAATTGACTGCTTTCAAGGGTCATTCTGAGAGCTTCATTATTTAATTTTTATTTCAGTCTGGGCTCTATTGCTTACACAGGAAGTTTCACTTGACTTTTAGTACCTTAAAAATATCGTAATAACACTGCTCGGGTCTTGCAGTTCTGAGTAGTGACTTTATGTGCACAAAGAGACATTCACCACTCTGCAGAGCTCACGTATTACTTAAACCTTACAAGATTAATATAGATTCACACATTGCATAGAATGTTCTGGCCTTCTCCCATTAAGGACTTCCAACCCTGGGAGAAATACCTCTCCACAGTTATATATCCTGAAATTGGTAGTACAGACCAAATGAGACAAAAGTCCTTTTGCTTCATCTATGTACATAATACAAATACTACAGCTGGCAAGTACAGATACAGTGACTCTCTGGGGAAGGAAGGTGAATAGTAGAAAAGCATTACCATTTTTAGCCCCAGTGCATGGTCTACCTCTGTTTCAATCTGCAATACAAATCTCCCCTGATGAATGCAACAATTGTGATTTTATTTTCCGAGAAGATGAATACAGAGGTGGTAATGTCCAGAAAGAGTCTACATATGAATCTCAAAGAGATTAATGCAGCTGTAAGGCAGTTAGGTCCTGTTTCTCTTATCTTGCTGAGAAACAGCCACTTGTAGATTGGTAAATAAAAGTTAGTACTGTCATCAGGAGTTATTTTTTAAAGCACAAATGAAGAGCTATGGGTGAGGGGATCGTCTGTCTGCATGACTGAAGTGGCCAAATGTTTTTTGTCAGTTTTGAAACTTGCTCTCCTTCAAAGACAGTCCAGTGACTGCTTGAATTTCTTCTTAAAGCAACTGATGTGAGAGTATAGAGAATGGAGTTCAAGGCACTGTGTATTGACAGGACAAATATCACTATCCGGGAAGAGATGATGTCCAGGAAAAAAGGTAAGAGACTTCGTATGCTCTGTTCTAGAAATGCTAAAGAAACAAACGTGTCTTTATGTCATTCTTACTTTATGTCTTTTATTTTACTTTATGTCACTTTATGTCATTTTTTGTGGAATGCTACCATAGTATTATTTTTATAAGAAACGGGTTTGAATTCAACATTGCTCATTGTGGTTTTCACTGAGTTCACCATGAGTTTTCATGAAAAGGGGAAAAGAAAAGAACTTTTCATCAGAAAGTGTCTTTCTATCTACTGGCACTTAATAAAAACACTAAACATGAGCTGAAGGATAGCATTTAATATAAATCCAAATCCCAAACGTATTTTTCACATGGCAATTTTTGTCAGTAGGCTTCAAAATGCCTTAAGCTATGGTTATTATTATTTTACAGAGGGGAACCTGGAGTACAGAGGGGTGAAACGACTTGCTCAGAGGGCTGCAAACTGAGCTGTGTAGAGCCTCACCATTGTGAATCCCATGCCAACCACAGTCGTACATCTTCTGAACACCCTCATGATGGCTGTGTTTTATTTTTAACAACCTACATATAATCACTTTTCTCCTGCTTACGCAAATGGAATTCAGTGCTCCCAATGAGACTAAATAGACTTTATGATAAAATAATTGACAATTTACTACATTTCTTTAATGCCTTTCATATTATGGAGAATTATTCAACCCGTTTTCTACAAACATGAGGCATCAATTTTCTAGAATTGTAATGGGGGAGCAGGATGTCTTTATTACTGTGCTATCTGTTAGCAACTACAAGGTTAGCAGGGCTGCATTTAACCCCAGTGCAGTGATGGAGAGCTGTGAGACTGTACATACGGCTCCTCTACAGGCTGGCAAGGGAGAGTGTATGCTGCCCTGTGGGAGCAGGAGGGGCCTGTAGCCCCCTGGAATTCATTGCCTGCACTTACAAATGTGTTGTGTGGGTTGCTTAAAGACCGTCCTGTTACAGTTTTGTTTCCCTGATGATCAAACTAATTACTCATACATCATACCATCAGATTTTGCAACTGTAGCAGATAGCTATATCTAGCTCTTCGCTGGCTAGCCTGTTCTGGTTCTCACCGATATGCATGGATTGAATGTATGTATGTATGTACTTTAAAGCTCAATTTCTGAATGTAGAAAAAGGCAGATATTTTGGGCAATACTTACTCTTCACCCGTGGTTTGCTAGAATTCCTCTGGCAGAATTGGTTTGGTTGAAAATGAATTTTTAACAAAAGAAACCTGCATTATAACATTATCTGGAATTTCCACCTGGAATAAGGAGAGGATTCCAATCACAAAGACAGAAATCCAGCAGATGGCATCAGTGAATACTATTTAAAAAAAAATCAATTGGCATCAGCAACATCCCTGCGAATGTGACTCCTGACCCCTGATGTCTGAAGGGCAGTTTTTTCAACAGAACAAAATATGTTGACCTATGAAAACACTATGATGATGGAGGCTAGCAGGTTCACACCTGTGGGGAAACAAGATTCGAAACAAATGGCATTGAAATCATCTTCCCTCTTTTTCCTTTCTCCCGATCACTTCTCTGTTTCATTCTCTTCCATTAATTTGTTATCATTTCTACATTAATGTGTCTGTAGTGCATCAATACTAATTTTATGTCAGAAACAGCTCCTCAGTGTTGTCTAGTGTCACACAGCCTGCTCACATACCACGTGTTCCCATCTGTTACACAGTGAGATGTGAGTAAGTTGTAAGAAGAAGTCACTATAGAAACAGAGTTAATGCACAGTGTGGGTGGGCTCGTGATTCCACGGAGGTCTGGTCTCCTGACTAGGAAAGCCGCAGGAAATCTAAACCAGAAACCACCTGCAGAACTCTCACATAGTACGGAGAGAACAGCATATTCCCCAGCAAAGTGACAAACCGATCTGAGGTGTGTTCATTTCAGACTGGTTTCCTCAGTTCTGTATAAATATCCATCCCAAATTACTGATGGGAGAACGTGTGCAGAGCAAGCTGTGCAGCTTGGATTTTGTTTGCACTGCACTGTTTTGCTGAACAAGGCTTTTAACAGTTTCTCAGATGACGACTCCATAGACTGGAGTACTCTGATAAGTAGCTGAGAGCCATTGAAGTAACCATTTATGTCAAGATCCCAGCACCTGAAACCAGGCTTTTGCTCAGAAATATGGATTGAAACAAAGAGAATTGAAAAGTGTGACATAATAATTTTGCTGATGGGAAATCACTATGTGAATCTGATATGATGTGTATTGACTTTTTTGACTTTTACTCAATATAATTCTAAACAAACTAGGTTTATCTTTCAATTTGTAGCTTTTTAATCCTTTTGGTATCAAAACATAAAATGAGGACTACTCGTTAAATGTATATGTACTGGCAAAACAAGCCCTACAGCCCTGCAAATGCAGATCAGGAAAAAGATTGGTAGCGCTTTGAATAATCCTCAGTCTTTGCTGTGAGTGAGTGGTCTGAGGCTGAACACAACCAGCTCCTACATATTTCAGGCTGAAGTTTCTGGATTTTATTCTGTTCACTTCCAGTTTATTTTATATAGATATATGTTTAATCATTATTCTCTGTCAATACAATGCACATAAAGCTATGCTTTTAAAGTCTCATCCCACATTATTTATATATTTATATATATGGGTTATATTTTTATATATGTGGGATATTTATATATGTATGTCCCACATAATATATATATTTTTTTATCAGCATTTACTGCAATCCAGTGAAGACTGAGTTGTAGTTGAAATTTTATGATTTTACTGATTTATAAAAGTGAAAAAGTTTCCAACTACTGAGTTGTACACTAAGTATAGCTAAGTAATTACATTATCTTATTGTTATTTCCTTCTATGTCTTCTCCTCTTTGTTACACTCACTTGTGTTTCATTAAAATAAGATGCTAAACTCTTCAGGTGACGGAGACAAAAAAAAAAAGGCTTAGAAAGCCAACCGTATCCTGGGCTGCATCAAAAGAAGTGTGGCCAGCAGGTGGAGGGGGGTGATTCTGCCCCTCTACTCTGCTCTCTTTAGACCTAACCTGGAATACTGCATTCAGCTCTGGAGTCCCCAGCACAAGAAGGACATGGAGCTGCTGGAGCAGGTCCAGAGGAGGACCACGAAGATGATCCAAGGGCTGGAGCACCTCTCCTATGAAGACAGGCTGAGAGAGCTGGGTTTGTTCAGCTTGGAGAAGGCTCCGGTGAGACCTTCAAGCAGCCTTCCAGAACCTAAAGGGGCCTGCAGGAAAGCTGGAGAGGTACTTTTTACAAGGGCATGTAGTGATAGAACAAGGGACAATGGCTTTAAACTGAAAGAGGGGAGATTTAGATTAGATCTAAGGAAGAAATTCTTCCCTCTGAGAATGGTGAAGCATTGGAACAGGTTGCCCCAAGGATTTGTGAATGCCCCATACCTGGAAACATTCAAAGTCAGGTTGGATGGGGCTTTGAACAATCTGATCTATTTGAAAATGTCCCTGCTTATTGCAGAGATGTTGGACTAGATGATCTTTAAAGGACCCCTCCAACCCAAACTATTCTATGATTCTATTGTAAGTGCGCAGCCAGCACACAGCACATAAGACTCTGGTCCTTTTGTGAGCCTTTGGAAGTATTACAACATGAACATTAATTGTGTAGTGAAAAGTACAGCTGTTTGTTAGTGAATGTTCTGTAGAATACCTGTCAATTTTTCTGGTAAGATAATATTAGTCGCTAATTATAACTTAGTAAAAATTAAACTTACCCAGAAGTATACTAAAGGAATACCTATTGCCTCAAATTTCTTCTATTTAAACAGAATTTAATGGGAAACAAACTCAATTTTCCTTGTAATAATTTCCTAAAAAGTCCTCATCGCAGAATGGGATTATTGTTATGGCAAATACAGCAATTCATATGGATATAAGAATCACTACTATCTGCTTCTTTCCAGGATGGATATTACTGAAGGGAAAGACGATTACTAAATGCTTCACTAGCCTCAGATATGTCAGCAACAGGACTCAGACGTCTGTAGGTAGCATGGCGATGAATGCCGTGAGATGGCATGGTAAACTTTCCGTCCACAGCACAGCATATTTTTTTGTACTGTCCACGGTATTTAACACCAAATTTCCAATGAATACAATTCCAAATACACCCCCAGTAGACAATCAGCACCTAGTTAAGAAACAGATCTTTTAGTTTACTGAAAAATAGCAATGAAATGCTTTATATGCAATATACTTACATGTGGAGCCAAACCCTGGCTGACATTCAAAAATAATTTAGCCCTGTGTTTGCAGCATCAGAATTCATGCGCTATGGGGCTATGAGCCCCCTGGTCACAAACAGGAGAGTGGAAGCTGGTATCAGGATGTAAGAGTGGAAGTGTTGCCAAACAGGGCTCCCGTGAGCATGAAAGGATCCAGGGTCAAGCTCCCTGGCTGTGGCCAGCACGGCGGCTTTTGCAGACAACAGAATATCGAATCAGTGCGATGGCACACAGGCAGCCCTGGAGAGAGGCCACAGGAGTCTCAGGGCACTGCACAGGGTGTGGATGCTGCTGTGGTGGAGTTTTAGCCAAGAGCAAGCTGAAAGAGCCTCGGGCAGACTGTGGAAGACCTGGCAGGTCTTTTGCACTATATGGTATATACATGACATAATATAATAAATACACAGAAGATCTCTGATATCTTGCCTGGGTTTCACTTCTAATTTTGCACATCCACAATATGTACCTACTAACAAGGTGAATTCGTTTTACCTGACTGCAGCCATTTACGAAGCTGAAGATCTGAGCCAGTCGTGCCTTGACTATCTTCATAGTCACTGAAGTCAGCAGATACTTTTGGGACATGATTCACTAGACCTACGTTCCATGTGTTTTTTAGGATTAGGTAAATTGCACAATTCATTGACTATAATGAGAGCGCAAAGTGACTAGTTCATAGACATCTGCACTGTCAGCATCTGAAGTCATGCAAGATAAAATCTTTGCTGTGTGAAGTTAACATGCAGTCAGAAAGCAGAGTTTGTAATCTTGGCTAACTGGAACAAAGAGAGAGGAAGTAATAATAGGTTTTATGTGCTTTTAAAGGGTTAATCACTCAAAAACAGTGTCACACTATTGCACCATAAGCTTGCAAGGAGTTAGGATGTGGCCACAGCAAGTATGAATTTGATATAAATTTCTATTGGCTCAAAGATTCTTAATTTGGGAACAACTGCTGGACAGGAGATGGTGGAATCGTTTGGAAGTACACACCTTTTGAAATACACAATTCAAAAATAACAAAAGTACTTATTAGTTCCTGTGCCAAAAAAGGAGATAGAATAGAATAGAATAGCACAGCATAGCATAGCATAGCATAGAATATTTCATTTGGAAAGAACTTACAATGATCATCTAGTCCAACTGCCTGACCACTTCAGATGATGATGATTTGACACATCACAGAGTAAATTCAGACAGCATGTAGTCTAAGACTAGCTAGCTTGTCTATAATCTTTAATACAGAATGAATAGTAGTAATTAATAAAGTAAAATGTTTGTTTCTTAGGTTCTTTCTACACCTTTTGACTACTGAAAATCAAGGAATTGAAGGATCTTGGTTATTTTTTGACACTGTCATTTAGAATGTCAGAAAATGGTGCAAAAATATATCATGCATAATGTTAAATGTTTTGAAACTAGTGTATGTCTAAGATGCAAACTGAAATTATTGGAACATGTTATGTATTATATATTATATGATGTCGTAATGTAGTACACAATGCAATATTACTATACTAATTTTATTAATCAACTAATCAAATCAATGTATTATGATACCTTTAATATATACTTACAAAATTTTTGTAGCCATGTTGTGCGTCTCATTTTCTGTTTTGATCAATGATCTCATTCTGATGATAAGATTTCTAAAACACGTATCTCAGGCTATGACCCACATGCGTACTCTCAGAACATTGCAAGCTAAGAGATCTTCAAATGATGAGATCATGTCTGTTAATGATGAAATCCTGTCTGTTAATGGTGTTCATATTTGGATGTGGAGTGCATAGAAGCAATACGTGAAACTTTCTGAAGTAGCTGAAAATAAAGAGATCACCATGTAATGCTGCTGGTTAAACACAAGCCAATGTCACAGTTAAGTACCAGTTATGCAATTAGGTGCAAGCAGCTGGAAGAGAAGAAATTTTAACAAAATAATTCCTAGTGCATATAAAGGGCATTTTGTGAGACGTATTAAATCAATGAAGAGTTTACTTGAGAAGTTGGTAGCAGATCATCCTTTTGTTCCCCAGTAACAATGCTGGTGGCAGTGGACAGAACAACCTGTGATTTCCTTCAGGTCACTGTAATGTGCATTTAGGGCACTGCCCTTTGTTCATGTACAGCTTGAGAGGAATGGTCAAAGTTGGTATACTTCTTGTTTTCACAAACCTTGTAAGGACTTTGCTTCGCTACTCTTAGTTTGTCATCAGTGTGCAGGTGGGAGTTCTTCATGCTGAGCTGCTTCAGAAGCAGGTCTTTTACTGTCCTCGGCAGAAGGATTTTGCCTGCCTTAACAGATACTGAAATGTCTGTGGAACAACTTAAATTTGGTAATGAACATTATCACGTCTTAAATGTTTCGATTCCTTGACCATTAGACAAATAAATGTTCTGTTTCAGTGGCAATATGCTCATAAAGAAGTCTTGTGGGACAGGACATAAAGGCAATAATACAGTAAAGCCTGCAAGAGCAAGGTTGTTTTGAAATGTATCCTTACATCCCATTGACTTCTACAAGATTTCAAAATATGTTCTGTATAAAAAAATAAAACATGAAAGAGAGATCTGCAAATGAATTTCTGATGTGATATAATTATAGCTGTGAAATATGTGAACAATGACATATCAAATTTTGCATGTTGATGTGATCCTGTCGATTATCCACCATCTGCTGGCATGTAAGTGGACAGTAGCTGATATGAGTTTTATTTTTCAAGAAGCAGTAAAGAGTGGAGGGAAGAGCATAATATGAGCTCTTTAGAAATAAAGTCAGAAGGAGCATTGCACGGTTGAAGAAGTTGCTTACATTCATGGCATAGAATAAGCAAATATAAATATTTGGGAGCGATTCTTGACTGCAAGATCAAAATCAGAAGGAAAAAAAAAAGCCTGAAGATTTCTCATCAAGAATAACATTTTAATTATTCAGATAGTCAGGAGATCTTTGAGTACATATCCTGGTTGGTATTGTGTAGAAGCGTGACATTCCTAAAGCCCTTTGCCTCAGTTCAGGAGTTGTCGGTCAGAGGCACCTGGTGTTACTGGCATGTGGCTGTGACATACTGTGAAGGAAAAGGCATTCTTCATGACAGCAAATTAAGATGTCTATACAGCACACATTCTATCTATCTTCTCTATGAACATATATGGCTTTTATTTGTGTCCGAAAAATAAACACTTTTTCTGTTTCTTAACTCACTTCCCACTTTTGGTGTGCATGAATGAGGTAGTCTACTTCTGCCTGCTAAGCTTAAGGCTACTGTAACTCCTAAGTAAGCAACCAGTTTTATTTATTCCACTTCAACCAGAAAAAGACGTGTGAAAGGCAGAGAAAGAAGTGATGTGATAGGATCTAGAAATGAGGGAACAAAATGAGGAAAATGATTTGTATCTCTGTTTAAAGTAGTGAAATATTTCCTCTATTTTTGCAGAAATTTGGCTACCAGTGGAATTAACATGGAAAAGCAATATGTTGGGATGGTTGTGGACATTTTTGTATGGACTTCCCACCCCCTTAATTATCACTTTGTTTATTTTCATGCATACATGTGGGAGAGGTTCCTCATATGTTGAGACATTATTCCGTTTATATTTAGAGTCTCAATCATTTCCAGGTAACTGTAAAATACGTAAATGTTATGATCTGTGAATAAATTATATGAAACAGGGCTTTCTGTAGTTATCAAATTTTGAATTACACAAATAAGCCTTTTCTTAAATCGTAGGTCTTAAAGAAACTATATTATGAAAAAAACCTGACTATGCTCAGTAGGAATGATCCTACGACAGTTCATCACATCGAGCTTTTTACTGGAAGATTGTGTCGTAGGGATGAGCATTTTGCCTGAACTCCTTTTGTAGTTATGCCATTCAACAACTGATGCAATATCCATTAAGCGAAGCACAAGAAGTGATTGCACAGGTTTTTGTCTCTTTCTCTGGGTGCTAAGATCAGCTGCTCACAGCAGTGTGATTTAAAGTCTTGTTATTATAAACCTTGGCCAGAGGGCCTTCTGACTAACAAAGGAATCACAGAACTGAAAGCACTAATAAGCCCAGAACAGGCAGAGATGAAAGACAACTTCTTCTATGAGAATCCAAAGAAGAGAGGAAGAAATCAGACAAGAAGGCAAAATGTGTAATTCTCTCAGCTTTTCCTTGGGGAAGCGAGAATTCTCCTCCATTGTTCAAGGTAAGATTGGCCTGCAAGCTTTGGATGAGAAATCCAAAGTACTGGGAGGTAGCTGTGGGCCAGCTGAGGAAGGAATGAGACACTGAAGATCTTTTGGGTTTGAATTACTGGAAGCAGCTGATGTAGACAATACAGACAGACCTCCCTTTGGAAGGATAGACAACCTACAGACAATCTAGAAGGCTGAGGGAAGCTGAATATTTTGTCACATTTCTGGAGTTTGCACAAACCAGCTAGATCAAATGGGTCTTGTCCTGCAAGGTTTCTTTTTGTCTGCTGACGAAAAGGTAATGTAGAGGGAGCCTCACAGAGAAGAAATAATTAGAAAAATAGACTAAAATATGTCAGAAAATTTAACATTAGAAAATACTAATTTGAATAACCAGATCACACAAGACACTCAGGTTATATCTGCATTGGTAAGATGAAGACTGCCAAGATGCGGGCATGAGCAGCTATCCATACTGCCTCATTGTTTTGTCCCTTGTGAGCTACTTAGGCCAGACAGTTGTATTTACCAGTATAAATGGAGCCTAGGGACCGAAGGCATCTGCTAGGACCAGTCACGACATGCATGTGATGAGACTGAGGTATGATTAGTGTGCAGGGAGGTTCCTCGCTCCCACCCCAAGAGTGACAGAGGACCACAGAACTGAAGAAAGATGTAGTCAAGGGCAGGTGTGGTGTGCTTGCAGCAGATGTGGGCTGCCTTACATGAGGCAAGACAGGTGCAAAGTGTTGAAAAATGTTTGTATGGAGTGCCATGGGGCAACCCACTTGGCTCACGTCATGCGCCGAGAAGAGAGCACAGGGCATAGAGGTATGAGGCAGGCAAACGGGGACACCTGCAAGCAGAGAAGTCACACAATGTTTTGACTTCTTTCTGCTGTAATACAAACAAGAACAAGACAACAATGGGGGTATGTAACTATCTGAACAGATCCTAAGGAAATGCTAGTAACAATTAAAATGAACCTTGAAAACAAAATAATGGAGAAATATAGCCCTTCCCCTGTCTCTGATGTGGCATGATACGATGGGACTTGCTGACTGGGCAGGACAGACACTCCATACAGCAGTGAAATGTGATATTAAATATTGGTAAAAGGAAAAAGTTTGTATAATATTACATGCAAACAAAACCAGTACTGACTCTGAGAGCCTTAAAAGCGTTCAACTTGATAAAAATCCTAATGGCAGTAGAGCCATAAAAGGACACTTTGTGTACTGAATATATTCAGTAAGCATTTCCAGAAGTGCCTGAAAGCAAAGCTTCATTCTACGGCATCCAAACAGACCTTCAGTCTACAAATTCAGTGTCAGGAGTGCATGTGCAGGAGGATTAGCAAACCCAATAAGGCCAGAAATAGTGACAGAACTTCATTATTTTCCACCTTTGGCTATAGTGGAAAAAGAAAAGAAGCCGTAGGAATAGGTCATTTGATTAGCTGTGATCCAAAGCGGATCAGAAACTCCTGGCGTGATCAAAAGCAACTGGCCACCTGACAGAGGCAAAAACACTAACAGAAACCTGCGATATTGGGTGAGTTTTTTTGCAGTAGGTGCTCAGTGCAGGTGCTGGCATACTCGGACTGCAGTGTATTGTTTTCACCTTCCCTGTTGGGTAATTGCATTTCAAGGGATTTGATACAATATCTGCACAGATGATGTTTTAGGGAAAGGTGCGTGAAAGACTGCAAGAGTGACAGGAACTGAAATCTTGTCAGTGGTGCTCTAGTAACATGGCAAACAAACCCCATTCTATTCATACAGTGCAGCTGGCGTAACCTGAAACTGGTGCACAGCGATGGCAAGACAGTGTACAGAAGATATATTTTGATCATATTTTAGAAAAAGGAAACATCACAACTAAACCAAGAGGAAACATAGCGAAATTACCAAGTCAGATGATCTGCTTAGATAAAAGGCACTTGGGTTGTTGTATCCCTTTGAAATGACTGTGATGAAAGGAGAAAAATAACAGATCTACGAGAAAATGCATCCAAGGATTCCAAATATGGTTTGTGAAGAACATCTTAATCTGCCAAAATGGGAAAGGAAAGCCTGAATTTGAAAGCCTTGATAGTCAAGTAGCCACTTCTGCATCTGTGAAGAGTAGCGGAAACAGAAGGGCAGGGAACCTCTGACAGATGTGACAATGTGTGTGTAGCATCTGGCCAGGCCTTGTGACCAACACATACAG
Source organism: Tauraco erythrolophus (assembly GCF_009769465.1). Taxonomy (NCBI): domain Eukaryota; kingdom Metazoa; phylum Chordata; class Aves; order Musophagiformes; family Musophagidae; genus Tauraco; species Tauraco erythrolophus. The sequence goes on from NC_141465.1 coordinate 112,000,053, forward strand.
TGTTATTGCTGTGGCTGTAACAGTAAGACCATGAGAGTGCTGCTCATGTCTGTTATAGGAAAAAATTAAATCTGCAGTTGGTCCTAGGGCAGACATGCCTTTGATACCTAATTTGGGATCAGGGATTCCTGTATTTCCAAAGAATCTAGCAGGTGTTCCTGCCTCAGCTATTCCCAGCTCACTGAAGAGACCTTGTGAAATTATCCCTCTTGTCACTGCGGTTAGAGGACCTTGATGTAGTCTTTGTTCCACTTCTAGGTAGACACAGGGAAGATTCTTTTTGACAAGAATTTCAAATCGTATTTGAGGATTTGGTTTGGCTCTTGTCTGGGCCGAAGGCAAGTGGTGTTTTTTCCCCCAAGATTTTAAACTTTAAAATCTCTTTTTTGTATTATATACTGTCTATCCCATGAAACAAAGTGCCTGTCACCCTGTCAGCAAGGCTTCTGGAAAAATGAGTGATTAGTGAGATTGCTTTGTTCTGGTGAAGTCTAGCTCACTTAGATTGAGGGGGGGGTGTGTGTGTGAAATTTTGCCTGTCTTACATTCTTTGTTCCTGTACTGCATGTTCTCAGTTGGAAAAGTAGATCAGACAATCATTTTGACAGGCAGGCAGGTGGTACTGTTACATTGGCAGTACCATATCTATCACAGTTAATGTGCTCTCAGATTGAAATAACTACACTTTCCCTCGCTGGTCAAGGTTTGTATAACAGCAGAGCATGTCTCCATCCATATTTCAAAACAATGTCTTGTCTTATGACTACTGTCTTGTCCCTGCAGTGGCTTATGGGCTAGAATACTGATAGCTGCTGCGTTTAATTCTGTGCATAATAATGAAACAAAGGGCTGTATGCACTTCAAAAAGAATCTAAAAGGAAGTTATTCTGGCACAGCTGCAGCATGATTGTCTCAGTTATCTATAAAAAAACATTTGAGGTGTCCTGGAGAAGCCCATCTGAGATGCCCATGTAGAGCTGACTGATAAGACACAAGACAGCTTTGGCCTTCTAGAGTAGCAAGTGATGGTCAGGTGGGACAGATACCCAAGGGCATCTCCAACAGCATCAGACTCCTATCTGAGGGCAACTTAATAAGCCAGGGTGAACACAGTCACTGGGATCTGGAGAATGGTTCATCTCAACCTAGACTAGCTTTTCGTTTGCTGAATGGCTCTCCAGACTAATACTCCATCTAGTATTATTTGGCACGTCCTGTGGTATCTGAGACACTCATGTGGGTGGACAGACGTGACGCAGGAGCCATGAGAGGCCAAAGACTTTCTGGACTCGGGATGTTAAATAGCACTGGATATCTGACCTGTGGGCGACTGAACCAATCTCCTAAATTTTGCTCTTACTGTAATGACTTAAGACACATTGCTCACCTGGTTACACTTGGACACTTAACATATAGGGGTCTACAAAGAGGAACTGAATGTTACCCTATGTGATGACTTACAGTATTTACTGTGTGGCACAGGAGAAAAATATCAAACAGTAAGCTGCAGGAAAGCTCTTCAGATTAATCATTCAGATTAATTCAGGATGTTTTGCTTTTGCTTCACAAAAAAATAGTGTGAATTTAAAAATAACATTTGGTTCTTCTTTTGGACAGCTTTTTAAGAAAAAGCCATATGGCACAGAATGACAATTTTAAAAAAGAAATTGTGCTTTGCAACTCTGAATCCAATGAAATTATAAGATGTACTTTTAGATGAGGGTGAATCTTTGCAAATTAAAGAAGAAATAAGAAAACTTCTGAATTTGAGCTTTGTGTAAAATCAGCCCTGTGAAGTGGATATTTTATGAACCATGTCAAAGAAGGGTTTATAGAAGTTCTAAAATACATGTTAACATTTATTTATGTCCTTATCTGCCCCAGTGCCCTAGCTATGCTTGTTGTGTAATTTGGTCTTAATTTATGTGTTTTGATTGCTCCAAGGCTTTTAATTTGTGAATAGCAGTAAAACTGAGCAAACTGTATGGCTGCCATTCGTATATTTTGGCCAGCTACCTTAGGGTGCTGAGCACTCCTGTAGGAATAGACATTTGAAGTACATTCAGCATTCGATAGAATGGCCATCAATATGCCTTTTGCAATTGATGAATATTTCTCCTGGAAAGAAAGGATATTATTTAGTGTACTGTGTAGGTAAAGTATTTCAGCTTTTACTTACAGTGACTGAAGCTGCTAAAGACTTTCAACATGATCCTCAGATTGCCAAAAGAAAGTTAAACTGTTCCTTATTTTATTTCAGGAAAAAGACAAGTTAAATTATTACATTTTTAAATTCAGTTGGGAATTCTCATTATAACTTGCAGCTTTTGTAAATACTTCAGGTCTATAAAATATAATGTAATTTTGTAATCATGTTGCTGGACAGATCCTTTGGAGAAATAGAGAACAAAAGCAATGAGGTTCATCCTTAGTATTCCACCCATCGCTTTTAGTACAAACTCTAAGAACTCCAAGTCTCAGATTTTCTCCTTTTATAGGTGAAGAGGCATGCCATCTTACTTAAAATTTTAATAGGAGCAAAATTATCTTTTATCTTTACTTCAGTTCATCCAATAATTTCTGGCTCTGATTTTATCCTTAAGTCACTTTGAAACCAGTTGGTACAGGCACTGATGTTTGGTGATTGCTAAACATGGATCATTTTAGCTCTGATTCATCATAACTAATTCAGCTGAGGTACCTAATTTGGGAACCTGGTTGCCTGAGGGTCTTTCTATAATTTATGAACTTAATCATTGCTGAGAGGTGAGATGAATCAAAGCCTAATTACATAGAAGTGAAGCTTTCACGTTTAATGTAGGTAGAACATGGTAAAACAAAGAAAAAACATTTAAGAAAATCCCACAGTGAATTCAATACAGGAGATTGGTATTAGTGAAGGAGTTTTCACCACACCAGCAAATCAGTGTCTTTAAAAAATAATATCAATTGCTACTCTCCTTCCATGGCCAGTAGCAGCCTGCTTCAGTCACTCATGTCACTCCAGTCACTGTCAGCTCTCCTTCTCCTTCAAGCTTTCCCTTCTCTTTTCCGTTTCTACACCTTCTGCAGCTGTTTCATGTTTCTGCCTAGACACATCATGCCAGATAATGAGGCAACCAAAACCTAGATGCAGTGTGACTGCTTTATATGCAGATGAGCCTGATGCATACACGCTTATCCCTGCGGGAAGTGGCAGTCTCAAATCTTAAAGTAGGTGCCTCCCAGCTGCTGAGAGAGGCTGGTTCACCTCCAAGAAGAGATGCACCCTAGCTATCTTTCTATAGGTTGCTCAGGGAATATAGATACCCTGAGTGTGTGAGCTGAAGAAATTGAAAACTGTAGTATTGGCTCCAGAGGATCCAGGTGAAGCTGAGCCCTTGTGTACCTGGGAGGAGTGGCTGACACGCTTGAAGGCTGTGCTGCCATTCAGAGAGACCTGGTCAGGCTGGAGAGTTGGGCGGGAAGAAATTTAATGAAATACAAGGGCAAGTGTAGAGTCTTGCATTTGGGTTAGAACAACCCCATGTACCAGTACAAGTTGGGGACTGAACTCTTTGGGAACAGCACAGGGGAAAGGGACCTGGGGGTCCTGGTGGACAGCAGGATGACCATGAGCCAGTAATGTGCCCTTGTGGCCAAGAAGGCCAATGGCATCCTGGGGTGTATTAGAAGGGGTGTGGTTAGTAGCTCAAGAGAGGTTCTCCTCCCCCTCTACTCTGCCCTGGTGAGGCCGCATCTGGAATATTGTGTCCAGTTCTGGGCCCCTCAGTTCAAGAAGGACAAGGAACTGCTTGAGAGAGTCCAGCGCAGGGCCACAAAGATGATGAAGGGAGTGGAGCATCTCCCTTATGAGGAAAGGCTGAGGGAGCTGGGTCTCTTTAGCCTGGAGAAGAGGAGACTGAGGGGGGACCTCATTAATGTTTATAAATACGTAAAGGGTGACTGTCATGAGCATGGAGCCAGGCTCTTCTCACTGGCATCCAATGAAAGGACAAGGGGAAATGGATATAAGCTGGAACATAGGAGGTTCCGCTTAAACATGAGGAAGAACTTCTTCCCAGTAAGGGTAACAGAACACTGGAACAGGCTGCCCAGAGAGGTTGTGGAGTCTCCTTCTCTGGAGATGTTCAAAACACTCCTGGACGCATTCTTGTGTGATCTAATCTTGTGTGGTCCTGGTCAGGCAGGGGGATTGGACTAGATGATCCTTTGAGGTCCCTTCCAATCCTTAACATTCTGTGATTCTGTGATACCCAGAAGGGAGGGAGCTTGATGGTCGCTGGAATAGAGGAACACCTTGTTTTTCAGCCCATACGGCTACGGAAAGCCTTGGAATAAGAGTCCCCCTGTTCCTCTGATGCTGCCCTAGGCACTACCTGCAGCCTCCTCTTGCCAGGTTCCTTCTGTCCTTCTGCCTTTGATTCTGGATGGCCTTCTGCCTCACCTTGGCAAGCAGAGGTGCGGTACACTCGCAGATTACAGGCATGCAATAGCTCACACTCTGTAATTTAAAAATAGTTTTTAGAAAGCTCACAATTCCCCCAAATCTTTTAATGAGGAAAAGGTATTTGTAGGCAGCAAACAAATTTGTTTTCCATGAAGAAATCTGTAAGGTAAAATATATATTAGAATAAGTACTTAATGATTCAATTTACTATGGAGTGCTAATTTCACATTTCAATATGACTGTATTTCTTTTTATTTTTCTGGTGTGTTAGAAGTTCCACAGGACTCTAGTTATTTTTTCCAAGCCATAACAAGGTATAGTGTTGTAGTCATTAAAAAGAAACCTACGCAAGACTTAAGTAGTTAGTTAAGTAAAACTTTCCTTAGTTTTAATTAAAAACAAGCTATTTGCAAAGTAAAAGAGCAGTATGGAATTTTATTTGATTAAAGGCTCTGGGATTTTCTATCCAGGCAGAAATTTTGCATGTTCAAATTTAGTTCTTTTTCACTTTTGCTCTCACTGCGATTGATACAGTCCCGCTGCACGGAATTCCTGTTCCTCACTGGTGAGTCACCACATGTGTAACACCAAGAAGCATTTTATATTTCTTAACATGTAGAATTTTTTCTTCATGAACATGATCTTACTTCAGATTCTGCTTTACCTGTCCTCTGTTTTACGTGAGATATAGCTGAATATGAAAAAGTTAGGTATGTAAGTTATTACTGTATGCCAATGTATTTAATTTTTGCAGCAACACAATTTTTTGCTCTGGTTCCCTGCAAGGGGAAAGCTCAGTCTGAAGGAGGAATGGATTCAACAAAAAAAAATATCTGCAGGCTGAGATACAGGCATATTATATCGTTTCTGTTTTGCGATGAGATTGCCAGTCCCAGGATTTAGTGGAGTTTAAAAAGCACCCTGCTGCTCATGACTGATCACAAGGCAGAAAGGAGACAGTATGTCTATTTCTTATGCTATTTGTTGAAACAAGTGATCGTGACAATTGCCAACATGTGCCATGTGACAGCACATACAATAATTCAATTAATTGTAAAGAATACTTCCTTGACAATAGCACAACTGTCCCGATGAGACTTCATACATTGAGACAAATCCTGTGCTGAGGACTGAGAGTCACACATATTCAAAAGGGGTTTGTTGCTTTATTTTCATACTTGTTTTGTTTCCAATACAGTAAGCGCATTGCATTCCAGGAAGCTGGTATTAGTTAAGGGCTTAATATGATTGCCTTCAAAATCTCTGACTAACAATAAGGAAAGTGTTTTTATTTGTATGCTGTGTAGTAGTTTTGCAGGAGGGAGTTTAAGCTCTGGGCTAGTGCTCTTTTCGACCTTCCTTTATTTATTTCTTACAAAATTAGCTCAAATTTATTACCTATTTTTGAATATGAGTGCAGATATCAAATAAAGGAATTTATACTCTTTTCTGTGTTGTAATTTTGTCTCTATTTATGGCCCGGCTCCCTAGCCATTTCAGCAATAATAGGCGAATACATTGGCATTTCTTATTTGCAATCTCCATACCAGAATATATAGCAACCACTAGGTGAAGATTTTACATTTAATTGCAACGTGTCTATAGTCTAAGTTACACCTAGGATAAACACATTCACAACAACTGACTTCAATTTCACTGAGAAACTAAAGTGAAAGACAGAATTTTGCTGAACTCATGTGAGTCAGGAGAATGAGAAGCAACTCCAAAGATTTATGTTGGCAGAGGACTATGGTATTTTTTAGGCAGTCATTTGAAACACTGTGAGGTTCAACTTTGGCAAGGTTGTACTTTTTTTAGGATGTCATACCTTTAAAAGTGGCTTGATCTAACAGAATAAAAAGATGATCAATTTTTATCTTCACAGAAAAAGACATATTCATTTATCAAATGAAATTTTTGCATGATTTACTTACATCCAGTTGATAATAGGCATTTGAGTACAGATCTTCTTGGGAAGAGTCTCAAGTGAATTGGTTATCATTGATCTTCATAAATTAAAGCATGGTTAGAAAACAAAATGTTTTATCATACTTCATAACACAATCTGTATGTGTAAGAAAGACATGCAAATGTAAACTTTTGAGAGAAGAATCCATGATTAGATTTAGTTACATTGCTTTGAAATTTAAAGTAAATTCAGATTTTACAGAAACTACACAAGGAAAAAGACTTTTTAAGTTGCCAGTAGCACAACATAGCACAGTTACTTTTGATAGTAGCTTATTAAGGTACTTTGTTTATAGACAATGGATTCACTGAATGACCAAGTAATACACTAAATTGAACAACTCAGAAAAAAATGTGTTTATTAAATAATTTACATTCTCACTACAATTGCTGTAGGTTTTCCACACATGCTGTGACATTTCTCGAACTCTTTCCATGGGATCTGGTAAGAGTGGAAAGGTATTTCAGCTCCTGCTCCATCCATTGCTTCAGCGCTCACTCTGTGGAGCCTGATCCAAAGATTACTGGTGCCAGCTCTGATGCCAGCAGCTGCCTGCCATGAGCTTGGCTGAGTCAGTTGAGTCAAGGAATTATTAAAAGACACAAAGTTTTTTGTCTTCTTTGCCCTGAGCCAAGAGACTAGTAGCAAAAAACTCTCTGCTATCAAAACCAAGTAATTTATTTCCCTGGATACTATTAAAAACAGCTGCTGTCTTTTCTAAGAACCAAGATTATACTTCTCAAGTGCTGGTTTACTTGATGAGGGTGGTGGAAAATGTTTATAGGACTTCATGTCTCCTTCCCACTTACTGTAACCTCTGCCTTATATGGAATTTTCTGTTATAGTCATCACAGTGATATCTGCATGGGAAATTGTTCAAGTACCTAAATACTCTTTCAGTTTTCTAAAAGGGGATGCTAGGTGTCTACTGGTTGTATCCAAAAATTTCCAGTTTATTTCATGAGTTTCCTGTAGGCATTTTGAGAAGAGAGATATGATTCTGAGCAGTTTTACAACTTTAGGAATGTGCTTCAGTTTTAACAGAAATGTAGTAAAGACAGTCATAGCATGGCAGACATCTACGAGAAATCCAAATCCAAACTTGGATCCAGACATGGTAAGCATGGGGAGTTGACAAGCATGATTCCTTCATGAAGATGTTTGAGAGTCTTAAAGAAAGAAAAGAACTTAGAGCAAAAACAAAAGGATAGAAAAGAAAGCTACTTGGATATTGAACAATGCCGATATGAAAACGTGCAAGAGCAATATTTACAGAAAAAAACCCAAAGACTTTAACCCGATAAATAACTACTGTGAAATTATAATCTAGTTATAATCTAGAAGTCTGGACAGAAATAATAGTTTACTACATCACGAATCCCTGTCAAGAAACAATGAAAAAATGGCTGAGATGAGTAAATTATGAGGGAGCTTTTCCTCTGCAAATCCAAAATAACTAGACCTACTTATTATCTCCAGAAATTGAAACATAACTTGTGTGATAAGGAGTTGCAAGCTGCGGTAGTAATTTAAAAATTTTGTGCAGAATGTCATTTGTAGACATAACTTTACTGCCTTGTTCCTTTCTTTTTTAGATTGATGCCATAACCACACACTCTGTCAGTGATGAATGGTGCTTTTCCAGACAGGGAGAAAATGAGTACTCACAGTCATTTCAATTTATGTAGATTTCTGAGTAGCCCATGTTTCAAACCAGTGATACATTTATGACTGAGATACCTATTGACAAAACACGTAACATGGAAACTAAAATAACATTATCTAAAACCTGATAGACTGCTTCTAAAGGGAGGAAGCAGAAACTTTTCAGGCAGTTGATGAAAACAACTAGAAAGGTAAAGAATTGTGACGAGCAATATTTGATTTTAAAATGTGGAAGTATTTCAGTGTTTCTGTCTCATAGAAGGCTGGCTGTTACTGCACGGACAGTAGCATTTGACTTAATCTTTTAAAGTGTTTTGTAGTTGGAATGATGCTAGGTAAAGCATTAAAAATGTGCTTTTATGAATAGTTTTGCACTGCATTGGGACTAATCTGTTTTGCTATGATGCAATGGACAACATTTGCCTAGGTATTATACATATGCTTTTTAGATCAAGGTAGATGTAGTAAAAATGCTTTGTATGTATCTATCAAAATGTTTTTCAAAACTTGATAAGGAACCGGAAAAATTAGCTTGATTTTCAAAGGCACTGAGCTTGTATCAGCTATTGGAAATGTTAGGGATAATGCTCTAAATACTGACATTTTAAAAATTTGGCCAATATGGTTTGTGATCATCAACTAATGAAGCAGTGTCAGATACAGATAGTAAATGAAGTTTCTAATGGGTTGATAATGATACAAAAAGAAGTTCAGTGATTTGCCTTTGCCCCAGTGTGCAATTAGAGTCACAGCAGGAGTTAAAATTGAGAAAGTGCTCACTTCTAACATCTTTCTCAAGCTATTGGAATATGTGGAATAGTGGTTGGATGAGACTCTGAAGGGCTAAAGTTTAGATGCCTTTTGCTGTTTTGTGGAAGGCTGATTGCTCTGTGACACCTAAGAGGCAAACAGCTATCCAAAAAGGCAAAATTGGGCAATAATGTACTAACAATTTCTGAAGTTTGCATAGTCCAAAGAATACATTCCTTGATACTGTCTGAATGCAATTGTGTTGTAGAAATCTGGTACAGGTAAGGTAAGAAAGCCAGGATAATACTGATTCAGTAACTTCATAGAATTCCCTGTGTTTTCTAATCCCACATTTATCTCCTTTGGCCATTTTAAGAACGCTACTGCTATTAGTGCCTGATGTAACACTGCTGAGGTCAGATTCAGTATTTTCCACCAGAATAGAACTTTCTAATGGCTTCTTTGAGGCTATTCTGTATACGTCTGTCTCCGGTGTGTGTCATGTCCCATTTCTTGATTATGCTTTTGGAATAGAAGATCATAGGATATGAAGAAGAAGATAAAAAGTAGAAAGCACTGGAGGCTGGGGAGAAAAGCCAATTCTGTTCCAGGCTATACGTATATTATTTTGAATTTTATTAAATGTGAACCATCACTAGCCATCCTTTTTAGCACACTGATGCTAACATACGTTGCACCTGCCGAGGTGACTCAGCTGAAAAGTAGTGGCATGTGTATTTTGTTTATATAAAGTTGGTTCTAGCACTGTGCCCACTCTTCAAATTATACAGTCCTTTCACATGACTGTCATTCTTGCTAACCTCTTTTGGATGGAAAGCAGTTTGAGTTGTCATTAGGAACTGTCGAAAAAAAGGCCTACCCCATCCAGTCAGAAGCAAGAGCTAAGGTGAAATAATGTCTACTTAGGGGGTTTATGAGGATTTATCTTAAGTCCTATATATGAATTCTTACCCTTAGAGCTGTCCCTATTTTATTACGTAGACTTCATACCTACTAGCTTTGTACTGTACGCCTTAATCCTGTAAGAATTTGTCTGAGACATATGACAGGTACAGGGCTGGTTTATTTTTATGTTATTAACAACAGCCATATTTTAAAAGGACACAAGTCATTCTACCTGACAATGTAATATATACAAACATCTCCCTTCTTCATGACTCGATGAAGGGCGGACTAGTTCCCACAGGAACTTGGAGAAAGCTGTATTGAAATCTCTCCAAGTCAAACTCCAATAAAAAAGGCCATCTTGCTATATAAATAATATGGAAGACACCACCCAGCTTGAAAAAAAAGTACCAGTGGTGTGTGAGAGGACTGACTACCCAGGAGAACTTGCCATGTGCACAGCTGCTTGCATGATTTTGCAATTGGTTTCCATGGTAGCTAAGCATCAAAAAAAAAAAAAGAAAGAAAAAAAGAAAAAATCATAAAGATGCTTTATTTAACCTTTTAAAATAGTAGGGAGCAATCATCACAAAATGGCAGTATTGCTTATTAGAATTATTTTCGACTTACTAATATTTCTGTGCCAGGGAGCAAGACCGTATCTCTATGTATTGCATATGAAACTGTCTGCATCTGTGCACATCTGGCTACATTGGAAGAATAACAGATGAAAACATGAATTTCAAAAGCAAATACTGTGCTATACTGTTAAAAAAATGATCACACAGGTTACTGTATATTGATTTTTTTCATTCTATATACTCCAGGACTCATGTAACAATTTAATAAACTGTCAAGATTCTTACATTTTCTTCACCTTTGTATACTTGCTGAAAACTTCATCTGGAAGAGAATGGATCTGGTTGTGTGTGAGTGCCCTAAAAGTAATTTGTAACTGATGTTTAAATTAGATCTTCACTGGTTAGTTTTGCAACTGTCAAAAATCAGACCTTTCATCTGTGTGCAGTTGACACAGGGTTGGAGTCTGGAAAGGACTTTTGGCACGTTCCTTGATGTTACACCGGGTGCAGCACGTTGAGTGCATTACCTTGCCTGTAAAGTTTGGATTATTTCTGCTTCTTTGGCATCGGTCCTTATTGTTTAAATCCTGAGCTGAAGCTTGAGTGCTGTCTTCAGATTATCTGGGAGAATATAGTCCTCCCTTTGGTCTGTTTGGAAAGCAAATGTACTTGACTGCTTGAACAAGCTAGCTGAAGGCCAGCAAACTTCATTGCTGAGTTTTAGGACTGGCCTCTTTTAAATATTTACCTTCAGTGATCCAGACAGATCTCTGAGAATTTCTCATATTAACAAGTATTCAGCAATATATAAATTTTGACAACCTGTAGGACTGGAGCTGGCAAAGTGAAATCGGAAGCTATCAGTCATCAATAAAAACCAATAGTCCTGAAATTCCTGCTTTGGTGACTTGAGCAATTATTTAGTGGGTGCTCATTACCCTAATGCTGACTGCACAACCAGTGATCCTTAGGGAGCGACCTGGGGGAGACAGGCTTTAAGCAATAGGAATGACGAATCCAAATAGCATTCAACTCACCTAATTGTAAACATTTGCAGCACAAAACGCACATAGCTGACACCCCAAGCTCTCTTTAGAGGAGAGAAGTAAACATGTTCTGTGTGCAGTTCATATGACCTGTATTAGATTACTAGTTTACACTGTTGACACGTATATTTTGTCAGATGAATTCCACTTTGAAGTGGACCTTGCAGCAAAATACTCACAGCATTCACTACATGTTAGAAAATCACCTAGTAAGTATCTATAGTGGGTCAACCTTTTCTGCAATCTCTGAATGCAGAGGGCCCATACTTGGTAGTGTAGCACTATGCAAAGTGTGTTTGGGCATCTCTTTCTTTGTAAAAACAGCTTTATGCTGGAGAACAAAGGGAACTCTACTTACAGGAGAGCTATGTTTCCTGAAACAAGTGGACCAGACTTTAAATTAACAGCAGCAGTTCTATTTCCATGCAGCTGCAACCTTCTGGCTGTTGGTGGAGACCTGAGAAAAGGAATTCTTGAGTCAATGTCTTACATATGACCCACCAAGTTCATCTGATCTGGAGTGTCATTCTGAGATCTCTCTTTAGAAAGGGATTGGACGTCTAGATGCAACACCCCCAGATTACCTTAGTAAAGTTCACTTATCAGTAAGACTGTAAAACACTGATGCTGCACTTCCCAGGGCTGTAGTGCTTTACATGTAATAAAAGCAAACCTAAGTAAAACATACATCAAGTTTAATATCCTACCATCTAGGAGATGTAGTGGAGAAACTCATACTGCACGACATGGTATAGCACAGAGAGTTACACATTATTTGCAGAGAAAACCAACACACGACAATGAAAATGTTCTAGGACAAGACTGAAAGTCAGAAAGTAACTCACTAAAACCCAGAAAGTTTACACCAGTTTCAGTAAATTAATATGTTTGATGATCTCAAATATCAGGCAAAACCATGGAAAATGAGGAGAACAGATCATTACTGGACCAGCTAAATGTATATGCAATTATACAAGTTACGTGAGATCTGAGAGAAAATCACTTAAAAATCTGGGACTTTTTTTTTTTAATAGATTGGCAGAAGGTAGGAATTTCTATTACATAGGGAGAATATCAGTCTTTGGGGCAATCAGTGTTAGTACATCAGAGTGCAGTCTGAAATTAGCAACAGCACTGGTAGGTGGGTGAACAGTCAGCAGGAAAGGTGCAATGTGGAAAGTCATAAACACAAATGACCACATCCAAAGATGGTAGCTAAGCGGTGATGGTAATGAAAAAAGAGACACAGGAGGGTGATTTGAAACACCTAGAAAGAAGAAAAGGAAGTGAAAGAGATGTAGGAACTTGACTAGGAGGCAGGTGAGGAGGGAGGATACAAAACAGGAGATGACAGTGGAGTTGGGACATTATTTTCTATCCCGGCATGCTTCAGAGTCCCAAAGAAGTCAAATGTGATATAGAGGGAATCAAACTCCAAAATAAGGAACATCTATTAGTGAAAAAATGAGATTGGTCTCATGGATCTGGCTTCCTCATTGCTCTTTTGGATTGAGAGTGGGCATGGAGATCAATAAGACAGAGAAGAATGGTAGTATGATCACCACCAAGTGCATATGTACTTGTGCGCATATACCAACATACATATATATCTAAGATTCTTACAACACTCGAAATCATCATAGAATAAGAATTCTTCACTTTTACTGGTAGAAAGCCTTACTGAGCATAAGTAGCCCTACTTATGTGCAGGAATTCATGCATCCACTTTGAAGGATTCCACACACAGGTATGCAGTGATTACTCACTGTCCGAAGGAGAGGATAATATAATAGGAACTCTACAGGAATCTAACCGCTGGAGTCTGCCTGGGGCAAGCCTTTAGACATCCTGTCAGTTTTCTTTGCTGACCATCATGGCGTAATATTCAATTACATTGAAAACCCCAGACTTGTCAGGCTTGTGGATCATCTGCAGATTATTAGTGATTCCGTGTGTATTAGCTGGAGGAGCACATCCCACAAGCAGATTTCGTTCCTGTATACTTACAGATGTTGCAGTACTCACCACTGTTCTTTTCATCTGCACCATTCTCACAGTCATTTGTGCCATCACAATGAAATGCCCGTGGGAGACATGTTGTATGATTTCCACATGGAAAACAACCTTTTTGACAGACACCACCAACAGAAATGCCTTTCATCAGACAGGATTCTGAGAAAATATGGGAAGACATTTCCTCTATAGCAGAGTATATTTCGAATTAGAAACACCTGGTAAAACTGCAACCACTGCATGCAACCGAATATTTTCATTTTTCGCTTTGAAGTGCATTGTATGTCATTTTAATTCTGCCTCTCGCATTGCAGTGTCAGCTAGAAATGGCTTACCACCACTGAAATTTAGAAAAGACAGCTTAAAGTTTCTGTTTTTCTCTTTCCCATCATCTGCAGAACATGTTGCTGGCCAGAGAGAAACTTATCAATGTACTTTCCTGGTAGACTGATTCCTCAATTAAGTAGCAGAACCCTGCAGCATGGCTGTGGATGGGCAGGGAAGTGCTACATGTGTACTCCTCTCCAGGGGAAATGGAAGTCTCATGGGAAGAGAGAATTTCCAGCTGGAGCATGTGGAATGCCAGTTCCCATGCCACAGGCAGCTGGGCAACAGGGAAGTGTCCACTTACACATCAGGGAGGTGCAACTACTAGAAATATTTATTGCACGCAATTACAGTAAAATCTTTGAGCAATTGGGAAGTAAAATCTTGGTACAGATCTTCAAAGTTGGTCTCTGATTTATGGCTTTTCTTAGTTGGTTTTTTTTTTTTTTTTTGATAGTGCAATTAGATTTATAGTCTTGTCAATCATTTAGACAGAATGTTCAAAGCAAGAAAATAGTTTTGATTTCCCTTATTGGTACACATCACAAAATACTGTTTTTCTGCAGAATATTTGCAGGAAATCTCTTCTATTGTTTCAGTACAGTTATGGAGCATACGTCCATTTAAAAAAATTCCCTTTCACAAAGTTTACAGGAGCTTTTATGGCCAAGAAAAACTAATGAAAGAATGCCTAAAATGCAAGAAAGTAAAACAAACAAAACAGGAAAGTTCTTTGCATTGTCCAGAGCTGGTTCCATGCTTTTCCTCATTAGCAACTTCTTTGAAAAGTAAAGTTCAAATTTGGCAAAGGAGATTTGATTATAATCTTATTTGAACTGGTAGAAATGTCTATGGACCTACCTTGCAAAGGTAGACATGCTGACTTTAGACACAGGAGACGCCTATGGAACTATATACAAGATTAAAATGAAATATTTGGGATAAAATTACAGGGAGGAATGACACAAACAAAGTGAAGTAATCCAATTTCTATGAGGCCGGTGGACAATTAGGGACTATATATATAATATATATATATAATCAGCATAGACAGAGCAGAAGTTCAGCTAAACCATAATCTTTAAAAACTGAATATGTTTTGATCTTATCTAACTAACACTGTCCTAATAACACTGCTTTTTGTGTGATGCAAAGAATTAAGGTTGAGATTTGTCAAGATATGCCTTCCCTTTTAAGGGAGATACCTTTGACATTTTCTTGCTACAGAACTTAAAAGATGGATGAAAAGGTTTAGACTAGCTTTTCTGATGGCTTTTGTTGGGATCCACTGTGTGGATAAAAATAGGTAGTTTAGACTGAATAAACTATAGATCTTTGTATATCAATATTTTGAACAATGTTACAATTAAACTCTGACGATTTGCTGTTTTCATCAGTCCGTATAGTAGTGCCAGTATATTTATTTCTAGCTCGTTTTTTCATGTATCAGATGGTGCACAAAGTTTGGACTGGAAAAAGCTTGCTTTCTGTATTCATTCAGGGACAGAAAAAACATTTTTTTCAAAGTTCATGTGTATGTTCAGTATGACCTGACAGTCCCTTTTAAAGAACTGAGTGTGTTCATGACCTCTCAAGAGAAACAAAGCTACATCAGGGTAGCAGAGCTGAAAATAAGTCCTAAGTCTCTGTTTGCTCTCAGCATTCAGATAATTGCCCTTGCAGACAAGAAAACAGCTATTATTTAAACCAAAGAGGCTTGCTCTTTTAGTTTGCTCTTTGAGTCTCTAAATTCATTTTAACTTACCTTAATTTGCTCTTTTATCAAGTGTAGTGCATTTACTGCTCTGATGGCTGCAGTTGTTCCTGACACACTTCCCAGGAATGCTGGCACACAAAAAACGTTGTCATCTCTTGGGTGTCCACATCCATTCTTACCAATGTCTGAGTATTATGTGGAGCAGGTCCATAAGACTCGTGATTTACTACCCCATGGACAGCACTTTGGCTGATGAATAGACAGATAAAGTGGAAGCTTCTCTTTCAAAACAATAACGTCATAAAAGCAGTTCTTTATTCACCATGTAATAAAATCCAATCTTCAAATTTCTCCTGTGATGGAGTTGCTCCTTCTCCACTTACTACTAAATTTCCCCTATTTCTCACCGTAAATTTCTGAGTGGTAAAAATTGACCAAACCATATCCCACATTACTGAGGGTTTTGCTTAGAGCACAAAAACTGAAACATTCTCTGCAAATGTCCAAGTTATGCAAAAGCTCTCCTTTTGCAATAAGACGGATCCAGAGATTTCAGCACTGGTTAAAATTGGTTTGGTGAAAGCCCCTTGTTGAATCAATACTGCTTGGAGCTGTTGTAACAAATATAACTAAGGCACATTTCAGATGATAACAGAATATATTGTTTTTTGATCCTATTATTACAGCTCCCAAGTCACTGTGAGAGCAGATAGGTCAGTTTGCTTTACTTAGCTTCAAAATCACTGAAATACTATTTACTGAGAGCTCAGTGGGAGCACAGCTGTTGTTATGTTCACATATCGCTTAAGAAGGAAAAGATGAAAAGAAAGAAAGCAAGAAAGTCAAATGCATCATAAGCACTTGGAATTAGTAAAAATCTTTGGAAAATGGAAAGACAAATCTTTAAATTTCTGGATTCTGTTTCAAAGAAGACCCACTCTAAAACATACAAAAAAATTAGTTACTTGTGCACAGATCTAAGTTTTCATAACCATTCTTTTCCACCAATATGTTTTTTCTAGCTGGGAAAAGAAAGACTTGGTTTTATATCAAATTGTCCCTGGAAAAACCCAAATTGGTAGATTCAAACTACAGGTTGAAGACATATTTGATGAACTGCAAGAACTGTTGTCATAAAATTTTGAAAATGCTGTGTATTGTTCGTATGAAACATCCATGTAATGGCCCGAACAGTGAGCAGGATTAAGGCAACAATGCAAATTAGATACTATCTGTTTGTGAAATTTATAAAGTCTACAAAAAATGGCACTAATCATCAGGTTTTCACATTAATCTAAAATATGCTTGCTTTAGGATTCTTGCATTTATTATAGTGACAGACTCTTCATCTGTGGTGCTCCAAAGGAAAACAACATCCCTGAACAAGCTCTTCGAAATGAATAGATCCTTTACCAGGCTATTCTTTTCCCTGGTTGAAAAGTGAGTCACACTAAAATTTATACTCAGTAGTTGTATGACACTTACATGTGATTGATTGTCACATTTATAATAACCGGGGTTTTTTATTGTCAGAACTGAACAACTCAAGTGATCACCAGCCCGCATTGGTATTATTATTAAAGCCTGGACTGTAAATCCCTTCCTGACAGGGAGAAGCAGTTACTTACTGAAGAGGTCCTATAGCTTCTGTGAACAGCAGTTCATTATAAAAAGAAAAGGCTTAAAAGCCTGGGATTTAAATACTTTATCCTTAAATTTGTCATGCATAGAATCTCTAGGCAGTGGTATAAAAAGTCTGAAACCACTGTTAAAGATACCTGTTCTCTCAGCTACATCAGAAGATCCTCCTGGGCTTATCAGTTCAGACTGATAAGACTTATTCAAGCACTGAAATGTCACTCACTGATGTTTTAGACACGGTCTGGACAACGAACATCAATTACAAAGTTATGGCTCCGATTTGAATAACCTTCTTTGCCCTCAGTAGCACGCCGGTTTTGTTTCACCAACACTCCCAGGATGCTGTACAATGACTTTCCACTAGTCCTGGCATGTGAGGGTAATTGTGTGGTTTCCTTCTGGCTGGAAGGCTTCGTGTCCAGCGGCCTCTTAGAGAGAGCTTTTTGGGGAAGAAATTCCGAAAAAGGCGCTGTTTATTGACAGCCGTTAGAGGGCAGTAAAATACCACCTTTTTCTACAGCAGCAGCTGAGTCCCACGAAATGCCAAGGGCGCTTTTGGAAGGTTAACCAGCCCTTCCGACAGCGACAGCATTTCTAAGCAAGTGATGTTTTCCACTCTTCTGGAGTGGACTCACATATCTGTTCTAGGAATTGCAGAGTGCATACCTAGTGAAGCCGAAACAGCCGGTAATCGATACCCATTTTACATTACAGATGTTTTCCCTGGAAACACGCCGCAGATGTGGTTTTCCCAGATGTAACCGTGTCCTATGACATTCCCAAAGCTGCTGCACTAAACATGTAGGTTTGTAGCAACATTTAAGAGGAGAGAGAAGGGACCTGATCAGTCATTCTCTTTGTAGTTCTGTACTGCTTGGAACGCAGTTATGTGAGGGCTGTGAGGACTTGTCCACATGGGAAAAATCTCTCTGATACGTGACTTTGTACTTGTGGTTATCCAAAGCTTTTGAGACGGAACCTACTTATGATAGAGGCTGCACTGCCTGGGACTGCTCAGTCATCTTGGGCTCAATCCCTCTCTGGAGTAGTCTGAACTAGCCCAGTTTGGCTTAAGGGAACAAAGAGTTTGCTGTTAAACCAAGATAATTTATGGCAAAATTGGTTCAAGCCTTATTGTCTAAAATTGATGGGGAGTATATGGAAAAAGCAAATTGAAAGAATGGTAAGGTGGATATTTATATTTTTTCAGAATAGTTCAAAATAGATAAAGATACATTTCCTGGCGTGTAAATAGGAAACATAGTAAAGGATGTTTTGGTAAAAAATTATTTCCAAATTTTGTTTCTTCTAATTGAACTTGTAACAACAGAAGCAATATATTAATCTGTGTAATGAAAAGGTGAGTCATTGTATGGTGTTTGTTAACCAAATTGTCTTAAACTAAATGTTGGAAACATAACAAAATGAAGTCTATGTTAAAACAAGAACTTTAAATGAGTAAAATTTCCTTCAACAATAACAAAACATAGTGATTTAAAAACAGTTCTTTTTAAGTAAAATTCAATACATTAAAATATTGCATATTTCACTCCTTTGTAACGAGGTGTCTACAGAACAAATAATATCTTCTCTGTCTCTATTTTCTGTCTCTAACAGACTGGCAATTTATTTTCTTTGCAATAATATATTTCCTGTTCCGGTTTCTTGTTTTGATTACATTATAACCTACTTTTTAGGCTTTATTAGAAAAAAAAAGTGATTTTATTAAAGAACCATTCAAAATCTGAGAAGTTACAATTCATGA
Organism: Tauraco erythrolophus; assembly: GCF_009769465.1. Taxonomy (NCBI): domain Eukaryota; kingdom Metazoa; phylum Chordata; class Aves; order Musophagiformes; family Musophagidae; genus Tauraco; species Tauraco erythrolophus. The sequence continues at coordinate 112,018,883 of NC_141465.1, forward strand.
GCTAATTACAGTGAATATCATTTATTCACTTTTCTATAATGCTTCAGGAATTCCTAAACATAAGAAAACTATTTGTTATTAAAAAAGAAATTGTGCAGGACTGAAAAGTCTAAATTTTGGGAAAATTATATAGATGAAATATTGTAGTTTCTATTCACATATTGTTATATACAGTGTTTCTATGGGAAAGAAATTTTCTCATAGAAGCAATCTTTTAGGCAATCATTTCTGAGGTTCCAAGTGCTCTATCAAATGCATGATTCTAATTTCAATATGCTGGTACTGAAAGGATTTTCTTAGCCAAATTATCACAAATTTTGTTGTAATGGAGAAATATTTATGAAAACTCAGTCGCTAAGTTAAATGCTTATATTTTCACCTAATATGTAGAAAATATGTTACAATATTGGTGTGAAGCTTCCTGTTTACAACTTTTTATTACATCAAGTACTTTTTTGAAAAGTATCAGTTTCTCCTTTAGTTTTACATTTGATTAATTTCATTTCATCAAAATATAGAGTAACCTGGTTGGACAATTCTGTCATTTTATGAAATCAAATTTCATCATGTGCTGTAAACACTTTTTTTTTTTCTAAAAATACATTTTCCAAAATCATGTAAATGAAAATTCCGTGCTGATTCCTTACTTTAGATGGAATTTCTTACTCATTCCTTAATGCAAATAAAAATTCCTTGATGTGTCTCAAAAGGCAAACAGGTTTATAAAGAATAAAGAAAGAAGTGTTCTTACCTTGGATTAAACAGAGGAGCAGAAATAGCACTGCTGACAGTCTGAAGTCAGCAAGATTAAGAGAAGGGCAATGGTATATTTACGGCCATCGAGCAATACTTATGCTCTGGGAACCTTAGTGGCTGCTTTCATAAGGGAATCTCCAGTTCAGCTACGTGTAGCATTGAGCATGCTCACAGCCTGCTGCTTCCCAGCTCTAAAGGAGAGCCATCAGATTTCTGGCAATGATTTAAATCTTAGTAATAGTTTTGTCTGGCTTCTGGATTACTACTGCTTTTGTCTGAGAAAAAGTGTAAGGGATTTTAATTTTCCTACATTCGCGAGTGATTTCTGACAAGGCAATTTTGGGTTATAGAAGAGGTTTCTTTTCTAAAAACAGTAAGTTACCTTTGTAAGGGAGACGAAAACCTCAGCAGTTTGCTGTTATTATATTGGAACTGGAACTACAAAGATGTCTGTCTGATTTTCTTAGTTACAATGCCATCTAAGTACTAACATCCAAATACTGAAACATGTAATCAAACGCTGTGTAGAGTTGGTCCACTGAACTCAGTTGCTTAGTTGTCTCCAAGCCTGATTTTTTTTTTCCACCTAATGAAAACTTTCTTTTCCCATGCCACAGACATGTAGCTGATCTTCTGCTACATTACTATCTGCACTTAAAATTATGTAGGACAAACATATTGCTCTAACGTTAATATATCATTTTATGTAAGTTTCAGTGCATTTAACCAACATGTGTGACTAGTAGCACTGTGTTCTTCCGTGGTATATTTTGATTTAAAAGGGGAAAACAAATACAAAAAACCCACAATGCTTTTGTATAAAATCTCACCAGAAATTATTGATAACTTTGTCTAGAATACTTTGGAATACATGGACTAACATGAAGAATGCAAAAATCTCCAGAAATAGGGACTACAAAATGCAGTGTGTATGGGTGGTCTGCCCCATAAGCTACAAACAGGCCTGTCAAGAATTACCCAGCGTTAAAAGGCCAAACTGCTGTTCACACCTACGCAAGGCAACGAATAATTAAAATGAGGAAGAATACTCATACCAAAAAGTGTATTATTTCAGTAATCAGTAGTATCTTGGATACATTTACCATCCCAGTCGCTGGCGCTCTTTATGTTGAATATGGGAGGCAAATGAAGGTGGGAGAGGGGCACGGCATATTTACACCTATATTTCTTAGTCCTGTGTAGCACTGTAGATTTTCTGCACTTTCTGAAACAGCAGATGCAAATATGCACATTTACCAACATTGCAACGTGGAAGGTGACAAGTCAAACTTGTTGGAAAGGTCTAAAGGCTCTTGGCCGCCACAGTAAAATTACATGTATGTCTTGCTTGGCACTGTTTGTCTCTGGTTTTGTTTTCTGCATACTATCCACCAAGGCACTTGAAGAGTTCCTAGCCCAAGAGAAGCACATGCAAATGAAAAATACAACTGACAGTAGTAGTCATGCAGAATTATGTGGGGATAGTATGAAAAAGTGAAATAACATGAGTAAATGTCCTTGTTGTTTCTTGGCATCCCATTCCTAGCGTGTACTCAGCAAGTTGTCTGCTCAGAGGACTAAGATAGAATCAGCTGCAGGTCACTAGCTGCAAAGGAGCAGGGATGCCCTGCTTCTCACTCTCCTTTGGGACTGTGCTATAGATCACACAGGGACCTTCTTGAGGCCTTCACAGCAGTAACAGAGATAATGCCTTGCCTGTGGGTCAGGTGAGATTGATGAAATCACTAGGAGACTTTTATGCCTCTGCTTAGCTGTTGTCACAAGCGATGAAAATGGCAACTACCTATTACCAGAAGGTCATGGCTGAATTTACTGCCCTGATGTAGAAGGTTGGCTTACAGGTCAATATAGAAGATCCTGAATATGACTGATTTGAGCCATGTACCTACTTAATTGCATTTTAATAACTGCATAGTACTAGGTAGATAATACATTCAGGCTAAATGCTGGTCTCTGCACAGATTAAATAAGTCTGTGTGCAGCAGACTTCTGTAGAGATCTCAGATCTTTTAGGTGATTTTTTGTGTGGCCAGATTCTCATGACTACCAACATTTCTCTTGATTCTATGTAACCACCCTTTTCCCTTTTCAAAGCCTTATGTACACAGGGAACAAGGGAAAAAGCTACTGAGGACTGAAGAGACCTCTACCTTTGCATCCCAAGAGCTGGTATTCACAAGGGGATGCAAAATAGCAACATAGGGCTGCGTCCATGAAAACAAAGACATGACTTTTGAGGTCAGTAGTTCTTAAACTAAACCCTAGATATGAGGAAAAGGTGTGGGTTGAAGTCAGCCCACAGAAGAAGTGCAGAGGAAGCCTTTCCCCACTTGATGGGCCAACTAGATTGCAGAGACTGCTTCTGGGATGCTCAGCAGCTGGGACCTCAGTGCTATTTACTGCCAAAACAGGGGAGAGAGTAAGATGGTTGAAATGATACAATGTCCTGAATTGGTGAAGGCAGATGCAAAAAATGAGCCAATTGAAGGTGAAGAGCGGGAATTCAGGAAAAAAAAAGCATCCATCACTTAGAGTGTCAACAGAGACAGTGGGTTTGGCAGCATTCCCAGGCACAGAGAGAGCGCGGCAGAACTGAGCTCTCGTCTGCAAGAGAGGATAAGCAAAAGCAAGGTCCAGGGAGGAGACTTGCATAAAGGTGTGTGTTGCTCAGGCAGGAGTTGGTTGATGAGTGCCAGGCAATGAATTGTTTGCAGACAATGAACTGTGATATGCCCCTCAGGGCAAAAGTGTAAGAGAGTGCTCAGGAGGATAAGAAGAGATGTTGAGGAAGACTCCTGTTAAAATGGAAGGGAAGATGACCGCTGTGAAAGTTAGGCATTTCATATTGAATTCTTAAAGCAAACATGAGATTCCTTTTGAGGAAATGAACCTCCAAGGTGAGATTTAAAAAAAATGAAAATGGAAACTTATGACTTTAAGCCAGTCCCCTAATATTTTGGCATCCATCTAGTGATGTTTGAATGTTGCTGGATTTGGGCCACTGCTGTTTCTCATGAGGCTGAGGAACAGCTGTATGTTTCTCATGATATTCTGTTTGTTGGCTAATTAAAACTGGCATCAGGAAAGTGCCTGAACTGTCACAGGGAGAAATTGTTTCTATTCCTGTTTCAATCTTTTACAAATAGAAAACAGATGTTTCCTTCATTCTCTACTGCCAAGCTGTAGGGAACCTCAAACAAGAAAAACATCCCTGGTGCTGGCAGAACTGTAGAGCCTTTAACCGTGGAAGGAAAAGCATTGTGGACAGGAATTGTCTTGTGCAGAGTTTCTAGATTACTAGAGCTGGACAATGTTGGACTCTTTTTTTTTTTCCTCTTTTACTCTGTTTTTTTCAATGTGTTTTCTCGCATAACATTGTTTGTCGTGTTCTTGTGATGTGACTAGAACTGGTTTAGCGGTTTTAAAGAGAAAGAATCTAAAATGTTGACTTACAGCTGGTGATTTTTTTTCTCAAAGTTGTATCAGCTACATAGTAATTCAGCTCAGCTGCCTCCAACACTTTCAATATGCTAGCGGACTTGCAGGCAATGCTTCATGATTATTTTCCCAGAGAACTATAGCCTTTCAAAATAAAACATGTTTTACCTGTAGTTAAAATCCTACCTGTCCACATTCACGCTATGGACTCTTCTGAGTTAATGAGTGCGCTATCAGGTCAGCGCTCCTTGCAAAAGACACATTCCAGAGTGTTGTCTTCAGGTATTTTTCTTCCTCAGTACAAGGCTGGCTTAAGGCATGTTATGACATTATGCTGTCTGCAGTGTCGTGGTTTACCATTTTAATAATTCTTTCCTTGTGCAGGGAGAGTGACTTGTTTTCATGCTTCATTATAGCCTGAGCAATGTTCCCTTAAAACTATGTTACTCCATTCAGTTGTAGTGGTATTTATCTAGTGTAAGTCTTTTGAAACCCAAAATATAGCACTGCTTTAAGTAAACAGGAAAGTAGATCAAAATAGTGCTGAAAATGACACATATATGTGTGATTTCTGAGGAAGAAAAATTTGATTATCCTTTGTTGTTTTCAAGAATTTCGTGTGGAAATTCTTTTTTTTCCTGAGATGTCAAGAATACACTCAAATAACTGTTCACCAGTCACAGAAGGCCACATTACCAAGTCACTGTTTCCATGAAATCCAATACAAAATTCCATATAAAGCCTTTGTAACATCAGGCAACGGAACAAGTGAACCCCCTGACATCGCTGAATGCTGAAGCGGCTGACTTTGTTAATTGTCCTGTCAAAGGACTTTGAAACCTTAATTGATGGAAATAAAAAAAAACCCTTAAAACTGGTTTTGCCTTCCACTAAAAATGAAAGCAACAGGATATAAAAGTGAGTTTGTTGCATGTTCAAGATGCATATTCATTTTTGGTATATCCAAGAAAGCTGTAAAAGACGCAATGCCATTGAGACTTTCATGATGTAGTCCTTTATAACTGACACCAGTTTTTTTCAGAGAATACTGAAGTCTCTGTTGAAATTGTTGCTGTTTTACCTGCTGCATTTTATCTTAATGCAATATGGTATTGCTTCAGAGCCTGAGTTGTTCCAGGTTGAACTGCTGCTTGACCCCTTAACTAAAATTCCTACACGCAATTGACCCTTTAGCTACAACTCCTATGTGCAATCCCTACAATTCCAAATACCAGCATCAGTGTTTGAAGTTGTGTATCACCGTTTCAGGAATAATGCTTGAGAAGTGTTCCTCCTGCCTTCTTCCGTTGTGTATTCCTTCCCTCATTTCGGTGTGCAGCCGCAGCAGCTGCCTGGGGGTTACACTGCACGAGTGAGCGGTTCCAGCACCCGGTACTGCGCTGGTGGAGACCTCTGTCAGTGAAGCCATGGTAAGCTCCAAAGCTTTGCCCTGCACACGTGAGCCTGCTGGGTGATGTGCAGAGTGGCATGCACTCAGTACAAAGGGAATTCTCTAGAATTCATCTACACGACCATACCATACCACAAATCCAAGGCAAGCTCCTTTTAAACTGCTGGTTAATTGATCTAATGAAACTAAATTGGAACATTGGCTTGTTCGAAAGATGAATTGTCTGGCATTAATGCACCTATACGCCCATAAATCCACAAAATAATGATGCCATCCCTGTCAAGGATGAGAGACAGACCCACACGGTCTTCATGATAGTCCCGACCTGAATTTTCAATATGAAATATAGATTTTTGCAGTAATGTTTGTGACAGCCATATGCATAAAAATTCACCAGAATTGCAGAAAAATGGAGCTTGAGGAATTAGAGCTGTCACCTAGCCTGAAAGGAGGAATAAAAGCAGCGCTTGTGCTTTTTGTGATGAATGATTCATGCAGCTGTTGTCAGCCCTTTCCTCGCCCCCACCGGTACACATTCCAAAGCTGCTGCCTGGCAGAAGTGCAGTCGGCTACAGACGCTGCCTGCACAGGCAGTGGAAATGGCAGTGGCTTCACGTGTGAGGGCTGAAGACCCTTCCCACCACTGCCAGGGCTGACTGTGAGAGGCTCCCAGCCAGCACGGTCCAGGCTGGCAATGCTGCCCATTCCGGCTAACAGAGATCAGCTTATTTGGCTGCTGCAATGACAGGCAAGAGTGGTATCCATGGCCAGGGAGCCGAGCCAGGAGCAGGGTGAGCTGGGCACAGGGACATCCTGCAGGTGAGAGATGTGTGGACAAACCCACAGAGCTTTTCAGTGCAGCAGATACATGGAGGAATCGGTCAATACTCACAATCATTCCTATATCTCACTGAAAAAAGCATTTGTCATGTTGTATTTTTAGTGTGATAAAGCACTACCTGCATGCAGGGAAACATCTTGCTGTGAAAGGCAACTGCATGGAGGTGGCGTGTTTGTAAGCCTCCTTGGTTGCCTGGTAAAGAGAGAGGGTCAGCATTTTCTTGTTTTGCCATTCTGGTGCTTTCATAATTCTGCAGAGTGTGTGTCAGCTAATTTATAAATGTCCCTTTTGCTCTTCTATTTTATTTATGAGTATTGTCTGCATACCTTATTACTTTGGACCATCTCTTGTTCCTGAGGTGCTTCTTAGGGATAATCAACTATCCATTCATTTACTCATCCTTTAAAATAACCAGTGATTCTCCTCTGTTTCAGGCTGTGTTAAAAACTAAACATTCTCATAATCTTTAATGTGATCTTGCTAATCCGTGTAGCATTGCAGGCTCCCTGCTGTCCTTTATGGCTTTACAAGAGGTGACAGTGTTAGAATCATAGAATCATAGAATCATAGAATGGTTAGGGCTGGAAGGGACCTTCAAAGGTCATCTAGTCCAACCCCCCTGCAAGGAACAGGGATATCTCCAACTAGATCAGGTTGCTCAGGGCCTTGTCCAACCTGGCCTTGAACGTCTCCAGGGATGGAGCATCCACCACCTCTCTGGGCAACCTGTTCCAGTGTTCTACCACTCTCATAGTAAAAAATTTTTTCCTAATATCCAACCTGAATCTACCTCCCTCTATTTTAAAACCATTACCCCTTGTCCTATCATAACTGGCCCTCCTGAACAGCCTCTCCCCATCTTTCCTGTAGGCCCCCTTGAGGTACTGGAAGACCGCTATAAGGTCACCCCGGAGCCTCCTCTTCTCCAGGCTGAACAGCCCCAACTCTTTCAGCCTGTCCTCATAGGAAAGGTGCTCCAGCCCTCTTATCATCTTCGTGGCCCTCCTCTGGACCCTCTCCAACTGGTCCATGTCCTTCTTATGTTGGGGACTCCAGAACTGGACGCAGTACTCCAAGTGAGGTCTCACGAGGGCAGAGTAGAGGGGGAGAATCACCTCCCTCGACCTGCTGGCCACGCTCCTCTTGATGCAGCCCAGGACGCAGTTGGCCTTCTTGGCCGCAAGAGCACATTGCCGGCTCATATTGAGCTTCTCGTCCACCAGTACTCCCAAGTCCTTCTCCTCAGGGCTGCTCTCGATCCAATCACCACCCAGTCTGTGTTTCTCCAGTGTCCCTCTGCTTCACTACAGGAAGGGAGGGATGCCATCCAGAGGGACCTCGACAGGCTGGAGAGGTGGGCCCGTACCAACCTCATAAAGTTTAACCAGGCCAAGTGCAAGGTCCTACATCTGGGTCATGGCAATCCCAGGCACAAATACAGACTGGGCGCAGAATGGATCGAGAGCAGCCCTGAGGAGAAGGACTTGGGAGTACTGGTGGACGAGAAGCTCAATATGAGCCGGCAATGTGCTCTTGCGGCCCAGAAGGCCAACCGCATCCTGGGCTGCATCAAGAGGAGCGTGGCCAGCAGGTCGAGGGAGGTGATTCTCCCCCTCTACTCTGCCCTCGTGAGACCTCACTTGGAGTATTGCGTCCAGTTCTGGAGCCCCCAACATAAGAAGGACATGGACCAGTTAGAGAGGGTCCAGAGGAGGGCTACGAAGATGATAAGAGGGCTGGAGCACCTTTCCTATGAGGACAGGCTGAAAGAGTTGGGGCTGTTCAGCCTGGAGAAGAGGAGGCTCCAGGGTGACCTTATAGCGGTCTTCCAGTACCTCAAGGGGGCCTACAAGAAAGATGGGGAGAGGCTGTTCAGGAGGGCCTGTTGTGATAGGACAAGGGGTAATGGTTTTAAAATAGAGGGAGGTAGATTCAGGTTGGATATTAGGAAAAAATTTTTTACCATGAGAGTTGTAGAACACTGGAACAGGTTGCCCAGAGAGGTGGTGGATGCTCCATCCCTGGAGACGTTCAAGGCCCGGTTGGATGAGGCCCTGAGCAACCTGATCTAGTTGGAGATATCCCTGTTCCTTGCAGAGGGGTTGGACTAGATGGCCGTTGAAGGTCCCTTCCAGCCCCAACAATTCTATGATTCTATGATTCTATGACTAGAACAAGAGCACAGCCAGGTCCCAGGATGACATTGGCCTCAGCGCTCCTGCTGACTTGCTTTATCCCAGCTCAGCCAGAACAGAGGTTGTAGCATCTGACCTGGAAGCTCAGCAGCTTTAGGGTGGCAACTCCTGATCCAAGCTGTAAGGACAAGCATGTATGTGAGGCACTATGTTGTGAGAAAAAGTCCAGAAAAGTCCTGAAATAATTTGTAGAACACATCTTTAATAGATTAGTGAATGTGCTATCATTTCAGTGCCAATTTTCTCTGCAATTTTTCCTATTTATTTCATGGTCTAGGCTTTTGTTACCCTGATCTCCAGCAATTTCTTCGTCTTTCTAGTTCCAAAAGAGCCTGTGTATTCCTTGGTAAAAAGCAAGGGCAAAAGGGTGCTCACTGACTCATCCTCCAGATTATCAATTTTTATGCCTTCAGCTATTAGCTGATCATATATCTACTGGATCAAGCTAGCTTAGTCATCTTAATGCCTATATTTTATCCTCATGCCAGTTCACTTTACCTAGATTTTGAAAGTCTTCGGGTTCTTTTTCTTTTTAAGACAATGGCACAGATTATTCAGATATTGTTCTTGACTTGATTTCTGTTGAGTGCATCCAGGAACTTTGTGGAGAACTGGTATCTCAGGGAAACTGAGGTTTTATTTTCATAAAGACAGAGCTCTGTTAAAAAGTGACATCTGAACTGGTTCTCAGTTGGTTATTTTCAAGGAAAAAGGATTCTACAATGGGTAAACCTGAAGTTAGATGGCTTCTTCTCTTATTTGTTTCATAGGTTTTTCCAAGTTTTCTGTGCATAAATGCTACATAGTTTGCAAGAGGAATGAAATTTGTTTATATATAGCATTGGGTGCTGGAAAATGGTTGTCTTGAACATGGCACATCTACCAAACCGGTGTAACGCAGTATATTCCTTTAGGAGATCTTTTCCAAGTAATGATTCTTTTGGTCCAATGATGATTTTTGGTCTGGGGTCTTCTAACACCGTATTGGATTCTTTCTCTGTCTCCAGGCAGGCCAGCTGTTCTTATCTTGTTGAGTTGCAACTTCTGCTGGCGGTTGTAGCCCCTTATCTTTGCATGAGAAACTAAAAAGTCCTAGGCTTAGGATAAACGCTACTTCGTAACAACTAAAATATCAATGTGTTTTCAACTTTATTCTCATACTAAATCCAAAACACAGCACTGTACCAGCTACTAAGAATAAAATTAATTCTATCCCAGCTGAAAGCGTACCTAGGAGAAAGTTCACAGCTTGCAACCTAAGGCTTCAGCAAGTCTTGCTACTAATGTTAAGCAAAGGATTCCATTTGAGCTAGAAAATTGCTACTACCACAGTAAGATATCAGCTTCATTATCCTTCAGCCAAAAGCTGAATTCTGATAAAAAACCCTGATGTAGCCCATCCATTTGTGCCTGAAAAATATTGTGGCCTTCTACAATGGGGTTACAAGGCTGGTGGATAAGGGAAGAGCAACTGTTAACATCTACCTGGACTTGTGCAAAGCATTTGATACTGTCCCACACGACATCCTTGTCTCTAAGTTGGAGAGACATGGATTTCATGGATGGACCACGCGGTGGATAAGGAATTGGCCGGATGGTTGCACCCAAAGAGTTGCAGTCAATGGCTTGATGTCCAGGTGGAGACCAGTGACGAGTGGCACTCCTCAAACATTGGTACTGGGACAGGAACTGTTTAACATCTTTGTTGGCCACACGGACAGTGGGACTGAGTGCACCCTCGGCAAGTTTGCTGACGACACCAAGCTGTATGGTGTGGTTGATGTGCTGGAGGGAAGAGATGCCATCCAGAAGGACCTTGACAGGCTGGAGAGGTGGGCCTGTGAGAATCTCATGAAGTTCAACAAGGCCAAGTGCAAGGTCCTGCACATGGGTTGGGGCAATCCCAAGCACAAGTACAGGCTGGGCGGAGAATGGATTGAGAGCAGCCCTGAGGAAAAGGACTTGGGACTGTTGATGAGAAGCTCAACATGAGCCGGCAATGTGCACTGGCAGCCCAGAAAGCCAACCGCATCCTGGGCTGTATCAAAAGAAGTGTGGCCAGCAGGTCAAGGGAGGTGATTCTGCCCCTCTACTCCATTCTTTAAACTAGATTTGAAGGGGGAGGGGGGGAATATCAAGAATGATAAAGATATGCTGGAAGTACCCGTAGAACAGAAGAAGGGAATTCCAGCCGCTCCAGCCAAGAAGTCAGATTCATACCGCTGTCAGCATGGCACCAGTGCCAGCACTGAGGGTCCAGAGGCTGAGGAAGGATCGCAGGTATGTTCAAACGAACTTACACTGCCGTCCAAGAGAACCCCTGTCGCTCCAGCCAGCGAGTCGGCTTTGTCGGAGGCCCAGCTGAAGTGTATGTACACCAACGCACGCAGCATGGGAAATAAACAGGATGAGCTGGAGATGCGTGCACATGAGCAGGGCTACGACCTTATTGGCATCACGGAGACGTGGTGGGACGACTCCTATGACTGGAGTGTCAACATGGAGGGGTATAAGCTTTTTAGAAAGGACAGGAAGGGGAGACGAGGAGGGGGTGTCGCTCTCTATGTCAGCAACCGGCTGGAATGCGTGGAGCTTTGCCTGGGGTCGGAGGAGGAGCTGACAGAGAGCTTATGGGTCAAGATTAGAGAACGGAGACGGATAGGGGATGTTACGGTAGGGGTCTGTTACAGGCCACCTGGCCAGGAGGACAGAGCAGATGAGGCGCTTTATAGCCAGATAGGAGCAGCCTCGCGGTCACAAGCCCTGGTCCTCATGGGGGACTTCAACCACCCTGACATCTGTTGGAGAGACAATACGGCAGGGCACAGGCAGTCCAGGAGGTTCCTGGAATGCGTGGATGACAACTTCCTCCTGCAGGTGATAGAGGAGCCAACAAGGAGGGGTGCCATGCTCGACCTTGTGCTCACCAACAGGGAGGGACTGGTGGGTGAGGTGAAACTTAAGGACAGCCTTGGCTGCAGTGACCACGACACGGTGGATTTCAAGATCCATGGGGCAGCAAGGAAACCATTCAGCAAACTCTGTACCCTAGACTTTAAGAAGGCGGACTTCGGCCTCTTCAAGGACTTGATGGGCAAAGTGCCGTGGGAGGTGGCCCTGGAGGGACGAGGGGCCCAGGAAAGTTGGTCCACATTCAAGGAGCACCTCCTCCAAGCTCAGCAGAGGTGCATCCCGATGAAGAACAAGTCGGGCAAAAAGACCAGGAGGCCTGCGTGGATGAGCAAGGAGCTCCTGGACCAACTGAAAATGAAGAGGTTAGCCTACAGAGGGTGGAAGCGGAGACAGATAGCCTGGGAGGAATACAGAGAAGCTGTACGAGTGACCAGGGATCAGGTGAGGAAGGCTAAAGCCCTGAAGGAATTGAATTTGGCAAGGGATATAAAAAGCAATAAGAAATGCTTCTATAGGTATGTAGGGGACAAAAGGAAGTCCAAGGAGAATGTAGGCCCCCTCCGGAAGGATACTGGTGCTCTGGTCACCCGCGACATAGAGAAGGCTGAGGTACTCAATGAATTTTTTGCCTCAGTCTTCACTGATAAAGCCTCTTGTCTTACCACCCAAGCTGTGGAAAGAACTAGCAGGGACTGTGAGGATGAACCACCGCCCACTGTACTTGAAGAGCAGGTTCGGGAACATCTGAGGAACTTGAAGGTGCACAAGTCCATGGGACCTGATGAGATCCATCCGCGGGTCCTGAAGGAACTGGCGGATGAAGTTGCCAAGCCACTGGCCATTGTATTTGAGAAGTCGTGGCGGTCTGGCGAGGTCCCCGATGACTGGAAGAGAGGGAACATAACCCCCATTTTTAAAAAGGGGAACAAGGAGGACCCGGGCAACTACAGGCCGGTCAGCCTCACCTCTGTGCCTGGCAAGGTCATGGAGCAGATTCTCCTGGGAACCATGCTAAGGCACATGGAGAGCAAGGAGGTGGTGGGTGACAGCCAACATGGCTTCACCAAAGGCAGATCGTGCCTGACCAACTTGGTGGCCTTTTATGATGGGGTGACAACATCGGTGGACAAGGGTCGACCAACGGATGTCATCTACCTGGACTTGTGCAAAGCTTTTGACACTGTCCCGCACGACATTCTTCTCTCTAAACTAGAGAGGCATGGGTTTGATGGATGGACCACTCGGTGGATAAGGAATTGGCTCAATGGCCGCACTCAGAGAGTAGTGGTCAACGGCTCGATGTCCATGTGGAGACCGGTCACGAGTGGCGTCCCTCAGGGGTCCGTGTTGGGCCCGGCCCTCTTCAACATCTTTGTCGGTGACGTGGACAGTGGCATGGAGTGCACCCTCAGCAAGTTCGCCGATGACACCAAGCTGTGTGGTGCCGTTGACACGCTGGAAGGGAGGGATGCCATCCAGAGGGACCTCGACAGGCTGGAGAGGTGGGCCCGTACCAACCTCATGAAGTTTAACCAGGCCAAGTGCAAGGTCCTACATCTGGGTCATGGCAATCCCAGGCACAAATACAGACTGGGCGCAGAATGGATCGTGAGCAGCCCTGAGGAGAAGGACTTGGGAGTACTGGTGGACGAGAAGCTCAATATGAGCCGGCAATGTGCTCTTGCGGCCCAGAAGGCCAACCGCGTCCTGGGCTGCATCAAGAGGAGCGTGGCCAGCAGGTCAAGGGAGGTGATTCTCCCCCTCTACTCTGCCCTCGTGAGACCTCACTTGGAGTATTGCGTCCAGTTCTGGAGTCCCCAACATAAGAAGGACATGGACCAGTTGGAGAGGGTCCAGAGGAGGGCCACGAAGATGATAAGAGGGCTGGAGCACCTTTCCTATGAGGACAGGCTGAGAGAGTTGGGGCTGTTCAGCCTGGAGAAGAGGAGGCTCCGGGGTGACCTTATAGCGGTCTTCCAGTACCTCAAGGGGGCCTACAAGAAAGATGGGGAGAGGCTGTTCAGGAGGGCCTGTTGTGATAGGACAAGGGGTAATGGTTTTAAAATAGAGGGAGGTAGATTCAGGTTGGATATTAGGAAAAAATTTTTTACCATGAGAGTTGTAGAACACTGGAACAGGTTGCCCAGAGAGGTGGTGGATGCTCCATCCCTGGAGACGTTCAAGGCCTGGTTGGATGAGGCCCTGAGCAACCTGATCTAGTTGGAGATATCCCTGTTCCTTGCAGGGGGGTTGGACTAGATGACCTTTGAAGGTCCCTTCCAGCCCTAACGATTCTATGATTCTATGATTCTATGATTCTCATGAGAACTCACCTGAGTACTGTGTCCAAAAGCACTGTGCCCTCTGTCCTCAGCCCAGGAAAGACATGGATCTGTTGGATTGAGTCCAGAGGAGGGCCACGAAGATGAGCTGAGGGCTGGAGCACCTCTCCTATGAAGACAGGCTGAGAGACTTGGGGCTGTTCAGCCTGGAGAAGAGAAGGCTCCAGGGTGATCTTATAGCAGCCTTCCAGTACCTAAAGGGGGCCTACAGGAAAGCTGGAGAGGGACTTTTTACAAGGGTGTGTAGTGATGGGACAAGGTGCAAGGAGTTTACACTGAAATAGGGGAGATTTAGATTAGATATAGGAAGAAATTCTTCCCTCTGAGGGTAGTGAGGCACAGGAACAGTTTGTCCAGAAAAGTTGTGGCTGCCCCATCCCTGGAAGTGTTCAAGGACAGGTTGGATGGGACTTTGAGCAACCTTGTGTAGTGGCAGGTGTCCATGCCCATGGCAGGGGGCTTGGAACTAGAAGATCTCAAAGGTCCTTTTTTTTTTTTTTTTTATAATTACTGTGTTCAGGCTAAAAACATGCAGTATGAATCACAGTAAAGCTTCTCCAAATATTGTATGAGCTATTTGATTTACTGCCAAGAAGACAAGTAATGAAAATTAAAAATAGAGATATGATTAAAAAAAAAATAATCTGCATGCATCACTGCTGACATTTGTTGAAATAAGAAGGGACATGAAAAATTGTGTATAGATTTTGTGAGTTAGAGCAGGAAGTGAAATATAATTGAAATGACACTTGGGGGAATATTTTTATGGAATATGATAATAAGTGAAAACATTTGTGGCATTAATTCAAAGTTAAGAAATATTCAAAGAATTATTGAAGGATTTAACACAATAGAACTATAAACTTAGATTTAAAATGTAATTGTCTACAAATGTAACACATTTAAATGTTTTAAAAATATATTAATCTGAAAACAGCCCAAGTTGCTGAGGAACCATGCATAACTCACAAAGCCCCCAGACACTACAAAATGGAACTAAAACATTGACAAAAAAATACTTTACACTGTCTCTACGGTAATAAGAGTAGCTTATTTTTAACAAGTACAAAAAAACTCTTGGGAACTTAGATTTTGTTTGGAAACAGAACCTAGTGAGCAGGATTTTTTTTTTTATCAGAGTTTACCTATGTCTTTAGAGTTTATGATCCAAGTTGTGACTTGAATAAAGCAGCATAAGCTGTGTTGACTTAGTTTTGCTGGATTTTAATAAAACGAGTGAGTAAATGAATAGACTCTTGAAGAAGACAAATTGAAGACATAACACTGCAAGGACCAAACTGAGTTTACAATTAAAATTTAATCAATAATTTAAATTGATTACCAAATTAACACAACGAGTAATCAACAGAAATGTCATGGTTGACTCTAGCAGAGATTGTATTATTTTGCTCTAAGATTTCAACTTCTTCAGGCTACATATCTACCCAGAACCCTAGCTGGCATTTATGCACCTGATGAAGGATGCTGGTATGTGTCGGATATACAAACTTTACAGAAAATAAGAATCAGTACTGGTCTTAGACATTTGTCTAGGAAAATTTTCTGTGCTTCCTGTGTAAAGTCTTTCATTTGACTTGTAGAAACATAGCTAATAAAGCTCAATCCCCTACCCCGTATATGTAAATTGTCCTCTTGTCCTTCCATTCGTTTTTCCTTTACAGTATAGGAAACGAGTCCAGAAGGTAATTGTAGCTGTTCTGTTTTAATAGAAACAAGATGTGAATGTTCCAGTGGAAAGGTTATCAGTGTGGGTTTGTTTAGATGGTTTGCAGGAAAAGCTTTGGCAATTCCCTAGCTCTCAGCAAGTCTTTGGCTGCTTTCAAAGTTGTCGTTCTATTTGAGACTTGGAAAAGAAGTAATTCAAAATCACTGTGTCTAAAATCCTCCCCTTGTCCTTCCTCCCAGGAAAACACTTTACTCCTTCATGATTCGTGCTGTTTTCCTAACTGCACAAGCCTTTAACAAACATTTACATAGCAAGCAAATCATTAAACATGTTTTTTCTTGTAAAACTGGATTTGATGTCAGTAAAAATTGTGTGGATAATCCACATTCTAATGTTTGTATTTTCCTCTCACTTCTTTTAAAAGAATGTTCTATTTCCCACAGTAAATGGCCGATGTGTAGGGGCAGTTGAATAGCTTGTCTAACTTAACATTGACAGACACTGACATTTCTTCGGATGTGTCAGTTTGCCAGCCTGAATTCTCTTTGCCTCTTCCTGTGTGCTCATGTAAAACCAATCTTGCATAGTCTACTTTCAGTAAAATCTCAAAAGTTTCATGATTTGTTTCTCCTCCATTCTGAACTAGTTTAGTACTTTGATTAACTACTGAAAGTCTGGTGGCACTTTGGAGTGCTGTCCTCATTGGCTTGAGAATGTCACATCATAATCATTAAAGTTAGCAAGGCTACTCATTTCCATTTTATATCTAAAATCAGTCACCTTCTACAAAGAAATCCCTGGTTGCACATCCCAGCATGTATTAAGTTGGTAAAAAGATGATCTCAAAAGCTTCAAACTGACAACCCGAATATGTAAAGGAAGGCTGCCAAAGTGATGCAGCACTAACGTTTTACTCCTTCAGAAATTACTGAATGGTAATACCCAGTACAATGACACATGACACTTTTATAGGTGTTTTATCATGGTGCAGTAGGACAACATACATGTGCAACACTTTTCAACAGAGGATCTGTAGTGAGTATTTTTTGTAGTGAAAAGGGTGATAAAAATTGTAATTGGAAAGGAGAAAGATTACTGGTGGAGAACAATACTTGCAATAAAAGAAATCCTGAAGTGTATTTATTTATGGCAGCAAAATCTAGAGGGGAATGAGCTCTCTGCTTTTCTAGCCAAGTTCTCTATTTTAGTTCTAGCCCCACTCTTGCTCCTTGGAAGTAAATCTGCTTTCTACTGTCAGATAAAAAAAGCATGCTTTGTTTAAATTAAAAAAAAATTGTTAGGCCATTGTTTTTTCATGTTCAGACACTTGTTTGCTTGGCCTGTTGTGGTGCAGATATCAGCTGTACTTGCTTCTGGTCTCCTGCAACTTTGTTTGATGAAGAGGTTCAGAGCCCCTCCATTCAAGAACTAGCTGGCCGATAGAAAAGAGGATACAGAACTTTAATACCACACTGAAACACATACATAAAAGCTGAAAACGTACTGAGCTTCTGAGAGAATATACTACCTTCTGAAAGAAGTCCAGGACCAAAACCAGTTTTCCATGCAGGATTGGGAACCACACAGCAGAAATAGGGAACCATCTACCCTAAAAGTTCTGCTGCAATTAGTACATGCTCAACATCTGCGGGATACGTTTCCTGTCAACCTATCTCTGTGTCAGATCTTGTGTGGGAGCAGACTGCAAGAGGCCATCACTGTAAGCCCAGTCTTGTGTGTGAACAGGAAGTTTTCATACCTTTCCCATAAAAATATACTCTAAACTGTTACCCCTTATTCTCTTTTTCCTCAGTTTGCTCATATACTTAGGATGACTCTCAGTTCGGTTCATTACAGTCCACTTTCAAATCCCAAAGCTGCATTGTTCAACAAGTACTCTCATAAAAGAGAGAGAAAAAAAGAAGAGTACTCTGTGATTTATCAGGGACATCAAAATATGGCACATTTTGTAGATATAATGTCAGAGTAGACATTTTGTCAAGTTGTCCACAATGTCTGTAGCATGATCTCTACATTTCAAGAGTCCTGGAAGAAAATTGACTCATTTCCCAGCATAAAGTCATCTTACATCCAAAATGGTGTTGTGTTGGAGGAATATGACATGTTCATAAAATACGTGACAAGTAATAAAATTATTTTCTGAAATGTATGTAGGTGTAAATTCAGAGGAGAAGGCCACCAGGCAGCTAGCTAAATCAGTTGTCTTTTTGCACATCACTCACTGCACTATGTGTATAAATCCTCATCCAGTGAAATGTGAATGTACACCTTCGTGCATAATTTATTGCAATGAGTGGTTTCACTGGCAATCAATAAACTGAACTAAACACTAGATTTAAAATTAACTGTCAACTGAGAAAAGAGAACCTCTAAGAACCACTTTCTGTGGGGAAAAAATAAATGCAAAAGAATAAATTGCCACTATTAGCCAGCACACTGTTTTGCTCGCGTCTAAAGCCATGGCTGAATGTCACTGCTTTGTGAGCTGCACTTCCAGTGCAAGTAACTCCTTCCACCACCAAAACTATCTGTGTCTGCCCCTTCCTGGCAGTGCTAATTTTCTTTGCATAGCTACTGTCTAACTACAGCATTAGAAATGATCAAGCTTTAGCAAACAAGATATGGTAATAAAGCACCTGGCAACTGAGGATGCATAAACCTTTCATGGCAGAGATGAGTGATGGGATGGTAGGGAGAAAGAGAGAGAGGAGAGAAACAGCAGCAATCACTGTGAACAGTAACATGTACTCGTAGTAGCCTTTAGCATCAACCAGGATCTCATTTTAGTAATGCCAGTGGTATCGTGAAAATGTTCCTGCTTTGGAAATTAAGGCCAGAGATGTTAAAAATACTAACAAAAATATTATCCTTATTTGAACTGAGCAGTTGGAATTCTGTCAGCAGAATTTAATAGCAAATTACTAGAAACAGAGTCACCTTTAAAATAGGAAAAAGTGCACCGTGCTGAAGATGTAAACGAGGTCAGCTCTTGTTTAAATTCTGTATTGCCAAGAAAAGGACACCAAAGGGAATGTGATTTAGCACTAGATCCATCTGGCCAATCATAGCGAAAAGCTAGTGGTTTAATTATCATTACTTCATCGAATCATAAAAATCACAAAAATGTGGAGTAAAAGAGATTTAAAATGAACCTTTTATATGATCTGATAATCAAGTAAGGTTACACCTCTTCTGAAAGATACTTGGCTAAGTGGAAGTCATCCAGGGCTGGGGATTTTACTGTCTTTTTTAAAGCCTGTTAAAGCCTGTTAGCACTTTCTTCTCTGTTAGCTTTAAAAAAGTAAAATAGAAAGTTTTTTTCATATCTGTCTGATACCTCCATTTCTGAAAATTGAGTTCATTACTTTCTCTTCTAGCTTTGATAGACATGGAGAACCACCACACTACTCTTTTTTTTACTGCAACTTATACAAAAACTCCTTTATTCCTTTCTTTTCTAGGCTACATCATCCCAGTTCTTTGTATTTTTTTCTTATAGATCACAGTTTCTAGGCTTTGGACTACTCTACTTACTATGTTTTGCATTTTCTTCAAATGCCCCATATTTGCCCTAAGTGCAGTGACCTGGACCAACCAATGCTTTCCAACTGGTATGTGATCAGTGCCATATGATACTCTTTTTAACGCAGTTGAGAAATCCAGAAAATCATTTCCCATTTTCTGCAGCAACAGCACACTTAAGAGCACATTTAAAGCTTTTTTTTCTGCAGTGTTCATGCTTTGCTGGCTCTTCTCTATTTAAGATTTCTGCATTTGATGTTTTTCACCATTATTGATTTCAGACCAACTCTCCAATGAATTCAGACAATTCAGATATCTGTACACCGTTCTTTCAACCCTGAAATATATAAATATATGAATACTATTGATGATGATACTTATTATAGTGTTTTATGTAGTATTTTATGGGATATCCAGTGGCCCCCAAATGTTACCTGCATAAGGTGCCAACAATAAAATGAATTCTGTTAACTAACAAAAATCTGCAAAAGGTTATAGCACCACCTTGCCTCATTGAGTACCTGGTCCAGCATTTAGCCAACATAAAGATGCAAACAATCAAAACTGTCAACATAGTCATGCTTATGATTCTCCAGATAAGCATATAAAGCACCTGCCTGAGCTGGCAGTGTTGCCCAGTCCCGTCTGCTGACAGTGGGCTCTGTAAAGAAAAGGGACTTTTCCATGTGAAACAGACACAGATTGAAAAAGATCAAATGGTATACATGTAAGCAGCAAATGAAAAAATCAGACTTAGAAATAACGGCTCGTACACGGTGTACATTTACCAAGACAACAGTTTTTCAAAGATTCCGCACCTTCTTCATGAAACATATTCCAAAGAATCTTGTTTCTCTTGATGCAATTTATGACATTGTTTATGACGTGTAATTGTACCTGAATCAACGCTACTAGACAATTCATAACACAGTCGTTGCACTATCTACAGAATTTAAAGAACATAATTTAGAAGAGTTGTCTTCCACATGTACCTCAAAACATCAGGATTATTATTTGTCATCTGCCACCCTGGTCTATAAACTAGGAAGTTTACGGGCACCTGGCAATTAAGGATCGTAGTAATCTGATCTCCTTGCCCCAGAATCCCAAATCTTGTGGGAGGTATAGGAGTTTACTGTACCTTTTATGACAAGGTTGAAATGTACCCGAATGAGATCCAGAACTGCCAGTGCACTGCACTGAGTTGCCAAAAATTAATATATAGATCAGTGAACCAACCACTTTGAGTTAGTCAGTGGGAAACGTTGAGGACTCGGGTGCTGAGAACTACCTCCAAGCACCTTTGCCTGCAACTGATCACACTATGAAGTACTGCGGTTAGAGACACCCAGACTAGCTCTAAATGATTACTTCTACATTAGCAAGGAGATTTGGGACATCAGTATGTTGAAGGATTGGGGCAGAGGCTCTATAATCTCTATTGAGAGAATTGTGGGTTTTTATTCCGGACCAGATTTAGTCTGGTCCCCTGGGTTAATCGTTCCCACAACACATATGTTTCGAACCGGTCTGAAGGGTCGGTCACTGGCTCAGAGACTCTTGTACCTCCTTCAGGGGCAGGTGCATATGGGGAGTAAAGAGATTCGTGTCCAACAAAAGAAATCAACTTACCGTGCACCAGAACTACTCTGTAAAGTGAACCTGGACAGTGGAAGCAGAGACAACGGAGAGATTCCCTCCAACACTGCAATATGGCTCTGATCCAAAACTCTTCATGCAGCCATGGCTTTAGCATTGGTACTGAAATTAGTCCAGATGCACTAAACAGGTTAAGCCACCCTGCTGATCTAATGAAGCATTGCTTTAATATGACTTCACTTCTTCATGTACCCTGGCAGGCCGTTTGAAGTTCTGTGTCATTGTATCCCTGGCAGTGCAGTGTACTTTGGATGTATTTGAAGGTGACCAAGGGGAAGGCTTCAGAACTTTTCCTGAGGGAGTGTAACGTTGTCTAAGGCATACCCTGGGGCTGGGCTGCCACATGTCTCTGTCTGCTCCGGGTCCACAGTCCTGAACTCTCCAATTGACTTTGAAGGCTCACTCTTGTAAAATGCAACCAGGATTGAGTGAGACTGCAAATGGATGATGCCATCATGTTCAACCTATTGCCTCACTTTATTAGAAAAACAGCTGTGATCATCTTCCGTTTTGATTAATTAGAGACATAGAAGTGAAGTAGAGTACATAGAGGCTTTGGGCAACCTGGTGTAGTGGAGGGTTTCCCTGCCCAAGGTAGGGGATTTGGAACTAGATGATCTTTGAGGTCCCTTCCAACCCTAACCATTCTATGATTCTATGATTCTATGAAATAATTTTGTATTCTTAATTTATTAACAACCTGTACATTTTAACATATCTTGCATCATTCAAACATTTTACTAATTGCAGCCCAGAGTTAAAATAGAAATGGATGTTGATACAATTCTACTGCTCTAATCATTACCTGCTAAAATTAGTAAAATTTTAGACAGCACAGATGGTCATGGGTTAGGCCGCTCCAGCAACTGAACCCCACACAGCCGGTCACTCACCCTCCCTCACCAGCTAAAACCAGGACACAGATCTGGACTCAGTTTTACTGGCATATACCAAGAGAAAACAAACTCAGATGTGATATTCATGATGAATGGCTGGTCCATTAGTCAACAATGTTTTCAATCATGTATTGAACTGATTTCTCTCAATTAGTGATATCTAATTCATCTTAACATTTACTTTCAGATAAACATGACACAAAGTGCCTTGGTACAGAATTACTGCACTGCCATAGCTCAGAATTTTTTCAATTCTTTTTCTGAAAAAAAATTCTTCTGAATTGCAAAAGCAAGATTTGAACCTTGGGGGAAAAAAAAAGCCTGTTTGCTCATGTGCAGTGAAGACATCTTCACGTTCAAGAGAGACATTTTTCAAAGACACTGTCAGCCTCAGTCATGCCCCAAGCAGAGGACAAGCACAAGGTCTTGGGTCTGATCTCTCTATTCCTTAAGCAGAAGGCTGAAGGTCATTGACAATACAGGGCAGAGTGGCTGGGCAGTGTCTGACTCTTTAGTGCTCAGGATGTATCAGCTTCTACTGTTTCCTGCACACTATTCAGATAGTTCTAGTGATAGATGACTGATGTCACTGGCTGTTTTATGCCTTTAATATAGATATCTGGAAATCTTTAAATATAGTGCCCTTATAGGATACTTTTCTTTTATTTTTCCGTGTGCAAAATTGCATGAGAAATTGTAATAGTGATTCGTTATTTTGGACTGAGGAAAACAAATCAAGTGAGAAATGCCTCCACACAAGAGAACAGATTCTATTTCCTTGACATCTAAGCTGAGCAGTGCCAACAAATGGAATGATTTGTGTAGCACCAAGAACCTCTCCAGCTGACTAACTTTCCTTGCCTGCCTTTGACAATTTCTCCCACAGTCGATGAAATCTCCATATAAAACCCAGAACGGTACATTTGTGGAGCTGTTCTACCTTTGAATATCAGTATGTTCCAGTGGCAGGACCAGGGAGGCTGGACGTAGACAGAGATAGTGATGTTCCATTGCTGTCTTAACTGTCCTCAGTCTTCCCCTCCACATCCAGCTCTGGGCACATGATTTCAGCTGAGGGCCATATGGATGAAGGGTGAGAACTTCTCTTCCTCTCCTCTGTCCTCAGGCAATAAAAAATCCCGAATGAATGTAACCAAACTAAGGAAAATTAGGTGGCCTCAAGAATTGGCAGTGATTTCAAAGGCTGCTGAACTGAAATGGGCAACATTCCTCAAGCTGGAAATTTGTGGCACAAATGTGAGAGGACATTACTGCTATGGTGTTATTCACAAGTGACAACTTAGACATTTAAATTCTGTGTCCCAGGTGCTTTTTTTCTAAAGATTATTGAGAAACTGATAATTAAGGTTTCTCAAATGTTTTCCTTCTAATGAAGTCTTATTAGGTACCTTCAGCTTTTCTGATGTTCATTGTTCAGGCTGAAAGTTGACATCTTTGCTTTGTGAAGGTACTTCTGCTGCGGCTGATCCAGAATTGTTCCATTTCTAATGATAACGAAATGTAGGGGGAAGGAAAATACCTTTCCCATCCTGAAAAATAAATGTGTGATCACCATTGCAGAACTCTAATATTACTGGCTAAACTGAAGGAATGAGATTTGGCATACATGTTATTTTGGGTTAATATTATTCCTATTTGACAAAACTGTGAAGATTCAAAGACATATTTTTTAATTTGCACAGACTCCTCAAGCATTGATTCTCTTCATGTTGCTGCACCTTCTAATCTCTTATCAACCTTTTATCTTCTTTTTTTTTTTTTAAATTTTGTTTTAGATAGACAAAGATACAGAAGGAAAGAGGGGGAGTGACTGGCAGCCCACAAGCAGATCTCCTAAGGTGTTTCTGGGGGCTAGAATACGGAGCTTCTCTGCAACATCCCATCCTCTGCAGCTAGGAGAGGGCATGACTAGAACAAGGGAGTGTGGCCAGGCCTGCCCAAAGGCTAGCATGGTACCTCCTGAGGTGAACTCAACATTTCAGAACGGCAAACAACTAGTCTAGGAGAGTGGAGGGATGCCTTCTAGGAAAGGAGAAAAAATAATCAGTTTTATTTTTGGTTTTGTCTTTTTTTGAGCAAATGTGCTGTAGAACATTCTTTAAATGCATTTTAATTCTCCATATGTGCTTGCACTACTTGCACAAAGAAATTAAATAGGGTCTTTTGATGTTGCTATAACAAAATTATTTGGAGTGAGATATATGTGCAGTATTAACATACATTACTGCTGTTAGTTAATTCAGTATCCCAGACAGGGATCTTATATACAGCTCCTTGCTATTTCTCTCAAGACAATTTACTGCATCTATTATAAATTATCTTTAGTTAATCTCGCTAGTGGTTTTAATTCTTCCCATCTAAAGAAATGGATCGCATCCCTCTGCATCCAGTCATGAGAAAGCAAAACACACAAAAAAGTCCCTGTAGCTAAGGAGTTTCATCATCGTAGCTTATTTTAAAGCCTGCCTTTCTTACATGGATCATTCATTTCAGTGTTTACTGGAGAAGGACGTATTTTAGTAAATGGAGAAAAAAAATAGATTCTTTTTTTTTTCTGTCACTGATTTAGAAAGCTAGGAGCCTTGGTTATGGATGAGAATGTTGTACCCACCCAGGGGAACAATACCATTTTCTATTCTATGACAGTATTTCATCTTGTTATTTTGAGGAATTGTCTTTAGTGTGTTTTGTGAAATCCTTTGAGATCTCAGAGAAAAGGTCTTATGTAAGAACTCAGCCTTAAAAGATGCTGAAAATACTCTGGCATTGATCCAGTAAAGCACTTAAACAGGTGTTTAACTTAAAGTGCATAGGAATACTCTGGGGAATAAACACATGCTTAAAGCTAAGTCAGACTTCTGTGCTTTGTTGAACCAAACCCAAAGCGCTCACATGCTTGCAGGACTGAGCTCTCAAGCCTTTTGTTTTTACAGAGTATTTGTTTACCCAGTTTCATAAATCTGAGTAGGTCATTCAGCTCAAATACAGTAGTGCAGAATGCTTTCAAGTCTGTACCACCTGACCATGCACTGTTTGACATCAATAGTAAGCTTTATTTCAATGGAAATAAGACCAGATCTTTATGGTTTGTTGGATTGATGTGCAAATCCTGCTCATTCATCAGACAGATAATACATGTACTGAATGGTAAATTATCACACTCTATGTCTTCAAGTTACACACAAACAGTAATATTTATTGCTTATCGGAAGCATCCAGAAATTTTCTGTGCATTTTATGAACAAAGACAGAGGGAAATACTTTCCCCAAGGCATTTCTCATCATATGTAGGGCAATGCAGGAGGGGACCATCACATGTAAGCAAGGGTGGCGAGAAAAGAAAGGGAAGATGAGCTAGGAATATATCCACGCATTAGGAGCAGAGTGTGAGCCTTGCAGAAGCACTTAGTGCAAACAGCCTGTAGAGTCTGTCTAACTGCAAAAAGAATGAGTTAACAGTTTGACACTTTGAAAAAAAATAAATATGTAAGCCTTCATTTCCCACTAATTCTCAAAGATGACAAGGTAGAAAATATCATAAAAGGCAGTAGTTATGAGAGGCAATTAAAAAAAAAAAGATGAAAGCAGTCTTAAGGGATACAGCAGAGTCAGACTGCAGATTTCTTGCTTGTCTTTGAAAAGTGAAAATAGGAAAACCAAAAAAGTAACCACTGGTAGGATTTCCTACGGGGCTTTGACTGGAGTTCAGTAATATGCCTGTATCTGCCCCATACAGAATGCCAAAACTGTCTGTGCTGTCTTGGTAAATCATGTCAGCACTGCGATAACAAAGTTTGAGAGTATTGTTTTAGCACGTTAACCATTGCAACTGCCTGGATATACTGGCAGAACCTGCCAATGAACTTCTCAGTCATATCAAAATCAGTACTTAGCCAATAGTAACATTGTATATTGATCATAAACTTCTAATCCACCTTTTGCAAATATTCTGGGTTTTGGTTTGGAGTCTGGTATTTTTTTATCCTTTTCCCTTGTAGGTTCTATGGGTTGAAAAAAATGGGCCTTTTTTCCTAGTAATGGTTGTTTCTGCCTTACAAAATAAAAGCTGCATAACCACTGGCAAGATCAGAAATCACAAACTCAGATAACTGAGAAGAAGCTGGATCAAAAGAGTAGAAAAATTAAGATGGTTCATGAGACATGTCTATTTAAACAAAGAAAAAAGCAGCAAAAAGGTAAGTGTACATTTAATATTAAGAAAAACCCTGTTTTCATTGAAACATGTTAAAGGAGCAACCCTCAAGTGTGCAGAAAAAGGAGTCTCACAGGAGCCATGTTTTTACTAGAGCCTGAAAATATTTTCCTCAAACAAATGTGCTATGACTTGTAAACTGGACTGACCTACTGCTTCTTTTCATTTCCTGTCTTATCACTGCAATAATGCCATAAAAGGTTAGACCTAAAAGTTATTTTAAAAAGTACTTGAAACATTTTACATGTTTTAAAATAAAATCCTTTCCAGTGAGTTGAGCATTTTGTCTTTCCAAGTCATGCCTTTGTTAGAGCCTGGATGCTGCCAAAACTCCCATGCTTTCATTCACGCATGCTACCCTGGATTCATTCAGTACCTGGTGTATGCTTCCTTTGCTTCATCCTACCTTCTCTATTGAATCTAGCACTAACAGCAATTCTCTGCAGAAAATTGCACCTGCCTCAGATCAGGTGAAAAAGAATCTTTACACCCATAGCCGCCCATTTAAACATCACCAAATTGCAGTCTATGTTATCTCATACTTTTTACAGGTGTTCATTCTTTCTGTCATGGAGGATCTCTCCCACATCAGGAAGCTTATGGCAGAGTCTTCTATACTCCATTCGGATTGCTTTCAAGAAACATGCAAACACATAATCAGAGAACTGCATACTGATATTTCATCATCCTCCCAGACTTCCACCACGTAAGAGTGTTTCCTCTGAACTAATGATTGTTTCTCCCTGAAGTCTCTCTGTGATGTGTACCCACTGCGGCAGGGTTATTTATGGTCTGTGGGGATGACCTTTTCATATCTCTTGCTCTTTTCTCTGGCCCTCTAAGTTGTATTCAGTTGAGTGTGATGGTTCAGAGCTTCACCACACCTCATTGTTCTTGTGCACCATCATTACTGCCATCTGACCAAGATCTGATGATAGGACTGAGAGGTTCACTCAGACCGTGGAGGTGCCAATTGCACTGTGCTAGATTTTGGTGAATTAATCAGCACGACACTCATGAGTCCTAGTTGTTTTATCCACTCTTTGTACACGCAAACTTGCTTCTAAATGAAAAAAAAAGACATTTTGTTTGACATAAATCTTCTTCAGTTTATGATAATTTTGAACACCCAGAGAAATCACTCTATAAGAGATAGATAGCAAGATCTTTAATCAGCATAGTTGCACTGTAAGTCCTCCTAGATTCAGTATAGTGCAGTACTCAGTAAATGGAGGTAAATCATGACAAGATCTTTTTTTTTTTCTTTTTAGAACTTGTAATAACTTCACAAAGTGCACAGAACTCCAATAAGGTTATGGCTATGCATAGTTTAGATACTAATTATTTCCAGCATTCAGAATGATGACAATTTAACATTCTACTGAAACACTAACAGCAACATGTTTCTTGTGCAGACAAAGATCGTTTTTGTCAAAGATCATTTTTGCTTCACAGGGACAACAGTACAGTGACTGTTGCCGTCAATGTAGCGTATGTTGGTGACAACCCCATATCTCTACTGAACTAAGCCCCAAAATTCTGGAAGATGGAATATTTTTATTATAAAATAGGCAATGTAGTAATATAATTTCTTAAATTTATTCAGCTACTAACTTCTCATTTAAAAGTTAGTCACAATACTCCATTTACTGTTCTATGTTTTCAGTATATTTTAGCTCTTGCTTTACTATAAATTCGTACAGTACCACCTTGTAGATGTATCCTCTTTGAAGTTCAAAGAAAACTACTAGCACTTAAAAGGGCTTTGGATCTATCAGACCTGAAATTTAAGTCCATGTGAAGTCCTATGAAGATAGCTCTGTCAGGAGACAGAAAAGAGAAGAAAGCTGGAAATTTTTAAATGAATTCATATTGAATAAATCCTTAGCAGCACCTTTTTTTTTTTTTTTGTATATAAGGAACTGCTTTTTTTTTTCTCTCTTCTTAGTGATTTTCAGTTTGTTTCTACAATTGAGTGATTTATGGGTTTTTTTAATTGAGTATGAGAAAACTGCAGAGAAACTTCTGCTCCTGGATATGCATGAAACAAATTACTTCATTCTGTTTGTACTCTTTCTGTCTTACATGGCTTTGAACATAAGAATGTGCTGCATTTTACACCAATTAGATTTTCTGCAAATTTCCAGGATAATGAGTGATCAATATTATATTTTTGCCAACAGAATACATCAATGAGCAAATGCCAGAAGCATGGCAAGCATGATAAATTACAGCAGTGATCAATACCAGTATGATTCGTCGCACAAAAGATCCCATATTGCCACTGTTGCTTCATTATTTTGCAAAGCATTCACTGTGTGCTATGGGCCAGATCCTGATAACAATTACATTGTTAGTAAATCTTTTGCAAATTCAGGGGATTTTACATCCTTTCTTTAAGGGGACAAATACGAATTATTGCAGATTAATTGAACAAGCAACACTAGATCTTCTTTAAAACTTCCACCAGTTTTTCTGTGCCTCATTTCCTCCATTTTCTTGTTTCTTTGACTCTCTTTCTTCCCCACTGAGACTCATCGTCGGCTCACAGGCATCAAATTCACATGTCAATAAGTCTGTGTCAGAGTTCAATATTTTCTGACCAAGTTCTTTTAGATATTCCATGCTTGGAAGGATAAATGTTTAATATTAAATTTATTTATTTGAAGATATTTGATGTTACACTGTATTTCTGATTTAGCAGAATGAAACAAAATATCCTGAAATCATAATACAAGTGTAAGCTCCACTTAGCAAAACATGGCAATTGCAGTGTGTAGTTCAATCCCAATACCAGTGTGATCCCCATTATCAGATTCTATAACACAGTTGCTGTCAGGACATTGGGTGTCCCCAGTTGCTGGGAAGGAATACATGGGTTGAAGCCAGCTCAAGGCCATTGCTCTCTTCAAAATCCTTTTGTTAGTGGTTTGGTTTTCATACTCTGTGCTGTGTCCAGGCAAATGTTCACTTCACCTATGCTAACCTGGCTAACTCAGGAAGATGTTTACACAACCAATTGATCCACTCAACTGTAATATAGTCAGCTGATTCACCCGACTGAGATGAGTATTTATCTATAACAAAGGCAACCTGCTGGTCCCCTTTGTGTTGAGACAAAGTCAGCTTCTTTGCAACAGCTGTGGTCAGTCACACCCTTCGATTCTCCATGCTTCACAGGCACATTGTCCTAGCCCATCTCTACTGAGCCTTCTTCCATGGTAGGCATTTATTGATCAGTCAGTCTGTTAAGAAGGCAAACTGTTGTCCCTGTCTATATGACCATAAAATCTTTTATTTCTGCTCTCTACAGCTTCCTGAGGAGGAGAAGCAGAGAGGGAAGTGATGAGATCTTCTCCCTGGTATCCAGTGACAGGTCACATGGGAATGGTTCAAAGCTGCGTCAGGGGAGGTTCCGACTTGACACTAGGAAGCATTTCTTTACCAAGAGAGTGGTCAAACACTGGAACGGGCTTCCTACAGAGGTGGTTGGTGCCCCAAGCCTGTCAGCGTTTGAGAGGCATTTGAACAATGCCCTTAGTAACATGCTTTAACGTTTGGTCAACACTGAAGTGGTTGGGCAGTAGGACTAGATGATTTAAGCTCTCTGCCCTCCCTGAAATATATATGGGGATGTATCGTCTTGAGATCAAAAGTTGCAACTGTTCACTATGTCTTCTTACCATAAGGGCCAAAGAAAAGGAATGGCTGCAACATGAAGCGTATTGGCTAAACAAGGCTTATCACTCAAAATGTCTCTGAATCTTTCCTTCTGTTATTTTCATTTTTATCCGGTTTCACTGGCAAGAGATGTAGAACATCCAAAAACCAGTCTGAAATTTAGAAACCAGGAAACTCATCAGCTTTTGCATGGAAAAATACCCAGAACAAGATCAAAAGTATTAGGGTAATGAAATGTCTTATTCTTGGTCTGAACTTCAGCAAAAATTAACTGTCTACTCTAAACAATCTTTCTCGTAAAGATCTGTATGCCTGTCACAGTGCCTTGCAGTGAAGAGGATGAGGTAGTGGTAAATAACAATCCTACATTCAAACTTGTGCAGAATGCAGAATTTCTGTTGTTTTATTACACAGTATGACTGCAACATGCAAGTGAGAGTATTAAGGGAAAAAAGGAAGGCATAATGAAATGAGATTGTTTATGTGTAGGTTATATATTTGACAGGAAAATGGCTTTGACATGTTCTGCAGAAGAATCTGGACTTTTCAGCTCAACTTCTTCCAAGACTAAATCTTGGCTGTTTACCATCAACTTCACATAATTGTGAAACTAAAACCATGACTCTGTTGATGGGTTATACAGATTTATAAGAGTATAATCATTTCTTGTTTAAAATAGAGATTCAATCTCTCTTTTATGTGTAAGAAATAAAACATAACCTCCCCCTATAGTATTAATACTCTTTTTTGTACTGAATTAATTTTCTGGGATTTTACAATTCAATCTGCTAGACAGTTTAAGAATGAAAATTAATGAAAACTGAACCCTCTAAGAAATTTAGCATCTGCGTCAGACTCTATTCCTACCCCAAATGAGCTAAGTAATGAAATAATACAGATGCATTAAACCATTCCCATAGGGTTAAGCTTATTGAGAAATGGTGCATATGTCAAATCTGAAAAAAATTCATAATTATTTACAGAAAAAGGATCTGTATCCCCCTCCCATCTTCTTTAGTTCCATATGTTGTGCAAGCCCCACAGGTGGTATGTCATTGCAGTTGCGCCTCTGATGCCCTACCTTGTCCACACTGCAGCTGACTCTAGTCCTATTCCAATGGCTCCACATGTGTGTGTATACAGACTTCTTTAGTAGAGTTCATTCCACTGCCACAATATTTCCTATGACATGTGCTTTATTACTTTTCTATTATTTTCAATATTTGCCTGTTGTTCCTGGCAACAAAAGCAAAAAGTCCAGGTACAACTGTCAATGCTGGCTTTGCACACCAGTTATTTATATGCTCTCGCTTACCTAAATTCAAATTAGAAGAAATGGCAGGAATAAGACAGATGAAAAGAGCAAGTCTGTATCTAATTCAGCCTTTTTTTAAGGTTTAGTCTAGGTCTCAGATATCATATTGCTAACAAATATCCTCAGAATTTCAGCAAAGATACTACTGCATGAGATTAGCCCTTCCCAGATTTCTGTTGTGTGGGGCATGTCAATATTTTTGCATTTGATTTTCTGTCGCAAGGACAAAAGTGAAAATACACAGATACTTAATGTACTGAAAGTCTAATAACTTTCGTATGTGAAACATATCAAACAAGTTACATTTTAACATTTTATGTTTTAGAAAATAACTTTGCATCCTCTGGACCCACCATTGCCCTCTAGGAATCATAGCTCAGGAATGATAGAATCATAGAACGGTTTGGTATGGAAGGGACCTTAAAGATCATCTAGTTCCAACCCTCCTGCCATGGGCAGGGACATCTTCCCACTAGATCAAGTTCCTCAAAGCCCTGTCCAACCTGACCTTGAACACTTCCAGGGATGAGGCATCCACAGCTTCTCTGGGCAACTTGTTCCAGTGTCTCACCACCCTCGATGTAAACAATTTCTTTCTTACATCTAATCTACATCTACCCTCTTTCGATTTAAAGCCATTACCCCTTATCACTACGTGCCCTTGTAAAAAGTCTCTCTCCAGCTTTCTTGTAGGCTCCCTTTAGGATCTGGAAGGCTACTATGAGGTCTTCCCAGAGCCTTCTCTTCTCCAGGCTGAACAACCCAACTCTCTCAGCCTGTCTTCATAAGAGAGGTGCTCCAGCCCTCGGATCATCTTCCATGAGCCTTGTTCTCCTGCAGCACATCTTCCCTGGTGAGCTGTGGTCTCACCTGCAGCCTCACCTCTGCAGTATCTCCCAAGGAAGGAGGATGGAACTAAGTCCAGTGCTATGGAGACCAATCATTTTATGGGCACATAACTGAAAACTGAACCAAGGCAGAAATGGGATTATGAGCATAGGATTTTGAAGTGTCTAAGGTGGATATGAAGATTCACACAGACAATGTGTCATTTGGATTTTCCTGATAGAAATGTCTACAGAAAGAGTATTTTTTCTAATAGAAAATTTCAATGAGATCTCACTTTTCTACATGAAAGTATTTTATGTTACATTTTTACTGGTTCCTTGATAATATTTCTCATTATAGCTAATCAATTATGCAAAAAGAAATAAGAAAGTAGGGTAAGAAATGCCTTCTTCTTCAGTGACGCGGTTCTATGGATATTTTTGCATTCCAGGTAGGATAGCTAAATAAAGACAGACAGGCACAACTGGTTTCTGTGTAGGACTACTTGATTATACATGAAAGCAATACTGTTTTAATAATCCTACAATTTATTAAAAATAAATACCCCACTACAATTTAGCTAAAGCCTACTTTTTGGGGGCCAGACTCCTGATATAAACAGTCAGAGGGCCACTGAAGTCCAAACAGAAAGCGACTCGAATTTGAGACATGCAAAATTGGATACTGGATTTTTGGTTCAAGCCCAAATCTAAACGAAAAGAAAATACTTATGGTTAAAATACTGATTTAGAAACCTTTTTAAAGCCCTTTAACATGTGCTGTGACCCAAAAAGCACTTCAGTCTGAAAAGCACTTCATTTTAAATACACATTTAAGATCTATTGATATCAAATTGGCACATTTTGCAACCAGTTATGTACTTTTCAAGGATTAAATCATTTTAGTGTTCATGTCACTTCAGTAATGTGAATCCATTGCACTAATGTTCCAGCCACTCTCTGTCGTATGCCTGAGGAGCAAAGAAAATGGATATCAGAAGCTGTCTGGAGTCTCATTATGGTGGGATACTGGCAGCAAATGCTACTAAGTAAGCCTGGGTAGACTGGGCAGTTCCTCTTGAGGCAGCAGTATTAATAAGTGTGTAGGAGGGAATAAGCACCACTGGTTGAGAAGGGAGGTAAATATTTTGTTTGCCAGAAACTACTCTTAGCTGCCCTCCTCCCTTAGCTCAAGTTGCCCTGCAAATTTTGCATCAGTGGAACATCACTTTAAAACCATCTTCTGTGCTTCAGTCTCATTGTTACTCCTTTCTGTGCTATTTTAGATAATATCTATTGTCCTTGTTGTATATCATTCTATAATGGGATTTCTGTAGATTTATGATAATGCAGATAAGAAAGCAGCAAGCTGCTGGGGAAACGTAAAGGAAATATTTTTCTGGCTATTCTCCAAACAAGCTTAGCATTGCTCCCTGAACAAATGGACTGTAGCACAATTAGATGCTATCAGCTCATACATGATAACACACCTTGCTGTTACTGCTGTGTGCTCATGGCAAAGATATAAATATGATTAAGAGGCATTGTGCTATCTCAGGGTCCTTCTGTTTGGGAGTGACTACTGTAACATATTAAGATCATGTGATGGGCTGAATGTGAGAAGCAATGGTGAGATTCACCTAACAAAATGTAAACGTCTGCATTGGAGCTTATCATCCCTGGCTCCCTTTATGGTCAGTGAAAAGAAACAGACACATCAGAGCACAGTTCTCCTTGACCTTATGGGAACACCTAACATACAGCAGATAAATGATGGTAAAACTGCTTATTTTCCACTGCTG
Organism: Tauraco erythrolophus; assembly: GCF_009769465.1. NCBI lineage: Eukaryota > Metazoa > Chordata > Aves > Musophagiformes > Musophagidae > Tauraco > Tauraco erythrolophus. Next base: position 112,052,444 of record NC_141465.1, read on the forward strand.
ATCATTCAGGGTAGTGAGTTAGGTATAAATTTCAGTACTATAAACAACTGAAATTATACACGTGACACAACTGGCCAGGAAAAAAACTAACTTCTGTTAGCTTACCAGCAGTTTCCAGATGTTTTTGTGGTCATATCTCAATTTGTGACTAATTCTTGACCCATTTTCCAAAAATACCATAAGAGAAATTTTCAGAAGAGCTGAGGCAGTGCAATGCGTTTTTCTGGGAATAGCAAGTTATAAGACACTAACTAGCTGAGGAACACGAGGCTTCCAGGTGTCCAGGCCAGCCAGATTCCTGGGTTGCCCAACTTTTGGCAAGGTGACCAGGAGCTGGGGAGCTGTTAAGTCTCTAGCCTTTGGACAGTCCAGAGGAGAGGACTGACCTGGAAACAGAGGACTGCAGCTGACAAAGAAGTCTGACATGTGGGCACAAGCAGATGTAGTTTGTCTTTTTTCTTTTTATAAAAAATTATTTTCAGAAGAGTGTTGGTTATCTTGCAAACTCTGAAGTCAGCCAAGAGGAGACAAGATCATGTCAAGGCTGAGGACAATATGGCTGACAGCAAAGTGCAGTACTGGCTTGTGAGAATGGCTCTGCAAAAGCAAAAAATTCATGAGTAACATAGAAGGAATTTGCTGTGGGAAAAAAAACAAACAAACATAGAAATAAAAAAAACCCAGCAGAATGAATAGGTTGTGTGGAGGACAAAGTTTAAGGCGCAAATATCTGGAAGTCACATCAAAATAAAAGGTGCAACAAAACATAGAAGCAAATAAAAATTACAGACTAAAGTGGCAAAGTGGTTGGTCTGAACGCATTATGTATTTTGGTTTTTCAAATTAAATATGCACCTCATGCATTCCCACACACTGAGAGGCAGCACTTAATGAAGGAATGTCTTCCAGTGCTCTAGAAGATGAAGCATAGTCAAAAAAGAAAAAGTAAACTGCTATGAAGTCCTCAGCTTTCTTGAATTGTTGGTGAAACAGAAAATTTGTAAGGACTTCCAGGAACTGTGTGATTTTTAGTGTGCAGTATCCAGTGGAGTTGCAGTACTTCAGAAACCACATATGATGCTCCAGTTACGGTTCTTTCGCTTGTCTGGGTGACAGTAGCTGTAAAAGCTGGTTGTTGCCCAGCCAGGATTAGGTGACAGTCATGCAGAGAGTTCATATAGTAGCTGATGTGCTAACAGCAGGGGATTTCGCCATCTTTACCAAAGTTTGTGATGATTTCACAAATATAATAAAATTCACAACAAAACAGTGGGTTTTCCTGACTGCTGCCGGAATCCTAGAACACACTGCACTTGGGTGCTTATTGCTAACAAAGGGATATGGCCTAAATGACAGTTCAGAGTAATGGCAATCAAATGAAAATCTATGCAGGTCTTTAGTTTTACCTCTAATTCTCAAAAAATATTAATACTATTCACTATGAAAATTAGGGCAATCACACCACACTCCTGAGTGATAACGTGACATAACTGCAAACAAGACAGAGTTACAATGCAAATAGTTGGTCTCCTCGTATTGCTGAAAGCTTCAGATACAGTCTAAAAGTGTAATGTGTTACAGGAAGTGATGAATATCTTCCATGTGCTTTTAGAAACAACTTTAGATGTTGAAAGCCTTAGAGCAAAGATGGTAAAAGAAGGTATTCACATCTATCAGAAAACTGAAAACAAGTTTAATCTTAAAATAGCAAAAAATGTCCTGGCAAATAGAGATAATAACAGTATATTACCAGGAGGGAGAACAGCAACTATTTCATAAACTCAGTGCCCTGGATTTGCGTGTAGTGTATGTGTCTCCCTCTCTGTGAATCCACTCAGTTTATTTCAAAAAATCCAGAACAAAAGATGAATTCTTCTTTCTAGCTGGCATATCAAGCAGCTGAATATGCTTCAGTTTTACAAAGACTTTCCAGGTGACTTTGAACAATATAGGAATATGTTTCTGGTGGTGCTGGGGAATGTAAAGTGTGTAATTCTGACAATGAGTTACAAACAGAATATATAATTTTGCAGCCATTTAGTCAACTTCCAGCTTTCTTGGAATGTTGAAATCTACATAAAGTGATACTGAAAATTTTATTTTATTTCTTTTTCAGGCTCCAAACAGAAGTTATAAATAGGCAGACATCAAGGTGCTATGTAAACGTATGAGTATCTAATTACTATTTAAAAACTAATCTCAGTATGACACATTTAAATATAGTTTTAGCATATGTACTGCTGTAAACTAAAATATAAAATGAAATAAGTTGTCCTACAACACTGCCTTTGATTGCAGAGGCTTTCTGAATTTATGTTTGTTGCTTTAATATCAAGTTGATGAAAAATTGTAGTGCATATTAAACATTCATAAGCATACACAGATTCTGGTTTTTGAATTTTGTTAGAGGTTGCAGGATCCAGTGAACCTGAGGACCCAGGGACTTTCTCCTGTTGCTGCAAGCTGACTCTACCTGCTATGGCTCTGCATCCCATGGTCTGGCTAGTAGTGATTCTGAGTAGATATTCCCCGTGGTCAAACACATGTGCGCGCACACACACACAACCCCCGGTCCATGTCTCTCCCCTATAACTATCCTTCAACCCTGGGTCCCTCCAGCCTCAGCCTCCCACTGCCTGGCCATCTCCTCTTTCTGACACCGAGGAGCCCCTCAGACCTGCAGTCCCTCCCTAGTGACTGGCACTTGGACCTCTTATCCTGCTCTCCAGCTACGCTGACTTGCAGTTGGCTGGTGGATCATGAACACACACACACACACACATGCAAAACAGAGAGCACGTACATGCAGAAAACAGAAATAGTTTAATGAGTCTGGCAAGCTGCATAGATGGAGAGACAACCAGACCAGCAGCCTTGTTTACATGTGACCAGCACATTTTATTTGCTTCCCCTCTATTTTCTCATGTGTTTCTCTCTTGTCCACTTTAGTCCCTTCCTTTCCCCACCTTTGTTCCTTTGCCTAATCACAGTTTTGCAAATTCTCACAATTCCTTTAAAATATCCTATTGTAAGTTTTACACCCTCCCTAAATTCTCTTGCCTCTGCATCCAATAGTCCTGTTCCACTCTAGACAATAAGCCCCTTTATTTTGCATGGCTTCTGGGCCAGAGATTATCTCCTTGACGCCCGTTGGCAGTTTCCCACTGGGGACATTGGCTGAATCATTCCCCTGGGATGGCTTTGGGGAGCAGCTGTGGTGATGGGCTCCATCTCTGCTGGGCGTGTTGAGGGGTCCCCACTTGTCAATCATCTTCTGATCCTTACTGGGTCTTTGGGATTATAGTGTTTAGGCTTTAATCAGATAACCTAAAAAACTTAAATAAAAGATAATCCTGACTCCTTCTAAGCCTGTTTTGGTTTTAAGGCTCAAATGCAAGAAACTTAACTCTGTATTGTAATGAGCTGTGAGCGTGTCAAGGAGATCAATCAGTGTTCTAGGAAAGCCGAATGTGTCGAATGCAATGTCTCTTTCAGGTGTAAATCCCGTGTGGACTCCAGGCAATGGAATAGGTCTCAGGGTGCAAAGGAAGGCCAAAGTTACAGCCCTACCAGCCATCTGGACATGTGAGGTCAAGGAGGTGAAACTTGCAAAACTGCACATTTCTGAGTATGAAATTCTTCCTTCTGCAAAAGCCAACAGTTGCTCCTGTCTTCCCAATGACTATTTTCAATCCACTTTTGTTATTCAATTGGAGCAACTTTTTGATTAAATTTTCATTGCACTGTTTCCACTTCTGGCATTTCAATCCAGCTTGCAAATGAATCATGCAGAACATGAAAAATAGTAAATCTGCCATGTTCCTTTGCTTCCCAATGCACACACTTTCCAGAGCTGCTGTAATCTGACATCATTATATTATTGATTTATTACATAAAAGGAGGAGGAAAGGAAAACAGCCATGGAAACATCAAGCTCTATTAAATGTAGCCTCAGTATTTATCGAATGAGTAGCGTAAAACAGAAAAAGCGAGACTATTTTCCGCAGTTTTACTTTAATGCAGAGGTCTGGGGGTTTGGTGGAAGCCATAGGTCATTCAATGCTTTACATATGCTTTATCATTATTTGAAGGTCTGTATATCTCCTGACGTTTCATCCATAAACCTTAGACATGGAAAAACGAATGCACAAGAAAGTGGATTCACTGGTCCTGAGCACAATGCATTACTTAACATTACTGACTTGCCACTATGTCTACAGCACTTGGGTCTGATTAGATATTTGTTCTGCAAATGCAGGAATAAAAATTATATAAGGAAAAAAGCAAGATAAAGGTTAATTGTTATCTAGATTTTGGTAATCAGGTACCCAGCATCCAAAATGGAGTTTATAGTAGACCGCTAGATATTTGAGAGCACAGAATTTGTAAATCTGTTATGAGATGACACAAAATTATGACAGATGAGAGTATAATGAAAATTACAGTCATTCCAAGACACACACAATCATGAGGAATAGCTTCAGCTGATAAAGCAAAGATGAACATCAGTCAAGGATAATTTAGTCTTTACTGCTACAGTAAAGTAGTGGCTTTACTGCCACTTTCCTCACTGCAGATATCCATCTTGTTCACAGAAACAGTGGGAATAGCAAACATTAACCAAACAGAATAAAAATAATTATCAATCAGATTATTAACTTCATCACATCATCAAACAATATGATGGTCTTCCAGAAAAGGAAGAAAATATGAATAACCTTTTTTCCAAGTGAAGAATTTGAGAGATCTCAATTATATTTTCCAAGCTCACTTTATGAGGACAGTTAATGTCTTTGATGTCACTTTTTCCATCAGAGCTCTTTTCAAGCTTCAGAAATATTTAAGGCATGAGTACCACAGAATCTTTTCAGGAATCTTTTCAAAGGACCTAGAAGAAAGATAGGGACAAACTTTTTATAGGGCCTGTAGCAACAGGACAAGGGGTGATGGTTTTAAACTAACAAAGGGTAGATTTAAACTAGATAGAAGGAAGAAATTTTTTACAATGAGGATGGCGAAACACTGGAACAAGTTGCCCAGAGAGATTATAAATATCCCATCTCCGGAAACATTCAAGGTCCAGTTGGACAGGGCTCTGAGCAACCTGATCTAGTTGAAGATGTCCCTTCTGATTGCAGGGAGGTTGGACTAGATGACATTTGAAGGTCCCTTCCAACCCAAACTATTCTATGGTTCTATGATTCTATTAAATGTTTTTATTAAATAAATATGCTTTGACTGGAACAGGTTGCCCAGAGGAGTTGTGGATGCTCCATCCCTGGAAGTGTTCAAGGCCAGGTTGGATGAGACTTTGAGCAACCTGATCTAGTGGAAGGTGTTCCTTCCCATGGCAGGGGGGCTGGAACTAGATGGACTTAAGGTCCCTTCCAACATAAACCATTCTATGATTCTATGATTCTATGAATGAGTTCACAGTTATTTTCTGCTCACTTTCTGTAGATATACCAAAATTTAAAGGTAAAAATCTTTTTGAGTCACTTGACTTGAACATCAGTTCAAAATGTCCACAGAAAACATGTTTTAAATTATAAAAGTTTGCCCAGGAAATTTGATCCAAATCATTATATTCATCCAATAAACTAACAGAAAAAGGACTGTATTATTTGTATTATAGTGCACACACCTTTCCTCACATGGATCCAGTCCACTCACACCTTGGAAAAACACTGAGGCAGAAAGTTCTATATTCATATTCAGCTAGAGGAGGGGAACATCTGACTTCCAAAGGTTACCTCAACCATTGATGTCCCATACAAACATCCATGAGCAATGCTGGCAGCGAGTTGTACACCTTCTCACAGCATCCCCTGGATTTGCAGTCCAGGAATTACATAGTCATATTTGACAGAAAGCCTTGATGTAACCGAAGCAGCATGGTCCACCAGGAAACCTCAGAGATGCTGCTGGCTGAGCCAGCTCTCTTCTCTGGAGGATCACAGAATCACAGAATGTTAGGGATTGGAAGGGACCTCAAAGGATCATCTAGTCCAATCCCCCTGCCTGAGCAGGACCACCTAGATCAGATCACACAAGAACGCGTCCAGGCAGGTTTTGAAGATCTCCAGAAAAGGAGACTCCACAACCTCTCTGGGCATCCCTGAGGATGAGATCTGACTGCTATCCAAAATGGCTGAATGAGTCCCATGCCATCACCTACCTGCAGTAGCAAGTGTGGAGAAGTCACTATGAGGGTAGAAGGTGGTGTCTTGGACACAGCAGCAAGTAGGGATGGAGGGAAAGGCAGTTTGAGCAGGGGGGCTATGTAGAGATTAGGTTGCTGACACCAAGAAGGTTGTCCAGCAGCAGGACTCGTGAGGTGTGGATCTGGTCCTTGTTGCTGTCAAGATTCAGCCACCACCAGGTATCCATTCTCCACAAAGTCCCTGAAAGCCTAAATAATGGTGGCGAAAGGGTGGGTAAATTGCCCACTTCAATACAAATCTACATACAGACAGGCACCCAAAGGCATCTTGTGCAGCAGAGAAAGCAATTTTACTCTGATTGAGTCTCTTTTCATATAAAAATGGTGCAAATCCACAGTGAAGGTAGAAATATCTATATATTTCTATAAAATATAAAAAGTGGTGAAGATCAAACTTAGCATGATCAAGACTTATCCCAGTGGGAAAACACTCTGTAGAGAGATTATGAGAAAATGGACACCAAATGAGAAGGTGAGTGAAGCACCTGTAATTAGGTGATCCCGATGGTTTCCACTGAAGCTAAATCTAAGCTGGATCCCCCTGCGATGGCCAGTCCATGCATGGGTGACTCTCGTACAGATTGAGCCAGATGTGCTATTCATGCTTTTTCCTCCAGCTGAACTGGTAGTTCAGTTGCCTCCCACATCACTCCCATAATTTGAAACCAATTTGTTGCAGTTCCAAATGATTATGGTCAATTTCCCAGCTGGCAATTTCAATAATAAACAGAAGTAGCCACTTTATTTACCTCAGTCAGGTTTGGATTTGCCATAGGTACTTAAATCTTATTTTGACAGCTGTTTCCACACATGTCCGATTTGAAGGAATGGAAATGACAGTTGGCAATAGCAGTAATTCCTGCTTCCGTGAGATTTCCTGCAGCTCAAAGTAGTTTTCATTAATGCCTGTGCTTATCACTTTCTATCCAAGATCACTCATATATCAAAGTCATCTGACTGCTAGGATGAGTAAACAACCGTTCCCTTCCCCATTTAGTTCATATGTGGACATCTTTAATTTCTGGAATAGCTCAAGTAAATCATTTTATGGACAAGGACATTGGGTTCTCAGTGAGTTTTATGTACACTACTGTCGTGGTTTAGGCTGACCCAGCAACTAAACTCCACACAGCCGCTCTCTCGCTCCTTCTCCAGTGAAATGGAGAGGAGAAAAATATAATAAAAGGACTGAGGGTTGAGATAAGAACAGAGAAGGAGCACACACCAACCATGGTCCCGGGCAAAACAGACTCCGCTTTCTTAAAGCAAAGCAATTTATTAAAAGTTACTTAAAAGGACAAAGGGAAACAAAACCAATTACTTGAAAGGATAAAAAGAAACAAAGCCAGATCTTAAAAACAACACCTCCCCATCCCCCTTTCCTTTTTTTCCTGGCTCTACCTCACCCCCAGTGGTGCAGGGGGACAGGGAATGGAGGAGTGCAGGTCAGTTCATTCCATGTTGTTACTGCTGCTCCTTTCTTAAAGGAAAAGGAGCCCTTACACCATTTTCCCTTGCTCCAGTGAATCCCCTACTCACGAGGAAAATCCACAAACTTCTCCAGCGTGAGTCCTGTCCGCAGGATGCAATCCTTCCCCTTCAGATTGCTCCAGTGCAGACTTTACCACAGTCTCGGATTCTTAGGGAGTTGTTGCCACTCGCTCCGGCGTGGGTCGTCCCACAGACTCTAGATGCCTCTCTACCTTGTCATGCCCATGCTTCATGACCATCCTCAGGCTCAGGCATCTTTTCTCCGATGTGGGCTTCTCCACGGGCTGCGAATGGGTCTCTGCTCCACTGAGTCTGTCCTGGCTGCAAGGGGGCCGATTGCCGTCTTGCCACCAGTTGCAGGGGAAACTCAGCTCCAGCACACCTCCTCCTGCTCCATCTTCACTGACCTGGTGTCGGTGTGGCTGTTTGTCTCAGATCTTAGTCCTCTCTGGGTGAACTCAGCCCAGCAGGCACCCCGGGAACAGGGCGCTCCCCGAGTTCCCCAAGCGGCTCCGCCGCCGTCATCCTCAGCGGGTGGCACCGGCCTGGTGCCGGCAGCCGCCTGGCCGGAAGTCCAGGGAGCAGGGGCAGTGCCCTCCTCCCCTCACCTCCTCCTGGGCAAAGCACCTTTTCCGGTTCCTTTGTCCCTACTTAAGTAGGGCAATTCACAGAGGTGACGATTGGCTCAACCGCGAGGGGGATGGGAGTCCAATCTGGTGGCCAGAACGGGGTCTGACCTGGTTCCAAAACCAGGGAAGCCACAGGGAGCAAATCCCCTCTCCTGCCACCAGACCTCCCCCCACATCAAACCATCACAACTACTCATCCAAAAACTTGGTGTTTAGTCTTCCTCAGGGTCAACTCCTAGAAGTAAAATCCTCAAAAGAGTATATTCTTTACTAAAAAGTCTAAGAAGATACTAATTTGCCCCACCTCTCCAGATGTCATCTCATCATTATAGAGTCTACTACTGGCAAAATTATTCTGTCATCTGCAACAGCTGCTGTAATTGGAGACAGGCTGTATGGCCCTTAAATAACATGCTGCAATAATTCAGTCTAGTATTAAAAAGCATGTTATTATATGGCATGCTCAGGAAGAGACTGGAAATCCTACCAAAATTCAATGGAAAACTATTTGGATATATTGATTTTAAAACTGATCTTTTTAGCAAAGAACAGAGTTTTCCTCAGCTGTCCTTCATGTTTTTGGTTCTCAGATTTAATTATCATAAGATTTTGGCAAGGTATTTGTTGACTATAAGGCATTAAAACTTCTTCAATGGAAGAATTTTGTAATTAGAAAGCTTTCTAGCAGTCAGTAATCCCTATTGTGTTCTGAAGACTCCCATGTTTTCTTCCAACATCTGCCTCCAGAAATAAGAGTGACCTGGCAATCCATGCAGTCTACTACAGGCAGTGGGAATAACTGGTACTCATTTAGATGGAACTCAGCTTGTTAACTAAGTTCCCTCTACAATCCATCGGTTCAGTCCATAAATCTGTAGCACTGATTTTTCTACAATGGGATCAGTGGCTCTCTGGAGATGTTAATCTCTCTCTTTCTCTCCTCTTCCCCCTTGAGTAGAGGTGGCCCTAATGACTATCTTAAATTTCTCTCTTATATGGCTAAGGCTAGACGAAGTGAGTATGTACAAAGTTTCACTTTTCTCATCCATCCTTCAAAAAAACCTGCAACTTCCATAACCTGAGAGCATCCTTAATTGTTTTCAACTTAGCAAAGAGAAACAAAAAATTTGAGAAAAAAATCTGGAAAATAGCTGAGTTCTTGAAGGGACTTTAATATCAAAAGAACCTGAAGATTTGAGAGTTGTTTAAAAGAGGTTCAAAAGAGTCATGCACTGTTGCAATAGATACAATGAATTCAAGTCACATGTCTTTTAACCCATTTCTATAATGCAGAAAGTAGATAAACTCAATGAAACTAGGGACGTATCTGCTAGGGAGAAAAAGAGAAGGTTGGATAAAATCTGGGCTACAGATCCCAGTGGTAGAAAGTTTGCCAGCATGGGACACACCCATAAATACCCATCTGTCGGTGGAGAGCCACTGGAAATGACTGTCGTAGCACGTAACGTAGTATCAAACCAATCAATATAAAGACTAATATGAAAGACCAGTCCTGGTCTTTAATATCAGGCAGATGGGCACCAATCTCTGCTGGCAACATCAGAATCTCGGTCCCACCGTGCAGCTGCCTCAGCGCGGAGAGGGGGTTCTGCAACAGAACAGGAGAAACCCTCTTTGAGAGGGTACAAATTCATCTATTTGTTTCAGTCACCAAGCAAACCCAGCAGGTGACATAGTAATTGTCCTTTGAGGATCAAACACAGAACTGAGGCAAAAGTGAAATCCTTAGAGAAAATTACTTCTTTGGTGGCTGAAACACAAATGCTCCATATTTGACACGTCCATTCAAACGGAACGTTTTTCAGGAGCTACTGCAAATGCTGCTGAAACCCCACCGCTGATGTCAGAGAGATGCAATCAGTCTGGCATAACTGATGCCTCCCAGCAGTCACTGAGGTCATGGGTAAAAGAGACCGTTGCTCTATTACAGAGTGGATTTTGACTGAGAAATTCTCATTACTCACAGTAATGACTTCTTGTCAATGCATTTTTGTACGGCATTTTGCAGGTACCTTGGTTGTGAGAGCTCACTGCTGAACATACAGAGTTGAGGAGGACTGACTTCAATAAAAAGTCAATGGAAGGGAAGGCATCTCCAAAAGCCAACCCAGGCCACAGGTAGCATACATTGTCTCCCAAGATGTCTCTCCCACATGTCCCTGCCCTCCCTTGATGCCAATTTTAGCCCTGATGTCTCAGTGATGTTTCTAAAATATGTGCTATGGTCTGGCTAGGGAAGGACACAGAAGGCTTGTGCAGCAAGTAATTTCAGTAATAAATTCAGTAATGAGTTGGTCAGCTGCTCCGTCTGTTTCTATTCTGAATTTTACGCCTAAAATCTCTTCAGAGATTTGGAAGATCTTCCTGGCTCCTGCAAGGTCACCATTTTATAACTGCTCCAAGCTCTAGTCGTTGTCCATCTTCCTCCCTGATCCTTGTCATCTCTATTCAATGCCTAGAGCTGGTGTCCTTGAAGCTTCACGCACACACAAACCAGCTGCTCCTTCCTACTCAGTCCATTCCTGGAGTCAGATTAAGGTCAGTTTGTGTTTATAAACCTTTGCATGCGATTTTAAACCTTCACCTGTGTACACATCAAAATAGCTTTTCTTGAACAAAGCTCTGCAGGAATTTTGCATTGGCAGCAATGAAAGGGAAACCATTCATACGATGAAAGTACTGCTGATAGCCTTACATACTCTAAAGTTCATACATGATGTTTTCTGGTTCTAGTCCAGCATATAGTAACTTAAAATTATCTTTAATTAACAAAAAGTTAGGAAAACTTCAGAGAAAGAATGATGGAACATACCAGCTAAGGGCTTAACTCCTGGAAAGCTACAACTCTTTTCACCAAAACTAAGAGAAAAAGTCAGCCATAGAAAGATTAATGGCACATTATTTAGCCAGGGAATTTTGAAGAGCAGCAAGTTCAACAATGAGTATAGCCAACTGCTTTCATTTCAGCAACATTTCTTGTTTTGCAAGAAATATCTTAAATTACTTCAAAAGTCAAAGACTCACTGTCACAGCGCTAATGCTACTAATATAGCTCACAGTGGTTTTACTGGTATAATTTGAACCTGGGATCAAAGTTTTATGTTACTCATCTTGGCTGATACCTATTCCTTTTTCTTGTATGGAGTGAGACTTTTTATCTCAAAGAAAATACATTTAGAAAAGGCAGCTGTCTTTGTCAAATTCTACCCCTGATCCTCTAAGAAAAACTTCTTTGTAGAGGTAGTTTCATGAGCTGAAACTACTTCCTGAAATTTTCTTCTCTTTGAAATTGTGTGTAGTTAGGCAGCAGGACGTGCTCATTGTGTCTTGAGCTTTTATCTTCAAGAGATCTTTTGAGTGCTAGGTTTACAGTCGGTCTCGATGATCTCAAAGATCTTTTCCAACCTATGATTCTACCATTAGTGATTACTTCCATACTTTTTATCATGTGGATTGTTCTCTCAGTATTAAGCTTGCATTAAAATGTTATAGACAGTGTAGAAAATAGTATTTTAAAACTGATATTTGGATATAACTTAGCTAAATCAAGAATAAGGTCAAAAATTGACATTTCACTGTTAACAAAATTTGTAAAAGAAAATTTTGATTTTTAAAATATCATTGAAATTTATGTTGGCAAAAAAAGTAAAAGCAGTTTTTGTTAAGAAATGAAATTTTAAAGGAAAACTGTTCTAGTCATTTCTTGAATCTCATGTTCAAAATACAAGACACGTTTTTTAGTTACTCTTAGTTATTGGGAAAAGAGCAATCTGTGTGTGTGTGTGTGTCTGTGTAGATATATATGCCAGCATAAAAGACTAAAAGCAACTCTCCTCTAGGAATGGGATGAGTGGAATCAAACTTGGTGACAGATACCAGTGATTAACAGAAGAAACATGAACAAGATATTGCTGTTCACTAATAACTAAAGGATCATATCACAGATTGCCTGAAACATCCTTAAATTTGTTTTTGGTGCCCCGGTCCCACACACAGTCCCAGTAGTGATCAATCTTCTATCATCCTAAAATCAATAGTTACTCCTATGAATGGCACAAAAATGTCCCGTGACAGCTGGAGTTAGGCTGCAGGTGTGCTCATCGCTCGTGAAAAACTGAACAGAAGGAAGAAAGAGAAAGGAGATCAGGAGTGGTTTGTGTGGTCTGCATCTTGCTTTAGTAGTTAATTCCTTATGGACAAGTAGATTGTACTATTATTCCTGTTTTCTTACATGTCGTAACAGTGCCAGTTAAAAAAAGAATTACTAGGGTGATGTTCGTCTCTCTGTATTATAATATATGGTCATAAGTTGAAAACACAATGCTGGTCCATGACAACCACAAGAAGTGGGATTCTTGAACCCAGCTGAGCAGCTGAAAAGATGACATTTTAATATTGATGGTAGAACCAATTTAGAATTGAATCTGGAAATAAACACAGGGCTGCAAATGCAAAATTTAATTAGAACATGCCCTAAGTTAGCTTTCATCATATAGTTATAAACTCCAACCATCTGTTCCTTGGTGGGGATGGGAATGCTCTGCCATTAACAAGAGAGTTATTTGTGGGAGCAAATGGGCTGAAACAGGGTCTGAGGACAAGAGGAGGGTTTCCACTTGCAGAGGACATGTGCATGCAAAGCAAAGAGGAGGGATAAGCACACTTACAAAAGGGCAAACTGAACATACATCATTTTTCACGTTTAGGGCAAGGATGAGCAAACCAGAAAATTCTCTTTGCAACCAAGAAGACAATTTCCAGATTTAGAAAAGAATAAGGAGGAGGAGGTCAGGAGCGTCTCGCCTTTGGGGAGATAACTGGCACAACTAGATGCAGAAATAGGATTTTTCTGAGCTATTTCCTAGTCAGACAAACATCAGACTGGATTTATCTGTGTATATAAGATGATGTAGATGTGCAGGGGGTTCTTCCTGCTTCGAGACATCCTATACACTGGGCTGAGGATCCGGCAGGAAAACCTTCCTATCACCGGTTATGCACTGGCACGCAGAGAGCTTGCAGACTGCAGCACGATAAGCCTCAACTGCTCAGGAAATATAGGATGTACCTCAATGAGTGCATTACACAAATAAATTGCTATTTGATGTTTTTGCAATAGAATTGTAAAAGCTTGTAGAGTGGAACATTACTAACAACATAAAAGGCATTCGTTGGTGTGGTTTTCTGTGCTGAATCTAGTAAGCAAATTCAGCAGCTGTCCTCATCTCCTTCTCAGTGCTTTTTTCTCCAGTGGCCAATTCAGTCTGCTCTGTGGCACCACAGCTGTCGTAGCTCCGTGGCCTGTCGGCACATGCCAGTGTGTCCTTTGCAATATGGACGGCAGGACTCCCACGGGGAGCCCACGCACTCCGGGACACCTCGTGCCCCCACCAGCCTGTGCCAAGGCAGGGACGGGCACAATGGGCACGCTTGCTTCCCTTCAGCGCAGCTGAGCAATACAGACTGGCACTCTGCAAATAACGTTGGCAGACGCTTAAAAACCAGCACGGATGTTAAGCTGCACTTGCAATTGCCTGGCTCACTTTCTCAATCACCTCTCCCAGCTCAAGAGATTTATTTGAAATTTTTGCTGTTAGACCCACAGCTTCTGAAGACAGTTCATTCCAAAAGCTAAAATTATGCCCTTCCTCATCAAGCTGATTTTATTCCTTCCTCAGATTTCTCTTACCATAGCCTGATTCTGACCATCCACCCTGCCTTTGCCATCATACTCCAAAACTATCCCACTAAAAACAAAGTCAGCTTAAGCCTTTAGGTAGAGTCCATGCCTGGAATGTTTTCCAGCTGCCCCCCTCTCCCCTTACTGGCAACTCTGTATCTTTTATTTTCCTCTTTCAATTCATATGACTTAAGAAGTGCTGTCTATTCAATGTAACTTAAAGAAAATGTAAGGTAATTGCAGGGTATAATTTAACTTGCCTTTTAGCTGTTTTCACCTTATCTCAATGCCTCTCGACCTCTGAGGCCGAAGACGATTTGAGCTAATTTACGATTACTTTGCTGTGAAGCAGCCTGGAGTGCTCACACAATCAGTTTTGATGTTTTCAGCGCTGGAGGAAATGGCCTCCAGGTGACAATAACCATTTGAACCACTTTTGGTAGAGCTGTGTGAGGCGGTCGTTACCACCAGCTAGCATCTTGCAGCATTTAATGACTTGGTAAATCAAAGAGGAGTACCATCAGCCTGGCACCCTGCAAAAATAGATGGCAAACAGTACTTTATCTGAATAAAGTGCCCGCTACTGAAGACTCTAAAAATCTAAGCAAAGAAAATTAAAACTCATACTACCTTGTGACAATGATAAATACATATTAACTGTATTTCTGAAGTGTAACAAAAACTGTAAAAAGCACAAAGAGAACCGGCATCTTCTGACAATAACTCTATGTTTCTACCACAGAATTATTTTTATTCCTCTAATATCATACAGTGAATGCTGAAGGAAGTTGCAGCAATGAAGAAGATGGAAGGACATACTCTGCTGATTTAATTAAAAACTATAAAAAAATTTTATTTTATCAATGTCAATATAAATACAATATCTCCTGGATGAAAAATCCTATATTTGTCATTCATGAAGGAAGAGACACACAAGGAAAAAATATGTACTAAATTAGAGATGGTCTTGCTTCAAATTAAAAATTGATGTTAAATAATTTCTATTTTTATTTATAAAACTCTCTAAGCAGCTGAATTATTTATATGTTCTACTACTGCAGAATGTTACCCAGTCATTTAGCATGGATGAAAATAAAACTTGTGCTACACTGTCATATCCAAAATCTGAACGCTATGACAGCTGTCTAACAGTGGTAGTAAATTTTCGGCATGTTCATATAATAAAGAATATCTCTGGCATCTACAGCTAGAAAAATATCTGCTCCCATAAGAAAATATACTCCTCACCAGAAGACCTCTCATCTGTGTTTCTTTTCAGTGCTTCTTCAGCCAAGAAATTTTATGTTTGTGGTGTTTCGGATGCATTATTACTCTCCAGGTTGTGAATCACCATAAACCTGCCTTACCCACCCAGCCCCGGAGGACACGCTGAGGGAGCAGAGCGTGCCTGCCACTGCCTATCGCCGTGGGAGAAAAACCAGTACCTGGAAACACGTCTGTAAATTTACAGCTATGAGCTTTCAGTACATCATACGGTAGCAAGAGGGGATGTGCTTCTCCGCTGAGCTATACAAGGCGTGCCAGCCTTCACTTCAGAGAATAACCTAGAAGCTGTAAATAAATCTCCAGTTTCAGTATCCCTGGAAGAAATAAAGCAGACATGCATGGACCTGACTGCTGTCCCCTGGCCTCCCAGCTGCACGCACAGGCTAACCTGGGGCTAGCTCCTGGTCTTCTCTCTCCCCTTTCCAGAGGAGGGCCACGAAGATGGTCTGAGGGCTGGAGCACCTCTCCTATGAAGACAGGCTGAGAGAGTTGGGGCTGTTCAACCTGGAGAAAAGAAGGCTCCAGGGTGATCTTATTGCAGCCTTCCAGTACTTAAAGGGGGCCTACAGGAAAGCTGGAGAGGGACTTTTTACAAGGGTGTGTAGTGATAGGACAAGGGGCAATGGCTTTAGACTGAAAGAGGGGAGATTTCGATTGGATATAAGGAAGAAATTCTTCCCTCCAAGAGTGGTGAGGCACTGGAACAGGTTGCCTGAGCTCCCCTAGACCTGCTGTTTGTGAACAGAGAAGGTCTTGTGGGAGATGTGAAGGTTGGAGGACGCCTGGGGCTTAGTGACCACGAGATAATAGAATTCTCAATTCTAGGGGAAGTTAGGAGGGGGAACACTAAAACGGCCAAGCTGGACTTTGGGCGAGCTGACTTTGGGCTGTTTATAAGTCTGGTTAACAAAGTCCAATGGGAGACAGCTCTCAAGGGTAAGGGGGCGCAGGAGGGATGGTTACTATTCAAAAAGGAAATTCTGGAGGCACAGGAGCGAGCTGTCCCTGTGTGCCGGAAGTCGAGCCGCCGGGGTAGAAAACCAGCTTGGATAACAAAGGAGATTTGGGAACATCTCAAAAGAAAAAGGGATGTCTACAAGTCTTGGAAGAATGGGCAGGCATCCAGGAATCAATACAGGGAGGAAGTTAGGGCATGTAGGGAGATAATCAGGGAGGCAAAAGCCCAATTGGAACTTAGACTAGCCTGCTCCGTAAGGGACAACAAAAAGTCTTTCTATAAATATATTAATAACAAAAGGAGGGCTAAAGATCACCTCCAGCCCCTACTGGACTCAGGGGGTACGTTAGTCACTAGGGATGAGGACAAGGCTGAGGTCCTTAATGCCTTCTTTGCCTCAGTCTTTAATAATAAGGTCAGCAGTTCCCAGGTGAGCTGGCCTTCGGTGTCTGAGTGCAGGGAGGGAGAGCAGATCGAAGCTCCTGTGATCCAAGAGGAACGGGTCAAGGATCTGCTCCTTCGGCTGGATGCCCACAAGTCTATGGGGCCTGATGGTATCCACCCGAGAGTCCTGAGAGAGCTGGCGGATGTCATTGCCAAACCCCTGTCCATTATCTTTGGGCAGTCTTGGCTCACTGGGGAAGTTCCGCTGGACTGGAGGCTGGCGGATGTTACCCCCATTTACAAAAAAGGGCGGAAGGAGGATCCGGGGAACTACAGGCCTGTCAGTCTGACCTCGGTGACGGGCAAAGTCATGGAACAGGTTATCTTGAGTGCTATTAATGAGCACATACAGGTTAACCGGGTGATCAGGCCCAGTCAACATGGGTTTATGAAAGGCAGGTCTTGCCAATCAAACCTGATCACCTTCTATGACAGGGTGACCCGCCTGGTTGACGAGGGAAGGGCTGTGGATGTAGTTTTCCTGGACCTCAGTAAAGCCTTTGATACAGTTTCTCATAGTGTTCTGGTGGAGAAACTGATAACTGCTGGCCTGGATAGGCACACCCTCCTTTGGGTTAAAAACTGGCTGGATGGCCGGGCCCAAAGAGTGGTGGTAAATGGGGCTAAATCCGGCTGGAGGCCGGTCACCAGTGGGGTTCCCCAGGGCTCAGTGCTGGGTCCAGTTCTGTTTAACATCTTTATCAATGACCTGGATGAGGGGATTGAATGTACCCTCAGTAAATTTGCGGACGACACCAAGCTGGGAGGCTGTGTCGATCTGCTCGAGGGTAGGGAGGCCCTTCAGAGGGATTTGAACAGACTGGATCGTTGGGCTGAGGCCAATGGCATGAGCTTTAATAAGGCCAAGTGCAGAGTCCTTCACTTGGGGTATAAAAACCCCAAGCATCGCTATAGGCTCGGGGAGGAGTGGCTGGAGAGCTGCCTGGCGGAAAAGGACCTGGGGGTGTTGGTTGACTACCGGCTTGATATGAGCCAGCAGTGTGCCCAGGTGGCCAAAAAGGCCAATGGGATACTGGCATGTATCAAGAATAGTGTGACCAGCAGGAGCAGGGAAGTGATCCTGCCCCTGTACTCGGCACTGGTGAGGCCGCACCTGGAATATTGTGTCCAGTTTTGGGCCCCTCGCTTTAAGAGAGATATTGAGCTCCTGGAGCGAGTCCAAAGAAGGGCAACTAAACTGGTCAAGGGGCTGGAAAATAAAACTTATGAGGAGCGGCTGAGGGAGTTGGGGCTGTTTAGCCTGGAGAAGAGGAGGCTGAGGGGAGACCTGATTACGGCCTATAAATACTTGAGAAAAGATGGTGGGGAGGTAGGGGAAGGGCTCTTTACATTAGTGATGGGTGATAGAACAAGAGGAAATGGGCATAAGCTTAGTCAGGGGAGATTCAGGTTGGATGTTAGGAAGTATTTCTTCTCTGAAAGGGTTGTCAGCCACTGGAATAGGCTGCCCAGGGAAGTGGTTGAGTCCCCATCCCTGGATGTGTTTAAGAATAGGGTGGATGAGCTACTTGAGGATATGGTTTAATGGGGATTAGGGATGGTTGGACTCGATGATCTCTAAGGTCTTTTCCAACCTAGAAATCTATGAATCTATGAATCTATGAATTGTGGCTGCCCCACCTCTGGAAGTGTTCAAGGCCAGGTTGGATGAGGCTTTGGGCAACCTAGTGTAGTGGAGGGTGTTCCTGCCCATGGCAGGAGTGAATATTCACCTCAAAAAGAATAGAATACGAGGTGAGACTATGAAGAACACGAAGTACACCTTGGAATTCAGAAAGTACCAGCATAAAGTAAATGGGAATGTAAATGAAAAGTGAGAGTTTTTTGACCATGAAAATGAAAGAAGAAATTTGTGGGCTGCTCTGTAGTGAGACAGGGTTTATGGAAAATACTGGACTGTTCCAAAGCCAAGGGGCTGCCTCGTCCCATGGGGACTCTCAGGAAGCCAAAGCAGCCACTCTGTGGCCACACCGACACGAGGACAGGGAAGATGGAGCGGGACAAGGTGTGCCTGAGCTGAGTTTCCCCTGCAACTGGTGGCGAGACGGCAGGCGGCCCCCTTGCAGCTGGGACGGTCTTTGGTGGAGCAGAGACCCACTCACAGCCCATGTAGAACCTTTAAGAAAGGAGCAGCAGTAACAACATGGGATGAACTGACCTGCAATCCCCCATTCCCTGCCCCCTGCGCTGCTGGGGGGGAGGTAGAGCCGGGAAGAAAAGGAAAAGGGGGATGGGGAGGTGTTGTTTTTAAGATCTGGCTTTGTTTCTTTCTATCTTCTCAAGTAATGGTTTTGTTTCCCTTTGTCCTTTCAAGTAACTGCTAATAAATTGCTTTGCTTTAAGAAAGCGGAGTCTGTTTTGCCTGGGACCATGGTTGGTGGGTGCTCCTTCTCTCTTCTTGTCTCGACCCTCAGTCCTTTTATTATATTTTTCTCCTCTCCATTTCACTGGGGAAGCAGTGAGAGAGCGGCTGTGTGGAGTTTAGTTGCTGGGTCAGCCTAAATCACAACACTTAAAAGAGTAATGGACATTAATTGAGAATGTTAGATGTCAAGGAGTTTATCTGGGGGCTTACGGAATTCCTAAGAGGCGGGCATAGGTTTATGTTTGTTTTGATTTATGTATAGAAATCTGGAGTCAGCTTCAACACTGACGTATCTCACTGTGTGGCTGAAAAGGCATTCTTGTACTCAAGGATTGCACAGGTCACAAAACAGACAATAATTTAGACTCAAGTTAAGGGTAGCTCAAACAAAGGGCTTTACACACTTCGACAGGATCAGAAAATTTAATTGGATGAAGCAAGAAAATGAGCTAACAGATTTTAAACAATCCCTTAGCAATGCTATATTTCAAGTTCCCTGAGTGTTTATGTAATACAGGAGATGCATCAATTAACCGGAGGTGAGTCAGGTTCTGCTCTCTGCTAATGGCGTATGCTGGGGTGTAGAAGGGTTGGGGAATAATTCATTTTGTTTCTGTGATGTATTTTAAGATCTCTACTGGAAAACATTGCTAAGTACAATTAGTGATTATAAAAGGAACGAGAGAGGTGAAAATGGAGGGAAGGAAAGATCCCAAATGCCTTAAATGCAGTATGAAAAGTTTAAGAAAACAAGCTCAGAGACTGCTTTCATTGCAGTGCCTGGGGTAGAGCTGATGGAGGCCCATGCTGGGTGGCTTCCCCGGGCTTTGGGGGATGGACGTTCACAGCTCTGCGGGACACTTACAGATCAGCCAGCACAAGACTGATTAACGAGATGGTTAGCAAACATTGCTCTATATTAAATTTATTTTCATGGAAATATCATTATTATTAGCTTTACGTGAAATTGGGCAACTGAGACACTGGGAAACAGTTTGGAGGCATCTTATGCTTGAGTTGAGCTTGGTCTCAGCCAAGAGTCAACACAAGCGGAAGGGATGGTCATGCTCTGCCTGATTTTACACTCAGTAACAAAGGTAAGGATACATGACAGGACAACAGCCCAAATACACCACTGATTATGCTTACCTGCAAGAATTTTGGGTAGTCCTGTAATAGGATTATCAGAGGCTTTTCTCATGGCTTATGATTGTGTTGAATTCTGTTGGTCTCAACTGCTAGAATAATTTTCACACAGATATTTTGAAAGGTTAAATGTAATTGCTTATTATGTAAAGCCAGAAATAGTTGGTGAACGTAACCAACCCATTTTAGCAGACTGCCCATATATCCTTTCTGTGATCTAAAATAATTCTTTGAAGCAGTTTTAGCAAAATAACATCAAATGCAGTTGATGGAAAGTTGTCCAGAAGAGGATGTAACTAATGATTTGTAAGATTTGGATCTGTAGGATGCCTTTTACAACTCTTGGGTCTGTTTAACCTGATACTTTGTCTTTGTTGGATAGCTGCTGGAAGTGTTTTAACTGAGACTGCTTAAAAAGGATATGTTCTTCATGACATATTCAGTGACATTTCCCCTTTGCCTAATTAGCGGTGAGTGCTAATCCTTTTTATAGTACATAGCCAAGCTACTCTGGGAAAGTGAGCTGATTTTAGTCCTACTTCTTATCAAACATTATTCTGTATTTGAACTCTAGCTGAAGAACCCCAGGCCAAGTTCTCATTTGTCGTAGCTTAAATAAGAAAAACTAAAGAAAAACCCTATGAAGAACCAATTATGTAGACTTGTAGGAACATTTTTCATCTGGTATTGTTAAAGATGTGATCTTCAAAGATGCTAAGCATGTGCAGCTCCCACTGACATCCTGAAAGCTGCAAGTGATTGCTTTGCCATGGGACCATTGGAGTTGGCAAGACTTAACGTGGTCATGAGCCTGTTCTTTCTTGCAGGAAATAGGAGGTCTTTTGGCTTCTGGAGACTGTCTTACATCTAAACTCTTGCTTTCAAGCATTGACTCATGATTTTGCTTATCTATGGATAAATCTCTTGTGAGACTGTATTCCTATGTTCAAAGCCCTATAGGTCTCACAGATGTTGAAAGAGCTCTGCACTAAGTGATGTCATATATTTAGGGAAGGGGAAAAAATAAACCAAAAAAACAGAAAAATGACAAATCATCTCCCACAGCTAGGCAATCTCACCAAGTAAATCAGGCACATTGGAGACAGCTGCTGGGTTGTATGAGCGGCTCCGACTTCTCCTAGGACACCAAAATTGCAGTGTCTTCACTCCTGACTCCCCACCTCTAACCCTTCTCCATCCCACCAGTCACTTCCACCCCACAACAAGCAGATTTCCCTTCATTTCCACAGCGACTGCATCTGTGTCTTATGTTAACCTAGCCCCAACGTAAATTTTCCACTCATTATTTCTCCCTCTTTTCCTTCTCCTATCTTATCTTTGCACATTTCTGTATTTCATGTTGCTGAGGAAACTCTGCCCTTTTCCTCAGAAAAAGGGAAAACGCCTCCTGGGCACTTTTCCTGATCTTTGTTCTTTGCACCACTCAACCCCTTTTCCCTTTCTCTGGGGTGCTGTTTCAGGATTATGGAGGAAAGGTGATAAATGAGATTAAGGCATGAGACAAAAAAAAAGTGAGGAAGAACACAAGACCGTTGAGCAGTCAGACATGTCCATCTCCCTTTTTCTAGTCCGGTCCTATGAAAATGGTACCATCATCAGACCCTTTGCCATCTGCTGAGAAGGGAGGGCAGCCAGCCTCGCTTCCTTTGTCAAAAGGCAGGAAAAGTGCTAATTGCTCGAAACAGCAGCATGACCCTCTTAAAGGTCAAACCCTTGCTATATTCTGTTATCTGTATGTGAATAAGACCACAGGTTTAGGCAAATACACGTCTCTTCCCTGATACAGTTTATTCACTTTGATCTAGTCACAGGATCCTAATTTGAGAAACTGAGTACAAGAATAATTAGTAATCATGCCAGCGATAGTACACTTATTCAAATTAAGTCAAATGTGAGTAATCTGTGGTTTTTTCTTTTTTTTTAGCCAGCACAGACTTAGCAGCCAATTTTAGACTTCTCTAAAAAAAGACACCGAAGCTGGTTGATGTAGGAACTCCAGGTAGGGTCCTTTCCAAATCAGGTTTCAGTTTGTAACAGGACTGTGTGATGGTGATCTGCCTCTTCTCAAATGAGACCTTTGTACCTGGCTTTTGTACCGACCATCTCCATCCAGGTGTACAGCCTGCTTGCCCTGGGTTTGCCATGCTGTGTCGGCCCATGGTGTCTGCATGGACCCAACAGCCTTGTACTGGGGGCTGCATAGCATGGTTTGGAGGGGTCTTTGAGAGCAGCACATGACACTTTCCAGGCCTCACATGTGGCAAGAAACTCTGGTCCCTGGATGCACCTGCCAAAGGAGGGTGCATGCAGTAAGTAGTCAGTGACAACCTTGCACACCAGTCTGGTCTCTCCTGAAGATCTGCCTTCTGCTTTCTTGATATCCTCCCCTGTCAGATCCATCTGCTTTGCTTTTTCCCAGGGCTCTGGGCAGGCTGTATCTGCTGTCTGCGTGCCCAGGGTGGCCAGGGCACAAGACTGAGTTACTCTGTGCCACTCAAGCACAGCAAGGACTAAAGACACACTTCTACCCTCCCGTTGGACCCCTGAGTCTGATCTCTCTGTCCTGAAGGCCACCTCCTGCCCCACAAGGATCTTTCCTGAGACATCAGGAAGAAGCTGGGTCTAGGATGGGCTGCCCTACAGGGCAGCTACAGCTTCACCCAGCTTTGAGACAGAAACAGGACTGGCATCTTCTTCATTTAGAGTAACCGGTTGTTTCACTCATGTGCCAAGGAGTGCCCCGGGAATCAAACCAAATAGCACATTAATTAACTGGAAAGATTCTAGAGCAAATATGTTAGAGTTTAGTGAGTCCTATCCATGTATTCCTTTATAATATGAAGCTATAATACTGTAATAACATGAAGTTAACACATTAAACCAGTCCTCTTTTAAGCAACGTTTCCAAGAAGAGATTTTTCAGAAAGTTCTCCCCATTCAGTCCTTGCTGAAAAGCCATGTGTGCCAATGGTGCTGACACCAGGAAAGCGGGGACATATGGAAGCTGAGAACGGTGTTCAGCGTTGCTCTGACTCAGCTGAAGGACAGCACGCCTTCTGCACCAGGATTGCCTCTGCCTGATGTTCCTTTGCTGTGCTCAGTTCACCTTGAGGGAGCAAACACTGGCTTTGCAAGTCTCAAAGAGCTTTAGGACCTCTTTCTTGATTTTCCTTAGAAGGAAACAGAGTCAAACTCTGTTGTTTGCACCCCTATTAACTGCTTGAAGAGAGATCCACATCTTCAAAAGAAACCCATCAAACATGCAAACAAACATGCATTGTTTAAAAGCAGCTGTTGCCTAACGACTATGTACAAAGAATAACAGAGCCACAAATCCTAAGCATCACATCCTGAAAAAAAGTCTGTACAGATATAACCCTGAGACTTCATTAGCCTAATGGGACTAAGTACAGCTAAGCATCATGCTGATACGGGCCAATGACTTTAAGATTTTGCAGTCCAAAGCTCAGTTTTTCCCCTTACTTCCATCTGTTTGGTCCAGCCCTTGGAATTTTGCCACTGAGATCCAGACTGGCCCGTGACAATTGGATTGGGTCAATTTTCAGGGTGCTTGAGAAAACTGTTAACACATGCACTGATTCTCAGTCAGTGGATAATGACAATTTTGGATATATTTGGCCTAACAACGGAAAAACGCAGCATCAGTGATGGCTTGTACGAATTAAATCTACCTCCCTAGAATTAGGGCATATGCGATATTGATTCATTCAGTCACGGAGTTTCCCACTGCGGATGTAATGACAATGCAGAGACAGCAAGCTGAGTAGCTCTCAGCAGTGTATCAGAGCAAAATACACAGCAGACACACACTACTAAGAGACAAAAAATAGCAAAAAAGCACTAGGCAAAGATCTAGAGGCACTTACATGATCCTGATGAAAGCTCCAGAAGGGAGCTTTTTGGGCGCTGTTTTAAAGAAGCAAAGACTCAAATCTGTTGAGTTTTCCATGTCCAAGACACTGCAGTTTCAGCAACTGCTCACTGAAAGCCAGTAACTATTTCTGTTGCATTTTCTGGGTGAACACTGAGGCCGAACAGTCACTCAAGTGAGCAGAAGGGTTGGTCCCTGTAAGGGTCTTGGTAGAGACAGTTTCTTGCCTGACCATTGCACAAACAAGCTGAAGTAGAGTGCTAGTGTCCCCAGGCACAGACATTTGTCACCCTGCCAGGCACAGGATGTCGTTAGCTCACCTCTCACTATGAAACCACAGAAGTTACAGGTTCTTTGATAACTAAACGTGTAGAAAAACTCGACGACCTTTAATGGTTTAGATTTGCTCCAGTCTGCACTGCAAAGGTGAGGGAAGATGCTGCAGCGACACTCTCCCAGGTGCTGCTCTGCCAAGATAAGCTGAGCCCAGAAGATCCAGGTTGCAGAAAATACTGGCCTTAAACCCTTGCTTTTAATCCCATGCCAGGGCAAAAGTTGAGATGTATTATTTTGAGGGATATCAGAATAAATGACTTCAGCGTTTGCACAGTCAGGGTACTTTGTTTTGACTCACTGAATGATCTTGTCACTAAGTTCATTGGATATTTTCCACTGCTTCATGGGAATTTCAGCTCAGGGTTGATGAGTACCTGATGGATCTCTGTAAGCAAGAGTGTGGAACGAATTCAGGGTGGTGTGACCTCCATAGTACACTGTGTAACATGCCCAGAAGGAAGCATGCGTTGTCCAATGGGACATACTGTTTTCTACAAGCACTATCTCATGAGAGGAAAGGGAAAAGAAGCCAGACTCCTTCGACTCTGCAGACTCAAGACGATTCACATAACACTGTGAATTGCTTCAAACCTACGCAAAAAAAGAAATTTTCCCCAGGAAAGCACTGTTTTTTAAAAAAAATATTTTTCCCTTAAATGCCTTTCTAATCAAAGTTATCTGGTCAACTCTAATTTTGAATTAAAAAAAGTATAATCAGAAGTTTAATTTTTTGAAGAGATCTTCATAGACTTACCAGCTTGGACTTTTAAATAAAGTCAGAAAATTTTTCTGACAACAGAATGTCAGCAAAAATCTCTTGCTCTTGTTCAGATCTATTGAAATGAGCAAAAAAACTGAGAAACTGTTTTGAGATCCACTTCATTCCCATGAAAAACTACCCCAGGCTGCATAATGTAAGAGGGACTGCATGACACACTGCAGAGCTTGAACATCATTCAGAGAGAAAAAGGACTCAAAACCCACCCGGTCATAGGTATTCTGCTCTTCATTACTTGGTCATTTCAAAATCATAGAACCATAGAATGGTTTGGGTTGGAAGGGACCTCAAAGATCATCTAGTTCCAACCGCCATGCCATGGGCACAGACACCTTCCACTAGATCAGGTTGCTCAAAGCCTCACCCAGCCTGGCCTTGAACATTTCCAGGGATGGGGCAGCCACAACTCCTTTGGGCAACATGTTCCACTGCCTCACTGCCCTCAAAGTAAAAAATTTCTTCTTTAGATCTCATCGAAATCTGCCCTCTTTCAGTCTAAAGCCATTATCCCTTGTCTTATCACTACACTCTCTTGTAAAAAGTCCCTCTCCAACTTTCTTGTAGGCCCCCTTTAGATACTGGAAGGCTGCTAGAAGGTCTCCCCAGAGCCTTCTCTTCTCCAGGCTGAACAGCCCTAACTCTCTCAGCCTATCTTCATAGGAGAGGTGCTCCAGCCCTCGGATGAACCAAACAGACAGTACCTCTCTCTCTTTGAACCTAAATGCAAGCCCTGGGGATGGGTTTGAAATTGTTATTTTTGTAGTGGAACCCTACCCACCACCTCCTCAAAGCAAAGCCAGCCTCTGAGCCTGCTTTTATTTCACCACAAGGCAGCTATAGTGCTCGCTGTGGCAAACAACCTTGCATTAATCATGGAAGAGAAGACCGTCAGGCAGCCCTGCCTTCCACCTAGCGGATGCTGTGGCTTCCACCCATCTTCCTCTTTTATTTGAAGGCAAAGAATTCACCTCGGCTTTGAATATTGAATTTAAATCAAGATAAATATTTGTCTTTTCTTAGCCTTTTGAAATATTTCAATCTGTTCCTTTCCAGCAGATAGATATAGCTAGAATTACCACGAATGGGTTTCAATACATTAAATTTTATGACTCAGTGGCTGACACTGTTTATATCACATAGGTTTTCGTTTACATACATTCTGTTTGTCTTGATTCCCAAACCTCAAATTTATTTGCAAAGAAGAGCTAGCAGAGTTGATGTAAGGAGCAGTATTTAAAATACATTTGTCAGCCAAAATGAATCTGTGATATAAAATGCCTCTCTGTGGGTTTCGTGAAAAGAAGCCTTATTGAAAAGCTTTTTTTTTGCAGGATTTGTGCAATTACCCTGCTCATATATGTATGTACACAAACATATATGTGTACCAAACAAGTACTGAGGACTCATCTATCATGCATAATACATGAGCAGAAATAAAATTCACTTTAACAAAATGTATAGTGTTCCAAAGCTACAGATTATTCCAGTAGCCAGAAAACAAAGGTAAAATAAAATGGAGATCCACATTTCACTGAAGTTTTTTTGTTGTTGTTTTCAGGTGTCCAGCTTTAGATTATTTGTGGCTTTATGTCCAAATGTGGTGCAATCCACAAATTTCCATGGGCTTAGCTATACTTGAACAGCCATGAAACTGTGGCACCTGTTGACATCTGAAGCTATCACATCTCACCAGGCACAAAGTAACTTGCCTGAGGTCACACAGGGTTTTGCAAAAAAAAACAAAACTTATTTTCCCTGTCCTACCCTGCCCACTTCAACCAACATGTGCCCTCCACGTGTTGTCTTGCTGGTAGACTGCTGCTGTTTCTGCAGCACCACTGCTCCAGCTTCTTCTTCATGTACCCAACTGATGCTGCTCTCCATGGAGGAGCGTCCTAGGAGCCAGCAGCAGCAGGTGACTTTTCTAGCAGTTCCATAGAGGCTCCACAAAAAAGTCACGTACCCCATAGAAACCCTTGGGCAGGGGGAAGCATTGATTCATGTTCCCTCAGTCCCTGTGAAGTCTCATCACCTTTGGCAGGACGGCAGCACAGAGCAGTGTTCTGAAAGGACGAGATGAAATACCCCTGAGCAATAAGTACATGCAGGAAAAATTGTCTTGAAAATCAGCTGGGAAGGTGTTTTATGGGATGACCCAAAGTGTACAGGGTGATAGAGACTGTCTGGAAATCTGCAGGTGGAGAGTAGAAGAAACTTTTATGGCTTACCACTATTTAAAAACCTTGATCAAGTATAAACCATTGCTGGAGCCTAGTTTTGAATTAAATTTTGTATAGAGTCATAACTAAATCATCACAAAAAATAGATTTCAGTGGAAACTGACACGATAAAATACAACAGATGCCATCAGTCTTTGAATACTTGAGTTTATGTAAATTTTTTCTAAGATTCAAGCATGGTTTGGAGCAAAGATCCACATTTATCTATACAGTAATATTTTGGCTTATAAATGCCAATGAAAGCCATGCAGAGAATTGTTTTCACTTTTTAAAAAATGAAATAAATTGATCCCTTCAGTGCTAAATTGTTTCTCTAGTTAGCCCTTAAAGAGATCTTACTATAACAACAGAGCAGCTGGTCTCACACTGTTTGCCTGGATCTCCTTTCGTTTTCTCTACAAGCCTTAGAGCTCCTCCTGCTCCTACCCCTCATCTCCCCTCCTTTCCCTGCCTTCCATGACCACTCATCCGTGGTGTCTATGGACGCCACTCACTCCCTCCCAGGGATACCACCATGCTTCCTTCCAGCGAGGTCCCCTCTTGCCCACCTCACTCTTCCCCCAGATTGTGCACCCAGGCTCCAGTTGGGCGTATGGATTTTGTTCGGCAGCACATCAGACTAGACAGCAACTAATTCCTTCCAACCTTAAAGCCTGTGACTGAATATAGGGATATCTACAGTGAGAAGAGAATTGAACCCTGTAATTTCAGGTATGTTTGAGTACCTGTTACTTCTCAGGAGTTCTAGAGAGGTGTACTTCACTGCTCTAGCGCTGGTGAGAAGGTCCCAAACACACCAGTTTACAATGGGTACATGTTCCAGAGAAATCTGCAGCAATATTTTTATGCCTTTATTGTTTAAGCAGAGAGAGGTAAATGAAGTTGTGGAAATGAAATTCTTCCCATGTCCAAAATGTGAACCTCCCAGTAAGGGAACTGTGAGTTCCAGTTAAACTTGGAAGTACAAATACACAGAGTTCGAAAGTAAATTTGATGCAGAAAAGAGAAAGCTTCTGGAAAGGGGCTATCATTGAACTTTTTACATTCAAGAACAAAGACAAAACATGCTTTATTCCTCTTATGTGGGGAAAGAGGCTTCCATGTCTGGGGGAATGGGCCGTCTCTCTGCTGGGACCCTGAGGCTGCTCTGCCATCACCTGCTGAACTGAAGCTGTGCGGACCCGGCATGACACCCTGTGCACCAGTTAATCAGGTGTGCCCTGCCAAGCAGGGTATGAGGCTCATTAAGTTTTTGTGGGTAACAAATCATTCAATTTCACCTTTAAGAAGCATGACATGTGAGTGCAGGACTGGTCCCCGGCTGTAGCTCATCTCAGCACTGGCAGGAGATGCTGAGGGTGTTGTTTTGCTGTAGTTGCCAAGGATCCAAAGAACCAATAACCAGAAAGCTTTTCTCGCTGTGAAAGTAGTCAGGAAGAACTTTGAAGTTGTTTGATTACTGTCTTAATATAACACTGCCCTAACTAAACACAGTTTGAAATCCCATTGTTGAGTCCTCTAAGAGCTCACTGACACGTCAAAGGCCACCTCCAGCTCTTTACTAACCTGTGTGCCACCTTCTGAAGACTGTGGGGGCTTAACCAATGCAGCCAAGAACAGCATGCAAAGCTTAATGCTGGATGCTATTTTTAGAAATTACATGATTAAATCAAAAAAGTCAATCAGTAAAGGCTGTCTGAAATCCCCCCTGATGCTGCTTCAGGTGTGCAGTGAAAGGAGAGAGCTGAAAGGGAGGTACAGAATATCCAGTAATGAACGGCAACACCTCATATACTGAAGACATCATGGCTCTCTGAGCACAGGAGAAAAAATAGGTGAGAACTGAATATTCTCCCAAACCCAGCTCTGTGGGGTAATGGGGGATATAAAAATCTTGCAGCTGAGTGCTATAGGTGGACACAGAGCCCTGGCTGCGTATGGGACCCTGGTGAGATACAGAGAGCTCCTCTGCCCAGGACGTACTCTCACCATGGCAGGTGCCGGAGGAGGCTGCCAGTGGCTGGTCTGCCCATGCAGGGCAGGGTGTGGGATGAAGGAAAGGGTGGAGCAAGCCCTAGCTCTGTCGCTGCTCTGCCCCAAAGCTGCTGCTGCGGGCACCAGGTAAAGGCAGGCTGATGCAGGCTCAAGCCTGAGCAGGATGACCATGGGGTTGTCCCATCCTTTCGGCACTCCTGAAGTAAGATGATCACTCGGTGCACTGAGCTGGAGACACTTAGTCATAGAAGTCAGCAAAACAGCCGGATTTCCTGTCAAAAGGAATCTCACTGGCTATGGAGAATTTTTCTCCCCGTTTGGTAGAGAAATGGTGCCACTGCAGTGTTCACAGTTACGGGTGCAGAGGAACTAATTAAAGACAAAATAGTAACTGTGCACAGGTCTTTAACAGGCTGTGAAACTCTCCCTTTCATATATTTTTTTTTTTTTAATAGTGCTGAGCTCTGCCTCCTCCTATAAAGCCATTCAGCTTTGAGTGTGTTCAGCAGGTGTTTGTAATTCTTCCTCCGCAGTGACACTTAGGGCAAATCCTAAATGCATTCAGCATTTACCTACAGGGACCTGAACAGCAGGTAAAGGACTGGCTATTAAAAATACAGAAGGTAGATTTGCAAAAGTGCTTTTAAACAAGAAAATACCATGTTTTGGTTTTTTTCAGAGTGTTCCTTGCAGCAGGGATCAGTGGAAGTGCTGGCGTTCAGCAGACCTGGGGTGTTTCTTTGCATTGTCCCTGTCGATTGATGGCACAACTGTCTCCTCTGTGGGAGGAAAACATACTGGTAAAATATACTGGTATGTAGTGCATAGAAAAGAGTGGGAAAAATGGCAAGCAAGAAAATAAATCTGAGGTGCTCTGGGCATTTTCTACTTCACAGGTAGTCTTGGTTTAGACAAGATAGCTGTGCTGATGTCAAGGGCATACCAGTCTAATCGGGATGGGGAGGCGACTAAGAACCCCTCAGACTCTCTGCTAAATCTCTATTTGGATGGGAGGTTTATCAGAAAAAAAAAAACAACATCAAACCAACAAGCTGTAAGTGGAAGAAAAGCATTGAGAAAGAAAGGAAGAAATAGAGAGGATGAGGGAAGTCACATTTAAGACTGCTTGAAAAAGAGTTTCTAAAAGTCTTATACGCTGTGGGATTTGCTAAGCAACAGCCTGTTCAGAGAGCCAAGGGGTTTGAAAGTTTAAAGTGTTTTAGGAGGAACCGACAGACTTGCAGTTATCCCTGCGAGACTGGTGAAATGCCTCGAGGTTTGCAGCACGCCTGTGAAGAAGCCCCACCGGGTTAATCCACCTCTGTTGTTCCTGCAGAGCATTTCCCCGTGCCTCTTTGACAGGGCTGATCTACAACCCTTGACAAATAACTAGAGAACTAAAAAATTGTTATGTTGTATGGATGTAAATCTCCTTTTTTATCTCCCTTATTCATAAAGAAAATTATTTGAGACACTTGCCCAGCAAAGATGATAATATTTGTTATTCAATAGCTCATTGTTTAAAATTCCTGCTTCTCGCTGTTAGGAAAAACCAGCTGTCATCATTTTCTATTCGATAACGTCTTCTGGTAAATTATTTAAACTTAGGATTTACCCTGGTTTTGTATGAAATCAGACCACAGTTTGAGATCAGCCGCGGATTAGCACAGCCTGGGAAGGATGCTGCTGCTGCTGCTCAGAAATGGAGGTGGTGTGGAGGGGTCCGAGGCATGAGGCTTGCTCTGCAAAGGGCTGCTGCAGGTAGGGTGTACCAGGGAGTCAAGATGTCTTGCTATGACCGTCGATGATCTCAGGGTCAGTTTTCTCCCGGAGAAGTCAACAACGTGAGCTCACTGGTTGCTGTGAGGGCAGCGATAAAGTGTTGAGTAATAACAGATTCAGGGATTACGGTATGATTTTGTCTGAGGAGCTCTATGTGCCTGTGTCACTTGTAGCAGTACGCCACGTTACGCGTGGATGTTTTATACTGGCTTTGAACCTATCTTGAAAACAATTGGAAGTTCACAAAGGTGTTTGGTATTCGAAGCTATTTGTCTGCTTCTTAATAAATTTTTAAATGTATTTGATAATTTCAGTAGGAAGAAAGCTTTTATGCAACAATTGGATATGTACTTCCTGAATAATTAATTGAACTCTGAAGGGGATGACTTAGTCAACTAAAATGTGGTTTGTATTTGTCTAATGCAGGCTATTTCTGCTTGCGCAATAGTTATTCCATGAGATATATTACAAAGAGTACATTTAAAAATAAATTCTAAAAAGACAGAATTAAAACAGTCTTGCAACGTTACTCATAGTGCCCAAGGTAAAGCCCAAATCCACCGACAAACACCACATCTATTTCTTTACTTTGATGTCTCAGTTACTGTGAGAGGGGATGTAAATGACCTTCTGCTGCAGGCAGATGCTCTGTGTCCACAACGATATGGCCAGAACATTACTGAACATTTCTTAGTAGGAAAGACGGGCAACTGCAGCCTTATTGCCTGCGTGCGGACCTCATACCTTTATTTCAACACATCCAGCAGCTACTCAGCCAGTAGAGAGGGAGACCTGGGGTCTCTGTACTGCTCCTCTGGGTGTATAAGTACTCTATGCAAAATAGAACACCTTCAACAGCAACCTGTCCACCACTGCTGCTCCATATAGTCCAGTGGTTCCAGGTTGCACAGAGAGTCTCTGCTTAAAGCTTAGAGATGGATGTTCAGGCTCCCTCTCAGATGACTTCCCATCTTGTAGGTAATGCTGTCACCACCATGTGCTTAGGTAATGCAAAGCTTTGTGTTTTGGATGGGATGAACATACCCTATCACCACCAGTAGCTGCAGAAACATCTTGTCTGTAAACCCCAATGGAGGGCTGAAAGTCTTAACGTTGCCACAGCATCATGGCTGAGGATGTTCTGGCTGTTAGAATCATGGAATGGTTTGAGTTGGAAGGGAACTTAAAGATCATCTAGTTCCAACCCCCCTGTCATGGGCAGGGACAACTTCCAGTAGATCAGGTTGCTCAAAGCCTCATCCAACCTGGCCTTGAACACTTCCAGGGATGGGGCACTTCCTAGGGATGTTCTCACTAATGGGTATTTGATTATCTGAATAGTTTAGACAGAAATAGTTGCAGTTGTGAAGTTCAAAGCTTCAAACTTTAATGCTTGGATCCCTTTGTGGTATTTCAGCACAGGTGAAGAGGGCACTTCAGAAAGGAATTTGGCCAACAAAGGTGTTAGGAACACCTGAGAAAATTAGATAGGACAGTATAAATCATTAACTGTATGCTCCCCCATTCTGTACCATTGTTTCCCAGTCCAGCAATGGTGAGATGTAAATTTAGGATCTAAATGGTGATGACTGTGTAAAATCACTGCCTTAGGGCTATTAACACTGAGGTTTGACAGAATCATGGGTCTTTGAAATAGGTCTTATAAACGTACATATGTAACATAGAAGAACATTGAACTATAAATTCTCTTTGGGCACACGCTCCACAGAGGTTGCTACTGAAATTTGGTTGGTTTTTTTTTTTTTATTTGCGGATGGGAGAGGAGAATATATCATAATTATCCAGAAATCTGCAATTAATGACTATTTTTTCACTATTCGGGAAGACTCAATGGAGAAAATGACACTTTTTGGAGGATCGGAGACATTACAGACAACCATATCCATATCTTACAAATTCAAACAGCTTATGACCGTCTTCTCCAAAATGGTCATCCACAGCTCAGATCCCTGAGAGCTGACCAGAAAACATAGTTATATCGCCTCTTTAAACGATTCCAGTGAAAAACTTTGCTCTGCTCAGACCAGTCCTTGCACCCAGCAATCAGTAATTCCCCTGAGGGCTGACCCAGAGCCCTGAGAAGCCAACACCGGCAAGAGGCTCCTTGCGAGAGGGCAGCAACTGGGAACTTGCTTGCTGATCCTGGTGTGCTCTGCACTCAGCAGTGGGGCTGCTGTTGAGCTGATTGGCAGCTCCTGAGGTGCTTTGAAGATATAAACTGGTTCTTCAGTCCTATTGGGGCACCGCTGAAGAAATGTATTAATTTTTTTCTCACCATGGAAGCAATTCTTTGTGAATGTTAAGAGAGATATCTGCCTGCACTGACCCCTTAGGTGCTTTGAACCCTCTGCTCAGCCCAGCAGCAAACGCTTTTCTTCCATTCTTTGCATGAGTGGAGAGGCTCTGGCATGGAGAAGCCTCAATCTGACCCTCAAATAATTGACACAACAAAGTGTGCACTTCTACAAGCCGATGGTCTGTGTGCTGAAGGGAAGAGGGCACTGCCACACTGGGGTGTCAGGGAAGCCACAGAGCAGGCGAGGAGCTGGAGGAAATCATCGATCCCTTCCCCAGTGCCTCCAGCGTTACACCTCCGTCACCTCCTCCGTCCAAGCAACGCAACCCCTGGGAAGGCTGCAGTGAAACCCTTATTGCCAGATACCAGTAACAAGCCCTGCGAGGGGGCAGTGTGTTAATTAAAAACAGACTCTCCTTCACAAGCAAAAGATTTAAAACCTGCAGATCACAGCGGTAAATGCCTAATTGATTTCCAGTGGGACAAGGGCAGCAGGAGGAACGCGCCACGTAACTCATGGCCGATACTGCAGGACGGATGTGCAGGTCTGGAGAGCCAGGTGTGGTGACACGGTGGCTGGAGGCAAAACCAAGGGGGGAAGTGAGGTAATAGGAGAGATGGGCTGAGCAGTGATGTGAGGTGAGCGATGCAGCCAGCCTGAGCAGCTTCCATTGGGACTGTGAGCTACGGATAACCCGTCTCGTGGAAAGGTGCCAGGTGCGGGACGCCGGGGCATCGAGCAGCTCCTGTGACTCTCCAGCTCCCAGCGCTGCCAGCACCAGCCTTGCAGGGAAGAGAAATGGGGCTCTGAGGGGTGTAGGTGGGATGAACTCCAGGGACCAGGGACTCGCAGAGGTTTTGTGCTGCCTCTGACGGGAAAAAGGAGTAGCATTTTGTACAAATGTTACATTTGAATCTCTCTGACATTTTCCTCTCGGTGCTAATTATTCCCAGCAGCTTCTCACCATGTGGCAAACACCCGGCACTGTGATAGTTATTAAAAACCTGTAAACAGGCTCTGAAGGAAAATGCCTGGAGTCACCCGGACGAGTTAAAGAGAATCTGTCAAATAAGTAGAGATAAATCGGATCTGAACGCCTGTTAGGCAGCTTCAGAGACTTCTCAGAGGCTGAGGCTCAGGGAGGCTCTTATCAATAAGTATCTACTGGAGGGTGTAGATTAGACGAAGCCAAAGTCTTCTCAGTGGTGCCCAGTGACAGGACAAGAGCCAATGGGCACCAAGTTAAACATAGGGAAATTCAATTAAACATAAGAAAACCTTTTTATACTCCAAGGATTGTTGAACACTGGCACAGGCTGCCTAGAAAGGTGGTGGGGTCTCCATCCCTGGCGATATTCAAAAGCCATCTGGGCACAGTGCTGGGCAGCCAACTCTAGGTGGCGCTGCTCGAGGAAAGGGGATGGGCCAGGTGACCTCCAGAGGCACCGGGGCTGTTTTGCCATCCTGAATTTCTGTGCAAAAGTGCTGTTCTCTTGAGAAACAGCTCCAACAGGCACTCCCCGAGGCAGGTAAAGCACGAGGGATCTGCTCACCCCAAAGCACAACGTTGGCTCCACTCCTCTCAGGGACTGAGTGTGGTTAATACTGACGGGAGTCAGTGACATACTCACCTGGAGCAGGCATTTCAGCCCAGCCAGAGCTGGGCTCTGCCTTCTTCCTCTTCACAAGCCAGGAGAAACAGCACGGCTCTGTGCACAGGTCCAGTGCTAAAGGGACTTTGCAGGATGCACAAAGCTAGAGTTTCTGCCACGCACCAACGAAAATTAGAGACAAGACGAAGAAACTTCCCTGCTTGGAGCTTCAGCTTTCAAGGAGCAAGTCCCTGGCAGCAGAGTTTGGCCGGTGGTGTCACCACACTGGCTCAAGGCCGTGTTTCCATATTTTCATACTACTTCCCTCATCTCTCTGTCAGTTTGTTGTGGTTTTAGTAATAAATTACCAACTTTAGAGTCAAGTGGCTGCAGGAATTGCAGTCTATCAGAGGACACCCCAAACCCTGGGGGGGGAAGATATCAATTCTGAATTATTGGAGTTGTCTGAATGATAATTTACATGTAAATTCAGGTCTTATAGGCCTCTCTGCTGTCCAGACCAGGAGCTGGTGGAAGTATTGCTCCACCAATTATCTGTCCTAGGTGCCCAGGTGCCCCAATGCTGCATTTGCCAGAGCTGTGCTGAGGTTGTTGTTTGCATAAAGCTGTTCAAGAGCACTTGGTCTCAACCAGATGTGTAGCCTAAAATGTTCATTCCTTTCAACCTGCAAAGCCAGAAAACCATGATGTAGCAAAGCATAGGGAAGAAAAAGCAGGCGAAAGGTGGGGAAAGTAGGATGTGCCTCTCTAAGTCTTGGAGAATTTCCAAAGAAACGGTAAATCACTGTTTCTTTGGTCCTCAGATGGCCATCCAAACAACCTGGGTGATGTCCAGCAGTGCTTACCAGAGTATCAGTGACCTGAAAGGAGACTATGCAGTTCTATAGGGAAGCTCAGCACAGCTTTGCCAAGCCCAACCCAATTCCTTGATACCTCTGGGCTGGCGAAGTGTCTGCAGAGGCAGCAACTCCCACTAGCTCCTCCAAGGATGTCTGGAATGAAGACGTGGCCTAGCAGAGCTATCAAAGTGACTGCTGGAGTATGTCCAAGAGGTTTGGCCCTGTGGATCAAAAAGGACAGATGTTTCATGGAATCTAGGGCACCCAAGATCTCAATCTCAATGGTGTGATGTTGAGGGAAACAAGACAGGTCATTGAAACATCTAGTTTGAAGGAAACTGTCATAAGCACAGGAAAAGCTTCAGATCCTGAAAGGGCATCCTACTGATGAAAAAGTTTGCTAAGGATGACCTGCCATAATTTTTAATATGTGCCCAGCAGAAGCAGCGGCTATCAGGAGGTCACCTTCATGAGTAACTGTGGCAGTGAGTAAGACGTCCAGAAATCCAAAGGAGGCTGCCGTGACAGACATCAGTCCTTGTGAGGTGGGGCATCCTTCAGGAAAAACCTTAACAAGGGCCCACAAAAAAACATGTGAACTGTGGGATGTGGAAATCATTAAAGAGGATTTACTGGAGGGCGATCTGTGGAAATCACCCTCAAACAACTGAGTCCCTCACTCCTAGCAGACAGCAAAAAATAACGAAGGTGAAAATCCCACAAAAGAGACCTGGACTTCCCAAGCAGTGGGAAGAGAACACAGAGGCTGTTAGGGAGCTATGGGTGGCCACCTGGCCTCTGTCAGCTGCTCGCCAAAGATGAATATATTTCACCCAGCACCTATGCTGTGATGGAGGACAGGTCTGGATAGTGGGTCCTCCCCAAGTGCTCTGTGAGCAACTTGGGCAGGAAGGGAAGGGGCTTTGGGTTTCAGCCCCCAACATTAGCAAAAATGGGAAACACAACTGTTTTGTCCAGGTGGAGACATGCTGAGTTCTGGTGCTCTGTCTGAGGTCCCTGGAAGTCAGTCACATGAGGGAAAGGCATAAATTATTCCTCTGAAACACAGGATTTGGAAAGAATCAGGGCTCAGCCCTGCCTTCCACAGAATATCTGGCATTTCTAGCTAGACTTTGAAGCAGATTGACCTCAAATCACTTTGTCCTCAAATGTGATCCCTAGGAGGCCAAACCCTAACTCCCACTTGTAATGCAGGGGCTTAGGAGTGGTTGAGACTGCCTCCCAACATGATCATCCCTCTTGATGAGGAGACTACTGACAGGTCCGGTGCTGTTGACATATCAGCTCCAAAGCTTGTTGACTTCCTGATACAAAAAGTTGCTCAGTTTCTCTGGGATCCTAAAATCATATCCAGCAGAGAGCTTGGCTGGCTGCCCTGCAGAGCCCGAGCTTTGGAATCTTTGTCTTCGGCATGTTTCTTGGCCTGGAAGTTGTGGTGAACCAGCACTTCAGTTTGCGTGCAGCCTTCATCTGGAGGTGTCCCAACTAGAATCCAGTGAAATGCCCAATGCATCATCCAAAGCTTGCACAGCCCATCCCCTTCGTCTTTGACCATGATCCACGGCTGCTACACTTCAAAGGAATAGTAAAATAGCAAGGATGGCCAAGAACTTGAGATGTAACCCTGGCTATGGTTGGTGTTGGCTTCTTATTTCAGCATCTTTTCTTTCCATTATTTAAGTGCTTTTGAGTTAGATCTGAGCACACGCACCAGCCCGCTTCATTACTGCTTTCGCCTCAACACTTTGTCCCATGGCATCAGTGAGCAACAGATGTTCCTGCAAAGTCACAGCTGCTTGAAATACATGCAGGAGAAGTGGGCACAAACTAATTGATGATGCACAATAATTTTCCCTGCAGAAAATTTTCTTTATTGGCTTTTTATTATGACAATTAACCAACTGCTCACACTCTAGATATTTCTGTAAGTCAAGTCCGTAAAATATTAACAGCTTACTGCTTTTTACTTTTTTGGAGTTGTTCTGTGCAAGAGCTAGACTCTTCACCTTCAGACTTCTAAAAGCATTGCTTTAAAAATTTATTTCTCACAGGAGTAGCTTAACATTTTTTTTTTTTTTTTTTAGCTTACAAGGTAAGAGTTAAAGGACTCGGCAAAAGCAGGCGATGCAAACAGAGAGCTCACCTCCCTTTGCCTCCTCTAGTCTCGTGGGTCATTAGGCCCACAGGTCTTTTCCTGTAAACCACAGTCTGAGATCGGTTAAGTGTGAGGAATTTTCTTCTTGGGACAGAATTTAAATAATCAAGTGGTTAGTGACACAATAGTTGCCACTGTAAGACTGCGTTATTAACAAAGCGAATCTTTATACATGCACATAACACAAACCAAACTGAAACAGAAAAATGAACTGCTTACAAATCAGTATTGTATCTATTTTTTGCTGAATGAAATAATTACTTAAGGATCTCATCCTCACTGTGACTGGGGAGGTGAGTTGGTTCTGTACTGACAAGGTAGGTGTGTGCAGCTGGGTAGCAGGGAGGGATGATGTAACCGTGCTGCTGTGATGTAAGACCTGAGAGCTAGAGCTGCACCAGGCAGCATTAATGGCAGAGATTCCAGTGCTCTTGGTTTCCTCGTAACTGTACGATCAGGTGGCATCGTCAGGGAGTACTTTGCTCATTATTCTAAATTTCTCCTTTAGTTTCATATCAACAATAAGCAGAAGCAATTCCATTAAAGCAAATGTCTTTTTTATCACAGAATCCAAGAACAAACGCCTTCAGACTTTTACAGGGTTGTAAAAAGCAAATCACCTTGCTACTTTTCCATGTTTTTCAGTAATAAAGTGGCATTACTGGCTTTGGAGGCACTTCACAGTGCCTGTTACGATAGTCCTTACCCAGTGGTGATCTCACTTTCCAGGAATCTAATGGAATGGCATCTTGGCTCTCTGGCTGAGACATATTCTAGTTCCAGCCATGATAACAAAAAGGCCTAAACCTTGAGAAATTAAGGAACTGAAAATAAAGTAATTTGGACTCCTCCCTCCAGTCAGCAGTCATTAGAGTTCGTGTTAGGGCAGAGTTTTCCAGCACAAAAATAAAGTCACCCAGCTGGCAAGCGGCCTCAGACTCCTGCCCATTTTCCTTCTCACAGAGAAAGAGATAAAGGTCAGTTCCTTTCGAGTCTCCCCATGCCTGGGCTGTCTCCAGATGTAGGGAAACAAACATAAGACTCAGGGTCCTCATTCTCACTTGTGATCAAATGTGGGACTCAAATACTTCATCTCTCATCATTTACATGCCCTGCAATATTGAAGGCACCAGTATTTCAAGATTTCTTTTTGGCTCCTGAAAGTGGATTAACCAACCAACCAAATTATCAAGAGAATTCCATGAAAGAAATAGCTTAATACATGGTAAGCTTAATTTCCTGTGTTATAAACATTAAAAACAGTCAATAATGCTTCCCAGGTTTTCTTTTTCACACTACAATTGTGGAATGCCCCAGAAAAGGGAAATCCAAGCAGTCAAACAGCTCTGCAGTCCTGTTTTAATCTGCCTGTTACAAAAGTGAGCTGTGAATTCCCCTTCTCTTGCTTCAGTTTAACTTCAAGACAGCTACCGTTACATTTGTGAGACCACAAGTAAGCAAGCAATGAATGAACCGATGGCTCCCAAGCTCTAAGTAAGACAGCATGGACCCAAAACTCATCATCTTTGCCGGGTCTGTTCTGCCTCCACAGGGCCCAAGGAGATATGAAGTATCACCAGTTTGAAGTTGGAAGTGATTGGATTACGTTGCAAGATCTTTGGAGAATTTGATAATGACTTACATTTTGTGATTGAGATTCCCCATCACAGGAGATGCCCATTGCAAAAGCATTTGTACAAAACTAGAGGCTTGAAAATAAACCTAAACTGGGAAAGCATGTGAGGACAGAATATTAAAAAAAACCACCTTAAGCTGCCTTTCAGTACAACTGACCACAGAATATTATTCGGGTGATAAAATTATGACATGGTTGCCTAAATAATCCCGTACTCAATTTCCAAAGAGGAAGAAGGCACAAAAGCTTAAAGAAGAACGTTTTTATTCAGCTTTCAGCTCTCACAGTTCTAAACAGTAAACATAATTAACAAATCACCCATGGTACCGGAGAACATAGCCCTGGTATCAGTAAAATGTCTACTGTTTAAGGCACTGATAGTGGGAAGAAAACAGAAAAAATACATACATGGATTGCTCCGATTTAATCAGAATTTGGATGCATTATGTATATGTGCTTGCTATTCAAATGCTTAACATTCCACAAGCTACATTCACAAACAAATGTTTACACAACTTCAGTAATTACTGAAACTGCAATCAGTGGCTCCCCTACTTGGATTTAAGAGCAAGTATTGCATTACTTTGAAGAGGAATCAATTTTTAACCTACTAAAACCAAACCCAACCCAAATTACTTCAGCAGTATGGCTTTAAGACCCTGTATTTGGTTACAATACAGCAAGCGAAGTTAAATAACAGCAAGTGCCATATCGTCTTAAAAGGAGCAGTTTTAGAGTATAAAAATTAGTTTAGAACATACTCTACCCAGGTTTTGTACAAACGTTTTTACAAAACTGAATTACTCAAAAAAAAAAAAAAAAATCCAGAACATTTTAAATATGAATCACTCTTTCCATGTTGAATGTGTAAAATTACTTATCTTGATGATATAAATTAGGAATACTACAAACTTTTTAAAGCTGGCATCCGTATACTATTGAAACGCACACATCAGAAGTACTGAAGTGTTAGTTCTGCAGAAATCCTTAAGAGTCACATTTATACTTGCCAAATAGATACACAGTGACTTGGGTTTCTAAAGGAGCCACAGTGACCTCCCGTGGCCACTGAAGAAATCCCTGTCCTTAACCGTTTTTACCGATTTTGCATGACATTCTTCACAAACGCGAATAAACTTAAATGTGCAACAGTGGTTCACGCTTGGCCCATCTACGCCGGGAAGCTAAAATATTTCTATCTGAAACGACTATAAAGGAACACAGCCTTCACACAATTTAGCTCCTGGTCACAGAAACAAAGTCATGTCTCCTCTCCCATTTCTCAGGAACCTGTTCCCAAACAGTTTAGAGAACTGTTTCTGTAGGTCAGTGAGAGATGATGTTCAACACATGTTCAATATTAGGCTCTCAAATACATGATTTCAGCTTTCGAGACAACAAAGGAAGGAAATGTAAACTGATGCTGTCCGACTCAAAGTCCAAACCAGACCACAGATGAAGTTGTATGAGACATTTTAAATGTGTGTCAAGTTCATTGGTATACAAAGCCCAAAAACATTTTAGAAAGAAACCAAGCATAACAAAGAATCCAAAAGTCAATTAGGTGCCTTCTTCCATTGCTCTGAAGGAATGTAACAAGCAGGAATAAAACAGTGTCTTCTATGTCATGAACAGATGAACAACGTGAGAACAACACAAAAATCACAGTAGTGACTGTCTCTCACCTGCAGTACATTATCAATACTTAAATTCTTCTTCTGCTTATAAATCCTCTCTGTTATATCCAACTTTCCTTCCATTAAGTGACTCTTCTGTGTTTGGTGCCAGCCATGTGAAATACACCTTCACTGGATCAATATTCCAATGCTTGTGAAATGATACTGGAATTTGGTGAGAAAGGTAGTCTTTTGGGTAATCCATTGGCCGTGCCTAAGATGGAAGAATAAACCAAACCCACCAGTATTCAGTGATGAAGAATAATTTCAGAACAAGAAAGTGTCACCACTCAGTGGCCTCTGTATCATAACAGAGCAACGTGGCATTGACAAAATACACAAAATGGTAACAAAGGGATTTTTTTACATCATTCTAGATTTAGATCTTAAACTCGTGCTGCAGTTATCATGCTATGAAATAAACTGATACTAAGTATGCCCTGTTTCCCTACCAGGAAATACTGTGGTGCTAGAAAACTGCCTTGTTATTCTTTATCATAGAATCATCTGGTTGGAAGAGACCCTCAAGATCATCGAGTCCAACCGTTCACCCTGCACTGTCAGGGTCCCTAAACCATGTTCCTCAACACCAAATCCACACGGTTTTTAAACACCTCCAGGGATGGCGACTCCACCACCTCCCTGGGCAGCCTGTTCCAATACTTCACAACCTTCTCTGTAAAGAAATTCTTCCTGATATTCAACCTAAATTTCCCCTGGCGTAACTTGAGGCCATTCCCTCTTGTCCTGTCATTCACAGGAGAAGAGACCAACCCCCATCTCCCTACAACTTCCTTTCAGGTAATTGTAGAGAGCAATAAGGTCCCCCCTGAGCCTCCTCTTCTCCAGACTAAACAGTGCCAGCTCCCTCAGTCGCTCCTCATAGGACAAGTTCTCTAAACCCTTCACTACAGTGAAGGTTTAACCCTTTATGAGGTTATATCAAAAAAGACACAATTACAACACAGCCACATGATCATACAGATTCATAGAACGGTTTGGGTTGGAGGGGACCTTAAAGATCATCTAATTCCAACCCCCTTGCCACGGGCAGGGACACCTTCCACTACACCAGGTTGCCCAAAGCCTCATCCAGCCTGGCCTTGAATACTTCCAGGGATGGGGCATCCACAACTTCTCTGGGCAACCTGTTCCAGTGCCTCACCACCCTCAAAGTAAAAAATGTCTTCCTTAGATCTAATAAAAATTTACCCTCTCTCAGTTTAAAGCCATTGCCCCTTGTCCTCATGACATGCCCTTGTAGAAATTCTCTCCCCTGCTTTTCATGATGCAGCTGACTCCTTAACGCACCAAGCATGGTTCATTTCCTCTGACAGTCTAATGGCATGTAAGTGCATCATTACACAAAAAAACCCACCTGTAATGGTCCTTGGTAAAATAACTAGATTTTTCCATTGTAAATAAGAGTTTTTGTAAAGAGACATGCACAAAAGGCACACATTCTTTTTTTTTCTGGATGTAAAACAAAAGAAGAGAATCGAGTGATTTGGATACTGAATCACTGATTTGATTATGGAGGTATTAATGAATTCTACATGCTGCGTTCTTCATGCAGTTCTCTATACACTCCAGTCATAAAATTAAGTAACAGAATTTGATATAAAGAAATCAGAATATGTGGTGGTGTTTGACTTCTTTAATGTTGATATTTAAACCAGAGTGTGCTTATTTTTAAAAATTGCCCTGGAGAAATCAAGCAGGAGTCTATCTCCCTCAAGACTTTTGATAAAAACTTTAATGAACATTTAGGTTTCAAAAACCTGAAGAAGTTACTTTGGATAGAAACAGTTTTTAGATATCCGAGACCAAATATTTTTTCAGTTTGAAAATCAATCAGCTTTTCATTGAGCTATAAACAACATTTTGGTGTTTTGATAATTCTAATGAGACTTGTTCCAATAATTATCATTTTTATTACATTGCTCTCTAAGAATCACACTGCTTTATAGGTGGTCGACCTCAAGATGTAAATTCCATTAACTTTCTCTTCCTTACATTTTATGGAATTTATTATTGTTATTTTTGCTTTTTTTTTGTTCTAGAATTTATATCTGCTATTCAACAAAAGCCAAACACATTGCTCTTGCCCAGATTTTGTATTTTTCTTTTATTTTAAGACCACAATCCTGGCTGCTACTCAACATGAGAAGATTTCTGTTCTCTCTAAGAGTCTCGTCATATCAAAAGCCTCTGGAACAGGTTACAGAATATGTATCTGCTTGAGCACATAGCAAAGAGGAAACCAGTAAGAGCGAGCCAACACTGTCACATCATTGACACTCTGAGAATGAAGGTATTTTTGCTTCTGTTTCATAATATATACTCAGTACAATTTTGGATTCATGTACTTCAAGGAACATTGTACATCCTAATATTTCAATCAAGTCTTTAAAAAATAATTTTCTGGTTGATAGAAAATCCAGTTTTGGTTTTCTCATTTTTAAAATATTTGTTGTATAATAGTAGAATCCATAGATAATCACATTCAATTTTTATTCAGTAGTTTTCCCCCAGTGTTAATTTCTGTTCAAGGTTATGTTAAACTAGAATTTGCTATAAGCAACAGTAAAGATGAATTACAATTGAAGAGTAATTTTCTACGTGGAAAATCAAACTGCTAGGATTTCACTTTCAAATGCACACCATTAAGAATTACAAGGAAGTGTTTTGTTTATAAGGGTCATTCCTACAACTCTGTAAAATGTGTTCTATTCTTTCCAACTTTCCTTTAATTAGGTGGGTTTGTTGTACTTTTTAAAAATATCTGTGCAAGCACAAATTATTCAATAATTCTGTTGATTTTATAAGATACATTACTTGCTTTCGTTTATACTTGTACTGAAAGGAGTAAATGACAAAACAGGAAAGTCAACAGATATGATTTTTTTATATGGACAAGGAATTAGAATATTGAATAGTGTGTTCTCAGTCTTCCCATTTCTCTAAAAAGTAAATGTAATCAGAAAGGAAATC
The DNA here is from genome assembly GCF_009769465.1 of Tauraco erythrolophus. Classification (NCBI taxonomy): domain Eukaryota; kingdom Metazoa; phylum Chordata; class Aves; order Musophagiformes; family Musophagidae; genus Tauraco; species Tauraco erythrolophus. Next base: position 112,097,005 of record NC_141465.1, read on the forward strand.
TTAATATAGGAAAAAGTGATAATTTAAATAGCAAACTTTTCCCCCCACTGATAGCTGCTTTGAATTACATGGCAATTTGCTAATTTTCAAGTAGCATATTATCTTAATCTCAGGTCTTCCCAGCTTTTAAACTGGATTAAAATCTGAAAAAATCACACACTACACTGATTTAAATGCTTATTTTTAAAAAACTTGTGAACTGTTTGAGAAAAATCTTAAGTGCTTCTTCTCTTTAACGCCATAGGAGGAAGGCTAAGTGTTTATTTGGTTTATGAGGCAGCAAATCTCTCTGGGACTCAAGGCATCATGTTTTCCACTGTGACACAACAGTTAGATTGTTAAATATTCTGGAAGATAGAAAAAAGATTCAAATGTATTCCAACCCACTTCTCCCAAACTGGAGAACACACTCACAAGAAAATTATGTTTCCTGACCTCTTTTTCCGTTGTTTTAGAATAGGGCAATTTATATCGTATTACACTACTCTTCAGAATCCATCACGAAAGCAACAGTTCTGGGAATACTTTTACATTTTGTATCTTCACTAATGAGATATTTCAGAATATTAAACACTGAGTCAATAGAAAAATTGGAAAGAAGACAAATTTACTAAAAAATTTCAGTCAGTTCTCCATTACCTGAAAAGTATTGAGGTATGTTTTTTGGTTTTCTTTTCTTAGAGGATATATCACAAGTATTCAAAGCATGTGGCTCCTCATTCTATTTTCAAAGTCCTCACCTCAGACTGCTTTATATAAAATGCATTTTTTACAAAATGTAGTCATAGGGTAACTGAAATACTTTCTAAATGATTAAAGCACCGTAGTAATCCATGCTTTGACAATATTCTTATTTGCTTGAACAAACTTGTTCTGGAGAGAAATAAAGTGTAGCAGCAATATCTTGGTTACAGTTATTACACATTGATGGAGTTTACAATATGTGTGAGTTTCCATATTTATGAGTCCTGTTTTATTTGTATACTTAAAAGAATGAAATATATTTTAAATACTAGTAAAAATAACTCTCTGACCTGATGGAAAAGTGGACTATGTGTTATAGGGATTCCTAAGCCACTGAAACACATCCCAAGGACCATATCATCAGGCGCGTCCATGCTGTAACACCGGCATCTGCTAGCAAGTAGTTTCTGAACAGCTATTCTGCTGAAAACCATCCTGAATAAAAAGAGCAAATGAAACATATAACAGAATAACTACTAAAGAAGCCAAATGACTGTAATTAATAAATATTGCTAAATGATACAAAAGTATCATTTGACTGCAAGAAAAAATGTAGCCCTCTGGTACAACATATCTGAAATGTCAAAATTTGAGAAGTCAGTATTGACAAGAAGTGCAAGAGGCATTTTCTGAAAGATAATTGCTTTATATAGTGAAAATTAATTACACCAATTATGCCAATTGTTGTTATTCCAACCATTACTTAGCTAGCCCCCAGCTTTACCACAGCTGATAATTCCTCCTAAATTTGGCCAGTGCTTCAAAGGGATATTCTCCTCTATCTTACTCAAAGGTATGGTCCAGTTAGTTATCATTTAGCAATTAAATGAAAAGACCTCTAAACCTGATCTGTTGTTCCTTGAATCCTCTGTTCTCTCTGTAAGTGAAAAATGTTCCTTGAAGGCATTGTAAGGCTCTTCTGTTCATCCTAACTTTCTTGCTCAACTAAATAATAACCAGAACCTGGAGCTGTTAGATCATTATCACTAAAATAAGTCTTCAAGAGACCAGAAACATGATGATGTCTTAAATTCAATAAGTGAGGGAATTTACTCTTGTCTAGTATTCCATAGCTGCGTTTTCCGAAGTTATATCATCCACCCAGTCTGATCAGAATGCAAGGTACTCTAGCTACTACAAGTCATACTAATCAGATTCACACTGAAATCACTACATGGCTTCATGAGTTCATTCACTGTATGACAATCCTTTGCTTGACACTGGGACATGGCAAAACTTCTACAAATACCAAGGCTAAGGCAAAAAGACTGACGTGAGATATTATCAGATTAAAGTTGTGAAAGACTCCATCACTAACATTTCAACTTTGAAGACCGCATGTATCATAAAAAGAAAAAAAAATGGAGAGCACGACAGGAAGTCAAATGTCAGTATTCAGATAAAATAGAGAAGGAATAATAAACTACAGCCTTGAAAAAATAAAGAAGAGAGAGGGATTAAAAAAAAAAAAAAAGATTTGGGACTTGTGACCAGCATGTGTTGCTACACAGAAGGTGTGATGTAAACTGCACGCATTTGGAGAATATACTTGCTGGCTGCTTATCTGGGCTGTGTCCCTTCAGTTGTATAAAATTCTTCACTTACAACGAACTTTCTCAAAATTAGGGTACGGAGCAAGATGCATGATCTGTGCCTCTATCTGCTAAAATCTGAGAATGAAAATAACCCCCAAACTTCCACATCTAGATGACAGAAGAGAAACTAAGAGATAAGCACTACAAAGACATGTAAGTATAGGACCGGAAATCAATAAACATATCAGGACAAGTAGAAGGTTTGTTTCTTAACTCAAGCATAAACCCTACTTAAGTAAGATCTTATGCAACTATACAAAATAATGAGAAGATCAGTCAGTTGATTTCTACTTACTCGTGGATGGATAAGAATCTGTAAGTTAATATAGCCATTACTTTCCACAGAGAAAGACACTAAGGACAGTCAGAATTCCACACTACTTGCTTTAGACACACAAGATGGACAGATGAGAGTCTTAAGATTGTTCTTATTGCAATATAAGCCAACCTGACAGTTCATATTCATGTTGATTTAAACCAAATGTTGCATATAATCACACAGACCTATGTGTCTCATGCATGAGATTAAACCACAATGATCTTTTTCTATGAGAAACTATTTTCCAGGACATCAACATCAAACTTGTTCAGTCACCTCTCCATAAATCATCACATGAAGTTCAAAAACAGAAGGAGAATTACTATAATTCTTCTCCATGCTTGGACAAAGAAAGAGAACAGGAAAAAATATTTTCATTGCAGCAATTTTTATCCACAGGTGTGCTGCTTTGGGTTCTACAAACTCCACAACACTTCAGATCATGAGTTTACTTTTTTAAGCAACTATCTCAATTGCCTCTGCTTACTGCACTTTGAATCTCTGAGTTGTAAGATAGTCTCTGAGTATATAGCATGAATTCTGTCGGATGAAATGAGGCTGCATGAAGTGTATCAGGAGAACATGCAGATAACTGATAACAGGCACCCAGTTCACAGGACTGGTCAAGCCAAAATGACCCCCTCAGAAACATGCATGGTCCTCAGCACCAACTGTTTTACTGTACAAATCTGTTCCCAACGGGCAGCATAACTTCTTACTAGTCAGGACGTTTGGGTCTTTGAGCATCATTACATTTTAATCATAGTAGGAAACATCACTGTTTCTGTTGAAACTAGTTTGTGTTGTAATTTAAAACATTTGCATTCAAAGCAGGGACTGACATAGATCTCAGTAGGAGTTTAAATAAATTACCCTCCTCCGCCAGTGATATAACTGTATCCTCCTGTTCCCAAGCCGTAACCGTAACGCTCTCCAAGAAATACTGGTTCATTTGGGTCATAGCAGCTGAGCAATTTTCGGAGTCTGAAGATACTGCAATATCAAAATCCATTTTAAAAAAATAAAAATCATGTAGACATTCATTTTGAAACAGATATTGCTAGCCTAAATGGCATTCTAGTAAATAGCACAAAAACAAAAAGAGAAATTCAGAAATTCTACAAAAATAGAGATACAAACTTTTAAACAGAAATTTATGATGGGTTATTTACTGTAAGATATGACCACTCAACTTGGTCAAACGATGAATCGATTAGCTTAAAATATTTTTCTGAAGCAGGCGAAGTTTCTCAGCAAAACTGAGTCTTATCTCAGAGAAAACATGAAATTATTTTTTCCAAACAATGGTAAGATCTTTGCAAATGATCTTTTCTCCTCAGGAATTGAAAAACAAAAGGTAGATTTAATTATACGGATATTGCTTTTTCTACAGTTAAAACATCTTCCAAATTCTTCTTCTGCACATGATTTAATATAAAGTATTGTCTTGAACCACTTATTCTCATATTCATGACCATGTGACCCTGCTGGTTGATCACTGTGCCTTATTTTGCTTATTCTATAGTGTCAGTTTTCATGTGAATGGGATCTAATTTTCTAACAAAGGTAAGTCCCTGGACACTGTTCTGGGTGGCTCTGACAACTGACTCTAGCCCATGGAACCTTTCTTCTGGCACATTTATGTGAGGAATACATCTTAGAAAGTGTATTATAAAATTACTAAACCCAATCAGCTCAGGCATATCCACACTGAAGAATCACAACGTGTAATCGTATTCAGACTATATGATTACATAATAACACTAATATGCAGAGTTTTTATCAAGTTACAAGATTACATCGTTGTTTGTATCAGTCAAGGAATGCTGAAGAAAAGTGACAATTTGTTCCTTAAAGAAATGTAAAGCTACGCAACTAATAAACCAGCTACATATGTTTGTCATGGTTTAACTGGTTAAACCACAACACTCTTACATATAGAACAAAGGATGAAAATTGTTAAAACTCCTATTAACATGAACAATGGTAATTCCTGAAGTATTGCAATGTATACCTTATCAGTGTATCATCATCCACTATGACTAACCAAGGAGTTCTAGGAGAGTTATGATTCAAAAACCTTTCCAAAATGGCAAAAGTTTTCCCACAGTGACCTAAAGGAAGAGAAATAACAGAATATATACATTTAAATAAAATGAGATTTTGTAATAAACAATTATTAATTAAATAAATATTTTACTGCACTGTGCAAAACATTTTGGAAATGACCGACAAAAGATTTGAGACACAAGTTTAAATTACATCCTTCGTTGTGCTGAATGGTATTTGTACAAATTGTTCCAACACAATCATTGCTCTCTGTGCAGGAACATACTTTCCAAGGATGTTGAAGTATGGAAATTCTTTGCATTATGGAAACCTGAAAATTAAGCTATATTCCAGCTATTCTGTTAAGCTGTTGGACAATACTGGGCAAACTGCTAGTCTTAATTTCTAAAACCAAAACATGAGGAGACTATGATAGAAACATGTTCTGCAAAATACTCCATAGCATTTCATGATGCATCAGGCAGGTCCATGGCTTTTATATAGATGTTTAAGTCTACATTAATCTACCACACTCATCATAAGTAACTCAGGTCCTGATAGCTTCCTCCAAGGAAAGGTCTTTACATTCGTCACGAGACTATAATGAAGTCGAGACATAAAGCACCCTTTATTACTAGGAGTTGAGAAGTGAAAAACCATTACTCAGAATAAGCAGGACAAAAGAAACAAGTTTCAGACTTTTACTGAATCTTCTCTAGATCTCAGAAAAATCTAATTGCAAACAGTCTTTATTCATCTAGATTACAGCTGATTGTCTAAAGCAATTATCATTATCAATATTACAATTACTAAACAAGAATTAAAAAAATAAGGATAGGATACTATATTTGAAGCTACTTCCAGCTAATATTTTTTTTTGAGATAAGGCAGTAACTGTATGCTTAAGAAATGAAGGAAGTCCAGTCTTTGCTGACTTTGACAAACCATCAATTTAATGCAGACTGACTTAGGAACATTTACTAAAATTAAAACTAAGATTTCTATATTATACTCCATCATGAAAGATGGACAAAAATAGTATTAGGGCAAACTCGGCACCATTTGTTTAGTTTAGAATGGCAGCAGCACACAGGTGCCACTGCTCCCCACAGCAGCGCTCAAAGGCTGAACGTGGAAGGTCCCCTCCTCCTGGTATGACTAGAACTACTGGACATGGCTTCTACAGATGATCCACACATGCCCGGCAAGTCTGCTCCCTCCTGAAAACACTCACTGGTTGCACATGTCACACTGCTCCTACGCAAATGGAAATCCCTGCCTGTCTTCTCTCTGCCTCTGAAACCATCATATCCATAGCTTTTTTTTCTTCCATTCAAACACAAAGTAAATTACTTTAAAATCACATTACTTGTCATAAAAAGATTTTCCAATATTAACATTCAGTTTTTTTGCTTAAATCAAGACATACTAGGCAAAAGCATATAATATTTGAATACCATATGGCAAGTAGTTAATGCTCAGTAACCAGCTGGCACTGTTTGAGGTCTTTTGATATAAATCTATGACTTCTGCTACTATTGATGATCTTACTCAAGAGTTATTACTCTTACAAAGAGTAATAACTCCATTTTTTGTCTCTTGGAGTGTATCAGTGTACCGTGCTTTTATGCTCTCAGTATTTAAGTTTCTGCTAAAAAGAACATTCTACCTACATGGATGAGCTGTACTCTCCATCCATTTCCTGTGTGACAAAAGCATTCCTTTAGTTTAGGCTGTACAAACGTTCTACAGAAATACAGAATTTATAAATGATATAGTATACACAAAACAGACATATCAAAAAACTTGCCATCTTTAGACAGTTATTTGTGCAAAACTGACCACCACAACAGTCAAAAGCTCACCTCTGTCAGTATTAGGTACACCTAAATCTATAGTAGGAATGGAGATGTCTGCATAATCACTGTAGTATTCAATAAGGGCAGCTTCTCTTTCCCAAGTCGCCTTTACAACTGGTACTGTAAAACAATCATTGACAACGAAACATGAGTGACTTGATTAAAATAAGTACTTGATCAAAACATTTATGGACCTTGTTAACTGACATATTCCTTCACATTGTGATGAAAATGCTGTTTCAAACACAGCATCACGGTTCTAAATGTTCGTTCTTTTTTCTTTCCTACAATATTTAGAGAGAAACAATTTTACATTTTTATGAGAGCCAGTCAGGGCAGTTTTATTTATATAGTAACAAATTATCTTTTAAAATATGACTATAGTTTCATTCATATTACGCTGAAAACTGTGATGTTCACATTTATGCTAACCAAAGTATGGAATTCATTATTTTCACACTTGCTATGTCAGACTTTACAGCACACATGAGCACGAACGCTATCAGAGATCAATCATTCCTCCAGTATTGAAACTATCGCATTTTAAAAACAGCACATCCAACTACACAGCATTTAAAATATTCTGAATCAGAAACAGACCAAATGCACCTTTTGAAATACTACGCTTGTGTTACATACATCATATTTGACAGCAAGGTCATGATAACGCTGTCTCCGGAGACACACTCAGAGAAGGACGTTTATAAGTATAATATAACCAATTTTTATCTCATGGAGATTCTTTCCAAAAGAGGATTTTTTAACGCTTCCCTACAAGAGCAATCTTTTTCTTCTGTTTGCCATTTAACAAAAACATTTAAAATCGATCATACAAAAATCTAATAACGATGCTAAAAATGTAATATCCAGAAGTGAATAAATTATGGGTAACACAAAAAAAAAGCCAAACACCTGCAGAGTGTTTGGAAGAGAATGATCAGATTAAAATCAATTATTTTTTTTCCATTTTAAAAATTAAGTGGTCAGGACTTAGATTAACAACTACTCTGAAACATCACACATTCCGCTGTGATTGTTTGTCTGCTTTATGCTCTTTGACACCACCCAGTAGGTCTCATCTGTAGTAGTTAGCTCTTCAAATGAGGGAAATATTTATATAACTTCTGTTTGCTGATTTATATAACTTCTGTTTGCTGCTATATTACTCAACTGCTTGTGAACAACTCATTTTAGCCCCCTGCTGGAATCATCCATCACCTAATTTGATGTTTGCTGCCTACCTACTTGGCTCACTTGCCTCTACTCTGATCACACAGGGACTCGTAGCATTTATTATTGTTGATTGACCAATAGTCAGTTTGTTAAGACTAAAACGAACTGAAAGGTGACTGTTAGGATAGAGTAACAAGAACTTAATGCACTAATGGAAAGGCTTTAATACTTGCAAAAAATGTAATTCCACTTCTGTAGCGTTGTGCAATGGACAATACTGCTTTTAAAAGTTTTAGACACTCAAAACTGCTCTCAAATTTTTGCATTAAAAAATCCAAAGGGAATTATGTACACAAAATATGTTCATACAGTATGGCAGTGGAGTTTTGAAATGCAAAGCCAGGAATTTCACAATATATTAACTCTACCTCCCATGTACTAAGTCATCACATTACGTCATATAATAATTGCATAATCATGCATTAATTGACAGAGAATGCCACGTAAACTTCCTCCCTGCTCCCCCCTCCAAAATGAAATAAAAAACCCAAGTAGGGAGGAAATTATTCTATGTTGTGGAAATATTCTATTTCAAAAGTGTTTCTCAGAAAAACAAAATCAGAAAGCTTTCGGAAAGGCCCCAGTACAGAGGCATCACAGATGTATGAAACGCTTCCGACCCACACGTGGCAGAAGAGACGCGCCTGTGAAGACCGTTTCACCTTTCTCCAACCAAGGACCTCAACCTCAGTAGGGTGCTTCAACATACAGAACTATCTGCTATTTTGGACTGAGCCTCTCACTTTCTTCAGTGGAGTCCTCCTTTTTTGTACAAATGAAAAAAGTTCACTGAAGCAAGGTCCTGAGTCTCACCTCAGCTAAGTGGTCTAACAAGGGGGCTACTGGCTGAAGTGTCTTTCTCTTTTCCTTGCTTGTTTTGATGGAAGCGTCACCATCCAGACTAATGTCTAATGAAAACTGAAGCCCATTAATACTTTGTAAACCCTATAACTCCTATGTTCCAAAGAAAGAACAACTATATGAAACTTCCAACTAGCTGTTAATGCAAATATTTGTCAATATGTAGTAATACCTGTGATCACACGGAATTTTTCATACTGCACTACAGAGATACTTATGGAAGATCAGCTCTAAGCTCTCAATTGTATTTTATTTGTGCTATTTCTAGAACAGTGATGCATGTTTGCAGTCTTGAAATTTTCTTATATAACCATATACAATATGTGTATGAAGGAGACTAATATCTGAGTAAGTTTGGAAGTGAAATTTAGCAGGTTTTGCACATCAAATTCCAAGCCTTAATGTTGCACTTATGTAGTTTTTGGCATACAATTAAAAATGACTTACCAGGTAAAAGGAGCTCTCTGAAGCTGGCACCCATTAATCTTTCAAAATCTTGAGTAAGATTATCCTCTATTGCATAACACTGGAAGCTGTGAGGAAAGTTCAAGAATTTTCCTCAGTCTTCAACAGGTGTTTCTTGAAGGATGTTTATGCTTTCTTTTTGAAGCCTTATGTTCTTTACTGACTTTCTAGTTTGTTTGGGTTTTTAATTTTGATTTTGATGTAAGAAAATAAACATGGATCCAGAAAGGAGAACTCTTCAGTGAACTCCAATTACAGGATAGTCAATTTTGTTTTGTCAAAAGCTACTTGCTAAAGATATCCTAATGATTAGGCGATTAAAATACTGGAAATGCATCTTCATCAAGTGCAGTAATATTCAGAAAAAAATTACATAAATTTTATTTTGAAAAAAAAAAAGAACAACAACTGGAAAACAGTCTAAATACAGAAGTGACAGAACCTACAGTTTTGGATGCATTAGCAAAGGGAGATTTGGTTAAGAAAAGAGCTTTTATCTTCATCCTGTCCACTAACAATAGGCATGGCAAAAACCCCTCAAAATTTGGTACAACTCCTAGTCATTACTTAATTTTCTTTTTTTTTTTTTTTTTGCCAATAGTAATCACTTTAATTTAAGCTTATGAATAAAGTAAGCCTAATGGTGACAGCATTGCGTACCCGGAGTATTCAAGGGCACACAAAATTCACGTAAATGCCTGGAAATAAATCCATTCCTGAATTTCCTTATTAACAATATGTCCAGAACTAAACTAGAATGGACTGGTAGGTGGCATCAAGTAGCCAGAGCATCTTAAATGAGTGGATTTGGAATTTTTACTTGTTTGTTATTTTTGCCATGGATATCATGGTCATGTTTTCATGGTGACTTTCATTACTTGTATAACACTACAATTTCCAGATGAATCATGCTATAGCATTGCACACTTGGAGACTCCTGATCTGGGCCATGGCTTGGACAAAGTACTACAGATGACTGGATTTCTACAAGAGACAAAACTTCTAATTCCAAGCATGATAAAACATTTGTGCACATCCAATTGTATAGGGTGAGAACAGATAAAAGCAATACGACAGTGTAAGCTGCTCAATCTTTTATTGGGTGGGAGGGCAGGACAAAAGGAAGGAGGAGAGGAGAGAGCTTTCAGCTTGCTCAAATTTCTAAATACAGCTGCACAATTATCACTGCTAGTAGAAGGAACAGAACTGAACCAATTATCTGGGGGAAACACACTGAAGATATTAATAACTGCTACATTTATTAATATTGCAACAGCTCCAATTTACATCAATATATGCTAACTTTATGCATATTTTTCGGTTAGACGTTCAGTTTCAAGATTTTTGCCAACCAATCACTAATGATGAAACATCAAACTACAACTTTTTGTCTTAAATATTTCATAGTGCTCCTGAAGACTCTGAATATGAAAAAAAAAATTATCTAAAGAATAAGCCATTTACAATTCTGAAGCTTTCATGCTTCCCAGTGCATTTTGCAAATATTTAGTCCCAAGAGCTACACAGAAGCATATATCAGCTTGTTTTTAGATATTATTTTCATAAACTATATTGCAGAGAACTACTACCTTGACTAATCAACAACTTACTTCTGTCACCATGAAATTTCCGGCATGTTTTTACAGCAACAAAAACATCTTCCTTTTTCACTGGCTCTCCCTACATGAACAGAACAAAAATTGATTTTTTAATGGCAGGCTCTGCCTGTAACATTTTTTACAATAAGTATGGCCATATATATAATAAAACAGAAAATACTTTTTCATCGTATAGTGTATCAAGTAGAATAGTGTAATAGTAATACAATTGAAAGTACATTTTTGTCTCTTGAAAGAAGGCCATTAGTAGTTTAAAATTCCTGAAATAATATTATTGAAATACTTTTTCCATTGATGTAGTATGTTTACATGAACTAAAACACATATCATTAGGAAAAGAGAATGATGATAGAACTTGCTGAACTAAAAATTATTTACCTGAAAAAGAACGATTTCTTAATTTCTTTGAAATTAATCACTATGAGAACATGTTGAACTGTATCATACTTGGAAAAAGAAGCTTAAATGCCACACACTAGAAATCTTCCAATTTCCTCAACTGTAATAAATCATTTAACTACTTTTATTTGTTTTCTTTTTTGGCATCTAGAACTTTACTCTCCTGGAAGCATGGAACACTTTTTGGATTCTAGCAAGAGTTAATCCACAATATCATAAATGTATTCTGCTAGAGATGGAAAAGATGAGTTGCACTCTAATGCATCAAATACTATATTACATTTGATCTTTAGCCTCAACAAGTTTTAGATTCCTATCTATGAGAAAAGATTATCTATACTTCAGTATCTCACAGAAATGCAAGGAGAAATACTTCATAGATTGTGGGCTGCTTAAACATTGTGGTAGAAAGACCCATTAACGCATATGTGGTATTTGTTTGCCAGGAAATATTCAGCGCCACGGAAGGCTGAAAGCATAATGAAAACCAGATAAATGCCAGAACAAACTTTTTTTTTTTTAAACTTACTGAAAAATACTTTCTTCAGTTTGAGATTTTTGAAGTGAAGTATTATGAATTTTAGTACGAGTTTACCTTTGCTAAGGTAAGCGGTACTTACACAAAGTGGCAGAAAATTACTGAATGTTGTTGCACAATTATCAGTCTTATACGAGTTCACATCACTTGTGCAGAACTCAGGCACTGGAGTAAGATGTGGTCCTTCCCCTTTCTGCCAAATATACAGGGCAATCTATCAAAATAGAAAACATTTATATCAGTAATGAAACTGGACAAAAATTCTCAGGGCATACAAAGAAATCATATTACAAGACAAGCTTGACAGAAAAACTGAAAAATATGGGATGCTGTAGAAGACTTCTCTCTTAGTTGCTTAACTAGCTGCATACCTTACTTCTTGCTCACATTTCTAAAGCCAACATGTAACTTTTTTGCTATAAAAGAAACTCTATAGATAGACAAGTTTTAAAAGTTGTTTCATAGAATTACAATTAGTTTCATATATTTAAGCATGACAAAACAACTCATCTTTAACTTTACAAAAGGTGGTAGAGTGAATATTTACACCTTCTTTTAAAGTAAACAAAAATTCTTATTGTGTTGCTCTTTTTAAATTATTTTGGTAAGTTGGAATAGGTAGGCCTGTTTCACCCTATGTGGCAATTTTCAGCTTTTCAAAATAGACCCATTCTCTGGTGACAATTTAAAATGGTGACATTTATTTAAAATGCTCACAATCAGTAATGAAACTCTGAGAAGCTGTAAAATACAATGAAGAATAATGTAACAGATATGCTATCCTATAGAAGACTTTTGTCCATTTTAAATGTAATAACAACAGAAAAGCCAGCCAGAATTTTCAGGGAAAAAAGAAGATGCAAACCAGCAATGTCTGAAGAAGATTAAAAAAACCTCTCCAACCTCTTTGTATTTAAAATTTATTTAATTAATTACATTAAATTAAATAAAATTACATTAAATTCATAACAAAAATAATAATATTTCAGTCTGTACTTCATGATGCATCGAGAACGCTTAGATTTGTCCAATATTTCTACTGCAATACTTCTACACTGCTTGTAACTTTGCTAGACTAAGCATTCAGGCAGGCAAGTTCTACACTGGCTGCCTACCTCAGACCAGGTAAAAGATTAACTTCACTTTATATAATACTGTTCAGAAACTTGTAAGAACAAAATGAAGTTCTTAAAAATCTAAAAGGCAGAAAATAACATCTCAGCAAGTACGTGGATCCAGCGCTTCCCAGCTGCACTGCCATACGCTCCCGGTTCTGAATGCTTAGTCTCTCTTGAGGACAGACCAAAGATGTGACAGTATCTTTGGACAAGAGCTGTTTGAGCATATACTCAACATGCAGGAGATGTGGGTTCTAGGTTTGCTTCTGCCTCAGTCAGAAGTCACAGCTTCTAGTTTTCAAAAGGGTACCCACACCAACAAACCACAGATATATTGACCCCTCTACTCAGCTCTCGTTGAGACCCCACCTGGAATACTGCATTCAGCTGTGGAGTCCCCAACATAAGAAGGACATGGGGCTGCTGGAGCAAGTCCAGAGGAGGGCCACAAAGATGATTCAAGGGCTGGAGCACCTCTGCTGTGAAGACAGGCTGAGAAAGTTGGGACTGTTCAGCCTGGAGAAGAGAAGGCCTCGGAGTGATCTTATTGCAGCCTTCCAGTACTTAAAGGGGGCCTACAGGAAAGCTGGAGAGGGACTTTTTCCCAGGGCATGTAGTGATAGGACAAGGGGCAATGGATTTAAACTGAAAGAGGGGAGATATAGATTGGATTTAAGGAAGAAATTCTTCCCTCCAAGGGTGGTGAGGCACTGGAACAGGTTGCCCAGAGAAGTTGTGGATGTCCCATCCCTGGAGGTGTTCAAGGCCAGGTTGGATGAGACTTTGGGCAACCTGGTGTAGTGGAGGGTTTCCCTGCCCATGGCACGGGGGCTGGAACTAGATGATCTTTGAGGTCCCTTCCAACCCAAACCATTCTATGATTCTATGATTCTGGAACAAAGACTCTCCATGCTAGCTCATGAAACCAAGCTACTGTGCAAAAAGTTAAGATTCACGGAACCAACAAGATAGTGCAGCAAAGGGGAGCCTGACTACTGCACAAGGAGAATGGGACTCTTCCAAGGGAGGAAAATCAGTCTTAGGTTCTAGTTTCTGTTTCCCATGTTATTTACACATATTCTCAATGACTCTTACATGGAAGACAAGTACTTCACTGGAATATGGGACCAGACCCAGCACAAATCAAAAGCAATGAAAGAGTCTCCTTTTCACTGTTTTATGCCTACTTATGAACTGTTAGCTTTAAGCCCTGCTCTCACCCCAGACCAGAATTCAGCTCCTCTTTTAGCAAATAATGTGATCATTGAGCTATTATTAAGAAGGCAAAATATTTCCTTCTCCCCAGTGTCAACTCAGCAGAAAACAAGAGCATTTAAGTATGGTCTGGACAAGCCCAAGTCACCAAACCAGTTACAGACAGTTATAGATGATTATTTTCCTGTCCATCTCATTTAGGTCTCAACATCCTTAGAAAATCCCTGAACACAGCCATTTCTGGAACTTAGAGGGAATAAAACAGAAGGGCCAGTTTGTTACAGGCAGAGGGGGACTGGGGGCAGGCTGAGAATACAATAATATTTTTGAAACTTAAGCTTCCAGATTTGAAAGATTTGTGATAGCAAACAGCTAGGGTACAGCCACGTACTAGAACACAACTAACTGATGACTTTTTAGCAATTTGCTGATTGTAACTGGGCTGTCATAACTACACAGGCACTCTTAGACCACTTCAACTGCAAGGTAAAAACATTTAGTTTGATTGCACTGAAAAGAGTTTAAATTACTGTATTTTTCCTTGTAATTGAGTGGATGCAGATGACTGGGAGCTGTGAGTACAAACGTGGTCATTACTATTGCTCAGCTGATAGTGACTTGCTAAAGCACTGTAACTCAGCTGCAGGTTCTTTCCATTCAACAATGAGTTGTGTAGTTTGCAAGCTCTAATTTCTGTTAGCTTCACCATTGTTAAGTGGTCTGTTTCTTTGCTGTTTTAGGAACACTTCTGAAAACACAGATGGTCTTAGCACTACAGATGCATTCAACGAAGTACTAAAGGGAAATGCCACTCTGTAGGGAAGAAAATGCAAAAGCATGAGTGGCAGTTAAGACAAATACTGTTGATAGTGCTTGGAGTAGAGAAGGAGTATGGAAATGACATGCAACACACATGTGCTCGGGGTAAGCAGCTGCCAATAAACATATGTACACCTCCAACATTACCTTTTTGCCTTGTCACCACATTCACATTATGGGATGTGAGAGTGGTTCTTGATGCTGCCTTATAGCTGGAAGACTACATAAGAGCAAGAAATGGGATTTCTAAGGAGCTTCCAGTACATTTTAGGATTGTATTAGTTCAAAATTCAGCTATTCAGAATTAATGTCTATCATGTGAACCAACAAAGAAGCAATGCTCCTGCAGCACAAAGAATATTTAACAATTGTAACTTAACATGAATTATTTATGAAAGTTCATAATGTGCTAACATTTCCTAATGAATAATGAAATCTTCAATAGAAAGCCTTAGAATGGCGTGAAGCTACCATATTTCAGAAGGGAGGTTAGAGTGCCATTTTGAGTTATAGAACAGGATGACAGACTGTTCTGAAAGCAATGGAAATGGATTTACAATAAAAAGACAAAAAATATTCTTAGACTTAGTCCTAGTTGAAATCTAATGTTAGATACACAAAAATCCATTATTCACTTCCAGTTTTGAATAGCATTAAGGAGTATGCTATATTTTGTGCAGTTACAAAAAGCCTAAAAAATAAGCTACAAATGAGCAGCAGCATGAAAAAAAAGCCTTTACCATATTTGCAAGAGGGGCCTTCCAGATGGAAAGTGATATAAATGTTACGGATATGAGAGACAGGGACTTGGAAAGTAGTAGAGTGTGAAAAACCTGATACAGAGCACAATAAAATATCAAGGACTAGAGGCCCATGTTATTAGGACTCAGTCAAACTAAAACATTTCTTAAAACATTTATCATCCTTCATAAATTTAAACATTACACACAATCATTAAAGATCGCAGATTATACCGTTTGATTTGTTGTCAATCTTGGTTCACAGAAGAAGGACGTAGATATAAAAATGATTTAAGACGGAAAAGATGGCGATTTATAAAATAAATGAGGGGGAATGGAACTGTCTCTAGGGAGACATGAGACTGTGCAGAAAGAATAACTACAGGGCTGAAGTAGGTTACCAATGGCAATAAATTTGAAATGAAACATATGCAAAGAATGGCTAACAGAATAAGAAGTGGATGGAAGTCATTTTGCCAGTTGAACGATCGATTGTTTTTCATTAAGCAATTTGTGGCACACAAAAAAAAATCTGCTAATGAATTACTATTTTTTTTCATGATGTGTTTAGAGGCTTTGTCAGTGTAGGTAGACTGGAATACTGGGAATATACAAATGACTTTGAGGTAACTTATAAAAAGAAGATTAACAGTGTGAAGCTCAAGGCTTGCATTTAGAAAAATTAACGAGGAAAGAAACAGCTTGTTGGCTTGTTTCACGTAGCAAAATGAAAGCTGAAAGAGGTCAAATTGCTTTTGAGAAATACATCAGTCAAGAAGGGGAAACAATGTGAAAGAATAGTGTTGGCACAAAGCCAAATTCATTTAAATATGCTATCAATTTATACTCTATAGATACACCGTGGATTTATGTTGGAAATGAGGAGGTTTATAACCATTACAGAATAAAGATCTGGAACAGCAGCAGTAGTTTAAAGTAAGGTGTTTTTTTTTTTCTGGGCCAGAACCACAATTTATTGCTGACTTTCAGGAGTTATAGAAAATTAAAATGAATTCAACATCACTCATAATTTCAGGCCAAAATCAACAACCTTATTCCAGATTCATCCTCCCCTCCACCCTGGTTCAGGAGTTGACTTTTAGTGCCAGTAGAAAACCCATTTTGAAAGAAAAAATAAAAAAGCTTCAGAAAAGGTCTCACTGATCATCTTTCAGATCTCACAGAATCACAGAATGTTAGGGATTGGAAGGGACCTCAAAGGATCATCTAGTCCAATCCCCCTGCCTGAGCAGGACCACCTAGATCAGATCACACAAGAACGTGTCCAGGCGGGTTTTGAACATCTCCAGAGAAGGAGACTTCACAACCTCTCTGGGCAGCCTGTTCCAGTGTTCTGTTACCCTTACTGGGAAGAAGTTCTTCCTCATGTTTAAGTGGAACCTCCTATGTTCCAGCTTATATCCATTTCCCCTTGTCCTATCATTGGATGCCACTGAGAAGAGCCTGGCTCCATCCTCATGAGTCACCCTTTACATATTTATAAACATTAATGAGGTCCCCCCTCAGTCTCCTCTTCTCCCAGCTAAAGAGACCCAGCTCCTTCAGCCTTTCCTCATAAGAGAGATGCTCCACTCCTTTCTTCTCATATTCCTTTCAGTCCACTCACTTATTCTCTGAAAGACCTAGTAGCTACCTTTTAAAACTCTCGCAAACCAGAGGCCAAAAAAAAATAATTTCAGGCTGCAAATTGCTGAGTTGATCGTTCACACAACAGTTTGGTTTAAATAGCTCAAGGAAACCAAGTCCATCGTATCTAGCTCTTAAGAGTCCAATTCAGAAAGTAAGTGAAGCTGGCTAGTATCTGAGATACTATTCAAGTCAGCTTAAGTTTCATGGATTGTAAGTCTCCCTTCTTTACAGAGCAAGCCTTAGAAGATACCTCACTATATGCAACCAAGTATGTATTCCTATACGAATGCAATTTTATTCATGAATTCTTCTATGCTTGAAATATAATTTTAAAGTATCATGTTATAATATTCTAAAGGAAGGTAAATAAACGTCATTGCACTCAAACTTTTTAGCAACTTCTAAGAAAATCTGTTATTTCTATTAACATTTATCATCATTCAAATATATAGATTTGAGACAATTTTTTATTTCATCACATCACTGCTTACCTCATGCTTTAAATCTATTGTAAAGTCTGACTTGAGTGGTTCACTTTTCAACTTCTTTGCAAGCCTATACAATCAAAGATGAAGAAATTTACTCCAAAAAGCATATTAAAAATATGTAAATCAATCACTAGTGTATGCAGCAAAGTGTGGCTGGCATTAATGACCATCTTAGAAGAAAAAAAAAAACAAAACCAAACAACAAAAAATAAAAACCACTTCTATATTTATTGCCCCAGAAACAACTGATATTTCTTTTCCATATCATTTTTTTTTTCATCTGAACACAGTGTGATGAAGTTAATATTAGTTTTCAGCACACACATTTTGGTATATTCTTCCCTTCCAAGAAGATAGTTCTCATCTGGAGTAGATAAACAGTCTGGCATAACATTTCCAACAGATTAAAAGCAGCAGCCTGTTTGAATCTCAACATTGATCAGCATCTCAAACTTCAGACAATGTTCTCTCTTTGTGTATTCCAAAGCACCTTCAATGTATGAAAACATCAATCCTTGCTACAGCAAGATGCATTTGACTTCTGAAATCTATAAACTTTTCCAATCTCATTTAAAAACTAAGCATCTAATCTGAAATAAAGATCTACGTTCCCTCTATAGCATAAGAGAAGCACTTCTAGAGTCTAGAGGGCAATGCAGTCACTCTGAGATCCAGGAATAAAACATCTGTCTGGAAGAGATTACACTTTTAAAATGACAAGAGAGGGTACTGAACAAATTGAACAACTAGTATGAATAACTATTACCTAGTTGAGATGATGTTAACTTTTAGATAGAGTGAAGCAAAATAAAACACATGCACAGTAATGACAAATATCTTTCTGTATCCTTGCCTACTAATAAATTCTTGAGTGTTTACTTCTAATAATTATGCCTAGAATGTGTATGATAAGGAGGAAATGGAACTTTATCAGAGTACTTTCTGGGTAACTTTATAGTGGGAGCACAAATCTATCTAGGTATACCCAGAGCTAGTGGTACATTACTGTGCCTGTTTGAATGTCTTGCTGTGCACCTCAGATCCTCAAACTGAAGCAGGTTACATGTATTAGCATGGATGCTGACAATACAGGTGGCAGCAGCAAGAGCTCAGTGTAGGCTCTGAAGTCACATAAATAGCTGAGAGGAGAGCCTGCACTGGTTGAGTACATCCCAAACTGTCTGCTGCAATCAGCAGCTTCAATTCAAAGACAGCTCAAAATTAAAATTCGACTTTGCATATCTACATGATCTACAGTAAGACCTTCAACTACTGCAGGAACACCTTCATCTTTTATAGAAAATATGAATCCATATGAAATCATAGCTCATTAAAATTATATTTACTAGCATATAGAAAAATTTTATAATTTAAACACTGCTAATTACTATCAATAAACAATTAAGAAGTGATTAAAAATCAATTCTTACTTGTTAACAAGTGGAATGCTAAGTGCCCAACCAGCAGCAAAATCTGGAAATTTAAAGACTGTAGGATTTTCAGCAAAGGCATAATGGTGAATTATTGTGGATTCTTCATCATATAATGCTTTACCTAAAAACCACTCCTGCAAAGGAATATAGGAAACAATTTTGTTCATCTACAGCATCCTTCTAGCGAAGATGATGACTGCATTCATGCTGAATAAAGCAAACCTGAAAACAAAAACAAGAGAACCGTATTGTTCACAATAATCCAGACAAAAATTGTACTTGGTAAGAAATGAAACTAAAGGCAGCTCTCTTATTCGAACTCCAGCTGTAATGAACAGGAAAAAAGAATTTGTGTGCATGTGTGTGTGTATATATATATACAATAAAAAAAATAATATTAAAATTGCTTTTCAGGCCTACAAGTACAAATGATGAATCAGAATTCTGAATTACCTTAATTCAGAATTATTATATAATAATTCCGTTATATTAAATCTTTAAAGTGTGAAGTTCTTTGCATTATGACAGTAACTCAGGCTTTTCTTTTTCCTGACAATTTACAAGTTCGTCACTAAAATAGATTCAAAGTTAGGGCAACTGTTTTTTCACTGCCATATTCGATTTTTCCCGTTAAAGGGGCAGTTGTCAGCAACAATGAAAAATTCCTTCAAGGCATAGTTCACACACTTGACATGAGGTGAATAAATAATTCACACAAAATTCAAGACAAAAGAGAAAACATTTAAGAACAAGTACTGTAGAAATATCTGGGGTGGGGGGTGGGGGGGGAATCTAACCCCAAGAGTATCTTACTTCTCAGTAGGCATCTTTCTAAGTCCAAGCAGATGTTGCCATATAGATCGAGCTAGATTTTGTAGCTGAATTGAGGAGAAGGAACGAGCGAGGTTCGGCCAGGGTGCGGCAGTCAGCAAACAGCAGAAGAGAGGTCCACATGCACCAGGAGACACCTCCAGCCAAAACCGACTGGCTGAGCCTGGCAGGAGTGTGTAAGTGTGGCTGCCCCAGAGGACACAGCCTGGCAACCTTCTGTCTTCCAGCCAGTACTCAACCTGGCTGCCCAAAATCAATAAAAGGGCAGCCCCCAGGAGCTACCAGGGATGCTTATCTTGAAGCACACACTGAGTGAAAGCTATGGGGTGCTGCCTGCTTCAAGAACTCCACCTCTGCAAGGATGGTCAGGACCCATATAAGCAGCCAATCAAAACTATGGGATGCCACCTCTGCCAGGAACTCTTATTCTCCAACACACTGAAGAAAGTGTAACATGGTTTGCACGTTCCTGGACACCTGTGTGAGGTGCTGAGTGCACTTCCCATGAATTCCGCACATTTCTCCCCTCTACTTTGATCAGCTACTCTCAATAAAACTAAATTCAACATAGCTTGTAGTTGACTAGTGACTTCTTCAGGTACCACAAATGCTGAAAACTTGTTTGTTCCCACAATCCCCGTGTGCCTCCTGAGGCTGAGAGGTAGGTGTTCAGGAATCTATTGAGGAAAGAGCCAAAGTTAAACTGACACTACTCAATACATGGAGAAGGTAAGGGTGAAGATTTTTCCCACCATTTTTTCAACCACCTTCATAGGAGTTGCCACCTAGCACCTACTTATTCAGCCTGTGATATATACCTTCAATCACAACAGACCCTGTTTTCTCCTTCCTTTATTGGAAGGATTCAATAGTGTTCACTAGAAGGATTAAAAACCAAAATATTGGGAAGTAAAAGAAAACGAGCAAACATTCTAATTTTTATGCACAAAGATGATTGCCTTGAAAGAATCAAAATAATTCTTTAGAAGCATTTATGTACACCATTTTAAAACTTTTCTAGGGCCTCCAAGGCTTTAAAATGTTCATGACAGAAGCACACTATTCTGTTTCAGAAATAGTTAATAAATAGTAGCATTTTAATATGACAGTATCATCTGCAGACTATTTTTTTCTGGACCTCCACTTTGTTATGCTATGGAGTGAAAAAAATCTTTACTTTTCCTAATTTTGCATGCTAATTTTTACACCAAAATAATCTATGGATTAAAAAAAAAACCCACAATCTTACTTTCCTTTCTCTATAAAACACAGAAAATTAAACCCATACATATACCCTCCTCAGGCTTTCACATAATATTATTTCTGGCAATATTACACCACAAATCACAATGAAAGCATTCCAGGTTACAGTCAATACTCTCCAAGCTTATTTGGTCATAACATTGTTTATTCACCACACTGATAATGTAGGACAAGTTAATCTCTGCAGGTTGGCTTTACAAAAATTAGTTATACGCAAAGAAACTTATAAAGTAACTTAAGGAATGATGGTAATCAAATTGCATACAAGCAAAAAAAGTGGATTAAAAAAAAGTATGTGATTTATTGCATTATGGATAACTACCATTCACAGGATCAGTTAATATATTGTGCTTCAAAAATGGAAAAAATCACCTACCTTTAGTAAGAGCACTCCAAAGCCTTTAGAGCACTTTAAACTAATAGCTGAAGGAAAGAGATGCAATGAAACTCAATACCAGACCTGAAGGAGGGCAGAGGTGACTTTAACTAACTTGCTAATCAAGTTGATTCTACCCACTTCTGTATCCACTTACTCACAAATACCAAGACAAGTGTGCCAAATTCATCTGTTCAGGTCTTGGGTCTGACACAGAGAACAGGACATTTCGGCTGTCACATCCTCACTATGTCTTACCACACCACCATATGAGTGCTCATGATTCTCAAAGACAAACTGGTTTATAGGCAGATCTTTTATACCCTTTAGGTATCAACAGCTACTAAGTCACTGCTGCCCATCAGTTTGGTTTACTCATTCTGGATATCTTTGGGGCTGTAATCTATCATCCTGTTAGGATGACAGGAAGAGAAGATCTGGGGATCATCCGGTCTAACTTCCCCTGTGCAAGCAGAGCCACCTATAAAGCAGGGTGCCCAGGACCATGTCTGGATGGCTTGTGAGTTATCTCCAAGGATGGAGACTCCACAGCCTCTTTGGGCAACCTGTGCCAGCACTCAGTCACCCTCATAGAAAAAAAGTGTTTCCTGATGTTCAGGTTTAACTCACCATCTGAGTGCTTGCCTTGAGGTCTTTACATAAATCAGATATTCTTCACCGTCTTTTAGCTTTACAGCAGTCAATAATGTCCTTGGTTATCTCAATGCAGGTCATTCTCTTTAACATTTCTCCACATTCTCTGAGGATGCTTTCACACGTCTGTTTTCACTCAACATTACACTCACTTCGGTCTCAATAGTTCTGTTACTAATCTCTACATATCCAGACTGAAAAGCTGCAGATTCATCAACTAATTCGCTTGCCCCTTGCAGACCTTTTGTTGTGATTAATGTATACCAGCTTTTTATCATGCAGGCTGATGACATTTTAAAATTAATAATGAATGAGCTCATTCTGGTCTAACTCATCTTAAATTTTGTGACTGATGGACTATTACTCTATATAAGGAATCAGTTATGGACTGTTACACTAAGGTGACGATTACTATGTACAAAAGCAAAAGATTTTATTTTCCTTTTAATGCAGGTTGGAAAATAGTTTGTTATTGTAATAGAATTTACATGTAATGCAAAGGGCAGCATCGGGAACAAGAATTCCTACATTTTTATTCTAAGAATATCAATTAGGAGTAGGTGTTTCTGAAACAGAAATAAATGGATATTCCAAAGGTCTGAATATATTCAGTCAGCCATTCTGAAGACAGAGTGTTTAAAAATGTAAGACCTTTGAATTATTATTATTACCATTTTAGAAAAGAATTGTGAAAAAAACATGACAAGGCCATGTGCCTGCAAAAGAAGTAAATATGCCAAAGTGAGACCCAAAGCAGAGTTCAATATTCAGTCAAGGCAGCCATAAAGAGGCAAAACATATTTCTCACAGGAGATTTTGGCTTCTTTAATCCAGGCAAAGGACGAACATCAAGCTGAATTTTCTTCTGAATGCAGAGAATTCAAAACATTAACAGCTGTTGTGTCAGTTGCATTGCCAAATTTACTTTGTTCCCCAGTGGCTGCATTTTTCTTTTGTTCTGCAAGTCTTTTGGTATTGTGTCTTTTCCAGCAGATAAAGAAAACTGTCTTATCACCAAGACAGTTCAGAAACAAAATGCAAATAAAATACTCCACTGTGTTACATCAGAGACAGTCAAACTAACATCAGTCATTCTGTCTGATGATAGTCAGAACTCATGACAGACAGGAAAATGGGGAGAAGGGACCACACAGCAAACTATATTCATCTTTTTACTGATGCTACATCATTTTCAGGATATCCACAGAAGGAATGTTTTCTCTGCTCAATTTTAACAATTCTTCAACAGCAGGCACTCATACTGCTTCACTCTCAGCCTCAGCAACAGAAATCTATCCCCCTATTTTAAGCTGTTTGGATACACCTTTTCCAATGTTTGGAGCTCTGAGATATCCAGGTAGTGTTATAAAATTAAATTCTGGACCACAGTTCTGTAACTAGGAATTTTAGAATTCTGTATTTATAATTCCAAGCACTTAAAATAATTCCAAGTTTCATCTAAAAACCCATTCAAGCACATTCAAAAGAAAGTTAAATATCTAAATTTTTATTTCACCTTAGACCCGTCAAATCTTCCAAGTGTTTCTAGCAGCTTTACAACTTGTATTCTGGTGTCTTCTTCACAGAAGAAAATCCATGACGAATTCCTACCATAGGTAACAGAGAAGCTAACAAAAGACATTAACACTTTACTAATAAACTGACTTATGAACAGAATGATAAATTCAACCCGCATTCCCCAAATAATTGCAGTCAAGTATTCATTTACACAGGAACAAAAACTTTTACTACTAACTTAGAGTTAAGTATCAAACAACTACAGTGAATGGATAAAGACATTGCCTCTGCTACTATCTATTTATATAGCACCAGTTATCCCAGGAAGAAGGGAGAAGAGATACATAAACAATGTCCACTCAGAAATGTATAGGCACTACAAGTCTAATAGCCACCTGTGAATTCAGAGGTTTATAGATACCAGCTGAAGTTACCTTCCCCTTTGTATACTAACCTTCTTCCAAGGAGCCTCACTGTTGGGCATCTAACACCACTGCAACAATCATGGAAATGCCTAATGACAGGTTTTCTCATAACTGTTTGACACAGATCATCCCCAGCCTAAAAACCTCATTACCTTTTCCAGCACAGTGAATGTACACAGACTGAAGGGACTCCTCTACCTTCCTCAAAGCTAACACTAATCTCAATGCAGGATTCCTGATTCCTTCAGAAAATTCTCATTCATTATTTCTCTATTCCTCCCAGCTTAATTCTTCCACTACTTAACAAAACAAAGCCTTATTAATTCATTACATCCTAATGGAAAAAAAATCCAGTTGTCACTTGTCTAGTTTCCTTTGCATAGCTTTTACGTTGATTTAATTAAAGAA
This sequence comes from Tauraco erythrolophus, assembly GCF_009769465.1. Lineage (NCBI taxonomy): Eukaryota > Metazoa > Chordata > Aves > Musophagiformes > Musophagidae > Tauraco > Tauraco erythrolophus. The sequence continues at coordinate 112,121,624 of NC_141465.1, forward strand.
ATCATCTGAGGAGAGGGATAAGAATATTAGCACCTATAAACATCACAGATTTCTTTCCCTGCAGACAGTTTATCTACTGATAATATCAGCAATGAAAAGAAACAGCAGAAATAAGTCAGCAAAAATAAGTAAAAAAGAGTGATAGAATCATTTATGTTTTAGGGAACAGTATTTGCCTAAAAAACCAAAAAAACCCCAAAACTCCAACCCACTATCTAAGAAATACTTATGCTAGAACATGTGATACCTGCCTCTGCAGGTCTTTTAATTACATGCTAGAAGCACCAGACAGTTGCCAGGTACTAAACTAGTTCAGCCTTTTTTTCATTTGGGACAAACCATGTTCCTATAAAGCGACCTTTCCTCCAAGTCTCGCAATGGTATTTAAGTATCATAAGCAGAAAGTGGTGAATAATCAATCTGCTAAACTATAATGGCCAGAAGAACTCACAATTCCTTCATCCTTTTAGTTCATAAAAGCATGTATTTGTTGTCTACTCAACACTGAAATCTGGGCAACTCTCTGCCATTCAGGCAAGTAAACAGGGTACAATCAGCTGGGAAAGACACTTCCTAGCTGTTTCTTCTAAAACTTGACAAACAAGTACAGAAAGGGTATCAGATACCCACATGTTTTTAAATACGTACAGTATTCAATGCCCTGTGAAGACTGAAGGGTTTTCTCTCACACTTTAGTTCTCAGCTCGAACTTTAGGAGAGAAATATCTGGATTTACACAAAAGCAGGGGGGTGAGGGACAAGGAGAAAAACACTAGAATGATCCACAGAAAAAGAATTATTGTACCTTGTGAACATAGCACATACAAGTTCAGAAAAAGAATGATTTGTTCATCTAGCTATCGATGGAGAAACAATGATTTTCAAGGCTGAGTATTTTAGGCTTGCACAGAGTCCTCTGTAGCACACAAATTTGGAGTTCAGATTGCAAGGAGCCACTGGAGATACTCAGGTAAGATCTGGTTTCAGGGTTATGTAATTTAAAAAAGAGATTTCTTCTCTGCTTGATGAACATGGTTACTGAAAAGAAACACAGTGGGCCTTCTGGAAACATCTTCTGAAATGAAGTATTTTGTCCAAGTTAGCCTGTGCTCAAGAACTAAAACTTAAGAATTGTCATAACTGTTTAGAGGCCTACTTTAAAATGCTGACAACCAAAGAATTGAGGGAAGCCATTCTTCTGAAAGCAGTTTTCAGATAAGAATGCATCTCAAATCCTAGCATCGTCAGCTGCTGCAGAATAGGCTGACCCCTCAGTCTACCCTTCTCCTCTTCTGTCCATTGAAAAAACTAAAAAGTACAAGCCTCAGAACATCTACATACTTCTGAACTACTCCACATCTTCATTCTGCCAAAAGTGGTAAGTGAAGTAGCAGACACCAGGAATTTCATATTCTAGAATTCTCTTCAAGATGGAAATCCTCTACTGAAGACTCCTTCTGATTTCTGAAGAATTTTCTTCTGCTTTATCGCACAAACCAGCATTTGTATTTTTGCTTCTGAGTTTTGCTATCTTCTAAGAGCTGTATCTGTAAACTCTGTCATCAACACATAAATAATTCAGAAGAGGAGCCACTAAGTGATTGAAACAGGAGCTAAGAACGAAAAACAAAGATGACTGATAGTTGGAACATCATCTTCCAATTTTTCAATTTACTTTAATTCTCCTTTTGCTTCTTTTCACAGTTTACATGTATCTCAAAGATACCTACTATCCAAGCACTGTTTTCATGTTTCTACACACAGAGAAAGCAATGGAAAGCAGAAGAGGGAAAAGCATCCTGTCCTGTCACCAGTCTGATGCAGAAACCTCAAACCAAAACAAAAACACCCTTTTGAGTAACTCTAACGAATTATATTAACTAAATTAAACCTCAAGAGACTGGAGAGCCTCTGGCATCAGTTTCAAATGCAAGTTTTAGGCAAAGGATAGCTTTCAGTACTTTTGGAGCTTTAGGACTTTCTGAAATAGGAATCATTGCTTCCTAACAGTTTGCAACATACTGCTGTGTAAATGCAGCATGTCTTCCTTGGAGCCATCTGCATAAGCTAAAAAGAAAAGATATTTGAGAATATCTGTCTTCTCTGACCATACTAAGATGAAAACTGGCCATATAAGCGTCTAAAAAGATGTCAAAACCTATACTTTTTCATTACAGAGGCATACCACCTCTTAGAAACACTATAAACTATAAAAAAAGATAAAAACCCAAACCAGGTATTATTATCTATTTTTAAGAAATTATTTATCCATTTCATTCAGCCAAGTAACCTGAAAGGTCAAAAGTTCTGAAATACCTCACACCTTACACTGTAAGAAGTGGGGACCAAATAGGAAAATACTCATTTAAATCATGGTATTTCTTTTGACTAGTTTACTTCCTTAATAATTGTAAAAGTCATGATAATTCGAAGAAGGCAGTTGTTCAGTTACATTATACTATTGTTGTTCTTTTATTTAAAATTGTTTTCTCTGATTTAATGAAATTTAACAGAAAATTGCTTTGGAAAACTAAAAAAGAAGAGCAAGAAAGTGAAAAGATAAGGTTGCAACTCATTCAAAAACTTTTCTTCTGAAAAAAGAGGTCTCAGCAATTAATAGTTATATCCTTGGTTGCAAAAAATTCTGAAAATAACTGGAATTCATTACACTTACTCTCTCATTAATGGTAATATTGTCCATGCACCTTCATGCCCATCCATCTGATGAGTAAGGAGAACTGTAGGTAATTCCTTTAAGAAAAATAAAAATATTACCATTAAACTTGAATTATATGCACTTTTTTTCCTAAACACCAACTAATCTTGAAAAAAAAAAAAATACTCTGGAATGACTACTTAGCTCTTCATTGTTTTTTCTGCAGGGCCACATTGTCTGTAGCCCTGCAGAATACATTACTAAGGATGGTACAAAACCAGGTGACCTACAATTTAGGAAAAGTGCTTCTTCCAACTCATGATTTCTTAATTCTCTATTAGATACAAAGCTAATACACTCCAAGTGAAATGTTTTGTATAGATCCTATGTAATCAATTAAGCAATATATCATACTCACTTCTTTACTGCATCATAAAATGCCATACCGCAAAGAAAGACTTATAAACAACGTAGGGTATTTCACAAAGGCTTCCACTGACAACCACGTTACGGAGAGCTTATGTGGGAGTTCTAACACTCTTTACTTCACTGAGTTCAGCTTTGACCTGTCACACTAACAGCAGGACAAAAAACCCACAAGTTTACACAAAAATCAAAATGAAGGGTTGGCGGTTTTTCTTCCTGAAAAATCAAAGCAGCTCCCTAAAAAGGAAAATCTTTTCATGCATTTCTGTTACTTGAAATCCCTTTGGTGTGGCAGATCCTGATGTCTAGCAGACAAGCTGTCATTCTGAGGTAGTTCCCAAGAAAACACCCTTTAAACATGGCCCTCTGATAGACCAAACTGCATAATTTATTAAGCAGTTCATACATGCAGTATCTCACTCCATTGATTTACTACACTTAGAAGTACAATTCTGTACTGCAGCATCCTTAGGGTCTCAACCACCTCACAAATGTCTAAATCCTTTGGGTTTAGTAACTGCACTAGTGCTGAAGCAAAGATCTTCCCACCAGAAAAGCCTAACCTCCCAGTTTATCTAAACTTCCATCTAAGTACCTCCCATTACAACAATTAACCTACTAAAGCACTGGTGGCATCAATGCACTTTAACACAAATGACTTAATACTAGCAGGTAAATGGTCCCACCTTTCCATTACACAAACTGTTAGGTTATGGGACTAAAGGCTCATCTCCATAAACACAAAGAAGCACAGGGAGGAACAGTAACAGGGGAGAAGCCCCAACAAGGTAATCACAGAAAACTGAGCACCCCGACCCAGCTCCCCCAGAGGAGCCACCAGCCTGCCCAGGTGTGACACTCACCAGCTACAGAGAAGGGAGAGCTTCCCACTCACAGCCTGACAGGGGGTTACTGCCTCCAGAGGCACAGGACTCATGGGACCCAACACCAAGCTGTGTGGTGTGGTCGACACGCTGGAGGGAAGGGATGCCATCCAGAGGGACCGTGACAGGCTGGAGAGGTGGGCCTGTGAGAACCTCATGAAGTTCAACAAGGCCAAGTGCAAGGTCCTGCATGTGGTTTGGGGCAATCCCAAGCACAAGTACAGGCTGGGCAGAGAACGGATTGAGAGCAGCCCAGAGGAAAAGGACTTGGGAGTGCTGGTTGATAAGAAGCTCAACATGAGGTGAGGCACTGGAACAGGTTGCCCAGAGAAGTTGTGGCTGCCCCATCCCTGGAAGTGTTCAAGGCCAGGCTGGATGAGGCTTTGAGCAACCTGATCTAGTGGAAAGTGTCTCTGCCTGTGGCAGGGGAGTTAGAACTAGATGATCTTTGAGGTCCTTTACAAACCACACCATTCTATGATTTTATGACTCATTACTGGATTCAGACGAAGAGCATTTTGGTACGGCACAAAACTTACTATGAGATGCTTGCAGGAAGATGAAAGGCCAGGAAAAGAGGGATCAAAGTGGTCTGAGGAAGAACAATCATTGGTAAACACAATGAAGGTAAAAAAGGAGCTGGTTACTTAAAACAGTGCCCTGCACTGATCACTGCATTCTGTTCTGTCTTCTCATTATACTCCACTTCTAAACTCCTGGGCAGGAGATTCTTTCTGCCTCAAGGTCTGAGTGCCTGCAACTGGAGGGGGGACCAGAAGTCATAGGGATGTGCATGTCTGTGGTGCCAGAAACTGGGGAGAGTGGGATGCATACACATTGTCTGTATGTGAGCGTGTCAGTGTGTGTACTTGCTCAGGAGCATCAAGCTGGACTAATATTAGAAGAGGCTTGGAGCCAGGTATCAGAGTAGGCACAAATCTGGGGCAGACTCTGGAGAGACTAAGGGCACTGACAGTTACTGGAGGAACCAGGAGGTCCCAGCTACAGGAGAGCCTCTGGGGTATGAGGGTCAGGTACTGCTCGGGTGTAAGACTGCACCACCTACCAGAAAGACCCATTTGCATGTGTGTGTCTGCGCGTGAGGCGACAAGGAGGCCAGAGGGTCTAGGGGTCAACTACTGGATACGCTGCCTAAAGATCCTGTGAGGTGTGTGGGCATTTGCCAGTGCGTGTGCAGAAGCAGGGCTGAGCACCAGCAACTGGAACGGAGCAGTGAGCCGCACAGCAAGCCTCACGTGCTGGCAACTGCAGAGGGCCAGCGACTGCACAGCCTGAACGTCAAAGACCAGCTACTGAAGGCATCCACGTTGTCATGATGTACATTTATCTATACGTATTCCACAAACAGGCTTTCATCTTGATCGGCCAGAGGGGTCAGGCCACTGGTGCAGTTTGTGTTTGTGTGAGTGCTGTGGGTGCTGTCTGTGTCGGTCTATGTTGATGACCACGTACATATGCCCGTGTGTTGAGTGTATGCATCCACATGTGGGAACACGTGCTCAGCCTCGCCACTGGCTGGGCCTGGGGACACAGAGCTGCAGCAGCCTCGCCTCTGCCAGGCTGCTGAGTTCGGCACCTCCTGAGACAAACCACCTCGACCTCTCAAGGGCCTAATTCCTTTCCACTTACACCATGCATATGCCAAACATTTTTGTTCAATGAATGCATCTCATGAATATGAGCCAATTCCATTAACATAAAACTCACATTTAAACACAAGAAATAATTTATTCTCTAAGAAAAGCTACAAGATAAAGTTCACACTGCTTGCTGACTCTGTCAAGTTCACTTTAAATCCTTTTTAAAGACAGTTAAGCATAGCACCTGGAAATACATAAAACCTCCAAACATCACACACTAAAGAAAACATCTCTACCACTCTAAAGAGTAACTGTGTCTCTCAGGAGTGCATTAACCCTATCAAAATATAACAATCTACTGGTTTTAAAAATATTTATGCTATTGTGAATGACCCAAACTGGAAAAAAAAAAAACATTCCAAAAGTCTAATTCAGAACAGGATATTCACCTGCATCTAAAACATCAGTGGTTCTGATTTATGGTTCTAGTTAAGCCAATCTATCAAATATGTTTCTGGTTAGTTTCAATTTATCGCAAAACCAAAGAAGTCCAGAGGTTTTTAGTGGAAGTGGCAAACCTTAGTAACAGTAACAGTATGATCAAATTCTGGTATTTCACCAAAATGTAACCACTTCATGGTAAAACCACAAACATATGTTTGCTTATGGAATTGCAGATAGGAAGATAAAAGGACAAACCTCTGTCTTTACAAGAATGTTTGTTTTTACAAGCATACAAACCCTGCAGTTGTGCTAGTATTTGTATGTGGTCACATATTTCATGTACAATCAGAGCCAGAGAGAGATAAAAGTAGTTAATAACAATATATTGTCTATAACACACTAAAGGCTAAGTGGTATTCATTTTTCATTTTACATACAAATGACATTCTTCCATGTAAAAGGCATGAAGTAAATTACATAATCTAAGTATCGTACCATATACTCAGGTATCTCCTCTTTAACAAAAAACCCCAACTCTTCCCTTTGTGCAGATCAAAGAGGTGATGACCAAGAAAAAGCACTCGTTTTTTTAGCTAATCTGATAGTTTTGCAAGGTATCTTTTCTTTTTGACATTCCCATAAGCCTGCTCTCTTTCTCTACTCACCTTCCTATAAAACATGAAAATACATATCTTGCATATACCTGTCTTTTCACTTATCTCTAACAATGCACCAATTCTGATTTAGTAAAAGAAATGCATAAAAAGCAGTGTACAGGTAAAATAGCCTCTTTCAAAAAATACAGGAGGATCTCTGTTGCTTTTTCTTTCTCATTTTATGTATTTTCACTCTGAACCTAGTGGAACTGGGCTGACCTATTCATTTTATTTATTCTGCCTTCAGGACAAAGACACAAAAAAGGCAAAACGTACCTGACATTAGCTTTGGGGAGTGAAAGGGCATGTGCAGACTAGCTCATCAGGGGATGGCTCGGTAGTGGCAAGTAACTTAGACACTGTGTCCATGTATCTTACAAAACTGTCCTACAAATGCATCCATATCCTGTACTGTATTCATCAGTTATTCTATCTAGAAACTATTGTTTCCACAGTTACAGAGCCCATATGCTTTCACACATACTAACATTTTACATATGGCACAAGTCAAATTTAATCTAAATAAAATAATTTAATCACTTTTGAAGACCAGGAAACTACCCTCCCCTCTTTCACAACTGAGCTGACTTTGAAAGAGCAAAACCAAAAAAATGGAATCACTTGTGGTCTGAAACACAGTATAAGACATTTTTACTCCAAATACCACCTACTGTATCAGCACAGTGAGAGCAGTAATATGTGGCACGGATTACAATTGCAAACTCTACACGAAGAAAAAAACTAAATGTGAATAAAGGGTTAGATTAACATCTTCAAACCAATTCAAAAGACATTGTCACAGCCTCATACGTACCTTTAAAATCATTTAGTATTATTTATGCAAGTTGAAGTACAAAGATTCTAGTGACATGCTCAATTTCACAGCAAATCATCATCAGAACTGAAATCAAACTCTTGTTCTTGAATCTAAACATTAAAAGTCCTCTTCATTAACACGTGAAAAACCTTGAGGGAATAGCATATCCAATGAGGAAAAAGATCATTCAGAATAAAAGATTTAAAAAAAAATGACTAAGAGAATTGCTAACCTGAAACAAATACCTGAAATCTTTGTTTGCTACATGCAATTTCATATTTATCTACCAAAACCTACATGAGAAATGTACAATTTATAGAGAAAAAAACAGTAGTGTGTGAAAACAAAGAAAACGGCTAAGATCTCATAGACTACAAGGTCAAAAGTGACCTCTGTAAGCACCCAGGATGGTAGAGATCTTCCCCAGCTAAAATGGGATTTTCAGAGCCACAGCAAGGTCACATCCTTGAAGATCCCCTAGCAGACCTGCACTTGCTTTGTTTTCTTGCAGAACGGAGTCCACTGAATTTCATCTAAGCATAACTAAACTTTGCCCTAAGTGTATGGTTTAGTGAGAACATACTTTTTAGAACGTAATTCAAACTGGATGTTGCTCACTAGTATTTATTATATGCCATATGTGACGTAATATTGTTAAGTACTACACATAAACAGGTATGGAACTGTGGTGAAATGCAAAACATGACAGTAATACGTTTATTGTTATATTACTGAGTCATCTGATCAGAGCAAACAGCAAACTTATAACACGATAGAAAAATACCACAGTGTCTAGGAATCTGCTCTTAACGAGCCCAGTATACTGGTATCTGCAGGTGCCTTGCATATATCTCTGCGTTTTGTAAGTTTATTAAACTGCCTCATGAAACCCAGAGCTGGAGGGCAGAAGGCAGGGAATCCTAAACCCTAGACACTGTTGTTGAATCACGCAGCTCCTGAATCAGAAATGTTTATCAGAGCATCAAGCCCAAGAATCCAGGGCAAAACATTATTTCAAATAAAACCCACATATCGTTTAAAGTACTATTTTACAATACAACTGTAACAAAAGCACTTGGCTTCTGTTTAACAAGTCAGTTATCTGGGAGCTTTTCCAAGGTAGTCATGACCTTTTTAAACCTTTGCTCCATTTCTCCATTGAAGCTGTTCTAACTCACATTGCTAACAAAGCATAATATCCAATAGATAGACATCTTGTAGTCTTTCGCTGCTCAGGAAGCCTAAAGTAATAATCTACTATTATCCATTAGAAAGAATCTCAATTTCTCTTCTACTCTCAGATGCCTGGTTATAATTTTTAAAAAAGAATCAAGTTTTCTTAATATATTATGTAGAGTTTCAAAGGGTTCAGGGAGAGGCCATAGCAGTACCTTGCTTTCATAAACCAAGGGCAAGATGCTGTGTGTGAGTCTGTGGTCAAATGATCTCACAATAACGAAAAGATGGAAGCATTTATCCAATGACATGGAGGTAATAACCGCAACTTAAGTGATTCGAAGTGCTCGTGACTATAACTTCCAATATGAGGAAAAAAATAAGTTTTAATGAAAAGGAAGTAATTTTATTCCTCTTTCCTACTGTACATAATATTGAAAGCCTCAGAACGCAACTTAGCTGCCAGTAAAATACACTTGAATGCATAACCAAAGCACTGACTCCTGAGTGCTGGCATGCTAGTTCCAACACATTGCCCGGGAAAACAGCTGCAGTAAGTATTTCTACCTGAAGGGACAGATTTTTAGGCAGTTAGTTTACTGCATAATGATTGTCATTCCAGATATTTCATGATCAAAAAGAAAGCTTTCTGCTACAACGTATTTCTTTCTCAAAAACCTGTAATTACCATTGATGTAATTTTTTGATGTGGGAAAGATGCTGGTAGCCACTAATTTTTGATTTTCCCTGGCTGCTATTCAATAGTAGTGGGAGTAAATTTCAGCACGCGTATTACAATGCTCCCAATTGCTAAGATGCTGCCACATCTAGATCTCCCACAATCAGAAAATCAGTAAAAGGTGCAGTAAGTTTTTTGTGATCCAGAAGTAATTCACTTGTGGTCAGTAGTAATCAGTGCAGTATGTTGACGTGACACCACAAGATTTTCTTCAACTACTGGTACAAACAATTGTCCTGCAGCAAACTGAAAAACAGGAATACAAAGAATTTAAGTGTGCCTGTGTTTTCCAGGATCAGGAGCAGCAGCAAAATGTGTCGACATCAATACAATTGCCTCCAATCTTGTAGATGAAAACCTGAATAGATCATAATTCAGATGATCATGTGAGAACCTCCTGAAGTTCAACAAGCCCAAGTGCAAGGTCCTGCACGTGGGTCGGGGTAATCCCAAGCACAAGTACAGGCTGGGCGGAGAATGGATTGAGAGCAGCCCAGAGGAAAAGGACTTGGGAGTGATGGTGGATGAGAAGCTCAACATGAGCTGACAATGTGCACTGGCAGCCCAGAAAGCAAATTGTATCCTGGGCTGTATCAAAAGAAGTGTGGCCAGCAGGTCGAGGGAAGTGATTCCGCCCCTCTACTCAGCTCTTGTGAGACCCCACCTAGAATACTGTGTTCAGCTCTGGAGTCCCCAACACAAGAAGGACATGGAGCTGCTGGAGCAAGTCCAGAGGAGGGCCACAAAGATGATCCGAGGGCTGGAGCACCTCTGCTATGAAGACAGGCTGAGAGAGTTGGGGCTGTTCAGCCTGGAGAAGAGAAGGCTCCGGGTGATCTTATAGCAGCCTTCCAGTAGCTAAAGGGGGCCTACAGGAAAGCTGGAGAGGGACTTTTTCCCAGGGCATGTAGTGATAGGACAAGGGGCAATGGATTTAAACTGAAAGAGGGGAGATTTAGATTAGATATAAGGAAGAAATTTTTTACATTGAGGGTGGTGAGGCACTGGAACAGGTTGCCCAGAGAAGTTGTGGATGCCCCATCCCTGGAAGTGTTCAAGGCCAGGTTGGATGAGGCTTTGGGCAACCTGGTGTAGTGGAGGATTTCTCTGCCCATGGCAGGGGGGTTGGAACTAGATGGTCTTTGAGGTCCCTTCCAACCCTAACCATTCTATAATTCACATGTATGTGTGCTTTACAGCAAGGGTAAAATGCAGAACAGTTCAGACCCACTCCAAGACTCAGAACCATCGGGAAATTTTAGCTATACACCTTGTCGTAGATCTGGAAGAGGAATGTATGCCTGTTCATTTGTGGAATATATCTAACAAGGAATAAAATAAGGCAACTACTAGAACAGGCCAAGAAAAATCCAGACACATTTTCAGAGTTGTTTCCATCATAGCTTGATAGTATTTTGAAGTCTCTTTCAGGTGAGATACGGATGTCAGAATTCATTGTAGAAATAGTATCAAAACAATAACAGAGGAATATTTAAGGAGGCTTTTGGACAACACTAATTCAGCTGGCTTCACTCCAGCACCTGAAATCGGATGTGGAAGTAGAGCTAGGACGAACTTTAGAAAATGTTGATTCACCCAGAAAAGGAATGCATGTCCCACTGGCAAATTAAGAAAAAAAAGATACCGTCTACAAATTCCCTAGAAGTAGTCTCTCACAGACAGCCAAAACATGAGCAGGAATAATTTGGAGTCAGATCACTTCAGGCAGGAATATAGTGACAGCTTAACATATATATGAAAATTCAAGCAGACCAATTACACTATTTTTCCCCCTCTCTAACATTTTAACAAAGAAATCTTGCATATTATTGAAATGGCGATGCTGCCATCAGTACAGCCTAGGCAATTAAAAATAATGGATTTTTAATGCACATATGCCATACTCAACAACAATTGGCACTTTGGCAACAGACATTGTGGCCATGACTCTAATGACACAATAAAATAAAGCTGAGATAGGCACCAAGAGCCTTTTAAACCTTGAAGACGCAGCAGCTAGGATACTGAGTTATAGTCAACATGTGTTAGAACCAGAAAACCAGAACCTTCTGTAAGCAGGATCCTGTAAGATGGCAGAGAGACTGAACTTCTGAGGCACAGAGCAGTGGCACAGGTCATCTGGGTTTCTCAACATTTTTGTTCCTGCTGCACTTCAGTAAAGAGAATTTTGCAAAACTGTTTTAAATAAACAAAGACAACTACAGAATGCTCCTAACGTTTGTCACCTATTTTTACATTAACCAGACTGGAAATTGGGAGATAGATAAAGAAACAATATTATGAAAATTCAATGAAAATGTTAGCTAAAGAAAGTATTTACTCAAGCAATGTAATATGGAGGTTTTCTTCTGTACAGTACCATGCTTTTGACTGTGCTTGTTTCTTTCAAACTCACGTTAATAATCACTACAGTAACAGACCTCAAACGAGCAGTACTCCCCTTTATACCCAGGGTTAGTTTAAATCTATGAAACTTCACTTCTGTGAGCTAGAAAAAAATATAGGATTTTGCTCAAAGAAAATTAAGCCTAATAGTAAAAATACTACAAATTATAGTTATAACACTTCTACAAAACAGAGGTCACACGTCTCATCATCTACTATTCATATGGGAGTATGTGATGCTCATTTTCATTTTACAATACTCCGTGGTATCAGTCTTAAAATCTTATTCTTACATTTTTCACTGAAAGGCTTGTCAAGCACGGGAACAGGCTGCCCAGGGAAGTGGTTGAGTCACCATCCCTGGCAGTATCTAAAAGACTGTAGATGTGGTGCTTAGGGACACGGTTTAGTGGTGGACCAAGCAAGTACAAGGTTTATGGTTGGACTTGATGATCTTAAGGGTCTTTTCCAATCTAAATGATTCTATGATTGGTTTGTGGGGTTTTTAAACACCATAATAAATACTACTAATTTGTGATACTTGTTCTGGTTAATACACACAGGATACCATTTAATTTCTACACTTTTCAGGAAAAATAAAATTTTTTTGAATATAATGAACTGGCCAAGGGTGTTTAATATAAAAACTCTCAAGAAAAAAATACAAAGATATTTACTCTACTAGGCCAGTTTTCATAAAGAAATACACAGACCTTTGCCTTCAAAACAACGTCACAATCCCAGGCAATTAAATAGCATTAACTGCATCTAAAACAGTATTTCAGACAAAATCCTACCATTTTTCAAAAAACATATTTTACCTGGTTTCTAGTCTTAAATGTAACAGCCAAAAAGTAATCCCAGTTTTCAATTTTTTAAGAAGATAGAAAGGGAAGAGTCCCAAATATTATAATTTCACACTGTGACAGCTTCCTTATTCTTATCTGGTGTTTCTTAGGAAGGTCTAGTTTACAGCGCTTCTTAAATGCTCAGAAATCTCAGAAAATTGAGAAAATTGATAAAAACCTTAAGGAATTGTCTTCATTGCTATGCTCTAAATTAAGAGTTTGGTTAATGTTCAATAAATCACTATGGAATATGCTTTGAAGCATGAATGTACCACTGACATCCACTGGTGACTGCAATTACAGATTAGTTTCACATGAAAAAAAATGTTTTAAGTACATAGTGAAAGAAAATAAATGAACAAATTACTTGCAAAGATTAATGTAAATATGAATGTGAGTGATTTAATCCATTTTAAAGCAATGCAGATATTATAGTTTCATTAATTAGCACAAGCTAACAGCTGGCTTCCACTTCTCAATTTAAAACAGCAGAAAATAATAACTAATGAATCCTTATGAACTAAACATCTATCGTTTGGTCCTGTGACGACAGGCAAGTGAACCTGACAATTCAGTTGAACCTGTCCTCTGCTGCTGTACAGCAGTTGTCCTTTAAAACACAAGGATTTAACTTCCTTTGTCTGAAAGTAGTAATTTCATGTGAATTCTTTTTAATGAAAAATGTGAACTTCAAATGTCGATGTGCAGGATTTCAGAGATCTTCTGTCTCTTCTCCGTAACTAGTATTATTGGGTCATGCTTCACAGTGCCATACAGGGGAATTGCAAATTGACAAAAACAATCAAGACATACCAAGTACATGCTGGCTACGTTCATTCTTCCCTGTACATTGATGGCTTACCCAGATTTCAGGTATGAGATTTCTGGTGTGATGTATTTAGAATCATAGAATCATAGAATGGTTTGGGTTGGAAGGGACCTCAAAGATCATCTAGTTCCAACCCCCCTGCCATGGGCAGGGACACCCTCCACTACACCAGGTTGCCCAAAGCCTCATCCAACCTGGCCTTGAACACTTCCACGGATGGGGCATCCACAACTTCTCTGGGCAACCTGTTCCAGTGCCTCACCACCCTCTGAGTGAAAAATTTCTTCCTTAGATCTCATCTAAATCTTCCCTCTTTCAGTTTAAATCCATTGCCCCTTGTCTTATCGCTATATACCCTTGTAAAAAGTCCCTCTCCAGCTTTCCTGCAGGCCCCCTTTAAGTACTGGAAGGCTGCTTCTCTAAGATGCCACAAATGCTGTTTAACAGGCACTTCTTAATATTGGAAAAGCATCACCACTTCAGCATTCCTGTAAAGGAATTTCCTTAATTAGACAATAAAGTTTTAAAAAGCCAGTTCAGTTTGCTCAAGGCAGAAGTACTCACAGTTACAACCCTTTAATTACAAAAAAGATTTTACCTCTCTCCTATAAAACATGCCTATATTCCTGCCTCACTGAAATTATTTATACTTCCACTTACTGACCTTTTCATCATTCATAACCGGCAACATCAATTACAGAACTCAGCTAAACTGCTTATTTTTAACAGCTGAAGCCATAATCCTCTCTGCACACATTATATATGAACACTTGCCTCAATCCCAAAGAGGACTCTGAAAGAGTGGAACTCCGCAGAACAAAGGCTGTTCACATGACTGGCTTCATTAAGGGATTAAAAATTGCCTTTAGAATGGATTTAATTACAACAGGTTTGATAAGCTTGGAAAAACAAAGCCTAAAACATCCAGGAACCTGATTTAGGCACTCCAAGGCCAAGATACATAAGACAATTTAAATCAGACTTCTTCGTCCTTTACAACAAAGAACCTGGAATTGAAAAATTGCTCAAATAACCACACAGCAAGCTATTTCATATCAGGGGATGTATGTCTCCCTTACTTTTTTCTTATTTTTATTAAAGACAAAGAAAATAAAGCATTGTTTATGTACACTTCACTTTCAATTTAAGTCCCTTAAAAACCTCTTCTCTCCAGGCTAAAGCTTTACAAGGAAAATTTTGTATTAGAGTGTAAAGTCAAAACCAGACTTGTACAACTTGCAGCTCCCAGGCCAGCAGGTGAGAGGCAGCGCTCAGCCTGAAGCGGGGTGCCAGAGGAACAAGGAGTAGTTAGGGAAGGTACTGCACCAGGGAGGGAGCTAATACCGACGTGGGCAAGAAAGGTGAGGAAGACTACTGCAGGAAGTAGCAAACCCTGCGTCGGGATTTTGATGTCCACATTCGTTGCTGCTCTACTGCCACAATGCTACAGTTGCACAATGAAATTCTGGCAAAGTCTACATTACAGCATCTTCATTGGCTCTAATAAAATAAAGCATTCGCCTAAAAATTTTTCTAAGTAGTGCTTCAATGATTATGGTTTTCACTTCATAAAGAAAGCAGCTGACTTTTTCTTAAACACATGCTACAAGTCTTTCTTGTTATCACTTGTACATCACATGCCATCCAAACAAAAACAGTTATTATACAAAGAGGTAGATAGTTCAAACTAAAATTATTTGGTGATACAGCATAAAATCAGTAAACATGTACCGAAATAGTTCTCTTTTAGAGTACACAGAAGACAATGAATAAAATGGATCCAAAAAAGGCGCAATAGAAAATGGTATTTTTAGTAAAATGCAGTAAAAACATACATAACAAGGTGCAATCTATATTATCTAAACATACCTTTCCAAGATCTGCAGCCTGTTTTAAAATATCTCTTTTTAGATCTTCTGCTCTCTTGGAATGGAAAGAATTACTTTGACTCTGGATGACAAATACAATTTCTTTTAATTCTGTGAACCAGAAAATAAGAAGATTTAAAGACAAAATAAGTTATTTTCAGTTTTGCTCCAAAGCTACTGAGACCCCGAGTGTGTGTGGGAATCTATTACATAGTAAGTCATTTCTTTAGTTATACAAACATCTCACGATATAATAAAAAGGTATAATTTAACAGACAAAAAAAACCCCACAAAACAGTCCTTTTAAGGATCAACACATAAAAAGCACGACATGACTAGGAGATCTGCAGCCACAAAGAAACCTGTACCTGCAATTAACAGTAGCCACGTTCATGAAGTTACTTTTTCTCCAATAGACCAGCACTCCTTGTTACCAGAGTTAGAAAGTGTTAGTCATAGACCAGCATGTCTCCTCGCTAGGCAATGGAGGAACACAAAATGGAAAAGATGCTTCCTCAATAAAAAGCTTAAAATCCTACCCAGAAACAAACATCAGATGGAGAGAGACACTCATGAGAACAATGAGGTAATACTTCTATCTGACAGGACAACATCAACACCTCAAAGGTATCTTCACAGTGTTTCAAAGCAACGTAACTGAGAACTTTCAACAGCAGAGAAGAATGAGAAACTTAAAAGAAAATAATGAAGTAGCTTTGCAAACATTTATAGACAGAAGAAAATGCTTGTTAAAAAAATGCAAGTAGGTGACAAAGGCTGACACTACGGAGAAGAAAATAGCCATATTTTCTTAATGGTAGTAGATAGAATAACCTCTCAGCACTTTGACAGCTAAGAAGAATGGGCAGGTTTGATCCCATTCAGAAGCAGAACACAGCAGAGGATGAGAAGGTGAAAGGAAGAGGAGAGGACAGATGCCCTTTCCAGAATTCTTAACAAGTTTGACCTATGCTGTATAACCCACCCAAAGACCATAACTAAGTAGCAACGTATAAGATGAGGAGACACTATATTGTAGTTCCTGTTTGGTTTGCCAGAAAAAGCTGAACTTTATAATACTATGCAGAAAGCGTGCAGTCAAGGAAGCTCGGGGTATAATAACTCAATAGATATCAGTAAGTGACTGATCAATTACTGTCTAAGGAACAAAAAAGACAGTAATGATGCGCTTGGGTCACAACAACCCCATGCAAGTCTACAGGCCTAGGGAAAGGGAAGAGTGGCTAGAAAGCTGCCCAGCGGAAAAGGACCTGGGGGTGTTCGTTGACAATCTGCCCAATACGAGCTGGCAGTGTGCCCTGGTGGCCAAGAAGGTCAAGAGCATCCCGGCTTGTATCAGCAGTAGTGTGGTCAGCAGGACTAGGGAAGTGATTGTTCCCCTGTAGTAGGAACTGGTGAAGTAGCATCTCCAACACTGTGTTCAGTTTGGGGCCTCCCACTAAAAGAAAGACATCGAGGCACTGGAGCGTGTCCAAAGAAGAGCTACGAAGGTGGTGAAGGGTCTGGAGCACAAGTCTTATGAGGAGCGGCTGAGGGAACTGGGGTTGTTTAGCCTGGAGAAAAGGAGGCTGAGGAGAGACCTTATTGCTCTCTGCAACTACCTGAAAGGAGGTTGTGGCGATTTGGGTGTCAATCACTTCTCCAAAGTAATAAGCAATAGGACAAGAGGAAATGGCCTCAATTTGCACCAGGGGAGATTTAGTTTGGTTGTCAGGAAAAATTTCTTCACTGAAAGGGTTGTCAAGCATTGGAACAGGCTGCCCAGGGAAATGATTGAGTCACTATCCCTGGAAGTATTCCAAAGATGTGTAGATGTGGTGCTTAGGGACATGGTTTAGTGGAGAACTTGGCAGTGCTAGGTTAATGGTTGGACTTTATGATCTTAAACCTCTTTTCCAACCTAAAATGATTCTATGATTCTATGTGCAGTGTACAAGGAGATAAGTCTAAACTTGTGGAGAGGAAGGCTGGAGACTGAGAACTGTATTTAAATTCTATCAGAAGTGACAGTCGGATCAGGAATAAAAGATAACAGATTCTAGTTAATTCAAGGAGGAGACAGGCTGCTGTGTTAATGTTTAAAGATGACATCACTCCAAGACAAGATAGTACCAAAAGGAAAGAAATCAAATATGAAGTCCCATGGGATCTGTACAGAATGTCAAAAAATGTGCAAAAGGAACAAAGTGCACACCAAAAAAAAACATATAGGTAACAAAAAAGACATAGGAGTCAAATTTCAGAAAAGCAGAACTTCAAGAGCACCATCATTAGCAACATTATGAAAGCCGACGGAGGAATTAAAGATACAAAAACTCTAGGAGAGCTTTCTGAGAACAGTTCCTGATATTCTATTGAAATCGAACTGTCAATGAGGTATAAATGTCAAATTGAAGACAGTCCAGGACGAAAGCTCAGTAGAGAAAGTCCAGAGTCACGGCTGACTGAAAGCTGCCAGACTGTACCACAAGCAATGTCTGTGTGAAGACACACACCCCAAGGACAAAGCACCTTAGAGGAAGCACACAAAGCTTCTTGTCGGGCAGCAGAGGATTATAGCACTTTAAATTTGCAGTTTCACTGCAGTACTAATTCAAGTTTTACATCATGCGATATTTATTTTTAAAATGCATATCCTTGCATTGTAGATCAAGTCAACCTTAAAGATCCTAGTTTCACGTCAAGATCTTGACCTCTAGGTTAAAAATGCTAAGTTGGCAAATGGAGTAGAATGAGTGAAGAACAGTGGAACAAAGATGTAGAATAAATGACCGAAGAAGGAAAGCAGTAGTCTCAAGGAAAAAGAGTAAAACTGACCACATGAAGGATCACAAGGAAAACAGTGGAAACAAAAAGAGCATTAACCCCAAATATCTTCGCTAAGATTATGAGAAGATTGCCATGTCCAAGACTTGACCATTGACTACATTCCTTTGTTCCTCTGAACAGTTACTTAATTTAGACCTGTGACAGCTCAAAGCTGCAGTTAAATGCTTTTCTGCTTTCCCCCGATAATCTTTTCCCTCAATTTATTAACTTATTCAGCAAAACAAACTCTGAAAATGTCAAATTGTGTGAATGTTTTTTCATGTTTTTTCCCATGCAGCATTCCTTCATGCTCTGACCCACCCAACAAACTGCTTTTAAAAACCCACACACAATAAAAATGTCTGAATAGCAGCTATTTGCTAACTAGCACGACATTTGCTAGATTTCCTGTGTAAAAATTAAAATTAGTGCAAAAATTAAAATTACACTTCATTGATGCTAGTGAGACTCAAAGGGCTCAATCTACATACACAACACTGAAAACATCACCAGAGATGAAAAGCAAAAGCTATATTGCTTTATATAATTACTGGTTTAGTATCAGTACATTTACAGATACGCACACATCCGAATTACACTCAGTTTCACTTACGGTACATTTAACAACAGCTGCGATATCCCACAATAGAAGACTTTCTAGGAGTAATCTAACACATACTTTGGTGTTACTGCTTTAATCCAATGGAAACAGTTTCCTCTGGTACAGACAATTTAAAATAGTTCATAAAAAGAAACAGTCATTGTATTAAAATGTCCACAGAAAGCATTTATATTTTTAAAACACCTAAATTGTTTCTCAAGTCGAGAAATAGTCAACCAAGCAAGAAAAAGAATGGAGTCTTTTGTAAGATTAATATCTAAAAGAGCTACAGATACACTGATACTTTATTTCTCTTGTTGTCTTATTTTCTCTTTTATTTCCCTAAGATGTTTCCATATCTGGAAAATATCTTCAGCTATCTCAAATGCTCAATGATTGGAAAGATACTAAAAGTTCACAGAAAAAAATTATTTAAATAAAAAATAAAAATTGGGAAATAGGAATGCTGAAACTTCCTGAGTCTTATCACAACCATGGCTCATTCCTAAACAGAATGGAGTCTTAAAAAACTATTAACAAGCCATCAACAGTAATGTGTGTTTTAGCAAGTATACAACAACCTGTGCAAAACAGAGCTCCTTAGGAATTATCACTAAATCAATTCAAAAAACGGCAGTGGGGAAATTCTGCTATTTGAAAGTTAAGCATTGCAGTATAGCAACCAGCATAAATAAACTACCTCTATGGTTGTTGGGGTTTTTTTTGCAAAGTTTATTCACCACAAAAGGCTGTTTTAGTCAACTCAAAGCTACTTAAAAATGTAAACCAAACATTTCAGTCCAAAAACCCTGAAAATTGAAAAAAGCTCCTAGAAGAACATAAAACAACGATGTTGTCTGCTAGCCTTCCTCTGCTAGTGAGAGGTTAAAGCATTCACTCAGGATGCAAGAAACCAAATTTCTCATTTGGACCTCAACGTAGGTCTCTGGCATTCCAAGTCAGTCTCCTAATTTCCAAGCTACAAGTATATTCTGAGGTGGGTCTTTCCCATTCTCTCCTATTGCTCTAGAAACAGAGAAGAGTAAAAATGGTCCTGAGCTTCCGAATTACCTGACTCCTGACACAGCGGGCATCTAGAACCCACATCTCTGACTCACTGAATATTTAAATACATCATTAAAAAAGTAGAACAGGCATCAACAGAAAAGACAGAATTCCATGGTGATTTATATACTTCCTGGAGTATGTGTGACATGGTCCAAAACATTTCCACAAAAAATTACAATTATGACTTTAAAACAACTAGGATGCAGTCTAACCACCAGCTCCTAAGAGGTTAAAAGAATACCAGTGACATCTTTGCACCTCTGTCAATGGTGCTCAAATCTAGCTCCTCTTTTCTTTGGGTTTTTCTTTCCTAAGAAATGATGGAAATAAAATTAATTTGTTTGAGGCTAAATGGAATATTTGTACAATGACAATGGGGTTTTCATTCCCGTTTTTTCAATGACAAAGTACAAAATCTTTTGTTATTTAGCCAGATAAAACTAAACTGCAGAAGCACTGGTATTTTAACTCACAAACCAGAGACTCTACTGTGTAGGTCAGAAAATCCAGCCTCCAATTCGGGTTTTAAAAAATTATGCATATTCTGTAGGCCTTCCCCTTCTTTTATTCCAACTCTAAAATCAACCTGAAACTCCAAATCAGGATCTTTTAATTCTTATATTTTGAGCAGGTTATTGTAGCCTAGTATAAAGCTTCAACAATCAAAAGTAAAGACAAGTCTTTTCCCATGCTAAGAATAATAATTTGTAAATGTGTTTATTTAAAAGTTTTTGGGATCTTTCTGGATTAATAGCAGGAATAGGGAAGTGATCCTGCCCTTGTACTCGGCACTGGTGAGGCCGCACCTGGAATATTGTGTCCAGTTCTGGGCCCCTCGCTTTAAGAGAGATATTGAGCTCCTGGAGCGAGTCCAAAGAAGGGCGACTAAACTGGTCAAGGGGCTGGAAAATAAAACTTATGAGGAGCGGATGAGGGAGTTGGGGCTGTTTAGCCTGGAGAAGAGGAGGCTGAGGGGAGACCTGATTACAGCCTACAAATACTTGAGAAAAGATGGTGGGGAGGTAGGGAAGGGCTCTTTACATTAGTGTTGGGTGATAGAACAAGAGGAAATGGGTATAAGCTTAGTCAGGGGAGATTCAAGTTGGATGTTAGGAAGTATTTCTTCTCTGAAAGGGTTGTCAGCCACTGGAATAGGCTGCCCAGGGAAGTGGTTGAGTCCCCATCCCTGGATGTGTTTAAGAATAGGGTGGATGATCTACTTAGCGATATGGTTTAATGGGGATTAGGGACGGTTGGACTCAATGATCTCTAAGGTCTTTTCCAACCTAGAAATCTATGAATCTATGAATAAAGGCAGTGTATGCAGAGAGAGAGAGAGGGACAGACAGACAATTTCATCTCTGTGTGTGCGCTCATGTATCATATACACAGTAAGCATTGTAATGATTATCTGTTTCTGGCCTGCAGCATGAGAACTGAAAGCTATCCTAACTTCACTCTCTCTTAACATAGTTTTGAGTATTTCTGGTATTTCTATTTACTGAATTTTACTACGCTACTAGCCTTAGTAACATCCAAAAAAAAAAAAAGCACCACACTTTGTTTACTTCTTGAAATTAGAAATAATAGTATCCAGTTGTTCCTCAACAAACTGCACACTCTTTCATAGTTTTGTGATAAAGTATGTTGCTCACCACTTCAGAATTCACTGTGTCTTAACGCTTACTTAACCGATTAAAAAAAAAAGGTTCATCACCTACACATTTGTTCTGATACTACAGAAAAAACTTATTTAAACCTCGTGTGTTGTTCTCACCTTTCCACCCAAACTTTCCACACTAATTCCTAGAGTCTAGATAAAACACAGAACTAGGCCAGGCAGGATATTAAAAGAATGTAACTGTAAAAAATACATTTGATCCTTTCAGAACATTGCAGGTAGTGGCAGATCAGAGGAAGTTTAACACCACTACCTTTGCAAGAATCAAATTCAAGAAAAAAAAGCCTCAAACTACTTCATTCTTCTTCTCTCACTTAAAAAATGTTAAAAAAAAACCCACACATACAAAAATATCCACTCACCTTGCCGACAAAAGCTAATACTCTTGTGGTGAGAGTAGCATCTCCAGAGAGCATGACTCAACCTACCTTGGATCTCAGTCACTCTCTGGAAGTGTCCCTCTCTTTCCACAGACTGCAGAAGGAATCTAGACAACTCACGCTCCCAAGCTCAACGCTTCCTTGAGTCTCTAAAGAAGGCGAAATCATTGCACACTAGCCTGAAATAGCCTGTGCCTCACTTCCAAGAAGAAATTTGCTTTTGTTATTCAAATATTCTAAAAGCAGAAAATACTGTTGGCCAGCAACAATACCTACCATTTGGGGACAAATACACCCACCCATGGAGGACCTGTACATCCACCTGAAGGGTAAGACTTTTTGCCATGGTGTGGCAATGATGACTCAACATCGGCAAGTCACATCGCTGATCTTTTGGCTGGACTATCACACATCCATGCATGAAAATCTTTGCACACCAGTCAACCCAGAGAGCTACATCACATTCTGGGTAGACAAAGCAACCATGAAAACAGGAAGTTCAGTCTCCTCTGTGTTACACTTATCTTCCCAGTGACTAGGATATCTAGACGTTGATATCCGTCTTCAAAGGCTTGGCTAAGGACACTTAAAAAACTTTGAAAGGAAAACTACAGATGGTAACTTTGCTTCCTTGGTACAAAGGTACAGTTTATTTATAAAGAAGAAAGAATTTTCTTGTGTAACAGTTTGAAAATGAGGAATGAAAAACCACAGGAACTAAGAACCACTGAGAACTTCATTCTCTGTTTCAAGTCCTTCCTTGATTTTACCCACAGAAATAGGTTAAAAGAGAATTTAAAAAAATAAATATTCTTTTTTAAGGAGAGGCAGAATCTCATTCAAAAAAAGACAGAGAACATAAGAAATGACATATTACGTCAGACCAGTGGTCCATCTAGTCCAGTAGACTGTCTTTAAGAGTAGCAATAGGAAACACTACTTAGGGACACCATAAGACCTTCACTTTCTCCAGTGCTCCTCATACTCTAACAGCATCCACAACTACTGTATTAAGAAATGCCAGAAGATACATTGCTGCCTATTTATCTTACCATACATTTATGGACTCGTCCTCTCTTGAAACTGCTCATATGGTCTGCTTCCACAACCTTCTGTGGCAGCCAGTTTCTAAATTTTAGTACCTGCTGCATAGAATATTTTTGTTTGTCTGCTTTGAAGTGATCTCCTACTGAAACAAACAATAGATGACAGATGGTAGTTACATCAATAATGTGCCTTTGTAATGTTCCTAAATATAACTTTTGTAAGTAATGAGATGATATTAAAACTTAAGAAAACTGAGCACTGTCAAAAGCCAAAAAACTCTGACAATACCTCCCTGGGTGCTTTATGAAGTGAAATACAGCAGGTCTGCTGGGAGTGATAAAAGCAGCAACCAGCACCTGGCTGTGCTATGAGATTGCACAGAAAGAGATGAAAGAACACAAAGAGGAAATGAACTTTGTTTTACACCAGGAAAGGATGGATGAACGGGGAAACAGAGTAATAAAGCTTCTATAGACAGGTCCTAATCTTTCAATGGTCAAATGGGAGATAAATGGGACAAGGGACTTAATTATTTTCCACAAAAGTGTTTATCTATGTTAGGGACAGAGCTTGCAACTAAGTCCAAAAAAAGCCAACAAACAAACAAAACCCAGATCTTCTCAGCACCACTCAGAATTCTGTTAGCAACTTCACTAAAAGCATAATCAGTCTTCCTGGTGTTCAGCTTTGATGTCAGAATGAACTCACAACTACTCAGAAATGGTGGCAACAGACACATGGTCAAGCTGGCTCTTTTTAGAACAAGCAGATCCAAGTGCTCAGGGTTTAGAAGAGTGAGAAGTACCATAACAGTCCAAGTTGCTTTAAGAAGTGAACTGCTGCAGTACAGCAGAGACAGCACTAGGTTACAGTGCAGAGATTGCAAGTCCTTATCTCCAACTTTTTACTGGAAGGACATCAGACTTGTTTTCAGAAAAGGCAGAAGCTTGCAGGATTTTTATCCTCATAATTTATCTCACATGTCCAGTAAAAATTTATTTTACCACTCAGAATACTATTAATGTTTGACATTTTTCTTAAATACTTGTTTCCAGATATTAGAAAGTTATCACAAGTTGTTACAAGTAATTTATAACCACCCTAGTTATAACAAGTACCATGAGAGCCTAGAAGAATGGTAAAATTCAGTTTCATGTTAAATTTTTACAAGGACTGCTACTAAGTATCATGAAATTTGATTTTAAAGTATTGTGTACTACAAAAAGCACAATATCAATTCATAGCACAAGTGCATTTTCAGAAAAACACTTAACTACAAGAATTGCAAATACAAAGATCGAGAAGCTTCTGCTTGATGAGATTATATAAGCAAATTGAAAAAATATGCAAAGTATTTGCAAATCAGCAATTCACTAACAACGTTGTTGAACATTTAGGCACTGTTCCCATAGTCGCTTTTTAAATCACAACCGTATTTTATTTATACTAAAAAGACAGCCACAATCGAAAATATATATGGACTATACAGCACTTACCTCGGCTAATTTTACTAATTGTTCCACTTTTTTCAGACGTCTAGAAAAAAGGAAAAAAAGGAAAATCAGGACACAGGCAAAACCTCAAAATATTTCTATAGACATGCAAAGGAAGTCAAAGCATTCATCATTGTAAATGCATACAGAGAGACTTTAACTCAAGAACTAGTAAAAAAACTAAAAAGTTTTTCATCATCAAGAATCGAAACAGATATTTTACACATAAGAAGAAATTTTTTACATTGAGGGTGGTGAGGCACTGGAACAGGTTGCCTAGAGAAGTTGTGGATGCCCCATCCCTGGAAGTGTTCAAGGCCAGGTTGGATGATGCTTTGAGCAACCTGGTGTAGTGGAGGGTGTCCCTGCCCATGGCAGGGGGGTTGGAACTACATGATCTTTGAGGTCCCTTCCAACTCAAACCATTCTATGTTTGTATCATATTATTCAGACAATACAGTAAAATAATAAAAAGGAAAAAAAAAAAAAAGAGAGAATGCTTTTCCACGATTCAATTTATACCAGAGCTCTTTAAGTTAATACTGACAATGTCTTTTTTTTTTTTTCCTAATATGTGACTTCCAATCACAAAGTTTGGAATACAGGACTCTACGCAACACACTCATTTGATCCACTATCAAATATATATGAAATATGAAAAAATTGTACATAACATGACTTCACTGGGATTTACTCAGGTATCACATACATTTGTGATGGAATTTTAACAGAGTGCTGAGGAACAGACAACAGTGACACACACATAAAAATATCTTAGGAGCATATTCAATTGCTTCTAAGTTACAGAGCTGGGTGGAAAGGTGCTGTTTAAGAACTGCTGACTAGTAGAGAGATAGGACTGGAGAAAAAAGCTTAGCACTTCCTACCAAAGTAGCAGGAAGGAAAACAGAGGATTCATTTATTGCACAATCTCTCCCTGGTAACAGCACCTCAGTGCTTTTGTTTCTCCACATGTAAAATCAAGATCATCTTCACTAATTGCATAAGGATGTTGTTGGATTTATCTTGGTTCAATTGTTTTGAGACCTTCAGATATAAATGCCACACAGGGCACTCCTCGGTAATAAACTTGCATATAGTTTTCCTATCCTCGTTATTTAATTCCTATTTATAAACAAATTTTTCTGCTCCTTCTGTTTTTTTTGGTGTTTGTTTGTTTTTTCTAAATATCATATCTATCTAATCCTTTTAGTCCTATTTGCTTCAGATGACCTCTCCCTCTGTCCAGGTCTGACTTTCACACTGAAATGCATAAGCTCCAACCTCCTTGGTTGTAAAGCATTTTCAAGGAGGACTGCATTGCACCCATGCTTATGACCCTTTTTTGCTGACTGGGTCAATGAAGTTTAAAAAAATTCTTATAAGACTAAGTTATTTTGATGACTATACACACTACTGCCCTCTTACAGCTTAATAGACACCACATTACCCTATATCATAAACATGACGAGATGAATTTTCTATGCAAACAAAAAAGTATGTGTTTTATAGTACACAGTGCAACGAACAAATCATATTTTACAATCACCTTTATTAAAACACAAAACCATTGCTGTCCATTACATTCCTGGCAATGCAAAAAAAAAAAAAAAAGAAAAAAAAAGGAAAAAAAGAAAAAAATAAAAAAAAAAGGGATTTTGGCCTGAAGAGTTCTAGGAGGCGCCTCTGACTTCATCTGAGGGAAGGTTTTGAAACTCTAAAATAGTAGGAAAGCTTTAATAAATCATATCCTATTTAAGAATGATAATGTTAAACAGCTGGGCTGAGACAGTAATGGAATTTGACAAACAGCAACTTACAAGTGATGAAAACAGAATGACATTACCTAGTCTCTCAGATATAATGCAGATCAGCAGTTTGCAATAGGGATTTTTTTGATTTATGAAAATTACTGTAGACATAGCAATCATCATCAAAACCAAAAATTATTTAGAAACACATAGCTCTGACCATACTTCCATTGCATCTGATGTGAGATCACTAGACTTAAATGGCAGTTGTAGATTCTAACTCTTGATTCATTGCAGCACTTTTATTTGATTTTCCTCTCTTAAATCTCTTTTATACATACACAAATACCTGTTACAAATACATACATATAAAAAAACTGGTAATAGAAATCTGTTAAAGGGCATGCATGCATACACACCCAACACTTATTATGCTGTTTAATGCTTGGGCTAGCTCAGAGCATTAGTTCTTCTAATCTGCTAATTTGGAATTTCATATGCAAGCTTTACTTGAGCTGTGACTTGGGTAGCAATATGTAATAACATTAATTTAACAGAGAGGCAGCCATTTCTTTCTCAATGCATCGTATATTTAACCAAACCAAGAAGAAAGGAAAATCTGTCTTTGAACTAATAAAAGTTATATACTGAAAAACTACTCTCAACGGCAATAACGCTATCAACATGTAGAAGCGATGCAAAATCGCTAAGATTTTTTTACTATAAATTTCTAATGTGCTCTTCAGATGATCCTGGAAAAAGAAAATAGTTTTCTAAATCATCATCTTGTTCCTCAACAAACCCCAAAAACCCCATAATTCTCTTTATACAAATGTCAACATAAATCAGAAAATCCAGTGTAAGAAAGAAATCAAAAGAGCTAAGTATAAGTTTAGTCTAGTAATTCTGCGAATCCATAGGATAAATTAAGATCCTAGTAATACTAGAAGAGTGGTGCTATATGTAACTTGTGTCCCACTAAAGGTCTCTCAGGTGCCTCACAGAACAGAAAGACATCATATGACATTTAGTACTACTGAAGCCAATGATCAAAATAACCAATGTCACAGATTTTAGGCTTTCTGCTCTGGTCTTTTGTAAATTATTTTGTAATGTCTGTAAAATGTTCCTGCTCTGGTAATTAAAATTTATTACCTGCAGCACTGGTAGTTCAGTCTCATCTTCTGCACCTTCGGGAACAACACTTACAGCAAAAGCTGAAAGAAAAAACAGACTTTTTTGATATTACAGGAGCTTACTTTCACACTTGACAAAGTTCTGCAGCAAAAGAAAAATAACATTTAGGTAGAGTTTCACATTAAATGATACTATATTGGTAATAATCTTTATGAACATAAGACAGCCCGTTCTTACAGAATTTATACATTTGCTGCTTGACAATTCTATTTCCGTACATCACTGAAAAGATCACTTTTTGATGTGAAGCCAATTTAATCTTGGCTTCAAGGCAAATAAATCCCATTTTTGAAAAAAAAAAATCAAATCTGGTCAGTCCAGTAGTTCACCTGACAATAGCATAACGTGCTATCACATGGGAGACCTGCATTCCACTCTGTCTTTAGGTTAAAGCTTGGATTACCAACGCTTCGCTTGGAACCACAGAAACTGCCAGCAGCTGACATAAATTCATATCAGACTTGAAGACGGCTGTCACATGCCTTGAATGCCATTTTTGAACAAGTCAAACTTGTTAATATATATGAGAGACCCAAATAAATGTTTACAAAAAGAAGAGAGACCCCAAAGAGCTAATTTGCACAGACATAGCATTATCTTAAACCTTTTATACTGACACCACCCTATGCATACACTGCTGGTTTGTATCAGAAAAATAATGATCAAAAAAGGTTTTGATGTTTTGTTGTTTTTTTTTCTTGCTTGTTGATGTAGTCGTCTAATCAATTTGTCTCAGTTTGTTCATTTGTCAAAGTAGTTCCATTTCACATAAGAAAGCTTTGCTAAGATTATCCATAAGGAGACTTTTTCTTAAAGGTTCTGAAGAGATGCAAATGAAAGTAAATTGCGATAATTTGGAAGGAAGATACTACTCATCTTGGTCAAATAGATGGTTTCCTCTAAAAACTGGAGTGGAAAAAAAAATCAACAGATTCAAATGGCGTGTCCCACTGCAAGTTTAAATTATTTATTTCTTGAAACCGATTTCAAAGTGAATTATTAAGAACTGTCAATTCCTTTGAAACACTAGAAACCTGAAATGTAGGAAGGCAAGATGAGACTGTCCAAAGCCTGTCGTGCTCCAACTCTGATTACCTATACCCTTATGCTCTTTCAACTGGAGACCAAATTTCATCAAGTGCCTAGGAGCTGAATTTCACAATATTTCATGTCCTGACTCACTTGAATCTTACATCACACCACCAGACGCAGACATCCCAAAATTATTCTAACACAGTAGATTCATTGAAATGTAGCTATGGTCAACATAAGGCATTTAGCCAGGAAGAAGAAAACAGAGTATAAGTAGGAGTGTCCCTGTCAGCATCATCCTCAAGTACATGTTTTGCACTTCTAGTTCGAAAGTGCACAGAAAATACCTCAATCTGCCTACTCTGTCCCTTGCTGACAGCATGTTCTGATCATTTGCCTCCTTCTCTTCCAACAAAAAATACTCAGAGCCCCAGATAAGGAATATCTTCCCCTACACAAACCAAATCCACATTTTTCTACTTGATGTGATCCTAATTACCGGATCAACACAAAACACCCTTATTCTGGTAAATGTACTAATTACACAGTATTAGCTTGAAGAAGCAGCACCTCATAAATTCAGCTTATTTGCAAAACTGAATGCAAGCAGAATTTTCATGGCTTTCAGTTTTTAATATGCAGCTGAGGAACGGCACACATGAGACCTGAAACAATTGTGATTGACAAAGAGATGCTGCCTCTCTCGCCATAACATTCAACAATCCATGCTACACTGCTTCTAAGATTTATAAAATATTAATGCACATGATCCTTCAAATAACACTCACATAACCTGGAAAAAAAAAATCTATTTCACACTACGTCTTTGAGAGCACAGATAAAGCTCTTCAGCAAATACCTACTTCATCTTCGTATTACAGAATCACAGAATTGTTGAGGTTGGAAAGGACCCCTGAAGATCATCTAGTCCAACTCCCCCCAAAGCAGGATGTTCAAGATCTTGTCTAGTCAGGTTTTGAGAATTTCCTATGACAGAGACTCCACAAGCTCTCTGAGTGACCTCTTCCAGTGTTCAATCACTCTTAGAGTAAAAAAAAAATAATGTATTTCTCATGTTCAAATTAAATTTCCTGTATTTCAGTTTGTGCCAACTACCTTGTGTCCTTTTAGGCACCACAGAATCTGGCTCTGTCTTCTTTACTGCTCCCCATCAAGTATTTACACACGTTTGCGAGATCCTCCCTGAACCTCCTCTTCTCCAGGCTGAACAGTCCCGGCTCCTTCAGCCTTTCCTCATAAGCCAGGTGGTCTGATCTATTCATAATGTTCATGGTCCTTTGCTGGGCTCACTCCAGTATGTCCATGTCTCTCTTGTACTGGGGAGCCCAGACCTGGACACAGCATCTCAGGTGGGCCTCATCAGTGCAAGCAGAGAGGAAGAATCACCCCCCTCAACCTGCTGGAAACACTTCCTAATGCAGCCCAGGAGGCTGCCACAATGGCACACTGCTGATTCATGGGCAGTTTGTGTCCACCAGGACTCTGAGGTCCTTCTCTGCAAAGCTGCTTTCCAGACAGTGTGCCCCCATGTGTACTGGTGCATGGGGTGACTCCTCGCCAGTGTCAGGACTCGGCATTTCCCTTCATTGAACTTGCTGTTTGCACATTTCTCCAGCCCGCTGAGGTCCCTCTGAATAGCAGCACAACCAGCTGGTGCATCAAACCCTCCTGCCCCTTTTGTATCCTCTGCAAACTTGCTGAGGGTGCACTTTGTCCCGCTGTCCAGGTCATTAATGAAGAAGCTAAACACTACTGGAGCCATTATGAACCCCTGGAGTGCACCTTGCCACTGATCAGAGGCCATGAGCCCTGCAAGTCAGAGAGTTTTCTACCCATCTCGCTGTCCACGTATCTAGCCCATACTTCATCTGTTCGGGCATGACGTTACAGGAGAGAGTTTAACTCCCTGATGAAGTTGAGATAAAGGACATCCATTGCTTTCCCCACATTCATGAAAGCGGTCATCTCATCACAGAAGTCTTTTGGGTTGGTCAAGCATGACTGTCCCTTCATAAAAAACATGCTGTCTTCTCCCAATCACCTTCTTATCCTTCATATGTTTGTCTTGTCCTTCCTTCTTTAGAAATGGTTTCTAAATATTTTTTTTTTTGTTTTTTTTTTCCGTGATTATTTGCTCCACCACCTTCCTGGGGACTGAAGTGACACCGACCAACCTATATTTTTGTCAGATTCTCTTCCTTGCCCTCCCTGAAGACAGGGGTGACATCTGCTCTGAAGAGTCTAGTCTAGCCTAAATGAATCCTTCTAGTCTAAATAGAAGAATTAGAATATTCCTTCTAGGAATTCCTTCTAGTCTAAAGGAATACCACCCAGTCATCATGACCTTTCAAAGATTATCAAGAGTGGCCTTGCATTGACATCATCAAGCTCCATGAGAACCTGTGCGTGCCTCTCATCAGGTCCTGTGGACTTCTGTATGTCCAATTTGTTTATACGTTCCCTAAACTGGTCCTCCTTCAATGATAGGTAACTCTTCCTCACTCCAGACCTTCCCACGAGTTTCATGGGCCTGGGATTGCTGAAGGTGGGTCTTACCAGTACAAACCAAGGCAAAGAAGGTTTTGAGTTCCCATTCTCTCCCATGTCCCTCCCTCCACTCAGAAGCAGGCTCACATTTTCCCTAGTCTTCCTTTTGCTGCTGATACACCTGTAGAAGCCCTTACCTTTCACAAGTTGAATCCCTTGCCAGATTCAACTCCAGGTGGGCTGTGGCTTTCTTAACGTAGACCTGCACTCTCAGACAATGCCTCCATATTACTCTTGGGGTGATCTGACCCTGTTTCCATCTTTTGTGTGCTTTCTTTTTATGTCTGAGTTTTACCAGGAGCTCCTTGTCCATGCATGCGGGCCTCCTGACATCTTTGCTTGCCTTCCTGCATGGAAGATGGACCATCAAGATGGACCATCTTGAGCTTGTGGGAGGTGAATCTCGAAAATCAAACAGCTCTCCTGGACCATCTCTCATATCAATCTTTCTGTATCATTGAGCAGAGTGGTGGATTGAATGTGCCTGGGTAAAAATTACTTTTGTTGCAGCTGCCCTGACATACAGTGTCACTTCAACACTCACACATACTATTTATTAAACAAACCAGTATCTGTGACGAACATCAAATTCTCTTTGTACACCAACACTCTTACTTCCAGTGATTTCAGACATGCAGCCTCCCCTACTTTTCCAACAAATAAGCATATTTAAACGACTCGGTATCTTTTACATCAAGTATTCCAGGAAGACTTTTTCCAGCTAATACATTTTATTAATACAAGACAAAAACTGTTGAGATTATTTTTAAACTACTGAAGAACCATTCACTAAACAGACTAGCAGACCCCTGAAGGCACCACAAAAAGAGCCTCAAGAGTCTTCACCCAGCAGTAACCAAGCTTTTCACTCAGGCAGACTGTGAATTTTTTTCAGCAACAAATATACCGTGGCCTCTCTACGACCTTATTAGCAAATCTGTTATGCACGCATAATTTGATACAAGTAAAGTAGTCCTCAGAAGTAAACTGGGATGCAGTTGTGGGGTAAATTCAAGTCTTACTAACGTATAGCCAAGACTGTTCTGGCTAAGTGACCTGATCTCTCAGCCTGGAAATAAATACTCTCTTCTAAGGATTTACTGGGAAAGGGTGGTATGAAAAGAACGTGGTAGATCTACCTGGCATACAGCTCACCAATGAAGGGCATGCAGGGTAGGTAGGAGATACACGGCCTGGGAGCAAGTGGACATCTCTAAGATTAATTCGTCCTCCCACAATTCACTCCCAAGAGGTTTCTGAAAAAGGTGTTCCCAGGAGCGGACCACAGATAGAAAAATTCCAACTACACATGCGGCTCATGATCAGATCAGTCGTACAACGCAGGTAGAAATCAAAAACTCTCTGGGGCACAGATATCTTTTTGTTGTGTGAAAGAACATCGGCTGCATCAAAAGAAGTGTGGCCAGCAGGTCGAGGGAAGTGATTCTGCCCCTCTACTCAGCTCTTGTGAGACCCCACCTAGAATACTGTGTTCAGCTCTGGAGTCCCCAGCACAAGAAGGACATGGAGCTGCTGGAGCAAGTCCAGAGGAGGGCCACAAAGATGATCCGAGGACTGGAGCACCTCTACTATGAAGACAGGCTGAGACAGTTGGGGCTGTTCAGCCTGGAGAAGAGAAGGCTCCGGGGTGATCTTATAGCAGCCTTCCAGTACTTAAAGGGGGCCTACAGGAAAGCTGGAGAGGGACTTTTGACAAGGGTGTGTAGTGACAGGACAAGGGGTAATGGATTTAAATTGAAAAAGGGGAGATTTAGATTAGATCTAAGGAAGAAATTTTTCACTCAGAGGACGGTGAGGCACTGGAACAGGTTGCCCAGAGAAGTTGTAGATGCCCCATCCCTGGAAGTGTTCAAGGCCAGGTTGGATGAGACTTTGGGCAACCTGGTGTAGTGGAGGATGTCCCTGCCCATGGCAGGGGGCTTGGAATCATAGAATCATAGAATGGTTAGAGTTGGAAGGGACCTCAAAGATCATCTAGTTCCAGCCTCAAAGATCATCTAGTTCTATCTAGATGAAGATGATCTTTGAGGTCCCTTCCAACCCTAACCATTCTATGATTCTAAGAACACACACACAAAGGATGACCTATGTCTGGGAGCTATCAGATGCTACTACAACAAAACAGTAACTTTTCATGCCCAAACATCATTATTAATTCAGACAACTGCAACAGACTTCTGTCAGTATAGAACTCCCTAATATACACATCGATCTCTGGAGGTAGAGGTACCTTTGCTAAATCCAGAATTTCCTCTAGTCCCTCTGAGTTTTTTGATGCAATGCAAGCATATCTCAGGCGGACTACTGACTTACCACACAGCACAGAGAAAATACATAGCAAGAAGAAACCGATTAGATGGTAAAAAGTTCAAACCGTGTAGGCACCACAGTAACCAAAAAGGCTAGAGTGCTTCACGGTACAATTTCTGGCAAACAAAGCTATCTAAAGCAGGAAAAAAAACAGCAGGGCGCTGTCTTAAATGCAACCTGTAATTTCGTATTTGTCACTTCATTATTTAATGCATGTGTAATTTGAAGTTTGTTAACACACGTAGCTATTCACATCATTTGGCACAAGCAGACAGAAGCTGAACGTGTCAATTGCCAGTCCTCCCCTCCTTTTGCTAAACGCTGAGGGTAAGTAAGAAAACAAAAGAAATTTTAGAAAGACTTCAAAGCTCTTTATTTTCACCAGTCTCATCTTTATTTCTTTTGAAAGCAGGACTAAAATCCACTGAAAAAGCTAGACATTTTTGGATCCATTCAAAATGGGAAATTTAATCAGAGAATGTAATACAACCAGTTTCAATTCCTATTTATTTTTCTTAAGTGTTCCATTAAAATTTTGGTGAGTAAATAGACTTGCTTATAATATGAGAAAGTAAAACTCAATGATTTATTTTCACTGTTCAGCAGCTGAACTGTAGGAATACTTCCAAACAAACTGTTAGGAAAATGGATATAAATACTGTAGGATTAAAACACGATATACTGTATAGATATATATAATGATATCATATCACATCGTAAATGTAGAAGTAATCCTTTCTTCAGTATTAACCTTTCAAGTGTAAAAAACTTTCAAAGGTTTATGATTATATCTCCTTTAAGCACAAAGGATGTTAAAAACTGAGGAGTTAATTCTTTTGCTTTCACAGACAAAATCCACTTGAAGTAGAAAGGTTACACTTCTGTTATCGTCCTCTTTTACAGTCTGATTCAAGGCTCACTGACTCCAGAGTCATTCCAATCATCTCAATGGGCTGTGGGTCAGTTTAAACAAGCTATGAAAAAGTTATGATTCTCTGACTTATGTACATCAAAACCATGACTAATAATAACCACTTCAAATAACAAAAGCCATTGATTATGTCGTACACAATAGACAAAACATTTAAAATAGGATTTCTTTATGCTTCTAATTATAATTTAATGAAAAGCCTATTTTTGTTTTGGTGGGGGGTTGGTTGGGTTTCCTCCCCGCCCTAAGTTTTCAAAGAACACAAGATTCTGTGGATTGACATCATTCCAGAGGAAATCTGCACTGACGCTGTCAGTCAAAGAGACAGGATATTCCATAATGAGACGGTCTGGGAGCGCTAGCAAGCAAAATAAATTAGTTTCATGTACGTATACACAAGTTTTTATAATATTTCTTCATCATTGCTATCCTATCAGCATCAAAGACCCTCATCTACCCAGGTAAGAATGAAGACTTACTTATTTATCAAACCAAAATGAGAAGGGAGCAGGGAAGAGGAGGAGGAAGAGGAGGGGGTGATGCAAGCAAATTTCCAGTATCTGATGCAAGTAAATTTCCAGTATATTTCGTAAAATAAAAGCAACTCATTTTACTTCTTTACTAAATTTCTTTATGCTAGTAGCCCATATGGGAAGAAGGCAGCTGAAATTACCACTGTGATCCACTGAAATGTCTAAATGAGTGCTGTGTACACCAGTATCTTTATAAAAGGCGAGCAAAGAAAATCAGTAGAAGAAAAAGCATCATCAATATCCCTTTTGATTGTCTAGAAGTCAGAGGAAACAAAATCATCTGAATACATTTTCACATTCTGCAAGCTGCCACCTGCAAGCTAGAATTTATGAAATGACTTAACTACCAGCAGAGAAGCTGTTTTCTTCTGTCAAATGAAATCCAAATTATTTCTGTTTTCCAAGAGCAAAGATGATTGTTTTGCAAACTCACTATCCTGGCCATCTCAAAAGCATGAGGTATTTACAAAATAAAGGACTTTAATATAAAAGGATACTTAAAAACTACAAGAAAGCCATGATACTGCAATAAGGCTCAAGTGAACAAATTCTATACAAGCATTAATCAAGACCTACTAAACAAGAGTTAACTGCACAAGCAAGAACCCAAGTTTTTCCATTTTTGCGTTCTACCTGCATGTATGTATGTAAAATAAATATACCTACACAAGGGGGAAAACTGAAGCTGCTGTTCTCTGACTGGGATTACAATCTGTTCGAGGTTACAAGTGCCATAGTACCTTGCTGAAGCACAGGAGCAAAACCACTCATCCTAAAAAGAATGAAATACAGCTTTAGGAAGAGCAGTAGAGTTTTAGGACTTCTCCAAAAACCAAGCTGCATACGTGAAAGGAAAAGTGTTTTACATAAGAACCACCAAAACACCAGTTTTACTTTGCTCAAACCAGGATTTATTTGTACCGGTTTGCCCTGCAGGATTTTGATCCACAAGCCATAGTAGTGGAAGAGAATCAAATCCAAAGGCTCAGAACAAACTGACAAGCCTATGCTGACAGAGACAGAAACATTCAGGAACAGAAACAATGAGAAACAGCAGATGTAAACATTTATTTCTGTCTCTCACACTCACGGCAACAGCTTCCAACTCCAAGAGCCTGCGGCGATCCAACCGCTGATCGCCCTTCTCTGCTAACATCCTCTCACCTGCCTAGACACATTAAAAACATCTCTAAAATACAGTAGCATTTTTTTTCTCTATGCTGACATTTCAACCAGGCGGGATCACCTTTCCAGCTCCCCTCAGCAACACCCAGTCAGCACGGCGCTGCTCTAACACCACCACGAGTGGCTTCGCGGTGGGTCCCAGCCCGTTGTTCCACGAAGATGTTCCCGCCCCGAGCGGCTGGCCCCGCCAGGACCGCTTTCCGCGGAGAGGGCTGCCCGCCGCCCCGCACCGGCCCGGCGAACAGGGCCGCCCCCTCGTCCCCGCACGCCGCCGCGGGGCCCGGAGGGCGGGAAACGCTCCCGGCGCGGGCCGGCACCGGCACCTCGGAGCCGGGGCCGCTGCGGGAGCCCGCGCTGCCCCGCCGGCGCTCCCGCCCAGCTCACCAACAAACTTCGGGGGAACCTCCTGCCTCCCCGCCCGCCTTCCCTCACGGGGCGGCACAGAAGGGCGAAGAAGCGGCGGCGACGGCTCCGGTGCCCCCCACCCCCGCCGAGCTCTCCGGCTCTGCGCCGTGCCTTCCTCGCCCTCATCACCTCCGCGGAGGGGCCGAGCGTCCCGGGTCTCCTCCCTTCACCTCGCCATGGCGGCCCGGCCCGGCCCCCGGCCACTCACCCCGGGTGCGGAGCGGAGGGAGAAGGAAGAAGAGGTGGGCGCACGCAGCGAGAAGGAGCCAGCGGTTGCAGCCGAGCTCCCGAGACATCTTGGCAAGGGCCGCCGCGCCGCGCGGCGGCGAGAGGAGGAGAGGGGCACGGTGCGCTCGGCTGCCCGGCTCTGCCGCAGGAGCCCGGGCGAGCGGCCTCCGGCTGGTGGCGGTGCCGCCGCCAGCCCGCCCTCTTCCCCTCCTTCCCTTCCCTCCCCCCCGCCGGGGCCCGGCAGGACCGGGCGCCAGCGCCGGGAGCGGCGGGAGGCGGAGCGGCGGCCACGGCGCCCTCTGGCGGGCGGCAGCGGGCGAGGCGGCGCCCCGCGGCGCCGCGCTCTCCCCCGGCAGCTCCGGCCTCCCGCCGCCCGCGGCCGCCGTGTCCCGGAGCCGGCAGCGGCTCTGCGGGTCGTCAGCTCCGCTGGGGCAGCCGGAGCTCTTACAAGCCCTAGATATGGTTATGGAATAAATATCCAACCGGTAATAATTTTGTTACCAAAACCAATAATGTCCTTAATGCTAAATTATTAACTCCACAGAAAGTCCTCCAACGAGATTTCTAGGTTGTCCAATTTAGACAAAAGAGAGGGGTTTTGGTTGTGAGCTTCATCCTTCTCTCACAAATTTAAATATTGTCAGTCCAATGATACCCAGCACTCTGACAGGAACCTGGTCCACAATAACAAGTGGCCCAGTTCACCCCTAAAACGACACTCGCAAACCGTTACTCCAAAAGAGCACGTTACACCTCCAGGCAGCCATTTCATAACGACTTGTGTAACCAGGAGTGGAGACTTGGGGCACAGAGCACAGGCAGGGGACACGACCGGGGCACAGCCTTGGCACCTGAGATCCCACAGCTACGAACGACTCGCCCATAGTCGGGTAAAGAAATGCAGCCCTGGAGCTGCACAAAACTGGTTTAGGGATAACACAGAGAGCAAAGAAGTCGTCTCTAACATGCATAAATATCACGATATTGACAGTAAATTTGGATGTAACAGAGCTGCAGACCAATGAAGAAAGATCAAGAGTGCAAAAACTTTGTTAGCAAACAAAAAATGACCCCATGTGGATCTTGCAGCAAGGAAGAAGAAACCATCCACATGAATGTCAGATTTGTCCCAGTGAAGTGCTCCACATGCTGACAACTTGCTGTGACACCCCTCCCCATACACCCCAGAACAAAACTGCCGACCTTCAGACCCAGGGGAGCCATAGAAGGGCGAGCAGGAAAAGGAGTACAAACCCAGCGGTGTGTATAAAACTCTGACTGCATTGTATTCTTTCTTTTTCTGTAGCAGTTAAATCTGTACTAATAATTATTAGATTATTCATATTTCAACTACAGTAGCAAGAAATTCTTGGCTTTACTTACACATGAGGTGTGATTCTTCTTTGCCCTTAAAACACAATTTTGAGCGTAACACCTGGCCCCTTAGGTAACGATTCCTTACACGCTGGGTACATGAATTCCAGCCAGGTCTATATGTACACATTTTCCCATCAAATGCTTCCACACGGTCCCCTCCTACCAACCCAACCATCCAGTATGCACTGATCTCACCAAAGGCACATGATGCAATGTCCAGGTCAGCCATAAAGTTCCCATATTTTTAATCCAGTAAGGCCAACAGACTGTGACCCAACTCACACCTTTCCTCAAAACTTTGCAGCTTTCAGATCTACCGCATCCTTTTCCTGACAGATCAAGCAGTTACAACAGGCTACCCAAAGTATGCCAGAGAGGTGATTTCGAAGACGAATGGAAATCTTCTCACAGTGATAAATGCTCACTCTCACTGCAAGTTCAGGCAAGCATATCTCTATCACTGTAACTTGGTAGGAGACTTCACGCTTTCCTTTAAAACCATCTCAATAGAAATACATTAGCCAGACTACTTCCTTGGGGTATTAGACTTGCTTTATGTATTTCCAACCCCCCTTATATTGCAGAGAGTTGAAGAGAGAGGGAAAATGGGACATAAGTGTGAGCAATGACAGCTTGTTACTTGC
Source organism: Tauraco erythrolophus (assembly GCF_009769465.1). Taxonomy (NCBI): domain Eukaryota; kingdom Metazoa; phylum Chordata; class Aves; order Musophagiformes; family Musophagidae; genus Tauraco; species Tauraco erythrolophus. Next base: position 112,160,255 of record NC_141465.1, read on the forward strand.
CTTACAGAATAACTGCTTGTAGCTAACATTGTGATTCTCTAAATAAGTTGCTGGCTTCAAGAATAATAATTCTGATGCGAATTAAATAGAAACTTTCATACTATGTTTCTCTCTCTGATTCTACGTGCATGCTCATTACCACGAAAAAAAAGTGTTATCTTTCCATTTCTGTACTTATAACAATATAAAAGGCATGAATCCTTCCGCACAACACACATACCTGCATTTGCTTGTTTTTCCTTTTAAGTTTCAGCAGCATTTCCTGCCCTTTCTCCCATTTCTCTGTTCTGCGCTGGTTTCCGTAAGTATTCACGTCACAGAGATCATGCCCACAATAGCTGAGATAAACATAAGACTTTTCACTTTCAAAATTGTTAAGATATATCCACGTTCAAATGTTTCCCCATGCAGCAAGTCAGTGAGGAAAAAAAACTAACCTTTTGCTGAGATGTAATCAATGTTTTGGTTTCCCACAAATATAAGATAAATTTCATTGTTAACAATCTCCCTAGAAATATGGAACTCTACCTTGAAAACTTAATGTTCTCTAACCATTAAGAAAAATAGCACTTAAATGTTTTAAATCTTATATTCAGGGCTGGGAGGAGGAAATAAATTTTTTTCTTGAATTCTACTCTACATACAAACTCAGATTGTGTTTGTTTGCTGTTCTAACTACCCTGCTGAGAATTTCCATCTCAGGAAGGATGAAAAAAATGAACCTCCTGGTAAGGAACACAGAGGTTCAGAACACCACCAAGCTCCCTTTCCTTATAATATTACATATATCTTACATTCACAAATAATAGAAATGTAGCACTATTGATGTTCCACCTCTCAGATTAACAAAGGCAGCTGCAAATACAAAGAAATTCTGTCAGATATATATGTTAGGCATATCAAATTTATTTTGTCCTGGTAGGATATCTTTTACAGATATTAAACACAATTAAACTTTTTAAATTAAGTATTCATCACGAATGAGATTTTTAGAAGAAAAAAGCAAAACAACAGCATTTTTTTCCAGAATGGAAAGTAAATCTGAAGTTTCTCAAAAAAAGAGTATTTCAAATAATAAAGTAAATTATTATGTCCTTCGAAATATTTATAATAGCATGTATGTTGCAGCAATTTTGCATCCAAGTTACTACTTTTTAGTTAATAACATTTAGTATTGAACTGTAAACTGGGATTATAAAGGCTGTAGAATTCCTGAGGTTGTTTTTTCTTATTGATTTGTGGAAGCTTTGCTGCTTTACTTCAGCTTGGCACTTGGATGCAAGAGACAAATATTTACTTCACCAACTGAAAATTGTCAGTGATTCGAATGGGGACAACTTTTCAGCTATGACTTTTGTCCTGAAAACACTTGATGTGCATAAGCAGTTAGAGATCAACAGGACCATTCACATGGTAAATATAAGTCCTTGCACCTTTTCATAGATCAGCGTCACTATTTTAACTGGTTAAATAGTGATTTGATCCATTTGATTCATTCTCATGAATCAAATGGCTACAAGAAGTCAAAGAATCTGGAGTTCTAATGGAGTGTTTATATCTTACCAAGCATAAAGATAAACTTCCTCAATATATACAAACCCTGATTGTATTCCAACCATGCCATTTGGGGTATTCACTCGTTCCTTTGCATAAACCAAGGGACCACCAACCTTTCTAGCCCAGAACAAAATACTCGGATCACTGTGTCAGAGGAAAAGGGAACAGTGGGAGAAGTTAAGGGACAGCAGATCACAACACTGAGTCCACCTGACACTGGCTGGGCCAGCATGTTGTTCAAGGGCAGTTTGCCTTTGTGCGCAGGCAACCCAGCAGCAATCCAGGATACTCTGATGAATCTGTCATCTGTTCCTATAGAATTTCGTAGATTTCTAGGTTGGAAAAGACCTTAGAGATCATTGAGTCCAACCGTCCCTAATCCCCATTAAACCATATTGCTAAGTAGATCATCCACCCTATTCTTAAACACATCCAGGGATGGGGACTCAACCACCTCCCTGGGCAGCCTATTCCAGTGGCTGACAACCCTTTCAGAGAAGAAATACTTTCTAACATCCAACCTGAATCTCCCCTGACTAAGCTTATACCCATTTCCTCTTGTTCTATTACCCATCACTAATGTAAAGAGCCCTTCCTCCACCTCCCCACCATCCCTTCTCAAGTATTTGTAGGCTGTAATCAGGTCTCCCCTCAGCCTCCTCTTCTCCAGGCTAAACAGCCCCAACTCCCTCAGCCGCTCCCCATAAGTTTTATTTTCCAGCCCCGTGACCAGTTTAGTCGCCCTTCTTTGGACTCGCTCCAGGAGCTCAATATCTCTCTTAAAGCGAGGGGCCCAAAACTGGACACAATATTCCAGGTGCGGCCTCACCAGTGCCGAGTACAGGGGCAGGATCACTTCCCTATTCCTGCTGGTTACACTATAGAAGGACTATAGTACAGGAGGAGAAAAATTATGAACCAGGCACAATGGCAATTACGGAGTTAGAGAACATAACTGGAACTACTTTTATATTAGCCATTTGAAAAATGCTTAACTAATCCAGGGACAACAGTGTACTCATATGGTTTCTTGCAATAGATGGGGTGGAAAGACCTTTTCAGCAGAGACAGGCCTGTAAATCACGAGTTCTGTTCCAGCTCTTTCTCAGGCTGCTGCAGTTTGACCTCTCTGTCCTACTCAGCAAGTTACATAAGCAGGGCATAACTTTATGACTAATCCTGCAAAAGTCAGCAAAGCCAATCCAAATGAGTTCAGAATCACGCAATTACTTTTTGAATCATAAGATGGATCTGGAAATTGAGTTTCTCAGCTTTCAGCTACTCAAGACAGTAATTCAATGATAGTTCCATTAACACCAGCAGGTCCAACTAATACCTTGGGAGCGCATCTACATTTGTCAAATGCTAGGCAACGAGCTTGAGCATGGGAGCTCTGATAGTCTGCATTGCTCAGCTCTTAACTACACTCCCTTGTCCCGTTTGGACCACTCTAAATAGTTCTTCCCAGAAAAAATCTGCACAAGCAGGGAAAGCCCTGAGCGCTGTAGATATGACTTGGACAGTGACACTTGGTCTGGGACTCACCCCATCTTGTTCAGAAGAATTGATAAAGTCACAGTATCAGAGCACAAACATGCTATCGGCCTGACAATCAAACCACTGAAGGAGATCCAGGCTCCAGTCAACCCCTGTGATAGCCCACAGCGTAGCCTGAGTTTAGTCTCTCTCCTTTCTGGGTCAATCTGGGAAGTGCTTGCTTGTAATTAAAATTTGAGGACTCCATCTTGAGGTAAATCTTAGGGCATTCAGTCAAAGCTTTATAGAGAACTGGTCTGGGGCTGCAGCAGAGAGTCCCGGGGACAGAGTTCAACCAAGCAATTTCTTATGATAGGGACTGCTGTTATTAGATTACATACTCTTTAGAAAGGACCTGGGAAAACACCAGGCATGAAGCAATCAGTCACAGATTCTTAGAATATTGTAAAGATGGACCAAAGACAATTCCTTTCCTATAGGCAAATGATGCCTGTTTGACAGCTCCTCTCTGCCATCTGGCACAGAAACACTGACAATACCTTATGTAGTGTATTTCCAGAGCTCATGATAGGATTGTGCAAGAGGCAGAGTATATACATTTGGGGGAGGGGGGAGGATACAGGTATTTCAACATCTTTGAACCATTACAGACTAAACCATGAATGAGAACCAGGAGATCTATCAAACTGTGGAACGTGACGCAGATCTCCACAGTGCCTTAAAACAGTCGCTTAGACGTCAGTGCTTCTGTCTCCCTTATAGGCCACGCCTTGAAATTTTTGATCGGATCATTCTCATAGGGATCACTGACAATCTGTTACCTATAGACTGCCAGATGCCAGGTGTGGTTTACTTTCTGAAATGTCTAATCTCAGAGAAACAGCATGAAGGAAACCTACAATGGTTATGCTTATTATTCAGGTAGCATAAAGAATATGACCTATAGCTGCAGCTTTGTCATGTTCGTATTTCTTCAATGTGTGGTTTAAAACACACAGTAGCAGTAAATCAATAGGTCTGGGAGAGATGCAAGCTTGGAATCCAAAATCCTTTGGAAGATGAACCTAGGAACTAAATTCCCTCCCTCCTCCCTACCCTGCTCGAAACCTTACCCGCTTCTTTTCCTTCAGTTCAGCCAATAACTCGGCTATCCCTCCTTCCCACAGGATTGTAGTTGCAGAATCTATTTCTTCTTTCTTGCCATATTGGTTCAGACATTAAATCTCACTGACTAGATCTTAGAACATTCTCAGATGTTCTCCACAGCTCTTTTTTCTCTGTGCAAAGTCACCATGTTGGCTTTAGTCATTCTGCACTCCTAAACGTCTATCTCCTCTTTGTCTTTCTTCTAACTACAGTATATCTAACCTGTCAAAAAAACAAAGTTATCCACTCTACCTGAAAATTACTATATTAAGCTACCATATCAGAGAAGGAATTCAGACTGTCAAGAGCTCTGTGGAAAGGACCTTATTATCCCTAAGTTAGTATTAATATTTAATAACATTCAACTATGTGCAATTACGAAGTTTTCCTTTTCTACTTCAGGAAGCTCAGTGTTGTCTCCAGTTTTACTTCATGAGATTACTTTTAAAATAAAATAATTTGATTAGAAATGTATCTAGGTTCAGAATTGACTGACTGAAATTATTTAATCCCATATGATACTGAGAGGAAGATTCAGTTATGAATTATTTTTAGTACATTCCTGAAAAGCTATAGTATAAATTTTCCAGAATCAGTATCTGCAGACAAATAGCTGCTAGGTTAAAACTAGGGGGGAATATGCCTTATTTTGATTTCTTGTGACTGTTGGGTGATGAGAGGAAGATGATTTATGCTTCTGTCCTTGTACTGCACACAGTCAAGGAGAAACAAGGGTGATACTTCTACAGACAGATGTAGAGGACTGAAGCTTTTCAGTCTCGATTATAAGCCAAGGGCATATTGCCCACTCCCTTGGTCAAATGAACAGCTTGCCTAAAAGAACTGTCAGACTTCATACTCTTTCCTGTTTCATCTCCTGCTGCTTCCATCTGACACACAATTGCCTCTATCAAGCATCTCTGAGCTCTTTGTATTTTCCCTGCTGAAGCACAGCTATTTGAAAATACAAAACATTAGTCCTAAACTACCTGATGGTGTCTTTTTATCAATATACGAAAATATGACCTTGTCAACTGAGAGTCAAAGTATAGATGAACAGCAAGGGACTTAATTGAGCAAAACCATGTAGGAACAGAATGCTTCCATATATCCTAAAGAGCTAGTGGCCTTATTGACTACCTTTCCCTGCTTCTATTCCTAAAAGAAAATAGATAGTGGTATAAATAACCACCTACCCTTCTCCACTCTGTACTAAGTCATAGTGGCAGGGAGAAAACCAAGGTAAACTGCTCTAGGAACACTGGAGTGGATAGTCAAATAATGTCCCCTGAATGTGTCTCTAACTTTTCTGCTCTTTTGATGAGCTGTAAATAAATGTGATCCCTCGAGCACTGACTAACTGCATCAGCTGTTGGAATTACTGCCTCAAGATGTCCCACATCCCACAGATGGCTTCCACATACTTTGTTTTACCCTATTAAGCTGCTCTGTAAACCCTGACAGTTCAGGAACCAACTCGAAAGTTGTTATGACACCCGAATTTGGCAGCAAAAGAACCAAAATTAGTAATAATAATTAAAAAAATAATCCTTGGGAGTAGAAGAGACAAGTAGTGACAGTAACATCCAGAGCTGTTCGGAGTGCAACATCTGAACTAGACATTAGACCCTGGAAAAATCCATCCTGTAAGATGGTGACACCAAAGACTTTGGGGTACATCTGGCTTACAGCTTTTAATGCCAGTAATCCCAAGAAGTGCAGGGGGTTTATACTTAGATAAGAGCACTCTAAGCAATGGCAGGAATAGAAGAGCTAGGTTATTTAGCCAAAGTAGCTCTCTTGTGAACCAACTCAAGTGCGCACAATACTCATGCCCTTAAACAAGTAGGGTTGGAAAATCCCCACTAGCTGGTAAGTCTCTGCATTTTATTTTAATATAACTAGATAAGGCATAATTTTCTCATTTTGTCATCTGTCACCATAAACCTTTGTAGCTGTGTTATGTATCATAAATATTTTGTTCTTGTCAATGACATTTGAGAGAAATCTCATCTCTCAACTAGAGAAATATTAGAAATGCCAGTGCTATAGGAATAGCTTTCAAACATGGATACTCTCACAGCATCCCAGCACATAGCGTGTTAAAAAGCTAGTAGGTTTCATGGACTGATTAACAGAGAGCCAGTATGTTGACAAATCATTTTCTCATGGTCATCATCAGCCAGAAACATTTTCTGATGTAGAACAGGAAAACCGGAGGGAGTCCAAACCTCGTAGATCCCTAAAAAGCTTGTGACAATGTCATACTGTTCCATTCTCCCCTGATATCTAAAGCTACCTGATACAGAGTGCTAAAACACAGCAGTTGGCTTCGCACCAACAACTCTGGACTATACAGGCAGCTACTGGTCTTTTTTATCACTGTCCTGAACAATTCCTGGCAGCACACCTTCAGCATGTTTGCTGATGACACCAAGCTACGGGGGAACCATCAAAATCCTGGAGGGCAGGGCTGCCCTTCAAAAGGTACCTGATAAGCTTTAAAAATGGGCTGAGAGAAACCTTACAGTGTTCAACAAAAACAAATGTAAAATTCTGCACCTGGGTCAGAATAACCTCGTATAATACCAACAGGCTGGGGGCTGACTAGCTAGGAAGCAGCTTTGCTGGAAGAGGCTGGGAGTCCTGGTGGTCAAGTTGAGTGTGAGAAAGCAGTGCCCTTTTGTGATGATGAAGGCCAACTACACAACAGGCTGTTATTAATAGTACAATCAGCAGGACAAAAGAAGTTATTACTACCCTCTACCTGTTATCTGGAGGCAGCACCTGGAGTACTCTGTACAATTTTGGGCCCACCAGCACAAGAGAAACTGTCAAACTGGAGAAAATCCACTGGACAGACACAAAGTTGGTTAAGGGCTTGGAACATGTGGCATACCAAGTAGGTTCAAGGTAACCAAATGTTCAAGATAGATAGAAGAAAGACTAAAGGGGAATATAATTGCTGCCAGCAATTACCCAGAAGGAGAAAGCTAGAAATTCTTCTCAGTAAGTGCGCAGCAAGAGAATAAGCGTTCACAAGTTGCAGTGCGGGAAATTCTAAATGACTATAACAAAAAAGTCACAGAGATTAGACACTGAGACAAGTTTTCCCAGAGAGGCTGAAGAATCTCTATCCTTGGAGCCATTCAGAATTTACTGGACAGGAGCCTGAGCAACTTCAGAGGTGGCCCTCCTTTACACTGAGTGTTGGACCAGATGCCCTCAAAAGGTCTTTCCCAGCCAAAATTATTCTGAGATGGTAGGAAGAAGAATAGAAAATGACATGACAGCTATCTGGCACATACCTACAAACAAAAAATCAATCTATAATTTTGAGTCTGTAAACCATCTCCAAGCATAGAAATTGGTATCTGCTGCCTGTTGAGGCTCCTCGCTTTGGAAGAACAGTGGTTTAAAATAATGATTTGGCAGAAACGTCAGTTAACCAGAGGAGGAGCTTATTGAGCAAAACAGACAGTATGAACCAGAGCACTCCTCATTCCAGAAATTTTCAGTTATGAAACGGCACTTAGGAGCCATTACAGCCTGATGTCACCTCAGAGCAACTGCACTCACCACAGCCTGCATTAGCACCAAAGCAGTTTTAGATTATGTCCACCAGCAATTGTTGCCCTAGGACTAATTCATTCTGTGTTTGATACAGAAAGTCAAACAGAACTGGATCACAGAAACCACAGAATGTCACATGTGGTACAGAACCATTCAAATACAGCAACATCAAGTGAACATGACACAGATGAAATACAAAGGTCAAAAGATGTTTAGGAGATTGATATCAAAATCATAAAGAAAAATATTGCCAAAACCTTCAAAATATACAGTTCTAAACCAAAACTACTTAGTTAAGACTCCAGAAAAACTGCTTTGTGGACATGCCCAGGATGCTATGCTGCTTAATGGCAATAACAGTCTCTACACAGCTCTACAAAGCCCACCAACAACCCTGAGAAAATGCCTATGAGATACACTGTAAGCCTCAATAACTGAAGCTTTGTGTAGTTGGTGTGGAAAACAACTATTTGTTGAATTTTACCTAAAAAGCTGTAAAGACTCAGTGTACTGAATTTGGCCAGGATGAAGTTAACTTTTTTCATAGCAGCCCATGTGGTGCTATCCTTCCTCCCAGTTGAGCAAGAAGTTGGGAGAGGACACAGCTAGGACCCAAACTGGCCAAAGGCATATTCCATACCATATCAAGTTATGCTCAGCAATAAAAGCTGGGTTAGAAGGTGGAGAGTTTGACTTCTGAGGTGGCTGTTGCTTGGAGACTGGCTGGACATTGCTCTGCTTTGAGAGGTGGTGAGCGATTGCCTTGGCATCACTTGCGTTTCTCCCTCTCTCTTTCCTTCACTTATTAAACTGTCTCTATCTCAACCCACAAATTTTCTTGCTTTTGCTCTTCCTCTATGCAGTGTCCTGCTGGGTGAGTGGAGAGTGAGCAAGCAGCTGTGTGGGTGCTCAGCTGTCGGCCAGGGTCAACCCACAACAGTTGGTAATGATCCTCTCTAGATCAGTAACAATTTTGTCTTTTCATAATCATTATTTGGCAGTGAATTTACTGTAACAGACCAAGGATTTGGTCTGCACAGTAAGTTTGAAAGACAAATTATTGTTTCCAGCAGACTAATCTACTACAGAATGTACAATATTAAAATCACGGTGCGGGATCAGGCAGGACTTAGAAGAAAACTCAAGAGGTCAATTCATTCATATCTGCTCACAGCAGGACCCATGCTGCCTCTCAAAGCACAGAGACACCAGAAATGAAAATCATCTTTCAGTTGTGCAAGGCATTGACTCCAGGTTCCCGGCTGACACTGAGCTCCAAACCCTGTGGGAGCCCAAAGGTACAGTATTGGCTGAGGAGCCCCTATGGAAAGAAAAGTACAATCCAGCACATCACTTCTTCAACCAGTCCCTAGTCCTCCTCTACCTCTTCTTGCCCAGTTATCTCAGGAAAGTCAGTACTAACACTGACCTACATAACTCTTGACATTGCTCTGCTATGAGACTTTTTGAAACAACTGCAAAACTTAATTCTGTACTTCTGCCTCAAATAAAGCCATAAACAAAAAATTAACCCACATACTGTATTCCTTTTTACTGGCTCGTTCAGTTCCACAGTAGTAAACACTGTGTAACTGGTCAGTCAGTTTTCAAAATGCAGTTTCTCACAGTTCATTTTAATCTAATAGCAAAATGCTACTAGTTATCTGCTATTATCTACTATTTGAGTATTTTGCTCTGTACAATAAATTTAATGAACCTCAAAAAAAAATATACCAGTAGCTAAAAGAGGAATTCATCCTATGCTTTTATACCAGTTATACATGAAATTTGAAAGTGGCATACATACTCCTGATCTGGAACAAACTTTGTACCTGCCAGCAAGGAGATCAAGATCCAATTAAAACACCTAAATACATCTTAAAATTAAACATAGAGGAGATCTTGCACTTATAGAAACATATAATGGTACCTGTCAGCCATGTCACCAATGCAAATCAGCTTTTAATTAAAAAATCATTTTACACTGAAGTTTTATTAAAAACAATAAAACACACAGGTGCTACTGCTGCTCTTTACATTAGTGCACAGCTTCACTACCGGCTGGCTGGGGCACATGCACAGGAAAGCACATTGCCTGTAAAAAGTATCTTTCTATTTCAGTCAAGAGCTTCACAGAAGATCTGCAGATCAGCGCTTGAAATCAAACAACAGTTCCTTAAACTAAGCAACATCCGCTCTTGGCCAAAAGTCCATTACCATTTAAAGCAAGATGATTACTTAAAATCAAACTAAAAAAAAGAAAGGCTGCTACTTCTGCTTTTTGACTTGCCTGACATAGTTACACTAAAGAAAAACAAGAACTGAGCCAATATTGTAAAACTTCAGCTAGAAGGCATCTATATGGTGGCTTACGTGAGGCAATGGTGCCACCCAATGTCCAGAAATTATACAAAAGCTTGTTTTTCTTTATTGACCCAAGAGTAAGCAAAAAAACACACAACAAACCGTATGTAATGCCTTTTAGTAATCATACCTGTATGCCAAGGTTTGGCTCAGACAGAAGATTAACAGATGTGGTAAATTTCAAAACAGGCAAATATTTCATATTTTGTTTCAGCTTGATTTCTCTGTAAAATGGATATTAGCATAGCCCAGGCAAACCCAGACAAACTGTCAAAGCACATTCACTAGCATTTTCCTAAGGTGCTAGTTATTTTAGTTTCTCACTTTTTGGGTCAACCCAGTTAGGGCCTCTCATAGGGATCAGTCTTCAGCATGTTCCAAGCAGCGCATGTACTTTACTATGACACTACTAGAACAAACTCTCTTGCACAACGATCCAGTTTTCATCCACAGAGCCCTAAATCTGGCCCATAAAGGACAGTAACTTTTTAGAAAGGCAACCATCTCTAACTATAAAGAATTAAAACAAGTTTATCATATTGGAAAAGTTTACCAGGAAATTTCTGATGACAGTCACTGTTAAAATTGTACATCTCGTTTTTGTTTTGAATTTTGCTCTTATCCTTCTACTAGGGTGTCATGGCTTAGCCCAGCCAGCAGCTAAGCTACCATGCAGCTTCTCACTCACTCCTCCTCCCACCATGGGGTGGAGAGCAGAAAAAAGTGTAACAAAATGCCTGAGGGTCCAGATAAGAACAAGGAGGGATCACCCACCAACCATGGTCCTGGGCAAAACAGACTTGGCTTAGGGACAAACCAATTTTGTTACCAATTATTTCAGAGAGGATAATGAGAAACAAGACAGATCTTAAAAACACTTTCCCCTCCACTCCTCCCTTCTTTCCAGCTCTACCTCCTCCCCACAGCAGCACAGGGGGATAGGGAATAGGGGTTGCAGGTCAGTTCGTCACACGCTGCTTCTGTCACTCCTTCCTTAAGGGGTAGGACTCATTACACTCTTCCCCTGCACCAACATGGGGCTTCTCCTCATGGAAGAATCCTCCAAGAACTTCTCCAACATGAGTCCTTCCCACCAGATGTAATCCTTACCCATCAGATTGCTCCAGTGGGGTATTTCCCCATAGAGTCACAGCTTCTTAGGGTGCAGCCACCCGCTCTTGCGTGGAGTTCCTTCCCACAGACTGCAGGTGCATCTCTGCTCCACCATCAATCTTCAGTAGTGTTATCCAACAACAAAGGGTTAAAATTTTTGTGCAAGAGTTTCATGAAGGGTTTAGCAGGCTGTTTGCATATACCTAAAGAATATAACAAGATGACCATCCTTGAAGCTGCCAGAAATGATTAGGAGGGAGCATCTTTATCAAGAACTGTCTGCCCTTGAAGGGAACATTCCAGAAAACGTATAAACTTTGTTCTCATGTTTTTCTGAATTGTGAACACGCACAGCAGTGACTTGGGGAAAACGTAATTCTGGCAGGAATTACCACTGACTCATGGACCAGCTACCCTAAACATACCCCAGACCCAAAAGAAAGAAGCGGAGGAAGAGGACTGAGCATGCAAAGTAATTTTCATGTAAAGCAAGAGAAAATTAACCAAGTGTTTAAGAGAATAACAATGAATATGTAAACATGTTATGAATATGCATGATTGCAGTGCATAAACAAGTTTCTATCCAGGGGCCAGGTGTGCATTACAGGAGGAGATATCCCCCCTGCACCCAGCACTGCAATAAAGTAATGCCTGCTTTCTAACACTACAAATTGTGTTAGAGAGTTTCTGTCCAGATTTTCAGTGACAGCAGCACGGGGGGTCCTTCCCACAGAGACAATCCTCTAAGAACTCCTTCGGGCACAGGCATCTCTACTGCGGTGGCGTAGGGCTCTCCACAGGCTGCAAGTGGGTCTCTGCTCCACCGTGTCCCTCATGGCTGCAGGGGGCTGCCTGCCATCTCATCATGGGCTCCAGGGGAATCTCAGCTCCAGCACACCTCCTCCTGCTCCATCTTCACTGACCTGGTGTCTGTGTGGCCATTTCTCTCACGTCTCAGTCCTCTCTCTGCAGCAGCCACATCGGACCCAGCCTGCTCAACGAACCTCAGCAGTCCTGGCAGGATGAAACGTAACCTATAGTGTATCTATGTACTTAGTTATTTTTCATACTGTTCAGGCCTAACTGCTTAGTCAGTATATTTTCAGTAAGTTAGTGAAAAAGAGAAAGAAATTAATTTCTTAGTGTCTGTACAGAAGATACTGATATTATATGGATTTTTTTCAGTGTTTTTTTTTTTTTACTTAAGTCAAAACCTGAGCAGTCGTTGAGGTGCTTGGGGTATTTTCTAATGAAAAAACAGCTTGGATTATTGTCAGAAATTCCTAACAAGTACATGCCATACTAATACTGCAAGTGTTATTTTTAAAACATTATACCAATGTTGAAAGCACAAGTCTGCATAATCTGTGCACATCTAATTAGCACTGAATCATATAAATGATATATAATGATTTACCAGCATATTGCCAGATGGTATGCTATCAGATCAAGTAGTAATAACTTAGCTTCTTTTTCACTACTCTCTCCCTCCCTCCCCGATTTTCATTTATATCCGTTTTCATTTCTCTACTTACAAATAACATTCAGTTCTTTTGACTTTATATACACAAACCAGTCAAAAACACATGATTTATTTTTTTTAAACCCAGACTGCCTCCTTGCTTTGCAATCTTTTTGCTTTTACAAGTGCATTTATTTCATTATTTGCACTTAGGCATCAGAGAGTTCATGCAATCTAATTCCATATTTACTTAAAAACTGTTCAACTCCTCACTATTTCCAATCAGTGATGTGCAGCTGATCACCTGCATTAAAATTGTTTTGCACCATAATCTTATTGTCTAGTTTTCTTATTCAAAACACTTATGTCTAAGCAACAGGGAGTAAAAAAAGGTCATGATGGAATTATAAACACATAATCATTCAAGTTATAGGATTTGAGATTCATGAACACTTCAGGTTTAGTATTATTTGAATGTTACTGAATTCCATAATTTTGTATCATAAAGCATTTATGGTACACTTACCTTGCTGTACTAAGTTTATTAAACACAAAGTAAATAAAGTATAAGTGTTCTTTTTCCTAAAATGTTCATGTTTTTCAGTAAGACAATCTAAAAATCCAGTTGTTTAAGTGAAAGGATGAAAATATCTGTACATGTAAGAGAACAGAACTAAGACATTTACAATAATATCAGCACTATAGTTTCAGTCTTAGTTTTGTGTTTTTCTAAATCCAAAGAACGCTTAATCAACATCAGACAGTAATGGTAGTTTCCCAGCAATCAAAGGAAACATTCACAATTACAATTTTTGAGGAATTCACATTAACCTCAAAAGCAAAGCCTGCTCCATTTTAATACATGTTTTAGAAGCACACAGATCTATTAATAGGTGTGGAAATTTAAAAAAAAAAAAAAACAAACAAAAAAAAACAGATAAAGGACATCCTTGTATTCAGATTAAAAAGCTACTTTTGGGTTAAGAGTCTTCTTCAGAGTGTCAGGAAGATAAAGCATCACCCCCTTGGTTACTCTGGGATTTGGTTCCATGCTATGCTGTGTGTTAAATCATGCTGATACATGGGCAGAGCCGCGAAGAGACGCGTTAGAATTCACCAAGTGCTGAGGCTTTTATCAGAAAGCATGTAAAAATCTATTCAGTGAAGTTTATTTGCCTTACCCGAGAGGCTGTGCATTTTGTTTAGAGTGGATATTCCCCACAGCAGGGATGTTCTGAACAATACTGCTCGTGTGCCAAACCTTTAGAAAGCAATGCCCGTTGGTTGCTATGCTTCAGACTGCTCACACTGCCACCTTGGTGACATATCCTCTTCATTCTTTCTTTCTTTCTCCAGGATTAGGATGCAGATCGAGGTATTAACAAAGATAATACCATAGAACATTATCATTATCACTTCCTATACAGAAGAAACAACAAAAAAAAAAGGCCAAATGAAAATACTTAGCTATTTTCCAAGGCTAGTGTGTTACCTATTGCTTCATATAGTTGAAAAAAGATTTGGCATTTCATATTATTTTCCTTATTACTATCCTCTTTTTCACTTGACTTACAAAATGTTTATATACATTAAAATAAATATCATACAGTAACAACACAGTGGTTTGAAGATTAGTGTAAAAAACGAGCTACAGTACAGCATTGTACACCAAGGGTGAGACTACTGGAGCTATCTAGTGAATTAATATTTCCAGAGAACTATGACTTGACAGGAAAGTCAGTCTTTCTTCAGACTAAGCAATGATCTCAGATGTCCTTTAACCTTTAAAACTTAGCCTGGAACCCAAGAACAAATGAACCCTAATCTCATTAGGTTTGCATTAAAGGCCTTCTAAAATTATAAGAGACAGAAACGGTGCAGAAGCTTAGATTGACCAGCATGTCCATCACGCACGATCATAAGAGCCAACTACTCATGGTTACAGAACGCCAGCTGCAGTGAAACTGGCAGAGGCAACCTCCAAATAGATTAGAACGATAGCACAGGCTGGAATGCAGCTCAGCCCACAAATGGAAAGTGAGAACATCATATATCAAGTCCCCAGAGAAATGACACAGAGACCTATGTACTTGTAATGCAATGTTTAGATGTTGCCTGCCTATGGCAGGATGGGCTTTCTTGTTTTCTGTTTTAAATAAAACATGCAGATTATGTACAATAAACACTGCCTCTAGTGTCCCAGCAGAACTCCTCTACATCTCTGTTTAGGCCCCTGGCAACACAGCAGAAATCCTAAGTACTCAACAGATCCCTATGTTACCTTCTGTGATGCCTGGCCTTCCACAGGGACATTAGCCAGTCCTCTTTAGTTCACTGAGGTCACATTTTATAGTGGTAATATTCCCTG
This sequence comes from Tauraco erythrolophus, assembly GCF_009769465.1. Classification (NCBI taxonomy): domain Eukaryota; kingdom Metazoa; phylum Chordata; class Aves; order Musophagiformes; family Musophagidae; genus Tauraco; species Tauraco erythrolophus. Next base: position 112,175,335 of record NC_141465.1, read on the forward strand.
TACAGACACTAATGTAATTCTACCTCCATACCCCATGACAGTTTACCAACATTAGGATTGGTTTAACAGATGAGATAACTCCTGTTCTTATGCCAAATTCAGTTTCTTAACACCCTTACTAATGCTCTGGTAGAAGCCACAACATAGAACATCCAGTACCAAATATGAAAATAATTCTCTAAAGGCCTGACCAGCCACCATTTTAAAGCATCACTTGCACTGATGAAGGCCAGATTGCTCTTTTCTCCAAGTCAGAATGTGGACATGTTTAAAGAAGCCCTCAACTGTCACAGACAATATAAGCACCTACCTAGCTGAACTCCCTGCACATGCTGAGGAATAAAGAGACTTTTTGTCACAAAACTGTCTCCTTATTTACCATAAGCCAAACACTTAAGTAGACAGAATATTTGGGTAGACTGAATAACACTCATCCTAACAGTGCAAGGCAACCTTAAAAAGTTGAAAAACATGAGTCAATCATTATATTCTGATAACAAGCTGCAGTAGCTGGTGCACTGCAAAAACACAAAGGTTGAAATAGAGCATCCATGTGTAAGAATTGAATATCCCATGAACAATGAGAAAGCAGGAGCAGCAGAACCTCCCTCTTCCCTCCCCAGCAGCATTAAGATCCCAAACTGTGTGACAGGTACCAAGGAGAACACTAACAGAAATTTCACATCAGGCCAGCGTGTCTATCCAGAGACACGCAGTAAAGGCTGATGTGACAATCAAGGGGAAGAGCAGCACACCGGTTGTTCTCACAAGATTTCCAACACAAGTAAACCCCAGCAGAAGTCAGTTATAACGTTTCCCCACCCCCCCTCCACTGGACAGTTAACTGTTCCTGTGTAACCCATACTATCTATAGCTCAGAAACAAGCAACACCCAGAGTCTCCACATCATTGGAAGAAAGAACCAAGAGTTTTAAGTTTTTTTCCTAGACTTTTTAAAGTTTATCATCTCATCCCTGAAGCCCCTGGTAAATGACAGTTTTAATGATTCCAATCTTGCTGGGTCTATCCAGAGCATCAGTCTAGCTAGATGCAAATCCTGTCGCTGTCAGACCTAACCAGTGTGTTAACCTTAGCCAATTAATATCTTGTCGCTCTTTGATCTTGTATTTGTTGGCTTTTGTCAGGGATCAAAAACAGGGGGTTGTTATTCATGGCCTAACAGTCAACCTTGTTCCTCCACACAGCACTTCAGGGTGGTACCTGGGCTGCGTCCACAGCACAGGGTTTTCAGCTTACAGAACGCCAGCAACATACAGCACTGGCGACCTTTGCAGAATGGCCCTCACCGCTGTTTTGGCTGCTGCAGGCCCAGCCTTAGGGACCATCCCAAGCAGGCATCTTACCACTATTACCAACCTCAGCAATTCATATCTCCCCTCTGCTCCTCCCTGGCCCTTGACACTACTTACAGTTCCACACTGGGAATTCACCTCCCAGATGACGCAAGTCACTATCAATATGTGCTTCTGCTCTAGGCCAAGTAAGAAAAACTTTATTGCTATACTGGTATCCCAGTTCACTGAAGCCATAGCTCAACCACTGCACCATCAGACAGATGGTGCCAGCAGAGTAACTTCCAAATTCAATGCTGAGCTTAACATTTTTCTCCCTTTAGAGACCAGCTGCAAATCTGGGCAGTCAGTCAAGTTTTTCTTACTTCTATTCAAGGATAAACAATTAACAGCAAAGAAGAAAAAGCAAAAGGAATGTTTGGTATCCAGTTTTATAATCTATGGTGACACTTAAACTAGCAGGTATACTGATTATTTGCCACAACAGGATTTTCTAGACAATCACTAACTAGGCACCCAGCTTCTTGTCAGCTAGGGCGAAGGCTGCAGATGAACTGGTAATAAAGGGACTGGATTTTCATCTTCAGGCTCTAGAGAAGCATTATCTGGGATGCAAGGACTTTAGACACTCAGGAAGGCAGCAGAAGTATTTTGAGCATTTCTGTATCACCCAAGAAAATGCAGGATATTTAAGCAACTAAATATTTTGAAAAAGTCTACCTTATCATTTAAAATTGGAAGTACATTGTCAGGAATATTAACCACACCAAGCAGGGACAGGAAACCTCACCAACACACACATACACCTTAGTGTTTGGCCAACTCGTCAGTCTATTCTGAAGTTAAAAGTTACAACCTCAGCTACAGTCATGCAATGGTCTCAATGGATTTTTCAACTATGTGGCTCCCCTGAAACAGGCAAGTAATATTTTAGGGGAACAATGCCTCCCCATATACTCAGGAGGGGTCAAGATCCAACAGAGCTAAATGTTAACACTGAAGTGAAGCTTTAGCAGAGATAAAATTGCCACTGCACAGTATATCTAGAAAGGGAGTAGGGGCAGAATACTGACATGTTGCCTCTTCCACACAGGGACACTTAGGACCCTGAATGCAACCATCTCTCCCTGCCCTTTTTAACAGCCAGGAGCAGATGTACCACTGAGGAGCAAAAAATCAAGATCTGCGTACCTGCCATGTCTCCATAGGGAATCCAGGAGGTTAAGGCCTGCCTGTAGCAGGGGATGGGGTCCTGAACAAACAGCTAGAGCAACAGCTAGGAGACAACAGGTCATCTATATTATAATGGACTGTGGCACTGCACACAGAGATTAAAGTCCTCCTGAGAGGAGAGCGAGTCATCTGTAGCATTACTATATTTAACCTGTTCTGTTTCTTTTTGCTAGACCTAAGAGCATCCCAACAGCACAGCGGGGAAACACCTGTTAACAATATACAGATAATAATACAGAGAGAGGTTTCCCAGTGTATTAGAGGAGTCAAGATACTGTCACAGGTAGCTGCTTATCCTCTATTCTCCCACACGTATAGACTCAGCACAGCACAAATTCCTTGAACGGCATACCCGAGTAACACACTCGGACAGCCGAGCACCGCTCCTCACGCAGCCCCTGCCCCTGCGCTTTCCGGGCCGCTCCATCCCGGCCGCCGCGGCTGCAGCCCTTCCCCGGCTACACTCGGGCTCGTTCCGCCCTGCCGCCGGCAGAGCGGACACCATCGGCGCGTACGGCCATTTACAGTGCTTCCTCAGCACCCGCACAGTCGTCCCTCCCCGCAAAGCAGCCCGCGCCGGCCGGCCCCGCGCCAGGGTAAAACCCCACCGCCGCTTCGGGAGCGGCGAGCGAAAGGACCGGGCAAGGCAGACGAGGGGACAGGGGGAACGTGCTGCTGCTGCAGCGGCGGCAGCGGCGGCAACACCGAGGCGCCGCGGCGCACTCCGCACCGCGCGCGCAGAAACCGTTTAACCGCCTCCGCCCGGCGGCCCCGAGACACTGCCGGCGCGCGCTGCCCTCCCCCGGCTCCTCCGCTCGGCCCCGCTCCTTCCGGCCCGGCCCGGCCCCGCCCCGCCCCGCCCCGCCGGCGCAGACACGGCCGGGCACATCCCCGCCCCGCCTCCTCCTTTCGCGGCGTCGGCGGCGTCCGCGGTCGCCATGAGAACGGCGCGCGTCACCGAGTCCCGGCGCCGCTGATTGGCAGGAATTGTTCGAGAACGCCGCCGAAGGCGGAAGCGGAAGCCGCACGTGGAGCCGGTGAGTGGCTGCCGCAGTTTCTGGAAACTTCGTCTCATTGTCATATTTAAAGCGGCGGTGCCGGCCGCTTCCCCCTCCCTCCCCGCCCGCCTGCGCACCGAGCCGCCGCGCGCGCGGTACCGGGGCCGGCGGCCGCAGCGCCGGCAGCGAAGCGAACCGAGCCGGGGCCGGGCGGGGGTCTCCCCCTGGCGGCGGGGCCATGGCCGTGGTGGGCTTTGACCTGGGCTTCCAGAGCTGCTACATCGCCGTGGCGCGGGCCGGTGGCATCGAGACCGTCGCCAACGAATTCAGCGACCGGTGCACGCCGTGAGTGAGGAGTGCGGCGGGGAGGGGGGCGCAGCGGGCTCCCTCACGGGCGGGGGACCGTGGCCGGCCGGGGGCCCGCGGTGGAAGGTGCTGGAAGCTTCCCGGTGGGGATGTGTGTCCGCTGTGCGGGGCCGGCGCGGGCCCCGGCGCTTCGCCGGCCCCCGAGAGGCCGCTGGGGAGCCCGGGGCGGGCACGGGGGGCAGGTGCACGGCGGCGGCGCGGTGCGGGGCCGGGCGGTGCTCCGCTGCGTGTCCCCCACACCCCAGGACGGGGCTGGAGTGTGTCCTGCGGGCACTGACTTGGAATGGAGGCAGGCCCGCGGTGCGGGGGCTTCTCCGCTCCTTGTGCCGCAGGCCGGGAAAGCCGGTGGTTGCGAGGGGAATCCCCATCGGGACGGTTTAAATGGCGGGAGCGGGAGGGGGGGCGGGGACGGGACACGACCTAATTTCTCTGGGGTCGGATGGACTCTTTTGAAACTGCCCCGGAGCAATTCTCCTGTAGTCCGAGGTCAGATATGGAAAGCCTTAGGCTGAAAGCAGGAGTTAGTTGTGAAGTTAGGAGCAGCTGAACAGAGGCGGGTGGGCTGTAGTCTGGATGTGGGATCTTAACTGTAATCGTCGTATGCAACAGTGTTTGGATAAACCGTTGTGAGAAGCCCTGGATTCGAGCCAAGGCTTTAGGATGGGTAAGAGTCTTACTGTGGTGTTTCACCACGAGCCATGAGAATGATGCCTTGACAGAAAGACTTTTGTGTTCTGTTTGTGATGGTAGAAAACGTGTCCACGACAGTCCTCAGTCGTGCTTACTGTCAGTACTGAGTTAATTAGCCTGTTGTTGCTCTTTTCAGATCAGTGGTTTCGTTTGGATCCAAAAACAGAGCTATTGGCGTCTCGGCTAAAAACCAGGTAGGTCGTTTCCTGGTGTTTGTGCATAACAGTGAATCGGCCAGTGCAAACCCTTCGAGTACTAGGAGATGCAGAGAGAGTTGGCTCACTGTGGTTAGAAACAAACAACTTCATCTTCCTTGTCAAGCCTTCTAGTTTAGAAACGCTGCACTAAGCTGCCATGCTTCCTTCAGAGAAATGCAGGATGGTTTTGCTAGAACGTTTCTGCTCTCTTTTTCATTAATGGTGATGTTTTCCAGTTGAATACATTCCTTTTCTGACAACTTAAGGTCCTTGGATTTCTTTTCCCAATGGTTATATGTAAGACTTTCTTTGCACTTAAAGAAAAAGATTGTAAATGCTGTATAGAGTTTCTTAAAATTAGATGCAAAGAGAGAGTCTTGGCTCAAATTCTTGAAGCTATTTAGGTACCTTACTACCTGTGGTTTCACTGAAAGGTAAATGCCTGTGTTTTTGAAGGTATAAGTCCTTACGGGTGTTTTTTTTGAGGTACTCTGAAAGATTGAATGTTTTCTTCATTAAAGTAATATCTTCAATTTAAAAGGAGAGCTTAATTCTGGGAAATCTTAGAATAACTAAATGTAATGGTTGAATAGATCCTCAGGTATTGTATTGTAGGTTGTTATGTAACTGCTGCTGGCAGAGACTGAGCGTACAGCCTCCGCTGGCCTGTGCGGATCTCTCCTGTAGTAAAAGGACTGCAGTGGGTTTCCATGGAGAGAGCACTGAAGGACACCTTTTTTCCCCACTATAATAGCTCCCCTCTTAATTTTGAACAGCCAAGGCAATACGAATAAGTGATATTCACAAGCACACATACGCTTTCAGTTACAGGCTAACATTTGGAGTAATAAAGTAAATACATATGTTTGTGTTTTTTCCTTAAATTTCATTTTGGCATTGCTTTTGTTTATTTGACTGCTTCCACTGTTTCAAGTCAGAAACTAGTGTGATTCGTCGGTGTGCAGAAATGAGTTGTTACTCAAAACCGCAAATGATCTGAATCGTAGGTACTCTTTGAGTGTGTTTCAGTATTGTTGGATTATTCCAGTAAATGCTATTGAAAATGTGAAGTAAGCTGAAAGTGAAGTACATTATGTCTCTTGAATTGCATTTAAAAGCATGTATTTGCAATGATGGACACTTGTGACTTCAGTTGCCTTCAGCCTAACCTTTATAAGATGTTACTATATTAAGTCTTTCATGCTTGGTTGTCCTGGCAGTGGAAACTACATATTTTTGCTGGACAGAAAGAATAGGGTACTTGAATGCTCTGAAGTATTTTATCTTTTTATTTCTCTTGCTATAAGCAGTCTAGTTTGGCTAACCATCTGAGATGTACATCGTGTTTCTTTTGTAAATGTAGAAGTTTCTTGACATGGACAATCGAGAGTTATATTTTCAGTGTCCTAGGGTGTAGTAGCTACTGAAGTCAAGGAGTAAAATTATCCCTTTCATTTGAATGAGTTTTAGTTTTGTTTTTTTTTTTAAAAAAAAAACAACCAAACTCTCCACTAAAAAACCCAAACAAAACCCCTCACTAAACAAAAGAAAAAAAAATAGGTTTTGACTGGTGGCTTCAACAATGTGATTATGTGTGAGAGAGCTCATAATATGCAGAGGTGCTCTCTTAATTTAACACTGGAGGAGCTGCTGTTGGAGCAAATTTACAGAGAATTTCTGTTTCCTTTAGGTAAGTCTGGTAGCATTGGAGATGAGAGCAGTATCTTAGTTAACAGACCATAATTCTCAGCTTGCTTAATTGTGACTAAGCAGGAAGATATTAAAACATGTTACAGACCTAATGGCATACAATTGCGCTAAAAATATCTGAAGATTGTTCTCTTAGAAAAGGCTTTGAGGTTAATTCTAAATTAGGCTATAAAAGCTACCAGAGTGTTTGTGCTTCTCTGCCCGCTGCATGGTAATAATTTTGCTTCTACATTCTTCAGCAATACAGCTGTGAATTACGTAGCGTTCAAGTACTCTGAAGTTATAGCTATATAAATAAATGAAATCATGCTGGGAAACAATCTTGGACACAGGAGCCTACATACTCCATTGCATTAAAGTACTGGAATAGTCTGGCATGTTTTTTGGCCTGTTGTATCTCGTGCTCTTACTAATAATTGTTGAGCATTGTTTGGCAATTAGAATAAACCTGAGATGATTCCCAGTAGGGGATTTGGGTGTGACATCTTTCTCTCCACACACACAGCTTTCTGAAAGTTACTGTTTAATAGTATGGCTATGGCCTGCTGCTTTGTCAGGGAGCTTTTCTGTTGGAGAACTGTCATAGTTGCATAGTTTCCTAATATAAAACCTAGCTCAAATGCTGCAATTCCATGATGGAAAATTTTGCATGCAATAAGAAACTGATACTTTCCTTTGAGGGTAGTGAATGCTAGAAATCTTCCTTGGTGTGTGCTTGTCACTTGCGTTATTATCATGCAGTCTGTTGGTGCCTGCCTAAATCTATTCTGGAGAGAACAAGGGACTTTTATAGTTTCTCTCCAGTAGGGTAGGATTCATTCTACTGAGATACTTGCAGTATCTCCTTTAGGCCGGTCTAGTCTAATTTCTGTTGTATATTGAATTCCTGATAAAGAATGCTTCTCTAGGTCAGTTGGTTCTGTGGGGAGCCTGCGCTGTAGTTTAGCATATACTTTAAACTGGCATTATTAGCAACAAAGTCTCCTGTTTCTTGCTGTTGCCTATGCATTGTGTCCTTCTTTGGCCTGGTGCAAGAATTTGAGTGACTGCTAGGTGAGCATCAACAGGGAAAAGACATGGTTTAAAAGTAGCTCAGGGGGAAAAAAAGAAGCATTGAAATGTATTGAGAGACTTACCATCTTGAAACTTAGTAACTACAAAAACAATTGTTTGCATTTAGTGTACTGGAGTTTAAAGTGAACAGCTGGAGGTGAGGTGGCTGGGATTGGAGTGCCAGTTTACAGGCATTGCAAGTACTTGTGAAGCTGACTCCTGTCTTTAATTGTTTGGATTCTGTCTAAATTAGGTGACTAAAGTAGTAGGTGCTATAGTTTCTGTTATTGCTCACCTGATTGCTTAGAGGTTTTAGAGACACTTGTATAATCCTTATAATACTTTAACATATAATGGTCTGTACGTATCTATGTCTCTGACTCATGTAATCCCCTGTATTAATGAGCTGATATAAAGTACAAGATAGTAATTACAGGTGTTATAGAAACAGATGTGACAAGTGAGTGAGCAGTTATCTTAAAACTTGACTGATGCTTGGGGGCATACAGAGCAGCACCGAATATTGCAAGTTGATTAAGAGTGGATTTCTGAATGTCCTGTATTTCTTTACAGCAAATCACTCATGCCCACAACACAGTATCTAACTTCAAGAGATTCCATGGCCGTGCATTTAATGATCCTTTTGTTCAGAAGGAAAAAGAAAAGTTGAGCTATGATTTGGTTCCTATGAAGAACGGTGGAGTTGGAGTAAAGGTAAATTTGCCGTGTATCTTTCTGGGGTTTATAGCTAAATTTAAAAGCTTCTGTTTCAGCACCTAGTCATGATAATATGGGTTTTATTTAATTACCTTAAAGGTTTCATTAACCTTTCTCTTAAAGAAGAGCTCTTGTTTGAGTAGACAGCTTCATCTTTAAGTAGTGGATGTTAACTATCAAATTAAGGTTGATCTGCGAGTAATTGCTGAAATGCAGGCTTCCCTGTTGGCAAATGGCACATCCAGCTCAAACATCCAGTCAGGAAAACTGCTGAGACAATTACGAGGTCGTGTGGTTTTACTTTGAAGTATTAACCTTTCTGTCACTCTTGTGTGGAATGCATTGCAACAGTCTGATTATGTGGTTACAAGTTCCTTATAAAGTAGTAAGAGCTCTTCTTTAGAACAATTGCTGTAAATGAGTGACATGTTTGTCTTTAGTGGACCGCCTGGTATAAGTTGCTTGCAACAAATGTTCGAAACCAGTTTGTACCACACTGCAGGTTTGATTCTTGCTTAAATTTCAAGGAGTTTGCTGATATAATGTCAGCTTTTCCTAGAATAAGTGCAGTTAATAACAGTGTATTCGTTTACAGAAGTGTATAAAATATTGATGGTGAAGCCTTGCTGGCTAACAGATGGTGCTGCTTCACTAAAGAAGGCCCTATCTTAGGGCTGTGCATTTAAGACTGGATGTTTAGAGAATGATTTTTCTGTTAAAACTGGTATGCTGAATTTTTCCCCAAATTGGACTGATGCGAGGAAAAGGCTAGCACTGTTTTCAAGAATCAATTGAAACACATTCTTTCACTTCATCATTGCCATTTATTATATTACACAGAAAAACGATAATTCAAGAATGATTTTCTGGTACGGAAGCAACGAGTAAACTTTTAACTGAGCTTCGTCTTAAGCTTTTATTTGTTTTATGTGCATAGGTGAACTGTTATTGCACAGCTTTTTCTTTCAGAGACTTTTCACATATTTGATCAGAAGCATAAACATGTTGGGAAAATAGTCAGCAAGTAATTCTGGACTTTTTTTTCCTGTTGGCAGCAATGTGAAATTTGATGGCTGTTTTTACATTTTTGGCAAAATGCTGTGTGACCATGTCTAGCTTTAGTCATGTTTTAGACTTGTGTCACTTCTTAAATCACTTCCTAGCCATTTCCTTCGTGTGTGGAGTTGATATGGTTCTTGATGATTTAAGTCTGTGAAAATGGAATTATTGCTTCTGTAGACACTCAACTGGGAAATTAAGTTGTAAAGTGAAGTTCTATAAGGAAATAATTAAGCATGTCATGATTGATAGAGTATTAGTTAACAGTGTATCAAAAACATTAAATGTAAGTAATTTTTCCTCCAGTTGAAATAACGGAACTATTTTACCTATTTCTTCTATGCAGGTCATGTACATGGATGAGGAGCATATCTTCAGTGTGGAACAGATTTCAGCTATGTTATTGACTAAATTAAAGGAGACTGCAGAGAGTAACCTGAAAAAGCCAGTAACAGACTGTGTTATTTCTGTAAGTAATTGTAGCGCACAGGAACGTTATGTCTTAACTTCAGCTATTGAGGACATTTTGTTTCTATTCGTGTAGAGTGAAAAAGAACACTGCATAAGCACTTACAGAGGGATTAATCCTAACTAGCTTTAGAGCTTTTGACTTAAACAAATCCCAGGGCCACTTCAATGTTCCAGACCCCACCCCACTTCATGAACTCATTCTCTTGGAGATGTCTGAACTTTCGGACCCAGAATGTTTCTGGGATCCGGGTATATACGCTTCTGTTTCAGCTTGTTTCCAACTAAGCACACTAATTACTCATTAAAGATACTTTTGTTTATTGAAGTTTGTCCTCCGGCAGCGGAAAGAAAACCTTAGTTTCTGTCCTGTTTATGTTCATCCTCTCAGCAAGTTGATTTTTTTTTTTCTGATCTGATAAAGGTTATTCCATGTCTCTGTCTCCATAATACCCAGTTTCATATTTTGCACCAGTAATTAAGGTTCATAGCATTTGTATACAAGTAGCTTATTTGTTTCTTGGTAGTGTGTGCTTGTGTAAACTAGCTGATGCTCATTTATTTCCATCTTGGCTTGATTGAATAGAATATTTGAAGTCCATATTCAGTACAGTGCATGTTAAAAGGCTTGCAGTGAGCAAGTGTATTACTTGAAGAGGAGGAATAGATAACAATTTTTAAATTAATACTTTCAAATAAAACAGTGGGATATCTCATTTTCTGGAAATAACTTCCCATTCTCTCCTCCTTTCTTCAGGTTCCATCATTTTTCACAGATGCTGAAAGGAGATCCCTTCTGGATGCAGCTCAGATTGTTGGATTAAATTGTCTTAGATTAATGAATGACATGACAGCAGGTAAGTAGGGCAAAATAGCAGTTTCTGCAAATGAAAAATGTGATAGAGGGTGCATTTAGTTACTGTAAGAGACAAGGCTGACTTGAAAAATCAGATGAGATATAAACGTTCTAAAAACTTATTGCTCTCCTCTTGATTTACAGTCTTTCATTTTAATGTTTTGTGTGTGAACGGGTAGAAGAGGTGAAGCTTCAGTGATGGTTTTCTCCCTGAGTACTTATTTAGGAGTCACCGCACGTGCCTGGATTACTTGTCCACTTAATTTACTGTTCAGATTTCATGGAGGAGATTTTAGGATGCACAGTTGTGGGATTTAGGCACTCTTAAGGGAATTTCCTTGATTAAGTGTCATTGCTCAGTAACTTCCAAGGCTTTTGTCAGTATAATTGTGGCTTTAAAACACACACAAGCATGTGTGCAATTACTCTCCATTGCTAATCTGTTTGGAACTCTATAAAATAGACACATTGGCAGAACCAAGAGTCTGTTTGGTCTTTCATAAAACAAGCATTCTTACCCTGTCTTTCTGCATTTTTTTGTTTGTTTGTGTTTGAGAGAACATTTTTTCGATGTTTTTAAATGGTATAATAATGAGCACTTGTTTCCTGTGTGGAAGGTTGGAGGAAGTAGAGATCTGTACCAGAAGACAATTACTTATCTAATGTGGGCAGTGAGAGCAGAAAAGCAGGGAAGAGTTTGCTTAAAGGGGACGTCCCATGCGAACATCTTTGGTGCAACCAGCTGGATTTATGCTTTTGAATTTTATATTTTATTTTCTTTTTTTAAGGAGTAAAGCAATCATAACTATGCGTTGATGGAGTAGTATCTTAAATTTTCCAGAATCAGTTTCAGATGAGTGTCTACATGGTAATGTTTAGGATTTCTGGTAAATGCAGTTGCTTTGTATTATGTTCTTTACATTAAACACTATGTATTTGCACCTAATGAAGAGCAAATTTGACCATATCGATGCAAAAGCCATAGGTGCATGTTTGTCTTCTAGCTTTAGGTTAATTCGTTGTTTACGTAGCAAAGAGTGCTACAGAGAATGTGTGGTAGTGTGAATTCTTGAGCTGGGTAAGCATGGACCCCGCAGTACATACACTTTGTCTCATGTACATCTGTAGGGTGACTGTGGAGAGAGGAGGAAGAGGAAAGATGAATATCCAGTGCTCTATTTTTAACCTTCAAATTCCATTTTAAAAATGTTTATGAAGAAACTTTGTATTCACAAAGAAAAAAAAGTTACTTTAGCACTCAAAAAAAAAAAAAGTGTTTTTCCAACCTTAGCAGTCAAAAGAGTACCTTTCCAACTCCTTTCTGTATTGAAGCAGAAGGAATTTTTCACGCTGGATTCAGAGATGACCTCTTATGATGGGGCGAGACAAGCCAACTAAAGGCTTTGCCAAAAAAAGCATTGTTACTTCCGTTTTGTTTGTTTGGAAGAACACATCAGCGAAGTCTTTGGCCATGCAAGAACCTTGAGAACTTTTCATGACTCTTTAGAAAAGATCTTTAGAAGCTTCACTATTGGGATGAACAGTCCTCAGAGAAGCAGATAACTCTTCCATCCCCGTAGCAGCACCAGCAGCCTTTCTTTACTGTGTAGCACATAGCATTTCTAATTGTCTTTTCTTTACCTTGCAAGGCTAATGAGTGCTATCTGAGTTTTTCTAATATTTTAAATGTAAGAATCTTTGATTATTTTGTTGGAGAAGGAGTCCCGAGGTATAGTAGGACAGAAAAGAAAAATAGTTTTTTTAATGAAAGGCAAATTCTGCTGTGATTTGTCAAGTTTTGTTCATAAATTTATTTTTAGCTTGGAAAAAAGGGCAGTGTGCTCAGTCTGCTCAAATACAGAAGTTATGTGACTGAACAGACCAGTGCACAATTTCAGTCAAATCTAGATCTCAAGGATATAGTAGATACATTTCGTGAAATAGAGTTTTTGTTTTTAATTAACCACCTCTTAATGACTGCTTGTGGGAGGGATTAATGAGTGCTGGTATTGGGTTTTCATAGACCCCAAAGAATCCACACAGATGAGAATGAGTACACCAGCAGCAGAGGGACTTTATATTAGACACCAGAATCCATAAGTCTCAAGTCTCTGATCAGTGGGAAACTTGGCTGTCTTTGTTCCAGATGCTCTGGAACTACTGTTTTTGATGGGAGAGGAAGTCAGTGTCTCTTTTGCCTGAAGTGAGTCAGTGTGAATATAAAACATTGGTCTTCAGAGCACATGTTCCTGGCCTTTTTTATCACCTTCTCTAATGCTCTAATTATTTTTGGATAATGTGTGTAGTATCCTGGCTGTTATCTTCATCTTGGGATCTTTTCGTTATACACAAATGTTGTATTCTTGCACCTTCTGTCTCATGCCAAAACCTTGGCCTTTCCTATGTTAACCATGTAGCCAAGACTCTCTAGGGTTTTATTTGTCTTCGATTACTGCATCAGCCTCCTGCCTAGCTTTGACATGTGTGTCCAGAATGAATGCTGCTGCAAAACTGTGTTCTATGCTTTGTATTAATTACTCAGTGTTCACATGCCTTGCTGGCTTTGGTTTTACACTTTTGGTGCACTTCACAAGCTGTCCCTGTCTGATATTCTGTATAGATAGATTCTTACCTTTTGCAGCCTCTGCTGACCATTTAAACCATTCTCAGACAAAACTTTCATGCCTGGGAGCTACTCCTTGTAAATATGAAATGGGATTTGGGTTTTGTTTTAAAAGTACTCTGTGATTTTGATTGCTATGCAAAGAAAAAAAAAATTGTTAATAAATAGCAACAACCCTGTTCAGGGGTTTTCTTAGTTTTGCGTGCTTAAAGACTTAAAAGAACATATACATGACTGAGGAAGGGTGTTTTGCTTCTCGGATCCTGCAAACATATATTGATGGAATAAAGCTTACATGTAGGTAAGCCCTTGCATAGGTGTATGTCTGGATTTTTCTTACTGCTCTTGATCCTATAGCTTAATATTCATAGGATGTCATGGCATGCAATTGGAGACTCACTAGAGATTGCATTGACAATATCTGACACTTGTTTTGCAGTGGCTCTGAATTATGGAATTTATAAGCAAGACCTTCCAGCTCCTGAGGAGAAGCCACGGATAGTTGTGTTTGTTGATATGGGACATTCTGCATTTCAAGTATCAGCCTGTGCATTCAACAAGAGTAAACTAAAGGTAGTAAGATTAAATGGAAATAGAAGGGTTTGTGAGACATTAGAATCAAGTAGCCTGTAAACCTGCCTTGTCTTTAAAATTCTGAAATAATTTAATGCATGAGAGGGAAGTGGCAACGCATCAAAAGGTGAAGATTTTTATCAGTGTCCTTCATTTAGTTAGGATGGTTTCAAATAGAGGCTGTAAATTCCTTTCAGTACACCAATGTAAAATATACAACTGCTATAATTTAGTTTGTTTTATCTAAATGAATGTATGTATCGATTAAAATTATGAATGCTTAGGATTGTCACCTAGTTATTTAGTCTTACTTCCACTGTAAAAGTGAAGAGCAATTTTTGGCTGATATGGTTGACTGAAGTACTTAAGCCTGTGCATTGGAAGACAGGCTGATGTGTCCCCAACCTTTTTTGAAGCAAAGGCTTGCTGATATTGCAAGACTGCTATTTCATTTGATTTTACTGGGTCAAAGAATAAATAATTGTGTTCTTTCAAACCAGGTACTTGGCACAGCATTTGACCCTTTCCTAGGTGGAAGAAACTTTGATGGAAAGCTAGTAGATTACTTTTGTGCAGAAATAAAATCAAAGTATAAACTGGATCCAAAAGCAAAAGTTCGAGCTCTTCTTCGTCTGTATCAGGAATGTGAGAAGCTGAAGAAACTAATGAGTTCAAATAGCACAGACATTCCCCTAAATATTGAGTGTTTCATGAATGATGCTGATGTATCTGGAAAAATGAACCGGTGAGTTGTGTACAAGACAGGCGGTTGCTTTGGTGGCTGTATTTCTTAATTATTTCTTTCCGTGTTTGAAAGAAACTTACTGAGCTAAAATTAAGCACAAGTGCTGAATAGCTGTGTCGTTTTTGTAATGCTAGAATAACTAGGTGCTTTGAAATGCAATGTTCAGCTACCTGAGCAATGTTTCACTGTAATAATGCATGCATAATAAGGTTGGATTCTTTTTCTAGAATGGCACATTGTTAAAACCATGGATTGATGCATGCAAACCAGACCCAGGGGGGTTGGCTGCATATTTAGGTCTCCTGAGTGCTTTAGGTAACCTAAATCCTGTGCTCTTAAGATAGCTACAATTGAAGCTTTGTCCCTTTTTTCTGTTCTTACTGTACTGTGAATATTGGCAGAGAAATGGAGGACAAAAACGGTGCTTATGGGGGATGACTTGATTATGGCCTGAGTGTAAATGAAGTCTGTGTGTCTGTCTCCCTCTGTTTCTTGCACACACTCACAGGCATAACTTAATTTGTAGTCAGTGTTAGTCCTATAACTGCTGCCAAGAGAGTGGTGAGGATTTTTTTAGTTCCCTCCAGTATTTAGACACCAGTTTTTCATTGTAAAGAAAGCATCAGTGTTTTCGGTGTTCTTATATTTGCCTCTCAGCAGAGGTTACAGGTAAGTGTCTGCCCAAACAAGGCCTTCATCTTATTTAACTCCATTGATAGCAGCATAGAGAAATCTGTAAGCAGCTGTTCACATACTACCTTGTGTATGGTTGTCACTTCAGCCTACTTAGAGGGGTTTAGCTTTAAGTTTCTTTGCAGTGTAGTTAACAAAACCTGGTCAGCATCACTTTGGAAACAAGAATACCAGGAAATCTTAGAAATGGGACAGGGATTCTTTGGTTAATTCCATTTCTTTTCTTAGGTCACAGTTTGAAGAGTTGTGTGCTGACCTGCTGCAAAGGATAGAGATGCCTCTGCTTTCATTAATGGAACAAACACAACTGAAAGTGGAAGATGTAACTGCTGTAGAGATTGTGGGAGGAGCAACCCGCATTCCTGCTGTCAAAGAGAGGATTGCTAAATTCTTTGGCAAGGATGTCAGTACAACACTGAATGCAGATGAAGCCATAGCTAGGGGCTGTGCTCTGCAGGTATACTACTGGCAACACTTGGTAAATTTAAAACACCTGACAGCACTTCTGTGAAGAATTAGCCAAGCAGCTATGAGAAATGGCAGAAGTGGTAGATTTTAAAGTATGCAAGGGAAGATACGTGTTCACTGGGTCTTTTTATGGGACTATGCTGCTTAAAAAGCCCTGAGTACTTCTCTGTGGTGCAGTACTTTACTGAAAGTGCTGATGCTGAGTGTATTCTGTAAGCAGTCCACTCTTCAAAAGAACAAGATCTAGGTATCTTTAATGAAAAAAATTTTAGTCACTGTCAAGCTGAGGGGAGAGATATTTCTAATCAGCAAAGTGTGAGAGAAGTATCTATGGAGAGCCCTAAACACTGCAAGCTTGCATTTTTTGGTATCCAATTTTCCATCAATGTGAAACAGGCTTTTAGAGTTTCCAACTAGTGAACTATATTTTACAAGCAAACCATTCATTCTGTCTTCTTCCTTTTCTCCTTATTCTCTTATTTCACCCTCTCTTCTTTGACTTGTTTCTTTACTTCATCTCACTAATTGCTTTCCACCACTAGCAATCATTTGTCTCCAGGGAAGGAAGCAGGACCTGTAAGATAAACACCACTTCTTTTAGGACTAAGTAATGCAGCACTTCCATTCTTTACAGTCCTGGTATTCATTTAGACTGTTATCTTTATTCACAAGCTGCGTCAAGAATAAGGCCAAAAGTCCCGCTAACCCAAAGGGTATAAACGCTTCTGTAGGAGGTTTCTCTTTTCTTATCATATTCTGTGGAAATCAAGCAGTTTGCTGAGCTCCGTTTTAGTAAAGTCAACACAGTTCTCTTTTTCTTGTTTAAAGATGTTTAGCTGTCTTGGGGATGGGTGGAGTAGAGGAGTTAACCGACTTTAATGCATGTCTGTTTTTTGTTTAGTGTGCAATTCTTTCTCCAGCTTTTAAAGTGAGAGAATTCTCTGTGACAGATGCTACACCATTCCCAATATCTCTGTTGTGGAACACGGAAGCAGAGGACACTGAAGGGTAAGTAGCTCAAACTACAATTCTGCAAAGCTTTTGGCCTTCGTAATTCAAGGATAATCTTCTTTGCATTTAAATTAAGATCTTGGCATTCTGATGCAGAAAACAATATAGACCATGTACCAGAGTTGGTTGACAGTGGAGATTGTGTAAAGGTATGCATTGAAATTTAACCAGAACTCATTTGTTAAAAAAATAAAGATTAAAAAAAGAAGTTGTGATTGAATGAGCTACCAACTAGTATCTTATCTTGTCTTATCCGATTGTCAGGTTGTGGAGTACAAAATGAACTAGAACAAGCACTGGATCCTGATCCCACTTTCCTTTCTGGCTTTTTTCATTCAAGGTGTTCCTAACACCTGTCTGGATTCTTGTTTTAGTAGGAACATTATGCACTGTGTAAACATGGTGAGCTTACATGTTGTCAGCTATTTGTCTGGCTGAAAAAAGAAGCAAGGATTTAACTCTTAAGGTTTCATAAGAGAAATTTCTTGCAATTGCAGCGTCTTAAGACTCTAACTTCTCTGCTACTAACTATGCTATGCTCGTGGGAAATGCAGTGGCTGTCTAGAATGTAAAGAGGTCTGAGTTTAACTTCGGGGACATTCAGAGTTGTAGAGGGACCTGTTCATACCTTTCTCATATTCTGTGTACTTCAACCTTTTCTTTTTTGGTCTGTCTTCTGTAGAGCTGCAGAACCTAATTGTTCTGTCATATGCTTCTGAGAGCAACCTGTGGGTTCACATTCTAGGTGAAGCTCTTATTTTCTCACATTTAGGTTATTAGATGAGGTCTTTCCATAATTAGGAGACAAAACTTAGTTGGAAATTAAAATCAGACTGGCATAATATCAGACAGACTCTAGAGGAAGAACATAAAATAAAGCTGGTTGTCTTTCTGTCATACGAAGGAATGAATAATAATAATCTGGTGTCAGGGTTCTCGCTGAGCCACAGAAAGTAAATGAGTAAGGATTAACAGGACTGTAATTAGCCTTTTGAGACTAACTGCGAAAGGGTGCAAATTATTATTTAAATTATGCTATTCCAAGCTCAGAATAGTGTCTTTTCAGGAAACAAATTTTGGAGGTCTGCTCATAGTCTGTCACTGAATTACCACCTACATCTCAACTTATTTGCTTCTGAGACTCAAAACTAGTAGAATAGGACGATTTCCCATTACAGTACACAACAGTAGGTTTTTTTCCCTTACAGGACAGTAGTGAAGTATCTTTTGTGGAATCGTTCAAAAGGGTAAATGTGTCAAAACATGGTGATATTTCTCTGAAGAGTTCTGACTCTAGATCAAAGCCTTTCAGCTCAAATACTCAGCTCAAATAAAAAAGTGATATTTTTCTCTTAATTATAGGGTTCATGAAGTCTTCAGCAGAAATCACGCAGCACCTTTCTCCAAGGTTCTTACGTTCTATAGGAAAGGTCCATTTGAGTTAGAAGCTTTTTATTCTGATCCTAATGGAGTCCCGTATCCCGAGTCAAAAATTGGTAAGTCCTGGAAATGATATTGTCTCACATTGTTTGGTCTTAAATCAGTTCTGTAACTGTGTTGTGTTACAGTATGATTATATGATGTATATATTTAAGTTTTTGGATCTGAAAGACTCAATTTTCAATTCTCCTGTTCCACAGGTAACTGAACTTAGATTTTTATTTTTCTAATGTCTAAAGTTGCTTCAGTCCAATGAAGAAATGAGAGGAAACTATAGCTGAATGTCCAGAACTAGAATGGGGCTATCACTGCAAAAGATAACTTTTTAACTTTTTTAATCTTCTTCTCTGCTTATCACTAAAGCAAGCTAGGAATATTTGAAAAATATCTCCTGCATATAAAAAACTTGAACATGTCTTGAGTAACTAGTTTTTTTTCCTATACATTCTGGGCTTGACATAATGCTGCATAAGTTTTAATCAAGGCAGCCTGAAATAGTGGCAGGTACAAGACGACAGTATTGATTTGAATTGTCTAGGTAACATTTATAAGCAGCTCTTTCATCCTTTTTGAGAAATTACAACATTGACAGTGTTGACACTTAAAACCACTTTTTCTAACTAACCACATTGTAAAGATTGTGATGGTAAAGACAGGCCAATTAAATAATTGCTCTTGAGTTCTAAGCATATAATTAAATGTTGTATGTTTGCATGTAGAAGTAAGATAAAGCTATTACTAGTTGTCAGGTAATTACATGGTTAGAAAGCTCAACTCTTTTTTTCAGAGTGGTAGAAGAAATGACAAATCTTGGTTAAGTATTTGACAATACAGCTGTCCTGTTGGTTAATAATGCACTTAAAATACAGTATCACCAGAATTGTAATGTTAAAGATAAGCTTTATAAATATTATTAAAATGAGTGGGAGAAGATATAGCGTAAAAACATCTCCATCTGATTTACTAATATTTCAGCTAATACCTAATGCACTACAAAGTTAACAAAAAACTATTATCCTAGCAGGAAACATCAGTCATTTTATCTACTTCAAAGTAAATTATGTGTCTGGTTGACTGAGAGTCACAAAGTTCAAATACCATCTGTCTTAGAAACCAGCACAATATTTTGTAGTTACAGAAACAGCAGACTTCCTTTCATGTTAACTCTTAACCATAAAGACGGATAGTGGGATTTGTCAGAGTTCAATTTATGACTTTAACAAACGAGATGTTTAACTGCTGCTCCATAAGCTGGTAAGAACAGAACTGAAAATCAGACTGGTTTCAGCTCACTCGCTGATTAACGTTTTGCTCAGAACAGAATTGTTAGTAGCCCTAAGGGGTGAGTTAACAGTTCTGATGAGACTACTGAAAGGGAGGAACGGGTCACAACTCCAGCGTTACTGGATTTACAAGAGAGAAGCGATTACATTCTTTAGCCTGTAAAGTAAGCAGGTAAAAGCTTGCATGCTTGTGGTTTAGATCTATTGATGAAGGAATGGTGGATGTGTGAGCATGTATATATCCAACCTGTGATGAGATCAGTGAACTTGTACTTTGCAATTATACAAGCATTGTAATCTCCAGGTCACTGTTTTGGGGATGCACATATAACTGTGTAATAGGCAGGAAAAATATGTCTGCTCTTCATGTCAAGGAGATGTGATTCTTCATTTACTTGGTCTATTTTAGTTTCACAATGCTTGTTTCAAGTTTACAGGAATTACAAAAGAGTAACAGGTGATGGCAGACTTACATGGAAAAGAAGCTGAAAAGAACACTTCTAGAAATACAGTTTCTATGTTGCGCAGTAACTTGTATTAAAAAGACATACCACTTAACGTTGGTGGTAGACTAAATCTTTGTGTAGTTTTCTTTCATCCCGCTATAACATCACAGATAGCACAAGTAAAGGGGAGTGAGCCTTGCTTTTTTTATTTACTTTGTATTACTAATGGCAGGAGAACCTATCCTAGATTGTGAAAATGAACGCTCTCCCTTTTGATTTGTAAGATGAAGTTGGCTTAAAATCAGCATACTTTGGGGGTTATTTTGTCATATTTCATTTTAGGGCCTGTGAGATTAGCACAGAAGCTTCATCAAATATTTAGAAAATGTGTCCTCTATGAAAAAGGGCAGTGTTTTCCTGGCTCTGTAATATTACCTATTTAATTCCACTGTATGAGTATTGATTCTTCCATTTTTAGGTAGGTATGTTATCCAGAACGTGGCAGCCCAGAAAGATGGAGAGAAGTCTAAAGTCAAAGTGAAAGTCCGTGTCAATACTCATGGCATTTTCAGCGTGTCCACTGCATCCATGGTAGAACCAGTTAAAAGCGAAGAGAGTGAAGATGTCGGTGTTGAGACTGAAGTGGAATCTCAGGACCAGAGACCTGTTGAAAACTCAAGTGATGTAAGTTGACCTTTCCTGTGTGTTAATGTCCTTACTGATGAAAGTGTGTTCTGATGTTACGTGCTCTGGAAGAAAAATACTTTCTTCTAAGGAAGCAAAGTGAGGTCAATTTTGAGATGTGCATAGCTGCCAGGAAATAAAATGTCTCTATAAGAGCAGGATAAAATTAGTGCCATCTTGAAAGTGTGTGGACTTCAAAATCAATTATTGGGCAAAATGCCAAGTAGCAGCAGGTGGGTTGCTTGAGGGAGGGGTTGTTTGCAGCTGCCATTGTTATCACAGTGTTCCAAAGAGAAAAACTTGATTTGGATTATTAGTCATCTGTGCTTTCTGTGTTAAAAGGGTTTGTATATAATCCTTTGTATTAGTGAAGTTCTGAAACTTTTTGTGGAAGGGAAAGCTGGGTTGTTTTCTACAGCACTGAAGGGGAGGGGAACACTGGGGAGTAATGCAACATTGTTATGGTGGACTTGATGTTTTAATACTTTTCTGAGGGGGGGAAAAACAACAACTTCAAAGCTATGACTCAGCAAATTAAAATCCACTTCTTGTAGGACAAAGTGGTAGCACGCACGCGCGCACACACAAACATTATGCTGGAAGCCTGGCACTAGTAGCATCTTCACCAAGTCTTTCTGAACTTGCACCTAGTCTGTATCTCTGTCAGTTCAAGTGTGTGTGGTTCTGCATGTGCACAGAATGTTTTGTAGGGCACTTGGTACAATACGTGCGTCAGAAGCGAAGTGCCCTATAACTTTTATCAAATACAAGTGCACATGCCCTCTACATCCTTTGTGCCTGGGCTTTCATTGCAGAAAAATATCCAGCAAGAGAACAGTGAGGCTGGAACACAGTCCCAGGTACAAACTGATGGTCAGCAAACGTCACAGTCTTCCCCTTCATCAGAACCTCCCTCTGAAGAAAACAAAACCCCAGATGTCAAGAAAGTGAGTGACCCTTTAACTCTGTTGAAAATGTTATACTCTATAATAGTGGCATTTAAAATGGTAACATACTCCGAGACAAAGTAAGGAACTTGGTGCTTGGAACCTTTTTCATTTTCATACCTTTTCTATTGTGAAAAATAATGTATATATCTCATGATGACTTTTGTAAAGAGTTCGCAAAAATTTCTGCAAGTGTCTCTCTACCACTTCCCTGTCTTTATGCAGTATTGTACAGCTGATTTATTTGAGTTGCAAACATTTCAATTTGTTTAACAACTGTTAGAGGCCAAGCTTATTAGGCCTGCTGAGAGAAGTTCGGGTCAGGAATTCATAAACCTAAGAGGAAATAATCTATGTGAAAAATATAAGCCTGCATGATATTGCTAGTGGTTTGCTCTTTCATCTGTGTAAGATGAAAAATGTTTTGCGTTAAAATCTTGCCACTGTCAGCATCACTGGTGACATGCTAAGCTGCAGATGGGCACTTCTGGAAAACGTGCAAATACACATATCTGAGAAACGCTGTTCCTGTAGCTCAGTACTTACTGTCCATGAAATGGACTGTAAGCAGACTAGGATAGGAGGTGGAGCCCTTGAAGGGGAAAGTGCCTCACAAGTATACTTCGAAGATTCTGAAGAACACAGAGAATCTCTGCATGTTCTTCCTGTGAATGTTTCTTTCATCATAGTGCTACTTCATCAGAAGGAACTCAGGAAAATTACCTTATTTTTCTTCTCTCCAACTCAGACAAACGAGAAGAAAGGTGATCAACCCCCAGAAGCTAAAAAAGCCAAGATAAAAGTGAAGAATGTGGAACTACCTATTGAAGCTAACTTGGTTTGGCAGTTAGGAAAAGATCTCCTCAATATGTATATTGAAACAGAGGTAAGTTAAACTGCTTTCTTGATTGCAGTTATTCATCATTCATCTGCTTTTTAAGGCAACCTCTGATCTTTTACTGTGTCTGAAGTGTGGACTCAGATAATATACACTGAGCTAATATACAGTCCAACTTTAACACATAACTGACAAATGTTAATCAGAAATAGTGAAGTGTTGTTTATAGCCATAGTATCGGAGCTCTCATCCATGGAATGACATCACAGATTGGTTCAAGCTGTTGTAATCTAGAGAAGTGCATCCTGTTTCTTCAGGTGAGTTCACTTCGTAGCAATGAGAATTCCAGCAGTTAACGTTAGCCAGGGGCTCTGAGAAATCACTGTGTTTTACAGGAGTTGTGCTTTGTAGAATGCTGTTTGGACATAGGTATTTTCTAATTAAAATATTTTCTGTGGTTGTACAGGGAAAGATGATTATGCAAGATAAACTGGAGAAAGAAAGAAATGATGCGAAGAATGCAGTGGAGGAATATGTGTATGAGTTCAGGGACAAGTTGTCTGGACCATATGAAAAGTTTGTTTGTGAAAAGGTAGGTAGGCTATGGTTTCAGGAGCTTCTCTGAAAATACTGATACCAAATATCTATTCTGTATTCCTTTGTCAAGCTTTCTCAGCCACCCTGGAAACAGCTGAAAACTGTAGCTCA
Source organism: Tauraco erythrolophus (assembly GCF_009769465.1). Classification (NCBI taxonomy): domain Eukaryota; kingdom Metazoa; phylum Chordata; class Aves; order Musophagiformes; family Musophagidae; genus Tauraco; species Tauraco erythrolophus. The sequence continues at coordinate 112,198,454 of NC_141465.1, forward strand.
TTTGAATGATGGCTGGGACTGATCCAGAATTAGGTTCAGGCTTAGCAAATAGTACGTATCCCTGAAAATAAATTTTGTCACAAATGGAGTAAAGTTTTGATTCCAAATAGAGTAGCTGTGTGTTTCCCAGTTCAGAAGCTGGTGTGGTTTAACTGACTTGATTAGGCAAAAGCTGCAGTAGAAATGTAATTTTTATACAGGAGGCTAAGAATTAATGTGTATATTTACCAGTGTCCCATGACTGCAAGACAAACACAGTCAATTGGTGCATATTTTGATGTTTGACATGTTGAATTATATTGATATATAGGATCTGCAGGGATTCTCTGCACTCCTAACAGAGACAGAAGGCTGGCTGTATGAAGAGGGTGAGGATGAAGCTAAGCAGGTGTATGTAGACAAATTAGAGGATTTAAAGGTAGGTCTGTTGGTATACCCAAACTGCATAATTTCCAGAATATCACACACAATGTTAATGAATCATGTAACACACAAGAGTTGCTTTTTCTAGAAATTAGGTACGCCAATTGAAATGCGCTATCAAGAAGCTGAAGAACGACCAAAGCTGTTAGAAGAACTGGGACACAGGCTCCAGTATTATGCTACAATAGCTGGGGAATTCAGGAATAAAGTAAGTGACCTCAAAGAACCTTTCTTTTACCACATAGTGTTTCACTGAGGCTCACCAGCTGGCACAGGTTTCAAATTCACTTTCAGATGAGCTGCAATCTACTATTATATGTGTCACAAATTTAACACTGCAAATGTTTCCCAGTACTTAAAAAAATCTTGCATAGTGCGTCATATCTTCAGTTACTTCATACTTCTGGATGTTTTCAGGCCAAAAAGGACATTCTTACATAGAGTGAGGGTTAGACTGTGGTCTAATTCTTGGCCTTTTAAAAGCTAATCTGACATTTTTTGAAGTGTCAGATTCATCCATTCTTGATGAAGTTCATCCATTTCTTCTGGGAACAAAAAGTTGTGCCGTGGTAAGAAGAATTAGGGTAAAAGCTACTCAGGATAAACTACAACATCTTGCTTTTTTATTATATAAATGGTGTTTGTTTTTTTTTTTCCATTGATATTTGAAGATTACTTTCTTGATAAGCATTCTTGCCTTTTGAAACATGTACTCCTTGGGTTTCAATTTAATGAGTTTTAACAGGGCCTCTCACAACACTTAATCTAAATTCAGTTTGAAATTGAGACTTGCATCAGAAGCAATTATGACCACGCAGCTACAGATTACAGAATTGTTATTATTAATTGAAGTCCTTCAGTAGTATTACACAGTCTTGAAAAAACTAGATGCAGTCTTGAAATAACTAGCATCACTGAAAAAAGTACATTTAAGACTTGAATCCATATTTAGAATTTGTAACTAAAATCATAGGTTGTGTTGCTGGGTAAATCCTTCTCCTGATATCTGTTAATTGTGTAACTATGGCTTTGTAAGGAGTGCTCCTAACGTTGAACAACTGGTCCTTTCTTTCCCTTTGTGTACAGCAGAAATCCACTCTCTAAACTATCTTGGGACCATGTAAGACTCTCCAGGAGGGAGGGGATGTTTTTTTATCAACCCTGTTAAAAACACATTTTATTGTGTCCTGTTTTGTGCAGCTTCCACTCCCTCTGTGAACTAGGTTTCTTGTTTGATTATTGGGCAAAGGAATCTTTATTTGACATCTCTCTTCCTTGCTGTCTCTTACTGTAACAGATCTGGCTGGTTGCCAGCTTCTATTTATTCTGAAAATTGGTAAAGATTATAAATTGTGAATAATTGAGATAGTCTTGTTGGTGTAACTTGACGACAGTAATAACTAATACAAAATGTTTGTATTTGGGCAGGATGAGAAATACATCCATATCGATGAAATGGAAATGATGAAAGTAGAGAAGTGTGTTAGTGAAGTGGTAGAGTGGATGAATAATGCTGTGAGTGCACAGGCTAAGAAGAGCTTAGATCAGGATCCAGCTGTGCGTTCGAGTGAAATTAAGGCAAAGTTACAGGTGAGTACCGTAAACTAATTTTAGAGGCTGATGCTAAAGCTAGACTGCTATGTGTCCTCCTCCTCCTCCTCCCCCAGTTTCATCTTACTGCTCCATTGTGAAAAGATATTTAGAAAGGACAGAGAGACATTCAGTAGAAAGCAGAGGAGCAGTACTATACTGTGTACAGTTCTGTGGAGCTTATTCACATTTTGTGTATTTCAGTCACCTTAAAAACTCCGATTATTTTTCAGTGTTCCTAGTAGGCACAAAATAGCCTTGAAAAAATCCATGCAAAATCCAAAATATTAATGTGAAGAACTTTGCCCACAGAACGTCAGAAAGTAGACTAGTTCATTTATTTCGGGGTACAGTAAGTGCTTGTCAGTTTGAACTTGGGAAACAAATACAGAACTAAGTTTCAATCAGTCTCTTGGGCACAGGACTCTTAACACTAGTGAAGCTGGTGCGTCCTTAATGCAAATTCTGACTACGTGCTTTTCCCATTCTTTTAGGAGTTAAACAATGTCTGTGAGCCTGTTGTGACACAACCGAAACCAAAAGTTGACTCTCCTAAGGAAGAAAACCCATTAAATGAACGGAGTGATTATAAAACTGAAGACATGGGAGAAGATGACAAGAATTCTGAAATGCCTCAACAGAACGGCGAGTGTCATCCAAGTGATCAAAACACCGTTAGCATGGACTTGGACTAAACCACTGCACTTGCAGCAAGTTATTTCATCCCATGACAGAAGATATTTTTGCTGTTGTATGTGATGGGGGGTGGGAATGCATTGTTTTGGGAACTATTTATATTTTTTTCTTAAGACTTGTCTGGGATATGTTGTGTTATGGGAGGAAGAATAGTAATTGTGTTGGTCATGACTATCCTAAAAGGAAAATTGCCTTGGTAACTTTCAGATTCCTGTGGAATTGTGAGTTCATACTAAGCTTCTGTGCAGTATTTAACCATTTGCATCACTAAAGATGAATATAAGACCTTGTTCTGAAATATACTGCTCCTTCAAAAGATTGTAATCGAAACCTTCGTAGGCATTTGTAGATGCCAAGGTAGTTTTCTTTCATTTGGACATCTAATTGGGTATGTCAATAAAAAGCCAGTGTCTGTCCCATTCGTAAGGGCTTTCCAGAAGAAATCCTTCCGTTCTGAGGTTTTTGATTATTGCAGTCCAAAGCACTTACCAGGTAATAAGATGGTGAAATGTGTTAGTAGCATGCAGAAACGCTTACGTTTCATCCCTTGCTAAACAATACATTTTTCATGTGGGGTACATAAAATGAAGGAAATGCTAATTCTGTTAGTGTTATTGTGAAGCTTTTTAATGAGCTTTAAAATAAAGTTCATTTTACTGGTATGTCCTGACTTGTTGAGTTTAGCTGTTTTTGGTACTTTGGGTGTAAGAGCCCTTTTCACGGTTTGTGACAGGCCATTGCTTTGCGTTCTTGTGCACAAGAGTCAAAAAGGCTTAAAACTCTCACACTTAGCACGGGACAGTTGTGCAGTCAGTTGAAAGTAACTCAGCTGCTTAATGAGTTATGGCTCTTTCTCTTCTTTGCCCCAAGGGTTGTACACATTCTGAAAGAACCTGGAAACTTCACAGGTGTTAAAGCATAGGACGAAATTAGTAACACACAAAACCCTGTAGCTTAGGGACAATAGTCTGCAGCTCAGAGTAAGACGTTAAAACTTGATTGAATACTTAGGCCAGGTTCTGCTGCCTTTTGTTACAGACTAAACTGAATAATAAAATGAGATTTCAGCATGTTCTGCTGAGCAAGTGGCTCTGGTTAGACCTTGGTAAAGGCTTTAAAAGTTAAGAATTCCTTCTTAAGTAAATCACTGTAGTAGCTTTACTTTTTTTAAGGTGCTTGGAGCAGAGGAGGATGCTGAAAGAGATTCTATCCTATGCTTTAGTCATCAATTAAACTAGGGAATCTGGCACCTGAAGTACTGAGGGAAGGATTTTTCTTGGAAACCTATTCCAAAGGATGTTATCTCTACTGATGCAGTGGAGCACAGACCTCATGTATAAGCATGTGACACTAGGTGCTGGAAGATCAGTGTCACTAAGTGCAAAGGGTTTTGTGGGTTTTTTTGGTGTGGTGTGTTTTTTTGGTTTTGTTTTTTTGGGGTGGTGTTTTTTTTTTTTTTAAGAACTAGTGTGGCTCCAGCAGTATCTTGTCTGCAACAACAAAACCAAATAGAGAAAAGATAAATTAGTCTCACTGGAGGTACTGAAGAGGGAGTACAGGTGAGAGGACTGGTGCTTTCTAAGGCCAACCAATCCTACTCATGGCAAGCATTTTTCTTCTAGTTGGTGCTTTTAGCAGCACCCTAAGCCTTCTCACAGCCAGGGGCAGGAGCAATACCATAGTGTGTAGCTTCCCATAGTAGTGCCCAGTTTTCTTCATTGACTATAAGCAACTGAATCATCAAAATACAGAGCCCTGTTATTGGCTGCTTTGAGCTGCCTGTTGTTCACCTCTGCTCATCCATCAGGCGATTATGTACAGTAAACCCTAAGAATACTTCCATCCTCTTCCTAGAGCTAAAGAACAGTAAGTCAGACCAGACTTCAAAACCATGTTTGGCATGTGGAAGAGTACTTCTGTGTTGGTACTGCTGGAGCGGTAGCATCAAGGGTTAAGTTTTTGTAACAGACTACTGCTTGCTTAGATTATTGCTGAATTGGAAATTATGGTTCTGGCACCATAAAAGATATGAACTTACATTGCAAAATCAGTAGGATGGCATAGCAGGAAGCTTAGCCTGATCAAAGGAAAACTTTGTAGAGACATTTAAAGTAGAATTCTATCAGAACATCTAGTCCTGGATCTACAAAAAGAAGCTTTGCTGGCCCTGGAGTGATAGATTGTCATGTGTTCAGTTGCCTCTATAGAAGATACTGCTCTAATTTTCCTCTAATGAACCTTCATAAAAGAAGTCTGCACTGAGAACAGAAAAGTCTGGGGTTTTTTTTCAGATTTCTGGAACATTAACTATTTCACAGCAGCTAATGGTGTGGTAAGTGATTGATCCCTTATGATTAAATGGCTTATTTAAATTCTTACAGTGCTTGTTCTTTAATCAGAGGCAGAGGGGAATGAAAGCAGAAATCAGTGATTTGAGTTTTCTCGAGACTTACCGGAAGTGTTGTATTTTACTTTGCCTTTATTTTTTTTCTGAAAGGTTTAGTGGAACTAAAAATTGTGAAATTATGCAGTCTGAGAAGCTATTTTTTAAAATCAAATTTTTAAGTATTTTAAGCCACTAAAAGCTTAGAACCACAAAAAGATAAGGATTAAATAAATAATAAAAAAGGTAGAATCTTAAATTTATTTTCATCTACTGTATAACCTCTCTTAAGAACGGTTTGATCTAGAATGTTTCAATGGACTAACAGTGCATAGACTGACTACTATTAAATTTCAAATGATGCATTTTAACACTTGGTCAGGTATTTTGCCCCTCAGTGAAATATTCCTTTTATTATTTACTGCTTCTCTCATTTTTGCGACGGGTTTTACTTTCTTCATGGATGTGCGTGATGAAAATGATGGAGTCAAAATAAGATAATCTCTCTGGAATACCAAATATACTTGCTGCATATAAAGTTTTAATTCAGCAGATGGTAGCCTAATACGTCTCATACTGAATTTCATCCTTTTGTTCCTTAGCTTGTTGTAGGAAATGCAAAGATGTGCCCTAAGTGCACCGTCTTGTTTCACTGGAGGAGGCAAAGTGCAGACACTGGAGACTTTGCCCATTGCACAAAGAAAGCTGCTGCCTGTGCACAAAGCTCAGGCTTCCCCTGAGCTTTGGGTTGCTGGTTTGAGTTGTTGAGGACTTGCAGGACAGAAGATCCTCCTTCTAGCACTAGGTGAATGGACAGGCTTCGCGAGTCTAACTATTTCATAGGGAGCCCTGAGATGCTTCCAGGAGGCACGAGGGAGGGAAGGTAACCATGTGAAGGGGTGCATAAGGAAGTCTCATCTCTAAGTTCAGGGTAATACCAGCTGTAAAGGTGGTAGGAAGTCTTCAGTTAACTTCTGGGGAGAGGAGGAACAGAAAGCAGGATCACAACATACGTGTAACAGCTCAAACTGAAAAAGCTGCCACTTATGAAAAAAGCTGTAAAGGAAAAAGGAACTTGAAGCATTGCTATGACTGATCTTTGTCTCCTGGCTCTTTATTCATGTGAATTAGGGCTACTGGTTCCCTTAACTCTGTAGATGAGGATACTGGACTGTCAGTTGAGTTACTGAATTTGAGTGAAGGTTTTAACTTCTGTTACAGCTGATCGCCTGATTACCAGGGTATCTACAGATAATGTTGTGTCCTATGCAAATATTTCTGTATTTTTTATCTCCCTGTGATTAAGCCACAGCACAGCTCTTTGAAAAATATTCCAAAAATAGATAGATACATGTTTATGTAATCTTCCAAGTCAGATGTTATTTATTCGATGGGCCTTGATCAGTTTCCCAAACTGGTATTGATTTCAGTGGATGTTAATTCAGATAGTTTTCAGCTGACTTTCAAAAGTGGTGAAGGAGACAAAACTTCATGGAATAAAATGGTATTCAAGCATAAAATTTCCACATTTTTTTTTTTTGTTAAAACACATAACATGCATAATAAAACCTCTTAACATCTGCATTTTTAGATTTTTGAAGTGTCTTAAAAGCTGGCCTCTACTTCTTCTGGCTGAAAGAAGTAAATTTTAAATATTGTTTGACCATATTCTTCCTCCTTGGAATGTAGAATGCATATGGGAAAATAGAAAAAGCCCAAAGGCGTTCCCTGTGGAATGAAGAAACCCCATCCTGTCATTCAGATGTAACTCCTAGTAATTCAAAATACAGATGAAAACTGAAAGAGAAGATTCAAGATGTGTATATCGGTCTAAACACAGTTCGTGAATTTATGCTGTAGGGGCTTACTCACCCATGGCTCCAGCAGTAGGGCGATGAGGAAAGGCTCTGTTGGCTTCCTGCAGATATTTCTTCCCTATGCCTCCGCCGCGTACCATTTGTGTGCTCAGCCATCAGCGTTGTTTACCTGTGTGTTCTCCAGCCAGAGACAAGCTATGCCATCTATAGACGAGGACAGCAGGACTCAGTCTTCATCCATCGCCTCTGATCTATCAAAGCAGAGGAAGAACAGCACGTAGGTGCACAGGATCCTACCAGGAAACCTGTAACAGCGTCACCAACTTATGCTGCCTGTTGTTAACTTCTGCTGTCAGCGATGGCAGGTAGCTTTGGAGACTGACTTCAATGTATGGGTGCTTATTCCCCTTAGGATAGCCCTCCAAAGAAAGAGGAGGAGAGAGACTCTGCAAACAGAGATTTAGAAAGGGAATTGAGGGATTGGACTCCTGCGGGACTGGGGCTACCAGCCTTCTCTGACTGAGGAGCTCCGATGGCACATCTGGTACTTGTACCCAGTGCTAAAGCTGTAACCCAGCTGCTTGTTTGGAGGAATGGAGGCTCCAGGGAGGATCAGACACATCTGAAGGATGCTGAAGTAGAAATGACACCACGAATGGCACTTGACATGATTTGAGAAGTGATCACTGCTGGCGACCTCTGGATCATGCAGAGAGCAGAGCTGAGATTTACGGTGCTACCAGGGGGAATGATAATTAGGTAACCTAATCAGATTGCCATTGAAAAGCAGCTGGCTATAGGCCTGTGTACTTTGTGGATATTTCCACAGCCCATACTGAGCTGTGTAAGACCATACTTACAATACAACTGTGTTTATGTGCGCTCACCAATGATTCATATCTGCAGCAAAATACAGAATACACCTGTAATATCCCATACGATTGGCAGCAATACACAGATATGGGTCAATGGAGAAGAACGTGTCGCTGAATGACATTGCGAAGCGGCCACGCTTTGTGCAGGCTGAGCACAAAGCCTAACAACTGAAAGCTAAGGGCCTCGGTAATGCTGGTTTAATGCAACAAAATGTTAAAACAGTTTTCACACGGAGCGTGAAACAGACCCATGTGGGTAAACAGCTCCTACTAAACTGCAAGGATGTGTCACAGGATGCTATGCCAAAGTCCTTGCTGAGATTTTGCTCAGTCCTTACCTCCTACTGGATTCAAAGTAGGTTTGTCAGCATTTAGCCAATGGGCCATTAAATTGTTTTACTTGAAATGCTACACAGGGGCAAACTTAGCCGTGCTGAAAACAAGCCACTGCAACACCAAGGACAGATTTACGAGAAAGTACAAGAGGAGAAAAGAGATTAACGTGGGGGAGAAGAGGGGATTTTGATTTGTTTGCTTTGTTGTTTTTTTTTTTTATATAGTCACAAATCACAGGCAGAATTTTGCTAATTTAAATCCTTGTTTTCTCTTATCGTGTTTGCTCAGAAACACACACATACATATAACCCCTCAAACAGTTTATCTAGGTAGGAACTATCCATATCATGTACGTTGTGGTTGCTTCCGTCCTGCATTCCCGAGGGTGTAATCCTTGGTGCCGTTGGCACGCAGACACCCATCGCTATCAGCCACACGGAGAACTGACTCGTGGGAAGTGACAGCGATGCTGCGGAGCTGCCACTGCGTTCCAGACCGAGACGGACATCCAGGTCAGTTGTGTGATTAACCAGTAATTTACAGCCCGTGACAATACGGCACGGGCTGCTTTAATGGACATACACTGCGTCATGCCAGGGCCTGGAACAAATCTGGAGAGGGCATGCATGTCTGCAGCAGCTCGTGTGAGAGGGAACACGCTATTCATCCCTCCTTTCATGCATGGTTTGGCTGGAGCTGCACGAACAGTGCTGAGCTCGGCTCTGCGTGGTGTGCACGTGCCAGCGGGCAAGCTTACAACTGCGAAGCCAAGAAGGCTCCAGAAGCAGAAGGAACCTGCAGAAAAAGAAATGGTGATGGCAGTTGCAGCTGGAAGGTGTGATCCAAACAGTAGTGTCACCACTGTAACCAGCTGAAGTGAGGAGAGTCGGTGGACAGTGGCCATCACACAGCACATCTTCTTTGGAGCCATGGGGCTGGATGGAAGCAGAGAAAAGCCACGGAAGACAGTGTTCATCCTCCCCTTTCATTCAGCAGGTTCTTTGGCTTGGTCAGACCATATACATAAGCCTGACCCTGCCCCAAGCTTGATGGCATTTGATTTCCACCTCCCATCTCAGTTCGCAACCATGCAGTTTTAACTGCCTAGCCCTCCCCAAGTTCAGATTATTTCTGTCTCTGACTTCTCTTCCAAGACCTTATGAAAACTAGAGACTGAAAACTATGTGATGCTAAGATAAAATTATCAGTTTAACACAAAAATCTCATGAATCAAATCAAGACCAAGGATGTATCTGTTGTGCCATGCTGACTTACCTTGAGCCATTATTTACAGCTCTCATTAAATAACATATTTGAAATTCAGACTTGAGGTGGATTTACTATGTCATCCTGCCAAAGGGCTGAGATTCCTGAGCATGATAGACCTCATCCACTGAGGCCTGGACTGAGGAGACTGACAAGAGAGGCTGGTTTGGCCGCTGCCAGAAGAGCTTTGTCCTCCTTGGCCCCCAACATGTGCTCCCAGCTTGGGGGACAAGGTCAGCGCTACACAGGCTACGTGGCCCTACTGGCAAAAGGAGCTGGCCAGAAAACAGGAAATCCATGTCACAAATGATAGAAGTTCCTGACTTTTTTCCCCCAATTTTGGATAAAATGAACTACTTTTTCTTCTAAGGAGAGAGCAAGTAAGAGGCATGTCTCAGATTAACCAGCAGCTGATTACAAGCTTTTTCTTTCCCATTCAGTCCCATACCCAACATTGCCCAGTTTGTTGAAGCCATTTGGTTGCAACAAATGTCCAGTTTGTGATGAAAACCTCTTTTGTGGGAAGGTGCCTGCTGATGCCTTCCTGGGGCATCCTGGACCTTGTAAGGAAAGAGCAGACCCTCCAGGTCAGCAGAAGTAACAAACATGCTTTCTCTCTGCATTTTAAATCCAGCCTTGGCCATTGCCACCACGAATTGGCTACGCAACAAAAGACACCTGGATGCTTCTCTGATCATTGGCAAATGCAGCTTTACACTGACTTTTTTTCCCAGTGAATGATTCAAGATTCTGCATTCAGAGGAAATAAAACCTCGTGGCGCTTCTGCAAAGGTGTACAGATGTATCCGGATCTCTGGGCTGGTAAGTCAAGCTGAACTCAATAAAATTGCTCCCAGCTCCTGAAGTCAGCCCACAGCCCAGTGACTGAGTGTTTTCCCGGGGAAGCAGGGTGGGTGGGCAACTAATGTAACACCAGTTCTCCTGTGGAAATATCCCCAAGGATTTGTGTATCTTGAGCACAGTCTCGGTTTCAAGGCCAAACAGCAGGTTCTAGTGGTGGTAAAGTGATTTTTACTCTGTTTTATTTTTCACTAAGATCTAAACACTGAGTTTATGTTTTCTTTTAAAACAATTTCATATTATTTTATACTAGTAGATCATCTTTTTTAGAAGCAGTCTTTCTTCTTACAAAGCACACATTTATTCTTCTGTTCCACCAAACAGCCATGATATGCCTAGAAGAATATTCGCAACACTCTTTGATTTATCAACATACTTTTCCAAAATTAGAAAGAGATGTTGTATTTACACATGATTAGTTCAAATATTCAAACATGAGCAAATCTACCCACTGGTCTCCAAAAGGATGGAACAGTAATAATTTTCCACTCTGGAATTACTCTTCCTTTTGGAAACTACAGAACCTTTCACAGACGTACTTGGTCCTGTGCTTAGGACAATAGGCTCTGACTTGCGTGTGACTCTATATTACAAATAGCACTGGTGTGTTGTCTATGATGTAGCAGAGCAACAGCACAGAAAACTTATTTTTTTAGAGCACTATCTGACTTGCACATACTCTGCAGGTGTGCAGAGCCAGCCATGGGCAGCTTGAGCCTGCTTGGTCAAGCTGGGCAACTCCATCTGCTTGAACTACAACTCTGCTTGGGTTTATTTTTGTTCTTTTCTTTCCAGAAGCTGTAGTACAAGTTTCTTTCGGAGGCATATGAATCTGACTAATCCTTCAGGAATGTCTGAGAGGAGGAACTTCCCACAGAAAAGCACTGTTCCTTGCAGCATAAACTCCCACCCGATGCATCTGGCCCCGGGACAAAGCTCACACAGTGTCAGGAAAGACCTTACTTGCTCCTGTCCGCCTCTGCATACATGTAGTCACAGATCTCATCACACTTCCCTTCTGCAGGGGAAAAAGAGCCCAATGCACTCTCATTTATGTCCTTCAAATGTTTTGCACTCTTCCAGAGATTTGCAAACCACTTACCACTTTCAGAGCATGCAGACAGCACCCATTGTTGTAACTCCCTATCTTCAGGTGCTCGTCTCTGCCTCCTGTAGCCAGCCTAGCACAGGACCCAAACTCAGTGCTCTTTGCTGCAGGTGCCAGCAATAATGCCTACAAAGATGTAACCAATATAAAAAGCTTCGTAGCTTCTTCCACTGCTATCAAAAGTCAAACAGGTGATTGCCACCTCTCTGTGAGCATTGGTGAACTCAAATAACTCCTTTCCCTTTTCAAAATCACACACTTCAGCTGTCTTTAAAGGAAAGCAAAAAAGAAAGGCAAAGGAAGTTCAGACTCTGACAAGAAGCTCCACTTAAATTCCCACCCCTCGCCCCCACGTTTGTACCCCAGCTTTCTTGTCTGTTGAACAACATGAAAAAGTCATGTCCTTAGCTCACCTTTACTGAGACCTGAGGTGTCTCATCGTTACTACAAGGGGGGCTAGAGGCTGAGTTTGGATGGGCTTTAGTAGTTCAAGTCCCTTTGAACAAACTTGGATCTGGATGTCTAGAGGCTACATTTAAGCAGCCACTGCTGGGTGGGCACACAGCTGCCCAGGTCTAGACTGCGTCATCTCGCACACTGGTGGGAGTCACAGGAGAGGACAACCACCACCTCATTTGAAGGACCTGTCCCGTGACTGTGCTCAGAGCACATCCGACCCTCTTCAAATGCAGGATGAAGACAGTAGTGTTGCCAGCCATGTTTTAACCCAATATCCAGTGATTACCTATAGTCCCTCCTACAGAAGCAGCTCCTGTTTGTGCAGGAGATGCTCAGATTCTTCAGAGAAGGGCTGGAAGTCAAGTGACTTCAGGGTGAAGGACTGAAGCCACCTGCATGGACATGAGAGCCCAGTGAGCAGTGTGCTAAACCCCAGCACTGATCTGCTTTACTGGCTGTCCCACCAGATTAACCCTGAAGGAAACTGCTGGGGCAGCATTCAGCACAGCTACTGAGGCTTATTGCTGCTTGAGTCATTCACCCAAGCCAAAACCCACCACAGGCTCTGGACCCACACAGTGCAATGGGGACAGGAGCAGGAGAGGGAGCAGCATAAATAACGGTCATGTTCTTGGGGGCAGCTGCTGAGAAGATGACGGAGATGTGCAGCTACACACTGTGTAGATAGTGAGGTGTTAAACGGACACAGTCCGTGCCTCCGGAGTTTCCGAGGGAAGGACCACCAGCCATGCTGTGCAAGCCCCATGGAAGGCAGGAACATGTGGAGCTGCTCTTCATCATTTCCCTGACACATCAGCCACACAGGGGAAAAAATAACACAGGGCTTAAGTGGCTCTGAAAACTGGGATAAGGAGAACAAGGCTTAGTCCTTGCAAGCAAGACGCTCCTTATCTGTGTCTGTTGTGACACTCCAGCAGGTCTTGTGGAGCTGTGCTCTCACTGGCCTCGCACTCGCCCAGCCATGGGCTTTGGGAGGAAAACCACAATGCAAAATGCCCTCCTCTTCGGAGCGTTTCAATGAAAGGGCCTGAGGTAAAATACAGAGATAAACTAAACTCTGGCATTTCTCGGTCCCTGAGTATTTGGCTTTAGATTTGTAAATGTTCTTCTATTGCCAGCAAAGGGCAAATGTTTATTTTGCACAGATTATGTATGAGTTACACATTCAGAAATTAGACAATTTAGGCAAATTTGCATAGAAAGAATCAGAGTATTGTATCAGTAGCTTCTGCAGACCTCAATAGTAGACACAGTAAATATTTTAGCATCTTCTCCAGAAATGCGGAGGTAGAAGATCAGTGCTGTATGGCTTCTGAGCATGCCTGCGCATAGGCTGAAATTTAGATAAGAACAGCTCCATATAATCAGTTTCCATCTGTGAGTTTCTTATTATGCCAAGTCAAATGTAATGGGCTCAAATCTATTAACACTTGTGTTTTGGAGAGCAAAGTCGTGCAAATTTTCTCAGGAAGGTTTAGCCAGCAACTGCAACTCCTCACTGCGAGCGAAGAGATACTGCGAGTGTTTGCCTGAAGAAAGTGGCTTTTCCTGCTAATTAGTATTGCTCCATGACTTCCCTGTGCCCTGTCTCTGCCTGCTGCCATCTCCCCTGCAAGCTTTAAGGCAGCTGGGCTCCTAGCATCCCCTCTCTGAGCAGTACCCAGCAGGTTTGTAAAGAGTTTTGCAAGAGCATTGGTAGGATACAGCGACGTGGCAGGTCCCTGCACAGAGCCAAAAGCCCTGCTCAACCCAGGGGCATCTGTTTGGGCAGGAACTGCTGTGAAATTGGGAGCTTTGGGTTGAGGAACAGCTCCAGCCAAGCTTCCGTGGAAAACAGTTTGTGTTTCTACAAAGCATTTATTTTAAAAAATGATTTTTCTCTGGAACAGGTTGCCCAGAGAAGTTGTGAATGCCCCATCCCTGGAAGTGTTCAAGGCCAGGTTGGATGAGGCTTTGAGCAACCTGATCTAGTGGAAGATGTCCCTTCCCCTGGCTATGTTTTCATCTTTCCTTGAACTTTTTCCCATTTGTTAGCAATCCTTTTCCTAAGGAGCAAGACAGACTAACTGCGGCTTTATTGGTGTCTCTGCACGTGCTGCTTGTCCCATCGCACAGGCACAAAGACACCTTGTGCCAGCACCCAGGCAGCTCTGGGCAAGGGAGAGCAAATGAAAACATCAGAGGGACCAAGTGATGGTTTCTAAGAAAAGTTGGAAATTAAGAGAAAAGCAAACAATTCTGTCATCTTGGTCCAAAACCAAAATTGTTTTCCTAATACAGGGGAAGAGGAGTAAGAAAAGCCCAGGACAGCTAGAAACCAGCACCACAGAGGGAGTTGAGGTCTTTTTTCCTCTTCGATAGTCCATCAACCTTTCCATGCAGCCCAGAAACTGCACAGGGGTAGACCTGGTATGGCTGCAATCTGCTGCTACCGAGAGAATCCCAGAAAATGCTGCTGCAAAGTTTCAAAGCAGAATAAGCATCACTTACTAAATGTATAACCTTGAATTAAGCACATTCTCCACTTATGATCTACACAGTAATAATGAACTTTGAGATTGAAAAGCAGTGTGTGTTTATAGTCAGATCATGAAGAGCATAGTTGTGGTCATGCCAGTGTCAGCTCTTTTAGATAACTTTATGTCTTCCTGCTGTCTGGCGAAACGAAACTGTAGATGAAGTGATATCAGCCTTGTCTGCAGTTACCATATTTAGGCTGAAAAAAAAATAACCTTCTTGACATTTATTTGGTCTGCAGTGTAGATGGGCCATTAACCTTGTGCACATTCTTCATACTACACTGATAATAATATTTGACTAACTCACCCTGTTCCTGTTCAGTAATGACTGTACTCTGCGCTGAGGTTATGGGAGGGAAGGTGCTATTCTTACGTATTATTACAAGCAGTGATTTGGGGTAACAAAACAGCACCATTTTCTCTTTTAAGTGTCTGGGGACAGAATGGCATAGGGGCCTGAACTGGGAAGGGGAAGACTGAACTCCAGAGGTTTCAGGTTTTCAATGTTCCTCATGAAATGAGGATTTTTAAGAGGCATTGCTCATGTGGTTAGGCAGCAAAGAGGATCTCTGAGTAACTGAAACAAAAGGGCAGTAGCCTCATCATGACTGTTGTTCTGGATGACAGCAAAGGATAGCTTAAGGGAAAAAAATATAAGAAATATTACACCAGCAGTTAATTTGCACTATTTCAAACAATTCAGCTAAGCCTAGAGAAAACAAATATATGGGTTTAAGGATGGTTGCTATAGAAACCAGGAAAGATTTTATAGTTGCTTATGAAACTAAAGGAGGTTCTGATTGATAAGACAATCGCATTCAAATAGTCACTATGGAAACCCAAGGTGACCTGGAGGAGACATGACTCCTCTCGCTCTGCTCCTGTGGGCAGATGAAGACAGCCTGGGTGGGGGAAGGTCTGGGCTGGGTGATAAAGTGTGCTGTAGCAAAGCAGCACAGCGCTCACTGTGATGCTAGAGATGCTCAGTGCTTCACATTTCAAAGCTGTGTGAGTGCTGATCTCTATATGGGTGACATACATTTATTTACTTACCCTTGAAAGAGGGTTTTTCTCTCGCTGAAATCCATAAGAGCTCTGCAATTGACTTCTTTGGGAGCAAAGCAGATTTTAGAGACCGTCCTATGTCTTCCCTACATCCAAGCAAGGGATCCCATTTGCACGTCTCCCTTTGAGCTCAGTGTTTGGCATCTGCCTGTGCTTTGCTGAAATGAAATGGGGCTGCAGAGTTGCTGAGCACTTTTCGCCTTCACTAACAAGACCTGTGCTTGCACCCTTGTCTTAGAAATAGGACAGAAAGTGAACTGAATGTGCAAGTCTTTTTCTTGTAGATTGGTTAAGGACCAAACAAAGTTAGTCAGCCTTGCACATGACATCAACCAAAAATTAAGTAGCTTGATAATACCTCAGTAACCACTTTGTGTTTGTTTTCAACATCCATTTTTTAAGTCATTGACAGAAAGTTAGACTAAAGGGCAGCTGCTCAGCACTCCTGGGCACAGCCGAAAACCTAGAAGTTATTCTATATGTTTACTTTTATCTTATTATCTTGATTAATGCAAAGTGTTAATGCCATGGATATCAGCTCCAGGTATTTGAAATACACTAATTCCCCAGTAAAGGTTCAAACTGGGCCAGATTCCCCAGGGTCAGATCCCTCTCCAGTTCCTCTGCCCAAGCCCAGACACAGTCTTCTCCTATGTAATTTAGAAAATCTTTGATTCACACTACCCATGTACAATCAAATCATACAGCTATTAATCATCCAAGATTTTTATCTTGCATTATTTCCAGAGAGATAAAATAACTAGTTGGCAGTCTCAGGAAAACACCGATATTTCTGAGTTTTCACCAATTTCCAGTGTAAACATACAGACAGGACAAAATAATGTTGTTTGAAGGAAACCTGAGGATGCAGGTCCAGGCTGCAGGAGTAGAGTACTGAGCAGCACCAATTCCTTGCAACTCTCACTGCCCTGGGTTAGCTGGTAAGAGCAGCCAGGATGTTAGTCCAGCCCAACTGCAAGGCTGTCGCCTTCTCTAACCAGCCTTGATGGGTTTAGAAATTGCGTCCCGTGTAGAAGACATAGTTGTGCTTGAACAACACGTGATCCAATAAAAATAACCCCCCAAAAAGAACCCCAAAAGGGAATACTGCTTCTGCTTCCATCGTCAAATGAAAAGTTTAAGTCTCAGGCTACTCCTAGAAATGCAGGTAGCACCAACATTGTGGTGGGGCTGGAAGCAGGGAGAGTTGGTCGGACTCACATTATCTTGAAAGAAATTCCTACTGGTTTTAAAGATAAGCAAAATTGTTACCTATACCTATAACTGTAGACTCATGGCTGGAGGTAGAAATCACTGCTTTAACAGAGTCATAATTCAGCTACAAATAACGAGAGGAAGAGAATAATATCGAATAGAAGATGTGTTCACCTGTGTTCAGGTGCAGTCTGCCAGGTGAGTTTCTATTCTGGTTTTGTGTCTGTAGAAAGGAAAGGTATAGATGAATAACTAAGAACAAGTTTTGCATGGGCAAATTTTGCATTTGCAAACAAACTCTTTGCATGGGCATGAATGGTGAAACTGTGTGGCTGAGCCTTTTGTCCTCAGCACACTGCTGCTCACACTCTCCAACACTGAATGACAGAATCATAGAATCATAGAATGGTTTGGGTTGGGAGGGACCTTAAAGATCATCTAGTTCCAACCCCCCAGCCACAGGCGAGGGACACTTTCCAATAGATCAGGTTGCTCAAAGCCTCATCCAACCTGGCCTTGAACACTTCCAGGGATGGGGCATCTACAACTTCTCTGGGCAACCTGTTCCAGTGCCTCACCACCCTCTGAGTGAAAAATTTCTACCTTATATCTAATCTGAATCTGCCCTCTTTCAGTTTAAAGCCATTGCCCCTTGTCCTATCACTACACGCTCTTAAAAAAGTCCCTCTCCAGCTTTTTTGTAGGCCCCCTTTAGGTACTGGAAAGCTGCTGTAAGAAGTCCTTGGATACTTCTCCAGGCTGAACAATTCCAACTCTCTCAGCCTGTCTTCATAGCAGAGGTGCTCCAGCCCTCGGATCATCTTTGTGGCCCTCCTCTGGACCTGCTCCAGCAGCTCCATGTCCTTCTTATGTTGAGGCCCCAGAGCTGAAGGCAGTACTGCAAGCGGGGTCTCATGAGAACAGAGTAGAAGGGCAGAATCACCTCCCTTGACCTGCTGACAGAGTGGTTCTGATATTTTTTTTTTTCTTTTAATCTGTGTAATCCAGTCTCTGTGCACCTTCCAGTAGATGTAAGTCACACTGGGAGAGAGAAAAGTTGTAGTTGTTCTGGGAAAATATTCAAGGTGTAAAAGTCTGCCAAAGCACACATGGGAACCCAACAGCTTTCTCTCCTCGGCAGTGAGGATGGGTAGCACTTCTTTACCAGTGCTGGAAATGGATTGGGAAGATGGTGTTCTGAGACCTTATCACCCATTTCCTCTGGGATCATGCAATATTAGAATATCCCCTCACGAAGCATACGCTACTTAGTATTCCCTGCAAATCATCCCGACTCAAACTGGTTCCCCTGGGCCTCAGCAACCCTGTACCAGAGGAATAAGCTGTTTTTTACAGTCTACTTCTGCAAGCTCCACTTTGAAACCTGTCCAAGGAGATGGTACAACTTACTCTTCTCCTCCCACCCTCCAATTATAAGCAAAAAACCCCAAATGATTATGGTGGCAGCAAAGCAGCATTTTGAGAAAACAGTCCATGAAAACAACCAGACTCGTAGGGGTTTGAAATCCTAAAGCTCTCAACACTGTGGGATGTGTTTTGCTTTCAGAGCCCATCCTTCAGCTCTCTGAAAAATGACAAGTAGCTGTAAGCCTTATAGCTGTTCCCTGGTAAATATCATAAATAAACTAGCAGATAGCGTAGGGTTTCGCCAAGAAGTGTGTAAAGGCGGTAAGCACCATCTGCTGACTTCAGCATGAAAAAGGAAACCAGGAATTTTTCATTTGGTTGCAGACAGAATCACAGAATCATAGAATCATAGAATGGTTTGGGTTGGAAGGGACCTTAAAGATCATCCAGTTCTGGGACACCTTCCACTAGATCAGGTTGCCCAAAGCCTCAGCCAACCTGGCCTTGAACACTTCCAGGGATGGGGCAGCCACAGCTTCTCTGGGCAACCCATTCCACTGCCTCACTGCCCTCAGAGGGAAGAATTTCTTTCTTCATCTAATCTAAATTTACCCTTTTTCTGTTTAAAGTCATTGCCCCTCATCCTATCACTACACACCCTTGTAAAAAGTCCCTCTCCAGCTTTCTTGTAGTCCCCCTTTAGGTACTGGAAGGCTGCTATAAGATGTCCTTGGAGCCTTCTCTTCTCCAGGCTGAACAATCCCAGCTCTCTCAGCCTGTCTTCATAGGAGAGGTGCTCCAGCCCTCGGATCATCTTCGTGGCTTGCCTCTGAATATTCTTTAACAGGTTCATGTCCTTCTTGTTTTGGGGACCCCAGAGCTGAAGGCAGTACTGCAGGTGGGGTCTTCTGAGAGCAGAGTAGACGGGCAGAATCACCTCCCTCGACCTGCTGGCCACACTGCTTTAGATGCAGCTCGGGATACGCCCGGCTTTCTGGGCTGCAAGCAGATATTACCAGCTCATGTTGAGCTTCTCATCAACCAGCACTCCCAAGTCCTTTTCCTCCGGGCTGCTCTCAATCCATTCTCTGTCCAGCCTGTACTTGTGCTTGGGATTGCCCTGACCCACATGCAGGACCTTGCACTTGACCTTGTTGAACTTCATGAGGTTTGCACCGGCCCATGTCTAAAGCCCATCAAGGTCCTTCTGGATGGCATCCCTTCCCTCCAGTGTGTCAACCATACTACACAGCTTGATGTCATCAACGAACTTGCTGAGGGTGCACTTGATCCCACTGTCCGTATTGCTGACAAAGATGTTAAACACACCGGCCCTGATACCGACCCCTGAGGAACACCACTCGTCACTGGTCTCCACTTGGACATTGAGCCGTCGCCTGCAACTCTTTGAGTGTGACCATCCAGTCAATTCCTTATCCACTGAGTGGTCCATCCATCAAATCCATGTCTCCACAATTTAGAGACAAGGATGTTGTGTGGCACATTGTCAAATGCTTTGCACAAGTCCAGGTACATGATGTGAGTTGCTCTTCCCTCATCCACCAACATTCTAACCCGTTGTAGAAGGCCACCAGATTTGTCAGGCACAATTTGCCCCTAGTGAAACTATGTTGGCTGTCACCAATCACCTCCTTATTTTCCATGTGCCCTAGCATGGTTTCTAGGAGGATCTGCTCCATGATCTTGCCGGGCACAGAGGTGAGACTGACTTGTAGTTCCCCACGTCTTCCTTTTTCCCTCATTAAAAATGGCAGCTATGTTTCCACTTTTCCAGTCAGTGGGAACTTATCTCTTCATCTGTGCTGCCTCCAGTTTTAGGGCAAACACAAAGAAACTGGTGCAACATCAAAATGGAGCAACCTAGCTGGGGAATCCTAACCAGAGCTAGACTGCCTGGTAAACATCAGTTACCCTGCAGACAGACCAGGATAATACAGAACAAAGAGAAGAAAATTAAATGCAGTGAAAATTCACAACAGTTTTGTCAGCGTTCAAACTGAGCATCATTAAAGATCTTCATCTCTTACCTGGTTTTGCCTTATATTTGAAACATAAATGCTTACCTCCACAGAGGACACGAGCCAAATATTGGCACAGCCTTAAAAAAAGAAATAGACAAGAAATGTTTTGCAAGAAAATTGTACACACAGACTCGTTTTCCCCCTTCAGTCCCTGATCTGAAAGAAAGATGTGATGATTTGGCACAAATATAGTGGGGCAGTGTTTAGCAGATGGCTAATTCGTGTTGTAGATATGGGTTTACCAAAGGACCAACAATCAAGCCAGCGAGAGCTGACGGCACACATTGGCTTTGCAAAGCCGCTCAGCAATTTGCAAAAATTGAACCCAGAGCACCTATAAAAGTAATAACCAGCAGAGCCAGCCCCAGCCTTTTGCATTCAGAGGAGGACAGAAAATGCCACATTCACAGTTAACTCATGGGAAGGCCTAATCCTGCAGTGCTGGGGCCCGAGACTTGGGCACATCCCCAGTGGTGGGCAGGCAGAGCCCCTAGCCCTTCCTTGGCTTGACCCACGTGGCAGCAATGCCTTCTCCATCCAAGGCACCTTGTCACCCTGCCACAGGTTCTGCCCATACTGGACAGGGCAGCACGCAACAACTCGGAAGAGACAAAGGGCATCTGTCTGCATCAGAGGGGAAACTTCACTCTCCATCCCTCCCCAAGGAGCGCTGGGGTTTGCGTTAGGAAGAGTTGACAGAGAGAGGCTTGCTCAGGTGCTCCTGACCAGGCTTCCTCCTCCCTTGCTCAGCCTGAGTCCTGTACACCTGTTTGTTCTGCCGGGCAGGGATGAAAGGGGCAAGATATTCATCTGATTAGCTCTGACCAAGGGATAATTATTTTTCAGAAGGTGCTTTAATAAGCATTTGGAGCTGTCTCCCCAGACTACATCTGCAGTAGGAAAATGTTGAGGTTTAGTTGTTTTAAGCTTACTTTTGCTTTTGACTGCAAGATGAAGCCTGGTGAGTAACCTCATCCTGACTAGGTTTGTCCTGCCAGACATCCATGGGAAATGATGGTAGTGGCTATGCTATGCTTGCAGAGCAGAAACAAATAGGAGATGGCTTAAGCACTCTGCATTACTGTGATCAAGTCAGCGAACTGAGAATGCAACATCTCTGCTCTCTGGATATATTTGAACAAATCTGTAACGGTTCCTTGTATCCGCAACTTCTGACTTGTTGAGAACAAGATGAACGGCAGGTGGTGGAGCTTTCACTTCAGCACAAACCCCTTAAACATCTTCTTTTGGTCTCTAGTCTACAAATCAGACAACTTAATGGTAATTTCTAGATACATTCATGTAGCCATAATCCACTGAGAATGCCTTACTCAGATCATGAACCATTATTTCAATTCTAATCCCAGCACTACAGTCATCTAATGCATCATTAAGTGCAGCTT
Organism: Tauraco erythrolophus; assembly: GCF_009769465.1. NCBI lineage: Eukaryota > Metazoa > Chordata > Aves > Musophagiformes > Musophagidae > Tauraco > Tauraco erythrolophus. The sequence goes on from NC_141465.1 coordinate 112,219,901, forward strand.
GACCCTACCAGTATCCTTAAATGTTATCTGTCGACAAAATACAGCTTCATTAAAGTCTCTGCTAAAACATCCTCAATTCTCCACCACTGTGGCTCTACAATAACACGATACATCGCAAGGTTTATTGCTTTATCATCCCACTAACCCAGCCTTTGGTTTGGCAAAGGTCCTACCCTTATGCTTGTTTACAAACAAATAATACTAAGCTTCCCAGGAGCTTAATTGCTTTTGTTGGCAATACTACAGCTTAATATGGGCAGTTGTTTGTAGGTACTTATTATGTACCCTTGTAGTACCTGGTAATAAACTGTGAAACTGAAACGCCATGTGCAAAATTAACTGGAACATGGCTTGTTAATTACAAAAGGTGCCCTAAAGTACGTTTCATTTAACAAAATGATTAGTTAAAATATTTTATTGCAATAGTAGGCTGTTTGGTACACTACACAGTATTTAAAGGGGACATTTTCTGACATTGGATCCAATCTTCCTTTTCGTCACTTGAAAGGGAGCAGGATTAAACCTGTTCACCCAGCATTTTCCGCAGGTGAGCAGCACCTAACTCCTGCAGTAGAAGGCAAAATGCCTTTCTCTGGGAGATATAATATGTTTTCCCCCATCCCCAGTGTAAAGCAGAGAACGGCTAGGCATGAGGAAACTTTGGGGTCACTGGCTAAGCCAGTGACTGCGTGGCATTGTCAATCAGTGTCATCTCCCATTTGTACCGAACATTTCTTAGCGTCAAATATTTTGGATGCAGGTCCTCAACAGGCATTAGCTACATTTCATGTTCACTCATCATCAAGGGCAGGGTGCGTACACACACTACCCTTTACATCTGACTTCAAGCCGAAGCAGATAATGTGGGTAGAGTGATAAAATTAGGATTATAATGAAGAGAGACAAAGTAACCTATTTAATGGTACAGCTTCATACATTCAATGGGAAACTGTGGAGAGACATCACGTGAGACTCTAAATGCTGTCAAAGCCAGAGGGATCCAGCAGTGCAAGCGGGAACCACTCATGCTGTTCCCAGAAGGAGCTTGTTGTACTGTATCAGGACAGTGAAACTCAACACTAACTTAGGCTTCTCCTTGATGAACTTCTCCTAAAAAGCAAGGACGTTGCCATCTCCACATTCCAAGAGAAGAAAAGATGCTGCCATCAGGTCTGATCTCTGGGCATGGCTGTCCTCTGATGCCTCCAAGGACCTCAGACACCATGCGGAGATGGAAAGTGAATATTATGTGACCCCCATCAGACTGAGCACAGTGTAGATTGCACTTTATTAAATAAAATAGAGAATGAAGAGCCATCACGTCCCACCCAGGATGAGCCTCTTGCTTGTCACTTATTAGACTGGCAGATCAATTATTCTACAATACCCCTTTTTGTCTCATGTCTTCACAACATATGGTCACATTTGTGAGTGGCATGGTGAGGTTTTGGTGGTTTTTGGAAGAGCATCCAGCACATTCTTATCCCTGTGCAGGGATAGGAGCAGGGACACCAGTATGGAGAGTGTCTTTGGGTCAGTTTGAGCAGGATTAGAATATTAGAGTAGTTTTCCTAACTTCTTGCTCAATTTGTACAAAACCCAAAAGGAAGCTTGAATCCTGTAGCAAGCAAACTGCTGTGCAAAATAGAATGAAAAGTGCATTTTACAGAAGAATTCTAATGTGAAAATTTGAATCTCATTTAATACTTCCTCTCTTTAATAAACCATGACTTAAACCCTATTGATGAATTTCTGAGGCTGCAGTACTTACTCCTGTTTTTGGCTAAAAGACTTGTTCTTCAAGTGAGAAAAAACAGAAGACCCTAAAGCTGTCCCCAGTGCACACTCACCCACTGAATTCTTCCTGGCAGCAGAGTCTATTTTCATGAAAGGTTTTTCAACTTGCTCATGACTGTGTGTATGGCACCATTTTGAGAGAAACATGTTATGTGAAGAGTAACAGAATTAGTATGCTTTATTTTCATAACAGATTCAAACTCAGCTGGAAATAACAGGATTTTGCAGTCTCAGTTTTCATACTGAATTCCCGATGAGAATCAGAATTTCAGGAATAACTTATTTTCCAAACATGCATCAGATTAATCCAATTACGAGTTCATTTTACATATAATACCAAATCGATCATGACTGAGCAAAAATTAACGTGGCCTAAATATTGTTCAGTTCTGTTTGCAGTTATCCTACAGTGTGGCATCCAATTATTATTACCCAGCTGGCTTGAATTGAAATTGAATGTAATTAACTAATTAACTAATGTTGAGACCCTGCCTACAAAAGGTGGGCCATTTCCTCCTGGCTGTGGAAGATGCAATGGCATCCTTGGAGCTGCAGCCTAGGCTGGTGAGCAACACTACAGTCTTTGTGTAAGGCCAACAACATTCCCTCCCTCTTTCCATAAACAAGTAACTGACTCTTGTAAGAGGTTATCACACAAGGAGAAACTACTTAAAAAACAGTTTTCCATATCACCTGCTTTTGAATGCCTAATATTCTGGGTTTCTGGGGAAAGTTAGTGGCTTCAAGAGTGCAGAGACTGTCAAATGATCTTGCTTTTCAGGCTTTTTAAAATTGTAGTTCACTTACTGTGCTACGTGGACTCATGCAGTTCTTCATTATCCGCTTGGACTTTGCTATATGCATTGATTTATAGCCTTCCTTTTCTATCTACTGGGAATAGAAGAAACAAAACAACCTTGCTGAAAAAGATTGTATTTGGTTTGCTCATTCATTACTGAGTGCATTAATGTAAGCTTACACTTCTGGACAATTTTCTCTAGAAATACAATAGTTTTCTTCAATCCAGCAAGAGTTCCGTATTTCAGTACTTGAGAAAAATCTAGATTTGCATTAGCACCTTGAGTTGGATTCTGTCACCTGACTTTAGTAACTCATGACAACTAGGCTTAAATCTCATAGTTTTTGCAGCCTGGCTTTTATATTTAATAAAATGAAAACCTGTTTGGCTACTTTTTAGTCATTTGGATACAGTGGTGTAATTACTGTTAAATAATGACGGAAAACAAAACCCAGGAAATAAGTCCAGGACTTCCAGTACAGTGTAAAACAAATTATTCTGATTTCAGTCTCCTTAGAAATACATTGTTGAGAAAAGCATAGTTTGCAGCATGAGAAAGTTTTGTCAGCATGGAAAAGTGCTTTAAAAATGCTATGCATCAGGTTAAATTATGAATCTTGTCTGTATCAAGCACAACTGTGGGACAATTTTTCCTGGATACACAAAAGTGGTCCTCTTGCCACCTCCAGAATGGAGATCTCCATCACTTCTTTTTGATGGGCCAGAATGGATCTATCTGAAAGGTGCCCAGGCCTGGAGGACCAAGATTTCTGCTGTCGAGTTGTATTAAGACATCCTCATCATCTATTCCCTGGTCTTGAGAAGGGTATAAGGTGTTTGCACAGCCTGTTTGTACAGCAGATGGGGAGGAGGACTGGGATGGAGATGACTGGTGGTGTTTGCCATCTGCCTGGGCAGTGGATGGGGCAGCGGGACAGCATTTTCCCTGAAGCCTCTGCAGAGAAGGGTGTCACCTTTGGCCTCCCAGGGCTTGCCAGAAGAAGGTGGAGAGCAGCTTTCACACGCTGGCTGGCAGGTGTGGCACATCCTTGGCCATCTGGGAGTGCAGCCCCTGCGCCCACTGCAGCCTCAGCTCCACTGCAGCTACCCCTGTTTGAAAATGTGAAAACGTGCTTGATTGGAGACTCTAACCTGAGAGTGGCCAACACGTTCATGTTTTTCCTCCCTCCTGCTCTCTCTAAAGCTTGCTGTCTGATTTGGGCTGATTTTCTTCCTTCTTGCACGTCTTGGCCGGACTCTGACACTTCCTCCTCCCTGGCTGCTTGAGTTTGCTCCTTTCCCTGATCCCTCCAGTCCACTTTTTTCCCATGCAGGACCTCATTTCCTCTCTCTTCTCCTTCCTGAGGCTCAGCCTGTTGCAGAGTCCAGCCCACAGAGCAATTCCCATGGAGAAAGTGGAGCAGTCGGGTGAGTGCTGTGTCCCCCCCTTGCAGCCCTGCACTCTGCCCAGCTCATGTCAGCCCTCACACAGCCCGTGCCCCCCCCCCCCCTTGCTGTCCCTCGCGGCCATCAGGGCACACTGAGCCACGATGCAGTGGGCTGGTTTCAGGAGGTGTGATCGCATCATGTAATTTAAAAATCAAGTCTGTCTGTTTATTTATTATTTAAAGGGTCTCAGCATGATTCCCAGGACTTGAACCCAGGCAGGCGGGAAGTTTTTCTGTCCTGCCAGCCCTGACTGCTGCACCCCTCAGCTCCTGCCGACAACTCGCAACGTCTGCAGAGGGGTCTGGCCGCTGCTGACAGGGGGCTTCGTCTGCAGAGCTCCCCTCCTCCTGCAGCTCGACCCTTGACTCCATGGCAAGCGATTTGCCAACCTAAAAAAACTGCTTTTTTCATTACTGCCAAAATTCCCATGTTGGATCAGCATGCTGAGGTGGAGCATGGCTGGAAGCACGGGCAGAGACCTCCATCTCCCCTGCTCCCCACCACCCGCAGCCAGGCTGAGCACCTCCCGGCACGACTCCAGCCTCTCATCTCATGAACAGCCGCAGGAGAAGGGATGTATTTAGCTGCCTCATTACTAAGATTTTGGAGGGCGAGCGAAGGAACAGCGCTGCCTCTTTCGCTGTGCTACAGCCCCCTTTGTGTAGGCTGCCCAACCTATAGCTGCCTTTCTAAGCGGGCGCCAGGTTTCCTCTTCCAGCAGAAAAGACCTTTCCCTTCTGACAGCTCTTGGCTCCTTCCCTGTTACAAGCTCCCAGAAGGAGCTGGAGACTAATGCCAGAGCACAGCTCCCTTTTCTCTTCCTCTTCCTAAGCTGCTTCTTCCTCCAGAGCCAGAGAGCAGGAACCAGGCTGGAGCAGAGTAAATTCATCACGAGCAAAGTGCTCATGCTGCCAGCAACCACAGGCTGGGCGAGTGCTCTGTCCTGGGGAGGCTTTCCTCTCTCACCTAAATATTGTGCTGGATAAGGAGATCCCTCCGGCTGAGGGGCTGCGTCCCTTGCAAGGGCTTGGCACAGTCCTGGCAGCCTTACTGGATCCAGTTGCTGGGAACGTTGCTAGTGACCCTCTCTGGGCTTTTGTTCCCATGCTTTTGTAGCGATGACAATGCTGCTGGCAAACCCATACCTGAAATGCAAAATTCAGCCTCTGGAGTTCTTCAAGAGTCGTTTGTTGCTCAACATTGCAAAGCAACAAAAGAAAGCAGGTATTTAAGAAAAAAGTCACCCCTGGTGCTCTTAGTCACACTGGCAGTAATGCCGTGCAGGGAATTGTCGAGGTGCCTGGAGTGCATGCTTCTAGAAAGGGCAGGTCTGAGTTAATTACCAGACACTTCTTTTCCTCTCAGGTTATTTTTTTAAATAAATTTACTGTATCTATGCAAACAATACCCCATTTATACATATTCCCTAAATAAAAATCTTTCCTATACCTGCTGAAGATGATGAGGAGACAACACTAATTTTGAAGGGAGCATCCTATTTTTGTTCCATTCATGTCTCCTCATTGCAAGCTAAGTGTCTTATCCTGATAGCTGCTAGGGGCTTACTACATGCCTTAATTTGTATATAGTTCCTAGTAAAATTAAATACTACTATAGGGAAGCAAAATATTTTCTGCACCTTTGCAGTCATCCAAGGAAAGTGCATTTGTCTATTTTCCCCCTGCCTTTCTTCAGATCAGGGAGACACAGTGTTTGCTGCTCCACATTCTGTTATTCATTCAGCAGAACCACATACAACAGTTTAACATTTTTGGCAGAGCTGCCTTCAACAATAATTACTGCATAAATAATTGTCCTTGAGCAGCAATAGTCAATGAGGTCCTGAGATGGTAAGCGATGGGACAGAGCAGTGCTTCGCTTCGTTATCACACTCCTGGTGGCATCAGCCAGGGATCGATCCAGAGCTGTGCTATCATACTATTGACACCCTCCAGACAGCCTAGAGCTGGGGTCTAACTCGGTGAAATGGACACTGAGCTAGAGAGGCAGTAGTGTGAGAGCAGCAAATGGACCGGCCACAGCAGATGTCTTTATATTAAGTACAGGAAAACTTTGGAAAGGGAGTTGAGGAGCACAGGAGATAAGAGGGGCAAGACTGGAGGCGATATAAGTCTGCTACCAGCTCTCCCCCTTCCAGAGGCAGTCCCAACAAGATTGTAGAGCCATCTCTGAGTGACCAGAGAACCCAGCCCTGGCAGCTCCAGCCACGGCTCCTGTTAGTCGGGATCTCTAGCTGACTTTCCCTTTTTGTCCCCATTGCCATATGGAAGGGGAGAGCAAGGGGGTGAACCCCAAGTTCCTGTTTCCCAGAGCATGGGGAGGGAGAGGAATCTTCCTTGTATTCAGAGATCTCAGCCAGACTTGCCTTTAACTCTATTTTAACCCCATGTTATAGTCATCCCAGCCTTGGCTACTTCTCTAGCTAATGCCCTCAGGTGGAGTTGCTGGCTGGCTCCCTTACAGCTCTTGAACACCCAGAGTGTGTCAAAGCCAAAGGACAACCAGACAGACTCCCCACACCAGCAGTGACAATGCATATTCATGCAGCCATCATAATAAGAGCATGCGATACTTAGCATTTATATTGAGAATTTTGCCTCCCGAGAAGCAGACATAGATTAAAATTCTAATTCTGCTCTTGAATACCAATATCTGCTGCTAGTCTCTCTCTCTCCCCATCTTGCCTTCCTGAAAGCGAATAAATAACTGGCTGATGAGAGAGACGGCGTTTCTTTATTCAGAGTGATGGGGCTCGTGGAAATCTGTTATTCACACCATGCGCGCCCAGGTCCTGCACGCAGCCTCGGCATTGTCATTCCCCAAGAAGCAGTTCATGTCACTGTGTCCTCTCAGAGACGCAGCCCTACTCGGAAGACAAATCAGCTCACGTTCACGGGCAGAAATTTCTTCCAGTTAATTGAATCCTGTGTTTATCCTGTGCCTGTCTATCTGCATCTGCTGCCAGAGGTTTCACATCTCATTAGCTTTTCTTTTCTTCAGGCAATCCAGTAAGCTCCAGCTTCTCTTTCTCAAAGTTACCTCCCACCCACACGTTCTTGTATTTTCTATTTCACCACTTGGAGACTGAGCTCAGTCAGGAAAAACAGTTTACCCTCAGCTCCACACTTGGTGGGATTCATCATCGACCTGTGGCCCAGCTGATGCAGACAAGTGTCTGGGAATGACATGCCTGAGCAGCAAACTTGGGTTTGGGCAGCTCACGCCATGAAGATGAAAGGTTTGATTTCTCTGCCAGATCAGAGCTGCCTGTTGCAGAGCCAGTAGCTAGGATAACAGAAGTCTGAATGGCATAGCCACTCAGATTTGGTTTTGGCTGCCTCATACTCTACCTTCCACCTGAACGGCTACCCGTGTAATTCAGCATGCCATAAACAGGGATGTTTTTCCCCATTACTAGGTAATTAGGTTCTCTCAAACAGCTAGTGACAGCTCTTTGTCTGGCTGCCTGGCTCCTCTTTGCCAAATCCTATTCCCAGTAGGGACATTTTAGAACCTGAGAGATGCAGACTGCAGTGTTCATCACAACTTTCCTTTCCAGAAGCTCTTTTCGGGATTGAAGTGATGCTGAGCCCTTGCACTCTTTGATACATTTACCACGAACCCGAGGGAATTACCCTTTTGCTGTCCTTTCCATGCCTCTTCACCAGCCATTCGGGGAGGGGAGAGTCATTCTCCTGGGCTGCTCCCCAAGAACTCCTAGCCAAGTTCAGGCACTTGAGGTGCAAAGCCAGTGGCCCATGGAGCTCGGTCAGCACACTGCCAAAGCCAGCTGCAGGAAAGCATGATGAGCAGTGAGTGGCAAAGGTGGCTTGGTCCTTACCTTTCTTCTATTTAGCAGTAGAGAGATAATCTGAGAGAAGGGTCAGAAATGCTAAACATCCCTTTGGGAAGGAGATGTTGAGGCAGATCACACCCTACATCAGCAGGAGGTGCTGCTGTGCAGTGATCATGTTTGGTCAGCAAAGTTATTTTGAAACTCTGGGTGCAAGCAGAGCGCAGCTGCAGTTATGGACATGTTGGCTAGAAGGGACTTCTGGAGGTCTCAAGTCCAGCCTCCTGCTCAAAGCAGGACTATTACCAAAGCTAGATCGGGCCAGCCTTGGCTTTTTCTAGCCAAGTCTTGAAAACCTCCAAGGATGGGGATTCCTTTCTCTGGGTAACTGCTCCTGTAAAAAGTTTACTCTCCTGTTAAAACTTTTATGTCCCACCTAAAATTCCCAGGCCACAACTCCCGTCCCTGCTTTTGTTGTCTGGCATTACCAAGAAGAGTTTGGCTCCAAGGTCTTTGCCGTAGCCCTTTGGGAAGTTGTAGGCAGTATTAGGCAGCTGTTAAATCAGCCCTTAGCCCTTCTCCAGAGTAAACCAGCTCAGGTCCTTCAAGCTCTCTTCCTAGGTTGTGTGCTCTAGGTCCTGACGACCTTGGTAACCCTCTGCTGGACATTCTCCAATTGTCCCATAGCTCTTTTGAACTGGGAGGCCCCAAATTGGATAATATTGAATGTTATCCTGCAGCCCTTACAGAGATACCAGCCCTCTTCATCCAACTACCTCCTCTTTGCTACCCTTCCACAGGAGGAAAGATCCCTGTTATCACCCATGGAGCTACTTCCTTGCTCAGCTCTCCATTTGTTAGCAACTGTGGCTACACAGCACCGTCACAAGAAAAGGTCAGTATGTGTAAAAAGCCCACATCTTTTTGCACACCTTTACAAGCCAATATTGCCTTGTCCCACTTCAAAAAGCTTGACCAAAAATATTAGACTGCTCATGTACTAAGAATGCTCTCTGCTGTGTTCATTAAGATTGTCTGATTTGTATTTTCTCCTTTACTCTATTACATAGGCTTCCTTGTATTCATGTACTTCGTATATACCTGTTACCTATACTTTAGCTGTAAGCTCCCATGGTGTAACTTCTCACTTTCTGGGTTTGTGGAGTCACTAGCTCAGTCATCTGCTCCAGAGTCAGAGCTCCTGCCTATCACAGCAGCTACTGTTAATGGGAACATGCTTAATACAGAAAGCAACAGAACGGTGCCCTGGTTGGTGCTTTCCAGCACATGCTCTAGCTGCATCTGTGAAAAAACACAGATGAAAGCTGATTTAAGGGAAGAAGAAAACCGTGGTATAAAACACAATCCTGGAAGAGTCATTTTCATGTGACAATGATGCTCATGCTGTGAGATTGCAGAAAAGAATCGGTTTTGCCAGAAGAGTCTGTGATTTCCAGAATGTTAGTAATCAAACACACTGCGTAACTGAGAACAATATGCATGTAGCTCAGATCCCTATAATCAGAAAACAGCTGGCTTCTTCCAGCCTCCAGCATGCAGAAAAAAAACCTCCATCACTGATACACACTTAAGCAGAGATTACAACTGGCAGAACACTAACGCTCCCAGCCTCCTGTAAATCATGCCTGTGAGCATCCTTATGAAATTGTGTGATGGAGAAGTGGTCCATACAGCAGGTGATATTCCAGGTCACCCGTGCGACCCATGCACAATGTCATGGCTTGTCAGCAGAGCTGAGCTTGAAATGGTGAGGGGGTGCCTAGTTCATGTATTACCGAGATTTTTTTTATCTTTTGCAGCCACAGAGTGCGAATTATTTCTCCTAACACACCAGCAGTGGGGGAGGAGGTGGGGGAAGGCTGTACGTGACTGCCACTTTGAGCTGTTAGCATGAAATGCATGCATAAAGCTACAAGCAGGCCAAAAATTCAAGAGTCTTAAGGTCTTTTCACATCAGGCTGGAATTTGTGTCATGTCCATGCAGAAACCACTTACGAGAGACTGCTGTAACCATGACTCAGAGGAGTTTGTATTTTATCTTTAACAGTCTGTATTATTTAATGGTCTTAAGTGCTACAAAGAGCTTACAAGATAAAAACAAGGCAAGAGAGCAGGGACAAGTGCCCTGCTATGGTTGGGAAAGATAACAAAAAAGGAGAATAGGGGAAATGTCTGCTGATCACAGCTAATGACACTTCAGCTACACAGTCCAGCCACCGTCACTTGGTGAGTCAGTCAAGCCACAGAAACAGTTGGAAAGGGACAAATTCAGCTCCAGATTTGGACACCCTGGTTTTGTGGATGTACAATATGAGGTGGGTGTCTGATCTTTTCCTACAGCCTAGTCAATACAGCCATCCAATGATAGGACAAGGGGAAATGGATATAAGCTGGAACACAGGAGGTTCCGCTTAAACATGAGGAAGAACTTCTTCCCAGTAAGGGTAACAGAACACTGGAACAGGCTGCCCAGAGAGGTTGTGGAGTCTCCTTCTATGGAGATGTTCAAAACCTGCCTGGATGCGTTCTTGTGTGATCTGATCTAGGTGGTCCTGCTCCGGCAGGGGGATTGGACTGGATGATCCTTTGAGGTCCCTTCCAATCCCTAACGTTCTGTGATTCTGTGATTCTGTGATTCCCTTCACCTGGTGCACCACGCCACTGCCTGTAGGGTTTATTGTGTGCCCAGCTACAGATTCCTAATGCCATCAGAGATCCCCTGGGGTATCCCAGACGTTTGTTTGGGAAGGGAGGTATAACAGCAACCTGAATCAAGCCCCCATCAACGCAAATAGTGAAACCAAGGAATGGTTCAGATCACCCCAAAGTGGGCATCCCTGCTGATCAGCCAAGCGTCCTTCAGCTGAGGCTGGCCAGACGGAGAGGGTCTCCAAGAGCTATAAAGGGAGCTTCAACACCTAGCTCACATGGAGCCACCTGCATTCAGCTGTCCAAGCCCAACTCCACTTGTGGGACTGTGGAGCTGAATTCCCCCTGTTTATACTCTCTTAGCATTCCCCAATTGCTAGACAAGGTAACTTAGCCTAGACCACACTCAGTGAGACATTTGAACACGTGGGATAGGCTGTGAGAGTGGAAATGCACAGTTATGGCATATTAGTTAATGGCTTGTGATTTGTTAAATTGCAATTACTTGAGTCTCCATCTGATCTGTGAAGGAGAAAGAACCAGAACAAAGACCTGTTCTTGTAAAGTTGATTTCTTCTTCCTGGTTCTTCATCTCTAGTTTTGAACTCTTCATTACAAGGTCAATATTTGATTAAATAAAGACTAAATAAATATGCCCACTATAAAAAATTACATTGGCAACCATACATGTTCATAACTAGGTCTGCTTTCCCTGCTATGGAGCTGCATTCCTGGGCAATTACAATGCAGTTCAGATAAACAACTGGCTTGTAATGGTTGGTAAAATGACAAAACATTTCTGTATGTCCTGCCACCATATGACATTACTGAGACCCAATGAGCCAGAGATTAAGTAACTTCTGGGACAAAATAATGCTTGTGCCACCACTGTATCATTTTCAACAATTTTATCTTACTAACTAGCAACTAACCTATGCTATTACTAGGGTGCTTCTGTTTCTATACTCTTCCTTATGTCCCTGAGCCACTCAACCGTGGATCTTTCTTTTTACTGTATTTATCAATTCCTTTCACTTGACTGTTTCTATCTATCTTATATCAGTTTACATTTTTTATGATGTTTTCAATCCTATCTACTCCCTGCCCCTTTAGTACACACAAGCACACCTGCACTATCTAGTCCTACTTCAGTCCAAAGCTTTCGTTTTCTGTTTCTATTTTACTTGCTCACAGTTCAAACATTTCTTTCATTTTGACTGTCCACTTCCCTGGAAACCATTGCCGCAATGTGGCTGTGCAAGAAGTCTTCATTCCTCCAGACTTCAGGTAGTGGGGAACTTCTTCACTTAGGAACTGCATGTATTATCCTGCTCGACAGGCTATTATGGATTTATAAAGATTCCCTTACCTTCTTCACTTCCTCATGAAGAGATGTGCTTCTCAGCCAGAGATTTCTCAAGACAACGGCATGATACTGGGCCAAAACCCGACACCTAGGCCTGAGACTAGGTGACACAGTTTGGCTTTTGGCCACTCTGGCTTAGGGCTAGCTCTATCTACAGATTCTTCTTGGAAAGGGGTAGCTGGAGTAGTCCCAAAGAGAGCCAGCTTGTAAGTTATCATTCACTGCTATAGACAGTCAGGTGCTCGAACCATCTCTTATCTTGCAACATGGATGCAACCAGAGTTTGCAGAATCAGGAGGCAGGCAGCCTTTGCTGCATCTCCAGCAGATAAGTCTCACTAAGCCTATTCAGCCACATGGAGAACAAACAAATTGACAACAATAAAACACATTTAAAATGTTAGTCATCAGTTTCCTCTGCTTCCAAAGAAGTTGAGCAGTTTCGGCCTCTAAAATTCCTTTTTTGGATGTTTCTGTTGCCTGGTGAAAAACAGCATGTTTGAGAGGAAGAAACAGTGGCTTGCCGGTCACAACTTTTCCAGCAGAAATGTCCTTCCTGAGCCACATTGTGTCACAGCTGGTCCAGGACAGTCCAGTGCTCACAGGGGCACATTCTTCTGAGTGATGCAAGACCAGTTGGGTCACAGGCAGTCAAAATCTACATTTCCAGCCCTGACAGGAACTGATCGTCATCATATGGAGGAGAGCAGCACGTTACACACAAATACGTGTTGGTGTCTCTGTAACCCATCACATCTGGTGTGTGTCACAGTCAGAGGACATAGTACTTGAGTGACACAGGTTACGATTTGTGATACGAAGCCTGGTACAGCTCGACTGATCTTGGTCAGACTCCGTTGAACACAAAGGCACTGCAGGCTCACGGCAGCACATTGCCCATGGATGAGGTTTTGGATAAGGACACAATTCTCCAAGTGCTTCTAATTACCAGGGGTGACCACAGTTTATAATTATTACCAACCAAGCACTATTCCCTTATTTGAACATTGCTAGCATGAGTTATTCCAACATTTACTCATTTTTCTCTATTTGTAAAATTGGACAAGCCTTTTACAAGGAACTAGTACCACAGATGAGAAATGGGTCATAAGGACCAATTTAAGCTCCGTAAACTACTTGCCACCATTTATCCTTGCCAAGTATTTACTCCTTCCTTTAAAATCCCCTCCCTTGGCCAAAAGTAGTGCGCAGCTATTCAGTATTTTTTCTTTAATGTTCCAGGGAGAGACCAATTGCAAGAAAATGAGCTTCAAAGCAACAGCTGGTCTAACAAAACCAATCAAAACGTGCCATTTACTGCAGCATCTGCATTTATGTGTGAAAATGCACACGCTGTGAGGTGAACGTGCAAGGTCTCGCTTTCTTCCTTAGAGCCACGGTGTCCTGAAAAGACCAAGTGACTTTAAGACCTGAGATGCCAGTCTCTGGAAATTTGAGGCAGCAGTTGCGGCCCACTGGGCCCCCAGCTCTGGCAGGTGGAGGCAAGTGCCTGAGGCAGGACTTTGCTACAGCTCTGACCACTCTTCTCCCCTCACCCCACTCCTCCCTCAGCATCACACAGGAAGGTGGGGATGCAGAGGGCACGCAGGGCACAGGTGGCAGGGCAGCACCACCCATGCCACGGCTGTCTCTCTGCCCCCAATTTGCACTCAAATCCTGCTGTGGGGCTGAGCATTTCTGATCCTGGGCTGAGACACGTGGTGCGAAGGAGAACAAGCTCTTCGTGTAGCACTCTTGGCTGTAGCCCTCAGCGAAACAAAATGAAAGCCATAACCCACAGATCTGCACCAGGGAAGACAAATTGCAAAAGAAAATGAGCACAACTTGTTTATGGACTGGATTTTTTTTGGTGTTAAATTCACTGGGGGAGCTGTAAGGGAGAGATTGCATGCTGTTAAAAGGATCTTCCATAGCTACTTATCCATGTGTCTAGTGCCCATGGAGAAGCGATGCTAGTGCTCTACATAGTTGCCTGGGGTTTTCAATTTTTAAGTGTACATATCTATATAAATATGTGTTTACTTCCTTGAATTCTTCATCTATTAACATAATGTTTCTGAATTTAGAGAGTTTTTGTGCCTTGATAAACCACCAACCTGAATTTGCAAGTGTGTTGATTGCTTATGGTTAAACTATTCTCTTTATGAAGAAAATATCTACAAAGATCTTCAAAACAGATTCATTACAATTTACTTAACATTTATTCAACTATGTACTATTAGCAGTCATTTGCTGATGTTTAGCAAACATTTCCCTGTTTTAATATGTGACTTAGCCTGGTGCAGAAGTTTTTATACTGTTAATGAGCAACTAGTTTTTTTGCTGCAAAATACTTCATGAATTATTTTAGATATAGGTGATACTGCTCAGGCAGTGGGATTGGACTAGATGATCCTTTGAGGTCCCTTCCAATCCCTAACGTTCTGTGATTCTGTGATATATGGGAAAATATTTCACCCTGAAGGTGGCCAAACACTGATACAGGTTGCTCAAAAAAGCTATGGAATTGCCAGCCTTGGAGACATTCAACACTCAATGGGATGCATCCCTGAGCAGCTCACTGTAGCTGGACCTGCTCTGAGCAGGGATCAAGCTGGGTGACCTCCAGAGGTCCCTTCCAACCTGCATAACTCTATGAGTTTATTTTATTTAAAAAATGTAACCTGGAGGAGATAATTGTTTTGGTTTAATAATTTAGCAAAAGAAAAATAGAAAAGACACAAGTTGTAGAAGTCACCAGTTTAGGGAATTGAGAGTTCCTGGTGCTGCTGTATGCAGGAGAAGCAGACAGTATGTTTAGTTAAGGTGGTTTATTTCAATTAAGGAAGAGCAGATATGTACATTTTTCTTTCCATGAAAGAAAAAAATAAAGCAAAATGCATTGCAGCTTTTTCTGGATTAGGAAGAGGGCTCTACTCTGTGCAAACTGAACAGCAGCTCTTCTTTCTGGTGACAGCATATAGGGTGCAATTTCATGACCTCTGCATCTAGCACATAAATACAAGTGAAGGAACAGGAGTTTTCATTTCTCAGTAATTGCATGTACCTTGAGTGTCGTTTTATTTCTCTCACCAACAGTATTGCTTTATTTTCAAAATTCTTCCTTTAAGCTATCAGCCCTAAATTCAAGCCTGGCCTAGTTCCTCTGTGACTGTTAGCTGTGTTGTTACTACATCTCCCATATTTCATTGACCGGGCAAGAGTCAGATGCTCCAGAAAGCCCCTGCACGGAGGGTATCTGAGAAGATTACTACTCTGCTGTTGGCTCAGAAACATCTCTTTGTTGAGTTAGCCCCAGCCATTGTTTAGCTATTCTCAAACCAGATGTCTCCCTGAGATTTTTCTTAAAATGTCATCACTAATTGATCTGCCATCATAGGCTGAGGGCAGGAGCCCACCAGAAGCCTCATGTGGCCCCATGGGGCTGGATCTTCTGGTGAGGCCATCTGTGCATTCCCAGGGTCCCTCCATGTGCTCTGGGCCATAGGGGAGCGGGGAGAGCAGCACACAAACAGAAAGAGGAGTGCTTTTCAGGGACATTCACCTGCCTTACAGTTCACAGCCTTGATAGCATCCTCTCTGGAGGCTTAGGGGCACCAGAATTAGACCAGGCTTTCCAGGCTGAAATCCTTTTTCATTTTTGCCTTTAGAATGCAGGTAACATCCATTTAAGTGGTCTTTGGCTGTTAACGATGTTTTAACTATGACTAAGAACAATCACCTCCATCACACAAACATAAGCCTTCCTCTTGCTTATAGGAAAGCATTTAGGATCCTTAGTCAGATCATCCCATTCATGTGAGACCCAAGTACAGTGCAGATAACTTCCTTATAATCCTTAAAGATGACAGCTTGTTTAATGTTCGACTGAATCAAGCACAGGATAGTCTCCCAAAAAAATACAAATTATCAGTAGACAAACTTTGATGAGCTTCCAAAAAATCAAGTTAACTTGGCGCAGCTGACGAACAAACCCACTTCCTAAGTTCTTACAGTTTTTATAGGAAGCTTTCTTCTTAGAAGCTGGCTTGGGGCATGGTGCATGTTATCTCTAAATACTCATTCACTTTAGTCTTTGAAGGATGGGGCCTGGGCCTCATGTTTCATGTGGAAGAAATCTGACTACTGACAGAGAAAATGTTACTGGAAAAAGAGCTGGAAATGAGGTCGTCCAAGAGTGATCATGGTTTAGGCAATTCTTCTGAAGAGGCCAGCCTCAAACTGTCTGGAACTGCTTTTAGGAGAAATCACCAAATATAAAGTCTTTGCTAAAATTCAGTTTATAATAAAATTACATTAATTACTACAGCAGCAAGTGGAGGGAGAAAAGATTTTAGTACAATAACACGTTGTTTTGTTTAACAAAATAATCATGTCCTACATTTACTGCGAAAAGTGACAGGAGAAAATGACACGATCACAGCCAAACACTCAAATACATATCTCAGGTAGGGTTCTTGGCAGGGACATCACCCTCTGGCCTAAAATATTGACAGATGCTGTTCTGTACCCCCAGGTCCAGCAAGCCGCCCCGAGGCAGGCCCACAGGGTAGATGGGTGTCCTGATGCAGGCGGAGAGAGAGCAGAGGGACCCTCTGAGCGCTGCAATGGAAACTGTAAAAACAGACAAATCTGTTGTTATCTCAACCCTTCATGGCCCACGTTGGGCGCCACAAAAGACTGTCGTGGTTTAGCCCAGACGACAACTAAATGCCACCCAGCTGCTAGCTCACCCTCCCCCATCCCCAGGGGATGGGGAAGAGAATTAAAGGGGAAAAGGAAAAGAGACCCGTAGGTTGAGATAAGAGCAATTTAACGCTACTACTAGTATATGAATATATATACATACGTATAATAACAATATATACAGACAAGTGATGCATGATGTAATTTCTCACCACTCAGTGACCAATACCCATCCTGTCCCGGACTAACGATCCCGAAACAAGTAAGTCCCAACACCACAATGCCAGGCAAGCAAGAGGCCCAAAAAGAGAGTGAGAGAGAGAGCGCACTCCAAGAGTCCGAGGATGAGAAGCAGGAGAAGCAGATAGTACATTCAGTCAAGGTGATTTATTTCAATTAAGGAAGAGCAGATATGTGCATTTTCCTTTCCATAAGAAAGAGTGTGAGAGCTCCAGAAGAGCAAAGACACTTCTTTCCAGCTAACTCTCATTTTTATACTGGGCATGATGCTGCATGGTATGCAATACTTCATTGGCCAGTTTGGTCCTCAATCCCAAGTCTAAGTTCAAATCATAAGGGGAGTTGTGGACCCTTTGTCCCAGCCATGTTCCCCCCTCAGCCTGTTATGCTCCTGCACACTGGCAAAAACACGGGAAGCTGAAAAGTCCTTGATGTCTCAGTGCCAATTATAAAAATCAGTGCGATATCAACGTTCTTCTCATAACCAGTCCCAGACTAACACCAAAGCACAGAGCTCTTCTAGCTGCTAAAAAGAATAACTAACTCTGTCCCAGCTGTAAACCAGGTTAAGGTCTTTTCACATTTCTCAGTTCATCATAGAGAAACTTTTTCCCCTTTTCTGAAACTGCAGTGTTGGTCTGAAGGAAATAAGTGGAAACTTGCTTTACAAAGCAGTAGGCAATAGAAGAATATTGCAGCAATATTTTTTTTTCTTTATAGACTGAAATTTGAAGTGTGAAAATTTATAACAGCACTCTGACTTTTGATTTATGTTGCAAAGCGTGTAATCAGATCTGCTCTTCACCAGTGACTACACGTGCTGAGGAACGTACCTGATTCCAGCTGGGCACAGCATCCGATTTCTGCAAAGCTGATGCTTATTCAATGTAAATATTCTCTTACAAGGTAATAGCCAAGTATTATATTTCTGCTTACATTTTTGGACAAGAAGAAGAATCCTTATGACAAAGTTTTATCTGCAGATCTGGAAGTCCACATATCTTACTAAAAACCAATATACCTGCTAGCTGAATTTTGGTACTAAACTATAATCCCTGCTTAGACTAGATGGATTACATCCAAGGGCAAGAGGTGCAAAAAATTTGATCGTTTATTATTGATGGGTTAAAAAAATTGTAATCTGACCTTGGCACTAAAGTATCATGTCATTTACTAGATTTGAGTATCCATATGCGAACAAAAGTATATATGGAATCACTTCAAACTGATATAAAAGTAGAGGAGAAGAAAGCTTGTCCAATGTTAAACTTCCCAGTGTCATGCAGTTAACCAAATAGCATCCCAGAAGTATCCACTATAAACTGTATTTGTCTGCCGCTACAATGCTTCAGGGAAAGTAATGACGTGACAGCATGAGGAGAGGAGAGTGCTCCCTTTCAAGTAATGCATCCAAAACCAATTTCTTCTCTTGTAGACATCAGAAGCCCTCACGGATTTTGAGGAACGGAGAAGGCTACTTACTTAGTCTCTTCTACACATTTTCCTTTAGTCCCTGTGCACCACTTTTTATTTCACAGCTCTTCAGTGTGATCATATGCAGCATAATGTTTCCATCTGAATAGTTTACAAGCTAAAAGCACTCAAGAAGGGTATGACAACATTTGCAAAGATACAAATGCAAATATGGTTTTCACTGGGCCATTGCAAGGTCCTTTATCTTGAAGCTTATTTCCGTAGGAAAGTATATTCTCCATTAAGTAGCTACTTCAAATACAAGTCAGTTTAGTGAAATATGAAGTATACTTCTGTGCTTTATTTGAATCTCTAAATCTGAATTACTCTTTGCTGAAATCTTAAGAACATGGGAAAACAGAGCGTGTAAAATAGCTTCAGGTCAAGCCGTCAGTATTCACAACTACCAGCAAATGGCAATAGCGTTTGAGGGGAACGCATTGCATTGCCGCAGCCCAAATGATCAACACAACACACTCTTACTGGGACAGTTAACACCAAATGAGCTCTTTATTTTTAATTGAAAGAGTTTGAAATGCAAGGAGAAAAAAAGACAGAATAGAAAATACTTACTGTTTAAGGAGACTTTTTTTATTTTGACATTTGTAAAGAATACTAATGGTCTACTTAAGACAATTACTCTGCAGACTTCATACTCACCATGGGTGGTAAGTATTACAACCCCTTTAAACAAAACAGTACTGCTATCAGCTATTATTTTGGAACTGAACTTTTTTTTTTCTGGTTTTGAGAGTGGTTTTTTAAACAAGGGGAGAATAATTTATGAAAAGGAAAACAACACATAATTGAGTTTCTGTTACCCAAGCCATCCCTCAGTTAAAGTCACGCAGAAATGGAGAGGCTTAAGAAATCATCTAAGGATACAACACGACTCTTTCCAATTATCATTACAAGAGGTAGGACGCTGAATAAAAGGCACTTGATGAAGCTATTGTCCAGCTTTGTCCACTAGCCTTTGAAAATCTTGACAAAACTGTTAATTTGTGTTCCCAACTCTCAGGATCTTATTGGAATTTAATGGATCGGTATTTATCCTCTAGAGTAAAGGGAAAATGGAAGAATGACACTTCTTCCATTAGAAAGCAGGTTCCTTGTCCTTGTGGACACAAGGAAAACCCTGAAAGTATGATCCAGATTATTTAAGGAGGAAATAGATTTTCAGATTGAATGATTTGGAAGAAATTAATTTTGATCCAATATTATGATTTTTGGAAGGTAATTTATGTTGTGTAACAGCTGACACTGTCAATACCAGATTTATTTTTAGCTAATCCCATTCTTTGCAAAAAAGAAAATCAGCCAAAATGAGTAAAGCACAAGCAAAATTTTTGGTTTTCCCCTCCCAACAAGCAAAATGCAAAAATTAGTCAAGTAAGCAATGCTGTTGCCACAAAAGATAACAAGGAGAAGGAAATGCTTAATGACTGAGGCAATTTAATATAAACCTATCTGTTGCATTTTACTTGCATCTTATAGTTCAGTCTGAAAAAAGCTTTTAAGAATTTCTCTCTATCGCTCCTGCACAGACTAGTATTAAACCAAACAGAACAAAACATAGAGAAAGCTTGTAAAAAATGCAGATTCTGAAATAATCTTCTGTATGCTCTCACTTTGAAACAAATGATACTGACATTTTAAAGTCCTGTGTCATTTGTCCTACGTTTTTCCAGCCATATACATACTTTTCATGATAAGCAGTGATTATTATAATAGCATAGTTTTTATGAAAGAAGAAAAATAAAGATTCTTGCCCATAAAATACAGATGTGGTGCTACACCTACACCTTTCATTGACAAACCCCTAAAAGTGCAACTGGAAAAAAACACATTTCCTGTGCAACACTTTCAGACTGTCTCATTTTCAGTAATTTCTCATCATTCCTCTGTAAAACCTATTTTTCAACACAAGAAAAGTTGCCAAGGACAAGACTAAACCCGAAAGAACCTTCATTCTTGGAAAAATCAGCTTTGTCTATTGATCTCTTCTAAGGAACGATAACCCTCTTAATGAGACACACCTTTTTTTTTTTTTTTTTTTAAATGGCTTTTGAATGGTAGTAGAGTATTGACTCCTTTAAGAAGAAGAGCACATTAATGGGCATGGGGCTGCTCGACAGGGTGGAACCTGTAAAAACTCCACTAATTGTAACTCACACTTCTTGGCTCCTTTGCTGTGAGTCTGTGGCTTTCTGGAATTAAAATATCAATTTAAGCTGTTGCATTTGTATGTGCAGAGAATGGGTTGAATGTTTAGGTGTGTTGAAGGGATACTCTCAGCTTCAGGATCCAGGAGTCCCTTTCAGGTCCAGGTGCCCATCGCAGTCACATCCTGTCTCCATCCTGGTGTGAGTCCCGTTGCCTCCCAACAGTCCTGGCCAAAGGCACTAGGGCACCTCACTGCAAGTCTCTGACTTTGACGATGGGAGACCCAGACCTCAGAGCACTTCTCCTCCCCATGGCATGACTTCAGGAAATGAAGTCCATTTTAAAAGTTACTTACAACTCGTTGTTGTAAGTTAACAACCACGGGCCTGGTATCACTCTGTACATCTGCTAGACTAATAATGGCAGATTCACAACACAGCCTGCCAGTTTCCCTCTTTCACAACTTCTAACAGAAGTCATTTTTGGGAACATGAAGGTCCCACTGCATGGGACAGAGAAGAGAAAGCTGGGATGGGTGGTGAAGTACAGGTTGTGCACACATTTGCATGAGCAGAAATATCCCTCTGACCACGCTATTGCTCTCCAGCTGCCAAAGGTAGTAGGATCCATCCCAGGGGGAGCAAAGAATTTTTTTTCTTTGAAAATTTATGAACTTACTGCTTTCAAGGAGATGCTGCTGTATTTGTACCATGCAAGATACAGACATATTGTCTTTTTATCTAAACTATTGTCTTTTTATCTAAACTTCTATACCGCAGTCACATCTATGAAAAACGCAGAGAGGCTGAAAACCAAGCAAAACCACCAATCGTAGGTTGCATATAAAAGTGTTATTTCTTAACAGACAGAGAAAAATAAGTCAACACTCCCTGCAACTACTCCATCCGTCTATCCAGAATCCAAATATTTGTGCAGAAGTGCATCTTTAGGGGCCTGATGTTCAGAAGTGCTAAGCAGCCACAAATTCCACTAAGTCAGAGGTGTGTAACAGGTTTGAAGATTAAGCTACTTGTATTTAAGTGCTTTAATGGAGATTAAGCAATCTAACTATATGAAACCAACTTTGAAGGCTTCATTTATATACCAAGGAAGAACACTATCCCATTTTCAGGCAGAGACAAGCCCTGGCAGCAAGATGTTGAAGATATTGCTCATCCCTTGAGCTGAGCAGATGGGGTGGCCATTGCAGGGCCCTTGCCTGCTCCCAGGCACGAGGCTGCCTGCACCCAAGTGTATGGCCGTGGGAAGTATGGAGTCAACCTGGAGCTCACCAAGAGAAGAGACAGGAAAACAGCTTATAACCAAGGAGAAGGAGCACTCAAGAAGCCAGTGACAGTCCTGCATCTCTGAGCAGAGTACTCTGTTTCCCTCTACTGGTAAAAGTGATTTTTAAAAAATGTTCTCTGCTGGAGATGTCCCCGTGCCAACGTGGGCTGCTTTGCTTGGGAACCCTACTGGGGCCTCCATTTTTCTTCCCAAATCTCCCCCTCGCCTGAGTCCTTCTTTGCCGAGCTGTGACATACAACCGTGCCTGTTTAATGCTGTTGACTTCAGCAGAGTTGGGCAGGAATTTAAATTATTGAGAAATATTTCAAGGCGATTTATGGGTATTTGGAAAGGCTTCATTGATTTCTCAGCATGAAAGCAATACCACCACACTGAAGCTATTCTAGACAACAAGTCTTTTAATGAATTGCTGCTATCTGGTTGTGTTCAAAAGCCGGAACAGAGGTTCTGTTCTTGGAAAGTCTCAAGATTAAGAGCTGTTAAGAAGATGCAGTGATTGTACACATTGCACTGAGCACACTATCTAGGTATTTTAATTGCTCGGCCGGACCACATGGCTAGCAGCTGGCTCCAGTAGGACTTCGTGCGTGATCCTCTATTTGCAGTTGCCAGAGAAAACATCAGTGTTCACATTCATTAGTGGCCTATAGAAGTGTGCAACATTAATTTGAGAAGGAGCTTTCTGAACTTTCACAGAGAGTGTCTTAAAGGGACACGGGTTTCCCAGCTTACAAACTTCTGCTGTCTAGGAGCCTTTCAGGTTTTTTTCTTCCCTTCCACACAACCTCCCTGATACCAGAGGTTCCCGTATACTCTCCAAGCGAGTGCAATTTTGATCTGTAGTAGCAGTAGCAGGGGTGGCATTTTAAACTTGGAACACATTCAAGTTTTTCCATATGTAATAAGAACAAATGGAGAGCCAGTGCCATTCTTAAGATGTCCAATAGTTTATGCTCTGATACTTGATTTTAATATGACTGTTAGATTAATTGAGCTATTGAACATGTTGTGGTACAAAATATGTTGTAGCCAACTTTAGAAGAGCCTTTGGCAAACTAGCAGGTGCCTGAGTGCAACCAGAGCTCGTGCCATACAAACTGCTGGGTGCTACAGTGAGAAGGAGTTGAAATGAAATTACGGTTAAAGAAAATTATGGGAGAAGGAGAGGAAATTCAGTGCTTGGGGGGCAAATTAGTTTGCAAATACCTAAATATCCAATTAAAACTTTCTTGCTCATTTAAGAATATATTTGTGTAACAGCCGTACTTGGAGTTTTTTAGAGATACTTTTATGCATCTTGTGTGCATGCTGAAATGTTAAAAATGTATCATAGATTTTGGGTTCCGCTGATCAGACTCTTTTTGTTTTCACATCAATTTGTAGTTACTTAAGTTTTCCTTTTTAATTTAATTGGAATCTATATTCTAGGAGTACAAATTACCAACCCAAATGAAACAGCAGTTTAATCAAAAAAAAGGAGAGTATTTAGCGATGAGCAGCATATGCTTTCCTGCAGCAGCTCTCATCCTGTCCCGGGACCCCCACAGCCAGGGGCTGGGAGATGCAGGCAGGTGGTGGGGAGGTGGGAAGCCTGCTGTCTCCATGCATGGGCAGGCATCCTTCACACCTGGAGTCACCTCCAGAGGTTGTCCATTGATGAGCACGTTGGATCACACTGCTCTTGCAGCCCTCATGAAGGAAGAGGGTTACTCTCAATTCACTCAACTCACTCCATTCGGGCTACTCTCAATTTCACACCTACTGTTTCTAGAAGAAAATTATTCCAGGACCTCACCGTTCTGATGGCTACAGCTCCAGTTTCTGGCCTTGTTAATGGTCAGTTTTAATCCGATCAATGATGACTTATACATACCATCTTTAAGTGGTACAGCTAAGTTAGTTGCAGATGAATTTTGCCTGCTTGCGTTGCCCTCAACACCCCACGTTTTGAATGCACACGTAGACTGTAAAAGTAGTCAAGAAAATATGAGTGCTTCGTTAAAGCACTAAACCCAGGCTGTGTTGGAAAGTTTCTAATACTATGTATTAGCGCCGCAAATTCAGTAAATGGTGGAGGAGAAACTTGGTGGAAAATAGCTGCTTAATTCAGCCTAATCTCTACTGCTGAAGATAATGGGATTGCAGTGACATTACTCTGAGATTAGCTGGAAAACCACGACTGCCTGCAGTAATCATGGGCATAATTTAGCTTTCTCCTGCACTGTTGTTAATGTGCAAGAAAGCGTGAGCTCAGCTGGATGCGCCGATCTCTGTTTGATTTGCAGGATGAGCCATTAGAAGAAAAGACAATCATTTCATAGTAAACTGAGCACAATTATCAGGCATTCGGGGACAACAGACTTTTTTCCAGAAACATTTCTGAAAGCAGAACAGGACCCCAACAGAAAAATCACATGACATAGAAATTCTCTGGGGAGCATAGTGTGAGAGGGAAGGATCTTTTTGTTAAGCCTCAGTAAACGATGTGAAAGTGGGCAATTTTAGATCTCATTGCAATTTGGAAATGAGAAAGCTGAGTGATGCTGGATCATGCATCTCATTACTCACAATTTCTCAATAATCTATAATATATTTTGCTTGGCTGGAAGCCTCTGTTTTCGTACTCATGCCTCACCATGATCTTAATGAACATGAACGCTTCAAGCATGGCAGAAGGACTCGCCTCTTCTTGCCTGATTCTGCTCCACTCAGGGGTCAAACATTCACACAGCGTGATCAAACCTCATGTAATGAAAGAGGGAAGGGAGACACCACAGCTTTTCCATTTAACATGATGTGATCTCAAACATATGTAAGTCAAGAGTCCAGAGCTGGAATCTGTGATGAGAAGATGGCAATGATACTTTGAATGCCTATGCAGTAGGTTAAACCTCTCCTCTTTCTGTATCATTTTTCTTTATTGCTCCTGGTTTTGGTGCATGCAAATTTAATGTAGATTTCTCTTAGATCAGCAAAAAGTGTATTTGTAGTTAAAATCTATCACAGGTCGGCAAGACTCAGTGGGTGGATAGGCTGAGAATCACGTGGTTTTGTTCTCAATTTTGCACTGATTTTCCATGTATCTGGGAGCAAGCCTTGTGTCTCTATTTCTGCGTCTGGAGAAAGACAGGACTAGCTACCCCTGTCAGTAAAGTGCCTGATGATAATGAGGAGAAAACAATTAATAGGAGTTAATATTTTCCATTTGACAATAACAGTAGAACCATAAAATGAATCCAATGAAAGAACTTTGTGCCCAACACTTGAAAGCCTCTTCTATCTATCAAGGGTAGGGCAAAACTCTTATTCTCTTTAATGATTTAGTATTGGACCTATACTACTGAATGTCCAACAAAACTCCTATAAAAAGTAGTTAAAGTATGATTCAGCTGTTGACTAAGAAAAAATGTAGGGTTCTATATGTGAGACAGGAATCTCAGTTCTTGTTACAGTCAATGGAGATTAGTCGGTACCATCAGCATAGTCTAGAGAGTGATTCAAATGGTCAAATGGAGGTGCCTGCTAGACTCCTCTGGATGTGTTGCCTCAACATAGGCATCCAGTGCTGTTGGAGGTGCCCTGGGCACCTCAGTTAGTGTCCAGCTGCTCCTGCAAAAGGATGTGAGTGCTGCATAAACTCTGCCAACTCCACGCATCTCACACACCCTATGTTGAGACCGCCAAACTGAGCCCAGGATCTCCACTATCAACGGTGACAAAAGCAGTGCACCATCACTCCCTTTGAAGTCAGCGACTGCTTTAGTGCTGACCAATGCTAAATTCTTAGCACCACTGCTGAGAGCAAGGAAGAACTGACACAACCAGCACTCGCTGGTGAGAAGAACAGCTTTTGGAAAGAACCATTAAAAAAGAGATGAGCTGTCGTAGTTACACAAGAGCAGGTCTAGCTGATCCCCTGCCACAGGGATGGAAGGATCAGCAGTACCAGGCATCAAGCAACGTCTGTCTTTTGTCCCAGGCGGGATTGCTGGGTGGGTGCTCGGTGCTGCTGTCAGATTAATGTGGTGAAACACTGGAAGAGGTTGCCCAGAGGAGTTGTGGATGCCCCATCCCTGGAGGTGTTCAAGGCCAGGTTGGATGAGGCTTTGGGCAACCTGGTGTAGTGGAAGGTGTCCCTGTCCATGGCAGGGGGGTTGGAACTAGATGATCTTTAAGATCCCTTCCAACCCAAACCATTCTATGATTCTAACAACAAGAGCACATGATGGACAAGTTCAGGACAGGCGGCGGATGTTCTCCAGTCAATATATCCTCTGATTTGATGAGTTAATCTTTGATAACTGCAGTCTGGTACATGATCTAATTATTTTTGCACCTTGTAGTCATAGTTTAATTTAGTCCATGTTTCCCTGTTCTGTCAATGAAAACATGACGTAAGACAGTGGAAATCTTGCCGAATTCTAGATGCGTAACTTCTGTTTCTTTTCCCTTACTCACAAGACCTATCACCCAGAAGAGATGTAGGTTAATTTGACAGATTGTCATTGACAAATGCATTTTATCTGTTATTCATTTTCATGCTTACAAATTGTTCATTTGTTCCAGATATTTTTTCCCAGAAATCAAAGTCAAAAAATCTATCCTATAATTCATTGGCCTTTTCTTTTTTCTTTTTCTTTTTTTTTTTTTTTTTTCTTTCGGTAACAAACCAGTATAAATCAGGAGCTTCCCTACTGAAAAAATGTAAATATTCTGTAACAAAACCTATGTAAGATTAGCTGAAGCCAAGGTCATTTTCCTAGGGAACTGGTTGTGCAACCCTGTCATAATTACAGATACTGAAAAAAACTTCACATGAAAAGCAATTTACTGAAAAAGCATGATCTAGAATATTTAAAAGAAGCACTAGTATAAATGAGTTTGCTGTTTAACATGTTGGGAGCAATAAGAAAACGTATAAGCTCAGCTGGCTCCAGTCCTACAGGAGCTTTGAAAGTCCTGGAGTGTTTTTAACAGGGTCAGTGTGAGTACAGAGCATGGGAAGAGCAAAACACAATTGGAGTTTCTTTGTCAGCCATTTTGCACCATATAATCCTCCAGTTAAAAACCCAAATAGTTTTATTCTCACAGGTTGTACAATCAACAGAGCAACTGCTAGAATTACTTTGCGTATATAACATGAGTTGAGTCTGTACAAAATCACAGTTGCAGCCCATGGTATTTTTGAGACCATCCCACTCGAAGCCAGCGTGAAGTGTGAGAGGCTGTTTTTTTCCCCTAACTTGGATGGATATTCTTTTAAAATTTCCAATGTTTTGGGGAAAACAGCTCAAATTTCATTGCTAGGAATGTGAGGCCTTTGGGAGAAATGGTCCTTTTCCTCTGGTGGCTTTGCACAGTGGGTCCTTGGTGTGAGAGGGGCCTCTGAGTGTTGCTGGCATCGTAGCAGGGGGAAGTTCAGTTGTGTAAATTCATTCCCAAGTTTAGACAAATGCTATTTAATATCAGGGGAAGGTGGTTTGGGACTGCTGTAAATACGCTCACTTAGTTGTGGCTGATGTGGGTGCAGCAAGGGTGGTTTGGTGGGGGAAGGAGAGATGACAGCAGCAGAGCACTTGCCCGCACTGCATCAGATGCTGCTGCTGGTGGAAGGACATCAGCATATTCCTGGAGTGCTCAACAGTCTTTTGGGGCCGCGAGCAGACCAGAAGTGGACACCTTCATTCCGGAGTCCAGCCCTGTGGTCTGAAAGCCCTTGCAGCAAGGGGTGGGGATCCTGACACTGAACATTTAGAGCAACCCAAGCCTTGCTGGGCAGGTGCTTTAACACAGCCTGGACCTGCTGATTGGTGTTGGGCCTTATCTGCTGATTTTGCAGCAGAGGTAAGGGTACATAAACACATAAAATGCTACAATCTCCATCTTGGTAGGATCTATAAGAAAGATGTTTCTGTGGTAATTTTTCGTAAGGGAAGGCTAAGGAAATCTTGTTCTCCAGCTCTTGTGTGGGTGAGTCTGCAGCAGTTTGTATCAATGTATCCCTCCTGGAGGGTTTTCACTACATGGGAGCATGCTGATAAATTTTGGCAGGTGTATGCAAGAGAGGACAGTTTCTTTGCACATTCAGAAAGATTTTGTTTATATTGAATATTAAAAACCATGCTTTTACGTGTTTACTGTTGTAAACTCAGCTTTGGGAAAAAAAATTAATTACAAAATAAAAATATTAGGATATGGAGAAAATGTCATATTTTTTTCAGACTACAGGAGTTTGTCGCCATGGAGACCCTCCTGTTTTCTTCGAGAATGACTCAAATCTTACGGATAGAGCATATGTGATAGAAGCAAAACAATATCACCAAGAATTCACATTAAACATTTCAGAGAGAGGTTTTTGAGCACCGACCAACGTCCACAGGCTGTTCATGCAGCAAAAATATGCTTCCACTTTTTTCCTTAAGCTCCTTTCTTTCTAATGTAAAATAACCAGAGGTTTTATTTCTAAAGCTAGCTGGATTTTAAGGAACTTGTGATACATGAGACTAAAGGCTGGAGGACTTCACTATTATAATGTGGTTTTATACAATGAAGTACTCTTTCTAAGATCTAAAGTACCTAAGTTTTAAGGACATAATGAAGCTAAAACTCCTTGAAAAGCTTATTTTTATTATTAGTTAGTAAGTACAGCTTTCGACTGAAGACAACCAAATCATGCATGAGACAGAGCCAAGAGCAGGACAAGGTGGTTTGTCAGCAAGCCCCTGGCTGCCCAAGCAGTGGCTGGAGGCACCAGGCACGGGGAAGCTGGAGCATGCTCAGCTCAAAAGTGCTGGCACCTCTGAAGTTCTGTCCTGATGGCCAACAGCAACACTGCGACTTCAGGAGCCCGTCTGGGAAAGAAGAAAGCCTGGGCGTGCTGCTATGGTCATTCCACATATGGCACATCAGGCTGTCCTGCTCTACTTTAGTCACCACTCAGCCTGCATAAATGTATTTTTAAATGAGTGTGGAAGGCGTCACAATGACAACCAAGGAGACCAAATCAAATTAGTCCAAAAACACATGACAGACTTTCTCCCAAGCCTGACTTTCTGCTCTGTGGCCGAGCTTGAGATGAGTCCTCCCCTTCGTTTTTTCCCCCATCAGTTTTGCAGCAATGCCGCCCTGGGTCTTGGCTCTCTTACTGTCAGTAGCACCACAGGGCAACGAGGCGAGTGCAGGGAAGGTGCTGCACAGTTCAGGGCAGAAAGGAACGGGCTGTGCCTCCCAGGTCAGGACCCTTATTCTTTAATCAGACTTCTGAGAGGGAGCAACATCCTTCTCATCAAACACCTTTGTGTGTTCATGAGGAAGGAGAGAAAATGTCACCCCACACCATGCCCACCCACCCTTGCAAACATACACGCTTCACACCTGATAGGGTTTGCTGTCAGCCATTGTGATTGCACGCCAGAAAAGGCATCACTTGTTCTTCCACATCAGAACATAGGATGAAGCACAAAGTCAGAATAAATATCCTGATGCACTCAGGCTAATCTAACAGAAGGGAGATTGGTTATAGTCTCTTAATTGAGATCAGATTTGACCTGCTGGTCCATGTGGTATTCATCAGTGTGGAGCTGCATTTGGCAAAGATGGCAGTGAGAGCTACTGTCCCAGGCCTAGGAGAAGCCTGGGTGAGTCCGTGGTCCATGGAGCCTGGCAGCCTCATGGAGAACAGGAAAGGGTAGGGCACAACTGAAGTGAGACAGGCTTTTCTGCAATGCCTTTATCCTAGGAATATCGAGGATGCATCTAGGTGCTGAGATGGGGCACTGCTTGTGTTTTTTCCTTCTTCCTTCCTCAGTTATCCTGATAATAAGTAAAGCAAAGGGAGGGTCCAAGATATTTTCATTATCAGTTAACAAAATAAATGTTGGGAGAAACTAAATGACTTAAACTTTTGTAGTGTTGCAAATACTCTATTGAGGACAATGTAAGAAACCTAAGTTGAAAACTTAGCAATGTTTGTACTTAGCATACGTGGATCTTGGAAAAATATGAACTAAAAAATCACTGCAGTTAAGAGTTGCGCTATGAAATTCATCAAACCAAAGCAATGCTTTCTGTAGTTTCAAGAGATCATCTTTATGATAGTCAGTAATCAGGTTATACTGGCCACTTACATCTCTATCATGAGTCCAACATTTTTTTGTGTCCTATCCCCAGGTTGAAATGCTTGAATAAAAATATCATCAACACAACAGTTTTATTTGACATGTAGTGAAAAAGTTTAAGAGAGAATATCATATTTCTTTTATTGGAGCTGAATCTTCTTACAATTTGTTTGTATAAGTTTATTTGCATTGATGACAACTTTTGGTCTGTGGCAGCCATTGCTCTGCACTTTCAGGCACCAGGAATATGCTGTCTACAGCAATCTCACCTTCAGGAGTACTTCGAAAATATTTGTAAGAGCCAGGCTCGAAATGACTTGTTCTTACCACCCTTCCTGAAAACCTATTACAGACCTTCTTTGAGCTGGAAGCTGTCCTCTGATTTCCAGCCAGGAGTCACCTGTAGCCAGTTTACCATTTAAGAGCCTTCTCTTTCGTATTTATGCTCTGTACTTGTTCCACTTCAGATGGTCCCTGAAGTTGATCTACAGGAAATGTAAGCTGTATTCCAGATAATTTATCAGCGTAGGCCTAGAAAAGGGTGTTAGTTTTGGGGGCTACACCTGGGTAATCTCTGATCTTTACCATGTACTGATTGCAAGCAGCCCCCTTTGCAATAAGAACCTTTTGCCGTGTTTTTCTTATTTTGTTGTTCAGTCTCTAACTCAGCTTGATATTTGGCAATGCTTACTTCTTCCCAGTACTTCTTAACCAACAAGAAATCGCTTGCTTTGTTGCTCATGTCTTCCTTTCACTCTCAGTAGGCTCTTTTCCTTGTTCCTGATATTTTTTTAAATGATAATCATTCATCCAGTTGACCATGGAGACCTTCCCCTTTTGGCTACAATACAAACTTAGCATAGTTAACGTATATGGTTTTTATATCTTACAGTAAAGATACTCTCAGCCTTTTTCCTAGTCAAGCCCCTTAGTTCTTAAAAGCATTAGGTAACTCCTCATTTTATTAAAACCTACATGTTTGGAATCAGCAAAACTTTTATTCCATAAACCTACTTGTGTTCATACATCCCAAAAATTTCAGATTAATCAGTTCAAAGTTATTTTCTTTGCCCAGCTATCCTGAAAGGTCCCTCTCACTTTCCAAAACCTCTGTCTGGTAGAAAAAATCTGTTGACTAGCACATCTTCACACATACATACTTGAGCGTTGTTAGCGTTTTTGCTCCAGACTGTCACTAAGACCTTGGAGTTGCAGGAGGCAGTGATTTTAGCTGTCCTGTTGTGGCTTGGAGTAGAACAATAGTGTTTTGTAGCATCAAAAATTAATTAGTTGTAATATCCTATTCTCTTCTAAACCCTAGTGTAATTGCCTGTATGAATATTTAAATTCTTTCTCAGAAACCTTAAGCAGTTTGAGCTCTATCACTCTGCTTAACATCTTTTAGAATGTGCTGGGATTTCAGAGGGAAACATACATAAAATGACTTTGTTGTCTTGCTGACACTCTTCCAGTTGAGATGGAAGGCACCACAATGACATCCACTGACTTCTTTGCATGGATCCCCACCTCAGGTCAGTCAGAAATGACCCTGCAAAACGAGAGTCTGTTCTGAGGCTGTGGAGTGTCCTCTCTGTGGCCTTTAGACACACGGGGTCTGCCAGGTCTTTGCAGTCTGGAGCTCATCCGTTTTGTTTTCTGCCCAGCGTTGTCTGCGTGTGTTACCAGGACAGCCAGCATCCCTGCACCACAGCTGCCAATGCTGTTGTGTCTGCCTGATCATGGCAGTTCCCCAGCTCCCTCCATGCTTTCTGCAGAGATCAGTTTAGTACCACTGTGTTCCTAACAGCAAGCTTTCTTCACCAGCTCTCTAAGTAACCATAACTGCTCTTCTCTAGGTAGTCTAGGTTGTTATTCCTGGCCTTTTCTGGCAAACTTCCTTCTTGGAAACATCCTAGTGGTATCTGGGAGCCCTTTCTAACTGACTTCAGTAAGGGGAGTGTTTCTCCTGCTTTTCTCCACCCTGCCTTCCTGTTCATAGGGTACTACGATCCCCGGCACTTTCCTTGTGCTGTGGCCATTCCATTTCCCAATTTCCCACCTCTGGCTGGGGCTTACCAATACAAGGGCAGAGCCTGGTGATCAATCTTGGCTGCTGAACCTGATGCTAGAGTTAAGAACAAACTACAAGCATTTCATTCGTTCCTCAACAGTTTCTTTTCTGTAGAGTTCCTTAGGGCCTGAAGATTTTGAAATATCCTTCAATCTCTTCTGCTGGATAACTTCTATTAAAATTCTTGATGTGGATGGCATTCATTTGCCAGCTAGAGCACGTGAACCACATGAGCTGGAGCAGGAGCTTGGGGTACAAGCACGGGTGAGTGATCAGAGTGCAGGCAGGGCAACTGGCCTAGGGTCAGAAGCAGCGAGGTCCACACGTGGGCAGGCTGGGATGAGAACTGTAGCTGCTGGGGCAGAGGCAGCAGGGGTGAGGAATGCACATCAGCAGAAGAGAACGGCTGATTTCTGTGGGCTGAAACTGCTGGATCATGGTTCCCACTCAAACCTTTGGAGCAAAAGGGGTGTCCATGGGATCTAGACAGCCTTAGCATGGGGAAATGCAGGCACAGACACATCAGGGGTTGTCTTCCTATTCTTGCACCATGTCTCCAGAGGCTCCAAGGGAGCACACAGTACTCACAGCTCAGTCACATCAGCTAACAGTTTGGGTTTTTTTTCTATTGCTAGGCAGGCAAATGCGGCTGAGAGAGGGGACACAGATGCCACACCTCCCCCTTCCCCCCACAGTCTATGGGTTGTTTTAGGCTCGACAAGTTCCAGGGAGGCCAGGGCACTGGCAATTAGGAGATTCCTGGCTGTTTGCAGGACCTGAGCTGGTAGGTAGGTCTGGGGTAATGGGAAGGTGTCAGGTTCTAAGTTTCTGCCCTTCAGCTGCCAGGGAGCCTGAGCTGGGTGTTTCACAGCAGGGCATCTGTGAGCAGGACAGCACTGGCTTGGGAAACACCTGCCTGCTTCCCTTCCTTTTCCAGATGTCATCTCTGTGTCCAGTGTCTCAACCCAGTGATGACCAGACTGCCCCAAAGGTAGTGTCACTTACCACTGTGGCTCACGTGTGGCCGGTCTGCCAAGAAGCCCGTGGCGGTGGCATGTCCCAGGCATGACCACCCACTCCCTGTGAGCACTGCTTTTAGGACAAGCTGCAGGCTCACTTTCCATCACCATGGCTCTCCATTCCTTGGGTAGGCGGCAGTGACAGCTGAGCCCTCGTGAATCATCCTGTGTGGGCATTCACAAGACTCTGCAGGCCTGGGGGCACTCGTTAGCTTTGGCAGGGCAGCAGTCCTGGTGAAGAAGACCCCAAGGGCGGGGTGTCCAGACAAGAAGTAAGTGAGTCTTCGTAGCCCAGTGCTATCCGAAGGGTCTGGCAGGAACACCCAGCAGGCAGAGCTGCAGGAGAGCCTGTGGCTAGGCTGGCTGTGTGGTCAGCCTGGTTGCTTTTGGGTAGGACAGGTATAGCCACAGGTGACATAGTTTAACAGGTACTGAGAAGTGGCTGTGTGCTGGGTGACAGGCAAGGCATGAAATACTGACTGTCTTCACCACACAGACCGCTGACAGTCAGGATTACTGAGCCTTAAAGATCTGCTGATAATCAAACCAAATGCTTGGGGGTAGCTATCAAAGGAAAAATACAAGGTACAATTAGGAGAAAAGAGTGAACCAGTTCATCACTGTAGGGGGAGTCTCTCTCAGTGACTTATTTTCTCATCATGCACAGACTTTAAAAAATGCAGTAGAATTAAACCAGCATTTGAAGCTGCCCTCTTGAGTCTTTATTTGAGTGTAATATATTTCAATTACTGTGTATTCAAAATTCCCATGCTAATATACAATCTGAAGAGACTTATAATGTGTGTAGGTTGAAATCTGAGCTAAATTAACAGAATAGTTTCATTTAAAAAAAGAAAGGAAATAATCTACTTGGCTACAAGTGCCTTGAGGAATGTTAAGCAGAAGAGAGACAGAATAACTGGGCAGTGATTTTGAAAGCAGCTCTTACAGGCCAATTGCTCAGAGCCAGTGCCAGAAAATAAGGGAAACCTTCTTTTATTAAACATGATTGCTGTGACCTTCTCTGGTTAACCTACAGAAGGAAAAATGAGCAATGCACTCTGTGTGATTTGTTGTTATTACAGCTGGGCTGGTTTTCAGTGAACCAGTAGAAGAAGGAATGTTTATTTTGATTTATTTTTGCTTTATTTTTGCTCAAAAGAGCAAAACCAAATGAAACATCTTCTAAGACTGCACACATGTACCCTTTCTTCTTTGAGAACCATGGCCGTGAGCCCCGCTCTTGCCTCCTTTCTCTCTGCGAACGTCACAGCTGTGCATATCCTTCTCTTCCTCCTTCCCTGTGTAGAGAGGCTCTGCCACAGCTGCTGAGCATTGTCCTCCTCTCGGTGCAGAAATCACAGTTGTACACAGTTGTACCTGACCCCTGAGCCAGGGCTGATGGGGTAAGCCTGAGGTGCGCACCACTAACGCTCCCCTGGGGAACGCATAAATGAGACAGAAAGTAGTGATTTGAAGTGTTGATGTACAGCAAAGTCCAGAGGGCTGCAAAGTTGTCCCCTCGCGCCTGGGACACGCACAAGCAGAGCTCCAGGGAGCTTCCACTGCAAGGGCATGGCAGGGACAAACACACACTGGCATGAAGTCTGGAGGGACAAGGACAGTGCGGTCCGTGAGTGCGCTTGTGCATTCTCGTCATCCCCGGAGGTGTTTCGCAGAGGTACGCTGATGTACACAGCACAATCAGGAGGGTAAGAAAATCCCCACAGACACCAGACCCAGTGAGCTAATTGTGGATTAGGTCATTTTCTATGTGCCTTCCAAGATGACTGCATGTACCTAGCTAAGATGCCTGATATATTTTGTTTAGCTCAAATGGTGATGGAGGAGGAAGGTTATTAGTCTGGTGTCTGGGGTATTGGCAGGGCTGATTTTTACACGGACTGGAATGCAGCAGGCTTTCAGTTTCCAAGGAATAGAGTCACTAACAAGACTTAATCACACGATTACTTTAAGGAACAGTCAAATCACTAAAAATATTTTCTAAAATAATAAGATTCCACTGATTCATCTTTCTGTGTCATTTCTTAGCCTCAGCTCTCACTTGAGGAAAAATGTGTATTTGACTTATATCGAAAACAAGGTTATTTGAAGAGTATAACAATCACACAGTGGTTGAGGTCGGAAGGCACCTGGAGATTATCTAGTCCAATCCTCTGCTCAAGCAAGGCCACCTAAAGCTAGTTGCCCAGGACCATGTCCAACTGGGTTTTGAATATCTCCAGGGACGGAGACTCCACAACATCTCTGAGCAACCTGTTCTAGTGTTCGATCACTTGTAGAGTTAAAAAAACATATGGAATTTCCTGTATTTCTATTTGTACCCATTGCCTCTGACCTTCCACTGGGCACCAGTAAGAAGAGTCTGGTTCTGTCTTCTTTACCTTTTCCCAACATCAGGTATTTATACTGATTGATAGGATCCCCTGAGCTTTCCCTTCTCTGAGCTGAACAACCTCAGCTCTCTCAACCTTTCCTCATACGTCAGGTACTCCAATCCTTTAATCTTCAGGGTCCTTCGAGGGACTCTGTCTAGTATGTCCTCATCTCTCTTGTACTGGGAATCTCTCAGACCCGGGTACAGAACCTCAGATGTGTCTCACCAGGGCTGAGCAGAGAGGATCACCTCCCTTGACCCACTGGAAATATGCTTCTTAATGCAGCCCAGAAGGCAGCTGGCCGTCTGTACCATGAGGGCACATTACTGACTCACGGTCAGCTTGGAGTCCACCAGGACCCACAAGTCGTCTGCAAAGCTGCTTTCCAGCTGGTCAGTTCCCAGTGTGTACTGCTGCATAGGGTTACTCATCTCAAGGGAGGAGGCTGGGCACTCCTCTTTGTTGAACTTGATGAGATCCTTGTCATTCCATTTCTCCATCCCATTGAGGACCCTCTAAATGGCAACACAACTAGCTGGTGCATGAAACCCTCCTCCTTGTTTTGTATCCTCTGCGAACTTGTTGAGGGTGAGCTCTGTCCCACAATCAAGTTTATTAATGAAGATGTTAACCAGTATTGGATCCAGTATCAACCCTCGGGTATTCCACTAATGCCTGGCCTCCAACTGGACTTTGTGCCACTGATCACAATCCTCTGAATTCAGCAGCTCAGACACTTTTCAGTCTATTGTACCATTCACATATCTAGCCTGTATTTCATCAGTTTGTCTGTGAAAATAGACTTGACCAAAGTCAGTATAAACAATGGCCACAACTCTCTCCTTATCCACCAGTCATCTCATCTTAGAAGGCTATTGGGTTTTCCAAGCATGATTTCACCTTCATAACCCTCATAAATCCATGCTGACTTCTTCCAGTCACCTTGTTGTTCTTCATATTTTTGGAAATGATTTCCAGTATTTCTTGCTCCATCATCTTCCCAGGGATTGAGGTGACGCTGATCCGCCTGTAGTTCTCAAGATGTTTCTTCTTGCTCTTCTTGAAGATAGGAGTGACATTTGCTTTCTCCCTTTCTTTAGGAACATCCCCTGATCACTACAACCTTTCAGAGATATTTGAGAGTGGCCTTGTAACAACATTGGCCAGCTCCCTTAGCTCTCGTGGGTGGCTGCCATCAGGTCTCATGGACTTCTGTATGTCCAGTTTGTTTAAATGTTCCCTCAACTGGTCCTCCTCCAGTGAGAGTAAGTATTCCTTGCTCCAGACTTTCCCATGAGTCTCAGGGGCTTGGGATCACTGAAGGCAGGTCTTACCAGACTGACCAAGTCAAAGAATACATTGAGTACCTCAGTCTCTTCCACATCCTTTGTCACCAGATCTCCTTCCCCCTTCAGCAGCAGGCTCACAATTTCCCTTTTGCTGCTGATCTATCTGTAGAAGTCCTTCTTGTTGTCCTTCACATCCCTCACCATATTCCACTCCATGTGGGCTTTGGCTCTTCTAAGCCCATGCCTGCACACTCCAGTAGATTCTCTGTATTAACTCATGTCTGATCTGACCCTTCTTCTATCTGTTGCATGCTGCTTTTTTGTGTTTGAGTTTTGTCAGGAGCTCCTTGTTCATCCATGCAGGCCCCTTGCTGCCTTTGCTTGACATCTTGCATGTGGGGATGGACAATTTTTGAGCTTGCAGGAGGTGATCGTTGAAAATCAACCAGCAATCTTGGACCACTATTCTTTCCAGGACCATATTCCAATGGGGATTCTTCCAAGTAGTAACTGGAAGAGGTTAAGGTCTGCTCTCCTGAAGCCCAGGACTGTGGTCCTACTGTTTTCCCTGCTTCTTCCTCTCAGGATCCTGAACTCCACACTCTCATGGTCACTGCAGCCAGTGCTGCCCCAACCTTCACATTACTGACCATTTCTTCCTTGTTTACAATTCTGAGGTCCAGCAGATCATCTCCCCTTGTCATGTCAGGAGGCTACCGTCAGTGTACTCCACAGACTTCCTGCTTGTGCCCTGCTGTGTTGCCCATCCAGTGGAGACTGAGGTGATTGAAGTCCCCCATGAGGACTAGGGCCTGTGAATGGGCAGCTTCTTCCAGTTCTCTGAAGAAATTACATTAGTTTGGTTTTTTAGGTTACTAGACTAGCAACTATTTGAGCAAGGATGTTGTATTAAGAAATTATTTACATTCATTCTGCTTTGTTTTCAATCATTTAATACAACTTTCCAGATCTTTCATCTTTAATGCTGAAGTTCTCCAGAAAGGAAGGGGTTTGGAAAATTTGAGTAAAATTGGGTTAATTATGCTTGAGACTGCTGTTCATTTGCTTGAGGCCTGAGCTCAAATTCAGATCACATGGGTGAGTGGGGAGATATCTCCAGCCTAACCTGATGTCTGTTCCTGCCCCTTGCTCTCCCAGGTCTCCTGTCTTCTCCTCCTCAGCAGCCCCCAGCTACATTTTCCCTGTTTATCCCTGTGCTTCCCCTTGCAACATGAGCCATGCAGCACCCACTAAGCAATGGCCAGTGCCCAGGAGAGGCAGGTGACCATCAGGGTGGCACTGGGAAGAAGGATGAATATTAAGCAAGGCAGGGCCAGCCCTGCAGCACTCAACTCCCTTCTGCTTCCTAAATCCACCGGATACATTCTCCAATGCAGTATGGTAGGCCAAGGAAATTCTTAGCAAGCCCTGTCTAGCCCTGGGGCTATATGTTTCACATACAGCAAAACATGTATGAGGTATGCAGGGTGTCTGTTGGATGTCCGCACAAAGACAAATTTGATGCGTGTGGCCAACTTAACTGTACTTTTAAAACAAAGAGCAGATGTAAAATGGCTGGCTGAGAAAGAAAAATTTTATGTGAGGAGATTGAGTTTCAGGTGGTTGCTTGGAGGGAAAAGCCTGTGGCTGCCTGTCTATGGCCAAATGCCTTTACAGGACAAGTGGCAAAGAGCCAGGAGAAGTGAGAAGTGCCTGCGGCATTTGACCAAAAGGACCACCTACGCACGCCTTGTGCCAAGCGCAGTCTTGCAAACAGAGTGGAGGCAGTGTGTAAATAAATGAGTCACGTAAAACACACAGAGTTCATGTATGAAAAACCAGTGATGCTGAATGTCAGCCGCCACGCAGCCGGGGGGGTGCAGCGTTTGCTGTCTCTGGTAAGACTCAGCCGCGCTTTCGGAGACATTCGTAGTCTCATTTAAGCCATCCTGTCCCCACCAAGGCAATGGAGAGTGCAGCCAGTGGAGATTCTTCGTGTTTCATGGCTGCTTGCTCTGTAACATTTCTGATGCCCGTTTGACCACAGGCTCATCAGTGAGGTCCAAGACATCCCAGGGAAACTGTATGCCTTGAGGAGAACAAAAATCGCAGCCGTAGTGCCATTAGCAATAGGGTTGCTGCCATCTGTTGGTTGAAATCTCGTGGGGAGCTGGAAGAACCCTTGAATGGATGATGCCATCTCGAACGTAGATTTGTTTTTAATGGCAAGTGTGATGTGATCATGCTTTAAAAATCAGAAAGGAGGGGGACAAAATTATTTGTCTGCATTATTATGTATTACATACGTGCTGCCTGCATATCGGTTTCAGTCCTTTGCTGAAGCACTGGCCAAAGCTTTAGCCTTTCAGGCTGTGAGTCTACAGATTTTTCTCTTTAAAGCAGTACCAGCTTCAGCAGTTCGTGCTGCTAATTGCTCATGGCCACACTGCAGCTGTACATTTATTAACTAACATTTCTGGGACAGCACCATGGACCAAACAAATAAACTGATATGGACTAGGAATAACCCCTCCCCTCTTTTTTTCAAGATTTTTCGAAAGCTGGACACTCCTGTACTTCCTCCCACAAACACAGCAGAGCTGAGGGAGAAGGGCACCCATAGGAGCTGCTGAGAGCTGCCCTGCTGCCATAAGAAATTCCTGCCTGCATCGGCAGGGCTTTCAACAGAACAGGAATCTATAGCCACTACTCAAATTTGTAAAAATGTGGGACCAACCTATAAAATGGCTGCTCCATAGGTGTCTCCTAAGGCCATAACCATCCACGTTTCTGCCTCTCTTCCTCTGAAGTCCAGCGCAGCTCAGGATTCACATTCACTATCCAAAGCTCTGCCCTGCTCTCTAGCTGAAAGTCACAACTACAAACTGTTAAAAGTAAATCCTACAGCCCTGAGAGATGATAAACGTTCATCCTTCAGCTTCCTTCACAGGTCTGTTAAACAAATCCACATGTACCAGACATTCCCAGAACGAAGGGTTTCCACAGTAAATAAAATTGAACCTGCAGCCTCCTGTGTCCCAAATGATCTATGTATTAGGTGTTAACACTCGCATTAAACATTCTCAGCTGTACAACAATACCTTGTTGCATGCTCTGGGCTCTCTCTGTGCTCACCTTCCTTCTCTTCTCCATGCTCTGCCAGGCTCCAGTTTAGGAGAGCAGCTACACGCAAGCTTCCTGGTAGCTCACCCCCGACCAAATTTCTTACAAGGGCCAGAAATAACTACTGAGCATATTGAAAATGCATGATACATACTTTGAGATGTTTCCAGGCCCTTTCATTGGAAACGTGCATCGGCAGAAGCACTGAAATTCTGAGCTAAAAAACATCTCTCCTATAGGGTTGCCAAGTTTGACTTTGACCTAGAGATTCGAGGGAGGTGGCAGTTTCCAGATTTCTTTCCATGTAGGTTGAATGGAAAGTGAAGTCCTCAAACCTCTCCTTCTTCCTCATGTGTGATCTGACAGTTGTTGCTCCTTATACAACTCCAGTCACACTGTAGCCAAAAGTCAGGCTTCCTCTGCAGTGTGACCTTGCTCGTGGGTTATTGCACTAGTGTTTCCCACTAACTTCCAATGGCTCCAGCATATTTCGAAATTTTAGGAAGTTCATTTCAATTTTTGAGCGATCTTTGCAGAACTGGTGGAAACCAGATGGAGAGGAGCCAATTTCCCCCAGTAATTTAGAACTCCAGCTGAACTCTTGTTCAAATTGTAGGAAATTCTGAAGAAAGACTCACATGCTGGAAGCCTGCCCGTGGCTTTCAGCAGAGATTTAAAGGAGAATTAGCTGGCTAGGTTAAACACCATCTTGCTCATTCTCGTAAATCACAGCTTTTAATACTTCATTCTTTGTCGGGGAAGTTTCCCGGCTGCTACATGAGAAGCACCTGTGCCTCATCAAGACAGGTGCTGAGTCATGTTGGTTGGCCGGAGACCACGTGACCTATGGGAAGTTTAAAGGTGGGGCACTCCCAAGAGGGAGTGGGGCATTTCCCTCCTGGAGTTTGGAGAGGTAGGAGCCCTTGGGAGAGCGTGAATTGGAGCTCTCTGTTGGATTAAGGTAGCAGTGAGTTTAGAAGAGCCTTCTGATTGTAGAATACCTTGTGGTCGCAACAGTCGGTTGGTTGCGACCCATCGGAAGAAGACACAGGCAGTCCGCGACATCTGGTGACCCCGACGTGATTCGTCGAAACGCGAACTGCCTGGACCGCAGGGTGAGCTGCGGTGGAGATAAAACCCAGTGAAGCTCGAGAGCAGCAGGAGAGCTGTGAATTGATCTGTTTCAACCTAGACGCCTGAAACAAGGTGAGCTGCTGGGAGCTAAAATGGGCCAGAATTTTGTCAAGGAGAATCAGACCTTCACCTTTCTCAAATCTGCAGGGATGGCTGCGGGGCTCAACATAGGTAATGAAGACCTATATAGTTTACTTAACTGGGCAGCGGGGCACGAAGATCTATTCAGCCTTACCTGCACCTTTAACCTAGAACTTTGGAAAAAGCTGGGGGATAAGTTGCTCTATGAAGCCGTGGTTAATCAAAGAGGCCGGACCGACCTTCTGCGTACATGGGAGGCCCTAGATAATATAATTCAAAAGGGGTCAGCAGAAGAGGAGGAAGAGGAATTTACAGATTATGTATCCGCAAGCGAAGGATATGAAGGGGGCAACGAACTGTCTGAGGGAAACAGTGTGGACAATGAACTAGACGTGTCCTCACTGTTCACAGAGGTCAACAAAGTGGCGGGGACTATGCAGGAACTTTGCCCCACCCTCCAGGAGATACTGGAGCGTCCCCCACCCTTTGCCCCAGCAACCCCCCCTTCCTCCTCAGGAGGTATCGAGCCTACAGCTCCGCCGTTTGATTTAATAACCCCACCCCTGGCAAATTCATATCCGGCGACATACATGGCACAAGTACGAGCAATGCAGCCGTTATTAGTACGACAGGCCATGACAATGCTGCAAGGTATATCCCAGCAGTTAGCAACCGTAGTGAACATGTTGCAGCAGGCCATGACCCCCCCTGCAGTGAAAGAAATTTCAGAAGAAACCCCTAAAGCAAGCGACAGTTCAGCTGGAAAGTTTCCACCGGTTTCTCCACCAATGAAAAAGTCGCCAAAATCCGCCCCGCCGGCCCCTCTAGAGACATGCTTATCCCCCGCTCCACAGTTAGAAATAACAGAAATTACCCCGCCTGCCATGACAGCCCATCGTGATCCAGTACTTTTCTGGAACGAAGTTAAGAAAGAGGCAATAGAGGCCGGGGACTGGAACTTGATACAAGCTTTGGGGTTACCAGTTAGTAATAAAAAACTATCGGTAATGAAAATGGAAGGAGAGCCGAGTGCGTTTCCCGTAGAACTGGCCCTCCCGGGTGCCAACCAGCCCAATAAACATTTGGGCTGGTCATGGAAAGTGATCCAGGACATGCAGAAAGCGGTAGCGCGATACGGACCAAACTCACCGGCGGTAACACAACTATTACGATTATTAAACTTAGAAATTTTGGTGCCGTACGATTTTCAACATCTAGCCCAGGTCATGTTCCAACCGGTGCAGCGCTCCGTTTTCACAAATGTTTGGAGACAATTGGCCGACCAGCAGGCATTACAGAATATCCAATTACCCCAAAGCGACCCATGCTATGCTATAGGTACCGATGTATTGATGGGAACGGGTCAAGTATTTAGTAACCCGGCAATACAGGCTCAATGGCATCCCCAGATCCTCGAACAGGTTAAACAAATAGGGATGCAGGCACTACTACGTACAGCAGAAATGGCTGAGCCTAAAGCAAAATATTCAACAATTAAACAGGGGGCCAACGAACCTTTTCTACGGTTCGTTGAGAGATTGCAGGGGGCAATAGAAAAGCAGATATTTGACAGTAGACTACGGGCACTGTTGACAAAACAGCTGGCAAAGGACAATGCCAACCCTGATTGTCGGAGAGTCATTGAAGTATTGCCGGGGGACCCCTCTCTAGAAGAAATGGTGATTGCATGTGCCAAAGTTGGGCCCGTAGAAAGCGAGATGACCACATTGGCCACTGCTCTAACTAAACAAAGATGTTATATTTGTGGGAGAATAGGTCATCTCGCCAAAAACTGCAAATCAAACGGCCGGCCGGGAAACAGCAGAAAGAGAAAGCGTGTACAGACGTCTTATGGCCCAGGCAAGCCCTTTGCGGGAACGCTGCAACAGCCGCAGACCAGTCCGGAAAAGACCGCAGAGGGAATGCTAAAGCAGCCAGAGCAGCCAGGGTGGATGTATCCATCGTCGTCAGAACAATGGATATATCCACCGCCAACGTGGTATGATAAAAAAATATGAGAACGACTTCCCCATGACCCGGTCCCAAGGTGTTTAACAAACGGCGACGGAAAATGGAACTGAAACGTTGGAAACCCCTAAAGGCTGCGAGGCAATTTTTTTTTTTTTTAAAGAAAAGGGGGAATTGTCGGGGAAGTTTCCCGGCTGCTACATGAGAAGCACCTGTGCCTCATCAAGACAGGTGCTGAGTCATGTTGGTTGGCCGGAGACCACGTGACCTATGGGAAGTTTAAAGGTGGGGCACTCCCAAGAGGGAGTGGGGCATTTCCCTCCTGGAGTTTGGAGAGGTAGGAGCCCTCGGGAGAGCGTGAATTGGAGCTCTCTGTTGGATTAAGGTAGCAGTGAGTTTAGAAGAGCCTTCTGATTGTAGAATACCTTGTGGTCGCAACAGTCGGTTGGTTGCGACCCATCGGAAGAAGACACAGGCAGTCCGCGACAATTCTTATTTTGCTTTTTGTGCAAGAATTACAGGCTGAGGATGTGTTCTTATAATAAGCCAAATATATGAGTACCTACAAGGCGTATCTCAAAATTATTGATGAATACAGGCCAGAGACATGTACACAACGGTTATGATGACAGTGATAACTGAAAGAGGAGACATTGGACCCTGATCATCCTTGACCAATCCACTGCTCAGTTTCTGGCTCATTCCTTCATTCCGTTTTGCATGTGGTCCAGCTAGCTCTTTCCAAGATGAAGACCAGGCAGGGCTTTGAGGAGGGCTCACTACCTGTTATATGAGAAAGCACTTTTATCTAACTTAAACCAATCTACTAGTAGTTTCATCATGCTCCCTCTAGTTCTAGTACCTGGGATATGGTGAACGACCATTCTGCATTCACCTTATTCACTGCCTTCATGGTTTTGCAAATGTCGGTCATAACCACCCAACCTCCTCCTCTCCGAAGCCTATTTACCCTCTCCTTACAAGTCATTTCGTTGCCTCGATCGTTTCAGTTGTGCCTCGCTGCCCTTTCTCTAATTCCATTACATCCTGGAGAAAACATGGCTTAGCATTAGGGGAACGTTTTCTGTGTGACTTATGCAGTGCGATTCCCTGACTCTGGATGCGATAGCCCTGCGCGAAGTGTGATTCAGCCTCTCAGTCCCACAGGTCACCTCATCAGAGAAGAGCTTGGCTGTTCTCACCGTGCTGCCCTGACTACATCTTACTGCACGAGTCTCCATGGGCCAGCACACACCCTAGACAGAATGTCCTTCTAATTATGTGAAAATTTCTGATAAACATAGGTGAGTGTGATCGCCCTCGTTCCCTTCTATGTACAGAGTGATGTGACCCATAAAGGCACCTAATGGCCTGAAGGATAGCTTGGCTTTTTTATAACACCACTGCCCTTCTAAGAGGATGGAGGAGCTCAGGGCAGTGGCTATGGTGTCTGGGTGCTCTTTGAGAGACCTGTCCAGGTGGCTTTGCTAAGGGCTGTGCAGCAGCAGAGCAGCCATGCTGTAGCGGCAGGGCAGTGGGGATGGCCACCCGGTTCATGAGGCAGAGGACAGGTTCGGCTGCTAAGGGCACAGGTTCTCCAGGGCACTTCACAAGGTAACAGCAAAAATAAACCCAGCATGTCAATGAAATGAAAAAAAAAAAACCACCTTCCTATGGCCAGGAGAGCACTTGGTGGTTACTGAAGACTTTTCTGGTAAATAGCATGACTAACGTCTTTCTTGAAACTCCTGGCCCCCTTCCAGCAGCCAACCACCTACCGCCACTGGTTGCCAGCCTTGCTGTGTCGGTGGGGGAC
Source organism: Tauraco erythrolophus (assembly GCF_009769465.1). NCBI lineage: Eukaryota > Metazoa > Chordata > Aves > Musophagiformes > Musophagidae > Tauraco > Tauraco erythrolophus. Next base: position 112,264,706 of record NC_141465.1, read on the forward strand.
TGGCTGCTCCCCGACACCCCTCAGCAAAAGCCAGAGGCAGTGAACCTCCCGCCAGCCAGCAAAATCGAAATGTTAAATTGTGCTGAGTCCTCGGGGCTCTGCTCAGACCAACAATTACACGGAGCGTGAGTGAAATGTGTGGGAAGCGGCTGGCCCGGACCCCGCAAACACACTTGTGCAAGCCCACGCCAAGGAGGTCTCCCGAGGTCTGGAGATACCGCACGGCGTGTGGTTGGGGCTCTGGGAAGGGCAAGGCATGTGGCTGAGGCCGGCTCCCCGGCTCTGCAGACCCTCCGCTTTGGGTGGAATTCCAGAGGAACCACATCCTGTGGGTTTGCAGAAGTGTTTCTATGGCCCCTGCTGCAAGGCTTGGCCCCAACAGGGAAAGAAAAATGTAGTTATGAGGAAATAGTAATGGGTTAGAATCATAGAATCATAGAATGGTTAGGGCTGGAAGGGACCTTCAAAGGTCATCTAGTCCAACCCCCCTGCAAGGAACAGGGATATCTCCAACTAGATCAGGTTGCTCAGGGCCTTGTCCAACCTGGCCTTGAACGTCTCCAGGGATGGAGCATCCACCACCTCTCTGGGCAACCTGTTCCAGTGTTCTACCACTCTCATGGTAAAAAATTTTTTCCTAATATCCAACCTGAACCTACCTCCCTCTATTTTAAAACCGTTACCCCTTGTCCTATCATAACTGGCCCTCCTGAACAGCCTCTCCCCATCTTTCCTGTAGGCCCCCTTGAGGTACTGGAAGACCGCTATAAGGTCACCCCGGAGCCTCCTCTTCTCCAGGCTGAACAGCCCCAACTCTTTCAGCCTGTCCTCATAGGAAAGGTGCTCCAGCCCTCTTATCATCTTCGTGGCCCTCCTCTGGACCCTCTCCAACTGGTCCATGTCCTTCTTATGTTGGGGACTCCAGAACTGGACGCAGTACTCCAAGTGAGGTCTCACGAGGGCAGAGTAGAGGGGGAGAATCACCTCCCTCGACCTGCTGGCCACGCTCCTCTTGATGCAGCCCAGGACGCGGTTGGCCTTCTGGGCCGCAAGAGCACATTGCCGGCTCATATTGAGCTTCTCGTCCACCAGTACTCCCAAGTCCTTCTCCTCAGGGCTGCTGTCGATCCATTCACCACCCAGTCTGTATTTATGCCTGGGATTGCCACGACCCAGATGTAGGACCTTGCATTTGGCCTGGTTAAACTTCATGAGGTTGGTACGGGCCCACCTCTCCAGCCTGTCGAGGTCCCTCTGGATGGCATCCCTCCCTTCCAGCGTGTCGACGGCACCACACAGCTTGGTGTCATCGGCGAACTTGCTGAGGGTGCACTCCATGCCACTGTCCACGTCACCGACAAAGATGTTGAAGAGGGCCGGGCCCAACACGGACCCCTGAGGGACGCCACTCGTGACCGGTCTCCACTTGGACATTGAGCCGTTGACCACTACTCTCTGAGTGCGGCCATTGAGCCAATTCCTTATCCACCGAGTGGTCCATCCATCAAACCCATGACTCTCTAGTTTAGAGAGAAGAATGTCGTGCGGGACAGTGTCAAAAGCTTTGCACAAGTCCAAGTAGATGACATCCATTGGTCGACCCTTGTCCACCGATGTTGTCACCCCATCGTAAAAGGCCACCAAGTTGGTCAGGCACGATCTGCCTTTGGTGAAGCCATGTTGGCTGTCACCCACCACCTCCTTGCTCTCCATGTGCCTTAGCATGGTTCCCAGGAGAATCTGCTCCATGACCTTGCCAGGCACAGAGGTGAGGCTGACTGGCCTGTAATTGCCCGGGTCCTCCTTGTTCCCCTTTTTAAAAATGGGGGTTATGTTCCCTCTCTTCCAGTCATCGGGGACCTCGCCAGACCGCCACGACTTCTCGAATACAATAGCCAGTGGCTTGGCAACATCATCCGCCAGTTCCTTCAGGACCCGCGGATGGATCTCATCAGGTCCCATGGACTTGTGCACCTTCAAGTTCCTCAGATGTTCTCGAACCTGGTCTTCAAGTACAGTGGGCGGTGGTTCATCCTCACAGTCCCTGCTAGTTCTTTCCACAGCTTGGGTGGTAAGACAAGAGGCTTTACCAGTGAAGACTGAGGCAAAAAATTCATTGAGTACCTCAGCCTTCTCTATGTCCCGGGTAACCAGAGCACCAGTATCCTTCCGGAGGGGGCCTATGTTCTCCTTGGACTTCCTTTTGTCCCCTACATACCTATAGAAGCATTTCTTGTTGCTTTTTATATCCCTTGCCAAATTCAATTCCTTTAGGGCTTTAGCCTTCCTCACTTGATCCCTGGTCACTCTTACAGCTTCTCTGTATTCCTCCCAGGCTATCTGTCTCCGCTTCCACCCTCTGTAGGCTAACCTCTTCATTTTCAGTTGGTCCAGGAGCTCCTTGCTCATCCACGCCGGCCTCCTGGTCTTTTTGCCCGACTTGTTCTTCGTCGGGATGCACCTCTGCTGAGCTTGGAGAAGGTGCTCCTTGAATGTGGACCAACTTTCCTGGGCCCCTTGTCCCTCCAGGGCCGCCTCCCACGGCACTTTGCCCATCAGGTGCTTCAAGAGGCCGAAGTCCGCCTTCTTGAAGTCTAGGGTACAGAGCTTGCTGAATGGTTTCCTTGCTGCCCCATGGATCTTGAACTCCACTGTGTCGTGGTCACTGCAGCCAAGGCTGTCCTTAAGTTTCACCTCACCCACCAGTCCCTCCCTGTTGGTGAGCACAAGGTCAAGCATGGCACCCCTCCTTGTCGGCTCCTCTATCACCTGCAGGAGGAAGTTGTCATCCACGCATTCCAGGAACCTCCTGGACTGCCTGTGCCCTGCCGTATTGTCTCTCCAACAGATGTCAGGGTGGTTGAAGTCCCCCATGAGGACCAGGGCTTGTGACCGCGAGGCTGCTCCTATCTGGCTATAAAGCGCCTCATCTGCTCTGTCCTCCTGGCCAGGTGGCCTGTAACAGACTCCTACCGTAACATCCCCTATCCGTCCCCGTCCTCTAATCTTGACCCATAAGCTCTCTGTCAGCTCGTCCTCCGACCCCAGGCGAAGCTCCACGCACTCCAGCCGGTTGCTGACGTAGAGAGCAACACCCCCTCCTCGTCTCCCCTTCCTGTCCTTTCTAAAAAGCTTATACCCCTCCATGTTGACACTCCAGTCATAGGAGTCGTCCCACCACGTCTCCGTGATGCCAATAAGGTCGTAGCCCTGCTCATGTACACGCATCTCTAGCTCATCCTGTTTATTTCCCATGCTGCGTGCGTTGGTGTACATACACTTGAGATGGGCCTCCGACAAAGCCGACTCGCTGGCTGGAGTGACAGGTGTTCTCTTGGACGGCAGTGTAAGATCGTTCGAACATACCTGCGATCCATCCTCAGCTTCTGGACCCTCGGTGCTGGCACTGGTGCCATGCTGACAGCGGTATAGATCTGACTTCTTGGCTGGAATTCCCTTCTTCTGTTCTACAGATACTTCCAGCATATCTTTACCATTCTTGATATTCCCCCCCTCCCCCTTCAAATCTAGTTTAAAGCCCTGCCAATGAGCCCTGCTAGCTTTTGAGCTAAGACCCTGGTTCCCCTCTGAGAAAGGCAGGTCCCATCCGGTGCCATCAGACCTGGTTCAGCGAAAGCCTCCCCATGATCAAAGAAACCAGTTCTTACAGATTGTTTTTGTTCTACTCAGCCCATTAGAGTTTGGGTTTTATAATTGCACAACGCAAAATTTGCCTGTCTTTAGAATAAACACAAAAAAACACAGAGAAAGCAATGTTTATCTACCAGCTTTAGTACTGGTATTTGCTGGTGCAGCGCCAAACGTTTCCAGGTGGACAAAACACAATTAGTGTCACTAAGAAATATCTCTTGCCCATAATCTGCCACCCTTGCCCAGGGTCAGAGCTGAGGCGCAAGGCGATGGGCCTGAAGCCAGTGTCTTTAATTGCTCTTGTGTCCCAATGCAACCATGAAATCAAGCCGATTGACACGAAAGTGAGCCCAGTTTTCAGTAATGAGGTCAGGTGGGCTCAGGCCCATGTTGGCTGTGCCCATTCTTTGCCATTCTTTGAAACGGTCACAGGTCTTCCAGCTGCACTTGCAGCTCCATCGGCTTTAGCTCATGGCAGCACTCAGTGAGTATAAAATGGAGAGTGAACCGAGCATGGAGAAAACATAGGCTTTTGGGTCCTCTGGGTCTTCTGAGTTACATTTCTGTTTACGTAAGAGTCAGTCCACTCCTGGACAGCTTTTGCCTTGCTTGTTCCGCCCCTCCCCGCCCCGCCCCCCCCGCTAATTCCTATGGGCTGCGGACCGCATTCCCTAAATTGAAAGAGAAATTTCATCTAACTGGAGAGCGGAGCGAAGACAGGGAGAGTGGACAAAGCTGCGAGAGGGACTGACAGTGGGGGAAATTAAAAGGGGGCCAGATATGGCTGTGGCAGTGATGGGAGGCAGCAGAGCCCCACTGACGTGACGTACAGCAGGTGCCACACTAGGCAGCAATTATGGGGTCGGGGAGAGCAACAGCCCCGTTAGCCTCCCATGTCCTCCCTCCCATAAATCTGCCTCCAGTCGACGGAAGGCGATGTGCTCATCTATTCCCAGTGCTGAGGGTGCCTGTCCTCTTATAAATCTAACCTGATATCTGCTTTCCTGCCCCTGACTTTAAGTAGTTGCGCAACTTTGGGGCACAGCAGAATGAAATGGCAGCAGCGCACATTTCCGAGAAGCAAATACATTTCTAAAACTGCTCTTTCTGTTTCCTTTATCCATCACTTTCTTAGATGCTTAATACATACCTGCTAACACCACGGCCCATGAGAGCTCCGTGCTGCAAAAGCTCTCTCTGCCTTCTTAATTCTCCCTTCCTGGAAGGACCTTCTGAGAGTGTTTCTAGACATTAACTAACAGTTCCACTGAAGGCTTCAAGTTTTTTGCCAGGAGTCGCTGCTCTTCCTTTGGAGTGCTCATTCAGTGGGACAGCACGGTCTGCCATAGCTCTGCCATAGCTCTGCCATATCTCAGCTTTCACTCTGGGTGATAAGGTGCGATTTAGGATGGTGCCATCATTTCACGATGGGTTTCTGCTTTGTGCTGACCCGCTTCTCTGTAGCAGTTTGTGTATGTGTGTTTGCGTATGTGAATCATCTTCAATATATTCCCTATGGATAGTGTCATACACCTATACACATAGAATTGATGTATTTCTGATGAAAGACAGGCCTGATAATTACATAAATAAAAGAGCACAGATAATGGGAATAAAATCAATATACTCAGGCAGGAAATAAGTGAGTCACCGATATGAAACACACATTATACTACTGACAGGTATTTTAATATAGCTTGTGAGTAAGGGATTTATTTATAAGGAAAAAGCTAAGACAAAACCTCAGAGCCTAATTATTTATCCAGCTATGCAATTATTAGTAATAAATCTCTAAAATGGCTGAGAAAGCGTTTGGGGAAATGCCAAGTCTGGCTCTGTATGAAATGCTATTGCTAGAAACTGTGTTATTCCTGCCGATATATTATGGCCAAAGACACTAGAGAATTTCCATTTTCTGGGAGCTCTGCCTTTTTGCAGCAAGAAATGTGCTTTCAGTGACGGCTTTAATATCATGTTACACGCTCCGGCCACACAGGGGAGGAGGGATGGAGGCAGTCGGGCCTTTTTGGATTAAATGTCTATTATATGGTTGCCAGGGACAACAGGGGACTGGGTTTAATGACCCAGGTGGTCCCTTCATATTCTGTACTCATATCCTCAGCTATTCAAATGGTTCCTCGGGGATCTGCCTGATCAAATACAAACTGCACTAAATCCTAAGACCTGTTGGAAGAGCATCAGCCTAAGTGATATAATACGTGCTGAGGCAGAACAGGAGCGTGTGAGTTAGCCAGGCTCAGCTTATCCTATTCTGGCCCCAAAGCTGCAGTGTTTGAGACACAGGACGGTCACAGGTCCTCGGGAACAGCAGATGTGGCACTGCTTCCCTCCACTGAGTCACTGTGCAGAGGGGTCTTTTGCTAGAAGCTGGCTCCGGGTCTCCTTCAGTGCCCCTGCACCTTCCATCCAAGGCACGCCTGATCCCAGAAGGCTTCTGTATCCAAAATCTCAATGTCACTACACATTTGCCAATGGTAAAGTAATAAACTCCGTAACGTAATCAGTAGGGTCTCCTGGCATAGCGAGCAGGATACCAGTGCAAGAAATTTGGACATAAGCCATGATTTTGGTTTTAACCACATGGACGGTGAACATAAAGAATGAGTTACATGCCCTTGTATGGTTTCCACAAGGCTATACCACAACTGTACACTTACAGTAGGAGTATCTTATGCATACTTCCCACAAATTTCTACTGTGGTTTATAATAAATGTCCATAACTGGACCAGTAATGAACTTCAGATCCCTTGTTAGCATAAAACATATTACAGTAGTCTAACATGAGAAAAAGCCAATTAGCATTTGCCATCTGGGTTAGAAAACCCCAGACCGCAACAGTAAAGAACACTGCCATGTTGGGAATGGAACTTTTATGAAACCTTGCCCAGTTGATGCTTGCCAAGGCCCATTGCAAAGCAATTTGAAGTAGGTTTCAGAGGCTGTCCACGTACAAATTCTTCTTGGGATGCATAGCCTTTCTAGGCTTACCACACTGCCACTAGGAAACGAAGAGCTGCAACACAGATTGCAGCAAAGAAGCAATTGCTTCATTACCCTCTGTGTGTCTCAGCCCAGAAGGGAGGGAGGGAAGGAGGGAGGGAGGGAGGGAGGGAGGCACTAGGGATGCTGCCAAATGCTGCCCTGCACCACACTTCTGCAGTCAGTGGCACTATATTTGTGTTGGCTCTTCCGGAGGCATACGTCTGAGCTAGGTCTACCCTGATCCTGAATTCGGTGGCATTTTTGCTGAAGGAGGCCAAGCACGGGATGCAGTAGGTGCAGCAGTGCAGGTTTCAGGTGCTTTGGGTGGCACCACAGGTTGTGCTCACCCTGCCTTCCATAGCTTCTGCATGGTTCCCTCCAGGACTGCTCCTGCCATACTTGTATGAAAAACACCTGGGTGAAGGTAGCACATCAGTCCCAGGATGCCAGCTCTTCCATAAAGGAGGGCTCCAGCCTGTTGCCCCCACCACCAGCTCAGCGTCTTCTAAAAGCTGTAGAAGGCCCATCAGCCATCAGTCCTGAAAGTGGCAGTTCAGATATGGCTTGGCTTCCTACTCACAGAGCAGAGCTGCTGCCACTGGCTGCACTGCTAAATTTCTCATCCATAATGAAGACTAGGAGGGGCAGCAACATGTCCCATGGGCTCTAGGTCCAGGCAAAGGGTGCTGAGCACCAGCAGTGACATGCAGCAGCAGTGGAAGGACCTCAGAATGGGAGTGGTGGTGTTTGCCTGTGTGGGATTACCTCTCCGTGGAATGGAGCATGGCGTGATGAGAGGACAATCGCTGTGAGATGGCAACCTCTGCCCACAGCCAGCAGAGTGACTCAGGACATGGAAAGCCACATCCTGGAAGTTTTGCCCTGTGCTGCTTTCAAGTGATAGCGAGAAAGGGGAGTCAGTGCAGGTTCTGCTTGTGTGAGATTCCCCAGGTGGATAAAGGATGCCAACGGGATGCTGGCTTGGTGGAGTGCTGCTCGATGTGACTGTGGGCCCTGGGACCTGCCTCCTCACCAAAGCCACAAGGAGACTGTTCATACCCGCCTTGATGCTGTTACTCTCTGTGAGGATGCGGCTGTGCCAAGCTCCTGCACAAGGACCACGCCGTGCCCTAGACCAGCAGAGAGGTCCTCTCCCCTCTGAAATGATAGGAGGAGCCTACTTCTCCACTGCAAGGCCTGGAGCAGGTTGGTGCCATCCAGGCTTGAGGTTTGTATGTGGCTGGTGCTCATCTTCTGGTGGAGGAGAGGACAAACCCTGCCCAGCTACAGGGGCCTGTGAACTAATCTTTGTTTCACTCACAGTGCTGAATTTTTCATGCTGTACTAATAAAACCCACCTGTACCATCCCATAGTCATTTGCTGAATCATTCGGCAAAGGAACAGATTTGGCAGGTGTCTCTTAATTGATTTGCAGCGTGTGTCATCGCTCCGCTCCCCACACCTTGGTGGAGACATGATGCACTTTGCAAAATTAACTGGGAGCAGGAAATCATCAAAACCTAAGATCAGCTGCACTGAGTGAAACCAGAAATCATTGTTGGCACAATCCTGCCTCTGATGGCGGCCGAGAGCCGATCCCTGCGAAGGGGCGTAGGCACAGGGCAAACTCAGCAGTACTCCCCAACCCTCCTGTGATTTCTGGCTGCATTTAAAAGCGACATTTGAACCTCCACAGGATGACACCACTGATCTCAAGTCCAACACTGTAACTACCCAGGCATCTTCCAGTCGAACACTGTGACCACCCAGGCACCATCCAAGGGCAACCTTAGCTGTGCCGAGCTGAATGCAGCTCACGGCCACAGGCAGAGGTTGCACCCTTCGCTTCCCATCTTGCAATTAATCTCACAGCAGCTCTGGCCTCTCACACCACTGTAACTCACTCTTTTGCCATTTGATGGGGTGGAATGGCTCAGGGAAAGATCCGCTGGGTGCTGTAGTTGAAGCAAAGGTGGGGATGGGACACCCCACCTGGACTGGGAAAGCAAGGGCTGGGAAAAGCACGAGGAGTTATGAACCGTCTCCTTCCAGTGCCTGCAAGCTATCCGTGAATGTGCTCAGCGCTGCGTGAAACCACAGCCTTGCCACGCGGTGTGCAACCTCGCCTCTCGACCTTCACCCGCCACTCGTTATTTGCACGGCTGCAGCACGCAGGAGACCCGACCAAATGCCCTCACACCCACTTGGCGCTGAGGCAGTTTCACCCAGGGCAGCCTCACGTGTCAGGGGGCTGCCCGCGGGCCCGGCCTGCTCATGGCCGCCTGGATCAGCATCTCCACATCCCACAGCGAGCAAACACCCAGCACGACGCGCCCCACGCCTGCTGAGTGCTGGGAACGCTGCCCCGGTGGGGTCCCACTGTTTCAAATGAGGGTGTTGAACATGCTGCCGCTGGCAGGTCCTCGGACCACACAGCACGGGGAGAAGCCAGGATGCATCGCAGGGAGCCTGGGAGCATGGAGGGAAGGGAGATGAGTGTTTCCAAGGCGGTGTGGCTTGTGCGTGAACAGGAAAAGTTCAGCTGAGTTTTGCCAGGGAGCTGGAGCTGATGTTTTAGTAGCAACACCTTTACATTTGAGCTGAGACATCGCTGCTGCCAGTGCAGCCCTCTCAGAAGGGTTACATCCTGCTACTTCAGCCAAAAAATAAAATTACAAACTTAAGCCCCTGTTTGGGAAATTAAAGTACTTCTCTGAAATACAGCAGCCCAGGAGCCGTTAAACTAACAGCAGAAGGGATGAGCAATGACTGGCAGGGTTTTCGGTCCCCGTAACATGCCTGGACAGCATTCCCTCCTGCTATTTTTCCATTTGTTAGCTGTGTCAGTAGTATGTCATGAGTGAGGTCTGTGCTGTCAGAGATCTGCAGCAGAGGTTGCAAGCTTGGCAGAATCCAGGTACGATCATATTTTCTGTGATCCATGGGATGCTGTGTGAATCCCACGGATGGTGTGAGGTGGGAGAAGAGGGGGTTTGGCCTCCGGGTGACTCTGCAATAACTCAGTGTGAATTACGGGAAGGAAACCTCACCCACATAGCAGTGCCTCAAGACTAAAACATCAGCATGGCATTTACACCGGGCAGAGGGGAAACCCCATGAGCTCCACAAGTATTTCTGCTGGGGTTCCCACCTGTGCAATAGGGATCAGGGAGCTGAGCTGGGTTAAAACCAAGGCAATAAAGGAAAAAAAAGTATATTTGTTTCAGACAGATCAGATCCCTACACTGGCTCACCAGGCAGCTCTGCCAACAGCTGTATTGACTGGACAGAGGGATGCAAAGGGCACAAGAAATATGGAGAGGAATAGATGAGTGGGGCTGGCACTGAAGAGGATGGTTGGGAAGCCTGATGGGAGCAGGGAGCACATGGGATTTGTGGAATGAGGTCAGAGCTGGGCTAAGCAGTGGGGTTATGCCATGAGAACTATTATTTTCTGCTCTTCAGCACTGCCCCTGCTGAAGTCATGTGCAGTGAGATATGCTCCAAGAAACCACAGCATTGTTAAACATAGCTGAGGACTGAGCTGTTACTTAACTTAAACTTTGATTAATGACAGCCTGCTTTGGTTTGTGGCTAAAGCTGCCTGTTACGGTAGAAGGAGTAGATCTGTCCACCAGCAAGGATAACGGTGCCCATGGAGGTGGGAGAGCACAGGGACATGTCAGTCAGCAGGACCATGGCCCCAAGGCTGCTGGAGGGGCCGTGTCCCGTCCCCTCCCATCTGCCAAGGGCAGTGGGCTGGTGCTGCCTTTTGAAAAGAAATTCCTCTGCTGCAGCACAAATGAGAAGCACGAAGCAGCTGGCCAGGAGACATTGTGCTGCTCTGATTAATCCCAGAGCACCGAGGGGGTTCTTGCTGGGTCAGACTGTCCCCCTCTGAAGCATGGTGCCAAAAGCACAGAAAACATCGTTTTGGGGACGAAGGCGGTGGTGACACACTCTTGGGAAAACACAAGAACAATAAATCAGCCATCTGGTTGTACGAGTAGTGGCAAACAGCAGCGCAGCAGGCGGCAGCCCCTCTCCTGAGCCTCCCGGAGCATCCCCTGGCCTGCGAAGGGTCAGGGGATGCAAACTGGCCCTGCCAGCTCCCACGTGGCAGGAACGGCACCGCAGTAACCATGACTTCAACTTCACTGAGATGCCATCACGCCTTTATTTTTTTTAGGTGAAAGCCACACAGTATTCACTTTCCACACCCCACATCACAGCTGGCCTTTTGGTGTCTGGTCCCCTTCCCCTGGGGATGAGCGGGAAGCGCCTAGCACATGGCATCCGAGCAGCTCAGCAGGCAGCCAGCACAAAGCCCCGGGAGCTCATCTGTCCGATGAAATCATCTCGCGGTGTGAGGATCCTTGCAGTTGAAACTGAAAAGTTATTTATTTCTCCTCTAAAGGGGAAAAACAGCTCGTCGTGGAGGCTGTTTGTCCTCTGGGGCAGTAATCTCACCTTTGCCAGCTTTCGTGTCTCTGCGCGCTGGCTGGGAGCGGGGAGATGCTCTGGCAGGCAGGATGGATGGAGCAGCGCTGATTCCCTCCTGCCCACAGCCTCCCTCCGCTGAGCCACGTACATCAAGGGCAGAGGCCGGGCACCAGCATGAATTGTTCCTCTCCATGGGATATATTTTCCCAGTGTTCACAACAGCGTTGCTCAAAGCAGCTCTTTCTCCACTGCATCCAGCTAGCGGTGCAGAGGCTGCTTCTGGGTCCTATCCCCCTGAGGCACCAAACTGCTTGGAGAGGAGCCCCAGCTGAGATGTCCTGCACCCTCCCCGACAGCCCCAGGGACAGCAGTTCTCATCATCCAAAGGGATTATGAAGGTTGCATATGTTCCCCAAGTGCTCTGAAGGGACATCATGGCCTCCAAGGTCCTTTCCCCTCCCAGGTGTCAGCATGTCCTCTTCAAGGGCTCTGATGGTCCCCATCAGGCTCTGCAGCTCATCAAGAGGCTTTTCCATAGGAACGCTCACCCTGCTCACTCTGGATGGGACGCAAGACCAGTTTAATATCACCCAGGGAATGGTTTTACCGCTATTCTCATTCTGTACTGCCCTTTCACTTATCGATGGTGGACTACTTCCAGACATCCCCTGCATGGCCTAATCCTGCTCCTACTGCAGTCCGTGAAAGACACACCGCTGACTTGGGCCAGTGCTCAATGCTTTGCACATCCCACCTTGACAGGGCACTGGGTTTCTGAGAATGTTAAATCAGCTGCTCTGCTAGAAGAAAGCAATCATCTCCGAGCAAGTGATAGCTGCAGGAGCTGCCCAGGGCCAGCCTGTGCTTCACACCAGCAGAACTGCTCTCCTGGTCCTCAGAGACTCACATGGAAACTTGACTTGGTGTAGACGTGGCTCAGGCTGAGCTGATACCACACAGGACTATTTAGCAAGTTCTGGGAAACTGGGAATCTGGGAAACACTGAAGGAAACCCTTGTGGGTGGCACATACAGGTTTCTTATCTCACTTGGATGTTACTTGTTTGCTCAGAATTAAGTAGTCCTAAGTAGGGCTGCTCACTTTGTGAAGGGTAGAAGGGGCTCCTGCTTCAGGGCCAGGGCTCCTACACCCCAGAATAACAAAAACCAGCATTTGATAGCGACAACACATCTGTTCAGAGATGTGGATGCCGTTGCATCACCGTCGGGCTTCAAACCTCAAAGAAACGTCTCATCCCATGGCCAGAAGCACCGGTGTGCCAACAGGGCTGAGTTTCCACTAGAGGGTTGTAGTGCTGTACGGAAGCAGACACGGTTGTTGTGGCAGGAATATTTTACCTACTCCAGGCCTTTGTCAGCAGATCAAAAGCACCCTGCCATAGCCCGGCTTCCAGCGGTCTCTACAGTCTCTGATGTACGCAGCCTGCAAGCTGCGAGAGGGCTGGTGCCTGAGCAACCCGCTTCCCTGCCTTCCCAGGAAAGCCTCTAGTATTCACATGACTCAGCATCTACTATATATATTTATATATACACACACATAGATACAGCAAGTAAACACACTGTGTCTATGCGTATACACATGGAGACAACATGTTTATTTGTGTACCTGGGATTTCGATGCACGAACAGGCACGCGGCGTGGTGGTGGCACACCGTCGTGAGGAGCCAGGGTGTCGCTGGTAGAGCGGAGCCCACCGCCCAGCAGCACGGAGAGCGGGGCAATTAGCAGCACCAGCGCAATCAGCAGGATGGGACAGGGATAGCTGTTCACACGCAGCCCTGGCTCCAGCCCAGGAGCTGCTGCACCATGTCCTGCACCAAACATGGGTGCTGGTCCCCGGAGCTCGCAAGCCAGCCTTGAAAAGCAGCCATCAGAGGGGACTGCCACATCTGCCATCAGACTTGTCCCCAAGTCCAACGCAGCTCAGTAGGTCCTAGGGAGCTCATGCGCATGTGACCTCAGTATGTGCTCGTACATCTTTTACACTAGCATATATATTTTTGCAGGTGGATCTATAGAATCATAGAAGTGTTTGGGTTGGAAGGGTCCTTTAAAGGTCATCTAGTCCAACCCCCCTGCAATGAGCCTAGGTTTCTGGCTTTCTGAGTAGCTGGTGTGCAAAGTGCCGGCAACTGTATTGCCCAGATATGGGTGATTTTACCACTGAAAACAAGAAGTGGGGTTGTCTAACACAATGGGGAAAGCCCAAATAGCACTGACATTGCCCTCCTTTCATAGAAAGAGTGGGAAGGCAAATGCAGCCGCAAGGCTTGCCTGTAACGTGGAAAACACAGCGTGACGCTCCCAGAGAATTTACATAGCAATCGAGTTATGTACCATGTGTTTGTCTGATCTTATCACCATTTCCAGTTATAGACAGATGGCAAATAGATTTTGCCTACATTTTCATCTCTTTTGTTATCAGAAAAGCTTTGAGGAAGTAAGTGGGAGATATTCTTGCAAAATAAATGATTACAGCAAAAGATGTGCCTTAGCTCCCTCAGAAGATGACCTGACCTTACCTAAATACATCTGTGTAGAAATCAACCATTGAGTCAACAGAGAGACATGAGACTGCTGGAATAGATTATCTGACCCAAAATGGACATTTCAGTCCTCTGCCCTTTATAGCTGGTTGGTGGACTGCCCCTTCTCATGCTAGCAGGAGACATCAGAAGGAGGTCAAGTGAGCTGCTTCTTACTATAGAATCATAGAATGGTTAGGGTTGGAAGGGACCTTAAAGATCATCTAGTTCCATGGGCAGGGAAACCCTCCACTACACCAGGTTGCCCAAAGCTTCATCCAACCTGGCCTTGAACACTGCCAGGGATGGGGCATCGACAACTTCTCTGGGCAACCTGTTCCAGTACCTCACCACCCTCAATGTAAAGAATTTCTTTCTTGTATCTAACCTAAATCTGTCCTCTTTCAGTAAGAGGACTGGCCTAACCTAAATCTGCCCTCTTTCAGTATAGAGGACAAAACGGTGCCAGGGGAGACTCATCCAGCTGGGGAGACCTGCAGAGTGGACACATAGGGTTGGGAGAGCTACCTCCCACAAGTTATGGTCTCCATAAACAAATCTCCGACCTCAGCAAGACCAGACTGGTTGGAGAGCAGAGATTGTGATGCTGGCGAAGCATCTCTTCTGAACCCAGTAACGGTGGTGGCAGCATGAACCTTTACTGATACCAGCGATGCAGAAGAGCTCATCTGGTAGCTCCAGACCAGAGGGCTTACCCCTCACCTCCTGAGGTTCTGCCACCCCTTGGTGGGCTGAGCCATAGGGCAAAGGGGTGGTGGTGGCCACCAAGGACAAGTGGCTGCCGGTGAGCTATGGACAGAGAGGACGGCAGAGCATCATGGTTGTGAAGCAGGGTTTGGAGTGTGTTGTGGTGATTTGGGAAGGAGGAGAGGGAAGGAACGTAAGAGCTGTGCCCAGGAATAAGGTGTTTTAGCAGTTATAGGTTAGGAGGTTAGATTATATATTTTTTAATTACCTATTCTAACCAGTAAGAACATTTATTAACTAATCATCATGCAATAAATACTAATCTTTCACATCTAAAATTCCTGTAGAAGATGATAAGAAAAAAAAAAGGGTGTGTGTTATTTTGGCAGCGTGAATGGTCAGTGCAAAGAGGAGCTGTGCACAAGCACCTCTGCTCCATCGGGCAGCAGCAAAACCCACCAGCCTTGGTGTGGTACAAAGGCGGGCAGCTTTCTGCGCCTGCCCTTGCCAACAGCTCTGCGAACCCTCTTCTCACATAGCGAGGAGCCTCCGTCCCTCCCAAAGGAGTCATAAAATACATCTTTATCTGCCCTGCATGCGGTAATCAGACAGGCTTAAGAGCTTAAGCGCTCATAGGGTAGCAATGTTTAAACAGATTGCGCAGAACGCCTGTTCACCTGCCTCGGTCCGCTTCCCTAATCAAACTGCTCGTAGGGGCACATGGTTAGTGATGGAGGCAGAAAATGGAACTTGCTAATAGAGGGGGAGTTGTTAAACGGGCATCCTTGCGAGGCTGTGCTCACACAAAGAGCCCGGCGCGGCTCCCCTTGCTCCGCTCGCCAGCTGGCTGACGAGCCGTGGAGTATCAGCATCACGCACCAGGCAAAGGAGATGGGAGCAAACAGATTTCATCCTTCTAGACGGTTTTATTAAACACAGCCAAGCAAAACAAAACCAACCCCACTGTCAACACACTAGATCCTCGTTTGAGCAAGACCCCTTTCCACAGCTCGGGGAGAACAAAAAGGCTGAAGTGGAAATGAGATCAGCGTGGGGAGCGGTACGCACATGAATGTTTATCAAGGAAGACCAGACGGGGCCAATTTGCCACCCTCCTGCAGCAGCGGGAGCTTGGTCATCAACAAGAGGGAGGGGAAGGGCAGGCGAAGGGGCTGGCCTGTGCCTTTGCATGGGTAGAGGCATGTGAGATGCTGGCGAAAGGCGTGCGGGATGCTGGGAAGGACCCATTCGTCAGGAAGGATGCTGAGAGGCTCCTGGGTTTTGGGACAAAAGCTAAGTACAACGCAGTTATGAAGCAAGCATACAACGTCCCTTCCAGTCACGCAATCAGCTTGCAAGCTGCAGTTTGGGGAAAAAACTCTAAAGAATGAACTGGAAGTTGTTATCATTCCTTGGGTGCGCTGAGTGCTCATGATAAATCTTTTTCCTGAAGGAAAAAGCAAGGTTAAATCAAAGCACAAAGCCCATCAAGCATGAGATTTACAGTGATCTAAAAGGGTTAGAGGTTCATTTCTTAAGCAGTTGAATTATGGCTGTTTCTGGGTATTGATACATTCAGCACGCTGACCCTCTCAGTGCTGCAGCGAGCTAGGGGATGAGCAGCAACGGAGAGATTGCGCTGGTCATCGTTTTTATGTACATTTCAAAGTCACTTCCGAAAAAGAAGATGAGATAGTAGTTGAGTATTCCAGCGACAGACATGAGGAACAGGAACAAAATGATGCGTTTTCCAAACAAGTAACCAGGAGTGCTGAGGAGATAGAAAGAGGGGAAAGCAAATCATCAATGTATGTCACCTCACACTAGAAGTCCTCAGACTTTGGACTCTGCTGTAGACATCAGCTGAAACACCTCGGGTGCTGAGATGGAGGGGGCAAATTTCTGCTCTGCCCGGCATTGTTGCTACGGCCAGCTGTGGGCTCTTACATGCCATTTTCAGGATCTTCTTGGGTCTGGATTTGGCCTCCTGCGCTCAGTGTAGGCTGTTACTTACAAAAGTGGCTATGCAGGGGGACCCGTGTGTCTTCTCAGCCACCAAAGGCTGTGGGACAATCTTGTTCCACACGTACATAATAATTGTTGTCAATATAAAAGGAGGATCTTGTGCAAATAGCGGCACAAACACACAAATGTGTGCATTGGTGGAGGCGGTGAGCAGGAGCTGCTGAAGCAGCTGCTCTGTTCCTGCAGCTCCCCGACCCCCGGTGCCACCGCACCTCCCACATCCGAATTCATGAACAGGCTCCTTACCTCTGAGTTCTCTCTCCGAGGTAGCCCACAAAGTACTTCTGCCTCACAAACAAGTACATCAGTCCAGCAAAGGCGGCAGGAGCTGGGGAAAGGGAAAAACAAGGTGTTACAAACGTTGTCCTGAGTCTCACTGTCCCCACTGTCCCCATCTGCTGCCTGGGCTGGACCAGCGTACGGGAACCTGCACCTTTGAGCTATGGGACAGTCACTGGAAGCAGGACAGAGACCTTAGCGTGGGGAACAGTGCACTTTCCTTGCTCTCACACTGGCTTTTCTGAAGACTTTGTGGGTGTAATCCTGCCTGCAGCTGTGCCCGCTGCAGAAACCCAGGGTGGGTCATGCTAGGCTCAGGAGGGAGGGTGCCAGCTTGGGCATTGCCTTCACCAGAAACAAAAGGCAGATGACAGATGCAGTTCTCTAGGAGCAGGTGGAGGAGTATACTATGGTCCAATACTCATTTCTGAACACACAAAAAGAGTTTTTTCCCCTTTTTCCCCTAATTCTAGCTTTCCCCACACCTCCAGGTGGAAGCTCCTCTTCTAATCAAGAAATTCCTCTTTTGTAGAAAGAATTGCCATGGACACCAGGAAAGTTCTCATTGTAACTTTAGGTAACTGCATTGAAGGGGATCATATTTGGAAATGCAGGTAAATACATCTGGACTGCCCTCAGTGCTGCGAAGGGCTGGCAGCTCTGGTAATTTAATCAAATGAGCTCATTTGCAGTCTTGAAGGAGAATAATGCGGCATCTAGCATCCAAGTACTAAACTCTTCACTCAAAACAGAGGGATCTCATCTGTAATGCCTTTATGGGAAATGTCCCTGGCCTGGACTGTCCTGAATGGTGTCTGGGAACACATCTGTTGGCATAAACCGTGCCAGGGAGTGAGCTGCTGATTGAACAGCACAGGCAGCTGCAGGACAGCGGGTGAGACTGGTTCCTCCGCTGCGAGAGAATTTGGCCCCTGGAAGCATAACCTCCAAAGTGCTTGCCATCCCTTGCTGAAAGTGGTGCAAGGTTGAAGGGGAAAAAACAACAAAAAAAGAGTGTTACCTTGGCTGCAGAGAAGGCCAGCGCACCAAAGCACGGCCAGAAACGTTGGGTACGAGTGTCCGCAGTTCTGGCTAGAAAGGAATTTGTCAAGAGAGAAATCAGAACGTGTGGGAAATAGAAACAAAATCGATGCGTTTCATCAGCAAAGGATGGTGGTGAGTGAATTTGGGCTGCGCTAATGCCGCTGTGGGTGGGCTTTTACTGCAGAGCGGTGGGAAGCCCCTGACCGGCCTGTGGCTGCTCTGGGGCAGGTGGCTGCCGGGGGCTGGCTGGCGAGCCCGTGCCCGAACACCACGGCTGCCTCGCCTACAGGTCTGCTTCCCTGTTTCCTCACTTGGATAAAGGATGCCTTTGTCCTGTCTGACGAGGAAAAACCACCCCACGCACATGCCTGACACCTGTGAAAGTCCCTTGCCTCCTCTGACCTGTCCGATCATGGCACATCTACAATGGATGCTGTGTGCTTTATTGGCTTGGAGATGTCTTATAACTAAGTTGTGTTAATCAACTTAGTGGCATCGAAGGCTGCATGAAACCAAAAGAGGAAAATCACACAACAAGTAAGGATGTCTGACAGTTAACATTCTCTTTGCAGGGGAACAGGAATAATTTCCAGCTGCCTCCTTCGGCCGGGCATGCTTTCTGAGGGGGAAGAGCTCTGCCTTTGGGTAGAGGTTGCACACCTGTGAAGGGCAGCACTTGGATGTCCCATCCAGTTTCAAGCAATTAAAATATTTTATGTTCTTTTCTAGTCTGGGTCAGAATTAATTTTCCCTCTGCTCTCTCTGAAAGGATGTCAAAGACGAGAGGTATCGATGTGGTGGAAAAGGGGAGAGCCAAGTGCTGAGGGAGCTGCCGGGGACCGAGGGGTTTGTATGAGCTCTGCCACCGACCTGTTCCTCAGCAAGTTGACATCTCTCTGCCAGCTCTTCCCTTTTGAGCTGCAGTGTGCTTGGGACACTGGGTGTGCTACCTGCATTAGCTACTGCTGGGTGAATGGGCTCCCAAATGAAGGGACATAATACATATAAGGACTGCAAGTCAACAGAAATACAGCAACCGGTGTCCAGAAAGGAGATAGGTTAACCAGTAAAAATACCAGAGAACCATGGGTCTGAACGCCGCTGCAATGCTCAGAGCAATGGGACTGCAGAGCAAAGCCTGGACTGTAAAAGAGCTTGGATTAAACCCTAACGAAGAGAGAGATGAACCCCGCTCTGCCCCCACCCACTCCTCGGGGCTTGCCTACTCACTTGGCAGTGTAGACACGGTCGAAGGCAGAGGATCCTTGCCGCTGGAACCCCTTGCCATCGCAGTGTTTGCTTTCATACTTCACTTTGCTAGCAAAAAAAGCTGTCAAAAAACCACAAAGTGTTTGATCTGAGATGTAATTTGGAGATATTGCAGGAGCTGGGCTTTGTGGGCTCAGCTCTGCTCTCATGAGCATCCAGGCTGGAAGGCAGAAGAGAACTTAGGTGCATGGAGGTGCAGGATGTGGTCAGCATGCTCACTCTGTCACCGTGGCATAACCAAACCCTCTGTGCAAGGGCACAGTGCGATGTGACCTCAGATATGCCCACATGTTTGTACGTGACTGGCAGCAGGGCTCTCACTACTGAGCCCTGCTTCATAGAATCATGGAAGCATAGAATGGCTTGGGTTGGAAAAGACTTTAAAGATCATCTAGTTCCAACCCCCCTGCCATGGGCAGGGAAACTCTCCACTACACCAGGTTGCTCAAAGCCTCAACCAACCTGGCCTTGAACACTTCCAGGGATGGGGCATCCACAACTTCTCTGGGCAAACTGTTCCAGTGCCTCGCCACCCTCAGAGGGAAGAATTTCTTCCTTACATCTAATCTAAATCTACTCTCTTTCATCCTCGCCCTACCCCATGAACAGCCTGCACCTCTGTCTGCTACTGCTGTGATCCAGCCTGGACTCCATCCTTTGTGACCCCAGCAGGGAAAAAGCTTTCTAGTCGGAGCTGCCAAACCCAATTCTCACTTTCTGATAGAGCAGGGAGATAAGGGAGCCTCTTCTCTTTCAGTGACACCCATTTGCCAAACCAAGGACATCTTGAAGAGCTGGTTCGTTTCCAGAAAGCCCATTGAAAACGTGGTCCTGATGGTTGATGTCTGTGTGTCCATCTTCTGTGTACTCTCCTTTTAAGTGACAGTGTTGTGCCAGAGTGTTAGCTGCTGCAAAAAATGCAGCACCTCAAGATAACATATCATGGGCTTGACAAACACGTTTTATCTGATGACACTAAACCAGGGACCATCAATCACGTGTCTAAATGCACCAGACAGAGCCCTGACAGGCGACAAGCTGCAAGCTTTGTATTGCTGTGCCTCCCATCTCAGTCTACTCACATCACTCAATGGTTTAGAATATTGGCCGAAAATATATAGATATAAAAGATAACCCATCAGGAAAAGACATTATTATCACACTAACCGAAAAAGCTGCAGGATTTCATCCCTGGAATTTAAAGATTTACTTCTTTTTTCCCCTCACTGATGCTGTAAGTAGATCTTCTGTACTTCCATCACTTTCACTAAAAGCTACTGATTTTTTTGCCTTCCAACATCAAGTGATCCCCTGGGTACACACAGCCTTTCTCCAGAAAAACCTGCAGTGCTTTAAGCCAGCATCCCTGCTCTGAGCCTGGCTGCAGACCCTCCCACTGCCACCAGTGCCATGCACTGGCTGCCTCCTGGAGAACCTGGCCTGGAGGACCCAGAGCAGACATCCCAGCCACCAAGAACTCCCGGCATCTCCACCCGCACACCACCCTGGCCTTTGGCATCACGTTATTAACCTGCCTACGGGATCTAAGAGGACCTAGTTGAAGAGGACTAGGTTGGATGGCAATGTTTTGTACAGTGCAAAGCTGCTGTGATGGAAAACCACTTTGTGCAGGTCTGGGAACACATGGGCTCAGTGGGATGTGCAGCATACTTCCTCCCTTCCTTTTAACATGTATGTGAAATCACTAGAAGATGCCACAGCTTCAGAGAAAGCCAAGAGTAAGCTATATATATCTCACTCTCCGCTGCCGCAGGTGCTGCCACTTCCCAAATGCCAGTGTGCCGCTGCAGACAGGCTCCATGATGCAGAGAGCCATCAGGCTGAACACAGACACGTCCAACGTGATGGTGGTCACTGAGGACAAGAGCTTGGAGATGCCAGTGGTGACACTCCTGGTGCACAGTTTCTGGGATCAGGGCTGGGTAGACATCGGGGTGCTGGGTCAACATCGGGGTGGTGGGTCTCCTGGGAAAGATCTGGTTGCGGAGGTCCAGGCATCTCTCCTGGAAGCTCTTGCTGTCTCTGATGTGGTGTATGGATACTTGGTCAACGGACTGGACATTAGGGCAAAGGACAGAGACCATGTACACCCGCACCATGGATGAGGAACAGGCTTTGTCTCACCTCACTTCAGAGACACTGAGAAGTGTTAGGGAGATGGATGTTTTCCTTCTGTAAACAGTGTGTGACAGAGGGAAACAGAGGAAAGGCACCTCCAGAGGTGAATTCATCCATCAGACTGCTACTGGCATGAGAGAAACCACCTCACTAAAGTGCTGATCTTTCTCCATTGACTCAAGAAAGAGCTTAGATAACTGCCTCACATGAGATGTCCACCTCTCCACTAGAGAAAATGCCTGGGTTGATCACCTCCAACCTATTGCAGCAGCTGTATTTCCTCAGGACCACGTGGACCCCCAAGGAGAGGGCAGTGAAATGGAAGGGAACTCCGCATCTCACCATCATATGGAGAGTTAAAGCCTCCTGCTTCAAGTGAGCTTTTCACCCTGGAGGTGGCTCCCCAGTTCTGTGGCTCCTTAGCCCTGCCAACATCACACGCCCTGCAGGCTCCCAAAATGTCTCCAGAGGGCAGCCCAAGAGGTAGGTCCCGGCTGCTCGAGGCCCAGCCAGGCTGACCTTCTGCAAAGGATGGGAGCAGAGCAAACTGATCACACCCAGAGTTGGTCCTGGCTGTAGGTTTGCACTCACATCACAGCGGCATTGTGGTTCTGTTAGCTCGGCACTGGGGAAACGGGAGACTACAGCGTGGAGTAGCTTGCAACACCATGGCTATAGTTCCTGCTCTTTACTCTGAACCTCAAGGCAGGAGGGCAGTTTCACAAGCCAGCACGAGATAAGTGAGTGGAGCAGGGCTGAAGAGTTTAACTCAGCTCAGCTGTGCCAGAAGATGATGTCCTGAGGCTGCCCTGAGCCTGAACCGCTGCAGTCCCACTCTGGTCAAGTTAATGTACAAGAGTCCAATCCAAGCCTGGTTGTTTCACAAGCTCATGGCAACAGAAACCATGCGCTGAAGCTTCAACCTAGCGAGTGCTGGCAAACGTGCAGGTTGCAGGTTGCTCTTTCTTTCCATCGACTTCGCTTTGATTCCTCCATCCCAATCTGCTCAGTGATGACCACTGATTTGCCCTGAAAGCTGTTGGATTGCAACATCTCTCTGATGGAAGAACAAAACTGAAAGCTACATGTGTGACTCAGCAGCACCCTGCCGCACACGTCATTCTGTAGGATATGGAAATTCCCAACATGAACGAGGTGACAGTAGATGGACGCCAGACTAGGGCAGCACCACAGCCCACCTCCAGCTTCGGGAATAACAGCGTTCACCCGAACTGTTTCCTAATCCTGCACTAGATGCAGAAAAGCATATAAACCCAAATTTACATGGTGCTGACTTCACATACTTAAAGACAGTCAAGCAGATGCCCAAGAGCTTTGCTGAACCAGAGCCATAGCGAGAATTCAGTACAACTGATATCCCTTCACAAGCATTTCTACTGCCTTAATTATTGCATTCATTGCAGGACTGAGTATCAGTCGGGCCTTTCTAGACAGAAAACTTGGGATGAGGAAACCAGATGACGCAAAGTCTGAAGTCATGGTTTAGGGCTGTGTGCCACTCATGCTTGCACACTAAGTCCTCTGCCAAGAGCCGTACTGCCCATTTGCAGCAGTTGAGTCAATAATCTCACAGATAGATTTCCGTGAGGTGAAAGCGCGTGTCAGGCTGGAAGGCGAATGCTCAAGTTTCAAAGTGAGAGGAAAAAAATGTATCTAAAGTCATCTGGTTAAATCACACAAAATAGATTTGACATACTTTTTTAACTGTGGTATGTGATCTGACCTCAATGTGCCGTAATTCTGGTGACATCGCACACTGTGCATTTACCAGAAGACAGCATTGGGTTAAAAGATGTGGCATTCAGTGCCTATGTCAAAACTAAACCAGAGTGCATCTTTTTTTTTCGTTCTCTGGCAGCCAGACTTCTGTTGAGGCTCCCACCACTTCCCCTCTTTGCAGCAGCCCAAGAACAGGCCATTTCCTAGGACCGAACGTGGGGTTTGTGCTCAGCAGGAAGCTCCCATTCATACCAAAAAACCTTCATGGAAGATTTCGAGGGTTTGCATCAGCCCCCCATCCCACTGCCGACTACCCTTGAACCTGGACAATATCAGCGTAGCTGTGGCAAAACTCACTCCCTTTTCTATATTCTGGGCAGAATTTCCTGCTAAAAAGGTTAAGTATTTGTAAGAGACAATGACCAAGTTAAAACCAGAGGCATACAAGAGAGCAACTTGTTGTTTCATTTTAAAAACCCTGAAGAACAGTAGGGACTATAGAGGTCTGAATAAGAGCTAAAAAAGGAAACTTCTCCATTGCAGGAAACACGCAGTGTTCTTGGGACCACAGCTAATTAAGATCAGTTGGATTGTAGGACATGGAGATGGAGGAAAGAGAAGACCTGCCTGCCCACAAACAACCCCAGTAGACTCCTCCGACGGGTCAGTGCAGTTTTGTTCCCTTCACCCAGCCCTGTGCGAAGGTCTGAGCCATCGCAGCCCCCTGAGTCCCTGGCCCCTGCTCGTGGCAGCAGGGTTGTGGCTGGAGAGCAGCCCTGGCTGCCCACATCAGGGACTTTAGCCAGCAAAGCAGGTGCCAGTCATCAAATCTAAATGCATATTGACACAGGGTACACCAGCATATTAGTCCTTTCATTAGCTGACATATGTACAACAAACTTACTCTAGAATATCACAGAGTAGGACCACGCAACTGCCAAGATACTGCAGCAACAGGTGCAAAATTGCATGCTTAGAAGATTGTTTCTAAAGCCAAAGTCATGCCTAAGCACACACACACTTATAATCACAGATTGCCTTTCCAAGGATCAGATCAGTGTACATCATACCAAACTTTTCTCAGCTCCGTTTTAGCCCTTAAACAAATGCTTATTTTTGCCTTACCGTTCTGGACAACGCTTATCAAGGTGACGATGGCGAGCAGGACAATGCTTCCCAGGGTTTCCTGGTCCATTTTGCCAGCGCACTGTCTGGGTGGACGGTGCAGCGCCTCGGTGGCAGCTCACCCCCACAAGTGCAGAAGGAGGAAGTGAAGGTCTTTCTTATCTTGAATCATGAAACACTTCCTATGGCTTCACCATAGGAGAGTGGCAGTACCCTGCGCTCGGATGCCTGTCACAGCAATGCAGCCACAGGCTCCCTCTCTCCCTCCCTCCCTTACCATGTACAGATGAACCTCAGAGAAATTAGAGATAATACGTCTGTGATCTAAGCAGATACATAATGTGGAGAGATATCTATTGCCCTTCCTGCACAGAGGCAAAATTACAACCCCGTTATCCGAAGTACGTCTGAGCGTTTGGCTAGCTGTGTGGAGCAGCGGAAAGGCTGGATGAGACCATTCAGGCTGTCATCATGCCGCTGCTTGCAAGCTCCCGATCACCCCATAAGTAGCTGGGAGGAGAAATAACATTGGTGAGTCTCAATTACGCTGCTGCTCTCAAACGTGTGCCCTCCCTGGTCACAACTCCATCAGCCTCACCTCTGCAGAGATCCCATGTCTCCTGGTCACAAGGAAAAGCTC
Organism: Tauraco erythrolophus; assembly: GCF_009769465.1. Classification (NCBI taxonomy): domain Eukaryota; kingdom Metazoa; phylum Chordata; class Aves; order Musophagiformes; family Musophagidae; genus Tauraco; species Tauraco erythrolophus. The sequence goes on from NC_141465.1 coordinate 112,289,320, forward strand.
CTGATCCATCTGGCATGTTTGAACAGGCACTACACGAATGCTGTGGGCATCGCAGGTGGGCTCAGAAATAAATCTTTTATTACCAGGGATGGATCCTGCATCCTTTCCCCTACAAATAACTCCCTGGAAGACAGTGGCAGCTGCCAGCATTCAGCATTTTATGGGCTCAGACTTCACAGTCGTACCCCAATTTCAGTAGCTCGAGCCAAATACAGGTGAACATAATTGCTGCACTGTGTTTACACCTTGACTTCGACCCCGTGATAGAGACGGTGGGGAAGCACAGGCTGCGGTGCTGGATGGCTGCAGAAAGTCCCACAGCTTCTGTCAGATTGCTGGAAAGCATCCTCATCCAAAGCGCACATCACTCGCCAACCATAACTGCTCTGCTCCTGTTTGCCCGCATTCCGATGGGGAAAAGCCTTATGAAAAATGCTTACCTTTAGTAGGGATTTAACACTAATAAAAAGTAATATTTTCACTGGACTGAGCTCTGGACAACTTTTGCCCCATCTCTCTGTCTGTCTCTGCTCCACCACGTGCTACCCAGAAGGTCTGAGTGCCAACTAGCATCCAAACCACAGCTGGGTAACTGGTTACCTCCCTCTGGATGGGACACAGCCTGGTAGGAGTTCCCAGCAGGAGCCAAGCTGTAAAATCCATCCTGTTCAATGGGGACACATTTACCTACAACAGTGTTTTCATCCAGTCTCTCTATCATGCAAATTATTATCATCTGTACTGTTAGATATGGAAAACTTTCAGGTACTTTGAGTACAAGCAAATATAGAGAAACACACTGGCTGAGAAGTAGGGGAGTAACATTTTGAGTTGTGACCCACTGTTAGCTCAGCAGGAAAAGGCTGTCTTTCTGGGACACCTTCCCTACAGGCCACACAGACATGACTGTGTGAGAAGCGAGGCCATAAATAGTATCTAGGTTTAGATTTCATAGATTTCATAGATTTCTAGGTTGGAAAAGACCTTAGAGATCATCGAGTCCAACCATCCCTAATCCCCATTAGATTTGGTCTGTCATATTTTCTCCAGATTTTTAACTCTTGGCAAATTTGCTTGGGGAAAAAAATAACCAAGCCTGAGACCAAAAAGAGAAGTACAATAGCACTTTGAGAATGCTTTTATTCGGACTGAAGTCTTCTTTTTCCCCACAAAATGGCCTTTTCTTACTTAAGCATCAAAGTTTGTTTTGTGGTCTACTGAGCACAGGATCGTAGCTGGTATCTAAGGATGGTATTTAATGCCAAGCTGCTTCCAATCTTCTGAAGAGGAAAACCCATCACCTAAAAGCGGTTACGGAATTAAGTCAAAAAAGCAATATTATCCAAGCAGAGACCAATGCTGTGACCATGAAGAAAGGACCTGTGCATGGACACGGGTAGGCAGGAGGGAGCTGCTGACCGGAGAGGGCAAAGGAGACAGCGCAGGTCCTCAGGGCATCTGCAGCAGGACACTCCCAGTCCTTCTCCTACAGCAGGCACCGATCTTTCTCTTTCTTCTGCTTATTTTACACCAGTATAAACCTATCAGGCAGCTCGTGGCTTGCTTTTGATTTACAAGGGGCAGTAAAAGCAGATGAGCCTGCTCTGAGATCTGCTCCAACTTGTCACGAAAACGCACACACTTCTCTGCTTTCAAAGACTTCCCAAGTGTAGCTTCAATTTGGCAGGAGTCTCATACTAAAGGGGTCAGGAATCAGGCAGCTAAGGTCTGAAGTTGCCATAATGAAAAAAAAACAACCATACCAGGAGTTTACGCTAGCAGGTTTTTGAGCTGGCTGACCCAACTGTGTCCTGGGCTGCATCCAAAGAAGTGTGGCCAGCAGGTCGAGGGAGCTGACTCTGCCCCTCTGCTCTCGTGACACCCCACCTGGAATACTGCATTCAGCTCTGGAGTCCCCAACACAAGAAGGACATGGAGCTACTGGAACGAGTCCGGAGGAGGGCCACGAAGATGATCTGAGGGCTGGAGCACCTCTGCTATGAAGACAGGCTGAGAGAGTTGGGGTTGTTCAGCCTGGAGATGAGAATGCTCTGGGGAGACCTTTTAGCGGCCTTCCAGTCCCTAAAGGGGGCCTACAGAAAAGCTGAAGAGGGACTTTTGACAAAGGCATGTAGTGATAAAACAAGGAGCAATGGCTTTAAACTGAAAAAGAGATTTAGATCTAGTAGTAGATTTAGATTAGATCTAAGGAAGAAATTTTTCACTCTGAGGGTGGTGAAACACGGGTTGCCCAGAGGAGTTGTGGCTGCCCCATCCCTGGAAGCGTTCAAGGCCAGGTTGTATGAGCCTTTGAGCTACCTGGTGTAGTGGAAGGTGTCCCTGACTGTGGCAGGGGAGTTGGAACTAGATGATCTTTAAGGTCCCTTCCAACCCAAACCATTCTATGATTCTATGATTCTATGACCCAAGCTCCCAGCCCGTGGCCTATGTGCTGGTCAGGTTTCAAGGGCTGGGCTGCCCATGCCTTTGCTTTCTCCTCGTCTCACTGTTTGTGTTCCACCCCTTTGCTTTCCTGCCACTCAGCACCTCTCGCCACATCCTTATCCACCCTTTGCTCTCTGCTCTGCCCCTTCCAATTCCTGTCCATCCCCTGGCACCACTCGGCACTGCAGGACCCGACGGCGGCACTGGCACTCCGCTGGACTCACTCCGAAGCCATCCCTCATGTATGTGTGGAGGAAAACAAGGCTCCACCCTCCTTCCTGCAAAAAAAACCAACCTCACGTCACTTGTAAAGCTGATTTCTGGGTGTGAAGGGGAAAAAAAAGCTTTGCCAGCAAGAATCTGGTGGGTGTGGCTGCCTTAAAACAAGAACCACAGGTTTTGTTTTGTTTTGTTTTTTAATTGTGACATCACTCTGAGGGCTCTGCTTAATGAAAAGCAGAGGAAACCAAGATATTATGAGAGACGCTGCAGAACAAGACCCATTCCTTTAATGCAGCAGAGCAACACTGTTGTAAATATGGTCAGACAGAGCAGAAACCCCTTAGGGAGGGAATATTACCTTTTCACACCCCTTGGCACTAGAATAGCTGCAGGATGGAAGGAGGTTCTGGCATTATTTTTCAATTTGGGGAATGGCCTTGGCAAGGGAGGGCTAAGGTGGAGCCAAAGTGACTCTGCAAATAGTTTCTGCCATACCTACTGTCCTGGTTTCAACTGGAACAGAGTTAGTTTTTCTTTTTAGCAGCTAGAAGATCTCTGTGTTTTGGATTTAGTCTGGGACTGGTTAGGAGAAGAACACTGTATCGCACTGGTGTTTGTAGTCGGTACTGAGACATCAAGGACCTTTCAGCTTCCCATGTTTTGCCAGTGTGCAGGAGCACAACAGGCTAGGGGGGAACATTAAATTGTTCCCTCTCCCTGAGACCTAAATATCTGGGCAGCTCTTGCCTCCCTTTTTGTGGGATACACACAGGATCACTGTCATAATCAGGAAAAGTTGGCACCACCAGAAAACCCTGTTCACCTGAGAGAAAGATGGATGCAAGACAGCTGCATCATATTGCACTTGGCCATTCAAAATAGGGGATTTTCTCAAGTAGGGCAAAGCAAAAAAAGAGGGGTGGCGGGTGGACACCTTGGAGAACAGTGTCTGCATCCGCTGTACCCCCAAGTTGCGGTCGGTGCTCTCCAGGCAGAGGCAATTCTGCGCTTCAGCAGCTGCTGTCAGACCCCAGCCCTCCCGCTTGCTGCATTGCTATTCGACGTCCACACCTTCCTGTCTGAGGAAGATGACCTTGACACGGTGAGCCATGAAGCTCATGAAAATGTGCAAAGCCAGCAAGCTTTTCCAATTGCGCTGCGAGGCTTCCCGCACATTAATCTCGTCCTCTGGAAATCTTGAACAGCCAGTCAAAATAATCCTTTCGTGGAATTGCTTTCATACTGAAGAGGAAAGGACTGGGAACACGGATCTATAAATATTTTCTGGGGTGTTCATCTCTCCTCTCCTCTCCTCTCACGCACTCTGCTTGGCTACAAGGACTCCAGTGAAAGTGTGTCTCCTAATAAAATGAAAGCTGCTTCTGTGACGTTGCTACATATAAACGTCAGGTGACACACAGCCATCACGCTTTACCATAAATGCAATGGGACACAAGCCCCTTGGACTGGCTGCTTAATACTAGCATGGTGCTTCACAAACGTCCAGCGCCACAGAACCACCAAATATGTCGTACATATACACACGCATGTGTGACTACCTGCTGGCGTGTCAGTCTGCTTCAGCGTCGCGTCCGTTCCAAAGCCTGACAAAACCACAAGGAGAGTGTGAACAGAGCTGGAAACGCGAAGCGTAACACGGAGAAAAGGGCAAGGCTGCAGTTTTTTAAACGCTATCTTCATTTTGCATGGCCAAGAGAATGACACTGTGGGAGCAATCAGAGCTCTGCCTCGAAAACACCTCCTTCTCCACATTTCCCAGACTTCTTCCTTTTCATTACCGTCTCCACACTTCATTTGTACAATCCAGCTCAAAACATAGCACTTAAAGACAGAGCCCGTAGTCCCTTCGGGGCCCCCGGCGCAACCTCCTCCTCCTCACCCTCCGTGTCTCGCCCACTGCTCCCCCGAGTATCATCCATCTTTTCATACGAGTGCCGCCCCGCTCACATCCCTGTGGCCGCGCTTCACCCCCGGCTCTGTTTCTGCAGCATCCTGCCTCACCGGTGAGCCCCGTGTAATGGAGTTCGTGCCAGGGCTCGCCTTTCCCGGAGCGGCTTTTTGGGTTTATCTTTATTAAAATTCAGCAGGTTGAGCCTGGAGCATTGCTGCAGTGTAGCAAGACTAGTTTGAACACGATCCTCTCCACTGGGATGCTGGAAAACTACCTCGGCACATCTGAGGGTTTGGTACTTTCTCTGCCATCAGGAGATGGGAGAGTTGAGCAGGGCCCAGGACAGCCCCTTCCGAGGCCTTTTTGGCAAAGCCTCCCCATTTCCCAGAAGGCTATTGATTAGTAGGGTTTGAGTGGTGCCCAGTGAGTGGCACTGCCACCTCGTGGGGATTTCCTCTCTGTTGTCTTTCCCTCCCTTGCTCCCAAGAAGTAGCTTCTCAGCAGCCATTGTGATACCACGTGGTGTCACTGTGGTGGCCCTCAGACAGCTCCAGCAACCAGCCACCCTGTCAGAGGAGGAAATTCACAGAATCACAGAACGGTTTGGGTTGGAAGGGACCTCTGGTGATTATCTGCTCCACCCCCTCTGCTCAAGGAGAGCCATCTAGAGCAAGCTGCCCAGGACCATATCCAGTGAGCTTTTGAACATCTCCAAGGAGGGAGACTCCACAATCTTGCTGAGCAAACTGTGCATATGCTCAGTCATGCTCACAGTGAAAACTTGTTTCCCAATGTTCAGAGGGAACCTCCTGTGTCTCACTTTGTGCCCATTGCCTCTGGTACTGTCACTAGGCGCCACTGGGCTCTGTCATCTTTGCCCCCTCCCTTCAAGTACCTATATACATTGATGAGATCCCCCTGAGCCTTCTCTTCTCCAGGCTGAACTGTCCCAACTCTCTCAGCTTTTCCTCATAGAAGAGATGCTCCAGTCCCTTCATCACCTTCATGACCCTTCACTGGACTGTTCCCAGTATGTCTGTGTCTCTCTTGTCCTGGGGAGCCCAGCACTGGACACAGCACTCCAGGTATGGCCTCCTCCAGTGCTGAGGAGATGAGAAGGATCATCTCCCTCAACCTGCTGGCAATCATAGAATCATAGAATGGTTAGGGCTGGAAGGGACCTCAAAGATCATCTAGTTCCAACCCCCCTGCCATGGGCAGGGAAACCCTCCACTACACCAGGTTGCCCAAAGCCTCATCCAACCTGGCCTTGAACGCTTCCAGGGATGGGGCAGCCACAACTTATCTGGGCAACCTGTTCCAGTGCCTCACCACCCTCAGAGTGAAAAATTTCTTCCTTATATCTAACGACAGACAGAACTTTAAACCCCATTTTTCTCCCACTTGTCTACTGTTTCCCTCTCCCTTCCTCCTATGGAAAAGGCCACAGAAACAACACGGAAAAAAAAAGGGATATTCTTCAGGTTACGAAAATGAACAGACATCAGAGCTGGTAATGAAAAACCCACCCCACCGTCACCAGCCCAAAGCGCTGCCGGAGAAGCGGCAGGAATTCAAAGCGAAACTGTCCCGGGGAACCCTCCCAGCGCGGGTCCGTGTCGCAGCGCGGGTGACACGGGGACGTCCGGGCGTGCGTGGGCAGAGCCCGCCGCTTCCCGCGGGGACGCGCGGTCCCGCCAACCCCCCGCCCCCTTCATCCCCATCCCCCTTCCATCCCCCTCCCCCGGCCTCAGCGGGCGTCAGGGGCACCTCGGCGGCCAACTACAACAGCGCGTCTCTGTGGCGCAATCGGTTAGCGCGTTCGGCTGTTAACCGAAAGGTTGGTGGTTCGAGCCCACCCAGGGACGGAGCGCAGCGTATTTTGGTGCAGGTGTTTTCGTTTTTCTCCGCTGCGGGGCCGGTTTCGCGGCGGCTGGATCCGGCCTGCGCCGCCTTTATGCTACCGGGAGCCGTCCGAGACCCGCTCTCAGCCCCAAGGCCGGGTCTTCCGCTGAGAGGAGCGTTCTCCGTGGCTGCTACGGGTCGTCGGACCGTGCAGCTACGCGCCGCTGCTCCCCGTGTGCTTGGCCAAGAGGGGCTGTAGAAACCAAGCTTTCCAAGAGGCGTTTCCGTAGTGTAGTGGTTATCACGTTCGCCTAACACGCGAAAGGTCCCCGGTTCGAAACCGGGCGGAAACACCAAGTTTTGCCTTCTGTGTGGTGTTGTGTTTTTTTTTTTCCTTTCTGGACATCAAGTTTTTCCGATTCCTCCCCTACAAGCCGCCCACTCCCGGCGTGCGGGACATCCCTCACCGCGAGGCACACCTGCTTCCTCACCCGGGGGTGGGAAAACACATCTGCCGCCCTGATAGGCCTCTGTGTTGCACTGCAGCGAGGCCGGGAGTGGAAGCATGAGGGCAGGGCTGCCTGGTTTTGCTTTGAAAATTTGGTTCATTCTCCCGTGCGAGCTTCCCCTTTGCAAATAGACTTCCCCTCATCTGCTTGAAAGGATGACCTAAAGGAGGAGAAATAAGTCTCAGCTGAAAGGGCTTGAACATCATTAGAAAATTTGGGACAAAAACTTCAAAAATAGAATAATTCCACCACCAAAATGATAGCGTTTTCACTGGTTGCCCCTGGATGGCTGTAGTCATAGAAGATGTTTGGTTAGTTAGCCCAAGAACTGCTAAAATTTTGGCTGGTGATAATCCTAGTTAACTGTAACGTGTATGGTGCTGTGGCACAAAGCATCTAAAAATCTCATCTTGCCGTGGCAAAGCAAGGCTTGAAAGCAGGGGGAAGGAAGAAGGGAGATGGATAGTCACTGAAATAGTTTAAAATGCTACCTTAGAAAATTCAAATGCACTACTTCTTTCTCACCTCTTTCCCCATTACTTAAATCTTTTGCTGTGCAATAGAAAGAGTGAGACAGTGAAAATACGGATACAGAAAAATAAAACAACCTACATAAAATGTAGAGCTACAGTATGGAAAAACTGTAGAACACTGCCCAAAGGCTCAAATATGTATTTCATACCCAAAAAATTCAGGCCACCCTCTCTCTAAGCCAAAGAGGTCGAACACACAGTCCACTAAGAGAGGGATGTAACATAATTTGAGGCTCTCCTACTCTTCAGCTCTCCACCTCTGGCACTTACGTTGAAAGATTCTGCAACAGGACCAGTCACCAGGACCAAAGTCCATTTTTCTAAAGAGGAAAGGGGAGATGCTTCCTCACCAGGTACTTCTGTGGCAGGTGTTCCAGAGTACTGCCAACCTTTATAGCTCATGGGTTATTTTAACACGTTGCCTACTGGCCTTATATCTAAACTGGACAGGATTGCAGCTAGGACTGCAATCCCTGTTTTAAGCATTATAGAAGCCCATTTAGATAGTAATTTACATACAAAAGCAATATAAACCCATGTCCGGGAAGAAACTTCTCCTGAGGGTTTCTTCAGCCTCTCTCCAGGAAACATAAGCTGGAGGCACCCAACCCTCAACAGGTAATTATTCCAGGCCCTACATTACAAAAGGCCAGGCCTACTTCTTTACACTCCTTTCTCACCGTTCGCTCTCCTTTGTGAGCCCCATGGCTCCACCATGTTCTCCCGCGTTGTGCAGCCTCAGCATTTGTCTCATAAACCACTAGACTGTGTTTGTGCGTAGTGATGTAAAACTAAGCGTGCTGCAAACATTATCAGCCTTCTAATCCTGTTAACCTTATTCCCTCTCTTGCTCCGTCTGCATGCTGTCTTAGATCTATACTTAGACTGTAAGCTCTTCCACTCCAAGACTGAATCCTGGTGGACTTTAAAGCACAGTACATGCTTAGAGCCGCATAATCTGCTCAGAAGGTAACGTGCTTTGCTCTGAGCACGAAGAACAGCAGCTGTTTAGCTTTGCGAAAGGAACACAGACAAGACACAATCGCTCTCATTGATACGTTGTCAGGAAGGCAATTGTTTAAAGCAAAAACCAGTGTTGGAAAAAGAATAAATGGCACTAGCCAGCTGTGAAAAACATCAAGATCAAAATTAGATTTGTAATCAGCACCACAATGAACTTCTAGAACAGTACTCTAGCAGGTAAACAGCTGAAAATCCATCCAGGCAGCTCCTTTGCAGATGTGCTGGTTTACTGCAGGCAGGATGAGAGAAGCCACCTGCTTCTTTTTAATAAAAAATGTTTGAATACATCATGAAGTGTTGCAGTGCCCTACTGTGGACGGCCCAGAGTCATGAACATACACCAATATGGTTAAAAGATCATGCTCCGTTTATTACAAACAACACACAGGTTATATAGCGGAATGTGGCGTGACACGACTACATACTACAATTGGCTTGCTTAGCATAAACACACTCTCGTGGGCTATAGTGATAGGGCAGCGCTAGCAGAACACAGGTAACAAGCTCATCCCTTCAGTCTCCTCATTGCGGTCATCGGAGAGGCATCCAGGAGGCGTGCATCTTGGCAGGCTATCAGTCTACATTTCCTTTTAAGGCCATTGAGATAACTTGAAGGACAAAAGTAATCTAGCTGGTAACCTTGTGCTCTGGGGCCCAAACAGGGATTGTCCATACCCGAGAGAATATTATGGCCAGTCTCGGAAAGGAATTCCTCCACACTTCCCCCTTTCTGTTTTTGGACAATCCATAGTCCTGGCATTGCTTTAAGGAGGACCCGAGAGGCGCACTTCAGGACACACCGTGCTAAGAGAATCATAAACAGCAATGCAACTAATATCGTTATGCCTTGTATGATTAATCCTTTTATCCAACCTGGTACGTTCCAACTACCAAACCAGTTTGAGAACCGGTCATCTCGTGTCGTGATATGATGCATGTTACTTTGAAGGTTTGCAAGTTGCTTATGAATGCTTTGAGAGTGGTCAGGTAGGTCCATACAGCACATGCCTTCAAAGTCAGTACAACCATGGCCTTGAGCTAACAATAAAAAATCAATAGCAGTGCAATTTTGCAATACAGCATGCTGGATATCATCTACATCAAACAATAGAGAGGTGAGAATATCAGAGGTAAGATTAAATTGTTTCAATGCCCAACAAGCAAGCTTAGCCAACTGACTATTAGCATTGCCGTCAGAGGCTCCTAGAAGGAAGACAGATAGTGCTGCTATTTCAGCTGGATTCAGCAGCTGCACGTTGTCATTACAAGTACTGTCAAACTCTTTCATGCTCCTCTTACCTCGGCTTGTTCGGGTTGTTCGTTCAGCTTGAAAATCATGAATGCTAGGGGCAAAGAGAGTTAGGCAACCCAAATAGCCAGGACCACCGATAGGTCCTTGTGGAATTCCAGGCCAGGCACGATCTTCACAGATCAGAAAAATTCCGGGGGGCAGGAGCGTATCATGTGTAAATACTTTCCCAATGAGCGCTCCAGTTTTTACATTTCCCCACATTGATGTGCCGGACACATTGAAACGCGGTTTATCTTGGAAGAAGAAACTGCGTCCTAATTTAGTCTAATAGGCTTGCTTCAGCGTTTGGAACCAAACCACTCCAGAGCCAGTTACAAGTTGCATAGGAGGGCGAATGATTTTACATATCGCGTCGTGGCTCATCGACTGGTTCCATAAGCCAGAAACATTTTTCCATGTCCCTGGTAACAAGCTACCTAGAAGATCAAGTTCTTGCAGTCCTGCGGGGATGGTCACATTGAGTGATCTAATCAAGGCGGCTTGGACTTCCGATCCCACATCGAAAGGCCAATCCCACCCACTGCAGATCCGTCTCATGCCACTGGGTTGTTGGTATGAGAGGGCAGAGGCATTGACGAATCTTTGAAACTCTGTAATGTTAGTGCTATTATTTGGCCAAAAGTATTGGCACACCAATAAGGCACGTGCGAAATGGGTCAGAGGCACTTTGCATAGATAAACAGAATTGCGAGACGTTGGTTTTGTTAGCCCAAGTGACCCAACTTATTCAGTGTAGTTAACGTCTGTGCCACTTCAACTCCTGGTGCAAATATTGAAGCTGCAATGATTTTAGCTGGTTTCCCAAATTCTGCTATGGAATTGCACTAGCTATCATAAGCGTGCGTGCTTTGCCTATTCCAGGTGTGTCTATGACTTAGGATCATGGTGGTATGAGGTAAATACATTCCTAAAGTTCCTATAGTACATAGATCTCCCCTTATATGCGAAGGAATACCCTAAGCTCTACTATAGCCCTACAGAAGCAGTTACTAGCGTTTTGTTTTGGTACAGCCTTGCAGAAGCAGTTACTAGCATATTGTTTCCCTTTCTGGGAGTCTTACCATCTCGACTATGCCCAAGATTCTGCTGAGCAGGAGGGTGTTAGTCAACAGGGTCATCATGGAGAAGGGAGGCAGGCACGGCACCTTCAGGGCGTCCCCTGTTTATCCACACAGTGTGCTCTGCAGCCTCCCTCAGCTCCGCTCTGAGCCATCTCTTTTCACCCTCAGCAGAGTCTATGACAAAGGTACTGACACGGCGTTGCCGCACGCGTGGCCAGTGCGCGCAACAAGGCTGCCCAGTATGTGCTCTGCCGGCTAACAGCGGTTTTTGCGAATCGCAACATGTTGTTCAATAACAATCCTCCTAGCTTCTCTTTTCAAAGTTGCGTGCTCACAATTAGGTCCAGTCAGTAATTCTTTGTCATTAATTTGGTACCAGTTAATTCTTTTCCTTCCAGTAGCTACGGGTGGAATCCATACACCTTCCGATCGGAGAAAACACACAAAGCATATATACAAGCAACTTTCACACACATACTATACCTAACAATGAGAAACATAAGAACAGTTGATATATTAACATGAAATCTTCTATTACGAGTCTGTCCATTTGAACCATTCTCCTCATTCGGTGTTTCTGTGATTTCTGCTTGCTCTGCTAATTCTTGGATCTTCCTTTCTCTATTTGTAGTTTCAAAAGTCCTGGCTGGCTTTACGTTTCTTGCTGGCAACCAGTACGGACCTGTGGGAAAGAGAACACGAGCATACCCTCTTCCCCAAGTAAGCAGAGGCGCAGGGCCATCCCATGAGTTGAGCCCAGTTTCTTATAACATGCTGTTGATTTTTCTGCAAAAATGGCACTGGGTTTAAAATTGTGATCCACAGCCGTAGTATGTTGCCTAGAAGCAGACAAATTAAGAAAATTTAAAACATATGTGGCTTTGTCCAAGGATTCTTGCTGGGAAATATACGGAAGACTGCCCCCTTTTTTTTTTTTATCAAGCATTTGTTTTAACGTTAAATGAGTTTGTTCAATAACAGCTTGTCCCATAGATGAATGAGGGATACTGGTAGTGTGAGTCACTCCCTGATCCTGTAAAAAGGCACCATACTGGATCACTGTCTGTCCCAATTTTCTTTGGTACTCCCATGGTTTTCTCCAGTGTGAGCAGTAGCAACAACAAAGGCAGAAAATATATCAACAGGTATATGTACATATTTAGATCGAAGAAACGATTGAATATAAGTAATATCAGTTTGCCATAATTCATTGACACATAAACCTTTTGGATTTACTCCTGCTGGATTATTTGAAGGCACAATACGCTGACGGTCAGGGCAGGCGTGTACAATCTGCTGAGCTTGATCTACTGTCTGACCTGATGGGAAGTATCATCAACCAGCAATTGACAAACTGTAGGACTAATCATCATTCCTTGAGGCAGTACAATCCAATGATATTGTTGCGTGGGTTGTTCATCGTTAAGTACTGGAACTGAAAAGGCAAATCTAGGACAATCGTTAGGGTGTAAATAAACAAAAGAGTAAAAAGGTAGAAAAACCCAGTCTTTTAAATCAATCACCATCAAATGCTAACATTCTGGAATCATAGTAGGGTTTGATACACCCGGTTGTAATGCACCCATTGGTGAAATGATTGCATTAATAACTCTTAAAACTTTTAACGTAAATCTCCATTTTCCTGATTTCTTTGGGTTAGCAAATATTGGAGTAATCCATAGGGTAGTGGAGGGAATTATATGTCCTAATTTGAGCTGTTCATCGCCTAATTTTTGAGCCCACATTCTGACACCCTTTATTAAATCTGTAATTGTTTTTGCCCGATTTCTGATAGGATCAGGAGCTTGCCTGTGCAAAAAGTATTAATTTGATTCATGTCAATATGGGACAATGTATGTGCAAATAGATTGCGAGGAGTAGGGTGTGCTATTCAAGATAAGTGATTGTCTTAGTTTGAGATCTCTGTGAAATGCAAAAACGTAAACCTGCGAAATGCCTCATGATGCTGCTAACCACCAGTGATACACAGAATGCTCTGTCACTACAGAGCAGAGAACTCTGGTGACAGTTCATCATGATGCAAAACGAAATAAAACGAAATTGTAAAAAGGTAGAAAAGGATGGAGAGCATAGATGCTGGAAAGCACTCTTTAGATGGTCACCTTCCGCTTCAGGATTTTTCAGCCATTTAAAACATCCTGTTATAACACTGCCAATAGCTACAGCTGCCCCAATATTGTCACCAACACTGCTGTATACATGGGCTTGGCACGTGCTTAAGAGGATATCTTCAATTACTAACTGGAATAGCAAGACATCTGCAGCAGCTGGATTTTCTGTTTGTCTCTGAACTGCTGCTTGCAGCCGATCAAGGAAATGTTCATAAGGTTCCTGTGCTCCCTGCCGAATGGAAGCAAAGGAAGCCTCCCCTGTCCCAAAAAATCAGGGACACGTCTTAATGCTCTCATAGCCAATTCAGTCAGTTGTTGGAAAGCCACTTGCTGTAACCCTGCCTGTGCCTGATTTTGACATGTGTGACATTTTATTCATCCCAAAATGTTTAGCTCTCGATTTAAGAAATTTAACAGCTATAACACTTTAGCTATTGTTTCATTGGGAGATTTCCCTGTCATTGAAGTAGTAAGACCTGAATCAGAGTGCTACTTCCACCACAGAGCTGATTCTGAACTCCAAGGCTGTGTATCTGTAAGTAAGTGCTACAATTGTGCCTTTCCCAAATCAGAAGACACAGACCGACAAGATTATGTGATGCAAGACGTGAAGAAACATGTGAAAAATAATCCAAGTGCTCAAAGCTATTAGACTTTTGGAAATTTATCCTATAACGTTGACAAACCTGCAAAATACACTGGCTAACTTTTGCTCACTAGTTGTATTGGCCCACTTAGTGCATTTCTAATTTACAGAAAACTAATATTTGGTATTCTCTTTATGGCAAATAAAAAGCTGCATTTTAAAACTACTCTCAAAACAAGAAGTCCAGTAATCCCCAAATTTCAAATCGTTTCTTTAGTCATGGGGTTTTCATTCAGTCTCGGCTGAATTCTCACTTGCACAGGATCAGAGGCTGTAAACATTTATGGAAACAGACAAATTTGCACAGTGTCATCTTCAGTTAACCACTTCAGAAAAAAGGCAGCAAAGACCTTGCAGCACTAACAGATTTAGTTTCATACTGACTTTAATCTCGTGCGCTATTTATTTGCTCTTGGAACGCAGCCGCAGACGAGGACTCCCAACATCGGCTTGTGGAGGTGCTGCCAGTGGCAGCCAGAGATTCTTGCTTCTGCCTAGGCATGCACGCACAGCAGATGTGTCCCAAACCCTTCTCTGCTATTAACCTCATTATAACCCTCACCACCAGGACTTTCTCGCCTTCTAGCAGGGTCTCTTCCTTGTGTTGCCCTATGTGTTCTGCATCACGCCAACCCCAGGCTCGCTGCTTCGCTCACCCCAGGGTCTGTGCCACGTCCCGAGCCAGTGGTGAAGGAGTTCCCACTGCACAGCTGCAGGTAGCTGCAATCCAGCAGGTCACAGGTGGTACCTACACTTGCAGGCAGCTCCCTGCTGCTTGGGGAAACTTCTGCAAAAAGCAATTGGGGGTAGCGAGATATAAACCACTAAAAAACAGTGTATCTATAGAAACCGCTGGTTGGAAAAAACGCCACAGGAAAATCCTGTCAACCCCCTCAAGTCTTGCTGAGGCACTTAATTTATTCACTGATAAATAAAACTCTAATTTTGGTCAGCATTTTTTTTTTTTTAATAAGGGAACTCACAAACAGGCAAACATTTCACCAGCAGTACACTGGCACTTTACATTCAGAATCCATTGATTTGTTTTCTATTGTAACGTTACCAATTACAGCATTTAAAACAAAGAAGGAGCTCAAGTTCTTTACAAAGACTCGTGTTTCAAGAATGAAGCCATTCATCATCTGAAGTGCCAGTTTGATAAACACATACATAATTGCAACAGGAATAGCTTGGCAAGGAGAGTTCAGTGGCACTGACAGTTTTCCAAACACTTTTTGAACCTGGTTCAAGCAATCCAAGACCATTTAAATCTGTAGCCATGCCTCGTAATAACAATTATGTTCAACTGCACCTATTGGAAGAGTAAGACTGAGGACTTAATGTTTTGAACTTGGGATTTAAAACAATGAAAAAACGCTGAATACCTCTAAAATTGGCCGAAACAAAGACTTGCTGATAAAATCCTTCTTATTTCCGAGTAAAGAAAAACGTACAGCTAATTAGCATCTGCTACCCTCAGCTCTGTGACTATGAATTTAAAAGAGACTCCCATCTAGCAAAACGAAAGCTATACAAATCCAGAAACACCAAGATATGAATCCCTCTGCTTACTCACTGCTGTCTTGCTACCTTTTCCATTACTTTCTTCCTACGGACCTTGCCTCTCCTTGACATTCTCACATACGGACAGGGGTGCACTGCTCTAGCCCTGTAGTGACAACAGAAATGGGTGCTAACTTACAGTTAACTTTAATTCTTTTATTAGTGAATTTGCAGCTATGAATAACAGAAAGTTACAGCTGATATTCTTTCTTAGCGCTGCAAACTCTGGCCCAAATCTTATTAATTTTACTTTAAAAATAACCTGGCTCCAAATAATATTCTGCCAAATTATATTTTCAGTTACCCAGGATGAAAATTCAGTACATGGTGTAAATTTAAATAGGAAAATTTCTACCATGTATCCATCCTTCCTTGTATCCAAGGGGTATATACATCAGGGTGAGCTTGTTGAACAGTAATTCTGAAAAAATTAGAGAGTTCCTAACAGAATACCAGCCTCAAGTTTAGTGTTGCAAATGATTTTTGTATCAAAGGATGCAAACATCCCTGATTACAGAAGGTACTTTTTTTTTTTTAAATGTCAGACAAAAAGACTTCAGGAGTTGGGTGATCCTGTAAAATAAATCACTACTACCTAAATAATATTTTTTACACCATTACATCATCAAGACTACTGAAGTTTACTGTTTCCCAAATTCAGATGAATATGGTTAAAGTTTCCAATATTAAAAGCAGCAAAAATTAAGACTCACCAGAGCTTTTAATTAAAAATCATCATAATATCTGACAGCTAAAATAACTGCTTCTCAGAAAAATAAAATGCATTAAAACCTTATTTGTCTGCTACAATAAAATTTTAAGAAAAAATCTCTCAAATGTAAATTGTTCAAGTACAGCCAGTGTGCAATTAAATTAGTTAGAAAACATAATTTAATAGTGCTTTATTTCAAAATATACATAATATTGAAAAAAATACTTAAAACCAAGAAACCGAGTATTTACCAAGTTTCAAAGAGAGTTTCATCAAAATGAGGTAAATCTATGTCACCTGCCATTGAGCTCGGTGCTGAAATGGAGAACAGGTCTTCAAGGATATCTTCCCTTGTAGGGCTCTCAAAAGCAAGTTTTTTCACACTGGGTTTGCTTATTGTATGAAGTTCCGAATTATTGTCCTTTACAGGGCTGTAATAATTGTGGTCCTCGCTTGTCGTTGCTGCATGTGGCACACTGGTGGTCTCATCAGACGCTGTTGTTGTTGCCACTCTGCTATCCACCATTTCCATATACATACATTCATCTTCACTTTTTGGAGCCTCTAAGGAAGCAACAGTTGAAGTAGGGGACAGTAATTCTGCCAGTATTTCATCATTGTTATTATGGTTAGTGCATCCTGAGACAGAGTTCACGTTAAATCCAGATTCATTATTGGCGACATCCATCTGATACTGCAGTTCCCTCAGAAAGCTCTGCAGCAACTCACTGTCATTGTGAGGTGCAACCTGTGACGGGGTGCTTACACCTCCACTCACAGGTTTTTCCTGTTTCATCTGTTCCACTGCTAGCCTATCTAGTGAAGCCAACTTCTTCTTTTTAGCATTAAGTTTTTTTAACAGTTTTAGGCGAAGTTTTTTTGTTTTGTCACTATCTGACTCTTCTGCCTTCACAGAGTTATAGCCAGGTGAACAGAACGGAGTCACTTTACCTGAAGTACCCAACGTACTTCCTGACTTGTTCCACGTTGGACCTTCAATAGTGGTATGACTTGCTGTTGGAAGACGAGTGCTTTGAGAATATCCTTTGAAATTTGATAAAGGATGAGTATTTTTACTCTGAGGAACCACTGACTTCGGGGTCTCAGTTGTTTTGTTTGTACCTCTGCTTTGAAATCCACCAAAGTTACTTGCTCCCTTAACTGGCAACCGCACTTCACTTATTTTTTGCATTGAAGGAGTTTTGCAACTTCTCTCATTCTTGAGAGCTGAGGCACTTGAAGGCATAAAAGAATTATTCTTGCTTAATAATTTCTTTACCCAGCTTCCCACAAATCCTCTTTTTTGGTCTTTGTGTGAAGGCTGAAAGGAATTATTGGCAGCACAAGAATTGGCAACCTGAGAATTAGCTACAACTTTGCTTGCATCTTTCAAGTCAGGTGATTTTTGTGTAATATTATCTACCGGTGACAACTTCTTGTTTAGCTGTAGTTCTGAATTTAATCCATGTTCTCTGTTACGTAAATTAGTTCTGTCATCTGTTCTTTGAGCAAGTGACGAGTCAGATGGGTCAAGGTTGTGGTTTTTGGGCGCAAGAGGAGTAGTATTTGCTGGATTCAACTCTTCTAGAGGTAAGCAAACACTGGAATTTTCATATAACATGCATTTATTGTTCATAGCTACTCTAGTTCCACCAAACTCTCCTGTATATGGAGTGTTAGGTGAAAAAGCTGATTCCTGCTGTTGCAGTGTGCCCGTTTCAACAACAGGGTTATTTCCCACCAACTCACCATTCGACAGCAATTTACCTTCCGAGTCAACTTGAATTTCTTCAAGCATCAGTGTTACAAGATCATCATGTGCCAGATTCTGTAAATCATGATGAACAATACTCTCACCCTCAGCTACCTGCTCCTGTTTCTTATCCGGAGTTCTCACAGAATCCTCTTTGCAATGTTCTGCAGATATTTTGTCTACAGTGTAATTAAAACCACAATGCAACACTGTGGAATTTGACTGTACGTTATTAAGAGGAAAATCTTCAATATTTTTACTCTGCAACTGTGAATTCAGTTCTTCTGGCACACGGGATGTTTTCTTTTCCCACGTAACAACATGAATCTCTGAAGGAGGAACTTCAAATCTTTCATGTTTCCTGCAATACGGCCCCTTTAAATCATCACATTCGAGCCAAGTTCCTGAAAAATAAATAGCAACTGGTGTAGAGACTCAAAGACTCTTAAAATTGAAATCAGTATCCTCCAACGCTCACCAAATATTTTTTCTAACCCATTTCCCTGACAAGCAGAAAATAAAAGGGTTTTCCTCCATTTTTTTTTACATCAGAGAAAACTGGGAGATTTCCACTGTAAAAAGATCATACACAAGCAGAATTTGCAGCAATATTATTACAGGTTGGAGTAGGTCAACCAAAAAACAAAGCTAAGGTTTTTTTTGTCTGAGCTAATGATACTGACATCTTGTCTGAAAATATCCACACAGGTCTGAGGGAAGAACCACCTCTCAAAGTTTCTCTGGAGACTTTTACATTGCTTGGGTGGGAGGCATGGGGGTTTTAGATAAATTGCTCATTTTAATAACCTGTTCATCATCTGCAAATTGTTCATAGATCATGAGCAAATATTTTACAGCTTTAAGAATTTAAAAATAGATACATATGATGTCTAGGATGTTCCTAACTAGGCACTTCCCAGCTGCCTCTTCTTTCCTATTCTTAAACTGGTAGTATGATTTAGACAATTTTTGTGTTAGAACATGTCAGAACACTTGCCATTCTCTCTATGGAAGCATGAGAATTAAAATACCAACTTTTCACCTTCTCTGATTACAGAGTTTTCGTCAATGGTACAACCATCACACCATTAGTAATGTTTCTAACATGGATTTGTGCCTCAGGTGCAGTAAAGCTCAGAAATTAAAAGAAACTTCATTAATGCTGGTAGTTCCATAGGTTCCCTTGCTTCTAGCCAAGAATGGATAAATAACTGGCTTCAAAATAACCAATACCTTTTGTCCCACAGCCATGCTCAGCCTGTATTTTTTAGCTTTTAAAAAGTTATGAAACAACTCTACCCAAATAACTTTTGCCAGTGAGCACAGTGTAGGACAGAACACTGCTGAACAAATCAGTTAAACCAAACTGAAACCTTCACCCTGAGTAACAAATTTTCCACAATTATTCACAAAATTTTAATATGAAGTTTAGAATTCAGACAAAAGAAATCCTTGTTATTATATACAGACTGTTGACATTACTGCACTAACCTATAAAACAGTATTTGATGTAGACTCATCAAGTATTATAATAGAATTTATGGTTCTTACCATCAGGATTCAAAGACCAGGTTATGAAGTGCTTCTTATCTGTTTGATACTGAATGATAGATGTTATTTGGTAAGTGTCTTCCTCAAACTGAAATGAATAGCCCTTCAGGTTGTTATGTGGCAAGCCTTCTACAAAATGTAACATTAACATTGAGGGTACTCTAATAAAGAAACAATAAAGAACCAGTTTATTACAACAAAATAATGGCAAAAAAAAAAGTAAGGCATCTCAAAGAGTATGTAATCCTGCCTTTACTATTCTACTTCCACACAGGATTCTTCAGATTGCACAGTGGTCAAGGGATAAGTATACCCCAAGTAGATATTCCATTTTGTAATAGATTAGAGGAAAAAAACAAGACTTCATAAGGGAGTGGGGAAAAGCTGAAAAAAAAAAAAAAAAAAAGAGACAACTGTGCCATAACCGCAGTAGGAAAGAACCTCATTCCCAAGTCAAACTAGTAAACAGATGATCAGACAACAGTTTATCTACCAACGGCAGGGACTGTGGAAAGTCTGACACTGGATATCAGTTGTCTATATTTACTACTTGGTATGACCTGGCTCAAACACATGTGCTGGTCAGTATGTTAAACACTGCTCTATGTTTCATGCTTATTAAATAGTAATTGCCATCTTAGCCTTTAAGAATGATCTAAAATCTTTACAAGTGAGTATTTGTCAGAGTATAAAGCATAGAATCTCTGTAGAGTCGAGACAAGAGTTTGGTTTTGAAAGTGATAACGTTCAATAAGTGAAGTCTCAGAATTTTATGTATTTTATTTTCAACTTCACACATTCAAACTTACTTTTCCAAAATCATCTGTCTTCTTTGAGATCTATCACTACAGTTATTACATGGTCCAACATGAACAGCATTAAGTGGATGCCAATCAGGGATTATATTTGTGAATGTTGTTAGCGTTTTCCTAAGCCTGGACACACACACAGGGAAACAAAAAGAGTAAGTTGAGTTGCTGATTGGAAAGCAATGAATATACACACTTTACTAGGAGAAAAAAGTTATAAAAATGTTAAGACAAAGTCAAATCCTATTCATATTCATGCCATTTGTATGAATTCCACTGTGAGTGCATCACACCCAAGTCAGCACTGAATTCAGTTCTGTCAAATAGTATCAGTCACTGATTCTTCTCAGCAGCTCTGTGGCCTTCAATTTCATATTATTTGTTCTTTCTCCCTTAGCATGTTACCTCTATTTCCCTTTCCAACATAAGACAGAGCTTGTACCAGGATCCACATAATTTATTGGCTAATATAGAATCTCAGAGAGAAGGAAGTGGTAACAAATTACCTGAGAATCCATGTCATACAAGGTCTTGTTTTCAAAAACCAATACATTCAGAGCTGAGATTACACAGAGGTTGTATTGTGTGAAAACACAATGTACGGGATATTAAAGTGAAATAACGTAGTTCATTCATTCATTAGCCACAGAAAGGACTTCCTTTATATTTAACTTAACCTAGATTTTTCAACATTTAAAAAAAAAACACAATATGTAACAAAGGCTCTTGAACACATCCTATTAACCAGGGCTACACATTAGCTGGCAGTGTAACAGATAGCATTAATCTTATCTCACTTGGGGATCTGGAATTTTATTGTATAAACCTAAGATAGTGGAGAGAAACAGGTATTTTTCAAGTAAAGTGAGCTGTCTTCTGAAGGTGTCTCTCTTTTTCTGCTGACTCTAAAAGGAGCCTAAATGACTAGCTTCTACCTGCTGCTACACAGAACTGAATCAATTCTCAAGAAACTACTTCCCTGCAATATTATTTTAAAATAGATAAATTATGTGAAAGAATCTCTGCTTCTTTGTAATCCAAATGAAGATTACAGATATTCCTCAACAGCAAAAGTGTACTAGGCATACGTTTTTTAGAACCACAACAATTTGTATACTCTCAGTAAAATATCACAGTAAGCATGGCCAGGGATTCACACAGTTACCTATTATTTCTTCCTTAATTAAGTGATGACATGGTTTCCTAAGTCATGACATAGCAGTAAACTATTTGCGAACGCTAGCCTAAAAAAGCACATCACATAAAACTTCATCAACAAGCTTCAGCTGTACAAAACCTAGAGATCTGAAGAAAATCAACTACTATATGCAGATTTTAAAAGGTAAGGTAGAATAGTTATATAGAAGCTACTTGAACAAAAATCTCACCGGTTCTGATATTTGTAGCCACAACACACACATTCAAACTTCCATGAAAACGAATGCAAGAACAGTTTCTCAGCTTCTTGATCCAGTCGTAAGAGGAGAGGGAGTGCAAACACTGGACTCTCCTCCTTACCTTCAAAGATGGGGCAGAAAAAAGTCACTGATTATTTGAAATCAGCTTTCAGTACTTCAGAAAGGAAGAAGATAAGCTTATTGCTATGATTTTAACTCCAGTTATCCTTTCAAGGCTGGATTTCTAATCCTTACAGCAAAGGGATGGATCCATGTTATCGGGTTGTTATCAATGACAATTTCATGACCACAGTGGAGTTACAAAGACGAGAATACGCTCTCTAAAAAGTCAAAACCAGTCAAGGGACAAAAGAGTTGATCACAATGTAAAATATGTGTACGTCACCGATAAAAAGAAAAGTTGTCTTCGATGCATACGTACATATGTATTTTTATGTACTGACATACTACAAGGATTTACATGTAGAGTTTCCTGAAAGGAAATATGGAGATGATGCAATAATTACTTACCCAACTCACACTTCAGCCGAGGCTGAAGCTCTGTAAAAATTCTGGTTCTGATTTCATTGAGATGTGATTCTGCTTTTGGAAGAACATCTAAAGAAAAAAAAAAACACAACCAAAAACGTACACTTTCATGTATTTACGTGTAACACCCCCACCCTTTCACACACATACGTACTCCTAACACACACTCATCCTCTGCAAACTGATGCCTTTCATATTGACTTATTTGCCTAAAACTGTTGGTAAAATAACCAATATTTGCTGTTATTGATCTGAAAATTAGAGAATTTACAGAAGTTATACACATTTTACTGCTGTCTGCTAACCAGAAATTACTCAACCTGATTTAAATCATGTCTAAAAGTCTATACCAATAGCTAGAGAGTAACAACATTTAAGGATAATGTAACCAGACATCACAAACATTGGAGATTCAGAGATTAAGAACAGATTTTTAAAACCTAAACATTAACATCAAAAGCACAAAAATTCGCTTACATGAAATTATCATACAATTAGTAATAAAAAATTTAAATATGTTGTTCCAGATTAAATAATTTTTCAAGTCAGCTTTTAAAATAACAATTATTTTTTAAAATAATGTACATTATGTATCTTACCATGTATTCTAAATTTACAAGTTACATTGTTCCTACACAAACACATTCTTTAAGCACAAGCAAGAACATAACTTCTACTACATAATCAGGACCACAACCTGCTCCAATTAAAGGAAGGATTTAAAATTGCTGTGGGAACTATTTCTTACTTACAAAACCTATGTATATAAAAAAAGGTAAAAAGAAGTTTCTTGCAGCTCTACTGTTTTTGATTGTTTTTAAACACAACTGTACGTAAAAAATGCTGAAAAACTACACAGAATGGCAGAATAAACACTACACCTATTCTCAACACCACTCTTCATCCAATTCCCTCTCCACTGTTGCCCAATAAGCTAATTTGTTCTGCAGCAATTCCTGGAAATGAAAAGGTTTAAGTTATCTCAAATGACACTACATTCTAACACCTAACATCCCCATTTAAGTGCTCCTGCACACCAAAGCTCCTCTGCAAACATGGCACAACAGAGGGGAAAGAAAAACATCTCAGACGGGTTCTGTGATGATAGAAGGCTTCCAGGTAATAACTGAAAACCTAAAATCAAGCAGCTTGACTTTCTGGCAAGCAGAGTACATGAACCACTTGAGAATATTTTTGGATTTTTTTTTTTTCCTCTGTAAAATAGTCTGTTTTCTCTGCCACAAGGTGGATTAAACAATTTTTGATATACCTATTGTTTTTCCCAGGAAAGATATGATATTCTTCAAATTATCTAATGCTGTTCTGGGACTATAGTTTATATATTCAAACTCACACTTTTCCTGGAATGTCTACTGAAAAAATAATTCAGGAAAGGCACTGGCTAACCAGAGATCTGTATTAATTCTCTAGCAGATGATACTTTAGAAGTTCAGACTTATGACAACAATGGTTCAGTTCAAGAGGACTATGAGAAACAGATCTTACTTTAAGAGCCTTAAACTGAATCCACAGTACAGAAAACGATCAAAGGCCATACTAGTAGATTACAGTGACACATCCGCCCCTGACTCCAGCTGTGCTGCCTGGAAGGTTGCCCCCAGCTGCCCATCACTTTTCCTGTGCTTGGAGGTTACAGTTCTCAAACCTGTTAAGCTGCAAATATGAGTATTCACAAACCCTTTCCAGACAATACGAACCAGGTTAATGTGTTTGACTAATTTTGACTGGAACAGGTTAGGAAGCACTGTCATCCATAGCACAGCTTGCAGACCTCAGGGGAAGCGTTCCTTCAGTGAGTGCGGCTGGAGCCAGAAGAGAACATATGTTCCCAGCTTTACTATTTTTAGTGTGAAAACACAACTGCCCGTTTACACAAGGATATAAACCACAACAGAACTTATTTTGAAGATTAGAACGGCATCCTAAGATGTTAACCAACAGAGAGGAAGGAAATAAATTAAGGCTCAATTATATAAACAATTCACAAATTCTCTATGTGGGAAACGACAAAAAAAATATGAAGAAATACCTAGTGTTTGATGCTTTCAAAGTGTGCATGTTTGCCCCAAGAAAAACAATTGCAGAGGTTATCAGGATTCTGCTAGATAAAGCACACGACTCTGCAAATTCACAGTAATGACTTGTAACTCATTCTTTTGTAATCTTGAAATAGAACGGAGGCATATTTAAGTGCACTGTACTAAATTCTGCGTATTTGTAGTGGATCAGATCAGTCTGAATACGAAGAAATAGCAGCTAAATTTACTCACCTTTTACTTTACTCCTTTTACAGGTATTCAGAAGCACAGTTGCTTCATTGTATTTTGTTAAGAGTTTCTGGAGTAAACATTTTCCATCATTATATTCTTCTGCTAGAGCAAATTTTAATGTTTCCAAGTGTACCAGTGCTGACAAAATACAATCTAACCAACAAAGATTGTGTGTGTTTTTCCACTGAAGACATAAATCTGTGTTATTAGCGGAACCTTTATCATCTTCGAGCAAAATTTCAGATGTTGTTGAGCAAAGTTCAGAATTTGGCGAGAGCTCTGTTCTGGGACTAGAAGTCTTATGAGGACTTTCTTGACAGCTGTTGGTGTTGGTGGCTGTCTCAGAATCCACCTCCTGCATGTGGAACTCCACACTGTTACCAGGTTTTTGCTGGCCATTTTGTAACACATCATGTAGGCTTGACTTGGGAATACATACACTATTTTGATGGCATTTGACAACAGGGTCTGTATTAAGAGTATGCTCAACATTTACAACGTTATTAGTTCTCGGTTTTTTGGGATGTGATTCCACAGAAGAAAAGTCACTGATATCACACAATTTCCTTTTCTTATGAGTAGATGAAACTTGATGAATTTCTGAATCAGCGGAAGTAATTATGCTGGTTAATGGTTTATAACCAAGTGGGTAGATACACTAAAGGAAAGAAAGAAAGTTACAGTGAAATCTACAAAGCAATTTCAGGTGAACAAGAACTAAAAGAAGTACCATACTCTTAAAATGGAATGCAGGATTTCTGTAAAGTGTAGTTTTAATGTAATCAATACATAAATTCAACATATGTATGACAGGAAGAGTCTCATGACCACTGACCTATAAGCAACTGTGAAGTAAATATATCACTAGTGATAATCAACACTAGAATCCTAGAATTCTAGAATGGTTAGAGTGGAAAGGACCTTAAAGATCATCTAGTTCCAACCCCCCTGCCATGGACAGGGAAACCCTCCACTACAGCAGGTTGCCCAAAGCCTCATCCAACCTGGCCTTGAACACTTCCAAGGATGGGGCATCCACAACTTCTCAGCAACCTGTTCCAGTGCCTCACCACCCTCAATGTAAAGAATTTCTTCCTAATCAAAATCTTCCCTCTTTCAGTTTAAAACCATTGCCCCTTGTCCTATCACTACACGCCCTTGTCAAAAGCCCCTCTCCAACTTTCCTGTAGGCCCCCTTTAGGTACTGGAATGCTGCTATAAGATCACCCTGTAAGCCTTCTCTTCTCCAGGCTGAACAGTCCCAACTCTCTCAGCCTGTCCTCATAGGAGAGGTGCTCCAGCCCTCAGATCATCTTTGTGGCCCTCCTCTGGACCCGCTCCAGCAGCTCCATGTCCTTCTTGTGTTGGGGACTCCAGAGCTGAACGCAGTACTCCAGGTGGGGTCTGACGAGAGCAGAGTAGAGGGGCAGAATCACCTCCCTCGACCTGCTGGCCACACTTCTTTGGATGCAGCCCAGGATACTGCTTTACCAGTAAACACTTCCAACCCCTGAAAACAATTTAACTTTGCTAAGGAGAGTCCTCTTCTCTTACTTTGGTATATCAATTTCATTAGACTATAGTTTTGGCATTATCATCTTGTGCCTGACAGAATACTTGTGCCAAAACTGGCAGGGTATCTTCCAGGCTAGCCCTATGCATTATAGCAGGTGTTGGTAGGGGCTTACATATATACCTATTCTGCAACCAGAATATAGTCAAATCCGCTATTACCAATCTCCAGAACAATACTATGATTATTTAAAAGCAGGGAGGGATGGGAAAAGCAACTCAGAGACCCATATCTAGTCCAGTCTCTATCTAGCAATTTAAGGGCACCAGTCCATATGGGATTGCTACACCCTCCCCACGTACAAGAGCAGTGAAAGGAGAAGCAGCAAAATCACAACTGAAATACTAAGCAGCAAAGAAATCCTGCTAAGGTTATACTTAAAAGGGAAAAAACAACAACAACAACAAAACATTATAACTGTAATACAAACCTATTTGCGTTACCCAGACTTAAAGAGAGGAAAACAGGAGACTCGCATCTGCAAGATCTTAGTTACATGGGTCATCAAATTTTTGCCTTCTATCCTGATTTGTGCAATGATTTATTTAGTACCACTTGTGCACCCTTGTAACGTAAGTGAAACTCTCCTTTATTAATTTTAATCTACTCTTTTTAGTTCTTTAGGGTAGCTAGCTGTGCCTGAATATTGCACATACACAGGTTAGTTATGTTTTTGTCTATGTACAGGCAAACATCATCCAGCATACGGACTCAAAAGGGTCCTATCTCAACAGTCTGCTTACCATCAACAAAATCTGGAACTTAAAGAGGTGTAAGTACTGAAGGTAAAGGCCTCAACACAACCAAACACAACTGTTAATTACTGTAATACCTGAGGATTTTCACAAAGAAAAATAGACTCTTGAAAATTAATGCGGTAAGTCCGTAAAACTTGGATCTGGCCCTTCTCTTTGCAGACTGGACAATATTCATGTGCAGTTGTTTCTGCAGGATGACAGTTCTAAAAAAAAAAAACAAGAAAGAAAGAAAATGCAGCATAAACTTACCTATTTCATGTATTATCTGAAGGTAAAACATACATACATACCAAGATAGAAAACCAACGTGCAACTTCTAAATATAACACCATAACACCTAATACAATATAAAAAAGTAAACTAGTTTTTTTTTATATTTATAAGATATATTCATAGAGTGTTCTATATAAATTTATATTTTGATTTAAATATTCAAAAATTTAATCAGATATCTTTAACAACACAATTATGCAACATTTAATTCTACTTAAACTAAACCACAGGACACTTATTGCCAGGGAATATAAACTCAGATCTTTGAAAGACAAATCAATTGTCACAAGAATGCAAATAGTTGTAAAAATAGTGCCAGTAAAAAAATCATAGGCACAGATTTACTTAGAATAATCTTTCGCCATTGTTATAGATTTCCGTGGAAAATAATTTTGAGATTTTTTTTTTAAAAATTAGACCAATTAAAAATCTCTCAAAGCAGAGAAAAATATGAACTTTGCACACATGTAAAATAAGTTTCAACTGACTTTTCCCAAATACCCCACCATGTGGAGTGTCGATTTCCCTATACCAGTCCCTTCTCCAATCACTTGCAAACCATTTGTAGTCTTCTGGGTATCCATCATTCTGAGCCACTGGCTAATTTATGTCACTTGTAACAATGTCATGACCACTAAGGATTTTTCAAAGACTCCTGAAAAATAAGAAGTGAATAAAAAAATTAAAGAAAAATTAGATTAAATTTTTGGGGAAAAAAAGTACCATCAACAATACAGCCTGTATTTGCTGTGAGAATGAATTCAGAAGAGCATTTTCTAACTGAAAATACTTATTTTCTAGTGCAGATTATGAACTCAAAACTTTAAGTCACATAATAGATTTAACAGCTTTAGGCCCCGAAATTGCAACCTTATCTATTCTTTGCACTCTACAAGGTCTCTCATCTTTTCCAAGTGCACTATACATTGCAGAAACGTAGATGTCTTGCCTGGGCATCTCTGCTTACTGCATCTAACCCTCAGAAAGAACTTCTTCAAAAATGGCTACAGTAAGATCCCATACAGTTATAGACAGCTGCTGAGGAACACTAAAAAAAAAAACCAACCAACCAAAAAAATCCCACTGTTGCAACTTCCAGAACAGTGAATTTAGTGCATAATAAACTATTAAAAGTTTATACTGCAAACGTAACAGTTTTTCACTACAGAAGGGCATCCTGCTGTTACTGCCACTTTTTAGAAACTTCTCCTAATGTTACTTTAACACTGTTACAGACTTCCTAGCAAACTAAAGCTCTTCCACAGTATCATTGCTATATAACTCTATTGCATATTTTACAAGTTACATTGAATATTCTATTTCAAATGATTTCTCAAATTCAGGGCCGAATTTTTCCTCTCTCACATATCACACAGACACACTGACACATTTGAGGAGGACGACTTCAGTATGAACCAGGCATGCATCAGAAGGCACTTCCTTAAGCCCATTCCTTCACTGGCACTGAGGCTAACTACACCTTGAATCAGCCAGAAAAACACAGAGGTTTAGAACTACAGGGACCCAGTTCCACTCCTGCTGACTTCAAATGGAACTAGCTAAAAAAAACCCACCATATCTTTCTAAGATGTAGGAGGAAGTTAAGGTAAGCTGAATTGCAAAATCATCAATGCTTATCTTTCCTTCGGCCATGACGGCTCCCTTTTCATTACTTCCACTGAATAACATCCTCTCCCACACCATGATGCCCTTTCAACCCTTTCTTACGCTACAGCACTAAGTCAGATTATAGTTCCTTTCAAGAAAAGAAATTTCCCAAGGCACTCTTGGAAACGTGTAAATACCAGTTCAACCCAAAACCATTTGTAATACTGGGCAAGGAGAGACCCTGCAGAACCGGACAGAATGCTAAAACCCAACAGAGCATGAACAAAAAAAGTGCAGTAGGAAAATGTAACAACTCATTTCAAATCAATCCCCAATGGCAACTTAAGAGAGGGTCAAAATGAGATGATGATGGGTCCCTATTGACACTTCCAATGTGTTCAGCAGCACTTTTCAGCATTACTGGGCTGCAGCACATAAAGACTATATACCCTGATCTGTAATTCTAATGGTTGTAATGGAAGGCAAGAACATAAAAATATGAACCCACATGCCTTTGAGTGCATGTTTAGTTTTCAAAGTAGAGTTGCGAGGTGTACAAGAAACAGCATGGTCCCAGGCTCACTCAAGGTAAAAATTAACGGATTAGCTCAAAGTGCACAAGCTTGTTGGACTATAAAGGAAAGGCAAGGTCTCCAACTTTTCACACAGTGGCAACAGCACCATCACACTGTGACTCAACTCTAGTATCATATATTTAGTCTAGCCAGGAACTTTTTTTTACATATTTTTTATATTTTTATATATATATATATATATACAATTACAAGTCGTGCAGATACCAGCCACACTAAAACACAGAACAACTTTACTTTCCATGCTATAGCTAGTAGGAAAATGTCTCTAACTTTTCAAGGGACTTTTAGTCAATTCCTTGGCCTGAACCAGTCCCAGCTCTCCAGAATAAATAAAATACATTGATCACAGGACTGGAACTTTCTCACCACAGAAATAAAACACACACTCAAAAAGGCTAGTAACACTAACAACATGCAGGTTATTCCTTTTTAAGCATGACTTGATTTTATAAGATACATTTATTTCTCTGCAAGTCTCTGTTTTCCCTGTCACCTCTCTCAAAAGGAAAGCATTTTTTTCAGTTATGGTCTCTGTTACTTCTGCTCTTCTTTTTAAAGCTTAAATACTTTTGAGATGTACAATATCTCCCCCAACTATAATCAGCCAGCAACAGTACTAGAGTACCGGAATCCAAGACTTTTATTGCACTTATGAATAGAATAACATTTTAAAAAGTAATTGCCCTTTTTTTTCAAAGACATAAACACAACAAGTAAATAAAATGCATCTGCCAGCACTAGACAGGCAGAGCGGTACCAAGCAGCCTGCCTCTACATTTCAGTATTTGTAACATTACAGAAAGTTATTAGTGACCTTTGCGGAACGTACAAAAATCCTGCATCAGATCAACAATTGCCAAGAAAAACATCCAATCAAAAAACTGCTGTATCAAGTACTGAAACAATCCATTGGAATAATGTGTAATATCCACACTACAGATGGGAAAGTACACGGGAACACACTTTCAAGCTTATTGGGTCATGTTTTAAACCATTTATGCTACTTTCCTTCTTTTATCCTGGATAATTGAAAAATGTAATGCAAAATAAGCCATGGACCTGGTATAATTATTAAGGCTACGGTTATGATTCCTTGAGTAGATGAGCTGATCTAATGGCTCACTGCTGCTGAATAGGGAGGTCTCCCTTCATTTTTTCTCTTATTCCTCTCCCCCCCACCTTCCCTGACAGCTCACATCCTCATTAGACTTTCCACAAGCTAACTGAACTCAGAAAACAGCAGGAAATTCAGCAAAGAACAAGTTTTTCTGCTATTCTAGTGAGTTAAATTGACCTATGAAAAGGCCCGATGAGCTACAGAGCTGACAGGGCAGAAGACAGAAAACAAGGAAAAGGTGAAGAACAGGAGAGAGATGGGTTTGATGGATGGACCATTAGATGCCTAAGAAATTGGCTGGATGGCTGCATCCAAAGAGTTGTGGTCAACAGCTCTATACTCCAAGTAGAAACCAGTAATGAGTGGTGTCCCTCAGGGCTCCATACTGGAACCAGCAGTGTTCAACATCATCATCAATGACACAGGGCAGTGGGATCCGGTGCACCCTTAGCAAGTTTGCAGATGACACCAAGCTGAGTGGTGCAGTTAATATGCTAGAGGGAAGAGATGACATCCAGAGGAACCTTGACAGGCTAGAGGTGGGCCTGTGCAAAGCTCCTGAGGTTCAACAAGGCCAAGTGCAAGGTCCTGCACATGGGTTGGGGCAATTGCCAGTATCAATACAGGCTGGGGGATGAAGGTCTTGAGAGCAGCCCTGCGGAGAAGGACTTCAAGATAGTGGCACGACCTGGCAATGTGCACTTGCAGCCCAGAAAGCCAATCATATCCTGGGCTACATCAAAAGATGCGTGGCCAGCAGGTCGAGGGAGGTGATTCGCCCCCTTTACTCTGCTCTTGTGAAACCCCACCTTGAATACTGCATCCAGTTCTGGTGTCCCCTACCATAAGAGAGATATAGATCTGTTGAAGCGTGTTCAGAGAAGGGCCACAAAGATGATCCGGGGGCTGGAACACCTCTGCTACGAGGACAGGTTGCGGGAGCTGGGATTGTTCAGCCTTGAAAAGAGAAGACTTCGGGGGGACCTAATAGCTGCCTTCCAATACCTGAAGGGAACCTACAGGAAGGCTGGGGAGGGACTTTTTACAAGAGTGTCCACTGATAGGACAAGGGGAAATGGGTTTAAGTTGAAGGAGAACAGATTTAGATTAGATCTTAGGAAGAAATTCTTCAGTATGAGGGTGGTAAGACTTTGGAATAGACTGCCCAGAGAGCTTGTGGATGCCCCCTCCCTGGAGGTGTTCAAGGCCAGGTTGGACGTAGCCTTGAGTAACCTGGTCTAGTTGAGAGGCGTCCCTGCCCATGACAGGGAGGCTGGATTAGATGATCTCTAAGGTCCCTTCCAGCCTATGCCATTCTGTGATTCTCCCCTTCTACCCCTGCTCTGGTGAGACCCCACCTGCAGTACTGCATTCAGCTCCAGGGTCCTCAGCACAGGAAAGACATGGATCTGTTGGAGTGGGTCCAGGCGAGGACCACAAAAACAATCAGAGGGCTGGAGCACCTCTCCTATGAAGACAGGCTGAGAGAGCTGGGGTTGTTCAGCCTGGAGAAGAGAAGGCTTTGGGGAGACCTTATTGCAGCCTCAATACTTAGAGGAGGTTTATAAGAAAGATAAAGAAATCTTTTATCAGGGCCCGTAGTGACAGGACAAGGTGCGATGGTTTTAAATTTTAAAAGGGTAGGTTTAGATAGGACATAAGGAATTCTTTACAATGAGGGTGGTGAGGCACTGGAACAGGTTGCCCAGAGAAGTTGTGGATGCCCCATCCCTGGAAATGTTCAAGGTCAGGTTGGATGAGGCTTTGGACAACCTGATCTAGGGGAAGATGTCCCTGCCTACAGCAGGAGGGGTGGACTAGGTGATCGTTAAAGGTCTCTTCCAAAGCAAACAATTGCATGATTCTATGGCAGTAAGCCGGTGACAGAACACTAATTACATTGCAGTGAAGAGAACATCTACTCTAAAGGCTAAGGGGACACTTCAAAAATGACCTTCTTGTAAATCACCTTTCAAGTCGCCTTTCCTTCATCAAGAGGACATTGAAAAGATGAAAAGAAACAAATAAAAGTCTGAGAAAGCATAGCAAAATTTCCATTGTGTTATTAGTTACCTCTCCATGCTTTATACAAGAAGTAATCAGAGTATTGAAGTTTTTCTTTATCTGAGGGCATAACTATAAATATTGCAATCACCCCTCTTCCCTCAAAAATTAAAATTTTGGAGAAATAATGTATTCCATTATGTGCAACAGAAACAAGACATCATTGATATCGCAAAGTAACTCTCTACAGTGCAGCCTGTAAGCACTGGGCAGAACTGCAGTGCTCCCTTTTGTGGAAGCAAAACCAAATTCCTTTCCCATAAGAAGCCTAACACAGACTGAGGCAAATAAAGGCAAATGATGAAGTTGCAGAATAAACCAGCGTGCAGCGTTATCACTCTGCTGTTCTAAAACTTTCTTCTGCAGTCAGACTTCTCTTAAACCTCCTCACAGTGAATGCTTCTATGGGTGTATAACAAGGGACAGACTATGTGTTTTGTTGACAAATCATTCCATCCTCCTGAAAAAAAGATGTGAGCATAGGAAAAAATGTCTAAACTCGTGCAGTTTATTATAGCTGCAGCTAAGAGAGGCAAGATTTCAGGATGGGACTTAGTGTAGGCAGAGCCTCAGTCTCTGACCCAGGCAGTGGAAGTGAGGGGCAGAGGGGTGGGATGCCGGCTAACCAGCTGCCAGGACTGTGCTGGCACAGCGTGCTGGTTCCTGCCCTTCCTTCGACAGCAAAAGGTGCTCGACTGTTTCAGATACACCTATGGTTAAACAGCCTCCTTGATTTTTAATCCGCATCCAGAGTGATCCATACGCTACGGAAAGACTGTAGAAGCAAAAAGTGGTTTTACAGTTAATTGTTAGAACATAAGAGAACTGTGGAAGGGGGAGACATGTAGGTACACACACGCACTCGCGCCTCACCAAGCGCATCCTTTATTGAGCCAGCATCCTTTATTTCCGCCAGCGGTTCCCGAGCAGAGGGAACGCACACCGTAACCCTGCGGCTACTGACATGAAATACTCAGTCGGCATTTAGAAACCCGCGAGGCAACCCCTTCCCTCGCCGCCCACAGAGCGGACACCCTCGCAGCCTGCCGAAGCGCTCGGCGCCCCCCGCGGGCCGCCGCGCACCCCGGGACGGGACGGGACCGCCCCGCCCCTCCCGGCGACCGCCACCCGGCCCACCGGGCCCCGCTCTCACCTGCCGGCTGCCCCGCCGTGCCCGGGCTCCCCGCGCCGCCGCTCCCGGCCCTCGGCGTCGCGCTGCCCGGCGCCCTGCGAAGCACACGCAGCGATAGACCGGAGCTCGCCCGCCCGCCCGCCCTCAGCGGCCTTCCCGCGCGGCACGTGCGCTCGGCGGGCGCGGTCCCGCTCCCGGCTCCCGCTCCCGGTCCGTCCCCTCCGCTGCCACCGCGCGGCTGTTCCTCACCCGCCGTTACTCGCCCGCCGTTACCTTGGGGCGGCCGCCGGCGTCAAGCGCGGCCCACGCCGCCGCCCGCCCGGCGGCTGCTGCTGCGCAGCTTCCGGCGCGTCCCCGCCGCCATACCAGCCCGCCCCTCCCCGCTCCCGGCAGGCAGCAGGGGCGGAGCCGCTGCCGGGAGCGGGGCTGCGCGGTAGCAGCGCGAAGAGCGCCTGAGGTATTCTCTCCTCCCCCCCCTGCCCTTCCTCCTCGCTCCCTTACGCGGAACGGTGGGAGGGGACGACCCGGGCCGCGGCCCGCCCGCCTCCGCGGGGGCCGGCCCTGCGAGGAGCGAGCGGCGCGCTGTTCGTCTCCGCCGCCTCCTTCTCCTCCTTGGGCGCCTGAGGCGGGATGGGGCCGCACCGGCTTCCCCCGCCCGCCGGAGGGGCGAAGCGCGGCAGCCGGGCCCATTTGCAGCTGACTGGCGGGAGGCGGCGGCCCCGCTGCCCCGCAGCGCCCGCCCGGTAACGGGAGGGACCGCGCTGCCGCCGCACAGCCGCGCCGCTCCTGGCCGTGCTTCTGCGCGTTGCGCGGGGCAGGGAGTTGGGGATTAATCTGCAGTGCATTGAACACCTGCTTTCAATCGCGCCCAGGGCGCGGTTTCACCGCGGGGTACCGAGGTTCGGTACCCCGGGTCTTTCCCTCCCAGCACCGAGACGCTGGTCCTGCCGGCTCTGCTTTCCGAAGCGCCGCGGTGATGTACGGGCTCCTCCGCCTCTTGTTCTAGGCGGCCCCGAGTGTGCCTTGCAGTCGGTTTTGGAGGTGTCAGCCTCAAGAGGCTGAGGTGATGTGGGGCTCTCGGTCTCAACGGGTATTCCTGCACTAGCAGTCTCGGGCTGGAATGTCTCGAGTGTTCGATGCTGCCTTTTGAATCCATATTGGCCCCTTTTCCTTGAGCCTGAGCTGCAAGGAGCTCAACAGCAGCGGCATTTAGGTCAACGCTCTGCTTCAGTTGCGTCAAGAAGGCTGTCAGCGTGGACCAAGCCAGCGTGGTCCCTGGGGCTGGAGGGTGGAATGAGTCAGGAAATTGTTCTAGTGAGAGCACGAAAAATGCCTTCTCTCTTATTGCCTGCCTCTGCGCTGCCGACACTGTGCTCACGGATGCGTTTTTAAAAAACGTTTAGCATTGTATGATGTACATCGTGAAATAATCTGTTAGTATGATGGCTCCATCGTGACATCCATAATCTAGTTTGTTGCTGTAGCTATTCCTTTAATTTGCACACCGATGTTTTGAAGTTTGAATTGATGTTTGAGGGTATTTTGCTCTATTTGACCGAAGTTGTTTGCCTGACCGGAGAAAGATTGTAATGAAACTTGGTAATAACAGATGATGTGGTAAAAGGTGTTTGCTCGCGTTATGCATTTGTGCTCTAGAGTGATTACGTAGATGTTTTAACCACTTGTTAGCATAGACTTTGAAAAATCTCCAGTATAGATCGCAGTTCTCTCATCAGTTAGAATTCATGATGTGATGCTGTTAAGATTTTTAAAGCTGTCTAATGCCTCCATTTTCTGTTTTGTCTTGCCCCTTCCCTCCCTTCTACACCTCAGCTTTTTTGGTAAGTTGACTTCTATTTGGGGACAGACTTTTTAATAGGGCCTGTAGCAGTAGGACAATTACTAATGGTTTTAACTAAAAGAAGGTAAATTCGGACTAGATATAAGGAAGCAGTTTTTTACAATGAGGGTAGTGAAACAGGTTGCCCAGGGAGGTGGTAGATGCCCCATCCCTGGAAACATTCAAAGTCGGGTTGGATGAGGCTCTGAGCAACCTCATCTAGCTGAAGATGTCCCTGCTTATTTCAGGACCTTTAAAGGTCCCTTCCAACCTTACCCATTCTATGATTTCAGATATTTTCTATGTATTGTTAAGTACCACAGTGTAATTCACTGGTATTCCTCCTTTTTCCTGCCTAATGTTCAAGTTGAATAAAGGAAAGCTTGGGCCAAAGAAAGAATCCAGACCTGAGTTTTTCCATGTGCTTGAGGAAGAGAGTTTGCATGTTGGCAAAGACAAGAAACTGAGGTTTTTTAATTGTACAATGCAATAGAACTTCATTTGGCCTGAACAAAGCAGTCTTAAAATAATATTTACTGCATGATGCAAACTCCAGAGTCACCAGGAATTGGTTTGGGTGTTCCAGATGTGGACTGGTAATGACTTTGGGGCCTAGTTAAACTGCTATTTGCTCAAACATTGTTTTCTCTGGCATGTTGTGTCAGTTTGACTAGATATGGTTAAGATTTAACTAACAATGTATGAGCATATGGCTTATTTCTGGTTTTATTGACTTCCACCTTTACGTTTTCAAACTGTTTTTTGTTAGCATAGGAAGAGTAGAAGGGTTTTCTGATACAATTTTGAAGTTGCTGTGGTTCAGGTGAGCGAACATAAATATCTGATTTAACTTTCTGAATCAGGATATCTTCTTGTTGCACTCTGTCTTCAAGCATAATTTGCCAACTTTGTGATTACATCAGCACTAAAGACTTTAAAACAGTTTAGGTATCAATTCATTTTAATTTATTATCATATTTCTAAAAGGCATATCTGGAATAGGTACTTTCCATGACTGGAGCCTCTTGGCATGTGCATCAAGCATGTAGTGTAACAGGAAAAAACCTATTTTCTATTTCTGTTAATATGTTCAGATATGGAGGAGAAAAAATAATCATATAGAGGCTCGCCCCAGCCCCCATGGTGAACTCTAAAATGAGCGTTGTTTGAGAGTTACTCAAAGAGTAACATATCTGTACCAGGAATCATTATCTGGAAAATAATTATGAATGTTGGGGAAATATATTCAGGGCGTATATTTAGAAGATTGTACTCAGGCTGAGAACATATGCTATTCATGTGTGTCTTCTAAAAATATTCTCACATGCAAATTACACACCGGTTGGCTGCTTACTTCTAACCAAATTACTGCTGCGTGATGGTCCCTGAGAAACTGAACATGGAGTGGGAGGGACTGACTGAAAACTGCTCTGAATGTTTTGTTTCTTAGGTTTCATGTTTGCTTGGCCTTCCTTCTTCTTTTTCCAAAAACTAACAAACGAACATCAAAATTTAAACTTGCAAAGTGCAATTTTGGAAATGTAAGAAGAATACAGTAGCTAACGAATTATAGGTGTACCTCTTTGTCTGTTTAAATACGTTATTAATGTTCTGTTGTTAAATATGTACCACAAGAAAGCTTACTGTCACATTAGTCCCAACTTTGATAATTTTTGTGTATATGAAGTCAAGATTACTGTGTTTCCTGCATTTCATAACTTATTTTAAATCCACAGACTACTAACGTTACTGGTTTTAATGTAGCAACCTTTGGCTGTTGCATCATAGTGTTTTAACCACAGAGAGGGAGATTTTAAATTTTGAGACAGAGGTTATAAAATCAGTAGCTAAACCATGAGGCCAGGTTCTTTTTTGTCAACCGCTCCCTGTTTAAATCCTTTTTTTCTGAAGTAAAAACCTCTTATAGTTTTATGGCGTTTTTTTTTCTTCCCCCTATACTTTTGAAAATAAATGCTACATCGTTTCCCTGCTGTGATGTCTGTAGCCTTGCCAAAGCAGGAGAAATCTATTCACTGCTCTGAGTTAAAGGTATGCTTGTTTTTCACTTGGGTCTTAAGAGTGGCTCGTATTTTGTCATCCTTAACAGAAGCATCGTCTTTGCTTTGTAGCAAAGAGCGAAGCTGAACACTTTAGGCCAGGTGCAGTGTTCTCAGAAATCATTGCAAAGATTTCCATTTGGGAATTGCAGATAGCCTTCAAAATACTTTTTCTTAGTTTTCATTCTATTTTTGAGTTATTCTACCTCCCTGTCCTACAGCCTGTAGGCTTCTGACTCCATTCCCATAGGCTTTTGGGTTTTCAGAAATGAATCATTTTCAGGAATATTTATAGTGGCACAGTATAAATGATGAAACGTAGCTTCAGAAACCCACGTAAAAATGGGTGATGTTTGGTATGGCCATGGTGCCGTTGCTGTGTGCTTGTGTCCTTAGGATTCTTCTTGTAGTTAAGTTACATCCCTGTGGCATCATAGTGTTTGTTGTGTTGCT
The DNA here is from genome assembly GCF_009769465.1 of Tauraco erythrolophus. NCBI lineage: Eukaryota > Metazoa > Chordata > Aves > Musophagiformes > Musophagidae > Tauraco > Tauraco erythrolophus. Next base: position 112,327,056 of record NC_141465.1, read on the forward strand.
ACTCTTAGTGCAAGTCAGCATAAATAGAAAATACATTTTAATGTTGACAGAAGAAATTGAATTGGACCCAGCATGAAATAATATAACCACAGTCAAACAAAATTCATGGCATCGTAAGGGCAAAGATCTTGGCTAGCTTGATTATGATCGTAAGGACTTTAAAAAACGATATGGAAGTTTGGAGACGTATTCCTTAAATGACACGCAAAATAAAAAAGGGTCAGAACAAGCAGAGTGTTTTTTAAATTAAGTGAACAAATCATGGATAATATTTGATACCCAAATATTATACGTTGGTTTCTGTTCTCATAGTGTTTTTTAAATTAGTGTTGCTCTTTAAAGGCACGTTATATTTTACTCTCCTTTTTCTTTGGCCTTTATACTGACTTTCTGTTCTTCTGCATGAAAAGTCTGAGATTTCTAAAGAGTTAGTTTGGTTTTTTTCCTTAGTTGTGATTATAGTTTTAAGTGATGACTTACGGCAGAATTCAAAGATATTTTATCAGTAAGGCAATTAATTAGGTTTGGTTTTCAGCAATAGCAGCTGAAGGCAGTGTTTTACAGGACTTAGGAAAATTGGGATGATGTAAAATGTGCTGTTTCTCTTTTGTGTGTATTTAGAAATGAGAAATCAACTCCAAATTATGTCTATGCAAGTATACAATATTTGATGTAACACATGACTTTTTAAAAAAGCATCTAATTGTTTCATTCCGTTTTCAAAGTAAATTTGAAGGCTGTCATTTTTGTTTTCTTGAAAATAAGCAGTAATCAAACATATTAATTAAAGTCAAACCCTTGTGACTCTTGGAAAAAGTTTCTGAATATCTTGCCTGCAGAACTTTGTTCAGATGTTAGCAGAATGAAGAATATTAAGTAACACACTTGCTGTCCAAGAAATTAACCAGTTCTTTTTACAATCATGCCTCAAGACATTTTTTATGTATTCCAATTTCTGGTGCTTTCAAGTAGAAGGAGTCTCTTCAAGTAAACTGATTCTGCGTTGCCAAGATGGCAGTCCATGCTGAGAAAGAAGATGAAGCAATGATACATTTCCTGAAAAGTTTAAAAGTGACAGGTTATCCATTCTTACTTACCTAGTTAGACTTATACTGACATATTGTTACCTATTCATTACAGACTTTTCCCTCCGGTAGTTACAGACACTTGTGCTAAATTTTATCACCATTATCTTGTGGTCCTTTTCTTATTTAGTCTTGGATCTTCTTGCTTTCTACAGTCCCATTTAGGAAAACATCCCTTGTAAGGATGCTAGTAGCGTTATAGCCACTGACACTGTGCATGAGCAGAGGCTCCAGTTGGTGGCATCTCTTTCTAATAAGCGCTGTATAAATGCAAAGACAGATTAATGCTTATTCTGAAGAGTTTAAAAATACTTATCCCATCTCTTCTTTCTTGAATTAGAGTCATAGAATGGTTAGGGTTGGAAGGGACCTCAAAGATCATCTAGTTCCAACCTCCCTGCCATGGGCAGGGACACTTTCCACTACACCAGGTTGCCCAAAGCCTCATCCAACCTGGCCTTGAACACTTCCAGGGATGGGGCAGCCACAACTTCTCTGGGAAATCTGTTCCAGTGCCTCACCACCCTCAGAGGGAAGAATTTCTTCCTTAGATCTAATCTAAATCTCCCCTCTTTCAGTTTAAAGCCATTGCCCCTTGTCCTATCACTACATGCCCTTGTCAAAAGTCCCTCTCCAGCTTTCCTGTAGGATCCTTTGAGTACTGGAAGGCTGCTATAAGATCACCCCAGAGCCTTCTCTTCTCCAGGCTGAAGAGCCCCAACTTTCTCAGCCTGTCTTCATAGCAGAGGTGTTCCAGCCCTCAGATCATCTTTGTGGCCCTCCTCTGGACCCGCTCCAGCAGCTCCATGTCCTTCTTGTGCTGGGGAGTCCACAGCTGAAGGCAGTATTCCAGATGGGGTCTGACGAGAGCGGAGTAGAGGGGCAGAATCACCTCCCTCGACCTGCTGGCCACGCTTCTTTTGATGCAGCCCAGGATACAATTTGCTTTCTGGGCTGCCAGTGCACATTGCCGGCTCATGTTGAGCTTCTCATCCACCAGCACTCGCCAGTCCTTTTCCTCAGGGCTGCTCTCAATTCATTCTCCACCCAGCCTGTACTTGTGCTTGGGATTGCCCCAACCCACGTGCGGACCTTGCACTTGGCCTTGCTGAACTTCATGAGGTTCTCATAGGCCCACCTCTCCAGCCTGTCAAGGTCCCTCTGGATGGCATCCCTTCCTTCCAGCGTGTCCACAACACCACACAACTTGGCGTTGTCAGCAAACTTGCTGAGGGTGCACTCGATCCCACTGTCCATGTCTCCAACAAAGATGTTAAATAGCGCTGGCCCCAGTACTGACCCGAGGAACACCACTCGTCACTGGCCTCCACGTGGACATTGAACCGTTGACCACAACTCTTTGAGTGCGACCAGCCAGCCAATTCCTTATCCACCGAGTGGTCCATCCATCAAAACCATGTCTTTCTAGTTTAGAGACAAGGACATCGTGTGGGACAGTATCAGATGCTTTGGATAAGTCCATGTAGACGATGTCAGTTGCTCTTCCCCTATCCATCAATGCTGTAACCTCATCATAGAAGGCCACCGAATTAGTCAGGCAGGATTTACCCTTAGTGAAGCCATGTTGGCTGTCACCAATCACCTCCTTATTTTCCAGGTGCCTTAGCATAGTCGCCAGGAGGATCTGCTCCATGATCTTGCTGGGCAAGGACGTGAGACTGACTGGCCTGTAGTTCCCTGAACTGCCAACATATGGCATGTTTCCCTGATTTTTCACAGAATTGCGTGAGTCTAGATAGTTTGTTAAACTTGGTGGGACTAATTATGTGTGAACTTAAAGCCTTTGCAAAATGTTTCCTCTTTTTGAACTATCCTTTGGTGGGTTTTTTAACATCTGAAAATGTAGTATCAGGCATAGTGTTAATGTGTGTTTGAGAAACTGCTAGTAAATCTGGTGGTATGAATTCATTCTTTAGATAGGGTTTATCACAGAAAATAACTTGTCTTTTTCAAGTGTAGGACATAAATATTTTTATATGTTAGTTTTATTTTGTGGTGATGCTGAAAGGCCACATCATGATTGAGTTTTGTTATGCTGATTGCTGTAAAGATACATGTGGTTCTTCACCTCGAAAAAGCAAACATTTTGTGCCTGGAGACCATTATTCTTCTCTAAATAAATAAATGCTGTTAAAAAATCCCTTAACTGCCTGTAGAGCATTTTTCTATAATTCTTAGGTCCTGTGTTTGCGGGGGATCTGGGGAGTGGACAGGAGGGATGATGGCAGTGAGAAAAAGGTATTACTTTGTTTTCCCTGGAGCCTAAAATATCAATAGTTCAACTTCTAGCTGAAACCAAATATTACTACCTTCTTGTTTGCTGATGTAAATTTATGACCCCTCTCATTCCCATGTCTTGCAACTTCTTGGCCTGTTAAATGCAGCTAATTGCATGTCCTCTTCCCTGTCAATCTCTCAACCTTTCTTTATACTTTAAAATTAGATAATATGTTCCAAAGCTGTGATAATGTTCAGTAATTGTTCTACATAAAGCATTAATTCTACCTTTGCCTTTAGAACAGAAGGGAATGGCCGTAATTGTCCTTTTCAGTCTGATAGTGCTTTTTCCTTACATCAGAAACATTATTAACTGGCCACACAAGCAGTTTTTGTATAACCTGTGGTGTGTTAATGCAGAAGTTTTTGAGGTGTGCTGATGTCATGTCATCTGTATACTGATGTTCTCTGTATACAATACAGGATCATTGACAGTCACAACTCTTCCTTTTCCTTTTGTTTTGTTTGTTTTCTAGTCAGAGTCATCAGGAAAGTAGTTTCACACCTTGGCCAAAACTCAAAAGCAATCATCTACTTCTTATACAGCGGCAGCAACACCCAGCGAGGCTTGGGCATATCTGTCTTGGTGAAATATCGTGACACCATCTCCTTGCAATTTTTTCGCTCTTCCCTCAGACAAGGTGCCAGAACAGTGACTTGTTACTTGGTAGTCAAGTACTGAGCTTCCTGTCTCAACTAGAACGCCAGATGCTGTACAAGGTTGCACAGACATGGAAATGCAATTAGTTTTGTTGCAAACAAGCATTAATTAGTAAAATTTTACTTTCTAAACCACAAATATAGTTTGATATTAAAAGGAACTTAAATATTTAGTAGAATCAACTATTCAGCTTTATTAATCAGAAAAATATTAAATGTTTCGTGACAAAACTATAAAATAAAGGTATCTAAGTTGGGAATTTTGCTGGTGAAGATATCCTGTCAGTTTGGGGATCTGTCTGATCTATCAGTTTGGGCTTTAGAATTGCTTCCTTGAGTCCTGTCTCGTGCTGCTTCCTACCTGCCTCTTTCAGCCTTGTGCCTTTCGTGATTGTGTGGTTGATGCATGTGCACCACCATGTGACTTAACTTCTGCCACTTATATACTGGTGGGAACCTTTCTTGAGAGGTCTAAATTTAACTTTTTTTTTTTTGTGGATAATTAAGAGTAAAATTCTTGGAGTACCCTGTACTTTAAGAGCTAGTGTATCAGGTCAAATAGGGACAGGCCCTCTATGCAACCTGGCTATTAATGAACGCTTGGGGAAGGCGTGTAAATAAGGTCTTGAGCTGTAGAATTTAAAAGGTTTTCAGTGTATTTTTTAAAATACTGATGTTTAAAAATGCTTTTTAGATAGGCCTAAGAGCAAGGTTATCAAAGTTGCTGAAGTCAATTTCTTTCTTCTGTATATTCTGCTGCTGTTGTTACCACTTAAGAGTGTTTTTGTGATGTAAAGTGTCTGCAGTAAACAAAAATGACCATGAAATCCTAATAAATGAACAAAGTAAATCAAAATATTATGTTCTTTTTCAATTGTATTAAATAAGCTTAATTTTAATTAAGCTATATTAATATCTGAAGTTATTTACAATAGCAGGTAATAAATGTTTAAATAAAATAATTTTTTAGAAGATGAGGTTTTGTTTTCTGGTTAGTTAATGTGGCAGAGTTCATGTATCACCACACAACATAGATAAACTGTTATTATATTTCATGCTCCAGAACAGAGGGATGTTACTGAATAAGGCAAATTTCTTTTGTAATTCAGCTTGTGTTGTTGGGCAATCATGGTTTTATAAAACAGTTTGACTTTTTTTTTTTTTCTATGTTTGGATTGTTTCAGTGATTTTTTTTATTTATTTTATTATTATTATCAATGCTGTACTATATTAAATGAATTCTTCATGCATGAAAGAAAGGTGTAAACTTGAATACAAAATGGAGATCCTTATCAGAGCAAAATTACAGGAGAAAAATAAAATTGCAGTACTAAAGCAGAGGTTCCCAAACTTACTCTGCTGAAGTTGGGTCGCTGGCATTGATGATTAAAGGACTGTTGGTGCCAATGTTGTTGATTTCTCTGGTTTTACAGGTGTCTTTCTGAAAAGGACCTCTATCTAGTGCTCATCAACCTTTGAAACACACCTGAAAACAGGACCCAACTCTGTGCTTCCTGCCTCACTTACTGGTTTATCACCCCCTACTTCACTCCATCCTATTCTCATATATCAAAATTTACTCATGTACAACAGGCCCGCTTCCTAATCTGCTCTCGAAACAGTACCGGCCTAAAAGACATTTAAAGTGAAAGGAAAGTGTGACACTGGTTACAGGTTTAGCTGGGAAGTACAATAATATGCCGTGCTTTGGAATAGCGTATGGCAAAGTAACTGGTTCCACAAACCCTTCTGCAGATAAGTAATCCTATCAAAGGCAGTTGAGTGCGTTTGATTAAGGATTACATGCGATTAGTGGTCTGCAAGGTTAAGAGTACGACCTGTATCCTTAATGAGTGTTCACATATTAATGCTGCTTTGAGCAGAAGGTCGAACTAGATGGCCTCTGAGGTCTGGTCCAACTAGCATGATTTTATGATTATCATATTTATATTATACAAATAGTTATTTAATTTATAAAAACATATTAATTGAATAAGCTAAGCCCTAGCAAATCATTGCAATTATTTTACATATTGCATCATGTTGTAGCATGGAGTTGCAAATTTGACCCTAGTTTAAAACAGTAAGAGAAATACACCCATGCCTTTCTGTATATTGCATTGAATTCCTTGTATACAGTTTTATATCAGATTGAATTCCTTGTATAGCAATTCCTTCCTGGCATACAGTTGACTCAGTTCCAGTTCTGGAACTAGTCCAGAGTAGAGGGCTTGGATATTTGATGCTTCATGTGCAGTTGAGCTGCGTGAATGGACTTAAGCTTACTCTGCCTATTTCAGGTACTGCTAGCACTGAGGCAACGATAACAAAGCCATCAGTGCAGGTTAACAGTCTAAGAAAGGCTTGAGGCCCTCAAAGCTTTCCCAACCTACTACCACCTCCAAAAAAAAAAACCAACCCAAAAACCCCTCGTTGTTAGAATATAATATGTAGATTCTGAGTATATGTAGATGTTGAGACACAACTGGTTGAGTTTAATGAGCAATAGATGTTAAGTGAATATTAAGATGAATGCTTTTTTCATTATTTAAAAAAATGTATTTTGATTAACAGTAGATGATCCTTCTCATTAAGATGTGTAGGGAATTCATATGGATTTCCTTCCTGGGTTTGGATACATTTGTACCTATTGATACTTCTTTAACTGTTCTCGTTTAGTATTGTTAATTATTTACTTTTAAGCAAGAAGTTGATGATGAGGGAGGGGATATCAAAATTACTGGCTGTAAAAGGCCAATCACTTTCACGTGCATGTGATCAGAAATGCTTTTATGTAACACTTCAACCAAATTTCCAAATAGGTGAATTAACCACAGTAATAGAATATAGTTGTTGTCATGTCTTACTGGTAGCAGTGTACTTCAGGGAAATACTTGGTTGGTTGTTGTATGCTTTTATTTAAAAAGAAAAGGAGGATGGTAACATAGTGAATAATGTGTTAAGGACTTGACAGGTCTCCTGGGCTTTTAGGGAGTATAGAAAGCAATTAAAAGGGATAAGGGGCACTAGGAAGGAGCACGATGATTTCTTTATGCTACTCTTCACCACAAAGATGTTGTGGATGTTTTGTTCTTTGCAAATAATGTCGATGGGACATCATCTGATTATCAGATTAGAGAATCAAAAGATTGAATGCTAGAATAAAGTGCTAAAGACCCCTAAGTCGTGAGGACTCATGGGATTCATTCATTCATTCATTCATTCATTCATTCATTCATTCAGTGGTTCTAAAGGATGAAGTGGCTGATCTGCTAAGAAGAATGCATCTCGTTAGGATGAGATGCTGTGCCAGAAGACCGGAAGCTATCGAGTGTTGTACGTCCTGTACTTTTAAACTGAACACAAGGAGCAGATCTAGAATTTGCAGACCAAGGACTCACGTTTTCATGTCAAGTTAAGTAGATTTGAATACTAACTGGATAGTCAAGTAGTTCTGTGAGCACAAGATCTAACAGTGCCTAGTTTCCTATGTAGTTGTATCTTACAGGTAATGAAAAGTACCAGCTGCAGCTGGGGTATTTATAAGGTATGTCTCTTATGTCTGTGTTTGTTTTCTAATAACGTTGTCATGTGCTGCAGCCTGTCCTTCAGTTTGGGCAGTTTGTGGGTCGGTCTTCTCTATCCACCTGCCCAGTACTTGGAATTCTGAAATCTCTGAATTCTTATTAAACTGTAAATGGCTTTTGAATCTTCCTCTTCGACAGAACTGTTTGAAATCAGGTAGTGGATTCAAAAGTTGGAAAGGGTCAGGCATAACCTAGGCAGACACATTAAAACAGCATTAGTCTCTTCTACCTTTAGCAGTCTGAACAATGATCTAAGTTGCTTCTCTTAGTAGAAAAGAGAGAGACGCACCCACATATCCATTCAGATACTCACAGGGCTGTGTGTAGTTCATCCCACTGTCTTAAATTTACAACTTACAGCCTCTGGCAGGAAACTGTAACCCACACAATTTTGGCATGGCCCTAAAAGCACTGATTTTTGGTGCAATTCTGGGGATGGTGAACTGTGATGCAGAGATGGAAATGAAGGTTAAAGCAGTCCAACAATACCCTATACTGCTTTCAGCACCAAAGCTGTGATCTGCGTTGTAATTTACACTTCGGTGACAACAGTAGTTTCTGAAGCACTGACATTTGTAGCTGCAACTAGCCACATGCTCTTTTTTCCTCATTTTCCCTCCTGTTGTATTAGCACAGGCATTTGTGTCATCATGCAGTGACTAGGATCAGAAAATTGATCCTGACTTCAAGAGGAGCCTACGACAAGCAGCAATTTTTAACCGAAGCTAGTTCCTCCATACGCTACAGTGAGTGGCTCCGCTGGCAGATACATCTGCACACATGAGGTTGTGGCACAAGGATGACAATAAGCAGCAGGAGGGTCCTTTCTGTTTGAATTGGCACTTTTAACAAAATACATGTTCATCAAACTATGCCTCTAGAATCTGTCTTAGAAGTGATTAATATTGTCCTCAAACAAGCATCCGAAGTAAAATCCTATATACGTTCTGTAAAATCAGAGAAAGTTGTGAGGAACTTCAGGGCAATCTTCTAAGGCTGGATATATTAGCAGAATAATGGCAGCCAGTGTTCAGCATTTGCAGTTCCAAAATAATTTACAGTGGAAGGAATAACTTGAACTACTTGAAGATAATTCCAAATTACAAGCAAATGTTCTGCAAAAATGCATGCATCATTATAGATGCCCTGGTGAAAACTTCTTTGCAGTGTGCTCACTGTAAAAGAAACAGCCGTAAAATTGATTGAAATGGTGCTCCACAGTAGCATTAAATGGAATCCTTTACCTGGGCATTTCTGCTCAAATGAACTGTCCAGCTAGTTATGTCATTTATGCTTACTTTACCAATCAGTGCATATACATATCCTCCCCGTGTTTTTTAGATGCTATTGATAAATAACAAGTTCTTGAAAACGACGTAAATTCACCAAGTTTACATAAAATAAAGCCACTTTATTTCTTGCTTTCAGTTCAATTTCTTCAGATTATCTGCAAATTTTCAATAATGGCAATACATTCATTCTGCCATTTGGAGGAGCCTGTGCCACAGAATAATGATCTGAAGAATGTTCACTTACTTGCAAGGAAGAGTCTTTATTTGGGAAACAGGACGGATGCAGCTGAGAGGTGCTTTGTCAAGATCAGGTAAGTACTTTTTCTTTGTTATTTTTTAAAATTATACTTATTTGGTTTTTGGTAGACTGGCATTTTGTTTAAATTAGCATACATTGTGTCATGTCAGAGCCTGTCAGTCTTTGTGTTGGTCATTTGACACGTAAAGTATCCTGAAATGAAAAGGCACATGCAGTGGCACGCATACTTACGAGATGTGTGGAAGAAAATTGTTGTCTAGAAAATTATTTTAGCATACTTTATTATCTCTGGAGTAGCTGTTGAGGATGGAGATTATGATGACCGTAATGACACAATTCCCTTTCGCTACAAGTTCTCTTTCATAGTTTTCTTATATGTTTATTTTCTGAATTCAGTATTTTGCTAAGCCAGACTTCTTGTTTTGGATGTAAGTGTTAAATCATTCAGGGGAAATAAAAAGGAAGTCACGAACAGGTTTTCAAATTTCGAATATCTTCAAATTTTCTTTTTAAAAAAAAATCAGCTTTTGAATTTTCTGCCAGTCAGAATCTATTTTTTTCTAAAATGGATCCTTAAATCTTGGCATGGTAACACTGGATCAGGATTTAATTTTAGACAAATGGTTACTATATGTTGTTTATTTTTTCTAGACATCCAATTATTTTTATAAAATAATAATGACTTCACAGCAGAATTTGGTTTATAGTCATATTCTGCATGGGAACTGTATGCAATGTACATTCAATAAGAAGTGTAAGCAGTAGAATAATAAAACAATTATGAATATTTAAACAGATACTTGAGTTTCTTTTTCTGTGTTCTCATTGCAAACCACAGGGGTTCTCTCACTGGCTATGGGTTTGGTGTTCCAACCAGCAGTCAAACAAGTGATAGTTTGAAAAAAAAACCCCACAACAACAAACTACCCAACAAAACAACTAAATTGCTTCTTATCGGAAAGGCAGAGTCCAGTTTGTCAGCGTTTTCAGTGGTGCACACAAATCTTGAACCTTTTATGATACCTGTCTGCTTTGTTGCTAAATTATTGGATCACTTGCATATCTAAAAATACATCTTTATAAATGCATATATATAACCTGAGAAGCCTTAACAATACCATTTGTTTTGCTAAAAATCCTACAGAATTAAAAGTACCAGATTTTTTTGATTTAATACTATCGTGTCTTTTGGGTTTAGAAACAGATGCTCCTCTTCTTCATGTGTTTGTGAACATACTTAACTTCTTATCAACGTCATCCTGGTGCAGTTCTGATGCCTAAGAACTTCAGTGACATAGAAAGAACAGTATGTTTTTAGTGTAAGCCTTTAGTCCCCTTAGAGAAAACATGAAGATGCTGTTTTAAATAAATTCAAGGACATGGACCAGTTGGAGAGGGTCCAGAGGAGGGCCACGAAGATGATAAGAGGGCTGGAGCACCTTTCCTATGAGGACAGGCTGAAAGAGTTGGGGCTGTTCAGCCTGGAGAAGAGGAGGCTCCGGAGTGACCTTATAGCGGTCTTCCAGTACCTCAGGGGGGCCTACAAGAAAGATGGGGAGAGGCTGTTCAGGAGGGCCAGTTGTGATAGGACAAGGGGTAATGGTTTTAAAATAAAGGGAGGTAGATTCAGGTTGGATATTAGGAAAAAATTTTTTACCATGAGAGTTGTAGAACACTGGAACAGGTTGCCCAGAGAGGTGGTGGATGCTCCATCCCTGGAGACATTCAAGGCCCGGTTGGATGAGGCCCTGAGCAACCTGATCTAGTTGGAGATATCCCTGTTCCTTGCAGGGGGGTTGGACTAGATGGCCTTTGAAGGTCCCTTCCAGCCCTAACGATTCTATGATTCTATGATTCTATGAAATGCTTTATAAATGTAACAGATAATTAAAAATCAGAAACTAGTTAAGAAAACCTTTGAACAGCTAGAGTACTCAAAACAAGGACAGCACTAGTAAAAATGAGGCTGTTGCTTCAGTGAAGTTCTGAAAGTTGAAGCGTGTTTCAATTAAATCATTACAAAAGAGAATTCATTCTGGAGATACTTCTTAAATTTTCTGGTTTTATTTTGCAGTAAAATTGCTATGAATAGTGTCCACCAGATACCAATTTTAAAATGTTTTTTTAATAAACACTACAGAATTATAAAAACTGAAGGCTTTGATGCATCTGACTTTATTTTTAATATAATTAAAGAACAGTATTCTTAAGCTTATTAGGTTTTCCTGTCCATGAGAATGGATTCTGGCTGTACATGAAGTCAAACTTTTATTGAACACAGTTCGACAGAAGCCAAAGTGGGACAAGAATAAAACATAAAACAAGCTCAGTATTATTCAATAAAAATCCTTATGATGTCTATAATATGGATATTGAGAGCAGCGAGTGTGTTTTTCTTCTGAATCTTTCAGCAGAACATTATTGTTCCTAGCACAACTTCCTGTACATGGACAAAATTGGGTTTTCCTCTAAGAATAAACAGAATCCTCTATCTGAAGAGTAAGAAGGTAAGGTATTTGAGATTACGTTATTTCAGAGAGCAGGTAAAAGTAATTTCAGTGACTTGTAATGCATCCAACTGTACAAAAATACTTGATTTATCATGCATCAAGAAGTCTCAAATAGTTTATATCAGTTTCTGTTTGTTGTATTTCCTTTTTATCTCATGGGTGGAATTTCTGAAAGTATTCAGCTCTGTTTTCTATATGTGTTTTCCCTGAAATCAATGAGCTGACCTGAGTGGGAATAAAGGGTGGTTTATCTTTAGTGAGACAAAGTCAAGTCATCACTAAGTGATTGTGAAATCTCATCCTTGAAATACTAGGTCTTTGACATTCAGTGGGATGAAAATCTCAGAATAGACTGATTACTGGGGAGTCCCAGGCTACAGTTCAGGTAAATAACAAATTTGGAGGAGGAACTTAAAGGTTTCTTCTTTTTAAAATTATGATAATTAAGTAGCAAAGGGTGCAACTTACACTATAAATATTTTCCACTTAACATTTACATTTAAAATAGAGATGCCTATATTTGTGAAAGGATTCATTAGTTACAGTTTGAGCATTATAGTTATCCAACATTTCAGCAGTACCATTTCTAAAGAGGACTTCTTTACTGGCACAGAACATGAATGTCTAGTTCTATTCCCAGCCATGTTTTTTTCTTATTTTCCAACATGTAGCTATGAGAGTTTAGCTAGTTCAGCTACTGCAATTTCCATTTTGCAAAGACGGAGATGTCTTTTGGTAATGCATGCATAATTTAGAAGTAACAGCTTCTATACTGGAGTAAGTGTTAGGGGCTCTGTTCAGATCATGGAATTAACTTGGTTTGTTTCCTGCTCCAGCTGGTCCCCACTTTCTCCAGGGAAAGGGTAGCTCAGTTGTGTAGCAACCACCCAATGCAGTTTCTAACCTAGAGCCTTAAAGTCTCTCGTAACTGGTGCTGCTTTACTTTTATTTCTGCTCTTTGAAAGTACTGTGGTGCAGCAGGTACTGCTGCCTCAGTAGTGGAGGCAGGAAACTTGGAGAGGAACAGGGTGTGCAATGGGAACAGGAACTGTTATGGCCATCTCCAGTAATCTGTCCTACTTTGTCACCCAGGGTCCTCTTTGACTCTGTTTTGAGGGCGGGGGGAGGTGGAAAATAGTTCTGTAATTGCTAGAAAAAGAGCAAGAAATTTTCCTGTTTAAAAAGCAAGAAGTTTGTTTGTTTGTTTGTTTTCCCCGCATGACAGTGTTGCAAAGAAAAAAGTTAAAGCTTTGGGGATTACTTTTTTTTTAAGACTTACCCAATTTCAATTATAGACTTATGTCCTTGCCTCCTTCAAAAACAGAAAGTTGCTGTAAAATACCAGTATTCTGAGATCAAGAATAAAAATGGAGAGTAGGTTAAGAAAAAAAGATTACAACAAATCAAAAAATACATGGATTACTTTTAAAAAAATTTCACTTAAATGAACCATTGATATCAATGAGATATTTAGGATTGTCTATGTTCAGTTCTGTAGGCAATATAGACTGTGAGAGAAACGGGAATATCTTCAGATATGAAGTAGATCTTCTGGTTTAAGAAACTAAGCAACTATTCCTGCTAAGTAATTGCTTAAACAAAACTATTAAAATACAAGTGTTTTCATAGTAGTTCTTTATGTAATTTAAGTAGCTGAAAGAAACATCACATGCTTGTAGTAAGTCGCGTGTTTCTTCAAGAGTGATGAAAAATAGAGGGTTTTTTTTTCTGTAGAATATTCGGTAATCCCTGTAACTCTTGTCACGGATATTCTAAACAGTTGGGGGTAAATTTCTGCACCTCTTGAATGTGTAAAGTTATATAAAATCCGAGCAGCAGTTACTAAGTGTTCTTGATACTTAAAAAAAAAACAACAAAAAGCACATAGCAGATAGCACATTCAATCTTAGAGGTGACATCTTTCAAAGAGACTTTAAAAAGTCCATACCATTCTAGGTATGCATGTGCCATTAGCAACGTAAATTAGAAGCATGGTATCTGAGCAATATATAAGCTGTGCACATACATCTTTTTGTGCATAACACATTGATGTATTAGTATTATGGAATATCTTTGTTCCATTTCTCTTTGGAACACAGTTAGCTTCCTCTCCCCGCTCTGAGACATGCCTTACCTTGTTCTTGGGGCTTGTGATCCAAGAATGCCTGAACTCATTGGCTGTGACAGCTGATGTTAAGCCTTAAGGTAAACCATACAACAGTAGCAGGACTGGATACCACCTAACAAAGTATGCCAGTTCTGGTTCCCAGCATCGTGATATTCTCTTGAGAGCAGGCCCAGAAATTTGTTGTCCTGATCACCAACATGCAGTTTAAATACTCACCTCTTAGATCCCACCATTTCAATGTCATCATATTGAGCTGGTTGATTACATTTTCGAAATAAGACTCTTCTGCCTTATCTGCAATCCAGCTATGGGAGTTTCAGGGCCTTCCAAGAGAGGATATCTCATTCCTGACATGCTCGCCAAGAAGAGGTGCTGCAGCGCCTTGAATATTATAGTACCTTTGTTATCCTGCTTTGGAATGGGTAATTATGTATGTTAGGTAGTACAGCTTCCTGGTTGCCTTGTTTAACAATACTCAACGGCCAGAACATTTAGTCTGAAGTACCATGTCTCTTCCAGAGATTATAGAGGGTGCAGCACAGCAGAAAGAAAGAACTACAGAGGAGTCTCCTCTGGCTTAGGAAGAGGATACGTTTTCTTGGGTTACAGTCCAAGTTACGGAATACCATCTTACAGGATACAAATACGGTACTTGTTATCAAATGAGGACTCCAATCAGCACATCAGAGAGGGACAGTCAGTGACTCGAATTTCATTTTATATGGCGCTGTGAATACGGCAGTCATTTAGAGACTTGGCTTTGGGACTCGAGATACTTCAAAAGGACAAGTGGTACAATTGAAAACACTCTTAAATTAAGGGGCAAAGTATTTCAGACTGTAGATGGATGAATTGTCCTCTGCTTTGGTTTAGTTAAAGACCATGGTTGGAGACGTATCTTTTTGCTGAGTTCTACCAGTTGTTTACATGACTGATTCGGGAATTGATTTACTCTCTAGCTTGTCAATGAATATGATCATGATTCTTTAAGCACTGTGCCTTGGCACAGCCTTCTGCTTCTAAACACCAGGTGAGGGTTTTATTTTATAGAGTCTGACCTGTTTCTACTACTGCTTTTTCTCTCCGTTTTTAGAGACAGTATTTGTCATGGCAACTTGCTGTGGACTAACTTCACTGGACCATGTAATCCTGAAGACATCCGTTGTATACATTCCCACCTTCCAGCCTTGTTTATCTGACTATCCTTCACACAACGAAGGGTAATGAATAGAATCTTATACCTCTAAGGGCACAACATGGGGGCAGAGGCAAGTGCTATGTGGAGTGAATTTCCTAGCCGTGTTTTATTTAGCAGAATATATACATCCAAAACAACACTTACCTTAGTCATAAAGAAAAGAAGACCTCTGAGGATTGGAAGGAAAATCTTGGCTGAGGGATTTGGGGAAAAAAGCTTTGGAATCTACAGGAAGAAGAATGATTTTCCTCAATTTTCCTCCCAAGTCTATTGGAAAAATTAGCCCATTGTTAAAAAATTCTGCATGTGTCAAAATGAGCAGTGAAGTTGATTTAAAAGTAATAACTTACTGCATCCTTGCAGATGCTTTCTGTAAGTAACAAATATTTTAGATGACATTACTTTGTTACAGAATTTCGTAGCATTCAGAAATTACAATTCCTATATACTACAGACTACATTTACTGGCAGGTCTTTAAAGTGGTCTATTAACTATTTGTAATGAGATATCTATATAGACATATCATGTTTGTTTAACAAGATTTTCTGTATCAGTATGCCCTTCCTGTTTATTTATGCCAGGATGCTACTGTTACAAGGATTATATTGTTGATTGTTATGTTCAGTTTTTTTCTTCTTACTGACGCTGATCAACTAGCAAACAAAAACCCCAACTTTTAAGTACTTCAGTCTGCAACACATACCCATCCCTAAGATAAGAACAAGTTTAAGTTATTAAAAATAAATATTTTACTTCTAAAAAAAATATATAACTGATATACCTATCAGTACTTCCTATGTGCTAGCTAGGTTATGATCAGTACAGTTCTTATTCTTAATGAAGCACATACAGTTCACCTTTGATACACAAATTACTACTCTAGGTATTTCACTTTATCCAAAGATTTCTGGGAGTAGAGGTCTTATTTTCAGGGGAGAGGGAGATAGGGAGACAAAAGCATGGCTTCATGCTTCATATAGTTTTCCTAGTTTACTGAAACATAATTGGTACATTTTCTAGACTTGCACATTGTAACTTAAGCTTAAATGAATTCCTGAATTTCTGTCCCACATATGTGCGTTTATCTTGACTCTGTTTTGGAAGCTATTGTAAAACAAGTCATGAGTAAGGAGGAAAATGCATTCTTGTTTTATCAGGTGATTCTGATGTCTCAACTCAGTTGTCTGGGAGATACCATTCGTAGTGTCTTAAGGAGAATATACTACTTAAAACTTTATTATTTTTTTTTAAAGATATTTTCTCCTTTAAGGAATATCCAGGGAAAAAACTAGAGTTTGTTCCTTTAGAAGCAAAAAGGTTGTTTTTCTTAAAGCACAGCCTGAATTTGCAGATGCTGTTTCAAACAACCAAATAAAGTACAGATAGTGGTGGAAGTACTATTGTGCAGCTGAACTAAAGGGATTTTGCTGGATAACTACTTGCCTGTTATTGTCATTGGCAAGTCAGACACCATTTCCAAAGCTGTAGTCTGGCTGAGGAGAAGTAATTGCTTTTATGTGTATTTTTCAAGCCAAAACACACACTTTGTCTTTACCAAGATTCAAAATTACCACAGCATTGCTGCTGAGAAAAGTTATTTTTAAAAGAAAAAGTATTATGAAAAGAATAGTGACACCTGAGTGTCGTGCAGAAAACTCTTGTCAGCTGAACTCCTGACAGAATATGGCAGAGATTCAAAGTCTGGTTTATCTCTAGTAATTCTATTAACATTTCAAAGGTTGATGATGTTCTGGGAATTACACAGGAGGGATTATTTTTTAAGCTAAGAATCAGTACTCTCAAGCCTTGCCTGTACTAGGAATGTTGCAGCTATCTTGCAATAGGTAAATGGACTATATCTAAGACACTAAGTTCTCTATCAGACATTTTGCTACTTTATCTGTACTGGCATTATTAAGTAGCAGCCGTTTTTCCCCATAGTGTGAATAGAGCTGTATCAGTATAAAACTGTATGTATTGGTAGTTTATTTCCACATAGAAGGGAACAACCTAGGAGGGCTGGCCCAATTCCAGGAATTGTTTTTAATTATATTGCAGTTGCTATGCCTGTATAAACTATTTGTATTGGAGACTTTATACGAGAAGAAAGTGACTTCATTCTAGTTTATTTGCCTTTATCCATAGAGGCCTGTAAAAATTCACACCACTTCAGTTTGGTAGGTTTGATTTGCCTTTGTGGGCAAACTTGCCCTTTACACAGACGTACCTCCATCTATGCTAGAGGATATAAACTGAGTGTTTTGACAATAAAAATGCATCTTCCTCTCTGATACAAGCCTAATCTATTCCGTTAATACTAGAACAAGTACAGTTTACCGTTTACTGAACGGTTAGAACATTTCCATCTGGCTGCATGCACCAGAGCCTATAGAGCAGCTGTCCCCCCTTGAATCCTAGCTTAAATCTCTGTTGTTCAGTATGGAACACAATGTTTTACGTACTCTGACCAAACTTTCAATTCCTGTTTTATAGATCAGTGCCTTGCCTTGCTTTTCTGCTGTGCAAATGAATCTTGTCCAGCATGTGTTACCTAAGAATTAAGAAAGTTGAAGTCAGAATATCAGAACTTGAATCATTTGCAAAAAAGGATGATCTCTATGTGCTCTTTCTATAAAGATAATTTTGAGCAAATTCAGATGATTTCCATTTTAAAGCTACAGGTGAGGGGGAGATCTTGATCCCATATTAGAAGGTGGGGAGGGGATCGTGATGAAGACTGAAAATTCAGTATAACCCTTCTGCTCTAGGCTTGAGAGCAGTAAAGAAAGGATCTAGTCAGAGAGTAACTAGCAGGAACAGAAAGAGCCAAAAGCCCAGGGACCTTTGACCATTCAGAGAACATTCACTAGCTTTAATTAGCTGTTCTCTGTCCTACGCTTATTGACTGTTTGTTCACTCTCTTTCCTCCCATTCTACCTCTTTACTTCTGCTTCATTCTTGCGTACTTCATATGCTTTTTCCCCCCTCAATCTGCCCTCCTTACTCTGTATCTCCTTCCATTTTCTCTGCAAGCAAAAGCCACCCCTGAAATAGAGCTAGTTACATTTACTACAGTCATGCTGTTTGTGAACTTTTCCCCCATGCTGTCTTATCTGTTTAGACTGTTGGTTTTTATATAATCAGGGACCTTTTACTGTTCTGTTTATGCGCTGTCCAGCATAATGGAACTTCGATTTTCATTAAATATGATTAAGAAAAATATTCCTTTAGCTGGATTTTTTATAACAAATCACTGCTAGGCAAATGACTACCCTTAATGAGATGAGGTATATGAGATTTAACAGGATATGAGGAACTTTTCTCCTGCAGTTTTTCTGTAGGTGAACTAGTGATTTAAAAGTATAACGTTATAATTGTGGTTATATTACAGTCCAGCATAATATGATGAACATTTCAGAGTGAATTTTATATTGGCTGTGTTTGCATTGCACTTGCAGTGGTTTGCAAATTGTTGGTTTGTTTTCCATGTTTTACAACATTTAGATTTGCTTTCTAGAAACCGTTTTGGTAGGTGCGGCTTGCCTGTCAGAAATCTGTTCTGAAGCTTGAGTGCAAAGCGAGCAGGGTACTAATGATGGATATGAATGGATATTTTAAGAATAACAATGAATGTGGCATCTTCAAAAGCAGTGACGTTCTGGTAAGAATTTGCATATAATTTATTGAACAGTACATGATAGTTCTCAGTAAAATGTGTTCGTGTATCTCTCAAGATTTGATTGTTTAATGAAAATTTCTTCTAAAATG
Organism: Tauraco erythrolophus; assembly: GCF_009769465.1. Classification (NCBI taxonomy): domain Eukaryota; kingdom Metazoa; phylum Chordata; class Aves; order Musophagiformes; family Musophagidae; genus Tauraco; species Tauraco erythrolophus. The sequence goes on from NC_141465.1 coordinate 112,345,842, forward strand.
GGAAAAGTAGGATTGCTCTATATCGTGCAGTATTTTAAATTCTGAAACAATGTACAACAACTTTAGTTTACTTACCAGTGACTTCTTGCATATAAAACCAGTTAAAGTACCTTTTTAGAAAAGTAAGTTATTTTAGAGAAATAGTGGCCATTTATGGCTTACTGTGAGCCTGTTTCTCTGAATATTTAGAACTGAATATTTTTGAACTGTCATTTAAAAAACAGCTTTTTTTTTTTTCAATTAGAGTACACTCAGTATGTTATAACTAACCTGGTGGCATATTTCACCACTATACGTGTAACTGTTCAAACAGGCATTGCATCCAACTTTGCAGGAGATATGAAACCCTTATGTAATTATCGACAAATTAATCACAGCTGGAAACTTTTAATCCTTGCATAGGTTAAAAAAAAATCTAATGGCAGCATGCTAAGTTACTATACTGGTACTACTTCGCTGGAAGTTTCACACCTTTTAAATAATGTACAGAATTAGAAAATGCAAGCAGAAACACCAGTGGACGTTCTACTGTAACTATAATATAGTAGAAGTAGTTTCTTTTAATTTAGTCTTTGAAATAGCTTAGGCCAACAATTCCTTAAGCAAATTTTTATTTTTTTTTTTTTTACAAAACTAACTATGTTTGGAGTATATACTGACTTCTTGAAATTTACAAAGAATTTGTGCCTCTATTTTTCTTCCTCCTCCTTGAATTCCAAGTGGTGGTTGGTATTGCAGTGGAACTGTTCTGATAACAGCTGGCAGTTCTTAAAGCTTCTTCTTAAGGGTACTTTGAGGTCCGGAGTATGTAGACACTATGTAGTAAAGAGCAGCACAGAGACTGGGCATTCTTCTGATAAACTAGTTTTGTAGCTGAGGCAGCTGTTCCAGCAGCTTGCTACTTGCAGTGAAATTAAGAGTTTTGACAGACCTCAAACTCTTAATTTCCTCATGCCGTGCTGAAAGCTGTGGTGGCTCAGGAGCTGATCCACAAGCAGATTAGGCATTAATCAGATGGATAATGTTGGTCAGAAAGTTGGTGGTTAATATCTGAGAGTGGTAACAGCGTTTGGTCCACTGTGTGCCTTAGCCCTGTTGAGAGGCAAGGGTAAGGAGCTCAGACGCATCGCTGTGCTAACACACATACCTCCTACGGGCACCTGACGACAGCAGCAGAACTGCAGTGTGTGCTGGAGGGGAGGAATACCAGCCTGGCTGACAGAATCTAGTTGCACTGTACTCAGTTGCACAGTATAGACATGTGCCATGACTTAACAGGTACCTAAGGCAGCATTAATTAAAACAGAGTATCCTCACTAAGCTATTAGGAGAGGAAGTACAGAGAATTCCTGGAAGATGAATCCCTGAGAGGTCTGTGGCCACACTCTGAAGGCCTGATACAAATGCACAAGTTAGACCTGAGAAGATTAATGTAAGCAGTCTCCTCATTTGAAACTAGATTGGTATGGAAGTGACTAACACTGACTTCCATTTAATATCCCCTTCTGCAACACTCAGCTTTTCATTTTTATTTTCTAGGTGGGTGAGAGATAAAATCTGGCCTTCAAAGTGCTATGCACTCATTCCAGTCCCAAAATACAAAACACAAATCAGCAACTGTAATGTAGGGGAATACTAGATTCCTCTAGCTGCACTGGACAAGTATGCATGCAAGATATATTCATATAGGCTTAAGTATCTGCTTAGATATATTTTTAAGTAGTTTTTTAAACTGCTGTGATTCTGTAGGCTATCAGAGTAACCTGGGATGAGGAGGTTAGGCTGCTCACAACTTTTTTTTTTCCAGACTGATCTTTCACTCTGTTTCATTGCATGGCAAATGTTTGGTTATTTATTTGATCTGTTTATGTTTTAAAGAAGCTGGGGGGGATGGGGGGAAGGGAGGAGTGAGCTCTTCTTAGTTTACCCCCTCAAATTCTGAATAACGATATCAATCAAGAAAAACCTAGTTTGCAATTTCCATGTCGTAGAGGTATCTTATCTGTAGTTGCAGTAGTTATAAAAATCAAGGCTGGAGTGTCTTTTTCTGTTGATCTTTTTTAAGGTGACTGTACTGACTGGTATTGTTTCAAATAAAAACAGTTAAAACAAGTGACTGACTTGTAAAAGAGTTGACTGTCATTTAGTGTTTAATTCCTCTTTTGCTAAACCATTTTTGTAATGTTAACTTTATTTGTGACGCTTTAGTAGGTGGAAGCCTGAGGGGGAAAATGTTATACTTCTTTCACAATTCATTAGTTTGTGGATGTTTCTGTTATGTTGTATCCACTCTGAATGACTCATAAGTTAAATGAACATGCCAGCCTAAAGGCATGCCCTCAATATTGCAGCCCACAGTGAAACTTGATGCCATTACAAATAAAAATGTGGAAGATGCTCATACCCGTTCGAATCCTTGAGAAGTTTTGTGCACACTGGACGTGTGTGCTATCAATTACTTACTCAATGTACTCCCTTTTAAAAAGCTGTGTTTTACCAGGTCTGATTGCTCTTTTTCACACCGTTGATTTCCTGAGTTTATTAGGCTAAGTTGTCTTGTGAGCCTAAGCTGGAACTGAGAAAGAGTGATTTTTTTTATAAAGTGCACAGTTTCAATATATTCATTTCTGCACTATTTGATGAGAGACTATAGAAGTACCTACTTTGCATTGCCACCTGTGTATTTCTGTAGTGATTTAGACAGATTGAGAAGTGCTTTTATTTGGGAAGTTGATAGCACAAATCTAATGCTCTCCATATTGTGAAAACACTAATTAGAGTGGACCACTTGGCCTCTGGTTGTCTTAGCTCTCCTTGAATTTTGGCTTTCTTACCAATTTAATTTTTCCTCGTTTAATAAAAACACCAAAGAAAAAACAGATTTGCCTATTAACAACATGTCGTACAAATTATGACATATTACAGAAACTTCATACTGAAACACTGCAAGAAGCAGGTCTGAAAATGTCCTGGAGTTTTCAGTCCTACATTTCTTTAGTATCTGTAATACGGAGACAGATGTGCACTTACAGCAGCAAGATGAGAGAAAGGGTTTTGAAAAGTAACCGAAGTAAATTTTTTCTGATATTGTTTTAAATCTTTAGGATTTTCCTTTTTCCATGTGCTATATAGTAGTATTAACTGTAAGCCTCCATTGATTTGTATATTGAAAATATGTACACAGCTCCAGAATTTTTCTCCTCTAGATGACAGACCTGTGGTTTTGATAGGAATAAGACAGATTGCTGCAACAGAAGAGATACAACATCATGAGTCAGGTACTTTAGCTTTTAAATAAGTCCTGTTCTACCACGCATAATGCGTAGTGGAGGAGTTTATGCCAAAATGAACAGATACATGCATATTAGAGTGGCCTTCCTACAGATTTTTCACTTCGCACTTCTCATGGCTGTGCACTGTGAGTCTTTCTGTCTCTGTCCCTAGTCCTTTTCAAGAGGAGGTTGGCGATGGTCACCTAACTCTACTTCCACTGATGTGGAGCTGGCCTATCCATCCCTTGTCTGGCTTGGGCTGCAAAATTATAGACATATGAGTGAAAACCATGTGTAACTATTAACAGAATTGATCACTGTTTCCAGAGGCAACACTGGAAGGCAATAAAATTAGCAATTTCAATCCCATCTCTAATTCTAGCACCCCAGACCAAGTCATCTCCGGTCACTTAAGGATGTCTCATTAGAAGAGTAAAAAAGGTGTAAAACCAACAGAATACTACTGTTTCACCTTCAAGTGGTGTTGAAGTATAGGCAAGGAGAGGAAGGAGGGGGAGGTAGTAAAGTGAAAAAACATCAGAAATTGCCACTCTGGCCAGGCTGATGTGCCAGAGAGAATGCGGTGTAGATGCAGAGGGCAGTGTCCCTGCCTTCTGTACACCTGCATTCACTTTTAATAAACGTTAAGTAGCAACAGAAGGCAACAAACTGGGCGTGCTGGTATATCCCACATCTACAGGTGTGGAAGCTGCCTCACCAGACTGTTCTTCCTGCAGTTTTCTCTGTTTCTCAGTCTTTGGCTTGTCAAGATCCTTCCTTCATTTGCCAGGAGAAGTCCGAAATCTTACTAGTGTATGCTGCAGCATGTACAGTTTTAGTCCTGCTCTCACTTTCCCACCTGTTTCGGAGCGTTTTTTCCTTTCCTGTGCTGCGTGACGAAGACGCACAGCTCTAAGGTTAAGTTTAGGGGCTGAGTTTTGAGTCTCTAATCGGAGTTTCTTGTAAGCGCAAACAGGTTTGACGCCAGATGCCAAAGGTACTGACCTTTTCGTTTTCCCGTCGAATTCTTTCGCCCGTTTCTGCTGGGGCGGTGGCTTCACCCGTGGCTGCGCACGGCTCTGCCAGCCCCCCAGCACACGGGGGTGTTGCACAGGAGGAGCACGTTCACGTGGCCTTAGCTTCTTCTCCGTGGGATCGATACTCGAGTGAAGCGTTGCCTTGGGTCGGCTGGCAGCGCGACCGGAACGCTGCCTCCCTTAGGCGACATCGCCTCGGTGGCTCCAGCCAGCGGGGCCGCGGCACGGCGGGGCAGGACGCGAGAGGCCCCCGCCCGGCCTGGGCCGCCTGCGGGCCCGGCGGCACTAGGACCCGGGCGGAGCGGCAGCCAGCCCGGGCCGCAGCTGCGGGGGCCGCGGCGGCGCGCGGACCTCGGCCCGCCGCGCCAGCTGCTGCCTGCGGGGCGCGCGGCGCGCCCGCTCCCCATTGGCTGCCGGCCTCTGCGCGCGCGGCGGGCCGCTCGCGGCTGCCGCCTCCCGCTTCCCGGAACGCTTCTCACGGAACGCGCCGCCTGCGCCGCCGCCTGCTCCTGCGCCCCGGCGCCTCCGCTGCCGTGTCCCTCGTGTCCGCTCAGGCCGCGGGCTCGGCGGTGCTGCTGCGGCTTTACCGCGCTGCCCGCTGCTAGCTCAGCCGCTCTCGGTAGCGCAGCCTGGTTCGGCTGTAAGCTTTTCGGGCCTGGAGCTGTAGATTTGAACAGATAGGCTTGTGTTTGGGATGCCTTGTGTGTTTCTATTAATATAATTAGTTAAGTGGCACCTTTTCCTAACGCAGATGGGTGCACTGCGTTGCTTGGTGCTCGGAACACGCCTTCATATGTGATGCTGGGCATATATACTGTTACGGAGAGGTGCTCCTGGCGAGCGCTTTTGTGTACCCTGGAAAAAGATGAATAAATAATTATAGATTAAAGCATTTGAAATAGCAAGAGGTATTTTGTTCATTTCAGGAAAATAATTTGCACAACACGCAGACCAAATGAGTAAGTACAATCTGAAAGTTTACCGTGTGAGTTGAAGTAATTTTATTGCTTTGTTTATGTCAGTTTTCTTTTATGCATATATAGCATAAACTTACATCGTCCTTTAATGGATATGCAGTGGATTGTGGCAAATGTTCATGTTCAAAAATACGCTTTGGCTAGTATTACAATATCTTGCACTTAATGTCTACGTGATTTTCACACTACGAGACAGGTGTTCTACACTTAACAGGCAAGTAGTATGTATCCTGCTAAACTCTTTGCAGTTTAATATTTAAAACAACACCCTAAGAATGAAAGAGTTCTGATCATTAAATTAGAATTGAAGTGGAGCAGAAGCTGATACATTATCCGATTCTTGGCTTCTGTAGTGCCTGTCACAAAGTAATGGCTCTCTTAAACTGTACATTAATCATCAACAAGAAGTTCAGAAATGTCTATTTCAGTCCAAAAACTTTTATTACCAAATAAATAGCTTTCATACTCTTGGAATGAGCAAAGAAATTTCTTTAAGAAGAAATTCCTTCACATCTAAATGAAGTTAGTTTACACCTTCTCCCCTGTGAGTTTAGTTTTGCAACTGCCCACCCTCTACTTAAAAGGAAAAAAGTGTGTGGGGCAACCTTGCAGATAAACGTACCATGAAGTATATTTCAAGTTATGTACATTCAGTACATATTTTCAAGCATATAATAAAATAGATTTAGAAAAGCAAAATGTCCCTTTTATTTTAGAAAGTGATCAATATTTGTCAATGGAGTGTGTTATTAAAATGATGCTAGTCAGAAGCTATACAACTGAAAGGTAAATCTGACAAGCGACAATTCTTCCACTTAGAAATTCGCAGGCTGTGTCATCTGCAAAACAGGGTAAGTTAAACACGGTGAATAAATTTTCTGTTCCGATTTCCTGATGGTGAATGGTCTGATGCTTTTGGAATGTAGATGAAGGGTATGTTTCCTTTCAGATTAAGAAATTCAGAAATACTGCCTTTCTGCAACCTGTTGTCTTGCTTTTATGCCAGGCAGCTTTTCTGTCATTGTGGACAGTAAAGTCTTCTCAGACCCACAGCTCTACAGCAACTGAAACTCCCTTCTCTAACAGAACCAGTACACTTGCCTGCACTCAAGTGTCACTGCTCAAAGTTTATGTAGCTATTTAAACTTCTCGGTTTCTCTCGTCCTGGTACTAGCTGCGTTCTCTCTTTCCAAGAAGGAGTTCCCAGGCGATCTTTATGGTTCTTTGTGCTATGTTGTTGACCTTTTGAGTCTTCATTCATACCCTCTATTGTTCTGCGTGTTCCTTCAGCCATCTGTTTCTGCCCTGTTTACCTGACCCAGCCACTGACTAAACCATGAAGTCCCATCCTTGCGTTGGCAGTGCTAACAGCCTCTCCTTTCTGTTCCCCCACTATCCCCTTACCCCTAGACATTATTATATTCTCTTTACCTTCCCAGACACAGTGGAAAAAAATCAAACAAAATATATGAAGCCCCATCCTTATGCTCTCTTTCGTTTTTTTTTCCCTTGTCTATCTTAATAAGATTAAGACTTTTTGCTCTTTGAGAAAGAATTATAATTTTCTGTATGTCTTTGTAATGACTAATACAGTGGAGTAATGTGTTTTCTAGTATGGGCATATTAGCTTTGCCAATGTGCATTTCAAACTAAACCAGGATGATCTAATCAAGGTAACCAAGCAGTATAGTAGTGGCATACTAAGGAATTAATACTTCAGCAATTTCTAGCTTCCTTGCTATGTGTGATCAATAAGTAGTCGCTTTTTGGGTGCTTTTTAGCAAGATCTGTGATAAGAATCCTTGTTAAAACAATCCTTTAAAAATGGTAAGGGGAAAAATGTTCAATTTCAAGTCTTCGAAAAAGAAACAAACTTCTAAGAAACTGTCTATGATTGGAAATCTGGAAAAATACATTTTAGGTAGAACCTGCAGTGATGGACAAAATGAGTTGATAATGCTGATGTTAGTTTTTCGTGTGTTTGCCTTTATTGCTTACATGACAGCTTAAAGTGTCCAACGTTTAGTTGTTTCAAAATCTTCTATCACTATACCGTTGTTATTGAGCTATTAATAGCAGTTAATGCAAACTGTAGGAAAAATTAATGTGAGATGGTGAATAAAAGTTTAATAATGAAATCAAGTTGCTATTCCTTTTTTTAATTGATATTTTTACATAGGAGTTATCATATTGTCTTAAACCGTAATACACTTTCCTGTTTCGCTAATAAATGGTTGATGGTAACTACCATAGTTTCTTCCTGATTTCTTTATGTAGTAACTGGTTTGATCTATACTAGTGTTGATAGGGGCATTGTATTTACATTAATAATTGGATTTCCTTGATATTCAGTATGAATAAGTTACATGTTACATGAAAAACATTTCTTCTGATCAGTTCTGAATTTTCCACACTTCAGCTCTTTCTCAGTATTTTTTTCCTTGCGTTCTAAGATAGCAACCGTAGAAACGTCTGATCAGACTGCTGTGGAGCATTTATTATTTTTCATATCCACTCATAACACTCTTGATTTTAAATTCGTCAGTTTCTTTTCGTATGATATTTTCAATGCTTGTCATTGTTCACATTTGAACTCTTTCCAGTTCTTCAGTATCCTTTTGGAAAAGGAGTGACCTGTACCTCATGTGTTTGGATTTTTTTTCTGGTAAGGTCACAGCATTGATTTTTATAATCCTATTACACTGGCTTTCTTCTAATTCTCTTCCATTGTTTAAGCAGTCTGTTTTATTATTTTATTTTGAGTGTAGCAGCATATTGAGCGGAGATTTTCACTAAACTGCTGAAGTGGTGCCCTAGTTCCTTCCTGGGGCCAAGGCATCTGGTGTTGTTCTCAGTATGGCATAACTGATCTAATGAACAACTTCCATTAAACAGAGGCAGCCCTACCACCGCCCTTGCACCTGCCCCTGGCATTCATCAGCCCCAGTGATCCAGTTCATGGAACTACACCGTTAAAAAAGCAATCCTCGTCTTACCAGTAAAAGGTTGATAATTCTCTTGGTTTGCCCCCTGGGCAGGCTTACCAGTGGTGGCTGCTGCTGATGTTGCAAGGAAAATAGAGGAGCACATGGCAAAGGAAAGAGGAGGTAGAAGTACGGAGCGTATCCTTTCTGCAATGATCTGCGTGGGATCAGTTTAACTAAGATAAAACTATGCAGAGAGTTGTAATAGAAGTATGAATATGAATGCAGGATGGATGGAAATGTGTGTAAGCATAAGGAAAAAGAGTGCAACAAAGGAGTAAAGAAATGGCCTGTACTGATAACAAAGGACACCATTCCCAGCAGTATCTGTGTTCCGAAGCACAGAGGAAGACCTTGCATCCCATATGGAGGAGGATGGCAACAAGGTTGTAGTATGTCACATACACCGTTATTTTTGCTGGTAGCCAAATGGGAGAAGAGGCTGCAGGCATTCTATATTCCCAGCAAGGGAACACAGACAATGGGCAGCAGTATGGACTAAGATTTATGGAAGGCGAGGTAAGCAAGATCCCGAGGCAAAGGACTGTCTTGTCACAGCTGATGATTCCTGAAAGATATCTTAAAGGATCTGCTCAAAAAATAGTTTTTTGTTGCAAATGAAGAACATCATCTTTAATGAGGTGAGGACTTAATAGCTGACGGCCCTTGGCCTCCGTTTTGCACGTGAGTTATCCTGGCCGGACCATTTGGAGAGATGAGTCTTGGTGCTTGGAAGTGATCACAAGAGTGTGAGTGAATGAAATCTATGGGAGAATAAATGTCAGTGGGAAACATCGATTTATCTGGAGATTTTGTAGGTAACTGTTACTTTCCCCTTGCCTAACATGCTGAGTTTTATTACACTAAGTTCCCTACAGTTGTACCTTTAATTTGGAACCTCATAAACATAGGCTATTTTCTCTTGGGTTTATTTTAGACCTTTGTTTTCTATCATCGTTTAAACTTGATTTGGCATTTTTGGGGCTCACTTACTCTTTTTTGTTGATTAAGAGTTTTGCATGATTCTGAGTAACCTAAATAACTGCAGGTTTTATGCCGTGGTACTCACTCACCCCAGTTTCTCAATGGTTAACAGCTATACCGTAACATAGGACCAAATCCATTCTTTTGAGACACTTTGCAGTTAACTCTTTGCCATTAATGAAATTTATTATAGTGAAATCGATCATTTAATCCAGTATTTTTGTTTATATTTATTCTCATCTATGATTGTCTGTTTCTCAGTCTTTTTTTGTTTGTTTGCTTCAGGAGGAATTCTTCTCTTACTTGAGGCTTTGAAAGAACTTCTTTTCTGTTATCTGGATGAATAGACCCAGAGCCAGAACTAGATCATTAGCGTGGTAGTTGCTCTATTCTATTTCTTTTGTACATGATGCCTGGTATGACTTTTGCTTATTGTTTGTACTAGGATTAGATTTCCAAATTTGTGTGAGACTCCTATTTGATTCAAATAACTTCTTGAAGCTCATTGTTTCTTCATAATGTTTTATTATCTTTTTCCCAGCAATAAGCATGTTTTTGGAGACTCAGGGGGTTTCTTAGCATGTAAGATGTATCTAGGGGGTTTGCTTCCTTGCTTTGGGCTTTACGGACCTTCTTGTTGCTGAAATCTCATTTTTAATGAGTATATTTAAAGTTCAACAAGTTTAACAGAGAAACATGCATTGTGAGGCATGATCACTTTGCATATATGAAGGGGCTTGTTATATTTCTTTCCTACATTTCCTACATTTTACCGTTTTCTCATTGATTGTTTCAGAAAATAGCTTATGACATCTGTCACACACATGACAAGGGTTTCCATGGTTTGGTTCCTCTACCCTGCTTCCTCTGCCAAAAATTCTGTATGCATCCTGGATCCACGTACACCTTCCCATCGCTCTTATTCTCCCTTCTCTTTACTGTGTTGAATTATGTTGAGGATTTGTCTGTCATTCAGACTGGGAAGAAAACGAGCTGATGCCAGCCGTGAACACATTCCAGCTCTTTGTTATAGCATTAAGGAATTCAGAAAATAACAAAGTTATGCATAGCTGTGCATCTTCTGCCTGGCACATGTAGGTAATTCTGTGATACTTCTGTCATCAGGTACTGTTTAGTAAAATACTGTATAGCATTGTAAGACTGTTTTTTGTATTATTGTAAAATAGTGTTATTTGGGCATTGAAGTTCCTGTGACTGTAGGCACTACACAAACGTGGGCTGAAAAGATTACCTGCAATGCTCGATGTTTCCAATGTAAATATAATACACTTGAAAAGAGAAAATACACACAGATGAGAAGGGAAGTACTAGGAGTTGAGGGGGAACATTCATACCTCAGGCATCCAACTCATGTGCCTAAATCAAAAGACTGATCTCCCTAGGCCATTTCCACAGCTTCTCCAGAGACTCCTTTAGAGGACAGTTCAGAATACTTCAGGAATTCCTTTGTCAAAATCACTCTCAACAGGAGCCTCTCTCACTTACTGTATAGGAGGATCCATCTCCTGCATCCCACACTTGCCTACTTTAGACACTTAAAATTAGGTGGTGTGTAGATACCTTCTTATCAGACATTTTGCTCAGAGACGCTGTAGGAGCATCTTAGTAAGCTGAATTTCAGAGGTGGCTTTGGAGAACAGCAGTGAAATATGTTTTCACATATTTAAGGGAGTTTTCCTGAAGTATAAGGTGTAAAACAAGAAAAGGCACAAGAGGTTTATGTGAAAATACAACGTGTGGGTGAGAGAGGAGCTGGAAGCTGGACTCCTGACACTGAATGACAGGTGGGAGATGTGAACGAAAGAGATACAAGAAGCATCTCCAAATTTATTTTTCAGTAAAGTTGAGGGGTTTTGAAAGTGTTTTAGCCCAACACAAAATAATAAACAGATCGGACAGTGTGATCTAACGGTCTTTTCAGCTTTATGTTTCATGAAAATCGGCCGAACTTCAAATGGGAGCAAACCACAGCTGGCTTCCTGGCGGTGACTGAGGAACAGTAGGTGCGGTGTGATAAGCGAGGAAGAGCCTCCAAAGTGAAGACAAGTAACAGATACTACAGACGTCAGGCAGAGCTGTGGAGACAGTGATGTGTTTTCCGAGTGATTGACTAGGAAAAGGGTCTTTGCAGCAGTTTTCTGAGTGAATGCGCATGAGATCGGGCTGTGTTTCTCAAAAGCAGAGAGAAAAATGTTGCTGAATCAAAACGTGATGATGATGATAACTTGATTGAATGCTTCAACTGATTGGAAGACTTAAGAAAAGTACCATCTTGGAAATGTTGCGGTGAAAGTATCTGCAAAATTATGAATATGAATCTTAGGATTTGGAGTAAATTTGGGATCTAAGGTGATGCTAGAGGTATGTGTCTGAGCAACAGGCAGGATGATGGCATAGCTGTGCAGCTTCGTATGTCACCAGCAATTTAGTCATTCATATGAAAACCTTAAAGAGCTGTCCTCAAATGTAATTGTATCGTTTATTGTTTGGAGTTCTTCACTCCTACAGTTGCTTCCCATGTAAATATTGCTTAGAATATTTCCCCACCTGCCTCAAGGATTGGATGTTAGTTGTTGAGCTTGATTTCTAATGTCACAGCGGGGTGGCTACCACGAAAAGGTGTGTTCTGCATTTGCTGGGATGGCTCTCATCTTTTTATTTGGTTTGTAGTAGTAATGAACACCAGGTACAGTAATTTCTTTACAATTAAATTATGAAGTCAAGTCTTCTCATAACTATACTCCATAGCACTTCAGTAATATAATTAATTGAATCCGTTCCCTATTCTGATCCCGCTTGATGATGTAAGGATTTTCCCCAGGAGGAGGAAGCTTCCAGTTTGCTTTAGGCTTTTATAGCCAGGTCCTGTACCAGCTGCAGTCATCTTCTCCTTCCCACTTCAGCATGTCCCAGAACTCACAGCTTGAGAAGGAGGACTGGAGAAAGGGCAGAGGAAGTAACATCTGCTCTTGGCTAGTTTTCCACGGGCATGTAGTCGTATGGGCATGGTAGCAAACAGGTGTGAATTAGAATTGTTTCCAGGCGTTTCCCACTTAAACTAGAGATGAGGCAACTTTAGTATCAGAGAGGCATCACCCAAAGAAAAAAATTAAACAACTTCTTATTTTCTCTCTTGTTATTTTTACAATAGATACGTTTCCACCAGGCATGGAAATATAAACTGTTAATGTGTTTTTGCAAAAGCAAGAAGAAAGATTTTCTTAGGTGTCTGGTAGTTAAGTGTCCACATGAAAGTGTTAAAAGTATGTAGTGTGCTCAGGGAAGAGAAATTTTAAAATTGCCTTTCCTCAGAAATGTAACTCTTTGGAAAGGAATTAGATATTAATAGCCCTTCAGTAGTTTAGGTTATTCAGAAAAACAGCAGTGATGACCAAGTAAGGCAGTAAATGACCTTTTGCTTCCTAAAAATTTCTGAATACATGGATTTGTGAGCAAACGCCCTTCATGGCACACCAGGCGTCTGTAGGCAAAAAGCACGGTGTGTCTGTGGGACCCCAGCGGCTGGATGCTCGTGGCTGGTGGGGAGAGACAAGGCTGGAGGTCAGACATCCCTCTGCTCCCTGCAGGGACCTCTGCCTGCACATGGCAAGGCTGAGCCATGCTGGGTGCACCTTCTTCCCCCGGCCCCGGTGCACTGACTGAGCAGCAGCCAGGTTTTAGTCTGTAACTCTCTTGAGATAAAATAACCAAAATATTCTGTATGCTAAGGGTGGTGCTACAGGTTCTTTACCATGTACCAGTTTCTGACATGCATGTGGTATACAAGTGGGAATTTAACATAAAAGTGGAAATAAAGATTTTTATATCTATCCTGAGCTAACACGAACACTGAGAAGACAAAACCTTCTTCCACAGATTTTGGAAGTCACATCTGTCTTGCTTATCTTTGAGTTTCCTCATGCATAAGTAGTCTAAGTAAAGTCAGTGCCACATCTTCGCAAAAAAGAGCGTCTTAATTTCCATGTGCATAGAAAACTTTGTATATAGTATTTGTTTTCCACCTAGAAATAATATCAAACTGAGTCCTTACCTCTCCATCAGTGCTATAGACAAATCAACATCTCTTTCATTGAGTTTCAGATGTTCATGTCCTCGCTTATCTTGGAATAATTTTTAAACTTATTATTTCATATACAGGATCTTGCTGCCTGCTAAGCCATCAAGTAGGAGAAGTAAAAGTAATCGGAGAGAGCTGATTCTCCTGAAATTATTTTTTTTTTACAGAAAGTGTGTTTATATTGATTTATCTGGTTACATGTTGATCTCTGAAGGCATAACTACTGTAGTAAAGGAAGAACAGTGTCATACTCCTGGGCAACGTCATACTGTCTTTGGTCTGGCTGTCTGAAAGAGGTAGTGCCGGTGAAGGTGCAAGGTGCAGGGACGGAAAAGGAAGGTGCAAGGTGCAGCAGAAGACCCAGACCCCTTCCTGGGGTGGATGATAAGTGCTGCTGCTGAAGTTTGGCTGATACCATATTCCATGGTGCAGCCTGTGGCTCTGTGTGCTGTAAACCTGGTATTCCTGTAGCGTCCTCACTGCTGCTGTCGCACGTTCCTGTTGTATGTAAGTCTGTATTTCAGTAGGCAAAACTCCTTGCAAAGTAGATGTTTTTTGAGACAGTACATTTTCTCAGTGGCAGTTGTGTGTGGTAGTAGGTGTATACTGCCGTGGGCTTTTATTGGTGTGTTAGGGAGAAACATCAGCATAAAAAGTTACTTCGTCAAAGATCCTGCCAAGCTAGAACTTCTCACAACATTCTGGTAGGCATAACAGTGAATGTTTTAATAGAAATAATATTACTTTCTGTCAGTGTTACAGTGTTTTAAAATATGGTAAGATTATCTCATTTTAGTTTTTGCCACTGTGTTACTAAGAGACTAAAATTCTACATGTGTAGAAATGAAGAGTTGAAGAAGATAAAAATATCACCTTTATTGATTTTAGACCACTTTCTTTTATTTAAAATAATAAACCAAATTATATATAAATCTGAAAAAGCAGCAGCACGCAGGAGGTGAGCAGACGCACCGCAGGTACTCGTGTTTGCCTGAAGGGGAATATGCTGTGATCAATTAATGCTGTGTAAACCTCTTGATGTAAGATATCGCTGTAGCCTTTCCTGTAGCTGCAGCATTTTGTGGTAAAAATGTAAATCTTGTAATGGTCTAGACGCTCAGATGATTATTCTGGGACTAGTTTGGTGTCTCTTTAGTTAGAGCTGTGCACTGTGTTACCTGATTTCATCCTTTTTCTATTTGCATATTTAGGCCCTAATCCTGCCATTGGATTTGTTCAAATGGACCTCGGTAGCCATGGGGCCTGACTGAGTTGACGGGACTCTGGATGACTGCAAGTTTCTACTCTGACCATCTGATTGTAGGCCTGAACCTAAATTTCTGTTTTATTCCCTTGTCTATTTGCTTCTAATTCATGAAAATTGTCCTACAAAACAGTATTGTCTTTGAGTCTCCTGCACATCTACTCTAGTGGCATTCAGACACCGTGGGCTTATTGTCAGACGTCGTTAAACTATTTCTGTCACGTGCCAAATCCTCATGATTGCCGTGATTATTGTGTTACGTTTTCACATTCAGTGACTTCAAACCCGAGATCATCACCTGTGTTTTCAATTATTGTGGTATTTCTCTTAACTAAGATTTTGAAGTCAGAGTAACTGTTGGAATTCTATTCATGTCATTTTTAAAGAGGTTGGTAGATCTGTTTTTTAGTCATTGGACACAAAGTACGTCTATTTTATTTTTCAATGTGCTATCTTCTTAGTAGCCTACTGTTACTGAAGGCTTTCAATATGATGATACACTGTGATGTGGACCAATAAAATAGGTAGGAAAAGGTATTAACTTTTACTAGCTCTCCTGTTGCTTTTCTATTTCTGTGGCTGTGGTTACATGACATACTATACAGCTGAGAGTGAGGATATTTTTATTTTTGTGAACCAGACAATATCTTTTGTTTACGCTGAGTGCTGTTCCCTGTCCTGTTCCATATGACTATGTTGCAGTTTCACTGAGTACTAAAGTTTAAGAGCCCTGGTAGAAGCTGGAAAGGACTTTGCGAAATCACATTAAAAATAGAGTTTGAGGGGGAAAATGGGTATGCTCCGTATTTATATTGTATAGATTTTTTTTAAACAAGTATGTAGCAATATGGGATAATTCATGGATAAAAAGATCCAAAACTTTGTATGGAGGGAACCAGAAATACCCTCATTTTTTTCCTTTGTAGGCTTATTACAATGATATCTAAGAGCTTCACAGTATTTGATGAATTTTTGCGTATTCCCAGAACAGCAGAAAAGCACCATTGTCCCATTTGACCAAGGAGAAAACCGAGTCATTCGTTCAGTCAGTAGTAAAGTCAGTGTTATTAATTGGGTTCTCCTGCCTTTTAACCTTGTGCCTCCAGCTCCGTTTCGCCCTCAAAAGCCAAAGCTTCCATTATAATCAGCTGCTTTGCATTTCTGCGTAAAAAGCCTGAGGTGTTTTTGTTTGGACTCCCAGAAAATGAGGAAGACAAGGTTTGTGGCCACCTGCCAAGGTGCTTGGTCTGACTCGCTCCTCGTTCACAGAAGCCGATGGCGAAGGCAGAGGCAGAACTGAGTGTTCCTGTGTGGCGTTCAACTGCCTTAACCACATGCCCATTGCTCTCTTCCTGTAGTTGTCTGTCTTGTTCCCTGCACAACTTCTAGAGCGAACACATATACCGACCTATAAATAATCTAATTCGATACACAACCCTGATTCATTTCCTGAGCAGTGTGTGTCCTGCACACGCAGGGCAGCCACAGTCCTGTGGAAAAGTTTTGCAGAGTGGGTGAGGCCATATATTAAGGCTATTAAGTGTTTAAACTCCGCAATGAAATGACATTCTTTTAATGTAGCTTATTACAGCTATAGCTTGAAGTATTTTTAATGAGGAACAAGAAAAAAATTAATGCTTTTATATCTGGTTGTAACCATTTCCCTGTCCAGCATCCAAACATGAATATTGAGCTCAGTGAAATACAGAACATCAGCCGTTAGGAGGAGGCTGGCCATCTCCAGGGAGGAAGAGAAGGAAGAAGGCTGGGTAGTAAACACCATGGGTATACCCGGTTTGCCTTCAGTCTCGGGGACCATCTGTGGAGAGTTTAGCCTAGCTGTTGTTTTCTCATCAGCATTCCTAGCCCAAGAAATGAGCTCCCACGGAGTTTCTCAGTGCAATAGATGTCAGGGGTGTGCGGTGAGTTGTTATAGTCTGCTAATAGTGTAAATAAAGAAATGGAAATCAAAGGTGGGTTTTTTTCCTATCCAAGTTTTTCTGTTGGAAAATAAGAGGAAGCACTCCTCAAGTCTTCCAGTTCTATCCCAGATGAATCTCAGGGGCATTCCATATGATTCTTGATCTCAAAAATATGCAGCAAAAACTTTTATATTAGAAAAATACTGTGCTCAGCTTCCCACTTTAATAGAATCATAGAATCATGGAATGGTTAGGGTTGGAAGGGACCTCAAAGATCATCTAGTTCCAACCCCCCTGCTATAGGCAGGGAAACCCTCCACTACACCAGGTTGCCCAAAGCCTCAGCCAACCTAGCCTTGAACGCTTCCAGGGATGGGGCAGCCACAACCTCTCTGGGCAACCTGTTCCGGTGTTTCACCACCCTCAGAGTGAAAAATTTCTTCCTTAGATCTAATCGAAATCTGCCCTCTTTCAGTTTAAAGCTATTGCCCCTTGTCCTATCACTACATACCCTTGTAAAAAGTCCCTCTCCAGCTTTCCTGTAGGCCCCCTTTAAGTACTGGAAGGCTGCTATAAGATCACCCCGGAGCCTTCTCTTCTCCAGGCTGAACAGCCCCAGCTCTCTCAGCCTGTCTTCATAGCAGAGGTGCTCCAGCCCTCGGATCATCTTCGTGGCCCTCCTCTGGACCCGCTCCAGCAGCTCCATGTCCTTCTTGTGTTGGGGACTCCAGAGCTGAATGCAGTATTCCAGGTGGGGTCTCATGAGAGCTGAGTAGAGGGGCAGAATCACCTCCCTCGACCTGCTGGCCACACTCCTTTGGATGCAGCCCAGGATACGATTGGCTTTCTGGGCTGCTGATGCTTGACTTTTGGTGACCAGGCTAGTGATTTGCGATGAGGAAAACAAAGCAACCTCATGCTTTGCTTTTGCATAATTTTCTCTGGGTCACGCAGCCTTTTCCCACAAGTAATGCAGCAAATTCAGATGTCCTGTAAACAACATCGGAGATGATACTGAGATGTACAGGTAGTTAGGAAAATTTTGGTTAAGCCATTCATTGAAATTCATAAAAATCAAAATGCTTGGAAAAGTACATCAGTTCCATTGGCGTTTTGTAGAAAAGAAAAAATGAAACCCCTGCTTTTAACACTTTTTTTTTTCTTAATAAGGGTCAATTTTCAAAGTTTCACAGCTGTAGAGAAGTTGTGGGAGCAGGAGGGATCAGTCCTGATAGGGCAGAATCACCTTAAGCCAGTATCTCAACTCAGCACTTCGTATCGTGAAACCATGGCCTGAAACTGCTGCCTGTCATATCAGATAATATTATCATTGATTAATACATTACTTCATCTTATGTGTTGCTTGTAACCTTTTGGCAGGGATCGTTTTTCTTTTCTGGGTTGCTTTTTTTGTTTTGTTTTGGGGTTTTTGGGGGTTTTTGGAAGTTGGTTGGGCTTTTTTTTTTTTTACCAGCGCCTAGTGTGAGGGAGCCCTGATCCATGACTTGGCTTCCAGGTACTGGGATAATACAAGTAGTAATCATGCCTGCTGTTAAAAATTTTCTACCTTATTTCCATTTGCATTTGTTTGCCTTCAGCTTCCAGTCATTGATTCTCGTTATGCCTTTCTCTGATGGATTAAAGACCTCTTTAGTACTCACTATTTTCTCCCCAGGAAGGTGCTTTTACCCTGTAATCAAGTTACTTCTCAATTTTTATTTATTTTTTTCTTTAAAGCTAAACAGATTGAGCTTTTTATGGTTCTCATTATATTTTTCACATTCTCAGATGATTTTGTGGCTCTTTTCTATCCCTTCTCTAATTTTTCTGTTAAAAAAAGTCATAAAACTGTATTTTATCAGTTACATACACAGAAGTAAAATTACTTCACTAGTTACTCCTGTGTTAGTATGGTCAGAAATTGATGTTTTTGCAAGGTCAGATAAAATAAACAACTATTTAATATGACTTCAACACATCTGAGTATGTAATTATTAGAGTACAGAAAAGGATGGATCATTTTTAAAGCATTTAAACGCTTCATAAACTTCGAAAGGGCTATCATATCAGCAAGAGTGGGTGTGCAGGAGGGCTTGCAAAAGTATTTGTGTTTGTGTTGAGGTTTTTCAGGAGATCGACATGAAATAAAAATAATAATTGTAAAGCAACAGTAATAGGTCAAAACCTTAAGTACTATGGATAACACAATATGTGTACAAAATTTTACAGGATTGAATGCAAAACCTTTGTTAGTAACAGACTATGTGGGCCACGGGAAATGGAGACTGTGAATGGATGTGAATATATGCATCCCTTATGTCCCTTTAATCCCATAAGTAGCCGCTTGCTTATCTTTGGAAACCCTCGAACAGTTATTTGATCTGTTATGCTGTAACATAAGAAATAACATAGTATTGAGAATTTCTTTTGTTATAAAAGCTGTTGCTGTTAAGTCTTACAAGAGTTCAAACAAACAAAATCCACGGCTTCAAAGAGGCTCTTGAAAGTTTTACTGCTTCAATGTTTCTTACCGAAGGAGTGGCTATTCATTTTGGGTTTTATCCACACTTCAGGACAAAGTTAAGTTAAATTTACCCTAAGGAGATTAGTCAGATGCCTGCCTGGTCAAAGCATCTCAGCCCACCTAATGACTTTTATGGATATCAGTATCTGAATTGAATCCGCACACTTATCTATCATAGAAACCACCAGATTTTCATTAAATTGAACTACAAACTGTTGATGCCCTCAGCACTGCGATCGATTTAACACAAGTTTGCCTGACGTTGTGTCTTACACAAGTTTGAGGTCACCACATTGACTTTCTGTCTGAACTGTCTTGCTTTTTGACTTTGAAAAGAGTATGCCTTTCTGTTGTGGCAGCATTCCCTCAGTGAAACTCGGGGCATATTCAATAAGGGACTTACTTTAATTTTGCTGAAACAAATTTCATGGAAACATGGTAAACGAGGAAAAAAGGAGAATTAAAATAATGTGAAGAACTTGAAATCCTCTAAAACTCCTGAAAAAGGAGCAAAGGTGAATAAGGACAGAATAGAAAGCCAAATGGCCTCTAGTTAAGGAAGTACTAATGTAAATAGATTCAGACTACAATTGTTAATGAAAAAGTTAATACTAAGAGTTTGGTAGCACTGGGTGACTCGGGGTAGAAGTTGTCGCCTTGAGATAATGAGCTCACAGAGCCCTTTTCAAAACAACTGTGTGTTGTTGAAAAGACATGAGAGAAGTGGGCATTCCCTTGAATGCCTTTTGGTATCACAGGCTTAGTCTTTATAAAGTATGTCATTTCTTATGTCCTAGGTTGCCTCAGTTTCTCCTCCTGAGTCTCCCAAGTCCTGGAATAGAACCCTTATATAAAGAGAGATGATGGCACTGGGAAAGAAGATGGTAGAAGAAAAAGGATTATGATAGAAGCTGGAGACACTCTGTAAGAATACACTAGCATAACTTCATTTCTCTGAACAGCCATTTAAGAGGTGATCCTCCTTCCTGAGCCAGTAATAAATTGGGATGGCTGCATATAATGGTAGGTGTTTGATGAATGCAGCACCCACTGGAGTATAGTATGTACTGGATAACCATTCTGGTGTGTGGGGAGAGGAGGAGGGGCTACAAAATTACTTTGCCATTAAATAATGCTACTGATGAGTATTTGGTGAGCAGGTACAGCTGCCATAGTGCATTTTCCAGCTTATCTTTGCACAGGAGTATGGGGAAAAGAAGAGGAGAGAAAGGGGACAGAAAGGAGAGAGATGGAGTAAGGATAACATGTTTTTGAGGCTTCTTCTCTTCTTCCAGGATATGTTCTCTGCCCTCCTTAAGTGATTCACTTTGATAACTCGTGGTACTTGTAATCTTCCTTGAGCACCATATCTCATTGGGAAGCTAGCAAATTAATGAAGTTGCTGAACACGTGGACAATTCCCCAAACGAATGAGAAACACTGCATTGCCTGCCGTTGCGTTATCAGGGATGAGACGGACACTACTTGGTGACAACCGTATATACTTGGCAGTATTCAGCGAAAGGGCAAGACTGTCCTGTCAAACTATGCAAGTTCCTTTTTGAAGCTGTAAGCTAGTGGTTATTTCCTCCAGCAGTTCTGTAACTGCTTGTATGCAGTGTAGACATCGCGGTAGGTTCTGTGTAGTTACCAGATAGTGGTGTGTGCTGCATTCCCTGTTTCTTTGGATATCAGCATCCCATAAATCCACATTATTTTCCTGGTTTGTGGAGGTAATACTGTGCTAGGATTTCTAATATCAGGGACTGTATTGGTGTTAAGGTGCCTTCTACATGTTCAGAAGCAGATGGTTCAGCATGTGTTGCAGATACAGATAGAGTCCTGTATAAAGGATCAGAGTACAGGTCAGAGTGCTATTTGTATATTGTGTATTTTCAGAAAATGTATAGATAAGGGAATAGTAGCTCTGTCCCAGCACTATACCTGGCTCAATAAATCTTTGCAATTTGACGTGTAGCATTGAGGGCTATCTAAAGGAGTCCTGGATGTGAGGGAGCACATACCTTGTTGAATCTTCTGGGCTGGATGAAATAGGAAGGAAGGGAATCTCAGATGTTTTTTGTCACCTTAGGCCTGGTTAGATTCCGCCTGTTCAGGTGTAGAAGTCTAATAGTGGTGTCAGCACCAGGAGCTTACCTTACTCCTCCAGGCTAGAGTGAGAGAGGCTGTGCTAATATCTTTAGAGGAGAGTGTCTGTGAAGGTGGACAGTGGCATTTTGAGTTTATTAGAAGCAGCTGGTAACTCTTATCTTCATGGTGGAATCGAGTGTACAATCACATGAATGGTCTGGAGATTTTGGAGAGGGATCGAATATTTGATGCGATGTTTCCAGAAAGTTGAAGAGATAAGTGGATGTTGCACTGCATGTTGTGCTCTCAGCCAAGCAAACATCTCAACAGGTCAGTGATTTCAGAAATAGTGCAGTTCAGGAAGAACATTTCTTGAACTCCTTTTTGCTGTTCAAGCTGAACACAGATCTCTCCTGTCTAAAACTCTGCATTGAGAAATTCACTGAGGCACTTAAAGAAGTTATGTACTTATACATAAGGAATAAGATGCTAAAGGAATCACATGTCATATTAGTAATTTCTGTTACCCTTACCATGAAATGGTTGCTTTCTATACACATTTTCACTATAAAAAAGTGTTCATGGCACACTGACCATCAGAAGAAAAGTCCGTACTGGTGTATCTTCGTCAGTTTTGCCCACTTTGTGAGCTGAACAGCATGGGTATGTGCTTTTGCTGTGGAAATATGCTTTCTTGGATACTTTATATCTGTTAATTCCGCAAAAAGTGTGCAAATTTTCATGTTATCCATTCTCTGGATAAAAGCACTGTGTTAAGTACTGACCCTGATTTAAGAGCATATCAGCTCTAGAAACGATGGAATTGTCTGCAGGGCTCACGTGTCAACAAAAATCAGCTGGTTCGCACATGAAGGCTGGCGAGGAAATTACTGCAGCGGCACCAGTGCCATCCCTGCTCCCTGCTTGCCTCTCCCAGACCACTTCCTTTAGTCAGCCGAGGTGACCTTGTCTGGCTGCCACGTCTCCTCAGTTACCACTTACTCGACCATCTCGAGTAGCCACAGCCACTCATCCACGCTGAAAGGACAAACGGCGTCCAGAAACCCTGTTCTCTCGATAGTGCTCACTAACAGAAGAGCCAGCAATATATGGAGATTACTTGATGCAATCTGAGCAAATCCAGGTGGGAAGGTAAAGCAAAGCACATTCCATACATCGTTACTATTTGCAGACGTGCTAAGTCTCATTTATTTCAATGGGGTCTTTCTCTTCCAGAATGATTTTAAGGAAATATTTGAAGTATCTCCTGAAGATTTCAAATAAGACACCAGAGGAAAAAATTGATTATAAGTCTGTGTCTAGTAAGCAACTGAGAATTGTGTTTATCTGGGCTGTGTACAGGCTGGCACTGCAGCCTAAGAAAAAGGGAAAATATGGCCAGTGCTTTTTCCAAGTGCGCTGGGAACACCCTACCCACTGTATGGCTGGAAGTGTTCGAAAGCAACAGTGACAGTCCAAGTCACCAGCAGCTCCACCATAAGTAGATGTGCCCAGGTGCCCCAGATGTCCCCATCTGCTGTCTCTTGCAGATGTTTTGCTCTTAAAGTTTTGAGCTGAAAATGTAACATTTCTGTTGAGAAAAACTTTCAGATCTCATTAAAAATAGAATCATAGAATGGTTTGGGTTGGAAGGGACCTTAAAGGTCATCTAGTTCCAACCCCCCTGCCATGGGCTGGGACACATTCCACTAGATCAGGTTGCTCAAAGCCTCACCCAGCCTGGCCTTGAACACCTAATAGTGTAGGTATCCTAATAATAGCTTTGAATTTGACTGACAAGCTAGTTTTTGATATGCTGTTTTCACTGTAATATTCTCTTCATTTTGACCCAAAGAAACAATGCCCTCATTCCTTGGGAGGGAGGACAGAGTGACAAAATCTGGAGGTCCAGTGATGACACTGAATCTCTGCATTGTCAAAGCGAGATATGAAATCACCTGCCTTCCAGCCAAAACCACTGAGGAGTAATCAGTGTCCTTCACAGAAAGCAAAATTTGCAAGAGAAGGTGGTGGTATGAAACAGCAACCTTCTTGCCCCAGGGGAGGTGTGCTGCCCTGCGTCCTGTGTCTCATGGAACTGGTGCCAGTTCCTTTTCTCACCTCTGTCGGCAACAACAGCACTCCAGTGGGCAGAGGCTTTCTGAGGTCCGGCTCTCTATATACTGTGGCTTCCTCGAAAATTCTGCTGGATGAGTCTCACCAAGGTGTTTCACAATGTCATTTTGGGAGATTGGGAGAAAGGAGATCCCCACCTGGCATCTCTCTCTTGGTCAGGCTTCACTGCTTGGAAAATGGAAATGAAAAAATGGAAAATGGAAAATGAAAGGATGTTTTAAAAAAAGATTAAGAATATATAGCTGATGTTCAACTCATGAAGTTCCACAAGGCCAAGTGCAAGGTCCTGCACATAGGTCGGGGCAATCCAAATCGCAAATACAGGCTGGCGGAGAATGGATTGAGAGCAGCCCTGAGGAAAAGGACTTGGGGGTGTTCGTTGATGAGAAGCTCAACATGAGCCAGCAATGTGCACTGTCAGCCCAGAAAGCCAACCATATCCTGGGCTGCATCCAAAGAAGCGTGGCCAGCAGGTCGAGGGAGGTGATTCTGCCCCTCTACTCTGCTCTCATGAGACCCCACCTGGAATACTGCATTCAGCTCTGGGGCCCTCAGCATAAGGACATCAAGCTGCTGGAGCGGGTCCAGAGGACGGCCATGAAGATGATCCGAGGGCAGGAGCACATCTCCTACGAAGACAGTCTGAGAGAGCTGGGGTTGTTCAGCCTGGAGAAGAGAAGGCTCCGGGGTGATCTTATTGCAGCCTTCCAGTACTTGAAGGGGGCCGACAGGAAAGCCGGAGAGGGACTTTTTACAAGGGCGTGTAGTGACAGGACAAGGGGCAATGGATTTAAACTGAAAGAGGGCAGATTTCGATTAGATATAAGGAAGAAATTTTTCACAATGAGGGTGGTGAAACACTGGCACAGGTTGCCCAGAGAAGTTGTGGCTGCCCCATCCCTGGAAGCGTTCAAGGCCAGGTTGGATGAGGCTTTGGGCAACCTGGTGTAGTGGAGGGTTTCCCTGCCTATAGCAGGGGAGTTGGAACTAGATGATCTTTGAGGTCCCTTCCAACCCTAACCATTCTATGATTCTGTGTTTCCATCCAAGTTCAGCTTGCCTTGCATGGAAAAAAAGTTTAGTCAGAAGTCTACTTACAAACATTTCTTCTAGTTTTCGAGTAAGTAGCTCCAAGGCTATTGTAAGAAATGAAGTATTTGAAAACACATATCTAATATAAATCATGGTCTTACTGTTTCTTTGCAATACAACATCCAATCCGTGTGACTTTTCCCAAGGTATACTCTAGTTTGCAAAACACCAAAATTACTAAATAGGAGTTTTGAAACTTCCTATGCAGCTACTTTTTTTTTTTTATTTATTCCAGAGCAGTCATGTGGGGCCGTTATGACCGAAATTATTCTGTGGGCAAAGCCTCTGTGCGTGAAGTCAAAGGTGGCTCATGTTATCCAAGCAGTCTCAGTGACTGCACCTGTCATGTGGAGCGTAATTTAAAACAGATTTGGACTTCAATGAGGTTTGCAGAAGAAGGCATGTTTGTAAAGTATCAGAAAGGATGTGCCACAGCATGAACAAGAGAAGAAACGTATACTGCTTTTGTAAAAAATGCTACCGTCTGCAACTGATGAGTACATTCTTTTTATTTCTGTTGTCAAGTGCCACAGAAGAAACCCACTGGAATACAGAGACCTGTACAGGCCTTAGCATATAACTAGCAGAGATGAAGGAAAACCTTTGCAGGAATATGTCATGTAATCAGAACCTCCTCATTGCTTGCCTTTAACTAAATTGTTGGCTCTAGACAACAGCTGGGAATAAATGCCTGCCTTTTCCTTCCCTTCAGGTCTGGTTTTCACAGAAGAAACTTCAGAGAAGTTCAGTAAGTGCAAAGCTATCAGCTCCTGCACACTAGGCCGCATAAACACTTGTGCTTTTTAAGTTTTCCTCTGCTCCATATTTTGTGTAAAAATTTAAACTTTAAGACACAAACCAGCCAACAAAAAGACTTTCCTTGAGACAGAAACGTTAAGTGTCCCTTACTGTTCATCTATTTTCCCATGATTTCAGATAGCAGAACCTCTGTCTTCATGTGTTCATCGGCACTTCTTCACAAATGAGGCAGTTTTAGAATTAGGGTCGTTACTTAAAAGGATCTTTGATTTCCATAAAGCACCCTGCCTTGCCAAACGATTGATAATTGCAATAGAAGATTGGAATTTGTTTGCCTTCTCACTGGCAATATCTGGAAAGAAGCATCAGCTCGAGGAGGAAAAATGTTAGGAGGCAACAGTCAAAACCAAGCAGCAGTGACTGGCTTGGGCATTGGATCTGGAATAGAAGTTACTGGACTCCAGATTAACTAAGGGGATCAGATGAATACTAATACAAATACTCTGTCAGCAGATGTGTAAAAATGTGTGTGATTTGTTGGTCCTGTTCCACAGCTGTGAGGGGCCCAATTAACTTGTTAAGACTTTGAGGAGTTTGGTGTTTCACTTTGGTGTTTTCTTGGGTGGGAGAATCGCCAAAGGACAAGGGTAGGAAGTGTCAACGACACTCAGAAGCAGCCCTGGTATAAACTTCTTGAATGATAAAGTTGCCCTGCTGCGTGTTCAGATGCTTATTGAGAGGTGGTTTACATCTTGTGAAGCTGAACAGCTCTCAACTTAATGAATCTTAACATGTGCTACCAGCTTCCTAAACAGAAACCTATTATATCCTACATAGAACCTATATACTACTTCCATGGGACTTAATGGTACTGCGTGCAAAAGCATATTGAAAGAAGTAAGCCAGTGAGGGGAAAAAACGCAATTTTTGTTTCACATGTCCAATATGACACAAATGTCAGCATGAGACTGAGACCAGTCATCAGTGTGTAAGCGCTGCAGACCGAGACTAAGTGTAGGGTGTCGCTGCTCTCCATCCACTGTGATAACTCCTTCCCGCAGATCAGCACCCATGGCCTCTGCTGGAAGATCTGCTCGTTCGAGACTTACTTTGGTTGTAACAGTGTCTTACAGACATTTTAGAAACCTCACCCCACTGAGAGAAGGAAAAGTAAGAACAAAGATTTGTCTGAGGATCATCATACAGTAAGTCTGTGGCAAATCCAATCTCTTGCAGCATCTGCTGTGGCTTAATTCCTAGAGACGAGCCATGCAAAGTGACCGCTCAGGTGAAGCTTCACAGGAGTTTATCACAACTCTTCTACTGATAGAATTAAAATGATTCAATCCACCTAACATGGACGCAAGCAAGTAGAGAAATGAGCCATCCCAGCACAAAAGTGTCCACAGTGAGCTAATACTAGTATAATTATACTGGTTTCTTTTTGATCACGTTCATATCTAAAGAAAGAGGAAGCTAATTTATTGAACTTAGGCCTGGCTGCACTGGAAATCGGTACGATTATGACGTTGAAATATGAGTTTGGGGCTTTTTTAAAATTCTCGGTATTTGTACAGATTATCATTTGCATAGGCCTAAAGTTAATCGACTAGTATTCTCCAAGTTTCTCTCTTACTAAGAGCTCAGCAAGCAGAGCTGGGCTAAATGAAAAGGTACATAGCATTGTCATTCTGGAATTTAGGGGACCTAAAGGAATTGCTTGGGACCTTACACGTGGCTTCCTAGGATTCACTTTTCACTGCGATTAATTGCTGCTACTGAATGCTACTGGCAAAGAAAAGATCAAGACTTTATCAATGAGTTTATATTGTCAGATGATAATACTTAAATTTTATTATTGGTCATAAATGTTCGTGTGTAAATAGTTGATTTTGACAATCTACTTAATTATCACGATCTCTTAAAATCTTCTATCCATTAAGTTTCTGAAGGGTTTGCAGTCTGGCAGATGAGGATTTGTCCTGTTTTCGCTTTTGGGCAGCCTACAAACCACAAAGGATCATATGGACCATCTCCTGATGTTACCCGCTACTCATACTGCTAGCAGTTAATAACAGTTACAAGGTAAGAGCAGTTTTTATACGTACACCTGTGGAGCTCTCACCATTCCAGCTTCCGTTAGTGAAGTAAGCGCACTGGTAACACATTTCAGGGAAGGTCAGTGGTTTGGATTTGTCACAAGAGTGTTCCTCCCAGCGTGGTTTGCACCAGTAACGTGGATGTAAACAGTGAAGCAGATGTACAGGTGCATTCCTTCAGGTCGATAGTCCTCCATAGATAAGTTGTATAGTGCGAGTGACTATAAAAAAATCAGGGAGAGGAGGGGCAAGGAAGGGCAGGCGAGATGAGGCCCAGACTGCCAGCTTTCTGGTAGCTCAGCCTGCCTCTGCACCGGGGTGCCCGGGCTGGTGCTCGGGGCATTGCTCCAGAAGCGCTGAGGACTAGGCGAGGCTGCCCAGTCACCCCAGCCTGCTCCTTGTCACCCAGGGGTTGTGAAGAGAGCCAAGACCTTCCATTTTCTTGTTCTTATAGATAATTTACCTATTTCTGGAAAAAAAAAACCCACAAAACAAACACAAAACAACCACAATAAAAACCACCTCAAGCTACCCCATGGCGCAGCGTGTGCGGGCAGAACCGCGCACACCGCAGCAGCAGAAGGCAGCGCCCGTGTGCCAGCCGGCGCCGTGCGACGGACGAAGCCGGGCAAGGGGAGCCGGGAAACGCGGACTCGCCTCTCCCAGCCCCGCTGCATCCCGAGCCCCGCGCCTCAGCCTCCGCGTCTGTGAAACGGGGCGGCGCGGCCCGCCGGGGAGGTGCCGCCGGGCGGGGGGCGGCGGCGCTGCCAGGGCTTCGCGGGAGCGCCCACGGCGCCGGCGCCCTGCGCCGTGCTCCCCCCGGGACGGCGGGGGCCGGGCGCGGGGGGCCCCCTGAGAGCGGCGGAGGGCAGCCCCGGGGGCGAGGGGGACCGCTGGGGCGACGGGCAGGACGGCGGCGGCCCGCGCTCCTCGCAAGCAGCGGCGCGGCGCCGAGCCGCCACCTCAGAACTCTACATCCCGCCGCCGCCCGGCTCCCTCCACTCACTTTTATATTTGCGCGCCCTTTCAATCCTCAGTGACGTGTCCCGCGGCGAGCCCAATCGGCGGAGCTCTCTGGTCAGGACAATGGAAGGGCCTCGGCCAATCAGCGCGGCGGTTGGCTTGGCGGCAGCCAATGGGGACGGGGCTGTGTTGAGAGTAATGTTACCAGCGCTGAGAGTGTGAGGAGGCTGCGTATCGATCCCGCTCTCACAGCCATTGCGGTGCACCGGGCTACACAGGGACCCAGGCAGCGCTGGGGCCGGGCGGGCGGCCGGGGTAGCGTCTCTGGGGCTCGGGGCCGAGCGAGGGCTGCGTGCCGACTCTGACACGGGTGAGTACGCGCGGGGGGCCGCTGGGCCGGCCGGGCGCACTCGCCCGCTCGCTCGCAGCCGGGCGGCGAACCGGCGCTGCCCGCCGTGCCGCCACCGCTGCCTGGCCGCGGAGCGCGGGGCAGCGCCAGCCCGGGCGCCGGCACACAAAGGCGAGCTGGGCTGTGCCCGGGAGACCCTTCCTGGGCGGCGAGCCCCCCGGCTGGGGTGGGGCGGGGGCGCCGGGGGCGCCGGGGGCGCGGGCGGCAGGCGACTTCGGGAGTGGGGCGGCGGGAAGGAGGGAGATGGGCGAGAAAGCCGCCCCGGCGGGGGACGAGGGGCCGGGGGTCGCCCGCCGCGGGGGGCGCGGGCCGCGCCGTGCCCCGCCGTAAGCCGCTTAGGGTGCCTCGCCGTAGCCATCGCTGCGGCGGTGGGGCAGCCGGCGGGCACGGGCGCGGCGAGGCGGCGGGGCTTCGGGCGGGCCGCGCTGCGCTGCCGGCCGCCGCCGGGGCCGTGAGGAGCGCGGGGGCAGCGGGGCGCGGGCCGGGGAGCCGCTGGCCCCGCGGCCGCCTGGCTGTAACATGGCTGACGGGAGCCGCGAGCGAGAAAACAAGGCGAGCGGCAGCGGAGCAGAGAGGCGCTCGGGCGGGCGGGGGCGCAGTTCGGGGGAACTTTTTTTCCAGCCGCCGCCGCTCGCCCGACGCACGGCCCGCGGCCGAGGAGCTGTACAACTCTGCGGGGCGCGGGAGCGAGCGGGGGTCCCCGCCGGGGCTCTGCCCGCTC
The DNA here is from genome assembly GCF_009769465.1 of Tauraco erythrolophus. NCBI lineage: Eukaryota > Metazoa > Chordata > Aves > Musophagiformes > Musophagidae > Tauraco > Tauraco erythrolophus. Next base: position 112,375,175 of record NC_141465.1, read on the forward strand.
CGCCGGGGCTCATGCGGGCGCTGGAAGCGCGCCCGTCCCCCCCTCCGACTCTTCCCCCCCCCCCGCACCCACCCACCTTCCTCCGTCTCCCTCCCGCCCGCCCTCCCCCGGCTGCAATGGCTGAGCGTGTGCGCCAGGGTAGCGGGCGCGCTCACACAAAGGGAAGGGAAGGGAGGAAGGAGCCATGTTCTCTGCGCGGCGGCGGGCGCGGGCGACGCCACCAGCGGCCATTCCGCGCCGCCCGGTCGTTGCCGCCGCCGCGCCCTCACGGGCTGGGGGCCGCCGCCTGGCCCCGCCGCGGCCCCTCGGCGGGGGTCCCGCCGCCTGGCCTCCCCGCCCCGCCCGCCGGGCCGCGGGGGGGTGTGGTGGTGGTGGTGCTGCGGGGGGAGCGGCTCACTCTCCTCAGCGCACAAAATGGAAGGAGCCTCGGCGGCGGGTGACCTCCTCCGCCAGGAGCCTGCGCCGTGGCGGCCGCTCCCGCCGCCACCGCCGCTGCGGCGGCGCAGGCCGCGCCTCGCCTCGCCGGGCAGGCCTTATGGCGGCGGGGAGCGGGGCCGGCCTGGGGACGGCGCGCCCCGCCGCGGGGGGACGGCGGCGGCGGCCCGCAGGGCGCTTTGTCCCGAGGCTGTGAGCGGCGGCCGGGAGCGGGGGTCGCCGCCTGCGGGAAGCCGCAGCCCCGGTGGCCGCTGCTGGGCATGTGCTTGCCGCCCGCTGGCTGGGAGCCCTCGCGTGAACACAAAATAAAAACTTCCACAGTTTTTTCCCTAATAACGGGACTCTGTTGGTTGGGTTTTTTTTTTCCTTCTCCTTTCCCCCCTCCTCAGCAGGTCTCTTAGGGGACTTCTGAAGTTTTCTTCTGCACCCCTCGCAGAGGAAACGTCCAAAATGGCGGGAAGGAGGCTTTTAAATGCCAGCTCACGGTCGCGGTGCCTAATCCTTCCCGCAGGCACTCCGCGCCTCTGCGCCACCCCTGCCCAGTCCCCCTCGGCCCTCGCCGCCTTCCCCCCCATAGCCAGTGGGAAGCGGCACCGCCGCGAGCTGAGCCCCGGGAGCCGGCTGGCTCTGGAAGCGTCTCCATGGCAGGCAGGAGCGGCTCCTGGTTCTTCAGCCCTCTTGTTTACTTGATAGAAACTTCAAACCGGACGTGTTTAGTCACAGAGCAGAAATCTGTTTCTGTCTATCCGCCAAACCGATAGGAAATGCTGCTGCTGTGGCAATACAGGCAGGCAATGCGTGTGCACTTTTTTTTTCTTTTTTTTTTTTTCTTTTAATTCCTGCTGAAGAGCAGAGTTTGTTAGGGTGCAAGTGGAGTTTTCCAGGCAGCTATGAAGAAATACTCTGAATGTCTGACTTGGGTGTGAAAGTTCCAGGAAGGTGTTTTTCTTTCCCTCTCAGTCCCTGAAAGAGTCAGATAGTCCTCACGCTGAGCACGACTTTGCTACTCCTATGTAAATGTCATACTTTTAGCGTCCCTGGCGTGGTTGTAACACGTTTGAGTGTGGTGTTTTATTCCTGTATTTCTGGGTGTACATACAAAGAGAGAGTAGGTTTTTGCAGTACACCTAAAGAAGAGTGATAATATAGGCACATAAAAATAATTAAAATATATGTTTTGCAAATGGCCACCCAAGGCCTACAGAGGAGCAGGATAGAAGTATGGGATTTAGGAAGAAAAAAATTAGTAACCCATGAAGACAGGTGAGATGGAGTATTCAGGTACTTTTTTCTTCCTTCTTTAGATGTAATTTATTCCTTCCAAGCATAGGATTGATACACTAGCAGTAATCAAGGAGTGCAGTCTCCACTGCGCTATTGCCAGTATTTGCTTTCAGATTGCTTGGAAGGGACGTTTTCACAGGAGACCAAAACTGCATGTTTTGAAGGCCCTTTGAGATTTCAGGTTGTTGTGTCCAGGTCACCTCAAACAGTGGTGGCAGAAATCTTCAGTAAATTTTCCAAAAGAGAAACTTCTTTCTCTTGAATGATTTTGGAATACCGCTCTGACGGGTCTTGTTTGGCACGATCCTTCATCGTGGCTTACTTCCCACTTCAGTTTGTAAAAAGTAAAAGTTTTAAAAGTGTTTTTGCTTTGTCACAGAAAATCATCAAAAATGGGCAAAGGCGATCCTAAGAAGCCGAGAGGTAAAATGTCTTCATACGCCTTCTTTGTGCAAACCTGCCGGGAGGAGCACAAGAAGAAACATCCAGATGCTTCAGTGAACTTTTCAGAGTTCTCAAAAAAATGCTCAGAACGATGGAAGGTAAGAATAACCACTTTAAAAAACCCACAAAACCTTAAACAATTGCTTTGTGTGAAATACTTTTCCAGACTGTAAGTTACTTCTTTAAAAGTTCAGATTTTAGATAAGCGTGAAGTGCAGTTGTAAGATTAGTGGTAACTATCCATTATTATTACCTTATCTTTAGCTCCCCCAACTGAAATTTTGGAATGGACTTGGATATGGTTTTGCATCTTAAAACACTGTTTTGATCCTTATGGATCCCTTCCAACTCGAGATATTCTGTGATTCTATTTGCCTTCCAGACTATGTCTTCTAAGGAGAAAGGGAAGTTTGAAGATATGGCAAAGGCTGACAAGCTTCGTTATGAAAAAGAAATGAAAAACTATGTACCACCTAAGGGGGAAACAAAAAAGAAGTTCAAGGATCCAAATGCACCCAAGAGGCCTCCGTAAGTAGATTTCTGGTTAGTTTATCTTGTTCGGGACCATCACGCTGGAGCGTATCTATAAAACGATCATTTTATCCAGGTTTAGGAGCAGAAATACAAACTACATAGTTTTCCTGACCAGTGACATAAAGATAGGTTGAAGTTTTAATTACAAATTGCAGGTTTGTGGTTGCAGGTTGGCCCTCTCTATCTAAGTTGGAATAATTTCAGCCTTTAAAAGTGGATGCAGAAATGGGCAACATGCAGTTCTGACTTGTGTTTCCAGTTTCTGTTAAGAGGGTAATTCTAGTGTAAAATGACAGTAAAATGTTTCAGGCCCTGCTCTCCCCACCTGTTGACTGGAACAGAATTTTCGATTGGCAGTCCATTTAAAATTCAGAGGCTTTTGCACAGAACAGGTTAGAGGAATGATCTAGCACAGAAAACAACTGGGAGAATTAAAACTTCAGCCACTACATAAAGACTGCTGACTTCATGCTCACCTGGTACTAGACACTAGCACTTTGTAGCAAAACATTTTTGTCTCCATTTTAAACGGAGTTAATACTGAGAAAGGAACAGGGAAGTTCCTGTACAAGTGAGTGTTCATGTTTGGGCTGGTGCTGTCTGAAAATCCTGATTTTCATAACAAATATTGCAGCTTCCATCCTTTAACAGTTCTGACGTAACATTTGATCCCCTGGTATCATTCACTCATTCTCCTTTTTTAAGATTTTTCCCTGCATATGGTGTATAAAATTTGCCCTTCTGGGGGTCCTGCCAAAAATGGGACCAGATGTGAGGCATTACCTAAGAGACAAGGATGTGTTAAGTTTTTGAAGTAGTTTATTCAGTTCTAATACCTTCCATTGTAATTAACGTTTGTCTCTTTTTTAGATGCTTTTCCAAAATGCTCTTAAGAAACCGTAACAAAGGTCACAAAACTTTCTGTTACAGTAAAGTCTAAAATTAAAATAATATCTTTTTTTATTATTATTATTATCCCCCTTTCCTCTGTAGTTCGGCTTTTTTCTTGTTTTGCTCTGAGTTTCGTCCAAAAATCAAAGGAGAACATCCCGGTCTGTCCATTGGGGACGTTGCAAAGAAACTGGGAGAGATGTGGAACAACACCGCTGCAGATGATAAACAGCCTTATGAAAAAAAGGCTGCTAAACTGAAGGAGAAGTATGAAAAGGTAACATCGACATTTTTTGGAGTTGGTTTGGGGCGGTCAAGCCTCAATTCAGACGTTTTTTTTCCTTCTTGTGTACTCTGATACCTGATGTTGCAAATTATAATATGCTAATGCCAAACGTCATGGTATTTGTTGGAAAATATCACATAAGGGAGCGTACGGTTTATTGCTACAACACTGAGTTGCCATCTTTTGTGCTGAACTATTTGCATTCATCTGTAATTTAGGACCATCCATGATGGTTTATTAGATACTGTGGTGTTATTAAAACAATAGGTCACAGCCGTATCTGAGCTAAGTTGCTAGTGTTAAGTAACGCCAGTGAAGAATAAAATGGTTCTCCCTGGTTTTGGAGATGTTCGGTATTTATGAAAATCCCTGAACATTAGGATAATTCACACGCATAGATGCTATTTTTAGTTTATTCTTGGGATAATGTCAGAACACTAATGAAGTGCTAGTTTTAGACAAGTGTTTTTCCTGTACCTAGTTTGTGTCCATCTCCTTTCTAGTAATTAACATAGTTAATAATACCTATGAAGCAGCATGTCAGAGGATTTCTTGAATTATTAAAGCTAAATCCCATCATTATTGAAGCTGTAGAAATGTGTTGCTCACACAGTGTGGTGCTATATGTGTTTTTATTTCCTGAGACGTTCCCATCCCAGTACAAGGCGACTGAGGGAGGAGGGGTTGCATGTTGGCATCCCCTGATGATGCTTTACAGTGGGTCAGCAACCACCTATAGCGAGTGTGTACCACATGTATCCATGTGGTGCCCAGACCTTCCTCTGGGTGTTTCTCCTGCTGGCAAACAAAACCCCTTCAGAGCTGTAGCATTGTAATGAGCAAGGTGGCCCCTTTGAGTCCTAGTTACGTGCTGGAGAGGAGCTGCAGGTCTGGAAGCTTTCCCATATTGGCATTCCTATGCAACTTCAACTTTTCAGTGCGGTGGTTGTTTGTACATACGGCCAAGGCAACTCGTAAGATACTTTTTGAATGGTAGAATTATTAATCTTTATTCCCAGGTATTTTAATCTTCATTAGTGTCGTCTTTATTGCTTGTGCTTAGAAATGGGATTTTAAGGTGCAATAATCTCAGTATTTCACTGAGACTGGACTTGGACTCAGCAGATATCAGATCTCCTGAAAGTTTCATGCTAAGCTTTAAGGGAATCTGAGGGAACTGTAAGATTAATAGTGTAATGTTTACTGGGTGGAGAAGATTTGGAGCATCTCTGCAGAGATGTTGATGTTTCTTTGTAGCTGGTGTGTTTTAAGTCTTGTAGATCAATTCTGTTCACATAATTTTATTGTTTTGGCACAAAGTTGGGAAGTCTAACTGTTTTTCTGGCTTGGTCTTCCAGGTACAGTTTTGACTTCCCTATAACAGGGACTGAGTTTTGTGTGTTATTTTAAATGACTAGAATAAATTTATTGCATGCAGAAGGTGGCACTGTCTACCCTTTAATCAAGTTCTTGTACCTTTCATTTTGTAAACTTCAGTTAGACAGAATTCTGTGTAATTACTCTTCGCTGAGGCATAACATTGCAAATATTAGGCTCCCTCATTCTAATGTGCTTCGGATAGCTAATTACAATTTTGTGTCTCAAACAAGGATTTTCCTCCGCGTTTTTTCAGGCATCGTAGAAGGTAGGGCTCGAAAGGCACCTTAAGAGGTCTCCCTACTTCATTTCCTTGTGGGATAGTGGGCTCAGCTGTGCCTTTACCATCCAAGGCAGCAGTTTTTCCAGCCTGTTCCCAGGAGCCTAACTAAGAGTGGAGATTCCTCAACAGCCCTAAGCAGTGTGTTCCAGCGCGCCAGTATTGTTCCTGTGTTAGAGGGTTCCCCTTTCTTTGGCGTTGGGCCTCAGTTTACCTTGTAACTGAAGCCACAGCTCCCAGTGGATGTGGAGAAGGGGCAGTTCCCTGGGTGGCTCTGGTTTCACAAGTGCCATTTGGAAGTGGCGCAGAGCTCTTGTCTGGTTAAATCTTTTGAGAGATTCTTCCTGCTTTTCTCCTCTAAGGATATTGCTGCATACCGGGCCAAAGGGAAGGTTGATGCAGGCAAAAAAGTAGTTGCCAAGGCTGAGAAGAGCAAGAAGAAGAAGGAGGAGGAGGAAGATGAGGATGAAGAAGAAGAAGATGAAGATGATGAAGAGGAGGAAGAGGAGGAGGATGAAGATGACGATGATGATGAATAAGTCTCTTTTAGAGCAATTTCTTTCTTGTCTATAAAGCATTTAACCCCCCTGTACACAACTCACTCCTTTTAAAGAAAAAAAAAAATTGAAATGTAAGGCTGTGTAAGATTTGTTTTTAAACTGTACAGTGTCTCTTTTTTTGTATAGTTAACACACTACCGAATGTGTCTTTAGATAGCCCTGTCCTTAGTGGTATTTCAATGGCCACTAACCTTGCCTGGTACAGTGTGGGGGTTGTAAATTGGCATGGGAGTTTTAAAGCAGGTTCTTGTTGGTGCACAGCACAAATTAGTTATGTTTGGGGATGTAGTTCATTTCCCATCTTCAGTTGTCTCTGATGCATCATAAAAATAATTGTTGTTCTGTTAACTGAATACCACTCTGTAATTGCAAAAAGGCAAAAAAAAAGTTGCAGCTGTTTTGTTGACATTCTGAATGCTTCTAAGTAAATACAATTTTTTTATTAGTATTGTTGTCCTTTTAATAGGTGCCCTTGAAAAATCATACTTTTTCTTTTCTCTCTCTCTCTTTTTTTTTTTTTTTTTTTTTTTTTTTTTTTTTTTTTTTTGAGGGGAACTCATCTTTTGCTTTATTGAATGCCCGTTTGGGATCACGGGAGTATTACAGTTTTCATCTTTCATATAACCAGCTGATAAACAAAGCTTTGATCTGCATACCCTGCATAATCATGATAGGGTAAGAAAAGGAATATAGGCATACGATGAAAGAATATTCTTCCGTAACTGGAAACAAAACAAAAAAATTCAATCTCAACAAACTGATACTCGTTCAGATTTTTGTGAAATGTAATATTCTATTGAGTTGCATGAGTTTACCAGTCTTGGAGAGTTGAGAAGTATAGAGTTCAATTTTACAGAAATTAAATACTTGGGGGAAGCGGGGAGGGCGGGCAGGGAGGGAGGGAATGTTAAATTTTGTCCTAGAAGGACCCATAGGAAGAGTGTATGTCCATCCGGTGTAGAGACATTTACACGTGTGACTCCGTTACCATGTAATGGAAGTTGTATCTGTAAATCTCTGAACACTTGGGAGCGATGAGCGTACCTAAAATGTGTAAAGTTAAAAGCATGGAATTACCATATTATTTTTTGGTGACAGGTCTGGTGATGGCCACGGGCTTTATACCATGAAACTCTCCTGGTAGCAAATGGCCCACAAGAAATGATTTTTCTTTCTAAGATTTCTATAAATGGTACCATTATTATTTGTTAAATCTATGTAAATTCATATTTGTATTCTTGAAATTCTAGTTTTAGCCCTTTAAACAAAGTTGTATATTGTCTCAAATTGAAAATGAGATAAGATGTATTTTTCCTGTTAGGTTTTATACCGCACTCTTGATGTTTGCCCATTTTTAAGTTAAATATAGCTGTATGGAAAAGTACATTTTATTAAATTTTGCATTAAAAAGTGAAATGTTTATGGTATACCAACAATGTCTAATTTGGTCAAATAACAGTCCTCTTCCAAAGCCAAAGCCTAAGGGTTTTTTTTGCGTATTTAGTAAAACTTCAAGTGCTGGCAACTGTTAACTATTTTCACATATACCTGCTTACCAGTTTGGGGGACAATTTGGCAATTTTGTGGTTACAAAATTAATGGTTCTCTTAAGTGCCAGTGTTTTAGGAAAAAAAAAAAAAGCATTCTTGTAATTTTACACGCTTTTGTGATGGAGTATTGTTTTGTTATACAATTTTGACTTTCAGATTCTTATTTCAATTTGCATTTATGTATAACTTCAGGAGAAATATTGAACATCTGAATCCTGGATGATACTAATAAACTAATAATTGCAGAGGTTTTAAATACTTAGTTAAATGGCTCACTTAATATCCTAAAGGTTGTTGGGGTGGGGTTTTTTTTGGTGTGCGTTTGCAGATATGTACATCCCTGCTTTCTGTTTCAAACAGAAGAATGATGCTGTTCGTGAGATCTCGATATAGAAAGCTTAGGACAGATAGTTTTGGTTGGGTTTTTTTGTTGTCTTTCTTAAACTGGGTATTACTCATTCAGATGCTCGTACTGATTACAAATAAATCTGTGCTGAAGGGTTTTTTTGTTTCCCCAGGTCATCAGAGGAAAGTAGAAACGTTTCTTGTTCTTGGAACAAACATGCTTAATGAGATCCCTATAATCTTGTGCCGTTGTTCTTGGTGCTTGATGTTGGCAGAAGTAACCTAGAGGATTCGGCCGGTCTTAAAAGACGAGTAGCAAGCGCTTACCCAGCAGCCGGGCACGGCGTGTGCCTTTATCTTTGGGGTTAGCACCTTGATAACAAACAGGGCGTGCTCAAGGCTGAAGAGGGTAGGTAGGTAATACAAGGATGACAAATGCTATTTTCTGAGAAAGAGAACCCGCGATACTGCTCTGCGGAGGCTGATGGGGGTTTGGGTGTACCAAAGCCTCCAGAGCTCTCCAGGCCAGCCACGGTTTTGTCATGAGCAGTTGGTTTGTGCCTGTAAAATCGACTGAGCTTGCACACGTAGACGGGACTGAAATTTTCACTCGTGTCTTCGAGAATACTGTTTTGAAACAAACCAAGCACTATTTCAGAGGAGGAATACCCAGTTAGGTAGATTAATTCTCCTTTTAAAATAAAATTAGAGCTTCTGAGAGTTGTTGAGGGAAAGGACCTCCCCGTTCCCTGGCTGTGATCCCCTGTGAGCTCCAGCAGTTAAATCATCTCTTGGTCGAAACTCCACCTGATTCTCAGCACCGATAGGTCAGACTTAGTGACTGCTACAAGAGTATTTGATCTGAGGTCAGTTATTGCTGACACTTTTGCTTAAATCTGCCTCCCTGTGATCGTTAAAAGTCAGTGCTTGCTGAGGGATAACGAGCGGTGAAATTGGCACTGTTTAGGCAGTGGTGCCCTATGAGGGCACTGAGCAGCACTGGCATCGCTGTCAAAATAAAAAGCTTTTCCTAAGGGCTTTCACCTTCATGTAAGTGCTTGATGTGCAAGGGAAAAAAGGCTTTTCCTTTTATAAACAAAATAATAAAAAAAAACAAACAGGGATTGGTTTGGAGAGAACTTGAATGTTAATAAGTGGGAGTTACGATACCTTGGAACACCAAATGAAGCTGTATCCATTTTACAGTTGTGTATCTCAAGTTGGTCCTGAAAGGAGCTGCGGTTGCAGCTACCTGCTTTCTTGGTATGCTCCGTAATTTTAAACTGGTTTAATTAAATGTACAGACAGTGTTTGTCCCTTCTGCCACGCTTTGAGTGATCATGCCAGCTCTAGCAAGGAGCTGAGCTTATTTAACGAAATGTTTCTGTCCAGGCAGACGGGCCCCTGGAAACCTGAAGGAACAGGTATCAAGTGGCTGAAAAGATTTCTGCAGCTTAATTAGGGTGATGCTGGCACTGAGCCCCTTTACGGCTCCTTGTATCGGTGTAACAAGCTCATCGTGAAGGAGAAAAGGCCGAATGATAGCTGGGTTTGGGCTTGCTGGAAAGTGGGAAGATGGATTTGAACAACTCCACCAGAAGAGGAGCAGGGCGGACTGCGGCAGCAGCGTTAGGTTCTCTAGGTGGGTGACAAGCCGAGCTTGAAACAAAGCTTTCCTCATTCTTGCTAGCCTAAGGGTTAAACCTGCTTGTTAGCATAAACATTCCCCTCCTGCCTTCCCAGCTATGCCTGATGGAAGATTAAAGGAGTAAAGCTAACGTGCGGCGTTGGGTTATAATATGTTATTCAGTGCCGAGTCTGTAACAGAAACATGGCAAAACACAAAGATAGTATTTAATACAAGAGGTGATGAATTTTCACCATTTCCAGGCTCTGCCAGTAGTAGCTGACCAGCTGCAGGCTTTTGGGACACAAGCGTACCAATCATTTTATTGGGGATAGTAAAATGCTGAGTATTTCCAAACAGTGTTCCCCCGTTATGTTCTTTAGCTTACCATCATGCCGTACTTGGCTACAGACTCCAGGTGACATCTTTCGGGGGCTGCTTTAGAGGAAAAGAAGAGTGTGTGGCATTTTCCCTTGGCAGGCTGCGACAGACGTTATTTTAGCCCCTGAAAGGCATTAAGGGACGTTTTACAGATGAGCTGGCCCAATGCAGTGCTGAAATGTGGGTGGTTCTCAAACTTTTCCCCAGACTTTGCTGCTGGATTGCACCCTACATCTGAAAACCACTGTGAGACGGGATTAATTTAGCTTAGAATGGGTTCACTTTGAATCAACACTATCCTTTATTCCAAAACGATGTGCTTGTAGATCAGCTCTCTGATTTTCTTCCGATGTTTGAGTAAAAAAATAGGAAAAGTAAATGTCTGAGAGTTTTGTATCATTTTGCAGATGTTGCCTTGTATTTTTGTTTTGTATCTGTTGTGCCCGGGCTTTGCTTTTAACAGTACTTCAAGCAGAAAAACAAAAGATGGATTTTCCCCCCCCAATGGATTTATTGTTAAGAATGAAGGTCAGATTGCTCTTACGGCTGCTACGTGCTGTTAAAAATACCGCGTGGTTTCTGCTTCGAGAGCACCTAATTTTGAAATCCGTCTTGCTGAAGCGATTGCTGTTGGAGGTGACCCTCGGGAGAGACAAGCCTTCCCTTTTGCTGCTTTGTGACGGAATAAAAGACAAGCTATAAATTAGCTTAGTCCATGCGTTTGCTACATCAGAAGCTCAGGCCTTCCCTGCAGCAGGAGTGCTCGAGATGGAGCTAAGGAGTGTGACGGCACAGCAGCGAGGAACAGGCAAGTGTGGGTTTTTTAAACCACTACACTTTTTTAAAAAATCTCACTTGTATTGTTAAAATGTGTTTTACTTAAATGACAGGCATTTGACACAAAGGAAATTCATCCTACTGCTTCCAGCAGCCTTTCATCTATTAACGCGGCAAAAGCCCAAATCGCACGTTTCTGACCTCCCAAAAGTTCTTCAGTGAAAGCAGGAAAGGCCAAACACTACAGCCTGGAATGCCTGGAAAGGACCCAGCTCCCCGCACACCTTACAGCAGCGAGAGGTCACCATGTAAATGCTCTTTGCAAGACGCCAGTCAAAAAATTAGGCTTCTGGAGGGGAAACCGAGGACACGTGCTGTGATGTTTGGTGAGTGCATTTGTTATCGAGAATAAAAATCATGTTTTCGAAGAAAAGTCTGGGAAGAAACTCCAGCTGACACTACCCTGCTCTTTCCCAAACTAAACCACAAGAAAACAACGCTAATAATGACCTTCTGGGAAAAAGCCTCTCTCGCTGAAGTGCTGGGGCTGACCACACTCTTCCTCAGCCAGCAGCGCTCCAGATGATGCAGGCTTGCAGCAGCACGGGGGTACCAATGGCAGCCGGCTTGCTCCTGGTACCTGGGAGACTTTGGGAATGAAAACTGCCTGGAGGAAGGACGGCGCTGAATGACTGGTGGTCTCCTGCCCACGGAGCATAAGTGGCAGGTCACTCTGGAGCAAGGGGCTCCTGCTCGGATTTGAAATGGAGATGCACAGGGAGTGGGGCAGCGGGTGCAGATAGGGATCACAGGCACAAGCCCTGAGAAGACTCAGCTATGCAGCAAAAAGCAAAATCACAGCACTCTTTTTGTAAAAAAAACCAAACCTCTCAAATTTGCGTGCTGATGATTCCTAGAAGAGATAACTTTCTTGCAAAACGTGCGTTAGTAAATAATTGAATAACAATGACTCACATTTTATTATCAGACTTGTCTGTAGCAGCGCTTACACGCGTCCTGGTTTTGTTGACTCATGTTTCTACTGATGCCTTCCAGTAAGGAAGATGCCACGAACAAGCACTGCATTGAAAAAACTGATACTGGACGGTGCAGGTGAGGACTGATCACAGCCTGAGCCCCTCGGCACGGGAGCAGCTTTAAGGGCAGGTTTTGGGGATGGGAGGGTTCAGTTTTGCTATACCAGCCACCGATGGCAAAGCGCTGGTGGGTTTCTGCTGGTGGTGGGGGGCTGGTGGGCGCAGCACCCGCCCGGATGTTTTGAGTGTTTTGCAGGACAGACCCCTTGGGTCCTGCCTGGGACTGATGGTTTGTCCCAGGATCACACCCTGGGATGTGTAACCGGCTCCCAGCGGGATGCTGCCAGTGAACCCGCCTTGATAGGGACCCCTCCTTGCACTGACCCCACTGTGACTGAGCCTTCTTCCAACGTTGTTTCCTTTGAGGTGGAAGAAGAAAATGCTCTATTTTTTTGGGAGCATTTGTACCAGATGTCCAGCGACAGCAACACCACCTCGAGCGCTGCAAGCTCTGCCTCTGTGCGGGGACCCCGGGCTCTACCTCCCTGCCTCTGCCTGGGGAGCAGGCCAAGGCAGAGGACGTGCTTCTGCCCCTTCCTCCTGCCCTGCCCGGCATCCATCACTGCCGGCCCAGCTCTGGGGGATCAGGAGCGAGTCCACCTCCCCCTATCCTGTGGCTGGCCAAGGCTGGATCTATTCTCCCCTGGTTTCACAGGAGGGTTTTCCTGCCACCTCCCGGCAGTCGATGTCATTCCCACGGCACCAGGGAGGCTGAGGGCAGCAGGATCCTCAGGGACACCCACCAAAGCACCCCTAACATTGGGAGCAGCTCCTGCCTTCCACAGACCCACAAAATGGGGGAAAACCCTAATGCCAGTGCTGCAATGGGGTGCACCATCCCCAGGATGTGCTACCATCTGGGATTGGTGTCCCTGGTCCGCTGGCCTCGACGCTCCTCTTTGAGTCCCCTGCTCCTACTGACATGGGTTTTTTTCCCCGTCTGAATCATTTAATATGGCTTTGGAGCACAATGGAGCTGTGATTTTTTTCGAAGCCGCCAGCCTGCAGGAAACAGAAGGTCTCTGAATAAAAGGGAGGCTCTTGTTACAACTTCCCTCTTATTTACTGTTCCCAGCAGCAGAGAAGTAAAAAGACAATGAATTAAATGGAGGATTAATCACGCGTAGCGCTGAAATATAAACACAGAGACTGCGAGTCCCAGAGCCACTCCGAGCAACGGCGTGTACCTGAGGCGTACGGAAACCTCACAGCACCGAGACATCTTGGGTTTAATGAGAACGGGCCAAAGGCAGAGGAGGATCGACAGGTGTTTTTTCAGAGACGAACATGCAAAATGTGAATTTTACATGGACTTTTCTCTCTCTGTTCAGCACTCTCAAAACTTGCGTTCAAGTTGATAGACCCAGCACTTAATCATCAGCCCGTGACTTTTACAGAGGAAACTCCCTTTTTTCCCATTCTTCTGCATTAATTTTAAAGCAATAAAAGTTCAGGACAAGTCCACCATCCCACAGAAGACACTTAAAAATGCTTCAGAGAGAAACTATGGCGCTGCTCGGCATGTAGCTTTGCTCCTAAAAGGCGTTGTGGGTATCAGACTCACGTCTTTTTTCTGTGGCTTTTGGGTTTGGTATCCAAGCACCGATAGATTACTAATTGTGTTCCTTATTTATTTATATTTTTTTAGTTAGACATTTACCCATACTTGATTTCCAGCTATAGATGTGGAGTATTCACACCAGCCATTGTAAAGGTGTGGAGCACCTCAAGTTAATTGGTAAGAGGTTCACCTTGGGAGAAGCTGCGGCAGAGCCATGGCTTCAGGCTGGCCGTTTGTGCGCGGCAGATTATGCGCATACAGCTTCAGGAAGGTCTTCAGTGAAGCAAAATGTATGAAAGAAACGCAAAACCAGGGATGTATAACACAATCCTCACTGCCTGAAATGCGTTTAATAAAAAGTCAGTTTGTGTATCTGAATATCTGCGCCTGTCAGGTGAGTACGGACGATTTTTCTGGCCTTCAGATGCTGCCTTGACGGTGAGGGCGGAGGCAAAATGGATAACATCCTTGCAGAACTGATAGAGAAGTCGCACCCAATCCTCATTCAAAAACTCAAACAAAACTCTAAATGTTCCTTTTACAGTTCTCTTTAGAAAACATACATGAAAAAGTTAACGAAAGTTTATTTGGGCCACCTGCAATAATAAAACTGAAGTGACCTAAGTCGGAAAATAGTGTGATACGCCTGTGAGTGAACATAAAAAGAAAGCCAGAGCATGTTATATAATTAAGGTAAAAAACAAACCTAACAGATCTGTGCCGAGACTTGGAGGATTATAGGAACAGAAGTCTGGATAGCCAAAGGTGCGGTGCTGCTTAACCAACCTCTGCTCTAACCCCGATCCGGAGCCTTTGCCCAGGCTGGGACCTCAGTGCGGCCGTGCCGAAGGCTCCTCCTGGCCTTGCCTTCACCCTGCCTGGCCCAGGGGGTTTAGAGCTTGCACGGCTGGATTCCTTTCGCTTTCTCTTTCTGCTGTGCAGAGCAGTGCTGGACAGGTTGCAACAACCTCCATTGATTATTTACACTGTTTGCATGGAAATAATAAGAAATAATAAAAATAATAGTCTTTTTAATATTAGAATTTTTTTGTAATACTACTTCTAAACTCATGCTGGCTGGACAGGTTGCAACAACCTCCATTGATTATTTACACTGTTTGCATGGAAATAATAAGAAATAATAAAAATAATAGTCTTTTTAATATTAGAATTTTTTTGTAATACTACTTCTAAACTCATGCTGGCTGGACAGGTTGCAACAACCTCCATTGATTATTTACACTGTTTGCATGGAAATAATAAGAAATAATAAAAATAATAGTCTTTTTAATATTAGAATTTTTTTGTAATACTACTTCTAAACTCATGCTGGCTGGACAGGTTGCAACAACCTCCATTGATTATTTACACTGTTTGCATGGAAATAATAAGAAATAATAAAAATAATAGTCTTTTTAATATTAGAATTTTTTTGTAATACTACTTCTAAACTCATGCTGGCGCTGCATTAAATTAGTTGGTGATATTTTTTAAATGCCTTTTCTAAATACTTTTTAAGAGGGGAAAGAGGCTTGTGCATTAACCTCTCAGCTGCCGCTCCCATGTTTAGACACAGCCAAGGTGACAGCAGCGCGCACCAGCCCAGTGGCCTCAGTCCCACCATCCCCAGACCACCAGAAGAACTCATCTGCAGAAGCACGATTTGCCAGCGATTCCCTGATGAGGACGAAGAGGTGGAGAAGAGCTGCCTGGGCTCTGTGGTCACAGCACGCGTCCTTCCCAGGCGGGTCCTCTATCGCTTGCCTTTGATTTTACTTATTTTGACCTAGGGGTGCCTGAAGAGTTGGCAAAGTCTGCGATCTGGTGAAGATCTTAAATTGATAAATAGCTGCTAACAAGGATATGGCAGGTCCTGCATGTCACCAGCTTCCAGGGACACTGAGTGCTCATGTTGCCCTTTCCCCGCATGTACAACTCCTGTGCCTTCCTCTGGTCCCCTTTCCATAGTCCCCAGTTTCCTAATTAGGGTAGTTAGTAACAAAGAGCTCCTGAGCAACCCAGATTCAGGTGGTTTTTGGAGATGCAGATAACAAAATTGGGGAAGAGTCTGGTTTTTCTCCTTCTACTCACTGCAGCAGACTTTGGAGGATCTCAACTCAGGGTGGGGAGATTATCACCATGCCCTGTCCTGATTCGCTCCCCAGCTGCGCTAATGCATTGGCTCTTGATCCAGTGGGTCGGTCCTATCCCAGCATTATCCCGCAAGGATGCACACACCGACGGCCTCGGGAAGTCACAGGAGCTGTATGGCACTGGCTGGCCGGTCAAGCCACGTGCTGCCAACGCGGTGGCTGTTAAAAGGATGTTTTTCCTGAAAGCTGTGATTCTTTGAGGGGGTGCAATAATTAAGTTGACCGAAGAGTACATCCCTATAAAAATCAAAAACCTCTACTCTATCAAGAAGACTTACATCCTACAAAAATTATTTTCATCACCAGCTGGTGAATCACTGCGTTCGGGAGGAGCCGTGATTGCGATGGAGTCGAGGGGAAGCGGGTGCTGCAAAATGTTACCTAAAGCAGCGACACGGCCAGGGGAAGTTGGAGTGGGGCATGAGTAAGGCTGCATGGAGTTTTTGCATGAAAAGCTGATGAAAGTGCCTTGGTTTCATATTTTGTTGCTCTAACCAAGTCATCAGATGTAATGTATTCCATCTCTGGGGGTTGATGGAAACTGCAGGGATGTTTGTGGTGCTGGATACTGAGAGAATTGCAAAGAGATGGCCATGCGAGACAACCTGGTCCCTGGGCCTTGGCCCCCCCATGTCCCTGCTGGCCCCACAGCCCCGTCATCCCTGTGTCCCCATGGGCGACAGGTGGGGATGGGGGCTCCTGGCATCCATGGGGCTCCTTTTGGAAACCCAGGATGCGCTGCCCACCCGCCTGCTGCCCATCCTGGCATTATGATTTCATGGCAGACTTGGCGTATCCCGCCACTAGGAATGCTGCCAGGTCCCACCATTTCGGATGTCCCAGGCAGACATCCCAGTGCCCTGACACAGACATTTCCACTGGGACCGCTCGAATTCACAAGAATCAAATGACGTTAAATGAGCACTGAATATGAACTGAAATACTTCTGTAAAATGCTAACAACAAAGGCATGCTGGAATTTTTTTTTTTTACCTTTTTTTTTTCTCAAATTTTCTAGTTTCAGTACACTTTTAGCAGAAACTTGATGAATCTCCATGAGAGTTCTCAAAGTCTGTAGGGCTTTGCCTGCTTTGAACTCGGTCGGGACTGCTCCAGCAAGTCACTTGGAAGTTCATATAATCACCATTAATACATTAGATTTGGAAAAACAGGTTATGTCTTGTTACAAAGTCTGAGGGTCTGTACCCCGGGGCCCTCTCAGGCTTTAGTCTCTCTGCCAAGGCTACTGGCACGCAGGAGCCCAGGTCAGGAGCCTTAAACCTCACTCCTCAAAATCCAGGGGAATTGCTGAAGGGAAGGTGTGTGCTCCACACCCACCCAGCCAGGCCGAGGAGGGGCACGGGTCGCTGCCCCCCGTCCCGGCCGCCAGCACCCCGCGCCTCTCTCCTCCCGCGCCCGCTGGCGTGTCGCGAGTAACACCAGCTGCGCGCGGCGGTGACGACTCCCCGGCATTCCGGGTGTTTGATCCGAGGAAACTGCCAGTGAGCCAGGAAATGTCAAGATTACATCACGGGCAGAACTTTTTTTAAAGCCTTGAAAAAGAGCTCGTTAAAAGCTGGTTTCTCTGCAGCGTGATCCCAGCTGCTTTCGTTTTTGCTTCGCGTTTCAACTTTACGGGAACAGGCAAGCAAATCCTCCCCCAAAATGCCGCTTTACTTTTCTCTCCCTTTGATTTACAGCGCTTTTGCTCGCCATGGCCTCGGCACTTTCTGCGGCTGGAGGAGCGAGTTCCAGCTTTTCTGGGTCCCTCCTGAGGGGAAGATGTGTGTGGTGCTCATTGGGCACCCCGGCACCCAAAGACCCTGGCTGTTGGGCTCAAGGGGATGCTGACTGGAGCCCGGCTTGCCTGTGCTGGGAAAGGACGGAGGGGACATGGGAGCGGAGCCACCAGCCCCTTCCCCATGAGTTTGCTTATGTCCCAGGTGGGTGCCTGGACAGCCCGATGGCACTACGGGGAGGTACCGAAACTTCACAGCAAAACTGTGCCTTGTTACTCCACTCATTTTGCAATACCACTAAGGAGCATCCAGCAGAGTATGTGACCCACACATGTTTAATTTCTTCTACAGTCTCTGTTTTGATATATGCTGGATGTGTTTTTATAAAATGAAGATTTATTGGAACCTGGAATTTTACGGCTTTAAGGTTCAATTGAGTCCAGATTGCGAGTTTCTCCTTTTGGAAGAGGAGGAGAAGGTTTAAAAGAGCCCGAAGAAGCGTGTTCCGCCTGTGGCACTCGTGAAACTCTAGGCCAAGGCTGACACCTTTTCACTTAACTTCTACTATAATGTCAAAGCAAAAATTTACCATCAAATATTATGTCTTCCATATGCGAGGTCCCGCTGCAGATACAGATCACGGCAATTAGGTTGGACTTCTTTCTTTTAAGTTATTATCTGTGCCATAAGAAAGGCAGGACGCGGTGCAGGATCCAAGGAGGAACAGCAAGTCAGCACAAACTCGTACCATGTATAATTAATGATAATGTGTGTTCACTTACAAACGTGCGCTTGCGCTCTAGATTTTTCTTGTAAAAGCCCAGCGATAGCTTTGCTGCCTACAACACTCAGGAAAGCAGCGTTATTTTTAAAACACATTTAGAGCTGCAGGAGTAGCTGTTAAACACATTCCATGTATTTATGTAACATTAAGTATAAACTGAAGTATTTTCTCGGATGTTAAACATAGCTCAGTAAAGAATAACATTGGTTCAGAAGAAAACTCAGCTCCCGTTCTGTATCTGGGGATCTGCCCAGAGAGGTGGTAGGTGCCCCATCCCTGGAAACATTCAAGGTCAGGTTGGACGGGGCTCTGAGCAACCTCATCTAGTGGAAGATGTCCCTGCTCATTGCAGGGGGGTTGAACTAGATGACCTTAAAAGGTCTCTTCTAACCCAAATCATTCAATGATTCTATGAAGTAACTCCATCGCCTCCCGCAAAGTTATTCTGCCTTTGCGTCAGGCCAGGCGCGAGCAAGGCTGGGGGTCTTTGTGCCGTGGGGTTTGAGGATGGGAAGGTCTTACTGGCACCTGCCCGGTAGCCTGCAGAAGCCGGATTGTTCATCGCCCACAAGCAACACAGCAAGAAAATAATAAAATGCTCTTTTTCTGCTTCACTACCCGGCCCCGAGTGCTCTGGTAGGAAATGACAAGCATCTGAGGAAGCAGAGCCCGAGTCCAGCTCTCTGGTTACCACGACATGAGTAAACAAACAAGTTTATCACAAGTGACAAGGGCATTGTGCCAGTTTCAGTTAATAAAATAAATAAACCCAACCCCAAACCAACAAATTATTGCAGCACAAGGAAAGTCCTGAATGAAAATGATTGTTCATGCGAACACCAGAAATATATCTTGTCATAAACTCAGGCCTCCACATCTGCTTCACCGCCAGAGGATTCTTTATAAACAGCCTCTTTAATTTTATCTAACAGCCTGTTCGCAGACATGCAGTCCAAAAATACATCTCCTTTTCCTCTTCGCACTATCCTGAGCTTGGCAGGGCACCAAACATGAGGTTCAGCTCCTAGTTCAAAAAAGCCCTTCTTTAAGCATTGACTCTGAGCTTGATTTAATAAAATCTCTGTCCGACTTCCTCCGAGGAGCCCTAATGGGATGCAGAGCCCTGCACCTCTCGGGAGCTGCTCCAGACCTGCTCCGTGTCAGGCAGAAAGATCGTCTCATGGCGAAATGCAATTACTGTGCAGTGGAGTTGGGGAACAGGCTGGTGTTTTCCAGCGCGTCTTCTCCGAGGGCTACAGAGCTTCACTTTCAGCTGTGCCATCCTCCAAGAATGGGAGTGAGGGGGCAGCGCAGGAAAAGTGGAGCAGAAGCTGCAGCGAGGGATGCACTGGTGCCACCAGTACCCCAAGGGATGCCCCGGTGCCGCTGGGACCCAGACCCCCTCCTGCCAGCCCTGCCTTCCCCAGGGGAATGGAAGAAAAGCATCAAAGCCCCTAAAATGGCTTCCAACCCCCAAGCGCCCGGGAGTGCCCAGGGTGGGGAAGATGCGTCCATCATGTCCCCAGCGTGGCACCATGCTGCCGAGCACTTGTAGGTACTCCTGAAGGAAAGACCAAGCATTTTCCAAAATAGATGGTTGTTACAGTGGGGCTTGTTCCCAAAAGGTTCCCCGGACACCAGCAGCAGAACAACCACCTTCACGCCTCCTGACACTGATGTTCCCAACGCAACACTGATTTTCGGGCTGCTTGATTGCCTGGGAAAGCTGGAAGGGATATTGGCAGCCTTCTAAAGCCAGGGCAAAAATGAGTGATGTCTCCCTAGAAGACAAAATACATCCTCTCTGCGAGGGCTGTGCCAAATTACAGGCCCAAACTTCCAAAGAAATTAGTGCGAGAAGCACCACATAATGTAACATTCACCTCAAAGCAGAATTTAGTGCTAATTAGCTGGATAATTGAAAACATTTAAGAATTATCCCATTTCACAAACCAAGGAGTGGATTTTAAGCATCGAAATTTGTGGTGATAAAGAAATATTAATGGCCTGACACATCTTGATGTCCAGTAGGAGAGGATGTTTAATAGTTTCTCCTTATGGTTCGGTTGTTTATTTAAATTACTTGGAAGATAAACCAGCAGCAAACACAACCAGTACGGTGTGTGTGGGGGGGGTAATAGTAAGCAGATTTGATTGAGCATTGCAGCAAAGGCTTAAATGGAGTAAAATAAAAGAGGAGGAGTTTCCCGAGTGTTCAGCGAGGCAGATCCCATTGCCAAGACATGGAAAAGAATCAGCAGAAATCCCCCGGAGCCCGTCCAGTCACTCAGTCGTGCTAACAGAGGCAAATTAGCAGTGCAGGTGGGAATGAAAGGGAACCGCTGCTTTTGGCAAAGGGTGCTGCAGGTCCATAGTGATGGAGAGACTCTCCCGGCTTGTGTGGGGGGTGCTGGTGGCACCCTGGGGTTTGCTGTGGCCTCTCAGGAAGGATTTTCCAACTGGTCCTCGTGGTCATGCCAGGGCTGCTTGAGAGCCCTGTGCTGCTCGGCTGTGGTCCCCAACGGCGCTTGTCCAGCATGACAGGGAAGGAACTGGGCTTTGCCGGAGGGGACCTCTGCCACCTTGTGCTGCAGCAGCCCCTGGGCATCCCACCTCCCTTCAGGTACCAAATTTCACTTTACAATGAGCGCCAGTGTTCATCCAATGACGCTGTACTGGCCTGAACTTGGCTGATGCCTTTCAGCTGAATTTCAGCTGAATATTTAGGAGAAACAAATTGAAGACAGTTAACTGAAAGGGAGAAGCAGGTTTGGCTGACATGCCGCCCAGCTGTGAGCTGCGGTACGCTGATCCTTCTTTTAATGTACTACAACAAGAACGTAATTCAGTTTTAAATTAGACGGCATGTATTGGAAATCTTGCTGGTTTGTAAGTCGCATTTCAGAAGGTATTTTATTTATACAAGCATCCTCTCATTAGCTGTATCAAAATGCTAACGGTACCTCTGCACGCTCTGCAGGAGTTCCCGACATAACGAAATTGCCTGCCTCCCTAGCACGGGTTCAGATAACCCCAGCTGGGGGCTACATATGGATCTTCCTGGCATCTCTTATTTGGGCCAGACCCATGGCTGGTGGGGTCAAATGGAAAAGCCACTTCTGAGCGAAGAGGCCCAGAGGGATGCAGTGGGCAGGGGAGCGGGATGCGAGCGAGCACAGACACTGCTGCCCAGGTGGGTTGTGGATCCACTGTCTTTGGAGAGTTCCCAAAGTTGGTTAGATGAGGCCTTGGCAAATCCCATCCCTCTACAAAGCCCTTTCAGCCTCAGTTACTCCACCTGGAGCTTGCAGGCTGTGACAATCTGGCTCCGAGCATACCGGTGCACCACGTACAGGATGCCTGTTGGAACCCCCTCAAGCAGAGATGGAAAAGCCTTCTCCTAGCAAAGCCCAGAGGAGCCATCTCACCCCAGCTTAGCTGATGCTGTGGTAAGAAGGAGGATAGGAAGGACGCTTGAAAACGTCACACCAAGGCTGCAATTTCCAAACCAACGTGAAGGAACTGGACACCTTAATGCCCTCCAGCTTAAACACTCAGTCTCGGCTATTAAGGGAATATGTCATAAATTTAGCATATCCCTTACCTAATCATGCAGAATTGGATGGAGGGACCTATTAATACCTGGGGAAAAACTTCTAGTCTGAGGTGGCCGTTCTTCCCCATGCGCTGCTAGTGGAAAACAGCAGCTTGTGGGCAACCTAAGGAAACGTGGCCGTAACAGCAGCAAAAGTGGAGGACGGGAGATGAAGCTGAGACAGTAAACAGAAATAACAGTTCTGAAACATCCATAAGTTTCCTGGATTCATTTCCCTCCTTACCCAGCATTTTGCTGAGCACTACATGATTCAAGCCATTATTATTTTAAGAAGATTTTTGGCTTTTCTGACTGCAAAAGTAGTCATCACTTGTAAATTGAAGGCATTGCTGTCTTATCTGGTTTGCAGCCAGAGGGGCTGGAAGCAATAGAAGAAGTGTGAACTTTCTCCTTCATCTCAGAGAACATTAACTTCAAAGCCCCACCGTAAACTTTCAGATGTAATGACTATTTGTCCAAAGTAGAAACACATCAGCTTGATCAATGACTGAGAAGTATAAAACATAGAGGTTACATTTGCTAAACACTTGTGAAAAATATGTGGTTATAGTTGGGTGCGTGGGAGGGTAAGTTATTATTGAATTTTTGGGGCAGGGAGGCCCTAGAGGCAGAGTCAAGGTTATCGGGGGTTGTTGTAGGTCCCACATGGAGTGTTTCTGTCCCCGAGGAGGCTGGGCTGCCATGCCAGAGCATGCTCCAGCGTGCTGTCAGGGGCAGACCTTTGCGATCGAGCAGGGACCTTGCGGCTGTGTCGGCAGCCGCATCGCTCTGATGCTTTCCCTGATAAACTGCGGGAAAAAACATCTCTCCTTTCAGCTGCTCAGGCAAAGCGTTTAGGACCACCAGCACGTTCTCTTGTGTCCTTGCTCGAGCTGTGAGGGCACGGACTGGAGGAAAAGCACCCCTGGGCTCAGCCTCTGAGCATCACTGAGCCTCAGGGCGCACAGCCTAGACAGCCCAGCAGTGCCAACACAGCCGGGCAGGCATGCTTAGAGATTTCAGACAACTTCAGTAAGATTCCCCACATCCTTGGTGTTTTATTTTTTTTTCTTTAATATGCTTTCCATTTTTCTGTCAAAAATTTCCTGGAAAAAGAGAGTAAGGATGTATTTTTGTTTCCATGGCTTGCGTATGAGGAATCTGGAGGGAAGAAAATTTATATTATGTGGCTTTTTTCCCCGGAGTAACAATTGCATGTGCCCTTCCTGAGAACACAGAATTGTAGAATCATAGAATGGCATCCCTTCTCCTCTCAGCCGTAAGGGCTTGCGTGAGGAGCCCAGACCCCGTCTTCTTCCTGGCTGGTGGGTGCGTGGTCCTTGTGCATGTGGGAGTAATGAACTATTTGGTGAAGTGTTTTTAAAAGGAGTAATTGGGAAGACTTGCTGCTAGGCACTGGCTCCTGCTTGCTGGGGCACCGGGGCCGGGGGAATGTGATCCAGACCTGTGCGATTCCTGCCCAAGGATGGAGACAAGGAAGTACCGGAGTATGAAGAGAGATTTTGAAAGGTCCGTAACATCTTCTGCCAACATCTTTTTTAAATCAGCTCTGCGTGAACAAGTGAGAGCTGGGGAGAGACATGTTGTCCTTGTGGGAGATCTGGGCTTGCTGGGGGCTGCTGCTCGTGGGATGGAGGATGGAGGGCTGCCATCACCAAGGGAGCATTGCCTTCCTTTCCCTCTGCCCTGTGTTTGCCTCTCCCCTCATCTCTCTGTGAGGCATTGAAATACCTCTATAGGGAACCGAGGAGCAAAACTGAGTCCTTCTTGCTCACCATGCATGCTTAGGTCCCCAAATTCCTAACCCCAGAGAAAACCTAGGGTAAAAAGGCAAGAAGCAAAGGCAGAAACTCCTCTCCTTACACCAGTTTGCCTTTCCCAAAATGTGGTGTGACAGGCAGCCTGCCAGCAGCAGGAGCGCAAGCTGGCTGAGCAGCAGGAGGCATGGGCAGAGGAGGCAGCACTGTCCCGCCGCAGTGAAGGTGTCCCGCACCAGAAGGGTGATGGCAGTGGCATGCGCCAGGATGTAGGCAGAAAGCAAGAGAAATAGGTCATCATATGGAAAAAAATAGTCAATTTAATGTCTTGCTCCTCAGTCTTTGGTACATCCTCTTTGCTGCATTCAGTGGCATTCAGTGTCACAGCCACATATGTCCTCTGCTGGGGGGACTTTTGGAGTGAATGGAGCAGGTAGGGCGCAGCCAGGTCCCTCGCCACACAGGTGGTGTTGGGAGGAGATGGCAGCTCAGCCGGAGCAGATTATACCTGCCCTTGGATGTGCTCTGACCTCCAGGAGGTGAGTTACCAGGTGGCCTTCTCCAGGCCATGCCCTTTACCCCTTTGCTGTCCCAAACCAAGTTCCTCCCAGCGCTCTGGGGAACAAGCTGCAGGGACGGCCATGAAGGGCTGGAGCTGGGGCTGGCAGTGGGGTCTCAGATGGCATACTGGAAACATAAAGCACAATCACATGCTGAATCCATCTGGTCACCCTCCTCATGGCACATCACCTTCTGCCCCCACTCTTGGGTCCCAGTGGAGTCCTCAGGGACAAGGATAGCTTAGAGGGTAATGGTGGGGCAAGAGGAGCAACAAAGAGGACAGATAAGTAATTTATTTTAAGGGGCAGATGGGTTTACCCAGGTAAAACCAGTGCAATGCCAACAGGTCCCACATTCAGAAGATGCCCAAGGGTGCTGCTGGAACACAGTACTCAACTTCCCCTGTAAAGCTGCTGTTCAAGGGAGAGCAGCCAGTGCTTGGCTCCCTTTCCCCCCTTTCATTGGGGGGAACCCACACCTGTGCTTTGTAGGTGTGTTGTGCATTTAAGACTGGTCTTTGCAAAAGGGATCTACTATACCAATCCCCTTCCCATGCCTGGAGTCCCATTTTCTGCCTCCACTGGATCAGGTCCTGGGCTTCAAAGCACAGGGGGAGCAGTGACCCATTTTATTTCACGGTCATGAAGCAATGGCCCTTCTCCGGTTCTGTGTAAATAATAAATAATAAATAATAGTTATATTTGTAAATGGAGGCCTGCCAGAGACTTTGAGTACAAGATGTGAGATTTACTCTGAAAAAGGAAGAAGAAAACAAGAATCCTGGCAGCTTGCTACCTGGCTGTGCAGCTGCACCCGAAAAAGGTGCCCTGCAGATCAAAGGGAACCCGCTCCTCTTCTCCCCAGGTGCCGCGACGCTTCGCCCATTAGACCAGATATTGGTTATCAGGCAGCAATGCTATGAACAGCACAAATGTGCACTTTGCTCTTCAGACGCTGTGAAAGCCAGAAGGATGCCAGATTAGATTTAGGAAAGCACATATGGATGCATTGCCTTCTCCGGCCTTGCACCGTTCCTTAAAATCCTGTTGCTCTGGATGAAGACAGGAAGCACGGCTGTGGACAATCACAGCTGTAGAAGCATAATTGAAATTGCTGTCTGAGAGCTGCTTAATGCTTCTGATAATCCTGGAGACCTGCAGTGAGTGACTACAGTACAAACGAAGAGTGTTTGGGGGAAAGGAGACAGTATATGAACAACTCTGCAGAAAGATTGAGAAAAAAACACGTCTAAGCTTTCGGTATTTACATTTCACTGAAGGAAAAGATGCTCTGTGGCACAATCACAAATTCAGACTGAATCCCACATTTCCCTGCCCTGGGATCTCAGGCACTTGGAAAACACCTCTGAGGCAAAGTCTTGCTCCTGGAGCGAGTCCAAAGAAGGGCGACTAAACTGGTCAAGGGGCTGGAAAATAAAGCTTATGAGGAGCGGCTGAGGGAGTTGGGGCTGTTTAGCCTGGAGAAGAGGAGACTGAGGGGAGACCTGATTACGGCCTATAAATACTTGAGAAAAGATGGTGGGGAGGTGGAGGAAGGGCTCTTTACATTAGTGACGGGTGATAGAACAAGAGGAAATGGGTATAAGCTTAGTCAGGGGAGATTCAGGTTGGGTGTTAGGAAGTATTTCTTCTCTGAAAGGGTTGTCAGCCACTGGAATAGACTGCCCAGGGAGGTGGTTGAGTCCCCATCCCTGGATGTGTTTAAGAATAGGGTGGATGATCTACTTAGCGATATGGTTTAATGGGGATTAGGGACGGTTGGACTCGATGATCTCTAAGGTCTTTTCCAACCTAGAAATCTACAAAATCTATGAAATCTATGAAAGTCCTATACCATGGCTTACCCTAAAGGCTGAGATGCCACCATAGCCCAGCGCTCAACCTAGTCACTGGCCAGAATTACACCACCAGTCGACTGACAGCAAATCCCACCAGTTCATTTCGTACGTTCAAAGGGGTGTTCAGCTTCTGGGGAGGTAACAAGGTGACAGCAGTGAAGCCTCATGTTGGTGCCTGGAACAACTGTGTTTCAGCAAAACCTCCCTCTAAACCCCGTACACTGTGTAACAGATGGTACATCTGTTTCTATTTCCAGTATGATCTCACTAATCACTTTTTAAGAATCTAGCATTCAGGGTTAATCAACATGAGCTGAATTACAGTAAAGGTTCCTACAGCAACAGAAAAATCCCATGCAACTCCCTTTCCCCAAGTTATCCTCTTGGATAGTGGGATTTATCCTCTGTCTGGATTCTGCCCAAAGCCCCGTGATCCCTGCAAAGCCAGGGCCTCTCTCCAGAGAGCTCCTGCCTCTTCTGGGTCGTAGTCTATCTGACAAGGCAGATCTGCCAATAGTTGATTTATCTGTTCAGCAGTCAAACTAAAATCTCAAAAAACATGATGCAGGTCAACCCCAAAACCCTCTCAGGAATGAAGAGGTGGATTCCCAAACAGACCTTGTCTTCAGCCCCAAAGCTTATGAAGAAAGCTGTCCACTATAATCCATTGCCTGTGATATAGGCTCAAAGCACGTAAGATGCAAGTTCAAAACTCTTCTGTTTCTCTTATAGAAAAAGATTTTTAAATAGGTTTCCTAGAAACAGTATCACACCCAGTGTGCCTGGCAGCGCCAGAGGCACGTTGGGGCTGGAGCACAGCAAGGGTCTGGACTGGCCTTAGCCTGGCTATGCCTACGCTGCTCAATAAAAGCAGGCCAGGGCAGAGTGGCACTGCTGGGCTCACAGGCACCATGCCTAGAGTTTGCTCCCCAAGGAGAAAATTTGTCTTGGAAACAGCTACTTAGAGTGACCCAAACCCTGAGCCTCAGAGTTAGCAGAGAGTCCAGCAGAGAATGTGCAGAAGTCCAGGGCTGGAGTCCATCTCCTCTTTGCTGGTGATGTAGACATGCCTGTCAGATGTGCTTACACCGTCAGAAATGACTCATGAGTCCTCATTGTTGGTTGTCCTCATCGTGTTGGTTAGAGCATGCCTATGCTTTCCTCTGTACTTGGACAAGCAGCTCCCTCCAACCACCAAGCAGCACTGCTCTGGGCATAGCTACTCCTGGGACAGCTTTCAAGAATTACATGGGCAAGCTCTGTCTCCCTTCCCTCATGATGCTCCTCAGCATAGTCCCACCAGCCTTTCCAGCCTCCACCTCTCCTGAATGCTTTCATGCCTCAGTCCAGGGCATCCAACACACCCTGACTGTTTTACGCTACGGAAAGCCAACACTAGTTGATGGCTAGATGATGCTACAGCATCATCTTCATTATCCCAGGCATTTTGAGCTGGGATTAAAAAAAACACAAACAAATCTACAAAAATACTAGTTCTCTCTTAGGTCCATAGGTACAACACACAAGGCCAAGCTGAGCTGGAGTCAAGTGCCATGTCATGTGGCCAAGATCAACCTACTTTACACGGGCTGGCCCTGAGCAGGGTGGACACAACTGCTCTCAACCACTGCCTCCTGGCTCCCAGGCCAGCTCTCTGGGACAGGCAATTTAGGCTTGTAGATATTCCTGCTCTGTCTGGTCCAATAAACAGTGTAAGTAATTTATACAACATTATACCCTGAGCAGGAGCTGTTGCAGGCTGTCCTACAGCCTTTGGTTTGGCCACAGTCTTAAGATGTAGCATGTGCCAGTTGAATCCTTGCTCTGGCTGAGGCAGAAAGGACATTCAAACCTCTCTTCCCAATGTGGCTTGTCTGGACTGTCTTATGAGACCAGCTTCAAAAAAAAGTCAAAACACTTCAGAAATATCAAAGCAAGTAATTTTGATGTTTCTAGTTTTATGGGTTAAATCTGATGAATGGGTTGCACACCAACTGGCAGATAGTTTTGGTCAACCAGAAATTGCCCGTTTCTAACACTCAGCCTATAGATCAGCTCTGCTCTGGCTCTAAAGTAGTCACCAGCTGGTCTCACCCTGTGCCAGCTCTTCTGCTTGGAGACACTGAGGATCTTCAATGGCCTCCATCTCTCACTGTGGGCAGCTTCTTCCTCAGCTGCAGCTCTCCCGCTGCTGTCAGAATGGCCGTGTAAAGATTTGGTCACTGCACTTCAATTCCATATTGAAGATTTTTAGCTACTATCATCAGTGTTTCCATGTCCTTGCTTTCAGGACATAAATCTTTATAATCCCATCAGATTATACCACTATCGTCTTATTACATTCTAAATGTCTTCTTAGGGACAGGTCCAAACCCAGCAATGCTAATTTTTGTTATCAGGACAGGGCAATGGGTCTCCATGGACGGCTTAGCTGAGACTGGCCACATGTCCTCTGAGGACACATTACTTGGCCCTGATTTTTTGCCACCTCCATGACCACACACACCAGCACCAGTCAACAGTGTCCCACAAAGCCCAACAGAGCCATTACAGGCCATTGGAGTGGCAATCTTGGCACTTGCAGGGCAAGCACTGCCTGCAGGAGGTGAATGCCACGCGTTCGCGGTTGTGCTTCTTTTAAAGCTGATGTATTTTAACAGGAATGTCACTTCGCGCAGCTGGCAGTGTCAGCCAGCAGACATGGCAGCACCCAGCCTCTGCTTTGAGATCTTCAAGAAGTCTCTGGGGCTGGTGAGGGACTCCCGGAGCCCTTTGAGGACCACCTGGGTGCTGCTGCGGTTGAGGATGCTGCAGCCTCCAATGGCGCCTGGTCAGCTCCTGTGGTATCAGTGGCCTCAGCCCAGGTTTTGCTCCTGAATGACAGTGTAGCTCTGCAAGGTTGGAGCTGAGGGACACTGGGGACCTCTTGGCAGGGTCAGGGAGATGCTCGGCTGCCCCAGCTCCCCAGCAGCATTGGGAGGAGGTGGTGAGCAGCAGCAGCAGGAGACTCCCTGCCACTGGGGACAGAGGACCCCATCTGCTGACCCAGCCGGGCATCTAAGGAGGCTGGCTGCTTGCTGCGGCTCTCATTTCACTTTTTCATGAGGCCATCAGTGAAGCAGCCAGGGGAGACCTGGAGCACCTCAAGCATGACTGCATGTCTCTGGGAGTGAGGGCCAAGGGCATGGGGTCCCAGCTGTTTTTCTCCTCAGTCCTGCTGTTAATGGGGAAGGGCTTCAGGAGAAGTGGATGGATCCTGCGGTGCAGCTATTGGTTGTGCAGCTGCTGTTGACAACAAAGATTCGGGTTTTATGACTGAGGGACCCTCTTTGAGAATTGAGAACTGCTGGGAAGGGATGGGATTCACCTCACCAAATGGGACAGAAGTGGGCCAGCAGCCTGGCCAACCTGCTGGGGAATAACTTCAACACAGGAACAATGGGGGAGGGAGATGGCAACCCACACTGGAGCAGGGGAAGAGTGTGAGGAGTCCTTCCCTTGAAGAGGAAGGAGCAGCAGAAATGATGTGTGATGAATTGACTGCAACCCCCATTTCCCATCCCCCTGCGCCGCCAGAGGGGGAAGAAGTAGAACTGGGCAGAAGGGAGGGGTGGGGGGAAGGCATTTTTTAAGATCTGGCTTTATTTCTCATTATCTTCTCCAGTGTGATTGGTAGTGAATTAAATTGATTTTTTCTCCAAGTCAAGTCTGTTTTGCCCATGACCATAACTGGCGAGTGATCTCTCCCTGTGCTTGTCTCAGCCCTTGAGCCTTTCATTACATTTTCTCCTCTCCACCCCACTGAGGCGGGGAGGAGTGAGTGAGCTGCTGCATGGTGCTTTGTTGCCAGCTGGACTAAACCACAACAACAGGAGAGACATCATACTCAGCAAGACAGGGCTTAAGGGGGTGAACCTCAATAGATGAGGAAGTGCCTATGGCAGAACTTTATGGTGGAAGCTCTCGTACCTCTTCTGGAAATCAGCACAACTGGGTGCCTCTCTGGAGTGCCTGTACACTAATGCACACGGCATGGGGATCAAACAGGAGAAATCAGAGGTCTGTGTGCCATTGTAGGGCTACAATTTCACTGGGATCATGAGTCGTGGTGGAATAGCTCACCACTCTGGATGCTGCCAGGGATGGATACAGGCTCTACAGGAAGGATAGACTGGGAAGGCAAAGGGAAGAATTCCTACAATTTAAGGGAACAGGGGGAATGCATGGAGCTCTGCTTTGGAGGGACAATGAGCCAGCTGAGAGCTTATGGTTCAGGATTAGTGGGCAGACGACCACAGGTGACGTTGTGGATGTTTGCTCTAGACCACCTGATCAGGAAGAAGTAGTTGAGGCCTTCTTGAGGTAGCTGGAGAAAGCCTCATGTTTGCAGGCTGACGAGGACATGAGAGACTTCAACAACCCCAATATCTGCTGGAAGGGCAACACACCAAGGCATATGCAATCCAGGAGGTCTCTAGAGTGCACTGATGATAATCTTCTGACGCAGATGACTAAAGGGACAACAAAGGGAGAGGATGTCCTGGACCTCAGAGTCAC
The DNA here is from genome assembly GCF_009769465.1 of Tauraco erythrolophus. Lineage (NCBI taxonomy): Eukaryota > Metazoa > Chordata > Aves > Musophagiformes > Musophagidae > Tauraco > Tauraco erythrolophus. The sequence continues at coordinate 112,405,629 of NC_141465.1, forward strand.
AAACAAGGAAGAAATGGTCAGGGATGTGATGGCTGGGCTGGCCTTGGCTGCAGTGACCATGAGATTGTCATGATTGTGATGAGTTCAGGATCCTGAGAGGAGGAGGCATGGCTAAGAGCAGGACCACAACCCTGGGTTTCAAGACAGCAGTCTTTAACTCTTCTGATTGCTGCTTGGAAGAATTGCATGGGATACAGTCCTGGAAAGAAGAAAGGTCCAGGGGAGCTGGTTGATTTTCAAGGACCACCCCCTGCAAGTTCAAGAACTGTCTATGCCTGGACACAGGACATCAAAAAAAAGGCAGCAGGAGGCCTGAGTGTTCAGGAGTGGGGTTAGGAAAGCCAAAGCCCACCTGGAGCTGAATGTGATGAGGGACATGAAGAGCAATATGAAGGGCTTCTATGGCTAGAAAATGTGGGCCTGCTGCGGAATCGGGAAGAGAGGACCCAGTCATACAGGACAGGGAGAAGGTTTAGGTAGTGAGGACAAGAGGTGATTGGGAGAAGTAATTATGTTTTTATGAAGGAGAATTCGTGCTTAACCAACTTGATAGCCTCCTACGACGAGATGACTGGCTTGGTGGATGAGGGAATAGCAGTGGATGTTGTTTGTCTCTACTTTAGCAAGGCTTTTGACACTACCTCCTGTGACATCTGCATAAGCAAAATTATAAAGTACAGACTTGATATGTGGACAGTGAGGTGGATGGAAAACTGACTGAACTGCCAGGCTCAAAGAGTGGTGATCAGTGGCAAGAAGTCCAGCTGGAGGCCAGCCACTAGTGGAGTATCCCGGGGTCAATAATGAGTCCAATACTCGTTAACATTTTCATTAATGACCTGAATGATGGGACAGACTGCACCCTCAGCAAGTTTGCAGAGGAAGAGGGAAGGAGGGGTTGATGCACCAGTTGCCTGTGCCACTATTCAGGAGGACCTCAACTGGCTGGAGAAGTGGGATGACAGCGATCTCATCAAGTTCAATGAAGGGAAGAGTCCTGCCCCTTGGAAAGAATAACTTCATGCACCAGTACATACTGGGAGCTGACTGGGCTGAGAGGATCTGGGGCTCCTGGTGGACAAGCTGACTGTGAGTCAGCAATAGGTCCTTGTGGTAAAGCAGGCCAACAGCCTCCTTGGCTGCATTAGGAAGAGTGTCACTAGCAGTTCAAGGGAGGTGGTCCTTCCTATCTTCTAAACACTGGTGAGATGTCTCTGGGGTGCCGTGTCCAGCTCTGGACTTCCCAGTACAAGCGAGACATGGATGTACTGGAGTGAGTCCCTTGAAGATGATTAAGTGACTGGGGCAACTGACACATGAGGAAAGGCTCAGAAAGGTGGAGTTGTTGACTCTTGAGAAAAGAAGGCTCAGGGAGGATCTTCGCAGTGTATTTAAACACCTGATGCTGGAAGAGAGTAAAGAAGCTGGAGCCAGGCTCTTCTAAGTGGTACTCAGTTCAGTGGCATGACAAGAGGCAATGAGCACAAACTGAAATACTTTTTTACTGTAAGGGTGGTTGAACAACTAAAGAGGTTGCCCAGAGAGGTTGTGAAGTCTCCATTCTTGGAGATACTCAAAACCTGACTAGACATGGTCCTGGTCAACGTTCTTTGGCTGACCCTGCTCGAGCAGGGGACTTGGTCTAGATGATCTCCAGAGGTCCTTTCCAACCTCAGCCATGCTGTGATTCTGTGAGATTTATTTAAATCTCCAGCATAAAGCACAGTTATTTTCAAATATCCCATCAGTTCTTACCTCAGTACAGGAAATTTGGCTTTCAAACCCAACAGCACATTGAACCTTTACCAAAGCTGCGAGGCCAGAGTTTCAGGAGAGCTTTAAAAACCTAACGAACAAAGGAAGTACAAAACATGCCATGCAAGTCAGATGTTTCTACTGCAACGGCCATATGATCAAAAGTTTGCTGTCGGGACAGAGTGGAGCCAAGTCAGTGTGATTCAAGTTTTTAGAGTCAATTTTGTAAAATGTCAGAAGGAGTTACTTAGTGCCACCCAGTGTTGGCAGCTAGAAAAAAGGAAGGTTAAATACAGTTACAACTGGGTGTAGCCTAGGGAAACTGGAAAAAAAAAATCCCTGCTCTTGTTTTCTGTATCAGGGGTGAGTAATTCCACAGAAGCTGTGCAGCACTGAGGTCCAAGAGATAGCTATTCTGCAGCTGAAATGTGGCTTAGCTATCACCTTAAAAAAAAAAATCTCCCACCTTTTATATCCACTTTTCAAAGCAGGTAATCAGTTTGAGATGTAGATGGCCTCTTTTGTCACAAGGCTCACTCCTCTAGCCTGACATCAGTCCAGAGAGAAAGTTGTGCTGACTTTTCTGGTTAGATGTTCAGGAATTTAGATAAGAAGCAACTATATAAGAGGCGTGTCTTGCCGAGGGTAAGCAGAGCACAGTTAAAACGTTACCTGTTCCCCTCTTTGTCTCAGATGCTGCGTATGACCTGCCTTTTCCCTGAAGCCTTTCAAATTATACAGGATCTCACGTATATGAGACATGGAAGTAAATGCTCTCCCAGTTACCATCTTTAGATGACTGAATAATTGCACTTATGCTTTTGTCCTTCAAAGGACTATATAAAGCTGGTTAAGAGTTGTGGTCCCATTTAACAGACATGGAAAGCTGGGTGCTGAGCAGGCACTGTCCTCCCTTTGCAGCGGAGAGCTGGGTCCTGGCCAGGAGGGGATGGAGGGGACCTGGAGCCCAGAACTCAAGTGGGAAAGAGAGGAAGGGGAGAGCAAGGCACTGAAATGCCTCAAACCCAGCAGGTGTTGTGGAGGGAGGGGATCCCAGGGCTGTGGTTTTACCTGTGGTGGCCATGGCAGAGCAACCCTTCTCCTGGCAGTTTGGGCTCCTTTACCCTGCCCTCAAGCAGTCTCATTGCCCAAAGAAAAGAAGACAACAGTGGTTTCAGCGGTTCTCTGCCAGTCCTTTATTTCAACCCTTAGAAGACAGAGGGCCAAGGAGAGACTGACACAGTTTACCCCAGATCGATACAACAAAAAAACAACAGCAAAGTGAAGGGTAGTTGCCTCCTGAAGAGATGCCATGCTGGTGAGCCATGTTTCTGGGTGGGAGGGGTCCCTATTGGCATTTTTACTTTTTTTCTTCCACCCACGGAGTCATCTCCCAGTCGCACAGCTGATCCCTTGATTTGTGCCTGCTGACAACAAGCGGCTTCTCTCATTCACCTTTCACCAAGCGCTGGGAAACAGGCCAGGTGGTGCGGCCACAGGTCACGTGCCGAAAACTCCTGTTCTGGGGCCAATGCACTCAGGGTGTTTTCTTCTTTCCTTGCCAGTTCCATAAGGTTCTTGGAGGACCTAGGGGCTGGGCTGGCTCTGCTCGCACCTGTAGGAAGATCTCCACAGTCAGTAACTACATCTGCATGTCTCACTAGGGCCCCACATGTCCTAGGTGCTCTCCACAGCTATAAGATTTCCCGTCCTTCTCCCACAGAGCTCACAGTTTAAAACCCAAGGTGGAAAATCACTAATTCCTGAGATGGCTGCTCAGCCCGTGCTTCAGGAATGCATCAAAAAGAGAATTTTCCCAAAGAGGGGCCATAGGACACAGCAAGCACAGAAAGAGTTGGGTGAAGGAAGGAGACCAGACAAATACAGCACTTGTGGTAAAACAAATATCTGTGTGTATCCCCCTACTTAGGAAGGTTTACAAAGCAGGTTTACAATGAGAGACAGTCCCTGCTCCAGAGATTTTACATTCCCAGCGATCCAGACAAAATATCAGGAAGGGAAAAGGCAGAAGCAAGAGACCTGGGGATCCCCATGCTACACAGAGTAACTGCTCAGTTTGCAGGTTCAAGGCATTTTTAAGCCTAAAAATAAACTGGGGATGTTAATGATGCCATTAATCTCCGCTGGCTGCCGGCCCAGCTATTTTCAGTGGCGAGGTTACCTTGTCTCTCCCAGCAAAAGTAGGTCTCGCGGGGAGGGTCGGGCGAGCGATGGGGACGGATGCTGTGTGCCCAGGGCCTGGGGCCACTGCCCTTGGTGGGAGGACGCTGCCACCATCCTTGGCAGCACACCAGGAGGAGGTATCCCAAGTGCCAGCCCTCCTGGCTCCTGGCCTGGAGGGAAACACAATGAAAACAGTCGTCAGGTAATAAGTGACAGGAAAAAGCAGAGTGCTGCAGGCTGCAGAGGGAAGTGCGTGACTGCTTCTGCCTGCAGCTCCCGTGGTGGAGACACCCTCTGCATCTCCTGCCGCCAACAGAGATCCTTTGTTCCTCCAGACCCCCTGGGAGCCTGCTCCCCCTCCTCTGCCTTTCCAAGGACAGAAAGTGGCAGGACTCTGAGCTACAGGAGAGGGAGGAGCCCAGGAAGGGACAGGTTGGGGGTCCCAGCACACCCACCAAGGCAGGAGGTGGCCAGGGTGCAGGTCTCTCGGGAGAACAAAGTCTGGCCTGAGAGAGCTTCATGTCTGCCACTCACACCAACAGTCAGTGCTTCCCTCACATGCAGAGAGAGAGAATTGGTCCCTTTCCTTCCACCCAAGCAGGGGCAGGAATGTCATAAACTCAAACAGTAAAAGGTAATTTTCCTCTTTCCCACAAACATCGGGGGGAAAAAACCAAAACCAAATAGTTGCTCTTCCATTCTTGCATGAAGTTGGCCTGAGGTGAATCAATATATAGGCACCTCAACACATCCTTGCCTTGTCAGGTATGGTAGGACACAAGAAAAGCTCCAACTCTCCTCTTCGCTGAGGTCTCACTATGGGATCCTTTGAGGAGAGCAACCCCAAGACTATGTCTGCCAGGGAGAAGAGCAGCCTAACATCTGCTCTCAGTGCTCACACTGCACCCGGAGCTGGTAGACCGCCTATTAATTTACTTGGCTTTTGCTAGTTTTGCCCAATGATATCCACTGGACAATCTGAAAGCAGTGTTAATGCCACAGCTTCCATGCTGCAACTGGTATCTCCCTTCTTTTAGGGGCCATGCAGAATACGACCAACTGAAGGTTTCTGAAGGACTGGGCAGTATGTGCATGGCATAAGGAAGAAAGGTTTGGTGCTACGTACAGCCAGTTTGGCAAGCAGGGACACAACTGGATCCCACACTGCCTGGGATCTGCGAAGGGGAGCTATGGGCTCACGTGTTGATGGCAAGATCTGAGACACCAACCCCAGCGATATCCTACTATGCAATGGAGATGAAGGTTTTTTTCCCCATGTTATTGAGCTTACATAGTGTTAAGCCATTTTTGCAATGCTTTCGCAAAAGCTTGTTTCTGGTCCCTACTGCCCATAATTGGCATTTTGAGGAGTCTGTCAGCCCCGCCGTTCACCCAGGATGCTGCCCTTTTGGACGTGCTGATGCAGTGCAGCAGGGAGCAGGCAACAATTCTTTGGCTCCACGAAAGTGTCCGTTAGTCACATCTCCAGCAGCTTTGGCAGACTTGGTGCAGTTATTATTAACTCCTAATCGCTACTTGCGGACTTCGCTGGGTTGTTGCCAGGATGGGAATTTTCTTTCTCAATGGAATTTCATCAGTTGGGTTTGCTTGCCATGCATTAGTTTGTCACGTTTAGAAATATAGCCATCTAAATCCTATTTGTATAAACTGGAGCAATATCAATCTCAGTAGGGAAGTGGGGAAAAAAGCCCCTCAAAATCCCAGTTTTACTCCTGGTGTTCTGTGTCTGGAGAAACAGCATGTCCGATAAGAAACCAGCCTGCAATTGCAATCTGGCACAAGACACACAGCAATACTCCAGACAGACTTAACTTTCACCTTGACAAAATAATCAGCTTGTCAAGCAAAGGAAGTCATCGTGGCCAGAGTGGTCATGGAAGGTAACTAATACCCTCCATATGCAGCATCAGGCAATTAACGATTTAAAATATTACAAGAGAGGAGAACTGAAATGTTAGAGAAGAAAACATATAAACAGAAGTGGAGACATTAGCAACATGTAAGGGCCAGAAAAATGGAAAAGAAGTGCCAGAAATGTTTCATATAGGCCCCCAATGAATAACAACCTCAAATGAAGTGCTTAAGGCTTGTTGCATATGGTAAAAATACAGGCTAAGCCAAGCGAACGGTCTCAGGCTAGTAGCACAGAAGAAATTATCTCCCTAGAGCAAAAAAGGCATCTGTTTATTTATCTCGGTTATGAAAACGTCCTTGTCAGATGCTATCAGTGCCAAGCTCTCTCTGGGCAGGTCATTTACCTCCTCTCTGCTCCAGAGAAAACCCATAAACCAGTGCACTCCAATAGATGATGCAAGCACACATCCCGAGCAGTCATCCCTGCTCTTCCCAGGAATGCTGAGCTCCCCAGCTGGGCCCGGTAGGCACAACCCTCCCTATGTCTGGAAAATCCTGCTGCAGAAAAACATGGCTGCTAGTAGTAATGACACTGGAAGAGATCTCTGCGCTCCCCTGAAGTCTCACCTGCACAGAATCACTCTGTGATTTACAGCTACCTAAAAAGTACCTTTAATAGCAATACCAGCTAAAATAATTCCTTCCTGCTGCCCCTGCTGTTCATTCACCCCAGAGCACAGCTCCTGCTGATGCAGCCCTTCCTGGCACCAGGAGGGGAACACTGAGGGCCAGGGCCCAGAACTGACAAGTCTTAAAAAAAAAATCCAGCAAAAACTTTTTGCTGCTTAGAAAAACTGTCAGGCAAAGGAAAAAACCTAACTCAGTGAGTTCCCTGCTTGGCACATCGATGGAGAGGTGATGAACGGCAGCTCAGAGGTGGGATTGAGCAGCTGGAGCAGAGATGGGCATCGCTGCCCAAGGTTTTAGCCTCAAACTATGGCCAGTGTTTCCAGGTTTCCAAAAGGAGAGAGAGAAGTGTGACAGTGTCTCAGACGGACAATAGCTGGAGCGAGGTGGGAGAGCTGAGCCCTGCCCCAAGGCTTAGGTGAACCAACGCACACATCCACTGCCCAGCAGCACTGGGGTCTCCAGGAAGGCCTGGGAACTCACACCTGATCTGCACAAGACATTTTGGAGACCAGCGAAAGCAGTGAATTAGCAGGTCGGTCATAGAAATGCCAAATTCTCTCTTGTTAATGTTGACAATTAACTTTATGTTTGCCTGGGAAAATGAGAGCTGGTGCCTTTCCTCCCACTGCAGTGGGAGCTCGTCGTTGCCTACTATAGGACCAGGATGATGCTGTGCTGGCCAGGCAAGAAAATGAAGCTGCTCCTCTGGTCATAAGTGAGTGCTGAAGAGACTATAGGATTCAAGAACACTGGAAATTACTATGGCTAGAGAAACCTGGCATTTCACATGCCCCTGAAGCAGTGGAGCCTCCTAACACTGCTGGTCTCAATGAACTGCTTTGGCTAGTTTGGGTTTCTCAGTATCCTCTAGGAGATATTAGACAGTTTGGAGATCCAGTCTCTAATTAGGTCCCTGCAGTGGTAAGATTGTTTCCTTTATAATCACTCAGTAGGAATTGGTACTTTATCCTCTGTACTCAATTTTTTATTTCTTTCACCCTTGTTTTCTCTCCAAAGCCCGGAGTCTCCTAGTCTACTAGATGACAGCTGCAAAAGCCTTTGACATTCACTTTAAGGACGTTTCTTTTCAGCTGCTTTACATTTCCTTTTGACAAGCTCTTCTACTTACTGTTTACTGCAACTAAAGGATTAACTCATGGTTGGACCACTTGCTAGTCTTTTCAATCCAGCGCTGTTTTAAATCTTGATTAGCTGGGTTGATTTTTAAATCTCATCGAACTAAGTCCAAGCTGTCCTGTCACACCGCATGATCAGGAGATGGTTCCTGGCTGCACAGAGCAGCAGCCATGGGCAGTACACGGGCATTAGGCACTCGGTGGGACTCCACCTCTCCAGCAGGTAGCAAACCAGTGTATTATCCAGAGGAAACAGTTCAGTTCACAGGGAAAGTTATTTGGATAGCTGGAAAAGAAGAGAGTCTTTTAATTTGAGTGTATGTGAAAAATGATGCAATGCAACATGCATCACATTTCACAAGCATCTTGCACAAGTGATATTACACAAATGCACCTTTCTCCACATTTTTCCAGATCCTCTTTTCTGTTTCTAGCTACTGAGCTCATCCCTAGCAATGAACAGAAGTCCAGAATTTCAAATTAGGATCTTTATTTATTATTTTATTGGAGTTCCTATATAAAATTAGTCTGATTTGTATAGATTCTGCCCTCTCAAGTCCCCTGATACTTACATGGTCTGCAGGTGTTCAACCGTTGCGACAGTCAGGTCATTTTTATTTTGGCAGCTAACTGTGGTTTTAGGCACCTGATTTTTAGCGATTTGACTTCCAGTTCTAAAATTTTGGTCTGAAGGTAAGCAGAAAACTGGAATTTGTAGCCCAGAGCCCAGCAACAACTTGTACTTGCCCAAGCTCAGGCTGAAATGCCAATGCACACAGAGGCTCTTCACTTGCCAGAAGACCTACAACAAAACAGGAAGTTATTAATATCAGAGCCTGAACTGACTTGAGAGTCAAACAACATCAAACAGAAAGTGTCTCCCCTTTTTCCTGTTTATCTCTTGCTATTCTAGAATCTAGGGGAGACGAAGAGTCAAAGAGTTTCTCAATTTGGTGCTACAAGGCAGTGAAATTGAACTGGCAGACCGTACATCATCACAGTAAAGATATGGCATCTCTCTCCTCAAGACTATAAAGCCTTTGCTGTACTTTTAAACAAATAGGCAACCCATTTTGAAATGATGGGGTGGAACATGACAAAATAATGCAGTGCAACGGCATGCAGGAGTTTAGACATAGTGAACAATAATTGAAACTATAGGGAAGGGTAATAGGCTGGCTCGGTATGATTATCTTAGGAAAACACTGGAACTAGAGAACTTTCTCCTGAGAAAGTGTCACTTGATTTTTAATTAACACAGGTCATTCAGACTACAGCTCCATGTTATGTCTGTGTGACAGTTTATCAAAGCAGGATCAGATTACTGGCAGGGTCCTGGGAGGAAGCTCTATGATAAAGCAAAAATACTGTACATGCTGGCTGACTACTACCCGGTATAGAAAAGAGTGAAACTTGCTGGACTCATGGCCCAGCCTCTTTACACCAGTAGAGCACATGGCAGAGAGCGCTTCGCCCTCTGTTTCACTGCTGCCAAACACAGTATTTTCTATCAAAGAAGGACAATTTGAAAAATTGCCTTTTCTACAGGAGAACTGGACACAGTCCCTCCTTGAAAGGCGAGACTGCGCAAGGAACCCTGTGCTGAGAGCAGCTGGTGAGGGCAAAACCAGAGAGCCAACCTGTCAGGTTGCAGGTTCGTCAGCTGCTGGAGCTCTTCTGCTTTTCATCAGACACCATAGAGATGATGGGACCTGGGAGCTGCCTCCCCAGCTCCCAAATTCTCTGAGCATTTCACAAGAGACTCATGTTGGTCCAGGAAAACTGGCACTGGGCTGGAAATTAAAGGCAAAATCCAAGACTACTTATTCGTTTTAACTTAAAATTGGGTAAGTGATACTTCCTAGTGTAACTTGGCTTTTCTTTAAAAACAAAACACAAAAGGCTTAACACTGGCAGTAGATATATCTGCTCCCTTGGAAAGGTTTCCATTCTCTTGAGGAGGCAGGAGATGTAAGGACTCATCGCCAGGCTCCTTCACTCTTTCAGAGTTATTTGGAGGTTTGGGCCTCCTTCGTTTTTCCCATCCTATCTTGCTGAGCCACTCACAGCTGTGCAAAATAAATTCCTAGAAGCAGATCACTCTCACAGAGCCCTGTGCCTCTCAATTTACACCGGAAAAACACTGTACCTGCCCAAGATTTAAAAAAGTAGAGTTGCATCTTCTTTCCTGTCCTTGATAAGGCTTCAGCTGCAAATGCAAGGCAAGAGTCGCAGTCTTCTGTCTGCTGGGGTTGCAGATGTCAAACAAAAACATCACAGATTTCATCGCTACCCCAAGGTAATCTGCAGTAAATGACTTGCAGGGTCCACCACCTCTGACAAGGTTTGTTACCTACAGCACTGATGCAAGCAGCATATTCCTCATGGGAAGGCACAGCAGTCAGCTGTCCCCCAAACCGGCGTGTTTTCTCCCACTCAGGCCGCTTTGAGGGATGTTGAGCAAAGAGAAGTACACCAAGCGCCTGCAAGGCTGCAAGGCTCCTAGCCAGGCACTTTTGTGATCATGACTACAGTCCTTACTAGACTTTTTAATCGTCCCAAACTTCATCCCTACAAGAGAATGTATCTTGTTCTCTCTTAACAAGAGGGCACAGGAGCACAGGATGACAAAACGGCTGGCCCCACCGGCTTCCAGATGCAGTTTCATGTTACATCTGAGTCAGTCTAACAGCTTCTTGCTGCAGAGGTGGACGGGCTCCTCTCCGGCTTTGGTCTTGTGCTCCTGCTCCTGCCTTTGCGTTTTACTGACTCCCACCCTGAGGACATCGTTTCAGGGATCTAAACCAAAGAAAACTAACTCTGCAAACCAAGTAAGTCTCCTGAGTCTCATGCTAAAATCTTAGCTGCTAGACCTCCTTTCTTGCAAGTCGGGAAACAAAAAAAGGTAAGGAGAGGGCAGAGGCAGTACCTTTAAAGGCTTGAATCTGCAGCAAACCCATACTCCCCCCATACTTTTTTTTCCCCCTTTCTCTCCCCAGCTGTTTCTCCAGCAAGCTCCTGTTTCGCACCACAGCACTTCTCAGTGAACCTAGCCCATCAAGGAGCTGAGTATTTCAAGTCCTTCCAGTACTTAAAGGGAGCCTACAGGAAAGCTGGAGAGGGACTTTTGTCAAGGGTATATAGTGACAGGACAAGGGGCAATGGATTTAAACTGAAACAGGGTAGATTCTGATTAGATGTAAGGAAGAAATTGTTTACAATGAGGGTGGTGAGGCACTGGAACAGGTTACCCAGAGAAGCTGTGGATGCCCCATCCCTGGAAGCGTTTAAGGACAGGTTGGATGAGGCTTTGAGCAAACTGATCTATTGGAAGGTGTCTCTGCCCATGGCAGGGGAGTTGGAACTAGGTGGTCTTTAAGGTCCCATCCAACTCAAACCATTCAGTGATTGTACGATTCTATGATTCTATGCTCTCCAGCTCTGCGCTCAGCACACACCGGCCTCTCCTGCAGACGGCGAGCACGGTGCAGAAGGAAGGAATAACCACACACCTCAGCCTCACCCAGGCACCGAGCGGGATGTGGGAGCTGGGAAGCAGTCCTCCCTTGCAATATAGAATCATAGAATGTTTCAGGTTGGAAGGGACCTTAAAGATATACCTTGCGACCAGCCCCAGTCAGACACTCCTCACTGCAAAGGGTCTGCAAATCCTGGGATTTACCTGCCTGGATGGTCCTAGCAGGTATCCCAGTGATGGGTGGCTCCTGCCTGAGCTCATGGATGAGGAGGAGGAGGAGGAAAAGGAGGAGGAGGAGGTGGAAGGGAGGAAGAACAGTTTCAGATGAAGTGAAATCAGTCAAGACAAAAGAGCAGTTACTAGGAAAAGAAAATGAATGATATAAAAATAGGTATGTATGGTTTTCATGTTCTAAGCGAGACTTGTGAGAGAGGTGAAACAAAGCAGAGTGAAGGGAAAGCGTTCTGCAGAGTGAATTAGAGAGATCCACAGCAGAACATCAGTTCCCCGTGTAGCTCAGGTCAAACATTGCTTTGCATTTGGAAGTCAGCTACACTGAGTGCTCTGAAGGATTCCCTTTGCTGTCCAAGGCGTACAGTCTAAAGGTAATGCAGAGTGAACCTCCTCGGGGCCTGATATGGTTCTCTCTCATACCAAAGCTGAGTGCCTCACAGGCTTTGAAGTACTAATCTCATGCGCCTCGGGGGTGTGGAAGTGCTGTTCTCCCTTGGAGAATGAGGGGCAAAAGGCAGAGGGGATGGGAGCAGCTTATCCCAGTCAATGGCAAGGCAGAAATCAAGGATGTAGATCACCTAAGTAAGTCCCAAGCTAGCACCTGAACTTCCAGACACGCCCTCCTCTCCCTAAAAACGTGAGAAAAGAAGAAACAAAACCAAAGCCATAACGCAGTGGTTTAAGTCATTTGAGAGTCCTGGCTGCAACCTCCCACGCAGCAATCACCGCACAATCCTGGCTGGTTTCACCACTACCCTCTTACCTTTCCCCTCTCAGGTTTTCTGTTGCATCTTGACATAAACTGGGAGCTGCCTGAGGCAGAGGCTGTTTAACCTTCCCCATTAGTTTGCATGTGGCACGTGGTATCACAAGATACCTCACAGATTTTAACTCTGAATTGAGTTTTTGACTCTGAGAGTCAAATTACTTAATGCCACTTGTGTCAGCCTTGTGAAGCCTTTCTATTGCTGTGAGCAGCTAAGAGATGCAATGGGTGTGAGCAAGAGCCATCCGTGCACACCACTCGGGTTTTACTATCTCTGCCCATTCTGAGATTTTTTTATATTAGGGAGATTACTTAGGTTGCAGGCAATAGCTCTTGAGGGTGACAAGAATCTGGCTTGTGAGTCAAAACAACTTAAAAGACCTGCACGCAGCAGAGATTGCTTTACAGGAATGAGGCCCTGCAAATGAATTGTTTATGAGAACTCTGATACCCAAACTGCTGCTGCGGCGAAGGATTTATGCAACAGAGATGTGAGTGCGTGTTCCTGCTGCACTACTGCTGTATCTCCTCTCTCCCTGCCCTTCGAGGCTTTGCTATGAATATAGTGATGTATACTGTTCCTGAGGAGTCTTGGGAGAGAATCTAGAGGGTAGAGATTTGCTTCAAAGCAGATCTTCAAACATCTGTTTGTACTTACGGAACAAATATTTAACACACTACAGCACATAGCTGCCTGCAGCTTCAGGCAAATGCAAATGCTAAGAGATATTAAACACTCATAAATATAAACAAGATAGCCTGGAGTGGCTCATGGGTTAGGTGGTAATGGGTGGGGAAAGGCTCATTGTATATTTAAGGCCCAATCTTCTTCCCGCTGATTTTTTCCATGTTAGTAACGGACCAGGGAGAGGAAAACTCTTGTGCGCTTTAGCCTGGCAATATTGCTCAGGTCAGAGTCAGTCCTGACTCGCTGCTGCAGCGGCTCCTGCTGCTGCTGCACCAGGGTGCAAGGGCAGTCTCTGAATAACCCTGCTCCGAGCCAGGAGAGGAAGGACACACAGCTCCGTTTCTGACAGCAGTGCCACCTACTACAGCGGTGACTCCTATAGCAGAACTGAGATGACAGCTGAAGGGTAAGGAGGAACTTCCCTGGGTGCAAAGGCCTTGCTAGTTGGCCATACAGCAGCATTGGGGGAGCCTCCGGCCTCAGATTACTGTTTGGTTGGAAAAGAGATGAGCAGATGAAGACATTATCACCTGCTGTTGCTTGATACCACTCTGCCACCAAAGGCTAGAGTGGAGCTGAGACACCAGAAGGACATTTGTACCGTTGCCCGAGAGAGAAATCATGATTAAGTTGATAGAGGCTGGTGGTGTTTTATTTCCCCACACTCCTTCTAGGTGAGAAGGCTGGTTGAAGTCCCTGAATCATCTCCTATTAGGATCAGACGACTACCAGTTCTGGTGCAAAGAGGGGAGAGAAACACGGGGCAGAAGCTGTAAGGACATGAGGCATGGCAGCAGTGCTAGTTTTGACAGGCATGAACCATTATGGACATCTCAGTATCTCTAGTTCACAGTCTTCTGTCTATTCTAATCCCAGTCCTTGGAGATTTCAACTAAAATGCCATTTGGAGGAGCTCTGCCCTGGACATATGTTGTCTTCTGCCAATGCTGCTGCAGGGACAGTAATCTTTGCCAGCAGAGCAGTAATAAACAGCTGGGTGGGTCACCTCTTCAGTCATCTCACCATCATTTGCTAGAGCTCATTTGTCAGAGTCCTAAATCACAACACCAACACTAAAAAAATCAGCCCGAGATGGATATGCCTAGACCACAAAACCTGCAAATTCTCTGAAAACATGCAGTCTAGCCCAGTAAATAGTGCCTTTCCCAAAAGAGCTAATTTTGGTTCTCCAAGCAAAACAATGTCAACAAGAAAAGCGCTTTTACATCCATATTTTTGGCGGTATGGAGACATCCCTGTATATTACAAGGTACTTACTTCACGAGCAGAAGTTTCTAATATAGGTCTGCATTCCGTTCTGCATTTCTGGAGGTGAAGAGGGCTTTCTAGTCATGTTGAGCTAATGCGACTGAGCCAACAGGAATTAAAGCTATGCCCTTTTCTGCCTGTTGAGACATGGTGAAAGAAAGCAGCCACCTTAAATCAAAGGGCCCAGATTCAGGGAGGTGCTCCAGCTAAAAATCAGAAGGCAGTTTACAGATACTTTGATAACTTCAGCTTTTATCATCTCACAGGCCCCCGAGATCAGTTGGTGAGGGCTGAGTGGGTTTCCTCATATGGTATTTGAAGGCAAAGTCAATCCGCATTTGCTTCCCAACAGGCAAGCCCAGGCAGCTACAGTGTGTTATAAAGAGAAGAGATTAAACGCAAGTTTTGCAGTGCTACTGTCTGAAAAGATACAATCAGTTCTATCGTTAAGAGCTTAGGAGTTAGGATTTTAAAACTGATGTAGGCAGCTTCGAAGCACCAGTTTTGTCAAGAATCTCCTATGCTTTGTCCTGTCTTGAAAACTGAATTGTTTAGCTGTTAAAAGAGATTAATGTAATCTCTGTCTATGAAATTGGATTTTGAAACTGCTTGCTCACTGTACTACCTCCGGCGCAGTGCACGAAACCTTTGCTCCTGTTCACGTTGCTACAAATGACGAGTCACACCTTGTTTAAGCCCAGTGTGTGCTGGCATCACCAACGGGACAAAGCACCTGGTGGGCTGTAGGCAGAGGCACGTAGCCGGCAGGACGAGGGGAACTGTTATTCCCTGGAGGCTCCCAGTGATATACCGCATCGCTTTGGACCCCTCGGCATGAGCCAGCCCAGTAAGACGGATACCGAGATGGTCGGGGCAGAGCACACAGCCTATAAGCAGAGGTTGAGGGAGCTGGGTGGGTTTAGTTCTGGAGGCAAGGAGGTAGAGGGGTAATATAACAGGAGCCTGTTGGAAATCACGCCTCCCTTGATGGGAGTTACATGAGTGATGGAGCCCAACATCTCCTGTGAGCAGTGGATGGAAAAATGAGAGGCAAAAAGTCCAGGCTGGAGCCTGGGAGATGAGAATGGACATTAGGGAAAACATCTCCCAGAGAGGAGGATTCTCCATCCTCAGAGGCTTTCAAGACTTGGGTAGACAACATCAATGCTGACCTGACTTAGCATTATAGTCCTGTGTTAAGAGGGAGCCTGGACAAGCCTGGGCCTTCAGAGGTCCCTTCCAACCACCATTTCTGTGTTTCTGTGCTCTTCCTATTGAAGGAGCTGAACGCTGTTCAGCTCCGTGGATCCATGTCCTTTTACGTTAGCTAAGGATCTGGCACTGTAGCCTGGAAGTCCTGAAACAGTGTTTAGAAAACATTTCAGAAAATTGGTTTGGAAACCTTCTTTCTTCTGCTCACGCATTCAGCCATGGTCTACGACAGAAAGCTCTGGAAATAGAAATCGTCTCAAACATCTGGCTTCACAAAAAAGCGAAGGATTTTTCTCAGCTGTGAACCATCATCTCCTTGGTAGATGCAAAATCTCAGTCACCCAAGACTGCACAGTCCCTCCCATATGGGGTAGTACCATTTCTCAGAGTGATCCCACAACCTTGCGTGAGGCCACGGTGACCACAATTCTAAACTCCACCAGGTCAGTCTGGGCTCCAGGAAGACAAACATAGTTACACAGGAGATTTGCACATGCACAAGCTGAAGTCCCATGCATCCACTTAGAGCAAGAGGATCTCTTAACCTCAAGGACAGAATTGACTGCATGCCCAGCTCTGTCAGGATTAGACTGGAACAAAAGCTGAAGTGTACAAGCTGGGTGAAAACAAGCACCAAGTCAAGCTTGGTGGGTCAAAGGACCTCTGACGGTTGTATCACTACATTGTCCCATGGCACAAATATCCTCCATCTTCTGTTCCTGCTGTAGGACGGAATGTGCTATCAGAGGTGGGGACAGCCGCCCACCCCATCCTCATTATGGACTCCTTGCAAGGTATGTTGTGGCATCCCCAAAATTTGCATCTCTGAGCTCCACGCTGAGGAGGACACTGGGGCACAAGTGAGAATTAGGAAGAAGACTGCTTGCCCAACACCTGCCTTGGGAAACTGAGGAGCTCAGAAAAGCTGCCTTTGAGAAACCAAAACTGAGGCTGGTTCTAGTGAATCAGAGGCAGCAAGGAAAAGCAAAGCATCTCTCCTGAGTGCTGTGTCTTTCCCCTCTTGCTCTTCCACCATGTGTTCGTCTTTTCTTGGCATACTCCCCCACCTTTCTAAGGAGAGTAATTTAAAATGGGGATCAGTATCCATGCATAGAGGGGAAAAAAAAGCAAGCAAGGTTTCCTCTGCTGGTTTAATAAGCTGGCAGCTTCCAAGAAACTGACAGTCCAGGCTGAGAAATCTGACCCCTCCTCCATGTTGCCTCCCTCTCCCACAGCCAGCGGTAGTGTGTTGTGTTCTCCTCCAGCATACCCTCTGCCTGGGAAACATGGCTCGTGGTCCTGTGAACACGGTCTAGTCAGGAGTGCTGACAGTCCGGTTGCTTCATCACGAGGTAAGTGGTAGAAGAAGAGATACCCCAGGGCAGGTGGCAATTGCTGCAGCTATTTCTGCTTGTCATCAACTAACTCAGACCATGACTCCGTGCAGCAGCTTGAGGTTTCTGGCTGTAGTGACTTTATGGCTGCTTCCACCATGGTGTACTCATGTACACCACTCCGTAGGTGCTACAGCAGGCTCCTTTTCTGCTAACAGCAGAACTATGAAGCATCCTCTGGCTGGATGAAGCAATTGCTCTCTCTAGCCAGAGATTAGCAGCTCCACACCTGTTGGAGTTAATTACATCTTTGTAGTGTTTGCTGGCCCCTTGCATCCTCTGCATGTCCCCTGCCAAGTTCCTTTCTCTTGGGAAAAAGGGACCTACTTGCGGACTAAACTCATCGCGACAGTAGTGGCTAGAGCTTCTGACAAGCCATCCTTCTGCAGTGCTGCAGCCCCACAGTGCTGCCATGGGTGGGTAGTGGGTAAAAAATAAAAACACAGGGGTTTTAAATTGTTTTTCATCCCTTTTTGCAGTAGCTGAAAATCGAATTTGTTCTCTGTCTTTCCCAGAAATAGCCTTGACTGCAATGGCTTGAGAAGCACCCTGGCAGCAGCACGGTTGTTGTTAATGACTGATTGCTCCAGGGCAGTGGAGGATTTGGTGCTCTCCATACAGGGAAAAGAGCAGAAAAGAAAGAAGTGAAATGAGTGAGTGCCTGTGTTTGGTTATGTTTCTGCTGATGCATCTGGCAGAGGCTGCAGAAATGACTCGATGACTAATGGAAGTGTTTGTAGAATATGGGGACCCACACACACCAAAGCACCACAGGCACAGACCATGTCACCACCAACAGCAAGCTGCCCAACACTGGTGGAAGGGACAAAGAACTAGCGTCTATGTCCTCTGCTTTCAGGCAGAAAAAGCATCTTTTGTATTTTCTCTTTATTTTAGACTTTGTAAACAGTTTTAGAGAGTGTTTATACACGACTTGTTTTGCCTGGTTGGATGCATCAGGGTTACTTGTCCTGTTTGTCTATTCTCTCCAGTTTTAAGCACTTCCTCCCTAATTGCTGTTTCCTTGACCGAAAGCTTTACTTTTGCCTTCTGAATTCCATATAGAATTGACAGCACATGCATAAGCAGCCCCAGTACCTCCCTCAATGCCTCCCGGGGCTCTAAGATGCCCCCAAGGCCAGATCCAAACCTGAAAGTGAAGACATGGCACAAAAGTGCTGCCTCAGGGCTTCTCTCCACCCGGAGAGCATGCCAGCAGCCCGGGTGCCTGTGCTAGCCTCTCACCCCAAACTACATTCAGCCCACGATGACTTGCTCCTGGCAGCTGCCTTTGTTCTCCTTACCCAGCAGACAGCAGCCCCACCACCTCTGCTCCCCGTCCGAGGTACGCCGACAGGGCCAGGTGTTCCTGGGAGCTCGTTGCAGCAGTGGTACTGTGGTAGCTATGATGCTCCTAATTAAAACAGACTGAATGGAGGCAAAAGGGATGGCAAAGACGGCATCATGGAAGGACAACAGGAGGCAACTATGGTTCTCTCAGGGCTGTACCAGCACCAAATACTGCACCTCGCTGGAATGTGCTGCTATTAGAAAGCCCACCTGCATGTACCACTGGAACAAAGGCTGGGGAGAGCTGCTATATGTAGTGGGTTGTACGCGTGCTCTGGAGCCAGAGGAGTGCCCACTGCTGGGAACTGACAACGTTTTATATGTACACACAGCTTTACATGGTCTTACTGGTATCTGAGCATCTGCTACTGCTTAAAAGACAGCTCAGTTCCAACCTCCCTGCAGAGAAGATCTTGGGTATTGCTTTTTAAAGCAGTAGGTGGGTCAGAATGCAAATGCTGCCAGGAAAAAGCCCAGGTGAACACATCTGTGTTATATTTGGCTCTGCCTCCTCCTGGTGCCACTATCCTGCCCATATCCATCCATTACTTCTTACAGTCAGCTCCTTTGGAGCATGTGTGTTTTGTTCCTTGTTCAGAGTCCAGTGCAGCATGATCCTGCTTATGAGTATTGGCTCTTAGGGACCGTAGCAGTGACAGTAATAATAATACTTCAATATTAACCAAGTTAGTAGAATCCCTATGACAAAACACCTGGCTATATTATTAATAAAATCTATTAATATTTCTATGGAATTATTCATTAGTGCTGCTTTCTCTTTCACTAGCGCAGTGTAACTAGGATATAATGGTAGATTATTATTGATAAGGCTTTGAGAGTGAAGAGTTAAATTGTATTTGCTGTCAGCAACGTGATGTTAAACGTATGAACTGAAAACTCAGTAGCCACCGACCAACAACATTGTCTAAGCACCAGAAAACATGGAAAAGAAAAGTTCTTGACTCTAGCCCAGTCGAGCTGCCACTTAGATATTTTTGAAATTTAATTAAGCAAATGTCATCATTCCTAACACAAACCATCTTGCGGTGAGCATGCTTTTGAATGCTCAGAGCAAAGCGGAAAGGAGCACTGGAACACTGAGGAGTAAGGAATTATTCCCATATTAGGTACTATTTCCACAATGAGTTGCATTTCCAGTTTATCCATTTTCCTTATGCCAATTTATTGCATATTATGCACTAGGGATGTGTGTTTAGATTAAAACCTAATTCTCCTAGGTGCTACATGAGGTAGTCCCTGCTCCTGCAGACTCCAATGTAGTGTCACAGTGACCTAGAAGCAGAGGATAAAGGATAAGTACAATGGGGAGAAGGTGCAAATTGATGTGTCCAGCAAAAAAGCACATTCTTCAGGGCAGGCAAAATCTTGCTTTTCAGGAGAAAAAATCGTATGGCATGAAAGTGCACATGGACAACACAGACATCTCATTTATATTTAAAGGTGGATGTAGTACTTTATATTTAAAGGTGGATGTAGAAATAAGATAGATAAATGCCTAAGAAATTTCAGTCCTCTTCAGCTAGAGAACACATGTATCAGGTGGCCATGTTCCTCCACAGTGACCTGCCAAGCCTAAATGTAAAAGGATCTGAGAAGGAGAGGACAGTTCAGGCTCTGCACCCATTCCAGCTTGAGCTCTCTGTTCCCACTGCCACCAACAGCAGCGGCTTTACCTCTACAATCTCCCTATCCTCTGAAGACAGGGATAAAAGAACTAACGCTTGCAGACCTCAAATGTAAAGATAAACCCCTCACTGCCTCTGGTGATTCACATTTTCTGAAGAGATTTAGGCACTTTAGGCACGGAGGAGCCTGAACGTCACTGTAAGTGGGTGGAAGTCTCAAGTAAACAAGTTTGTTTTGAAAACGGGCTGACCATGCAGCCAGAAAGCCACAAAGGACTTCAGGATGTACTTACACTGCACTAAGCAAAGGTGGCCAGAAGAGATGTCCCCAGGGCCAGGATCAGGGCAGCCAGATCGGCTGAACAAGTTTTGCTCTGTTGCTGCCATGTAACCCAGCGTTAATGCAAATACACTGCCCTTCCTACCCTGGGAGCACCTCCGCATGGCACCGCGCAGCAGCACAGGGCCATACCAGCTCATGGCCGTGCCCGCTCGGAAGCGGCTGCTGTGGGCTGCAGCGTGGACACGTCTGCAAGCGTTTGCACCAGCCCGTCTATGCTGGGGCCTTGATGGCTCCTTACTTCGCAGAGGATCCATTTTGAAGGAGCTGGTAGGGCTTGGAGGGGCAGGTGGGAAAAGGAGAATAGCTCTAAATCCAGCGAGGACGGGAAGGTAGCCGAGACAGCAAGCAGAGGTGAGACCAGACACTGGAATCTGAAGGTATAAGGCAACAGGTTATTAATGAAGTGACTTAAGTTTAAGTGTCTTGGTAATGTGGCAATGAGACACCTCATATTACTGCTTCAGCAAACAGCGCAATATAACATGGCATTGTGAAATCTTGACATCTTCGTATACAAATACAGTTAAGAGCAGAAAAAAGGAAAATTTGGCCATATTTCTGACTATACTCTCTTATTTGGGAAATAATGTTGACACATCCAGAACAGGCCTGCTATATCCAACTTTCATGCATGTGTCCTCGTTCCTATGGCTTAATAATCATAATGAGCTATGAGGGGAAGGTAAATAGTCTTCATTCCACATCTCCGAGGATAATAATAAGAAGGAAGAGATTTCAAACATTGGTAATGACTTGTAGAGCTGCACATTGCTTAAAACGTCGACCACAAGCCAAGAAATACCCCTCAAGGCTGCAATCAAAAACTGTTTTTGGCTCTGTGCTGCAAACAGAAATTTTATTTGATCAACAGAGTTATTGCAACAGACTTGCTGTTTGGAGTCTGGAAGCTTGTTTCTAAAGCAGGACCCCTCACTGCAGTTAGAGCCTCCCACATGGCAACACTTCGGGCTCGTGAAATGCAGCTCTGGCTACCAGCTTCAGGATCATCATGACGACGACTGACGACTGATCTTCAATGCTCCTCGCTTCGCTGGCTTTAGAAGTCTGCGTAAATTTTCACGGGGAAATCGGAGAGATCTGAGAGTGGCAAAAATACTCCTCCCTCTTTTTGCGAGTGGATGTTGCTTTGGGAGAACAGAATCAGCTGAACTGGTTTTTGTGAAGAGGTTCAACAAGTACAGGGGCAATCTCTGGCCCATAGGCCTTGTAGGCTAAGAAGAAAACACACATGTATATGTCCCCCCTGCCAGAGGAAAAAATCCTATTTGCCAGAGAATACTGGCAGGGAGAAAAGGGAGGAACTAAAAATTATTTTTGAACAGAGTTTCTCAGAAAATGACAGACTTTCTCAAAATATTTTTGATATTTTTTTGTTGAAATGTAAAAAGTAGACAACATTTAAGTTGAAATTTGGAAAACGGAAGGTCTATTATTCACATATATATCTGCCATCATAAATGTGTTTCCTGCTGGTATCACTAAGGAAAAGGAAGAGTTTTGAGAAGAGAGATGGTTGTTAAGAGCAGAAAGTAATTTTCAACAAACAACCACAAGTTATACTGATCCGAGAAAGCCAAAGAATGATACTGCCTACTCCTGAACACCACACACTGAACCCTATCCAGCTAATTACTTAGGGACATATGGATGACTGGCATATCCATGCTGACAATTTGGTGATTTGGCAAAACAGAACCTTCTCCAACCATGGGAATGAGATTAAAAAAAAAAAAAAAATCACAGGCTATTCAGCTAAAGGAAACCCTTATCTGTGTCAGAGACACAGCAGCAAGCCAGACATGAGCTGCCTGAGATCCTCGGGAGAGAAGAAGGAATTTCAGACAAACGTGCCATAGGAGAGAGCTCTAGAGCCCAGAGAAGCAACAGGGTTCTCAACAGGCCATTAGCAAAAGGGCCAAATACAGCAAAATTAAACGAGCCAGAAACAGATGTGTTCTGGGTGTGTGATGTACGCTGACTGGCACCCCAACACTGGAACAGGCTTCCCAGAGAAGTTGTGGATGCCTCATCACTGGAAATGTTCAAAGTCAGGTTGGATGATCCAGTGAAAGACGTCCCTGCCCACAGCAGGGGGGGTGGACTAGATGATCTTTGAAGGTCTCTTCCAACCCAGACAATTCTATGATTCTCTGGTTTCCTACTTCAGCACTGAAATAAGAAGCCTGAAATTTGCTGGTTCTGACAGTTTGAACTACCATTAAAAGCAATGTGGCTTTTCCAAATATCATCTCTGATTTTTTAATTATTTTTTTTTTTAACAGAAAAGCACTAACACCACACCACTTTATTTATTTCACAAAGAATGGAGCAACTGAAGGAGTTTGCAACGAGTTTTAGAGTCTGTGACTTTCTTATTCAAAGAGGCGATGACAAATTGTTATGATCAGAGATACACCTTTCTAAGAAGTGGGAAGATAGAGTGGCAAAATACGGAAAAGGGGAAACACAGAGGAAGAGGAAAAGCAAGCACTTGGTCCACTGTTGCCTCCAGGCTTTATATCTGACAGAAACAAACCAAACCACCTATAGGAAAACAGCATGTTTATTTCCAGTGAGAAATACACAGCTTAACGTCCCAGTTAAAGCCACACAGCAGCAGGAGAGTACAACAAGAGTTTGTATCCTTGTCATATGGCCAAGGTGAGCATTTGCTTTCTGCATAGTGACCGTGGATGGGCAGAGAGACGTGTTCCGTACAGGCGAGGTAGGGATCACAATCATTGCACGACTGTTGCACCAAATCTCTACTTCAAAAACCACGTAGTGTCTCCATAGCATGGTGGTGTCTGCAGGCACAAGCAGCACCAGCAAGGTAACAGCAACGAGCCCTGCAGAAAGAGTGGAGGGGCCACCCCAAGCTACTAGGTACAACTGCATGAGCAATTAAAGCCATAAGAAAGGTTGCACCTACTACCGTGAACAAAAAGTTCCTTTGCAATTAAAATCAAATCCCAGGAAGGGTGTGTGTTGCATCACTTGGAAGCACACATAGATTTAGGGCAAACTGAGGAGATTAGTAGTGTTGACGCTGTATCTTTCGTCTTCTGCCTCAATAAGCCACAGAGGTGGTAAATGACAATTACCACCGAGGTAAACACAGGCATTTCACACCTCCAGTGCTTCCTCACCAGTGCAGCCACTGGTTCCCATTCGTGCCTCTGTGTAGCCACGGACCTGTGGCTGGGCTCCAGGATCGTAAATACTTCGTCTGAGTTCAGGTGCTGGACTGATCCCAGGCCAACTCTACTGGCAGAGGATTGCGAAGGTATCTCAAAGGCTTGCCTCGTCTCTTGTAGCCAAGGCAGCCGCTGAAGTGGGGGCTCCCCCCAGTAGTCACAGGAACTATTGAGACCTGAGAAGCAGCTGGGACTTGGCCCAGTGCCGTGCACACTGGTCACAGGAGGACACCCAAAGTTGGGCCATGGTTATTTCTACTCCTTTGGTAAAAGGGTGTCCCCTTGCTGAGACCTGCGTTCCTACAAAGGCTCTGCAGGGCCTCCTTCACCCTCCGGAGGGAAGGGTGGGAAGGGGCCAAGGAGGGAAGGGGCCCGATCATGACGTGGTGGCTCCCCAGCACAGCTAACGTTTGATTGCTTGGGGGAGCTGGGAACAGACACCGGCCCTGGAGCAAACAGCCCCATCCAGCCCAGCCATGCGACGTGACTGAACAGATCTGCACAGGCAGAGCCGCGCAGCAGCAATCAAACACGGGGCACGCCGCAGGTTGGCAAGCCTCGTCTTTCCTTTCTGTTTTTTTTTTTTTTTTATTATTTTATTTTTTTGAGTGGAGGCTCATCCTTCCCTTTTATCTAAGCAACACTTCCAGTGGGAGGGAGGCTGGAAGAAACTACTGCCTCATGGAGGGGGTCTCTCACCAAGCTCCACGGTGCAGCTAAGAGGAATTGAACCTGTTTTCCTAAAAAACAAGTACAGCCGATGCCTTTGCAAAAGGACGGAGAGGAGGAGCCAGGCGTGAAGGGAGAAGACAGAGATGGGCAGCACAGCCTGGGGCGGGGAGAAGCTCCCCAGCTGGTGTAACTTGCCAGGGCAGAGAATTGCTCCAACAAGTTACGCAGGCTTCTACGGCAGCTACCAATTCGATCCTATAAAAAAAAAACAAGTATCAACAACTTAATCACATGCCCGGGTCACGTGGCAGCAAGGGCAATGCGCAGTAGCAATCCTTGATATTTTTTTTTGGTTTGTTTGTTTTTTTAATATAAAGTGGGAGTGAGGAGTGAAACTTGGGTGGGGCATTCTGCTGTTCCCTAGGAGGAAAACAGAGCGTCTTTGCAACAGCTCCTGCCATGTGTTTGCTTTCCCTCAAGAGCACAGGGCTCTCTGAGCTCCGCCTGGGCTGGTAATGCTGCCGTTTTTCCAGGACTCGCAAAACCCGGGATGTCCTGCAGCCCAGTCCGCATCGATGGAGCTGAGCTGGAGCAGGCGGAGGGCAGGAGCTGCGGCTCAACGCTGGGCATCACTGCCAGCGGCGGGCAGCAGTGTGCACCAGGGCTGTCCTCCGGCAAAAGAGGAAGGTATCAGGAGTGGGAGGTGTGAGGATGGCGGCCCGGGAGGGACACGGGGGAGGAAGGCTGTGCAGGGTGAGGCAGGGCTCCCGGGAGAGGGAGGTCTCACCGGCAGCTCTGCGTCAAAACCAGATCACTCACTGCCTCGCTGCCTGGTCCGGTTTTACTGGTCACAGACACGAGGCAAAATCGTCCTGTCTGAAAGCGTCTCACCGTGAAACAGTTTAACTCGCAGAAACCTCTGGGGTTTGTACTGTTCTGCCTCCACCTCTCTTCATTTTCTGCGGTGGCAGAGACCCCAAAGACTCAAATCAACCAACAAACTACTCTGCTGTTTTGACAATTTTCCAATGAAAATCCTGTGTCTTTTCTTTACCCACCTCTCTCATGCAATATCCAGTTACGGATCTGCAGGTCTTACGCTTGGAGTCCATTTTCAATAATCCTGTTCGCGTTAAACATGGATTATTGCAACGGGCCAAAATGACAGAAGGTCAGCGAACAGTCCTCCTGCCTCTTTCATGGCAGAGTGCGCAGCAAACCAGCCTTTCCAGAACACGTTGCTGTCTAACACCATGAGGTCCTCGTGCGGATGCAGCTTTTCCCGGCGAAGCTGGGCTTTCCCAAAGGATCTTGTGCGCACACGTGTAGAACAGCGCAAGCATGCGTACCCAAGGCTGGAAGTGCTGCACAGGGTCAAGCTCCTGCATCCTCGCAGCCCGATCCGGGCGGCCGGGCCAGTGGCCG
Source organism: Tauraco erythrolophus (assembly GCF_009769465.1). NCBI lineage: Eukaryota > Metazoa > Chordata > Aves > Musophagiformes > Musophagidae > Tauraco > Tauraco erythrolophus. The sequence goes on from NC_141465.1 coordinate 112,430,964, forward strand.
ACCACAGGACACGCTTGGCTCAGCTCTTTCCTTTGAACTCCGCTGGTATGATTACGGACTCCAGTGTGGCTGCAGTGATGCTGCTGTAAAAATACAGGAAGGGAAACTAGATTTAGCAAAGTGCGGCGCCTTCCTACAAGCATAACTGTTCACACTGGTAGTTGTACCAGCATCAATCTCCTTGTGAAAATATAAATTATCTCCCCAGTGGAAGGTCCTGAACGGGCACGGGCATGGGCACCATGGGGAGATAAGACCCCTGTGCGACTTGGAACGAACAGTCTGTGTCTTGTAAAGTATCCTTTTGGTTTAGAAGAACCAGAAATGTAAAGGAGAGTATTTGTTTTCCTTTTAAAAATAGCTTATTCCAAGGAATGCCTTTTTCAACCACAAGAGGATACAAGATGGAAGAGACACAGGACCTAATAACCCACCTGGAAATACTTTGTATGGAAAAGTAGTTCAGAGAGTTTGGGGATTGTGCCAAAGAATTATCAGACAGGCCTTGCTTGATATGATTTGGGTTTGTGGGCAGCTTTTACAGCCCAGCAGGATTTCCCAAAGCTGAGGTGCTTTCAAAGCTGCCCGTGGATGTGCCTGGCCCGTGTTGCAGTCCTGGCTGTTGGCCACAGTGACTCTGTTTGTGAGAGAGCGAACAAGTGAGGATCATTACGACTTGGAAGAAGTTCAGTTCTTTCTCACTGAGGACTCTGGAGACAGAGAATGGGACAAAAAAAGTACAGAAATGGATCAGAACGTGGGAGCCGGTAAGGAGATGGCATGCTCCTGCAAATTTCAGCTATTTAGGACGTGGTCTGCAAGTTGTGGGACAACTTGTATGCAGAAGTTGGTGAACCTGGATGCAGAAGAATAAGAGGTTTCCTGCAAGATCTGCGTGTATCTCCCACGTTGAAGCAATCGCACATCAGCAGATCTTCATTCTTACCAGGGAGTGGTGGATTCCAGTGGCTTCTCTACAGCTGTGACTCTGCTCCTCATTCTTTGTGGTCACAAGTGACCATATGGCCTCAGGAGCAGCATCATAGTGTTAAAAAATGTGAGAATTTCCAGAAGTCAGACTGTTTTCAGTCAGACAGTTTTCAGAAGTACCTGCAGTACTGCATTCAGCTCTGAGGCCCTCAACATACGAAGGACGTAAGCCTGTTGGAGGAAGTCCAGAGGAGGGCCACAAAGATGATCCGAGGGCTGGAGCACCTCTCCTATGAAGACAGGCTGAGAGAGTTGGGGCTGTTCAGCCTGGAGAGGAGAAGGCTCTGGTGTGATCTTATAGCAGCCTTCCAGTACTTAAAGGGGGCCTACAGGAAAGCTGGAGAGGGAATTTTTACAAGGGCATGTAGTGATAGAATCATAGAATAGAATCATAGAATGGTTAGGGCTGGAAGGGACCTTCAAAGGTCATCTAGTCCAACCCCCCTGCAAGGAACAGGGATATCTCCAACTAGATCAGGTTGCTCAGGGCCTTGTCCAACCTGGCCTTGAACGTCTCCAGGGATGGAGCATCCACCACCTCTCTGGGCAACCTGTTCCAGTGTTCTACCACTCTCATAGTAAAAAATTTTTTCCTAATATCCAACCTGAACCTACCTCCCTCTATTTTAAAACCATTACCCCTTGTCCTATCATAACTGGCCCTCCTGAACAGCCTCTCCCCATCTTTCCTGTAGGCCCCCTTGAGGTACTGGAAGACCGCTATAAGGTCACCCCGGAGCCTCCTCTTCTCCAGGCTGAACAGCCCCAACTCTTTCAGCCTGTCCTCATAGGAAAGGTGCTCCAGCCCTCTTATCATCTTCGTGGCCCTCCTCTGGACCCTCTCCAACTGGTCCATGTCCTTCTTATGTTGGGGGCTCCAGAACTGGACGCAGTACTCCAAGTGAGGTCTCACAAGGGCAGAGTAGAGGGGGAGAATCACCTCCCTCGACCTGCTGGCCACACTCCTCTTGATGCAGCCCAGGACGCGGTTGGCCTTCTGGGCCGCAAGAGCACATTGCCGGCTCATATTGAGCTTCTCGTCCACCAGTACTCCCAAGTCCTTCTCCTCAGGGCTGCTCTCGATCCAATCACCACCCAGTCTGTATTTATGCCTGGGATTGCCACGACCCAGATGTAGGACCTTGCATTTGGCCTGGTTAAACTTCATGAGGTTGGTACGGGCCCACCTCTCCAGCCTGTCAAGGTCCCTCTGGATGGCATCCCTCCCTTCCAGCGTGTCGACGGCACCACACAGCTTGGTGTCATCGGCGAACTTGCTGAGGGTGCACTCCATGCCACTGTCCACGTCACCGACAAAGATGTTGAAGAGGGCCGGGCCCAACACGGACCCCTGAGGGACACCACTCGTGACCGGTCTCCACTTGGACATTGAGCCGTTGACCACTACTCTCTGAGTGCGGCCATTGAGCCAATTCCTTATCCACCGAGTGGTCCATCCATCAAACCCATGACTCTCTAATTTAGAGAGAAGAATGTCGTGCGGGACAGTGTCAAAAGCTTTGCACAAGTCCAGGTAGATGACATCCATTGGTCGACCCTTGTCCACCGATGCTGTCACCCCATCGTAAAAGGCCACCAAGTTGGTCAGGCACGATCTGCCTTTGGTGAAGCCATGTTGGCTGTCACCCACCACCTCCTTGCTCTCCATGTGCCTTAGCATGGTTCCCAGGAGAATCTGCTCCATGACCTTGCCAGGCACAGAGGTGAGGCTGACCGGTCTGTAGTTGCCCGGGTCCTCCTTGTTCCCCTTTTTAAAAATGGGGGTTATGTTCCCTCTCTTCCAGTCATCGGGGACCTCGCCAGACCGCCACGACTTCTCGAATACAATAGCCAGTGGCTTGGCAACTTCATCCGCCAGTTCCTTCAGGACCCGCGGATGGATCTCATCAGGTCCCATGGACTTGTGCACCTTCAAGTTCCTCAGATGTTCTCGAACCTGGTCTTCAAGTACAGTGGGCGGTGGTTCATCCTCACAGTCCCTGCTAGTTCTTTCCACAGCTTGGGTGGTAAGACAAGAGGCTTTACCATTGAAGACTGAGGCAAAAAATTCATTGAGTACCTCAGCCTTCTCTATGTCCCGGGTAACCAGAGCACCAGTATCCTTCCGGAGGGGGCCTACATTCTCTTTGGACTTCCTTTTGTCCCCTACATACCTATAGAAGCATTTCTTGTTGCTTTTTATATCCCTTGCCAAATTCAATTCCTTCAGGGCTTTAGCCTTCCTCACTTGATCCCTGGTCACTCTTACAGCTTCTCTGTATTCCTCCCAGGCTATCTGTCTCCGCTTCCACCCTCTGTAGGCTAACCTCTTCATTTTCAGTTGGTCCAGGAGCTCCTTGCTCATCCACGCCGGCCTCCTGGTCTTTTTGCCCGACTTGTTCTTCGTCGGGATGCACCTCTGCTGAGCTTGGAGAAGGTGCTCCTTGAATGTGGACCAACTTTCCTGGGCCCCTTGTCCCTCCAGGGCCACCTCCCACGGCACTTTGCCCATCAGGTCCTTGAAGAGGCCGAAGTCCACCTTCTTGAAGTCTAGGGTACAGAACTTGCTGAATGGTTTCCTTAGGAAAGGGAAATAGGACAAGGGGCAATGGATTTAAACTGAAAGAGGGCAGATTTAGATGAGATCTAAGGAAGAAATTCTTCCCTCTGAGGGTGGTGAGACACTGGAACAGGTTGCCCAGAGGAGTCGTGGATGCCCCATCCCTGGCAGTGTTCAAGGCCAGGTTGGATGAGGCTTTGAGCAACCTGATCTATTGGAAGGTGTCTCTGCCTGTGGCAGGGGGGTTGGAACTAGATGGTCTTTAAGGTCCCTTCCAACCCAAACCGTTCTATGATTCTATAAGTCTACAGCAGAGCCTCTGCTGCACTCCCTTCAAGAGGAGGGAAAAACAGTTCAATGAAAATGTAAAGATGGGACCTGTCCCCACCTCTATTTTTTCAAGGTAAAAAAAGACTACTAAAGAAACCATCCAACCTCCTGCAGAACAGGACAGCTGAACTCTGACATCCATAGGGCCCCTGGGTAGCATTTCCAAATGAAAATTTATGGATTTTTGAGCAATCTTATTTTGAAGGGGGGTAAGAAAAAAGACGGAAAGAAGGAAAGAAAAGTAAGTTCCATGGAAAGCTGCCATTCTTCATTGAATCAAAAATAGAACTTCTTGGAAGTTTACCAACTAGGCATTTTTGCGTGGAAAACAGTAACTGCAGATTGGGCACTGTCCAAGGAAAAATACACACCAGTTTTGGACAGGAATGGAGTTCAGGGTCTAGATGTATTCACTCTAAAATACCTGCCAAACAGCCCCTGCTATGGCAGGACGTGAGATGCTCGCAACGCCTGTTTTTTTTCTGGCTTGCAACGCCAGAACGTTATAGGTTTGGCTTTTGGTCTCTGTGCATCCACAGGGTTTTTGGGAGGTATCAGTTAGTCCTGGAGCACAGCTCGCCCATTACAGTCAGTGGAGACGCAGTCAGTACACTTACTGGAGTTCTAGGAGGTTTTTACCTGAGTTTGACACCTGCACTTGGATAGATGACTTATGTCCCGCACTGCACTGCAGAAGGAAAGGGATGCCAGAGCGTGTTTTTTCAGGGCTGGTAACAGGACTGTTTTGTTTAGTTCAAGTGTCTTTTTCTGAAGAATAAATCCATGTTTAGCCTGAGGCAAGGCACAGAAGGAGCAGGAAACAAGCAGGGAAGCTGGCCATCCCCTGGGCTGTGATGGGATTTGGCGTTTGCTTGAATTTGGGGATTGCTAAACTGATAATCCACTAAGATCAGTGTTTCATGCTTGATATTGCTGCTAGCCATGAGTCTTTGGGCAGTGGATGAGGATGGAAAATGGGAGGACAGTTTTTAACTTGAAGGGCTTCCTCCTGTTGAAAAGTCTCAGACCTCCCCTTGCTCTGTATTTGATCTCATGTATGGTAAGGAGAATTTTTGGGAATTTCTCTAGCCCTCTTTGAATTCTCCCTCTTTCTTCAATGCTTGTCTTGACATTATCAGAGCACCCACCTTTTCCATCTGCTTGTCTGCATACACCTGCCCATGCGGTTCCTCTCCCTGCCTTTCACCTTGGGGTGAACGTGTGCCTACGGAAGGCACGGTGCTGAAATTCCTCTTTGGCTCTGCACCGGGAGCAAACCCTTTATCCGGATGAGTTTATGTTCCCTTGCTCCACCTGTCCCCAATCTCACATCTTCACCGCAGGAGCCACACGCTGGCTGGAGCAGGGCCCTCCACCTGGGGCTGCACTGGGAATACCTGACTGTTTCACTTTCATTTGGAGGGAGAAGCCTGTGTTTGTGTTCTTGCCTGGGGCGTAGCACAGCTCTTGAGTAGGACTAGTATTTCTAGTTTCTTCACAATACTGACTTTATCAGCCAGAAGAAAGTTGAACTTTTGAGGTTTTCCTATGAGGGTCACAACAAGCTTGGCTGGGGCCTGGCACCAGCTGGCTGTGTCCTCTGAGCACCCGGGGCTGGGACCATACCAAAGAACATGGCCACTGGTGCAAGCAGTCTCTCTCGCTCATAAACACATGGAGCAGTTCGGTATCCTCTTCCTTCTATGCTTTCATGCTCCAGTTGCTCAGAAGGATGCCAGAAACTGGACAGGACTCATCAGAGCCAATATATATATATGTCTGTATATGTATGTAGGTAGGTATGTGTATGAAAGGTGGGCTAAACACGGTTCTTGCTTTTGGATGGTACAAAGCTAGCATTTTTGCTGGTGGTAACTTCCACAGGGTAAAGAGAAAGCACAGCAGAGCTGACTCCATGTGGTATTGTCACTGATAGGGCAGGAGAACTGGCCTCAGTCATATCCTTATCAGCTCAAAGCAGCGTTCCTTGGTGAAAGGAAAGGTTAAGTGAAAGGTTAAGTGCCCGTTTGGCAGCTATCACTTGGACAGAAGCTCAAGGAAGTCTAAGCCAAAAGGAGCTAATGAGAAGGAGGAGACTAGGAACATACAGAAAGATACCATGAGAAGGGAGAAAGAGAACACGGAGTGAGACTTCAAGTTAAACTAGGCGTTTTTTATCAACTGAGAAAGCACTGGAAGGTGGTGGCTGACCCTTAGGAATAGGGTAAGTGAGCCAGAAAGCAGCTGTGATAAGGGGGTGGAGGTGCTATTCATGTCAAGGGCTGGCACGTGCTCCCTCATGCCTGGGTGTATCAGACATGCATCTTAGGGAGCTGATTCTCTCTTCTCTTTTTTAGGCTGGCAGCCTACGCTGGTGTAGGCAGGTCTGTCTCCACGTTGTGGTAATGGCAGAGCAGCTTTGGGAGAAACAGAGGTAGGAAGAAGGTTTGTGAAGCGGCCTCTGAATTTCTGAGGTGTGAGGACAAGCAAGAGTCGCTGGGAAAAGGTGATATGGATTTGAGGACCCTGAGTGGGTAAAGGGTCTGGAGGACATCAATGGGGTTTTGAATAATTCTAGGCAGGTAAAGGCATACTCTGATGTAAGGAAATTTTGATAGCCTTGGCATTTGGCTGGAAATAGAGATTCTCTGTCCATTTCTCTCCTTACCTGCCTCTCTCAACCCTTGCTTGATGCCAATTCCCTTAACACAAGATTTCCGTTCCAACCTACACATCCTTCCTGTCCTTCTTCCTCAGCAAGATCATATCTTTCCCCTTTCCTCCTCCCCACATAGTGGCTCTCTCTGCCCTCCGTGGGCTGCTGGGAATAGGCAAGGGGCAGGTGCCTTCCCTTCAGCGGAGGAAAGTAGGTACAGATGAGCTGTTTACATCAGAAACATCTGGTTTTGCCTCTCCAGGCATAAGCAAAATAAGAAATCTGCCATCTCAGGAGCTGACTTCATCTATGCCTTGAGCCACCTCTGGGCAAAGAAAAGGGAGACCTGCTTTTGAGATCTCCTGCTGAGGCTTCTCCTGTGACCCCAAAGGTCACAGGAGTGAAGCTTTGTGGAAGCCACTGTAGCTATTGGATGCTCATGATAGCCATGTGCAGAAGACCCTAAGGGTCAGGTTTTCCAGTCACAGAGATTGTGATTGGAAAAGTACAGCTCTGGATACAAGCGCTGGTTAAAACCAGCTTTCCTCCAAAACACCTGACCTTCAGGAACACAGTAACTGAGAGTTTGTTCATTTGAAGTGCAGCTACAAAGAGAGATGTCAAGTCCGGGATCTCGGCTGGGATCCACCAGACACAAGAGGGGCATGTCTGCAATGGGGCTAATAGTGCCTGTGCTGTTACCTGTTGTTATCTGTTGGTGGAAAAGGGTGTTCCTGCCAGCCCACCAGCCTCTCTCCAGCCTGGCCATGTCTACTCAAGGTCAGAATCATAGAATCATAGAATGGTTTGGGTCAGAAGGGACCTTAAAGATCATCTAGTTCCAACCCCCCTGCCATGGGCAGGGACACCTTCCCCTACATCAGGTTGCTCAAAGCCTCATCCATCCTGGCCTTGAACACTTCCAGGGATGGGGAACATCATCTTGCAACACTGCAGGGGCAGAGATGACCGAGCAACCTGAGCTAGGTGTGAACCAAGGCATCACAGGATAGCAGTGATATTGTCTGGTACATGCCTCCACAGCCCCCAAAGCCAGCAAACTCTATACCCAATGGATTTACTGTAGCTCAAAGGAGGATTATTTACTAAGACCACCTTTTTTTCTCTCCTTTTTAGAGGAAAAAGTGGTGCCTCATCAAAAGATAGTGTAAGGCAAACAAACCCAATACAGTAAAGCCGCTGTGTCAGGAAGTACAGAACAAACCCACATCCCATCAGAACTAACCCGCTTTTAGCTCTGCATCCAAAAATATTAGTCCATTTATTGCCCATTAAAAATTCCCTTTGTCTCTTCTCAGTTGTGGTGCATGCTTGAGATGTTAAAGCTGGCATTGTCAGTCTTTAAAGTAATGTTTGAGATCTATTTACTCATTAACTTTCAAATGCAGGACACTTTCAAAACCTTTTCCTAAGGGCATCCCTGTGTTCTGTTTGAGAGAGTTACTGTTGTTTTCCCACCTACCCTGAAGGGCTGTTTACGATACCATCTCTCCCTTTTAATCCTCTTTTCCTTTCATGTCTAACAAACAGTGTTAAACAGAACACAGGGGGAAAAGGCAGATCTCACACATTATAATCATCTATAGTTAACCAAAGAAAAGAAACTCTTTGCAATTAGAGGTCTCATTTTGTAAATTAACACTCAAGAAGCTTTTTCTATGTATTTTCCAGATAAAACCTCTGTTCTTTCAAGCCCTAGGTTTGTATGGACAGTAAGTGGGATAAAGATTTCTAGAACTAATCCCATGAGTCGATGTGCACTCTGTACAGTGGCTAGGCTGTCGCAAAAATGATTTTTCTTAAGAGATCCTACACAGAGGGACGTCTTGAGATGCACACATAGGAATGTGGGCAGTACTGATATGCGGAACTACGACAGAAAATGTTACGTTTCAAAACTGGTCACTCTTTCTGGGTTTTGTTTTGTTTTGTTTTGTGTTTTTTACAGGATGCTTTGATTTCTCTAGCTGTTTTTGCCCTATATCTGAGCACTTTAAGACTATGAATATATTAATCTTTACAACTTTTCTGTGGGGCAGTGTGGGACTCCATGTTATACGGATCTGAGAGGCCATGGTTTGATAAGCACTTCTTTTAGCAGCAGTGCCAATATAAGCATCCCCTGATTTCCCCTTCCCCTCTCCCACCATTCACTCACCCTTCAGCTGTGCCAGCTTCAATGCTGTGTGGGAAACAAATCACAGAACACATCCAGGTTAAAAATAGCTGAAAGAGAGAGAGAGAGAGAGAAATGAGTTCCAGAACCTGGACTGACATCCTACGTGTACATCCAAAGCCAATACAACAGAACCTTTTTAGCTCACGTTCAATCTGTCTGTCCAGTTCCATCAATAATTTTTGCCTGATTTCACATAGGACAGAAAGGCAGGAGTTTCAAAAACTATCCATTTCCTTTCTAAATTTTGTGCAAATTGATGGTGGGGTGAGAGATAGAGACCTTAATTAGAGAAATGCGGCCAGCAGCCAACTGGCTAGTGAGCGTGTGCACGCTGGCTGACCATGTATACATTATTTGGTCAGCTAATATATATGTACCTGACCACTGCCCAATAAGGAGCCTTAGAAAATACAGGGAAGGGGCGGTTGGGCTTGTTGCAGCTATTTCGTTTTAGGAGGAGGGGGGAGAAGGGAGGCGACTATGAAGCAAGGTCACAGACCCTCAGGAAACCAAGAGCCATTAGTTCCACTGCTCACAAAGCAATTTGTTTGAAAAGAAAAAAAAAAAAGAAATTCTATAAAATAAGACCTTTTCTGCCAGTGAGCCTGTAAATCAAGTGAATAGTTTCTCATCCAATTTGGGAGGAAGCTGAAAGCTCAGCCTCAGATTCCGGTTAAGACTCCAGCAACCACTTCTGCTTTTAGCACTTCGGACACCAATGGAAACCACGGATACTGATTTCTTTCTCATACTCAAATGTCACTTAAAGGCCTTGTTTCTCCTGAATAACTCTTTTAAGCACTTGCACCATCTCTCTTCCTACCTGCCTCCTTTCTAATCTACAACAGCTTGCCAAGAGCTCTGCTCCATTCTCTTCTTTCATATCATTTGTGCCTCCTGTCTGGCCAATGAACAACCTCAAACTTTGGTACAAAAAATATTCATCATATTGTATCTGAAAATTATGGGTATTCTGGTGCAAACAAAAATTGGCTCTTCCTGCCCACATCTTCTGAGGGGAAAGAGACCTTGTGTCTCCTAGCCACTTTTGCTGACCTGCGGAGAGGATTGGGTGGGATGGGAGCCACGGGGTGGAACAGGAGGCACGAGACACACTATGAGCCATGGCTGTCATCCATGGACAGAAGTGGAAGGGTCTTTATGTTCCTGTGCTCGTGTCTTCTTTTCAGCAGCCCTCCCGAAATAAGTCTTTCACCATCAGCTCTCCACCACTTCAGGGTGTGCCCTCTGCCAGGCCCAGGAGACAGAGTGCCAAGCAAGCAGCGTCTGGTTGCACACGGGGGATGCAAGCTAAGCAGAGTGGCTGATTGCCTCTCTTCTTGGGAAGGGAGTCGTGGAATGTCTCCGTGTCAGAAGCAGATGCTGTCTTTGGTAGGGAAAGCTTTGATGAGAACAAGTCTCTGATAGAAACTGAGTCTATTCCTACCATATGTGGGTGTCTACAGCCTTTGCTTTCCCCAGTAGCAGAAATTATCATCACCATAGCCAGACCTTGGGCTTTTCCAGGTGGGAAACCAGAGGTTTTGGGCAGCTGGGGATTTTCGTGGTCTGGGAAATTCCCTGGTGGCAATAATCCAGTGTAACGGGCTCAGTGCCATCCCCAGGAACGTTACTGGGAGTTGCACCCAGTGTGATCTGTTTGCAGATACTCCAGTCTCACCACAGGTATGGAGCTAGGTGTGATGGGAAGGACCTAAGACGGCTCCCAGGGAATCTGCCTGCATTAATTCCCTTGTCATTGCATACCTCTGGGTCTGCTCCAGTCTGCACGCTGGGGTAGCTGCTACAGGTCAGCTCAGCTCCTGCAAGAGAAGCATCTTCATAGACCTTCCTAAAACTGATTTCACCTCCTGAACTAGTTTCTGTAGGGATATTTATTTTTTTTCCCAAATGGAAGAATATAGCCATTGTGCACAGGTGCCCCTGGGGACCTGTAAAGGAGATCTAAAGCAGAAGCTAGGGCTGCCTTGCTGGAAAGGAGTTCCTGCCTTGCTAGAAGGTCCCTTCCCCTCTCCTCACCAGACATGGGAGCATAGGAGATGCTGCTGAATCCTTTCCAGCATGGAGCAGCCTCATGAAGAGCATGGGGTGATGTTAGGAGTGATGTTAGGATCTGGCTTTATCTTCAGGCAGCTACAGAATTTGGGGAAGTGGTGGCAGGGGAGAGTGATCAGAAAGCTGGCAGAAATTGTGTAATTGGTGTATCGAAGGCCCTTCTCCTCTCCTCCAGTCACATTTTATCAGTACCCTATTTTATTCTATGTGTCAATAAACAACAAAATCATTACTGATCAAACTTGCCTTAAGCAAGACGACACATGTGAACAATAGAGCACTAAGCCACATTTTCAAAAGTGCGTGTGCAGAAACATCTATTGTACAATGTATAAGCAGCATGTGGTCTGGATGTGGCAGCAGCAACAGGAGAGGAAAAGGGGAACAGATGGAACCTGTACATGAGTGACAGGAGTGGACGTAGGCTCAGATCGAGTTTGGTACGGTGCAGAGGCTGAGCTTTTGAAAAGCCTTAAATAATAACCACATTTTTAAGGAGGACTGCATCAATGGGGCATGCAGATAAGCAGGCCAAATGGTGAAACTGCGGAGGACGCAGCAGTGGAGACAGTGATATATACAGAGCACATGAAAAGTGCGGTCTGACACGCCGGCCAGGCGCACAACCGAAGGTGTGCGCGTTTTAGAAACATCAGCCTCCCTGAAACCTCAGTGACTTAGCAATAAAACATCAGGAAACGATAAGTCGGGGTCAGAAAGGTCTGAGAATTCCACACAGCTGAAATAAAGATTGAGCAAGAGGAATTAGCATCAAGAAATGAGATTCAGATGTTTAAAGCTGATTGTCTGAACCAAGTTAATATAATGCACCATGTTTCACTTCAAAATGTTTGGATCGTGCAGCTGGAGAACCCTTCCCATGATTGTGAAATGCAGCAGCTCGCTATATCTGAGCAGGCTGGAGTAGATGTGTCCGCCTGGACACAAGCAGGCTATAAATGATGAATTGGGATTGCAGCCTTTACTGTCCCAGTCCAGTTTCACCAGTTCCCTGGGCCACTAGCACAGAAAACAAGCCCAGCAGCAAGGCTGTTTGAGGCTCCTACCTTCCCGTATTCTGGACATGCCCTCTCTCTCCATCCATCTCCCCATGGACTGAAAACGCTCGCTCTTTTTTTCCCGACTGTGAAGCACTCTGACCATCAGCACCCCTTGCTCTCTTGCCTTCAGCATATTCAAGAGAACACCTATTTAGCTATTCAGCCTTTCCAAGGGAAATTATCCCCTTTCCTTCTCTTCCACCAAGCCTAGCGTTGGAGTTCACAGTTTTAGAAAATTATATTTACAAACCTGCAACCATCTGAGACAATCATATTTTCACTCCTCTCTGCACATGCAGGAAGCCCTCCCCTGTATTAATGCAGCCCAGCACCACGACCTCCTGCATGGGAGACTGCAAGACCACAAAACACGCACACTTGCAACGCTAAACTTTTTATTCTGGCCAATCTCAGACAGGTTTATATCAACTTACGGATGCACACCTATTGCATAAGCTCCTTCAGCCTGGCAAAGTAATCCCGGAGTCCGGGATTGCACCTCGCTGAAAACCGCAGCTCGTGAGGCATAAGAATGCCACTGGTAAGAGGGTTTTGCAGGCTGGCAACTCATTTGGTTCATAGCTTTGTTAAATTATATTGCTGGTGGGAGTGGCTCTTTCCTGGGACGAGATAACACACTCAGCAGTCCTTGGGTGAGAAACTAATGAACTGGAGACGAGCGTGGATTCTGTAACAATACTCCTCCGTGCAGTATCTGCTCATGGTGACCACTTCTCGATTGGGGTGATGGGTGTACAGAAAAATTAGAACATACAGATATTAAGCTCTCACATCATAGATCTTTTCCCCCGCTCTATTCACATGTGTTTTCGTGGCAGCCGGATGTGCGTAATGCCATTATGGGCCCAAACTCTCTCTGGTACATCTCTAGTGAAGCTAAAGACAAATTTGACACTGCGATTTATGTCATGAACAAAGCAGACCAGGGCGTGTTCTCTCGCCCGTCAGCAAGTGGCACAGCAGAGCTCTTATATATGGCAAGTTCCCCTGCCACAGCCACCCCTCCGAACGAAAAACAGCAGTAGACCTGGGCAAGCACTCCCTCATGCCCTGTCAGGTGCCTGTACCCACATCCTGCGGTTATCAACCTTGGTGCCAACGGCTACCTGAAGTCTGTGTCCCAGCTCCCATCCCTCTGGGATGCCACCCGGCATACTCAGACATCAGCACTTAGAGGCTGGGAAGCGTGCTGGGGCGTTTTTTGCTTGAAAATTTGCAGCAGCGCTGCTGCCTTGTAGAGAGTTGGGTCATTTACTGCTAATGATGAAAGGGACCACGCGTGTGCTCGGGTGGCAGATGTCCCCATGTGTCCCCAGCACAGGATGAGACCTCCAGGAGAGATCACGTGGATATATACCAAACACATCCCTGATATAAACAAGTCTACTCCCACGTCATATGTGGGCCATGTGGGAAGGCAGGACTTGCTGCCTGGAGCCCATACCTGCCCACAAGCCTCACAGTCCTGAGACCTTCTAGCCCTATGGCACCTAACTGTATCTGGAGACCTCCTTGCTATACGGTACTTAACTGTATCTGACAGAGAGCTGGTGGAGCCCGTGGCACCATCCCACCTTGCTGCAGCTGTGCACAAGAGCTTTAGTTCCACCCCATCTGTGCAGAGAACGAGTGGTGCCAGCCACATTGCAGAGGAGGAGGAGATGAGGTATCTAAAACAGGGGAGGGATTTGAACGCTCTTTGCTTTCCCCTTGCTCCCCCCATGTTGCACCTGCCATGAGAAGGACCAGAATTATCTAGTGATGTCACTCATCAGCCATAGGAAAGCTCAAAACAGGCAAGTTCCCTGTGGAAATCACCTGAGGAAATAGGCTTGTCTCAACACTTAGAACGTCCCTGAGCAGTTGCTTCTCTCCCAGGCCTGTGATTCACTCCCAACTCAGCACTGTCTGAGCACACTTTGGGTGCCTTGGATAAGAATCATGTTATTCTTTGCTTGGCTCCAGGAAGGCTCTGATGTGCATTGGAATATCTCTGGCTCGTTACAATTAAAATTATTGCTAATTTCATGGGGAAAGCTTTTTAATGCATTGCCTTTTTACAGAGGGCTTTCATGAGGTCCACCCAAACCACCAGAGTCACAACACAAAGAAATCAATAACCACCTTGGCATGGTGCTTTCCTTGCCTAAATTTGCATCAAGCTTGTTTACAGCCAGTAGGCCAGGAGAAAAGGGTCATTTGTAACATGCGCCGTGGCATTGCTCGTCTGAATTTTAGGAGTCAGCAACTTTGATAAATTCTTGACGCAGCTTGCAGACACAGTTAAGAATGTCTCTTTCGCCTACTGCAGGAAGCTGGTCACTGTATCAAAGATCAAAGTTGTTCACACCAGCACAGGAAGGTTATACACAAGCAAAAAAGAACTACAAGTGCTTGTATTTGGATGCAGGCTTTTGCCGTTGTGCACGTGTTCGTCTCTGAATTTGACCATAAACTGCCTGAATCACTGCAGAAAAACCCCACTTGCTGCAGCACCACCCAGATTACTCACAGGCTAATCCTTCTGTTGCAGAGACAAGATGCTCCGTTATCAAGATGTTTGATATGACTTTGAAAAGATGGGTTTATCGAAAATCGTATTAGAGACTTATTTAGAGAGTGCAATGACCTTAAGCAGCTGTGCTTTAAAAAGGCCAACAAACGAGTAGGTAAGCTGCAATGGGCACGTATCACAGGGAAGGCATTTCCCTCCGTTACACATGCAGCATCTGCAGCACCGGCAAATGTTTATCAGGAGCCGAAGCTCATCGAATCAGTTAATCGTTTCATGGGAATAAACTAAAAGACGGCTTTTTATACATCTCAAAAAATCACAAAGGGGGACAGGACCTTTTCAGAAGTTGTTCCTGAAATCAAGTGTCCCTGGGATAAAACACAGCTAGGGATTACTCTTAAGAAACTTTTGGTCGGCTCTGGCAGTTTCGGTGCAAACCCAACTGCTGCTGGAGTCACACGCCTGACCGCTGCGGGGCTGCCACCAGAGAAAAGACTGTCAGAGAAATGCAACCGAGTCTGTCTCCCCCCTCTTCTCCTCTCTCCTCCCCTCCACTACGGGATAGGAAATCTGAGAAAAGACAAATAAACCACTAAACCAAAATTTAAATTGTTTCAGTGGCTTTAGCGGGCTCTTGCACACAAACAGGATTCGCAAGCGTTTTGGGTTGATTTCCTTTCATTTCTGGTCTTTCTGCATCCCTGCTCTGTTCTGCTTTACTCTTCTCCAGCTCCCTGTACAAACAGGATCTTTCCTCAACAATGTTCTGCCACATCATCTTCCTTCCTTTGTATACAGGCTGATACCGCGTGTTACGCACCACGCGGCTTCCTAAGGCACCTCGTTTCTCAACGCTAGCAAAAACAGGAACCAAAAGCAGAGCAATAAAACACTAAATTCTCACCGTAGTTTAAAATGGAACCCTTGAAAGTTTCCGATTCAAGATGACTTTTCAGTTAACGGATTTTTTTCCAGTTTAGTGCTTTGGGCGCCGCGCTGCAGAATACACGCAAAGGAGGCACTTGTACTTTTTGTCAGATGCAAACCCCTCGCCGGCGAGGTCTGCAACACTGACCCGTGCTTTTCCTCCTTTTTTTTTTTTTTTTTTTTGTGAATTGAAAAGTGAAGCCAGCTGAGCTAAGCCCACATTGCTTTACTGATCACCTCTTTTCTCCCGTCTTGTAAGGCTTGCTGTCCAGTTTTTTGCTCCGGGGAGATTAGATAGCATGTCTCCAGGGAGAAGAGAAAACCACAGGGCGCACTGCACATTGCACAAACGCTCTTGTTATTCTGAGGCCTGAAGAAAGGAGGAAGGAAGCTTGAGGCTGGTGGTTTGGCAGGTGTGGGGCCTTTTTTACACAGACATCTGTTTTAAGTGGTAGCTCTGGGCTCGGGGATGAGCAGGGAACGCCTGTCACCCCCACCCCTTCTCTGTGTCACGGCACAGGGGGTTTTCGGGCTCCCGGAGAAGCAATGTCTCCCACTCGCTCGAGCTGTGCTTCAGGACTCTGCTCTCTCAAGTTTGTGGGGCAGGGCTGCAAAGCGAGGCAATTCCTCCCTGCAAACCAGCAACGGGGTAACGCAGCTGCTCCACCGCCGCCGGAGACAGAGGTGCTGCCACTGCCGTGCCAGCACGCACAAAATGGATGGGGTTACAGTACAAAATGGGTGAACGGCAACACGCACGCTCGGCTCCACGCAAAGGCCTGGTGGACACACATACACCACGTCAAAATAAAGTTTTCTGATCCCACTGGATTATTTCTAGCGTTTTAGCTGCTAGCGATCCCACCACAGTTTTGAACAACCTGCTTCCTTTGCCAGGGCGTTACGGCATGCTCTCCACTAAGCCTTGCACTGTGTTTCAAGGAATTCATTAGTGCTTGGTGGTTAATAATCTAGAGAATAACAGATCTGGGATCCCCACCTTAGAAACAATCTAGAAGTAGTAGTAGTAGTTTTTAGGGCTGGATCCTGCTCTCTAATATACACCTGTGGGGAGGAAAAAAGGGTTCGCATAGCATCCTCCCCCATGGTGATTCACTGGGGCAAGTAAGTGTTGAGCCACATTGTTACGTTAAATGACAATAACTTCTTTCTCCTGTAATTCACTGCCGACTTCAATGAACATTTAGCAACTTAATTATCTTTAAGACTGCTACTCCTCTGTCACAGATTGCAGAAATTGGTCAGATTGAAGAATTTAGAAGTTACTGGGGAAGGGGCAGATATGCAGAAAAGCACAGACTGAGATATGCGTGTACAGCTGCCCATGCAACCACAGACCCTCATTTCCATAAGAAATCAAGCTGAAGCCATTTCAAGGTGAGGAACAGTGGTTAATTCCTCCCAACACGCTCATCAATACATCCCAAAACGCCTCTCCTTGTCCACCGACAAGGAGACTCAATCAAGTACTGCTGTAGTCTGGGTAGGAGAGGGGCTACAGTTTCTGAGACAGGCTTCATGGTGACAGCTGGGCTTTATGGCTTCTTTGGAGGTTTTAAGCTGTGCCGTGCCGACGTGCCTTCGTTCAGAGCTGAGCAAGGGGTAGGCGACATGGCAGGAGAACTCAGCTCCTGTCTTTGCTTCATGTTGCAAAGGACAGAATACAATCTGCTCCTATCCACACCAGAATGGTCAAAATCACAGCAAAATGAAGGGCTAAGCAGCATTTTGATATTCTTGGAAAGGAAAACAGAATTTCTGACATCAAGCGTCCTGCTGCCACGCCTCACGTGGTCCCTAGAGCCACCACACCATTTGTGTTGGTCACCTGTGAGGAGCACCACTGCAGCGCTCACAGAAATCTAATAAACTTTGGAGCTGGACTCCAAAGCATTTTGTTCTAAGGATTAAAAGAAAAAAATAAGAGAAGCCAGCTGCACAAGGAAGCCTGATGTTCCAGCTTTGGTATCTCAGTTTTCCTTTTTTTCTTTTTTTCTTTTTTTTTCTTTTTCCTATCTGACAAATATCACCATGACGGCAAACAGAATCTTCCCAGTTCACATGGCAGCACAGCTTAACTGTGCCAGTAAGTGGTGAATTGATGCTTTGCTCTAGCACGGCCCTAAATTGTACCATTAACATGTGGTTATAGTCAGAGAACACATTCGGTAGGAAACGGCACCTTGTTACTTCCCAGATTATCTGCTCCCTATGGGGTAAATATTTCAAACATCATGCGGGGTTTTAGCAGCAACATTCCTATTAAAGTAAATGGGATTCAAGGGAGGGTAAATCCAAGCACGCAGTGCTGCAACGTTATGCCTATAAATCTTCTGTGTCTTATGCTCTCTGCTTTATTCGCCGACAAAAGACAAGTGTTTGCTGCCTTTGTGAGGTTCGTAAAGCACAAAGGGAGGGTGTGTGCTCAGCATCGCTTCCTGTAGCACCGGCTGCAGCTACGGCGCGACAGCCCGAAGCAGGAAGGACTTGGAGGGATCCCTCAGCTCCTCGGCGCAGGCTGAGCCTTACCTACGGCAGGAATCTGGCTTTCGGGTGCGAGGAGTCCAGGTCACTTCTGCGCCATAGTTACGCAGCGATAAAGTTACTTTCAGAACAGCAACTACCTTTAGCCAGGAAGCATTTTAGGCGACAGCTACCTTACAGGCCCCCTCAAGGTTACTGAACATGTATTAAGCAATTTTTCTGTAAATTTTATCTTTTGCTTGTATCTATACCATCAGTCGCGGTTGGTAAGTGCCCCAGTTTACATAACAACAAAGGCTGGGAAAGGCCCTTTCCTCATAAAACAAGTCACTTGGGTTTGGAAAAATAGCCTACTCTCCAGTAGGCATCGTTTCATGGCTTGGTACGATAAACGTAACCTACATAGGGACAGTACGTCTGGCAGCGTTCTTTGTGACTGCACTAGATGGCGCGTGGCCGTGCCTGCTGGGGGAGAGAAGGGAGAAGGATTAATTCAGCGCGTAACTGCCTGCCCTGCGCTCCTGCCTCTGATGTGGCTTTAACAATGTGGATCCATGATTTAATGTTTCAAGGGTGAGAACTGAATTTCCAGAATCAGGAATAGGATGACCAGCTGAAAACAGCTTCATTTTCAAAAAGCTGAAACTTTTACCTGAAAGGTACCCTTAAATCAGCAGTGGGGCAAGATTGGTGGAGGTTTGTTAGACCAACCTATTTTCTAGGCGAAACATGCTTTCAGAGGCACAAGTTCTTCAAATCTGAAACAGGCCTGAAGAAGGGCTTATGTGTCTGCAAGGATGCCTGCTTTCTACAACGTGGTCAGTTGGTCTAGCAAAGACTTTATCTCTTCCAATAAATTCTGTCTTGCTTATAGCCGGACACTATCACTGCTGCAACGCTACTGGAACAGCAGCCAAAACTTTGTGTCCTTCTTCAAAAGGAGAACCATAAGGTTAATTTGCATTCTCACTTTCCCCAGTGTAAACTGCAGCATAGCCGTCTTCTTTTGTTCTTCTGTTAACTATTTATGACTCCCGCTTTGGAGGAGAATAAGCCCCAGCTCTGCCCCGAGGCACTTACTCTCATGGGATAACATTAAATCACCCTCATGGGGCCTTCACAGCGCATATGCAGTAAGAATATGCTCCTTTTTGCTTGGGAAAGCAGGCTTTAACTCCTCAAGATCCCAAGACATGGATTGCAGAAGTACCGGGATCCATTAAAGACATTAGCAGTTCCCTAGCACACACGCCGACAGCGAAGCTTGCCACGACGAGGTCTGGAGGGGCTGGGTGGCCGGCTCGCGGCGAGCACGTCGGCTTCCTCAGTGACTCCAGAGTTTCACAACTGGCCTAAGCTGACCCACAGCTGGGCTCCAGCCGAAAGGAGCTCTCTCCCCTCTGCTGACACTTGTGCTCCTTTGGCTGCAGGGTTGGCGGCACCAGGGGCTGATTGGTCTCGGTACAATCCTCCTCTCCTTTTTAATTTTTTTTTTTCCCCCTTTTGGTAGGGTTAATTTCCCACCGGCCCAGTTGGCCAAATTGGCTGCTGGAGCAGCCGGGTGGATGCTGGGGCTGGCATGAGGAGACGGTGGCGGGGTGCTGAGACGGAAAGTGCAAGACCAGCCTTTCCGAGAGGAGCATGGAGTCCAGCTGGCAGGAGTCACTGAGGGCTGTGTGCCCGCAGCGGGCTCCTGTGGTACCCTGCAGACCTCCCCATATGCCTTGGGGGGTCAGGGCAGGCAGCTGCCTTGGGATGGGAAGCGAACATTCCTCTGCTCCTTTGAACGTAGAGAAAAGGGGTTTAACAACCATCTTTGAAAGAATGGTGCCACGAGAAAAACACATCTGATATGCATGTAAGTGAGGGGTTTTCCTGTGGTATTTAGGCCTAAGGTGTTTGCTATTTTACCATCCAGCTACGCACCCAAACGTGTTCAGTGCAACACACGCGCGAGATGAACACCTGCTGCACTACGGTTATAGCGGCACCAGCAGCTTATACCCTGGCTGTATCAGCCACCAGTGCCACAACATGGGCAATGCTCTCTCCCAGGAACAAAATGATGTCCAAAATCAAGGGGCTTTCCTTGTTGTTTATGGCTGATGGCTGTTCCTGATGGGAGAGTGTATTTGTGGTTAAGTGCCTGGCTTGAGGGAGGGAGCCTGGGGAAGTGCCAGGGCTGCAGCTGCACAGGGAGCTATGGAGAAGGGGATCTAGTGCTCACACCGATAAGGGGAAACGGGGGCAAACGCTGGCAACCGGCTGAGCAAGAAGTCCCCCGGCATCCCCTGAAACGAGAGCTTGTTCCTCCCTCGTGTGTCAGGTTTGCGCGGCCACTGTAAGATGAAGCTACACGGTAAGACAAGTTCTGCCAGGGTTCACCCACAGCAGCCTCTCCAGTAACCTTCCCCTGAAGCAAAGGAGGATTAGAGACAAGATGTTAATGGGAGAGGAAAATCAGGGTCATAGGATGGCTTATAATCAGTTCTGTAGGAGAGGCAGGTCGCTACCTAACTTTCTCATTACATATTTCCATGAAATGCACCTCCATGGCTTTGATCAGCTCGCTCAGCTACCTCGGCTTCCAAGTGCTGGTTCCCATTTCCCCATGCTGTCACTCAAATTTAGTAAGTTGAGACATCTGGATGAACCCAGAAAAAGCTGCAAGTGATGTCCTTATTTTATCTATTCCAAACAGCCTATGCTTTGAAAATCACCATACATACACCACTTCCCTGCACCTAGGCACCAGCATCCCCTGGGCTCAGGCTCCTGGTTCTGGGTCCCTCTCTGCTGTTCTTTTGCTTGGTTGCTATTGGGCTCCCAGGGTTTAAATCTATCCTACTGTCAGTATATTTTGTTTGAATTCCAAAATTCTTCATATACTTGTCTCCCTCTAGTAAACTTACATCCCGTTAAGAAAGAACTGTTTGGGCTATAGAGAAATGCTGCCAACTACTGTAACAGGAAAACATTACAGCTCCCTTTTGCCCCAAAATAACATTTTCTTGCTGTGGGTAAATAGCTATTCCAGTTCTTCTGTGAGCAATAATCACGTCCTTCTCTTTCTCCAAAGACAGCGTGCAGTCCTCCGCTCCAGAGAGAAGCCCATTTCCACAAGGCACATCCAGATGGGATCAGCCTCTGCCCAGGAGCAGGAGGAGCAGAGGACGAGGAGACCGACAATGAGGAAGCCGAGGGACACTCTGAGGAAGTTGCTCCTGCAACAGGATCATACGACAGAAGCTAAAAAAGCAGTTCCCCACCAGAATGGCACTCAAAGGACTTCTCCTGGGCTCCTCTCCTCCCAGAAAGGGATCTTATTTGGTTTCTTCTCCCTCTACTCCGTGCCCTGGAACCTGTAATTCTGAAAGTGAGTCTGTCCATGTAGATGTCTGCAGAGAGGCAGATGGTATCCAGGGATCCAGTGACCTGGGCTGTGTTTCACGTGATGCCATCTCATTTCTGCATCTTGAGGCAAGTCCCATTGCCATCCCCCTGCCTAAGTTTATTGCATCCGCTGCTCAGGACCATCACGAGGCCCTGCGACATTCACTGTGTTTTGAGAGCACCTAGTGAACAACATGTTCTTTTTAGCTGGGGTTTCCAGGTACAAAATAAAATAACTGTGAAATAAGGGAAGTAATGCCATTTATCAAACTCAGTTATACAATGAAAAGCAGATAAATATATACCGTAATCAGAAGTTAGTCCTCCAGCTACAGTCTCGTTTTCGTTTGTGTGAGTTTTGCCCATAGGACCTCTTTCCTCCCCAAAACACACAGGTCTTGATCTTCCTGGCTTTTTTAAGGTGTCAACGTGTAGTAATTTCAAAG
Organism: Tauraco erythrolophus; assembly: GCF_009769465.1. Lineage (NCBI taxonomy): Eukaryota > Metazoa > Chordata > Aves > Musophagiformes > Musophagidae > Tauraco > Tauraco erythrolophus. The sequence continues at coordinate 112,452,644 of NC_141465.1, forward strand.
CAGCTACTTGAGTTCCATTAGTATCGATCTACTTTGAGATGAACATTGGCCTCATTAGGCTTGATTTTGCTTCCTGCCCCGCTGTTCATCAGCTAAGGGTTGGCTGAGAGAACACCTAAGAAACAACACTGGTGCTTAGAGGCAAAAACCAGGACAAGTGAATCCAATCCTAGCTCTGCCACTGACGAGGCGAATCCCTGCCCCTTTTGTTTCTAATTTTTCTGTCTGTAACACAGAGTTATGGGAGTAATGTAATGGGAGTAATGCTGGCATCTCTTGGGGCAGGGGAACAACTGCTACTTCAGTTTGTAGAACACTTTGAGATGGTCAAAGCACATCTCAGCAAAAGTACAAAACGCTACTGGTGTTTCTAAAGTGTGTGATGCGTGCCCTAAACTAATCCTTTCTGTCCTGATGCTTTCCATGTCTGGTCTCCTATCATGTCTCTACTCTAAAATAAGCTGCATTTTGGGTGACTTTTAAAATAAAAATAACACTTTTGAAAGAGTCTGCTTGTTTTTAAATCACTGCATATTGCAGATTTGGGCTTATCTGGGAACACCAAATGTATGGCCACGAGTAGAGTTCATGAAAGACTCTGTCCTTCCTACAGGTATACATCATGTTTAGTGCAATATAGTGCAGATCTTTACTGCCTCTGAAGGCCAAGAAGCTGTGTAAGGTCTGTTGTCAGAAAAACTACTCACAGATCATGACAACAGCATGAACAAGTGGGTTACATAACTGACAAGCTAGTCACATCCCAGTAGGCATAAAAACATTTATTTTCTTGTCACCTAGCAATATGACAATGGATTACACCTGCTTCTTTCAAGTCTTGCTGCAAAATGTGCTTTGTCTGTGGATGCTCTTCCAGCAGCAAAGGATGTACTGTAGAAGGGCAGGTGGCTCTGGATTCCTACTGCCAGGCCCTGACTGAGGCTGCCCGTGGGTCAGGGCAATCCCAATCACAAGTACAGGCTGGGCGGAGAATGGATTGAGAGCAGCCCTGAGGAAAAGGACTTGGGAGTGCTGGTGGATGAGAAGCTCAACATGAGCTGGCGATGTGCACTGGCAGCCCAGAAAGCAAATCGTATCCTGGGCTGTATCAAAAGGAGCGTGGCCAGCAGATTGAGGGAGGTGATTCTGCCCCTCTACTCTGCTCTCGTCAGACCCCACCTGGAATACTGCCTTCAGCTGTGGACTCCCCAGCACAAGAAGGACATGGAGCTGCTGGAGCGGGTCCAGAGGAGGGCCACAAAGATGATCAGAGGGCCGGAATACCTCTGCTATGAAGACAGGCTGAGAGAGTTGGGGCTGTTCAGCCTGGAGAAGAGAAGGCTCCGGGGTGATCTTATAGCAGCTTTCCAGTACCTGAAGGGGGCCTACAGGAAAGCTGGGGAGGGACTTTTTACAAGGGCATGTAGTGATAGGACAAGGGGAAATGGCTTTAAATTGAAAGAGTGTAAATTTAGATTAGATATAAGGAAGAAATTTTTCACTCAGAGGGCGGTGAGGTACTGGAACAGGTTGCCCAGAGGAGTTGTGGCTGCCCCATCCCTGGAAGTGTTCAAGGCCAGGTTGGATGAGGCTTTGGGCAACCTGCTATAGTGGAGGGTTTCCCTGCCCATGGCAGGGGGGTTGGAACTAGATGATCTTTGAGGTCCCTTCCAACCCTAACCATTCTATGATTTATGATTCTATGATTGTTGCTGTCAGCAACAAAACTCATTTAAGATATATCCACCTCCCTTCACAGCCTAGGCGGTGCATTCCACGTACCGCTGAACTCCATCTCCACCATGCTTTCTCTTCTGCATCAGTTTAGCAAAGCAACAGGATCTCGAGCACGAAGCAGGTCAACTGCTCAAGTCCTGGATGGGTGTAATAGAGCAGGTCCTCAACACTGTCCTCTCTTCAGCACCATGGGGTGCCGCCCAATCTGCAGCAGTGGCCAGCGGGCACTTCCACGCTGGTCATGGGCATAGGTCTGATTTCCCCTCTCCTGCAGACATAACTGCATTTACACTAGGTCTTTTGGACGTATAGAAAACGTGTACCGTGTTCCTAGCAGACACTGCTGAAGCAGGAAATGCCTTAAATATCCATCTGGCCTTGCACCACACAATACCAGAGCCACGGTCGCCTGCAGCCCGCTGAGATACGCATGTCCTCTGCTCATCCAAAACTGCTCCGCGTTGCCTGTGCGCATTACAGCTCAGCCTCTCCGGGGAACGCTGTGTTTGCTGTTACATTTGCACACCAGCCAGCGCTTTGCTTTCTGGTCTATGGATGGTATATCCAGAAATTGGCTGCTATGCTGGTACGCTTCAGAGAGGATAATGCCATCCGCTTCCCCGCCGTTTATTGTTTACCAGAGGTGCCTGATTTCTGACAAACAAAAGAGATGGATTCTGGGCAATTTAGCAATAATCAAGAGCAGGATGAGCAGGATGGCTTTACAATCACTGTGTGCAGGGCTCAACAAAAGCCTGCAATACTGGGCAGCTCGCTGACGCCGGGCCCTTACACTGCTGCATTAAAGATAACAGCAACAAACCTTGTCTGCCCTGCAAATCGCAGTCAGGGAGCATAGAAACCTCCCAACTACCCAAATGGGAAACTTATGACATTAAATACAGGAAAGGGAAGCCTTGGGACTGTGAGAAGGAATTGAGTGTGCTCAGCACAGAATGGGTACTCCTTAGGGGACTATTTAAAAATCATTGACTAGTGTTGCCTACTAGCATAGCTCTGTCAAAGTCAAGAGAGACAAGAAAAGTTTGTGGAGATTAAGTTTACTCAGGTACAGGAGAGCAGAGCAAGACTTCCCGCTTTGATCAGCCACCTGGCTCTGCCCCTTGGTGCAGAAATACTCCTGAGATCTTTTTAGGGTTTCTTTCGTCATTTGAGGTGCTCGCCTCTCACACACACAGCCACAGGAGCGGAGCCGTATGGCCATGCAGGGCGGCAGTGCGAGGCGCAGGCAAGATGTTCTCAGCAGGGTGCATTCCATGCCAGAGCCGTAACATGCGGCACGCTCCCTACCTGCGGGGCAGCCCCACGGCCTCGTGCTCCAGCACCCAGGCAGAGAACCCGGGTGATCCACCTCTCAGCTGCGTTACACACACGGAGCTCAGCGCTGCAAACCACACTGCCCGGGGATGCCCGAAATACAGACTGGGCTGCTATGACTTACCACAGCTCATGAAGCATCCCAGCTCTCCCTCTCTCTGCGTACTTCCTTCCCTCCACCAGCCTCCTCTGCTCCCATTCCATGGTGTCCCACATCCCTCCCTCCTCAGCCCCCAAATCTGGCTGGAGCGGTGATGTTGGGCAACCTGGTGTAGTGGAGGGTTTCCCTGCCTATGGCAGGGGCCTTGGAACTAGATGATCTTTGAGGACCCTTCCAATCCAAACCATTCTATGATTCTATGTGGACAGGCGTGTCAGCATAATGCAGAGGAACGGTGGCAAGAAAGGGAAGTTGTTACAAGAAGGTGGGTACTCTGCAGCCTCTAGCCCTCTTGTTACTGTTGGCACATAAGCTAAACTGTTGCAACTAATTCGTCTTAGTCCTAGATAGAGAGTGCGTGAAGGCATAGCCTGAGCACAGCAGAGAAACCTCTAATACATAGTCTGCCCTGGCATCACGCTACTTGTGTGGGTAGAGTTCATGGAGCAAATGTAGATGTTTAAGCTGTAGGTGCCCATTTGTGAGTTACTCACCTTAAGACGCCGTTTTAAGTCAGAGACAAATAGGCACTTTGGTAGAAATTTGCACTCAGTTGAGCTAAACTGTGCCTTGTAAGCTCCTGCTGCTCCCCGCTGATGATACGGGGAGTCGGGCACGACTAGCTCACAGGTGAACGTCTGTACGACGCACATCAAATGATGTGTGAGACAAATCATGTTTCGTACGGCTTCGTTTTGACAGAGGGATGCTACGCACCCGGGGGGCTGCTAGGAGGGGGCTCCGCGGGGTGCCTGGTGGGGCACGCGCTGGCACGAAACCGCAGAGGCCAGGGAGCCAGGTTCGGAGGAGAACAGAGAGACACAGCGACAGATACAGCAAAACCCTTTGGGAACGTGGCTGCTGAAGCAACCATGACTTCATTAGACTTGCTCAAGATGCCCTCTAGCCTAGACCTTTCACCTCATTTAATGGTTTCTTGGCCTCAATCCCTTATGATTCTGAAATGAAAAAAAAATCTCTTTTGACTCCTGTTTTCAAGCCAGGGCTGTTTGATTTGGAACACTGCATTGAAGTCTGTGCTACTGATTGATTTCAGGTTTATTATATTTTCCCCTTTGAAACAGGCTACAGTAAAAGAAAAAAATCTGTACACTTTGTCGTATTTCATGTAACCCCCTCCTCCCTTTTTTTTTTTTTTTTTTTTCCAATCTTAGCAAATGCTCAGTCTTTTCCACTTCAATAGCTTGAAATTCTCCCCTGGGAGCCCTAAGCTCTTTAAATATTTTTAGGTTGCCAGATTTCTTATGTTCTCTCTCCAGGAAGCCAATTTTGTTTCTAAGCTCTTGAGAGTAGTCCAGCTTCATCTTTTGCGCACTCACTGCATCACAATAAAATGCTGCCTAATTGCTGCCTCAGCTGAGTCCCAAAGGTGCTGGAGTTTTGTCTCCAGGCTACAGTTGTGGACAATAAACTCTTCTCAGACTGGAGTTAAGCCTTTTTATTATTTAAATCTGAGTCATGTAAAATTAGTTTACTAGCAAGTAACACACAAAGATCAAGCATGGAAAGAAACTCCCACATATTGTTTTCCAACACAACGAGAGAATGATCAGATATAAAGATTCGCAAGCAGCTTGTAACACAAGATGTAATAGAAAGGCCAACACTTAATTCAGCCGAAAAGACATGAGAATGTTTCTGTGAGCCTAGGAGTTACTCTCAGACCTTGGCTGTTTGGTGTTCTTTAGCTCCAAATTGAAACTGGCAGTATGAAAAACTCTTTTTTTCCTCTAGCTTATCCATAACCTGCAATACCTATGAAAGAGGAAAGGCATCTGTAGATAACAAATGCCAGATGAGCAAGAGCTTTCTGTTCTCAGTCTAGCACAACAGCCAGAGGATTCAGTGAGCATTCCGCTAGAAAAGAATCGAGAATATACTAAGACTGGGTGGCTGCATGTCCATCGAGCTTGAGAAGAAGCCTGCAGCAAGGGACAAATGGACAACACAAGGAACGACAATGGACAAATCCTCTTTTTCTCACCAGGAACATAGCCATCCTCAGCAGCAGAAGACGACATCCGTACACTGCATACACAGGCATTTCCTCCCTTCATGTTCCTTTTTTTAATCTGCATTTTAAAGTGCTTATATTTCTGTTGTAAAATATGGCTTCTGATGAGCACATACTCCACAGACATTATAGTAGAAAGACTTATTGATCAGTTTTGGAGACTAATTCCTTAAGACCACACCTGCTTTGGATTCATTTGGTGCTGTGTGTCCAAATCCACATCTTAATTAGGCAAAAATGAAGCTGGAAAAGACTTCTAGATTTTCCCAAAACAGTTCAACCGTTCTGTAATTAGAAAAGGCCAGACACGATAGCAGAGACCTGACAGAGTCTTTGCAGTGGTGTTGGCAGCACACTCACAACGCGGCACACTTGTGAGAGAGGACAGCGCACGTCCACGTCCAGGCAAGCAGATTCAAAGGGCTCTGCGTAGGCTCCTTTTGTCAGCACAGAGCGCGTGCGGAACAGGCAGATGGATCCATCTGCAGTAACTGCAAGGAGACTGTTAACCACACACCATACGCTCACTGTGCAGAGATCCCTCCTGCTGCTCGGGTCTCTCGTTCCTCGTTTTGCTTTGTCTTGATCGCTTCTTGAGAACGTCACGGCCGACACGGCGTGGATCGTGGAACCTTCATTACTAACAGTGATGCATAAGCCGGGAAAGATGCACAAGCCTGAAGTCGATTTTGGCAGGCAGCAGTCAGAAAAGCTAGGACGCAATTTCAGCCTTACTCAGATCAATGGGAATTTTGCCACTGATGTCAGTGGGACGAAGACTTCGCTCCACATGTCTGCCTGTAATCTGAGAACATGTATTCTGCAAGTCCTAGAGACTCCGTGAAAATGGGACCCCACAGAGCTGATCTTAGATTCATTGTTTGAAATAAAACTACGTGGATTCTTTGTGCCCTTTTTACTTATCTGTAAAACAAGTATGATAATGCTTTGAGTGCTAAACAATACAAGGTGTGTAGGAAGACATATCTTTTATTAGGCCAACTGAAATAGTTCGGGAGAAACAGACAAGCTTTCAGGCTTGTCTGAAACGCTTTGAGATGCTCTGATGAAAGGTGTTCGAGCTGTGCAAGGGATCATTAAATTACATTCTTCCTCTCTCTGGAAATCATTTAGTGATATTTCAAAGGAAAGATGCTGTACAGAAATAACTGATTTCTATTGCAAGTGCTGTCTGGAGCTAAATATCTTCCTTCCTCTCTCTTTATGAACTCATCTAAAGAAAAATATGTTTTAAATTAACATGTTAAGAATAATTTTGTGGGATAATGTATAGGCCTATGAAATGTTCTGTGTTAAGGGTAACTCACAAGATCCTTAAGCGCATTTCAGTACACACAAACCAAATGGATGGATTTCTGTTTAATGCCTTGTGGAAATTATGAAGGTCTCACTACAAAGAAATTAGAAAGCATGGAAGCTCTGTGAAAACAGTAAGTGAAAAAAAAAGGCAGATACGAGTCAAAACCCACATTACACTTGTAAACGCTGCCTAACCAATCCCCAGATTTTCACTATTGAGTGCGAGCATCATGCCTTTGAAAGCTGTGAACCAGTTACTGTCCATAAAAGAGTTACAGAAACAACCAAATATTTAACCCCCTCCTCTCCCCAATTTACCAGGAAGGACAGAACGAACTGGGAGTGCTGACTCGAAGCTATCCAGGGGTGACAGACTAACAGCATTACGGTACCACAGCTGGAAGCGCAGCAAGATACATCAGTGCCGTCATGGAGTCAGTGAACCACTGAGGCTACTGGGGACCGTGAAGGGGTAGATGAGGGAAGGTTTAACTGTACATAAATCCTACTAGTATCACTTTGCTAGTACTTTAGTGTCAAGACACAAATGATGTCAAGCACAGAGAAGACTGGGAAGGGGGAATCTTTAAATATGTAAAAAGTAGTTGCAAAGAAGGATGAAATAAACTGTTGTTTGTTTCTATTAGGAAAACAAGCAATGGGGATAAGTTGCAGCAAAGGAGATTTACATTAAAGCACTACACAACTGTCCAGGATTAAGGAAAATTAAGCATCGGTATAGACTGCCTAGAGAAATGCTGAAACCCTCATCACTGGAACGTGTAGAAAATGGCTTAAATAAACATCATCAAAAGTTTCACTACTGATGATCATCTACTGAAGTGGAGAATAGACTTGGAGATTCATCTGAGAAAGGTTACAATGTGCGACCAGGTTTTCCTGGATGTTTTCTCTTTTTTCCCCAGGAAGACGTTGTTGAAGATTTTCTGTTTGTGTGGGATTTTGAGATGCCTTCCTCTGAAAATATTCGTCTAAGACCAGAGGGGCCATTTATCTTCTGAAGTGCCTGTTCCTCTCTGCTGATCACAGATGCAGTCACAGATGACTGGCTTGGTGTGGACACCTACTTATTGAATCCGTGAAGTCAGATGAGACAATTACCATCCTTAATGACAAACTGTGTCCTTTCTAATATATTCCTAGATATAACACTCAAATCTTCGTTATTCATTCCAACTATAATTACTTGTGCACATATGAGGTGGCACCCATAACACATAATCATAATGTTATTTATTGTCCTGTATTAGTAATTTTATCACATTATACTTAGATGCCATATGGTGTGACGAAGAATGTAATGAAGGTTTCCTATGCAGTGGATAGAAAGCTTCTAGACAACAATTAATGTAATCTATTCCACTTTTGCATTCCATTCCTACTGAGAACATCACTGAAGTGTATGGTATCTCAGGAAGGAAAATTTTATTTTTAGATCTAAGAGTCGGCCAAAGCTCTGCTGAGTTGCAGGTAGAGCTACTAACTAGGAATGCAAGTGGCTTTATTTCAGCAGTATGTACGAAACACTAAGGTGCTTCTGATACGTGGTACTAGCCAGTTCTGTTTTCAAAATCTGAATACAAATAACGTATGTACTTAGCTAATCTATATGAACCTATGTGTTTATATTGTACTCACCCCACCACAGGACTAAAACTGGGCACTTAAGACATATCTACACTGTGTCCTATGCTGAGGTCAAGGAAAAAAGCCTGAGCACCCAGTTGTCCCCTCTGCTTAATTGTTAGCTCTCTCCGTGGGGACCTGTTTAGGTATATCCCATGCATTCATGATAAGGCACAGACCTTGGGTAGTTTACTCTCAGGATTCGCCCCAAACGGCAGTAAGGCCGAGAACATTATATTTGACTCTCTCAGACCCATGTTGTCTTTCGGCGCTATTCCCGCAAGCTCCGCACTCTTGAAAGCGCAGAGGAGGGACACCACAAGGTGCACAGAGGAGATCCAGGGTATAGGGCTACGTGGTGTGGACAGAGCAGTCTGCAGTAGCCCTAAGGAGCCTGGGTGTGAGCCAGCGTGCACCACCGAGCCTTGGCGTGGAATAACTGTTCCCTCTCTTGTGTGGATACTCTCTTTGGAACCATTTGCAAACAATAGCACAGAGAGTCTACCCACAGCAGCCAGCACTGCACTGAACAGTGGTGCTGGAGGCTGCTTTCATCATGCAGAAAGGTCCCAAGGACTGTTTCAGTAGAGGGGGATTTTTTTGGTATCTCAGCAAAACAGAAGCCCAGAATACAAATGCCAAAGGCGACCAGGAGAAGCAGCACAGGATCACCTCACTCATCGTGAAAAAACTGTAGAATATTATTCTACTGTGCTTTTGGAATATTTTTTTTTAATAACCTTTGTTCTTCTTCTGTAACCTGTAATTACGGAAACCCCAATCTTACATCTTCTTATGCACTCGTACCCTCATCATACATCCATTTCTCCACTGCAAAAGCATGTGAACAGTTAAGGCTCTGTACTGCTTTTGGCTGGGATAGAGTTAATTTTCTTAGTAGTAGCTAGTATGGGGCTGTGTTTCCGATTTGTGATGAAAGCTGTTGATAACACAGGGATGTTTTGGTTATTGCTGAGCAGTGCTTACACAGAGTCAGGGCCTTTTCTGCTCCTCACTCACCCCACCAGTGAGTAGGCTGGGAGTGTGCAAGAAGTTGGGAGGGGACACAGCCGGGACAGTTGACTCCAACTGACCAAAGGGATATTCCATACTATATGATGTCATGCTCAGCCTATAAAGCTGGGGAAAGAGGAAGAAAGAGATGGATGTTTGGAGCAATGGCGTTTGTCTCCCCAAGTCACTGTTACATGTGGTGGAGCCCTGCTTTCCTGGAGATAGCTGAACATCTGCCTGTCGATGGGAAGCAGTGAATGAATTCCTTGTTTTGCTTTGCTTGCACGTGCAGCTTTTGCTTTACCTATCAAACTGTCCTTATCTCAATCCACAAGTTTTTTCACTTTTACCCTCCCAATTTTCCCCCATTCTACAGGGTGAGGAGTGAGTGAGCAGCTGCGTGGCACTGAGCTGCCCACTGGGGTTAAACCAGGACAGGCTCATTTTGTAACTTCATTATATTTAAAAAATGCATCGAGCATGAAATTTAAAAACAACACTTCCCCTCTCCCCCCCTTTTTTTTAAGGTAATATGGAAAATTATTTGAATGAGGAAACGCACACAAGAAGACAACAGCATATATAGGTTTAGCTCCAGCTTAGCATATAGAAGTTTAGCTTCAGTTATGCTTCCTTGTGGATTTTAGCTTCTTCCTTACTTAATTGATTCTTCAGGAATGTTTTCATTCTTACTTTCATGGAGAAGGACCAGAAAGAGGTGAGTACTTCATCTAAAAGAAGCAATTAGCCAGGTCGAGCTATGGAAGGTCACAGATAAATACAATTAAACTATCTCTTCACAGGTCATTAAGAAGCCTACGTGATGACTACAGAACTTTCAAAAGCAGCACAAGATGTCATGTAAAAATTAGTCACTATTAAAAACTATTAACAGTTCTCTCACCTCATTGGGTTTGTAGCAAGCATTCCTAATACATGCTTGTTTTAAAAGAATACTGTTTTAAAATAAGATAGTTAATTCTGTAACAACATGAACTATCTTAACTGCCCGAGACTAGTAAAGTGTCCTAGTGGTGGTCAGTCACTAGTGGCATCAAATCTCTCTGAAATGGAATGGCTTTTAATGATCAGAAATGAAGCTTTATTCCGTCACATGTGCAGTTGAGTGTGAGTGGTTTTAGAGGTTAGTACATGTCATGGTTTAGCCCAGCCAGCAGCTAAGCTACCACGCTGCCACTCACTCACTCCTACCCGCCGGTGGGGTGGAAAGGAGGAAAACTAACAAAAGGCCTGAGGGTCGAGATGAGAACAGGGAGGGATCACCCATCAACCATGGTCTCAGGCAAAACGGACTCAGCTTGGGGACAAAGTAATTTAATTCGTTACCAAGTACATCAGAGAGGATAACAAGAAGCAAAAACAGATCTCAAAAACACCTTCCCCCACCCCTCCCTTCTTCCCGCTTCTTCCCGGCTCTACCTCCTCCCAACAGCACTGCAAGGGGATGGGGAATGGGGTTGCAGGTCAGTTCATCACACGTTGCTTCTGCTGCTCCTTCCTTAAGTGGGAGGACTCCTCACACTGTTCTCCTGCTCCAATGTGGAGTCCCTTCCTACAGGAGAGTTCTCCACAAACTTCTCCAACATGAGTCCTTCCCGCAGGATACAATCTTTACCTATCAGATTGCTCTAGCGTGGGCTTTCCCCATGGAGTCATGGCTCCTTAAGGTGCAGCCACCTGCTCTGCCGTGGAGTCCCTTATCACAGACTGTAGCTGCATCTCTGCTCCACTGTCAGTCTCCATCAGTGTGGGGGGTCCTTCCCACAGAGGCAATCCTCTAAGGACTCCCTTAGGCACAGGCATCTCTGCTCCAGCGTGAGGTTCTCTCCCATGGGCTGCAGGTGGATCTCTGCTCTACCATGTCTCTCATGGCTGCAGGGAGCTGCCTGCTGTCTCACCATGGGTTGCAGGGGAATCTCAGCTCTGGCACACCTCCTCCCGCTCCATCTTCACTGACCTGGTGTCTGCATAGGCGTTTCTCTCAGGTCTCAGTCCTCTCTCTGCTGCAGCTGTGCCAGGCCCAGTCAGCCCAATGAACCTCGTCAGTCCCGGCAGGATGAACTCTGCCCAGCAGGTGACCCGGGAGCGGGGCACTTTGGAGCTCTCCAAACCATGTCACCGCGGCCATCTCCAGTTGAGCATCAGCAGCCCAGCATGGGCAGTCTTCTACTTGTGAGGCTGGGGGGGCCAGACTCCCCCACCCCCCCTCTTCACTGCAGGTCCCATCCAGTTCAGGTTCCTTTGTCCTCTTCTTAAATATGGCATTCGCAGAGGTGCTGATTGGCTTGGCCCTGGCCAGAGGGGAGAGGGGTTCAACCTGGGCAGAGATGAGTCCAACCAGTTTTGGAGCCCAGGAGGCTTCTCACATCTCCTTACAGGGGCCAACTCCGCAGCCCCTGCCCTGCTCTCAAAACCCCACCACACAAACCCAGCACAGTACACATGGCGACTGCATGCAGCTTGCTGTAGTCTGCATTTCTCTATGTAAAAGGAGCAGCCATGTAGCCTGCAGGTGGGATTCGGCTGGCCAAATGCGGACATTTCATGTCTAATACCAGTATCCCATACAGTTCATATAAAGCACCATCTAAAAGGCCAGATTTTCCAATGGTTTTGAAAAGAATCTAAAGCAACTAGCTCATGTGCAGATGTCCGCGCTGTAAACCATTCAAGTTAGGTAAATTGCATCCAGTGTGTCTGTTGAAACATTAGCAGCTTTTGGTGAGGAACTTCTTAAGCTACTCAAACTTGATTGCATTGGCTCTGTGTTAGTGGCAACAGCACGCTGTTAAGCTTATTTATAAAGCTTAGCATATCTTTTCACAGTACATTTGGAAATGCTTTAAGTTATTGTGCTTAAATTATGACCATTTTTACATGGGTAACAGAGATATAAGGCTAGATTATCTCTTTCTTACAGTGATGTAAACCATAATAAACTTCCATGGTATTTGTGAAACTGTAATGGTATAAAAATCATGTACTTGAACAGAACAATGCTTAGATACAAGACTCGATCTCCTTAACTTACGTTCTGAAGCTGAATGTATCTTTTTCTTGGTGGCACACTTGGCAAACAGGTCCCTGAGTTCAACAACTCATTTCTGTCTCTTGCTAAAGCTCACCGCTGCCTCAGACATGCAGGTTTAACTGTTCACGAGGTCAGGCGACAAACCAGATCAGAGACGTGATCTAGGTTAAAAGCAACACCTTTCTCAGGGTTCCTTTTAACCCAGATGATTTCACCAACCTTGCTGACAGTGCCACCACATCAACAGTGGTACCAGCACAAGGGACAGAGTGACACTGAAAAGCAGAGGGCAAGAACAAGTGTTGAGGGGTGGAGACCAGTTAAGTCAGTTTTGTTGCCAAGGAAAAGATGCAAAGAATATCACAGAACAGTATTCAAAGTTGAAGAGGCTCCTCCAGATGATAATTCAGAGCAGAAGCCTAACTAAGATAGTCTGAATTGCTCTCTGGAGGAGCCTCTCTCTTTTCTTCAACTCTTCAAGGCATCTAGGGAGACAAGCCTCCTAATTTAGGCATCTAAGTTGATGTTTAAACATAGGCAGTGAATATTCCCCCTGAGAATGTGAATAGGACGCTATAATAATTTAAAATATGTTTAACCAAAGTTGTGATACCAATGTCTGTTCTTTTATGAGATACTGTTCTTTGTGCCACTGATCCTCTACCGACACAATCATGTTTCTCATTTATTAGATAAATGAACAACACTAACAAAACACACATTGTCCAAATACACTCCAAATTTCAAAGTTAAAAAAAGATTCCCAATTCTCCTCTCAAAATATGAACCAGATTAAGTTGTTCACATGGAAACCACTGCATGTTCCCTGTAGTAACTGTATTAGGGGATCAGAAAGGGAAAAGAGATTCTGCACAATGTTCACCAGTACATCTTATTTAACTTTCTTGCTCTCCTTAAACATTTTTCTAAAAATTTTTGAGTAGCAACTTTGGCTAAACTTTCATCTATAATCACATCTTGCCATTTCCTACATTGCTCCTACCTACTCGCAACTTTTTACACATTCAGTGATGCAGGTTTAAGAAGTTATCAATAAATGACAAAAGTTGTTCTTCCAATGCAGATGCTTGGACTCCAGTGTGCTTACCTTCTGCCCTCCTGAATCTCGATACTCAGGCACACACAAGAAGACAAAATTTCAGTGCATCTTTCTCCAACGTAACCACCTCCACTGCCATTGATCCCAGCACTATTCGAAGGACTGTTCCAGACAGTCCTGAAAAGGATTACCTACTGATAACTTTAAAGAACTCTCTTTAAATGTCACTATCTTCTGTTCTGGATGAATGTGTTTACAGGAATGGATTGTTAAAGCCAATTCATCTTAGAAAATCATAGAATGGTTTGGGTTGAAAGGGACCTTAAAGATCATTTAGTTCAAACCCCTCTGCCACAGGCAGGGACACCTTCCTCTACACCAGGTTGCTCAAAGCCAGATCTCATGTTGCTCAAAGCCGCTATCTTCTCATACTGCAGAACTGGAACTAACAAGCCTACGAAATCAAAAACAGTGGGCAAGACATTAATATATATTAGATTGTGCTTTGTTTATTCTAGTGGTTTGGGCATCTAAACAGCGTGTGCAAAAAGCTACCCAACAGCTCCCTTATTTGAAACTGCCACTTTGAAGTCAGAGAAGTATCTACAGGGGAAGGAGAATAATATATGCCAGCATGACGTAAAATTAATGGCTGTGCCTGAGTTAACAGGCTCAACTGATGTAACTGTTTGCTTCAAACTATCAAAGGCCCGTATCCTATGGTTTTGTATCCATCTCCACTTAGCCCTCATCACTTCAATGGAACAGCTGCCTATGGGTCACACATGGTATTGCAACCGTGCACAGAAGTAGGTGCCGCAAGTAGAACTCGGTGTGGAGCTGTCGGTCATTTTGTGCACACAGACTGGGCAGCTTGTCACCAAGTGACATCTTTAACAGCTAAGTTCTGCCTGCCTCGTGCTCCGCAGGGGCACCAGCTGAGTCCCGCTCTTCCACCAAGCTATTTACTATGAAACTAAAAGGAACTCAGTCACCATGAAGACCACCATTAAGATTCCTTTTGTAAATGTAGTTGAAATTGGCCAATGAGGTTCAAAATTACTGCAGTGGGACAGTGTGCAACTCCAGAAGTGACACATCTTCAGCAAATCAGTCCAAAATTCACACCCTACCGTGAAAGAGTTATACTGCCAAATGTTTTTTGCTTAATTGTGCATCACAGGAGATTTCCTTTCAGTTGTGAACCTCAGCAGACAGGTTAAGGGAACTTTGTCGCTTGATACTGTCTAGTGGTCTGCCACAGGACTCAGATGATGTGAATAAACTTTCCTTTCCCTGCCCTGGTTTTCACTTAACAGTTAGCGACACACAGCTCCTATTGACTACTGTTAGCTACTTCCTTATTCCTTCTCCAAAGAATAATGCTCCAACATATGCAAAATGGTTCTGCATGTTAAGTATACCCAGAAAAGAAACACGATATCCCAGTTCCTGTTAAATCTTCTAATTTCTGTCCACAGACTCAAAGTGGAAGAACTGATTTTTTCAACCTACCGTGGGCTTGCTTCAACCCATCTCAAAGATCTGTCATCTTCTACCTGTATTATCCATGATTCTGGCATTGGCTTGTTCTTCATCATTTTAATCAACCTAGTCATAACTGCCATGACAGCTTTCTCTCTCTACGACTCTAACAACGCAACAAACACCTTAGGTGGGACTCCTCTCACCTACCTTTAGGCATATACAGTGCAAACACATTTATGCTGATCAGCTAAATCTGCTATAAGCACTGGGAAAAAATCAAACACATTCAGGGCACAGTTCACCTTCATCAAAGCTGGAATTGTATTCCTGAAGTACCCCTCCCTCTCTCTCATGAAAAAACTTAGAGGA
The DNA here is from genome assembly GCF_009769465.1 of Tauraco erythrolophus. Lineage (NCBI taxonomy): Eukaryota > Metazoa > Chordata > Aves > Musophagiformes > Musophagidae > Tauraco > Tauraco erythrolophus. The sequence goes on from NC_141465.1 coordinate 112,467,864, forward strand.
AAGCTAACCAGAAACAAAGGTCTACAAGACAGAGCTCTACATTTGACCAGATAAACAAAAACACCCGTGTCCATTCCTACTCTCACTTTCTGGCTGAACTGAAGTCTCATTTGAAAATCAACTGCTTTCCCTTGAACTTCTTATTTCAGAACTTAATAACTTCTCTATTAACAATTCACAGCATTTTGAGATGTACCTTGTGTGAAAGATGTTGACTACATCCTTCTGTATTGCCACTTCATCACAATTTCTCAAGGTTCATACTCTGAGGTTCTTTCCTAGGAGACAAACTGGTGGATGTGTCATACTGATAAACACCATGCCATAAAAATACCTAAGCAGAAGAACAATTACTATGTGTGAAAATTAACAGTGTGTCTATTGATGCCTTTACTGAGTTGTGCATAACTTCCCTTGGAAGGTTAATGCCCATGAATATGTAACATGCACCTTCTTTTCTCTGTTGCTTCCCAATTTTTTTTCAGCTTCCATTATTACAGCATTTCTGAATGTAGCCTGTAAGACCTCTGGCAAAGAGTTATGTTTGCACGTGGGCATTAAAGATTGTTATGAAGGCACAATAATTCCCGTAGTCTAGTTAAATATAATTTCAAGGGGAAGGGAAGACAAAAGCAAAAGGCAGTTCATAATTCATAGACATCTTGTATGTTTTCAACCTTCTCCTGCAGAACTTTGTGTGTGGGAGGAGGTTACAAATTAAGTTCTCTGCTACTGTGTGCTAAAATCCTGTGCCAGCCATCTGAGTTAGACAGTCTATGGAATTTATGTAATGATAACCAAATCAATTCAGAAACCAGTTTTGTTAATCTGACACAGACTCTAAGAGTGGATCGCTTTAAACTTATCTGACAGTGTCTGCAATTACTCTAGCTGAAGAGACACTTTTGAACCAAATCAAATGTTAACGGCAAAAGACTTACATTAATTTATATCAGCTTCTGATTAAACTGACTAGAATAAATCAGAGAGAGAGGGCACACAATCAGCTCTGCTGGCAGATTTGCAGATCACTGGAAAGGGACGTTAAGTCTCTGGGGTTTGGCTGTGAGTAATGCTCTCCTCCACGAACGCAGCTGGAGCCCGCCTAACCACAGCCGCTGACACCCACCAACATCATGTCTTATCCAGAACTGCTAGGTTTACAGCCTCTATCAAAAAATAAAAAGATGTAAGCCATGAGAACATACTCATAGTAGAACGAGTTTCAATGGCTTAAAGCGTCACACCCTCTCCCAGCAATTTCTTACCTTGTCATTGCCTGAGATTACTGCCTCACAGCAGGCGGTGCAATGAAACACATGCACTAGTCCCAGCTGCTTCAATACAAGGTCCGGCAAACTAGCTTAAACTGCTGACAGAGATTACTTTAATGTCATATTTTGTATTAAAGTGGATTAGAAACATTAGTGTTTTCCAATCCGGGGACTGTTGTGGAGGCAGGAACCTTCAGTAAGGAAGCAGAATAGATGGTTGGGGAAGCAGTATTTTTTGCATCACTCCAGCCAGATTTGCTGAAGTTTGTCTGAGTGTAGCAATAGGAAAGGCTATGAAATTCTACACTCTCCGTTACCGGTCTTTTACCTTATTAACAAGTTTATGAACTTCTGATTGTCTGGCTGGACTAGATGACCTCCTGAGGTCTCTTCCAAACTGAATTATCCTATGACCCTTACATATACCTAGCATGCAGGTCTAGGAACCGGGAGATGTGGTTCTCCTCCTGCCGACTCAGTCACTCAGGAGGTCTTGGCAAACTGTGTAGACCAATGCTTAACAAACTTTCCCTCCAAGGGGTCCAACTAGGGTGATACTGGTATTGCTCTGGTGTTGAGCAACCACTTTTCAAAGAGAGGTCAGTGGTAGTATGGGTATCCTCTGCTACTAGGAAGCAGCCCCACTTGATTCAGGCAGTACTAAAAAAAGGGATAGGGAAAAAAATCTTAAACCAAACAAATAGAGATTATGACTAAATAACCAACCTTCTCTGTGTCACAGTTTCCTAGCTGGGGGATATGATTCTCAGACAAAGCAGTTAATGAGTTGCCTAATGTGATAAGAGGTATATAGTCACAAGACTGTATGTGGGAAGGGATGATATGGCAGTGCTGGGAGCAGGCTGCCTATGATCTGCTCTCCCCAAGAAGCATTGAACTCTGTAAGGTCTGCATAGCATCTAAGCTTTTGGGTACGTGAAAAAACAGCAGGAATTGATGTCACGGGCAGGCAAGTTCGAAGAAATGTGGAAAAAGGAGAAGCCAGAGTTGCAGCTGTTATGAATTCATCACGATTTTGGCCCCAGTTCTAAAACACTCACAAAGGCATAAGAATCTCCACATGATTTTGAGGGAAGCAAGATCTGTAGATATACGAGTGACACATTCACACATGCTGTATTGTTTAAGAGGCATACTGAGCTTTAGTTTCAATCCCTGCTCTTTCACTTGTGTCAGTTAACATTTCTGAGAACCTTATTGTGAGATACAACCTCATGCTGCTACCTTAAGGTAACTACAATTGACATCTTCCAGAGAAATCCCGTGTCATTACCGGGAGCGATCACAAGATCATCATCAGTGGGACACTCTCAGAGCTGCCACAAGGCCATTCCTGCAGTAAGAACTCACTGCAGTGGTGCAGCTGCACACAGAAACACAGCTCAGATCCACCAGGATCTCAATGGGCTGCTCCTGCCTCCGTGTCTCCTCCGCCTCCCTTGCGCCTGCAGCAGCTCTGCGGAATGAGCTAGTTCAGGAACTCGATCCAGCTGAACTCTAGTAATTTTTCAGAGGGGCATAACCAGCTTTCCACCAGATCAGATCCCAGGCTTGCCTTGCCAGATGGCGACATAAGTGTTATTGCTGCATAAATAACAAACAGGAAAGCATAGCCATGATCAGAAAGGAAAGCAGGACTGCCCTTTTTGGTTGCAATGCTGACATAGGCTGGCCTGCATTAACTGTGAAATGACATCCTTAGAGAGGTTTATAACTGCATTGCCCCCTCGCAGCGACCAGCCCGTTAATACTACCCGTGAGATGCACGGTTCAGAAACGCTAGGTACCGTTCACCCTCAGCGACGACACAAACTGGGTGATGCTGTCCTGTGATGCTGCCCTTGATCACCAGGTATCACTTTGGCCCAAGGAACAGGCAAATCCCCCAAGCCATTCCTTTACTGTTACACAAAAGCAGCGAAATCTGGTAGCAAAGCCAGCGTCAAGTCCCCTTCAGCGCGCCCATGCAGGACAACTGCGCGTTTTCCCTTTCCTAGCCACTCCTTCAGCCGAAGTGGAAACAGATGAGCTTTGTATTTTGAGTGTGTTCACGCACTGAACCCTGAAGACAGATGAAGCACAGCACGCCGGGGCCCGGAGGACGCTGCACAGCCGGCACCGGGCAGGCAGCCGCCACGCCATGCCGCTTCGCTTCCACCCTCCTCCCCGCCCGGGGGCTGCGCCACTTCGGCGGGCAGAAAGGGAGAGGCTCTCTGCCTGCCGCCAGCCGGGATGCCTGACCCAGAGCTCTCCCAAGGAATGCCAAAACCCAGCCTTGGCGGGGGCAGGCAGCACCCGCAACCATCCCCGCCGATGCAGCGGGATTTTCCTTTGTCTTAAACTCGCCGGGAAAACCCCGCCCTTTCCTTTCCCCCTGCCAGGGCAAGGCCCAGGACGCTCCAGAAAGGCCGCAGCCTGACCGCCCGCCAGCTCGTTCCGGAGCGAGCCCAGCACCGCCCGGGGGCCCGGCGGCCTCCCGGCGGGGGCGGGGTAGCGGGATGCCGCGCCGCCGTCCCCTCCCCGCCGCCATGGCAACCACCCGTCGCCGCCGCCGCGCGCGCGCACCCGCACCCCCTCCCCCGCCCGCCCCCCCTCCCCCCGTGCTTCTCTCCCCCCCCCACACTCCCCCCTTCCCGATCTGACAGAGCAGAAGGGCTGCGCCCCCCTCCCCGCGCCGCTCCCGTCCGCGGACACGCACCCCAGCTCTCCCAGGTAACGGCAGGGCCCGGCTACAGGGCGGCCCCTCACGGCGCTGCCCGGGGCGGGCGGCAGCTCGGACCTCGGCCCAACAGCCGCCCTCCCGCCGCGGCACCGCTGCTACCCGTCCCGCCGCGCCGAGGGAGGCGGTGGGGGGGGGGGGGGGGGGGTAGCGGCGGGAGAGGCTGGCGGAGGGCAGCCCCCCGCGGAGCCTGCTGGGAAGTGTAGTCCGCGCCCCCCCGCCGGGCGCTGGGCGCTGAGGGGAGAGGCGGCGGATGGGAACTACAAAGCCCAGTGCGCTCGGCTGAGGGGGGGAGATGGGTGCTGGGGCTTCGCCCCCGCAGAGGAGACCGTTGTGAGGATGGGGAGACGCGCTCTGAACGAGGGCGTTGAGGCGACTGGTCTCTCTGGAGTCGCCTCTGAGGGGATGACGGGGCCGGAGCACAGTGGATGGGGGTCAAGGGTGCCCCGATAGCGCTGCCGGGGGCAGGAGGGGCTGGAGGGCGGGGCAGTGTGGAAGGAAGGGAAGCGCGGTGTCTGAGGGGCGGTGGGTGCTGGAGGAGGAGGACGCTGGAGGAGGGGCGGGATGCGAGGGGAGGGGAGGGGAGGGGAGGGCCATGCCATCCGGGGAAGGGTATGCGGCAGGCCGGGATCGGGAAGGTGTGCGAGAGGGGTGTGCTGGTGGGGAGATGGCTGCGGGATGAGGGAATGCAGGGGTGGGGATATGCGGGAGAAACCCGGGTGAGCGGGTGCGGTTAGGAGGTGCTTTGCGGCGAAGGATGTGTTTGGTGGCGTGTGGATGTAAGTGGAGGACTCTGCTGAAGGTTGAGGAAGGAAGGAATGCGAGGAAAGGGGCGTATGGGAACATAGGTTGATGGATGAAAGGGGAGAGAGCTGCTGGAGGAGGAGTGGCTGAGCGGATGCAAAGGGAGGGCTGTGCAGGAGGCAGAGTAGGTTGGAGGCTGCGCAAGTGGAGGAGTCAAAGGCAGCCAGGAGCTGGGAGCCCTGGAAAGTCTGTCCGACCAGTTTGCTTCATGGTTTTCTGTTTCATGTGTCCAACAACACTTAGGCTCTGTTGAGCTTGTTGCATCAGGTGATCTTTATATGAGCAGTCATGGTGTTAGTTTTAAAAACAATTGTGCTTCGTTTCTGTTGTTCCCACATTTCTGTCAGGGTGTCAGTATTGGCATTTGTCTCTTTTCCCTCTTCATTTCCCCTGATGACAGTGCTAGTGTTATCCTTTATCTTGCATTCTCCAACAGGCATAGAGGGAATAAAATTACAGTTCCTGTTCCATATCATATTTAAGATATACATATTTATGATTGTTATATTAGAGGGAGTTATTTCTTCTTCCTGAAAATCTGTATGTTAAAAGCATCAGTGCATTAGTACTGCCTTGTATATTAATATTCAACGTCTATTCCTAACACAGATTCAAATGCCACAGAGATTAATTTCTTTCCAATAGATGTTTGATTTTGATTGCAGCTGAAGGTTTTTGGGTGCTTTCTTTTTTTTCTTTCCTGCCACCCTCATGTCAGATACATCCTAGACAGGCTTAGGCTTCTTGCAGCTCCTGGTACTTAGCAGACTGCAGAAGTGAATGTTGCTGCTGCAGCATGCTTCCAGGGTGCTTTGCTCTCTGAGACTTGGGCTTTTGAGCAGGTAATGGAGAGGAATGGATCCTGCCCTGAGCTGCTCACAATCTCAGGATAGTTAGAAAAGTAAATGGAAGACAAAGAAACAACAATAGACCTTTATCTGCTTTGCTGTGTCAATAATTGCAAAAAAAGCACTGATTCTTCTGAGGGTGAGCCGAGAAATCGGAAGACTTGATGTCTATAGCAGTAACAGCAGTATGCATATAAATGTATATTTAAAGAATATATACTATTCCTTAGAACAATTTAAAAAAGCAAGATTCTAATTAAAAAAATACGCATTCGTAGTCCTAAAGAGCCAATTCTTTGAGATTCAGAAGGGAATTCAAAAGGTGGAAAAGTATCCAGGCCTAAATTCTGACCTTATGAGTCAGGGTTATAAACACATGTGCGAGTCCATTAAACCTGCAATTATTCATGGAAAGCTTATCCGGGTTGCAGATTGGCTGCGCTAGGAATGCAGCAGCACCAGAACTGAATCTTTGTGAAGCTGACGATGGTCTGGCAGGGCTGGTGAGCTGCAGCGCTGTGGGAACGTGGATATGCTGTATCCATGGCCAGGTGCAAAAGCAGTTTAACTGCCTTTCTTGGCACAGAGCCCGACCTAATAAACACTTTGAACCCAAGCTGGCTCCGCACAGACCCATCTTGGGAGTCTTTGGTGCCGCGTTTGCTCTACCAGAAGTACTTACACATGTGATGTGCAGAGAAGCAAGCGGCTCCACAAAGGGCCAGAGGGATTATGGATTTGGGCCGAGTTCCACTTTGTTGAGCTCCAGACAGGGCCTGCAGAATCCTTCAGGTATTTGAGCCCTGCATCCTGTCGGAGGAGGGATCGGTCACCTCAGGGCTGGTGCCCCCTGAACACTGGCTTGGGTTTGGTGTGGTAGTAATGCCAGAAGACCTGGAGACCGTGCTGGAGAGAAGAGGTGTGAGGAGTCAGCCTGCATCCTGCAGGGCTCAGATGGAGAAGAAACTAGCAAGCCTCTCGGTGTCTAAACTGGATGGGTATGGAGCTGCACTCCCTAGAGTGCCCTGTAATGTTAGCTGTTTTAATTTCTTATCCAGCCTGGCTGATGAACACCTCGTTACCCTAAATAATAGAGATGTGATTGTACAGACGTGCCTGAAGCTGGTACATGAGGCGCTCTGGAGAAGAATACATTTTTGTAGTCGGTCTTAGGAATAGCCCAGCAATCTCCGCTTCTCCTCTTTTTAGTTCTTCAGAAAATTGTGGTTCAAAGGCTTTGCAAATGGTCATTTCGTTCTCCAGGGTTCTCTACCGTTTGGTGCAATAGCGCGTTATCTCTAATTAAAACACTGACCGACTGTTTAGTGGTTTCTTGTGTATTTGTGTTCACTGTTGACTTGCGGTGAATGTTGTTGCTTCGTTTGAAGATTTTTTTTTTCATTCGCAGTTGAAATAACATTCAACTCTCCGCTTCAAGTTAGCTCTCAGAAGATTCCACACAAAAATAGCTTGAGGACTGTGTGCATGCTTCTTCTCCTTCCCACTTCCATACACATTTCCCCATTAACTCCATGACTGCTATTTCAAAACACAGTGTCAGTGCAAAGAAGCCAAAAACCCAGTTAACCGAAAGCAGTTAACTGAATTGAAAGATCCCTTGGTGCTGGGTTTCCTGGGCTGTGGGGTGGAGGGGTGTGTGTGTGCGCGTATGTGTGTGCACTTTATCTGGTGTGTGTGCTGCTTTGAAGTGACATGTCAAACAGGGAGCAAAGACTCCAACGACATGACCTGCTGCAACCCCCAGTGCTGCTGCTGCTGCCGCAGTTGCAGCAGATCTTGTCACTGCTGATGCAGACAGCAAGCGGGGAAAAAAAATAGACCACTGGCATAGCACACCTCTTGTCTTTTGAGTCAAGAAGCCGTTTAAATGTAGTTTAAATCCAGATCTGCTGGAACTTAGCCACATCCTTATTTATATATATATTTTTAACAGGAGTTGTGATCCTGTGAGGTAATGATCGTTAGCTTCCACACCAGTCCATGGGACCACAGCTGCAAGTTTAAATGGAGCCAAGTTAACAGGGAGATGTAGATTTGGCTGTGGAATTTGGCAAGCCTTTTGTTTATTTGTGTTTTTTTCTGACAATGATCAGTTAAAATGTTGTTTTTGTCATGCGAACGTAATGCCTGATAATTGTCTGCAGCATCAATGATTGCTTGTGAACAGGGACAGTTAATTATTAGAAATGAAGACCAGTTGTTCTACACCCAAGTGCAAAATAAAAGGGATAATCTTTCTAGTAAAGCAGGCAAGACTTATTTAAATTTTTTTGAATAATTGCATCTTTGAATAACCTATTCTTAAAAATCACATAAAATACATCAAGCACATGAAGAAGAAACGCAGTCTGTATTTCAGGCAGAAATAGACTTCTGTAGGCTTCTAGGAGGACTCACATGCCATGCAGGAAAAAAATGCTTTTTTTCTGCCCCTGAGAACATTCCAGTTAGTGTTGCAGTTTATGCTTTTCCAGGTAAGGTACTGTTGTTGTATTGTTTTATGTCTCCACTTTTACAGGTTTAACTTTTAAGGGAAAATGGAAAATAGAATCGCTGTACTATTTTAAGGGAAAACATAGTCAAGGGAGAGGAAGCTGTTTGAAACTGGTCAAAGCTGGCTTACAAAAACAATATGGCCTTAAACTAATAAGGGCAGGTTTAGATTAATAGTAAGGAAAAGCTGCCAAGCAGTAAGAAGAATTTGAGAAAGGAACAACTTCATTGCTTAGACTCTGGTAACAGAAATGGGTGCAGATGAAAATGGATTAATCAAAAAAATCAAAACTTCTGTGACACCGGAATTATCTTCCTTGCTTTTCTCTGCGGCAATCGACCTGTTCTGGGATTGTGCAGGAGCAGAGGGCCATCCTGGCTCTGTTTTGTAGAAGTGGAAAATGTGTAGCCATGCCTTGGCACTGGATTCCAGAAGATGGTGCCTGACAGTGTGGTACTCTGTCTTCTGCTGTTAGTCAGGTCTCCTACATTGCATTTCGAGATGCCTGATGTCATGCTGCCCAGCTGATTTGCAGAAAACGAGAAACAGAATTAGTAACCAGTCTTCATCTGTGTACATCCAGGCCTTTCCAGATGTTCATCTGCCCAGTCAGCAATGCTGCACAGCTGCTATGATGTGAGACCATATGTCCACCAGTCTCGAGGAGCTGTGGAAAAGTTTTGGTTGGCCTGGGTAATATTCTGGTCAGAGAAAGACGCATGTCCAGAAAAAAACCAGGTATATGATAGCCCTATCAGTGAGGAATTAACAAGTGATTTGGAGAAAAGTCTGATTAGTAGGCAGTAAACAATGCTTGGTAAGACAATGAGAGCAAACCGAAAATGAGTAACTGCTCATCGCATGAGTGTTGTCCATCCTGTGCAAGAGCTGAGCACCTGTGGAGAAAATGAGATGCAGTTGTGTAACTGATTGTGTCGAAACACACAGGCATAAATGAGATGTAAAGATAGCAAAGATGCCTTTATTCTGGTGTTTGCAGAGTTGAATGTTCAATATCAAGCAATAGGAAACCCCCTGCTACAGACCCCCATCTATAGGGGGAAGTGGGGCACTTATTGCCTCTGGTAGCACTGGGGTGGGGTCGACTGGGAGACAGGCTGCAGGGGGCCATTGTCCTGCATTCCCGCTGCTGTTGCACACAGGCTTGGAGCAGTGTGCTAAGCAAGCTGTCCCCCTTTGCCCACACAGTGGCTGTGTCTGCCTGTGGATTTGTTTGTGTGTGTATAATGCTTTAATGTTAAAATGGAGACTGTCTTTTGGATCTTGCTCAATTGTGCGTTGCTTTAGTTCTGGGAGAAAAATTCTTTTCTGACCTCAGATAGGGATCAGCTCAGCTTATGCTCCAAAGAATAGAGATTAATATCCCCTGTGACCTTTTAGCCCAACTGCTGCAGGGTTTCTAACAAGTGGGCTTAAGATCCCGTGTGTGGCAGCTATGCCGACATGAATGTCTGTAATGTCTCTTCTCGGCAATGATCCGTGAACTAAGGATTCTCCAAGGATATCTTGACATGCCGTGGAGCTGTCATGGTCTAGTGCAGGAAAGAACCATGCAATGATAGGATGAAAAGCTGGTGTCACAGGTAATGTGTAAGTTGTTCTAAGCGTACCTGACAACAGTTGTCCCTGGCTGTGTATTTACTTAAAAGATGTGGCTGTGATATGGTAGGAAAAACAAATATTTAAACAAAACTCCAAACGACAAGAAACAAACAACGAAAGCACTATTTATGACTTCTGTATTTCTGATTTCTTGGATGGTTACAATGTTGTATGAACTCTGTAATATTACATAGAACAGATAATAAAAAGTAAGTACATAACATGAAAAAGCCGCCACCTAGTTGTAGTGTAGCTAACTAGTAGCTAGCTACTACCTAGTGTAGCTAGCTTCCTCCCCACTCCCGGCACTCAAGAGTGAGTTGTTCAGAAAACAATCCATGAAGGAATTCCTTCTTAAAAATAATTTTTTCTTAATTTGGACATACTTATTTTTGCTTGCTTTGGCTGTTCTGAACTAACGGTACCATCGCTGATGTGCATAAAAGGTTTGTAGCTTGTGTAAACCATTTTTAGCCATTAGTTTAAAATAGCCAGTCTTTTTGCAATAGGACTTCAAAGAACTGCCTGGGGTCAGGCAGAGCATTGATTTAGGACTAAGATGTACAGTTGCAGTTTCAAACATGTCCCAGGTATATGGCTGATGTTATAGTCACCTTCTCAAGCTGTATTACCTGCTTTGGTGTCTAGGGTAGGTGATAAGTAAAAATTGAAGTGTCTAAATACAAGAGAAACATCCAGAGGCTTTTGTCAGCCTAGCTCTGGAGGCATCGACTGCTCAGTAGGTACGTAATGTCTACATACACCAACATCCCTGCATGCTCCAAGTTTCAGTGCCTGTTGATGTTTAGAAGCTCTCCAGTGTTACGAATCGGGCATCAAGCTCTTGCTTAAGCTTCAGAAAGAGTTGTGGTCAATGGCTTGATGTCCAAGTGGAGACCAGTGACGAGTGGTGTTCCTCAGGGGTCAGTACTGGGACTGGCGCTGTTTTACATCTTTGTTGGTGACTTGGACAGTGGGATCGAGTGCACCCTCAGCAAGTTTGCTGATGACACCAAGCTGTGTGGTGGACACGCTGGAGGGAAGGGATGCCATCCAGAGGGACCTTGACAGGCTGGAGAGGGGGGGGACCTTGACAGGCTGGAGAGGGGGCCCTGTGAGAACCTCATGAAGTTCAACAAGGCCAAGTGCAAGGTTCTGCACGTGGGTCGGGGCAATCCCAAGCACAAGTACAGGCTGGGTGTAGAATGGATTGAGAGCAGCCCTGAGGAAAAGGACTTGGGAGTGCTGGTCCATGAGAAGCTCAGCATGACCCTGCAATGTGTGCTTGCAGCCCAGAAAGCCAACTGTATCCTCAGCTGCATCCAAAGAAGTGTGACCAGCAGGTCAAGGGAGGTGATTCTGCCCCTCTACTCTGCTGTCATGGCACCTCACCTGGAATACTGTGTTCAGCTCTGGAGTCCCCAACACAAGAAGGACATGGAGCTGCTGGAGCGGGTCCAGAGGAGGGCCACAAAGATGATCCGAGGGCTGGAGCACCTCTCCCATGAAGACAGGCTGAGAGAGTTGGGGCTGTTCAGCCTGGAGAAGAGAAGGCTCCGGGGTGATCTTATAGCAGTCTTCCAGTACCTGAAGGGGGCCTACAGGAAATCTGGAGAGGGACTTTAGGGCTGTCTCCTGCAGTGAGTGGGGCACTCTTCTGGGCTTAGGGGAGCTGGATGTGAGTGTCAGCCCTCTTAAAGCAGAAGGGAGTTAAACACACGCCTGCAGGGTGGGAACTAGCCGTAATAAACAGATACAAAAGATTGCTAAAGTCAGTACTTATTCTGTTTTTATTGTTACAGATTTCTAGGAATCAAATGTAGCAGTTCCTTAGAAATGTTTTATTTACTCTCTCCATTTTGCTACATGTGGAGAAATCCTCCAGAGATTTGAGAACTGTTTTTCTTACAGGGACAAGCTGATTGTGTAGCAGATCCTCACCTGTGTTGGAAGACAGGGCAACAGACTCTGCCATGGCTGATGTTTTGTTAATTTGTAAGTTTACTCATCAGATATGAACGGGTTGTAACCTGCATTCCATTCCTATCTTTTTATCCACTTCCAGTGCAATGCAAGTGACATCACTTTTTCTATCATTTGTCTTCTATACTTTAAAATGGTCTTAATTGCCACAACTAGAGCTGTCCAACAATGTATCCTGTCCCTCCTCAGCATCGAGAGAAAACAAAATTAAAGTCGTTGCCCTTTCCATCTTAGTTCTGCTCCTGCCCCGACATTTATAACAGCCCATGGGAATGATCTGCAAGCTGAAATGCGTGGTACAGCGCGAGGCCAAGCCCCAGTGTGTCTTGCTGCACTCGGTGGAGTACCAGCTGTGTGGCAGCAGTGCATTCTTGCCATCAAAGTCTTCAGCCACGTGGAAGCTGTGTGAAGGGTGGGTGTAAGTGAGGGTAGCAGGTTTTCACGGCTTAGTTGTAGGGAGCAGGAGTGAAGTGGGAGTGGAGCAGACGTGGTGTGCAGCTGCAGGCAGCAGTAAGGATCATCAGTTTGGCACCGCTGAGAGGCAGAGCGTATGTTTGCTATAGGCAGCATTCAGGGAGGGCAGAATGAAGGTCATGTGGATATATGCTTAACTTCTTTTTGTCAGAGGTTTGAATTTTGCCAAGCACAAGATACATCCTCCTTAATGCCATCTTGATCTTCTCTGGCCTGTTCTATAAAAACCGTTAACATTTTTATAACCCACTAGGTTGTAAAAGGTTGTGTCTCCCTGTTCTGGCTTCTCTCTGCTACCACCTGCTCCCACTGCATGCACTGCCGTATCACGGGCTGCCTTCAGCTGTGCAGCCTGAGCTGTGTGCTGCACCAAGCCCTGCACTCGGCTCTATCCTCATCTGACTGTACCTCCCCCAGTCCCTTCCTGTTTCTTCTCCACACCTTGGTCTTGCCAAACCCTTGAGGCAGCTAGTGGACAACCCTCCCGAGCTGGCCTCCTCCTCCTTGGTCAATGCAACTCTGCATTGCTTATCTAGGAATTGTAATTTTTTATTTTTGATTTCCAGAGGTTTATATGTGGTGAATGTCAGGGACCCTACTCATCCTGAGTCAGAGGACAAGGGAAAAGAACTGATGCTCTTTTTGTGTGGTAAGGACCTAGACTTTGGGTGATGTGGGATTCAGATAAAGGGGCAGGCAGTGCTTTGATCTTGAACCTTAAACCCAAACGAGGTGTATGACATAGCTTACTTTTGAATGTGTGGATTAATATTGCTTTCTTGAATGGTTACTGGGAAAGCTGGACTGTGGGTTTGCCTTAAAGTCATGCTGTGATTTACTACTTGTATAAAAAGTTAGTAAAATCTGTAAATCTTAAATTGTTTTGGGGACTAGGGGAAGGTTGCACTTTGGGAATCACTGTTTAAAGAAATCTCAAATTTGGATTGCTAACTCTGCCATAAATCCCAAAGTGACATGTTAAATTTAATGAAAAAATCCAAGTCAGCATGGGGATGTTGGAGTACTTTGGAAGAATATTTAAACAGAATGAGGCTCTCAACTTTGATAGTAGAGCTGTCATTCAACCATATCGTAATCTCATTAGGTTGAGGGCTCTCAAAAGTGCTAAGTGCAGACTTCCCTGATGCTGGTTGGCACATTTAGGCACGTATGTAATACAACAGTATAAAAAGCAATTTAATGCCTCGTGTGATTTGTGATTCACGGGTTGATGGCTGCTAATATATTGTAGTGATCTACAAATTAAAGTTTGACTTGTTAGGTTCAGTGTGGGCAGGGCATTTAGTTTTCTTGCATCAATTTAATAGGATAGAGGCCAAAGGCAGCAAAGAAGTTGTGTTTTTTATCACAATAGAAGAGTTATGATTCATAATCTTAAACCTTAGGCTAGTAAAGAGATACTCTAGAGCTAAATGGTTGAAAAAGAGCAGGAGATGGGAGGTGGAAAGACACAATTCAGCTATGATAGAATAAAACAAAACTGGAGTATCACGATCCGAATTATTCTACAGCATGTAAAATTCATTTTTCTGATAATTATGTTCTTTTTTAGCTTTCTGAATGAAGATGAATTTAGCGGAGATTTGTGATAATGCCCAAAAAGGAAGAGAATATGCACTCCTTGGGAATTATGACTCTTCTATGGTATATTACCAAGGTGTCATCCAACAAATCCAGAGACATTGCCAGTTGATCAGAGATCCAGCAATTAAGGGCAAATGGCAACAGGTAGGGTGAAATAAGGTTGCCTTTATTTTATTACTTGATACTTGAAAAATACGCTATACTTCCCAATCCTTTTAAGATGTAGAGGATGCATATTGCAGCTAAATTTACAACATTTCTTTCACAATATTTTGTTCATATTTATGGGGAAATAATTTTTGTGACATAATTAAAAGGAATCCTTTTCTTCTAGCTAAATCAATTTTTTGTTGTTTTCACGTAGGATGTCTGGTTAATCACTGGTCTGTTTGTGTATGATTGCATACTTTAGAAAAAACAGTTTGCTGAGGACTTCCTTTTGCTATTTTATCCTTTGGCCATGTAATGTCCAGTAAACTAAGATGTTAGTGGATGAGTTAGCATCACTAGAATTGTTATCTGAGTAGCAGTTAACTGTAATGCTACAATGTGCAAATTTGGCTCAAGTTTCTAAAACTCCAAGTAATACTCTTGGCCTGGCTCTTCCACACATGCATTGCCTGGCTAAGCAGAGAACTGCTGAAGCCAAGGAAGTAATCCACAGGTGAAATGTAAAAGCCCTCACTTAGCACTTTCAGTATTTAGATCTTCATTACATTTTGTGGTCCCATTTTTTAATTGTACAAAATGTGTTCCATCAAAAAAAAAAAAAAAAGAGGATAAACATATAATGGTGTACTCCAGAATAAAGAATTCATGTTGCATAAATATTATTTCTGAAAGAAGAACATAGCTCTGATAAAAAATACAATTTTGCAGTAAGTAGCTGAAGAGATGATTTCAAGAAGAGTTTTTCTAAATACCATACTTACAAATGATGTCACTTAAAAACAGAAGCAAAGTTTTCCTTTTTATTGCAGCAAAAGCTTTGATTATGGTTTTGTGCTTGAAACATCTGATACAAACATGGAGTATTTTTTGTACGGATAGTTGCAACACTGTAAAGCAATTATTTTGTAATTACAGTACTATACATAGGTATTTATCATAGAACTGTAAAAGTCTGTCTGCTTATTAAGAGCTGGTTGCAAAGGATGTGTGTGTACAAGCAGCAGTGATAGTGCTTAGCTTTATTGGTTATGCAATAAGCTGAATGTTCTGTAGGAGATATTCACATTCAAGTATTTGTATTCAAGCTCTTCCCCACCCCAGGGCACGCTGATACAAGGTGTTCATGCCCCATGCGTGTCCTTAGTTCCTGCCGAACTTGTAGCTGATATGAAGGTACAGCGTTAGGCTTTCCTTGTTCTGCAGCTGCATCACTGCATTGCCTTCACTTCCAGTATTTAGTGTTTCCTCCGATCATATTGATTATTCCATTAAACTTTTAACAGCTCTTACCTTGTGAAGATTACTTCAAGTCTCATGGTGGTGTGTGTTGTTTGAACTGCTTCAGAGAAGCCTGTGCACCATGGAACGTGTGCTGTACCTTGGAGACAAGCCTCAAGAGAAAAAGGACCATTAACACAGTTTCAAGGATTATTCCCTGGGGCAGGCAACTGGCTCCTTAGCAGAGGATCTGAAGTCGGCACCTTCTCAGATATTATCCCTTTTAGGTAAAAAGAGAATGGCCCCTGACAGCGTCCCATAAATGCTTTAGAGAACTGTCCCCTGAAAGATCAGCAGCAAGTGGAGTAGCATCTGTCATGCTGTGCACTCATGTTAATTCCGAAACTTCCCAACACAGCAATGGCAGATGAGCTTTGTCAGAATATCTCTTTACCATTACTGGTGCCACTCTCAGCTCGGGGACAAGCATCAAAAAGTAAGAATTTTGATTAAAAAAAAGAAAAAAAAAAAGGGCTTCATCCCTAGGCTTTTTGCCTTCTTTTTTCTTTATGGGAGTACAGATAGCACTGGGAACAAAATGGTATAGACCTGAGAGCAAACAATGCAGCCCTGGAACAACTAGCTTTTCCATGCCTGCACCTGAATGGTTTGTTGAGACCTGTAGAGGTAGACCTGCTTTCTTAACCACTCTTGATAAATAATTGTTGTGCCTTCTCACTCCTTAAGACAAAGAGGGAGTCTGATGATGTGGATGTTAGCACTGCTTTCCAGCTCCAACAGCTACATCCAGACTATTGGTCACACTCAGTAGCTGTCTGACAGATAGCCTGTTCGGAAAAAAAAGTTAAACCAAAAGTTGGATCACAAGAAACACTCGTTCACATATTAAAATAATATACAAATATTCTTGTTGGATGATTCTCATGAAAGAGTTATGCCATACACATTTCACAAGTTTAGCAAAATTCAGATCTAACCCAATTGGTACCAGTAATGTGCAGAAGCAATAGATTTCCATGCTTGTATTCCTCCTGCAAGTGGCACCAGAAGGAAAGGAATCCTTAGGTCATGGTTAAGGGGATGAATGAAATGGATTTTTACCTGAAATTCTGTCTCCTCTGGAGTATGAAACTAGCCTGTTCTTTAGGTTCTTCAGTTTCTCCATCCTCTGAGGAATCTGAAAGGATAATACCACTGGTACCTTTTAGAGGTGGACTTCAGCAATCTCTAGGAGACAGGTAAAGCTTTTACTTTTGAAAGCGGTCCACAGCGTGAATGTCCATGTAGATAAGTGCTTGAAGGAGAAGATTGTTACTTAAACCAGTTCTTCTCTAAGATGTACTGTCTGCATGCACATTCACAACATGGAACCTCTGGAAGGATTCCTGGGACACCTGTGTGCATGGGATCTGGCAGTATGAAGCATGCCCCTTCCTTTCTGTACGCTTGTGTGCAGCGCACGAACAGGGTGTTTGTCCTACTGGTACTTCTAAGTTTCAGGTGTTTGTGTACATGTTCCTTCATAAAATAGAAATGTTCATATAGGTAACATCTCAAAGAATAGTTACAGCCATGGCTCTGCAGGTGACCAACTCATACCTGTTACATGAATTGTTGTTCTCTGTATCTGGTCACTTCTCTACAGTGGCTGCTCCATCCTGAATAGGTGCCTCGTGCTAGGCAGATCTGTTTTGTTGCCTTGTGTACTACACGGGATTTTTCCAGCAGTTTATTGAGTGATGTCGAGCAGAGGTGAACTAGAAGTAGTTGGGATTTTGGATCAGACTCCCAAACACTCTTGATCTGCCTCTCTTTGCTTAGGTGTCATTGTTTTCAAATTTCTGTGAGTTGGTCTGGACAGAATGATATTCTGTGCAAGTATTTGGTGGATTGTATTTCATGTGGCACAGTTAGGTAGTTTCAACCGGGAACCCTGATTTCAAGGGTTCCTTGTGCTGGGTGCTGAGGGGATAGTTAGGAGGAACAGGAATGCAAACATGTGTCATCTGCTCCCCTGGGAATGACTGACTGGCTCAGTTCCACTTGACGCAATGCTGCTCCTCAGTGCTGACTAGAGGCGAGGGATTGTGTTACTAGTCTGGCACAGCCTGCAGAACTTCAAAAGGGCAAAAGATGCATCTTGGAGGGTCCACCAAAGCAGTGGTGGGACAACATAAGAATTCCTCTGACCCTTTGGAAAATTCATTGTCGTTGATCATCTGATAACTGGCTTGGCTTGGGGATATCACAGGTGATGGCCTGCTATTGAGACCCTTACTTGTTTTGCATCCAGGGAGCTCCCAGCTTGCTCTTGAGTGGCTGAGTGTAGCTCCATTCCTATCCTCACTCCTAGGCCTCTGAGCTCATCTAAAAAAAAAAAGTTAATTCTCTGTTATGTTCTGAAGTTTGGCTGACATGTAGGCGTATTCATCCATGTTGAACACACGCTGAGACTGGAAAGATTCAAAATCAGAAGCAACTAATCTTTTTTTTTCTACTTAACAGCAGTGAAAGGTAGGTTTACTTTCATGACCACCACTGTGAACTTCACTTGTATTGACATTCCCTGTTCAGTCTGAGAGAGTTTCTTGGCTGTTGCAGTCTTTTTACTAGACAGCTGGCTTGTAGGAAAGAGCTGCTTCAGCGACAGCTCAGCAGCTGCAGAATGACAGCAGAGTGTGCCCCCAGGAGACAGCACTGGCTTGGGACGAGGCCAGCGGCGTCCGGCAAAACCTGCCGCGTGTTATAACCACGTGCTCCATGTTACACCCGTGCGCTCCGTGTTAAACCCGTGTGCTCTGTGTTACACAGCATCTAAGAGCACAGGAACCTCAGCTGGAGCTGAGACAGGAGTTCACTCATTCTCAAAGCGCTTGGAGCAGCCTGCAAGGCACCCTTACAAACCACAGTCCCTGCAGCAGGTGATTAGGTGCACCGTGTTTATGCTTAAAGGATGATTTTTTAATTTTTTTTTTTAATTTGAAACACATTTCAGTCAATCTCTGCTTATGTTGTTTTTGTTTTGTGCCTGTTTTATTAGCACTTCATAGTTTTTTTCATGAGTAATTATGGAATATTCTGCAGGTAACTCATGAAGAACTGTGATTACGGGAACTATACTTTGATTGCATGGGATCAGACTGGGTTGCAGGGCATCCATTTTGAGTATCGGTTAGGGAATTGTTATTTTCACTTTTTTAAAATGGAACTTGTTGAATAGTTAACACTAATTGCAGGTAGTAATTTCAGGTTTGGAAAACACTTTTAAAGAAATTTCATTGGTTTTGTTCCAGCATCATATAATTAAAAAAACCCCACACTTTGTGTTTACCAAGGTACAAACACGCATGCTTATTGCTGTGGGAAGTGGTGTAGAAGTACAAGCTCTGGCATAGCACGCAAAAGCTGGTGATGCCAAAGGTGAACAGTTGCCAGATTGTGAAATACAGAGGAAGTCCCTGAAATGGTTTTTGGAACTACCACTAAGAAAGAGTGAACTCAACTCTTGATCGCTGTGTTTTATACCCAAGTTTGATGGCGACACCAAGCTGTGTGGTGTTGTGGACACGCTGGAGGGAAGGGATGCCATCCAGAGGGACCTTGACAGGCTGGAGAGGGGGGCCTGTGAGAACCTCATGAAGTTCAACAAGGCCAAGTGCAAGGTCCTGTACGTGGATCAGGGCAATCCCAAGCACAAGTACAGGCTGGGTGGAGGATGGATTGAGAGCAGCCTGGAGGAAAAGGACTTGGCAGTGCTGGTGGGTGAGAAGCTGAACATGAGCTGGCAATGTGTGCTGGCAGCCCAGAAAGCCAACCATATCCTGGGCTGCATCCAAAGAAGCGTGGCCAGCAGGTCAAGGGAGGTGATTAAGCCCCTCTACTCTGCTCTTGTGACACCCCACCTGGAATACTGCATTCAGCTCTGGAGCCTCCAACACAAGAAGCACATGGAGCTGTTGGAGCGGGTCCAAAGAAGGGTCACAAAATTGATCCGAGGGCTGGAGCACCTGTCCTATGAAGACAGGCTGAGAGAGATGGGGTTGTTCAGCCTGGAGAGAAGGCGGCTCCAGGGAGATCTCATAGCAGTCTTCCAGTACCTGAAGGGGGCCTACAGGAAAGTTGGAGAGGGACTTTTTACAAGGATATATGGTGATAAGAGAAGGGGTGATGTCTTTAAACTGCAAGAAGGTAAACTTCTATTAGATCTAAGGAAGAAATTTTTTACATTGAGGTCGGTGAAACACTGGAATAGATTGCCCAAAGAGGTTGTGGATGCCCCATCCCTGGAGGTGTTCAAGGCCAGGTTGGCTGAGGCTTTGAGCAACCTGGTGTAGTGGAGAGTGTCCCTGCCCATGGCAGGGGGCTTGAAACTAGAAGATCTTTAAGGTCCCTTCCAACCCAAACTATTCTATGATTCTGCAATTCTATGATATGTTAGGATGTGTCTTCTGCTTGGTTACGATAAATCCTTAGTGCTGTTATGTCAAAACAAAGCTATGGGGCCACCACCTGGGCTGAAAGGCTATTTATTGGACTTTCCAACATCACCCAATGCCCATGATGCTGCTTCTGTGGAGGTGGTGATGTGGCTGGTAGGGGCAGCTGGTACAGCAGAGCATGGCTCTGGGGAGCAGACAGTTTCACACGGTAACTGAACCCAGTTCGCATCCTGCCATGCCCAGAGAGGCCAAGCTCTTCCCCACCTAATCTACCCTCCAGCTGCACCAGCTTCCCTCTCTCCTCTGCACTCTGCCATTCTTTGTCTTGGGATTCACCTGGTCACAGGGGAGTGAGCCAGTGCAGCTTGCTAACCCAGCAAAAGTGTGCTTTATTTTCTTTTTACCCTCCTAGGCTAATTTTCTGCCATTTCACCAAGCTGGGTTTCTGTACTGAGATGCCAGAATTGAATTCAGAAGAGCAGTGGCAGACTGTGGTGGGGGAGAAGAAGTAAGGAGAAGTGAGATCTTCCTATTTGGCAGTGGTGAGCTGCTAACTTGGCCCACACTATCTCCTGAAACTGCTTAAACCACCTAAAAGCTTTCTTCAGGCTCTCTAGGACCTGAGCTGGAGCTCCCTGAGGGCTCTGTCACCCAAGGGAAGGGTGTGACGGAGGGCAAAGTGACTGGGTGAGTCCAGACCAGTGATTTTCCTGTTTGCGGTGTCCCGAGATTGCTTCAGAGTAGCACTGATCACTCAAAGCTGCTGCTCAGTCACCTCCATAATTACGGCACAGCCCTTCTTGGCTCGCGTCTGGGTTGTTTCTCAACTGCCAGAAACTCTTTCTGCACCTGTTTCAACTGACTTGGTTTATTTAAGGCCTCTAGGAATTTATCAGCTGGTTTTCCTTTGTGGTCCTGTTGTTTGAGTACATTGAGGGTTTTTTGGTGGTTGGTTTGCCAGGTACTGACTAAGCAGTAAGGGTGCCTGTTTCAGAGTTTGGTCTGCTCAGGTCCGGCTAAGCGATGGCCAGCAGTTAGTCTGTTTTCAGCTTCCAAGGTATCTAAGGCTCACTTTCTCTCAATTTTCAGATATCATCCTCCTTGCTGGTCCGGAGATCTGAATGACAGCACTCTGGCCCTCAGTGCTAGCAAGTTGTTTTCCACCAACTTTTCCACATGTGTTGGAAGGCTGATAGGAGGAATCCTGTCTGTATTCCTGGAGCACTGGAGTAGGGAGCGGTTGTCTCTCGTGGAGCGGTGCCCTGAAGGATTTATGCTGTATCATTCCTTTGTACTGCGCAGCAGCTGTTTGGCTGGATTTATTTTTGGACAGGAGGGGTGCGTGTTAGACAGTTTGAAAGAACCAAGTTAATAATAAATCACATTTGTAACTCAGCTGGAAGTTCTTGCACTGAGGGATGTGTCTGCTGAGCGTGTGATGAGAAAGCAAAGGGAGCAAAGCAGGGCAGGAGCAATCCTGCCTGAGCTGGATGTCCTGTGTCTTTGGAAAGATAGAGCTGCCTCATCTGGAATGAGCAAGAAGGCTGCTTTGCCCTGTGAAACAATCAAGTTCTTCCCATACCTAAGGCTTCTTTTGTACAGATGCAGGTAGAGCTTCTGGCGAAGTAAATGCAGTATTGCAAGAACTGAGTAGGGTATTGGGGATTTACTCTTCACTTTGTCTCTGTCCTTCCTGGTATCTTGCTGACAACACTCACATATATTCTTCTTCTTAAACAGGGTTTTAAACCAGAGAAGAATTTCTTTGTGCTGCTGAAATCTCCTAATTTGTCCTTGTAGTGGGAAAACTCCTTGAAAATGTTACAGAGCAGAACGATACATTGCTGCGGGATGTACCTGGTAGTATTTTAGGAGAACTGTAGCTTCCAGAAAGGGGTGATGTGTGTTTGTTACTGATTGCTGTCAATTTAATCATTCATTCTTTTATATGCCTTACCCACCAAACAGTTATATCAGAAAGCACTTTCTGTCTTAAAGTTACCCCAGCAAAAGTGGGGGACTGCTGCTGCTGTTTCAAATACGTAGAGTGGTGCAGGTGAGAAAAGTTGCCATTCTGAGAGGAAAAATGAGGGTGTGAGAGAGAAATGGGATGAGCAGGTGAAAATCAGGCTGGAAGAAGCATGGTTCTAAAAGTATACTGACAAGACACAGCACTTGAATGTGCCCAATGTGATTCCTTTCAAAGCACACAGGGAGCCGGGAAGATCTCAGGCTGGTGGCCACATGTTTTCACCAATAAGCACCATTAGGAAGAGCAGTCGTAAGATGTGATGCTGTTTAGTACTAGTTCCCTGATTTGCTGCTGTTATAACCTCAGCAGACAGGCTGGATTTGCAGACCTCCATTCTCCTGATCCTCTCAATTACTCAGAATCTGCACAGCAAAGAGAGTCTGGATTTCAGGCATCATCATTGTCCTCAGTTGTCTTTCTCTGACACAAAGTGAAGCCTGGTTGCAGCATTCCCAGACAGTATTTTTCCCAGCTCTTTTTCACGTGGACGCATGACATGAGCACAGCTGGGTGCCTGGTGTCTCTCCTTGGCTTTCTTGTAAGCTGACTTCAGATCTTGGCTTTTGATTCAGCCTTGCACTGTATGCTTGTCACTCAGTAGTGTGCCTGGTGGCAGCCTGCAAATATCCTCACTGTAGCGTTTCTTCATGAGAGCTTTTAGAGCCAACGTGCCTTTCCAGTGGATGGAAAGGTTCAGGATGTCTCTGGAGCTCTCGCTGCAAGCCTGTAACAGGCACGGCTCACACTGGCCTAAGGTAATCCTAGCTGCAGAGTGCCAATACTGATTTCCAGGCGTGCACAGCGATGCATGAATTAGTTTTAGCGGTGCACCAACACTTCAGTGAACAAGTGACATCTGGGTGTTATGACCCTTGAGCAGGTAAAAACCAAAGTTAAGTATGGAGGTTGATCCCACAGGATGCAAAGCATCATTGGGTGATAGGTGGAAGACTGGTAAGATGCAGTACAAGTGCACTCAGGTGAATCCTAGCACATCTTAAGCTAATGCACTGAAAGCTTATGCTTCTGAGCATAATATTCAATGCAGTCAGCTGCTGGTGTGTACTAAGAACCAGTGACCTTAGCATACAAAACTTGAGCTTGTAACAAGCCATATCACTTAAAATTTAGCCAATTACTACACAGATTTTATTTTTCCTAGGCTTCATGGAAGAAAATTGAAATGAACAAATATCAAGTAAATAATGTTGAAATTATTGCAGTAGTTCTAATTCCCTGACTAGTGGCAATAGAAACTTCAAGTCTAAAATCAAGCTGCATAATTCTGCAACCTGATTTCTTTCTGAGACATAATTTCCTCTCATTTTTATTTTACTTACTTATCATTTGAACTTACGCTACAGGGTGTTAAAGTTCCCATTTTTTTTTCTAAATTTTGCAATCCACCAAAGAATTGAGTTGTGCTTTGACTGTATGGTGATGTTGTGCCCTTCACAAAGTTAATTTTGTAATATTATATTTTAATGATTTAGCCAGTTTTATAACTAGGACCTTGGAGACTGTATTCAGAGAAGTTTTTTTATGCCAGAATAGTAGCAATTATGTTAAAGATCTGCCAACAGCACCTTTACTAGCATAAAAGTATGTGTATGTGTGCATATATGTCAACATGCACACATAAATCTGAGCAGCAGCACATGTTACAGCAGAGTGATCCCTGCATTAGCAATCATGTCTGGTCATGACATTGACAAGCAGGAAGAGGAACTCAACAGAGATTCAATTGTTGATGCTGTTGTTAAAGATCTGTTGTCAGCCTGATAGGTCTGGGGTTTGTGAATGGAAAGGCTTGGGAATACCTGCTTTTGAGGGTAGCGTATGTTTTGAGGTACTTTGTATGGTTTTAAAAAAAAAAAAGTTTGAATTGTAACAATATTTAAATAATGTATGTATTTCTCAAGGTCCGACAAGAATTAGTTGAAGAATATGAACAAGTTAAGAGCATTGTCAACACTTTAGAGAGTTTTAAAATCGACAGACCTGCAGATATCCCTGTGTCCTGTCAAGATGAGCCTTTTAGAGATCCTGCTGTTTGGCCCCCTCCTGTTCCAGCTGAACACAGGTAATGAGAGGCTCAAGCAGAGTGAATGGAAGAAGGTTGAATTGCCATAGTTTTATGTCCTTTTTTGAATGCGTTTGTAACATGAAAATCACATTTCATTTACCCCTTAGTCATATGTAATAAAGAATAAATATAATTCATTGGGAAAAAAAGTAATTAAACTACAGTCGGATTTATTGCTGAAGTTCTAAAGAAACTCACTCCTTTATTCTGATAGAAGTGACTAGCTAAGTGCCTAGAACTAGAGTCCACTGGAGAGGTAAGTGGGCTTTTGGTGACAGTTGCCTTTCTCATGTGCCGGGAGAAAACTTCTCCAGTTCAGTTCATTTAAACAGTTGAATTCATTGATGGTTGAGGAGTCAGTAAGGAGCTGGAACTCAAGGATCTCAAAGGACATGGTGGTTAGAAATTGCTCCCTAGCTACAGATATTATGACCTGTGTTTAATCCATTGGTTAGTTTTATTGCTAAACATCTTCTGTTATACATGGTGTTTCTCTTCTGTAACCACCTTTAAGGTAACTAAATCCCTGTTTTCACCCTAACAGAGCTTGACACAGGTGATTGAAAACAACAAATCCAATTTAAAAACTAAAATAACATGTATCCTGTCAACATTTTTTTCTAACATTATAATAGCAAAGAATTTTAATGTGTATATACTCACATAAGCAAAGGAACAAAGTAAAATGAGAGATCTTGGTTAACAGAAAGAGATGCCAAGTTTATTTGTAAATTTGTGCTTTATGATTATCAAACAAACAGATCTTGTCAAAAAACCCTAAGAATGTAAGTGTAAAATAATATTAGCGCTGATTACTTTTGTGAGTTTTAGAAAAGATCATCGGAATTTTTGTGGCAGCGTTACGTGAAGTGCAAGATGTATTTATTCTTGTATCTTTCTTAGAGGTAAAGGCCCAATGGTTCATCCGCTTTTTTTAAGTTGAAACTTAAATCTTGTGCAAGTAAGTAAGAAAAATTAGCCACTCTTCCATGCTGTTAGGTTTGATGAAAATGTATACAAAGCAAAATGTAGCAGTTGGATCCAGCTGTGCGTTTAAGTATGTACTCTTTTTAAGTCATATTCCAGGAAACTGGTTTTGGAGTTGGCAAATTTTGAGTTACTCACCACAAGAATCAGTAGAAGATTTAATAGGGGACACTAATTAAAGTTGGGTGATGTTCCTGGCAGTTTGTTTTAGTTGTATATTTCAAGTCCAGTCCCTAGAGCAAAATGACTGTGACACCAAATTCCTTCTCCTCGTGCTGCTGCTGAGTCCTCTTTGACATTGTGGGTGATGCATGCAAGTAGAGGTGCTTCCAGTTCAACTCTCTTTGCTTTTGCTTTCTACATTTTGACATTTTCACACAGGGGAATGAGGTCAGAAGTAGGAGGATTGTTTTAAAATTCTCTCCTTTGTTTTGGTGTCTGTCCAAGCTATTAGCCAGGGGGTGGTTTGTTGTTTTTTGGGTTTGTTTTGGGATTTTTTGTTTGTTTTTTGTTTTTTTTTTCAATCAGGAATGTCATCTGGTTGTGTAGAATTTGTGCATATGAATGTAGCCCAATATTATCTCCTGGTTTGAACTACAATTTGAAGACTTTTAGTAATTGTTTCCTCTTTTGTTACATGCCTGTTGGTTTGTTGTATGATTGGTGAGGAGTACTGATCTAATAGTATTGTTAACTTTCTTTTTTTCCACTGTTAAAACTTTTTTTTCCTTTTGTATTTTTTTCTTACTTTGGCTGTCAGACAGAGCCAGAAATGTGTTGCTGGATTTGTAGATAAAGGGAGATAAGACTTAGGGGCTTGTCAGCTTTAGTAATAATGCATTAAGGGAATTGATGAAATATTAGAATCCTTCCTTCTTAATGTTGCTCTTTTTTCACTGTTTTTAGCATGTTTTTGTTGTGGTTTCTTGTTGCTAGGGCTCCACCTCAGATAAAACGGCCCAACCGAGAAGTAAAGCCTTTGAGGAGAGAATCGCCAGGACTGCAGCCCCGTGGGCCTGCGGGCAGAGCACACGCGGTATCCAAGGGTGAGAAGTCTGCAGGCAGCCGCGAAAGGGAATCTAGGGCTAGAGGAAGAGATGACAAGGTAAGAAATGCGAAAGAATTTTGGGGGGAGGAGTTGTGATGCAGCAGGTGGGAGAGGGAAGCATTCTTAGTTTTAGTTATTTAATACAGGTAATAAAAAGCCACAATAATCCCGTGCAGGAAAACTTGGTGCTTTCCTCTTGCCTCATGGACAAAGCATGTATCATGGGGATATTTAGTAATAATGGCATAAAATTAAGGAAAGGTCTATCATGTTTGCTCTGTCTTGATTTGAGATTTTTTGACAGGGAGGAAGCATGGTGGCCTGTTGCTGGGGGTTTCTGCTCACCTCAGTTAGACCATGGGCTTGACTTTAATCTGTCAATCAGGCATAAAGTCTCTTCTCTTTCTCCCCCACCCTTTTTTTTTAAAAAAAAAAAAAAAAAAAGAAAAATGAATCCAATTCAGGTGTTTTGTAAAGATTTCCATGTAAAAAGTGCAAAAGTGAGATCAGTGCCCTTCTCTAGACTTGAAGCATTATGAATGGAGTTCCATAGTAGATTGCCTCTGCCATACCGTAGTAAAATGTAGGTGTGCCTAGAAGTCCAGGACAGTTCTGTAAATGCATTGATGCTAGGTAAATCTGTGCCAAATTATTTGAAGTTATATGTGAAAATGATTGAGGGAGACACAGTAAAAGCAAACTCTTAGCAGCTTGCATTTTCTTTAGTTTATGAAAAGAGTTTTGTATTTATTACAGTGTTTGGAAAGATGCTTCTTGGAAAGGTTTTGTTTTAAAAATAAAACCAATGGAATAAATTACAATAAGTTGCAGATTCTTTCCTCTGAAGACCCATGAAAAAGAATCAGTGCTGAAGTGAAAGAAAAGGAGAAACAGTGATTCACTATCAAGTAGCGACATCAAAGGCAGGACTGTTGTGGCTGAAAAAAATGTCTGTGTGCAAATTGCTGTTTCTGAGACATTTGCGTTTTTAAATTTAACTGTGGAGTCAGAGCCAGGAACTCTAGGAATCTGTGGTGTAAATGATACAAGTCGAAAGTGTACTGAAGCGGCTTTACTTTCCTGACAGACAGAGATACGAGAAGCCCCTTCCTATGGGGGTACACAGCATTATACAGATCTTGAGAGATGAATAAGTAAATATTTAGGCCAGTTTTCTTTCAAATAAATTTTGTTAGTCCCTTCATAGCCTCCTGTTACAGTTTGCTTCTTCACAGTGTGGAAAGAACTCAAAGATACTCTTTTTCCACCATGAATTGCTTTTCTGATACACAGGAAAAGAATTAAGTGCTCCCAGCCCTTATTTCCATCAGTAGGTATGGCCAGGCACGTCTTCAGCAGTGCCACTGAGTGACTGCACAGATCCAGCATTTTAGAAATCTCTCTACCCTGGATCAGTAAGATTTTAAAATAACAAGTGTGCATCCTGCAAGCTATAAAAAGCTTGTGAAGGTCTGTGAAATTATTTACAGTTCTGCCAGCTATATGGGGAATTGGAGTTGTGGTGCGTGACAGGTTCACCAGATGTGCTTGTGTAAGGCAGCCTTCAAAGTCTTAGCTCTAATGAGGGTGAACTCTGGTCTCCAGGCTTTCCGGCGATGAGCATTATAAGGCTTTACTATAAGGAGCCCACAGCAACATGACTTGTACAATACTTGTCTCTAGGAATAATGCGATTAGCAACGCTGCTGCTGTCAGATGGAGGAAGAGTCATGAAGGTGTTCCATTTAATATGGTACATTTTAAACACTACTCTTATCTGAATAAATCGGTCACTAGGTGGCAGAAGGAAAATACATCTGCTCTTCAAAAAACACGAACACGTGCTCTTGTTTTAATCTTTGTCTAGTTACTTGATGGGTATTTTGCTTTCTTTGTCTGGGGCATAGATGCAAAAATCACATCAGGTTACAAATTCTCAGATGTTGTATGACGATTTTTGTATAGGATCCATGATTTTCTTTTGAAGAAAATTTCTAATGAGAGAGGAAGTAGCCAGGCATGGGAAGTGAGAGAAGTTAATGCAACCTTCCATATTTTCCACACAGGTGTCAAAATAGGTTTAACTTCCCTTCCAGTCTTACTCTTTCCTAGTTTGCAAGTGTTCATGTTCTTCAGTTTCTGAACTAAAGCTACAAGGAGCTTACCTTTGTAGCCTAGTATGTTGAATCAAACAGGTTCGGTAACTCTTCATGTTCAGTTAAAAATAATAGGGCAAAACTGAAGCTTTGAACTAGGTAACCAGATACCTGTTTTCTTATAATAAATGTGTCAGCTCTGTAGTTCTTGGGTTTGAGTGGTCAGCTAGGACTACGTAGAACATGTCATGAACTTGGATGCCATATCCATTTCCTAATACGTTGGCTGAAGTGTAATAGGTTGTACACTGGCTATAATATGACAGTACAATATGCATATTCATTTGTGATATTTTTCAAGATAAATATAGCTATAGTATGTATGTTTTAGAAATGTTTTGTCTCACGTTACACGTGATGCCTTCTTTCACCATTTCTCCTCCCCAGACCATATAATGTTTTCATTCTGACTGTAACTATCTTGGGATAAGGAGTTTTAACCTGACTATGCCTGTAAGACGACCTTTTGTAGTTCTATATAAAATAATCTTGAACTGCAAGCCACCAGATGGTGTTTATCCACTAAACCCTTATATTTACATGTTCCTTTTCCTAAAATACTGCTTTTGAGTGCTTCTTCCTTCTTAGTTCCACTGGAAATTATTAGACTTGTTTTCAAGGTACCTTCTGCTAGATCCTTGCCAAGAATTTTAGCTTCTGTTCAGTAGTTCAGCTTGAAGAGGCAGCATCAATGCTACCTGTATGTCTTTTAGAAATCGCATAATACCATGTCCAAGCAATAGAACACTTTTTTAGGAATACTCTTTAGACTATTTTAGATTGCCAGTGGATGAGGACAGTAGATGTTGTGAAGGATATGAAATGGCCAAGGGCTGTGCTACCATATCAGTGAAGTGAATATTAAAATTGATGAAGATATGAGTTAAAAAATTTAAATTATTTTGCTCGATTATTTTGATGTGTGCATCAGAAGCAAAGGCAAGGTACATTACAGAAATATGGATGTGAGATGAGGTAGTCATATTTAAGTGGAGTTATGGACCTCCATACATTGGGACTGGAAGGTTGCATAATCTCCTTCCTAGAACGCTGAAAGAGCCAGTAGGTAAAATTGCAGGGTTGGGAACAGAGATTTTCAGTAAAATTTATTGAGTCTGCGGTTGTCTCATGTGAATGGTGCATTGTGTAGATGTGCCTCTATTTAAAAGGGGAAAGGCAAAGTGATCCAGGCAATTGGAGTCATTAATTTTACCTAAACAGTGTGCAAGTTTTGTAACAAACTTAGGATGGATGAAAAGTGAAAGACTTGGGACTAACTGGAAAGTGGAATGAAGTGAAATATGATTTCTTAAGCAAAGGTGTTGCCTTTGCCAGTGCCTTCTTTAGCATTCTAGTTAAACTCTTAGAGAAAGAAATTCATCTACCTGGATGCCACATGCCAAGTAATTAGTTAATCTAGCGGGTATGTGGTGTAGAAGAATTGTAAGGTGGGGAAGAATGAGGCAGCAAGGGGAACGTAAACAAGTGCTACTGAGAGAAAAAGTGTCAGTCAAGTGGCAAATCATTTATGGATTTCCTCAAGAGTAGCAATTGACTTTTGTTTTATATTTAAATTAAGAACCTTGGCACAAAAAAAAGAGGCATTTGCCAATTAAATTTTCTGATGACACCGAACTGGGAAGCTCCATCACCAAAAGAGGCGAATGAGGCTGTTGTACAGGAAGGATTGGATGACTCTGTGCTAGAGTCACAGAAATGGGATAATGTTCAGTGCTGCAGAGCAGCAGGCCACGTACTTGGAGACGACAAGAATTTCTGCTAGAAACTGGGAGCTCAGCAGTGGAGGAGAAGAAAGATTTTGACGTACCAGCAGAAATTGGATCAGGCTGAACTTTCATTTGGCACATCACCTTTTCTGGCGGCAACGGGAAGGGCTGGCTGCCGGAGTGAGGTGCAGCCAGGTGCCACCTTTGGCTTTGGTAGCAAGGGGTGGAAAATGCCTCTGGCAGTTGTTCGGTGTTTGTGTGTAGTGGGAAGAGCCTACAGGAAAGCAAGGTGTCTTCAGAACCCAACTCTGGTCATTGCAGGTTATCCTACATGATCTGAGGTTGAGCGTAAGGTGGCAGTATGATAGAGCCATGGAGATGAGTGTAAATTAAATCCTAGGCCCAGTTTATTGAGGTGTCAGCAGCAGAGAGCAGAGATACCCACGCCATTAGAGGAGGCCCTGGTGAGACAGCAGCTGGAGTCTTTTGCGTGCATTTCTACAACCGTGCTCAAGAAGGATGTGTTAATGTTAGAAGAAGGGAGAAAATAAAAAGGGTTGCCAAATTGTGTTCAGCTTGTGTTCCAAAAGGAGACTTACTTGCTTTAGTAAACGAAAGCAGAGCACAGGCACGCTGCAAGCACGTCAGGGTGGTGGACACATCAATGAGACAACTGCTGAAACTAACGCATGAACTTAGTACAAGAGTAGAAATATGTTCACTTTGGAAAGAAGGCTTTTGTTCCAGTGGGTTAGTGCAGGTCTGACAGCTCTTCCTGATGGAAAGCTCAGAGAATGTCAAAACTTATTTTTGGTAAGTCAGAACTTGGTTGGCTGAGGAGAAGGTTGCGTGATGGGATTGCCAAGGGGACTGGGTGGGAGCAGTCTCTTGCAGTCCCATACACCTCTGTCTGTTGGCGTATGTTCTTAGAGAAAAGCTGTCGCAGCAGCTTTGTTTAAAACTGTTTGGGGAAAGTAATTCCACAAGACATGAGGATATGACTGGAAAGATGAGGCTTATTCCTGCTGCCTGGATTCAGGGATTCTTTTAAAAATTATTTTTTCTACTCTCTACTCACCTGCTGACTGAAGAACTGCGTATTGGGTCAGTTTGGGACCAACATTGATAATCTCATTACATGCGAAAACGGTGAATACTTCACATCTTGGGTTAATTCTGGCACTGAAAAAATGGAAGCGTTCAGCGTCACTAGCGGGACAGCCCAGGTGACGCCGCAAGCCCCTCTCCCGCCCGCCCGCCCCTCTCCCTCCCTGCTGGCGGGCCGTGCCGCCGGCAGCAGTGAAAACAACCGTCCCAGGAAAAGTTAAGTGCCGCAGGAGCGGGAAGCGGGGGAGTCTTGGGCGAGGAAGCGGCCGGGCGCGGGGACGCGCCGCCACCCCGCGGCGGAGGAGCCGCCGCCGCCCGGGCCGGGCCGGGCCGCGCTGCCGCCGCCCTCCCCGCCGCCGGGCCTTTCCTTCCCCTTTTCTTGCTGTTTTTTTTTTCCGCGTCTTTGAGCTGCGTCACACTCGGGCCCGGTGTCGCCAGCGCGGCCTTGATTTGCGTATTGGCCGCCTTTGCGCGCAGCCGACGGGCTGTGGCGGACCTGCCAGGCGCGCTCGGCTGCGGCGGCTGGAGCTGCTGCCTCCGCCTCCTCCCCGGTGCGCTGCAGCGATCCGCCCTGCCTTCTCCTGCTTTTTACAGCCTGCCTCAGCTCTCTGTAACTCAGAAAAAAACAAAACATCCGATTTGTTTTGAGATGTGCAGAAAAATTTTTCCCCTAGGAAAACCAGTCCATTGCAGAGGGATAGGAGAGAAGCCTGTAAGAAGGACAGATAGCAAATACCTTTCATTGTTTTTTTCTTTTTTCCCCTTCTTTTTTTTTTATGGTTACATTCGGATTCCATTTTCTCTCTCCTGAAATCTTCCAAACTCTACAGGGCTTTTCTTTCCGTTTCCTTTTTATGCCAAGCCATTACATTTTTGACACCAGCCTTTTGTCTAAACACAACTTTCAGCTTAATTTCCATTGCAAAAAAACTGATCTGGGAGTACTAAACAACATGGAGTTCACTTGGAAGCAAGAAATAAAAATAGTGGGAAGACAAACTGCTCCCTCACGGGCCTCATGGGCAAACGGCAACTGGGAGGGGTGTAATTGCTACCTTTTTCTTTTTCCACTGCGAGGTTATTTGTGTGTCTCCAGCTGCCTCTCAGCCCGCCTTTGCCTAGGCTGCTTTTGTCCAGCCAGCTGGGATTCTTTAACTTGCTGCTGGTAGTGTTTAGAAGCTGAGTTAAGAGTCCTAAAGTAGCTCCCTACTCAGCCTCCTTCGTTAGATCGGCACAGCTGCTTTTCAGGCACCGCTGAACACTGCCGTTGAGCTGGGACGGGAAGTGGTTTCCTTCTGAAGCGGGAGAGAAGGAGCGTGAGCCCCCCGATGCCTCAAAGGGAAAATGTTACTTCACCCCCTGAGTTTAATGGCACCGTGGAAGTGTTAACCAGAAACTCTGGGCTGTTGGGGGCAGAGCCAGCGTGTGGCTTGGTCATTGAGCGTGTATTGGCATGCTGCAGAAATTGTTGTAGTTCAGAGAAGTCTGGGTGACTTGGGAGCTTCTTTAGGGTAACCCTTGAGTAAATATGACCTTTTAAAAGCATTGTAACTGTTTATGGAGCTGGCCTGTGAATGAGAGGAGCAAAATAGTTTGCAGTTGAGGAAAGGAGAAGTTGCTGGGCAGGAAAGGTTTAATTGAACAAGAGGAGAGAATCTTCTTGGTTTCCTTCATCCAAGACAATGGGTGTAACAGCTTTTGTGTTCCTTTTCAGTCGTGATGGGGTGCCAGTTGTTTAGCTCAAGAAGGTAATGTGGCAGATGTAGCATCTTCAAAATATGCTTTGGATGCTCTGGTCTTGGGCCAGGAATTAATGTAGCATCAAGTCGTGACCCGGCCTGCTTTGTGGGGCTGTTTCTGTGTTCATGCTTTCAGCTGGCCAGGAGCATGTCAGTTGTCGAGAGAGTAGTTTAGAACTTTTAAGAGAGTCTGGTTTGCTCCTTTAAAACCAACCAACCCACCCACCCACCCACAGTGCTATGTAATGAGCTCTAACGGGGTTTTACCGCTGTGAACTGCATCTGTGAAGGACACATGGTGCTGTTGTGGTGGAAGCGACCACAGCTGTTTGGAGATTCTTTGTGGAGTGTAGTGTGTGAACACATTGGTTTTGATGGCCATCATGGGGCTGAGATAGCTGTGTGAAAGCTTCATACCTTCTTGTGGCTTCTGCAGAGGTGAACCAAACAATATTGCTATATATTGCTAGTAAAGGAGATGTTGAAAGGATAATGTCCTTATAAGCCTGTATGATTTTCACTTCTAGGGAAAGAAAATGCCCCAGGAAGTTGGTGATGGGGAAATTCCAAAATTTGATGGAATGGGTTATGACAAAGACTTGGTTGAAGCTCTTGAAAGGGACATTGTATCAAGGAATCCAAGCATTCACTGGTATGAGGATTTTCTGAAAATTAAAGTGTTTTTGCTAGTATGGCGAAGGAGAGAAATTCTCCCTCTTCTAACTGTTACTAAAACAGGGAGCCATCGTGATCTTCTACAGATAGCAAAACAAAGTCTTTTGGTTTTAACAGTTTATTAGTTTGATTACAGTTAGGTTTTTGTTGCTATCTGATATTATGTGCAGTACGTCCATTACAGGTACTGCTGAAATGAAAGTACACTCCAGAGAACTTTAAACATACCACTTTGGTGTTTGCATTGTCCGAAACAATGTTTAATTAAGCAGCTCTGAGTAACTTGAGTTGAAAATGATTTTTTTCTCTACTTTCCAAAAGTGGATTCAATTTTAGGTCACAGGATTATAAGAGTGCTCTCATGAGGCATATACTGGCACGCTAAAAGAGATGGCACTAAGTGAAAAGCATTTCTATTTTTCTTGTAAAATAAAAGAAATATTGTTTTACAGGAATCTTATACAAGTTTATTCATCTTGTACAGGGATGACATAGCAGATTTGGAAGAAGCCAAGAAATTATTAAGAGAAGCTGTTGTTCTTCCAATGTGGATGCCTGATTTTTTCAAAGGGATCAGAAGACCTTGGAAGGTGAGAATTTATTTGGTGTTTTGTAAATGGCAAGCTGTAGTTATGTGTGTCTGCTGCTGTAATGTGTGTGGATGCCTGTAGCAGAAGGCTAAAAAGGCAAATAGGAAAGATAAGGAATTTGTTCATTAAGTCTTCTCAAAGTGTTTCATGTAAAATGCACTGAAAGAAACAGCTGGGAGTGTATGTGGGCTTTACAGTAAATAATAATTCTTTTCTATTTACTCAGTCATAGCTTGTTGGCATTATGCTTGTTGGTGCTTGTTGGCACCTGAACTTATCCAAAGCATTTGATACTGTCCCACACAACATCCTTGTCTCTAAACTGGAAAGGCATGGTTTTAATGGACGGACCACTCAGTGGGTAAGGAATTGGCTGGATGGTCGCACTCAAAGAGTTGTGGTCAACGGTTCAATGTCCACGTGGAGGCCAGTGACGAGTGATGTTCCTCAGGGGTCAGTACTGGGGCCAGTGCTATTTAACATCTTTATTGCTGACATGGACAGTGGGATCGAGTGCACCCTCAGCAAGTTTGCAGATGACACCAAATTGTGTGGTGTTGTGGACACGCTGGAGGGAAGGGATGCCATCCAGAGGGACCTTGACAGGCTGGAGAGGTGGGCCTGTGAGAACCTCATGAAGTTCAACAAGGCCAAGTGCAAGGTTCTGCATGTGGGTCGGGGCAATCCCAAGCACAAGTACAGGCTGGGCGGAGAATGGATTGAGAGCAGCCCTGAGGAAAAGGACTTGGGAGTGCTGGTGGATGAGAAGCTCAACATGAGCCGGCAATGTGCGCTGGCAGCCCAGAAAGCCAACCGTATCCTGGGCTGCATCCAAAGAAGCATGGCCAGCAGGTCAAGGGAGGTGATTCTGCCCCTCTACTCTGCTCTTGTGAGACCCCACCTGGAATACTGTGTTCAGCTCTGGAGTCCCCAGCACAAGAAGGACATGGAGCTGCTGGAGCGGGTCCAGAGGAGGGCCACGAAGATAATCCAAGGGCTGGAACACCTCTGCTATGAAGACAGGCTGAGAGAGTTGGGGCTGTTCAGCCTGGAGAAGAGAAGGCTCCGGGGTGATCTCATAGCAGCCTTTCAGTGCCTGAAGGGGGCCTACAGGAAAGCTGTAGAGGGACTTTTGACAAGGGCATGTAGTGATAGGACAAGGGGCAATGGCTTTAAATTGAAAGAGGGCAGATTTCGATTAGATATAAGGAAGAAATTTTTCACTCAGAGGGTGGTGAGGCACTGGAACAGGTTGCCCAGAGAAGTTGTGTGTGCCTCATCCCTGGAAGTGTTCAAGGCCAGGTTGGCTGAGGCTTTGGGCAACCTGGTGTAGTGGAGGGTTTCCCTGCCCATGGCAGGGGGGTTGGAACTAGACGATCTTTGAGGTCCCTTCCAACTCTAACCATTCTATGATTATAATATGTTCTGTATGTCAGCCTGTACATGTGAGCAAGCATATAGGGTGTATTGACAAAAACAGAAATGCTTAATAGACAGCTCTGCTTAGGATTACGGTGGCCACTCTTCAACACTTCACCGAGGAAAGCAGTCCTTGGACTGTTTTATTCTGCATGTGCCAGCTGTCTCTCAGACTGCAAACTGTAGGCTGGATGGTACGAGGAAACAAGGAGAGAGTGGGGCTTATCTGAGTGATGATTTAGCTTTGCAGTTACACTTATAGCTGGGCATAGTTACTGCTGGAGTGGCAAGAATTCACAGTGGGAGAATAAGCAGCAAGTGGAGCAACAGGAAGGATATAGAACTTAGTTGGCCAGGCTGACGGACCAGAGATAAGACCAATCTGGGCCTCGCTCAGAGCTAAAAAGGAAGAGAAGGGAGGAGGTTGCTGAGCATTTCTGTAAATAGAAAATAAAATTGTCTTGCTTTTGTTGAGGGATGGATTGACACTTGTTTTGGGAATAACTAGTCACAACACAAGGGTGTTCTAGTTACTGAGAAGGATTACTGGGGGAAAGAGACTGTTGCTTATTGTCTGTTACTCTGAATCTGCAAGGCAAATGGCATGTGTAGGGAATGCTGTGTACGAGAGTAGTTTCTGTGGTTTAGTACACAGCTTCAGCAGCATATGTCAGATCTTATGCTGCTTACACGTGCCCGGTCTTTTCCTGCTTGGTCCTTATACTTCTCTGGCATATACTTTGGTCTGACCATCAAAGCTGTCCTCCAGCCTGAGCCAGTCCTAGATCCCTTTTTTTCTACTTATTTACAAAACAAAGCCCTGCAGGAACTGATGCCTGCAAGACTTGTCATTCTTGGGGCTTGTGTCTACAGACAGTAAAGAGGGAAAGTTGGAAAGAGTGGGAGCTGATGGCAGGAGCTGGGAGATTGCTGCTTGAGGGGTGTTCATGGGGGTTTTAGTGAGTTGCACAGGGGCAGCCCAAACCTAGCCCCAGGCTATATGGCCTTTGGGGTTTAGAGTGCTTGTGGTCAGTGTCAGTGGGTTGAGGTTAACCTTAAGGTTAACCAAGCTATCACAATGCATAGATATTGTGGGTTACAAGCGTAGGATGAGATCTGAGTGTCTTCTGGACAGCTGAATCTCTCTCTTTTCCTCTTGGCATAGAGGAAGTTGATCCATACCCTTACTGTAGACTATGGGGGCTCCGTCTGTCCAGTCTTCAAAAACTTTTAAGGGAGTGAAGAGCTGCTATGCTTTCTTTCATAGAATCATAGAATGGTTAGGGTTGGAAGGGACCTTAAAGATCATCTAGTTCCAACCCCCCTGCCATAGGCAGGGAAACCCTCCACTACACCAGGTTGCCCAAAGCCTCAGCCAACCTGGTCTTGAACACTTCCAGGAATGGGGCATCCACAACTTCTCTGGGCAACCTGTTCCAGTGCCTCACCACCCTCAATGAAAAAAATTTCTTCCTTATATCTAATCTAAATCTCCCCTCTTTCAGTTTAAATCCATTTCACTGGCTCTGTGTCCCAAGTATTGTGGCAGTGGCTAAAGAAACAACAGCCTGGTCTTTTTTAAAGAGTTACACTCTCCATCTCTTTGCGTGAGATTATCTTTTCCTGCTGAGCAGTGTCGCCTCTGAAAACTAGGTGGTTGTAGACATGGAAAAAAATTCTAAGATTATTTCCTCTCTTCAGTCTGAAATGCAAATTGATTTCTGACAAGTCCATGAAGAGTCTTCATTGTTAGCCTTTTCCCTGGTGACTTGTGAAGCCGTAACTCTCCTGAATTTATTTTTCATACAGAACAGCATGTATTTTCCCTACTGTTGACCTCTGACTGTGCTACAAGGATGAGAAGTTTTGAAGGGAAGACTGTTTCTTGTAGTAATCAGTGTAGCAGCAGGCATTTGTTGAGCCTAGGCATTCAGGACAATAATTCAGGGAAAAGGCAGCCAAATCTGTTTTTGGATGTTCAGCCTCTCCTGAGAACAATTCCCAAGACAGTCCTCACAGTTTGTGCCTGCATTCAGAGGACAGTGCCTTGTATGAAGGAGCCAGCTGTCTTCCCTGATTCAACACAGGTGCTGTGTGGTTGCAGCTACGGGTTTCTGCGCGTCCATGGGCTTGCTCTTTCTTTTTCTCCGAACTGTTTTGTGCCAGGAAGGCCTGGTTGCTCGCTGTGCTTCCCACTGCTCTGCTAGTGATTGTTACAACAACAAGAAGTAACCCTGCAGTGATTTCATCAAAATACTTACTCCCTGTGGTGCATTTCAGCTTCTTATTGAAATACTTTGGATTAACAGAGCCTTAGAGGAAGAATAAAGAAGTCTTTGTGTTTGTCAAGGATTTTAACTAGTGAGTAAGTGGCAGCCTCCTAGTTTGCAGAAAGAGCAACTTGATCCTATATTTCTGTTTGCAACCATTCACGTGTTGTTTTGCTGAGAACTCAAGTTCTTTTTTTCTTTTATTTTTTTTTAAACTGGTATTTTTATCATCTTTATCCCCAGAGAGCTTGGTTATCCCCTGGCTTTACAGCTGGTGTGGCTGCTTTGCACCTATGTTACGCATGTATATAATGCCACCAGTATCATGTGCTAGGTAGGTAATGCTCACTATATTAGTTACACAGGAGGTGCAAAGTGGTAGGCTTCGATCTCAGCAGTGAGCAGCATGTGTAGCTGAAGCCAGAATTTGACCTTTCCATAATGGATGACCAAAGCAATATCCAAAAAATGGCATTAGTCCCTTGTATCAGCAGGTCCTGCAGCAAACGCAGTTTGTCAAACACAGGGG
Source organism: Tauraco erythrolophus (assembly GCF_009769465.1). Taxonomy (NCBI): domain Eukaryota; kingdom Metazoa; phylum Chordata; class Aves; order Musophagiformes; family Musophagidae; genus Tauraco; species Tauraco erythrolophus. The sequence goes on from NC_141465.1 coordinate 112,505,944, forward strand.
TCAAGCGTGATTTGAATTGAGGTGAAGCTTGGTTTAAAATATTAAATAAACACGTCTGAAACTTGGAGAGAACAGTAAGTCATCTCTGACCTGCATATCACAGGCTGAGTTATTTTCACCCAGTTACTCCAGGTTGTACTTGGCAATATTATAATAATATCAGTATGACTATGCAGCAGTTTAGATCACAGTATATGTCTGAATGTGCACGGGGAGAAAAAGAGTCCATTTACTTTTTATGCTTGCTGCTCTGGAGCTTAGGAAATCTTGGGCAACCTGAGGAGTGACATTGGACTGTTAGCTGTATGGATGGAGTGTGAACATTCTTACTTAATTTACCGACGAATGTATGTTAGGCTTGCATTAGCTAAGCGTTAAATGGCAATAAAGGTATTAAGAGTTAATGGAAAATGAAGTACAGAGAGGCTATTGCTTTGAATAGTACATTTTTGAACAATTATGTTCCCGCTTGATTTGTTTTTATAGATCTCTTCCATGTCATTCTTTGTGCTTTTTGAAGTAAATTTTTGTGAGGAACAGATGAAATGTAATTTGCTATGTGGCTTGCATTTAACAGATATTTTATTGCTGTGGCGTTATTTATATAAGTTATTAATTGCAAAGCACATTATGATGTGCAATTCTGATTCTAGCTAATTTGATTACCCTTGCAACACAGTACAACTTTAGGAAACTCGAGTTAGCATGTAATAAGATCTTGCAGTTGAGAGGGGGAAAAAAAATCCAAGCTGCTTGAGCACTACATTTTCATAGTACTGTGCTCAAAATCAGTGCCTTATTCTAGTGCTATACAGGGATGGAACATTGTATTGTCCCTCTCCAGCACTGCTGCAGAAAGGGTTGGAAGGCTATCCGTAACGATAACTGTATTTGGAAATATTATCAAGAGTGATTAACTGGTCTCGGTGCTACAGTCTTAACGTGGGTCCTGAGAACACTGTGTGTCCGGCTAAAAACTTTCTTGTGTAATGATGGGTAAATGTGCTGAGCTGCAGAGGTGTGTGCTCCTTACTCTCTCTTTCAGATAGACCACAGATGGAAAGAGAGTCTGATGATGTGGATGCCAACCTGGAACTTAACAATTGTAGCCAGTTTTCTAGTTTAAAGCTTTTTCAGTAATCACTGAGGTTCATATCAGGCTTTTTGTCAGACTGAGCGGTAGTGCATATAAGCCACAGTTGCTTTTCTGTGAAACAGAAATAGCAGTGCTCTTTGGCCATCCAGCAGTGTGGTGAGGATGAAGTTTCATCAAGGAACTCCTAAGATGCAGTAGTGTGGCCACAGAAGTACAAGATAGACAGATTAAAGAGTTTGACAAACTCTTGTTTTCAGTGAATGCTCTCGTGCATACTTAAATGTAAAAATCAACCACATTCATACATACACATTGTCAGGATTTTTTTGGCAAAATGTTTTTCTACAGAAAAGTGCTCTACTGAGGAAACACAACTTTCTGCAAAAGTATTTTGGTTTCTGTGAAGCTTTCTTTGTGAAGGGGCCTCTGTTCCAAAACGAAGAAGTCACTCTCTTCATCTGCCTGTGCAGCCCTTCGTGAGTTGGGAAAGGCCTAAGTTCAAGTCCAGGCTCTGTCTGATTCAGAGGAAGGCTGTTGTCTGCTTCTGAGGTGATAGCTGCAGCAACTGTTACTGGCTTTTGTGATTCATACTGCAGTGAAGTTGTAAGAAAAATAAATCCCAGAGCACCACCACACTGTTCTCGAAAGCAAGATTCTTGTCTTTTGTTTTCCACTGATGGCAATTATGTTATTAAACAATGAAAATACAGATCTCAGATCATATTGACATGAAGTGTAGAGTACTGATTACAAAGTTTCTTTATTTGTTGCTCATTACCTTTGTTTTCACGTTTCAGGGCGTGCTGATGGTTGGTCCTCCTGGCACTGGCAAAACAATGCTTGCAAAAGCTGTTGCTACAGAATGTGGAACAACATTCTTCAATGTGTCTTCCTCTACTCTGACATCTAAATACAGGGGCGAGTCTGAGAAGCTGGTCCGCCTCTTGTTTGAAATGGTATGTCCTCAATGATGTGATCTGGAGGTTACTAAGATGAGAAGGGATATCTCCCTAGCTTTCCTGCCCTTTTAGTAGTATGTTGGAAGCATGGAGTTCATTGCACTGACACCCCTTCAACCAGATAGAATAACACAGTCTCTGTGTTACCGTTCTTTTCTGATATGTTGTTGAGGATTAAGAAGGAAATGGTTCATCACCCATGTTTAGGATAGCATTTTCCAGACTAGATGTAGAGTCATGACCTTGACAAATTCAGTTTTTACTTAGTTATTTGATAAGCCCATAGGAAGTAGATTTGAAATTGGAAGGGCTTTGGAACCATTATTCTAGAAGAAATACATGTTTTAGTTCTGTTTCTGTTCTGAATGGTGGACACAAACCTCTTAGTGAAGTTTTGGGAGCAGTCCCTCTTGTAGGGTATGTGAAGGACATGACCATATGGACCTATACTGAAGGATCATTCGCATCTTTGAGATCCTCGCTGCACTTCTACCATACTCTCTGTCTCTGTTGAGACAGACCGAACTCCATTCTGTTCCCTGGGCCTTCCCCTGACGGCAGAAAAACCTGGACGTGAAAAACTACGTGTATTTTGATTGTGTTCCTTTTTGCCCCTTGCAAGACTAGTTGCTGAGGAAAACCAAACAACACTGAAAGACCCCTGACTTGAGGAGTACAATTTAAACTTGACCGTACGCCAAACAGTTTGGAAACTGTTTGGCACACCCTCCTTTGGGTAAAAACTGGCTGGATGGCCGGGCCCAAAGAGTGGTGGTAAATGGAGCTAAATCTGGCTGGAGGCCGGTCACCAGTGGGGTTCCCCAGGGCTCAGTGCTGGGTCCAGTTCTGTTTAACATCTTTATCAATGACCTGGATGAGGGGATTGAATGTACCCTCAGTAAATTTGCGGACGACACCAAGCTGGGAGGCTGTGTCGATCTGCTTGAGGGTAGGGAGGCTCTTCAGAGGGATTTGAACAGACTGGATTGTTGGGCTGAGGCCAATGGCATGAGCTTTAATAAGGCCAAGTGCAGAGTCCTTCACTTGGGGTATAAAAACCCCAAGCATCGCTATAGGCTCGGGGAAGAGTGGCTGGAGAGCTGCCTGGCGGAGAAGGACCTGGAGGTGTTGGTTGACTACCGGCTTGATATGAGCCAGCAGTGTGCCCAGGTGGCCAAAAAGGCCGATGGGATACTGGCGTGTATCAGGAATAGTGTGACCAGCAGGAACAGGGAAGTGATCCTGCCCCTGTACTCGGCACTGGTGAGGCCGCACCTGGAATATTGTGTCCAGTTTTGGGCCCCTCGCTTTAAGAGAGATATTGAGCTCTGGAGCGAGTCCAAAGAAGGGCGACTAAACTGGTCAAGGGGCTGGAAAATAAAACTTATGAGGAGCGGCTGAGGGAGTTGGGGCTGTTTAGCCTGGAGAAGAGGAGGCTGAGGGGAGACCTGATTACAGCCTACAAATACTTGAGAAAAGATGGTGGGGAGGTGGGGGAAGGGCTCTTTACATTAGTGTTGGGTGATAGAACAAGAGGAAATGGGTATAAGCTTAGTCAGGGGAGATTCAGGTTGGATGTTAGGAAGTATTTCTTCTCTGAAAGGGTTGTCAGCCACTGGAATAGGCTGCCCAGGAAGGTGGTTGAGTCCCCATCCCTGGATGTGTTTAAGAATAGGGTGGATGATCTACTTGAGGATATGGTTTAATGGGGATTAGGGATGGTTGGACTCGATGATCTCTAAGGTCTTTTCCAACCTAGAAATCTATGAATCTATGAATCTATGAACCTATGAAATCGAGATCTTGAATTATTTTCTTGTGACAGGCAGGGAAGATATGTATGTAGTATGTCTAGTGGGAACTGGATCGTGGTCTGATGAGGGCCTGTGCTTGCTGCTACAGCCCTAATAGTGATGTTTTCATTTGAATAAAGGCGAGGTTTTACGCTCCAACAACGATCTTCATTGATGAGATAGATTCCATCTGCAGCCGCAGAGGCACGTCCGACGAACACGAGGCGAGTCGCAGAGTCAAGTCAGAGCTGCTTGTGCAAATGGACGGTAACAAGTGTTTAGATCCAAGTTTGGGACTGGGGTGCTGTTTCTTTACAGGTGGGAACGTAAGAACTTGAGCAATCTGGAAAACCTGGCTTTATGGATGGGGAAAAAACAAGGCAGAATTTAAGAGCAGTGTATTTCTGGACTGTTTGAAGTCAGATGACTGAAAAGCGTTCTGCTTTGTTTTTACGAAAATGGCCGTTTGGATGGTAAATTGAAAACTCGTATTTAAGAGATTCAGACTCTGAGAAGCAGATAATGAAGATTTGTGCGGTTTAATACAGGTCTTTGATGTTGTGGCAATTTCAACAAATTTCTCCCCTTTGCTAGACTCTCCAGCTTGGGGACCTCGTTGTGAGATCTGATTTTGCTGTCTTCTGTGGTGGCAACTAATGTTACCCTTTTATCAGATTTAGTACCTGTTCTGTGCAGGTGCACATAACGAGGATGACCATCTGTGGAATATTGTATGGCGCAGTGGTTTGATAACCACCTCTCTGTTGCAGTAGTTGTTTAACCACTATTTAAAATAATATCCTCAAACGTGCAGGTTCATCGTGGCAAACTCAGGGTAGGCAAGTTTTTGCCCCAAAGTGATCATTTCCTTTCAGTCCTCGTTTGGGAGGGCAGGGAGTGACTCCTATTTCTGCTATGGCCAGATTTGACAGAGATAGCACTTTTGATGGGACTAGTGGGGCTACGCTCACATATGACTGTGTTAGTAGCACTGTCAAAGAAAGCCCTCCCCTGACTCAGCAAAAGACTGAACTGTCTCCCCTCTGTGACAATGATGGTCTCGTCACACCTGAGCTATGGGAAGTTTGGAAAGGGGCACTAGGACTATATAGAGCTGTTGTCCAGGCTTTTGCAATGTTTGTCTGTGCAGTGTTTCTTGGCAAGCATCTCAGTAAGAGCTGTGGAATGCAATTTCTCTAAACTGGTGTGCTTGCAGGGGTAGGTGGTGCTCTGGAAAATGATGACCCTTCCAAGATGGTTATGGTATTAGCAGCCACAAATTTTCCCTGGGATATCGATGAAGCTCTCCGACGGAGACTGGAGAAGAGGATTTATATACCCTTGCCCACAGGTATGTTTGCTATGAGCATTTTCCTTTAAAATGGCCTTTGCAAGATGGGTTTAGGATTACTGCAGGACTGTTCGGTTTGGAGGGAATCTGGATGTTTTTGTGATGAACAGTGAAATTCAGGGGTTAATCATTTGGCTGGGTTGCTTTATTTTTAAAGAGAGTGAGAGAAAGGAAAAGAAAAGACCAAACTACTTGCTTAGGGGCTTAAAAACAAAGAGCTGTGGCATTTCATTGCAAGCCCATTGATGGGTTCTTACATTTTGAAAGAGAGTTAGTTTTAATGAGCCTGGAATTATTTTAAATGTTTAACAGTCAATCCTTGAGTGATCATCAAAGGCAGCCTTCGGACATATTCAGAAATATTGCAAATGCGCTCCGTGCCCTTGCAGACAAATGCAAAAAAGCGGATCCATGAATTTTCACTTACAGGCTTAGTTGCTTGTAAATCACTGCTCGCTCGCCTTTATGACTGTGCGTCGAGTCACTCAGAATGCAGCGAGCTGATTGCTTTCCTGCCCTCAGCCGTCTCGCCTTGTGTTGTCTTTCCTCGCTGTCACTCACCTGTCCTATTAATTTTGAGATTCCTATCACTTGAAGTTTGCATAGCTTCGTTTCTTCTTGGTACAGTGGGTGCCTCATCTCCCTGCATGAGCACTCAAGATAACAAGATGTGTGCTCGCGGTGACAGCAGTTGTGATTGAGTTTAGCAGGTATAAGGACACTTAATAGTTCTACAGCTTGTCTTTGCAGCTTACAGGCAGTAACAGCTCCTAGCAGGATGCCTGTCTTTATGACCAATTAGTTTAAAATCCTATCAGCTCTTGCTCTTGTTTCTAATTAAACCAGATTGTTTTTTGACACAGTGTATTACGCCCTGGACAACATACGAGATGTGCTCCAGTTTTATTTCCAGTCTTACATTCTGCTGCATCTATTCTGTAAATAGATGAATGTTGAGCTGTTCTGGGCAAGTCTAAATGATGCATTTGTAACTGTGCTGTGTGAATTGATGTGGTCAGGAATTTTAATTGAAAAAGCGAAATGTTATGTCATATATACACGAATATTGTGGAATTTGATGCAAGTATATATTCTACCATGTTTCATTTTCAAAATACTGCGAGGACTTGTTTAGCCCATAGCAAAGATTAGAAGAATGTTCTCTGATGCAGGATGCTCTCTGCAGGTATGCCGTATGTACATTGTGCTCTGTAAATAATAAATCTTCATTTTATAGCTAGTGCTAGTTGTGTGTGATTGATAACTATATTCTTGACAGTTCTGCAAAGCACACAAAACCAGCATCTTTAGACAAGCTTTCTAATTTCTTTTTTATTTCCTCTCCTCCCTTTTTTTAATTAGGGACATGAATAAATAAAACATAAATGTGGGCATTTCCTTAAGACTTTTAGCCTTCCTTACTGCTCCTTCTTCTGTTGTGGTTGTCCTCTTTTATAGGTCATAAAAATTGGTCACTGTGGAAATAAAGATGCTGAGCTGGTATATTTTTCTGTACAGTAAAAGCCAGGAAAGCATTTATCCTCTTCTTTACCACCCTTGTGCAAAGTAACACTGAGGCCGAAGCTGTCAGATGTGAATTCCCTCTTAGAAGCCTAGGCTGCTCAACATACGTACCCACATGCACGTATGCACATACCTTCTACAAGAAAAATTGTTAATTGGCTGCATGAGTGCTCATTTTCAGAGCTGGTTATCACTGTGTGCACACGGCATCTAGGTCTGAAAGTGGGATACCAGGACATTTGTATCATAAAGATATTAATATGTTTACTGTATTAATGTATCTGTTTTCTATCAGCAGCGTTCTGGAGTCCCAACTGAATAAAGTGCTTAAACATATGCTTAAAGTTCAGCCTAATGTTAAGGGGTTTGTGCTGTATGAAGCTCTGTTAATAGACTCCTCGTTGTGGTTTTAATGAAACTGCCTGAGTAATATGCAATCAAACACTTGAACCAGCGAGTGAATCCAAAGGGATGTGAGAAGAAGCAGACATTTGTAGGATTGTGCTTTTGTGCCCTTGGGTAGTATGTGACCAAATGCTTGGTCACCTGAGACACAGCAGACATTTTTAGTGACGTATGACTTTGGAAACTGTCTCTAGAGCATGCTGGTTTAATATACTGCTTTTAATCATATACTTTACTGTATCTGGTTGCACAGTTTACTATGATTTGTTCTGTTGCTTTCTTTTTCTTCTATTAAACCCTTTTGTTTGTACCTTTCACTGAAAAATCTGAGTTATCTTTTTTTAATACTGCTCTTGCAAGTCTTCAGACAAGTATTTTTATGTTGTAGCAAAAGGCAGAGCAGAACTACTTAAGATTAATCTTCGGGAAGTAGAACTGGATCCTGATATCAGCCTTGAAGAAATTGCTGGGAAGATTGAAGGCTACTCTGGTGCTGACATCACTAATGTTTGCAGGTATCTCATACCCCTTAATTTCCAGATAAAACTGCATGAAAAGTCAGCATTTGCATTTTGTGATAAAAGGCGATACCCACTACCACTGAAGCCATGCTAATAGTGACTATGTTTCATGCCCAGATCTGTTTACTGAAACCATGTGTTACCGTCATGTGGAGTGGTCTAAAGACCATGGGGTCTTTCTGTGAGATGTGATTAAGTCTTATTGGATCTGAAGAGAAAAAAATTCTCTGAGCAAATCTCACGTTACTGTTGTATGCATTTAGTGCATTTGTCTGCATTTGTTAATGTAGTGCAAAACAGGTTTGGATTTTTTTTATTTGATTTTAAATCCCTGTGAATTTAAGAGCTAGAGTTTTGTGATGCAAAGGAGCCTTTCACAGAATACTTCTTTGGGGCTTCTATATGCTGTGTGTTTGGACAGCCCCCAGTGCACCACGGCCTTGGTTTCTGCCTGAACCATTTAAGTGCAAGGGTGATACAAATAGTTTATAGCATTAGTATTGAATTTATTTCCATCCTGTTCCCACAATTTGTTTCATTTTCTGACAAATGAGTCTTTTCTGGTGGAGGATAGGTATTTGAAAAAAAAAAAAAAGGAAGTCAGTCTATGTCCCTTATAATGTTAGGATCCCTGCCAAGAGAAACTGATCCTTTAAGAACATGGCTTGAGATTTTTTTTTTCTTCCCCTGCTGCTTTGCTGAAGTTGTGAAATGACTCTATGGTTTTGAAACCTTGGTGTGTGTCACACAGTGCAATAGTTAAATTACCTGTTCTCCCTGAGGCCTGTGTTACCCCTCGCTGGGAAAAACCTGGGGAAAGAGAAAATGTAATTTTGGACTGCATGTGGGCCATGGTGTGAGAAATGAGCAGTGTTCTCCGTGCCAGTGGGCCACGCTGGCAGCATCCGAGCTGGGGAGGAGTGATGGAGCAGGTAGAGCCTGAGGAGCCACAGGCAGGGATGGCCTCAGCCCTGTACCCCCACGTGGTATTAGTGTCTGATGCCTCCTGCTCTGCCCTTCATGGGTTCAGGTGCTGTGTGTGAGCAGGCAGTGGAGCTGGGCTGCACTCCCAACACTTCCCGACTGTCCTTTTGGGCTACATGGTGGGGAGAAGGTTGAAATCTAAGGCGATAGGGGTGCAGAATCCAGACTACTTGAAAAAAAAAAAAAAAAGTCTTTTGAGTGCAGCTCCTCTCCCACCCTGCCCTTTCTTGCACTGAAGTTGTAAAATTTCATCTCTATGAATCATTGTAAAAGGTTTTCCGTTTTATAGTTTTAATTAGCTCTGCACATTCACCATATGCTTAAATGGGTTTTGGTGCCAATGCATTCTTTATGTTGAATTAATGTAGTGATCTGGGAACATGGAAGCTAAGAAAGATGTGAACCGCATCTTCTGTGGTAAATAAATGCTCTCTTAAGTGTTCCTGCCAGTGGTTTCTAGCAAGAGAATACAATCGAAATTCGTAGACTTACAGCACATGCTGCTAGCAATTAGCTCCCATACATTGTCCTGTATTTCCAGGGATGCCTCTTTAATGGCAATGAGACGACGTATTAACGGCTTAACTCCAGAAGAGATTCGTGCACTTTCTAAAGAGGAGCTTCAGATGCCAGTTACCAAGGGGGACTTTGAGCTGGCGCTGAAGAAAATCGCCAAATCTGTTTCTGCTGCAGACCTGGAGAAGTATGAAAAGTGGATGGCGGAGTTTGGATCTGCTTAATCTCAGTGACGGCTCTCCTTTGCTAGAGTTTTATGGCTTTTGTTGTTTTCACTTGCAAAATGAGTTAGAAATCTTTTTAAAGGTTTAATAAAAGGTCTGCCTCTGCGCCCATCCCACCCTCTTCTGGTGACAAGATCTTTTAAACTCCATTTGCCTTTCACGGGAATGAACACGATAACAAACTGATACTGTAAAAGACATTTTAACTCTGAAATAGTAAAATAAGAGAAACAGGAAGGGAAAAATTATGCTTGTGAGGATAATCTTTTTATTTTTCCAATGGAGAGCAGTGTTACTTAACCTCATAGTCATCTCTCATCACTGGAATCAATAAATCAGCTGGGGGATGTGACTCCAGAGGAGCTAACAAGGGCTCACTGTACCCCCTGCTCTTAAGTGCCACATTTCTGTTGAGCTGCTGGCTCTGCCTCCCCTGAATGTGGCATCGAAGTTACTGTTCTCTCTCTCTCTGCTCGGATATTCAGAGCAAAGCCTGTGGATTGATTGGCATTACACAGAGGAAATGAGGATCAGTTTTCCATCAAGTCGTGAGCTCGGCTCTCCTCATGTGCGTCCATCTGGAATCACTGTCACTTCAGACTGTAACGGTGTTACCTGTGACAACTTCTGATGAAAATGAGAGGAAAAGAAAAGGGCCTTGATTGCTCTCGGTCCAGTTTGTGCTTGGCTTCTGAACATAGTTTGTACCAGTTTGACCAGTAAACACTTTGAAGTTTGACCAGTAGGCACTTTGACTGAAGTTACATCTTGCACTTTTATGCTTATGTATCATTGTATACTTTGTGCTGTCTAGATATTATTATTATTATTATTTAAGTACCAGGAGTTTAATACAGTAAAGACACTAATATCAAGGCTGTCTTTAAAACACAAGGCTGTCCTTACACATGGCTGTGGACTTCCACTTCTTCTGATTAGACATGAACTCTTTCCTAGCATACTAGACAATGGAATTTGCACCTGTTTGTTGTAGAAATGTTCATGCTTTTTAAAAAAAAAAAATGGAGTTTTTTTTTAAAAAATGTGTAAATGTTATTGATTTAGGGAAGAATAATCTGTATGGTCTCATTTATGTTCTTATCTGTTTCTTCCCTTCCCACATACAAGTGCAGGAATGAGAAGGGTTGGTTATAAACTGTAGCATGAGAAATCCTCTCTGTAGAGTTTAACTGTCATACTGACTAATGATCTTTTCACAGACTTGGGCTGCGAGTCTGACATACGAAGGTTTCCCCTGGTAGGAGAGGTCAGATTTACAGAAGAATATGCAAGCTCTTAAATTTTTATGAGCTAAACCTGAAGTATCTTGGTAGATGTGAGTTGCTGTGCTGTTCGGTAGGTATTCTGTGCATTGGTGCTCTGCTGAGACTCCTAATGGCATAGCCAGATGTGGCAAACTGGAGTGAGAAACAGATAACGCCTCATCTTGAATGGGAGTATATCCTTATTTGCTCCTTTTTGCTAGTTCTTGGAAGTTCCCAATAATGTCAGTAATTCAGCACACTGGTCTCTTGGGCCATAACACGTGAACCAATAATGCAAATGCTGCTCGAGTGTGTTTGCTGTTCAATAGCAAGGACTGTCAGGATACGTGCATAACAGCTCCACGGCATCTGTCTGATTACATGAGCGACTTTTGAAGCTGTTTTACCATTGCTGCTTTGTCAGTGTTCCTTTTTCTTTCTTTGTATGTGAAGACCACGTCTTGGATTGATCCTACTGTTTTAAAGGGCTGCCCCAATTTGTGTAGAGAAACACCATGGAGATTCTGTCAGTCTTGCATTTGAAATGAAACTGAGTCGGGGCTTCAGAAGTGTGTTTCCATGTGGCATTCCAGCAAAATACCTTCTGAAGCCTCCAGACTGGTTGAGACATAGCTGCTGTTCATATCTTTCCAAGGACAGAGCATCTCCCCTGCCTGTCGTTAGGCCCTGTTACACTCCTGCAGAGGGAGGTTAGTGCAGCAAGAACATCAACTTTTACCCTCTTCACCTACAGGGAGAAAAAAAAAGTTCTGGTTGCTTCTTTCCTGACCAGTTTGCACTAACTGCACAGTAGAGCCCTTGGGACTCAAGATACCTGCGGCAGTCAGACTAAAAGGAACAGTTCTCTCTGCATTGGAAGATGAGCGAGTAGAAGTCGTGTTGACCCTTTATAATCTTTTGATAAATTCCAACCAGGGCTAGTCTGTTCCTCACAGGGAATAACTGGACCTTTATAGAGAGAAAGCTTTGAAAACATTGCTACAGTCTGCCATTCCTTCCTTACAAAAGCTGTAGGCTACAGCCATTACTCTGTTTTTTGTTTGTTTTATTGCAGTAGGAATTAGTAAAGCTGTGCAAATCTCTTGTGGCCAATGCCAGATTAGCACTTCAGGGTCTCTCACTAGAGAGGCCATTGCTGCTCGAGGAGCTTAGTCTACACAAGCAAGATCCAGAAGGGAATAGACATGAATGCCAATAATTTACCCTGTTCAGCTGCCCAGGAGCAGTGCTGGGATTCAGCAGTTGCTGCTTAGAAAGGTAAGTACCAGTTTTCTCAGTTTCATATTGCAAGCAGCAGTGCCCTTCTTGCTGATGAAAGCACAGCATTTAGCAAAAATGTCATTCCTTAGCTCTTTGATGAATCTCCTGCCTTAAGGCGTTAAACTTCCCTCTCGCATGTTAAGCAAAATTCACTGAACTGGCCATTCCCTCTAGTAGGGATTGCTCAGGTGCTGCAGTATTTTTCTCTAAAGGTCATGATTTCTACCCCAAATATGTTTTTCCTGTACAGGTCCATTCATCCTTTATTGCTGTGGAGCAGAAAAGTGAAAGTTTCCAGGCCATAGATGTGTATATGTATGACGGTTGTGCACAAGCGTTACACCTGTGACTTGAGCCCCACTAGATCAGACACCTCAGCAGACAGAGACCATCCCTTCCCTGCTGAGACTTCTCAGGATAGGGATCTGACCCTGTATGCTGGTCCTTACGTCTCTACCAAGTCCCTCTGGTGCACTTGCCTTGGTGGTTGGGTGGTTAATTCTACAGGGGAGCCAGCAGCAGGGTGCAGCAAGGAGCAGCCAGGGAGGGAAGACTAGGCCAACAGTGGCAGCAACTCGAAGACCTAAGGATGGAGCCTATGGCTCAGTGTAAGTGCAGTTTGTGTCCCGCCAGGGGAAACCCTTGTGTAGGGATGTGTGATTCCTCAGAGAGCAATGTGTGAGCATATCACAGCCTGCTGCGACAATTTGTTCAGTCTGTGTCTCTGTGTATGCAGATACATGCGCACACGTGTGTATGTGTATATATACATACACAGTATGTGGTGCTTCAGTAGTTTGTACCTAGATTACATAAAAAAAGTGTTTTAAAGCTGTGTTTCCATGTCTCTTTCTAAACATCTGCGAAGGCCCTCTTGAGTGGCACTGTTAATTTTTGTACAATAAGCAATCTGGTTGTATGCATAAACGTACATGTAGAGTCTGTCTCGCTCGGGATGGGCTCTGAATGCTTTGCTGGTGACTGCTTCCAAAGGCTGCCATACAACACAGATCTTTTCAGCATGTCACAGTGGTGCTGCACTCTTCAAAAGTCCTGGATAGAGAGCAGTTGAAGCAGAGTCTGGGTTTTTTTGCATAACGCTGTCAGCAATGCTTTCCCTCTTAAATTGGCCTTTTGTTGCCACAAGCTATAAAATGGGGAATGCTCCAGTGCCCAGTGCATGGAGAGAGGGTGGGGGAGAAGGGAGCAGAGGCCCCAGCAGATGTTCAGTGTTAGCACCTGATTCAGACCTCACAGAGCCAGGCAGGCTTTTTTATTACTTGCCCCTGGGCTGGAAGTATAATCATGCTCCAGAGAAGCTGTATCATGAGCTGCCTGCTAACCAGAAGACTTTCAAGAGCAAAACTTCTGTTAGGAAAGAGCTTTCATACTTGGAAAGAGACCCCAAATCTCTTGGGACCGAGTTGATTATTTGAATTTTCTCACTAACTTCCTTATGAAAGAATGTGTAGTTTCCAGTGTTTCATAATGCCTCAAGCATGAAAGAGCGAGCAAGTGAAATTGCTGATCAAGGGATTTCAGGAGAGGTCAAATCTTTGCATAGAAAGTTCAGCTCACCCCAGTTTAAAAGAGACTACATGGAACAGCAAAGGTGCACTGATTTGTTCTGATCATGGTGAGGATGAAAGACCTTGTGTGCTCTAAAGAAGTCCTCTATCAATCCAGCAAAGACTTAGCTGTACGATCCAGGCATGAGGAGGTGGAAGCAGCAGAGGAAACAATGAAAAAAAATTTTTGTCTGTTTTTGAAATAGCCAAAAAATTTTTGTCTGTTTTTGGTGACACTGTGCTGCCGGGGAGCAAGCAGGGAGCCTGGGAATGCCGGAGCAACGCGCTGGTGTAACGTGGGTGTCAGCACTGTGGCGGCAGCCCTGACCCACTCTGTGTGAGCCACCACAGAGCAACGCTGTGGGTGCAGGCTGCAGCCACGCCGGGCAGGAGTAGTCTCAGCAGCTCTCTGATGGAATAAAGCAGACGGTATAAAGCCACCTGTGTTGGTGGTAGCAAAGGCAGATGCTGCAGTTCAGAGAACGTGGCACGTGGACTTTTTCCCTGCTCACGTTAAGTGTTTTGTGAGAGCGCTGTGCGAAAGCTTGGCCGTGGCTGTGGGTGCCTCAATCACGCATTCCAGGGCCCAACTTCCACGTGCACCTTAGCTGACAGAGCTGCAGCAGCAGGCCATGTTCCTGCCTCCCGCAGCACAGGGACGCCTGACCCTCTCTGCTTTCTAGGCCAGCCTGGTTCTGTATGCTGGTCGTGAATTGTTCTTTTGACGCACTCACAGCGTACACAGTTGTTCAGTACCTCTAGTAGAGGAGCTCCTTTTGTGCCATACAGAGCTGTCTTTTGATGAGCTAAAGCGCCATGCTCCTGCACATGTTTGCACCTAGGTTTCTTGGAAAGATCCAGGCAATTTTCCTCTTCTTTAGAAGGCCCCAACTAGCATTAAAAGCATATGAGATGAGATGTCTTGGCTAGCCTGGTTGCCCAATGTGAGAACATTTACCTCAACAGGCAAGGAAGTGCCACAAGCAAAGTTCTGGCTTTGTTATGAAGAGACGAAGTGTGGGGATGTTCCCATTCCTACTGCACGGGCAGAGTTAGAGTCATGTCGTGTCCAAGCTCGATTTTCTGGCTTTTGTATATTTGTGACTTCTTTGTTGTGGTAAGAACATTTTTCTTTGAGGTAGGGGGAAACCATGGGTTTTTTTGGCTGGTATCTGGGTTGAGGTTTTGGGGATTCCATGATCTGGTTGGTACATGAAGCTGCTGAACCCATTCTTGGCACACTTACTTTTGGACACAAGAACGATGCATCCTGCTTGGCTGTCTGGCGGTGCAGTAACTAGTGTAGCTTTGTGCAAAGTTGCTTAAATACAATATTTAGAATATTAGTTTGGCAAAGAGAGAAATTCTTACTACCACATTACAACTGTGCTTCTCCCATTCATGAGCAGTCCTTTGCATAAGTTGTTCAACTGGTGTAAAAGAAACTGTCTTGAAAGTAAGAGGTTTTTGAACTTGACTTTGGAGAGCAAAAAAGGTAGAAAAATATTTGCCTGGAGGAAGATACCAGAGTACCCAAGACATTGGGAGCTGAAATTTCTTCTTTTTGTGGCTTTCCTTTTTGTCTAGCAGTTACACTGCTGGGTTGCGCTTCCTGGTTCCAATTTGTTTTGAAATAATTACCATTGTTTATCCGTCTCTCAGACAGCCTTTGCAGATGAATTGGTTCCACAGAGCCCTCTTTTGCTTAGCGGTTGGTGTTCTTGCACAGCGTGTTGTGTAACATCTAATTGAACGGGCTGATGGCATGAGATCTTCCTTGTGAAGTAAAGGTCACCTGAATGGTGAAGGTGAGAGAAACTGCACTGAATACCAATTGGACTGGTGGTAACAGAAACCATAGCAACTCTGCAGAAGGTTTATAAATACAACGGAGAAGAGAAAGGGAATAACCTCAAGGAGCTGCTGACAACACTGCAATATGCATGTTGATAAGAAAATGATGGTCTCTGCATCTTTGCCAGTGAGGAGCATGTATGTAAGAGGGTGGAAGTGGTTCAGTGGACCAAGGAAGGCAACTGCATGCACTGCCGACAGATTTTGTCACTCCGCCTTGCTGCTTAAAAGCATACCAGTCTCCAGGGTCAGGTTGTTGCAGCCACTACAAAAACTGCCTTTTAGGTGATCAAATTTAGCTTCCTCATAGCTTGCTTCCCGTCTTGAAATGCCTTCAAACTTTGGGATGTGCTGAAGCCAGAGTGGTTTTTGAGGGCTAGGAGAATCAGGGGATGTTAATAGTGATGTGTTTCTGTAGGGTCCTGGGGCTTGGCTGTGCTGGACAGCGTTTGGATGCACAAGAAGAGATGCTGAAAATGCTTATGGGGAGTTGAGGTGGTGGAAGGATGAGGAGAGAGGTGGAAGTGAAGTCACTCACTCAAGGTCCTGGGATCAGTGGAGGTGACAAAACTGTCCCTCTGACTCCCAGTTCTTGATCCTCAAGCATACAATAGTGGTTTTCAGTTGCTTTTGATTTGCAGCTCCCTAGCATTTTTACTACTGAGGCTGAAGATCCCTGTATTGTGAATTAAACACAGCAAGGTTTTTTTTTTTTCCTTATATACCTTCTGCAGGCCCTTAACAAATAGCCTGTGGTGCTCCTGGGGGCTGCAAACAATAGTTTGAAAAGCACTGGCCCATGTCATCCTAAGGTTGCGTGAATTTCTTATGGAAAGGAGTCTATAATGGATGCTGTTGTTTTTATTTTGTTCTTGTTAGTTTGCTCAGAAAGATGAAGCTCAGTGAATGTGAGGTGCTTCTGGAGAGTTTATTTACAGCGTTTTGTTCTGCGCAGATTAGCATTTCATCAGCATATGGCACAGCCATTTAATATAAATATTTGGCTTTCCTTAATTTATGCTTGTGTAGAAAGGTCCCTGAGTATGCATATCTATCCCTCTGTTGTATCTAATTAGACATTTCTACCACGGTGCTGGGGGACCGGGTTCTTTCCCTCTCGCCGAGGAGATGAGAGCTGTGATTCACGTGCTCCTCCCCTGTGTGATGGATCTTCGTGCCCCAGCGCCGGGGCAGTGGGGCAGGTGTCCGGCCGCTCTGCGGGCAGGGCTGCCAGCAGCACTCCGACAGCACTGCTGGGTCAGCCTCTCTCTCTAGATCCTGGGAATTTAGACTTACTTAAACTGGGAACCTGCCCAGCTTAAGCAAACGCTTGGCACCCGATCCACCCTCACCTCCTCCACCCGCCAAGGCAGCTGTGCTTTTGCAAGACACAACCGCAAGCGAAGCGTGTGAGAGCAAACAGCTTCGGCTGGGGAGATGCTCCAGGAGGAGATCAGGCAGCAGCAGGGTAGGATGGGATGCTGAGCTGCATCAGGGAAGGAAAGGGAAATCAATCATGAGGAAAGCAAAAAGCACTTCTCCACATATGTGATAATGGACGTGCATGGGAGAAGAGCGGGAAACTGATATTTAAAAAAAGGAGCAAATGAAAAACTAATCAGTTTTAAGATGGAGTGGAGCCCGCTGCAGCCCGCGGCCCAGGAGGCCTTTTCCAGCTCTGTGGCATATCCTGATGTTTTGTGTTCTCACAGATGTTTTGGAAACTTTCTACTAATTTCCAATCTAAATAAGTTCATCCTTGATTTGTATCCATCTGATCTTGTGCTAATGTCGTCTTCTAATGAATAGTTCTTACTCCCTGCTGTTTATCCTACATCCTTGAATGTATTTTATAGAGTCGTCATATAAAGCAACACCTTGTGCTTTGTTAGACTGTACAGTCACCTTCGGTCTCTTTTGTAAGACGGATCTTCTTCAGCAGCCTTTCTTTCCACCTGAGCCTCTTTGGTTTTTTAACTCAGATCACCAGAAGTGTACAGGATGAGTCCATAAGCTGCACGCAGTAAGTTACCCAGTACGGCAAGGGAAAAAATAAATTACCACTGTGGGATGTGCTGTGGTTTAGCCCAGCCAACAACTAAACGCCACACAGCTGCTCACTCATCATCTCCCACCCCCAGGGAATGGGGAAGAGGATTAAAGGGGAAAAGGTAAGGAGACTCATAGGTCGATATAAGAACAATTTAATCATAATAATAATATAAACCTGAAAGTAACAATGATAAAATAATAATATATTTATATATATATAAAAAATAATATATGCAAACAAGTGATGCACAGTATAATTACTCACTATCCAGAGACCAATGCCTGTCCTGTCCTAGCAAATGATTCCAAAACAGGTAAGTCCCGACACCGCAATCCCAGAAGAGGGAAAGGCCTGAAAAGAGAGAGAGAGAGAATGAGAACTCCAAAAGACTGCGAGTCCGATAAAGACCTTGGAAGAGCCAGAGCTTCTTCATCGTGGTCAACCCTCATCTATATGCTGGGCATGACATTGCATGATATGGAATACTCCATTGGCCCATTTGGCCCTCAATCCTAAGTCTAAGTTCAAATCATAAGGAGAGTTGTGGGCCCTTTGTCCTGACCATCCTTCCCCCTCAGACTGTTGTGCTCCTGCACACTAGCAAAACATGGGAATCATAGAATCATAGAATGGTTAGGGCTGGAAGGGACCTTCAAAGGTCATCTAGTCCAATCCCCCTGCAAGGAACAGGGATATCTCCAACTAGATCAGGTTGCTCAGGGCCTCGTCCAACCTGACCTTGAATGTCTCCAGGGATGGAGCATCCACCACCTCTCTGGGCAACCTGTTCCAGTGTTCTACAACTCTCATGGTAAAAAATTTTTTCCTAATATCCAGTCTGAATCTACCTCCCTCTATTTTAAAACCATTACCCCTTGTCCTATCACAACAGGCCCTCCTGAACAGCCTCTCCCCATTTTTCTTGTAGGCCCCCTTGAGGTACTGGAAGACCGCTATAAGGTCAGCCCGGAGCCTCCTCTTGTCCAGGCTGAACAGCCCCAACTCTTTCAGCCTGTCCTCATAGGAAAGGTGCTCCAGCCCTCTTATCATCTTCGTGGCCCTCCTCTGGACCCTCTCCAACCGGTCCATGTCCTTCTTATGTTGGGGGCTCCAGAACTGGACGCAGTACTCCAGGTGAGGTCTCACGAAGGCAGAGTAGAGGGGGAGAATCACCTCCCTTGACCTGCTGGCCACGCTCCTCTTGATGCAGCCCAGGATGCGGTTGGCCTTCTGGGCCGCAAGAGCACATTGCCGGCTCATATTGAGCTTCTTGTCCACCAGTACTATGGGAAGCTGAAAAGTCCTTGATGTCTCAGTACCACCTATAAACATTGTTGTGCTGTCAACATTCTTCTCTTAACAAATCCCATAGTAAATCCAAAATACACAGCTCTTACAGCTGCTAAAAGCTGCTTAATGTAGCGAATAAACTGAGTATTTGGTTGTATAACCTACAGGAGGACAGAAGGCTTAGGTGTATCGTTGTTGCACAGTGACTGGGGCTCATTAGATAACAGACAATGGCAGGCAGTGGGATACCCAGGGAAGGGGGAGGAAGATGCAGGAACTCTCCAGGCCATGGCAAAATAAAAGATTTGGGTATTCTGTTTATAGGGGCTGCAGCTAGGTGCACCCACATAGTTTAAGACTACAGCATTTCTGGGGATGTTTGGGTGCTGCTCAGAGAAAGGGGAAGAAGAGATTTGGGACCAGCTAACAAGCTCCAGGGGTAGCATGGCCACCAGTAATCAAGGATGAGTGTGAGTGTGGAGTGACAGGATGGATCACATCTACCTCTTGCCAGTCTCCCTGGCTCTGCCTTTCTCCTGGGTACGCACAGAGCCCACCCAGACCTGGGTTATCTTGGCACTTGCACTCAGGTCCCCCACTGTCACGAGTACCCTGTTGCTTTGTGCAGGACCCTGCTGGTACACGGTTCTCCAGGGCATGCTCCTTCCTCTCAAGCTGTCCGGAAACAAAAGCAAACTGCAGCCTCCCAAAGGGAGCTGTTAAGCGTTTGGCACCAGAAACCCTATTATTAAAAAAATGAACCCACTTAAGATTGAGTCTGTTCAACAGATTCCCTTCATATCTGGTGGTGGTGGTAGTTACAGCCAAGGTGGCCATAAAGCTATTGCGCTTCAGCTCCGTGGTGATGGGGAGTGTTTCATGTTTTTTCAGTCGTGCTGCTCTGCTGGGACTGCGTGGGTGTGCCAGCAGCTCGCAGTGACTGCATGTAGACGTCTGTAGCTTTGCTGTAGAGGGCTTGGGGACCCTGGGAACGTGCAGGCTTCGTCTCCCATTAGAGACCCAGCAAATCTGCTTCTCAAAGACTTCTTCCAACTAGCAATATTTTATACCTTGTTTCAGCTCTTAGACCTGCTAGGAGTTAACTGCAGGCTGCCTGGCCAGTATTTTCCTCTAATGGTGCAGAACAGTTCTGAGAAGACAAAAAAACCTCTGTCACACTTAAGAAGAAAAATGTCTGTCCAGATTTGGTAAGGGACAAGAACAAGCTTGTGTGTGAATGCACATGACAAATCACACCACACAGTATCTTGAAGGGGAGTCACACTTGCTTGAGATGGTGTTGAACATGGTCAGGGAAGGACCGTGGGACAGGGTGAGGAAAAGATTGGTGGTAGGAGTTCCTGCTGCTGGAGCTAGTCCTGGCATGATGATGCAACTGCCCAAGTTAAAATCCCTGGCTGCTTTAGGGGGCTCAGTTTGGAGCTCCTCTCACCCAACTGCAAATATTTGTGTCTGAGCTGGTGTCCTGGTTTTAGCTGGGACAGTGTTAGCGCTTCTTTTTAGCAGCTAGAAGAGCTCCGTGTTTTGGTTTTACGCAGAGGCTTGCTCTGAGAAGAATGCTGATAGCAAATTGATCTTTGAGACTCCAAGGACTTTTCAGTGTGCCGGAGTGCAGAAGCACGGCAGGATAAGGGGGGAGCATAGCTGGGACAAGGGGGACACGATTCCCCTTGTGATTTGTGGTGGAACTTAAGATTGAGGGCCAAACTGGCCAATCAGTATTCCATATCATGCAGCGTCATGCCCAGTATAAAAGTGAGGGTCAGCCGGACAGAAGGGCTTTTGCGCTTTGGCTCTTTCACTGCTTTTGCTCTTTTGCGCTTGCTGCGCTTTTGCTCTGTTGCCTTTTTTTTCCTCTCTCTCCCAGCACTCCCACTCTCGGAGTACTCTCTCTCTCTCTCTCTGCCCCTCTCTATTTCGGGGCCTCACGTTCGTCCGGGATTGCAGCTTTGGGACGAGACAGGCTGCGGATAAGAGGGGGTGGTGAGCATCTACACTGTGTATTACTTATCTGTATTAAATTGTTCTTATCTCAACCCACGGGTTTCCCGTTTCTCCTTTAATTCTCTCCCTCATTCCTGAGGGGTGGGGGAGGGTGAGTGACTGGCTGTGTATGGGGTTTGGTTGCTGGAGCGGCCTAACCCACGACAGCTGGTCACCCAGACTCCCTGTAGAGTGGGTGGAGAGAAATGGGCAAGCTTAGGATGAGAGTTCTCTGACACATCTGAGATGCTTTCTCCAGGATCAGATGAGCAGCACCTCCAGAGTGCCACTTATTATACAGGGAGTCAAGGAGAAGCAGTTTAGATGATGAATTTTGGGTGGGAAGAACCTCTCTATGTTGGTCTGTATCTCCTCAATGTCACTTGCTCTCACTGTCCCACCAGCATTGCAGCCTGGTGGTTACTACCTTCAGATGTCCTGTGGTCCCTCAGTGTCTTGGATGCAGACACAGAGCATATGCACCCTTGACCACTCTGGTATCTAAGTCAATCCCAAACTCTGTCTCAGTGCACTTCTCCTTTGCAAACACTTAAACCCCCTCCTCGCCCCTTGTTTTAGTTTTTCCTGACCCAAGGTTAGCCCAGCCTGGCCAAGTGGGACCAGCACACTCGAATTACTGAGACTGAGGTGGTAGCAGGCAAACGTTGAAGCTGTGCATCTTCATCCTGGCCCCTCCTGACATGTAGCATGGTCTGGCTAGAGCCAGCAAGTGGCTTTCTGACAATACCCTGCAGTGCAATGTTCAGGCTAGGAGAGGTGGTAAGAGATGGACACTGCCCATGCCTGCTCCCTCCTTAACAAAACTTATTAACAAACCTGAGCCTTGAGAAGGAAGGACAAGGGAGAAGGGGGTGTTGGATAGAGGTGGTTCTTTGCACCGTGTTTTGTTTTATTTTATAAATCTGTCCTGCATGGCTCTTCTGGTTGCCTGTGGGGCTGGTGAGCCTTACTGCCTTCTTTGATACGTAACTTTTGGCTTCTTCCTGTCAAGCTGTGGAGTTTTGGCAGGACATAGGCAGGGTGCACTTGTGCTCCAACCAGCATAAAAATCACTTGCGTTCTCATGTCTCCTCATTTACCCTGGTGAAGGGGATGAGGATTCAAGACAAGGTGCCAAGTGGTGTGCTTGAGGTGATGTGTGAAAACAGCCAGGTCTCCCTATCCTTCAGGGTGGAGTCAAGCTCATTTCCAGCTAGATCTACCCTGCACAAGGCTGAGGGTGCTCCTGGAGAAGGTGATTGGAAATGCTGTTACTTACACCAAATGCCCTAAAAGAGAGATGATGAGTGTGCTCTGACTGTGGTCTATGCTCAGACTGACACAGACAGCATCTGTCAGAGACAACAGATTCAGAGTTTTTATGACTTTGATGGTTAAACCGTGGTTTCTCACAGCGAATGAGCTTTGCTAACAAACCCCTAGATTTGGGTTGCAGAAGGTCTCAGAGCCCCTTTCCTTCCTTCTCCTGCTTGGGTAGGTGGTTGTGCTCTGCAGCTGGGGTAATGGAGTTTACCCCAGAAACGCCCCTGCTGCTGCAGAGAATTGGTTGTCTCCTTATCTCTCCCCGCACCACACTAGATTTTGGTTCTCTTAGGAGAGATTTGAGGCTGATTCAGAAGAGTGCTGGAAACATTTTGTGGCCAGAGATGGTCTGTTCACCTGGCCTAAATGTCTATTGCCAGACTGGCAGCCATCTTCTCCTGGTAACACAAGCCCATCTCCAAAGGAGATGTATCTTGGCTTCCCTATGCCAGTAGCCCTCTGGTCCTGCCCAGTGAACGCCCGTAAAGCATGAAGACTTTCAGCCTCTTGGCTCTGTTCAGCATGTCCAAGCTGGAAATTAGAGCCTGCCACCAGCAGGGACATCAGATCCACTGAGTGGGCTGCTGGGAATGAAATAATGCCACATGGTCTACAGACTGATTCTTTTCTGATGCTCATTATTTGTGTTTTCCTGGGTCCTCTCTTCTAGCTCGCCACGGAACCTCTTGTGGCTGCCACCACAAGATCAAACCCTACACCAAGTGCATGGGATACAAGGGAAGGCTGAAGCCGAGGGAGGGATTAGCTGCACGTGACGGGGGGCTGCAGCGAGAGCCCCATTCGAGGAGCACCTTTGCCGTGTCACTCAAAGCCCTGCCATGGATGAGGAAGTGCTGGGAATGCCCACCCCAACCTGAATAAGGAACCCGTGCTGCCAACCAGACAAGCTGAGCTGGGCAAAGGAATAGGTGAGGGGTGGTGGTGGGAGATCTAGCATGGATGTGGCCAGGCTGTACTGATGGCTCCTTGCTGTCCCCGATGCTCATTAGCAGACCTACGGATGGTGTCCTCCAAGAGGCTGAGATCAAACATGGCTTTTACTTGAAGGAGGCTGTTGGGACTACTGCCATGGAGCGGCTTATCGCACGTCCCAGCAACTCCCGGAGCCTGGAGGGAGGAAAACAGGGCTGACACTGTTTACCTTTCTGCTGCAGAGAGACAGCAACACATCTCCTGCCTTGGCTTCCACTGGGCTTTTTCAGCTGCTGTTGCTACATGACACGAAGCTGGACCACTTGCATCTCTGGGAAGCTCTGCTCTTCACGTTCAGTTTTACCTTGAGAAAAATTCATTTTCTCCTTGAGAATGAGTTTAGCACACTATGAAACAAATGTTTCAATATCTCCTCCAGTCTCTCAGGACTCATTATGAACTTAGGTTTAAGCCGTGTTTTTTATTTAAGCCTCAGAGTGTTCCGTGTAATTTTCCTGTACAGAGAGGAATATGCAGCTATTGAGCGTGCAGGACCACTTGCTCAGCCAACACAAATCCCTCGAACGGGGTTTTCTACACCGGGTACACACAGCTTATAAGCCTTTTGATTTAGGGCTCCTTGGGATATGATGCTTGCACCAGATTGTTAAATACTGAAATTTCTTAAGCCACGCAGAGGCTGCAGAGCACAAGGGCTCAGCTGGAAGGGATTCAGAGTCCTGCTGAGCTCTGAATTCTTGAAGACCGCTTGACTCCCAGAGCCAACAGAAACCTCCCGAATGTGGCCATCTGCAGAAATATGTCCTTAAGAGAGAGAGAAATCATCAGGGAAAAGAAGGGTTCAAACTGCATTCGAGATTCATAAGCACTTGAGGAACTTTTAAGAGCTAGAAGTAGCTTAATAGTTGCTTTACATGCCCAGCATGTAAACCCTGCTTTCAGTTGGTGCATCTAGCAGCTGTAGCTGAGGGCTGATGCAATTCCCGGCCTCGGGGCTGGGTTCAGGGCATGCGGCTCTTGCTCTGAGCAGCTTTAGCTTTAAAGCAACTGCGAAAGTTTATGTGCAAAGTGCTGACTGCAAATATCCACCGGGAGAAAAACCAAGAGGAATGTGTATGTGCCAGGCTTGTTTAGAAACCGCAGATGATTTACAGAGTGAGCTTAATTGGAAGTTTCTCTTTGTGGCTTTCTGACGTGTTATTTTTCTGTTGCAGACGTGTAGGAGCCATTTAAAAGGTCCATGTTTACTAATGAGGGGTTGCATAATTGGGGATATATTTATTAAGCGTACATGTGCAGGACGAGGAAGTGACTTAAGCAGCAGCAGCAGTGCAGTAAAGGGTCTGGATATCTCCGGGCATCACCAGCCGGGCGTGAGGGACCGGCATCCTGCTCTCCTGGTGGAAGAGAAGGCCTCTTGTCCTCGTTCCCTGAGCATCTGTCCCCCGTCCTGGCACTGTGGTTGAGAGAACACGGGGGATCTGGGGACCTCCACCAAAAAGGCAGTAAGAAGCAGAAGAGGTGCAGAGAAACATGGTCTGTGGAGGAAGATTCTCAGAATGAGAGTCACTACATTTTAAAGATGAAAACTTTAAGGGGGTTAACTTGTTAGTTTTTTTTAAAAATCTATTTAAAAAAAAAAATCTATTTCAAAAAGATCTTTAAAAATCCGAAAAGGAAAGTACACTAAAAGAAAGAATACAAACATTCCCACAGGAAATACTGGAAGTGTTGTGGAGACCTTGTCCCAGTGAGGTGTGTCCGAACTACAAACTGTCCCCAGCAAAAGGCTCTGGAGGAGTGGAGCAGGGGAGTGGACTAAGTGATTTTCCAGGCCTGGTCCTGATGAGTTCTGCCATGATTTGGGCTTCACAACCTTTAACCCCTTCTCCTGTATGCTGAAGACATGAGTTTATAAGCTGCTTTATGGAGCTGCTGCTGGCAACCACCGGCAGAGACAGTGGGAAAAGTTCAGTTTCAGGAGCCTGATGAAATTTTTCTCACCAGGCAGGATGAGCATTTCTGGGTACGACCATGCTGGCCAGAGCATTGCTGAGTGGATACACCAGAGTTGGCCGGGGCACTGGCATTCACCCCCTGGCTCTACGGTCCTGAAGGTGTTCACATGGGAGCTGCTTCACAACATCCAAAGAATCATAGAATCATAGCATAGTTTGAGTTGGACGGGGCCTTAAATATCATCTAGTTCCAAACCCCTTGCCATGGGCAGGGACACCTTCCACTAGATCAGGTTGCTCAAAGCCTCATCCAACCTGGCCTTGAACACCTCCAGGGATGGGGCATCCACAACTCCTCTGGGCAACCTGTTCCAGTGTTTCACCACCCTCATACCCCTGCGTGTCTGAGACCCTTGGTTCTCCCTCCCCTGCCTTAAAAGTGACCGCTTGGCTTGCTAACAGTTTATTAGTACGTTAGAGGACTGAGTTGCTTCCCCAAGGATTTTGCCCAAGAACGTGATGGGCAACTGGAAAAAAGGGCTTGTGAAATGAAATGTGGAATTTTGTTTCAGAGAAGCCGGATTCTGTCACCTCCCAGGTTGTATTCAGGCAAACTCCTCTTGATTTCCATCCCATAGGAATCCCTGTCTCTATCCTGACGTGTAAAATTAGCACCCAAGTGTGTCTCAAACACCTTAAGAAATGCAGTACCCATCACTCACTTTTTACAATTTTCTTCTGAGGGTTAACCTCCTTATGGTTAAAAAGTACACCTGATTTCTAATTCAGCTCTAATTCATTCTCTGGTGCCCGTCACTGTCTATCCGTGTGTCTTTCTTGGACTAAATTTTTAGTACCTTCTTAGCATCCCGTATTTTCTCTCCACACATGTACTTAGACACATCATCAAATCACTTCTCGGTTTTCTTTCTGACAAGTTACAGAGGCTGACCTCTACAAGTCTCTCCCTGTAAGTGGTTTTCTTCAGCTCTCAAACCATTTTTTATGGCTCTTTTCTTCACCGGCTCCGATTTTTTGATGTCCTCTTTAAAATATGGCACCTCAGCAGGATGCAGTATTCTAGTGTCAATCTGACCAAGGACGTACACAGAGATAAAATCGCCTTCTATTCCACTTCACAGTCCTGTTGCTTATACACAGAAGGACCAAATTAGCTCTTTCTGCTACAGCAGACAGAAAAATAGGTCCCACATTGAAGAACCAGAAGACTGGATAGTGGTATTAAAAAGAGAAAAATGGAGCCGACATGAAAGCAGAATTACAAACCGAGGCAGCATTAATAGCACAGTGTGATACTAGCCTGAACACATTAGTTGAAATAAAAATGCTGAGAAAACATTTTCTCCCACTTGAGAGCCTATTGCAAGCCTACGCCGCTGCGGTGGCTCCTCCGTGGCGGGCAGGCTGCGTGCCGGGTGCCTGCTGATGTGCCGGGGCGACCACGGGGAACGTGGCATGGAGGGTGAGTTATTACAACTCCATGTTGCACAGCTGCAGTTGGGAGACCCTGGTCGTGCCACCAGGCTCTGTGGAGGGGTGAGGCAACCTCTGATCTTTGCCAAGGTCATCCCACAGCTGGGTGCTGGTAGATCAGCCCTGTGAACTGTGTGGTGCTGTCAGGGCTCCGCGTTCATGAAGGCACCTCCAGCCCTTTATGCTCTCTGTCTTCTGCTTGCAAAATTTTTCACAGGCGGGAAGGTTTCTCCTAAATTCCCTAATTCCCATGGCTGGTGACACTTACTGAACACAGAGGCACTGTGTCCTTTGCAGATACATTTTCAGTACACGTCCTCAGTGTAAGCCTCACCTTTGTATATTAGAGACAGTGACCTGACTCCGATTTATCTAAAATCTCCAAGGGTTTCCCCGAGGCAGCTCAAGGGTAGCATGCCCTGTGCCCAGCAGTCAAGTCCCCTGATCTTTGATGGCTTTCTGTGAAATAGTTCCTTAGTCTCCTTTTTCCTTATTTCTATATCTGTAAAATAAACTTCACAGTTTTGGGGGCTGCTAAGATGCTCACATCCCATCCTAAATTTTGTCATCTAGTGGCAGTCTGTGCTGTTGCAAACCCTTCTGTGCTGCTTCTGCTCTCACAACAAGGGTGGCAAGGTGTCTCCTTCCTCCCTGCCAACTTGCTGGTGCAACGCTGGGTTTTGAGCCCTGGTGCTTGGGTTCTCCGGGGGCCTGGGCGCTGAGGGCACCCTCAGCCCTGTGCTCACTGTGTGTGCTTCTTGTTGGACCCATGTGGAAGGGTGTCCTTCCCTCAGGGGAGGAATGAAAGCAAGGGAGAGGAGCACTGGTATAGAGGGACAAGTGCTGGGGGACTGATGGACTGGAGAGAGCCTGGCAGGGGGTCACCAAGATGGCTGGGGCACTTAAAGTACGAAGAGATGGTGAGAGAGCTGAGTTTATTCAGTCGTAGGAGGAGAGATCTAATTTTTGCCTATAACTGCCCTATGGGAGATAATAGGGAATATGAAGCCAGACCTTTCTGAGATGTTCATGGTGAAAGGATGAGAGACCAGCGCAGGAAATTCTGTTTAGATATAAGGCATCAGGTTGGCACCGTGAGAGTGGTCGAACAGTGGCACAGGTTGCCCAGAGAGATGGTAGTGTCTCTGTCCTTGGCCCTGATCATCTTGCTATAACTGGACCTACTTAGAGCTGGGCTGGTACTTGATGACCTCCAGAGGTCCCTTTCAACCTCAGTTATTTTGTCATTCCCTGACACATTTGAAGTAACCTGTAGGGCAATGGCAACAAGGTGACAACAGCCATGATCTCTTGAAATCCAGGCTATGAAGATGGCTTATTGGTATAGGAATAGGATAAAATCCCATTCTCCTGCAGCATCACTTTTATTAAAGAAAGCAGTGTGAGCTCAGCCCGTCAAGTAGTATTTAACCTTGGACAAGTTCAATGCACAAAGGAGCTGAAGGAGGAGCTGAGCTGTGGATGGCTCTTTGTCCAGAGATGCCCCAGTTGCCCTACAAGCAAGCATTGCTGGGAGCTCTTGTACTGGCAGCAGCTGCACCAAAGCCCTGTAGTCAGACCTGGACACTGACGCTCCATCTTTGTGACCTCTTGATCTGTGATCCTAATTAATGCTCAGGTCACTGGCAGAGATGAAGAGAAGACTGGTGATCATCATTAGGCAATTCTGGGGTGATGTGAGAGCGTGTATGAGGTGGGAGTCATCTCACCTAACTTCAGCTCTTGGAGACAAGGCATCCCAACTAGACTCTCGTTGTTATCAATGGAAGGAGGTGTACTCCCCTGAGATGATTCAGCTCATCCTAAGGTGTGTCTCTAAGGTTGTCGAGTGGATAGTGTTAATGGTGGTATTTGGAGTTTACTGGTTTTCTTTATTGGCTAAAGACTGGGGCTCTAATCAGGAGATTAGAGGGGCAACCAGCTTAGACTTGGCCAGTGGAAACAACCCATTTTGGTGTTTGATTACAGGTTGATCTTAAAAAACAACATGGCTCCACATTGTTGGGAAGGGACCAAGTCCCTGTGAGTGCCAGGCTCAGCACCGAGCCAATGTCTCGCCTTCATGAGATCAGAAATCAGAGTTTTAGATGACTAAAGCTAGGGATGGCTAAAGCTGATGCAATGTGCCACTATCCCGAACTTCTGCTCTTTCAGGATTGTTTTTTTTCATACTGGGGAGCTGAAGAGTTGTGTGCCCTGCTGAAAAAAGTGATTGCCTTTGGTGAAATGCAACACCTCAGCTTGATTTGCACTGGCCAGGCTACCAAAGGCATCCATGTTCCTCATTCTCTCCCCATTCCTTCTTCCATTCCCTGATTCCAGGCACCTCCCCAATGCTCTCACACCTCTGCAAAATGATGTTCATCATTTCATTTGCTGACCCTACCTCCTGTGCTAGAAGAGGCTCCTTCTCCCTCTCCAAGCACAGCTACCACATTATGTACTCCAAAGACAACCTCACGAGACTTCAGAGAAGCTTTCCTGCTATTCAAAGAGAGAAGAGCATATCACTACTTGATTCTCAAAGGCAGAGAAGAAAAAAACTTCTTTGGTCACGAAAAAAACTAGTCTGACCTATCAGTGCAATAAGACTGAGAATAAAGCCAAGAATATTGGGCTACATCTAAAAAAATACGTACTCTGCCAGCACAAACCTGACAGCTACATTTTGTATCTGCAGAAATCTCAAAACAATGTTTTGAAGAATACCTACAAGTGTACAGACAAACCACCACGGCTGTTTCCAGGGAAGGCACTGTACTCCTAGCAAAGCAGCAATGCTGGTCACCCTGACACCCAACATGCTTTAGTTCGTTTAAAATGGCATTGATGCAAAAGCAGTCTTGAGCTTGTCCACAGGCTACATGAAATGAAATGTTACATACAGAAACTGTTCCACCATTGCAAAGCTCTTCCTGGTTTTTACAACTGTGATTATGCTCTTTCAGCCCAGCGTAATGTCAGGAAGGATGACAGCATCTCATCTCTTGAAGGAGGACAGACGTTAGTTCATCTAGTTCAGCAACTGGGCTGTCTTCACCAAGACTTCCGATTCCCCATCATGCTCCATATGAATTCCTACTCAATAGCACCTCAGCCCTAGGGTTTCTGCTCCATATCCTTCTCCTAACTGAGACACAAGACTGGAGAACTGCATATATCATGCTCCAGACAGCAAACTGCCAGCCAGCTCCATCAGCGGCATGTCCGTGGGTCTGGCAGGTCCTGAAGCCACAGGCCACGTGAGGACCATTGATTGCCAGAGCCTGGGAGCTGCTCTGGAGGCGATGTCTCAAAAGTGGAGCCTAATGAAAAACCTCTCTTCTTGCTACCATAGAAACTGAACAGACTTAACAATAACTTGTTACTTCTGTCATCTCCAACAGCTCAGCATCTGAAGTGACTTGACCTACGAAGATACTTGCATTAAGTATCACCCGATAGCTGGAGAAATGGGATTGAAGGAAAAAAAGAAAAAGAAACTCCCAAATCTCTTATGAAAGCTGCTGGGGAAAAAGGGAGGCTGCTGAGAAGTGGAGACATTTCTGTGGGGGGAGAAGCAAGGGAACGGAGAGGCCAAGAAGAGATTGGTGGCCAAGAGGAGTTTACTATGAATGTGGAAGGAGCCCAGCAGGGTGGCTCTGAACTTTGCAGTGACCCAGCAAGCTGCAGACGAGCAGAGCTGCAGGCTTCATGGGTACGTTGCTGCTGGACTGCATTTTCCATCCAGAGCTCCACTTCTTTCTGATAGCCACACGAGCGTGAAGCTGCATTCCCCGGGGAGCAGTGGTTGTTGCTGGAGTCCCATCTCACAACGAGCCTGTGGGAACTGAGGGCCCTTGGTCCCCCTTGCCCCAGCCAACCCCCCCATGCCCAACACCTGTGAGAAGACCACAGCGAGGGGAGGGCTTTTGCAGTGAGTCAGCAGCTTCGTGAGCTGAAATGTCCTCTGTCATTCAGCTCAACCCCCTTACTGCTTATGCTTTCAAGAAAAATAAATATCTACGTATTAATTTTGGGTTTTAATGTTTTTTGCCTATTAGCAAAGCACCCGATACAATGAAAGCCTGTCTGCTGCTGCTTTTAAAGCTCTGAGACCTACAAACGCTCTACAGAGCTCTCAGACTAGCCAGGGACTAGAGCAAGTGTTATAAATCCACAGAGACGCAGGCAGCAGGAACAGGCTCTGGAGGCTCCTCACTCCGCAGGCAGGGAGAACAGCCATGCTGCAATTTAGTTCTTGAAGATGCAGCCGTTGTGCAGAATAGCCCAATGTGACGTTAAGACACAGCCCTGTTGATGCCTTCTGCTGCTCCTGGCGTCTCCCTGAGAGCATCCACCACTCTGGGTATCACAGGTAATAACGTTAGAGCATTTTTACAAATATGTTGCCCATTTTCACTAGCTTCGAGCAACCTGTGTAAAGAGTTAAGACAAGCAGATTGTGAAAAACTAGCAGTACGGAGTAAAAACACCCCTTGAAATCTAGAAAACCATGGCAACGCTGGAGTTTTACCACGCAGCGCAAGCCGATCGCAAGCAAGTGTCAGATGGGGCTTGTGTCCAAAGCTTTTCCTTCTCCCATCAAACAGCTGCACAGGGCACCCCAGCCAATGTCCCGAGGGGACCGCCACGTAGGGGTTGGCATCCTGGGGGCTGTTGAATGTGTCCTGAAAACATGCGAACTTGTCCATCCTTTGCGCTGTGCTCTCACGGCTGTGGCGGAAAGCTGCTGTTGTGATTTCGTGATCCAACTGCTCCGTGAAAAGCCGGAGGAGTTGAGGAGTCAGAGGAGAGGAGCGGAAGCGAAGTCTCCAAGGCCAGAAGGCACGACGACACTTCGATGCCCTCATTGTCAACCGTCCTGACAAATACGACATTTCCTTCACTTTAGAAAAACCAGGTGAAATTTCTAACATCAAAACTTTTCCAAGCAAACTCTACTGATGTTGGCCTTGCTAGCTTCAAGGGCATGGAGCGCCAGTGAGGAGCATCCCTTCTAGACATCGAACCCCTCCATAGGGCAAGTCACAGGTATTTGGGTTTTATCAGCGAGGAGATTCTGTACATGGACACAGAGGCACCGACAATTTCCCAAGCAAGCCTTACTGGGCATCGTAAGGTGCAACATGGCCAGCAGGTCGAGGGAAGTGATTCTGCCCCTCTACTCTGCTCTCGTGAGACCCCACCTGGAATACTGCGTTCAGCTCTGGAGTCCCCAACACAAGAAGGACATGGAGCTACTGGAACGAGTCCAGAGGAGGGCCACAAAGATGATCAGAGGGCTGGAGCACCTCTGCTATGAGGATAGGCTGAGAGAGTTGGGGCTGTTCAGCCTGGAGAAGGCTCCGAGGTGATATTATAGCAGCTTTCCAGTACCTAAAGGGGGCCTACAGGAAAGCTGGAGAGGGAATTTTGACAAGGGTGTGTAGTGATAGGACAAGGGGCAACGGATTTAAACTGAAAGAGGGGATATTTATGTTAGGTATGAGAAAGAAATCCTTTACCTTGAGGGTGGTGAGGCACTGGAACAGGTTGCCCAGAGAAGTTGCGGATGCCCCATCCCTGGAGGTGTTCAAGGCCAGGTTGGATGAGGCTTTGGACAACCTGGTGTAGTGGAGGGTTTCCCTACCCATGGCAGGGGGGTTGGAACTAGATGATCTTTGAGGTCCCTTGCAACCCTAACCATTCTATGATTCTATGATTCTATGATCGTGATGGTTCCTTGCCATGGTGGTGGTATCTGCAGCTTCTTGGCAGGACTTCCTGCAATCCAGCAGCTTTGGCTGCTTCAGTTGATGGCTGGGGAGCCGGGAGCAGAGCTGCAGGTGTCTGGCAGCAATGGTCACACACCTGTGACAGTGGAGAGACCTTGCCTCCAGACCCCATCTGACATCTTGCACTCACTGCTGGCCATACCAGGCCACAATCCTCTCCACATCTGCTTCTTTAACCTAAATTTGGGGCCACACAGAAGAAAGTAGCATCAAAAAAATAGTGCTTTGGCAGCAGCTGCTCCAGCACAATGTTTTTTCTCTTGTTATCTTCTTGCCTTTTCCTATCTCAGTGCAAAGGGAGAACATAGATATAGCTGAGGCTGCTGCTGCTGCCAAAACCAGAGGTAAGGTGCCCTCATGGGCAGTGCTTGGTTTGCAGTCACGTCACCTCCCTCCCTGTGCTGGTGGGGAGCACCGGGAAAGGCTGATGCACTGATAGGAGTTGAGCTTTGTGGTGGCCAACAGGAAGCAGGGTCAGGTCCTGGTTTACCGGTGACGTGCCACACGCCTGCAAGCCACCATTCCCTACCAGTGAGGTGTGGGTAGTGGCATCCCTTTTTCCAGCCTTTGTGCTGGATGCTTTGAGGAGCAGGGATATAGCAGGGGTGGCTCGGGGCCACAAGGATCCCTGAGCCCTGTCAGAGCCGGAACATCCCCATGTCATGGAATGAGCAACCTGGTCACTGTGTCACCACACCGGGAATACCACAGTGGCACTGGCAGGGAGCAGTGTGCCCACAGCCTGTGGTGATGGTGGTGGGACAGTGGCAGGAGAAGATGAAAGAAAGTCTCAAGGCACTGAGGGTCAGTGCTGCACAGCTCCGACAGCTGTCTTGGCATGCTGCTGGGGGTCTCGTGGCGCAGCAGGGGCAGCGTGCCGGGGCTTGGCCACCTGCTAGCATGGTCTGAGCAAGTGCCTGTCACACCAAGGACGGCTCAGAGAAGGCCAGAGAGGCAGCTACCGTGGTGCTGGCATGAGCCTAGGGTTTGCAGGCTGTGGGTGCCACTGTATTTTTGGCTGGAAGAGCTCTGGCAGCGAGATGGCTGGCAGCGCTGGACTAACCTCCAGCATTCACTGCAGCTCTTGCAGGATACTGCAACAGCTGCGCTTCCCCTGGGAGAGATTATAAAACAATAAGTTGTAGTTTTATATGTTTAATGTGGTAGTAAATTAGATGAGGAGATCAGCATTTAATTGTGAAGCTCAAAAAGTCAGATATTATCCATGAACCCTGACATCTTCCCAATGATATTTTGCAACCTCATGGCACAGGCTGGTCAGAGCCAATCTCTTTCCTCCCGATACATCTTTCTCATATGCAGGAATAGTGCTCCGGTCCCTGCGGCAAAGCCTCCGGGAACAAACCTTCCCGCCATGCCCTGCTGACGCCAGTGGGATGCACGATCCCTCCGGCGGGCGGCATTCCTGAGCACCGCAGCAGCTCGGCGCACTGATGACAGCCTGCAGAGCAGTCCAGAGGCCACGGCTCTGCTCGATGCAGGCAGGGCTCTGGGCATCCCCGTTTGCCCCTTTCAGTTTTCCTGTTTGCCCCAGCTGGATTTTCGCCTCCCCATGCCCTGAGTGAGCCTGCCCAGGAGGTGACGGGCCGGATCCAGAGGCTATCACCTGATGAAGCAATGCCATTTATTTGGCTGAAGAAGTTGCCCCACTTGCTGGGCTGGGTGCCTCCTGCCAACACGGCAGCATCGCCAAGTGCAAGTCTTGTCTTTTTGCCAAAGACCGTAAACCAGAGCGGGGCTGTTTTGGGTGGCGCAGCCCAGGCAGGTGAGATTATTCAGGTACGCAGGGCTCCCTTGACATTAACTATTTACTGTGCGTGTCACCCTTCCCCCTTGCAGGTCTCACCTTGCCTCCTTGCAAGCACATGGTCAGAAACAGCAAACCTCATGGTTTGCCTCGGCACGTAGCCATCATCCTCGCCCTGTTCCCTCTCTGGGTTGTCACACCAATTTGGGCAGCATCCCTGCTGCAGCAGGTGCTGGGGAGCTCAGGACTTTCTGGTTTTGTTTTGGTTTTGTTTTTTTTTTTTTTTTTTAAATTTTATTTTATTTTGTTTTCTTCCTTCATCTTAATGTGCATTTCAATCTCATGTTGAACCTTTTGGCACCCATCCACAGAGGGCTAGATGTACCAGTAACAGAAAAACCTACTCCTGAGCAACTCCCACCCAGACTCTCTATTCTGAAGCAAAAGAATTTGATTCTGAATACGTTTTGGACTAAAATGGTTTTTACTTTACCTATTCAGCCAGCTGCTCTGGAACGGTTTCTCCAGTGGAGGTTATTTCGGTCTGTTTTTCCATGAAGATACTGGATGTGTGTGCATTTTACTGAATAATGATGCTGGCACCACGAAATAGTCTCCTCCAGAAAGCTCATTTTTACGCGACAAATTATTCACATACATGGGGTCTCCTAAAACAGTGTGTCCTAAGCATTAGATGGGAATCTAATAGGCATCCATTAGATGCTTGGGAGACCCTGTCTTCTGGCTGGACTGGTCTAGGACTGTAACCGTAAGTGGTTTTATTGTTGCTGGACGGATCAAACATTGGAGGTTTGGGGCGTGTTTTCGGCATAGCAATAGCACTTCATAAAGAGGAAACAGATGACAGTTCTTTTCCTGTGTTAGCTTTGGCATGGGTCGGTCTCCCTCACAAAATAGCCTCTTAAATTAAGCTAACGAGGTTTCAAACTAGACAGGCTATCACGGCATGGAGCGGAGGGGAGGAAGAAGAAGGTGTGACCCATTGGCCACGCTCAGCAGTGGAGAGGGGTGTGTACCAAACAGCTGCACAAACACACCACAATTACACGCAGAATAATCAAGTCCGAGTTGTCCCTGCCAAGACGCCCCCATGGTGTTTGCCCCGAAGCTCCTGCACTGATGCAATCGCGTGGGAAAGGTTGTGGACGCCTCGCTTTCTTGGGTCAGAGACCCTCCAGGAACCTGAAAGTAAGTGGGGAACTCCCCAGAAGGGGACGAGAGGTGACCAGTGGGCAAATGCCACCCAAACAGATGTCTCTGCTCCTCTGGGCAGGGAGCTGACGTCAGCCCACTGAGTGGAAGTGCTGGGGCACAGAGCTGAAACTCACAGCTGGATGCTGGTTGGATGCTCACTGGATGCTTGCCGTATCGTGACTGCTACCCGAGAAGTGGTCCAGATGAAGAACCACAGCCCTGGCAGAGATGAGGGTGCCATATGACATGCTGGACCTCACACATGCTTGTTTTGGGGTTTTCAAGACATAGAACACGGCAGTCATATCTGCATCAGTGAGTGGAAGGTGCCCTGGGCTGTTCTCTGGCTCTCTGGTAGCTAGATTGGGGTGACCCCCACCTGTGTGGTTGAGTTCTCCATTCCCCAAAACAGGGTGGCTGGTCTCAAGCTGCCTACTGGGAGAGGTCCTTGTCCAACACTAACTCCCAGAGCACCCCCAGGAAGGATTTGGAAGAATCATGGTCAGCATACATAAGCCATGGTGGGCCACTGAGACCCAGGGAACACTGCCTATCACCCTCATGGTGCTAATGGGGAGGTAGCTAATGAGTATCCAGCTGTCAGGATATTTGAAGGAATATTCCAAATTTTAGTCCAGCATAGGTGCATTTTTACTTGTTTTGGTGAAAACTGTGATGAGCACTGATGTGTATTTGCAGAATAGGTGCAACGGAGAGAGCTGGTTGCTGGTGCCCTGGTACCATGGATGCTGAGAGTGGCTGCTGGAAGGAGCAGAGCTCTGGCCATACACTGGATAAGAAGCTCTGCTTTGCCTTAAACTGGGCAGAATCAGACCCCAGCAGACTGACATCATTACATGACAGGGAACTTGCCATCTGAGCAAAACCACCCATTGTCCTGTGAAGCACATCAGCCTGCAAGCAACCCCAAAGGCAGCCGAGTCAGCCCATGCTGTCAAGCGAATGGTGCCTGAATCCAAAGGTATCACACATACCGCCCTGGGACCTCCATTCCACATGCAACCTTTTTCTTGGAAAGCACTATCAGCTGCTGCCTCTGCAGCGGCACGCTGGTTTGGATAACGGCAGGGTATGGGCACTGGCAGGGGCCAAGGCTTCGAGCATGTTAATTAATTAGTGGCAAATTAATTAGGTAAAAGAGGGAGACTGCAAGGGGCAAATGTCAACAAACGGTACCCATCACTCTGCTCTGCCTCCCTGGCACGTCTTCTTCTCTGAGTGCCTGGGAAGGGCTGAGCTTGGGCTGCCCGGTTCGAGGCATGCCCACAGCGTCAGCCTGTGCCTCATGCTTATTTAAAAGCAAACCAGACAGGCAGCAGAAGTGCTCAAGCAAAAACCCGCAGCGTGCATAACAAAGCTGGGGAGCTGCTGCGCTCCACACGCCAGCAGTCGCCCAGCCAAGTAAATAGCCCTGGGGCGCTGGTGACTCCAACGCTGCTTTATCGTGGCTGAAAAATGATTCTATTTATTGAACATTCGGTTTACACTTGAGAACTAAAAACTTCCTTTTCCCACCTTCTGTTGGAGACGCACGCTCCTCTGGCGTGTAACCGAGAGTGAGCTGCTTCTCGGGGGAGAGGAGCTTAGTGACTCATGGAGGTTCGCTCTTTGCTCAGCCTGTGGGCTGTGACGTCCGTGCAGAAGCAGTTTGGTTTGTCAGGCATAGAGACCCTCTAAAACCGCAAATGTCTCTGACGCGGCGCCTTATGGCAGTTGTATGAACAGAAAAGCTCAAGGACAGTGAAATAAAAATGTTTGTCAGGCGGCAGCAGTGGGCGGCCGCTCAGGTGAGGTGGTCGGTGGGCTCCCCAACACAAGAAGGACATGGAGCTACTGGAGTGCGTCCAGAGGAGGGCCACAAAGATGATCCGAGGGCTGGAGCACCTCTGCTATGAAGACAGGCTGAAAGAGTTGGGGCTGTTCAGCCTGGACAAGAGGAGGCTCCGGGGTGACCTTATAGCGGTCTTCCAGTACCTCAAGGGGGCCTACAAGAAAGATGGGGAGAGGCTGTTCAGGAGGGCCTGTTGTGATAGGACAAGGGGTAATGGTTTTAAAATAGAGGGAGGTAGATTCAGACTGGATATTAGGAAAAAATTTTTTACCATGAGAGTTGTAGAACACTGGAACAGGTTGCCCAGAGAGGTGGTGGATGCTCCATCCCTGGAGACGTTCAAGGCCAGGTTGGACGAAGCCCTGAGCAACCTGATCTAGTTGGAGATATCCCTGTTCCTTGCAGGGGGGTTGGACTAGATGACCTTTGAAGGTCCCTTCCAGCCCTAATCGTTCTATGATTCTATGAAATGGAGACAGGCATAGCAGCCCCTTAGGGGTGGGACATGTCTTCTCACCAGCCAAAGGGAAAGGGCATATTGAGTGGGCCCATCTGCCAAGGAAGGCATCCACTTTCCTTTCTGTTTTACTTTCTGAGTAACTACAATGTGTGCGATATCATATGTGAGACATCCTGACAGCACTGCTCAGCAGAAGCCAGCCCGTGTTACCGTCCTCGGAGATCCTTGTCCCTGAACAGGAGGTAATGGGTACAAATGGAGTCAGGAGGCTCCATCCGAACATCAGGAAACACTTGTGCACTGTGAGGGTGACTGAGCACTGGCATAGATTGTCCTGAGAGACTGTGGAGTCTCCATCCTTGGAGATACTCACAGTCGTCTGGACATGGTCCTGGGCAACCAGCTGTAGGTCCCTTCCCACCTCAACCCCTTTGTGACTCTGAGATATGCCACCTTGAATTTACTGGAGACTGGGGTGTCCAAGGGGAACACTGGGCTGGGATTGCCCATCCCCAGCCACACTGTGACCATGGAGTACTGCCCACAGCCGTGCTGCTGCAGCACCCTTGTCCAGCCTTGCTGTGAAGCAGGTAGGAGCCCATCGTTACCTTGTGCTAATGGATGCAACCTGATGGTTACTTCCCCTGAAGTAGAAGCCTCCACGTTTTCCTGTGAGCTGTCACTGCTGGGCAGACAGCAGCAGGGTGCAGAAGGCTGGCGATCCCCACCGGCAGGCTGGGCAACACTGTGCACTGAAGGTCTGCAGAGATCTCCTGCAACAGAGAAATGATGGTCCTCAGTTTTCAGCATTTCCTGAGTATAGTCAGGCGTATATTGCTGCAGAAATACATGTCCTGGATTTTAAACATCGAGCCAGTCTATGTTAGGAAAAGCTGTGTTGCATCTGGCAGGCGCCTGTGTCACCAGAGGTGACCCAGCGGTGTTGCAGCTGAGCCAGCTTCTTGTGCTGTGCTGCACCTGAGCTTGCTGGTGGCCACGCTGCTTTGCCACAGCCCAGACCAGGAGCATGTGTGATGTGCCCCTGGTCCCACTGATGTGCACAACACCTCTGGGATGAGCGGCATCTCCTTCCTCCATATTTTCTTACAAATACGGTGGAGAGCAAATGCAATGAGCTGCAGGTGTTTTTTTCTATCCTGGAGGTGCAAAATAGCAGCGGAGGTTGCCAAATTAATTGTCACAGTTAATTATTTTTCTCAGTTTATTCATGCTTCAAGGGACCTCTTCCCTGCTGACTTTTCAGAGTGGAAACGTGGGCTGTCTCTGCCAGCCTTCACCAGCGCTGGGGGAGGGAGTCAGACTGTACATTGCAGATGGAAAGATGATGGTTGTGGTCGCTGTTTGCCGTCTGATTTCTTCTAGAGTCAAACCCTCCCAGGAAGCACCGCACGTGCAGATAAAGCACTGCAAAACGCAGGATTTAAATTCTGAACAGACCTCAGGAGAGAGGCGAAAGAAAACACCTGTGGCAGAAGGTGGACCTCGGAGGTACTTGCCCGCCTTTGTCTTTGGGAAGATAACAAAATTACTGCTGAAGCCAGCAGGACTTTCCAGTCCAAGTTTGATTGCCATACAGAGATGCTGACCACCTAACACCACCCCCTGTCTGAGTCCTGGGTATTGGGAAAGAAAGGATATAAATAATTTCTGGGCTAAAATTTCTGCCACTGACCTTCTTCACTGATGTTTCTGTAAGAGCCAGGGCTCCTTTGATCTATTTACTGAAGAATGATCTGCAGAAAATACGTCTCTGACATGGTCGTGCCCTTTCCAACGGCTCTGTGATGCTTGAGGCAATCCTGCCCCAGCTCACCACTTCAGTGTGACATCAGGTTTGGGTGGGAGGTGGTGGTTCAAACAGGATAGCCTCCCCTGCCCAGGGCATTGGACCCACCACACTGGGGAAGGTGAAAGGTGTTTACCCAATTTTTAGCATGGGCTGCACGGACTTTTCCCAGGAAGAGTTCGAATCATCCCCATCAGGGCCAGGATAAGGCTGGCATTCCTGCTGCCCTGCCACCCACCTGGGCAGGTGGGGTGACATCTGCCCACCCTATCCTTCCCTGTAGAAAGGCAGCAGGGGCATCCCGAGGGCCAAATCGAGCCCTTGCCGAGCAGCTGGACTGTGCTGAGTCTCCAGCATCCCCAGAAAACGCGATGGACCCCAGCACTTCTGTCACTCGGGTCCCAAATCACCTCGCAGAGAGGGCAGGCGGGCTCCGCGCTGCACAGGGGCGCTGAGGACGGGGAGTGAGGGCAGAAGACGGCGTCTGCCACCATCTT
Source organism: Tauraco erythrolophus (assembly GCF_009769465.1). NCBI lineage: Eukaryota > Metazoa > Chordata > Aves > Musophagiformes > Musophagidae > Tauraco > Tauraco erythrolophus. The sequence goes on from NC_141465.1 coordinate 112,545,758, forward strand.
CCCTGCTCCTTTCGCGATCCCGGTGCTCAGAACCATCTGCCTGACCTTGGCATGCAGCGCACAAGCAGCTGCTACTGGCAGGCAGTATTTCCCGCGTTGCGCAGGGCGGAGCTGCCCTCTACTGTCTCCCTTCCGTACGGCTGCCCGCCTCGCTGTCAGTGGGAAAAACCGAGGGCCCGCACGGATGCGCGGCTCTGCAGTGAACGGGGCCCTTTGGGAAGGAGCCGGGCTCCCCTGCAACGCCGCATCTGCTCGAGGAAGCGTTCAGAAACGGTATTTCTGCCCACCCGCAACTCCCCCCGGCTCAGTCATCCGTCGTGCCATCAACGAGAAAGTGAAATCAGGGCCGTAAGGGCTGGGGCACCGGTGTCGCACGGAGAGGGTGAGAGGATGGAGGTGCTTGGTGCTGGTCCTCAGGTGCTTCAGTGTGCCTGGATGCCACTTATGCTTCTGGGTTTTCTGATGTTCCTATGTCACCCTCAGCTGTTTCTGCTCCCGGCAGCGGCAATCTGACAGAGGGCTGGTTTAGTCAGATACAAATCCATATCCCTCGAGTAGAATCTAAAAAGTGCATTTAAATACTAATTTTTAAGGCGAATCTCCTCTTTTGTCACAGAGGAGAATTGGTGACATCATGCTGGCGTGTTCAGCAATCAGTGTTGCATTGCAGGTGAATGCCACAGAAAGCAGAAGGGATGAATTCCTTTACATTTACCCTGCATCGCTGTTGGCATTTTGGGGTCTGGAGGCTCAGTGCAGCAGAACAACTACAACTACGGGTGTGTGGTCAGCAGAATACCCAGTCCTGGTGTCACCACACAGGTGACGATGCTGTCGGCTCCAGTGGTCTGCATTCCAAACAGCTGGCTGAGTTGGCAGAGCTGGTCCTGATAGCTCACACACATTGGTGGTGTCAGTGGCTCTCCAGAACCTGGGTTTATTTATTCCCTATGACTAAGAAGCCGTAGAACAAAGTCCCAGCTTCATCTGTTTCTTCCTGGCTTCCTGAAGATCACTAGGTCTTCTCAAGGGATTTCTGAAAGATGCCATTAGAGACACTCTATCCATCCATGCCAAAGCATGAACACAGATTGGGAACAGAGGGGACAGCTATGACTGTAAGCTGGGTTTTGAAGTTGCGTTGCTACTTAGCTTCACCTGACACAAGGATGCAGTGTTACCCCAGGTATTCTGTAAAGCCTCTTTCCATACGGATGTCAGAGAGAGTCTGGAATGAGATATCAGGTGAAAAAACACCTGGCTTTTTAATGCCCAGGCAGGTATGCTCTCCAGCTGTGCACAGCACCAGCCTGTGGCTATGCAGGGAGAGCTCTGAAAATGCAGTTTTTGCTTATCATAAAATGATTAGTCAAACCAGGAAGGCCAGGCACAGAAAGAGGCAGCTGCTGCCGTCGGTGCCTGCGGGCTGTGGAGCAGCGGAGGGGAAGGAGCATCACTGAGCCAGGGAGCGTGGGGATGCCTGGGTGAGGGGTTCAGCTACAGCATCCCACGAAGATCTCAGGTCCACTATGACATAAGGTGGCATCTCTGTGTGGGCAACTTTCTTCTATTGAACTTCGTTTTCCTTCTGTTTTCTCTCCATTTGGCTCCCATTGAAGCTTCACAGGTGCCCCAGCCTGCCCTGCTGAGTGCTGGGTGGGCAATGCGATGGCTTCTCCTCCAAACTCTCATCATCCTCAAAGGAAAGTCCCCACATCAGCAGCAGGAATGGAGGGAACTGGGAGTGCAGTCTGTGGGTGCTCACAGGGAAAAATAGAAACTTTACTTCTCTTGCTCAACTTGGAGCAAAAATGATGATTTAAAACCAAACCGCCCCCCTCCTTTTTCTAATTTAATGAGATTGATGATAATTTGGTTGGACAGCTGCAATTCTCACAAATACTTCGGTGTCACTTTGGGGAATGGAAAAAGCGTTATGTTGATTTGAGCTGCAGAATTACCAACGGCCACTGAAGTGTGCAAATAAAAATAACACTTCCAGGACAGTTTGGGGTCGGAATATTAAAGACAGCAGTGGTTGCTGCTTTCAGGAAATCGTAGATGGAATGATTCAATGTTAAGTGTTTTAAACAGAACTAGTGATACAGCAGTGTTTTAATTAAAAATACCCAGAAGTAATTAATTATTTTAACAATTCAAGCAGGAGATAAAAATGAGGCTCTCATCCTTTTATAAATCACTGTATTACATTGTGTTAGCAGGATGCCGTTGAGGGATGGTCTTTTTTTCTGGAGAATTTAAGTATCATTCTGGGTCTGCAATGGCAAAAAGACATAGATGGGATTATTGTTTTGCCCAAGATCAGACAGCAAGTAAGCACGAAGTTTGAAAGAGAATAACATCCCCCCCTCCAGCTCCTGGGCTTTGAGGTCAAGGTGTCCCAGTCCCCAATTTTGTGAGATACTGCAGAATCAGGTTTTACCCGTGTCGGAGGGAGCAGCTACAGGAGATCCCTGGCAGGGATCTGGTCAGAAGGGACACATATCTACATCCTTCAGTGCTGAAAACAGGTCTTCAGGACAAATCACTTTGAGAAGAAAGAATTATTGCCCCCTCCTGACTGGTGAACCTCCATCAACTCCTGATAGCCTCTGGGGCTGGTGGCTGGTGGCAGCCTTCATGGGGTCTTGCTGTGATCATGAACCACAGGTCCTGTGTTTTTGCTGTTGCTGGAACCTGAGCCTGTGACTGAAGCTGAGCACCTGATTAGAAGCTTGATTGCAGGACTATCTGCATGAGAGTTGGAGATTTGCTCCCTTCTTCAGACCTCACAGAGACTCAGCCTTCTCTAGCCTAGAGTTATCCAGAAATTAACGCTGCATGGGACTGTATATCCACCCAAACCTCACAGTGGCTGCTGCTCTGTTAGCATGGATTTCAGAAAAGAGTCCTCCTCCTGGCTGTGCTTCCCATCCCAGAGATAACCGTAACTCTCTGACATCATTTCTGCCCGAATGGCAGCACGGCAACAGCAGAAGTGGTGGAAAACTGAACAAAGATGCTATTATTTCTGCATTTGTTATCCGACTCTTGTTTATGAAAGTGGATATTTGCAGTCACTTCCCACCAGCCCTCCATGGGGAGGCACTGATACACACTGCGCGACGTTTTCTGCGTGTGCCAGATTTCTCACTCGGCTGTGCTCTTGCAAAGCCTTGCTCTTTTGGCTCTTTGCTTGTGCTGGCGGCTATGCATAAAGCTGCAGATCCCACTACGTGTGTGATCACCAGCACGGATGCCTGTGCCAGTGTAGCAAATTACAGGACAGACAGCACATGACAGCTGCTAATTGCGGTGCCAGCACCCAGGGTTTCTTGCACTCAGTGCAGGTATTGCTGCTGGGGAGGACAGCAGTGGGGACAGGAGAGTGAGGAAGGCTTTGCTCTCCGTTAGCAGGTCCATTTACTTGTCCATTAGCAGTGGTTTTCTGATTTTCTAATTAGTTTGTTTGTTTTCGATGAGGGCCAGAAGAAGAGTTGGGTGAGAGATGGTGAACTGCTCAAGTCTCGCTGCAATGACATGGCCGCTCCTGTGCCAGCCTCAGTGCTTTGGGGGCTGGGGCTGCGGGCGCTGCGGCCAAAGGGCGACGTCCCTTCGCTCAGAGACTTGCGAGCTGTTGTGCATCATCTGCCAGATGGTGGGACGCAGGGCAGAGAGGTGTTCCATGGAAACCCTGCCCCGAGCCTCAAAATGTGGGGGCTGCTCCCCACCCATAGCAAGTTCAAGTGGCAACCATCGAACTGGCCCAGCCTGGAGGATAACCCAGCTGGTAGGAGCATCCTTGCCCACAGGGTGCTCTGGGGTTGCCATGCATCCCAGCTCCCTCATCCGCTGGGGACCAGGAGCCCAGGGATGTGGGGCAGGGAGGGGAACATCCCCTCGGGCGTTTCAGTTGGGGCTGGAGGAGCTGCTGCTGCAGGACTGCACCTGCTCCCGCTCCATCTCAGCCGGCCTGTGGTGCCAGCAAAGATCTCTGCGGACATGCTCGGCTCGTCCTGTTGTGTCAGGGAGATTTTTCCAGACGTTCAGCCTACATTTCTACTTTCTTAATTTCGTTTTTAATGTTCTTTGCTTAAGCCCTCGGGGCAGTAAATAGGAGGCAGGTTAGCAGGAATAGCTAAGTAGCTGTAATGAGATTTCTGCTCAGGACAGTCTCGCCTCCCTGTTCCTCTGCATCATGCTGCTTCTGCCTGAGTCAGCGTCCCCTGGAGACGTGCTGCTTGCTGAGGTCTTCCCCCAGGATTTATTTTTAGTTCTTTTGAATCAGGACCAATTAGCTCCTTATGCCTCTCCCTCTCTTCCGTGTTTCACCTGCAGCTGGCTGTAGGAGCTTCAGCAGCTAGGAAAAACTGGAGACGGTAGGTGCCTCCCAGCTCAAGTCTGTCCGTCCTCAGTTACAGCTGTTCCTCACGGTGAGGTGGTTTTCTGCAGCGTTTCCAAGTGTAGGAGTGGGGGCGGTGATGTATTTGCTTTGGCATTGACTTCTCACAGACATGGAAGAGCTTTTGTAGGTCTCGGGCTTCCTTTCTGCTCTAAGAGCGACTCTGTCCTCTTTCTTTCGAAGATTTACAAGATTCCTTTAAGACTTCCTTTAAGACAAATTCCTTTATTGCTTTCCAGCGACTTTATTTACTTTACACTCTCGTCCTGCCTCATTCTTTCTTATTTTACAATTAATTTCTCTGAACTCCTGCCCAGCTCCTCCTCCCCTTTCCCATCTTCTTTTTCCTCTCTGGAATGAGATGTTTGCTGGAGTGGGACAGCTGCTGCAAAGGTCCACAGAGACTGGAAGTTGCTTTGAGCCCTAAAATGTAACCCTAAATGAGGGCTTACATCCTGGTGGCCTCAGTTTCGCCCGGCTGATTGGAAATTTTCCTCCTGACCCTGTTCCGAACAGCCCACACTTAGCTATGCCATGTCAAGCCTGGTGGTCCTTCAGTGCCATATTCCTGAAGCCCTTCTGCCTTCAGATGCTCCCCAAAGCCCTTTTGCTGCACCCCAGGGCACACAAAACACACCCTTGACACCCGTTGCCATGAAAAGGCACCACTCTGGCAGGCTGTGATGTGACCCTCTTACTATTTCAGACCCTTTGAACTGGAAAACCACAGAAAAACAATTAGACCTGACGGCCACGGGGGCACAGAGCGGGGTCCCAAGCCTGGGCTAGCTCTGAGAGGCCAGGCTAGGCACGAGCCGGTCCATGCCTGCGGGGATGGGGATGCTCTCTCGGGTGCAGGGAGGAGGGTGGCGTGGTTGCCATCAGACGAAGAGGTGCCTGTGTCACACGGCCACGAGAGCTCTGTCCCGCTAAGTGACCCCAGAGATATGGGCTTGAGTGGCAGGAGCACAAAGTCTCAGGAGACCACAGGGTACTAAGACGCGCCACGTTAGTGGGCTGAGCTTGCCTGGACCAGCTTCTCTTGCAGTTCGCAGAGCTCCCCCAGGTAGCCATTGCTCCAGAGGGGCACATGAGGGTGCAGAGGGGCGGCGTGGCAGCAGGAAGGTTTGCCCTGTAGACAGTGATGAATAGTAATGGATGTAGTGTTGTCTACTTCTCCTCCGGCACTTCGTGGCCTCCTGCTGAGCTGCTAACTGAAGGGACCTTGCCATCTCCTGACCCCCCCGGCTGGTGAGAGGGCCAGATTTGTTGATGAGGGCTGACGAGGAGAGGGCTCCACACAGTATTAAGCAGCTTTCATTCAAAATGTTCCCTGCTGTAGCAGGAGGTTTTGACATGAAGGTGTGCTTCAGCACAGGCGAGCTTTGAAGTTGTGTTTTACTAGAGGTCTGAAGTTCGTTACGAGGTGCCAGAAGCTTTTTTTTGGCCTGTGGTGCGCAGGGAGATGTGAACAGGCCATCCTGGGGTCTCCATTGCCCAGGTGTGTATGGTCTCTGATGGATGTTGTCCCTCAGAAGACCATGCCTTTGCCAGTGTGTTTTCAGCCACAGCCCCAGCCTCCTCCCATAATGTTTATCACCTCTGAAAACACCCACAGCATTTGAATCAGTCTGTCTGGGAGGTAACTGGTGTTATATCAGATGTATGTGTCAGAAGGAATTTGTCCCTGGAGCAATTAGGTCGGTTGGTTGTCTTTCATGGGATCTCTCTTGATTTATATAAATTGCAGTAAATACAGGCTTGGCCTCCTGTTAGTCAGGCTGCGACTGGTCTGACCGGGGTGATGAAAAGCTCCGGGGTTTAATGCCTCTGCATATTTTCTCATAGGCGAGTTCCTATATTTGCTGCCTGCGCGTGTGCAGGGGTGGACATGAGTGGTCCCCTCCGAGCCCCGCAAGTGGTGGACACGCATTGCAGAACGGAGCAAAGAGGCTTCATGTGGTCCTGATCCATTCCATCAGTCTGAGATGGGCACATTTGGTTCAAATTCCTCCTCGGAGCTGCTGACATGAGATGCCCCTCTTTGGCTCTTCCTGCAACGCTACAAATTGATGTTCAAATAGTAAGTGATGCAAAATGATGCCCTTCCTGTGACAGCTGCGGAAGAAGGCTGTGCCTGTCGTGTGCCAACCAGCCCTGATCCAGGCACTTCAGGGTTTGAGTAAGCCTGTTGATGTGCTTCAGATTTAGCATATGTGTTAAGTGCTTGGCTGGGTCAAACCCCAAGGAAATGCCTGACGGTCCTGGGAGACAAAACAGCCATGGGATGTGTTTGGGCAGCGACCACAGGAGAAATCTGCCCCAGGATGAGAACGTACTGACCAAAATAGCTCCCATGGATCCTGGGTCTAGAGACCTTCCCCTTGCAAAGCCTCTGCTCTGGGGGAGCAGGGAAATCATGTCTCCCATCATGGAGCAGAGCAAGACCTCTCTCCTCCAGAGATTGGTTCTGGAGGAGTGGAAATTGTGCCAAGCCAGAGCTGTCCCCACCTGACAAAGCCAGTTTGCCCTCATCAGCCAGACCTCACACCTGCCCCATCCTTTCACAAGCAACCAGGTCCCCCCAAACCCTCCTCCTCTCATGGTGCCTCCTGATGGTGACAGCCACCCCCTGCCCTGGTCCGGGGTGCCCTACATGGGAGACTCTACTTGTGGGTGCTTAAACACGTGAGCTGAGGTCTTCAGGTCTGGTTCTGCCATCTCAATGGTTTGAAGAAATGTGAACCAACCAAGAAACTGAAGCAGTGCTGAGTGTCCTGGCTGCTGAGGCTGGGGCAACTCATGGGCTTGCACCACCTCCCAGAGCAGCAATCATGATGAGATGCCTCCTCCGTCTTTAATTACTTCCTTCCATCGTGCCCTCCTGCATTACCCCAGCCCCATATGGCTCAGTTCCTGATGCCGCCGACACGGAGGCAAGTGCTGGGCTGGGTGGGTGTGCTCCCCAGGACCAGGGGCTTTCGCATGGTCCGTTTACAGCATGGAGGGGGCTTCCTCCTCTCCCTGCTGCTGCTCAATAACCCAGATGTGGGAACTCACCACCAAAAGCCATGTCATGGTCACCAGCTTAAACCCAGTGGCACTAACCTACACGTGCGCCCTTGGCTTGCCTGCTCACACCAGAAAATATTTCCATTTAAACTGGTCTGGCGAATGAGATCACAGGGAGCTGTTGCAGCACAGCTGACAGGTACAAATCCTGAACTGAGGTGTCGCCGTCTGAAACGTGCTGGATCCGTTACCCAGGATGAAGAATTTATAAATCACCCGAAAAGAGAAATCTTGGCTGAGGTCAAGTGATGCTGGAGATGCCTGAGTGAACGTTGCTGATGGTGGTGCTCATGTATCTTACTGAATCTGAAGGCAATTTTAAGCATCCTAAAATGCCTAAGAGGTTGCATAAATAAATATTCTGGACAATATTCATGCTGACATGTTAACGCAACTGTTAAGCAACAAACAGCAGGTGAGTAAAGAGAGGAGGATGCCTGATTGCTGTAGGGACCTGAAGGACAGTGGAGCTGGGGAGCAAACTGGTTTTTTCTGGCTTTGCCCAGAGGCAATTCTCCGATTTTCATTTCCAGATTTCATGCGTTCCTCTCAGGTGAAGGTCCTGAGTCAGGTGCTGTGTGCTCGGGGCCAGCTAGAGACAGGAGAGAAAATCCCTGGATTTCTTCTTCCTGTGACTACTGCATGTGGGTATTTACTATTTGATGTTTAATCAAACAGAAACATGCATAAATGTAATTACAGTAATAATGATAAAAACCAAACCCAAACGATAGAACACAAGACACCAAATTAGTCTGAAATTAGTCAGACGGTCAAAAATGAGAAAAATGCTACATGTCAGTGGAGCCTTAATTCCCACCCGCCCCAGGTTGACACAGGGTGACAGTCTGTAATTGCACTGTGACACACCAGTGTGTTTGCAGGGCTAGGGTGAGGGTTTGGGGAACGAGGGAGGCAGCAGAAGAGGAGAAGCAAACTTCCCGTTGTGTTGCTGCTGAGCATGGCCAGCAGTGACAGTCACCCCAGGTCCCAGCTCCAGCCCGGCGTCCTCTCCTGCACCAGCCATGGGTCTATGTCCAGGACCTTCACCCTCTTCACTTCCCCTTTTCTACCTTTGCCATCCACCTCTGGCGCATGGCTTGGCTGTGTGCACCCAGGTAATTCCTGCACAGGCTTTATTATGATTAATTTCCTCAACAGGTGCTTCTGCGATGCCGTCATCGTGGCAGCAATCTGCAGCTGCTAACAATGCTGTCTCCTCTGTCCTCTTGCAAAGCCTCCCCTCTCGGTTTTGCAGTGGGGGAGCTGGAATCAGTCTGCCCGTCTCACCCAGAGCGCTCCGGACAGGATCTTTCTCGTGCGCAGAGTGTGTTTCGGTGCAGCTGTGCCTGCCTAGTCCTCCTCAAAATCACACGTGTCTGGGAGATGGGGAGGTCAGGTCACCTGTGGGTTGATAGGCTGGTGGCATCGCTTAGAAACATCACAAGTTCAGCGAGGGCAGAGCCCTGTTCTTTGGCAGGGCCTTCAGCTCCTTTAACTGGTCGCTTTAGCAAGTCACTGTCCCTCCTCCCCTTCCAGTCCCCTTCTTTCCTTCCCAACCATTTCACGTAGGGAGGGATTCTGGCAGGCAGGAGCCTTCCCTGTGCACAGTCCAGGCAGGTTCCCAGAGCATCATCTCTCCTGTCACGGATGGGATCAAGGGTCCCAGCTGATCTCCGGTATGTGACCATGTAATTAATTTTCCTAATGCACAGGTTAAGTGAAAGCTGTACAAGCAACTTCACTTGAATGCCACTGAAGTGCAGGTAAGCAAGGATGATAATATATTGCATTTGTGCACCTTATACCAGATATTTGTTGTATCTTACACTATGCTGATAGAAACATGTTCTGAAGGATGAAACTAGTGGTTTAAAATGCTGACTTGAACAGTTTTTCTGAGTACTTCGGTTACTTTTTATTTTCTGTTTGCACAGCACCATTTAAATCCAGCTTTCCCTCAGGTCTTAAACTGCAAAAACTGCAAACAAGCCCCACTTATAAGGAGACCCAGCCCTTCAAGGTGTTCTTCAAAAGCATGGCTGCTATGGGGGAAAGACTCCAGGTGATTCTCACTGTCTGAGCAATAATGCTGAACTTCATCAGTCCTCTCAAAGCAAGGAGAAACAGTGCGACATCTTCCCCATCTCCAGCTCTTCCATGGTGGTGATTTCATGGCACACCTCAGCAAACCATCAATTTAGAAGGAGAATTATCTGCTGGTTAATATTCAAGGATCACCTCCTCCAAGCTCAGGAGAAGTGCATCCCAACAAAGAGAAAGTCAGGTAGGAACACCAGGAGGCCTGCATGGATGAACAAGGAGCTCCTGGACCACCTCGGGCACTAAAAGAAGGCCTACAGAGGGTAGTAACAAGGACAGATAGCCTGGGAAGAATACAGAGCAATTGTCCGAGCAACCAGAGATCAGATTAGGAAAGCTAAAGCCCTGATAGAGTTAAATCTGGCCAGGGACATCAAGGGCAACAAGAAAAACTTCTATAGATATGTCAGTGATAAAAAGAAATCTAGGGAAAATGTAGGCCCTCTCAGGAAGGAAACGGGGGACCTGGCTACCTGGGATATAGAGAAGGCTGAGGTTCTCAATGACTTCTTTGCCTCAGTCTTCACTGGCAAGAGCTCCAGCTGCACAGCCCAAGTCACAGAAGGCAAAGGCAGGGACTGGGAGAATGAAGAACTGCCCACTGTAGGAGAAGATCAGGTTCGAGACCATCTAAAGAACCTGAAGGTGGACAAGTCCATGGGACCTGATGAGGTGCATCCGTGAGTCCTGAGGGAACTGACAGATGAAGTTGCTAAGCCACTATCCATCATATTTCAGAAGTCGTGGCAGTCTGGTGAAGTTCCCGCTGACTGGAAAAGGGGAAACATAGCCCCCATCTTTAAAAAGGGGTAAAAAGAAGACCCAGGGAACTACAGGCCAGTCAGTCTCACCTCTGTGCCCGGCAAGATCATGGAGCAGATCCTCCTGGCGACTATGCTAAGGCACATGGAAAATAAGGAGGTGATTGGTGACAGCCAACATGGCTTCACTAAGGGCAAATCCTGCCTGACTAATTTGGTGGCCTTCTATGATGAGGTTACAGCGCTGATGGATAAGGGAAGAGCAACTGACATCGTCTACCTAGACTTATCCAAAGCATTTGATACTGTCCCATACAACATCCTTGTCTCTAAACCAGAAAGACATGGTTTTGATGGATGGACCACTTGATGGATAAGGAATTGGCTGGATGGTCACACTCAAAGAGTTGTGGTCAACGGTTCAATGTCCAAGTGGAGGCCAGTGACGAGTGGTGTTCCTCAGGGGTCAGTACTGGGGCCAGTGCTATTTAACATCTTTGTTGGAGACATGGACAGTGGGATAGAGTGCACCCTCAGCAAGTTTGCAGATGACACCAAGTTGTGTGGTGTTGTGGACATGCTGGAGGGAAGAGATGCCATCCAGAGGGACCTCGACAGGCTGGAGAGGTGGGCCTGTGAGAACCTCATGAATTTCAACAAGGACAAGTGCAAGGTCCTGCATGTGGGTCAGGGCAATCCCAAGCACAAGTACAGGCTGGGCAGAGAATGGATCGACAGCAGCCCTGAGCAAAAGGACTTGGGGGTGTTGATGGATGAGAAGCTCAACATGAGCCAGCAATGTGCACTGTCAGCCCAGAAAGCCATCCGTATCCTGGGCTGTATCAAAAGGAGCGTGGCCAGCAGGTCGAGGGAGGTGATTCTGCCTCTCTGCTCTGCTCTTGAGACCCCACCTGGAATATTGCGTTCAGCTCTGGACTCCCCAACACAAGAAGGACATGGAGCTGCTGGAGCGGGTCCAGAGGAGGGCCACAAAGATGATCTGAGGGCTGGAGCACCTCTGCTGTGAAGACAGGCTGAGAGAGTTGGGGCTGTTCAGCCTGGAGAAGAGAAGGCTCCAGGGTGATCTTATAGCAGTCTTCCAGTACTTAAAGGGGACCTGGAGGAAAGCTGGAGAGGGACTTTTACAAGGGCGTGTAGTGATAGGACAAGGGGGAATGTATTTAAACTGAAAGAGGGGAGATTTAGATTGGATATAAGGAAGAAATTTTTCACTCAGAGGGTGGTGAGGCACTGGCACAGGTTGCCCAGAGAAGCTGTAGATGCCCCATCCCTGGAGGTGTTCAAGGCCAGGTTGGATGAGGCTTTGGGCAACCTGGTGTAGTGGAGGGTTTCCCTGCCCATGCAGGGGGGTTGGAACTAGATGATCTTTGAGGTCCCTTCCAACCCTAACCATTCTATGATTCTGTGATTCTGTGCTGTGAAATGAGACCTTCCAGCCTGGTGCCAGGAGTCCTTCTGCACTTTCTTGTAGTGATATTAAAACCACAGACGGGTCATTGGGGTGTAGCTTTTTGAAAGGTAAACTCCTGCTGAAAGACAGCTGACCTTGTCTACCAAAGCCTTAGGCCACCTTGTTAGTGGATGCCTGAATGGGGACCCTGAGTGGAGATGAGCACTATGTGGGTATAAATATACATGGGATAAATACGAGATTACTTTGTAGTTGGGACAGGTGCGTAGAATTTAAAGAAGATTGTATTGGTATTTACCCACCCTTGGATCAGCTCCAAGGAGCCCCTGTCACCCAGAGTGCTCCAGCTGACCATCGTCTGGTGGTCCAGCCAGCCTCTCCTGTGGACCCAGCTCTGCAGTCACAGATGAGCTTCACGCTGCCCCTAGAAAAAAAAGCACTCATTTTTCTCGAACGAAAGTCTCCTCTGCTTCCCTTCTCCAAGTATTATGGATTCTCAGCTTATGCAGGGAGCAGTTTTTGATATTCTTGCAACACCTTTTTGGCAACGCTGATGTTCCTCAGGAGGGAGGCTGTGCGCAGTCATCCCCTGAGCTGACAGTAAGCAGTACTCTTAGCAACTTCTTCAGTGCCTAACTAAGGGATAAACACCTGCTGCGAGATGCTCTCTCCTCTTAACATACCGATGTTCCAGGCTTCAGTGCAACAATGCCTTAATCCAACGTGAGGGATCCTCATGATGAGCCAAATGCTGTGGCCACCCTGATGCAAAATATTCAAGATAAACTCACTGATGGGTCTCTACATGGTGCAGGCAGTGATGGACAGATGTCCTCGTCTGCTCCAGTGCCACTGTGTCCCTCCAAGGGACCCTGCACTGCACTGACCTGGCATTAACAGCCAGACTGGGGAGCCTTTCCATAAATTCATCTTTTGGATGAATGAGTAAACTGGCAGTCAGTATTTATTTGCAAACATTGAGACATTGCTGGGGCTGGACTGAGCCCAGCCATGATGGTATCTGCCCACATTAGGATGACAGAGGTATTGGGGTGACTGACCTCCAGCCTTGGGGTTTGGGGGATGCCGATACACATAACTGGGGAGCAGGAGCTGTGGGAATCTCCCTCACCTAGCCAGAGATGTACAAAAGATGCATTCAGGTGTTATGAAGAGCTTGTGGGAGCTCTGAATACCCTGTGCCAGACACGTCGCCAGCTGTAATGCTTCGTAAGTTTATCTCCCGTGATCTTTGCTTTGGCTAATCCATGAGGCTGCCTGGCAGAGAGGTTGTCTGACACAGCAATGGTGGGAGGCGATCCCAGGTCACTGCCAGCCCTGCCTTGGGCGTGGAAGTGTGCAATGAGTGTGCAAAGCAGCCCAGCTGGCTGCACACCCACTGCTGTGGTGGGTACCCCGTACTTGCGCGTCCCCCAGCTGCAGCCCCAGCCTGGGTTTGATTTGCCTGGTGCATTAATATTTTTGTTGTTGTTGCTCTGAGCGGGCACGTCTTAAACAGTTCAAGATAGAGAAAATGAGGACTGAAATGAGAAATGAAATTTAGGGGAATTTTCCTGTCCCAGATCTGAGCAGTGGCTGAAAGGGGAAACAGCCGAGGCTCGTGGCTGCTGCTGCTGCCACCACTGCCAGCGCTCCCTGGGCAGCAGCCGTCTGCGATCCCCACACCAAGCACCCCTGAAACTCGCTCCCAAAACCAAGAGGAACCCGATCCTCCTCCTGGCTGCAGGAAACCCTTCCCTGGGGAGGCAGGTGAGGGTAGACGCGTGAGGAAGAGTGAGGCAGTGGTTCCCAGCTGTGGCAGCCCTTTGCTGTGCAGCAAAAGCCATGGCAAGAGTGTCACAGGGAGACTTGGCATCCTCCCCACACACGCTTCCTTTCTTGAAATTGCAAGCTTAAAAATAGCTTTTGCTGCTGTGGTTGAAAGCCTCAGTGGCTCCACAGGTGCACTGCCCTGCCTGAAGCGTGGTGACTCAGTGGTCCACCACTCATGGTGGACATGGCTCCTCTTCCTCAGTGGTGAAGCATGCTGATGGGAGCCCGCTTCATCCTGCCAGGGCTTTGGTTTAAGGACATGGACACAATCCACTGAAAACAGTGCGGAGGCAAGCCCAGAGGCAGAGCGACACAGAGCCCCTGAAGCAAAGAGAACAGCTGTCACTGCTGCTGCTTGCCCTGCTGCTGCTGTCCCGCCATGTAAGGTCGGCCAGGACCAGTGCCAGGACTCAGCTTCAGACACACTCAAGCATCATCTCCACTAAGCAGCTTTCCTTACAGCTCCCTACGGTGGGGATCAGCACCGCGGATGAGCTGAGGCCACCTGAGTGGTGCAGGGACTGGGAGCACCGCGGCGGGTTGCAGGCTCAGCAGAACTCTCCTTAGCCGTGAGCAGCTCTGGGCTTGCAGAGAGTAGGGTGACCAGAGCCTGGTGTCCCATATGGCATGTCCACAGGTCTCTGCTGGCTTTCCTCCTGCTGCCACAGCCATTTAGTCCCTTCCCAAGGGAGCCAGGAAGGTTCCTGCAGTGGGTGCTCGGTGTATCGCATCCTTCCCGAACTCTGTCCTGGAAACAGGGAGGGTGTGCTTAGCCCGCAGCTCACCGTGCAGCACCGAGCTGCCCAGGGACCCCACTGCTATCCCAAACGTCCCGTCTCTGATAGCACAACTGAAGGGTAAACGGTAAAACACGGGCATCTTTTTATTCTCATTTTATTTTTATTGTTTTGCAGGGCATGACAGCCTTGCACCGTGTGCTGCACGGTGCAAACAAAGTGGGTATTCCTTGGGTCCACAGGGCTGCCCGGCAGGGAGCACCTCGGGCACGGCTCCGCAATGCAGCCGCCGTCTGTCCGTCTGTCTGTCTGTGAAGCTGCCTGCAGCCACCTCCAGTATGGTAGGCCGCCAGCATGGCTTAGCTGGACTGGCAAGGAGGAGCGGAGACCCTGCCCAAGCTGGAAGCTCATGATGGATGAGGAATTGTCCTCCTGCCTTGGTTTTTGGGACTTGCCCTGCCTGGGCACTTGCTGCATGCCAGGGCATGTGGCCAAGGGCTCAGACCCCATCCCTGCCTGCTGCCAAGGCAGCTGAGAAAGCACATGCTCCATGTTATGTAGTAAATCAGGGATGCAACGGTGCCTTGCTCAGGGCTGGAGATGGAGATCCCGCTCCTGCCTCACCTCGACAACCCCAACGCTCTTTAGGGTGTCCCTGCACATCCTGCCCACCCATGATAGCAGCTCCAGCCCCAGAGCTTGGACCGGGGTTTACTTTTGCTGGTGTAGCCTAACGAGGAGACCTGGGGCCCATGAGCTGGCACCATGGCCATGAGCGTTTTAAGGAGCGAGGGGCCGGATGCCTCCTTTGCCCAAGCTGCCTTCGCAGCTTCAGGGGTGTGCATGACAGCCCCAAAATTTTAATTTCTGCAGGTACTGAGCCCTGTCATCCCTTTGACACAATCCACAGCTCCGTCAACGGGTGAAATGATGTCATCTCCAATGGGTGACGGTTGTGGCACTGGCGGGGTGACGTTCCCTGCCTTCTGCCCTTCTCACCGAAGCGCTAGTTAAGCCATTCAGTGTGGACATAGTCTTACTTCAGATCAGATCAGCAGCAAATGTGGCTTCCAGGAAGGTGCGGCGGGTGGTGCGCAGAGGCAGAGCTGGTGTGATCACCCCTCCCCTCTGCCACACACACTAATACTTAAAGCCAGGCATCATGAGTGCTCAGTGTAGCCTTGAGCCATTTCTAATTTGCCTTGCCATGGCAAACACTCATGTCTGACAAGAAAATGTCTCTTTTGATAATTCTCCCTTTTTTAGCAGCAAGCCTTCATCTTTTCCCAACAGCCTTGGAAAAGCTAATCCTAACATCCCAGGTTTCGGCTACCACCCACATGTCAGTGGTGGGAAAGCTGGGTGGCACACACCCTTGTCCTTCCACTTTTTGTCTGCCAGGAGAAAAGCCCAGGCCCAGGAAACACCTCTTGCCAGGGAAGGGAACAGTGCTAGACAGACCATGAGGACTCAGGAATCACTACTCTTCCCCTACAGGAGAGGGGTTCAAAGTTGTGCCTGGGTGATGCACTACCCCACGCATCCTGAGACAGGGACACACAGGAGTGCAGGTCACTCTGTGTAGAGACATCTCACTAGTCTAATGCAAAGGCCAGGCTAATTATCAGCCTGCCACAAAGCCAAGAAACCAAAATATCCACCCTGTTGTCTGTTTTGGCTTCCCTCACACTACCTTGGAGCATCTGTGACGCTTGCAATCCCCACTGAAATGCTGATTTGCTTCTGGCAGGCATCCGGAGCTGGTTCTTCAGTGCCAAGCCGACTGACAAGTCACTGCTTGATTTGGAGTGGGACACAGTGAAGCGATGCACAGTGTGACCAGGGTGACCTGGCCCCGCTGAGGCTGCGCATATGGGGCAGAGCCTGCAGCACCTTCCTCCTGGGGAGCAGAGCATGCTGAAAGGGTAAAATGGGTGAAAAGACAAAAAGCAGTTGAGGAAAACAACCTGAGACCCTTCAGTATCTGTTGGTGCCCCTGGCATCGCTCTATTAAGATAGCGAGAGTCAGAATTGTTCTTAGGAAGCAGAGCAAGCTGATAGAGACATGGTCTTCCCTGCTCTGCCTGACTGATGCCTGGCTCCTGGGCACCCTGTGACAAAATGAACCTGACGTTAATGCACAGTGGGCTCTTGCCTCCACCCGGGACATTTCTGGAAAGCAAATGGTTGGTTTATTTTGGGGAGATGAGAGATGCTGGTGGCTGTCCTCGTATAGCATGGTGCGGCAGCTCCCACACGGTTCCTGCGCTTTCCCCATCCAGCCCGGAGCCATCACCGTCAGCGCTCTCCTGACTCACCTGCCCAAACCACCTGCTCCCACCCTGCTCCCGCAGAGCTGCAGTGCGAGGATGCACGTTTAGCAGAGGTGTGATGCTAATAACAAGGTGTAGAGCAACATAAACAGGAAATCCTGCCACGAGGCACCTCCGGCACTTAATCAGGCTTTCAGAGCCAACCATTACCCCAAAGAGACGGAGCAGCCCTATATCCGCTTGTAATGCCGGGTGGGAACGCTGTCATTGGGATGACAGAAGACTGTTCCTGGTCCAGCTGCTCTGCCTTTGGCAGCCATGCCCTCCCAAAAGTGAACGCGAACGGTAGTCCGATGCCTGGCAAATCCAAAGGAGAAAGGTTGACTTGCCAAAACTATTTAGTCTGTTCAAGGCAGAGTAATAGATGCTTGTCTGCGTTGTGTCTACTATCACTGGACATATTCCAGGATGGTAGGAGATGTGATGAAAAAAAGTACTTCCACTTTAATAACTAATTAAACAGGCTAACTCAGCCAGGGACGGCTGCCGTGGAACTGAATCCAAAACCTAAAAGAAATAGCAGTAGCTATTGCCCGAAGCCTTAGCAGTGAATGAGCGATAGAGCAAAAACATCTGTCCCTTGGAAGAAGGTCAGAAAAGGCTGATAGTCCTCTTCCAAATAGAGAAAAAGCTCTCCAGACTGGGAAATAAAACTGCTCCCGTTGGACCTGTGCCCCCCAGCCCTCGACAAGCCAGCCAGTGCGGTGGCAGATGCTCCGTCTGCTGCTGCGGTTCAGGCATATGGCTGCACGTGGGCTACAGTGGTCAGGGGTTAGTGGGATGCTGGGCTGCGGTGAGAGCGGCCAGACTGCCCCAGCCCGGCCCCGGCCCTTCTTATGGTGTCGCTGGTTGATTAAATCATTGGCTGGGCTGACAGCTCCCTGGTGTCCTCGTGGCTTTGCGTGCAAAGCTGGTTTAATTCCTGGCCTTGAAACAGGCTGTGAGCGCGGCATGCACGGGGATTTGCAGTTCTCAGCAGGTTTATCGGGGAAAACCAGGCATTCTCCAAGCATGTTTGGGTTATCATACAGCCTCCCCCACCATATGGTGCCTGCATTAGGGATCACACTCACCTGAGTTTCCTGACATCCCATCGACACAAGCTTTTCGTGCAGCTTTCCTCAGTGCAGAGGGCATCCTGCCTTACTGGAGAGGCTGTTTATACTGAATTTGTACAAACCTGGTTACCTGAGTCACCTTTGCCCTGCTGCCACATTTGGCTGAAATTAGCAAGGTAAAAAATTACAGCGGAGACGAGCAGAGAGGCAGCAACAGATGCTCACGTGTGTGCATGCCAGCAGGAAAGCAGGTTGGAAACACAGAATGCAGTGCTTGGGTGCTGGAGTGTGGGGTGCTGGGGTGCCGGGGTGCTGCGGTGTGGAGTGCTGGGTTACTGGGGTGCCAGGGTGCTGGGGTACCAGGGTGCCGGCGTGCTGGGGTACCAGGGTGCCAGGGTACTGCGGTACTGGGGTGCCAGGGTGCTGGGGTACTCGGGTACCGAGGTGCTGGGGTACCAGGGTGCCAGGGTACTGGTGTACCAGGGTGTCAGGGTGCTGGGGTACTGGCATGCTCGGGTGCATCTGCCAGTGCAGGGGGGCACCAGACCCGGGGGGACTCGGCAGCAGCAGCCACCAAGGGCACAGGCAGAGAGCTCATCCCACCTGGTTTTGCAGCCAGGACTGCGCAGCCAAATCAGGTGGGAAAAAAATTGCCTCAGCAGGTGCATTTGACACCAACATTTTTTTTCTTTTTTTTTTTTTCTTAATCTGACAGGTTCCTCAGGCAAATCTGAAACAACCCAGAAAGGCTGAGCTGGGCAAAGTTTATGCTTAAAGTGGGCAGTCATGTCTCCGGTGATAGCATCTCATTTCTTTCCGCAGGCACGGCTGCCAGGCAGAGCAATAAATCTTTCAGATGGAAGAACTTGGCGTGGACCTAAATTTACCTTCCTTTCTGAAATCCTCTCAGCTGTGCAGCAGCAGCTCCTAACACTGCTCCCAGACCACTTATCCCAGCCCAGAGCCCTTTCAGGACGCTGAAACCCAACTGCCTTGGGTCCTACGTACTTCTGCTGGTTTGGGACAAGGTAGAGATAAAGCACCTCTTCCTGCGGGATGCTGTGATGCTTTATTTACTAGAGGCCATTCTGCATGCCGCGTCAGCTGGGCTGTCTTGTCTCCATGAGGGATTTATAGCGTGCGTTTGACCTGCGGATGCACATGGAGAATCCCCAGCACAGCCCCGTTGCCATGGAGGACCAGAGCCGCCCTGGCACTGCTCTGGGAAGGATGTTGGAAAGCAATTCAGCACTGGGAGTGGCATGTGCGTGTTTATTCCAAAATAATCCATGGTGTGCTGGTTGTGGTGCTTTGGGCCCTTGGAGCTGGGGTTTGCTCAGCTGCCTCTTTTCCTGACCTCCAGGCTGCCAGGATAACGGCTTCTCTCCTTTTATCTCGGCTGATGCTATCACTTGTTCCTCCCATGCCCGCAGACACATGTCATATGGTAAAAACTCCCTCCAGGGAAAGCTGCCTTCCCAGCCTGGCTGCCAGTGAGTCCGGCATGATCCTTCATCTCAGAGCGGGGAGGGAAGGGGTAAGAAATAGATGCTTCTCTCTCTTTTAAAGCATGTTTGATCCAAAAAAGCCTGGACAGTATTCCGCCCTTTGATCTGTATATGAGAGCTAGCGAAGGAAGATTTCCTTTACCCACTGGTATTTTGCTGAGCTCCAATGGCCCTGGCAGAGGGACCCTTAGCAGGGGTGAAGGGACCCAGGGCCAGCAGCTGGAGCTACGGAGGAAGAAGCGGTGCCACAGCTTTCTGCCCGCTGATGAGATGAGTCATTTGGGATTTTCCGCTCTCTTTACCTTTTAAAATAAGGTGATGAGTAAGCCTTGTAACACCCAGCTTAAAAGACAACTCTGCAGTTAAAAAAAAAAGTAGAAGGCAGGTTTGCTATATATACTTCTTATAGCTGTTTTCCTATGGGCCATAATTGCTTCGTGTATGTGGCTGAGACAAGTAGGTAAAAAATGGAAATATAGCGTTGGTTCCCTGAGCATATTGCATGCAAGGCAGGTGTAGGGGGGAAGGTGGGCAGGTTCACTCTTCATTACTTGCCTAATGATCAATGAAGTCTCCTAAGATGCTGAGGCAATGCTCAAACATCCCGAGCAGATGGGCTGGGTGGCTTTTCTGTGCAATAGGATTCTGGAGAGCATCCGGCCATCTGGGCTCAATAGCCCTCCTGTAACACACAGGTGAGACCCAGGACCAACGGCTTGCTCTGACCTCCTGGTTATAAAGGATGTGGCATCCCAGAGGATTTTGGTGAAGGTCTGATGATGTCAGGGCTGAGCCTGGAGCAAAGACACGTTCCGCACCTTGTGAAACCAACTCTCCTGGCCCTGCCCCAGCAGCCTGGCCAGGGGCTGTGCCAGCAGCCCAGGCTGCAGCTGGTGAGCAGGACCACCAGAGATGGTCACCTTGTCCCTGGGGCTGCCAGTCGCCTGTAGAGAAACCTCCCAGGGTTGTGTCTCTCTCTCTGGATATATATCCCATGCAATGTGTGGATCCCGGTCGGGTTTCTCCCTGGCGCATCGCTTTGGAGAGATGTGGGTTGTGTTCCCTTGGTGCTGGCTTCTTTGTTCTCAATTTGACAGGGGTAAAAATAGTAAAAGAGAAATAAAGAGAGTGTGTGGGAATGGTCTCCTTTTCACAGCGCATCCCCCTCCCCCTCAGCACAGAGGCTGGAGGCAAACCCCCACCAGTCCAAAGAGCCCAGGACCAGGGGTCACTTCAGAGGTGCAATGAGACACTGACACAGAGCGGGTGCCAGGCCCTTGGCGCTGGAGGCAGCAGCACCTCGTGTGCCTCCCACCCACCCATGCCCAGCCCAGGCTGCTGGGTGAGGAGCAAAAATCCTTTGCCCCCGCCCCACCATGACTCACGGGTGCCTGCTCTGCCCAAGCTGCCACAACCATTTCAACATGCACTATTGTCTGACCCATTTCTTGGGCAGGTATTCCCTCAGCAGGTCCCTGGTACTCCAGCGTCCCTTGCAGAGAGCCCTGCCCAGCGTGGGACAGTGGCTTATGGTCCTCTGTGATGCTCCTTCTAATGCCCTGTGCCACCTTGTGCCACCTGAGCCCTTGTCCCTGAGCTCCATGGGGATGCCCCGTGACCAGCTATGAGAGCTGGCACCATCTGTACGGCACAGAAACAGGGCACGGGTGTTGTAGAGATACTTCTCTAATTGCCCTGAATACTACCGCTCCAAATTCATGATCATCCTCTGACCTGTCCAGAAAATCATGATGCTGTTTTTCCCTTACCTGGACCTGTGCTGCAGTACGTCATATGAACATGGCTTGTCACCATGATAGCTCTCTTCCTTCCTCATCTGTTGTCACCGTTGATGGTCACAAGCAAGGGAGTGACTCCTTTCCTGTGACAGGGCAGTGCCACACCTACAGGATTAGTTTCAGGCAACCCATGGGAGGCTCATCCTGGCAGCTGTGAGTTCCCCTCTTTTACACTCTGGCCCTTAAACCCACTGTTTTGGCTCTCCACCGTGACTCAAGAGAGACTTGCGGGTCCTCTTTAGCTTTCTCTGGTACTTTTCAGGGGATCTGGTGCCTGAAATCACACGGGGGTTTGCAGGAGGTGAGCACTGCTTTGGAGAAGCAGGGGAAAGCTCCTGGCAGTGGAGACCAGCCAAGGGGAAAACACCACAGGAGCTGTAGGAGCCAAGAGGAGTGTATCTGAGTGTCCATGGCTTCAGCTGTTACCTCAGGTGATCTCTGGGCTCTTTGGCCATGATCACCATCCCAGAGGCTTTGTGTGAAGTGCCCGTGGCACAGGGCAGCTGAGCTCGCCATGCTGTCTTGCCCTCTGCAATATTTGTGGAGGTCCACATTGTGAAATCTGTTGGCAGATGGTGCTGGTGTTCAGTCACCCCAGGCTCCCCACCACCTCAAGCAGGTGATTGCTCCCAGGCCTGCCTCGCTCAACAGGCAGTAAGGAGCTGCAGGCATTGGCACCATGCCTATGCGTACATCTTCAGTGTGGCTGCTAGCACACGTGGCTTTAGGAGAATCACCAATCGTTGGGACAGAAAGGACTCCTTGGGTTTGGTCTTGGCAGGAGGCTGAACGGAGCTCTGGGACTTCTTCCAACCCACTAGAAATGCCATAGCCTCCTGATACAAAAAGCTTATATGAAATAAACACGCTGTGCTGGTGGGAACCTGTTTTTTAAAAGCTCAGAGGTTAACTCTGTGTCACATCAGGGACTGTCTGTCCCCCTGTGGCTGGTGCAACCCTGTGCCACCTCCTTGCCCAGTTTGACAGAAACGCACCCACGCATGTGCCCATGTCTAACCTGAGTCAGACCTGCCTAAATGGGTGATTTTACTGAAATTAACAATGACGGAGCCACAGGCTGGGATTGCCTACCCTGGATGAGAGCATCTTATCCCCTTGAGCATATATACACTCTGCTTGAAAGACCCTTGGGTTTCCCAAGAGATGAGGGCAGCCAGAAAGCACTACCTCCTAAAGAAATGAGGGGTCGATAACCTTTTGGGAGAAAGAGAGACTTGAATCTGAATCTGAATCACATCCCTGAGAGATTTCAAGAAAGAGAAGGAGTATAAAGGCTGCTGTGAGTGGAGTTTCCCCCCTGTGAAGGCAACATGAAGACATGGGGCAGGATACCCAAGATCAAGCGTGAAAATCAAAAGAAGGCTTCGTTTCAATTCCAGGGCAGAGGCAAATAACATGGCCACCCTGCCATAATGAGCCAGCATTAGCAGCCTTAAACCAGGTCTGTGTTTCACACAGGAAAGCAAAACCCATATTTGGTATTCTAGAAGGGCAGAAGCGTCCTGTGTGAATCATAAGAAAGAAAAAAAGGGAAAATCTTGTGTTAGGTTTAGAATAAACAATCTTTGTATTTTGCAGTTTGTGTTATTCTCAGGCACAACCAGCAGCAGACTCATCAGACAATTATTTCAGAGCTGTGCTCAGACTGCTGCTTTGGTTTTTTATTGCCATCAGCATTTAAACAGAAACAACACATCTACTTTGCTTTTTATTTTTCTCATAATTTTTTATGTGAATGATAGAATTTCAGAGTCACAGAATAATTTCAGTGGCAAGGAACCCAAGGCAGGGCCAGCTCCAAGGCTGGACCAGGGTCCTCAGGCTCTTGGTTCTGAGTTTCTCCAGGGATGGAGACCCCACCTCCTTTCTGGGAAATCTGTGCCAGTGTTTGACCACCCTCATGGTGAAATACTTTCCTTATATCGAACCACAATTTCCCTTGTTGCAACTTCTGATCATTACCCTGATCATTTCAGTGTGCATCTATGGGAAGAGCCTGCCTCTGCCTGCCTCTGTCTTCCCTGTAATCCCCTTTAGGCAATGGATGAGAGCACTAGATCCCTCCATAGACAGATCCTCTTCCTCAAACCCCTCACTCCTAGTATGGTGGAGCTCCCACCACAGCTTGGACCAAAACTGCAGAGAGAGAGGCAGGGAAGGTTGGGCACGTTTTGATATCTGCTTGGTTCCATGAAAGCATGAACACAGCAAAACCTTCCCTTCCTCACTGGATCCCTCACATCACCCCAAAGCTGGTGCATGCTCCCCAATACTGCTTGCTAAGTCACTTGAAAGCCTTCTAACAACATGTCCTGGTTCACCTAATGGGGTGATGTGTCTGCCTTGCTGTCATGTGCTGTGTGCCGCTCACCGTGACTCATCCCTGACTACCCTCTGGCAAAGGCATCAAAATGCCCTGGGAGGGTTCTGTGCTGGCCCTCTAATTCCCACACCTCACTCTGGGGATGGCCAGACAGACTTCCATTACTGTTTGTAGACTTCTGGCTTGAGGTGGATGCTGTTAAGAGGGTGCCTTGGTGTACCGGTGTCATTGCTGAACTGCGTGAGTTGCCATAGAAATCTAGGACACATAAATCTGACTGATAATGGTCTTTTCCCCATCCTTTCTTTCTTTTCGCATTAAGTAAAGGCAATTGCAGAGCTAGACCTGCCTCACGGAGGAGCTGTACTGGGAAATCTAGGCTGTCAAGTGGTGGTTTCAGATGTTGATGCTGCAGGTAGCCATGTGTGTGCTGACAGACGAGGGTAACACTCAGGGAACAGACCTGCTCCAGAATGGGTGATAGACAGAAGCTGGAGAAGGCTTTTGCTCAGCCGGGACCTTATACTGCTGCTGGCCACACAAGGTGGAAGTTGTGTGGAGATCAGACCCTAGTTTTGCTTTCTCCACCCCCAAAATACATGATCTAGTAACAGCAGAAATATTCTTTCCTGATTAATGATCCATCTTTGTGTCCATGTAGCTCTGTCAGATATTTCACAACAAATACTGTTTGTAGTTTACAGCATGCTATGGTGTGATCTTTGAACATATAAATTTGATTTCCTCCTGTAGATCCTGGATAAAAGCAATATAAGGCCTCACTTACCTTCAGAAATACCAACTGCTTGGCTCATGGTACATGCCCCAATGGCACTGATTTTTAAGCAATTACGCTAGTATTACT
The DNA here is from genome assembly GCF_009769465.1 of Tauraco erythrolophus. Classification (NCBI taxonomy): domain Eukaryota; kingdom Metazoa; phylum Chordata; class Aves; order Musophagiformes; family Musophagidae; genus Tauraco; species Tauraco erythrolophus. The sequence continues at coordinate 112,570,005 of NC_141465.1, forward strand.
CTTGCTGCAGTTGTGTTTATAACATGCCTGCTCCTTTTGCTTTGAAAGAGCAAGATCAGGGCACAAATAATTATACAGCAAAGAAATAACTGGCCAAAGATTTTACCAAAGACCAAAACAGAAGATTTAAGAAAGTGTTGAAATGTTAAGAGTGTAAAGAAACGGGGCTTCCTGCCACAGCCAGAATTACCTCCGCCCTTTGGTTGCACTGTGTCCTCCCAAAATGTAGCCACGACCAAACTTGGTGGTTGATGCAACATAAGCCACAGCCGAAATATCTGAGACGAGGAAGCCTTTTTCCTTTCTGAAAACTTTGCTTTTTCTCAGGCAAGCCCAGAAGCCACCTTCTGCTCACCTTAGCGAGTCCTCCCTCGTGTGAGCGCTGCCATTACTGTTTGAGGGAATGAGGATGTGCCCAGCAGCATGGGAAAGCCCCGCATAATCAAGCCTAAATATAAACTGGACATGAAAGATAAAGTCTACAGTAAATACGATCGCAATAGCTCGGGGGCCCAGTCAGCTCGTGTTAGTGTCAGGAGGTGTTGGTCCAGGCTGTCTCCTGGCTTCCCCTTGAATCAAACAGCATCATCAAATTCAGCCCATGGCTGAAAACTAGATTTTTCCTGAATTAACAGTGTTCTTAAAATAGCCCCTATTAACTGCTGTTTCAAAAGTGCCATGGTGTAAGACGAGCGGCGTGGATACTCCTCGTACTCCGCAGCCAGGACTGTCTCCCTCCCTGCATTGTGGTCAGGATCTTTACTGGCGTCTGCCACTGTGACAGCCTGGTGTCTGACGGCTGGTGGGATGGTCATGGGCACCAGAGCTTGTACCCGCATCATGTACGCCCAGCGTACTGGACCCCATCAGAGGGAGGAAATTTGGGTAATTACCTCCCTGAGAGTGTCTCCCAGAGCGTATAATTGAGCTCAAATTAAATTGCTCATTAACAAATAATCAGCCAGTCCACTTGATTTGCTAAGAGTCATAGCTGACACTTTCCTGTGCCTCTGCTTTGCTCTTTGACACGTTCCAGAATTTAAAGTCAAGGTGGGGAGCAATGATCAGTCCGTCCTGCATGCTAAATCCTGGCTTCAAACTCCAGCCTCACAGTATCTTTAAATGGCTTTGGGTTGGAGGGTTCAAGTACACACCATGGGTAAGATTGCTCTGGCACATCCTTGTTCTGACACTCCTCCCGTAGGAGACATTGCTTTCCAGACAGGTTTCTGGGCAACCCAGCTGCTGATCTGGCACGATATGGTCATTTCTGCAAGACACTGAAATGTCTGCAGTGATGATGCTTGAGCTTTCTTGTATGGCCCCTGAGGGGAACAAACCTACAGCAGCAATAGATAGATCTAATCCTGTGAGATGCTGTGAGCTTCTGAGTACATGCTGATGCTCTCACCTGCTGCTGGTGACTTCAGAAGATGCTCCACACCTTGTGAGACAGGCAGCTGGCAAGGCTCTTAGGAAAAAAAAACCCACCAAACATTAAAATGAGGCATCAGTTTGTGGCCTGAGTTTCAGAGGGTTTATAGCACCTTTCACACCAGTTTCAGCAAGAAAAATACCATCCCGCGGGGTGGTGGTTTGCAGGACAAGCAGCGTGGCTTGCCTGCACATCCAGGCAGTTTCAAAGGCAACAGAGATCAAAGGAAAAGGCTTCAGACAAAGCCACAGCACGGGTTGCTGGGCACGTTGGTAATTTAGAAACAGTCAGATATAAGAAAAGTCAAATGCAGGCGCTGAAGGAGCCACAGGGCTTTCCAGGTGAGCACGCCCAAGGCAGGAGATGGGCACCGGTGCAGGGCAAAGGGCTCCTGCTGCCTGGCTTTCCCCACCAGTTCACCGAGGGAGCTGATGGACAGTCCTCCCTCCCCAGAGGGCCTGGGAGCATGATGCATATGAATGAGCACATTTTTGGGAAGAAAAACCTCTAATTTTTGCTGGACGTGTATGCAGAGCCTTTGGGAAGTTGTGAGTGTGTAGAGACCATGGCCCACTGCCATTCATTTTGTGCACGCGTGTGACCTGATCCCGAATATGCTGAGTGTGCCCAGCTGATAAAAAGCATTTTTTTGGGTGAAGGTTAAAGATTGTTAATAAATATTATTAGGAGGATGAAATGTTTCTTGGGAAATAAATGATTTTTAATCAAGCTTTAACTACTATGTGCCACAGGTCTTCCTTAAACTGAAAATAATGAATTTCAGTGTGGATTGTATTCTTAGGTGACTAATGGAATATTGAAAGACTCACTTGGTGATTTTTAGGGATGAGTCTGAGAGGGTGTAAACAAAGACCCTGTCAAAAAAGTGCTTGTAATCATTTAGCGCTGGCTGCATGAATTGATGAAAACGTGAATCTGAACTGGAGTTTCTTTACAAACCCATCTCCCAATATTAAGGTATAAATTTTAGAGGCAGCCCACATAATGGCTTTCAGTTTCAAGTCACATGTATGATCCATTTTTAATGGTACTATTTTCGCTGTGGCACTTCTGACTAATGGTCAGAGAAACATCAGTCCTGACAGCCCATAAAATTAGCAAAATCACCCTAATAAAGCTAAAAGCAGGAGCCAATTTCCAAAACTATAGGGGGCCAGAGCAGCCCTGGGTGTGCGACACAGCTCAGGCTCCCCAGTGCAGCGGGGACAGCTCTCCGTGTCACAGGAGAACCTCTCCAGGTCCTTGTGCCACAGCCCTTGCTCTTAGTGGATGTGTGCATCCATGGCTTCTCTGGGCAACCTGTCCCAGTGTCTCACTGTCATTGTAAAGAATTTCTTCTTTATGTCCAAAATAAACTTACACTCTTTCAGTTTAAAACTGCTAGCCTTCATCCTGTCCCTGGTAAAAGTCTCTCTCTGTCTTTCTTGTAGGCCTCCTTGAAGTACTGAAAGGCTGCTACAAGATCACCCTAGAGCCTTCTCTTCTCCAGGCTGAACAGCCCCAACTCTCTCAGCCTGTCTTCATAGCAGAGGTGCTCCAGCCCTCGGATCATCTTTGCGACCCTCCTCTGGATCCGCTTGAATAGGTCCATGTATTTCTTGCAATGGGGACTCCAGAGCTGAATGCAGTACTCCACATGGGTTCTCACGAGAGCAGAGCAGAGGGGCAGAATCACCTCCCTCGACCTGCTGGCCGCACTGCTTTTGATACAGCTCAGGATATGATGGGCTTTCTGGGCTGCAAGTGCATGCTGCCAGATCACGTCCATTTTTTATCCACAAGTATGCTCAAGTCCTTCTCTACCAGGCTGCTCTGAATCCTTCACCTCCCAGCCTGTATTGATATCAGGGGTTGCCCTGACCCATGTGCAGGGCCTCGTACTTGGCCTTACTGAACTTCATGAGGTTTCCATGGGCCCACTCCTCAAGTCTGTCAAGGTCTCTCTGGATGATATCCATTCCCTCAGGCATGTCAAATGCACAACATGGCTTGGTGTCGTCAACAAACTTGCTGCAGGTGCATCCAGTCCCACTGTCCATGTTGTTGATTAAGATATTAAAATAGTATTGGTGTCAGTACAGAGCCTGGTGGGTCACCACTCGTTATTGGTTTCCATTTGGACATTCAGCTATCAACTATAACTCATTAGACATGGCCATCCAGTCAATTCTCTGTTCATCTAACAATACATCCATCAAACCCATATCTCTCCAATTTAGTGGCAAGAATGTTGTGGGAGACTGTATCAAAGGCCTTACAGAAGTCCAGGTAGATGACACGTGTAGCTCTTCCCTTGACCACTGATGCAGTCACTCCATCATAGACTGCCACTAGAACAGTCAGGCATGATTTTCCCTTGGTGAAGTCACGGAGAGTGTCTGTGCCCATGGTGTACGGCTGGTGTTTTTGGGGAGAGGGTTTCCCTTAGACTAGCTGCAGCAAAGCAGGATGCATGATGCCTGGGGGTGAGGTGTTGAAGAGTCCCAGAGCTGGAGGATCAGTGAGCTAGTGGATGTTGCAGCTTCCTGCTGCAACTGACTGCTCCAGGCTGCACAGAGGTCCTTCGCGGCCTCCTTGGACCTGAGCTGAGACTTGCTTTGCCTATGCAGTCTTCATAGAATCATAGAATGGTTTGGATTGGAAGGGACCTCAAAGATCATCTAGTTCCAACCCCTTTCCCATGGGCAGGGACACCTTCCCCTAGCCCAGGTTGCCCAAAGCCTCATCCAACCTGGCCTTGAACACTTCCAGGAATGGGGCATCCACAACTTCTCTGGACAGTCTTGTAACCCTGTAGTTGCTATTTTTTCCCTCAAGCACCAAGAGGACATTAGTGTCTCTGAAACAACCTGGTGGAGACCCTGCCTTAGCTGCAGGAAATGTGCCATCAGTCCTGGGGGCAGGATCAGCCCCAGGGGAGGACGACCACCCTGGGGGTGACAGAGAGAAATGCTTAATCAGCACATAGTCATAACAATCCTTTTAGTTTAGGAGTTCCTTAAGGTACATGCCTACACCCACACGCACTTAAATATATACATACTTAGATAGATCTCAAATGTGAAGTTGAAGTGCAAAGGCTTTTGAAAGTTTAAAGGATTTAAAGACTCTTACTAGGAGCAATGCTGACATGGGCGAAGAGAGAAAATAAAGGTTTCCCCTGGCTGGGGGAACAAAAATGCAAAAGGGTCGTTGCAGGGAAGCCCAATGTCAGCTTCTTGTCTTTTCCCAGACTTTTCATCTGCACACGAATCGTGGTCAGCCTCTGTGAAATGGGACACTCAGCCTCTTCACAACCATATCCTGGGATGCATTAAAAGAAGTGTGGCCAGTGGGTCGAGGGAGATGATTCTCCCCTCTACTCTGCTCTCGTGAGACCCCACCTCGAATAATGCATTCAGCTCTGGAGTCCCCAACACAAGAAGGACATGGAGCTGCTGGAGCGGGTCCAGAGGAGGGCCACAAAGATGATAAGAGGGCTGGAGCACCTCTCCTATGAAGACAGGCTGAGAGAGTTGGGGCTGTTCAGCCTGGAGAAGAGAAGGCTCCGGGAAGACCTTTTAGCAGCCTTCCTGTCCCTAAAGGGGGCCTACAAGGAAGTTGAAGAAGGAATTTTTGCAAGGGTATGTAGTGATAGGACAAGGGGAAATGGCTTTAAACTGAAAGAGGGGATATTTAGATGAGATGTAAGGAAGAAATTCTTTCCTCTGAGGGTGGTGAGGCACTGGGACAGGTTGCCCAGAGAAGTTGTAGATGCCCCATACCTAGAAGTGTTCAAGGCCAGGTTGGATGAGGCTTTGAGCAACCTGGTCTAGTGGAAGGTGTCCCTGGCCATGGCAGGGGAGTTGGAACTAGATCATCTTTGAGGTCCCTTCCAACCCAAATCATTCTGTGATTCTACGGTCCCTAATGTCCTCTGCTTCCGGGCTGCGCCTCGGTGCACAGCACAGCAGCAATCCTGCCACCTCATGCTATTGCAATAAACATAGCTTGAAATAACAGAAAATGAAGCTTGGGTCAATAGCTACTGATTGGAACCAAGTGGAAGTGGAGCAAGTTCAGAGAGGGCTGGTATCGGTTAAAACAGCCAAGCGCTGATGCTTCGGGAAGTGTTCACCAGGGAACACGTTTTTTTTTCTCTCTTCTTTTCTTTTTCTCTGTCTCTTTTTTATTGATCTTCGAGAGGAGAGAGTTCTATGACTGCGATATCTGAGAGCTGGTGATATCTCACACCTTTATCTGCAGCCCTTGACTCCATAATTGTTTCTGGCTTCCTCTGTACTGCATCTTGGGCTTTCTCCTGGAGACTTTTCAGCTGTCTGAAATGAAAGGTTCTTCTTCTTCAGCCCCTCACCTGAGCTCCTTGCTTCCACTACTAATTTTTCTCAGCATCCTAAATTGATTCAGTATTTCTGTCAGAGATCTGGTGTTTCAGCTGGAAAAAGCCATTGGTGGTGAGGCTGTCCACCTCTCCCTTTGGCCCCAGCCCTCCTCCTCCTTGCCCAGCACATGGGAGACTGGTTCAATTCTCCCACGGCCTCCTCCAGCACGCGGAGCTGGAATGAGGCTGCAGCCCTGTGTTTCCTTCGTTTGAATGGTGGTTTAGAGCCAGGAAAACAGCTCAGCCCCCTTATATTTTCATTTTTCTGGGGAAGTGGGTGGACATTTCTGTATCAGTATCTGTATGCTCAGAGCCAAAAGAGGCAAAAGTGTTACCCTGCTCCTTGCACCTTCTCCCCTCCTTTCCAACCCACCATGTTGCCACCTTTGGGCAACCTGGTGTAGTGAAGGGTTTCCCTGCCCATGGCAGGGGGGTTGGAACTAGATGATCTTTGAGGTCCCTTCCAACCCTAACCATTCTATGATTCTGTGATTCTATGTCCAGTCGGTGTGGGTCTGTGACAGATGGTTGCTCGGTTTACATCAGTGTTCCAGCCCAGAGACACTAGCATTTCCCAGGCAGACCGGTAACCGGACGCAGCGATTAGCTCTGGCACATCTCCATGTTTAAACAAACTTCCCCTAATTAGAGAAATCTCCTGCAATGACACTTCAGACAGATCCTTCCTGGAGTTACATTCATTAACTTCTTGTGCAGCACATTACAAACTGAGGCACAAGGTCAACGCGAGGCAGTGCCACCCTCAAGCCCCTGCCCACTCCCACCTCTGCTGCTGTGGCCACGTTGGTGCCCAGAGTTTGCACCCTGTCAGCTCCTCTTTGCTCACCCGATGATTCTTCTGTGAGAATCTGATGTGCAGATTCTTCTTCCCCCACCTCTCGATGGTTACCCTAACACTACCAAAACCATCACCCCACACCTAAACTTCTATTATCCACCACCCCTTGCTCAAATCCCACTGAAATCTCTACCAGGCCAAGTCATGATGAAACTTTCCCTACCTCCCTTTGCTAAATGTGCCTTATTTTTAGGAGACTTTATGGAAGAACAACTTAAGTGGGTTGTGTGTGTACATATTATATCACCACATTTTTGCTCAAAACTGACTCTTTTGGGATACAGTGAAGACTGTGTGCTCTGAGACAAATTAAATCTGGGAAAAAAGAAAGAAAAACAACCAAACTAAGCTTGTTAAGTTTTACAGTAAACCACTGTGAGTCTCAGGCATGACATAAAAGTTGGGTTTTTCAAAGGGCCCTGAGGGAAGCAGACCTGGGGCTGACAGTTTAATTTGCTCTATGTTGAAGGAGGCAGCTTTGGAGAAATGCCTATATGCATACTGATCCCTCCAATAGACGTTTTACCAGGTTTAGCAAAAATTATGTGCTCCAAAGCAGCCAGGGAGTCCTCACGCTGGATGGAGAGCTGCACTCAAAGGGGTTCCTCCACCCTGGTGCGTGGTGGGGACTCCATAAGCACCACAGCTTGTCTTTTAATAGAGATATTGCTTTTTCTCAGCAGATATAATGGGAATTTCTCAATATACACAGACAAGAGAAAACATTTTCAGAACAGAACCCCGCCCCACCCCTCAGCAAATTGCAGATGAAATCTATGTAAGAAAAGGAAATGAATTTTCTGTTAATAATCCTTAAGGTTAACAAAATCCTAAGAGCCAGAGGATAAGAACGCTGCCCAGCTCTGACATCTGCCCTCCAAAGCACTTTTTATTTTATATCATTTTTTAATTGAATGGATTTCTTTTTCTCTGTTCTTTGAATTGCGGGTGATGCTTTGGGCGGCATAAAGAGGCACTGAGCCAAAACGAGCTGGAATTGAAAGAGAATCAAGGGAAGTGGAGCTTTCCTGGTTTGAGAATATTTCTTTTTAATGTGGGAAGAGACAAACCAAACAGGCGGAGTTCTCTCCAAAGGAAAAAAACACCAAAACCTAATTCAAGTCCTGGCTTCAAAGCCTGGTTCCTTATCTAAGCGGCAGGATTTGTCATCACAAGTACGGTCACCCAGAGAGTAATAGAATAATAAGAGTGAAAATGTATTTAGTGCTTTTAATGCAATGTTGTCGATCTGAATTACTTCATCTTGAATTCCAGTGTCTGGAGCTTTTGTTAAGGACCAAGAAGCTGCAGTCACGCAGCTTTAGCAGCACTGCAACTTTTCATTCCAGCTTCTTCTTTCTCTCCTAGATGCAGGGAAAGAAACCTTGGAACCTCAAATCCTGAAGATCAGGCTCCAAAAAGCCTGTGAAAGTTATCTAACCACTGTGGTTTTAAAGCCTCGGTGTTTACAAGCAGGATGAAGATTTTGGGGGCAACCAGGTGAGCATCTGCGGCTGGCCAGCATGAGACATGAAGCATCCAGGAGGGGTGAAGCATCTTCATTCCCTCTTATCATGAAAGAGGCGCAGAGTGGCCGCACAGCCATGCTGCAGGAACTCAGACACTGTGGTGCCATCCTTGGGATACATGCTCTCCCTTACGGCCTCGCCAGCTCCATCTGAAGCTACTGCCCGTTTTCTCTGCCTTTGAGGAGCAAAGCCATCACCCTCTCTTCTCCAGGGATCTCGCCCCAGGCTCCTGGCTACTGGGGATGGCTCCCAGACCACCTGCATCTAGAGAAATTTGGAGTTTTGCATCGACTTGTTAGAAAAGCAGATTGTTACAACACGCTGGAGCTCAGAAGGTCCCTGTGCCTCTCGTTGAGCCTGGGCCGGCTCCGAGTTTTGCTGTGCCTTCACACAGATTCCTTGCCCAGAGGCCAGCTGAGCATCTCAGCTTCACTCTAACTTTTGGCTTTGTGGTTTCAGAAAAAGAGTGAGATCATGCACTGTATCCAGAAAACAAAATAAAAGAGAGTTCCACGGACATGAGTTTTTTCAAGTAGCAGGATTTTTTGTCAACTTCATGATGGGAAGGAAATGGCTGGATGTTGGCGGTTGGCAATCCTGCCTTTATGTAGATTCGTCCCAAAAGCAGGAGGACATGAATGTGGTGGAGGGGACTCTTAAGCCTGGGGATAAGGTTTTGCCTCCATGCAGGAAAGGAGGGAGTAGGGTGTCTGCCCTGCCTCGGGCAGACCTTTGCACCTCCGCTGACATCCAGATGCTGCTTTGGGGGTTGCATATCAATGATAGTGTCTCTCCCAGGTATTGATGTTTCTCCGCAACCGGGCAGGGCTTGCGAGCTGTCATGCAAGGTCCTTGTCTCCTCCTCGAGTACTTCTGCCTGGGTTTGCTTTGCGATTGGATCTGTGATCGGTGGCAGAATTTAATTACACTCTAAATACGCCTGGAAATTAACCCAGCTCCTCTGATGGCCAGCTATTTGCAAAGAAATAACAACATCCTGGGTTAGAGTAACTCTGGGGCCGACGATTAGATCGCCAGCCCTCCCTCTTGCTTCGCACCACACGTGATGACACGACGCATTATAATGTCAATATACTCGGTACGCTTTTCGAACCAACTGAGCAAACACTCATTGAGAGGACTCTGCAGAGAGGCTTGCTTGCCAAGGGCTGTTGCCTCTTTCCTTAGTTCTGTTTAGCGAGTCCATGGTTTTATTTAAACAGGAAAACACATTAAGAGGCACTTCATCTTCGAGTGTTCCTGTCTATGCTGCCTGTGTTCCTGGCTGGGGTGTTTAACATACGTTCAGTGCAACATGCTCATGGGACTTTCTGATTGAAATACCAGCAAGCCAATAGTGCTGCGCTGGAGTAATTGGAGTGGCTACTTAACTAAGAAAAGGCCAGTTATGTTCAATTTTTTGTCACGTTTCTTTTTCTTTAAGTTTCATTTCTGTTGTCCTAGAGTCTGTATGCTTCCCTTAGAGACACTGGTGGCCACAACGGAAAATCCACAGTCACGATTTTCAAGTGTGACTTCTGGGGTTGGAGTTTGGTTCCTTTAGCTTGCAACATGTGAAAGTTGACTTCTGCCTCAGCCAAACATCTGTGTTTCTCACGCAGCCAGGATCAGTGCCTGGTCAGCGAGCCAATGTTCTGCCCATGTCTGTTTGTCTGTGCTCACTGTGGACAGATGGCTTACAGAAAGGGGATGATGCTGCATGAGGTGAATCCCAGTTGAGGTTGCTCTATTTTCAGATGCTCAAGTGGAGAGGGTCAAGGTGCCCAGCCTTTGTGGGAGAGCTCAGCACCAAATCTGGTGCTCTTAAAGTGTGTCGAGTTGAGCAAAAGCACTCATCATCAGGCCAGGCCTTCATCCTGATTAAATTTATAGTGGAAATCTAGTTTTATTCTCTTCTGCTCAATGGGGTAATACAAATTTACAGCAGTGCAAGGCTTGCCCAAATGTGAAAATTTACTGATGCAACTATTCCAGAAGAATTACACTGAAACCAGTTCTTGACTATTACTCCAAAACCAAAACCACACTCCTCCATGATGCCCTGAAACAGATACTTTGGCTGAACGGAAGAAGCTGTCTCCTTACCTTACTGAATTTGAGTCCCCAAACATCAGATCCACAGCCCCACAAATGTCTTGGTCTGCAAAGATGACAGCAGACTTGCTTTTTTTGGCCTGCAGAGCATGCCCTGGGAAGGATTTCTGTCTGCTCCACCTTCACCCCTAGAAGACCCCCTGCTCTGGGCCCAGTGATCACTGATGGTCCTGGACTCACTTGGCACTAAGTGAATCCCTTCCGAGAGCTCCCACCGTGAAAGGTGTGGAGAGGGTCTCGCACAATTCCTTCTGAGTTAAGCTACTGGGGATGAGACACGAATCTTATCTGAAAAAAAAAAAAAAAGAGAGAAAAAAGAAAGAAGAAAATACAGTCACCGATTCTTCCTAACCCCCCTTTCCTCTCTTCTCATGCGTCTATTCTGGGATAATTCTCTCGATCGATCATGCTTTCCCATCTCCATCTGATGCTCTTCCACTCAGCCCAAGACACTTCTCACCTGCAATCATGTTTTTTCAAGTAATCAAAAAACCCCACTGCTGTAGTACAAAAGGGAGGTTATTTTGCCTCCTTCTCAGTAGATGGGGTTGTCAAAGTGCGTTTCCATTAGATGTGTCCTACCCAGCGCTAAAGTTAACAACTGCTTTTGTTAGTCCCGTAGCTTCTTCCCAGCACAGTGGGCTGCAGGTCCCAGAGACCTCCCTCAGTCCAAGGCTGATTCTGGTTCCTTGTGGGACATCAGGGACATGGTGATTTAAGAGACTTGCCAGAAACCTAAGTTGTGTCTCAACACTCTCTCCAAATGCTCACAACATGCAAGGCAGATCGAACTAAACTAGGGGGACAGAAGGGCACCAGACCTGGAGATAAGAATGCCCATGTTTATACCAAAATATATACTTGGAGAAACTTAACAGGGCTTATCCTGGAGAAGATGTAGAACAATTTGCTGGGTAGATTTCCATGAGGAGACAAATCAGGCAACAAAATCCATTTTCACATATTTTTAGAAGTGTAGAGAAAGACTTTGGAAATGAGGAAGGATCTAGTTGCTTGTCCTGGAAAAATAAATATTTTAGGGTTAGTGGCTCTGATTGTCAGCACCTCACCTGAAAGACTGCAGAGGGGCCCACTTGCCAATAATAATGATTGATTTATGGGATGATGAGCCCCTGCCTGTTAGAAAAGCAAGCAAGGAAGGTGATACTGTATGGCATCTCTCTGTCTGCCTGCCCAGATCCAGGCAGTGCTCTAGTACTACATAAACACTGCAGTTAGTTACAAAAGCGAAGTGCCTCACAAAGAACAGTACTGGGAGAACCAGTTGACCAAGGAAAGGGAGACTGTTGTAAGGAGAAACCTAAAGTTTGTGGTGTAACCAAAGAAAAGCCAAGAGGAGCTGTCACTGCCCTCTGCAAATGCCTGAGAGAGGAGGAAAAGCTATTTGAGGTAAACGCTGGCATCAGAAAAAAAATTATAACTTGTCTCCACAACAACTCAGGCTGCAGAGGGGAGATCTGTCACCATCACAGCACGATGTGAAGCTCCTGAGCTGCCTAGGGCCATGGTGGAGGCTGGGAACCCCTTGATGAGCTTCAGCCTAGAGTTGCTGGTACGTACGTGGCAGTCACTGCTGGGCAGGGGCTGGCACCTTATCACAGGGCTCCCTCCAAGGAGGGAATGATGGAGCCGAGCAACGTCTGCTTATGGCACCAAACAACCAGCCATTTCCTGGGCTTGGCAGCCCACAGGGACCCCTGAGATAAGCTGCTGGCTGAAACCAGATCCTGGACAGTGATGATGCCTGCAACATCCGTCAGACAATAAAATCAATTGATCTCCTCATCATGGAGGAGAAAAAAAAACAGAAGGCTTAGGTCTGGGAATTGCATCCCAGTCACAACTCTGCTCCAAGACAGAAATTAGTCTTGTGGGTGAAAATAGCGCAGCACAGCCAGGGCTGGCCAGTTTGCAACACTGCAAGCCACGCTGGTCTCATTAACGAAGAGGAGCAAGTGGGGGCAAAACCCAGAAGAAGCAGCTGCTAGAGACATTGCACCTGGCAAACTCCTGTGAGTCGTGCGGCCCCTGAAGGTGTCAAGGGAGTGGGTAGAGACACGGCAGCAGGTGATGCAGCAAGGGTTATCCCCCGAGACCACGCTGCACCCCAGAGCAGCCTGGAGCCCTGGCTGGGGCTGGTGGCCACCTCCTGGCCAGCAGCTGCTGGGGGAGAGGAGCCTCCTGCCCACCCACAGGATCTTTCCTCTAACTTTCTTCATTTTAAATCCAGTTTTAAACTGACAACTGGTATAAACAGGTCTGGTATCCTACAGTCATATCCTGGCCCTAGGATTTCTGGTGCCCCAGATACGGCTGTCGGAGGAGATTGCAGTGACCCCGTTTATTCTCTGGTTGGCAGTAGCAAGAAGGGTATGTCCACGTCAATTCAGCTATATCCATCTCTGCTGATAATTTTTCTCTCTGGAGGAATCTAAATATTCATTTCCCCTTCCCACTCATGAGGGTTTGCTCAGAGCTGGGATAGCCTCAGTGACATCCATGGAGTGATTGCTGGGTCAGAAAGGACAGAGTCCCAGGAATGTTGGCCACACCAGGGTTTCCCACATCCTCCACCTGGTCTGCATGATGGGATTTGTTTTTTTTCTAACTGTAGAGCAGTGATGGGGTTTGCTCAGGACCTTGAGGGCAGCTCTATCCTGCAAAAAGCCCGCCAGAGCTGCGAGAGCTCCTCTGCTGGAGCCCACTAGGCTCTGCCCTGGTGGAAGGAGCCCCCAGGTCCCAGGACAGCCAGTGGCTCCTCCAAGCACAGTGCTCTGTACACCAGGGCCTGGGTTAGGCTGGGTAACACCTTTTACACGGCACCAGCAGAGATGCTTCACCAGTCCACAAAGCATCCGATGCATTTTTTGTCCACGTACACTCACACGAGTATTGTACAGCCCGAGAGTGATGGAGGCAGCATCGTTTCTTCAGTCACAGTCAGGGTCCTGAACGGGGATTGAACATGTGCTAAAAAAAGTGATGTAAATGTCATTGTTTGCATCCAGAGTGATTATATACGGTACCACTAGATATATTTATAAACTGACTAAAATACTGCATTTTCTTTTAAATGACCTCAGAACTGTTCAGAAAATGGGAGAGATGAGGGTGGCTAATAAGCAGAGGGAACTAACATTAATCAAAAGGCAGTAAAAGTTCTTTCAGACATTCATTTCGACAAACTAAGGGGAGGACAATGAAGGAGACAGTATCTGATAAAACACTGAGGAATTAAATTAGTGGGAACTAAATAATAACTGAGATCTGACTTTTTTCAACAGCCAACTTTCCTCTAGCAAAGAAACATGGCCTGGCTTCCAAGACACGATGAAGTAGGTCATCAGGATTTGAGGGGTTATGTTTCCGGAGCTCCTGAGTCCAGAGTCAAATTTTCCAGGTCTCTGATGCCGCGATGAGGAGTTACTTGACAGAATGTAATGAAACAAAACATGTCAAGGAGAGTGAGGTTTTAAGGAGCTTGCCTTGCTTACCCAGGGCTGACGGATATTGCAAAAGACCTCACCACCAGTTTACTATTAGTGGGGGTGCAGCAGTCCTCGACATTGAGTCAAATGCATGGGGAGAGCCCGGAGGTTTTGAAACGTGAGCAGACCAACACGGAGCACAGCAGTGAAGGGATGTGCCCAGGGTCAGAGTGCGGGTTAGAAGGGAATTCGGGCAATGAGCTCAGATCACCTCGGCACCGCGTGTTCCTGTTGCATGGGTGGTTAGGCAGGGCTGCTTTCGTGCTTTTATGTACCGTGTACCTTTTTGGCCTGGTTACCGCAGACTTCAGCTTAGACTTCTTCTAGCAACACCATGCTTCCCTCTGGTACCCAAGTGGGAGGTTCTTCCTTTCACTTCTTCTTTCCCTGGCTGCACACAGCCTGAGGCAAATGGCCAAGAATGGCAAGTTCTTCTTTGCAGCTTCCTCAGCTGAGTTATGCAAGCAATTAAACAGTTTATGTCCCCCCTTCTGCCCCCATTTTCTATCCCGTGACTTTATGCAGGGTATCTTTCCATCAAAATTAACAGCCAGCTATATCGATAGTGGTCTCCAGAGCTGCTGACCTGCCCTCCCAGCTCCGATGCTGCATATACTCTGCTGGAGCAGCCTGAGTGTCACCACCCTCCAGTCCTGAGCACAGCTATCTGCAGAGGTCACAGCTGAGATGCCGATGGAAGTTGAAGTGGTTGCCTTCGCTGAGTGCCCAGGCCACAGCCCAGCTGCCCTGGAGGAAGCTGTCTCCACTGGACACACTTCCTCTTGCTGTTTTGAGCAGCTATTCCAGCTGCCAGGCAGGAGCCTGTTGTCATTAATCAAAGCCAGACCCATGAGAAAGGGCAGTAAGAAATTGTTTGAGGATATTTTAAACCAGAAACTAATGCTTCCTCTTGAGATCAGCCAGTCTTTGCCCAGGCACGAAGCATCTCTCTTCTTTTTCCTTTTCCCTGTGCCACCCTGGTCCCAGGAGGGTGCTGGTAAGGGCAGAGCCAGGTGCTCGGCTCCCAGGACTTCAGCAGCTCCAGATACTCAGCTCTCCCAACATTCTTGTGGGAAGCAGCAAGGCGGTGGGCAGGGGCACCCACTACCCTGCTGTGATGGTTCAGGCACCCGGCACAGCACGTGGGAGTCACTTGGTGGGTGCCTGCCCTCCATCCCGTGCTGCAGTCCCGTGGTAACGCCTCGTGCTCCAGACCGCCGCCATTACACGCAGGTGATTTACGACCCAGTGAGAGGGTATGGTGGCACTGCGGCCACTGGCTGCACTGCGGCCACTGGCTGCACAGCACTATCTCCTCTCTTGGCTCTGCCACCCCCCTCTCTCCCTCTCTCCTATTCAGCTCTGTGGGGTCCTGCCCAAAGCACTCCTTAGAGGTGAAGATCACTTCCAAGAAGTCCGGAAGAATGACCTAGGATTTTTTCAGCATCTCCCATAGATGGAAGCTCGTGTATAATCCTCTCAAGAATTCCTAGTCTTGCCAGAGGGCCGGTAGCTTGGCTACAGGAGATTTTCTGTATGCACTTTGCCATCTAATATTCCTTTCTGAACTGTTTGCTCTGAATAAGAAGCTACAACACGTTTACTGTGCCAGAACATGCCTCACCCGCCAGCTACAGCCCTCAGTGCACCACATAGTCTTTGGGAAGACTGTAGGTGCTAAGGTGCATTGCAAATCAAATAGGGTCAAACCTTCCCTGACTCTGGAATTACTGTATTTGCCTCCCCAAGCCCACCTCTTCCACTTCCCCCCTGTTTTTAGCAGCGTAGTCTGACCAAAGCATTTGGGAGAGAGCTGCAACCAAGTCCTCTGATGGGAGGGCAAGATGGGAGACCAGGCAGGGGTACGGTCGGTCACGAGCTCTGACTCTGGCTCCACGTGTGGGTTTGGGCAAGTCACACAAATGTAGATGCACATGAGGTCCTGGCCAAAATGATCTGGTGGCCAGAGGGTACATTGTGTGGTTCCTGTGGTCTTTGGGGGTCTGGAGGAGAAGGTGTGCCCATGGGACAGGAAGGACCCCGGCACAGACCTGCTGCCCACCTTCCCTTCCCAGCACGACTGGTGCAGCTGCGCAGGAATAAAAGGGTTTACAGCTCTTGGGGGTATCTCAAAGATGTTCCCCATCTGCTCAGACATGTTCTGAAAGACATAAGTGAGCCTGAAAGGGACTGTCTGGCTGTTGAAATTGCTCCCCTCTGCTAAGACAGCCAGACACAGGAGGGAGAAGAGGAGCCCAACTGCGCTTCCAGGCAGGCAGCAGACCCAGTGGGACAGGAGAATCGTGATTTCCAGTCCCTGCTTCTGGGCTTGTTTCTGAGTTTCTCTCCATATCATTCCTTGGGTGCTCCTGCATTACCAACAGGGAGCTCACCTGCTACCAATGTAAACCCGTATGTTAACGGCTCACAGAGAGGCCGGGGCAGAAGAAGACATGGGAGGTAGATCCCCATGGTGTCTGTGGAGCTCTCTGACCCAAGAGAGCCTCCTCCTGCCGAGAGTTCCCCCCTTTCCACCCCAAACCCAGCCACGCAGTAACCTTCTCACGCCTTATGAGAGCAGGTGTAAGGACCTCTGCTTCCCAAGGGGTCAGTCGTTCCTGTCTGGGTGACCCGTGACACGGCTGGCTGCGCTTCGGCCCCCACCGGGACACCCACCCAGTGCCATGTCTGTACATCCCACTGTCAAAAAATAAGAATAGTGAAAGCAAAGGCTGTGCAGTACGAGGTGCCATGGCAGGAGGCAGGGAGGAGACCAGGCTTTCTGTCGCCAGCAGGTGGCATCACCGCTGTCTCCCCCCTGGAAATCAAGCAAAACTTCTTTTCTATTTTTTTTTTTTTCAAGTGCAGATGAGCCTAGAGCTGCAAACCGCTTGCTGGGAAAATTCATAAAATAAATTTATAAAATGTGATTTTCTCTGAAAGATCTGTTCACACAAAACCTAATGAAGGAATGTTGCCCCATTTATTCCTGGAAAATAAAGGTCTGGGTGTGTAATATGCTAAGCATTCTTACGTCCTCCCAACCAGAGGAGCTGAGGGTACGCGGTGCCTTGGATCAGGCCCCAAGCAAGCCCAGCAATGCATCTCTCCTGCAGCATCTCCAAGCGCCTGTGAGATGACGGAGGACCGTGCTGGATGCTGCTCGCAGCCTGCCTGTCTGCCAGCTCCTACATTTCACCCTGCACGGCTCCAGCCCTGCCTGAGCAAAGCACTGCCCAGGGAAGATGCGCTGTGCCTCCAAAAGCAAAGTCAGTGAGTCAGCAAAATAAGGCTGACTAAGCACTTTTCCATTAGATGCTGGACGTGAAGAATAAAGCATCAATGACTTTGCATTTATTAGGCAGAATTACTGAAGTAGCTAGAAGCTAGCAGCCTTAAAGTACCCCATCACTCTCTTTCAGATGCAACATCCTTACTAAGCTCAGGTGATAAAGATTTCAATTCCTCCCTTTCCACAGTGAGGCAGATTTGTCCCAGAGAAGCACAAACCAATATATCCTGTCATCTCCACTTACGTGCTTCTTCCACTACGTCAAAGGGTCAAGTATGCAATGTTTTGCACATACCATTAATGATTAACTGTTATCTGTAAAGGAACTAGTTTTTCTCTTGGCTTTAAAAAAAAAAAAAAAAAAGAGAGATGAAATGGAAAACCAGGCTTGGGTTGGCTCCAGTGGGTATTTATGACTATGGCATTGATGGTACAGAAGATTAGAAGGCATTTGGAATCTCTTTTTTTTTTTTTTTCTCCTGATCTGTTCCTGGTAGGTTTGAAAATGGTTAGAAAAGCACGGAAGAAAAAAACAGCCTTGTGGTTGGGGCACATCATTTCCTGGTCTAGTTGCCAACTCTGTGTGACCTTGAACAGGTCACTCGGAGAGGAAAGTGAGAAGGGAGGATCCATCGCTTCTGTTTCTAGGCTTTTACAAGTTCAAGTCCAGCTCCCAGTGACAGGAAACCTGGAGTCAGGGTATCATCCCCTCTGCTCTGGGGCCAAGGCCCACAAATACCACAGGCTTCCCTGAAGGTGGTTGTGTTGGTTCTCCTTACAGCTGATGGAAGGTGAATTGTCCCACCCATTTGGAACAGGATGAAGTGCTCTCTGGAAGAATCTACTAAAAAGAACACTTTAAAAGACAGGTTCTTACCTTGGCTTAGCTGCCTAATTTTGAGATGGCCAAAGACAGCTAGGATCAGTCCTAGCCTTAACCTCCGCAGGACCTTGCCTTTGAATTGGGAATAACTATCTCTTCTGCTGGCTTATCCCTTTGTATGTTAAGATAATCACAGAAAGGACTGATTCCTACAGTACAATATCAGGGACCTTGTTTCCAGCTAGATGCCAAATCAGGGAGGGTCAGCCTGACCTAAGGGAGCTGGAGGACACTAAGGGACCTCCTGACACTCGTGCTTAGGGATCTCCCAGGACGCTTGTGCACACACACCCACCCACCTGCAAAGTTCTCCGGATATGTCTGGTGACTCTTGGCTGCGTGAAGGCTTTGGGATCCTTGTGGGATCGCAAAGGCTTGGCCAGCCCTGCTCCAGGCACTGCATGAATGTGGGAATAGGTAGTTATATCATGGATAGGAGAGCGGCTATGCTGGCCTGTAGGCACATACCTTGGCTGGATGAGATCAGATAGCTTATCGTTGACTCCCATCTCAGTGTCAAGGGTTGGGCAGCACGATCAATGGCAGCCCTGTTGCTCGCTGTGCCGCGGCTGAGCATGCCTGTGCAGGGGGCTGGCTGCTGCGCACAGCTCCGCCGTGGCTGTGGAAACCCCCTCCAATGGACATCAAAAGGACCACAGAAATAACCACCTCCCAGAAGGTCCCACCTCTCCACAGCTCAGCTTTCACATAATAAGTATCCTCTGACAGTAAAGGAAAATAAAATCAGCTCTGACCAAATTATTCTTTCAAACACACCCTCTGGTTGTTGGGGGAGAGACGGAAACACGAATACAGAGCCACAGATCAGTCCATTGCTGTGCATAGAGACTGTATTGATGGACATGTTAAAAATATCCAGATGGTTGTAAGCCAGAAACCGTTTTATGTCTAAAACGGGATTTCATTTCCTTTTCCTTTCTTTCATTTTTGTTCCACTTCTTCCGAAGGACCCTTTCCACAATTCACTACGTCGGCGCTTTACACTTCAGCTGTTCCGAGGCGGGGTGGGTTTTTTATCTGCTAAGGTGCTTACAACAACATTTTTCATGGTACGATACGGACAGACTCACAGGTACCGTTCCGGTTCACTGCTGCAGAGAGAGATGCACCGAGGAGCAGAAAACTCAGCACGGTGCCTCTTCCTCCAGCTCTGCAGGGAGCTGGTCTGTCCTGGGGAAGAACAAAGCATTAAAAATTGCATCATCCTAGAAAAGGTCAGGTTGGAAGGAGCTTCTGGAGATTTCCTGATGTGACCTTTGCTCGAAAGCAGGGCCTTAGATGGGATTTTCCAACTTGCTGAGCACCATGGTAGCCCTCCGCTGCACCCTCTCCCATTTTCCAACGTGTCTCTAGAACTGGGGACACCAAGACTGGATGAGACCCATGACCTGCAGAGGAGCCTCCAAAACTCCCATCCCCAGCTCTGCCGGCTATAGCCTCGCTGGTCCAGCCCAGGAGAGGGCTTGCTTTTGGTGCTGCAGGAGCATGCTGCTGACTCAAATTAGGGGAGCCGCATTTCTGCTGCTCAGAGACATTTTGGGAGGCTGATTTCAGTGACAGGTACCTAGTAATACACACAGATCTGTCTGGGAGCAAACGTGTGCTGAATAATTGATATGTACTGGGTACAGCAGTATAGTACAATTTATGCTGGTTGTAACAAGAGTGTTGCAAAAGAAGCGGAGGAATATAAAGGCCTTTTGCCCAGGAGCTACAAGTATTTAAAATCATCACTCAATGAGTTAAACCTTTCCTTGAAAGCAGCCAGTTGCATTTCAGCATATAAATACAGTGCATTCCTCAAAATGAATATAATAATCAGAAAGCTTTTACCAGAGGTCCCCAATTAGCTTTTAGATATAACTTCACATTGCAAAATTTCAAGACATTGTGTGCAGAGAGCAAGTAGATCTTCTCTGGTGTAATGGTGGTCCTTTGTGAGACGTGACAGCTAACTCCCTAATTAATCTTCGAAATGTCAGAGCCTGGTGGAAGTAATCGGGCCTGACAGTTCAAGGGCTAATTAACTTCAAACCTTGCATTTTCTCTTGCTTCCTCCCCAATTCTAGGTCACTTATTTACTCTCTTTTTACATGATTTTTAATGTTCTGGAGTGTGTCTGTTCATATCTGCTTTTCTGGACGTGAAGGTCAAGACTGAAGGTATTAAGTTGGGTGTGTTGCACCTTATGAAGCCTCCTGAAGCATCTTGACTTTGCAGGAGAAGAAACCTGCTGTAAGTGGAGGGCTGGTCCCTGGAGAGCTGCTTGCTGTGGGAAAACTTGCTGCAGCCTCCTGGGGCCTCCTGTTTGCTGGGAGGTATCCGCAGTATCCGGGAGCAGGTGGTGTTCCTGAGGCCGGGCATCCTGCAAAGTGGACCCCCTGTCATTCATCATTATCATCATCATCGCCATCCCGGCCAGGCAGCAGGGAGCAGTTTTACGAGTCCCATAGTGTTGTGGTTTCACTGCTGGACTTTATGTGAGCAGCATTACGTGTGCCACAACCTGCTGTCTCGGCAAGCCTCCACTGGCCTCCTGCAGCAGGTCCCTTGGGGCTGGTGTCCCATTTGTCTTTCTCTGTCTGCAGTCTTGTTTGACCCTTAGCTCAAAAAAAGATGAAGGACTTCTGCAGCAGAGGCTCCCAACCCCATCCCCTGCTGCCCGTACCCATGTCGAATGACCTTGTGGCTATTACTAGAAATGCATGAAAAGCCTTTTCTTTGGTTGACAGGCTCGGCCTGTTGGTCACGCACGGATATAGAGCACGTCTTTGTGAGAGCAGCATGTGCGTAGACTCCTGAGCTGACCCCTGCATCTCTTTGGATTCCACACAGCAATTTACAAGGACAAGTGAGGCAAAAAGCTATTTGGGAGGCATTCCCCATAGGCACACCTGTGCCAGGAGCTGCAGGGCTGCCTTCAGGCTCTCAGGCAGTGGTGGGAGCAGGGTTCTGCACCAGCCTCTGACCTCTGCCAGCACTGAAGGCGTCCCTGCCACGGCACAAGGACAGGGCAGAAGCATCCCTCTGCTACCTCCTGCTTCTGGAGATGGAAGTCACAAGTGGCAAATGATTTAAGTATTTTTCTGCCTCGGGCATAGCTGTGCTGATTACATTTGCCCCCAGTGTAAAAGAGTAAGAAGAATGGGAAGAAAAATCTATTAAATTGCAAACTATTTTGGGGAAAGAGACAGTTTCCATCTGCCAGGGTCTGAGCACAACAAAGCTGTGATTTGCGTCTCCAGGTGACTGAAGCTAAATCACGGCAGCTTCCCTCTCCCGTTCAGCCATTAGCTTCAGACACGCACGGCTCATACCTGAGCAGAAGGATCATCTGCTCCAGAGACCAAGGGCTGGAAAAGCTGTATCTGGTTTCCTCACTCTTTTTTTTTAATCCTCATTTCCTCTCAGCTAGGGCTTTCTTACAGCCGCCGCTTAACCCTCTCCAGACAATATCTAATCTGTCTGTCACAGACATATCAAGATGCCCCTTGAGTGTAGTACCTAGTGATGACTGACAACTGTCATTAAGTGCTACTCCTCAAACGACGAGGCTCATTTTGTTAACGGGATTGCATAGATTCAGCCTGCAATCTCGGAAGGAGAAAAAAAAAGCCATATGTTCACATAGAATTTATATAATGTCTCCTCTTACGATTCTTGTCATTTAGTAGCCCGACAAAGTGAAAAACGTATGATGATACTAACCATATATTTCATATATATTTTTGCTTGTTTGCTTTTAAGTGTTCTGTCAAAGAAAAGAATGTTTGATCTTATTCAGGCTGTTTTCTTTGACTAAATGTTATCCAAGTCACTGAAAATTGTCTGAGCCAATGAAGTAGAGGTGAAATGTCAATGGAGAAGAGGTTTCTGAAAAGTTACTATCTTATGGTAAAGGTGGGAGGGAGTTGTAGAAAGCAAATACAATGAAGCAGAGAGCAAATGGCAGCATGAATCCTTTCCCTACAGACATTGCAATATTTCCTCTGCAGTTACAACTTTTTTTGTTCACACTCTTCTAGGAATGCCATATGAAAGCTCTATTAACTTCAGTTTTTCCTGGTTAGCTTCCTATCCTGTGTTGAACGATGCCATGATGACAACAGTTCAACACCACCAACTGAAATCAGCTCTGCTGTGAATTAAACTACCTATTCAAGTCAGAGAAGTCAGGGGTTCACCCGACACAGGAATCCAATGTCAGAAGTAATAAGTCTTTTGTTCAGGCTAGAAAGGCTCCAAAACCATAAGGAAATCACCTCCGCCAGCTGCCCTTTCTCAGCATTGCAAACAAGGCACACAGTGACACGGCAGGAGCTGGTGATGATAAAGGAAGCGAAATGACTTTGAGCCAAGAGCCCAGAGTTTCTTGCTTATCTTTGCATGGCTGAAGCTTACATTTATCCTTGCTTCAGTCTGAACGCCCTCCACCCCCTTGCTCTGGCTACCCTGCCCGGCTCCAGCAGCCAGGGCAGCCTGGAGCTTCCTTTGTGAGGGTAATGGAACAACCCCACATTGGGTGCTCTCCTACAGCACCTCGGTACGTTGGTGTTCTGCTCCGTGGCTGTATCCTTCACCTCTGTGCACAAGCTGTGCCACACGCAAAGATGAAAGTCAAGGGAGGATCGTTTCTCTGTGGAGATGCTGGTATTGGGGCAGGGTGCTCCTGGAGTTGAAAAGTCATTTGTTTTTCTAAGTGAGGTCCAGCTCTGACAAAGGCAGGGAGTCACTCCAAAACACTTAGGTACTTCCAGCAGCTGGGATTACTGCCCCAGGAATTTTGTAGGCCTTTAGGATCATTTTCTTCCTGACTCTGTGTGAAATACTGCCCACATTAAACCGGCATTCACCTCTGGGTCTAGCCCAATTCTTCTGAAACCAGTTGTTTCTCCCCTCCCTGTCACTGATGTATCAGGAGGAATTAGGGGAAAGATGAGGGTATTTGGGCTCCTGGCTGCAGGTGTGAAGCCTGGCACACAAATAAGTCCATCCAGATGCAGATGACCATGCTTTGAGCTGTCTGTCAACAAATCAAACAAACCCGTGGCATTTTCACAAAAGAGAACTTCCCATGCTCTGGAAATAACCAGGGAGGAGAGCAGCTACTTGCAGTCACATCTCCAGCAACCATTGTGCCTGCAGGGATCTGCGTCTGGGTATTGCAACTTTTTCATTCTTCACTTTCCATCAAATCTGTGACTTCTGTTGCATCCACAAGCAGAGTCAGATGATTTTTATGGTGCTTTGAAAGCTGGAGCAGAGCAGCAGCATGCAGCAGGGAGCGGGACTGGCAAATCTGCTCTGACTGCTGCTGCCTTCTCTGTTTTATAGAGCATCCCTGGAAGATCGTAGAGGCAGTGATGGACCTCCTGCCACTGTTTCCAGAGAGGAGAACAGTTTTGTAAGCACTTACATTTTGGCAAATGGAAACCCCGAGCATCACCTGTAGTTCTGTGCTTCCTTTCTAGTAATGGGCTCAGGCACTGGGCTTTTCCCTGACACCAACACCGTTCTGTCCTTTCCCTCTCCTCCTGCACTTCAAGGACAAGCCTGAAGGTAACCAGAGAAGTCTTTCTCCTGTCCAAGCCAGAAGGCGTTCGGGGATGGCACTAGGAGCCAAAGGCAGCATGTGGCTTCTTTGGGTGTGAAATGCAGAGTTCAACAGTGGGGAAGAAATTCTCAGGGGCTCCTGCGCCTGGGTCTCATTAGAAAATTAATTGATTACATTTTCTGCTTTGTGTGTGTTTAGATGTTTGAAAGGCATAAGCACTGTCTGGTTTCAAAGTGAGAAGCAGTAAATACACTGGTACCAGAAATGGCTTCTGAGTGTTTTGTATTGGCTTTATTTTTGAGCAAAGTATTTTAGCTCTCGTATAAGGAGACGCTGCCAGCTTTTGCTGTATGGGATACACAAGCTACCCGGGGCTCTGTGCCACGGCCTTTCCCCTGACTTCGCTGTGTATAGATGAGACCATTATTTCCATAACATACAAGTAAAAGCACATTGGTAGTGCGGGTGTTTCCAGCCATTAATGCTGGAAAGGTTAGGCACGGATCCCTTGTTGAGATACCACTGTGCTCTAGCAAGGATCGCTTTGCTACTGTGCCATAAGTGATTTATTGTTCTAAGAGCAGTAAAGTGTTTTGTTGTTCTAATATCATGAAGGTTGTTTTATTCAGATGTGCTGGCCAAAATCACTTGAGCACTCTGTTGTTCTCAGCCTGAGGCTCCTCACTGTTCTGTGTGTGGCTGGAGTTTTGCCTATCAGCAAAGCAGGAATGCTCTGGCAGCAGGAATACTACAGTACCACATCTCAGCTGGGAGACAATCACTTTTTAAAATCGATCTGGCATGACATGAAGTGCTTGTTTTTTGGAAAAGGAACAATAGACTCTCTTGGGGGACCCAGATCCACTCAGTTTGTCTTAAGATTTAAAGTTTAAGGTTGCTATTCCTATAACCAAAACTTAGCTTTTCAGCAGTCAGGCACCTAATCTAATCTAAGGTAGCCATGTTGGCTGCCCGTCTGGTCAGAGGAGAGATGGGTTGTGAAAATATGGTTCATCCCTCCAAAGAGAGCTGCCAGCATAGACGGGATGACTTGCCCTTTGCTCTTGCTTTCTTTGTAGTTCATTTGTATGTTAAGGTAAACACCAACCTTTCAGATGGCTCTGAGGGAAATCCACTTCTAAGTGTTCAAACCTGCCATAGAAGACTTCTCCCTGAACTGAGAAACTGATATTTTCTGCATGAGATTATGCTGTTGGGGTGGGTTTTTTTGACTAGTATGCTTGCAACACATGCCAAACCAGTTAAGAAATTAACAGATGGGGTTTTCTTCTGGCTTGGTTTGTTCTTTTCAAATGTATGTCAGTATTTTCCAAGTGAGGTGTTTGATCTGAGACAGGCTCGTATGTCAGAAAAGGTTTGTACTGACCCCTCAGAACACAGAATTCTGGTTCCCCCTTGGTGAAGAGAGGGTGGTCACAGAGCTGAGAGCAGCAGGGTAAAAGAATAGGGCTCTTGGCATCTCTTCTCCCATTTGCTAACTAAGCAAGCCTACCCAATACTTAATTTGGTAGATTAACAAAAGAAGCTATCCCTGCAGAGCTGGAAACAAGCTTCATTATGCCATGTCTTTAAAATTGCCAACAAATCTCTACAGGACCTAATTTAACACATTCATTTTCTCACAAAAGTGCTTGAAGAATAACAAACCCGTCCTGTACAAGGACAAAGAAACTCTCTATTCCTGTACTTCATCAAGCTGAACCGATCATAAAAGTAACTGTATCCTTCTCTGCTTTATTTGCACACGTATATCTGATTCTGTACAATGAGTGGGAGTACCCAGAAAACTTCTCTGAGGCCTCAGAGTGCTTTGGACTCTTAACTAAAACACCCCAAATGCCTTTTACTAAAAGACTCCACCAAACACGCCAATTACTTCTACAACAACCCAAAGGGCCAAGCACCAGACAATAACACACACACACACACACGCTTTTATAAATACATATTTTGATATATGATTTTGTCTATGCTCACCTATCTGATCAGTACTTTTCTTTGGCTTCTCCAAGAGCTGCTGTTCCACAGTGGGAGGAAGTGGATGCCCAGACTCTCTTGGGAGAAATTATCTGATCGAAACGTGACAAGAGCATCCATCATACATTGCTCCACCTTACACAAATTCCCTGGCTGTGAGCCAAGGTCACAAGCAGGAAGAAACTGTCCCCGTGTGACTTCCAACAGATCTGGTCACCTACTGTGTAAGAAAAGGGCAAGGAGTGATTCAGAGTGTCTATTCTCCACAGCTGCGAAGCCAGGACTTGGTCTGGAAATGAGAGAGAGAAGCCAGGGCTGCCACACCACAGACCTTACAAGCAGAAAACACGCTGAAACATCTAAGACGGACTTAAGCCAACCGCTTTGGCTTGGCATTTAGACCAGACCACCTAGATAGCTCACTGATCTCCTGAACTTAGTTGCTACAGCAGGTGTTTTGAGCCTGTTCTCCAAGGTCATGGTGTGCGTGACCCAAGGGCTGCCTCATGCCCACAGGGAGAGGATGACTTCTCCCCACCCTTGGCCAGTGGAAGTGAGGCCCATGCCACAACACATGGTAGAGGCCTTCTCCAGAGACAACAGATCCCCTCATAATCTCAGCACAGGCCAGTAAAATGCTGCAGGCTCTGCTTAGTTTCCACACATAAACAGTCCGGGATTAGTGATGTTCTTGAGATTAGGCATGTGTGAAAATACTTTGCCAGAAGAAGGAAAGAAAAAGTATGTGAATGGAGGCTGGTGACGAGGAGATTGATGTGCACTCTGTTAACTGCTTAATGCAATCAAAATATTCAGGACAAGTGAAAACACATGCTGCCCCAACTATTCAGCTACTTGTTCATAAACTTGTAAAACATTACATCAAATCCTGTTAAACTAACATGAAAACATTTTTGAAATGGGAAACCCATTCTTACCTCTTTATTTTTTTCTAATAATTTCTGAGTCTATAGAGATCTTGTCTCTACCAACATTTTAAGTGCTTATTCATATTTGCTAGCATGTAAATACATTTTAAGAAAACACCTGTCTTTAGGTTAGAGGGTTGAATGAAAGTCTTAAATGACACAGAAATCAGCACATTCAGTTATTTGTCAACATTCCCTGATACAGTGATCCTGTGATGCATCATTCGGATGCTGGTTAACGAGAAGGAATGGCGTTGCAGTCAGTGAAATTAAACTGAATCTAACTATGCATGCCAGCAGCAAAAAAAAAAATTTGCTTTGCAAAAGAACGTAGAAGCAAACTGTTTGAATTTCCTGTTACAGCACCCACCCAGTGCTGCCCACCTTTCCCCCTTGTTATGCTTGATACAAGCTACTACAGGGTGTTGTTTATCTAAGGGTTCAATCACAGAAAAGAAAAACAAATGTGGAAAAGAAAAAAGCAGTTTGCACATAAAAATTCAAAATCTACAAAATATTACCAATGGCTTAGAAAACACAGAAAACACAATGGTCACTCTCATGGGTTCTTGTGTGATTTCAGGAGGGCACATCCTGCTGCTGTGGCTCACCAGGCAGGGAAGTGACGGGTTGATGCTGGTAAGACTACGGCTAACACACGATGCTCATCCCTGTGCTAATCTTTTAACTCTGTGCCTGTATTAGTACCTGGGCAGTACATAAGGACTAAGCCAAAACCAGACTTAAGGATGGGAAGGGTACCGTCGGTAAATGACTGCATTTTAATGAGAATGTATTGCCTTAGTCCCTGAGTTTATGAATTGCTTGGCTACGTGTTCCTCTTTATTGCTCTTCTCCATCCTGCAGGCTGTGAGCTACTCTAACTTAATACTCTTGCGTTTCCACGCTCAGACTGTTTTTCTCATGTCTTTTTTAACCTGACTCATATTTGCAACATTCTAGGCTCGGATGTGATTAAGAGTCACCAGATGGTATTACTGGAGATGGTTTTGCTGATCTTATTTAAACTGACTTATTTAAGACTGGTTCCTTCCTGAAGAAAAGTTTATGGCCAAGAGTGATACATTGCCAGTCTCGGTTGTGGAGAAGCTGATGGGTAAAATCCATTTTGACTAAATGAGGGTTTTTTTCAAGGCTGGTTTGTCGGTTCTGCCTATTGGTTACATCTATGCAAGCAAGCAGCCAGGCGCCTTGTAAATCCAAAATCAATCTATGGAGAAGTTTGCCTATATTATTAAATTTGTTGGGATCCTAGAAAGAATTGTAAAGGTCTGATACTCTTGGGAGCTGGAAAAGTCAAAGCAGCGTGAGAGCTCTGCTGGATCCCTGACAGCCTACAGAAATGTGCAGCTTTGAAAATCAGTTCTTTGTCAAAAGGTTTGCGGGCATATATTGCCTGTGAAAGCTAAAATGGAAATGCATTTTTTGTTTCATCATGCTACACACAGTAATCAGGAATAGAACAATTCAGTCTGATGACAGTTTTCATTCCTTTTCTTCTAGGGGAAAAAAAAATACTGAATAGCTTTTTGTTTTTCAGTACTTGCCTTGTTCCTCTACTCCAATGTACAGCTTTCGCCCGCTTTTTCAAATGCCACTTACACACTTTCTAAAGCACAGGAAAATTAGTTTTTCATACAAAAGGGAAGAGGTGTTTCATAAATAAGAAAAAGCGGGAGTTCACTTTTACTGCAGTCATTTGTCACAGAAAGGGCAGGGAAAGTGAACAAGATCTTTGTTTGGTGGCATTTTTAATACTCTTGAAAATACCCTGTAATATTCCGTGTAACCAGTCTCCGTTTAAGAACTACCTCTTGCTGCACCTATAAAGAAATCCGCAACAGTAAACTAGAAAGGATACACTTTACATGCCATATTAAAGCTATGAAGAAAAACAGATCTATGCATGTTTTTTTCCAAGCTTTCATATCCTCTTCTCGTTCTCCTTCAACAAGCTTTTAACCATCAGCTCTCTCACTGTGTCCTCAGTGCCTTACATAGGGATCCTTCCGGAAAAATGAAAGGTTTTCAGACCTGATGCAGTTCTCACCTGGGCAGTGGGACTCTGCCCATATAGTTTAACAGCAGTTAGGCTACTATTTAATAGTAGCAGGCTCCAGAGCACACACTGTAATCACTGAGCAGCCTCCTTGAGCAGAACAGCCAGCCTACCACCTTCTCACCTCTCTCAGGAGAACACTGAGGTGTTTCAAGTGACGCCACGATTGTAACGCTTCCAGAATTACTTCATCGTTCATCAGTTTGAAAACCGAGTTAATTAAGCGACAATAGCAAGTTTTGTGCTGCAAAGGAAACAAAAGAAGAACCTTTTCTTGCCTTAAGGTGATCATCATTTAAGCCTCAATCCTGCCAAAGTTTGTGCACCTGCTTAAGTACGTAGCTAGCTCTGCTTGCTGTTCAGTAACTCATTCAGCCTATGCCCACTGACTTGAGCCATGGTAGTACTGCTTTCGTGCTGAAGGTCCTGCATAAATGTTTGCAGCATCCCTGGCGTTGGATCTCAGCATTCTGGAGCATGAGCAATGCCAACATCTGGGTGGGTTGGTGCAGAACAGTCCTTAGCATCAAATCCTGGTCAACTTTCCAGCTAAGCAGTGTGTGGAACTGAAAACACTGTGTTGGTGGGGAGAAGCAGAAGAGATTGAAGAGAGGTTCACCATGGTTATCTTCAGCTGTATAACTACTCAGTATCTAGTCTAAACTAATTGTGCAGGCTTTTTTAATTGTCAGCAGAGTGAAGTTAAGCGTCTCATCTAAGAGGTCAAGGTGGTGGATGTACCTTGCTCCACTGACGACAGATGGAGGCCAGACAAGTAGCTTAGATAAGATATCCAATATTTTTAGAGGATTAAATTTAGGCGAGTTGAATTCCACCCTTAGCGTCTGATAAAGGGAATCTGAAAACATGGCATTAGTTTTCGCACATGGACAAATATTGAGACTTTTGTTTTTAATTCAATTGTTGAGCCCGCAGCTGGCACCCAAGACACCAGCCCATCACCAATGATAGATGCAACATGAGTGAGTGGTAAGATTGATGTCTGATGAATTCTCCTTTAATTTAACTAAAATAATTTTCATAAATTACTAAAACTAAAATTAATAAAAACTAATGACGCTCTGTAAGAGCAACTACACATACATAGAACAAACTCAAAGGTGGTAAAACCAGTTCACTCAGTCTTTCAGACCCTGTTGCTCTCTCGCTGTCTCTAGCAAGACTCTTGCTGACAGTAAACCAATTAGATGATTTTTAGTGCTGACTATTTTGGG
The DNA here is from genome assembly GCF_009769465.1 of Tauraco erythrolophus. Lineage (NCBI taxonomy): Eukaryota > Metazoa > Chordata > Aves > Musophagiformes > Musophagidae > Tauraco > Tauraco erythrolophus. The sequence goes on from NC_141465.1 coordinate 112,599,846, forward strand.
AGAAATTATCTCTACTACAAAAACACCTATTACTGTTCACATAAGCCTCAGGACTGGAATGAGAAAGGGAGGCTAGAACTGAATCAGGCCCTCTTGGCTTTTATGGTCATGATAAGTAAAAGTGAAAATAGAGAAAAAAATAAATTACAAACTGGCAGCATTTAGGACCCAAGTGACTGTGAGCTTGGAAGTAACATGGAATTCAGGCTCCTATTAATTTGCCCAGTCCTTTTCTCACCTTATTGTAGATCAGGAATAATTCAGATTACGTCAATGGAGTCAAACTCATATAAAATTAATGTAAGAAAGATCTCAGTGCAGCCAAAAGCCTGTGCAGCCAAAAGCCTCTCTGTAAAAAAAAAAAAAAAAAAAAAAAAAATCCTAAACACAAAACTCCATCCCCCAGAGCTATTTTTTTCTGTATTTTCCCCCTTAAATCTGAAAGAAAGGGGATCATTCAGAAAAACAAAAAGCAGTTATTCAGTGTTTCATATACTGACAACATTCATCCTCAGGAAGTCTTTGTCGATTGTGCCTCGCATGTATAGTAATAAAGTAAAAGAAGCACAAAACTGTGGTGTCTCCATATCCTATAGATGACATGAGACTATTGTCCCGTTATGTTTAAACAATGCGCCTCCGCTCATGGAGAGTCTCCCCAACAACAGTGACCAGTCACCAGAGGTCGAGCAATCTCTTTAGCCAATTAAAAATAGCATTTCTAGACACTGCTTCATTCAGATATTGTTTCTGGCTTGGAGACTAATGAATGCTATAAAATAAGGCAGGTGATATGCTATATTACATTGACATAACGTATGTAAACAACAATTATCTCCTCAGTGCAAATTCTGAGACGGGTTTTTGTTTCAGTACAAGTAGCATACAATCGAATTTGAGTGTAATCTATCTGAGTGCTACAGTTAATTTAAAAAATGTTCAGAGAACTAATATGCATGTGTGCATATAGATTTAGAGCCTATAGAAGCATATGTTTATGTATATATACATATGCATATGCATATAAGTAACAGCCTTAAATTACAGACATAAGAAGATCCTTAAACTAAAAAACCTGGAGAGTTCTAGTGTAGTGTAGATAACAGACATGAAAACCAAACGAGCACGAATGATTTCTTACTTCAATTTAGTATTTTTAGTACTAATTTTATAAATAGTAAATACAAGCTATAATGGGAACTCACTAATGTTTAGCTTCCCACTGGAGACCCTTACAGTAAAAAATATATATATATAAATGAACCTAGCTGCCTGATAATGTAAAAAAAAAGCCCCAAACCTGCTGTAGTCAGCAGGACAGAGGGATGATAAAACGCAGTCAGTGCTCCAGGGTCCCCGCTGAGTTTGGCTCTGCGCAGCTAATAGGCTACACTCAGCCTTGGGCTGCAGCGGCTCCTGTAAGGCATAAATGAAGTCTGGGATCCTGGTAGCACCAACAAGCGATTTGAGCTTCTGCTGTTATGTTTAACGGTTTTACAAAACCATTCTCCTACTACACCCTTGGTCAGACTGAGAGTGATTTCTGGTGCTCTTTCACTGTCCTCTCTTGAACATTAACTGTGTATTTTTTTCTTTAATTATTTTCTATACAATTTCTTTTGCAATGTTGAGGTTTTTAATAGCCATTCCCCAAAGTCACAGCTTCTTGTTTCTTTTGCTGCAGAGCTGTCATTTAATTTGATATGGCATTTCTGGGGATCTTCAAACTCCCTCTTCTCTGTCAAATTTTAATAATTTTTGCCACCACAACCCTCATGAAGAGTTGTCTAGTACTTTCTAATTTCCACACATTTGATTTCTGGATATTAAAGAGCATTTTACTGCTATGTTTTACAAATCCTTTGCTAGATTCAAGTTTCAAGTTCAGAGCTTGAGCACTATTTCAGTGTTCCCCTTAGCTCCTCCTTGGTGTCAGGAAGCTAATCCAGAATGGATGTTTCTCTGCTAAAACTTCTCCTTCCTGTTTCTTATCTATCATAAAGTAAGGAACTTCTTCCAATTGTTTTCAGGATTATTTTTGTGTACGGACTGGACAGACATATCTATTAGTTCCTACATTTATGGATAGTTTAATCACCTCAGGAATACTGGTGACTGGAGCACTCCCTAAAATAGGTCCAGGGACTTGTTCTCATTCCTGTTAGTCTTTCCTCCTCCTTATTCCACCTTTGTACCCTCCTCTATCAATCTTCACCCTTGCTTTTAGCACTTCCCTGGCATAATTTATGACATCAGTAACTGTAACACCACTATGTCATATCCCTGCTCCACCCATTAGATTGGTAGAGCACAGTTCCTACCTGGTTCAGCTGCGTCAGGAAGGTCAGCAATAACCTCTGGCACTTGGCATCACTTGCTTGTTTCCTATCATCTTATATTTGTACACATGTGCTGCAAACGTAAGGGGGAAATAAATTCTTAAAGCGTATTGAGGTATTCAGGGGCATGATACAAGTTGTTTTAAATAGATGTGAATTTTTGTTTAGCAGTAAGATCGGTCTGATGAGTAACTTAAAAAGTAACTAAATAAACCATGGTTCTGGCAGGCAGTGTGTATTATGAACTCTACAAAACCTCAGAGGTCATTTTATTGCATCCCTGCTGGCTCTGAGGCAGGTGAGGACCGCTAAACGTCATTCCCAGAAGTCTGCTGGCATTGATGGAGGGGCCGGTGGGACCTTCGTGCTGGTTTGCCTTGACACAGAATCAGCAAACAGGCAAAAATCAATGTCCTTCCAGAGGGAAAGCAACCTGTTTAGTACAAAAAAAAATCTGAAAACACAAAATCTGAGGTTTTTTCAGAGGCCAGCACTAGAAATAGATAGTGTGTGGGAGCAGTAAGCAGCAAGTACGCGGCAGGATCCGGCCCTTGTTTCCACTGCAGCTTTTTTTTTTTTTTTCAATGTGCTCTTGCAGCCCAGAAGGCCAACCGCGTCCTGGGCTGCATCAACAGGAGCGTGGCCAGCAGGTCGAGGGAGGTGATTCTCCCCCTCTACTCTGCCCTCGTGAGACCTCACTTGGAGTATTGCGTCCAGTTCTGGAGCCCCCAACATAAGAAGGACATGGACCAGTTGGAGAGGGTCCAGAGGAGGGCCACGAAGATCATAAGAGGGCTCGAGCACCTTTCCTATGAGGACAGGCTGAAAGAGTTAGGGCTGTTCAGCCTGGAGAAGAGGAGGCTCCGGGGTGACCTTATAGCGGTCTTCCAGTACCTCAAGGGGGCCGACAAGAAAGATGGGGAGAGGCTGTTCAGGAGGGCCAGTTGTGACAGGACAAGGGGTAATGGTTTTAAAATAGAGGGAGGTAGATTCAGACTGGATATTAGGAAAAAATTTTTTATCATGAGAGTTGTAGAACACTGGAACAGGTTGCCCAGAGAGGTGGTGGATGCTCCATCCCCGGAGACGTTCAAGGCCAGGTTGGATGAGGCCCTGAGCAACCTGATCTAGTTGGAGATATCCCTGTTCCTTGCAGGGGGGTTGGACTAGATGACCTTTGAAGATCCCTTCCAGCCCTAACGATTCTATGATTCTATGATTCTATGATTTTTGCCTGAACACTCCCTTGAAGGGGCTTGAGTTCAACAGGACCGAGTCACACTGAGTTCAATGCAAGCTTGGCTCCGTAAGAGTTAAAAAGATGGCCATGTGTTTCTACAAAGGTATTAGAAGTATCTTGTTGACTAGCCCAGTGTGCTCCTTGCTCAATATCTTGCCTCTGTGACTGCCAGAGAGGGAAAGAATCCTGATCTGTCCCACGGCCAAACTCCGGAGAATTAAACCCTTTGTCACAGGAGCCTTTCACCTTTGCAGGCTGCTCTGAAAATCTGGAGGGAAATCAGAAACAGTGGATGTTCTTGTCTTAAAAAAATTTCTTGGTGGCGCGTTCCTTCTCCTGAAGATGCTCCTCTTCACAGCCTGTCTAAAAGGGAAAATGCTGTGCACAGTATGGGGCTGAAAGCTTTTAATGTCCATCTTGGAGCGTAGGTTGGACATGGTCTCCAGCCCCAGCAATAACAACTGTCGGGAGAGAGCGCTGCTCTTTGGAAAAAAAGCTGATTGGTCTTACACGTTATTGATGGATTATTCTGCCATTAAGGCTATAAAGGACATGAAGTTTTGTGCTTCAGGGCATAAACCAGCCTCTTCGGCAGCATTGGCAGCAGTGGAAACTTAGCAAATAAGAAGATGATAATGTGATTGTCCACTGTGGGAGTTTGTGTGTCTTTCTCTGAAGCATTTGATGCTGGCCACTGCTGGAGACAGGATATTGCATTGGCTGGACTACTAATCTGATTTAGAATAACAGACCTTTTATTCCTATTAAGCACGTCTCAGTACAGAGTCAGGTTTCAACTAGTACTGATGGCCATCAAACACTAAAACCGCAGCCCAACCTACTCATAGATACCTGGCACAATTCTTCTCAAAGAGAACACGGTGTGGCAAAATTCTGCTTATTTACTCATGCTGTGTCATATTTTTCAAATGAGGAGCAAAATACTAGTTGTGCACTTCATCATTTTCCTCCATAAATTGCCAAAGTAATGATGATAAATGATTTTGTATCCGGACGGCTAAATTTACATGACAGTTCTGCAAGGGAGACTTAATGGAAATAAGATTTGTGCATCCAAGTACAGGACTAGGTCCCAAAAGCAGAATAGCCTTTTTAGCTCTGTGTTGCTAGCACTTCTCTTGAACAGCACTTCCCTCTTTGCTTGATCCTTGGATGTGGGAAAGATTTGTTTTCAGTCGTGTATGCCTGCAGCGCTTGCTCGGGGTTTAGCTGCAAGCCGATCCCAGACGCAGCCTGCCGTTACGCTTCTGCAGGGTCCCTTGTTCCAGCCGACTACTGCTGGCCACAACTCTCATTTCCTCTCCGTGCGAATGTGAAATGAATACTATCGTAACAGCCTTTCTTAATACGTGCCAAAGAGAAAAGATCTTTTTCTGTTTTACATTTGACTGCACTGCATTTCAAATACATGACCTCACGTCTATGAAACCGGTGGGAATTTATCCCTTTCATCATATGTCGTACAACTTCTACCAGGATCACCACGCAGCACCTCTTTTTATTCATTTGCCCAGCACATAATCATCCTAAAATGATCTCCAGAATGTACCAGCTGTGCTGGATCCTCCATTTGTTTGTGTTGTGTCATCATAGTTGAGAGCCACAGGAAAAAAATCATGCAGATGTGATATAAACAACAACCGTAGAGTAAACCTGGTACTATGAACCTTTCAGGACAGAAACTCTGATACGTGATTGTATGTGCTGTGCCTCAGACAGTGGATTCTGGCCTGAAGTCGTAACTGTAGATTCAAATATGTAGTAACAAGAATAAAAAAGCTAATTCTTCATGCCCTCTTTTGGACAGCACAGCTGCGTGTCAAGGAGAGGAGCTGAGCCTCGTTTATACAACACTCAGCAGAAAAGTTGACCAACCCGAGTGTGTACATGAAGTAGCAAGGACTCCTCCTGTATTCCCCCGCTTCATCAACATGAAATACATGATCCTTCCTTTTAAAGGATAGTTAAACTAGAGGCAAAAAAGCAAAACCATAGAATTAGGGTGATTTAGGTTCTATGTCTTCTGCATTCCGTCCTATGGTTATATCCTATGGGTGTGCTTATCATTATGCACCACAGATGAGCTCATCCATCTAAATAATTGAAAAGAGCCATCTCCAATGCAGTGTATGTGCCCTGCTGTTGCCTGTGTGCCTTGCTGACCTCTCATCCAGTTTTCCTGTCCTTTTTGGTGTCCTCACTTGCCTGATGTGCTTGAGGACATGGACTTGTTGATGTCCTCATCACAGGACAATTCACAACCACAATTATGAAGCTCTGCTGTCTGCCCTGCCTCTTCATAGCAGAGAAGGTGGCAAAGGCCATGCATTTCCCCCCACAGCTGTCACAGCATGGCCAAGAACATCATTTTGAGTTGCCACCAATTTCAGTTTACAGGAGGAGACAGCTGTGAGTTGCAGTGCCTGAAAAGCAGACATGGTGCCTGTTCTCCCACCCTTACTATGAGAGCGCTAGAGGGAAGGGCACAGGCAGGGCACCTCCTAAATTACTCTGAGATCGCCTCAAGGTGCCTGTACAGGGCTGCTGTCTGCACAGCATGAAGGGCTGGTCTGCAGGATGGCCTTGGAGCAGATCTCAAGAGCCTGTTTAAACTGAAGCTGTTGTATGTAAGGGTTTTTTGTTTGGTTTTTTTTTTTTCAGGGAAAAGCCCACATCAATAATGTTCTAAGTATAAACTCTATTCAGCAAGATCTATTTATAATTTTTCAGTCTATCACTGATTTAACCAGAAAGTCATATGTGCCCAGGAATGCATATCAATTGAGATGGAGAGACATCCTTCAGGGCTCATCCCTTGGATCCTCATCTATGAGTAGTAGTATTTAGATGATTTATTAAAAAAAAAGAAAAAGAAAAAAAGAATGAGGAACCCTTTTACTTTTCTGTCTCTCAAAGTTACTAATTGCAGAAAAAGTAAGAAATGCTTCAACAGTATGCTAATACTCTCACAAACACAAGTCTTTTTATCCCATTAGTGGCTAGAAGACCTGTCTGAGATTGGGGATGATGATTCAATATGTACTATAAAACCATTTATCAGGGGACAGTGACAGTCACAGCATTATTTGGGTTGGAAAGGACCTCCGGAGGTCATCTGCTCCAACCCCTGCTCAAGTAGGGTCAGTCAGAGCAGGTTGTCCAGGACTTTGTTCAGTTGGGTTTTGAGTATCTCCAGACGGAGGTTCCACAACCTCTTTGGGCAACCTGTGCTGGTGTTTGGTCACTCTCACAGTAAAAAAAAACTCTTTTCTTAAGCTCAGATTGAATTTACTGGTTTTTATTTTGTCCCCATTGCCTCTTGTCCTGTCGGTGAGAACCAGCCTGGATCCCTCTTCTTCATTGCCTCCCACCAGGCACTTACACTAATGAGATCTCCCTGAGCCCTCTCTTCCCCGGGCTGAACAGTCCAAGCTCTCAGCCTCTTCTCCCGTGACAAAGGCCCCAGCCACTGCCTCCCAAAAATGCACTAAGCCAACTAGGCTGACAAGGGAGTGACGTGCCCCAAGTCACACAACATGTGACACCACAGGATCCTCACACAGGCCGCATCAGTGGGGCCACTTCTGCTGGCCCCCAGCTCTTCTTCCAGGCATCAGATGGGGCTGCTTGATGTCGAATCCGTCTTCTGAACTTTGTAGCTTCATGCTATTTAGGAGCAGAGTATAAAGAAAAGAACTACAACCTCTGCAAGGGACGGTGACTTGCCAGGGGTTGCCTTCGCTGCATGGAGTCATAGAGAAGAAAGGCAGCCTCAAACTTTTAGTATTAAAGGGAACAGCTCTGTCTTAATTTCCTGTGGTTTTACACGAGGTCTGTCCCCAAAGGAACCAGGCTCCATCTGTCACAAGCTCCATCCACTTGACTTTCTCAATTATTTTTTTCTTGGACAGTTTTGCAGTATGGGCATACGAACATATCTCTCCACACTCCTCTCAAAAGGCCTACTAATTTCTTCAATAGACCTCCACCTTGGGCAGGATTTTATCGTGTCTTTGAGGTGGGATGCATTTTTCATCGGGCACAGCCTTTCTTTGTTGAATGCTGGTATCTGGGAGCAGCCTGGAATAAGGAATAAAATACCCGTTACAGCCACTGTTTCAGGTAACATAGATCCATAACAAATGCAAAGCCCTTCAAGGAGTGGGATGCCTTCCGAAGGGGGTATTTTACATGCTAAATGCCCTTGCTCTAGATGTTTCCAACTTGGAAGTCATCGTTTCCACTGCCAATCTTACAGGTGCTTTTTTAATTATTTTTTTTTTTTTAATTACTAAAGCTACATGGCTTAAAAAAAAAGAGAAGGACCTTAATATTTAAAAATCTAAAACACAATGTAATAAAAGAGAAACACAAAGAAGTGCTGCGCGGGCTCAGACTTGCGGATCTAAGGCGCAAAATAAAAAAACTCCTCAAAACAATAAAGTAAAAAATTCCTTTTTATTTTTTTCCCCCCCTCCCTCCAAGAGTACAGCACAGGCCCACACGCTGGGAACGGGATCCACGGAGAAAGGGCTGCAAGGGGAGCCTCAAACCCCCTCAGGAAGCTGCTGCCGCCCTTGGGAAAACGGTTTAGGTGGTGTCTGCCCGGGCGGCGGCGGCGGGGGGTGGGGTGTCTGTTGCCAGGGCTGGGAAGCGGCGCCGAGGCCTTGGCGCTGCCCCCGGAACGCCGCGATCGGCCCCCGCCACCGCAGGGGGAGGTCGGGGCGGGGGCGAGGGGCGGGGGGGACCCCCGGCGGGGCGGGGCGGGGCGGAGCGGGGCGGGAGGAGGCCCCGCCCCGCCGGGGGGCGCGTTCCCGCCATAGCAACGGTTGCTGCGGGGCGGGGGCGGGGCTTCGGCGGGGCGGGGCCACGGTAGCCCCGCCCCGCTCTCCTTGTCAGCCTACAAGCCCCATGGTGCCGCGCGGGGCGGTGGCGTGTGACGCGACGGGAGTGGAGGGGGAGGAGGGGGTCCGTCTCTCCCCTGCCGTGTCCCCTTTCTCGGCTCGGCAGGCGCCATGTTGGCTTGAGTCGAAGATGACAGGGGGCGGCTGCGGGCGAGGATCGCGCTGAAGGACCGGCAGCTCCAGCTTGCAGCGGGGCGAGGCAGCGCGGCCAAGCGCGGCTCGCGGGGGAGGGGGGGCGCCCCTGCCGCGCCGCCCAGGGCGCCCGGAGCCGCCAGAGGACGAGGGAGGGCGGGCTGAGGAGGAGGAGGAGGAGGCGGCGGCGATGCGAGCGGAGACCTGAGGCTGCGGGAGGCGGCCACCGTTGAACGCCCCCCGGCCCCCGCCGAGTGCTGTCGCCGCCGGAGCGCCGCGGGGGAGGGCTTTCCTCCCGGCCGCCCCTCAGGCAGCCGTGCCCGGCCCGTCTCCCCGCCAGACCCTGTTGAATGTCGCACACCGCCTAGGGGAGGCCGAAGCCGGGCGTCCTCCCCAGCGGCCCCGGGCCCCCGCCGGCCCTCTCGCCTCCCTGCCGCGCCGCCGAGGGCAGGAGCGAGGTCCTGACTGCCTGCGCGCCCGGGTCGCCTGGGCTGACTGAGGAGGTGACTTGGACGCACCATTATCCCGTGAATCATCCCGTCGTCATTCGTCAAGGCTGGCAGAGAAGGAAGAGGGAGCGAGGGGGGAAAAAGCCCGCACGCAGCTCATGTGGCGGTGTAGTCCTGCCTGGTCTACCTGGCACCGCTGGTGCTGCTGCCGCCGCCGCCGCTGACAGGGATCTGCTGCCATCTCTGGCCTCCCGCTGGCTCCTCCGGTACAGCCACGGCACCGCTTGCCCCTGGATATTTCGCTTCTTCAAGCCGGCTGCCTTCCCCGCTGCACGTCAGGCACCTCTTTTTCGTAGGGGACGTGGAAGTTGCTGCCTCCGAAATTGACACCGGTTTTGCTTCTTGAAGATCTCCAGCGGGCTGCTCTTGGTGCTTTTTTTTTTTTTCAATTAAGTTGCTTTTAAGCCATTAGGGTAACATCAAGATGTCCAGCAGCGTTCCAGCTGATATGGTGAGTCTTATACTCCGTATTTAATATTATTGTTATGGAATAACGTTTATTTCGGCTTGTTTTGGCAGCGAAGGTGGAAAGAAGAGGGGCGTGGGAAGAAAAAAAAAAAAGATCTCGGTTGCATATTTAAGGAACAAAAAGTTCCCAGTTAATAACCATCCCCCCCACCACCTCCCTCCGCCCCAGATGCTGGTTCTGCTTTCCTTTTTGGTAGCGGAGTGAGAAATCTGCAGCGTCGCCTTCCGTGTGGCGAGGCGAGGGGGGTTGTCTGCCTTCTACCTACAGCAGCTAATCGCTGGCTGCTCTCGCTTATTTCGTGTAGCACTGCTTTCACCTCTGCCGAGCGTTTTTTGGGGGAAGATAAATACGAAGTAGAGCATTCGGAATGATTTACTCGAGCCTTTGTCTTCCGACGCTTTGCCTTCCGATGTTGATGGGAAGTTAATCTCTTCTCTTGCTGCCGGGTCCAGAGCGAGGGAGAAATCCTCGGGCACTTATTTGCATGGCGAGGTCCTTTGTGCACTGGCTGCTAGCTGGACGTTTTTCAAGGGCACTCCTAGTACTTCTTATGGCGGACTGTGCTTCAGCCGGTATTGGGTGCTCGGCAGGGTACATTTAAAATAGGAAGGTACAGCAGGGCAGGAGGAGGGAGGGTGAATCAGGTCTGCTAGGTAATCTTTCGTTCAGCACGACTTTCTTTCTCCGTTTGTATATATTTCCATAAATCACTTCATTTGAAAAAGAAGTTGTGGCTGCAGTTTGATATATTAGTTCTTTATTCTGCCGGCAGAATATTTTCACGTATCTCCTCATGATTGTTCACGTTTAAAGGTTTTTTGTTTTGGTTTGTGTGTGTGTGGTGGTTTTTTTTGTTGTTGTTGTTTGGTTTGTTTTTTTTTTTTTTTTCTTCCCTAAAAGCAGCAGACTTGTCCGGGCGGTTTTTTTTCCTTTCAGGACGAAGTTCTGTTTTGCGTGTAAAACCTGCCCCGGTAGTGGTAACGATAAAACCGAGTAGCCCTTGTTTCCGCCGTCGGTATAGATACAATTAATGGTGCATATGTGTGACAAGTGGACTATTGAAATAATGGTATCCTTTAGTTGCTTACTTTCGGTGGTTCCTTCACAGCTTTCCTACTGCAGTCAAAACGAATGAATTCTGCCAAAAAAGCAGAAACAGCAAGATGTAGAGAAGGATCAAACACGGTTTTAAGCTCACCTTTCTCCTCCCCACCTTCTCAAATACTATAAATAAATGTTTTCCTTGGAAGGAAAGGGCAATGAGGAGACTATTGTCTCTGACTTTAAATCCTGCCAACTATTAATTTTCATATATTTCTTTTTAGGGTCTCTCTGGCTGTTAGAGTACTCTGAACCCCCTTCTCGCTTGCACGTGTCCGTCTTGCGTTATATCACAGAAATCCTCTCCTTAGCTGTGGAGGGTTAGATGCAGATCTCTTAGTGCTGCTTTGTAAATTGCCTGGAGGAGTCCCTTGGCTGTGGCATGGAGCGCTGCTCTTCCCTCTCACCCCGGGCTGAGCACTCTGCCACCTCCGCACTACTGCTGGGTCCTGCCTGCCTGGGAACCCTGATGCTGCCACTAGGCTTGTAATGTTCGACGTATGACACTTTGTGTAAAGTATACACGTTTTAAGATTGGTAAAATACTATTTTGTTTCTGTGAAAACCTGTTTCCTTCTGTTACGATGTAATGAGAATACCACTGACAGGGATAGCTAGGCCTAGGGATGCTCTTGTTTCTTCAAATCAGGAAGAAGCTTGTTAAACATAGTGATGTTTAAATACTGAGTCATTACAAAAACACTTGAATGAAGATGTTACCAATGTTGGTAGAATTTAACCGAATAAATAGACATACTTTGGTCTGTCTTAGGATCGCTTCGTTGTGTTTCTGCATTATTAACTGCAGTTTCTCTCCGAAAGTTTGAAGTGTGTTGTAGAAATTCAAGTTATTAAATACAGCTAATAGCTATTAATTTTTAAAAAGAGCATTTGAAGAACTCCTTTTGGGTCGTCTTTTGTCACCATCCTCCTTATTTCAAAGGAGCTTGTTCGGGAAAGAAAATGGGATTGTTACGTGATTGCTCTTTAAAGAGGAGCACTTACCAGGCTGTCACCTTGTTTATATATGTTTTTATTTAGTGTAGGATTTTGCAGTTTGGTTTCTCTTATCCACCCACTGTGTAATTTGCATTTACCAAAAAATCATTTCCCATTTCTGTAGGAGTTGGCATCACTGTGATGGAGTGTTGTGTTACGAAGACTCCATCACACTTAGTAAATCTGCTATGAATTACTTAAGTATTATAATAATTATGCTTCAAACTGTTTATGTCAGATTCATGAACTAACCCTCTCATAATAATAATAATACTAATGGTAATAATACAACTATTATAATTGTTGCTTCTTTAAAAAGTGTTAATTTGTCTTCCTGTCCCACCTTTGAAAAGGATCTGCTATACATAAATTCATAGTAAATTATAAAATCTTCAGTAAGCTTTGTACCTGTATGTGGGCATAATTTGATCCAGCCTCCTTTTCTGACATTTAGTTGATTTTTTTTTTTTTTTTTCAGAACTACAGCAGATTTTACCAGCTAACCATTTCAACAGCTCTTCTTAACACAGTACTTTATCATTTGCATTCCACTAATAAATTGGATAGTGACACACCACATTCCGTGTCTTGTAAGTTTGTGGTGCGTTATTCCTTAGCAATGTGTGCTACTTACAGGTTAAAACTCCACTCCTGGAATGAAACCTGCTAATACTGACCTCTCTACTTGAGTAGTTTCATTAACTTAATTAGGACTTCACGTGTATGGAGCAGTACTTGAAGACTATACTGCATTTCTGGAGCCTAATTTTATTTATTTTTTCACATAAGTACTGACAATTGTTGTGACAACAGGGCATCTCTGAATATGTTTGATAATTTCGTCAGGTAATTTATCAGTTTTACCATTTGGTAGCAGCTGGAGTTTGACTCTGAATAACAGCAAGGTTGCTTGCAAATTGTATTTCTTTTGTAATGATAAAGACACATGAAGTGGTTTGTGGACTTGTGAAGTTAATCACAAGTGGACCAAATTTGGAGTGGACCAAATGAAAATGGTTTGATATTTGTAGCTGACTATTTTAAAACAAGCTATGGGAAACCTGTGCTCAGTCCAGAAGTTATTACTCAATTGAATAATCCCCTTTATTTCAGTGGAGTTATCACAAGAATCTGGGAAGCTGCATCTCTGCATTCTGTGTGCCTGTGACGATACTTCTTCTTGCAGATAGAATTCTTCAGGGATCTTAGAAGTTCACAGTAAGGGACCCGTGAGACTGAAAAGTATTACGGTGTCTGCTGTTTCCTGTATTGGTGCGTTTTATGTAGATAGAAAAAGGCTCTGCCAGTGCTTTCTGCCTGGGCAGTTCTTTGCACGCCCTCTAGGATATCAAATTCTTTTTCTGTCTGAGTAGTAACCGAGAGTGATGCTTTTGGCTCATGGTGAGGTTTTTTTCTTTGTTTTGTCTGGTTTGGGTTTTTTTTGGTATTTGATAAACAGCGGAACGCTGGAATCTATCAAACAGTTAGAGGTTTAAAATTTTATTATGTACAGCTATTGAATCCATATGCTATACCTAAGAGATGTAGGTGGTATGGGAGAAATTATTTTTAATAAAACTGAATGTTTGGTGTGAGACACTTGCAGACATGCAAGAGGATGGAGTCTATGGTCTAAACCACTTATATATGCATGTACAATGTTAGAAGGGGCAGTAGGTGGAAGAAGAATAACAGATGGAAACCCTGCTCAGTTCATGCCTTGTTAGGGTCAGCATCTTTTGTGAAAATTTGTATGTGTGTGTTCTTTTTTAGGAAATTCAGTATAGAATGGTGATGAATACTTAACATATATAAGGGGGAGGGACTTTTTACAAGAGTGTCCACTGATAGGACAAGGGGAAATGGGTTTAAGCTGAAGGAGAACAGATTTAGATTAGATTTTAGGAAGAAATTCTTCAGTACGAGGGTGGTAAGACTTTGGAATAAATTGCCCAGAGAAGTTGTGGATGCCCCCTCCCTGGAGGTGTTCAAGGCCAGGTTGGACGGAGCCTTGAGTAGCCTGATCTAGTTGAGAGACGTCCCTGCCCATGACAGGGAGGTTGGATTAGATGATCTCTAAGGTCCCTTCCACCCTATGCCATTCTATGAATTCCTTTTTAATACATATTCATGTAGGCTAAGAGGGGGGAAAGGGTGGACATGTAACTGATGCTACATCAGTAGGGGAATCTTGGCATCCAGGAACAAGGTTCCGACAGGGACTCAAAGGAGTAGCTGGTTGTATGGCAGCTGAGTTTTGCTGTCCATCATTCAATCTAAACAATTCCTTCATTCAAGAATAGTAAGTGCAGTATCATTATAATGCACTTGGAACATGGAAAGAAACTGCTCTGTTCACTAATAGCATTTTAATGTATCGGAACACAGTGTAAGACATCATGCATCTCTGTTCTATTTTAACTGCTTTTGCTTGCAGTAGATCCTTTTTCCTGGTTTTGAAAATTATTGCATTCCTTGTAGCCTTTGTGCATATGGTCATAAGTTAGGCCCTTTAAGGTTTTTTATAATAAAGGTTGAATTATTTCTCTGTATTTTTGACCCCCCTGTGTTGGAAGTTCTAATCCATTACATTCTAAGATAAAAATAGCTTATCAGATTTTTCTGTACAGATATTTTTTCCTTCCTTTTTTTTTTAACTATTGTTTGCTGATTGTAACAGATAGAAGTATCCTATCCTTTGTAATTTTTAGTAGGTTTTTTTTTGTGTGTTTTTTTTTTTTTTTCCTCCTTTTGAAGAAGGAATTGGTGGAATCCTTGTTTAGAAGAAGCTCCTTCCTGACTCTTTATGTATGGAGCCAGCCTTGGTAGCATATTGCAGTGTTTCTTGTAAAAGGATAAAGAACCTCCATCTCTGTTACCTGCAGCAGTGGCCAGGGATAAACTTGTCCAAGCTGATGCTGAGTGTATGTATTTGAGTATACTTCAAAATGATTTGTATTTACCGTTTCTCCCACCAACCTTTTTTCTTCCACAGGTTAAAAAACGTCTTATCTATTTATTGAACAATCAAAAAGAAATCTTAGTAATGTCTGGCGTTTTTGTGTATGACACTGTAGTGGAAATTCCACAGCATCCTAACACATTAAACATACTCTGAAACAATGTTTGCATGTCCTTAATTTCATTTTCTTTGAGGAGGAACAGCTGTAACCTGTGGATGGGATAATGATTGATATTTATTCTGGGCCTTGGTGCAGCACTGTACTTCAGATGGAAGTGTAGGCTGGCAGTGTAAACTGCTTCTTCCTTCCTGCCACCCACCCTTGTTGTTGTTGTTACCTGAATTGGATTCTCTTTGCTTCTGTTGTCTAACTCCATGAAATACTGGAGGGGATGTGTGCTGAAGGACATTTAACTCCTCCCTTAATGAGAATGCTGGGAAGCCAGCAGTAGCTGCTGGCAGGTTCCAGCAGGGCTGAGAGACAAAACCCAAATGCTAAGTATCTGAGCATGGTAAAATTATCGCCTCTGCAGCAGGAACATTGAATACCACGTTAAAAAATGGCCAGATGTCATCTGTGGGAACTGGACAACTCAGTCAGGACCTCAGTGGGGACAAGTTGCACCTCTCAGATGTGGAATTAGAGGCAACTTCAGGTACTGGTAATCTGTGTTTCACCTTAGAGCTTGTGACTGCTGTTTGTGCATATCTAAATTTACCTTTTAGACCATTCAAGGCCCATAACTCTCTTCCTTGGTTTGGCTTAAGGCTGTAGTAGGAAATTAGCCTGTCTGAATGTGGTCCTTGCAGCAGACTTGATAAGCAATACTTGTATGATACTGTAAACATAATGTCTAAGGGCATGATTTTCTGTTTTTTGGCTGAGAGTTCTTCCTTAGTACAACTTCTGTGAATGTTGAAAGCCGTGGTCATGGAATATACAGTAAGTGGGATTTACTTAGTTTGTATTTCTGGTCAGTCAGCTTTGTTTCTCTGTAAAAGTCAGGATGTAAACTTTTGGTGATGTCTTTATATATGCTTATGCAATACTGAGCGCAGAATGGAGAGCTCAGTTCTGACTCAGCCTGTGAGTGCTACTCTAGCTTCCAGGAGTCCAGAAATATCTGGAATGTGACTAATCATTCTTGTGGTTTTATGTAAAAGAGATAGTACAGCTTATTTTCAGTCTTTTCTTTGTATAGTATTGAATTCACTAACGTGGTTATTTCTCATTCCAACTATGGTGAAAGGCAGAGCTGCTGATCAATACTGTTTTCCATGTTAATTCTGGTTTTGCAGCAGTTAATTGAGCCTTCTGAAGTAACAAGCCTTCCCTGCCACAATTTTGCATGCGTAAACTTTAGCTCACCATGATTATTAAAGGGATAGGACCAAGTGCAGTGCTTTCATTTTAGAAGCTATTGAAAATGAGCAGAATGTCAATGAGAAATTTTAGTGTCACTGTTCTCACATCAAGTCTAAACTCTTGAGACCCCAGCTCTTCATCAGTTTTAAACGTAGTTTAGAGGTCTATCTTTTTTAACAACAGCTGAATTTCAAATTACCCTGTAAATTCTGATAGAAGGACAGCTTTTAATTTTTGACAACTTCTGTTATACATATGTTGCAGAACATCTTAAAGCAATGACTGGAACATTTTTCACTTGACATACCTCCAGACAAATTTAAATTCACAGATGTACCACTAAGTGTTGCAAGCAATGAAAGGGAGGAAATACTGAGGGAAGAAAAGAATGAAGAATCAACACTCTGCAAGAATCATTTAAAAAACAACAACAACAAAAGTTTGCTGAGATATCAGTTGAGGTTCTGTGAATAGCATTATGCCCTTCAATACTATGAGGTGTTTTTTTTTTTGTATCCAAAAAGAAATTTGAGGGGGACAAAAAGTTGCTAATAGGCTTTCTAAGAATGTAGAGAGAATTATTTAGGAGGTGTTTATTTTTGAGAGCAACACTTAAATAAAAAGTTCAGACCTTCTTACTCGTAGGTCTGCTGGGCCTCAAAAGTAGTAGTTCTGCAGAAATACTTAAACGTTGTTGCAGCT
The DNA here is from genome assembly GCF_009769465.1 of Tauraco erythrolophus. Taxonomy (NCBI): domain Eukaryota; kingdom Metazoa; phylum Chordata; class Aves; order Musophagiformes; family Musophagidae; genus Tauraco; species Tauraco erythrolophus. Next base: position 112,616,590 of record NC_141465.1, read on the forward strand.
GAGTACTCTTACGTGTTTGTGGAAATTTGGTGTATTTTGCGGTCACTGACTCAGATTGTGTTTAGCTCCTTGACAGTGGATGAATTTGTTGCAGTTTGTAAGCCATCCACAGTGAAAGCGATCTCTCCATTTGTATTAAGACTCTGCAAGTATGTTGAAATCCGATTTTAAAATGTGTTCTATGTTTTCCACAAATAGAAACTTTGTATAAAATGAAGATTTGACAGATTACCCAGTTGTGACCCTGTCGTCAGCATCTTGGAGTTTTCTGCTTTCTGTAAAGGAATTTGAAAATAGCTTACTGGTGACATGATTGTTTGTGGGTTTGATTAAGTTTTGGTTTTTTACTTAAGATTATTTGGGAGATTCAGTTTAGAGTTAAATGGAAAGCTTGTGGCAGAGTTTAGCTGAGACTATTCCATGATACTGTCGTTATGGAGACAGAAACAACCAAAAAACTCCTCGAGTTTTATGAATCCTGTATAAATGAACCAAGTAAAAACAGAGATTCTGCCTAGGAGTTTGGTAAGTTTGTTCTACTACGAACTAATGCCTTAGTGGGATATGGATACCAAAATGGTACTTTGTGTTCAACAGCACGGGGGTGCAATCTGGACATGTTTGTGCTGATGTTTGCCTACTGTGGCGCTGGGACGTTTGGTTTCTCTTGAGAGCTGGCACAGATTACCATTCAGGCTAATCTAATTCATGTCAATGTCTTGGACCACTGCTGAGGAGCAAAGGTGGAAGGTGGTCTTATTCTGGAGTGCTCTTCAGCTGCAGCTGAGGATCTGAATTTTAATCTGTGAATCTATCTGCAGTTTGGATGGGAATGAAAGTTTAGCTCCTTTTTTTCTTAAAAAAAAAAAAGTATTTTGTTTTTTTATGGGTGGTCCTGAGCTGTTCAGGAAGCTTTTCTGTGGTCTTCATTATGCAGTATTCAATGGTTCGTGTTGCATAAGGAATTCTCTCAAGCACTTGATAAAAGTGTAGCACCAAGTTCAAAATAAACACAAGGAAACTAAATGTGTTTTTATTTCAGAGATTGAAAAGAACAATGTGTTTCATCTAAAAAAGAACAGTACTTCACAGTCACGTACTGTAGCATTGGTTGGTATCTCCTCAGTGGAGTTACGATATGGTAATGCTTTGTGGTCTGGCAGATATCTACATCACTGCAATCTCTTTCTGATACTTAACATACATTCTAGATGTTACTACTTAATCTGTCTCTGGAATCTAACATATGTTTTTAATATAGAGAAATAATGGAGTAGTAATATAATAGTGAAGTACAGTGTTAGTCAAAAGTCTTTCATAGCTGGAGTTGTAAATTTAGGACTCTCTTCTTAAAGGTAGATTAATGCCAATCTATATGTGAATATATGTGGCATATGCTAGTAAGCCTCAGGAAAGTTATTATTCTAAAATAGTAGTCCTTTTCAGTATTTCTTTTAAAATTAAATACTGTCTAACATTTTTCAGACATGCTTATATTTTATATGCTATAAGGGACTGACTAGAAGCCTTCATATGCTTTTAAAACCTGAAATACCTAGTCACTGTATTTTATATTTCTTTTTAATTACAGAGTTCATATTTCTATGGGCAGTAACATGAACATTAAAATAAACTTAATTTTTGGAGTAGTGTTCTGTGGTTGTATTTGAAGCACAAGATGTTACTTAGGGCATATTACATCTGAATATTTGTGTCATTCTGTCTGTGAATGAATATACAATCTGAATCTGTGCAAATGAGTTACACATGGTAACAGCTGTGGGATAGGGTAGTGAAAGCTTAGCTCTTGCTTCTGAAGCTGAGTTATTGATCTGTGGTGGAAACAAACTTCATTGGACTTGCATGTTTTAGCAATTTATACTTTGTATACTTGTATAGATATTTTTGGCAATAAAGCCCAAACTTTCAGAAAGCTTTATTAAAAGATTCTAAGTGAGGGGAATAAATCCCCATTCACTAACTCCATGTGATTCAGTAATAATGAAATTAACATGAAATCACACACAAAATTAATAACTTCCAATACCCATATTACGGCACATAAGTGATGATGAGGATGTATTACTGTATGTTTATAAGAATAATTAAAAAGCTATTCTTTCAATAGAGTTATGTACTCTCTCTTATAAGGACTTGCTTAATTTTTACTTGTGTTAGTTTTCTGGATTTCAACTGTTGGGCTGCTATGTCCTCCATTAAGCAGGACTAATTGTGGCGTGGCATCAAGTTCACGCTGTAGCTGCCCCCGATAGTTGGTCAGTATGGGTAATGCTGCGGGTAAATTCCTGCCGGAGGTCAGCCTTGCCCTGGTTAGTGTGATGGCAACACTGGAATCAGTGCTTTAGCTGTTCTCATGAACACCTAAGGAGATGCATTGCTTTCCCTGTTACGCAAAGGTCATGGTAATATTTCTTGGAGTCATTTAGGCCACGTTGGATGAGGCTTTGAGCAACCTGGTGTAGTGGAGGGTGTCTCTGCCTATGGCAGGGGAGTTGGAACTAGATGATCTTTGAGGTCCCTTCCAACCCTAACCATTCTATGATTCTAGTTTGGCTGAATAAGAGGGTGATTGGTGACAGCCAACATGGTTTCACTAAGAGCAAACCCTGCCTGACTAATGTGATGGCCTTTTATGATGAGGTTACAGCGTTGATGGATAAGGGAAGAGCAACTGACATCATCTACCTAGACTTGTCCAAAGCATTTGATACTGTTCCACACAACATCCTCGTCTCATAAACTGGAGAGACTGTATTTGACAGATGGACCACTCAGTGGATAAGGAATTGGCTGGATGGTCGCGCTCAAAGAATTGTGGTCAACGGCTCGATGTCCAAGTGGAGGCCAGTGATGAGTAGTGTTCCTCAGGGGTCAGTACTGGGGCCAGTGTTGTTAAACATCTTTGTTGGCAACATGGACAGTGGGATCGAGTGCACCCTCAGCAAGTTTGCAGATGACACCAAGTTGTGTGGTGTTGTGGACACACTGGAGGGGATGAGAAGCTCAACATGAGCTGGCAATGTGCGCTTGCAGCCCAGAAAGCCAACTGTGTCCTGGGCTGCATCAAAAGAAGTGTGGCCAGCAGGTTGAGGGAGGTGATTCTGCCCCTCTACTTGGCTTTCATGAGACCCCACCTGGAATACTGCGTTCAGCTCTGGAGTCCCCAACACAAGAAGGACATGGAGCTGTTGGAGTGGGTCCAGAGGAGGGCCATGAAGATGATCCAAGGGCTGGAGCACCTCTCCTCTGAAGACAGGCTGAGAGAGTTGGGGCTGTTCAGCCTGGAGAAGAGAAGGCTCCAGGGTGATCTTATTGCAGCCTTCCAGTACCTAAAGGGGGCCTACAGGAAAGCTGGAGAGGGACTTTTTGCAAGGATGTGTAGTGATCGGACAAGGGCCAATGGATTTAAACTGAAAGAGGGCAGATTTAGATTAGATATAAGGAAGAAATTTTTCACTCTGGGAGCGGTGAGGCACTGGAACAGGTTGCCCAGAGAAGTTGTGGATGCCCCATCCCTGGAAGTGTTCAAGGCCAGGTTGGCTGAGGCTTTGGGCAACCTGGTGTAGTGGAGGGTGTCCCTGGCCATGGCAGGGGAGTTGGAACTAGATGATCTTTGAGGTCCCTTCAAACCCTAACCATTCTATGACTGTACCTCTGATCAAGAACTCCATGTTTATAAGGTGGGGTTTGTCCAGTGTGTTATCTTTGGCTATAAAAATGTGTAGGGATTGTTTGACATGAATATTCAAAGATTTTGTACTAAAATATGCTGTACTGTGTATTTTTCATACTATAGATTGCCAAGAAAAACTATTTTAGAGACCACTTTTGTAATTTAAAGATTTGTTAAGTATTTTATGTGAGTGTCAGCTGTATGCTAGCTCACTTTCTGCTCAAGTACAAAGGGAGGGAAGCTTTTATATAAAAAAAAAAATATTTAAAAGATGCTGGTGAGTATTTATAGTTGTCTAGACACAAGACTGGGGTTTTAAGGTACGATATGTCAGATCTGACACCAAGAGCACAGCTTGTTACTGAGAAATTTGACTTTGTCTTGAGGATCTCGTTTTCATAACTAATGGCAAGATGACTAGGAGCTCTTATGAAAAAGAAACTGCATACTGTGTTTGATTTCTGTCTACTTAACTGCCTCTGACCAGTATAGTTTCATATGAATCAGGATTTCACGTGAATCTGGAAGTGTTTTTTTTTTTTTCCAAATTCCATATGTTTAAAATTATTTGGAGGTTTAAAATATCCCCTGTAGTGAGTGGAATGCTACATAAACTGTAAGCGGGGTTGTGATGAGGGCTCCAGTGAAGGTGGCAGTGGGTATTTGCAAAGTCCTTTTAGCTTGAATATGTTTCCTTTTGAATTGTTTCTTCTTGCTAATAAGGGAGCCCAGTAGAAGGTGTTCTGGGGAAGAAGGTAGATGCTTGGAATAGGGTAGCAGAGGAGCCCAGTGATGGGGTCTAACGCTTCTTCACTAGCAAGGATCTCAAAAATTCTAATTTTTCAGATTAATTAGGAAGGGGAGGGTTGAAGCACACGGTTTTGCAATGAACTGTCATCACTCATCTCAGCTAGGGTGATGGGACTTTTTAACTTTCTTCTATGCACCACTTTTTGTGGGAATGAAAATGGGCCCTCCGTGCCCTTTTCTTTGGCTTTGGGGATAGCCAGGGAAATCCTTGTGGAGGACTACGGTGCAAGTGCAGCATGCTTCTTGTTCCAGCACTCTGATGCTGTCACTTGATGATGCCAGCATCTGTGCTTCTTGCGCTTACTGCAGGAAGCAAGTAGCACTTGGGAAGATTTTAATGGGGAATCTATAAAAGTTTTGGTGGGGATGGCCTCTGGAGCTGCAGCTGTATCTTTCCCTGAATTGACTATGAAGAGCATAAACTCTCTCTAAAGAGCCTGGCACTTCTAAGATAACGTTATCTTTTTTCAGTAGAGATTTGTGGCTCTTAAGCAAATACAGTTTGTCTTGTGTTTTTTGCCACTGTGTGTTGTATGTACCATAGCACTATTTATGTCATATATGGAAAGCTTATAGTAAGAGGGAACTCTTCCACTTGTAAAATGAAGTACAAAACCAGTTGTAAATACCTGACTATTCAACAATATTTTTCTCTTCTGTGATATAAATGCATAATTTCTCTTTTTCCAGAACCATGTGCTTTTCCCCCCTCTCCTTCTTCATCACCTCCTCGTTGTTCAGAGGCTGGATCAGTGCCTTGTCTTCCTGTACTGCTCAAGCTTTTATTGGAAGATAAATCTTAATTAATCTTGAGCCTTCCAGTAATACGAGTCTCTTTAATAAGTACTTCATGAAAATCCATTTATTTTTGGAAGATTCGTGAGAGAAGAGGTTTTTATTTATCAAAAATTGCGGATATTGTAGAATGCAATTTCACTTAAATACAGTCTTATACTAGATAACTCTGCAGCAGGATTGCAAGGAATCATAGAATGGTTTGGGTTGGAAAGGACCTTAAAAACCATCTAACTCTAACCCCACTGCCATGGGCAGGAACACCTTCCACTATACCAGGTTACTCAAAGCCCCATCCAGCCTGGCCTTCAACACTTCCAGGATGGGGGATCTGCAGCTTCTCTGGGCGACCTGTTCCAGTATCTCACCACCCTCAGAGTGAAAAATTTCTTCCTTATATCTAATCTAAATCTGCCCTCTTTCAGTTTAAAGCCATTGCCTCTTGTCCTATCACTACATGTCGTTGCAAAAAGTCCCTCTCCAGCTTTCCTGTAGGCCCCCTTTAGGTACTGGAAGGCTGCAATAAGATCACCCTGGAGCCTTCTCTTCTCCAGGCTGAACAGCCCCAACTCTCTCAGCCTGTCTTCAGAGGAGAGGTGCTCCAGCCCTTGGATCATCTTCGTGGCCCTCCTCTGGACCTGTTCCAGCAGCTCCATGTCCTCCTTATGTTGGGGACTCCAGAGCTGAACGCAGTATTCCAGGTGGGGTCTCACGAGAGCAGAGTAGAGAGGCAGAATCACCTCCCTCAACCTGCTGGCCACACTTCTTTGGATGTAGCCCAGAAAGCCAACTGTATCCTGGGATGCGAGGGCACATTGCCGGCTCCTGTTGAGCTTCTCATCAACCAGCGCTCCCAAGTCCTTTTCCTCAGAGCTGCTCTCAATCCATTCTCCACCCAACCTGTACTTGTGCTTGGGATTGCCCTGGCCCACGTGCAGGACCTTGCAGTCAGTTGTGTTGAACTTCATGAGGTTTGCACAGGCCCAGCTCTCCAGTCTGTCAGAGTCTCTCTGGATGGCCTCCCTTCCCTCCAGCGTGTTGTCTGCACCACACAGCCTGGTGTCGTCAGCAAACTTGCTGAGGGTGCACTCAATCCCACTGTCCATGTCACCGACAAAGATGTTAAACAGTGCTGGTCCCAATAGTGGGAGGAACACCACTTGTCGCTGCTCTCCACTTGGACATTGAGCCATTGACCACAATTCTTTGAGTGTATCTCAAATGAAATCTTATTTGAACTGCAGTCAGACAAGAAAAAAATTTAAACAAGATCAAGATTTTCTTGTGTGGGTTTTTTTTTAGTGATGTTGTATATCTTAGTCAAATTTTGTTGGAATTCCTCTGGTCAGCTCTACTCTGGTGCATCTTCAGTGCTTGTCAGTCTTGATTGTTCAGAGTAGTTGTATTGCATGACTGTACCAACATGTCGGTTAAGCTGGTGTGCTTTTTGCTGATGTGAAGGTTTTATTCCAGAGGACTTGTTGTGGACAGCGGGTTAATTAAAATGGTGCAAAAGTCAATGAAATATTTATACATTGATAGATGCTCTCAAGAACATTTGGAGAAAGGTTGTAACCATATTTGTTAATGACTTGTAAAAAGCAAATTTTGAGGCTAATGCTTTATGGGAAGCTGGTTTTCATACCAGGGTTAGGTTACTGTTTCTTTAAACTCTTAGTATTGATTGGGAGTCACATGACTTTGTTGAAGTGTTTTTGTTGGTCATTCAGAGAAACTGAAATTCTGAGCACTTTATTATCAAATATTGCTTTACCATAGCTGTTACTTCATGTTCCTACTTTTCTAATAGCATGCTCTGTTTAATTCCGAAGCAATCTCAGGAGAAGACGACAAATCCACAGCAGTTTCTGATGTTCAAGGACGTGGGGATTTAGTTTTATTCTTAAATTATCTCCCTTAAATTCTGTATGTATTTCTGTTTTTTTAGGAAAGGAAATGTAGGAAAGACAGTTCGCTGTATCCATAGAGCACAGAATTATTATCAGTCAGTGCCTTTATCTGCAAATGTGCTGCTTGGTAAATTTTAAACTCAGCTTGAAAAAAGAAAAACGTGCAAGCACCATAGTGAATAATTCCGAGTGCTGACTAATGCCAGATAAGAATTGAAGGTAAATCGCTTCCTGCCTTTTATAGTTGGTTCTGCTGCTGCATTTCAGTCCTGACTTTGATGCTTGAATAAGTGTTCTAGGTTATGAATTTTATTTATAATGAACATGTGGTTAGGAGGTGATTTTGTTCCTCTCTGTTCTCTTCTGAAAAAAAAAAAAAAGAAACTTTTTGGTTTATCTTGTAGTTCTTAGCATATAGAAATGAAGACCAGAGGGAAAGAAAATTGATGTAGTTAGTGCCTCTATTAGTAAAGTTTTGAAGATTTTTTTTTCCTTTTAATAGAGGTTGTTTTGCAGGAGATGGAAGATAGAGAATTATACTTGAATAAAGACAGCAATTTCTGCAGTCTTTTGTGTCACGTAGGTTTTTCTTATAAAATCAGATTGCAACATGTTCCAAAAAAATGGGATACAGTTTTTAGGAAGAACCATAGCTCTTTGTTGTGAGAGTTTGAAATTTCCTATCATTTACTCAGAATCTTAAAATACGGTAGTCTTTTGTGTTGTCTTTAACTTTGGGCTAAAGCCAGCAGTTGTTTTGTGGTGCTCTATTGGAAGCTGTATTGGCTAACCCTAGAGTGTCTGTGGAGCTGTTAGGATAGGGAAGAGAAATCTTTTGAATTGTTTCAAAATAGCTCTTGCTGGGTTGCTGGAAAAGGTGGCATTCGCTTTCTATTGTAGGCATTTTGGATTGCTGTAGCAGTTTGTAGGATGGGTGGTAGTAGCAGCTGAAAGGAGCACAGGGAGAAGCCGAATCATGATTACACAACCATCTAGTGACAAAGGGACAGACACTGAACATAGCTGTGTCAAAGCCTTCAGGCTTCTTCATGGACAGCAATTTGCCAGGAGTCGTCACAATTTTCTCTTACCATGCGTGGGTTTTGTACTCTTAGTGATTAAATTCCATTGAATTAAGTTTTTTAACATGTCAGATGGAAACAGTTTTCTGATGAAGGACATCCTTACCCTTCCTCTGCCTTCCAGACAAACACATCCAAATCCGTCCCTTAATATTTGTGTTTTCAGTAGCGGTGCTGAATGGAGATGGAAAAGCAGCATGTGTTACTTTGCTGGGTGGAAAATTATTGAGATGTGTCCGTGTAAACATTATCTCACCTTCTGGCAAAAGTAAATATTACTTTACCAAATATAGTCTCTAAAGCAATAAGGCTTCAAAGAGTTGATTCACTTGCCTCAACGTGGTGTTTAGTGCCAGTTCACACATGCCAATGTGGCCAGGATGGCCAGAGAGCAGACTGCAATGGCACATGAGTTATGGGAGACCCATGCCTTTCGCGAGGAGCAGCTGCGTTGTATGGGGAGTACTTCACAACGCCTAAAAATAGCAGTAGATGTATATGTTTAGGTAATTCTTTTGAGCTGGTAGGTCTTTATAAAACCTCATCTGCAATGCTTTCATGTTGATTTTTGGTAGGTTGTCTTTTCCTAGCTTAAATTCATTAAGTAGTGCTTCAAAATCATGAAATGTTTTAATTTACAGTATATTACAGTTCTACCAGCTTTGTTATTTCCTGCAGAAAACTTTCACATCTACAGTTGTGAGCACTGAAGTAGAAAGAAAATTTTCCATTGTTCAAAATACATTTCTTTCCTTTTAGCGTAGCAGATCTTCCCCTAAATTGCAACTACATGGAAATTTAAAAAGTTGTAGGTGTACTACTGCTTGTGGTGAAGTACGTAGAGTGGGATTGCAGATCTTTGCCAAGCGGGATCCAGCCTAAGTTGTTGCACACAACCTGTTAAGAAGAAGAAAATGGAAGTTTATACATGTCATCAGAGCAAATTTAGAAGTAATTTAGGTTAACAAACATATGAAAATTTCTACACAACTGGGTTAATTTTGGAAATTGTCTGAAGTCCTTTAAAGTGCATTATCTATCCATTTTGTAATTTGTTGTATAAAATTGGACTTGAATGGTCTATTCTAAACATCACAGCAGAAATGCTGTGTGTGTTTTGCCTAATTGTGTAATCATGCCTGTGGAGCAGGAGAGAAAGAATACTGTCTATACAAATGCCACGTTATTTTAATGGTACTGAATTTTTTATAATGGAGTCTTGCAAAGAAAGTCAGATATGTTGGGGTTTTTTTTTAATTTTAGATTAAAAGAAAGAGGCTTACTACTTGAAGCTTGACAGGTCTCTCTTGACATTTGGCCTGAAATGTTTGTGAGATGTTTCATATCCTCAGAGCAGAAATGAATATGAGTGGGTTGAAAATTTATGCTTCCATAATTAAATAATGAAGATTCTTTGGCATTATATAAGATATAAATGCAGGCAAGCCTGTTATCGTTGCCCTAGCAAGGTTTCTGTTGTACACTGCAGTAAATTTCATATCTGTAATTTGATTAATACATTTTACATTTATATTTTGGAGGGCAGCTTTTGATACTTGTGTGTTGCTAAAGGTTGACTTACAGATTGAATGAAGCCTTTATGCTGTGTTTCATTTTAACACTTTTGACTCAGTTTAAGTTTTGAAACATTAGTTTTGTGTGTGCGGTGGGGTTTTTTAGGGGATGGTCTTTTTTTTGAAACTAAGGTAGAAATCTAATGATCATAAATGAAACCTTTTCAGCATAAATTGTTGTGGTATTTGAAAAGAGGAAACAGTATCCAAGCTAATTCATGATTATCTTGAAACTAAACATATTTTGTCTCTGCATACTTAAAGGCTACATCTTACTTTGCTTAAACACTTGATGTTTTGAGGATTTTCTTGTAGAGGAGTCTTTATATGGTAACTGTGTAAATAGATATGTATCTAAATATAGTCTTCATTCCTTTGACAAGACTGATCTTTGCATTTGTGCTTCTAGCAGACCTCTTTTGGATGACTAGATTTCATTACTGAGGGATCAATCAAAAATTTACAGGGTAGAACTGATAAATCAGGAACCCTGGAAATAGCACTTGATATGAAGTGTCAGATGACTCTAATTTTTTTAAAAGTCATTTTAAAGTATAAAGAAGCAAAGAACTAGCAGCCCACAAGTATGTCTGTTCAACTCTGTCCATTTTCTGCTGTGTATACATGGGCTGTTACACTCAGTAATACCGCCTCTTTTTGTGGATGAGTGTATCATGATTGCTGAATGCAGGCAGTTTATTCAAAAGACTTTTATTGTTCAAACTAAGCCGAAAATGATCTGTAGGATAAAGTGGTGACCTAGTTCTGGATTTCCATGCTTTGGAAAGCATTATATTGCCAAATCTGTGCACGTGTGTGTCTTGGTTTAATTCTTGTTCCTTCTCTTTGAAGATTGATTAATAAATTATTTTTGGGTTGGTAGTTACATATCCGTGAATAGAATATGCAAAATATTCTATCAGTGTTAAATTTTAGGGTTTAATTTTTGTGGGAAGAGAACTTTCACCCAATGTAATGTATCAGAGAGAAGGTCAGCCTACTGAACTCATGCTGGCTCTGGAGTATCATGCAGATCTGTAGCACCAGCATGCTATGTATGTAGGGAGAATTGACTGCCTAATCTGTAATGATAGGTATTTGAATTTGCTCAAGTTTAATAATGTTTGCATTTCTCTTTCAAGAATGGTCAAGTCTCTAAATCCACAAATTTGTTATTACAACATGTATAAATATTACAGATTTTTTAAAATTAGAATTAAGAATTGCAGTTAAACAGTTACGATCTGTGTTTTGCTTTGCTTTTAAATTGGTGAAATACAGGGCTGCGCTACTTTTAATAGTAGCTTGACCCCACATTGAGCTTGATTTTTCTGGCATTGAACTTCCTGGTTAAGAGTTCACAGGACTGACAGACATTTATTTGCAAGTTTAAGAAAAATCCCTAATATAAAACCAATCCTTTCTGAGAAGATACCTTCACTTTCCCTATACCATGTGAAAAGGTTAAGACTTTGATTTATAAAGTAATAGAAGGGAATTATACTTGTTGTTTGAAACAAACAAATCTCACTTCCCCATCCCCCAACCCTGTGATGTAAAACAAAGGTGATGAAATTACTCTTTTCTCTGTGAAAATTTGGTGTGATGGCATGACATTACATGCCAAAGGAGTATATTTAGAAGATAGCTTGGTGGATATATAAATGAAGGGAGATTTTTTTTTTTATTGTTTGTGGTTTTTTTTCTTACAAGCAATATAATTTTCAGGCATGCCCTTAGCTTTTTCCTTGGCATGCCTGTAACTTTTTGTTTGAGGTACAAGAAAGTAACCCTAAAACTCCTGATTTTTCTGAGCATAGATTTTTTTTTTTTTTCCTCAGAGAGCAGAAAAGTGGAATAGGATATTATCTATAGAAACGTGTTTTTTGTTCTAAACGTGAGTGTACGTACTACAATAAACGCTTAGTTTCATTTCATTTGAGAAGTATTCTAAGGCTATTTAAATATTGTATCTCAGTTATGTTAAAAAATTATATTTGGAGACTGAAGCAAAGACCAATTTCATAACCTGTGCCACCATCTGTTAAATACACCAGAAGCTTGCTTTTTTCTGGATGGGTTTAGCCAGCTGTCCATTTTGCACTGTTGCCTGGATGGAGGCATGCATTTAAGAATAACACAGTAGGCTTTCTGTGAGTTGACAAAAAAGCTTTTTTATTTTGATCCGAGACTCCTTTAGCTTGTCTGACACTTCCTTATATTTAGTCTCTGGCTGAGGAATGTATTGGAAACCTTTCTCCTGTTGCACTCCTCCAGTCTGTGCTTTCATCTTCTCCCACTTAGGTCTGGAGCTGCTCCACGGGACAAGACATGTGCCTTCTCACCGAACCCTCTGCAAGGCATGTGGATGTATTTGCTAGCGGCAACCCAAAGTCCGTCCTAATCCTATTGACATCTAACCCAAGTGGCATTTAGTTAATCTGTCTGGCACTCTCCTTTCTTTATCTGACCCTGTGAGATGATACAGCTTTCTGTAACTTTATTTTCTTTTAGCTGAGTGTTTTGGAATTGTAATGCAGGCCAGTGGAGTTTAATTAAATAGTTTTCCTTCATAATAAATAAGACCTGGTCAGTAATAGTGCCAGGGTGACTTGGCAGATTTTAGTGTTATGTTGTTGTTATACTTAATTATAAATTATATAAGGGATGATGAGACAAGAGAAAAATTTGGTATTTGCTGAAGACTGGAAAGAAGACTGTTGCAGGTCAGCTAATCATTCTGTTCTGCTGTTCAGTTTGCAGCAAACCAACCTATATTCACACAAAAAAAACCCCACCAAAATTGCAGAAAATGGTTTAGAATTAAAAACTAGCTCTTTACTGACTGCAATTTGGAGCTGCCTCTAACTCTATAAAATGTAGTTTTAGAAATTAATTTTCTGACTTCCACAGGAGTTTTGCTTTTTGTAATTGTAAAACAACGCTCGGGTAAAATCTAGCAGAAGTCAGTTGAAGCTACCTGAGGCAAGGCACTGTATTTTCTGATGTGGATTTCCATGAATTACATTGTGTGCTGCATCTGGTCACTCACACTTAGAATGCAAAGCTCTTTTTGTTGGCTCACTCTGTTCTGTCAGGTTGAGACTGTTGGATTGGGAAAGGATTTGGCTTCACTTCATGTGGAAATCCTTGTTTGTTTATTCTTCATCACAGAGTTAGCCAGAGGTGTCTGCACCACTTAAAAGCATGAAACTTCTGAATTCAATGTTGTGTATGAATACCCCAGTATATTCTTGTCCTGTGGAGCTTTGTTTTCTGATCTTCTCAGAACAGCAGCGCTCTGTTTTGGTGCAGCTTGATGGAGTAGCGCTTTGCTTTGTCTTCAGAGTGTAGATAAGTATGCAAAATGGGAACAAGAATTTGTTGCTATTGCATGGAGGACATCTGTGCCACTAATCAAGCTATGGTATCAAAATATTTGAAATCCTTGCTTTTCTTATACTCATGTGTCAGTCGGATAAACTGAACTTGAGAATTAATTGCATCCAGTCTCTGCAGTTCGTACACAGTTTGCTTTGGCTTAACTTTATTGGCCCAGCTCATCAGAGGCTTATTCTAGGAAGATCAAGGACCTCTCAAATCTATGCTTTTAAAATCTCCTTTGCCCCAGCCCTTCTCTTCAAAGTCTCAGTTGAAGCTTTGTAGCTAAAACCAGGGTATATAAGGTGATAGCCAGTCAGTTCCATTTTATCTGCATTCCTGGCAAGTGGACAGCCAAACCAAGCACTTAATGCCTTCGTTCAAATGATTTGATGAACCAGTGGACAAAATTGTGCTGTAAGTCTGTTTTGGCAATTCAGTTTCTTCCACTACTTTCCCATCTAGTCATTATGTCTACACATGAGTAGCCAGGTGACACTTGCCCTCCACTGGCCATGTTTCCACCATGTCCTTAGAGCAGGATTTAGTTAGTGGTCGTGCAGCTGAAAGAGGAATTGGCCACTGAGTGATTCGATGGAGGAGTAATTTACCAGAAATTCCCCCAAAGCTTTTCCATACGTCCAGCTCAAAACTACTCATCCAATGATATTAGGTTCACTAGGTCTGACCCCAGCAAAGGGGAGAAAGTGGGAGCATCCCTCTCATCGATGGCCTACATTCACACAAGTGCAGATGTAACTGAAAATGTACTCTCTTTACGGAAAGACAAGCTAGCTGAATGTTTGAGGTCTGGGCGTGCTTACGTTTATGTAACCACCAACTTACTGAGACAATACCGATCTCTAAGTAGGATCATAACAATGAACACAGCTTAAAGGCTTAGTTGCTTGTCAGGCAAAACAGAAGCACTGTTTTACTTTTTTTTTTTTTTAATTTTGTGGATTGATTATTAATAATAAAAGGCATATGAATACCTAAATAGTTTTCGTTTTAAATAGTTATTGCTGTCGTAAGCTTCAGATGGAATTGAATAACCAAGCAGAGAATTAAGAAAATAAATTTCTCTAATTTTAATACCTTTTTGATGCAATATTTACTCACTCCTTTCTCACATTCTTAGTACCATATTTATCAGACATTAATCTCCCTACTGGTGCTGCTTTGTGTGTGGGGGGAAATAAATCAGAGGAACACTGAGAGATCTGTAGCAATAAAAATCCTTTCGTCTGACAGAGGACATGAGCTTTAATAAAGCAATAATGTGCATGTGTGTGGGAGGCATTGGAGGTGCTCACCTATTCCAGTGAAATGTTTTTTTGTTTGTTTTGTTTAGCCCTTCAGCTATCGGTCGTAGTAATGACATAATAGTATAAATTGTTAAGGTAGGATAAAAGATTTTTTTTGTTTAACTCTTTGAGTCACATAGAAAATCAGTGAGTCAGAGGTGGTTATACAGAGATATAGTTCCATACCCATAATAAATTATTTTTGAAAACTTTTTTTTGGGCTTAAATCTGTAGGTGGGGGTACCAAACATGGTCTTTGAAACTCTACTCAGTTTAGCAGTGCCTTGATATATAGAATATGTTTAATACAAATGATATTCAAAACCTCTGAAGGTTGTGTAGCCCAAAGCAGAGCTAGATGTGATGATGGGTCAAAGCAGAGCTAACCTCAAACTTAGATCACATTGCTCAAGCCTTGTCCACTTGAGTTCTGACTGTGTCCAAAGAGGCCAATTCCGCCACCTCTCCAAGACCAATGCTTAGACTGAGCTCTCTGTGGACCAAAGCTTAAACTACCTTCACTGGGAGGGTTTATCTGCATGTGCAATGGGGATTTCCCTTGATGCAGCTTGTGACCATCAAGGTGGTACCAAATGCTGTTAGATACTTTGCCTCTATGAATAAGAACTTATGACCAGACGACCTCAGAATTCCTTGAATCTTAAAGTCTGGAAGTGACTGATTTGAAATTTGTGACAGATAGGGAGTTTGCCTGTGCATAGGAGTTGGAAGAGATACCTGTGAGTTTTTTTCAAAATAACCTATCATTCTGCATTCCTGATTTCTCTTCATTAGAGTATTTACCCTCATCTGTGGGTGGAATGGTTGTGGTTGTATAGATTTTTACTAAAAAATGGACTTAGATTAAATAAAAAAAAAATTGTCCTTGTCAGGTGAGAGTAGGAAAGAGAAAGTGAATTTATTTTTTTTGATTAAGAGGGACACAAAAACAGCAAGACACTTCAATTAAAAATAGATAGCTAAATAGAAACAAAGCAAAGAATTCTCCCCAAATGCAAAACAAACTCTTGCATGTGTGAAGGTTTGGAGAGGAGCAGTTGATAAGTTTTTTTTTTTTTTTTTTTTGTAAGGCAAAACCAATAAACAAGGAAAAGTTTATTCTCTTTTTGTTGTTGTTGTTGTCCATAACAGGAAAAGGTACTTTAAAAACGTATTCAAGTATTATGTTCTCCCCTCCATCTTTTGAGGTCAGAAGTTAACCTTTTGTTCCTTGCATGTACAGTAATCTGTGTTTTGTTCACTCATATACTCTGTTTAATGTGTTGGGGTTTTTTCTGGGTTTTAACTTTATTTTAAGCATTCAGGCTACTGAAAGAAACAAACAGAAAAAGGGGAAAAATATGCCATCAGAATGTCTGATTTAATCTGAATGGTACCAGTGAGATTTAATTTGAATGGTGCCAGTGATATTAAGAGGTGGAGGGAAAAAAAGTGCAAATTGTGTTCAAGTTCTCTAAAATGCTGCATTGTATGTGTTCCATAGATTCTTGAAAACAGATATTGCAAGAGAGGTTCTCGTCTCTGAAATATGCATCCTGGTGGAATTTGGTACCAGTTGCTGGAAAGGAGGAAGATCTTCTGGAACAGAATATTGCTCTCTGCTTTTGTTACAGAAGTGGAAAGGGGCATCAGTTAGTGATCTTGTCCCTGGCTGGGCCAACACTTTGTGTGTTTCACTGTCCTGTGCTTTGCTGGGGATGCTCCACTTGGGTGTCCATGCTGTCACTATACTTTGTTATTTGTATATATCAAAGGCTCTTTTATTTGAATATCTATTCCCCTGGCTTTATTGACAAAAACCCCTTCAGTTTTCTGAAGTGTGATAAAAATCAACTAACATTCTTAGTTCAATCCTGCAAGGGCATTAGGACCAGTGCTTCTGTCATATGGATAATGTCACGTCAAATGTTCCAATTATCAAGCGGTGTCATCCTCACAGCAGGTTGTGAAGTTGCCAGGCAGTATTTTAGATGATGTGACAGTGTTTTAGATAATGTTCTTCGCTTTATGACTGCTTGTGTGTGCCCGTTTTGCTGTCTCATTCTAATACCAAGTGTAAACAGGCAATGAAGAAAAGCATGTTTCTAGTATTTACATATCAAGGGAATGTGAATGACTGCTTATACCTGGTGACTTTTTTGATCCTTGAGATTTACAGGAAAAAAATATCCATGCCTGTCATTCAAAGAAAGAATTTCAATAGTGGAAATAAAATTATGACCTAAGAAAACACCCAAACCACCTATAAAGCTTTGTAGACTCAGAAAAGGGTTTAGGTAATATTCTAGGGAAGTGAAGCTTTAGAAAATCTTAGTTTTAATGAAAATGACAGTATGTTGGGTTTTTTCCTCCCTTTAAATACAGGCTATGAAGAGAAAAGTTCATGCTGTTTTAATGAATTTTAAAAATGACCTTTTCATAATCTTAGTAGTTACAGGAAGAAATAATAAAGAAGCACAAAAAATACCTTCAAATCCCAAGTGACTTTCTGAACATATATTTACTCCCTGCAATATGTTTGTCTTTCTAAACCAATCCAAGGATTGGTTTATTAAATTTACATTTAATTCTCAGTGCCAAGAGAGGATTGTGAGTAAAATGAGAATAATTTTTAAGTAGGTTTATAGACCAACAATTGAAAACATTCTGATAAGACATGCTTTTCTTCCCTGGACTTTTGCCTGACCTAAAAGTCCTAAAATGCCTGGTCTGGTTGTGGGAACAACTATGTTAATTCAGGTGTAATGTAGACAGCCGTATGGAAGGAGAAGAAACAGAGGGAAATATTGGTGGTTTTTTTGTTTTGTTTTTTAATTAGATAATGGCGGAGATACTGTAGACTACAGCATCCTACAATGCCAGCTGGAAACTGTGCCGTGCCTTTTGCCAAACTGCTGAAGCTTCCCTTGTCTGAGTTTTCTTCATCAGGGCTTTTTACAAGTTCCAGTTCCTCTAAGCACAGAGATAGTCCATCCCGATAACAGGGGGAAAATGAGTAGATGAGGCAGTAGACTGGCTTGGTTGGATCACTAAGCTTAAGAGATAGTGCTTAATTGTTGGCTTCCTATATGCAGGTTGGTTACAAGCAGACGCTCAAAGGTCTGTTGTAGGACCTAGATTGTTCAATACCTTTATCAGTGACCTGGAAGAGGAGACAGACTTATTAAGTTTGTGAACACCAAATTGCAGGTGTAGTTGACCTGCTTGAGGGCAAGGCTTCTGTTCAGAGGGACCTAGGCAGGCTAAAGAATGGACCAGCAGGAACTTCATAAAATTCAGCAAGAACAAATGTCTTGCACCTGGGGTGGACTGACCTCCAGAAGCGATGTGTGCTGGGGACTGACTGGCTGGGGAGCGCGGTGGGCCAGACGTGAGCTGCCAGTGTGTCTTGGCAGGAGTGAAGGCTAACAGCGTCCCAGGTGATATTGGGAGCAGCATAAACCAGGGAATTAAGGGAAGTGATTGTTCCCCTATACTTGGCACTCAGTAGACTGCATTAGGAATACAGCGTCCAGCTTTGGACGGTTTGTCCTGTACCACACTGGAAGTGGAAATGTATCGATCAGATGCAGCGTGTTCAGCAGAGGCTGCTGAGATCGTCTGGGCTGGAGCACTTCACCTGTGAGGAGAGGCTGAGAGAATGGGACTTCTTTATCCTGGAGAAGAGCTGGCTTTGGGGAGACCTAGCACCAGCCTCCTGGTACTTACAAGGAGGTTATATAAAAGATGGAGCCAGGCTTTTTATGGAAGTGAAAAGGTGGGAGAATGAAGGACGGTGGTCATAAATGGGAACAGGAGAGGTTTTGAATTAAGAGGAGGGAAAAATACTGTAACAATAACTGATGGCACTATATTTTTTTGCTTTTGCATTTATCGATAGGAAACTTTTTTGACTTATTCATAAACTTGCTGCACATCTTTAGTGTTCAGGTTTACTTTCCTCTATCTTGTTGCTTGCTAGAGAAGTATTCTGGTCATAACAGTTAGTAAAAGAGCTTCCTTCTTTTCCTGATCCATGGTGAACCAAAACACCCCATGCAACTTCTGAGGCTATACACCTTATCTTTATTGGATAGCCAGCAGAATATGCTGATAAGTAAAGGTGCTTTATAAATTGGCCAAATCCTTAGATTGAATGACTGCTTTGTTGTTAATAAATTACCCTGAAATAATTCTTAATTAAATCTAGGTTAAGGTAAAATTCAAAAATACACTCTATCATATTTCAAGTAGAAAACATAAATGATATAAAGAACACAAATACAGAAAGGGAAGAGAAGATTGTGGTTAATTGACTTAATTTAAGATTGAATCGGGAAGACCTCCCTCTTGTATCCAGATGGTTTGCCATATTTTATTTCTGGAAACCCACCTTGACAGAGAGGCTGTCTTTTTGTGTTGTGTTCCATATGTAGCTGCTTCTCCTGGAACCTCTTTAATTTTTTTACTTTTTTTTTTAATTATTCCTTGGCTTTTTAAAAATGCTGAAAGGCTGTAAACATGTTTAATCTCTCCCTTGAAATATCTTAATTTATACTTCAGAGAATGTCTTCTGCTGTGCTAACACAAGTAGTTGTGGATGCCTGATCTCTGGAAGTGTTCAAGGCCAGGCTGGATGAGGCTTTGAGCAACCTGGTGTAGTGGAGGGTTTCCCTGCCCATGGTAGGGGGGTTGGAACTAGATGATCTTTGAGGTCCCTTCCAACTCTAATCATTCTATGTTTCTAAGTAGTGTCTTGCTTTCCTGAAGATGGAATTGCAATTTTGTTTTATCAGGCATCGTTTTCAATTGGTTTTGTCCTGCTAATAACAACTAAAGAAGACTTAAAACTTCTTGTGTTTCCTTCTATGCCCACTCTAATGCCTATAAATCTTTGAGAGAAGTGTCATCTTCAACTACTGTCATCATCTACCTGTGTTCAACATTAATTAAATAACACACTTGTTACTAACACCTAAATGAGATAAATGTATATATCTCATTATTGGTGTTAGATGTGGGACCAGGCATGGCAATAAGTTACTGCTTTGGGATGATAATGGATTTGGGGTAGTCTGCCCTTCAGGGATATCATAACATTATCTTCTATTGTGTTTTCTGCAGTGTCTTTATTGCATCCTCTTTAGATTACTCTCTAACTGTCTTTTACGCCCAGCTTTCTTGCAGAGATTTCGTGACACTCTGTCCTTGGTACTTTGCTCAGTCGTGTTTGTGCACCCGTCTCTGCTCCATTTCTCCGTGCTACAGCTTTCCTAAACGTTTCCTTGTTCACAGACAGAACCATCTGCTGCCAGGTTTGTATGAAAACCTCTAGTCCAGGCTTGTCTTTAGTCCAGCTAAAATCTGTCTGTCTCTCTGACACATCTTTGATTAGCTCAGGCAGAACTGGGCCTGAAGCCATCTGCTTTACCTCTGCTCTGGCTATGTGGGCAGTATCAGCTTTCTGATCATCACTTGGACCTATAATGTGGGTGCCATTTTTGAATGGGCGTGATTAAAAGGCCTTAATGAGATCTTTATCTAAACCTTTCAGATTTTTGTTTCATAGCAACTCTTAAATAACTTACGTTCTCTTTACTTGTCCCTACAGCTAGAACTCTCCAGGTTCTCTTCATCTTTTTTTTTTTCCACTTATTATAATGTTCTTTCCTCTGACTCTTTTTATATACTTCTAGAACGATCTGCAAAGCTATAAATGTAGTGTTTGCATTCTTAATATATCTGTTCATTATTTCTTTCTTTCCTGGTTCATGAAAAATAAATTGCTTATCTTTGTATTGTACGCTTCTGTTTTCTGCTGGGTTTTTTGGCTCTCAATGGCAACTGCTCCTGCACATGCACTTAATGATCCAGTGAGTACATCTTGACCTTTATCCCATGATGCCTATTCTGTTCAGAAAGAATATTGTATGTCTTCACAGCAAAATTAATGTTTTCCACTTTTTTCCTCCTGAATTGCTTGTGTGAATTTCTGCAAGAATTTTGACAACACATAGATGGTTCTAAGACCGCTGACCATAATAATAGTCAGCAGTGCTGTCTTTGTGGTTTGTCCGTAGGGTTTTTGTGTTTCCTTGCCAAACTTTCTTTATTCTGGTCACAGTTAAGTGTGTTAGACTTGGATTTCTAGGCAATATTGTGATACAGATAAGTAAGGAAAAGGTGGACAGTGTCTGTCTGTGTTTGTAAGGCAGGCAAAATACCATTCCAGACAATCTGAAAATTGTAAGGTGCGCTTGAATGATGAAAGTCTTGGTCAGCAGCTACTCTCAAAAGTCAGAAAAATGGGACAATAGTAATAGGTGTAAGTAGGACAAAAGTTTGAAGATAAAATATAATTATACTTTGGATTGTGCTGAGACTGAGCTACCTGCAAATGAAACGAATTGTCAGGTTTGTAGGAAACTAAATTGAGGGAAAGTAGTTTGATGTATAGTGTCAGATAAATGTGTGAACGCAAATGAGTCACTGTGGTCTGGGTGCTGGTAAGTAGAAAACGATGCTGAAAGGGGAATAAGTTAGTAAAATAGAGAAGAAAATTGATAGGAAGCTTAAGTGTTGGGGGGGAGTGGCAAGGAGCACATGGGATCACAGCAGTTCAGAGGAGACTAGGGATTAAATAGAATCATCAGAGTGTATTATTGCAGTTCTTGTTCACCTTCTGGAAATAAATTGGTTTTTGGCTTCTTGACAAGTCACAGTCAAACAAGAAAGGTGATATAATACATGTTTTCTAGTGATTTGTGCTCATTTTTTTCCCAAGGAGCAAGAACTTACCCACCTAGAAAAAGCAAAGTTAATTGTATAGAATGATTCATGAGGGAAGCTGAATATGATACGTAATGCTCATATAAAGACTTCTTCAACATTGTCTGCTTACCAAGCTGTTCAGGAGGGATAGGAGAGGTAGGAGAGGTCGTGGGGTTGCCCTTTATGTAAGGGAAGGTCTAGAATGCTTAGAGTTTAATGTTGGGGATGACTTGGTGGAGTGTATGTGGGTAAAAATCAAAGGGGAGCCTATGCAGGTGGATATTGTAGTGGGAATCTGCTACAGGCCACCCTATCAGGAGGGTGAGGCTGACAAACTATTTTTTAAACAACTAGGGGAAGTCTCGCGCTCACTAGCCCTTGTCCTTGTGGGTGACTTTAACCTACCGGATGTCTGTTGGAAGTATAACACGGCAGTCAGGAAACAGTCTAGGTGATTCCTGGAGTGTGTGGAGGACAACTTCCTATCGCAACTGGTCAGTGAACCGGCTAGAGAAGGTGCTTCCCTAGACCTGCTGTTTGTGAACAGAGAAGGTCTTGTGGGAGATGTGACGGTTGGAGGACGCCTGGGGCATAGTGACCATGAGATAATAGAATTCTCTATTCTAGGGGAAGTTAGGAGGGGGAGCACTAAAACGGCCAAACTGGACTTTGGGAGAGCAGACTTTGGACCATTTAGAAGTCTGGTTGATAGAGTACAGTGGGAGACAGTTTTCAAGGGTAAAGGAGTGCAGGAGGGCTGGTTACTACTCAAAAAGGAAATTCTGGAGGCACAGGAGCGAGCTGTCCCTGTGTACCGGAAATCGAGCCGCCGGGGTAGAAAACCAGCTTGGATGACCAAGGAGATTTGGGAACACCTCAAAAGAAAAAGGCATGTCCATAAGTTTTGGAAGAATGGGCAGGTGTCCAGGGAGGGTTACAGGGAGGAAGTTAGGGCATGTAGGGAGATAATCAGGGGGGCAAAAGCCCAATTGGAACTTAGACTAGCCTGCTCCATAAAGGACAACAAAAAGTCCTTCTATAAATACATTAATAACAAAAGGAGGGCTAAAGATCACCTCCAGCCCCTACTGGACACAGGGGGTACATTAGTCACTAGGGATGAGGACAAGGCTGAGGTCCTTAATGCCTTCTTTGCCTCAGTCTTTAATAATAAGGTTAGTAGTTCCCAGGTGAGCCGGCCTATGGTGTCTGAGGGCAGGGAGGGAGAGCAGATCGAAGCTCCTGTGATCCAAGAGGAACGGGTCAAGGATCTGCTTCATCAGCTGGATGCCCACAAGTCTATGGGGCCTGATGGTATCCACCCGATGCCTGAGAGAGCTGGCGGATGTCATTGCCAAACCCTTGTCCATTATCTTTGGGCAGTCTTGGCTCACTGGGGAAGTTCCGCTGGACTGGAGGCTGGCGGATGTTGCCCCCATTTACAAAAAAGGGCGGAAGGAGGATCCGGGGAACTACAGGCCTGTCAGTCTGACCTCGGTGACGGGCAAAGTCATGGAACAGGTTATCTTGAGTGCTATTAATGAGCACATACAGGTTAACCGGGTGATCAGGCCCAGTCAACATGGGTTTATGAAAGGCAGGTCTTGCCAATCAAACCTGATCACCTTCTATGACAGGGTGACCCGCCTGGTTGACGAGGGAAGGGCTGTGGATGTAGTTTTCCTTGACCTTAGAAAAGCCTTTGATACAGTCTCTCATAGTGTTCTGGTTGCGAAACTGGTAACTGCTGGCCTGGATAGGCACACCCTCCTTTGGGTTAAAAACTGGCTGGATGGCCGGGCCCAAAGAGTGGTGGTAAATGGGGCTAAATCCGGCTGGAGGCCGGTCACCAGTGGGGTTCCCCAGGGCTCAGTGCTGGGTCCGGTTCTGTTTAACATCTTTATCAATGACCTGAATGAGGGGATTGAATGTACCCTCAGTAAATTTGCGGACGACACCAAGCTGGGAGGCTGTGTTGATCTGCTTGAGGGTAGGGAGGCCCTTCAGAGGGATTTGAACAGACTGGATCGTTGGGCTGAGGCCAATGGCATGAGCTTTAATAAGGCCAAGTGCAGAGTCCTTCACTTGGGGTATAAAAACCCCAAGCATCGCTATAGGCTCGGGGAAGAGTGGCTGGAGAGCTGCCTGGTGGAGAAGGACCTGGGGGTGTTGGTTGACTACCGGCTTGATATGAGCCAGCAGTGTGCCCAGGTGGCCAAAAAGGCCAATGGGATACTGGCGTGTATCAAGAATAGTGTAACCAGCAGGAACAGGGAAGTGATCCTGCCCCTGTACTCGGCACTGGTGAGGCCGCACCTGGAATATTGTGTCCAGTTTTGGGCCCCTCGCTTTAAGAGAGATATTGAGCTCCTGGAGCGGGTCCAAAGAAGGGCGACTAAACTGGTCAAGGGGCTGGAAAATAAAACTTATGAGGAGCGGCTGAGGGAATTGGGGCTGTTTAGCCTAAAGAAGAGGAGGCTGAGGGGAGACCTGATTATGGCCTACAAGTACTTGAGAAGGGATGGTGGGGGAAGGGCTCTTTACATTAGTGATGGGTGATAGGACAAGAGGAAATGGGTATAAGCTTAGTCAGGGGAGATTCAGGTTGGATGTTAGAAAGCATTTCTTCCCTGAAAGGGTTGTCAGCCACTGGAATAGGCTGCCCAGGGAGGTGGTTGAGTCCCCATCCCTGGATGTGTTAAAGAAAAGGGTGGATGAACTGCTTAGGGACATGGTTTTATGGGGGATTAGGGACGGTTGGACTGGATGATCTCTAAGGTCTTTTCCAACCTAGAAATTCTATGATTCTATGTATTGCTACAGATGGCTGGTTTCATCAGTTGTATTTACTTCTTTATGTAGTTCCATCTAATTCATTGTGAGTAGGAAATAAACCTTTTCTACAGACAGTAATGTTGGCCAATGAATTAATTACCAGAAAGCTATCAGCTAAAATTACATCCACAAAAGATGACTTACTGTGAAGCTTCCCTTTAATATGTAATTCGTTCAAGAAGGAGTAAACGATGTGTTCTGATATGGCTTCCAAGATAACTGTAAATAGACAAATTTTCTTCTCTTGAGTTAGAAACTGTAGATCATCAGTTAATGTTGAACATTTGGTACATCACTCAAGCCTTACCACTGGACCTCCAAATTTATATCCATTTGTCTTGAAACAATTGTTTCAAACTTTTATTAAAAAGTCGCTTTTTAAAAAATGTGTGGAAATGCTTCTGCTTTTCCCTTGTCCCTTCACTTCTCTGAAGTGGTCTTTTCGTTCTGGTCCTCCTTTTAAACAAACAGAGCAAGCCCCATCTTAAGTGAGAAACAGTGTAGAAAATCTTAGTCTCACAGGTGGAAGTCTCCCTGTTAAGTGTGATCAGTGGCAGAAGGCCTCAAAAGAAAACCTTGGTCAGTGCTAACCATCTCTTTCCTTCTAATGTTGTATATATTACTAATACAGTGAATGTGGGTGTGTCTTTCTTTAAAAAAATTTTCTTGGACAAGTTTGAAGTGAATGTACAACTTGAAGTTTTATACATCAAAAATGTAATCTCATTGTTTCAAGAGCAATTAAAATAAATGTGAATGTTTAAAAACCAAAACAACTCTACTAACCCTTTATTGTACATAAAAAGGTCTAATCTATTAAAATATAATATTTATTTATAGTTCACAAACACTTAATGCTTGATTTTGTGGAAAGGGAAGCAGTCGGTGCTATGTCAGGAAATTAAATATTTGTTCTGTGTTTTATACTGCTTTCATACTTGAATGTATGCAAAGGGAAAAACATTTTGATTAGTGATAAAATCTCTATGCTAGAGCACACTTTAAGTGTTAAAAAAATAAAAGAAGCTAGTATAAAAATATACTAAAATTCTTGAAGTACCTTTGGAATAGCTGGAAGTTGTTCTCTTTATTAAGCACTCTCAATCAGAAGTTGTAAGGTCTTTGACTGTGCATGAACACAGAGTGCTTATTATGGTTCTGCTTTGGTTAGCGCTGAACATCTGGTAAAGGAAAATCTGTTAATTTTGGAAGCTGATGGTTCAGTAGTCTTAACCTGTGCGCAGTGAACCACTGCTTGTGGAAGACACTGGTGAAAAATGTTGGTTTGTTTTTTTTTTTCTTAAACTAAGAGCATGTAGTTAGGGAAGTACTTTTACACCTGCTTCCAGGGACAACATGTCTAACTAAAACTACTCACAGTGTGCACAGGTACAGCACAGCTTTCAAAATGGAAATGGAAAGCTTTCTTATTGAGGCTTATGCGTTTGGCCTGTTGTCATGAACTTACGCTTCCAACTGTTAATCTTGCTGCTTTGCTAATAGGATAGTTTTTCCTTTCCCCTGTGGGTATTTCTTATTGTTTCTATCTGCAGTGGTTTCTGTGCAGGAGAAAAATCATATGACAGCATGTGCGTGATTTTTGGAGAGACAGAGGGGATGGAAGGAGGTCTATTTAGCGACTTGTCATCATTAATATTTCTCTTTGATTTTCTTCTTAATGCTTTTCTACGAAGCAGTAACAAGTCTCTAGGAAAATCTGTTTGGCTTCAGCTTGTTGATATAAGGCAGCAGAAGCAGCATCCTGGGGAGCTACAAGTCAAACTTCCAGGTGGCCCATAAGCATATAGAAATGATGCAGAAGCCTCTCCTGTGATCTTCTCCTGTTGAACCAGTTTTAGTTGGACACTCAGCATCCATTCAGAGGACAGCTTAGTTGATGGAGAGAGGAAAAAAATAAACTAAGAATCACTATGAATTTGTCTCTTGTGGTTTGCAGTGTCAGTTACACTTCCTTCCATGATGAAATAAACAGTAATAATACTAAAGGAGTATTAATTACCATTGTATTTTCCTTTGGAAAGTTTGGAAGTCTTTAACTGAGGAGTGTCTGTGACTGTAGCTTGTGAAGCGGAGAATTAGGGTGAAATACTCTTTTGATTTATGTCCCTCTCTACTCATTTAGCTTACCACAAGTACCGTCCCTCTGTGCAAGTGCTGTTACCAAACCACAAAAGAAATAATTAGTGGGCAAGAAACATTTGGGTTTGTGTTGCAATTTGCAGAGTTCTGAAGAAACGTGTTTTCTCTGTGTGTATGTGCATGTGTTTTGTGGTAATGATTATCAGTATTTGAAGAAAGATCAAAATTATGTTCTTTCAGACCTCCTTGAGCAACTTGGCGCAGTTGTATTTGACTTCAACTTTATCTATACATGGAAATATCACATTGTGAATTATGTTTACTATTAAACACTAACTTAGAAAACAATGTGTTCTGAGTAGCTATGATTTATTAGCCCTTAAATTCAATGAGAAGGGTGAAATTCAGGTATATACAAGTATAAAATGCTGCTTTGAGGGTAAAAGGACACTTTTTCTTGCTTAAATACAATCTTTCAGAATAGACTAAACTTGGGCCACATGCTGAATTACAACCTTTTTTGACACGAAAAATAAGTGTAATCCTTCATTCGAGGTAAGAAAAAGAATGGGAAAGTGCTGTAGGAATTGATATCTATATAAATTGACTTTGAACAGTGAAACAGATGAATTGTAAGATTTAAGGAGCACAGAGATTGTGTGAAGTGAGTGTTCAGTAGAATTTACTCTTTGGGTTTTTTTTTAATGAGGCAAAAAATGTTTTCACAATGATTCTTATTGAATTACAATTGCCATGATTTATGTCAAACAGAGCTGTTAATTTTCAAGAGCCAAAAACAGTCATTGAAGGCAGAAATGTTGAACTGAACATCCCTCAGTTAAGCCCTGTGGAACTGAGACTCTCCATAAAGATTTTACTCCTTTCTCTGAGATATCCAGAATAGGATTGTTTCAAAATAAGACTCCAACTATGTTACATTCTTGGGTTGATCTTTGGTGGTATTTTTTATCCCTTCACTTTAATCATGAGGTAAGAAAAGTTCTAAACAACTCTTTTATCTTCCTCCCCACTCAGTTTTGTTGCTTTATAGCTTCATTCCTATGTTGCAAAACAACAGAGTACTTTTTTTATATCTTGTTTTACGTTAATTTTAGATTCTGCGTTAAAAGTTAAACATAGAAAAATTGAAAATTTTGGAAACTTCTTAAATTAGGGTAAATTTAGTTGGATTGACTTGGAGATTCTTACACTGTAGTGTCATAACTGACTAGACAGGGCAGTTTTGCTGTGCATTGAAGTACACTGTGTGGAAATCCATCTGTAAGTTAGTATTCTCCATAGGCAGTTTTTATACTGAGAAGTAATACTGTATTTAATAATTATAGAAGTGATTGCTGGGACATGGACTTTACTCTTTTTTTTTATTTAGCAGAGACTTTAATGGGGAAAGGTGGAGGTGTCATTTGCAAAATGCCAGTAATGTTTGAGTTGCAAAGGAAGTTTCTCAGACATTGAAGAGAAGTTTCAACTTGTGAGCTGACGAGCATTCTAGAGCGTAAGATTGAAATACTGTCTCAGTTTTCTTTTATCTTTGTGAAAGCGTGAATTTTTAATACTATATGTAGTCTCACACTATTAATAAAAATGAATTCTACAGGTAGAGTATCTTAATTTTTCATAGTGGCATTGAAAGTGAGTTATTTTTCATTGTAATGCAACCAGATTGACTCAATATATATGTATTCCACACAATACTTAAAACACTAGTGTTTTTTAACAACATCAGTTGCTTTTTCTCTACTTAATCTATTTTCTTATCGTTTGCCCTTTTCCTGCACTGATTTTTATAAAATGCCTTTATGGAGGCTTATTCTTGTTTTCATATTTAGTGTGTTGAAGATTGTTCTATTATGTTAACCTGTTATAATATAATATTGTATATAAGTGTTTGTAATGTAAGTAACATTACATTTCTTAATGTAACGATTTTAGTTTATTATGGATTAAGTCCATTCTCTTCACATCTAGAGAAAGGAAAATGGATTATGGAGAACGGATGTGTTCTCTGTTCCAGAATTTGGGTGGGTCCAAGACTGTGAGGTCTATGCTGCTTAGCATGTGATCTTTCCTACGTTGTTTTAAGAACATGATACTGAGGCTTTGAGACTTGACTGTTAGCAGGTAATCATAATAATGGTCTCTGAAGAAGAGAGCAAATAGTACTCTGATGATTTTACTGACGCACTTGGGGAGAAAGATGAATCTGATCAACTGGTTCAGTACTTGAATGAAAAGCTAATTAAACTTTTTAATCCTACCTTTGAGACATGTATTGGAAAGGTCCAAAATACCATGGGTTTTGAAGAGAGGAGTATTGCTTACTGTCTGTTACAGTTCTCTGTGCTGCAGTTTTTTAAAAACATTAAACTAGTTTTTGCCAGGATAGAGTATAATCCTTGGTATTGGATCAAAACCTTTGGCTCAGAGGTACTTCGGTCAAACTTTTACTTGGGGCATAACATGTTAGGTATATTTAATGTTTTTGTGAAAGGGTTGTAAATTGAGAGGCTCAGATGATTAGTACCTTGGTTTTACTTATTTTTAACCTCTTGGCCATGAATATTTGTGGCCAGTTACTTTTCGTGGTGTGTGGGCTCGTAGGCTTCATGTAGCTTTACAAAGGTCGTAGCTGGCAGCCATCAATCTCACTCCATGCCATGTTCATGACTGTTGCACTTGATTTTCTTCCTTTTGCTGCTGTTCTGTTTCTCTGCCGATGTTATTCCTGTGTTCTTTGCAGTCTGGAACTGGTTTGGGTTTGTGTATTTTTTTGGTTTGTGTTTTGGTTTGGTTTGTTGGGTTTTTTTTCTGTTGTTTTGCTTTGGGTTTTTTATTTGGTTTGTTGTTTGTGTTTTTCCAGGGAAACAGTTTCCAGGTTTTACAAGTTTTTGTAGCCTGTCATCCTGTTCCACTTCTACCAGTTTCCTTTGTCTTTCTTTTCTGGCCTGCTCTGTCATTTCAAAATTTAATAAAAAGTCTTAAATTAATAAAATAACTGAACTGTCCCATGTGGTACTCACCTGTCATATAGCTGACACTCTAACAAGTGTATTTCCAAGATGGCAAGATTGAACTTTCCTGTAACATGGTGATGTTTAGATCCTAGACAGTATCTGGCACAGTGTACACTTACCCAGCTACTCGGATCCTTGATTTGTAGTGTAAACACTGAACAATGTTCATGCAATGCTTTATTTTGTATAATTTCGTACGCTGTTTATGGTAAGTAAACAGTCTTGCCTGTTACAGTAATCAATGAAATAGTTATATGCAGATGAGAATTCATTATGTTCTTTGAAAACTAATTTCTGAATGAGGATGAAAAGCAGATGATGCCATAGTTGTGTCTGGCACCACTAAGTGACAGTATCACTAGTCGCAGGTTGATGCTGATTGACTCTCAGCTGAATAGTCGCCCCAGCCATGGGTAGCTTAAGACAATAGTTTTCTTGATAGCTGTTTTGTATGACAAATGCACTTTTCTTTCTAAGTGCCAGATCCTCCTTTCAGCTTTGTATAATGATTTGTCTCCCAAACTATTGGGAAGAATGGAATAGTTCTGACTATGTGGACTTTCATTCTTTTCCTATGGAGCAGCTGTAATTTCTATACTGTCTTGTGAATATTTCTTACAAAGGGTCTAACATATAGTTATATCTACAATTCTACTACTGTGCTGTGATTGTGACTTAGTAATTAGCTAGAAAATCAGTTGGCTGATAACCAGACACTTTTGAACTACGTAATTGTTAACATGAATTTTATACACATAATTGTCATTCAGTCCACACATACATACACATTTCCCTCGAAAGATTCATACTAACGGATGTTGTGTCTGTTGACAGAGAGCTTGCTAAATTCTATTCTTACAATCTTCTTTCCAAAAACATAATTGTTTAGCTTTTATTGTGTCATGACAGCAAACGCAAAGACATGGCATCTTTCTTTCCTATAATGAAAAGATATTTTCTTTTTTTTTTGTAATAATTATTTTTGTTCAAGATTGGTCATCATAGCTGACATAGACATATATCCACAATTCTGTGTTGAACATGTTGAGTCTATAAGAAGAAAAACCTTCTGGCTTGTTTGTTTTTTGGGAGAGAGTGTTTGCTGTTTCTTGTAACATCAAAGTAATGCTTCAGTTGAGATAATTACGAAAGTTTAGTAATTGTCTGAGAAATAATTCTCCATTAACTATAATTAGTCGTAACCTGTGGTACCAGTGAGAATTTTTCATAACATGGTCAGTCATTGATGCTCTCTCTCTAGACCATCATGCCTTTTGCCTTAGTGAAAAGAGGGGTCGAGTAGGTCTTTAAAACCTATTATAAAATTTGTGAAACTGTTGTTTAAACATTTTTAGTTTTAAAATATCTGTTCTGTAAATGAGCTATAGCCTGGAAGTATTATATATAAAGCAAAACAAGCAACTGTCCTAAAAAGCTAACAATCTGAGTGTACGAGAAGCAAAAGAGGAAGAGAGAGACAGGTTATCTCCACATCTCAGAGAACTTGGACGTGCAGAGGTGGTAAGTAGTATGTGCTAGCTGGGTTGACCGTGTGCTAAAAACATGAGGACAGGATAGCTTAGGATTTAGAGTATGACCGAAGTCTAAAATTATTTTATTCTAGCAAAAGTCACAATGTGTGAGGAGAAAAGCCCATTAAATAGTTTATTCTCGTTTCCTATGTACATAGTCAAACAAATTAGTTCAGGGAAGTAGTACTAATTCTTTTGTTTTAAAGGTAAGAATCATAGATACTTTGGGGAGCTTTCAATAACATACCTCTGTAGTTGTCCATACATACTGTTTCGTAAACCATAATTAAGATGCAAGCTAGAATGCATGTTGCCCCAGATTCACAGAAGCCAACCTTACTCACTACTCTGACACAGAGCAGATGGCTTGTTATAATGTAGTTGTTGATGCAGTAAGGACTGAGAGCCCTGACTGGTGTTGCTTGTAATCACTACCGATTAAAAGACTGTAATGCCTTCAAGAAGACATCGCTGTTCTCCCCTCCTGCCAAGGGTTTCGTGAGATCCTAGACCAAGATGATATTTATGCTTAGAAGATGCCTGAATATGAATTGGATCTTAAATTTGTGCTTTTTACATATATTTGTAGATAGATAGATAGATAGATAGATTTTTCTGGAGGGCTGAAATGAAGCATTTTTATGTAATTTGATGCATTTTGTATAGACTTTGGGCATATAAGACATGAAGAAAGGAAAAAGATATTAAATGTATACCCTCTAAAAAGCTTTTCTTATTAATTCTTTTTTTTTTTTCTTCTCCTCCTCACTAACATCTAATTTTCTTTGAGAAGAGCTCTTTTCGTGGATGAAAAAGGTTAAGGTAGAACCTGTGATGACTTTGCAGCACCTTGCCAGGCAGACGCAGTCTGCTTTGGAAGGCCTTGGCTACTGCGGTGGCACGTACTTCACAAAACCATGTAGCAGACATACAGGGATGCTGCATCAAGAACTACATCATCTAAAGAGGCCGAGTAGTGTGATGACAACTGGTAAATTGTATGTTTCTGACTCTGTGGAAGGCTTAACAATACGAGAGAAAGAGGAGGCCAAAATGAAAGGGCAGCTCTAACTGTTTCAGTTGTTAGCAGACAGTCTGGATGTGCTAGTGCTTCTCATGATGGAAATAGGATAAGAATTACTATTAGACTGCCAGCTGGTTGAGAGAACACAAGCACTTGACTAGCATGCAGTATCAGAAAGGTGGATGAGCTGTGCCTTTTAGTATTCAACAACGAATGCAGAGCAAAATAAATAACTGGATCTTATTTGTGATACCACTCCATTAACTTCAGTTGACTTAGCTTGGGGATGAATTAGTGCCATAATGTTTAAATAGAACAAAAACATGTAAGCTTTGTATAAACACGGTTTACGTTTTTGTTGAATATTAAGGGTAGCTCATAGAGAAAGGAAAAAATGGAAATGTTCATTATTCTGTTCTGAGAAGTACAGGCATAGGTCAAGGTCAAGTTGTTTGCTCTTGAAGAGTTGTATTCTGAATAAATTGGCATCTGCATCACAATCTTTGATCTCTTATCACATAATCCAGTGTTTTCTCTGGGCTATTTTAGGAGGAAAACAGTTAGAAAAGGTTGTGTTCTCATTCATATCCGAGTTCTTGCTTTCACTAGCGCAAACGAGATCTATGGTCATTGAAACATCCATTTTGATGAAAATTTAAACTATCTTTAGCATCAGAGACAAAAATATATAATGCCCTGTCTCTTGCCTTTAATTATCACAGCTCAGTGATTTAGACAGTGCTTTGGAATGGCAAACTTTGGCTGACTGCCATGTTACACAGTAAGCCCAGAGAAGCTAGGAATCAGTAGCTAATAATAAAAATTTAATTTCATGGTATTTCCACACAAGTGAACTGAAATACATCTCTAAGTCAAGGTGCAACTCTTTGCTTCTTTCATGTTTTAAAAGATATTTAAGCCTGTTTCCATTTTGTTTTTGATACTCTCTTAAGGCTTGAAAAATTTAGTAGTTGCATGCTGACCGAGATACCGAATCATAAGAGGTGCAGGACCTGTCAGCAGAGTCTCAAAATTAGAGAAGCTGCAAACTTACATCCTGTTGTTGTCATTTCCATTGGGATGTAGGTCCTGAAAAAATCTTTGAGAAGTCTTTTTTATTCATACAATGTTCTTATTAATAACTCAGAGCTGATACAAGGGGACTTTCAGGGGACCATGTCACTCTTAATTTGTCTTTAGGGAGTGACTTCTTTTTTTCCTGGAATTTCTCTAGCTGCATCTAGCTTAAATGACAAATAGTATTTATATGAGCTATAACGCTGTAATTAGTTGCAGTGTGGGGTTTTTTTGTGTACTGCGCAGTAAACTGCACTAAAACCATATAATGCAAGAATTATTGCAAGATGAAATAGAATAGAATAGAAAACAAAATTGGATTCAGAAGATGGTTTCCTTGCTCCTACGTTATGTCACTTCTGCTCTAAATCAGGCTATTTTTGTACTTGGTTGTCACTGTCCCTTTTTTGGGGCCTGAGGACTAGCACATTTTAAAAATAGGCTTTGTTTTGGAGATTAATTTGTTTCTGAGGAAAACTATCATCTCATGAATCTTTATCGTCTCATAAGGAACTGAAGGAACAAGAAAGTGCGTGCTTTTTTTTTTTTTATTTCTTAGTTAAAAGTTTTTTCCAAGGAATTTTCTAAATTTGCGAGTTACTTATGTCTTTTTGGTGAGAATTGAAAAATTAATATATGCACTAACTTTGAAGTGATCGATAATTACTCTTCCTGTCTTGCATGGTGGAGAGTGGAAGCGGGGGGAAGAGCAATTTGACTTCTGCCATAAAGATTAACTCAGGAATGCAGAGTGCCCAATACATGTTTATTATGTTTAAATAACTTAAAACAAGAAAACACTTTTTAAAACTCGATTTAGCAAAAAAAACCTCCACCCAAACAAACACAACCAAAAAAAACCCCACAAAACTACAAAACCAATAACTTGAGAGTCTTTTTATCTCTGGGAGGCTTATCTGTGCGCAGCCATGCTTAGTCCAGCATCCAGTGCAAAAATCAGTGGGGTGTTGCAGGAAGTCTTAAAAGTGTCTCTTGCTGATTAAATTGCCCTTCCTGCCTCCTTTGGGTATCATTTTTGTCAATCTGTCTTTCTGATACTGAATTCAGATGAGTGGGCGTTCCTCTCAGAAATAATGAAGTTGGATGGGAAGAGCTTCACTTGTCTGTCCTGAAAATTAGCATGTGGAACTAGATGAAATCCATGACCATGTGCTGCTTGCAATTATAATTCTTTTCATTGCCTCCAGTTAATGGCAACTCCTTCAAAATGTCCCTTTCCTCCCCCCTGTGTTTTAATGATTTCTTTATGTTCACATCTTTTTCCTTACTGAACTTCATTTCTGGTCAAATTGAAGCTGATGTTTGTTTTCATCCAGGCTGTAACTGCAAGAATACTTTCAGCTTGGTCTATGATCTCACTGACCTATTCTGGTTATAAAGTTGTAATATCTCCAAGTCTAGGTATATTGTACGTGGCTTTCAAAATTTCCATCATGTAATGGAAACTCAGAAACTCAGTTTTCTGCCTTTGTTGTCTCATAGTGCCCAAATAGAGCATTTGATATACTCTTCCACAACCAACACTAGTTGTTATTTGTATCCTTGGAACAGCTGAATCTGAAACTTTGAGTAACGTGGGTTAAATCAAAGCCCCACAAAACTGATTAAAGTTAAGAAAACAAAAAAATTGATTGGGGATTAAGACAGAGTGGAGAGTATCTGTCTGCCCATTGAACTTGGAGAAAGCAGCTACGTGTAAAACCAGTTCCTTGGAATTGTATTTTCTCCTTTGTTAGCAGCAGCAGTGGTAGTACTCATTTTCAAATCCGAGAAGTTGTGGATACCCCCTCCCAGGACATGTTCAAGGCCAGGCTGGATGAGGCTTTGAGCAACCTGGTCTAGTGGAAGGGGCAGGGGGGTTGGAACTAGATGATCTTTAAGGTCCCTTCAACCCAAATCATTCTATGATTCTATGTTAGGCATTTCACAAAAATAAGCATTCACAAACATGATGGCCTTGCACCTCTCTTTTTAAAGATGACATCGAACTGTCCTAAATAATATTTTAAAATACTATGTAAATACTCTCTCTATAGAATATATTAGATCAAATGTTGCCTTATATCAGAATTAAATCCAAATTTAAGTAAGTGCCTAGCATTATCATTATTACATTTGTGTAGTGAACTTCTAAGCTTTACATACTAGCTGACATGAGAGGGTGAAAACAAGGTGATGGGCTTATCCAGGGGCAGCTTTTGAGAAGAAACAGAAAGATGGTAACACAGATGGTACACGCTGATTTCACTTTTAAATTCTGGAGTCAAATGTTGAGATGCATGTCACTAGAGCATATTTTTAGGGAGACAGAGATTGGAAAAAGTAGAAACAGACATGACCTTCTCTCTCCTACGCACACACTTTTCCACTTCAGAAAGAAAACCTGGAATGCTCTTCTCTGCCGTTATTGTATGTATGTTCTGAAGAAGTCATGCAAAAGCCTCTGTGTTGCTGCTTCACCACTAACTCCATGTGTTGCAGGCTGGGGACTGCAGGGTATGTTGTTCCAGGATGGGCTGGTTGCAGTTCACTGGGAGTCTCTTCTGAGAGCAGAAACTCTAAAACACTGGAGTTATCAAACCACCTTGCTGTGACCATGCTTACCAGACCCAACCAGTTCAATCCAAAAGCACGATCATCTCACGTGTGCATCATGATTTGATGCAGTTTTGATATTATTTCTACTCTTGTGTTTTGAAATGACTGGTTCAGCATGGTATACTGATTGCTAAAGTCATCTCTACCAAAATTTCACATTAGTCTGGGTATATCCCTTTCTCTGTTTCATGTCACTTTATTTCAAAGTGAAAATACACGGAGTTGAAGGGGTGAACTTTGAAAACAGCAAGCTTGAATGCCGTGTGGTTAACTTTCTGCCGGTTTTGCTACTTCTTTGTATTAAAGCTCAATTCCAAAACATGGCCTTCTGTGTGTTGTAATTTACACTTTATGATTATGATGGACTTACACAATTCTATCATAACATAAGAGAAACTTATTTTGCATCTGTGGGGTGAAACTGCCCTGTCTCTGGCTAATGAGTAATCGGAGTAGGTCTTTCTCTGAATCTTTCCTGTCGGAGTGGATTCACTTGGGGGCCAGCAGTAGACAGATTAATTGTGTACCCTGTGATTAAAGCATGCACCCAGGATACACTAGACAAACTGCCATTTGAGCCGAGAAAACCAGATACTTGAGTACTTGCTTTATTTTGGGTAATGGAGTGCCTCTGTTATCTTGGGAGATAAATTATTCCTGGGTGGGTATTTGTGATTTATTTCATCAAATTATTGAAAAATCTTTTACTGATAGAATCAGTATGTTTCAAGAAAAGGTTATTCTTCTGTTTTTACTTTCTTATTAAAAATGATTTTCAGTGAAAATTCTTAACTAGCTCCAGCTGACTCTTTGATATGTTATGTTCACCTCACCTTTCTCCAAAAAAAAAAAAAAAAAAGGCAAGACCAGCCTTGTCCCCAGAATGCTAATAGTCAGGATAGTAAAGGAAACAATATGTAAACTCCACTGAAATCCATTGTATTCTACTGGTTATTTATGATAGTATCTGTAATAATTTATTTTGAAGAACAATGTTTCTAGATATTTCTTCTTAAAAGATAACCCTGGAACTCATAGGAGGATATTGAAGAATACATTACCATTGTTCTTGTGTTATTCAAACTGAAGTGAGGGAACGGATGAAGTGTGGGAAGCACTATGTTTTTGAGTTCAATAATGTCGTGGTTTCCATAGAAACAGCCAGCTTTATCATAGCTACTGAGTTAAATGCTTACAGGATTTTGCTTTTTCCTCCTCTAAATAAAATTTGATTATGCTTAATTTTGATTTTCCCTTTGCTCCAAATTTCTCTGAAATTTATTAACTTAGTTTTTATCAGTGCAAAGTTGCCGTGGCCATTCCTTGTTTGAGAAAGCAGTTGTGCATAAAAACGTATTTGTTACTCATCTATAAATTACTACAAAGAGAATGTCATTGGAACTGGTTATGAAGTTCATCTGAGTCTTGAACAGAGTGATGTGGGGTACTGTCACGCTTTCACGGTGTCATGTTGGGTTCGCCCTGCTTCCACAAGTGGTGTGGCTTTGAATGCCTCATGCAGGTCTGTCATGTTGCTGGCAATGGTACTTTAGAGCTTTGTTCAGTCACATTGACAGTTTGTTAAGTCTCATGATGAGTCCGTGTCGACTTTGTTGTTTGTTTGTTTGTTTGTTTTTTCCTGTTATGAAGTAAGCTTATTATAGGTGCAAAGTATTGTAAGGGTAGAGCAAAGCCCCTTTGTGCATCTAAAACTAAATGCAGGAGTTCTGAGTATTGCCAAATGTAAGCTTCAGGTGTTCAGTTGAGGAAGGACAGTTAAGATACCTGTATTCCCTATGAAGTACCTGGTGAAAATAGGTGTTTAGTAGAAGTGTGATTCATAAGAATTGTAGTTTCATTTGTTTTACCAAGTGACTCTTGAACAAGAGTCCAGAATCGAAGATCTCTTCTGTCTCATGAGAACGCTTACATCGTTGGGCTACAAATTCATACTTCTTGCTCACTTTTTTACCTTATGCACTTGCATCTCAGTCCCTCTGCTAGCTAGTTTCTTGGCCAAGAAAGAGCTAATATTATTCTAGATGTGTCTCTTAAATTCCCAGAAAGCTCTGGAAATCTTTGGAAGGCTGCTTGGGAAAATGACATTGGATCCAATGATCATGAGCTGATACAGTTAAAATTAAATGGAAGAATAAACAAAGTAAGAGTGTACATAAAGGCTTTGAATTTCAAGGGAGCATATGCTGATTAAACTAATTGTACTGGGTTAGTATAAGGAACATATCTGAAGAATTTGCATGCTTGGTATTTCTTCAGGTCAAAGACATTAAAGGTATAAAATATCTGTGTGCTAGATGAGTGAAAGGATGTAGAGAGACTTTGAATTTGACAGATGAATAACCACCTCAAGAAGGATACTGAGAAGGAGCAGAAAAGAAATAATGGGATAAAATTCACAGTATATATTTATTCAAGTAAGATTATGATAGATTCATTAGCCAGTTTTCTTTAGAAGGAGAGTGTTTTTCAGATGAGGGAAATGCAGAAGAGGTGTAACCTGTCTGGACTTCAGTGAGTGGTTGAGTGGTGTAGGAAAGGATTGGTTTGGGAAGGCTGAGTTTGATTGTGTGACTTGGGTGGAGAAGATGTGGAAGTGTTCAGTGTGGACATGTAAGGCTGGCAATTATGCTTAGTGGAATTCTTTAAAAAGTTTAGGAGCACCTGTCCTCCTGATGTTTTCGTTTATGCCACTGACATGAGGAAAATCAGTATGTGGCTTAAATTTGTCGATGATGAAAATTTGGAGGCACCAATAGTACAGAAGATGATCATGGTGTTGTATGGAAAAGAATGGGTTATCTCAAAGACTGAATTAATACAAACAAAATTAATTGTGTTAATATAAAAGTATCATAGAATCATAGAATGGTTAGGGTTGGAAGGGACCTCAAAGATCATCTAGTTTCAACCCCCCTGCCATGGGGGTGAACTCTCTTGTTCTGTCTTGGACCGTGGTGAAAAGGTCATTCTCTTGGTAATTTACGTATAGGAAGGCTACTAATAGGTGCCCACTAGGCCTCCAGACTAACCAAGCCCAGTTTTCTTAACCTCTGTTGATGTGCTTCAGAGCTTTGAAGACAGTGGTCACACCAAGGCCCAGCCTATTAATGAGGAAAACCTTTTGCTTTTTTATTTTAGCAAAGTGTGTCCTTGTCTGCAGATGTAGGAGAAAGCCATCAAAACCCCAAGGTGGGTGGGGAAGAAGCCTGTTGTACCTAAAGTACAAAGTAGGTCTGGCATCAGTGAATGTAACCTGTCCAAGAAAAATCATGCTGGGAATTAGAAGAAAACTCCACTCAATGGGACAGTTGGGTTCTAGAGCAGCCTTCCAGGGAGTATAAAACCTGAAGTTTTTCATTATGTTCAGGACAGGGGGATACGTTTCCAGAAGAGATTACATGAGATGATGTATCTACCTCAGGAGCGAACTGGAACCTGCAGGTCCCTGCTGACTTGGCCTGTGTCACACTACTGTTTCAGTTAGACTGTTATTCAGGCTTGGTTTGACCAGGTGTGTGAATCTGGTGGAATTCAGTCAGTAAAGCGTACTGTGCAGTGCTGTGAGGTTTTTCTTTGGCTTAGAGTCATTAGGAAACTTGGATGCGTCTTTGGAGAACAAACTTATTTCTTACAATTATGAACTTGAGCTAGGAAGTAAATAAATTAGATTTTGAGAAGCAAAACTTCAGTCTATAGTTCTGAATGCCCTTAGCGCTTTCCCTTCTGTTCCATCGTTAGTTTTTAATTCAATTTCACGTCTCTTAAGAAAAGGAAAAAAGAAGTCTGGTGTATATGTTTTGATCTTAAAGAGCTGAAGAAAAGCAGTTAGTTTAAACCTGGGGTTGTATAGCATGTGGCGATATGACACTTTTCCTCCTCGACATTTTATTTGTAAGACGGGTGAAATAGTAAGCTGCTACTGGAGCATAAAACTGGTAACAAAATAACTTGTTTAACTGAATAGATGGGAAGTCACTTAAACATTAAGAAACATCTTATAGGTTGTAAATCTCTCATTTATTGATGTTCAAGTGACTTCCTATTTCTTTAACTTTAGCTGTGAAATTAGAAGCCCTGTGCCACTACAACATCTTGTAGTTACGCCTTAAAGAATGAACAAACTCATTGCAGATGCCTGTGACAAACAAAACACAACTTACACTACATCTGCATATACGTAACCCAAATTTCTGTTTCAAAAGATGTGGTCACAGTTGTTACTACAGACTTTGCATATATATATTTAATTTATGGGTTTTTTTTTTTGTTTACAGTGTATCATCTACACTGGAATTCCTTGTTGTGTACACGATGCGACTGATGGAGCTGTAATTATGAGCTTGGTGTTGGCCGTGGTGGTGGAGGGGGAGAGGGCGAGGGTTGCATGCTTGAGATCACAAACAGAATGTGCTGTTACATAACCATGCAGAGGGGATGCAGTCCACAAATTGTATTTAATCCTACTTTTGATACTGTGGCTCTTCTTCACGGCTTTCATCAGTAACGTTCCAGTTGGTTCTATAATGCGGAAGTGTAAGGATATGGTCCAGTTTGCTGTAGCAAAAGGCTGGAATTCCCTTCGGGAGCCTGGGCAGGGGAAAAAAAAAAAACCCAACAACAAACACCAACAACAAAAAACAACAACAAACCAAAACAAAAATCAGGACAGTCACCGTTTTTTTCCAGTGTGGAAAAGCAAACTTGTCAGGGCCACAGGAATCACAGAAACATCTCAGGAC
Organism: Tauraco erythrolophus; assembly: GCF_009769465.1. Lineage (NCBI taxonomy): Eukaryota > Metazoa > Chordata > Aves > Musophagiformes > Musophagidae > Tauraco > Tauraco erythrolophus. The sequence continues at coordinate 112,656,896 of NC_141465.1, forward strand.
CAAAATTCTTTTGACAAGAATAGGTCGAGTGGCTTTAAGCATACAAGGGATACAGATAGAACTTCCTTGCTAACTTTTAATATAGGAGATAAGAGTATGGGATAGCGAAGACCACTAAGAAAATTAAAATTTGCTGCTTTTGAGTCAAAACTCCTCAACCTAACTAAAATTTGTTTTCTGCACTTTTCTTGGAGTAAATGTATATATGCATATGCTCTTTTTTTTTTTTTTCTTCCTTTAAATATGATCTTTCATTAGTGGCATTTTGCCAGAAAGGTTTGTTTCAGATCCTCTACAGTTTCTTTGAAGTGAGGTTCTCAGGTTTGCAGAGTAAGTAGTATGGCAGTTGCAAGCCATTAAATTTCCAAATGCTCTTGAGGGGAATGAGATTAAACTCTAAATTTAAAGGCAAGTTTGGGTATTCTTTGCTTCAAACCCTTTCAGGTAGTGTGATGTGCAACTCAAGACTAAGATTCCTTCAAGCCAAAATTAAGAAATATAAAGATATATATATATAATCTTTTTATATATCTGCATATATATATAGACAAACATGCAACGTAAATGTGTCAGTGGCATGCTGTACTATAAATAAGAAAATACTTTAACCTTTCATTAGAGCAGCTGTTTCCTTGCACTTGATGCAACATCTGCTTGACTGATTTAAGGATTTATTTTGGGCTTCTGCTGATATTTGATGATACTCTGTTTTTTTAATGAAAATATTCCTTCTGCATTTTACACCAACTCTGTAGTATATGCTGTAAAATTATTAATTTATTTGATGTGCCTTTTATATTTCATAGTAAGACTGTAAGGAATGCTCTTCAGCAACAAAAAACTTGAGCACTATTAAATTATCCATCTTGGTGAGGTGCGGGGGTGGAGACGAAACTAACATTTTTCTCTCCTCCCTCCCTCCCCCCCCGCCCCATTGCATATATTGATTTTATGTTGTATATTATCTGCAGAAGTATGACTTAATCAAATTTTCCAAGAATCATAGAATCATAGTATGGCATAGGCTGGAAGGGACCTTAGAGATCATCTAATCCAACCTCCCTGTCATGGGCAGGGATGCCTCTCAACTAGACCAGGCTACTCAAGGCTCCATCCAACCTGGCCTTGAACATCTCCAGGAAGGGGGTATCCACAACTTCTCTGGGCAATTTATTCCAAAGTCTCACCACCCTTGTACTGAAGAATTTCTTCCTAAAATCTAATCTAAATCTGTTCTCCTTCAACTTAAACCCATTTCCCCTTGTCCTATCAGTGGACACTCTTGTAAAAAGTCCCTCCCCAGCCTTCCTGTAAGTTCCCTTCAGGTATTGGAAGGCAGCTATTAGGTCTCCCCGAAGTCTTCTCTTTTCAAGGCTGAACAATCCCAGCTTCCCGCAAGAAGCCAAGTTAGGTTTGGTTGTTTCTCTGTGATACTCTTCTCCTTTCTGTATTCACTTCAGTGTGCCTGGTAATCTCAAAACTCCGTAGTAAGAATAAAAATGAATGTCTCCTTAATGTTATACTACCTGAAAAATAACTTTATTTATATATTAATGCTGTGCCCTAATCATATTTTAAATGCTGAGCAGGATTATTCTTTTGGGATTTTTTTAATCTCTCCTTGTAGGGTCCAAATCAGACAGTTCTGGGGAGTTGATGGTTTGGTGTTATGTCTGCTGCCTAGGAAAGTGATATGATCTTCAAAACAGGTAATCCCCACCACAGATAAACTACACGCAGATGAAGGAAAAGAAATCTTTAAATAACCTGCGTAAAATCTGAGTTGGGGGACTGCTTGGCCAGAGGGAGCAAGCGAAGAGGAGTATGTCTAAGGAGCCCATTAGAGTCGAGGAAATGGATGCAGGGAGATTTGAGTGAGAGGCAGGAGGGCGGCTGGGGAAGCAGCTCCTCACCGCCATTGCCCACAGCAGGCACTGCTGCTGAATATTCGGGGTGGGCTGGTTGGCTTGTTTTGTAAACAGGCGGCCCATTCCCAAGTACAATAACAGTTTGTGATGCAGTCTAAACCTCCAGAATTTTTGGCAGTGTGTTGGTGGTGTAATGAGATGCATTAACGCTTAAAGGATAATTAAAGATAATGAGGTATAGAGAAAGTGGAACGGAGCACGGTGCACCACACCTCTGAAAGCCGGAGTGTGGCAAGCTGACTCTTGATGAAAGGAACTTATTTTCTACTTAGACATTTTTGCAGTTTCATCTGAATATGTACAAAGTAACTGATGTGGCGCCATATTGCAAACTGTTGGTTAAATAGGAGAAATTAGGATTTAATAGAGAAATAGTGAGTGTGCCTAAGGGCCTAACATAAAGGGCCTAGCTGAGAGGAGGGGGAACCAGCTCAGAGAGGGCTCGTTATTGGAATCATTATGGATCAATTGTCAGATCAGTCTTAACGTTTCCTGATTCAATTAACGGCAAAGGTTCATGTAAAGGGATCTTGCTGCTACAATTCGTTGATGACATGAAGTTTGGAAAATGCTGTTAACATAGAGAGAAAGAAGAGTTGCACAGAAATTTGGGGGGAATTTCATAGGCCATGGATCCAGACATGGAGGAGATCATAGAATGGTTTGGGTGGGAAGGGACCTTAAAAACCATCCAACTCCAACCCCCCTGCCATGGGCACAGACACCTTCCACAACACTAGGTTGCCCAAAGCCTCATCCAACCTGGCCTTGAACACTTCCAGGGATGGGGCATCCACAACTTCTCTGGGCAACCTGTTCCACTGCCTCACCACCCTCAATGTAAAAAATTTCTTCCTTATATCTAATCGAAATCTCCCCTCTTTCAGTTTAAAGCCCCTTGTCCTATCACTACATGCCCTTGTAAAAAGTCCCTCTCCAACTTTCCTGTAGGTCCCCTTTAAGTACTGGAAGGCTGCTATAAGATCACCCTGTAGCCTCCTCTTCTCCAGGCTGAACAGCCCCAACTCTCTCAGCCTGTGTTCATAGCAGAGGTGCTCCAGCCCTCTGATCATCTTCACGGCCCTCCTCTGGACCCACTCCAGCAGCTCCATGTCCTTCTTGTGCTGGGGACTCCAGAGCTGAACGCAGTACTGCAGGTGGGGTCTCACGAGAGCAGAGTAGAGGGGTAGAATCACCTCCCTTGACCTGCCGGCCACACTTCTTTGGATGCAGCCCAGAATACGGTTGGCTTTCTGGGATGTGAGGGCACATTGCGGGGTCATGCTGAGCTTCTCGTCAACCAGCACCCGCAAGTCCTTTTCCTCCAGGCTGCTCTCAATCCATTCTCCATCCAGTCTGTACTTGTGCTTGAGATTGCCCCGGCCCATGTGCACTTGGCCTTGTTGAACTTCATGAGATTCTCACAGGCCAACCTCTCCAGCCTGTCAAGGTCCTTCTGGATGGCATCCCTTCCCTCCAGTGTGTCCACCACACCACACAGCTGAAACATCTTTGTGGTGCAGAATACTTCTTTCTACCTAGCCTTCTTTCCCTGGGAGGGATGGAGTAATAGGAGTGGGATAAAATTTGAAGCCTGGTGCTTCAGGGCATTACAGCCAAAAATGTCAGTGACAAGCTTGGAGGCTGAATAATTGAAAGGATCAAAGTAGAGAAGGGTATGAATTAACTAAGCAAATGGCATGGTGCAATTATGAAGAACGTATATGTGCTCTTGTCGCACAATTGCAGAAGATATTTCCAGTAGACCAAGGAAATAACTGATGGTGTTATACAAGCATCTGGTGAGGCATCATTTAGTATGCTTCAGAAATAGTCATCTGTTTTGAGGAGAGAAGAGAAGAAATTGAAACGTGCAGAGACAGGCTCCTAGGGTGAATGTGGAAATGGATATCTCACTAGAGAAAGCTTGTCTTGAAGAGCTTGTCTTGAGTAGTCCAGCTGAGGAAACCGTGTATGTAAGTGTTGGCCATACATACTCAGGTGGAGACAGCTAAGAGGGAGGAAACTACTTCAACTGAAAGACAACGTAAGCAAAACAACAAGTGGACATAGTCTGGCCATTGCTAAATTTAAGCATAACTTTCTGAAGTGGTAGTTCATCACGGTAGTCAGATTTTGGAGTAAACAGGAGTAGTGGAACTTGACCTGCTTTTTCTGCTAAATCTTGGTGAGATTTGAAAATAATTCCTTAATCATTCTGGAAATATCAAAGAAAACAGAACTTGAATGTTTATAGCCAGATGTGTTCTAAATTTTATGAATAATTATCTTTGACTAAACAGCATTCCTGCAGCTTCTCTCCTTTAAGTTTTCTTGCCATTTCCTGGTATGCAGCGATACTCATACGGTGGCTGTGGTGCTTCCTCAGAGACAGCTACCACTTGGCTTCTTTCTGGGCTAATGGCAGAACTTGTGTTTTCTGAAGGGCATTAGCAGGGGGACAGGGAGGAGAACCTAGCCCTTTTATGCTAATTCTTTTTATCCTTTCTACACTGTGAAATAGAGATTGAATTTAGTTTTGGAGGGGTCATTTTCTTTATCGACCTTGGAGTGTGCAGAATGATAGGGATTGTAATTTGGATACCTCCATGAGGTGCTTAAAAACAGGTGGGATGAATCCAAGCCGAAGCATTCAAGAGAGAATAGACAATCTGTCTGGAGAGCTTCTGAAACAAGTGATGAGTAGGTACCTGATAAGGCCATCATGTTTGGTGGAGTTGATGAGCTGAGGTTTTTGACCCTGAAGAAGTCTTGAGAACTTAGCCATGACTGTAAATTTTTCCTGTTGTATTTGAGCTAGGAAAGTTTACTGAATTCCAACAGGGAAAGCTTTGTTGCAACTTAACTTAAAATGAGAGCTGCAGTTTGAGAGTGTGCTTTGGAAAAAAGTATTCAAGCAGTTGGTACGCTGAAGTCTTGCTAAAAGTTGGTGCAATTTAGGCTTGTACGCCAAAACACAAAAACAGCTAAACTCTTATTTGTCATGGGCGTTGGTAAGTGCTAGCTACCCAAACACAGGTTGTGACCTTGCTCGACGTTGCTTGAGGAGCCAAAATTTAGTCTCTTTTGCATTGTAAGTAATGTCATAGTGAGCTCTTTATGCAGGTTATTTTAATGCTATGTGGAAAAGGAATTATATTCAGTAACTTGGAAATAGAAGAGAGGAAAGTTTCAGCTGAGGATGCTGATAGGTACATAAGGAAATCGATAAGAGAAAAAACTATGATGTGATGTTATTGCATGTGGATCTCAACTGCTTTGCTTGTAGTGTAAGACAATGATGGAACAACCTTTTGGATTGAGAAGACTGGCAGAGGGATTCAAGTTCTGTGGCAGCTGGGACTGAGGAAGGATGCTGTCTGAATCCCAGGTGTTTTGTAGGAGATGCAGTGGGTGAGATCAGGGCAGACAAGTATCATACTGGAGAGAGTGTGCTCGGGCTTTTACTGAGGCTCACAGGATATTCTGGTGCAGATTTAGGTATTTTTAGTGCTCTCTGTTCAGGTTAATTTTTCAACTTTATATTTTTCCTCTTCAATCAAGAAGATGTGTTGCCACTGTGTCTTGACTGTTGTGGGTTTTTTATACTCTGCTGAAAGCTTTTTTTTAATGGCACAGTTGATTCAATCACTACCTATCAGAATCTTCACACAAACGCCAGCTGTGAGAATTTAGTCTTTGTAGGTTATGTGTAAACAAGCAAAATTTTATTGACCTCTTTGACCCTATTTTTAACACCATCTTAAACTGTTTTCTCAAATCACTTTGGAACAGTGATTTTAACTTAAAAGAAAAAGAATAATAAGTCTTCTCTGGATACTTTCCTAATACTGCTGGTTTGGATTTTTTTTAACAGATAAATTTGCGCCTCATCTTGGTAAGTGGGAAAACGAAAGAGTTCCTATTTTCACCGAATGACTCTGCTGCAGATATAGCAAAACACGTGTATGACAACTGGCCGATGGGTAAGTAGCTGTGTGGCTTTGGCTTTTTAACTGTCAAGCTACAAGCTTCTCTGTATTTTCAGACTAAAATGTCAATAAACCAATCTCTGTTCTCAGTGATCAAATTAAGTATGTTTATCGTGTATCTGGACATAGGTTTATATAGAAACACAATTGTCATCTTGCCATCTTTTTCCCTGTTTCTTTGGTTGGGCAGATTTTTAGATAGATGTCTGGACTATTTCCCACTTTATTTCTAAAATTTGCTTCCCCAAACTGAAGAACTTCTTTCCCCCTATCTTTACACACTTTTCTTGATCAGTCTTGGTAGAGGATCTAGTGGGACATGTTGGAGGTATAAAACTCTTACATGAGGACAGCTAATGTAAAACACATCATGTCACAGGAACACATTAGTGAAATTCAGTCTGAAGTACTTCCTTTCTGCCTTATCTTGGAAAGGATGTGTAATAATGATATTTTTCCAGGAGAAAAAAAAATAAAAGAAAATTTTAAGAGACATTAAAAGACTGAAGGAAACTGAGATTGTATGAGTGTATTTGGTATTATGTAGGAATACTAGCTTTGGAAAATGGAATTGAAAACTTAAAATGTGTACTCACATATGTGAATAGTTCCACAAAACAAAGTGCTTCTGTTCTCCTTGACTGTGATTTCATGGGAAAATAGCCAAAACATAGACATAGCATTACCCACGATGAAAGAAAATGCTCCTTTTGATACAGGACTTCATTTGGGTTACCGTTTTGATGTTAGAAAAAGACTACTATTTATACAAACTAAAACATTGCAATATCTGTTTCTGTGGTGCCTTTGTCAAAGAGGTATCATGGATGATAATTCATGCCAAAAAGTTAATGTTGATAATCCATATTTTAAAAGGCCTTAAACTGGTCTTTGAGGTCAGGAAGAACAGGATTTCAGGGGCCTTATTTGCTGTTTGTTTTACTGGGATGCAGTATCATCTATTCAGTAAAATATGTAAAGAAGGAGGAGGTTTTTAGTCCTCTGAATTATTAGATAGAGATGTAAAGCACTTTTTCAGTAAGAAATCTGGTTGACATAGCATCTGTGTAGCTACTGTACATATTTTAATGTGTGCCTACAAACATAGTTGTCATGACCAAATGTTCTTTGTGTACTTTTATCTGAATTAGTAAAGGCAGAACTGTTTGGTTTTTTTCTTTAGTCAAGTTTACTCCTGAACATATGGTCTCATGTTCCTAGTCTTGTGAAGAGCTTGAAGTTCGCAGATTCTGAGTTTAGAGCTGGGAAAAAAACCCAGACTTTAAAGTCTCTTTTTTAAAGAAAAAGAAAAGTACAACTGGAGACACAGAAACCTCAGTTCAAATACCTGCTGTCCTGAGGGAGTGTTCTAAATCTTGATGAATATTTAGTTGCCTATGCAAAGAACAGTGTCGATTTAAAAGACTGAGGAAAAAAATCTACTTCAGAATAGTGTATAGGTTTTCACAAACATTAGCCCACTAGCTGTTTTCAGATTGAGAGCGCTGCTTTCTGTCACAGGACTGAGAAATCTTGATGAGGACTAAAGTTTATTTGAAATAGAGATGTTATGAGATGATTGTTTTTACCGCCATTTTGACTTCTTGTGATCTTGTGGAGAAAAATGTCATGAAATATCCTCAGTCACCTGCTGGCAAGATTAAGGCAAACCTCCTCTCTTTTGGCAATACAGTTGTTAATTAAGGATCTTTTGACTTGTAGTGGAAAATGACAAATTTAATGTATATAATCTAAGTAGGTTACCTGCTCTCTTCTACATCCTCCCCCGTTCCCTCCCCCCCGTTTTCTTCTAAATAATACTTTTTTCTTGTACAGCAATTATCTGCTGAACATGAAAAAAAAAAAAAGAAAAAAAACCTCATAGGTAACTATTTTCTCCTTGGCTCATTTAGTCATCAGTGGAAATTAAAATTTGAAATCATGTCAGAAAGAAATGTTTCAGACTGCCAGCCAAGAAGTGAAAATTAAAAGGATGGGTAAATTGGCAGCTTAACAATGAGCAAATACCTGTGCCAAAATAGAGTCTGTCTTCTTTTGATTGGTGTTTTACGTCATTATGGCACTGTAAACTGGCCGAGTTCAGACTGTATGGAGTAAAAAAAAAAAAAAAAAAAAATTTAGTGTGTTCTGAAAAATCATTTACCCGAGCAGTGTGATAGTTCCCTTCTTTAACATAACCCACTTCACAGCATAGCAAAAAGGGCATGTGCTTGAATTGCAAGACAATCGAACCAGACCCTGAGTAGAAATACTTGAAATTCAAATAGCTCTGGTTGCCTAATTTGATCTAATCTTACAAACCAGGCACATGGCAGCACCCGGGGATATTGCAGCTTCTGCTGTTGATGCCAGCCCTGCCTCGCCGTGTTCTGCAGAGCGCCGGAGCTCCTTCTCCCTGCCTTGAGTCCCTGCCTGCCCGCTTGCTTTTTCGCACCAGATGCCTCTCCCTACACCCTCCGCAGCCGTGGCTTTTGTTTCAAATGCTTCCCCTTCTCCCCTTTTCAGTTCTTTTCCTTTTGTGGTGCCAGTTGCTGCTGCCCGTATGTTAATTGTATGTTCCCAGTGAACAGGTTGGTTTCTGTTGCTTGTCCTGATCCCCTCACTGAATATTCATTTTGGTATATAAACACTACAAAAGCAGAAAGAAAGAACGTTTGTGAACAGCTGTTGCCAGATATCTGGTCAGCTAAGAAACAGAAGATGCTGTATTTCCAGAGAGCCCGTTTAAATTCAACGTTTCAAGGTTTTATGATATTTGTTCTGAAAGCAAAGTGCATATTTACTTGTTGCTCACATTGTGACAGGAAACAGTAAAAGAGTGGGAAAAGATCATTTAAGCTTGTAAATTATTTATGATGGCTTAAGCATTATAGGAAATGCATTATAGGAAAACGCGTGCTTGCTTTTCCCGAATCGCTGTTTGCCACATCAAAACATCCACAGGTTGTCCTTTGAGAAGTTCCCTAAAATGTATCAGTCAGTCTCTCCTCAGTGAGATCCCTCTGTTCAGCCTCTCCGCAGTGACTGTTCGGGGCTGCTTGGGTCACTGACCCCCCTGGACATTTGGCTGGTTGGATCTGGCCACCACTGAACACCCCTGCACAGCCTGCGGAGCGTTTGCAGAGCTGTGATCTGAGAATCCTGTTTCAAATGACCCGTCATGTCTACTTTCGCTATGTGTGTAGCTGCTTCCCTTTGCTGGAGAACAGCTCCAGTTGGACAGTTAGCTGGTGAGGAGGAGTACGGCTTGAGAATCTTCTGAATGGGAAGAAATTAAGGCAGTTTTAGCCAAGTGGTTGTTAAGCCTTGGGAAGCAACTTAAGTTTGTGAAATATTTTGTGTAGGACTTAAATATATGCTAAGTATCTCATGCAGTCTGTGAAGTAAGTAATATTTATACTTGCAGGCATAAAATTATGTGTTTCAATGCCCAACATGAAATAATAAATTTAAGAATAGATTTCAGGAGTGGTAGCCTTGAATTATCTTTCTGTGTCTTCAGTCTGTGCTCTCTCTTTAGCATTTCATGCAAAAGAGTCCTATTCTTAGTTTTCTTCCTGCGTAAAAGTGAGAGAAGTAACAAAAGATGTTTTTATTATGATGTGATCGAGAAAATTCTCTTGCTTCTTTTCAGATTGGGAAGAAGAACAAGTCAGCAGTCCAAATATCTTGCGGCTCATTTATCAAGGGAGGTTTCTTCATGGCAATGTGACATTAGGAGGTATGAAAATAATTTTCATTATGAATGTTAAAGCCAGGCAAAGGGGATATTTATTTACAGTGCAGTAAACACTACTATACTGTTCAAGATCACAGTATGGCTTGCTATATACTATTTTTCCTCTGCAGAGAGTGACATTTTATCTTATTGTATATTTTTCCATCTTGTTACCACTAGTTGTTAAACTTTGGGAGGTTTCACCTACTAAATCAAATCTCCTCTTGCATAAAGAAACAGTAATGCTGTTTTTATTTGTTGTCTTTGTAAATGGAATATTTCGTGCCACCTCTCTTAGACTGCACTTGCAGGGTAAGCTACCTCATAAATATCTGAAGTATTTCAAAATGTTTGATAAACTTTATGATAATTGGTTAGACAATACTTTAAATCTTCGTGCAATGAAGGAAGACACTCTATGAATGAGAATGAGGGGAAGCATTCTTGCTGTCCAGTGCTCTCCCAGGGATACAATTGCATAGTTATGCGAAAACAAAAGTAAATGGCTTCGCGTCATGTGCTGAGGAAATGCGATTCAGCTGTGCCCCCTTGTGGCGAGTTTTTCCCCACAATTACAGACTTTGATGGATCTCTGCGATGGAGATGTGACACAAATTTGTGACAATAGTCTTTCGTTCTGTAGATGAAAGTTGCCAGTGTGAATATCGACTATATCAATCACTAAACAAAATGAGACTCCCTTCTCTCTGCCAGTTTAAAAAGAAAGTAATACTTCTACTTTCCCTGTATGTTCAGATTGTTCGTGCATTTGGTACTGGAGTGCAATACAGAGAGGAGAATATAGTATAAAATCACCAACGAAATGTTTTTGAAGTTGAGATGAACCTGAAAAGAATATTTCTGGACTGCTTATGGTGATCTTTCCATGAAGAACTCGCTGGGATGATATAGCCATTGATTCCCTTTCTACCATTACCAGTGTTGGCTAGTGATGTACTTTTAGAATAGATTTACTCTCCATATAAATCAATTTTTAATGCTGCTATATATACAAACAAGAACGTTGTCGATTCAGCTGGGAGAACTCTGAAATTTTTATTCACTCTTTAATTTTTATGTTTACCAGGTGCCAATGAGTGCAGCTAGTAGCAGTTGGAGTAGAGTTGAAAGACCTATGTTAAGTCTTGGGTCATCTCTGCGATTAGAGACACTAGTCTTACCCTACATTTTCCAGGCAAGGGTAGCTAAATGGGATTTTCTTTGCCGTTCATCTCTAGGTGTTGCTTTTGACCGTCACTGCTTGTTCCCTTTAGTGACATTGTCTAAATCTGAAACAACTTTGAATATTTATTTAATATGTAGTTTAACAAGTTAAGCTGAAAAATAATAGCCACGTGCTGTTGACTCTTGCATTAACTCAGGTCTGTGGATTTTGAACACTTACGTGGGTTCAGGGCATTTTAGTTCATTCTTAATCATTCATGCGTTGCAATTTGATCATCATGATTTTACCCTAAGGGTCTTGCATGTATGTTAGTGTTTTTCAGAGATCTTTTTGTTGCTGTATTGTTTTAAGAAAAAGAACCCCTAAAACATTGGCTTACTTCAGTACTAATGAAGTTATCTGAAGTAAGATTACACAGCTGAAAGGGGAACAGCAATTCATGAAGCAGCCTGAAAAGACTGTTACTTCAGTTTGTGGTGTTCATTAGATGTAACCCTACATGAACTAGTTATCTTTAAAAGGGGGGAGAAGGGGGGAAAGAATTTCTCACTAAATACAATATTTAGTTTCATATATAATACAGTTCCATTAGGCTTTTCTATCTGCAGCTCTCTATAATTGAGTTATAGCACTTCGTGTTTTATTTGCTTTAGGTGATTAGGAAATATTGACTGGAATTTGGACTTACTGTATCACTTTATCAACTAGTGAAACAAAAGTTTCTGAAGAAAGAGTTGGGTGTTTTCTTTTTTTAACAGGAGTCTGTTTTTGTTCACACTTAAAAATGACATTGTAATGTTCTAGTTGTAACCTCACACATCTACGTAGTGTCTTACAAATCTGAGACTCCTTAAAACTAAGAAGCCTCAAAAAAATGACAAATCGATAGAAAAACTGGCTTTGGAATGGAAAATTTTATTTTAAAGAAACCATCTCTTTTGCCAGCTTCTCTGAACAGACTGTCACTACAAGAACAGTAGAGCTAATGGCACTGGAAGTGGTAACAAAAAAAAAAAAATCCTTCTCTAAAGCTTGCTGTGCCACTCTTGCCTGCGGTGCTTGATCCACACTGTTCTGTTGTGTCCTGCCCGTGTGCAGGGCTGGGGAGTTAGCCAGCGAGGCAGAGTCTGTTGTTCAGCTTCCAACAGGAAATTTCATTCTATAGCTAAATATTTGGTCTGCAGTTTGAATTTTAAATAATATTACTTAGGGAGGTAATGCATAATTGACGGTTCTCTGTTACTTGTTAGATAATGGTAATCAGCAATGTTTTACTTATTGACTGAGGGAAACGGAAGCCAACTCACCCTGTGCCATATGCATACCAAAAAAAAGAGGGTGAAAAATACATTCTGATGGTATAAAATCTGGAATAAAAGTGGAATTAGACAGATGGGACAGGAATGTAATAAAAGTTTAGTTAAAGTGAGATAAAGGGGTGAAAGTACGAAGACAAGAGCAAGAAAGGATTACTGAGCATAGGTTGGAGTGCTCAGATTCTGTCACAGTGCTCCAAGCAAGAAGCTGGAAATTGCTAATAAGAATTTGTGTGAACTATGCAAACTACTAGCTGAGTTTAGTTAATTGAAATATTAGCATACTTTTACTTGATCACTGTAAATAATTGATCTCCACAGCTCACTAATCAAGTCTCCTTAAGTGTTTTGATATTATGAAAGATTTCCCTAATGTGATTAGTTTGTAGTATTTTTGCTCTTTCTGTAATGGCTTCTTAAGAGTTTGTCATGAAGACAGTCCTTTTCCGTTGAGTTTAGCAGACTGTTAATACGCTCTTTGCGGAGTTTTCGGTAGTATTACAGAATGAAGTAGCCAGAATGCTTCATTCTGGTCAGACTTGAGCTATCAATAGCTTCTAGTTGCAAGCACAGGCAGTGCTTCAAAGTAAACTGAGCAACTCGGACCTGACTTTCCATAGAGGTGGCTTTTCCCAAAGTACAGCTGCTTCAAAGAAGCTTGTGGATCTGTGTATTCCTCTGTGTGCTTACTTACACCCATGTTTTAATCATAACTTTCATTTTTTCAAACAAATACGTAGGCAATGAACATGATTTAATAGCAATGTTGTAGCTAGGCTTGTGTTGAATACATGTAGTAGCCAAATACTAAGTTTATTTATTTATTTTTATTACTGAATTTTGAATCTATGCCGTAGTGATTAAAATAAGGATATCTCTTCAGTTACCTTTAGGTCTTATTGGATGTTCATTATTCATTTATTCACTTAAAATACCTTGGTCCACTGTATGTGAAAATAGAAGAAGGAATTTGAGAGGACAAATTCTACTCATGTCAGAATGATTTGTGTATTTAGAGTTAAATTCTTGTTACATTTATCACTAACTTTTTTTCCTCTATAAGGAGGGAGGAAGACAAAACTTAGAGAAAGCATCTTTACCTTATATTTCTCAGAAAAATAATCAAGAAAAATACTTAATCTTTAGGAGCTGGAAAGAGGAAACAAAACTAAAATTATGTAAAGAACTTGTAAAAATAACTCCCCCTCCCCCACATAATTGGGAGAAGTCAAAGTTCAGAATGCTGGCAATGAGAATCTGCTAAATATAACGAGCAACAGAGAATCCTTTCATTTCAAGGAGACTAGAAGTTTTGTTAAATATTATACTGCAGTGTTAAAACCATAAATACAGCATTGTGTTGGTATACTTAAACCAGAATGTGAAAATGATAATTTTAGTTTCAGCAACAAGCAGAAGGAATTGTGGAAAGGTCCAATTTTGTTATTTTGTGTTACTAAAGCTCACAAAGGCAGCATTGTGAGAACTACCTTGTCTGATTTAAAATGTTTTAAATTTGATATTTTTCACATGCAGCTGATGTTGAAGATTAATATTAAAAGGCAAAATGCAGACATTTTGTATTTCAGAAAATCTGTATCATGGATCAAAGTGTGTTTTAGGAAAATCTTTTCTGCAGTAGTGGCTCAGTGTTTTGATATCTCAGGAGTAACAATTTAGTGGCTGAATTAGCCGCTCTTTTGGATCCTTATTGATGAAAAGTGCTTAGCACCTGAGTCTCGGCATAAATGCCCACTTCTACTTTTACTCAAAAGAGGAAGGCTGAGTTTCCTAACAGGAATATCATGTCTCTAAGAACACAGTGTTTTAAGTGATTATTATCAGGTCCCAAGACCTTGATCTACAAACTTTAGCCAGAAACACCTTTATAGATTTATTTAGCAAGCAGTTCAAACCTAACAGTATGAACTTTTGAATAGTTGCTTATCCAGTTATAGTTCATTTCAGTTGGGTGTTTTGAAGAAAGAGAACTGCTGTAATGTTTTAATAAATCTCCCTGTCTCCTTTTGCAGCATTAAAACTTCCTTTTGGCAAAACAACAGTGATGCATTTGGTGGCTAGAGAGACATTGCCAGAGCCAAACTCTCAAGGTATGCTGTGCACTAGAGGTATTTCTTACTTAAGTACGTGGCAAAGCAGTCAGATCTCTCACAGGCTTTTTGAATATTTCCTAGTAGAGAAAAGTCAAGTCCTCGTGGTCTTTTGTGAAGCGAGTAATGGAATGCTTTAGTACATGTTGTTTATAGAAAACTAAGAAATTAACTTTCTGGTTTAGCACTTTAGTAGAATGCAAAAGTTTACCCAAACCTTAAAAGCTTTAGTTTTTATTGTTAAAAACTACTCCTGATTTATATTTCAGATATGTATGCATGTGTGTAATAATGATAGTAAACTTTTAATTAAAAAAAAAATAAAACACATACTTGTATCGAGCATACTTGCACATAAAACAACCCAATTGCTTTAGAAGTGGTGTGTAAGCAAAACTTTCTTCTCGCTCCACAGGTCAAAGGAACCGTGAAAAAACTGGAGAAAGCAATTGCTGTGTAATCCTGTAAATCCTGTTAGCTTTACCTGCTACGTGTGATGTAATATAGTCTTTGTCTTTCATGCTGCTGGAATAGAAGAGGCCCTACCTTGCTTCAGACACCTGTAGGAAGAGCCTGTCTGTAAATCCATGGAACTGAAATATTACATGAACACATGAACACTGTCTCATTCATCTTTTTTTTATAAAAAAAAAAGAGATATCTAGGAACACATTCTTTTCTTTTTCTTATTTTTTTTTAAATTCCTGCTTTTTGTTTATTGAATAATCTTACAGTACATCAGTTCTTGAAAGAATTCAATCTCCAGAAAAGTTGATGTGTTCTTTTCCATAGCAGGAATCATTTTCCTACCACAAAAATCTCCATTAACCGATCTAACTAGTCAAGCTTTCTAGATGCAATTTGCACTAAATATGGTTGACAGTATGTTTCTCATCAACAATCTCTAACAATATTTCAGACATCTAGTAATAACCTACAATGTATAATGCAACACTGGAAAATAGTATATCCATAGTTAAAACAAATCTCACGTATGGCCAAATCAAAGGAAAAACTGTTAAGTCAATTCTACCTAAGTCAACCTTGGTGGCCGAACTGGCACAAAATGCTAACTAAACCAAGTCTAACTATATATATTTTCACTGCAACAAACAAAAAAACTATGTGCCTGTAATTTAAAAGCACTCTGTAGAGGGCTGATGAAACTGATTTTTTCGTTACTGGTGCACTCTGATCTGCTACGTTAGTTGAGTGCTTATTCAGACAGCACAAACAAGCGCAGAGAGTGCATTTCCTAGCCTTAATATGGGAGGGGTAATTTCCTGTAGTTCATAGGCTTTTATTATTGTGCATAAATGTTAGAAAACATCATTTACTAATCGATTTTATGTATTTGAATATTGGCAATTGGTGTTTTTCAGTCATTTTCTCATCTGTACCTTAAGTGTCCAGTGTCATGCTTAACTCATTAGAGACTTTGAAAGAATTATTAAAGTTTAAAAAGCAAAAAGAAAAACCTCTGCCATAGTACTAGTTTTGTTTCTTTTACGTAATCTGCATTTGGTATTAGTGCTTGCAATTGTATTAAAATCAGAAGCTGATTTTTGAAGGCATACATAATTTAAAAGGATGCCATTCTTTTATTTCATATCAATAATTTAAATGTTGATATGCTAAAGAAATTTGCACAGCACTAAAGCATGAGCTAGTTTCATCTAAACCTGTAAAAAATAAAAATAAATAAAAATAAAAAAAATATAAAAGATTTTATATTTTTTCACTGGGGAGGAATTCTTCCTAGGTGAAATTACAAATATGTGTAGAATATATTTAATAAAAATCTTATAAAATACATAACTATAGAAGTTAAATATAGATTGGCGTGTAGTATAATAGAACAATATTCCATATAAATAGCTTTAGCCTTTAAAAAAAATGAGTCACAGGTTGACATTGTGTTCTGTACTTAAGTGTCCACAACTCTTACAGATGTTCTGTGTAATCGTTTTTTCAGATGATTGGCATCATTCAAATGTAATCAGGTTATTTTATTCATTGTTACTGCTTTGATGAAATGCTTTATATGCAGTAGATTTACAAAAATATTGTTCATACTGATCAGAATTAAATTTGTATAGAGCAGAGTTTTAAAACAAATTGTAAATAGCACTAAACATTTTCTTTCTGCAACCTGTACTGATAGACTCTTCTGTAAACTAAATAAAAGAATATTGTAGTGCATTTTGGTGGTGTTTTAAGGGCTATAAGTGGGTCTGTAACTACTTTTAATAATACTGCTTAATCTGGAAACTAAGTAAGGACTCCATTCTATTGATTTAAAAAAAAAAAAAAAAAAAGGGCGAGGGCCAAAACCTGCTGAAAACTGCTAATGGGATTTCTCACTTCAGTTTTGTTTTCCTTTCATGTCAAAAGAAGTGGCTTAGAGGGGTTTTTTTATGTCAGAGAAGAATGCAAGCACTGACAGTTGCAGTTGCAAATGTACAGCTGTTTTGCACCCTGGTGTACCTCAGAGAAGTTATGTGCTCATGCTGTAAGTTTTCGTAGCCTTCACTTACTTAATGACGAGCATACAGATACCTCTTAGGGTGCTGGGAACTTAGATGACAGCATTATTATGTGCTCGTTGCCTAAGTGAATCTTGGACTCTGCAGTGTACTTGCTAAATAAGTAACTACAGGGACACAAACCGTCTCATTTTTTTTTTTAAAAAAGTTTGATAAACATCAGCTTGTGAAAGCTACTAGTTGCATGTTATCATCTTTAACTATAAAATGAAACTTCCCTTTTCCAAAATGCTGACCACCTAAGTAACACAGGCTCAGATGGGAAGTGGATATGACGATACAAGAAAAAGAAACAAGCTGAGGCAGGACATGTTTTGTTAAACAAGTCTTTCGGACGCATTGATTTTGAAAAGTGAGTGTTTGGAATGTAATTTTGGTTTGATAAAGTAACTAGGTACTTAGTACGGTATGAATACATGAAAATCCAGTAGCTTCTAGTTAAAATATTTGGCGAGCTTGAATAGCGAAGTATGTGGAGTTCCTTTTTGTTGAGATGAATAAGATGCATATGTGCACATGTCCAAGCAAATCCTTAAATGCTGCTTGGCATTTAAAGCGTGAGCTTGCCAAAATCATTCCTGCAGAAAGCAGGTAGAACCGTTGCCTTAATTTTCCTGCAAATTGTCTGAGTTCTGCCCATTGCGGAGCATTTCTGTTGTGATGTGAGGCTGGTGGAAAACTGGGGGAGAAATGCTGAAAGATTTGTGCTTTTTTTCCTTGAGTGCTTTGTATTGCAGATTGTATATTTGCCAAAACAAAAGCAGTAGCTCTTAATCCCATATTCCTCAGCCTTGCTAAAGTTCATGCAAATGCTTCTCTCCTATGTTGATTGAAGTCCAGAAGATACTTGCAGCCCATAAAGATTAAAGCTAAGTCTTTGCAGGGTCATGCTCTTGCATGTCCTGATAGTACACTGAAGAGTTTGACATTTCATTTTCACTGTTAAATAGAAATTGTATTTTCCCTATGGATGAGTTAACAGATGTCATGAAGGAAGAGAAGGAGAGAGTGAATTAGAGCCCTTCATACTCTGAAATACCATGAAGAGACCACATCTGACTCCAATACTGTTGTGTGTGTTATCAATAATAAATTAATATTCACATGTGTGAGGAATGGTGTCTGGTAGCAATGAAAGCACTCTGTAACTTCTGTTTTCTTAAACGATAGCAAAAATATGGCTGTTGAAAGAGTATCAGGATGAGCTCAGCTGCTGGAGGAAGTAAGTATGGCTGCTGTAGTGCTAAAGGCTTTGCAGCGGTGCTGCATTGATATTAATCCAGTGCTGATCTCTGCAGTCTCTGAACACGTTCCCGTAGTACGCTGCTTTTAAACAGGAGGAACAGTGATCTAATTTAGAAGAGAAATACACATCGGTCTGAAAAAGCTTCCGTCCTCTCTTGTAGGTAAGAAGGAAGGTGACCATTTCTGGGCTGGCCCAGATTCGGGAGTTGCTGCTGCTGCTCTTTAGGGAAGTAAAGATTGTGTAGTTTGTGAGTCTGTGTGTGCCCTGATAAGATTCGTTATGCAAATCTTACTTCAAGAAGCAAATAGGAAGACGGATATATTTCTCCATCGAAAACTCTCTGGCTGACTTTATGCTAATTAAATGGGTACACTTACGTGGATTTTGGGTTGTGTGTTCTGCCTAAATCGACATTTACACCATTAACATCAGTGGCACCATTGAAACCGATGCAACTTCTGTGCTTAAATCAGTGGAAATGCTGACATATGTTAAGATTCTTAAAGGAGAGTTCCTATCCTCTTTGCTTCTTCTGAAGTACTTTGATTCTTCCTAGATACTCCATCTTGGCCATAACTTGTGAGTATCAAGCTTATTTTCAGAGCACAGTAAAAGGCCTTTATTGTTATTCAAGAGGCTGACAGTAATATATGGCTCATGATAATAAGTTGTTAAAAATCCTCATGAGGTAGTAGCATACTTGTCCTGTGCCACGTGTACACACCTGCGAAGAGGTTTACAATGCAATAGCTGATTTGCTTACCAATTTATTATACTAGACTGTAAAGTTACAAAAGCCTCTTTATGCTCTGGGTTTTTCCAGTAGTTATAATTGACTTCTGGTTGTTGATTCGTTGGGGTTTTTTTTAAATCTGTGAGTTGGTTTTTTTTTAATCGATGTCGAAAGGAATGACAAGTGAAATAGAAACTGGTGAAGGTTATTAAAGTCAAGCTCATAAAAATAAGGAAAATCTAGTAGTACCTTATGAAGCTCATGGAACGGATTGCATTGACAAATGAAGTTCAGGTTTGAATGTGAAGGATGGCATAGTTAGGGAAACCAAAGTGCTCACACAACTCTGAACCGGATCACTCTGGGACTGAGTTCTGGGCATCATGGGCAAACGCTTTGTATTGCAAGTTCCTTAGGGTTTGGAAAATGGTAACAAAAATAATGAGACAGCAGAATATTATAGACAGTGGGAAGATAATGAGAGGTTAAAATAGCTACAGTTACGACTAATGCAGAGAAAATAGATGGAGATCCTCTATTTTTGTCTTGTAACTTTATTGGCCCAGTTCTTACATTTGTCTTTAAAGCAAAGGTGACAAAATCAAATCCGATAGAAACATTTTTCATTAAAATCAGTGGCACTCACTGCCACCAGCAGTAATTCGAGGAGAAAAGCTGAGCAAGATTTAAAAGGAAAATGTATCATTGTATCAATGAAAATTGATAGAATTTCCAGAATTATCATAATCCGTGATGCCAAACTTTTTCTCAACAAGGTAGTAATTTTTGTCCTTCAGACATTACATTAACTTTCAGTGAAGAGCCCAAGTCTTAGGCACTTCTGGCACATTACCACCTCCGTTATGTACCAGAATTGCAGAATGCGAGCCCCAGCCTGTGCGGGACAAGTGTGTCGTGTACCCTGGTTAGAGCTTGTCTGCACAAACTTGCTGCTTCACGAGAAGAACTTTTGCTCCAGAGTCAAGGTGAGGTTTGTGCTTTCCTGGAGCAGGCTCGAGGGACTCCGTTGCTGTCTGTAGCTGGGGGAGAGTGTGAGCTGCATGCACTTCCTTAGGGCAGAAGTTAATGCCTCTTGAGCGGTCTAAGGTGAAAGCACCCCGCTTTTATCAATTCAGAGGACACAGAATTTATAGGTAGTAAATGTTTTGACTCTTCTACCTCAAAATACTCTTCAGCTATTATTTTTTTTATATATATATAGAGGCAGGGTAATGGGATGAAACAAGAATTTTCTTTTGAAATGAAACAGTTTTCTTTTTGTGCTGTCTTTTATGTATTCTTTGAACAAGGATCAGGAAGAAATAATGGGAGAAATTTTAGATGCCTACTGTAGGATTAACCATTAAATGGCTGGTCAAAATTCACCTACCAGCAGCTTTCCGTGTCACAAAGAGCAGCTGTGGGAAAGAGGAGACCTCTGCCCCAGTGTGGCAACTCTTAATTGCCAGGGTGATGTGGCTAAGGTTGTGAATGCGGGGCAGAAGAGGGTGATATCTGGCCGCTTCATGAGGCTTTCAGTTGTTTCCTGGCAAAAAAAAGGGGGTTGGGATCTTATACCAGTCATTAAGGGACCAGAATAACAGAGTGGAACTACTTGTAGAGGTTAGATTTAAAAAAAAAAAAAAAAAAAAAAAAAAAAAAAAAAAAATCCATGATACTGGAAGTCAACTAGGCTGGATGGATGACACTGCACTTCCAGACCAAGGCAGGGAATAGCATTGGTGTCTGGGTTACCTGCATCTGCCGGTTACCTGTGCTGGCTAAGCTAAAGAAAGATTTGAGTTTCAGTTCTTCAATTTCTGCAGCTCACCCATGTCCCTAAATAAGGATCATTAATCGCCGGTGCTGCCAAGGTTACAGCTCTGCCGTAGCAGACACGGAGCTGGCAGGGAGCTGGCACCCCGCAGCCTTGCCAAGTGAAAAGTCAGCACCACGACTGCGTGCACTGGTGCAAGATGAAAAGCACGGAGGTCTTAAGTGGGAAGAAATGTCAACGTGGCAAGTCAGCAAGTGCCCAGGCAAGGGAACTCTAGCAAATCCATGCGACTGTACCAGCAGCTGAGTGTTCTACCTTTCTGTGAAGTAAATCCGGTGGGTGTTCTCCTGGAAAGCAAGCGAGAGTCTTCTCTTGCACTTTTGTGTTAACCAAGCGATGTCAGCCAAATCGTTTGGTTCCTGATCACCCTGATTGTCAACATCCCAGAGAAAGGTCTTCTCTCAACAGACAGAGCTGGAGGCAACCTTCGTATCTGGTTTTCTTGTCCTCTAAGCAATGACCGTCTCTGACTTCATCTCCAAAGTCTTCAAGCTTCCCATTGTTCTGATTTTCTCCCAGCCTGGTGCTTCTGGCTGCAGACAGCAGTGATCACCACCAGACACCTGCTCTGCTGAGCTGAGTCCACAGCAAGGACTGGAAAAAGATGTCACCAATGTGGATGCAGTGTGCCTCTGCAGCAGTCTCTGCTGAGCTGTGGGCAGGACTCCTCCGTGGCTCTGCTCGTTGATGGGTAGAGGAGAGGAACACGCTTTGAGCTTCCAAGCCAAGGGCAGACCCACCATTCATGACCCTGCAGCCAGGCCCCAGATGCAGCTGCACCTGCTTTTTTCAAGTTAGGCAAGACTGAGTGTTGCAGCAGAGAACCTCGCTGGTGGTCAAACTGGTAAGACCTACTGTCCCTCCTGCAGCAGGGAGGCCGTAACCCCTGGGGTGCTTTTTCAGGTCTACTTGTGAGAGCAGGTGTGGCTCTGGAGGACCCTTAGCTCTGCCCCTGCTGCTGAGGTGAGCACCACGCT
Source organism: Tauraco erythrolophus (assembly GCF_009769465.1). Taxonomy (NCBI): domain Eukaryota; kingdom Metazoa; phylum Chordata; class Aves; order Musophagiformes; family Musophagidae; genus Tauraco; species Tauraco erythrolophus. The sequence goes on from NC_141465.1 coordinate 112,678,507, forward strand.
GGCACAGGGCTGCCCCTGAAAGCATGGGGAATGGGCAGAAGAGAGCGTGGGGAGGTGGTTTGGGACCTGGCCATCCTCCTTCTCTTGGCTGCTGGAGTTCCTTGTCACAGCGAGGTAGGGCTGGAACCACCGGAGCCCCGGCTCCAGCACCCTGAGCAGTCCTGGGACGGACTTGCCTGGGGGCGGCTACTCAGCTGCCAATGCAACTTTACCATCTCGAGGATTGTGATGATGAGAAATGCTCCCCTGAGCTCCCTGGAGGTGTGCTGCCATCAGCAGGATGGGGCCACTTTGACTTCCAGAAGGTCTTGCAGGCGAACAGGTCTGAGCTGAGCCCACGGCTTTCCTTTGCCTCCTTGGCCCGGCAGCTGCTGCCATCCAGTGAAGGCATCTGCCTCCCCTCGGGCTTCATCTGGGTGGTGACTGGAGGGGTGGTGGGGTTGACATGGGTTGTTTCACTCTTCAAAGACGTCGTTTCTTCTGCTCAGTGGTTAAAAGCAATGAGGAGGCTATCGTTCATGTTAAACATTGTGTTTGCACTTCTGTGCCTGGCCATTTAACGGTTGAGCCCCAGAGACTGCGGCCAGGCACGGAGAAGCCTCTTGTTACCTCTGGAAATGCAGGTGGCGGGAAGGTGCAGTGTCTCGCTGCCCGCGTATGTGCCGAACACCCACCCTGCCTTGGAGGAGGGCTGTCTTGTCAGCGGCGCATGGTGGTGCTCCCGGTGCGTCTGGGAGGGTCCGGCTGCGGCAAGGCTCGCGTGCACAAGTTCATGGGCTGCTCAAGGAAATCTTGTGGTCTTCAAGATGTTGAGTCGGCGTAGTGGTATCTGAATCTTTAACTCCCCTTTGATTTAGTAAAGAACTTTCTTCCTGTTTCCTGGAAAGGGGAACTGGTGTGCAGAAGTTAATCCACTCTTTTTTTCTTTTTCTGCTGGAAATAGTTGCATGGAGGGCAGGTGTAGGTATTCTCCTGTGCTCCACAAGGGAAGAGCTGGCTGACAGAAAGCCAGCATGGAGCTTCCTCGCATCTTCCTCAGGGTGAAATGTCGCTGCTGCCAGGGAAAACCTGAAGGGTTCCCCTGATGCCCGCAGGCTGATTCCAAAATCTGGAGAGGCACCTCTCCTTTCTCAGGTGGAAAAATGAAAAATGGAGGGAAAAATACTTCTGATGTTGGTGGGTGATTGCAAGCAGAAGAGCCTGGAGGTAATGAAGCTTCTGAGAGCGCAGCATAATTGGCATGCAAGGCACAACTCACCTCTTCAGCTGCTGCTAGGTATTTAAATGTGAGTGGTTCAGTTCCTGCACCTCCAGGATGTTGCAGTCGTTAATGCCTGGGATGTGCGCGCGAGAGAGAAGATGACCTTCTGTATAAAGTGCTAAGGGCACACAACATAGTGGACTCTCATGGCTATGAACACTCCCCAACTTGCCAGACCTTTTCCTTGAGGAAAGCCAGCGGGATTTGCAAAATGACAGGCTGAAGATTATTTTCTGCTGAATGAGAAGACGATGAGATTTGATAGCCCTCCAGTGCCCCTGGCCCCACGTCAGGCAGTGCCAGGCAGCAAGCCTTGGGCAGCCCCAGCCACAGTGGCACCAGCGTGGGCAGGAGAGAGCTGCGCAGTGGAGCTGTCTGCACCACGCTCGCCTGCATAAGGAGGTTTAAATTAGAGGTGTATGAATCCCTAATTGCACGGTTTGGCCAAATCTGTGGAAAGGGGTTTCAGCCAAAACTAAACCGAAGTATTTGTGGAACAATCAAAAGACTGTATATTCAGCTGCCCTGAAGCAGAACTGCAGTCAGAGATGCCGGTTTCCAAGGCGAAAGGTAGCACGGTTAATGGAGGGGGAGGAAAAAAGGCTGAGGAAGAAAGCAGGGTACCGCAGTGTCTGGGCATCAGCATCAGCAACGAAAGGCTCGTTGTAAATAATGCTGCTCCCGGCACTTTGGGATTTTGCAGACTGTCGTGTTGAGGCTGTATTGATTCCTGGATACAGGTGCTGAATTTCGACATCTGATAGTCCTTCACAACTGCAGTTCTTGAGCTCTTTTCTCTGTACAAGTACAATTTCTGTGTGTGAAAAGAGCTTTGTGTTAAGAAATGCTCCAAGGGAGGAGAGCTGGTTTTATTAGGAAATGCAGAAGCGACGGGTGTGGGGAGCAGAGGCCGTGGCTTTTCGTCTCGTGTTCTTGCCAGGTCACTGCACCTGCAGATCAGGACTCTCCCTCCTGTACCTGCTGCTGTTCCTGTGTCGGGATATTTGTGCTTGTTGTTGCTTTCTTAAATGTGAAAATAAGGTCTCACCAAATGATAAGTGTTGAAGCAGACACTTTGGGTCAGCTTTACAGTATTGTAAAAGTAGCTTGACATTTTGTCCTAGTTTTGGCATGATAACAGTATTTTCCTACTGAAAACCAGAAAAAAACACAACGATTCTGTATGATACCTTAAAGATGCAGAAGCATGTAATAGATGCTATTATTCATTTTTAGATTGAAAATCCAGCCACAATGTTTGAATCTGATTCAACAAAAATTTACTTTTTCCTGTGTGGTGTCCCTTCTTTACACCTCTTTTAAGTACTGAATTCACTTCATCAACAAGAAAAATCACCTTCTGTCTAGCATAAACTCTTGGCAATGCTGCAGCACCATTAATCCTGCTGTGCCTGTAAGAGGAGCTGTATCTCCTCCTCCATGGCTACTCCATCATGGCCCCCTCTGGAACTGCCAGCCCAGGCATGGACAGAGGCAGGGGTGGTGAGCCCTGCCCATACCTCTGGGTCTGCATCAGACCCCGGATGAGGTGCTATCAGGAAACTGTGAATGGGCAGATCTCTGAACTTCTTTAGGAAGACCCTACAGTAATTTCCCCATTTTCTATCTCTATATGGATGCTGTACCAGTGGTCTGTGTATTGATATTCTTTCTTTTTTTTTTTTTTTTTTTTTTTTTTTATGTAGGAAATACTGAATTTGGTTAGCCAGGCTGCAGCAGGAGGAATCAATCTTATTTCCTCATATGAGGTGTGTATCTTGTAGGATGCAGTTGTGTGTGGTGTACTAACCGCTCGCTCTAATGCGGGCTTTACTAAGCAATTGTAGGAAAAGTTCGGAGAAAATAGTAGAGATCCTTATCCTGCAAGTCATGCGGGGAAGGAGGAAATGAGACTGCTGCACTCCAAGCCGTTCTATAAAATGCTTTAGATTATAGATGGGAAGGTGGGCTCGTGTGCAGGTACATCACGTGATGACTGAGTTTGGGCTGGTGTAAATGAACATCTTGGAATGCCGGGGACCAAACTGGAGGGCTGTTATCTGCTCTCACTAGCAGCCATCTCACAACCTTCCTCTTGGTTTCCTCTTCCAGCGCATCATCTCTTTGGGGCCTTTTGTATTTGGGTTATTGCAAGCAGCAGCACAATATTCACATGTGATGAGAAGGGAGGAAGAGAGATTTTTCCTACCAGCATGTAAATACAAGCCTAAGCTGATAAAATATCTCTGTTAGGAAAAGGGCAGATGGGAAAGCAGGTTGAACTGATTCTGCCATTTAGCTTCACTCCTGTGTTGGTACCTCAGTGCTTTTTTTATGCATCTGTCTTAGAAGCTGAGGATCCACCTTATATAAATACATGAAGCTCACGTGTTACATGATGCTCTTGTGCAAACTGGTCTGTTAAATCTGTCAAACCTAACTGGCCTGATGAACTGCTTGAGAGCTACGGCTGCCTGGTGGATTTTGCTCAGTCCCCCTCAGCCCAGACTACCCCAGGATTTATTAGCAAACTGGAAATTACTGTACAATTTCCTTTCTTTCCTTTCGAAGTCTGCAAGTTGTGACTGGGCTGCCTTAGTTGGGAACCATTTGGCAATCGTGTGTTGTCTCTGAGCAGGCACGTGCTCTGCTGCAAGTATTTTGGAAATCGGAAAGGCTGATTCTCATTTATGTGAAAGACCACGTGTGCCATGAGGGAGGTTTCAGTGTCAGCAGATGTGCAATTTGCATGTGGATGGAGCCTTTCAGCGCCTTTGTGCTGACAGCGATGCAAAGGGCTCCCAGACCGTTGAACCTAGAGGACATTCACGTCATTCAAATCAAAATGATTCCTGTTAATGGATAGGGACGGAGTGTCCTGACTGAGCACCACACAAGGCTAGCAGCTGCAAAAGGACGCAAGACCTTTTGGAGTCTCCTCCAGAAAAAATTGTATGAAATGGCCTACAGAGTGCTGGAGACCCGGCACCAACGCAGCTGTTTTACAAACTTTAATTAGCTGAAACTTCACTTTGTCAAGCTATCCTTGTTGCAGGAAATGATAATGCACTAGCAGAAGTAGCCAGTGCAAGGATATTGATTTCTAGGAGTATGCTGATAAATGAGGAGCACAGGAAGCAGACTTGGCTGGTCTCCAAGGATTGCCAATAGATAGGAGTAGCAAAAAGAAAAAGGCATGGAGAAACATGGCCCCATCTGATTCCCACAGTAGCTCATGGAAAGTTTTCTTTTGACTCCAATAATTTATTTTCTTTTTGCATTTGGCCCATAGCAGACATGATGAGAGCTGTGATGGAAGTTTCCCACTGAAAGACTTTGTCCCTGTTCTGAATTCAGGAGATCTTAGTCCATTTTGAGACCAGAGTCAAGTCCCTCTGGGATGGGGATCGCTCTGCATGTCTGAGTGAGTTGACAGCCAGGCTGGGTCAGTCTTCCCCTCTCATAGTTTTCCTTAGAGGACTTCCTGCAAGGGGACAGAGAGGGAGAGTGGTTTTTCTCTTGGTGGCTTGTTCTTTCATTCTCCCCATGGTGCAAGTGCTGCCACAGAGGGGCTTGGGGACAGATTTATCTGTCCAGGTGACTATGGTACCACTTCACCAGGGGTGCTGTTATGCTTTATCTAAGAAAAAAAATTCTCCTAAAGCTTTGTTGTGTCTAATGTCTTCAAAAGGAAGCTATTAATCTCAGGAAGACTGTTGTTAGCAGACTTCTAAATAATTACAGAAGAGAAAACGACATTTGTGAAGAGGAGAGAAGGAGTTAGTAGTGCCATCCACTTGAATCTACACCCTGATTTCCTTCACCAGATGCAAAGCCATGCACATGGTCCTCCTTCTTGAAAAGTCCATTAATATTTCCTTTGAAACATACTCCCTTTAGTAGAGACCAGCTTTGCAAATTGTGCTGGGTTTGTGCAGTGGGGTTTTGGTAGCAGGGCAGGGGCTGTAGAGTTGGCTCCTGTAAGGAGATGCGAGAAGCTTCCTGGGCTCTAAAACTGTTCGGACTGGTCTGGCCAGGTCAGACCCGCTCTCCCCTCTGTCCAGGGCTGAGCCAATCAGTGCCTCTGCGAATGCCATATTTAAGATGGGGACAAAGGAACCTGAGCCAGGCGGGACCTGCAGTGAAGAGAGGGGGGAGGCGGGGGGCTGGCTGCCCCGTCCTCCCAGGCAGGTGGCTGCCTGTGCTGGGCCACCACCACTTGACTGGAGATGGCTGTGAGGGCATGGCTTGGAGAGCTCTGGGGTGGCTGGTGGGAAAAGTTTGTCCTGCTGGGACTGATGAGGTTCATCGGGCCCGGCACAGCTGCAACAGAGAGGGTGCTGAGATCTGAGACAAACAGCCATGCAGACACCAGGTCAGTGAAGGCAGAGCAGGAGGAGGTGTGCTGGTGCTGAGATTCCCCTGCAGCCCGTGGTGAGACGGCAGCAGCCCCTCCTCCACCCATGGAGATTAATGGCGGAGCAGAGATACACTCACAGCCCATGGAGAACCTCACGCTGGAGCAGAGATGCCTGTGCCTGAAGGATTTCTTAGAGAACTGTCTGCCATGGGAAAGGACCCCCACGTTGCTGGAGATTGAGCAGAGATGCACCTGCAGTCTGTGGGAAGGGACTCCACACCAGAGCAAGTGGCTGTGCCCTAAGAAGCTGTGACTCTGTGGGGAAAACCCACACTGGAACAATCTGATGGATAAGGATTGCATCATGCAGGAAGGACTCATGTTGGAGAAGTCTGTGGACTGTTTTCCTGTAAGGAGGGCCCCACACTGGAGCAGGGGAAGAGTGTAAGGAGTCTCCTGAGCAAGAAAGAGCAACAGAAACAGTGTGTGACAAACTGACCTGCAACCCCCCCCATTCCCCATCCCCTTGCGCTGCTGCAGAGAGGAGGTAGAACTAGGAAGAAGGAAGGGGTGGGGGAAGGTGTTTTTGAGATCTGTTTTTGTTTTTCGTTATCCTCTCTGATGTACTTGGTAACAAATTAAATTGATTTGTCCCCATGTCAAGTCCGTTTTGCCCGGGGCCATGGTTGGTGGGTGATCCCTCCTTGTTCTTATCTTGACCCTCAGGCCTTTTGTTACATTCTTCTCCTCTCCACTCCACTGAGCAGGAGGAGTGAGCAAGCAATCCCATAGCTTAGCTGCTGGCTGGGCTAAACCATGACACAAATGAACCATCATCTTCTTATTCTCTGTTGTTGTTAGGACTGAAAAGCACAAGGTAAGAGGTTTGGAATGTTTGCCACCATGCTCACCTGAGTGTAACATCATGAGTCCGTAAGTATAGTTTGGAGATGACAACCGTGCTGATCTTTGAAAGGTCACGGAGATTGTGTGAGGTTCCTGACATTGGGAGAAAAGCAAGCATTGCACCTGTCTTGGTGGGGGAAAAAACCCAAACAAACAGCCAAAAGTATGATCCGGAAACTACAGGCTGGTTAACCTTTTCTTTGGTCCCTGGGAAAAATCATGGAGTGACCTCTTCTACTTATGTTTGTATCCAGATTAGGACGTTATGGTCTGGATGAATGGGCAACCAGATGGATAAAAGTAAAAACCTGGTTGGATGATCAGGCTCACAGGGTAGAGATTAACAGGTTGTGCTCTACCTGGAGTCCAGTATCAAGTGAGGTACCACAGGTCTGTTGTGGAACCTTTTCTGTTCAACGGCTTTATCATGACCTGGAGGAGGCAACAGAGTGCACTTGTCAAATCTGCAGGTGACATTGAACTGAGAAGAACTGTCAACATGCTGTGATTCGGAGAGATCTAGGCAGCTTGGAGGCATGGATCAGCAAGAACTTCATGAAATCCAATAGGGACAAATGCAAAGCCCTGTCTTTCTGCAACGTTGCCGAGCAGGGCACTGCCTGGCTGGGGGCAGCCCCCCTGAAAATACCCTTTTGCCATGTAACCAAAAGTCCGCTGTGAGGGTGGCCAGGCCTCAGAGTGGGTTGTCCAGGGAGGCTCTCCTGTTTCTTTCTCCTCAGAAGTTTTCAGAACCCATCTGGATACCAGGTAACCTGGCCAGATCTCACAGCTGACCCTGTTCTGAGCAACAGGTTGGACTCAAGAGCTCCTGAGGTCCCTTCTAGCCTGAAATATCATATGGTCCTAAGGCCAATGAAATGCTGGAACTTTGTCAGAGCTACAAGCTATAGCTGGGTGCGTTACCCTCTCATGCAGGCAGCAGCTCCAGCCCTGCTTGATACAGCTCTGTTTCCAAATGATTTCCTGACAAGGGCAAAAAACCAGAGATATTTCCGTTAAAAATTATCTCCCTGTGAGCAGTGATACCAAATGATGCTGCTGATGGTTAGGTCCAAAGCTATTTATTACTAATTCTGCCAGAAACCTTACTTAAAACCAGGGAGAGTATAAAACCTGGATGGCGCAGCACTAGGAAAAAGCCAGTCCTACTCTTTGAAGCATCCCCGGGAAGGACAGGAGGAGCAGGGATGGCTGCAGCATCCTCCGACTGGGCTCTTTGGAGACCAAGGAAGAAAACTGTGACATGAGTGCACTGAGGAAGAGGAGGAGAAAGCCCTTGTCCAGCCCTGCCTTGAACGATGGTGGCTTTGCCTGGTGGGTGGTAAGGACCCCTGCATGTTTAAAACCTTTCACCTTATAGTTTGGAGCGAGGCAGGCGATCCGTGTTAAGATAAATGTAAGAAAGGCCAGTCTGAAAAGGATAATTTATTTTCTCGGTTGTGCTTAGCAACGTCTCCAATTCAGATGATACTGCCAAAAAAATATGTGGGTAATGAGACAAAAGTATGAGGTGGTTTGTTTCCTATCCGGGCCATCTTTTTTCTCTGGCAGGTATCTCACAGCTTCAAAAAAAAATTGTATGGCTTCAGCTAAACAGCCGTGGCTTTCCTGTGCATCCTCTGCATGGAAGTGGTCTCTCAGCCCCTAAATCAATATGTTCCTTCCTGTCCCTCTGAGATCACTTATCTGCAGTTACTTCGCCGCTCTTCCTGCAGTCTGCTCGGCTCGTTGGTTTGCTTATTGAGCTGGGCACGTTGCAAGAAAGTGCCAAATTCCTGTGCCTCTGCTCCATTTGCCGACGTTTCCCTCTCATGTCGCAGCAAAGTCCTGTCCCTGGAAGCTGTAGCTTGTTCTGCTGCTCCATCCCCTGCAAGGTCGTTTGCCATCAGTGACATAACAAGGCGGCAATTCAGGGAATCATAGAATGGTTTGGATTGAAAGGAACCTCAAAGATCATCTAGTTCCAACCCCCCTGCCATGGGCATGGACACCCTCCACTAGATAAGGTTGCTCAAAGCCCCATCCAACCTGGCCTTGAACACTTCCAGGGATGGGGCATCCACAACTCCTCTGGCAACCTGTTCCTGATGAATAAATCAGACCTTCTCTACCAATGACCCAAAGTGCTGCTACGCTTCACTACAAGCCCATGCAGTGGAAATCCAGTGTTTATTTTGGAGGGTTCAGGCAGGGGCAGTGCTGGATCCCCCTCCTGCCCTTAGGTGTGGGGGCGGGAAGCCCCTGGCCCCCACAGCCTTGCTGCATCCTCACTCAGAGCCACACCATCCTGCAGCAGGGACTAGAGGTAACTGAAGATGCTTTTACTCCCTCCAGCAAGTTTTGGCTCCTGCTTCCTTAGTTTTTGAGCTGCCAGATGACTTTAGGTTATACCTTGATATAAAGTTCATGGAGGCCCTGGGGAAAACCCTCCTGAGCTCCATGCATTTCCCTCTGGCTGTGTGCCCCAGGGATGCTGCTGCCCCCGGCTCTCTCTCTGCAGCCCCAGCCCCTTGCAGGGCTGCGCTCGCTGCGTTGCTGCTCCCGCACAGGGTTGAATGGTTCACTTGCCTGCTTGTAAGGAGAGGGACAAAAAGAAATGCATCAGTTTCACAGCAGTTTATGCAGGAGAGCCACATACCATGGCGTTTCAGGGACAGAGGGAGCAGCTTCCCACCACCACAACCGATACGGTGGGTACAAACAGACCCAGAGGCACCTCCAGATCGGGGAGCAGGGGTTGAGCAAGCCATAGCTCTGCCCTGGCCCTTTCCTGACTATGTATGGATCATGCGTGTGCACAAAGGTTTGTCCTGGCACATTGCTCCTAGGGGTGAATTTCATCCTTGATGCAGAAGGCTTCCCGAAGCCATAGGCGTTGGCTCTGTGGTAAGAGGTTGGCTCCACGAGGCTGTGCTGGCACCTACAAGCTCGCAAATTTTCCCTCACCCTCATAATTGACATAATTATCCAATTACAGGAGTGAGATGTTGACTGAGATTCATGTCAAAGGGGGAGCCAGGAGGATGGCTGCAGCCAGGTGAAACTCTGGCTGAAAAGCAAAATCCCTCAGCTGCAGCTTCTGCTTGCATCCCAATTCTGCTGTCCCTGGTTTTCCCCAAGAACCGACGAGGGGTCCTGGCAGAAGCTGTGTGTTATTTTGTGATTTCATGAACATAGAAAGCCCCGGGAGCTGGGCATGTCGCTGCCGCAGAGAGCATCCCGAAGATGGCATATGGGTGTCAGTATGCAGCATGTGCTTCATCTTCTACAAACCATGAAAAAGAGGGAGGAGATGGGGAGGAGATCTGTCCCAGTGGTGTATCTTACTCACATGTAAAATTTTCTTTTATTGACTTTTTAATACTGGCAGAGACAGCTCCAAATCAGAGAGCACCACGGATGCTCGCGTTCTGCCTGCAGAGACGGGCACGGTCCCTGCGCCGCAGGGCGCGATGGCTGCAGGTGATCGTTCCCTGCTTCTCGGTGCAAAGTGTTCATGTCTTCTCAGTACCAGCAAACTGATGAGAAACAAAAATGGGTGGCTGCAAATGCCACTGGCAGCACTCCGTGCGTGTCAGCCGTGGCAAAGAGGAGCGATGCTGAACAGCGGCCGCTTCCCTGCCCGAGGAGCAGTCCCTGGGTTTTGCTCATCTATTTTTAAAGTACATTTTATTGAGACTTACATGTGTGCAGTGGTGCGGAGCTGAAGCTTAGCTCTGAAGAGAAGAAAGCGTTCAGGCTCCTGGACAAGCTTCATCCTGAAGATAAGTTGCCTGAAGAGAGGGTCAGGGAGGCTTCTGACCCCTTTCCTGCCTGCTGCTGCTGGCACAGCCTCCAGCATCCCCCTGCCTATGCTGGCCTGTTGACCCTGTGGCTGGACACAGGAGATGCTGGTCTCAGCTCATGTCTCCTAATGGTATTTTTTCATTTGCTTTTCCATCTCTTTTACCTCCATAGATCCAAAAGGCTGTCATCACCTGGAGACCACCTGCTCGTTGTTAGTGTGGCCGCTGCCAGATGGAGCAGAGACGAACACAATGATAGAATGATCACTCTGCTCTTCCCCCAAAGTTGGAAACATCCTAAAGATATGCCATGGGGGGCATGAGCCTGGTAGGCTGTGGTGCCGTCCCTTTGAAAGAGATGCAGTTGGGCAGTGGGGCAAGTCCTGCACCCCAGCCTCACTGCTCCGGGCTGCTTGTGTGTCTCTCTCCTTAGTGAGATGCATAAAAAGGGAAGAACAGGCTTTGTCCTGGGCTCAAGTGGGGCACAGCTTTTTCTGCGAGGGAGGATGAGCTAAATAAGGCTTCACTGGCTGTTTTTTCAGGGAAGCTGAGCAAGGGTGGGCTGGGACCCAGCATGGCATGAGTGAAGGTCCTGCTGGCCATAAGGATGTTTCTGGGAGGGTTCCTAAAACACTAGAAGCATGGAGGGCAGATAGATGTGTAGCCAGCGGGTAGCAGACAGACACCCCCCCCTCCCCAGGGCTGGGTGGGGGCATGGGGCAGAGAGTGCCAGCTGGGGAGCACGAGAGTGGATTCATATTAAAAGGCTTTTCCAGCCTTATTTTCTACGACTGCTTCTGTGCTTGGGGATGGATTTCTTTGTCAGCCACAGAATAACAAATTCTTTGTTATCAGGAGATTTTTATTGCTGGAGATATGTATCATTTGACCTTTTGCTCTCAGTTGTTCAAGACGTGCAGTGGGTCCCAGAGCAACCTTTTCACATCGGCGTAGAAAGTGCTGCTGTCATAGCATGGAGACTTAATTTTAGCCTAGATTTCTGAGGAAATGGGGTGCGTAAACTCACACTAGCTGTCCGTCCATCTGTCTCGCCAGCCGTGCAGCCAGCTGGGTCTGCCTGCTCCCAACAGCTTCTGATGCTGTTGATCAACTCAGTCTCAATCCGGCAGGGAGGTGATAGTCCCAGCTGGAGACTGGGAAGATCATACAGGTGATCATAGAATCATAGAATGGTTTGGGTTGGAAGGGACCTTAAAGATCACCTAGTTCCAACTCCCCTGCCTTGGGCAGGGACACCTACCACTACACCAGGTTGCTCAAAGCCTCATCCAACCTGGCCTTGAACACTTTCAGGGATGGGGCATTCACAGCTTCTCTGGGCAACCTGTTCCAGTGCCTCACCACTCTCAGAGGAAAGAATTTCTTCCTTACATCTAATCTAAATCTACCCTCTTTCAGTTTAATGCCATTGCCCCGTGTCCTATCACGACATGCCCTTGTCAAACGTACCCCTCCAGCTTTCTTGATCTGAGGAGATCGTACAAGTGATGTGAGGAGTGACAGCTGAGGGGGTGGGAGGGATGGAGATCCAAAGTGGGAAGGCAGGAGTATTAGCTGGGCTATTCATTGCTGCTTTGATCACTGATGGCCAACACAGGGAGCTGGGGGGTGTGACAGCAGCATGTGGAGATGGCCTGTCTCCGACTGGAGTTACTCAGTAGATGGATTCTAGCTGGGGATAGGAGTGGGAAACAGGACATGAGTTACGATGTGGTAAGGAGATGAGTGACTGAGGAGTGAAGATTTTGGACCCAGCTCAGCAGGAAATCAGGCTTTGCTCCCTCTGCCATCCCCAGTAAAACCAGCTACTGCAGCGCAGAGCTCGGGCTGGGCAGCTGGGAAAGGCCGAGGTGGGGCAGAAGCTGCCCAGGGCTGGCACCATTATTTCCCCGTGGTCAAACCAGGGCAATGCATTTGCATTTCATGTGTGGTCCCAGGGACCAGGCGCTTCAGCTCCCTCCCTGCCTGGCCCTGCCTCTGGGATCAGTCTGACTTTGGGAGGCCACATGCTCATCAATGTAACTCCTATTGTGCAGGCTACAACCGTGGCTTGGGAAACCCTGATTTATATCGCCAGTAAGTGCCAAGCGCAGCAGATTGAGGTCAGGGCACCACTCGGCACAGGACAGGGAGGCAAACAATCCTTTTTACCCCCGTGTATGTGCTCTCTGAACTCAGGGCACCACGGGGTTTGTGGGCTCCACGCAGCAGGAGAACGGTGGAGTGCAGTGAGGAAGGGTTTCCCATTTTGAAAATAGTATTTTGAATAACTAATAGTAACTCCTGTCTCATTTATCCTCTTTTCTGTCTTTCTGGCCCTTTAAACATGTAGGCTTGTTTTAAAAAAAACAAATCTTTGTGAGATTTTTCCCCAAAGTAATTCCAAATCTCATAAATTCAAACACACTATGTATTCTGTTTCCAAGCATCGTAAGCCCCACGGTGAGACTGTGGGGGAGGCACATCTAGATATTACCAGGGCTTGCTTTGCCACATCACTGGTTTTATGGGGATAAAACTGCTGCAGGCTGGGTTCCAAGAGCTCAGTGGTGTAATACCTCTAACTTTTTTTAAACTGTTAAAATAATATTTTTTACAGATCCCAAGTGAAAAGTAACCTTCTCTGACTTATAGATGCCATTTTGCTGTATCCAAGCATCTAGCCAATATTTTAGAGTCTTGCAAGCTATTTTTGTGTGGAGATAAAACAGCCTCAGGATGGTATTCAGAGTATTTAAAGGATTTCTTCTGCTGTTGCTTAGCATTTGAGACTGTTGCCCGTTGGTATTTCACCTCCGTTTTTAGAGTCATACCTGTTCCCACTTGTGAGCATCCAGGCAAACCCACTCCTATGGTTTGTCATCTGCCTGGGGCTTGCAATGATATTGCAAGGAAGGAGCTGCATATGTCTTACGTTTGTGTGAAGCGGTAGCTTTCGCTGACACCAGTGGGACCTCCAGGCTTCAATGTGACAATACCTCCTACGAAGGCTCCAGGGACACCTTCTAGCAGCCTTGCAGTACCTAAAGGGAGCCTACAAGAAAGCTGGAGAGGGACTTTTTGCAAGGGCATATAGTGCTAGGACAAGGGGCAATGGCTTTAAAATGAAAGAGGGGAGATTTAAATGAGATCTAAGGAAGAAATTCTTCACTCTGAGGGCAGTGAAACATTGGAACAGGTTTCCCAGAGAAGTTGTGGATGTCCCATCCCTGGAGATGTTCAAGGCTGGGTTGGATGAGCTTTGAGCAACCCGATGTAGTGGAAGGTGTCCCTGCCCATGGCAAGGGGGCTGGAACTAGATGATCTTTAAGGTCCCTTCCAACGCAAACCATTCAATGATTCTACGAATATAAAGGGGAAGCTTTTCAAGGACAAAAAGATGACCAGGTTGTAGGTTGGTCACCTCCTGTGAACCAGATGAGGGTAAACCAGAAAATGCGGTTTGCAACCCTGAAAGGCCTATTAACTCCAACAGGTGTGGCCAGCTCTGCACGCATCTGGTTGCGTGATGTTACTGGGCACAGGGGCCCTTCAGAGTAGCAGTCTTCCTTTGCCAGGACTTGCTCTTTCAGGAGCATTTTCTCCTTTCTGAGCCTTTCAGGGTCAGTGAGATGTGAGGCAGACCCCTGGGGTGAACCCTACCACATCCATGGGGTTTATGTACACAGCTGCACCCTCCTTCCGGGGCCTGCATGACCTCTTAAACCGATGTTCATCACTATGATGATTTTTGAAAGTAATTTGGGGCAACTGTACATACCCTTAGTTTCATAAGAAGCAATGTCATGATATGCCGGAGCCAAAGCCTATTGCACAAGGACTGATATAGGTGGAGATAGGGACACAGAGGTGGGTTGATCTGAGCTTGCCATGGTACCACAGGAGGGGTCTCCCAGAGACACCCTCCTCTTCCCACTTTCCCAACCCAAGTAGCTTCCAAGCGGCAGCAGCGCTGCAGACCAGCTGTAGGGACGTCAGCCTTGACCACGCTGCGGGAGGAAGGACACAGTGAAATCAATGGGCAGCGTCCATTTACTGTAATGGGCTTTCGTTTGGGTCAATGGGCTTCCTCCTCCCATTAATCATCCTTGCAAGTCCACCGTGCAAAGGCAGTGCTGGAAGCTAAAAGGGAAATAATCCAATCCCTGTAGAGAATGAAGACAACCCATTAGCGATGCACATGGTGCTCTCTTGCTTGCATTTGCTCTGTCTGCCTGTCTTTTAATTGTGACCGGGGTTACAAGTGGAGGAAGGGCTGGGCTCAGTTTATATATCCATTTTTCATTAAAAAGATTACTCGGAAAGAGGTGTCCTGCGCACAAGTTTCCCTGATTAATCCTTGACATTTCTGAGAGTCAGAGGTCTCCCCATGCTATTCAGCTTCCTGACAATCTTTTCTTATGGCTTAACTAGTGCTGCAATTAGATTTCAAAATTACCTGGTAGTCCATGCAACTCCTTATGGAGAGCCCCGTGTCAGGAGTTTGCCCTGTGATGGGAGCCGGATGAAGGCTCCCAGCCGTGTGCCACAAACTGCCCCTCGCCACCTGGTCCCTTCAACATCCCCATGGGAGCCGGCCACCACATGTCCTCACCCAGCCCAGCTTCACTGGTGTTTGTGCTCAGTGATGGGGAACAGCAAAGCTTCTTCCACCAGCATGCAGGACCCAGATTTTCAGCCCTCAGAGGAAACTCCCACCTGCTCCTTCCAGCAGAGGGTATCAGCAGAGAAGCACCGATACAGCGAAAATCACTCATCCCCCAGTGCCAGACCCGGGTGCAAGTCACAGGTAGTGGTGAGGCCAAGGCTTGGTGAGACCCAAGGTGGACATCCACAGGGCTTGGCTTCCTCCGGGCTGGTGAGCCTGTCAGTGAATAATGAAGCTCTTGGTGATTAATAGACCTTTTAAATTTTTTTAATGGGGCTAGGACTCGGAGGCAGTCCAGGGAAACACAAGTTGCTAAGGGCTGTGCCATGACACACAAAGGAGCTACGCTCACCAGATAAATTATTCATTGCTGTTTTCCCAGCTCAGCTCTCTTGTTGACCTGGTATTGCTGGTGAAGAAAGGTCTGCAGAGAATAACTGATGAGGTGGGACTGAAAGAGCAGAAAGTTTGGACAGTGGCTCAGCATGCAGGTAAACATCATGTCAAATGGAAAACAACACAAAGAGAAAAAGATTGAATTGGGAGGTGAAAAATGAGGGTAAGATGAAAAACCTGGTGGGGAATTGATGGCAGCAATAAGGGCTGTGAAACTGTCACTGGGAGAAGCACAAGGCTAGAAACTCTGCAAGGACTGGAGTGTGCTCCCAACATTTTGCCAAAGCCAGGAACAAGCACGTCTAAGACAGCTCTGCTGAATGGGTCAGGGTGCTGGAGCATGAGAAACGG
The DNA here is from genome assembly GCF_009769465.1 of Tauraco erythrolophus. Taxonomy (NCBI): domain Eukaryota; kingdom Metazoa; phylum Chordata; class Aves; order Musophagiformes; family Musophagidae; genus Tauraco; species Tauraco erythrolophus. Next base: position 112,694,256 of record NC_141465.1, read on the forward strand.
CAGCAACCCAGCAATGGGGACTGTGGAAAGGCGCCAGCTGCAAAGAGGGCTGTCAGGGCCAGAGCTGCAAAAAATAAAAGATGATGTGATGAGGGAAACAGCTAAAACGAGAAACTGCCCTGCTACTGAAGAGTTGAAAAAGACAGCTGTGATGACTTGGATGTGTGTCAGGAATGGCCCCTAAAAGATACCCTACATGGCAACGCACATGGGAATGTGAGCCACTAGAAATAGAAGAATACTGAGCTCAGGGCAGGCAGAGTAAAGAGCAAAACTGAGCTAAATGGCTGGAAGACAAGGGAAGTTATTCCAAGACCAACAGGGTAGGGAGAAACCTCTTTACTGAGCTGATGGACTAGGAAAAAAAAATCGAAATCTATCGTAATTTTTTTAGTTCAACTAATTCACAGAAGGGTTTAAACCTTGACTGGACTCATACAAAGAGCACCTCTCGCCCAGGTGTCGGAGCTGCTGAGGGTTGGGCAGTGTCTCTGGGAGGACTGGGAAAGAGCTGGAAGGAGTCATCCCACCCCGGGGACAGGGTTAGGACCCAGCACTCTCCTCCAGGTTCGACTCACTGCCAAGCCACTAGCATGCACTCATGGTCCTTTGTGTGTTTGGGGGACATGATTCATGGAGAGGCCTGGATATTTTACTGAAAACTGTGAAGTAAGTGTCTTCAGACCATTTAGACACCTACGTACCACTGTAATCCTTTGAGTAGGGGTTGATGCTGGAAAAGCACCATCCTTCCTTAGTTCCTTTTCTACCAGGGAGGAACCGTGGGGCATCATGGCTGCCTGCTGGGAGCGGGGATGGTTCAGAAAGCTTTTCCATGCAACTCTTTGATGGCTTTCTGAAATTCCTCTTTGCTTTGATTTACATGTAAATTTATATGCGCCTAGGTCATGTTTTGGAGCTTTGAAGTGTACTTCAGGTAGCAGCAAAGGGGCGGCGGATATTAAAGGAATAATTAAATGAGAAGAAGCCATTAGTACAGACATAAACCAGAAAGCTACACAAAGAAATGATCCCATCGCTCTTCTCATAAAGATAAAACACATTCCTTATGCAGATCAGGATATTTGACTTTAAGGAATTCAGATGGGATTGACTTAGTTGAAATAACAAATATGGCCAAGAAAGAAGGCAAGATTTACATTGTTGAAGCAGTACTCTTCGTCTGGCAGGATGGTTTGCACTGCAGTGGCTCTCGTGCCCACCAAAACTGGTGGGGACCATGCCTCTGGTCACAGCTACCAGAGAAAACCAGGGCTGGAATCAATGCATCAAGTGAGAATATGGTTGCTTAAAATTCTTTAAACAAAAGCAGCACTTTGCAAGCAGCAGTGCAGGCTGTGCATCTCATGCTGCCAGTCGCCTTCATGGAGACACCCCAAAACCATGAACCTCCTCCCTTCCTACCACTAGTGAGGTGCACTCTGTGGCATGAGTGCCAGTGTTTACAGGACCTCCTCACCACAGGACAATCATGATTTATGGAAAATTGAGGACATAGATAAAGTGTTTGTGTTTTTTTCTTACTGATGAAAACTTGCAGCCATAAATACATGTGCCGAGCTGGCCTGACTGATAGATCCATCAGGGCTTGCTCTTCTCCAGGATTTAGCTGTCAGCCTGTCAAAGGCAGCTGCTCAAAGGTTGAATTTTGTTTCTGCTCCCAGAGTCATCAAATTTTCAGTCAATCCCAGCCTGGATGGCTGCTGTAATCCTTCACCCCATTGGCTGTGCCACCTTCTTTCCTCTTGACAAGGGCTCTGGGATGGGAGCTCGGGCAGGTGCTGGTTCCCCTTTCAGGTGTCACAAAGGTGTACCTCCAGCACTTCCCAGGACAGGTGGCACTCAAGAAAACCTGGGAGAAAGGAAAAAGTGTATTTTTTATTTCCATAGGGCTGTTTTTCAAGCATTTGGGAAGTGCTGGAGGTGGAGTTGTGACTGCAAAAGCAATAACATTGCTTAGCTTTGTTAGCAGTAGTAATGCAGGAGAAAGTATCTTTTTTTTTTTCCCCTTGGAAAAAGAAAGTATCATTTTAAGGGAAATTTTTTAAGGGAACATCTAAAGAAAAAGACTGAGTAAAATTCTGGAAGGAAGGAAGGAAGGAAGCATTGCACAAAAGCGATAAAATGACTTTGCTTCAACCCTTCCACAGTGAAACACTTAGCTTATTCTTTTGGGAGGCAACATGTTCTTCTGAAATTCATTTAATATAAAAAAAAAAAGCCCTGTCAGTTGTTGAAATGACAACAAACGCTTTGACAGGCATCAAAGTATCTGCTCGTCTTTCTCAAGTTTGGTTTCATAGGAAATTCCAAAACTTGTTGGTTTTGATCCAGCAGAGAATAAGAGCCCATCACAAAACTGGGGAATTCCCTGCAAAATGGAAATTCCACCTCCCACGCAGTGGTAGTTACTCTCATTACCTTTAGTTTCTTGCACGCTCCCTGGTTTCTCTCTGCTTCCCGGGACTCCCAGATGTAAATGCAGGAAGGTGGCACAGCGCTGCCCAGCCATGTCTACCCCCTCCCCTGCCCTGTTGCAGCCACGGCCCCCTGGGAAAAGCACTGGCTCAGAAAAGCGAGGAAGGACAGGGAGCTCACCCAGCATGGGAGAAGGTGCCCACGTTTCTTGGCGTTTTGCCATCAAAAGCAGTGCAGGACGAAAGCAGAACTGGGCTGGTGCTTTGGCCAAACGTAGTCATGAAGGCTGGGAGTATGCTTGCACCACTGGGAAGGGACACCCTACTGAGGAGGGGAGAGCCCTCCTCCAAACTTGCAGGCAAACTGGACTAATGTTTGGCCAAATTGTCTGCAAAAGGGAAGAATCAAAGCCCTGGTAGAGCAGCAGCATGAACCGAGCCCGATTCCTCCTGGGCTTATCCCTGGCAGGAATGTGCCCACGTGGATCCCCTGCCTAGGCAGGAGTGAATTCTTCTTCTCTACCTGGACATCTGTATCTACCAAATGAATAGGATTATTCCTATTGCAGCTTATCTCTGCTCCGTAGTTGGGTTATTTGTTGAGGGATGGAGAGATGGATGTTGAAGCACTTGTGGGAAAACTGCTTTTCTTTCTCCCCAGCATGACCGTGCCAGCTCATCCCCTTGAAAACTTGGCCAGGAGAGAGTTGAATGTAAAATGATTTAGCACTGCATAAAAAATTCATGGGAAACGTATTCCCACCCCTAGTGTTTTTTTTTTCCATCTGGTTTCCACACTTCAGCATTACACAGAGAATTGCTTTCCATGGAAAAACCATACTCACTAGCAGGAAAATCAGCTTTCTGGTCTTACAAGCAACAGAGCTGCTTGCCCAGGCCGGGAGTTGCTGCCCTAGATGTGCATTTTTGTGGGCTCACCCTGGCTGGACCCGGGCATGCAGCCACAGGGAGGCATGTCCTTCATGGCCCACAGATCCCCAGCACAAGCAGGTCCTATGTGCACCTCAGTGTGCCCGTGCATTCATACTTTATTCCTTGGCATATTTTGGGCCCTGTGAAGCAAAATATTCCGGCATAAAACTCCCCTTTAGCATGAGAAAGAGGTCGCACAAGAGCTCCAGCGGGGGCTCCACATTGCAGTTCTTCAAAAAACATGCTTGCCTCGTGTACATAACTTTTACATAGTCCTGGTAAGCATTTCTGGGCACTGCTGCAGTATGCATGAGAGCAAAGAGTATCATGACCTTCGGGAGCACCCCACTGGTCCCACACACAGGTTGCACCACTGAGTCCCATCACCCAGTGATGAGGGGGACCCATTGGCATGCAGACCTGGGGCAGGATGCACCTCCAGTCAGGGACAAATGAGCAACTGTTATAAAGAAAGAAAGAAAATAATTGGGAGAGGGAAGGGGAAAAGTAATGAACTGAAAGAATAAATTCATTTGATATGACAGAAAAATAGTTTTTTATTATTAAAGAACAGAGTATGCTCTAGTTTGGTTTCTAGTTGTATCTCCTGTGATTCACAGACTGACTCATCTCAAGCATTGCCAGTTATATAATGGGATAGATTCTTGAAGATACGTGGTGGCTCGCAATTTTCAAAATTAATAAAAAGCCTCTATTGTTACACTGCTGGATCATCCCGACAGTGACATGCTATGGAAAGAAGGAAGAACAGGCTGAAGTCACACAAACCTGTACTTTAAAATTAGGACCTCATGAAGTTTGTCCCAGACAGAGGCTCCCCTGCGAGATACACTCAAAGGACTCAGTCACCAGCAGCAAGGCCATTAGTCAAGAATCAGATGGGTATAAATATGGCTGGGTCTAATAAGCTCTATTTCTGCTTCCTAATGGAAATGCTCAGGGCAATCAAGGGCTGTAGAACTGAAAGGACTCTTCTGGCTCATCAAATCAAACCCCCTTTTGCCCCCAGCGCCTCACCACCTAGTGCTGCTTACGAAGTTACTGTGCTTTAGACCCAGGTGGACGTGGAGCCCCGTATGCCGCATCAGAGGCTGCTCTGAGCCCACTGGGACCCTGGGTGAACACCCAGCTGAAGTGCACACATGGCAAGCTGCTAGAAGTTTGCTCTTGTGACAGTGCTGGTTTGCAGTCCAGAAAGCTTCTTCAGCCTTCTCCTGCTTGCCCTTGAGGTATGAGGAGGGCGCTGACAGCCCCTCTCATCAGGCTTGAAATGCCCACTCCATCAGTGTCCTCTCCAGATCAGAAAAAGTCACTCCTCCAGACAGCCAGCAGCCATCTCTGCTGACTCCAAGTGGTTTTGTTTGTCTTAGGCATGGCTGGGCAGACCAGGCTTCCAAAGAGGCTTTCCACCCGCCACGGCAAATGTGGGGCATGCAGACCTGCCCCACGCTAGCCCTGCAGCAGGGACACACGGAGATTTTTGCTCCATCAGCGTTCTCACCTATCGCCACAGGTTACTGCAGCCATTGCTGGTACCCAGCCAGGGCATCCCTTGCACACTGTGCTGTTGCAGTGCATTCCTTTTCTTCTGCTGTGGTCCTCAAGGTGGAATGATCAGGGTTTTGGCAGAAAATAAACATTTGAAAGGGCTACATCACCCAACTTTGCAAGTTGGTAGTGTCTCACTCACAGGAACGGATATCCTCCACTGGATGTGGACAGCCCCTCCCCATTATAACCAGCTACAGATGCTATGGAGCTTGGAGGCACATGGACCCTGAAAGCCCTCTTCTTGAGACATGGGTTTTCTCAGGAGAGATCAGGGCACAAGCAGGACCAACAGGCTTGTGGACTGGTGAAGCTTTTAGTGCTAGAAAAATACACTTAACTTGTAGTGTCTGACACTACAGCCATATTCCTCATGTGGCTTGCTGTTGTGATGGGGTTTTAATGTTTAGGTTAAGTTTTTATTTGTAACAGTAGTTGCTTTATCTATTTTTTCATTTGATGTTTCCATTTCTAAGGCACAACTATCATCAGCATCTGGAATACTTAAAGTAAGCAATTAGGATAATTATTTTTATTAAGATAACACCAGAAAACCCTCAGTGAGGATGCTATGATTTCATGTGTTGTTCAAAGACAGAGCCAAGACTGTTTCTGCTCTACCTGGCAGTCCATCTCTTGCTTGTTATTTATGAAGGTAAACAGCAGTCAATCTCCTAAATAATTCCAGAGCAGAGACTGAGCAAGAGTTGAGGATTTAGCACACTGATGTTGCTGCACAGTCAGAACCAATGCCACAGAGAGTTGTCCCTGAGAACACAGTTTCCTTCCAAATGAAAAACCCAAGGAGAGATGATGGGCTCTGCAGTGTCCCTCAGAGATTGCTGAAGCACATGAATTGCTGCTTCACTGGCTGCTTGTGTTTGGCACCACCATAGTGGGAAGCATGATTTGTGTGGACTGAGCTTGTGCCAGAAGTAGGATGCTGAGGGCTTGCAACCTCATGCTGATGCAGAACTGCAGGAGGCCAACAGAATGGGCTTTCCTGTGCGGAAAGGGTTGTGGCACTGGACTCCTGTTCTACATAGACAGTGAAAATGAAACAACCTGCAATAAAAGCAACCTGACTTGTTATTTATGAAAAAAACTTGCCCCAAGAACAGTGGTATTAAGGGCTAAGCCTTAACATAAGGGATGGTTGATCCCTTCTCAAATGCCTACTATGAAAATGGTATCCAAGAGAGTGGTTTAGACCTCTAACTTCCTGGTGTTGGCTTCATATAGCCTGGCTGAGGAGCAGGGCCTATATTCAAACCATAATCTATAGGTACCTCCATAGGGTGTTTTGATGGCTTCTCTTTATTGACCGCGTAAGCAGGCAGGATCTGGGATTGCTGGATAATTGCAGTCTGAATTGCTCACTCTTCTCTGCAACATGGACTCTACAGGAGACACCAGTGCCACTTGTCAGTGTCAGAGAACATAACCTGCATGTCATCTTAGTCTCTTTCTGAGACATTTGTCTAACCCAAGACACGACTGATCTGGGCAGAGATTCTTAAATAATGATTTTCCCCAAATAGAACTCCAAATAAAATTCCATGATCAAAACCTTAATTATTGCCTAAACAACTTTAACTTAATTGCCAGGTCTGGCTGAACAAATCCATTGGGACGTTAAGGATTTATTGCTAATGCAAACAGAACTCTGATGTATTTCTTCACAATATTGTGTTAAGTAAAATGCTTGGATTCCTCCAGTGTTATTTTAAAGAACTGTGTGTGATAAGTCAACTTGGTTATGTGCTCTGTGTGAAAATTGCCAAATATCCCACAGGGCAAACATGAAAAAGCAGCAGAGAAGACATTCTGAAGAAATGAGACTTTATTGACTTTTTTCATCCCACCTTCAAAGGCCGTCAATCAAATATTGTTGAAGACTGAGATTTCACAATTTCATTGTGATTCCAAAGGGTGGGGTGTAAAGTGAATCTCATGTTGGCATATCACTGACGGTATGATTTTTCTTTTTCGAACAAAAACAGAAATGAAGCAAGAGAGAGAACAGGGATGGAAAGCAAGGAAACAGAGTCCTTGATTCAGTCCCTTCTGATATGAATGACAGCTGGTGCTGGTCTATCACAAGGACAGGATTCACACAGAAAAGGAATGAGATGGGAAAGGAAAATTCATCATCAGGGAAATCACTTCTGAGCAGATCAAGAAAATGTGGATCCCATTCTTGGGTTGGTTTTGTTTTTTTCTAAGCAGAGAAATAATGAGTAGTGACACAGATATCTATTTCATCTACAGTATATTTTTCTTGATCTTTTCGCCTTTGCAGTTGCCAAACACTGCTGTTTCAGCAGATCAAAACTGAATAAGGGCTTGTACTCTGTGCCATATCGTGTTTCTGTTTTTCAAGTGGTATGTCTTGAATAGAAAAAACAGCATATGATAAACCTATTAATTCTCAGAGGACCACCCACTGTCGCAGCTGAAGTTCAGCAGTAAAACTCCCAGCGATGAGTTAATGCACAGGAGCACAGCTGTCCTTCACGGGCCTCCACTCGCGCACAGTTGCACCGGCTTTCTCCATCTATCTGACCATGAAGATTTAGGGTTTGCTCTACCATCTTATTTCTGCCATCCTCTCCAAACCTTTTAAAGTCCCAACTCATGCACTCTATTACCAGGGGCCACCTTTGATTATTCTCTTAGCCGTATGTCTCAAACTTCAAGGGCCAGAAGTTCTTTTTTTTTTTCCTCCTAACTGTTTAGACTCCATATACACTCTAGCAACATCTTTTTACCTTTTTTTGTCTATTTTTACCTATTGCCAGTATAGTCCCTGTCTCAAAGAACTTACGTTATGAGCTTGAGAACAGAGATCAATATCCTCCAGTGCCATAAATGGCCTTAAGCTGTTAATTTTCAAGGACTACTATAAATGACACCAGGTGAGGATTCAACATTGATAATTTACAGGAGCAATAATTTTTAAATGCAATCTCCTAAGTGCGTTTGCAATGTGAGCAAGAGGAGGACCTGAGGAGAGCTGTGCGCTCAGGAGGCACCAAGGGACACCAAGGATGAACGAAATTGCATGTGGAAGGGTAAAACTGAGAAGAGGCCAGGCACTAAATAATGAGGTAGCTTGTGCTAAATTATAGCACCCAGCTGTGGGTGAATTGTTTCCATGAAGCGGTGTCACAGGTGAACCCAAAACGTGCAGGGGCCTTTAGAAGTTTTCCTGCAATCCTGTTTCCAGATGTTGCTTCTCGGGGTTTGGGTCCAACTGGAGGTGGGACAACATGAGTTCAAATGCTGCCAGTCATTGATGCTTCTTCCTGGAAGGCTGTGAAGAGCTGTTTTTCTTAATGTTTCAAATGAAACGTCCTTGAAATGTCGGTAAGTGTGACAGTGTGATGAAGACGATTTATAGCAGAGCTGCCTGGAATGTGTATGAGGAGACAATGACAAGCAAGGAAAGAAGAAAAGAAAGCAAGCAGAGCTGTGAATGAGTGAAAATATAGGGTTCATTTATTAGCACAGAATTTAACATCTCAGTAACAATCCAGTTGTTCACTGTTACACCAGAATATGTGTTATACATCAGCATCTCCTGCAAGGCTGTTTCTCTTAGCAGCGGGAAACTTTCTTTCCTGCTAGACTTTAAATCTCATTTCCAGATTATCTTAATTACTTTCCAACTGAGTCAAGATACTGGAATGTTTCTTTGGAATTGTCCGAAATGAACTTTTTCTTCTTTTCTTGGAGATTCAGTCCTATTTCTGTACAGAGTCCATGAAGTGCCTAGTCTTATCTTCTGCAGCCGACCCGTTTCAATGGCAGCTTTGCACACAAAAGGCTTTGTCCGAACAGACCCTTGGCACTGCTGCGGATGAAATGCATGAAACAATCTATGTGAAACTGCCCGATTTGACAAGTTATTTTCCAGTAAACTTAAAGGCAGGAGAGTATTCAAGTTCCCTGGACAGCTCTGACCAATTTTGCAGCTTTTTCTGTGGTGACAGTGGCTGACAAGAAAGGAAGTGAACAAGGGGGAGATGCATTGAGCCGCTTATCTCTGTCATGTCTTGATTAATACAACTGAAAGGCAGAAGCTATAATTGAACATGGGGTCTCATGCTGAAGTCACTAACAGACACATGCTTTGATGGGAGGAGAGCAGATAGGCCAAGCCATATTTGGTACGTGAATATTGCTAAGTATTATGTTTAGCTAAGAGTTAAGGAGGAAAAGAAAAATAGAAAAGAAAAATGGGCTCTTCTCTGGGTTTAAAATATTAAACAGAGGCTAAACTATTGGTTCTGAGCTCTGGAAAGCCTGCTTAGATGACTCATTGACGAGGTGAAGATAGGAACCTTATTTAATTTATCAGTTCCTGGAATGAGACTTTGGGATTTTTACTATGGAGAAACATTCTCTGAAAGTTACTGCTTTATCATCAGTGGGATTAGCACCATCCAGAGTTAACTCCCTACTGAAATCAATGGTCCCTCATGAGAGCTTCAGGACAGTACTGGGCTCTTGCGAATGGTTGTCCTTCCTTGTGCAGAGGTGCTTAAAATAGGGAGAATGTAGCTGGGTGATGTGGCTCTAGTTCATGGGACTGGATTTATCTGTATGCTGGGGAATGAGCTGATTGCTCTACTTTTGTGCAAGCTGATTTATTTTGCATTCTTGTTATGAATGTAATTCCTTAAGGGGAAAGACTTCCCGACTGCAGTTATATTTATTCTTATTGCAGAGCCATTCCCCATCTCGTTGTGCTTAAATCACTTGCCTAATGTTGTCAAGTTGTTCTCAAAATTAGAATCCAAGTTTTGATACACCAAAAACATCAAGCAGGACTCTCCAAACTACAAGTAGTCTGACGCCTGTGTAGAATCACCACTCTGGAGACTAGTGAACTACTGGAGAGAATTTTTCAGAAAAAAAGGTAACGAATAACAGAGCTATTTTTGGGTGTTCTTTTAAAATCAGTGACTGTCTAAGAACAGTAGTTTCTAGCACAGGCTTCATTGTAACTGGAAAATGGATCCATCCACAGAGCTCAATCACACATACATCACACAGGCTGACAGCTCACATTCTATTACCTTTCTTTAATGCTGCATTTCTAAGTGATAATTATTTTAATGGATGATTATTCTGGTTTTCAGAAGTTCAAGGAATTTCTGATATGAGTAAGCAGATGTAACTTTTAAAAAGCTTTACTTCATATAAATTTGCCCTGTAATTGATCATATAAGTCTCTGTGATACAATCCCTAGCAAATGATCTCAGTAAAATCTGTCATTCTATCTCCTTTGAGATACTTATATCCATTAGACAAGATTCTCCATTCTCTCTTTGATTATTTGTTCTGGCAATAAAACCTGTGGTGGCTGTTTAAGAAATAAACCTGGAGTTCAAAAACTCCCAGTAGGAACCATGGTGAATATAATTTCATTATACATAGCAAGGAAAACATATTATTCTATTTGTTGAAGCCTTTGTGGTCTATTGGGAGAGTCCTGGAATAGAGAGAGAAAAATGCCTCCTTCTATGGGTTGCAAATTGGATCATATCTAAGTTTTAATTTTGAGCTCTGAGGAACAAGTGCAGAATGAGCCACTGGCCAGATGAAGAAGAAATACAACAGATTCCAATTTTCTTTTCTGTTTGTCAGTCTTGCCCTAGCCCTGTTTTGGATACGGGACAGACAAATGCTTGTATAAGCCTCCCCCATTCTGCAGGAAACCACAGAAAGCAACTGCCTGGGCACAGGAGCTGTTATTTTGGTGGTATTTGGATGAGAAAGGCATAAAAGCTGTTCACACTATGTCTGACAGAAAAGAGGCTCCCATAAAGGGAAGCATCCTTGCTAAGTAAACTGCAGCAAGTGGATACTCAAGAAAGGAGAACATCTGCTTTTCAAGAACCATCATCGCACGGGAAGGCTCTGGAGCTCTTGATGCCTCTGCTTCTCATGGTGAAGACTGCGGTTGGGGGTGGATATATCTGTGTTGGATGTTTTCCCACTTACTGCCATGACAAGATAGGGTATTACTCAAGGGTTTTCCCTACTCAGAATGGTCATGAAGGCATGTGCCTGAGTCTGTGATGAGCATGTTGGGAAAGGGGGCTGCAAACCACTGTTTTCCCTCTTTATGGTCGTGGGGGAAGAGGGCAGATGGGTCAGGATCTTGTTTTGTCCTGTTTCTTACGACCCAGAGATGATGGCCAGGAAGACGCAAGGCAATGCAAGACAAAGCAAGGCAAGGCAAGGCAAGGTGTTGCAAGGAAAGGAGTATATAGTTTCCAGGCAGAAAATAAGGCACATGGGATCTCGACATTTTCTTCAACTTGTCCCTGCATGTACATATCAGCACCAAAGACTAAATTGGCCCATTTGGTATTCAGGAGGCCTGCGGTGTCCAAAATATCCATCATATTTTTCCTATTCTGGTTACTTTCTTATTCCTGATGAATACATATATACCACAAATTTGTCATAAACTTGAATAAATGTATTGGCAAGAGATGACAGCCTTTCTTGTCACAGTAGAACGTGATGAGTCAATAATACCTTGTATGTTTTATCAGCTCCCACTAGACAAACTCTCATAGTCTTCATTACCGTCCCAATGTGCTCTGTGAACAGGGAAGCCTCCAAGTGATGCAGCTGAAGCTGCAACCTTTATGAAAAGTCAGCTCTTCTCTGGCATGCTGCGCCTTACAAAGATGGACTTTATGTGATTAAAACCAGCATTAGGAAAAACCCCATCAAGTATGGCTGGCTCAGAACAGTGTGATACCAGTCAGACATGAAAAGACATCACTGACTGCTCAGGTGAAACAGGTAAGCTCCTGTTCAGGCTGATTGCCTGAATGGTTTGGGCTCTGTTCTTCCCAGACACCTGACACGCAAATCTGGATACAGCTCAGAGAAGAGGTCTGGCCCTCATGAAGTGCGTGGTCACAGACCAAGCACTCTGCAGTGCCTCGACATCCTCCCTGCAGCCCTGTGAATGTTTCAGCCTGCACAGCTCTTGGATGAGAAAAACGTATCTCTTTGTCAGCTCTCCATGAGGATGGGTGATCGTTTGTCTGCATTCCTAGCTGAGACTGGAGGGCAGAGCTCCTTTGATTGTGTTTCACCAGCTTGCTTTGTCAAGCAGATTTCAGCCAACTTCTGCTCTGTGGCTGGTAATACAGTCCCAATTAGCCAGCAGCCAATTCTTCAGCCAGATGTCAGCCGCTGGCTTCAGGCAATGGGCTTCTTGAGAGGGCACTTGAAGTGGCAAGAGTCTTACCTTGGGCTGCCAGAACCACAAGCTACTGCTTCATCATACACATCTGGATTCACTGCACTCCCAGTGACAGCCAGCTGGGACATCCTGACAGGAAGAACTGCTTGTGGTCAGCTGTGAGAGCTACACAGAAGTCTGTGGTGAAATCTCAAAAGCAGTTGAAACACCCAGCCCAATGCCAGAATTGCTTTTCTTATCTACAAATGTGTTTTCTCTCTGTGGGATAGCATTCCTGAGGCATTTGCCATCAGTCCAGTCTTGCCATATCCTTTTTTCTCAGTAGAAGATATCCTCTTCCATGTCATGACAATGGCACAATTGTGCTGGCAGAAAACAGGTGACCTCTAAGTGGAGCTAATGATCATCGTGTAACATAACTTCTTCTATGCCCACCCCCATTTCCATTTCTGCACTTCAGTCAAAGCAGAGCAATTCAAAGATTGCAAAGTGTTGGTCATTTTGCAATATCTTTTTTTTTCAATAAGTTGGTCACACACAGATAAAAAGTTCAGATCCGTGGTGCTGTCAGATCCACCTGCTCTGCAGATGGCCTCAGCCTGCTCTTGCCAGGAGAGTACTGGGGGTGGAACTGGGTGCTTTCTCTTGTGAATCTACATCCGCTCATGTTCAGCTTCTTGAAACAGTCATGGCATTTTTCTCAGATGATCACTGAGAAGCTAGACAGTAACACCATGGACTAGGATGGGGTGAAGGCTACCCTTGACAAAAATCACACTGGGTGGCTAATTGTCTTTCCAAAGATCTTGGATGCAAAAGATATTTCAAATAATAACTATCTGAGTCTGCACGTTTGAATGTATCCCATAAATGTTTAGAGAACAGCTCAGACATGAGAGGGTGACACTCAACAACTGCTATTGAGTTTAGAATCTTGTTGGCACCATAGTTTACCAGGCCAAGTGCATGCCTGGCTGCCAGCTGTGCTAGAGGCTGCGTTCCAGCTTTCCCTGATATCTAAGTTGTCAGGTGCACCCACAGGGCTGTCACCATGACAAGAGCACCCACCAGCCAAGAGGCACACAACCAATGCACCAGCTGGGACCATGCCATGGATCCATCTCCTTTTCTGAGCTGTATTGTGCAGCGTTCATTTTGAGGAAGATCAGATAGGCTACAGTAGTAAATAAACTGCAAAGAAAAAGGATAATTTTCCTAACTGTTATGAAATTTCCTAGGTAGAAGGGGGAGGAAGGAGCAGAGATGAGGATCTGGGTGTCACTGAGCCTGCTAGGCATGACTGTTTGTGTGCATATCACTGTTTTAAGTCCTGTGACAACAAAACACATCATGACACATCATTACAGCTCTGAATAGCGCTGTGTGCTATCGGGCAGCTCTTCTGCAGGAACCAAAGCTGTGTGGGGTCCAGTGGCCAGCCATGGCTTGCCTTTAGCTTCTCAGCTTGAGATGGGATTCTCATTAAGCCTCGGTCATAGGCCTAGTTCTTGATTTAAATTACATCACAGCAGCTGTATTTAAAAGGTTTTAACTCAACAGATGTCTTCCCGCATGGACACCATCTCAAACCATGCTGGTGCCCTGGATACTGACTTTGGCTGCAGGAACCTCTTTGGTACATATAATTTTCTGCCAGCAGGGCAGGAATTAAACTGAGCCAAAAGAGATTTGTACATCTTCTCAGGAGTATCTGTCCCTATCGCAGTCTAGGAACACACTGTCCTGTCTCAGTACCAAATCTCTCTATTCCAGTGATTTATCCCCTCTTTTCCCAAGAAACAGATGTGTGTCTAATGGCCCTTGTGTCCTTTATCACCTGAGCTATTGGAGTGAGGCAGCTACTGCTGCACCAGATGCATACAAAGGTTGTTCGGTTTTGCCTTACCATCAGTGCAGGCTTCTTTTAGCTTGTTTGGAAAAGCTGCTGCAGATGCAGGTTAACGCTGACATTTCTTTAACTATTGATGTCAAGTGATAACACGGTTGATGTTGAGGACTAGCTAGACCCTGCAATGTCTCCTGCTGCTTCCTGGTGCTCTTGGCTTGTGTCTGCTGTATTTGCTTTCCCTGTGATAAATCAGTGTCAAGCTATGGCCTCTCTTACACTCAGTGATCTCTCTCACAGCAAAAAATAAAAATCGTTCCTGAAACATTTAATCACGAAACCTCCTGGTGAATTCTCCGCATTGTGCTGGGGCGCACAGGACTGTGACAGCTTCTTCAATAGAATCAACCTTGCACCAAGAAAAAAATATCCTATCTCTCATGAAATACTAACTCAAGTTGCCAGCATCAGCATTCTAGGATTTTGCTTTTCAAAGTCACCAGGTTGAAGGAAAACATACTTTCAGTCCTTGGCTCACCAAATGCAGAACAGAGTTGTTCTGAGAGTTGTTTACCAGCCTGATCCTTGCCTAAACCGCTCGAATTTTATTTTCTGCTTGGTCTAACCATCCCCAGCCTTGAAATGAATTGTTCTGGAGCCAGTATCTGGCAGTGGGAGCACCCAGACCTCGCAGGCATTGTTAGAGCTGAGTTCCTGCAGAGACTGTTCAGAGAACTCTCTCATTCTCTTCCCAAGTTTGTTTCCCCACTGTCACCATATAGTGTTTTTTCATTTAAATAAAAGCTGCCCATCTGGTCTGGTTTCTGCAGCGTGCTTCTAGCCAGCTCTTAGCAAACCAGCCTGAGGAACTGCAGCACTTTCTGGGAAAAATCCCAGCAAACCCTCCTCTCCACTAGCCAATAAATCAAAGCTTGCACTCCAGCACCCTCTGGCAGGAGGGTGCAAAAATGGTATTACTGCAAAGGGGGAAGGAATCCCAGGAACACACAAAGAATGATAATAAAAGGAGACTCGTGATTAGGCATTCCTCAGCAATAACTGTTTTAGAGGCTCTTGCCAGAGCTGCTTAGGGCACGCTGCAGTGCTGCGCAGAGGCTCCTGCTACGCAGTGCTAAAAAGCTAACGATCGGCTAATGCTGAAAGGAGCAGACTCCGTCAGCTGCATTAGCTCTGCGTGGTTGCTGAACACCATGTGGTACCATATGTGAAATAAAACGGAAAATATCCCCAGTGAAAGAGAGAAGCCATTCAAGGAAAAGACACAGCACAAGGAGCTGCAGGCTCCGTGGCAGACACCACAACCAGAGATGATGCTTGTCATTTGGAAGGAGATGCAAAACCTGCAGAGGCTCCGTCACTCTGCAGAATTGACAGAGGTTGCCAACAGCTCCAGAGCACACATGGGTGACCAGGCCCAAATCAAACTGGTTATTTGTTTGTTTTAAATTGGATACAGATGCCTGAATCAGCACTGTGGCAGAAACAGTTTTATTAACACTGGAAGAGACACCCTAGATAACACAGCACATGCAGTAAACCCTAGAGACTTCATGAACTCGTCTCTACCAAGCAAGGGTGTGAAATGCAAACTCGGATAAGTACCAAAGTGAATGTAAACTCGTTACATTCAGGAACGCGTATGTGCTGGAAACTGAATCTCTTCACTATTTGGGAAATCTTACATGCTGGATTTCAACAGAAAGGATTGGCACTGAAGAGAGAGGAGACAGAGAAGTGAGAGATCAGAAGTGGGGAACACACAAAAACCTTTCCTGATGGAGAGATTTCAAAGAATTCCTGTAAATGTGTTGGAAGGGAAGTCTTTCACTGCATGCAAAGGGAATGTTTTCTCAAGGGTATACTTGATGCCAGATATTTTTCTACACTTGACGCTCCAGCATCAGCAGGTCTCTGGCAAGGCCATAAAAGAACAGCATATGTTTGTTCACATTCGGCACCCTGTTTGGAAGATATTATTTTCTCCAGCTACCACTGAACTGTGCATTCAGCAGCCCAGAGGCCAAAATATTTCATCAGGCCAACCAACCACCTTTCGCTTCTCTTAGTGTGGGGAGGGATGGAGACTGCCCTCACAGGTCTTTTAAAGAGTGTATCAATCAAACAGCTATCAGGTGTAATGTCGGTAAAGCTGATGCTGCATTTGGGCTAAGAACTTGACACAAGACCCCATCATTCTGTGTTCTTTCCTATACTAAGACCTGCGCAAGACCATAGAAGAGATCGTGCCAACACACCAAGCTACTCTGACACCAGCTGGAGCACTGAGGCTAAAGCAAAGTGACGGTAATGAAAGACAGCTGCAATATGCTTGTCCTACCTGATAAAGATTTACAGAAAAATGTGTGCCACATCTTCCTCAAGCAACACCTGGAATCTGCACAATGTAGAGACTGAAAAAATGGGATGCATATCTTATTCAGGTGGAGGAACTGAAGGAATCACTTGAAGTCCTGCTGTAAGGACAACAGCAGGTTGGCTGAGGTAGCTGTGGGCAGAGCCAGCAGATAGGTTTGTCCAGGGTGCAGATATTTCAGCACAAGCGCCAACACACACACCTCAGAAATGAACAGGACGTTTTAAATCAGAGAGGTTGCTTATTTATGCTGGCAGCAATGCGTTAGGATCATCTCGATTGTTACTTGCTCTCACATTTGGCTTGGGGTAAAAAAGGGGAGGGGAGCTGCCTCTTTGAGGGAGCCTGGCAAGCGCCAGGCAAAGAGCTGTGCGTGCAGAGATGTGTCACGCAGCTCGGAGCAGCTGGACGTCGGGCTTTGAAAGGAGCGTGTCCCCGTCGGTGTCCTTTGCTAGGACTGATTGCAGAACATATTTAGCTTTCTACCATTTAAATGTACAAATGGCTGCTCTGTGACTCAAATATAATAGCTCCAGTGCTCCTGGCAGGCTCTCTCCCTTGGAGGCAAAAGGCAGCTCTCTGTGACTAGCAATGCTCCTATAACGCTGCAGACTCGCTCTGATTTTTGTGATGTGGCACTCCAGACCCAGAGCTGATGCCAGCCTCCCAGCTGGCTCTCCTGGACCTGCCTACCCACGATGCTCCCTTTGCCAGGGCAGCACATCATATATCCTCTTCCTCAGGGACAGACAAAGGGCCAAACTCTTCTTTTTGGAGAAAAATCGCTACCATTTCTGATGGAACTGAAGTTACTGGGAATCAATTAATCACCTCTTAGAAAAGAGTGTCCCAGTGGACACCCATCTCCTCTCCAGGCAGTGGGACCCACTGTTGACTGCTACGAGCAATTCTCTGCCACCTAGTACTGAGTGACGGCAGGGAAGGATGGGAGCCTCCATTCCCTGCAATCCATGGCCACCAGTGTGCACTGCTCCCAACTGTCACAAGCCCCTGCAGTCCCAGGACATCCGCCCGCAATCATTGTGTATGGGCAGGAATGAGGTGGCTTCACAGTGTCACAGGGTCAGCACTGGCTGAGGGACACTGATGGTATCATCAGGCTCAGTGGTCAAGGTCAAGGCTATGAGCCAGGTGGTGGGCCAAGGCAGGTAGGGGCTTTCCCAGTGACAGAGCCATGTTTTCTTATAACACTTCCTTGGCTTTCAAAGGCTGGGAGAAGCAGACTTGTTCTGGGTGAAAACATTGCATATGGTAATTAGGTATTTTCTGTCTGAATTTCACTTTGCCAGAACCCAAGAAAGGAAATGCAATGGGGGAAGTTAGAGACCGTGAACATCAAGCTGCTACATTGCAGAGAGAGTGAGGGTCCAAGAGGACAGGGCAAAGATCGGAGTAGCATGCGCTGTCAGAAGGACAAATATTGTTTATTGAGAGACTAGTGGATGATACTGTGCTCTGGAGAAAGGTATTAAATACTATCAATGGGAGGGGAAGGCTGGGGGGATTTCCAGATGGCACCACAACTGGGGTGGAACATAGTAACGCCTCTGGAAAAAATGACAAACAACAGCCAATGACCATGATGTTTCAGGGGACTGCATCCAACATCTGTGCATTCTAATGAAGCCATTATTACAAAACTAGAAGTGGTAAGTAAATGACTAAGAATGTTCAAAGTCTCCTAACGCTGCAGAGAAAGGTTAGATATGTAAAAACACTGGGTCACATTAGGAAAGCATAAATAGAAATCACCACATGTGCATAATTCCAGCCTATGTTTTCACTGTCAGACTCGAGTTTTCTGCAAGTGTAGGACGCTGTCCCTGAAGACTGCATGAAGCGCTCCTTTTTGCTTTCCTGGTTGGAAGTAACCATCTCAGAGAGGGAGAGGGAGACAGAGTAGAAGAGGTTCGGGAAACCCATAAGCAAGTAGAAGGTACAAATTTCATGGGAAGGGTGGTGAGCAGAGATACTGGAAACATACTCCTATCTGTGAAAGGTGTCCATATCTGCTTCTTGTCGCTTTGGTGTGGTGCAACCTAGGGGATGGAGGGAACGGAAGGACGCAATTTCAAAGATGTTAGCTTGGGAGAGACTGGTTTCAGGCCACAGCTGGTCCAGTTTACCTCGCACGCGAAGGACTGTGAGACTGTAAAGCAGAGGAGAAGATACAAGCCTGAACTGTCTCATCATGGTAGGGTTATTGAATATGGAAGAAGAAAAACTTGTTCTGAAGGGCTGGAAAAGGCTAAACAAGCCACTTGAAGGAGAGGATCTGCTCTAAAGCTTTTGAGCTTATCTTTGAACACTCAAGAAGGAATAGGAACAGGGTTCTTGCAGGGCCACCTCCAGCAATTCTGAGGGCACCCCTACTCACTGCTGATGGCTGTACCCAGGAAAATGTAGGACCTTGTGCAGCAACAAACAACAATGAAAGGCCTTCACTTTTTGACACCTGGAAGAGGTGCAGTCAACCAAAACTGAAGGACTCCCAGCATCCAGCCTATGGAGCAGCTGCAGAAATAGAAAGCAATGCAGAGTGTCTGGGAGCCCACACCATTGCAGATCCTGAAGAGGAGGGAAGGGTGATGCTTCTTCAGTGATGGGGACTGCAATGGCATATACAAGGAGGCTTTGCCCAGATATGGGCTAAGATGACCAGAAAGACTGACAAGGTCCAGGCTGCTGAAGGTTGTGAGCTGGTAATCCCAGCTGACATGTTTTTGACCAAGAACAGGTGTCTGGTTCAAAGCATGGCAGATCTGTGGACACAGGGAAAGGTACTGACCATGTCAGGCTCTTTGAAGTAGGAATTTTAATCATGGGAATGCCTTGGTGTGCTAAAGGTGATCCAAGAAGGAAGGATGAAGTAAGGAAAAAAACAAGGAGATTTGAGACCTCACGGGGAGGTTTGCTGAAGGTGTCAGAGAAGATAATCCAACACCTCTTAGGGTAGGGGAGGTGGCGTAAGTCTTTTGTGCAAGCTAGGCCAGGCTATGGACCTGGAAGGATCTACTTTTCCAGAAAACTGAAACAGTTTTCTGAAGAACCTAGGTAGGGGAACGCAGGCAAAGAAATACAAGTTAGCTCAAGGGAACAAAAATCTGAGAAGGAAGAACAAACTGCAAATGCATAAGCCCAAGTAATATATGGCTTATGTGTGTGACGTCCAGCAGAGAGGGGCAAGAATCTGAGCTGGGGACGGCACTGACCTCGCTCCTCATGGACCAATGGGAAGAGCAAAAGGATATTTTTAGATAGTGTGTAATTTTTGTAGAGGACTGACATATGCCAAATTTCAAAGTCCATCTGTCCTGTGGTACAATTAAGCAGGTTCAAGTAAAAGCTACAGTAACGGCTTCTTTTGCAAGCAATACGGTGTATTTGGGATTCTTTGAATATGGAGAAGGATGCTCTTCACTCAGGAGCGTCCTTCAGTGCCACATCCACAGAGACTGCTCTCATGACGCCAAGAGCCAGCCTTGGGACAGTTTGGTTTCAGCAGGTGCCCCACTGTGTTCTCCACGCCACAGGTGTTAGGACTTGGCAGTCTCCATGCTCAGTATCTGACCTGGCCAAGACTTGGGAGGCTGCATTATCCCCACCAACACCTTTCCAACTGTTTGCATCTTGTTTAAGCCAACCAAAACACCTAGTCTCAGAGTACAGGCTTTGGGTGGGAATGGTTTTCCCCTTACGTGTTTACTGCATTGCGTCATGGGTGTGAATAATTTCTGCTTGAGAAACACAATCACCACCTGTCATGGTTTAGCCCAGCCAGCAGCTACGCTACCATGCTGCCGCTCGCTCACTCCTCCCCTTGGTGGGATGGGAGGAGAAAATTGGGAGGAAAGGGCAAAACCAGTGAGTTACGATAAGGGAAATTTAATAGAACAATACCAGAAAAAGAGGAAAGAAAAGGATAATGAAGCACAAACGTACAACCACGAGAACAATACGAAATGACCTCTACAATTGTTCACCACGTGGAACCCAGAACTCAGCCCACTCCCGACCCCCAAAGCGAACTCCCTCTCCCAGCTAGCTCCCCCTACATATACTCTGGGCATGACGTCACATTGTATGGAATAGCCCCCTGGCCAGGCTGGGTCAGCTGTGGGGTGTCCCCTCTAAGCTTCCCATGAAAAAAGTTAACTCTTTCCCAGCCAAACCCAGGACATTATCCACCCCTTATTCTATACCATCTGCATCATGCTCAGATCATACATTTTCCAATTACTCCCCTTCATTTACGGACCATCCCTCTCATGTGTCCGTTGAGTTCATTTAATCCATGACTTCAGGGCTCCATTTGTCCTAATAGTCTTTCAGGTGAGGAGAGGCAGTGTAGGCTGGTGCGTGATAGGGAACGTGATATACCATACAATGTCATGTTCTTTGGCCCAAGTGTCTCTGAGGTTGCTGCGGAAATGAGTCCCGTGCTCTTAGGGTCGAGGTAGGTTTTGCATCCTACTTCCTCATGTCCTCTCCGTGGTCACGCAGGAAAAAACAGGTGGTGCCTCGAGGTGCGTGCGCTCTGTACTCTCTTTCGATTGGCAGAATGCTTACTTCTAATAGCTGAGACATGGGTCTGCGCAGGTGGAGAGCAGGGCATATCCTCTTTGAATTGGTGGAACTCCTGTGACAATTTCTCCACAGCCGCAATGCAGGCCTGTACAGAAGAAACACTTCCTTCGTATTGCTGGAGTTGAGCAGTCACGTCCCGCACTGTTTGTTCCTCACCTTCTCTCCAGGACATTACTACCAACGAGCTGGCATATGATGTTGGTGCACTCCGTAGGAATTTCCGCCACATGGACTGACTGCATTGGACTTCATTTGGATCTATGGGTGACTGCTCATTATTCAGATCATTGTAAATCATCTCCAGCACAGCTAGCTCCCTCAGGTACTGGATGCCACTTTCCATGGTGATCCACTTGCCTGGGTGACACGTAATATCATCCTTGAAGGGGTACCTTTCCTTCACACTTAAGAGAAGTCGCCTCCAGAGGCTGAGGGTTTGTGGTTTTCTCCCAATCTCCTTGTCAATGCCTCTTTCCCTAGACAGGGATCCCAGCTGCCTGGCTTCCCTACTGTCCAGTTCCAGGCCATTGGCCCCATTATCCCAGCATCGGAGCAACCAGGTAACAATGTTCTCGTTTGGAAGGCGGCTAAAATCCTTTTGCATATCTCGCAGCTCACCGTGCGATAGCAATTGGATGATCACTGTCTCACATGTGGGTTCTGCCTCTTCCTCCTGTTCTCTTGATGGCCCTGGTTCATTTTTATCCCTCACTAAGCGAGCTGGTTTCCTTATGTGCTTCTTCTTCTGTAAAGGGGTGACTGATATGGGAATAGGTGGGTTCTCCGGTTCAGCTGCAGTGTCTGTCATTCTGTCATCCAATCCAGGGACCTCCTCTCCCCTTTGAGGGTGCTCAATAGTGTTAGACACGGCCGCTCGGTAGGCATGGGCCAGGCCCCAGCACACCGCAGCGAGCTGCGTCTCCCTGGAATTGCCAGGGCGGCAGCACACTTTTCCCAATTGCTCTATCAGTTTGTCAGGGCTCTGTACTTGTTCAGGGGTGAAATCCCAAAACACTTGAGGTGCCCACTGTTCTGGGAATTTGCCCATGTCTTCCCACACACCGTGCCACTTGTGACTATCCTGCCTTGGGGCAGATCTCTGCGTGAGTTCTGTGAATAGTTCTTCGACCTCAGACAGGACCTGACGCACCTTCCAGACACACAGCAGCAGGACCACGCTGGCCAGGACACCCCCAGGACATTTAAAATCCTCCAAGGCTGTTGTAATCAGCCTGAATGGGAAGCGCGGGGTGAAGAGCCGGCGGACGGGATCCTCGTCCCCGGCCTCCCCCACCGGTTGGGCGCGGTCACCAACGAATCCCCAGAGGTGGCGCCCGAGACACGGGCATGACGCCAACGCCGCGAACACGGCGCATCCCAGCCACGTGGCCAGCGCCGCGATGGCGTCATAAGCCGTAATTACACAGTACAGCACGATGAGGGCCCGGATCCCGCTCCCCGCGGTGATAAACAGCAGCGCAATGAGTACATACGGCATGGAAGGAGCTACAGAAAACCACCACGCGAGCAGCCAACGCAACATTATGACCAACGACTATCCAACTAACGCGACAAAACGAACACGTGGAACAAACGTGTTTTACCACGCTTTAGCGGACTCTGTCGTTATCCCAACCCTTCGTGCCCCACGCAGGGCGCCAAAAAGGACTGCCGCGGTGCAGCCCAGCCGGCGGCTGAGCCACCACGCCGCCGCTCGCTCACTCCCCCCCACCCCTCGGCGGGATGGGAGGAAAGGGCGAAACCAGCGGGTTGGGATAAGGGTAATTTAACAGAACGATACCAGAAAAAAAAAGGATAGAACAGGATAATCAAGCACAAACGTACAACCTCGAGAACAATACGAAACCACGGCTACGACCGCTCCCGACCCCGAAGCGGAGACCCTCCCCCGCCTCGATCCCCCTATATATACCCCGAGCATGACGTCACATGATAGGGAATAGCCACTGGCCAGGCTGGGTCAGCTGACTGCCTAGCGTCACCTCTCAGCTTCCCGCGGAAAAAAGTTAACTCTTTCCTAGCCAAACCCGGGGCACCCCCGCTAAAAAGCCACGTGCCCAGCAGTTACGGGGGTTGGGGTTTGCGCTTTGCTTTATTTTCGTGTCAGGAAGAGGGAGTGTGTAGGGGTTTTGTCGGGAAGTTTCTCCGTCAGCTCAACAGGAAATTCCACCTCGGCTGGAGAACGTGGAAAGAAATTTAAGACCTAGAGAGATATTTAGGTACCAACATCCCAACAGAAATCATGGGATTTAGGTACTCAGCTGCCTTTGTGGGTCGGTTCCACCGTGGAGAGAGGAAGATTTGGAAGCGGAAGGTCAAGCCGGGGAACCGAGGGGCTGTCCTCCTTAGAGACAGCAGCGACTCCTCTTACAGGACCCCTCCACAATCCCTGGGGATCTCAGGAGAAGGGACACCTGGGGTCTGGCCCGGGGGGTTGGTTATCCGAGGCGAAGGCAACAACCCCCAGCAACAACCACCGCCACCCACGGCCTGAGCCCCGCGGAGCGGCCGCAGGGTCGGGGCTGGAGCCGCCTCCCCCGCGCCCCCGGCCCGCACGGCTGCCCGGCCCGCCCCGCCCCGGGTAGGGCGGCCGCGGAGCCCGGCCCCGCCGGCCGCAGGCGGCGAGGCCCCCGGGGCCGCACGGGGGCGCCGCAGGACGGCGGCTGTGCCCGGGCGGCGCCGCTGCGGGCTCCGGCGGCGGGCGGCAGCCGGGAGCCGCGGGCGGGGTCTGCGGCCGGGCCGGTTCCTGCCTCGCACATTCGTAGGGGCTCAAGGTGGGAGCAAACACGCCTTTCATCGCGGCGTGGTCCAGTCGGGACAGGATTCGTGGCTTTCTGATAATTTGCTTTGTACTTAGCACAGCAGCAGTGGGCACAGTCACAGTCTCCTTGTTTGCACTGCGGCTTTCCTGGCTTTTTTCCACAGGCCTTCGTCACATACGCGGAAACCATCGTATAGACCAGTCACAGAGGGGCGGTAAGAATTTCATAGAATCATAGAATGGTTAGGGTTGGAAAGGACCTCAAAGATCATCTAGTTCCAACCCCCCTGCCATGGGCAGGGAAACCCTCCACTACACCAGGTTGCCCAAAGCCTCATCCAACCTGGCCTTGAACATTTCCAGGGATGGGGCATCCACAACTTCTCTGGGCAACCTGTTCCACTGCCTCACCACCCTCAATGTAAAAAATTTCTTCCTTATATCTAATCTAAATCTCCCCTCTTTCAGTTTAAAGCCATTGCCCCTTGTCCTATCACTACACGCCCTTGTCAAAAGTCTCTCTCCAGCTTTCCTGTAGGCCCCCTTTAGGTACTGGAAAGCTGCTATAAGGTCATCCCGGAGCCTTCTCTTCTGCAGGCTGAAGAGCCCCAACTCTCTCAGCCTGTCTTCATAGCAGAGGTGCTCCAGCCCTCTGATCATCTTCGTGGCCCTCCTCTGGACTCGTTCCAGTAGTTCCATGTCCTTCTTGTGTTGGGGACTCCAGAGCTGAACACAGTATTCTAGGTGGGGTCTCACGAGAGCAGAGTAGAGGGGCAGAATCACTTCCCTCGACCTGCTGGCCACGCTCCTTTTGATGCAGCCCAGGATACGATTTGCTTTCTGGGCTGCCAGCGCACATTGCCGGCTCATGTTGAGCTTCTCATCCACCAGCACTCCCAAGTCCTTTTCCTCAGGGCTGCTCTCGATCCATTCTCCGCCCAGCCTGTACTTGTGCTTGGGATTGCCCCAACCCACGTGCAGGACCTTGCACTTGGCCTTGCTGAACTTCATGAGGTTCTCACACGCCCACCTCTGCAGCCTGTCAAGGTCCTCTGGATGGCATCCCTTCCCTCCAGCGTGTCCACAACACCACACAACTTGGTGTCATCTGCAAACTTGCTGGTTGCACTCGATCCCGCTGTCCATGTCACCAACAAAGATGTTAAATAGCACTGGTCCCAGTACTGACCCCTGAGGAACACCACTCGTCACAGGCCTCCACTTGCACATTGAACCGTTGACCACAACTCTTTGAGTACGACCATTCAGCCAATTCCTTATCCACTGAGTGGTCCATCCATCAAAACCATGCCTTTCCAGTTTAGAGACAAGGATGTTGTGTGGGACAGTGTCAAATGCTTTGGATAAGTCCAGGTAGACGATGTCAGTTGCTCTTCCCCTATCCATCAATGCTGTAACCTCATCATAGAAGGCCACCAAATTAGTCAGGCAGGATTTGCTGTTGGTGAAGCCATGTTGGCTGTCACCAATCACCTCCTTGTTTTCTATGTGCCTTAGCATAGTCGCCAGGAGGATCTGCTCCATGATCTTGCCAGGCACAGAGGTGAGACTGACTGGCCTGTATTTCCTGGGTCTTCTTTTTTCCCCTTTTTAAAGATGGGGGCTATGTTTCCCCTTTTCCAGTCATTAGGAACTTCACCCGATTGCCACGACGTCTGAAATATGATGGATAGTGGCTTAGCAACTTCACCTGCCAGTTCCTTCAGGACCTGCGGATGCACCTCGTCTGGTCCCTGGACTTGTCCACCTTCAGATTCTTTAGATGGTCTTGGACCTGGTCTTCTACAGTGGGCGGTTCTTCATTCTCCCAGTCCCTGCCTTTGCCTTCTGCGACTTGGGCTGTGCCGCTGGAGCTCTTGCCAGTGAAGACTGAGGCAAAGAAGTCATTGAGAACCTCAGCCTTCTCCATATCCTGGGTAGCCAGGTCCCCTGTTTCCTTCCTGAGAGGGCCTACGTCTTCCCTAGATCTCTTTTTATCACTGACATATCTATAGAAGTTTTTCTTGTTACCCTTGATGTCCCTGGCCAGATTTAACTCTATCAGGGCTTTAGCTTTCCTAACCTGATCTCTGGTTACTTGGACAATCGCTCTGTATTCTTCCCAGGCTACCTGTCCTTGCTTCCACCCCCTATAGGCCTTCTTTTTGTGTCCGAGTTGGTCCAGGAGCTCCTTGTTCATCCATGCACGCCTCCTGGTGTTCCTACCTGACTTTTTCTTTGTTGGGATGCACCGCTCCTGAGCTTGGAGGAGGTGATCCTTGAATATTAACCAGCTTATTGAATATTTGAATATTTGGCTTATCACGGGCTGCCTGGGTTATCGGGAGAGATGTGGAAATCAGGCAAGGCCACGTTCTTCCCGTACAGATGATGCAGGTGGAGCTCTACCATCAAAGTGTGGTCCTGGTCAAGAAGGGACTGTATCAAAGTCCAAGTCATGTAGGAAGACAGAAATAACAAAATCTGTGTATTACACAAGGATTCAGCTGGAAAAGAGAAGCAGCAGAAGAGGACATATGGATGTATATTAGCAAGATAACAGGACCACTGAAACAAGATTTGAGTGTGAAAGAATATGTCACATAAAAACATCTATGCTGGCTCAGACTGAGGATTTGTCTTCCAAAGTACCCTACTTCCAGCAGCAGCATGAGATGCATAGAGAGAAGATAGATCAGTGCAAATATACACACACATTCGCTGTACTCCCCTTGGGAGTACTCTCCCAATTTCCTTCTCTTTCCAGTTCAGAGGATTTCCTGAGCCTGACATAGTTCATTTGTAGCTCTGACAGATCCCTCTGCCAAGCACTTGTCCCATGCTCCTGCACACATTTTGCACCATAAGCACTGTTTGCTGAAGGGCTCCACAGACCCACCAGGCACTGTGAGAAGGGCCACTCCTTCTTAGATTTGAACCCATCTTAGTGTCATCTAACAGCTCCTGTTTTTTATTCTGGAATAGAAGTGAACACTCTCTCTACCAATGCATTGGATCCACCTTTCCCACTCATCATTTTGCAGCTCTGTTAGCATGTCTTCTGAAGTCAGTCATCTCTGAAGTTGAACAAGGCAACTCAGCTGCTCCTTACATGTAAATAATACCATATCTTTGATGTTCATCCTGCCCTTCTGTTGTGAGTTAGGCTGCTCTGGCAACTAAACCCTACACAGTCCCTCTCTCACCCTCTCCCACCCCCAGGGATGAGGGAGAGAATCAAAGAGGAAAAAGAAAAGAGACCTGTGGGTTGAGATAAGAACAATTTACTACTACCGCTACCAATATATATATAGAGAGATATGTACAAGGATAAACATATGCAAACGCGTAATGTACAGTGTAATTGCTCACCACCCCTTGACCAAGGCCCGTCTCGTTCCAAAGCTGCAATCCCGAAACGGATAAAACTCGATACCGCAATCCTGGATGAACGGGAGGCCCCGAGACAGAGAGCAAGAGAGAGAGAAAACACTCTGAGAGTCCGAAAGTGAGAGTCCCGGAAGGGCAAAAGCCCTTCTTTCCGGCTGACCCTCACTTTTATACTGGGCATGATGCTGCATGATATGGAATACTAATTGGCCAATTTGGCCCTCAATCTTAAATTCAGGTACAAATCGTAAGGAGAGCCGTGGACCCCTTGTCCCAGCCATGCTCCCCCCTTATCCTGTTGTGCTCCTGCACACTGGCAAGAACACGGCAGCTGAAAAGTCCTTGAGACCTCAGTGCCAACTACAAACATCAACTTGCTATCAACATTCTTCTCAGAGCGAGCCTCTGAGTAAAACCAAAACACAGAGCTCTTCTAGCTGCTAAAAAGAAGAGCTAACTCTGTCCCAGCTAAAACCAGGACACCTTCTCTGAACCTTTCAGATAATGGTATCTTCTTTTTGAGATGTGGGCACAGTTCTCAAGACATGAGAAAACCAGAGCCATAGAGATGCTTTCTGCACTGTTCTCTCTTCCTTTCCTAATGATGCCCTACAGTGGATTTGTCTTCTTGATCATTACTGAATAATGATATAGTGACAGATGATAAAGAGAACTGAGACAAAGCAGGAGAAAACAGAATGAGTTGAGTCCAAATCCTCTGGGAAAGGATGGTGAAGGGGAAAAATGAGATGGTATTAGAGGCCTCTTTTATAAAACCCTAGACTTCAATGTCTCTTTAATATCAAAAGAAATACTACTGTGAATTGTGAATATGCAAGAGTTTTATGTTCCAGCTGCAAACTCAAGAATAAAGGGATGTGATATTACATTTGCTTATCCCCGCAAGGAAAAGGTGATGTATTTTGGATGTAGTTTTAGTAGTGAACATATTATAGAAGAACTAGTTACAGTAAATAATTTTGGATCAGAGTGTTGATATCATTAAAATGGAATGGGTAAAATGATAAAAAATATATTTCTGGGGTGTTTTTCTGTTTGTTTTTACAGGGAAAAATTCAAGAATTTCTAGAAAAGCAGCAAGTAGAGTTAACTGGTTTGACAAGCTCAAGGGTTGTGTAGGAAGGAGTACAAAAGTTTACATCAGAGGTAGAAAATCTTTCTGGAGTTTGCATGCTAAACAAGAGAAAAATGAATGAGGAAGTTCTCCAGAGTTACCTAGATGAATGATTGCCCAAGGAAGGATGCTAGGTGTAAACAGTCTATGAGAGCGGATAAAGAGATCAGTCAGTCTAGGCAGATATGTTTTGAAGGTCAGAAAACGTAGGAATTCAGCCAAAGTGCCAAAGTCAAGCTGAGTTAGACCTTGCAAAGATCTGGGAAGTTAAGTGCTGGGAGGTTCAGTAACCATATAAATAGAAACAATTAAAAAAGGAGGAAGTAAGACTGCTGTGTACAGAGTAGGAGGCTGAGATCAAACATAGTATTTAGGTCAATCAAACCGGATCAAACTTAGATCAAGGGCCAGACCCAAGAGGGTATGCAGGGCTGTAATGCCAGGAAGTTAATTTGACTCTGGGAACAAAATTCACAATACTGAGGAAGATATCTTATTCCTTTGTATAGTAAATAAGAGAAAGTTACGTTCCTAGGACTAACATCTGCCACAAATGCTGTAGAGTCTGAGCTGCTCATGAGGAAACGTCAAAGACACCTGTCCAAAACTCTGTCTTGTCTGGTTCTAGGTCTGTAAGGGGAAGGTCTGGAAGCTGCATCCAGCTTGGATGCAATGAGCAGGGACATCTTCAACTAGATCACGTTGCTCAGAGCCCCATCCAACCTGACCTTGAATGTTTCCAGGGATGGGGCATCTACCACCTGTCTGGGCAATCTGTTCCAGTGTTTCATCACTCTCATTGTAAAAAATTTCTTCTTTATATCTAGTCTGAATCTACCCTCTTTTAGTTTAAAACCATTACCCCTTGTCCTGTTGCTACAGGCCCTATTAAAAATATCCAAGATATCTTGGATGATCTTAGTCACGTACTGTCAGGGGCCATTAATGACTAGATAACTGTTGGGTTTGGTTTTTTTTTTCTTAAATTGGTAGGAATCTCCTGCATAGTATATTTGAGGTTTCTGGTATATAACCTAATCTTAGACGCTTCTCAACTTCATGTGCTCTTGTCTGACCTGCTGGGAGAGCACAGCCCCTAGGTTCAGAGGAATGCAAGATTCCTGTGCAGAAAAGGAGAGCAATAGAGAGGCAACATGGCACTTTTTCTGTGACAAGGGCAGTCAGATCGGCAGAGAGATTCTTGGGGTTCAGCTGCTGCTTTAAAAAGCTCTGCTAGCAGCATCTGAACTCAGCGCTCACACTTTGTATTACTTCTCCAAGTGCTCCTGGTGTAACTAGGTCTTTTGTACTAAGGGGAAGGTGGGGGTCATTTGATCAGATGGAATCTGAGTTAATCAGCCTCCACAAGATTGGAAGAGGATTAGGACCACTGCTCTGAATGCACAAGCCTTTACTCAACTGAAGTTGCGTGTTAGGATGCCAAGTCCTTCCTTAGATTTTCTCCTAACTGGACAGCAGTTCCAGTAATGATACTGAGAAGGGCAAATCAGCATTGCTGTTGGGAGCAGGGATGTGCACAATTTATGATGAAACCGTTAGACCTACAGATTTTAATGTACGCTAGGAGATCATCTCCATCCCAGAGCTGTGAAAAGATGTGAGCATGAAACTGAAAATCTGGAAGTAAAGATTTTTGTTACGATTTTTTAAAAATTAGGGATGGTACCACACAACGAGATGAGTACAGTCACGGGACTCTAATTTTAGTAGTACACAAGGTCTTAAGACACTTTTTGAAATAAAACTATGCAAAGGTATGGATTTAAATGAAAAATGGAGCGCAAAGGCAAGCAAGTTCACAAAAAGAGACCATCTGGTCTATTTTATGAAAGCAAATAACTTTCTAGACAAGAAAGTGCTATTTTGCAAACTGGCTGAACTGAAGAAAGGGTTAGTACATGAATCAAGTGGCAAGGAAGGTGAGAGGTGGTAAGGAACTAATGAGAAGAGAGATGACATTGATGGTGTTGAAAGAGGACTACTGACCTGAAGGAAAGTTACTAATGGAGTTCCTTCAGGGTCTATCTTGGGATCAGTTTTATTTTGGTATTTTTTTAATGGATTTAGCACCAAAAAATAGATTAGTTCGATAAAACTTGCTTAGATCAAAGTCGGGAGATACCTGAAAGTGAACAGCTTGGAGTTTCTGATGACATTTCTATCGATTTGACTGGGATCCTTCAGTTCTATTGATTTGATTTCATCCTATGAAGAAAGGGGCTTACTAGCTGGAACAGTGCTTGTTATTTTTATTGCTATAGCACCAAGAGACTTCGCTACAGTTGTGTGGCATCATGGTGGATCGGAGGTGGAAATCAATCTGTAAATGCTAAAGGGGATATGAGGGCCTGCAAAGCCTTGTGCAGTACAAACCAGCAGGTGCTGTTTGGTACCAGTTACAAAGAGCAATAGTGAAGGGCTGCAAAGAGAGAATCATGAGGTCACTACACCAGGCTAGGAGGGAGGATATTTCTGCAGCATTTTGCTTGGGTAAGAGCAGAGTATGCCAGAGTTTGTCAAGGCACAAGGAAAAGGTGTTACAATAATCAAGGAATAAGGAAGGAAACTAAAAGTGCAAGAAATCACGTATCAGTCCCTCCTAGTCACAAGAAAAAAATTTGTCAATCATCAGCATCATTTGGCCCAGGAATGCAGAGAACACCCAGTCAACACCTTCCCTTCACAGACACACACTGTAAACACTGATGCATATTGTAAACCACAAAGCATTCTTTCCCCCTGCTTCTAGTTTCCCAGCTGAGAGTTTTACCTTTGGAGAGCGAGTGGGAAAACTACAGGACTTGGATGTAGCCTGTGAGCTGAAAGCAAAGGAATTAAACTGTTTCTTAGAATCATAGAATCATAGAATCATAGAATCGTTAGGGCTGGAAGGGACCTTCAAAGGTCATCTAGTCCAACCCCCCTGCAAGGAACAGGGATATCTCCAACTAGATCAGGTTGCTCAGGGCCTCATCCAACCGGGCCTTGAACGTCTCCAGGGATGGAGCATCCACCACCTCTCTGGGCAACCTGTTCCAGTGTTCTACAACTCTCATGGTAAAAAATTTTTTCCTAATATCCAACCTGAATCTACCTCCCTCTATTTTAAAACCATTACCCCTTGTCCTATCACAGCTGGCCCTCCTGAACAGCCTCTCCCCATCTTTCTTGTAGGCCCCCTTGAGGTACTGGAAGACCGCTATCAGGTCACCCCGGAGCCTCCTCTTGTCCAGGCTGAACAGCCCCAACTCTTTCAGCCTGTCCTCATAGGAAAGGTGCTCCAGCCCTCTTATCATCTTCGTGGCCCTCCTCTGGACCCTCTCCAACTGGTCCATGTCCTTCTTATGTTGGGGGCTCCAGAACTGGACGCAATACTCCAAGTGAGGTCTCACGAGGGCAGAGTAGAGGGGAGAATCACCTCCCTCGACCTGCTGGCCACGCTCCTCTTGATGCAGCCCAGGATGCGGTTGGCCTTCTGGGCCGCAAGAGCACATTGCCGGCTCATATTGAGCTTCTCGTCCACCAGTACTCCCAAGTCCTTCTCCTCAGGGCTGCTCACGATCCATTCTCCACCCAGTCTGTAATTGTGCCTGGGATTGCCATGACCCAGATGTAGGACCTTGCACTTGGCCTGGTTAAACTTCATGAGGTTGGTACGGGCCCACCTCTCCAGCCTGTCGAGGTCCCTCTGGATGGCATCCCTCCCTTCCAGCGTGTCGACGGCTTTTCTTCTCCAAATTCAGTTGAAATTTGTCAGGGTATGACTGTAGATGAGGAGGCAAACTGGAACTGGAAGGACTTTCTGTGGTTTAAATACTTTAGTTCATCCTAAAAAACAGTTTTGGCAAACTTAAAATTCTTCCTATGCATAATTCTGGGCCGAAATTGATTTGGTCTTGAGATGTACAGAAACAAAAAAAAAAATCTGGACTCTCCCTTTCACCTATAATTCACTCATTAACACATTTCTTTGAGATATTGAGACCCATAGATCTACCTGAGGATGACCTGAATCAATATTTTGAATCTTAGGGCTGACCCTCACTTGAGAAATACTTTTATCTCTGAGGTTGAACTTCGAGATGCTTCTTGCCTGGCCCTACTATTCTTTACAAGGAAGAAAAAAAAGCAAAAAACCCCAAACAGATAGCTTTTGGCTCCTCTGGAATACTTACTTTAAATAAATCATAGGAATTATAGTGGCTCTTATTTGCTTAGGAAAAGATTTATAGGCCTTAATTCTTCCCCAACCCTGGGGAAGAGGTTTTCCACTAACTAGGAGGACGACAAGCGCCTGGCCAAGTAGAATGGACAAATCCCAGCACAAAATTTGAAGTGGAAATTTAGTTTGAAAACCACTCAATGGTTACTTTATGTTGAGTTCAGCAGAGTCTGAGGGTGTCTCTTCAGATAGCAAAATGAATGTTTTATCCAATTCCTTACCCTTAAATCAGGACTCCGACCTGTTCCCAGGACAGGTTACATGGCCTTCCTCAGGTGTCTTTGCCTCCAGCACACAGAAGAGTGTGACAAGGTGAGTCCTTCAACAGACCGTGATGAAGGTCCTTTTGGCTGAGGCTCCTTCTCCCATGGGCCATGGATTGTCAGGAACCAGCTGTACTTGGCGCAAGGAGAACTATGTCTGGTCCTGTCCTGACAATGAGTGAGTGAGCTATGTACAGGCTCAGCTACAGAAGAATGGGGTCCAGGAGGTGGTCAGCTGGAGTTTCTTGCTGTGCATATCAGATGTGATGAATCTGCTAAGTGTAACACAATTTATAGAATGACAACAGTAAGACTGTGGTCAACTATGGTAAGACTATATAGCTGTATGGTTTGTTGGTCTTGAATACTTTATTTCTGAGGTTTTATTTTTTACTGGTTTGAAATATGTAATTCAAATTTCACTTAAAACCCCACCAAAATTCCCTGAAAATGAAAACTAATTCACCTGTTCCGCAACACATGGAAAGTTCATTTCAATCCAGCCTGTTCCTCAACTTTTTAATAGATGTACAAAGCTTAAAGGACAACATGTGTCACAGACACTGTGGTTTTCCCAAGAAAATCATCTTAGCATTTCTCAGTATCCTCTGGCATGCCTGAATGTGACCTTTTCTGTGCTTCACCTGTGAGTGATATAATTTCACAGCTTGGAAAATGCTGAATGACTTTGCCAGAAACAATGATCTTTCAAGAGCAGAAAATACAAAAGTCTTTTTCATCTCTGGCACTTTCAGAGAGCACAAAACACATGAATTATACTAATAATTTCCAATAAAATCATGGCCTACTTCCCCCCAAATAAACACTAGGTTCTGAAGGAAGTCTGCTACGCCCATTAAATCCTAATGGGAAAAAGAAAAAAAAAAAAAGAGGGAGAAGATGAATGAGAAAACTCGCCCAAGTGTATCAGCAGGTGAAAGAACAACTTTGTTAAGAATGGGACTAACCCAAAGCGGTAACAGGATGTTAGCTCCGGTTATTTTAAGAAAAGATTACAGAGAAAAGGGTGGGATTGAGGGTGGTGGCTTCAGATAAAAATCGTCTGTAAATGAGTACAAAAAGCCTTGAGTTACACCACCACCTCCCACGGCTTTGGCCAAGCACGTTCCAAAGCGTCTCTTTAGATTTATAATAAAATTATGAAAATGCATAGAGCATGCTTCTCCTTGCCATTCCACTGTTTTAAGTCTGGAGCCGCTCCATTCTCTCTGCCATAGGTGCCAAATACTCACCTTGTGCTGACTGAGGAGCACCTAGCCAGGACTGCTGTTGGAGCATATTATAAAAGGCATTTATGAGAGAGCATCTGCCAACTCCCAGTAAGAATCAAATGTTGTGGGAATTGGGAGGGACCATCTTACCCAGAGTAAAGATACCACCAGCGTTTTGGCTCTTTGGAAGGCAAGGTCTCTTTGTTCCAATGCTGTCTTTGGACATACTTAGCTCTAATTTGGAAAAAGGAAAATCCAACCTGGCACACTGCTTTTGAAAAGCAGGAGAGCTCTGTTTCAGCCCCTGACCATGGGAAATGGATGCAGCTTCCAGACCTTCCCCTCTTGCTCTGATGTTTTACCTCCGGGACACACACTGTGCGCAACTTTGGAGGTTGCAGTGCCTTCTGCTGTAAAGCAGGGCCTAGCCTCTTGCTCTGGCACCATGCAGTTGGTGGTTTGCGTGTGCTCATGGAAGGGAAGGTATTCAGTTGTTGCTGTAGCCGTAGGGGTTTCCCACCCTGAGGTGGTGCCTGGCCTTTGTGAAGCTTTTGAAAAGCCCAGTCACCTCCGCATTCTTTCCATTTTCCCTGGTACACATTCCTTTACCTCTTCACATTTCGCTGGATAAATTCTGCAGGGAACGTCCATCTGCTTAGTCACAGCCGGTCTGCCCACCCCATTGCCTCTTCTATCGTGCTCTTGTGGTAGACCAGACGGTATTCATCTTACACGTAGCTTCACACATCTAGGCCACAGCTGTGCTCTTTAGTTGAACAGGACTAGGGCAGCTCTTGCTTTACTGTCATGGTTTATCCTGGCCAGAACTAAACCCCACACAGCCGCTCATGCACTTTCCCCGACCCCCAGTGGATGGGGAAGAGAAATAAAAGGGAAAGGGAAGGAGACCTGTAGGTCAAGATAAGAACAATTTAATAATAATAACATGAATATATGTATATATGTATAATGATAATCATATATACAAACAAGTGATGCACAGTGTAATTGCTAACCACCTGCTGACCAACACCTGTCCCGCCCCAGTAAGCAATCTCAAAACAGATAAGTCCCAACACCGCAATCCCGGATGAGCGAGAGGCCTGAAAAGAGAACAAGAGCGAGATAGCACTCTCGGAGTCCCAGAGTGAGAGCTCCTGGAAAAGCAAGAGCCCTTCATTCCAGTCTACCCTCATCTATATACTGGGGATGACGTTAAATGATACGGAATACTTCACTGGCCGATTTAGCCCTCAATCCTAAATCTAAGTTCAAATCACAAGGGGAGTTGTGGATCCTTTGCCCCAGCTACTCTCCCCCCAGCCTGTCGTGCTTCTGCACATTGGCAAGAACAGGGGAAGCTGAAAAGTCCTTGAGGTCTCTGTACCAACTATAAACATCAGTGCGCTGTCGGCGTTCTTCTCATAGTGAAACCCAGACTAGAACCAAAACACAGAGCTGTATATGTAAGTGCATACATTATAAGCTGTATAAGGCTTAGTTGCTGGCTGGGGTTAAACCATAACAGTCCTTTTTGGCACCCAACGTGAGGCTCAAAGGGGTTGAGATAATGACAGATTTGATTGGAGTGTGCTAGATCGAATTTATAGCTGTTATTGCTGTTTGGCTATTAATCGGCAGGCACCTGTGCTTGCCATGGGCTTGCCTGCCTTACTGTAAATTAGCCTCGCGCTCGTTAGTGGCTGCCCTTTGCTTTCGCTGCTTGCTGTACTGCTGCACTGCTTGTCATTTTACTCTGCTGTACCTGGTATCATGTCGATAACTGCAATGGCGATGTGCCAGGGCATCACTGCTGTTTCTGCGCTGCTGTATTGGACAGGCTGGAACTCCCACGTAACTCGAGTCGAAGAAACTATGACCTGTGGATGAGCCCATGTGGGAGCAGGAGCATCTGTGGCCATGGATAAGCCCATGCCAGAGCAGGTACATCTTGAAGCGTCTGTGGCCATGCTTATGTCTGTGCCACAGCAGGTATAACCCTGAAGGGATGGTGGCTCAAGGTTAAGTCTACTCTGGAAAACATACATCTTCGAGCATCTGTGGCTGTGGATATGTATGCTGCAGCAGGTACACCTTGAAGCACCAGTGGTCGTGCATGAGGTCTCGTGGGAGCACCTCAAAGTGTGTGGCCATGGATAAGCCCACGACAGAGCAGGTACACCCTGGAGGGACTGCAGCCATGGGTAAGGCCATGTTGGAGCAGGTTTACTTCTGAAGGAACTGTGGCTGTGAGTAAGGCTGCGCTGCAGCAGGTATATCTTTGAAGGCATTGTGGCCTATGGAGAACACCACACTGGAACAGATGCACCTCAAAGTGACTGTGGCTGTGAATAAGCCTATATCACAGCAGATGTACCCCTGGAGAGACTGTAGCTCATAAATAAGGCTCCACTTGGAGCAGGTACACCCCTAATGGACTGCAGTCTGTGGATAAGTCCAAGCTAGAGCAGTGGCAAGGGGAGGAGTTCATTGCAAAGTTAAACCCTATGGTCTGGTCCAAGGGGACCAGGGGTGGAGATTGTAATGGAAATACCATTAAATTGTTGTAACCTGAGATTTGACTTGCATGTTGTAGGAATTACTATAGGAGGAACCACCTGAACCAATGGAGGACAAGCCTTACAAGAAGCAGTGCAAGCGTAGCAGTGACCCAACCTGAGCCGGCTTTGGTGCCCAGTAACTCCACGCAACGCAGCACCTCTTCTGTCCTGAGTGACCAGCATAACAGATGGAGCCCAAAGTTGTGGACTAAATGAACTCAGTGGACATTTTGTGGACATTTGTGGACATTTTACAGACGTTTTACAGGTGTGGTCCATAGACTAGGAGAATGATGACTGTGTATTCCCATCAAAGGATGGGAAAGGGGGTAGTGGTTAATGAGGATGTATTGGATAGTGTGGGACCTGAGCATGATGTAAATGGTATGGAATAAGGTGTGGAGAATTTTCTGGTTTTGACTAGGATAGAGTTAATTTTCTTCATAGTAGCTAGTATGGGACTATGTTTTGGATTTGTGCTGAAAACAGTGTTGATAATACAGGGGTGTTTTTGTTATTCCTGAGCAGTGCTTATACAGCATCACAGCCATTTCTGCTTCTGACTCCACCCCACCAGTGAGTAGGCTGGGGGTGCACAAGAAGTTGAGGGGTTAAACCATGACACAGTGACAGGCAGGAGTAAACTGCAACGCGACATCATCTCACATGGAGCAGCTGTTGAAGAAACGTGTCAGCAAAACATTGTTTGAAAGCTTTCTGGGAATGCTTACCCTAAAATGTCCTCCAGCTTTCCCTAGCCTTTCCAGTACGTAATTGCTAATGAGCGTGGTGCGGTTGTAATTGACATTAAATGATTTCTTTATGGTTTATGCTTTGCCTGCTTATTCACTGAAGGACTGTTCTACTGTCCTGCCTTTGTTCTGGAAAATAAAAACAATTCCTTCAACTTTTCATTAATGAATGTGTTTCTTACCAGTATTTTTTTTCAGGATTCCCCAAAGTAGGTGTATTTCTTTATGGTTAAATATCAAAATAAGCACAGTACTCCAGCTGTGGTTTCAGCACTATTGATTAGAGCTTCATAATTATTTTCTACATCCTACATATGTTTCCATTAAGATGGTCTACAAGAAAGATACGGTTGTTTTGGTTGGATTTTTTTTTCTGCATTAGTACCATTAGTACCATGCAGTAATCTCACATGACTTTTGGGATCCCCTGTAATTTCCAGACTGTTCTTGAATTGGCGGCTCAGCCAGCTGTTCCCCACTGCTTATTTGGTTTTCCTTCCTAAACTACCACTCCCCTCCTTTCTAGAATTCCACTTTATTTTGCACAGGTTCTTCAAGATCCATGTTCATATGCAGTCCCATCCTGCAGTACACTTGAAGCTTTTCCCATAGTAGTCTCAACACGTATCTTATGGATGGTAATGGAAATGGGATTTAACCAAGACCGGCATGGATGCCATGCTGTTCCCTTTCCAACATCCACAGCTCTTTTTGGCTGTTTGCTTCAGTTTTGAGGGCAGCCATGGCAATTTCATCAACAGCGTATTTTCTTGGTTGAGGGCATGCTGCTTCATGGGAGACAAGGTCAAAAGCCTAATCCAAGTCCACCTGCGTCCACCTTTATCTACTGCATCCGTTTTATCCTGGCATCCACGTTCGGCAGAAGTTCATCAGCTGTCAGAGCATGGTGGGCTAAATGGACGGTTCAGTTCGACCTAGCCCCTTACTTCTCATTCCCATTGAGCCGGAGGGGGAAAAAAATAAGTAGGTTTTCAGTCCAAGCTGAACTAATGGTCTGAAGTTCACCTGTAACCTGCCTTTGAGATACAAGCCCCTTCTGGCTCCGCGGAGGTGCCGTCCTCCCTGTCCCTTGGCCACGGGAGGGAATGTCCAACCGCGTAGGGCTCCGGTTGCGCGCTTAGACCTGGATGCTCCCGCGCTCTCCTCCCGCGCTCCGTCCGGTAAGGCGCTTTCCCGTCGAGGCTGCCGGGCTGCCCCCCTTCCGTGCCGTGCCCAGCCGAGCCCCTTGCCCCGCCGCACCGGGTCGCGGTTCCCTTTCCGGTGCATCTCTCCCCATTCATTGACGTGAAGCCGCCACGCCTTCTCCGTGAGCCCGCCGGCGGCGGGCTGCCCCTCGGCGGGGCGGGGGTGAGTGCGGGGCGCGGGGCCGCTCTGCCCTGTGGCGGGCGGAACGGAACGGAACCGAACGGAACGGGGTCGGGGGGACGTCCATTTTAGATGATGCACCCAGGCGGCGCGGAGGGCTCCCGGGGCCAGACGGTGCCCTTTCCCGCCAAAGCAGCCTCCTCCCCTCCATTTTCCCTCCATAGCTTCCTTGCGTCCCCGGCCCCCGGCAGGTCCCTCCGCGGAGCGTTGCTGGGAGCCGTCCGTCCCCTCCCCACTGCCTCTCTCCCTCTCTGCGCTGGTGGGGCGATGTCCTAGCTCTCTGGGGAGGGGGCGATCCCCCAAAATGCCGGGCCCTCCCGCCTGCCGTAAAGGGTCTTTTGCTTGGCGCAGGGCCAAGCATCCGCTCCCGGAGCGTGCCCTTGGCCAGCGGAGGTGGCCATGGCCGCCTCTAGCCACGCGTTCCTTCTTCCAGAGCAAGCGGGAAGGCAGGGCACAGTTGGGAAGCATATCGGTGCATGCATGTTTCCCAGCTAACCCGTGTTCTTGCTTATCTTTGTCTTGCAACGCGAGCTGTACCCTAGAGAGCAGTGGATGAAGGTCCAGGTGTCAAGAAGAAACCCTGGGCTGTTTCCCTGATGCTCTTCCCATGTCCAGGATAGCTCCTGAGTGACTGCCCTGCCATGCCGCGCTGTGCTCTGCTTTCTCTTTCCAATTGGAAAAGAGGCTGAGAATTTACCAGAAACGTGGGTGTTGTTTGCAGCGCCCAGGTCAGCGCTGGTGCTGCCTGCTGTTCCCGAACCTGCTCCTGTGACAAGGGGGAGCTTGTTTCCATTGTGTTAGTCAGCATTCTGCAGGCAGCTGGCCTAAGGGATGGATTATTTCTTTTTTGCATGTGTATGTGTGAATGTTTGTGGCAGACAGGGCAGAGGTGGGGGGGAGGGAAACCACGAAAAAAGCTCAAGAGGAATTTTATATACAGCTAAGGCTGGACAGAAGGATTGGGACTATGTACAGAAATGCTAGTTCATTGTGTTGTCGGCTGCTCGGAGCCTTATTTTGGAGCAGAGCGTTGTCGTAGGTGCTGTAGAGTCGGGACAAAAAGGCCATTGCAGCTCTAAAGCGTTTGCAGGCTGCAAATCTGGGCAGAAGAGCAGAGGCGATCACGATGCTGCAGCTTTATGAGTTAACTGTCTCTTAGCGAAGTGGTTTTGCCAACTGAGTGCGACACGCGCGAATTTAACGGTTGTAAGTGACCACTTGAGCAACAACCTCGTGGTGACATCCACCGTCAGGTGAAGAAGTGAACGCCCTGTCTCCCTCTGCCCACTTCCGTGGGCTGTGCTAAACCGTGGAGGAGAGTGGGAAGACACGGTCATGCGTGTAGGTGCCGTGCAGCACTCTCCACGGTGGGACAGCTCTGCCTCCCAAAGCGTGTTACTGAGAGACACTCATCTGTCTCTGCTGTCTCCAAGTCAGAGGCAAATACAATGAACGCTTGGAGAGAAGAGGCAGAAACTTGCCTTTCTGATCGGGTACTCCGTGGACTTCTGTTGCCTTCAGCAATCAGCCAAAATGCCCTTTAGACAGAATTTCCATGTAGTGCAAAAAGTGAAATTGCACAGGCTGTGTAGCTGCAAATGCCGACCCTCGCACAAAGAGGGAGCAAGCTTGTTGATTGCCATAGCTCTCAAAAAATATTTTACTTTCAAGTCTTTTGAATATCTTGTATTTCGAGTGATCCGAAGGGGACAGACCTTGACTGTGCTCCAGAGCCTGTGTGCTTTAGATAGTCAAATTGACTTTGAAACAAACTCATTTCCTGAGCAGAACAACTGGGGGTTTAGTCCCCTATTCATGCCGGTTTGCTGGGATGTGTAAAGTTTTGAACCTTGCTGCTCGTAGGCTTGTGCTTATCAGTGGGGAGATGTGTTCAGACGGCACTCCTTGTTTTGGGTGGGCTGTAACGGAAACCTGAGGCCAGCTGGGCTTCTAATTCAGGAAGTTCAGTTGTGAGTGTGGGTGAGGCGTGCGACTGCACATGTGCAATATGCTCTTGACTCCACATGGAGAGAGAAGGATTTGCTATGCAGAAGGAATTAGCTTAGACAAAAGAGAGAACCCATAACTCTTTGTCTAGTCTAACCAGTTATCGGAGTAACCAGCTCCAAGTAGTATTTTTGTTGAAACTTTTGACAATCCCTTGGGGTTTTTTATTTTTCTTTTTTTTCTCTTTCTCCTTTTTCCTGTGTAGTCTACTGCCAGATTTCAGATAGGGGTCATCCCCGCGTGGTGCTGTGCCTGATCTCTGTGTCTCTGCTTTAGGTTGTGTGACAACGTGAGTGAGGGTTGATGTGTGCCAATCTAGCTGACGTTGAGCATGATTGATGGTCTGGTCTGTGCGAGAGGGAGGGCAAAGAGGTGTGGATGGGAAAGGAAATGGAGAGAAATATGGTTGAGGTGAAGAAGGGCAGGGATCTTCTTGCAATTACTGCCTCTACTACCTTTTTTTCACCCTCGATGTATC
Source organism: Tauraco erythrolophus (assembly GCF_009769465.1). Lineage (NCBI taxonomy): Eukaryota > Metazoa > Chordata > Aves > Musophagiformes > Musophagidae > Tauraco > Tauraco erythrolophus. The sequence continues at coordinate 112,735,512 of NC_141465.1, forward strand.
AAGTTCTTCAACCTTGAGCCACCATGGCAGGTTAATGACACTTCAGTGGCCTTTCAGAAATGTCACTTCCAGTTGTATCTCAGCTTTCAGAGAGTAGAAAACAAAGTAGTGACTTTAATTCTCTTCTCTTGGCCCGTATCTATGATGCCAAAAGCTCAACCACACACAGTGTGGGGCAGGAGGAAGAAAGGGTGATTTACTTTGGCTGCAGATGTGCCCAGTGGATGCTGCCTTGATCCTGACAAGGCTTATTGGCTGAGTCACCATGGTGCCAAAGGGCACACTGGGATGTGGCAGAGCCCCTTTGCCTCTCTGGAAGGATGAGCAAAGAAGTCCCACTGACTTAACCAAGGGTATGTGTAGAAACTAGTGGTGCTGACCAGTAGAAGTGGGAGACTGTATGGTATGGAGAACTAGTTCAGCAGTTCTGGGTAGAGTTTGTTGGGGTCAACTCCAGCCAATACTGACCCAGAGTTAGTAACCCAGCGTAGATCTTCTCTGCTGTCTATGTCAGCATGTTTGGCAGTGTCCTAGGATTTTTTTCCATTACCTGCTATATCCTCATCCTGTGTTATCCTAGGGCCTAAATCCTTACAAATATGTCGTGTGCTGAATGGTGTTGAAGGCAGTATTTATCTGGACAAATGTAGTCATCTGTGTCTGAGATAGTCAGCCTCAGCTCCTGTTATGGTCAGCCAGGGGAGGGGTGAACGTTCCTGGGGTGTGATTCATCTCAGCCCAGTACGCTTAAGCAGATGAGTTGTGACCTGGAAGCCGCTTTCCGCTGACTATAAAAGGACGCATTGGGGGATTAGCTTGGATGTAAAAGTCTGCCCTATAAATGTCTTAAGTGTTTATCTCAATGGACTTGTGAGATCCTCCGATTTCTCAGTGAGTTTGGGAAGAGTCCTGGCTGTTTGCACTACCGGTGGCTTTTCTGGTATTTGAGCACTCCCTCCCCAGTGCTGTTGCTGCAATATCACTGGCTGCTTAAACCTACAGAAAAAGAAGGCATAGCTGTTGGTCAAATAAAGCATAGAGGCTAACGCCTATTCTGTGGCTGCACACTGCCAGCAGGATTCCTGACAACTGCCTGTGGTTGCTGGGCAGTTTGGAGGTGTCAGGGATCAGGAGCTGGGGCTCCCACCTTCCCACTGCAGTTTGGAGAAACCTCGGGACCCCGTTCACCCTGGCAGTGCTGGCCGGAGCTACCTTCCCTCGATGGTGGGTCAATACCTGCTGCCCTTGCCAGGGTCCCTGACTCTGCTGGAGACCACCAAGGTGGCGGGTGATAAATCCTGTGAATGGTATCTGGTACAGAAGTGCCTAATTTCAGAGTTTCCAAAATAAAATACTGTGAGATTTTTTCATTCGAAATACATTTTTGAGTTTCTGTTTTTGTTTTTGTTTTTTTTTCTCAAGTGAAAAACGGTTCAGAAAACTTTATTTCACAGAGGTGGAGTTTTTATGTGTTCAGGAGTTGCAGCAACTGCTGTAGGAAAAAATGTGCTACTAATTTTTTTGCTGAGCAGTATCCCTCATTAAATTTTCCTGTTAATCTGACCTGTTCCTCAGTGCCTACCATGCTGTGTCTTGACTCCTTTCCTGAGAAATCTGTGCAATTGCTATGTTTACTAAAATACTAAATTTATTACCGTCTACTTAATGGTAGTATTTAGCTTCATATTTTCTTGCATCTCTTTCTCCTGCCTTTTTCTGAGACAAGGAATAAGTCTTGGGTTCTCTTTCACCACGCTTCCAGACAAATATCCCAGCTGTCTTTTCTGCGCTGTACAGATTTCACAATTCGCTCTTGCGTCATTATTTTCTGCCTCCTTGTCACTTGGTTGAATCTTTTCATGTAGATCTTATTTGCCTCTTTAATTTTTATTTTTTTTATTTAGTATCCTCTATTTTTGAGAACTTGCTATTAATTACTGACCTTATTTACTGAGTGAGCTATGCTTTTCTTGAAATTTAATGGCTATTTGAGAGTTATTATAAGCCACTCTGGAGTTCTGAAAAAAAAAAAAACAACCTTGAACAATGATGTGTTTATTTAACTAGAGCGTGTTCCTGGTACTGGTTCAGGCAGACGGTTAAAATCTGTACCGGATCATTTATTTATTCCTGGAACCTGTCAAATGAGAAGGTGTTCTCAATAAAAAGCCGTGTGTGCTGTGACCAATATTATTCCTGGCTGTGGATGAGCCTGAGGCTGTCTTACACTGCTAGGTATTTTTTATATATATATAACAATACAGGTGAGAAGAAATATATATATATATATATGTATTTTATATATATATATATATAACTATACAGATGAGAAGAACTGAGTTGTAGAGCAGATCACATCGTCTCTGGCTGCGGCTGCACCTAGTGAGAAGTTTGCTGCTGAGAGCTGCTCGCTGGCTTCCCAGTGGCAGAGGCAATTTCTGCTCCAGTTTTCTGGCTGATAGTGTGAGAGCGCTCTCCTCTGACTTGTTTTGGCTCAGGTGAGGCTGGGTAGCACAGGCTGGGTTAGGAGCTACGTTACGTCTTAGAAGTTTCACCATAGTATGGTGTGTCTCTAGAAAATATATAATAACTCGAGTTAGCAGTGTTTGAGCGAAGTGATCTGGAATGCTGCATGGATAGCTCAGTGCACGGAGCGGAGAGCAGGATGACATCTGGGAGGTAGAAGGCAGTGGTGGTACCAAGCACCTTGGGACACTTACCTGTGCAGCTGGTGCACTTGGAGCTGTAAGAAAACCGGAGTCTACGCTGATACGGTGCCGCTCTGCATGTCTGCAGTGGACCACGCTGGTTCAGTGGTTTGATTAAACAAAAGGTGAGTTTGCTTTGGCTGTGGGGTATTTGTAGGATGTGGTTTAGTGCCACTTTCCATTGCTATAAAAGAAATACCATGCAAAATCACCTTTTGATTTCATGAGTAAAGCATGCTGACCTCAGAGCTTCGGAGAACTTGTTTCCAAAGAGTCTGCTTCCCCAAACTGCCTCTGCAGTGGAGTTGGGAGGTGATGTAACTATGTGGATAGCGGGGCAACAGAAGACCCTCCTGTGAAATCTGGAGTCTGTAAGCAAAACTAATTCTGCAAAATAAGAAAGGAAGAGAAAAAAAAAAGTACAAGCTATAAACGCTAACAAAATCAGACCACTGGTAATGCTAATAGTAGTTTAATTTGGGAATGTGGGAGGTTTATTTGGATGTATGTGTGGTAAGAGTAAACGTACTGTGCAAAAAATTACTGTAATTTGATAAATTAACTGTTTCCTTAAGCTGAAGAAGAGCTTGCCTTCATCGGGTGAAAGATTCTCAAAATAAACTAGTTCTACAAACTCAACAACGCAGTTTTTACAACTAGGTTAGTTTGTTGAAGTGACTCTCTTATAAAGCAGTTTCAGCTAGCAAAGTAAATAGTGTGATGTATCTTTAGAAAATATTCCAGAGGGGATTGGTTGGCTCAGGTAATGAGAATATAGTCTTTCATCCTTAGGTTGCTGGTTAAACTCCGCTCAGGACTGCACACTGCCTGACAGCTGTTTGATGACCCATGTGAGATAATTCCCAAGCAAAGGATGCTGCTGCATGTGGCACTGTTTTGTTTTTTTTCTTTCCAAAAAGTTCACAAAACAGGGTGACCTCTAACATCTGTGTTGTGAAGATTTTTATTCTTTGTCTCGCTTTGCAGTGACAAGTCTGTGCATCGGACTGGTTTGTGTGCTTACAGCTTCTGAAAGCTGAGAGCAGGCCATTAAGAAAAATACAGCAAAATCGACCCCTCCTCTTCTTTGGTTTACTTAGGGCAGCAACTGAAGTGCTTTTTTAGTAATTTTAGTTATTTGCAGTAAGAATCATGTACCTATTAAGAGATATTGTCAATGAATGTATAATATACTTGTCACCATAGAAAAAAACGTCCCGTAGTTGAGAACCTGACAAACTTGTCCAGCACCATTTTAGCAACCCGTTGAATAAAGGCATACGAATGCTGTATAGAAAGGCAGTGATCAGAACAGGTATTTAAAAGTCCATCTTCCAATCATGACCTGGACTTGGCTGATACAGGTTTGAAGTGCAGAGGTGCCGTACCGTTGTATATCTGCCCATGCAGACTACAGGTGCATTAGGCAGGACCTTTCCAGCTGTGCAGTCTGCTGGAAGAAAGGAGCAAAATGTTCTGGTACTCTCAGCAAGAAAAAAGTGCAACACCCAGAAGTCAGCAGCCGAATGATGGATTGGGGTTGAGGTGCCACATCTTGGAGAAGAAAAACAGTAGGTGTTTGTTGGGATTTTGAAAATGAGAACCTCTGTGAGATTAGAGTGGGAATTTGGCCTCTAGCATCTTTTCAGTTCAGGAAAGGTACCAACACAAGCAAGAGAGTGAAAAGCATAACAGTTAAGCAACTGGAGAAGAGCAGAAGCAAAACGTTTATGCTTTCCTCTGAACGCGCTAGGATCCGTGCTTGGGCAATCCTGAAATCGAAACCTTTGTCCAGAAAGTTTTTGAGGAACACAAGTGTAAGGAGGAGTTATTGTTCTTCTGAAGGAAGTGAGCTTCTGAGTTGCTAAAGCCCCGAAGACCTTTCAGAGACTTTCATATCTTTCTATTACTGTCCGTAGAAAGACAGGTCAAAATTAATCGAGGTGTTCTTGCTTCCACTGGCTCTAGGTTCAGTCCGTTTTCTGTCCTGAGGAGCAGTCAGGTGGAGTTTTCATAGCCGTCTGCTAGAGCCCTGCAGTAGCTGGGGAAGGCAGGCGTCTCTGGGGGCTCGTTCCTCCCATCTGTCCTCCAAAGGGATAAATTTACACCGAGGTGCCTGTCTTTGCCTGTTGGTTACAGAGAGGGGTGAGATGATACCCTAAGCCTGAATGTCTGCTTCAGAGTTGCCTAAAGCTAGTCAAGAGGAATCCTACACTTCATAACCTGGTTGGCATGTGAAGAAATACAAGGATGTCCCCCAAGGAAACTTGTGTAAGTGATGAAGCAACACTGTTTTGCTTTGGCTGCTCCAGATAAACCATCACAGATGTTAGAGCACTTTTGAACCTGCTTTTTCCTTCGAAGGAAATACCTGGAGAGCAGAACAGCATGGTGCAGGGCACCATTAAAAGCACCAAAGCAGGTCTTCGTTTTTCATGCTGCTGTTCAGACCCTTGGGGAAAAAATGCTAATTATCAATTGTTTCAGTTATTTTGCTTTAAAACTACCTTTTTTTTTTCCCAAGTCCCAGTACAGTGGAACTAAGCAGAATATTTATGACCAGTAGTTTGTTTCCTTCCTGCTGTCACTTAAAGAGCTTAGCAGCAGAGCTTATTATACTTCCAAGTTTCTTGTTCTGGATAAGTGACATGGAGAGGGATGGCACTGTACGTGCTCAGAGAAGTATGTTGAAATGTATAATGCAACACCTCTCAGAGACTGTCGTATTTAGGTCTCTTTGTGTACCGCCCTAGCCCTGTAAATATAATTAAGAGTGGTTTTCTTTGATGCCAGAATGATGGTGTGGAAAAATGTAGTAAGGATTTTAGAAGGTATTATCAGACTGAATGCTATTAGTCATTTTTCTCCCAATGAAAAGTGCATACTTATTTACTCCAAACACTATACTTTTGCTCATAGGGACACAATTATTTTTAAGGACAGCTGTATAACTTCCCTTGATAGGACTATGTGCTGGGTGGCTTTGCTTATCTCTGTCACTGGGTTCCAGGTGCAGTTTTTGGGGCAGACCAGGCTTCTGCATGCGAGGCAGGGAGGTGCAGGTGGCATTTCCAATAAAATCAGAAATCCGAGTAAGATTTTAGCCTATAAATTGGACAACTACTAGGCTGATGGAGTTAAGTAAAAAGTAAACAGCAAATCTTTTTTTTTTCACTCATGGGATTTACTCTTCCAAGTTGACTTGCACTTCTGAGGGAGCCAGAACAAGCTTCCTCCATGGAGAGGCGTGGGTTGTGAGAGCTGGTTTTCTGCCACATAGATGGCAAAATAAGCTGTAAGGCTGGCTACAAGGTAATGCCTCTCCTGGTGCGAAACAGAGGACTGAGTTCACACTGTATTTTGCAGCGGCCTCACGCCTGGGCTCGGGCCAAATCTGCCAGCTTTTTGCATTTCTTACCTGCTGGTAGCTCTGTGTTGTCCCTGCTCTCGCTGCTCCTCCAGCTATCACATCCCTTATCCTTAGTTAGCAACTTTCTGCCCGAATCCCTCTGTGGGCTGGCCGGTGTGGAGCTCCTGCGTTGAGGGGGTGCAGGGTACCTCTGCACGGTGGTGTCGGCAGTGAGACCTGAAGCACTTTTTGGGCTAAAAAAAAAAAAAACACAAAACCAACAAACCCCAAACATCAGCAAGTCTTGATTTGATTCCAAACAGGAGTGTGAAGCCTTTTGTCATGATTTGAGAAAGGGTCCGAGATATATATGAAATGGGCTGTGCTTGGACATCTCTTTTCCCCAGTCTCTCCCCATCAGCAGCCTTCCAGCCTTGAACATTTGGGATAGGTGGAGGCGAAGCTTCCCTTGGACAACAGCTCTTCTGTTAGGGAGCAGCGCAGAGCTGAACAGTGAGCTTGGGGCTGAAGAAAAGAGCATTTACCCAAAGCAAACAAATTCCACACCTACCTCGCTGTGAAATGTAATTCCACATCAGTGTTGTACATCCTTTCTGATAAGATTTCTTTAGGTAGAACATATTAAAACTGGACTCTGATATCTGTGTGCAAAAACAGGAGTGGCTGCTTACCCTATTGTCAGGCTGATCAAACATCATGCTTGTATCGTTTGCCATGCTCTGTACTTATTTCAGGCTTACATGCCTAAAATGGATTCAGTTTTTGGAGGCATTTTGTTGTAAATGCATCAGCAGTTAGGATCTGCAAAGTCTTTATAGTGACAGCTTGTGGGATTATTTGCCAAACACTTCAGAGACTGAGTATTTTTGCCCACAGTCATACTAGTAATCCCATTTCATATCCCCTTTTTTTTTTTTTATTAGCTGGGTGCTCCTGTCCTTTTGAGTGGGGGATTTTACTTGCTCCGATGGTGTACGGGACCGGGCAGGATTGGGTCAAACACTGAAGCGAAAGCAGGCGGCTTGTGCAGCATGAAATTTTAATGACAAGCGGGCAAGCACGTGGGCGATGCTGCCATGGAAACGGCTTGTAGTGTGTGCAAAAAAGACCAAACTCTGCATCGCTGCTATTCCTGAATACTAGTCTGTTTTTAGCTGCCCTCTTCGCTTGTGATGGCCAGGAATATTGGAGAGGGTGGCTGCCTGGGAAGGGGAGGACGGTGGGAAGATGATGCAACGTGAGCAGCTTGTTGCAAGCTTGAGAGTGACACAGGTAGTGACACTGGCTGGGCTGGGAGAGCCAGGGTGGGCAGCTGTGGCCAGGATGGTTTGATCTCAGGTGAGAAGTGTGTGCCCACCACGCTGCCATGGTGAGGGATGGCCGAAGGAGCGACGCTTCCTCACAGGCTGGGAGGTGAGTGTGGTGTCCATCATCTCTGGGCGTGCTGGCTGTGGTCCCAGAGAGGGGTTTCCCTCAAATGTGGGGTAGCAGGTGGCTTTTATCACCTCCCTTCTCTTTCTCTTGCACACAGTCCCACGCTTTACCTCCTCTGCTCCACCTCTTTGAACAGTCCTCAGCTCCTGTTTTGCTGTGGGTGTCTGTCTAGACTACACTGACATGGACATATCCTGTGGTCCTGGCAGCCAGGCTCCGTGACTGCCTGGTCCAGCCCAATTCTCATCTCAGAACAACAGTCCCTGGTGAGGCATGTGTCATGGACTGGCCATTATGGTCATTAACCGTCAGGGAGTTGGGACATCGCCATATCCCAGTTACACTGGAAGTGTGGCCACATCATCAGTGCTCAGCATCTCTGTCTGCCTTGGTTTGGGCCACCTGGACTGCCTCATTTAAGGCTTCCTCCTGGGAGATGGGAGATGCTCCACTCCTCTTGCTGTTCCCAGGCAGACGGGACATCGGTGGCCCCTCCAAGTCATGCACTGTTGGCACTGAGTGACCATGGTCAGTGGGGTGTGTCTGGTAAAGGGCAGTACTGGTTTGTTGAGACAGTAGCATTCAATCATCGCTTTTAATCCAGTGTGCATCACGGCAGCGTCTGTCAGGGGAGGGTCTTCCCGAAGAGCTCTCCAGACAAGAATTACTTGTCTGCTAGGCAGTTGTCAAGAGCCACCCCTGAAACTGCAGGCACGCAGCGTCCTCTCTGCTGCAGGAGAGTACGTGGCTGCACACGCCAGCCGAAGGGTGTGTGAAGTGCGTGTTTGTGCCTGCAGTGAGGAACATGCGGGGCTTGGAAGGAGCTGATCCCTCCCCAGCCCTTGAACTATGGCTGGAATGCAGGAATTGGGTCTAGAAGCAAACATTTTAACTCCTTTCACACTTGGCTTCTCTTTGGTATGGCACAAATCATATTTGCAGAAAGCTTTAGTATTAGGTCTGTAGTAATGCAAGTGCCCTCAGAAGGTTGAAATATATTTTTGAATGCAGCTGGCTTGCTTAATGAGAAATTAACTTTGGTTTGTTCAGAAAAGGGAAGTTTTTCTTAATTCTTCCGCTATGTTGAGTCCCTATCCAACAGCCGCATCAGGGTGTGGGGCTGGCAGGTCTGACTTGAAGGTCTATGTAGGGCAAGCCTTGAGAATGGCCTCCAAATAAACAGAAAAACTCCTGCGTTAATGAAAACATATTCTAATTACTTTCTAATTACTTTATTTTGGTTGCGTAAGCCCAAGGGAGTAAAGTAGCATAATTTGATATTTCATATAATCTTAAAATGGTTTGGGTTGGAAGGAACATTTGAAGATCATCTAGACCAACCCCCTTGCCATGGGCAGGGACATCTTTCACTAGATCAGGTTGCTCAAAGCCCTGTCCAGCCTGACCTTAAACACTTAACTTGCAGACACAGTTACCTGTGGGTAGCAAAACCTTTCTCAGAAGCCTTAGAGTTATCTTGGTGTGAGGCACACGGAGCCCCGTGACTTGGTCACATACAGTTTCTGCTCCCCTTCCTCCCTGAAAGACTATGTGTCCAGCCTGGGCTGAGCTCTCCCTTGTGCAAACAATTCTTCCAAAGTTTATTACAGAGCATTTCCTTTAAAAAAGCTCTTCAAACACTTTCACTTCTTGCACAGAAACACTGTTCCTGCATTCCCAGTAAGGGAAAGGGTTCCTTTGCTTCAAGTCAGTATTTGTTATGGTAATGGAGGAAGTTTTTAATTGGGACAGCAGCATGGTGATAAACCTTGCACCAGTACTGGGAGTGTGGCTGCTTGAGAAACATCTGACCTTTAGACACGCTGATCCATAGAGGTGCCCAAACCCTGGTCCATGGTCTGGCACATCAGTCAGTCAGGATGCAGGCAGGATGCCCATGGGTCGCCGAGCAGAGGTGACCAGGGTCTGCTGCTGCCACATGGCCCTGCGTCCATCTGGAGCTGCCACTGCTCACCACAAGCTGCCTGCTGGCCTCCACCTGCTCCCTGCTGATCAGGGAGGCAGCAAAGTCCACTGATTTATACCTACTCTGATCTGCCCCTTGTCCATACCTGAAAATCCCCGCTCAGCTCTGCCCTTCCTCCTGCTGAAATGACGATGTTCAGTGAAGTCGTCTTCTTCCTTCCATCTGTCTCATCGGATGTGTCCCACGTTTGTGCAGGATGGTGTTTGTTGTTCTGCATGAAGGTTGTGGCTATTAATTTTTTATTTGTTTGTTTCCCCACTACTGTTCTATAACAAACTGACTTCTGTCTCTGTCTAACTTGCTTCCTTATCTCCTGAGGGACATTTCCCACCTTCTTCCAAGGACCACGACTGGAGCATGCTGAATGGCATAGCCAGGCATTTTGGCTAAGCAAAGCTTTGTCTTCATTTTATCTAGGTTTAAGAAGACAGAAGCTCACTTAATATTGTTTCCCAGATCATAATTTTTTTTCTGCTCAATACCAAGGCTAAGACCCTGGCAGATTATAAGTGATGTGTCACTTTGAGTAGATCCTTGACAATCTGTCTCAAGCTTTCATTTAGGAAGTCTAATTATCAGTGGAGATCCCCTCGGGTTTTATGACAAATTGAGGGAGTTAAATCAAGCAATTTTCTTACAAAGTGTAATTTGAAGCCATGCTGAGGAACTATTTGAGGAGACTGTGCTAGAGCTGGTAGAAGACTTTTCAATAAGATGCTTTTTCATCAGAAAATAGTCATGCATGTAATGGGAGAGGTGTGACACCCTTCATTGACTAGGCAGGAGGACATCTTAACTTTTTGATCCCTGAGGAGCTGTGGCTGGCAAATGTGGTGCTGTCATCATCCTCCTCCTCCTCCTTCAAACAGCTGGGCGCTGTTTTGAGCTGCCAGAGGATCCTCACCAGCTGAAGTCCAAGGTACGGGCTAAAAGGGCTGAGAGCACTGAAGGTGCTTTTCACTGGATGGTACTGCTCAGGTGGGAATCCATCCTGGAAAGTGTTCCATCCCTCTCCTCTACTTCGGTCGCTGGCTGCAGGGGCTTGCGTTGGGTTTGTTTCAGTTATGCCATTTGCAGCAGGATTGCCCAGGTGGTTATTCTGGTACAGCTGCAGGGGTGATACGCAGTAGCTTGGGGAGAGGAACATCTGGTTTCATGGTTTAACCCTACCAAAACAAACATGCTATCTCTCTGCACCCGAGTCTTCTCTGCTTTGAGGCAGGATGCACTGGGTCCAGTTTGTGTAACAGGTATTTCTCTAACCTGTTCTCACAATGCTTGGGTGGTGGAGGCTCTTATCTTACATCCTGTCCCAGCCTTTCATTGTGCCCGCAGGTGGAAAGTGATCGTAAAGTCAAATTCCCCAGTGCAAATTAAGCCTAATAAGTTGTGTGTTTCTGCAGTAGCCAAGGAGGGGAATTAATATCTGTCCAACCTTTTACCTGCTTAGTGTGGGCTGCGTTGATGTTAATCACAGCTGAAGCTTTGAGAGGAAGAATGGGTGTCACTGAACTTTTGAAGTTTTTGAAGCTTGAATTCTGGAAGGTTGAAGGGTTCCTCTTGGGACTTTCAGAGCAGGAAGGTCCCTCCTTTATTCTGGTCAAAAATCACTACTCATTTCAAAATGGGTTTCATGTATCATCACCAATAACCAGATTGAGTTTTCTGCAGGTATTGAGACGAAATATTGAAGTTTGCCTATTTTGAAATTTTGGGGAAGTTGAGACTTCTTGTCTGGACTGGGAGAAAAGGATCGTCTTTGCCATCTCAGAAGTTGTCCTGGGAAGGGAGAGGAATTTCTCACCTTGCTGTAGCCAATAGTTGTGATGATTTGGAAAGCAGGTGGGTGAGCCACAGCACCCCACCGTTCTCCTGAGACAATACTGGGGCACCAGCACCTTCTTCATGTCCAGTGGGACTTGGTGTTCCCCTTTTGGTAACTGATTGCTGGTAAGTGAATGGCATAGGGATTAGAGAGAGCATCTCACTGCTCCTTTTCCAATGAAGGAAATTCTCCAGGGCTCTGAGATGCCTGGAGAAATGTGGAGATGCTGCCTTGGAAATGTCCCTAACACTTGGGAGCTTGAGGAACAGAAACTTGCACCATCCCCAGCTGTCTGTGACAGCGAGCTGGTCCCCCAGCGACACCTCCCTCGTGCTGTGCTCAACAGAGGAGAGTAATATGGTCCCCTTCTTACGGGCAGTGTGTCTTTAAGCAGGTGATTCAGATTGTGCTTTGTATATACTACACGCTCACATGTGTGTGTGCCCTTACCTGTTTAGTGTGGAGTTGATATTTAACTAGATGGCTTCCTTCTTTCGAGTAGCAAGTGCCTTGCTAGTGGCCGATCTTGGTTTTTAATGGCAGAATTGGCAAAGAATATAACACTTGGTATCCATATATATACAGAGATGCATACTATGTTTCTGTAGTGTATATTGAGAGATACATATGCACACGTGAAAAACAAAAAATAAAATTATGACAATCAAGCAGGGAAGAATTTAACAGCACATGGACAAGATGTTCCTTGCCTAATTGAAATCCTGCAGCAGGACAGCATTCCTTTACATGCAGCGAAAGCAGTGCAAAGAATTGCAGTTAGTTTGGTGGCTTTTGGCCTGGACTCCTTGCTGTTACTGCTGCTCTGGTGGGGTATCTTCCAGCTTCACATAATGTTAACGCTTGGTCATGCCTTTATTTTCATCAGCCTTTTTGCTGGTGGCTGGCATCTGCGAATGATTGTGACCACAGCCTCTGGGTCGGTTCTCAGCACTTGTCCCAAGGCTGTCCTCTCAAAGCTGCCTCTTCCAGCACAGCTGATGGGGATGCTTGCAGGAGCTTCAGGGACACAGCCAGATACTCCTTATGGTCTGATGCCATGTCTTTTGCTTCTGTTTCTAGAAGTCTTGAGATAGATGTTCGAATGTTCATGAGGAAAGCTCAACATCTGCTGTAGCTGTCTTGTCTGCTCCATCACTTGTTGTAGACAAATGTAACAAAACATTGGAGATTTTCCAAGGCAAGATTTTGGAAGGACATATCTGACGCAAGTCCTGCTTTATACTGTAATGGATTGCATCCAGGGCTGACATACCTTGGTGGCTGTTGGCTTTCCTCATTGCATTGAATGATGCTTGAAAAAGCATTCAGTGGTTCTGGTTTGGTCCCTTACGACATAACTTCTTCGCATCTAGGGGTCTACAGTCAAACCTGGCACCCTAAAGATATCTGTATTGCTAATGGCAGTAGTAGGAACTAAGGTTTTCCACCTCTTCTTTTTCTGTGTAGGACTTCTCTGTGAATGATGCTACCTTGGGGATGGGAGCAGCAACACCAGCCTTTTGCAAAGAACTCCCAAATGGATTTGTGACCTGTGTGTTGATCAGAAAGTTTGCATCATTGCTACATGCTTGTTCAGGGAGCTGACCCATGTTCAAACTAGAAGTAGAGAGACGAACCCATTCTACACTGTTTTCCAAATGTACCAACATGGCATATGCATGAGCTGTTTGTTCTCCTGCAGGCTAGTAGCAGTGATGGAACAGCTGTATGGGGGAGACGTTTGTTGAAGACCAAAAGGATGCTGAGGAAAAATAAGACTGTCCACAGGATGTCACTTGAGAGGAGTATTAATGGCTGTAGAGGTTTCCACACGTTTCAAAATGGATACAAGTGTATGCGGAACAATGCTGAGTGGAGATTTCCGCTCACGCTTCTTCTGAGGAGGTGCCTGGAGAGTTCATTGGGCGTCCTGCAGGGTCAGGCTTGGGTTTTCTTCTTTCCTTAGTAGAAAACTCCTTGTTCTACATAATTTGCTTTAATTTTATGCTCTTAAAATTGAAGAAGAAAATTCTCAGGAGCAGCAAGGCCTTGAAATAGATAAGGAGTGGTTTTTCAGAAGCTGAAACAAATTGTAATTGTTTAGGAAGTTATAGTACTGCTTATGTAAGATGGTGCCCCATCAGCTTATTTTTACACATGGTGTTTTATGTTTAGCTGGACAGATGTTTGTTATGGTTTACTTTTTGCTGTTAACCAGATGCAAGGTTGCTTATTTTCTTATGGGATTGTTTTGAATAATGTCCCTTTTTAAGATGTTGTTAGTGGGGAAGGAAATCTGTCAACCTGACATAATAGGTATGTTAACCGTCAGATAAGAGGAGGAAGACTATCTTATTTTATTTGAAAATACAATACAGTCAAGGCACAAGAATTTGGACAGGGAACAAAAGCAACAAACATAAAATGCCCTGTAAATAAAAGACAAGGACCAGTAGCAATGGGTGGGATTTGACCCTTATTGAAGTCGATGGGAGCTTTGCCATCGACTTCAGTGGGACAGGATTCCACTTGAGGATGTGGCCCCTGCCCCAGGGTCTGCCCTGCTAAGTAATCTAGGTGCGTCATTGCTTCCCGCTGCTCTCAAAGCCCTCGTCTCCTGCTGAACCATGAAGGTGCTCAGAGCCGTGGGGTGAAGCCATTTCCTACCCAAGGTCTGAGCAGCCAGGGCTTGCAGCTTGGTGTTTCTCATGAGAGAAATCAGAGCTAAAGCAGAGGTGTGAGCTAGGTGTGTGCAGAACAAACCTAATCTACATTCATTCAGATGGAGTTTCCTTGACTTGAAGGTGGTTGTGTACCATCTGGTAACATTTCTGGATTAATTTATATTGTTTTATGTGATTAGGACTGCATTATGCCACAGGAGTACTGACTGTACATTCAAAGAAAGGCTCATCGTTTCAAGTATGGTTGGGAGTGGGAGTGAGAGGAACCAGCCCAGAACACGTTTCCTTACTTCAAAGGCAAGAACGGCTGTTTCAGAAAGCGAGATCACAGCCAGATCCAACTTCTAAGGAGGGAAAAAATTATAATCTCTGCCGAAATCACCCTTTGATACAATTGCGAAGATAACAAATGATTTCAGAGGAAAGGTTTTGGGCAGAAGCGTAATGGCCCCTTGTACTGCATCCTGATAAATCCTGATACTTTTGGGGCAGGACGAGGCTGATGTCTTGATCTTGAGATCAGACAGAAGAGCACTGTCTGCTGGCATTAAGCCAATTGCAGGATGCTGGCCTTAAATTTCTAGGTCTGTCATAATTAAATAGCCTTTCTTCTAAACAAATTATCCACAAAAAGCAGTTCTGCTTTAGCCTTGGTAGCTGTAGTACAGCTGTGGACATCTGTTGGTATGCCTGAGGGAGCTCCAACCTAAAATCATTTTGAAGTATGTTTTTTGTGGGATACTCTTTGAATTATATGTAAGCATGAAATAATTGAGTAGATTGGTTTTTTTAACAAATGAATCCTACATTCTCTTGCCATCAAAATCCTTGCCAGGCTGGTGCCCTGATCCTCCATCCCTGCAAAAAAGGGCTGTTTCTCTCCTGGGAACGTTGGCCCTCCCCAGCCCCGTTCTTGACCAAGAAGTGATTTGTCGTGATGTGTGCGGGAGGGGAGGACATTGGGTACCAGATCTGCCTTCGTTTTCAATGCAGAGATAAAACTCCTGTTGGTTTGGGTACACTGAGTCACACTCGTTTTGCAAGACACCAGGTTTAGTTGAATTGAAGTTAAATAGCTAGGTAGGAAATAAAAGGTCTTCTACCATCATTGTTAGGCAGCATGTTTTTGAAGCCCAGGCCTTGAGCCAAATCCTGGAATAGACTTGGCATCCGCAGCTCCTTGGGTGTCAGTGCTGGTTGAAGGAGGAGGGAGAGTGGCTCTCATCTGTGGGGAACTGTGGTCCACCTCCACCTGGAGGCACTTCTTAGACAAAGATAGTAGCAGACTGCACAGGCTGACCTCTCCTTTTGCTTTTGTTCACCGCAGAGCATGTCCTCCTTGGAGCTTTGTGCAGTGTATGGGGACAGTAGGTTGCTTACACACTGCAAGCAAGTGTATTGTTAGTGCCACATAGAATGGTTTGGGTTAGAAGGGACCTTAAGGATCATCTAGTTCCAACCCCCCTGCCATGGGTCTCAGGAAGATCTCCTCTGACCTTCTCCTGTGTTCCCCTGTGGCTGGTCCAGCTCAGCCTCAGGGGTCCATGCGTGCTTCCCCACGGGCACGCAGAGCCTGGGGGCTCCGTGCACAGAGCAGGTGAGCCCTGCCCTGCCATGCTGCATCTCTGCAGACCTCCTTGGCTCATCACTCGGCATCTTACTGAGCCAGACCCGTCTCTCTTTACATCCTTTCCATTTTCTGTCTTTATTAATAATCTCAGCTGGGACTTTCCCGTATTACTGTGTTGCTTCTAACACCTCTGTTCAGGCCATTGAATGTCTAAACCTTGCTATAAATATTGACTTAGCAAGAACTAAACTGTTTTTCACCAGTCCTTTGGCATTTCTTGATGTTTCTGTGCTGCAGAATAAACCTATGTTTGTCCTGAAATCCAGAGTTTGGTTCTGAATCAAACTGGTCTTGACTTTCAGACTAGCTTTGGAAAATAAGTCCATTAACACATCTCCTGTGGGTATCTTGCTCATAGTTGGCTGCAGTTTATGGCAGGGGTTTCTTTGTTTTGTTTTGGAGGGCTTTTTTTTTTTTTATGTCTTCTGTAGTGTTTTTTTCTTGGTACACAGCACTGGGATGCTCCTCATTTCCTGGAGCTCCAGACTCAGTGTCAACCAGCAGAAGCACAACCACCACCACCGCTGGGCAGGGTGGGTGAGTTGGCCCCATCACTGTGGTCTTTGTAAGATGCAGACATCAACAGGATCTCTCCATCACTCTGGTGGGAGTTAAGCAAAGCCTAGAACTTGTGTTGTCCTACAAAGCAGTAAAATTCATAGGCGATACTCCAGTGCAGCACTCTTGTAGTCATTTTACCCCAGTTCAATGCTCAGGACTGCCCAGTCTCTGCTTTTAGGGAGGTGGGCAAGTGTCCAGCTGAAAGCAATCCTGGCTGACCTGGATTTGGGTAAGGTTCAAGTGGGAAGGAGACCGCATAAGCAAACTGATGTGTGAATACACTTAGGTAAACAGGTCTGTCTGCCTTTTGAAGGGAAAAAATAGTTTTCCTTCTCTGTGTGTGTTGGGAATTCCTGTGGCTCACCAAATGAGAGTTTTGTAAGGTTGGCCCAAGACCTGCCTTTCTCCATTAGTCTGAATCTGTGTCCCTCAGGAGCGTGTTTGAGAGCTGTTGGTGGATGAGGCAATTCCTGACACGGTGGGACTTGTAAATCCTCAGCCTTGTTCCTATAGTTGTAATTATTTTCTCATAGTAGAGGAGTTAGTGTAAGGCCAAGAGAAAGGGATTTAAGCCAGGGCTTATGACTGGTGTCTTGGAAAAGTGAAGAGGATTTTTGATTTTGTAGTTGATGCTATGGCAACAAAATTAAAACATTGGATTTAATAGCTGACTCAATTTTAAGTTTCTTAGTGTGTATTTTCCCACCTTTTATACTGAGTTTTACCCGGATCTGATGACATACCAATCTCACTCGACCATACCGTAAATTCCATCTAGTGATATTTTTGCCTACACATTATTCTCAGCGTACTATTCATGTTAGTGTGCAGTGTACACTGCTGTTCCGTTATTGGTATGCAAGGCACTGTTCATTGGAAAATTAATGCCTCGGTCCAGCATCACATCTAAATAAAACAACCTTTCTCCTTCTCTATAATTAATGAAGAAACACTTTAAAGCCCTGCTGCTGAAGCCGGCTTTAATGGTGCAGTGTGGATATCAGGTTGGGGCTTCTCGGAGCTACAGGATGCAGTCTGAGATAGAGGATGACGTTCATCCTTGTAGACTGTGTCCCCATGAGCAAGCAACGCAGCCCATTGATTTGCAGAATGAAGCAGTTGTTGTTGAGAATCTGATGTCTGCACAATATATCTTACAGGGGAGATTGTTCTGGAGGAGCTCTTCCTGTGGGCTAAACACCCATCAGGTGCAGATGCAGCATCCTCAGGTGTAGTTTTACCCTGGGGGTATGGGGTTTGTGCACTCCATGAGTGCTCTGCAGCATGAACCAAAACGTGGTAAATGGGGACTACTAGGACATTCATTTTTAAAGTGATTTCATGCTCAGAGCATCATATTATCTAACTTTTAAATTCTGAATGAGGATGATGATGTTGGGATGAAGGTGGGATGGCAGAGCGTGGGCTGAGGAAAATGGCTACAGCCAGTGGGAGCAACACTCAGAAGAGGAAGGTCAATGATGGATAATCAGAAAGAACCAGGGCACGAAAACAGCGGTGAACCAGCAAAGTGGAACCTCTGTCAAAGTAGGAGGTGGTGCCCATTGACTGGAGAAGAGCAAAGACATAAGTAAGTTTAGCTGTGAGAGACTGGAAGATTCTCCTTCTTTTTTGATAAGTTTTATTTGATAAGAGGCACAGGGAAGTTGGGCAACTATTGTTTTTTTTAACTTGTTAAAGGGAAGAACCGTAGCTCTCCTTTATCTTGACTTGAGTAAAGCTTTTGTTGAAGTGTCACACAGGAAGTTGTTTAAGAAGATGAGGACTAGTAGGAAACTGACACAGCGCAAAAGGGACTTGTTAGTGAGAAGTCAGGGACTGGGAGAGGAAAAGAGATACTGGTAGAAGAGATACCCACTGGAGTTCTTAGTGGTTGCTCTTGGGATGCTCTTGTTGCTTCTTCTACTGGTCCCTCTTGATGCAACAAGTAGAAGGGTGCTAATGGGATATGCCACTGCTCGGAGGGTGGTTCAGAGGTGAACAGTTGCAGACAGAGCAAGGGACAGCCTGTGTCTTTGGGGCTTGGATCACTTACCTTTGCACAATGAAGGCTGAGAGGTTATAACCACTGAGCAGGGAAAGGCCATTCTTGGCCCAAGAGCATGTAAGTAAACACTGCCTGCTGAAGCATTTTGGCTGGAGAGTAGAGGAGTGTTGGTGGAGCTTTCCAACACTGGGCATAAGGCACCTAGAAATTTTTAAGGGAAGGCCTGATGTTGCGCCGTGGTTGCCTGTGACAACTGGGGCTAGACTTGACAGTGAAAAGCAAGAAATTCCTTCTAATGCTGTGCTCATCAATTCAGGTAATGCTATGAGGAGGAGCTCTCTAGCTGCTCTAAAGACAAGGACAATTTTGAAGCAACGTACTGAATTTTTTTCTGAAAGAGTAAGACAAAACTTCCACACTCGGGCTGTGTCCAAGGACATAAATCTTGAAGGGACAGACTCCCTAACGGCACTGTTTCCATAGATGTCCTTGAGGAGCTGACCCCACTGCTGGCCATGCCAGTTTGACTGATCGTAGCTTTTAATGAGTGCTGTTACTGCCTGTGTGAGGTGGACACCTAGGCAGGTGGTCCAATTTCTAGGCTTGATGTGCTGCATAGCAAAATCTTTCCATGGTCTAGCACTGCAAGATACGTGTCTCACATGGGAAGAGAAACTCCAGAAGGATTTCCTAAGGGAAAATCACTCCGCAGAGAGGGATTTGCTTTACCCTGCTGCTAATCCCATTATAAAGTCTAAAGCAAGGGAGCTGCACCTGAACTGCTCGCACGTGGAAGCCACTGCACGCTGCTGTTTGGCTGTGCCAGAAGGTCCGTACGCAGATGCTGAAATGGGACCAGAGCTGGAAAGGCTGCCCCACGATTTCATTAAACACCTCTGTCCTGCAGTGCTTCTGTCCTGGGTGGGACGGGGAAGTTCAGGGAGCCCTGCTGTGCTCTTGCTTCAGTCGTTGTGAATGCAAAATAGCTTAAGCCTTTGCCTTGGTGTAACTGAGCTTAATTAAACTTGGTTGTGCATGTCCTTTTTTCCCAAATTATATCCATTTCAGCCTGCACAGTTGGAGGCAACACCAACCTGTGCTTCTGCCTGTGGCTGGAGCTGGAGCTTAGAAAAGGGAGATGTCCCAGCAGGTCTGTTTGACTGCAAGTGGTGTCGCTAACTGCAGCACAGGGTCGTGTTGTGCTCCAGGGACAGTAGCACATGTGGTACCTTATTTTGGGATGTAATGCTCGCTTAGTTCGCCCCGAGACTTAAAAAATACATATAAGTACATCTCTCTATATATATCTGTCTTTTTTATATATATATATATATATGGTTTTTTAATTCCCAGCCCAGGAAAACCACTCTGAAATCTGAAAGATGGGCTTTATGGTTTTGACTTGACCACTTGGCTGTGGAGCGGGTGGTTGTGGAGTTGAGTGGGAGCCGGGGTGCAGTGCTGCCTCTCCCAGGACTGGGCATGCATTGCAGCGTGACTGGGAGTGGGAAGCAGAAAACGCTTCGATTTTGTCTGTTTTAATTCCTTGTGCTAAGCCGAGGTAAAATGCCAAAGGAGAAATTTTGCCATGTAAAAAAGGTGGAAAGTGGGAAGATCTGTTTGTTGTAACAGGGCTGTAGCAGCGTACCTGTGCAGTGATGCTGGTTTGGGGGATATCCCGGTCCAAGTAATGATGGCAGCATCTTTCTTGCAGGCCCAAACACAAAGATGAAGTGTCAGAAAATTATCAACTTTGGAAACCAGCTTCTTCGCCGGAAAAACGTGGACTGCACTCGAGAAGACAGTCGGCTCTCACGATGCCTCAACACGTTTGACTTGGTGGCTCTGGGGGTCGGCAGCACTTTGGGTGCAGGCGTCTACGTACTGGCTGGAGCCGTGGCACGGGAAAATGCCGGACCTGCCATCGTTATCTCCTTCTTGATCGCCGCCTTGGCTTCAGTGCTGGCTGGACTCTGCTATGGAGAATTTGGTGCTCGAGTTCCTAAGACAGGATCAGCTTATCTCTACAGCTACGTGACCGTGGGCGAGCTGTGGGCCTTCATCACGGGGTGGAATTTAATCCTCTCCTATATTATCGGTAAGTGGGTGCGCTGTGAGACCCTGGCTTTGGTCCAGGGTGGCAGCTAGTCTGTAAGACCAGCCGTGTTTGGGTGCGCGCGTTACTGTTGCAAACAGGCGCTGCACTCCCGCGCTCACCCAGGATTTCGGGACTCAGCTGCAGGCGCGTTGGTGGTGGTTCCTGTCAGTCGGCAAGGTGGGTGGTGTGCTGGGGGCTGAGGATTTTTCCTGACACTGGACTATTGCTGCTGCGACTCCTGACACCTCCACGTCATCCCTTTGGCATCCCCTGGCCGCTGCGTGCTTGTCGGGGGGCAAAAGCGTGTCCCCTCTGCCGGGAAAGAAGCTGCTGACGGAAGAATGATTTTACACAGCAGCATCTGTGCTCCCAGCTGATCAAGGATTAATTCCTGGTCCCTTTCAGACCTGTTTAAAGTACCTGGAGATCAGAGTTTTGTCTGGTGAATGGCTGCAGGATTAAGCTTAGGGTGATCTGCAGGTTCACAGTCTCTGAAACATCCAAACCAAATCCCTTCTAAGCCCTTGACTCCCACTAGGAGGGGCCTTGGATCAAGCTCAGAGCACGCAGTGTACAACTCAGTTGATACGTTAAAACTAAGCCACGCTTCGCTAATTAAGGATTGGTGCCTTTTCAAGCACATTCTGGGCACGCTGCTTGTCATCATGCCTGTAATTAAGGCTGCAACCAACTTGCCAGTGGAGAGTGAAGACTGACTAGTTAAAATGAAAATTGATGTTATGCTAAATTATTAAAGGGAGGGTTGTTGTTTTTTTTTAAATACATTTTATGGGATGTGTAAGTGTTACCTTGGAGATTAGTTGCCATGGTGCTAGGGAGGGTAAGATCACATCAAGAATGATATAGCGATGTAGCAGCTGCTTGTCTGAGATCGTGCTGGCTCTGCTCTGTGTGCTGCCTGAAACCTTCTCCTCCTTGCCTTTTTTTCTTTTAAAAAAAAAAAAAAGAAATGAGAGGATGAAAAGCCAGAGTCAATTAAACTCATCTCCTTAGGAAATCTGAGTCCTGCGGTTCTTTTATGAGTCAGATTCACTGCAAGGAGGGGATAAAAATAGTTTTTTTTTAAAAGTAAGCATATAATTTCCTCCAGACTTCTAAAATGGACTCTGCTTAGGCCACACGTAGGAAAATTGAACAGACTTCTTGGTGATTTGTCTTCTGTTCCAGAAATGTAATGATAAATCATCTCTTCCATGCTCCTCATCTAGTTAGTTATGTGGCCGTCCCCACCATGATGCTGAACCACCAAAATGACTGACATAGCCATGGACGCTGTCCCAAAACCCAATTCTGCAAATGCACAATGAAGAGATGTACATACTGAACGTTACACTCGCAGGATCTGGGCTGAGGCTGATATTCTGAGATTATTTTTTGTGTGTGTTCTCTCATAATGGCTTTTGAACCACCGCCTCAGTTTTTATTTCAGAGTTGGCTGCTCAGTGTGTTATCACAAGGCAGAAAATTCAGTAAAAAAATAAGTAGATGTTATCCGTGAATGTGTTCAAACACAACTTTGTTACTTTTAATTCAGTCCTGTGACAAAAATGCATGTTTGCAACTGGCTTCCTTGTAATTTGGGAGGAAGGGTGGCTAAGCAGGAAGAACAACTGGGGGAGGATTGGAGCTATAGCAGGTCTCTTTTCTTTATCTTACCCAACCTTTCAACCTGTGCTAATTGTCCCTCTTGTGAGCAAGGACAACTCCCAGCAGCTTCGGGGGTGTGGAGGAGAAAGATATGTTGGAACACACTGCAATTCAGAGCTGGGGGTTGAGAGAGGCAGAAAGCCAACTTTTTTCTCAGTTGTACTGCAGAAAATGCCAAGCAGTACCACTGAAACCAGGTGGGGTGGTGAGAGCTTGCATCTGTAAGGGACTGAGCCAACTTGGTGTTTTCATAATGAAGTTCTCAGACATCTGTTCAGAAAGTATTGTGGGGTGGAAAAATAAATCCTGGGGTGCTGGGATGGGTGGTCAAGGTAATTAATGTAATTATTTGAAGTGACTTGGCTTGGAGGAACACTGGTGTGGGGTCTTGGCTATGCGTAATGAGCAAAAATGGGCGTGCAACTGGTTGGTCATAGCCTAGACGGAAGGAAGGAGGTGTCCAGGAGCAAGATCTGGTGTGAACTTTCTTCTGGGGTGATGTGTATGGGGAAAACCGTGCCAGATTGTGGGAAGCATTTCAGGAACTGGAAGCTGGTGGGAGCTGGTAGGACAATGAGTAACGGCATCCCTGGTGAGCAGCTGCTGCTGGGGTTTCCTGGGGCACGCAGTGACCTCCTGGCCTGTGCCTGTTCCTTCAGCGAGCCCTGCGCCTGAACTCCACGGCTCTCCTGGGAGCCGAGTGCTGCGGGAAGGAGCCAGCTTTGTCTGGTGAGGTTATGCTGACCCAGAACTAGTAAATCCTCCTGGATACAAGCCGAATGTCTTTGCACTGTGCTCTCTAGCAACAGTGAGATATTATCCAGGTGTCTGCAATGTTGGAAGAGTATCAGTTTCCCCCTACTCCCTCAAGTCTGTTGGTTACAGAGAGTTCAGGATAAAGGGCCGATAGTTAGGTGAAACTGGCATCCAAACAACTGCCATCTAATATAACGCATGCAGGAGCTGGTTGTTCCTGTCCTAGAACATGAAATATTAGAGCCAGGACAAACAAATAGCACTAAAGAAACAGTCTCTTCCCTCCAATCATGCCAAAGTTAAGCTGAAAAGTTGTAATGTGGTATACAATAACTTTTGGAGTTTTTCAAGACTGAATTGATGGCACTGGTGTCCCACCTCTTTAAAAGCATCCACGCTGTGCATTTTGCTCTCGGTGAACAGAAGAGTCTCCAAGCAGGTCTGTTCTGCAGCTTATTTTTGTACTGTGGCAAAGCTGGATCGGGGCGGTGAGTGTTCCCAGCTTGGCTGCAGGTGCTGCTGGCCACTGCTGCCCAGGCTTTAGCTGCAGGTGAGCAGGGACATCATTTGACACGATTGCAGGTGCCGGAGTTGGGACTGGAGCGCCCACCCGCAGGTGAGTGTGTCAGGACAGACTGTTCCAGGTAGGAGGGGGCCCCTGACGGCGTCCTCTGAGGAACTGCTCTGTAAACCGAAACCAAACCAACCTCTTTTTTTAACCAGGTAATTATGCAGAGTAGTAATTATATCATGCAATTAGATGCTGTTATATATAGTGTACTGTATAAGGCGTTGGGAATATAACGATAATCGCTTTAATGCAGGAAAGGGAGAAGTTGGCTATTACCCAAACCTACTTATTTTACACAATGCTGTCACTGTCTGGTGGTAGGTCTTTGTTGTTACTATTTCAGTTCTCTGAAACGACTCTTCTGGCCCAGATAACGTCCTGGACTTGGTCGTCCTAAGTCCCCAGGTTCAGTCCTTGCGCCGGCAAGCTGTGTGTGGTTTGGTGTACTCAGGAACCGCAGCAAGCAGCGGCTCTGGAGAGGGAAGTCTAAGCACTTGCTGCAGGCAGGAGTCGTGCCGCTTGCTGGGATCATCACCAGCATCCTGCAATAGGCTGACTTACGCTCAGATAACCCGTAAATCGTGTCTGAGTCTTTATCCTGCTTGGTTGCTCCACCACCGGAGGTCGGAGCAGACCTGCTTGTTGCTGGAGCACAGAGCCTACAGAGCTGGGCGAATGTTGTGGTCCAGGCTCTGGTGCTCCAGCGATGCACTGCTGGAGGCCACATGGCTTCTGTAAGGTCCCTCTGCCTGGGCTGCAGTCACCCAGCTGGGGCTGCCAGGGACTTCTGCCGGCATGACGCTCAGATCTCTCTAGTAGTAGAAATTACCGGGTTTTGGGGAAGTCCAGGCTGCTGGGAGTGTAAGGAAAAGGTTAGTCTAGGCAATATCTAAGGCAAAGTTGAGGTTTACTAAGAAGCTAAACCACATATAACGATTTTTTTATCTTGTCAGCTGTGTGTTTCACCTGTGTGCATTACCATCAAAGCAGATGCCAGGCGTGAGTACAGGCTGTGGGCTGGATCTGCAGAGGAAAGACTGCTCCCAGCTCTTGGGAAACGCATGCGAGGTTGCTTCGAGGCCCTCTGTGGCCAAAAGCCATGCAAGGTGCCCCCTGTTTGGAATGTGTGCCAGCCACGAAAGGTGATCTGCATCCTTTCTGTCCTCTGACAGGAACCTCGAGCGTGGCCAGAGCCTGGAGCGCGACGTTTGATGAGATCATAGGCCAGCACATTGAAAAATTTTGTAAAAAATACATGACGATGGATGCTCCTGGAGTGCTGGCAAAATACCCGGACATCTTCGCCGTGGTGATAATCATCATCCTAACAGGTAAAACCTTGGAGGAGTTTGCGAGTCTTGGACCTCTTTCTTCTGTAATTTCATTGTTTGGTTTTGGAATAGGCACAAAGTCCTTATTTGTTTTGGATAACGTATTAAAGACTCTTTCTTTCCTACAAGTGTTGGATTGGCCTATATAGCTGCTGCGGAGTTAGCACGGGGCATAGCCTGTTTACAAGGTTTTTAATTAGAGGGAAGCATGCTTGATATTTTTTGAGCCACTCTTAAAACCTTTAATCAAATTTTATATAAGGAGGAAAGAAAAGATGACTTGTTATCCTCAATCAGGTATGGAAGTTTAATCCTTTCCTCCACAAATCCTGTTACACAAGAATTTCATTCTGTTTCTCTATCAACCTTATTCCTCCTTTCATAATCTACCAATTTTCAGTGCCTCGAGCCAGGAAAGTGAGAAAACAATATATGGAACTCAGTAACAACCTCATGTACTACTTTTTGGATTTTTTTTTCAGTGTGTATGGGCTTCAGTTTGCAACAGTGAATGCAGGACTCCAGAGAAATAAATGTGCGATAAACAGTCAGGGCCTCTTTTTTTCTAAAAATGTGCCAAGGCTTCGATTAGAATTTGGAAAAGTTTTGAAAATTTGTAAAATTCAAATCCTTCTGAACTTTTACCTCTACTCCAACTGGATCTTGCAAAGCATTGCCAAATTCCGGCAAATTAAAAAAATCATGCTTCTCACGTACCCCTCTGTGGTTTCCAAAATGCAGAAGCTGCAGTGTAGCTCCAACAAGGTTATCGCGACATTTCCCACTCTGATCAGGATGGCAGTCTCACAGCGTGAGCCGTGCTCATGGGAGCAGGCTTCGTAAGCAGGGGATGCTTTGGCATCTGGGTTTGCATTCGAATCTAGGACTATATCGAGGACTGCTGTAGTCAATAGCAGCCCTCTGTTTTCAGAACCACATCGGAATGGGAGAGACGATTTTCCTCTTGATTTTCCTCTTTGTTCATTTGTATATGATAAGAATTGCTCTAGTTTCAAATTAGAATCTGGTCTTTCACCTTAGATACAATTCACAAAATGTAGGACTCCTCATTTTAGCACTGCTGAGGCGTAAAATCATACAGGTTACCGATAGCTTTATTTCCCTGCATGAAGCAAATTCATGGATTTTAATTAAAAAGTGTAAACAATTCTTTTTTAAAAAAAAAGTTGCTGAATGAGCAGCTTTAGTCCTAAATATAAGCACTACAAGTTTATTTCTGCTTGCACCATCTTGAGCTTCAGATTTCTACAAGGTACCTTACAAGTTTTCCTAGGCAGGTACAGGATTTTGTCAAATACTTCCCTGATGTGGCTGTCTCAGCTTATTTCCTATTTTAAAAGAAGGCAAAGCGAGTGCATAGTATGCTCCCCTCTCTTTGAAGTGCTTTGGAGTAGCTGTGAGGACACCCTGTTCTCCCTCAGGCCCATGTGAAGTTCTTTACCTTCTCCCTTCGCCACCTTCTTAGATGTGAGTTAAACGTTTGGGTTCTCGAAAATCAGCTCTGAAGAGCAAACGCAAGTTACCAGAGCTTGTTGTTCTGAGAAGCCGAGCTATGCCTCCATGAGATGCTGATTGCCAAAGCCTATGAACGTGCTCTTGCTTAGATGGATGCTCTTAACACCACAGACTGAAATCCTGCTCTTGCTGAACTCGCTGGCAAAGCTCCCTCTGATTTAAATGGGAGCCCAAGATGCTATCTTCTTCTATGTCCTCAGCACTAGAAGTAGCTGTTGTCCTTGATTTGGTCCCTGCTTATATTTTTCCCTACTTCTAAGAAAAGTCGAATGTTGTTCATAACTTCTGCATGTGGCCAAGAGCTCTAAGACAATGTTCCTTCATGAAAAAACACCTGGAGTGCTTTCTCCAGGTCTCTGGGTGGAGTTTGTGGCTATGGCTAGGTGGCACAGCGTAGCACCATGAGGTGACCAGAGCTGGCATCGAAAGCACTGGAAGCAGCTTGGCTGTGTTAGCAAAGCACTTTACCCAGGGCTCGTGCCAAATGGGCATGCGGGGTGGGAAGGTGCGTCACATCCCCCAGTCGTAATGTCTGGGCTGGAGTCCCTGTCCTTCTCCTGGGTGAGTTAATCCCGACCCGCCTGAGCTCCTTGGCTTTGTGGAGAAACGAGATGTGGTAATTTGGGCAGAGCACAGCATGGGCAGAGCTGGGCTACCTCTGCAAGCCGCCAGTGCCTGCTGCTGGTGGCAAGATACTTAACTGCCTGTCTGCTTTTTTTTCCCCAGGGCTTTTAATTTTTGGCGTGAAGGAATCTGCCCTGGTGAACAAAGTGTTCACCTGCATCAACATCCTTGTCCTGGGCTTCGTCATGGTCTCTGGCTTTGTGAAAGGATCTGTTAAAAACTGGCAGCTGACTGAACAGGACATTTACAACAACGCCACCCACTGTGCTTACAGAGACAAGTAGGTTGGATTTTTTCTTTTCAGGTCTGAAATTGATGTATTTTCAGTGGCAAGTTTATAGGGGGGGGAGTTGTGGAGTGATTTAGGAAAGGTGTGAATGGGATGGCTCCCTCCTTTGTGAAACGCCTAGGAGGCAAAGCTGGTTTTGGAGGGCGTTTGTTGAAAGCAGGCAGTGCCGATGGGCTGAAACTGGTAGGAGGTAGGCTGGGTCAGCGTGGGCCCTGCTGCAGAACTGACCGCTTCCAGCCTCATTACCAATACGGCGTCCAAATTGGAGAGAAAAGAGCTTTTTAGACACCTACTCAAGGCTGCACCAGGCTGGCTCTGGTTCCTGTATCAAACCATGACCAAGTACAGCTCTGTAGTTTGTTTGGGCACTGGGGCAATATCCTTCAGGCACCATTGTACCTTTTGGAGACCTTGTCTCAGACACCTCAATAAAATGAAGGCAAGTTGCAGATTATTTTAATACATTGCAGCAAGCACATCACAAATCCATTTTTAATGACATTTCGCTACTCGGCCAAAATCCTTTCTTCCTATATAAGACCAAATTAAGGAGCTTACAAGGGTTGCCAGTGATACAGGGCTGTTCATTTCTGCTTGAGACTGTGCAACGCAGAATGAGGGTCTTTAAATACCTCTACGTACATCAGCTCAGTCCCGGCTTGCTGTCTGAACTCTTTATGCTGGCCTGCAAGGAAGCACAGTTTGGCACAATCTGGAGAGATTCGTAAATGTTGCATGGGTCAAGTTTTGGCTTGTGGACAAGCCGCTTATTTAGCCTCTCTGCAAAATTCAGCCTACTGTGAACAAATTGCTTCTACAGGAAAGGTCCCCCGTCCTTCCCTACTGCTATTCCCATGCAAGGAGCAATTAGCACAATAGCTTCAAAGTGTAACTGTAGCTCTTTAACCCATAGCACTTAACTATTTTTGTAAAATCTGTCTGGGGTTTACTTTACTTTATCATTATTTCCAGAGTAATCCACATTTGGGTTGTGCTATTTCTGCATGCATGTGACAGGCCAGTTTTCTTCTAAGTCTCAACAGAGCTACAAGAATGTTCAGATGCTTACACGTGATAAGACTTGCAGATTTGGGATTTGCTTTACTTTAATTGCCTTAACTCATCTTTACAAAGGCTTTTCCCTGAAAAAGTTACCTAAGTCACTTGAACCGAAGGGTATGTTATTGATGACTCAATACAGGCATGTGGATCTGTGGCTCTGGTGCAGAGTGCACTGGGTGTCAGTGATAGGTGGACGCCTGTCAGTTAACTTTAATGATGGACATCAGTAGGTGTCTGTTGACTTTAATGAACTTTGGATGAGTCTTAGCAAAGCATTTGGTGCATCAGGGATGCTGGCTCCCCTCCTCCCTCAGGGTCGCAAGCATGGTTTGGCTATGAGCTTGGCACAGGGAATTCTGAAGTTGAGAATGGAGGATTGGGTGGATTTTGGACAGCCATGGCACTCTGCATTACTCTCTAATGGCTGCTTACCTACTATCTGAGTCCATCTTGGGTGAAAAGTGGATGGTTTACATGTTTCTCAGTCTTCAATTTTCAGAATTACTTGTTGTGCTTGTGTTTAAATGAATATGTGTATTTACACGCATGCAGCAATATTAGGAGAGGAATTTCAATATTCATGCTATTTTCTCCTTGTCTTCACCATGACATTTTTATCCGCCCCGAAAACGGGTGAACCATTTTTATTCTTTGCATTCCCCAGGCTATTGCAGGCGAGTCCAAAGCTCGGCAGTGGGTAGGGCTTAGCATTTTTGCCTGGTATTTGTGTGCTGACATGTGAAAGGAAGAGTGTGTTCCTTCAAACTCCAGCTTTGGGTTTTGTTACGAGCTGTATGAATAGTTTTGTTACTCCCACCTAGGCAGGATGACTTCTAACCCAGTGCCATGCCTTTCAGTCGAACACAGGAAGAAAAGCTCTGTGGTGTTGGAGGGTTTATGCCCTATGGATGGAAAGGAGTCCTCTCAGGGGCAGCCACGTGTTTCTATGCTTTCGTGGGATTTGACTGTATTGCTACTACAGGTGAGAGGGAGGATGTCTTCATTCTGGTTATGAACCTGCTTGCTGGTCGATTGACTTTCAGTAATGTTGCACAGCACAGATAATCAGTAATTCGGGGCACTGTGTGTTCATCATCCCTCTGAACCTCAGCCCAGAATATACTTTTGGCTCAGCCACTCCTCATGCTCCATGTGCTGAGTATGTCCAAGTCCCTGGGTGCTTAAGCATTGAATTCTAGATGCTATGGCAGGCAGCTAGACCATATAATGCACAAAAAGAGCTTTCTGCCTTCTTTGTCCGCAGGGCCCAGTCCCATGGTTTGTCACTGATGATGGTAACCAGGTCAAACTCCACAGAAAACGCAGCCAGCTTTACCGGTTAGGCAAACAGGGAAGGCCCAGGTTCAGATGCTTTGTATGACTGGTGAAGTTTGAACCTCCGACTGCAGATGATGCTTTAATCAACAGGTTATTCTGGAGTAGCGTTCTTCAGTGTCTTCAGCTGAAGATGCTCCACTGGCTTGGAGTATTTAAAGAGCCAGAGAAAGAGGGAGCCTAAGTAGGAGCAGCAGGCTGGGCAGGCCACCGGCAGCATGCCTGTCCACACATGGTCAAACAATACCTTGCTGCCCACGGAGCCTTTGAAAGCCCCAACCAGCACAGCCTATGTTGGGATAAAGTTCTTGCTCATCGTTTAGCTGATATTTTGATTTCTTTCTTCTAGGCGAGGAAGTAAAAAACCCTCAGAAAGCCATTCCCATTGGCATTGTGGCATCTCTGCTCATCTGCTTCGTGGCTTATTTTGGCGTGTCAGCTGCCCTGACGCTCATGATGCCTTACTACCAGCTGGATACCAATAGCCCTTTACCCAATGCCTTTAAACATGTGAATTGGGATGGAGCCAATTACGCAGTGGCTGTCGGTTCCTTGTGTGCGCTTTCTACGAGGTGAGACACTGCTCTTCCTTTGTGTATCTCTCAAGGCAAACATGTGTCGCCAACACCTTTAAAAAATGATGCATGTCAGGGCTTTGCCTTCACTGTGTTTCCTGAGGTCAAGGGGGCTGAGACCAGGGATGAAATTTAGAGCATTTGACTTCAAAAGGGCCAGGATTTCAGCTTGTGATAGATGTCAGAGACGCATATCACCAGTATCGCTTCAGAAACTCCCATCTTAGCAGCAGATCCAGTAGGTGCATCTCTGGAATATAAATGGATTCAGTGACTAAGCCATGGGGGCAACTCCGCAGCACAAACATGGTTTTCCCACAAGACATCCTGGCCTGCTGGGTGCAGAGCAGACTTGTGTCAGGTAGTGCAGGGTGCATCTCCTGGAGTGTATGGTCTCACCATATCCAGGGCTGTCTGGCTTCAGGTTGCCCACAGGTCAGCCGTCTGGATGGGAGGCAGGGCAGGCTGGAGGCGAACTGTGTAACGTTCTTCTGCACTCTAGGGACCTGTTGTTTCAGATTGACTTAGACATACTCAGTTACGTGAGTAACTCATAGAAGCTCATAGAAGTTACGGCTCTTCTGCCACCTGAAAGTCAGGCTTTTCGTGCCTTATGGCTAAGTTTAGGTATTGAAAATCTCAGAGCTGCACCTCAATTGCCAACTGTCAGCAACATGAGTGTGCAGACGGAGCCCTTGAAGGAGAAGCTGAAGTGAATGAAAGCCACCTGTTCTGTGTTTGTACTGCCATAAACTTGCTTTCATTTGTGTGCCTGTGCTCAGCAGGAGGTGATATAAGTAGATTATTTCCCCCTTCTGTGTCCTTAGTCTCCTTGGCTCCATGTTTCCCATGCCTCGAATAATTTATGCTATGGCAGAAGATGGACTTCTCTTTAAATTTTTGGCTAAAGTCAACGAGAAGAGA
The DNA here is from genome assembly GCF_009769465.1 of Tauraco erythrolophus. NCBI lineage: Eukaryota > Metazoa > Chordata > Aves > Musophagiformes > Musophagidae > Tauraco > Tauraco erythrolophus. The sequence goes on from NC_141465.1 coordinate 112,766,488, forward strand.
AAAACTCCAATACTTGCAACAGTGACATCAGGGGCCGTTGCAGGTAAGATCCAAAGACTTACATGAATGTGTGGAAAGGAGACATAAGCTCATCCTAGGGGCAGCTAAGTCCGCTTGACACTACCCCACTTATTAATCGGATGTATTGCACAGCATGACTTCCCAGAGCGAGCCCTGGGTTTCCAGGGCATGCCCGGAGGGGCTGGGTGAGCGTGAATAGCTCACTGCCTGCCTGTCCCTCTTTCTCAGAGCTCATTGCTGACATCCTGTCTCATGCTAAGGATTGCCTTCATCCGCTCCCTGGGTGCTCTGCTGGCCTTAAAAATAATTAACCCCCTGCAAGGTGGCAGCCAGCGGTGCCCCAGCAGCCTGGTGGCTGTTGGCCTGGCTTGGCTGAAGCCACCGCACCGCCGGTGGGTAGCAGCTCGGCAGAAGACGCCAGAGCAGCCGGAGGCAGGCAGGTGGCTCCCGCGGCACAGGCGTTTGTTAATCAGTTAGTCACAGCTGGCAGCCGTCCTGTCCTCCCCTTCCATCTCCTGGCCCCCAGGAGTATGGGACTTAAACCTCCCGGAGAGCAAGGACAAGCGTCTTACCCTCTTCCTCGCGATGCTGAGCAAAGAGAAGAGCCTTGCTGCTTCCCCTCCGCCTTCTGCTGCAAGTGAGGGATGAGCTGTCGGTGCAAGAACATGCCGTGTTCGGCGGGGAGTTGGTGCTGAACTGCCACCGTGGGCTCTGAGCTCCTGTGAAACGGAGCCGCTGAGACCCACGGCGCCTCTTTGCAGCTGCTTCCCTGGCGTCTTCCTCTTCAGGCGGCCTTGGCTTCGGACAGGGGAAAAAAGAGCCAGATAAAGTGAAAAAAGACGTACTTTGTAGTCCCTTCAGGTGTCCTCAGAGTGGTCTGTAGCGCCGAGAAACAAAGCGCACATGAAGCTTCAGGGCCAGCGCTTGCCAGCTGGGCTTAAAGATTGGGTTGATTGTTGGACTCCAGGCTCAGCTCTGAGATCCCTGTGCTCTTGTACAACCAGTGATGCCACCTGAATGACTATGGCGTCTGTCCTCCACTTAATTTACTTCTTCTGAAGGCCTTTATACAAAGGTGTGATGGTTTGATGTGGGGGGGTTCTGGTGGCAGGAAGAGGGGATTTGTTCCCTGTGACTTCCCTGGTTTTGGAACCGGGTTAGACCCGGTTCTGGCCATCAGATCAGACTCCCATCCCCCTCGGGGTTGAGCCAATCGGCGCCTCTGCGAATTGCCCTATTTAAGTAGGGACAAAGGAACCGGAAAAGGTGCTTTGCCCAGGAGCTAGGAGAAAGGAGGAGGGCACTGCCCCCACTCCCCGGTTCCCGGATGGGTGGCTGCCCGTGCCGGGCTGGCACCACCCGCTGAGGATGGTGGCAGCAGAGCCGCTTGGTGAACTCAGGGAGTGCCCCGCTCCCGGGGTGCCCACCGGGCCGAGTTCACCCAGAGAGGACTGGGATCTGAGAGAAACGGCCACACAGACACCAGGTCAGTGAAGATGGAGTGGGAGGAGGTGTGCTGGAGCTGAGTTTTCCCCTGCAACTGGTGGCGAGATGGCAGGCGGCCCCCCTGCAGCCAGGACAGACTCGGTGGAGCAGAGACCCACTCGCAGCCCGTGGAGAAGCCCACAACGGAGAAGAGATGCTTGAGCCTGAGGACAGTTGTGAAGCATGGGACACACGACAAGGTAGAGAGGCATCTAGAGTCCGTGGGACAACCCACGCTGTAGCGAGTGGCAACAGCTCCCTAAGAATCTGAGACTGTGGTAAAGCCTGCACTGGAGCAATCCGATGGGGAAGGATTGCATCCTACGGGACAAGTCTGTGGATTTTCCCTTGTGAGTAGGGGATCCACTGGAGCAAGGGAAAAAGGGTGTAAGGACTCCTCCTCCTTTGAGAAAGGAGCGGCAGTAACAACATGGGATGAACTGACCTGCACTCCCTCCTGTCCTTCTGCGCCGCTGGGGGAGGAGGCAGAGCTGGGAAGAAAAGGAAAGGAGGGTGGAGAGGTGTTGTTTTTAAGATCTGGCTTTGTTTCTTTTTATCTTCTCAAGTAATTGGTTTTGTTTCCCTTTGTCCTTTTAAGTAACTTTTAATAAATTGCTTTGCTTTAAGAAAGCCGAGTCTGTTTTGCCCGGGACCGTGGTTGGTGTGTGCTCCTTCTCTGTCTTGTCTCGACCCTCAGTCCTTTTATTATATTTTTCTCCTTTCCATTTCACTGGGGAAGGAGTGAGAGAGCAGCTGTGTGGAGTTTAGTTGCCGGGTCGGCCTAAACCACGACAAAAGGTCTATACACCCAGGGGTTTCCTGGTGAGGGTGTGTAAGCAGAGTAATCCCTAAGGTATGGCAGCCTGTGCCTTCTTCTGGGAACTCCCATGACGAGGCATGCTGACTCAAGATGCCCTCCTTGATGCTCGGCCCCATTGTGTGCACAAGCCTGGTTTTGCACCAGCTGAGCCAGAACACTGGAGCAAGATGCTGCCCCAGATGCTGCCTCTCGTCTACTCCCTTTAGCTACTTCAGGAGATAATTGTGGCCTTAGGGGTGTTGTGGCTGCTCGGGGGGACTCTGGCAACGAGGCTGTGGCTTAAATATCTGCTCATTGCTGGTAGTTGGTTGAATGTACTTGTATGAGACAAACAGGCTGGCATTTACTGTAGTAAATGGTACCTCAGGTTCCAACTAGTGAGGCTGTGCTGGGGCAGCCGGCAAGGCTCAGGGTATTCATGTGCCAGTTCCTGCCTTTCCCCATCTCAGGCCAGCTCGAGCTTCCCAGCTGAGTCCTGAGCAACAGTCACACGTGTGCTGCATCGTCATTAACGCTCCTGAGATGTGCATGTTATGCTGTGTTACTGATTTTTCCTCCCCCTCTCACCTTCCTCTCCTCCTACAGCTGTTATGGCCTTTCTCTTCGACTTGAAAGATCTGGTGGATCTCATGTCCATCGGGACCCTCCTGGCTTACTCTTTGGTGGCAGCCTGCGTGTTGGTACTGAGGTATGGATGTAGAAACAGCCTCTCTTGTATCACACAGACAGAAATCCACAGAGCGATCAGATGTCCTCATAGTTTCCATAGACCCTGTAAAATTGTGAACATCTTCAACGATAAACATGTGAAGAACTTGTTTCTTTAAACTCATGGGGGATTGTGCTAGCTGGAACTGCAAGGGGGTCCTCTGAACCTGCTTAAGCCTTGGTCCATGCCACTCCTGCTGTGATCAACCCTGAATGCCCTGGGAGATATGCCAACACATAGGGATGAGAGATGGATGGCCCTGGTTGCCTTCATCATCATCACTCTTGCTTCCTGCTGGGGGATACAGTTTCAGATTGTCTCACTTCTGAAGGAAGTTTCAAGATAAAGTCTAAGAGCAGCGAAAAAGCTGAGCATGTGTTTGCAGGATCAGTGCCTTACTGCCTGTCTTTTAGAAGTGCTGACCTCCCATAGCTTCCCTAACCTAAGCTGAAAATTGAGTGTCTTCATTGCTTGGCATCTCAGGGACAACAGCACTCTACTCATGAGGACTGTATTTTGAAGATTGTGTTACTTAAAAATGCCTTTGTGTTCAAGGACTTAAGGTCTGGTGGAAGCTTTTTGCCTGCTCACAGCAAATACATTGAACTACGAACCGTCTTGCAGCAAGTGAAGGGCCGACGCTGTACCGTAATACTGTGCCTCTGCTCTCTACCCTGCCCCTTGAAAATCCTTGACGACTTTCCTTGCCCATCTTACTTTTCCTCTGATTTCCCAGTCCCCTCCTCTCCATACAACTGTAAACGGCTTCTTAATTTATTTTTGCAAGCTGCTGTACCCAGTTGTATGGCATTTTCCCCATCATAGATTCGTAGAGTTGACAGCCTGTCTTGTAGCAGCCTGGGCAGTGATTTGGCTGCCCCGTTGGCTGCCTAATGAAGTAGCAGCTGAAAAGTTTCCAAAGCTGTAAGGTCCGGCCACAAATACCCTGTTGTGACTGGAGCCAAGGATTTCATGGCACTTCTCAATTTCCAGTGTTTCACAAATGCCCTTGTTGCAAACACATCCCTATGGGACTGATTTATGGTATCTTTCAAAATGGCCCTTTCCTTTTGTCAGGCTTTTGGCTGAGAGTCACGGGCAAAACCTTCTGTGAGAGAGAGCTGAGGCCAGAAGAGTGTTTTTTCTTTATGGATCCACATGGTTGTGCATCAGGGTCCTGTTGAATGAGGTGCTGTCCCCACACGCAACAAAAAAATTACCGTTCTTCATCCACCTCTTCCTTCCCTGTGTGGCAGCAGACAAGCCAGCAGCAGAGATGGGGATGGAGGAGAGGGAGGCACCAAGAATGTCACCGCAGGGTGCGACCAGCAGCTGCCATGGTGTGGTACCTGCTGAGCTATTGGCTCAGCTACCTCCGTGCCAAAACGCAAGAGCTGAACTGCCACAGACAACCCAATGGTCCAGTTGTGACCGTCTGCCTGTCCCTCTGCTGCTTCCTTCTCTGGTCCTCGCTTCTATCAGCCCATCATGTTTTGGTGACACAGATTTATGGAAGAGAGCACTGTCCAGTTTAAAACACTGACATTACAACCAAGCTGTAGGTGATAATAGCTGACCGTATTTGTTTACATTATGATGACATTATTCTTTAGATTTTCCCCTGAAACAGAAGGTGTCGATGTTAGTTATTCCTGTTCTGGTGCTATAGTGATCTGAGGCGCAGTCGTGGCTATCTGCGTGGCTTTTAAACAAACTGTACCCTGCACCAAACCAATATGCTCTTCGTTTCGTTTCCCTTTTCCTAGGTATCAGCCAGAGCAGCCTAATTTGGCATACCAGATGGCAAGGACAACAGAGGAGACGGATAACAACGAGTCTGTGAGCACCAGTGAGTCGCAGGCTGGATTTCTGCCGGAAGAAGAAGAGAAATGTTCCCTCAAAGCCATATTGTGTCCCTCAAATTCGGACCCTTCCAAATTCTCTGGCTCGGTGGTGAACATCTCAACCTTCATCATTGGTAGGCACTGGGCGATGAGCCAGCTGTTAGCTCCTCATAGTCACCATGGTGGGAAAGCTCACCTCCTGCTTGTAGTTTTGATAAGCTCTCGTAATGGCCAAAATAACTAATAATCTACAGATTAAATTTATCAAAAGAAGTCCACAGATGAGGGGTGGCGTGTATAGGGGGAAGGGCGTATTTCTTACAGTTAGCTGTTTCATATGTGACTGTTTTGTTTGCGGAGCTTTCAGGTTCTGCTTCGCCTGCTTGTGGTTTTTGGTTTTTTTTTCCTGTTCTTAAAAAAAGAATCAGTAAGCTTTCGGTGTCTCTTCACAGGTTTCCTTATCGTGGGTAGCTGTATCCTGACTGCCCTTGAGCCAAGCGCTCTGATAAAGGCTGTGTGGATTATTGCTGCAATCCTTGTTCTTGTTGTCAGCCTCATTATATGGAAACAGCCTGAAAGCAAAACCAAGCTGTCCTTTAAGGTGAGTGTCCTGGCAGGTGTAGCTAGAAAAGAGCTGTTTGGGAGGTGGTTGGAAGTTGGCCTGTGTCAGAAGAAGGGACTTGGCCAAATGGACATGCAGAGAATACAGGCATGATGTGAACTTTTCCATGCAGTGCTGCCAGTAGCACTGGTGGTTTGAGCTCTCCAGCTAGCATGGCTGTAACCCCTCACAGTCTGTGCTTAGTGCATAAAGGGATGTCCTACCAGAGCTGAGCTCAGCCTCTGAGTGCGGTTTCCTCTTGGGGTCTAACCTCCAATGTCCGTGTAGGTGCTTTGCTGTGGAACGCAAGAGTGGCAGGAGCAGCGTTGTGGCAAGCCTGCTGCCCAGCAGTGCCCTGTGGGCAGAAGCAGATTTGGCATAGAAAGAATCATAGAATCATAGAATGCTTTGAGTTGGAAGGGATCTTAAAGGTCATCTAGTTCCAACTCCCCTGCCATGGGCAAGGGCACCTTCCACTAGATCAGGTTGCTCAAAGCCTCATCCAACCTGGCCTTGAACACTTCCAGGGATGGGGCATCCACAACTCCTCTGAGCAACCTGTGCCAGTGTTTCGCCACCCTCATTGTAAAAAATTTCTTCCTTATATCTAATCTAAATCTCCCCTCTTTCAGTTTAAAGCCATTTCCCCTTGTCCTATCACTACATGCCCTTGTAAAAAGTCCCTCTCCAGCTTTCTTGTGGGCCCGTGATGAAAAGAGACTCGACTACAAGGTCCAAGCAAATGGTTTATTTGCACTGCACTTACAGGTTTAACTGTAAGGTCCAAGATAAGAATTTACTTGAACTGCACTTGCAGATTCCATACACCACTATTACAGGTTCTTACAGATACAATAGAGGAATGCACTATTGCAATTTAAAACCAAAACTATACACTATGACAATACACCATCACAGCACACAACAGAGTCACAGAATCATAGAATCATAGAATTTCTAGGTTGGAAAAGACCTTAGAGATCATCCAGTCCAGCCGTCCCTAATCCCCCATTAAATCATGTCCCTAAGCAGTTCATCCACCCTTTTCTATGTACTATTACATGTACAGCAGAGTACATGTACTATTACAGCACAGCAGAGTCACAGAATGCACTATTGCAGGACACAAAAGAGACAACACACAAGTTCACTAGACTTAAAGCGTGCTAAATAATCACTTACCTCTCCAGGTAAGGGCTCTCAATCCCAGGGAAGTTACTTTGGCCGGTGTCCTGATCAAGGCAGGAAGAATCTCCTCACAGACCAGCTGTGTAGCTGGAGAAGCAGCTCCCCATTCCCAACCCAAATCGTAGGGCTTTTAGAATCATAGAAGGGTTTGGGTTGGAAGGGACCTTAAAGATCATCTAGTTCCAACCCCCCTGCCATGGGCAGAGAAATCCTCCACTACAACATCCACTCCACCAGGTTGCCCAAAGCCTCATCCAACCCGGCCTTGAACACTTCCAGGGATGGGGCATCCACAACTTCTCTGGGCAACCTGTTCCAGTGCCTCACCACCCTCAATGTAAAAAATGTCTTCCTTAGATCTAATCTAAATCTTCCCTCTTTCAGTTTAAATCCATTGCCCCTTGTCCTATCACTACACACCCTTGTAAAAAGTCCCTCTCAAGCTTTCCTGTAGACCCCCTTTAGATACTGGAAAGCTGCTATAAGATCACCTCGGAGCCTTCTCTTCTCCAGGCTGAACAGCCCCAACTCTCTCAGCCTGTCTTCATAGCAGAGGTGCTTCAGCCCTCGGATCATCTTCGTGGCCCTCCTCTGGACTCTCTCCAGTAGTTCCATGTCCTTCTTGTATTGGGGGCTCCAGAGCTGAATGCAGTATTCTAAGTGGGGTCTCACGAGAGCAGAGTAGAGGGGCAGAATCACTTCCCTCGACCTGCTGGCCACACTTCTTCTGATGCAGCCCAGGATACGATTGGCTTTCTGGGCTGCCAGTGCACATTGCTGTCTCCTGTTGAGCTTCTCATCCACCAGCACTCGCAAGTCCTTTTCCTCAGGGCTGCTCTCAATCCATTCTCCGCCCAGCCTGTACTTGTGATTGGGATTGCCCCGACCCATGTGCAGGACCTTGCACTTGGCCTTGTTGAACTTCATGAGGTTCTCACAGGCCCTCCTCTCCAGCCTGTCAAGATCCCTCTGGATGGCATCCCTTCCCTCCAGCATGTCCACAACACCACACAACTTGGTGTCATCTGCAAATTTGCTGAGGGTGTACTCGATCCACGAAGACGATCCGAGGACTGGAGCACCTCTGCTATGAAGACAGGCTGAGAGAGTTGGGGCTGTTCAGCCTGGAGAAGAGAAGGCTCCGAGGTGATCTTATAGCAGCTTTCCAGTACCTAAAGGGAGCCTACAGGAAAGCTGGAGAGGGACTTTTTACAAGGGCGTGTAGTGATAGGACAAGGGGCAATGGATTTAAACTGAAGGAGGGGAGATTTAGATTAGATCTGAGGAAGAAATTTTTTACATTGAGGGTGGTGAGGCACTGGAACAGGTTGCCCAGAGAAGTTGTGGATGCCCCATCCCTGGAAGTGTTCAAGGCCGGGTTGGATGAGGCTTTGGGAACCTGGTGTAGTGGAGGATTTCTCTGCCCATGGCAGGGGGGTTGGAACTAGATGATCTCTGAGGTCCCTTCCAACCCTGACCATTCCGTGGTTCTATGATCCCAAAGATGTTAAATAGCACTGGTCCCAGTGCTGACCCCTGAGGAACACGTCACAGGCCTCCACGTGAACATTGAACCATTGACCACAACTCTTTGAGTGTGACCATCCAGCCAATTCCTTATCCGCTGAGTGGTCCATCCATCAAAACCATGTCTTTCCAGTTTAGAGACAAGGATGTTGTGTGGGACAGTGTCAAATGCTTTGGATAAGTCCAGGTAGATGATGTCAGGTGCTCTTCCCCTATCCATCAGTGCTGTAACCTCATCATAGAAGGCCACCAAATCAGTCAGGCAGGATTTGCCCTTAGTGAAGCCATGTTGACTGTCACCAATCACCTACTTATTTTCTATGTGCCTTAGAGTAGTCGCCAGGAGGATCTGCTCCATGATCTTGCCAGGCACAGAGGTGAGACTGACTGGCAGTCTCACTGGCCAGTCAGTCTCCTGATGATTTATCCCCTGATGTACATGACTGTGTAGGTACCATGCCTGAGGAGGGTCTTTAAGGGTGTGACAGGGAGTTTCGCCTTATCGATTGTGCCTGAATACCTTATCTCAGGCAACTGGACAATGATTGAATTGAGACTCAGGGCATACTCTTTGTTGAGGGATTTCAAGGCTCAAATCAAGTTTTGGTTCTTTGTGTAATGCAGCACTGACTCATCAGACAACTCAGGGCTGAGCTATCTACACAGCTCCCTGTGGGTCGTCTCTGCCTCAATGCAATTCAAAGCTGGGTTGCTTCTACAACCCGCCCTGTGTCACCTGTGTGCTGGGCATTGCCAAGAAACTTGATTTGGATCTATGAGCCGGATGATCCATACAAGGCCCCTGTTAGGTACTGGAAGGCTGCTAGAAGATCTCCCCAGAGCCTTCTCTTCTCCAGGCTGAAGAAACTCAATTCTCTCAGCCTGTCTTCATAGCAGAGGTGCTCCAGCCCTCAGATCATCTTCGTGGCCCTCCTCTGGACTCACTCCAGCAGCTCCATGTTGTTCTTATGTTGGGAGCTCCAGAGCTGAAGGCAGTACTGCAAGTGGAGTCTTACAAGAGCAGAGTAGAGGGGCAAAATCACCTCCATCAACCTGCTGGCCATGCTGCTTTGGATGCAGCCCAGGCTACCGTTGGCGTTTGGGGCTGCAAGAACACATTGCCAACTCATGTAGTGCTTCTTACCAACCAGCACCCCCGAGTCCTTCTCTGGACTGCTCTCAATCCATTCTCCACCCATCTTGTACTTGTATTTGGAAGGGGAAGGAGGACTGAAGGGGTTAGCCAGGAGGTTGGAGGAGGAAATCGGGAGGGGATGCCACACATAGTCAGGTCTGAGGTGACAGTAGAGGACTTGGAAGGAAACGTAAATGGTGCTGAAGTCCAGGAGAAGCTGGAAGGGCAGAACCTGGTGCAGAGATGTGGCCAGAAGGGGTGGGCAGAACAGTGCTTTAGAAAGCAGATGGTTATAGGATATAGAAGAGACTGAGACCAGAGGAAAAGGGGATGGTTTTGAAGGGACCCATTAGATTGTGGGTACAGGAGAAAGTAGCCAAGAAGCAAGCTTGTGTGTGAGGACCAAAGGGGTATTTGCTAAAAGGCTCTAAGGACACTTTCATGTCCTACTTAGTATTCATGGAGACTGAGGGATGACCATTCTGTCTTTAACACCTTTAAGTATCTGTCATTTTCCTGCCTTGTCCAAACACAACAGCCTTTTTGTATTAAACAAACACTGGCATGTTTTTTTTTTCTCCAGTGTAATCCTACAAGTCATGTTCTATCATATTGATTTCAGGCATTTTCCCCAATTTATTAAATTAGTTTTGGATTCTAATCCCATCCTCCAAACTGCTTTCATTTTGACTGCTCTCTAGTTACAGTTTTTCAGTAAATTCTCTGATTTTAATAATTTAATCCAACCAGAGTTGCCCAAGGTAGTGTTTGCAGCTCAACTTGGGGTTATGGTCCTAGAAGTGGAAACAGAAATGGCCAGGAGCAGAAGACTTAGGAACTGTCATCTAGGCTGTGTTTTCTGAACTTGCGTCTGAGGAAATCTCTTTGCCTTACGCCCACGATATTTTACCTCCTTTTTTTTCCCCTCAGCCACTGCCCTGTCCAAGAAAAAAGAATTAGACCTGTCACTGCTAAATCTGTAAGGGTTGCTTCTTATCTCCTCGTTGTCCTTTAGACATTTGCAACCTGACTGTCTAGTGATTTTTCTCCAAAGTCTCTCTGGGAATCCGAGGCTAACTGGTTTGTTCCCCAGTTGTTTTTCTGTATTTCTTTTTAATAGGTAATTTGTCTCCCTTCTCCAGTCTTTAGAGACCTTACCGGTCTACCAAGAGCTCTCAGAGACGCCTATTTATAGTTCAGAGATCACTTCTGCAATCTCTGGGTACATAACTCACCTCCCTAGAGAAATCTCATTTGTCCCTACTGACTCGACAAAGCCTAATTTACAAAAATATTCTTCTTCTGTTCCCTAATTTGTGTGCCCATCTCCTTTCTCTAATGGTGTGAACAGCTGCTCACCATAGATATGGGGGCTTTTGTGAAGCTTAAATCAAGAAAGGCCTACATTGCAGCCTGTTTCTTTTTGAAAATCTCCTTTTTCCTTAGGAGTGAAGTTCACTGCCTCTTGGTTTCACCATATTCACAGACCTTTCTATTGTTATCATTTGTCCTTTCTGAATTTGTCTTTACATGCCTGTTCTATTTCTTTATATTCTGATTTTTGCATTGTGGCTTTACTGTCTCATTCTTCTTTGTATCTCAGATCATTAAGGCATTCGTGGTAGAGCTGCACTCGTCTCTTACAATATTTCCTGGTTTTCTTCTGGGATAATTGGCTCTATATTGCTCTATTGCTGAATTACCTTGGTAACTGCTGGATGACCTTCTTCAGGTCCCTCCTCTGATGTTCTCTTTACCTTCACAGAATCACAGAATGTTAGGGATTGGAAGGGACCTCAAAGGATCATCTAGTCCAATCCCCCTGCCTGAGCAGGACCACCTAGATCAGATCACCTTCTTCTGGTCTTCAGTAGGTGCCCGTCATGATGCAGTCCTTGGCTTTCCTCTTCTCTCCTTCCCCCCACAAGTAGTATTGCTGCTAAAATTTGCCTCTTGCCTCCTTCCAGACGACCAAAGAAGGACAACCATTCTTAAAACAGGTGAACAGCATTGTTCACATCCCTCTCCCGCTGTGGATTCGTGTTGTCCATTTGGATCTAACCTTGCCTTTTCTCAGATCTGGCAGCTGAAGAAGTGGTTAAGGGATGCGATGTTCCTGCCTGCCCATTGATCTGCCCTGTGGATGTAACATATCCCTCTTTCTTTTTCAGGTACCTCTTTTGCCCCTTCTTCCTATTGTGAGTATTTTTGTGAATGTTTACCTCATGATGCAGCTAGACATAGGCACGTGGGTACGATTTGCAGTCTGGATGCTCATAGGTGAGTTTGAGACAGTAAAAAATGCTATGTTCAAAGTTACTAGATTTTTGTTAACCATGAATTTATTGTTGCGTTCCAGGGAGGGATCCTGCACTCTCATCATCCTTGGGCATGATGACTTGGTGACTTAACTGAAACCATTTAGGCAGCGTGTCTCAAGCCATGTTTAAAATTCAAGGCTCATGAAGCCTTTGTGAGGAGAAAATAATAATCCATGACACCATCTTATGGGCCTTGTTGCCAACAAGAAACCATACAGTGTGTCTTGTTGACTCATCTTGAACTGCAGTCCAGGTCGTGGGGCTTGTGCTTCTGGAGCTGAAGGAGCTCAGCTTCATCCCAAGATCCTCCCAATAGCCATGGGGAGAAGGCTGAATTGCCTGAAAAGCCCAGGGAATTTGTAACAATGAAAACGATTAAGATTAGCATCAGTTGCAGATGTGCTTTACTGGGATGGATGCTGTAGGCTTTCTGCAGAACAGACTGCAGTGAACTCACTGAAAAGCATGAGAGGTTTGTTCTGTGGTCAGTCCCCCCTTTGGGGCCTGAATAGACATTCCTTTAAAGACTGATGCCTGTGTTAATGTTTTTTTTTCTAAGGAAGGTAGTGGCTGTCCACCGTAAGCTGACCATTGGGATGGCTGGGCATAGCCCTGGCATAACCCGCATTGGTCAGTGCAAGCAGTGGTTTCTGTTTCCTTGCAGAGCTAACGGTGCTCTCTCCCCTTGGCTTCCGCAGGCTTTATCATCTACTTTACCTATGGAATATGGCACAGCGTGGAAGCCACCTACGCAGCCTCAGCAGATGCGGAGAGAAACACGGTGGCTGGTTCGGACAGCTGTAAATGACTGCGTGGTTGGCTTACGGGCAAGGGGGAATGGCAGCAGTGAAGGAGGCTCTGTGGTGGGGGTCCTGACCAATTTACATCCAGTCAGTCAGTACTGCAGGAATGAAGAAGCGTAACGTGAGACTCCCCGGCCTTGTCGCTGCAGCTTGCAGTTTGCTTAGTAGCACAGTTAAAAGGGATCACAAGGAAAAAAGCCACACCTCTGGTATACTCCCGGCGACACTGTCAGCTAATCTGGGGCTATGCGCTTCCCTTCGTCCCTCTCCTGTTTGTTTTTTTTTTTCCAGTAGGAAGAAAACTGCTTCTGTGTGCCACTTAACCGCCGCTATGAAACCAAGCCTCACAAATGTCTTTCCTTCTATAGCCCCGGGAATTACCTCCCCCCAGATACTCTACTTGATTATATATGGAGCAGATTTTGCAGTGCTACTGTCAGGCTTAGACCAGATCCATCCTTCACCTGATGTGAGCTGTACCCCATGTGGACACTCAAAACAAGGCTCTCACCAAACACCAACTCTCACCTGGTTAAGAAAGTACCTGCAAGACTTGGCGTCCTTTAAAGTACCGACTCTCGTGGTTTTTGTCGTATTTAACTTTTTTTTAACTGTGTACTCATAAGCGCACCGCTGCTGTGAAATGTTGGGAGGGTTTGTGGTTGCTGCTGGTGGGGTGAGCGGTCGTTTGCCAGTGCGCAGGTAATGCCAGCGGATGTTCCGTACGCTCAGCAGAGGGATCGCCAGGTTTAGCCATAAAACTCTTTGGTGCACATATTTGAACGGGTGTCTCCAAAGAGCCGTCCTACCTCTTCACCTCGGAAACCGACAGCAGTGTGGCTGCAGTGGTGGCGTGGCTAGCAGAAGCGAGCCCAGCTCTGACAACTAGCAGGGTCCTATTTTCCTCCTTCCGCATCGATTTTGCGTGCCGGACGCGTGGCATCAGCAAAGGGTTTGGCATGGGTGGGCGGAGCGCGTTTCTGCCCCAGGAAGTGCAGGAGGATCCTCAGGGGCTTGAACTTCATCCATGAGCAGTGCTTGGTATCTGCTTCCTGCGCGGGGGAGGGCCGTGGGGGTGTGCAGGGGCTCCTTGGTCCCAGTTGGAGCATCCAACCCAGAAAACACCGCTAAGGTTTAGGGTCCAGCTTGCTGAGAGGAGCTTTCCATTTGGGGCTGGAGATTGTCTCCAGAGCCTGGCTGTTGCGAAAGGTGGGAAATTTGGAGTTGAGACCAGGGTCTCCGTTTGGTTGGCAATGCCTTGGTTTTGCTGTAATATGAAAATTTTTTTAAATTTGCTCTAATAGCTTACCACAGCCAAATTCACTACCCTAAAAAAAAGTTTGTTAAAGCATCAGGAAGGTGGGCCATGCCCATGTAATGCAACTAATTTAAATTCACGTTTCAGCTTGTACCAAAAAACAGATCATGGAATCGTGGAATGGTTTGGGTTGGAAGGGACCTTTGAATATCCTCTAGTCCACCCTTCCTGCCACAGGCAGGGACGTCTTTCACTAGATCAGGTTGCTCAAAGCCCTGTCCAGCCTAACCTCAAACATTTGCAGGAATAGAGCATCCCAAATAGATAGGGCAGAAGTCCCCTCTCCCGACCTGAGTGGACACTTTCCTGGGTGTCCTCCACACTACTGCCTCTGAGCACCAGACAATCGCTAATCTGTTTGTCAGCATGACTCTCGCTGATGAAAGGACAGGCTCTTGTCCCCATTGTTCAGTTGGGGGGCTGAAGAACAGACCCCTGCATGACTTCACCAGGGTTTCACTGGCCATCTGGTGCAGCAGAAGGGGGAGCCAGATCATCTTCTGGATTACACAGCTGGACCACGGGCCATCTCTCACAGGTTTCCGAGAGAAACTTTATAGCCTTTTTGCCTCCTGAAGAGTTTTATTCTTGGCTTCCCTCTAGTACGCTGGGAGGCTCTTCTTGCCAGGGTTGGAACTGGAGGGAGCGAAGGCAATAAACACAGTGAACCAGGTGCATTTCGGGGTGCATTTTGAGTGCAGTTTCCCCCCACCCTGACCCTTGAAGTCAGGGTCTGCGCCAGTCGCTGAGTCTTGACCATCTGCCAAACCTTTGCTCCTCGTGCGTGTTCAAAGTCTTACTCAAGCAGGGAAAGAAGAACGTAGAAATTAAAAGCCACTAGGTTGAGGTGTATTTTGTTGAAACATAGGCAAGGTCGGCACACTCCACAGCCTCCTGAAAAGCACTGAAGATGTGGAAGGGGAGGAAGGTGAAAACTTGGAGGGGAATGAAGTTTTCATTGTACTAAAAACGTAAGGATGTTTTTCCTTACCTTGGGTACCAGCTTCTGAGCAAGTAAGACATTCAGCAATGACCATTTAAGGGTGAATTTTGACTGGAAGTGTGTTTCCAAAGAAAATTATTTAAAAATATGCAGATTTCTTGCTGTATGTAATTATTTTTTTTACAAATGTTAACTTATTATTGTTGTCTACTTAGGGGGTCTGTTGTGGTATTTATATTCCATAACTTTGTTTCAGCTTTTGTGGCATATAATAGCTGCATGTAGGAGAAAGGAAAATCCTGATGAAGGTCATTTTTCTTCAGTTGCCTTTTCTCTGAGAAGATTCATAGGAAAACCTTTCTGTGTCACCAGATTTGGTATTTAAATCTGCTGTCACGTGTACCAGCCCCAGAGTCACCCACTGCGTATTTGCTGTTGGAGGTGAGGATCTTTAGCCCCATCTCCCACTCCTCCATCACGACTTCTTCAACCCATCAGCTCCGTGGTGGCGGGTGCTGCAGCTTGCAGTTATATAGCAAATCCAGATACGGAGCCAGCCAGCCTTTCTCAATGGAAAATTACTGTCCAAACAGCTTCCCCCTCACCCAAGAAATTATTTTTTTTGGTGCAAAAGTGGCTAGCTTTTACTTATTTGCTTACAACTTTCAGTCTTTGGTCACTGAAAATCATTACCGACTGGATTCCGTCTTCATTACTCTCTTTTCCCATCCCTCGGAGTGTTTGCTGCCAGTTTGGGCAGCGAGCGCCTGTGCTGGGTGTCGGGCAGCTCTGCAGTGTGAGGGGGTGCGGGGCCACCCCGCTGCCCACCAGCCCCATCTGGGCACCGTGGGGGCCAGTGTGTGCTGTGGGCAAAGTGCTGCTGCTGCTTTGGAGCCGTTCACGCCTGGTCGCAGCAGGGGAGAGGCGGCTGCAGGGGACCTCGCTGGTGAAAACGCTGCTGGTGCTGACGCCACGCATTGCTGTTTATTGCCAGGGTTTCGGAAGGGTAAAGTTTGAGCTGGTGGTGCTTGCCACGGGCACTCTCACCCTGTGTCCACCCTGAGTGAATCATAGAATGGTTTGGGTTGGAAGGGACCTCAAAGATATCTAGTTCCAACCCCCCTGCCATGGGCAGGGATACATGAAAACAAAAGAAACGCTTATTCATGGTGTATGGAGGGTGCCCATCCCCACCTGTTGCAATAGGATAGGGTATCATGTTTATATTTTGTAAAATCTGCTTCTTTAGTGATTGCATTTTATAAACTAATGAATTTCAGCGGGATTTCCTAAATTCCTCCCCAGAAAGCCACGTACAAGTGAGCACTGTTGGAGGACGAGGGGCGGGTCCGGCAGGCTGGAGGGGTTTGCTTTGAAGTGGAGGAGGAGGAGGAGGAGCAGTGGTGGTTTCCATGCAGCAGGCTCCCTGCAGTCCCTCCCCTGCATGTGTGCCTCTCAGATCCGCACCCTCCCCTTTCCGAGGAAGCCTCTTCCCTTTGGCAGAAGCAACATCTCTCTTTCCAAACCCTTGGGTAACCTTGCCGCAGCCCCCCGGCCCGACTTTCTGAGGAGGTTCCGTTTCTTCCTTCCCCTTACTAAGAAATTGCACTTGTTCGAGGCTAAATCTGCATGTCTGCAGTGAGCTGACGCTGCCCTCCGCCACCTCCCCTTTCTGCGGGGCCGTCGGCCCAATTCGGGCTGCCGGCGTGCCCAAGGCTGAAGGCGAACCCGCCTCGCCGGTGCCGTCGGTTGCTCTTCCCGCTGCTGCTCCCCTTGTCATTTATCCTTCATTTCCCACTCCAGCAGCAATGCTCCTCCCTCCCATCCAACCCCCCGGGGCTGCCTCACGCTCCACGTTATGGTTGCGAGTGGGGTCCCGTGGGATGTTCGACACCCAACTGGAAACCGGGTGGTCCTGGAACGTCTCCTCGGTTTTTCTCAGGGTATTTGCTCCTGGCTCGCACTCCGAGACGTGAGGTTCAGCTGAGACCAGGCAGGCTCCGGCCGGCACGAGGCACCTCTCCCTCTCGACGCCGCGCAGGGCGGGGGGGTTTGGCAGAAGCGACTCATGTTTTTGGGTTCCCTCGCTGCTCGTTGTGCCTTCCAGGTGTGCTGGGTGCGAGGAGCGGGAGGAGCCGCTGGCAGCCCGGAGGCGGTGCATTGGCAAACCTAGTGCGAGTTTGGGTCGCGTCAGTAAAGGGATTTTTACTGACCGAAGCCGTGGAATAGTCTGTATATTTTTCTTTTTTAATTATTAAGCAAAATGTAAATACCTTTTGTTGTCTGTTTGGTGGTCTGTTTTCCTAACAATTTCTTAGAATTTCTTACGGGCGTGATAAATAGTTTTAATGCTTGTTCTGCTAACAAATCTTTTTTATCTTTGTTTTGGTTTGATTTTTTGGGGTTTGGTTTTTCACTGTGTTCATGTAGCAATTAAAGCCTTAAGTTTTAAAATGTGAACCTTGCCTCCAGAGTACGGCATGGGTGTGCGGCTGCTTTTTATCCTGGCGACACTGTAAATGCTTCTCCCCTGAACAATGCTTTTGGAATTTGGAAATTCACTTGTAATTACGTGGTACAGCATTCAAACATATTTTCTCGATATCCAAATAAATGATGCCTATTGTTTACCCTCACTTGCAAGCCTGCCTCTGTGTTCCAGCTTGTTCCAATGTCTGTGGGCTGTCCCAGCGTCTGCAGGAGAGCACTTGCTTTTGGAGCTGCTCATGTTAACTCTACCCCATCTTCCAGGTTTGCTGAGACAGGTGGGACAATACGTAAATTTGGGGAATTTGCCACGGGCTGGGGTTTGCGCTCAGCACTGAGCAGCTTGTTGCTGCTGACTTTGAGGTGAGTCTCTCCATGCCTTGTAGTACCAGTTTGGGTATTAGGTGGGACTTTATGAACCTGCAGAGTTAACCTAAAATTTATGCAGGTGGTGTAAATTTGGCTGGCATTGCAAAATTGGGTTGTCTCAGGAAATTAGGACTGTGTAATGAATGGGGAGTGTTGCTGGTGGGGTTTTCCAGGGTAGGATCTGCAGGACAACACTGAAACCACCACGCAGGAGCAGTCTGTCTGTCTGTCTGTCCCTGCCGCTGCCTGCGTCGTTTGCAGCCTGCTTGTGTGTCTCATGATAAATGAGGCAGTGGCCCCCTGAACACCGCTTTCCTTCTTCTCTCAGTCCTGGTCCTTCCCACGACTTCGTCATCCGTGCTAAGCGAGCCAGGGGCCTGGTGGGAAGTATTCCTCGAGGACATTATCAGGCATGTTCCTGAGGTGGGACATGCCCTGGTCCCTTTTACATCCTTGTCGTAAAGTCTGAGGAACTGGGTGCCCTTGGTGGGAGGGCAGGGTGAGGGGAGGGGGCATTGAGATGTGGGTGACCGGCAGGTTACAGAGCGTGCTTGTTTGCTGCCGCGCCTGAATCACTGGCAGAAATGTTCCCCTTACCACGTGCTGAAGCACGAGACCGTAATAAAAACATCACAGACCATGATCCCTGGTCTCCTGGGAGCCCCAGCCGTACAGGAAACACCCTTAGGAAATGAATCCATGGGGTTTTTGATCTAATTTGTAGCATGTGAACCATAGAACCATAGTCAGGTAACCCAACCGACCAGCCCCACTGCCAGGAGGCTAAGCGGCTGTCTTAACTTCGGTCTTTACCGTAACGGCGTAACCTTTTAATGGGTTTTGCTTTGTTTTCCATTTATTCCAGTTTCTGTGTGTGCAGACATACAGAAAACACTACAGGACACGCTGGTTCGTATGCGTCGGCCCATGTGTGTGCTGGCGCATGTATTTATTATCAGGAATATATTACACTTACCTGTACATAACTGAAATATTACAAACTCTTCCTGTAATCATTAGCCACATAGTAAACGGGACCACAGAACTCCTGCTGCGTGGGAAACTGTACAGAGGCTCCGCAGCGTGTCCATGGGACACAACCACCATCAGTGCAGAGACGTAAAATACCTGATTTTGCACTTGATAGTTTTCCTTTCCTCTTCCCCCGCCTGCCACTGCCACAAGACTTTGCTGCTGTGCGTCTGCCGAGATCGATAACCCCTCTGTGCCGGCAGCCACGGAAGATGCCGTCCCAACAGGGCCTAACAGTGCTTTCCTGCAGAAAACCAGAGCTTTCCCGCAGCTTTCCCAGCTTTCTGTGCCCCCCGCTCGCTGCCGGCTCTCCTGCCGTCCCATAGCTGTCACCCACTTGCCATGCCAGTCTCTGGAGCCCCTTTGGAGCAACTGGAGGCTGGTTTTATTGCCACTGCAGCCTTCTGCATTGAATAAAGATTAACCAAAGAAAATATCTCATTTTTAAAGACATAAGGGCAATAAAACCCAGCTCAGGGCTGGCTGCGTTTCCTCACCTGCCAAAGGCCACCCTACCCTGCAAAACAGGAAAGCTCCCACGTTGGCCATGGCATTTGGGAAGTCTCCAGCCCCCCGAAAGCAAAAGCTTCCCATTGCTCATCTTCGAACAGAAGTAGCCAGAGAGAAAGGACTGGAGACGTGGCCCCCACACCGCTGGGAATGCCAAGCTCACCTTGCACAATCACAGCTCCCCAGCAAGAGCTGGGGTCACCAGCCTGGCAATGCACTCGGGGGTCTCCAGCCCCTTCCACACCTACTCCAGCATGCAGATGCAAGGAGGGACAGGACAAGCGAAGAGCAGGAAAAAGGAATGACGTTTTTGGGGAAAAAAGTCCTTGCACCAGAAGGAACCACCCTTCACACCCTGCAAGGATGGGTTGCTGGGTCCCTTCTGGTCAGTCAAAACTTTCTGAAGCTTTGCTAGTGATCGGGCAGGCCCCAGAGGCTGTGCCAAGGAAGAATCCAGTGAGAGGCAGGATTGGGAGGCAAAAATTAGATGGGAAAGGGATTGGCAATGATGATGGAGCTGGGATTGGTCCCAGTTTTCCCACCATAAAAGCCTCACTCCCAATTCACTGCTGGAAGCATCTCTTGCATATGAATTTAAACCAAGAAAGTTATAAAGAAAGCACCAGAAATAGAGGGGAAGAATAAATAAATTAAAAAAGGACGAGCTCAGCCAGCCCATCCTGGGCCAATAACATGCTCTCGTGTGTTTAGCACAGAAAAGTTTAGATTAGCATCATGGTAACTACTCTGGTTGTATCATCTCACCCACTTTTAAAAAGGGTAAAATAGAGGACCCTAGAAACTACCGACAAGTCAGTCTGACTAATCTGGTAGCCTTCTACGATGGAGTGACTGTGTTGGTGGATGAGGGATGAGCAACTGATGTCACCTACCTGCGTTCAGCTCTGGAGTCCCCAACACAAGAAGGACATGGAGCTGCTGGAGTGGGTCCAGAGGAGGGCCACAAAGATGATCCGAGGGCTGGAACACCTCTGCTATGAAGACAGGCTGAGAGAGTTGGGGCTGTTCAGCCTGGAGAAGAGAAGGCTTTGGGGAGACCTTCTAGCAGCCTTCCAGTACCTGAAAGGGGCCTACAGGAAAGCTGGAGAGAGACTTTTTACAAGGGCATGTAGTAACAGGACAAGGGGCAATGGCTTTAAAGTGAAAGAGGGGAGATTTAGATTAGATAAAAGGAAGACATTTTTCACTCAGAGGGTGGTGAGGCAGTGGGACAGGTTGCCCAGAGAAGTTGTGTCTGCCCCATCCCTGGAAGTGTTCAAGGCCAGGTTGGATGAGGCTTTGGGCAACCTGGTGTAGTGGAGGATTTCCCTGCCCATGGCAGGGGGGTTGGAACTAGATGATCTTTGAGGTCCCTTCCAACCCTAACCATTCTATGATTCTATGAATTCTGTAAGATCTTTGATACAGTCCCACACAACATCCTTGTTGCTCAATTGGAGGCAGATGGGTTTGATGGATGGACTATTCGATGAACAAGGAATTGACTGGATGGTTGCATACAAAGAGTTGCAGTCAAGGGCGCAGTGTTCAAATGGAGATCAGTAACAAGTGGTGTCCCTCAGGGGTCTGTACTGGGACCAGTACTGTTTAATATCTTTATTAATGACATAGGCAGTGGGATGTTCAGGCAGTTTGCAGATGACACCAAGCTGAGTGGTGTGGTTGACATGCCTGAGGGATGGGATGCCATCCAGAGGGACCTGGACAAGCTCAAGAAGAGGGCTCAAATGAAGTTCAATAAGGCCAAGCGCAAGGCCCTGCACATGGGTCAGGGCAAGCCCTGGTACCAATACAGGCTGCGGAATGAAGGGATTGAGAGCAGCCCTGCAGAGGAGGACTTGGGGTACTGGTGGACATGAGCTGGCAATGTGTGCTCACAGCCCGGAAGACCTACAGTATCCTGGGCTGCATCAAAAGAAGCATGGCCAGCAGGTCAAGGGAGGTGATTCTGCCCCTCTACTCTGCTCTCGTGAGACCCTACCTGGAATACTGCGTTCAGCTCTGGAGTCCCCAACACAAGAAGGACATGGAGCTGCTGGAGCGAGTCCAGAGGAGGGCCACGAAGATGACCCGAGGACTGGAACACCTCTGCTATGAAGACAGGCTGAGAGAGTCGGGGCTGTTTAGCCTGGAGAAGAGAAAGCTTTGGGAAGACCTTCTAGCAGCCTTCCAGTACCTAAAGGGGGCCTCCAAGAAAGCTGGAGAGGGTCTTTTTACAAGGGCATGTAGTGATAGGACAAGGGGCAATGGATGTAAACTGAAAGAGAGTAGATTTAGATTAGACATAAGGAAGAAATTTTTTATATTGAGGGTAGTGAGGCACTGGAACAGGTTGCCCAGAGAAGTTGTGGATGCCTCATCCCTGGAAGTGTTCAAGGCCAGGTTGGATGAGGCTTTGAGCAACCTGATCTAGTGGAAGATGTCCCTGGCCATGGCAGGGGGCTTGGAACTAGATGATCTTTGAGGTCCCTTACAACTCAAACCATTCTATGGTGCTGCTGGAGCAGGTCCAGAGGAATGCCGCAAAAATAATCAGAGGGATGAAGCATCTCTTCTATGAGGAAAGGCTGAGACACTTGGGACTGGCCAGGAAAGTGATGGAGTCACCATCCCTGGAGATATTCAAAAGACATGTAGATGTGGTGGTGCTTAGGCACATGGTTTAGTGGGGACTTGGCAGTGTTAGTTTAACTGTTGGACTCGATGACATTCAAAGTCTCTTCCAACCTAAATGATTCTGTGATCCTATCTTTGTATCAGAATTGTATGGGCAGACTGAAACATGACAACGCAGTAGGTATTGCAGATATCTGTGCATTTAGCAAGTACGAAAGTAATTAAAATTTTACGTGGCAAGGAGGGGCTTTGTGTGCATGTATGTGTTGGGTATCTATCCTACTTTCAGGTTGTACTCGCTGGACACACTACAATCTACTAACTCATTTCAACAGTAGTAGTTGGTGTCACGTGATCTATTCTAACAAGATGCTCAGTTTACTCAATATCACAGTAACATGCAAAAGCTGCTACAAATTTCTCTAAAAAGGAGAAAAAAATCACCTTTCTTTTTTAACACTGTGGAACAGGCCACAGGCGTTTCGACGGTGACTGAAGCTGTATCTAAGATGTAGTCTGTGAATCCTGCTTCCCAGGAGAGCTGAAGCACAGCTCCCATCTGAGCAGTACGGCAGGGCTGTGCAGTCCCACCTCTGCTCACACAGGGTGTGCCGGTGCCACCGCACATCCCAGGAGGAGAGCCACCCTCCCCGCAGCATTCCTGCGCCCCAGGGGTTTGTACCATCTCTCCTTTACTTAGACCCCGGTGCCCAGAGCAGGAATGCACGCAGGCTCTTTGCCCCAAGTTGGATGGAAAAGCATCCCACAGATCTCTGTTTTTCAAAAAAAAAAAATATGCTCACGGAAATTTTTTTCTTGCTAGCAGTGCCCATGAGGGCCTTGCAGCTTGTCCCACCTCAGGCACTCCTCGGCCTTGCCACCTCCTCAGATGGGGGTCACTCCAAGTCTGGGTGAATGTTTTGGTTTCCAGGCAGGGAAGTTAAAGATAATTTAGCCACTCTTTTTCATGAATCTTAAAAGTGCTCTGTAACTTTGGGTAAGCTTTAGCAATGTGAATGAAAATATATATATGTGGAGGATAGAAATTCTGACCTCATTTGCACCCATGTAGTCTGCTGTGCTGTATTTCATCTGAGGGGAGGTGCCCAGCAGGTGCCCAGTATCTCATCCTAATACTGGAAACCTCTTGGACAGCAAAGGTCAAGGATGAACAACTTATTTTCTCCTTCTTGCTTCCAGGACTTGAAATAAATCAAAATGGGCAGCAACCTACAATCAGAGATTTTGATTGTATCCAAACCAGGACAGGGTAAAAGAAGGTAAGATCTAACTAGGATTTGAAGACACTAAAATTGAAATATGTTAACTGGTAACCTCTATCAAATCTACTAAAACTCTCAGGTTTCTCATCTCTAGCCTATCTCCACTTAGAATATCAATGCTAAGAGTTAAAAAGCAGTGAATGTTCTGATGTTCAATGCAAAGGTGATGGTTTTGAAGGCAGTACTGTCTCAGAATTTCAAAGTCGCTGGTGTTCATGTTACATAGAGTACCACTTGGTGGTCATTTGGAAGGCGCTTCTACTTCTATGTAACTTTCTTCTCGGTTGGGTATAAATATTCCTGGGACGCTAAACAGAAATGCATTTCGTTTAGATACAAGTCTTAGGCACGAGTTTGAAAACTGCTGACTGTAATGAAAATATATCAGCACTTAGTAGTATCCAATAATATAAAAAATGCAATTCAGAACATCTTCAACTACATATATATATATGTGTGTGCTTCTATATATAAGTATAAAGCTACGATACCTACATGTATATAAACACAGACACATATACAGAAATATTCACAACTTGAACTGTATCTGTAGCTAACCTGAAATACTGCAGCAAAAGTTCCTTCTGATGAACCACTAATATAGTATTTTCCAACATGTCAGAACCAAGACCTCCTACGTGGGGACTCTAAGAGTACCTTGCCTACTGTAAAGCTATGCAACTATGGCGCATGCTTGCAGCCATGGACCCTGGGCGCCCGTTGATGGTAGTACTTCCTTGGATGGTAACATTTAGCAGAGTGGAAACGCATAAAAGGCAGAGGACCTGCAGTGTGCAGGTGCCGAGTCATCGCCTCAAGGTTCTGACTTTTGCTGGAGAGGCGTCCCCTGATGAGCAGCGATAAAAAGAAGTGGTCGATGCAGGTGGGAGTTTCACGGGGCTCACAGCATCTCCCTCCTGCAGCTTCCAAAGGAGCTCTTCGTTAGTCCTGCTCAGCTTCTTCTTCTCCTCCACTTCTTTCTCGACATATTCTTGAAGATTAGCGTTCTCCTCTGACAATTGCCTTGAGAGGGAAACAGGACAGCATGTAAGGTGCACCAGTGCGAAGACAGTGGTATTAACACAGCCAGTGCTGCACAAGAGGCAGGGCCAGACAGAACTCCAAGCACTTCCCTCCGTCCATCCCATCCCACCCCATCCCGTCCAGTCCCATCCCATTCACCTGCCCATAGGGCGGCAACTGAGCTGCCCAAGCTGGGGCACAGCTGTGCCCAGGTCTCTTGACTGCTGGGCAAGAAAGGCATCTCCACAAGTGGCAGCTGCTCCACAAATGTCCGACTCTGCCTCTGGATATGCCTGTGTCTTTGCTCTACACCTCTCTGAAGCAGCTCAGCTGCCAAACCTTAGATGGGATGAGCCTGTGGCCTCGTGCAACTGTCGGCATCATGCACGGCATACAAAGGTGCCAAGGGCTTTGTGTATCAACCACGTACTACAGACCCTTTAGAAATGGCCATTTTCCCATACAGACAACAGAATAAAAACTGGAAATTCCTAAAAGAAAAATTTAGCATATTTGTTTCTTTATTTGTATATTTGAAAGTAGCAAAAATGCAGGACTGCAGTGCTCTGCCAAGTGCAGGATTCTTCACTCATGGACAGAGAAGATGGAGAGGGTCACTATAAGGGATGGAGAGAGTAACTAGAAATTCAGGCTGACATAGAGCTCAGATGCATGCAGCTGATCATGAGGCTGTGGGTCCTTCTCCAGGTCCTTCCTCCTTGGTCCTAACGAACCCTCTATTCCTGACTGGAACACCAGGGAAACTTCACCAGCAAGGACCAGGGAGATGTTTTCCCCAGAATGCACTATAACCTGATGTTTTTTTGGGAGGTGGGGCATGAAAATCTCCTATGGGCACCACAACCTCAGTGAGTCTGCTCTCATCTAACCAGGTGACTGGTTTCAAAAGAAATAGGGCAGGGCAGACCAACTGTGGGATCTGATCAAGATGCGTTTTGGGCATGTGCTGGCAACACCACTGTCCTGGAGAATGCATGCAGGAACACCTGGCTTCTGCAGCCCTGTTACACTTGGCCAGGAGCCAGGTCCTGATGTGATCAGTCTGGGGCAGCTCTGGGCATGTACCTAACCTGATTTACAAGCAACTTGCAATTTTACAGAAATAAACAGAGAGGAACCTAACCTTCCCCCTAGGTATTTCCAGGGTTCAACAGCAGCTGGGTGTGGATTTTGGATGCACACACGAAATTCTGCACAACTCCTTTTTTGTGGGGTATAGCCTGAAGCCCATAGCAGATGTCATGGACTGCTAGTCCACTCTCTTTGTGTCATTGAAGACTCTGAGAGGGTGGGGTTGGCATTTACAATTTTGTTTAGAAAATATTTTTAAAGAATCTCATTTTTAGCCTTGGTTCCTACAGAAATGGAGCTCAAGTGATCAAGAATATGTCTGTTCCTCTCCCACTGCCCGAAAGTTTCGAACCATGAAGCAGTGGCTAGCAGAGTCGAAGGATTAAAAGACACAAGTTGTTAGAAGTTTTCAGAAAGCTGTTTGCCTGGTAGAGGAGGAAAATCCTATTCACAGTTCCATTGGGGAACCCAGCTGTGGCATGAGCTCACAGTCTAACAGGCATGAGAAAGTCTGCATGGGAGCTCACCCTGAAGAAATAACTCTGTAGGAAACCTCTTGCTACACATGGAATTACTTTTTGTTTTGCAGTGTCTAAGCAGACAGGCCATAAAAGTTATACACAAAGCCCCACTACATCCTTTTCCAGCCAGCATTTGCTAAGAGGAAAAAAAACAAGCACATGCCTTCCCTCCCTTTGTGCAGCTCTTGGTGTGGGACTGTCTGGTAAAGCTCATCTGGGTATTGGGAATAGGCTAGTCACACCAGCACAGACCTCAGAGCACGCTGGAGGGCTCAGCTCCCTCCTCTGCTAAAGACACTGCTTGGACAGGAGGCAAGGGCAGCCCACAGCCCACCAGCACATATCGTAGAATCATAGAACGGTTTGGGTTGGAAGGGACCTCAAAGATCATCTAGTTCCAACCCCCCTGCCATGGGCAGGGACACCTTCCACTAGATCAGGTTGCTTAAATATCAGCCTCCTTTACATTGAAGTCTTAATGCTGCTTGCTAGAGGTATGGTAGGATGAAGGTAGCAGCGTCCTCTGGAGTCTCTCACACCATAGACTTTGTGGCACTAACACTCCAATTTGCTGGCAGAAGTAAGCTGTGAGTTATATGCATGACCTGCAGGTAAGTAGGGAGACGCTGGAACAGAAAATAGCCTCACAGCCAAGTGCCTGTGCACACAGCATGCAGCATGTGGACATGTCTCTCTCCAGAGAGACCTGCTTTGGCATGCAGATGGAGAAAGGAGCTGCTGCTTGTCGTGCTGCTTATTTTAGCCTCGCGCTCATTGTGCTGGGAATTTACACTGTGTCACCCAATGTGATACGACTGGACACAGACAGAGCCAGCTTTGTGTCACTCGGTGACAGAGGTAGCTTGCAGAGCCAGCAGTGCTGGCATCCTTCAGCTAAGCCTCTGCCTTCAGCTCAGCCAACCTGTATCTGCCTCTGCTGCGCCATGGGGAAGGAGGTGGAGAGATGCAGCATTGCTGCTTATAAAAGATACAGATGCCCATTCAGCCCCTCTTTGTCATTCAGGCAGAAGAAGGAAGAGAGGCAATGCAAAATCAAATGTGTTCTCACTATGTAAGTTTGTATCTTGAGATATATGTTCCAATTTTAGACCTAACCCATCTAGGGAAACCTTTATCCCTAGCACTGCAAGCTTATGATCAGACATGTTCCTCTACTAGCCTCCTGACAAATTAAGCAGCTATAACAAATCACAGCCATAAAACCACAGAGGTCTGCAGGGGCACATCGATATGATAGGGATGCAGGGGAAGGTGCTTGAATCGTGCCCTTGACTCAGGTTAAGGCCTTTCCCAAAAGGCCCAGAGGTCAGTAGGTGCCTGGGCTATGCCAACAGAGACCAGACACTGTCCTGGTCATCTTGATTTCTAGGGTGCTGGAAACTACCATTCCTCAAACATCCCTGATCCAAAGGATAAAAAAAATGCTGGTTGATTTGGAGGGAGAATCCCAGATGCTGGGAAATCAGATGATTTATTCAAGTGTTGGGGAAGTCACAGCAGAGGCTCTGTGGAACTCCTATGTCCAAAGCTGGTACCTGATCTACCTGCAAGGCTCTTCTCCCTTCCTTTATACCTGTCCTTGGCTATGATTGGAAATATCTCTGTGGTGCACCCCTCAGCTCCCCAGTACCTCCAGGACCGCCCTCCTGGCTGTGCTGCAAAGGCTGGCTTTGTTCTGGCTCCTATCCCTCCTGCTCCCCTCCCTCCTCTTGCTGCTGCTGGGCTGCCACAGACACGCAGGCACCCAAAGTGCAAATCAGCAGAAAGAGCTTTAATCCACGCTGTTCCCCAGCAAGGGCAGCTCCCTGAGCTTGTTCACGCTGCGCTTCCCAGGCAGTGCCAGTACAAGAGAAATGAGCTGTCTGGGTGGCTACTGCTGCCAGGAAAGCACGTATTTTAACAACTCTGACTTTAAAGCCCTGGCTGACACTGTCCCTATTGCTGTCCCCAAACTGTTGCTGTTGAAAAAAACTATACGTTGACTTTCCAGGCTGACCTCAAATTCAGAATTTCTTCCAAAAGATGTTTTTCCAAACCAGTACCTATGCAGTTACAGGCAAGAAGCAAAGCGCTGCAGTCAGCCGCTGGCAGGGAGTGGAGGGGGCTATTTGCCCAGCCAGAGACAGGGAGCTGCAATGCAGAGATGCCACGCACTGAATCAGGGACCCTGGCTGCTATCACAGGCATAGAGAAAGACTGCCACTTCCAGACCATAATTCATCCAGCCCAAAAGCAGCTGTCTCAAACTGATCTAGTGAACCAGACCTTAAAAATTCCTGATGGTCCTCCCCAAGCACAGAAAGGCTGTAGACACCCACCTCAGACAGTGACATGTGTGTACAGGTATTTACAACCAGGTGAGAGGAAACATAATCTTCACCCCATC
Organism: Tauraco erythrolophus; assembly: GCF_009769465.1. NCBI lineage: Eukaryota > Metazoa > Chordata > Aves > Musophagiformes > Musophagidae > Tauraco > Tauraco erythrolophus. Next base: position 112,794,564 of record NC_141465.1, read on the forward strand.
TGAATTTAGTACAAGCAATGCTGCCTTTTAAAAATATCTACATGCAGGAAACAATTTTCAAGGGCTGAATCATTAATAAACCAAAACCTAAAATTAAAGACATGAGATGCTGAAACTTTAAAAAGTCAGCTAAAAATTAAATTGCGTTTTAGGCCAATGGCATCATTTCTGGCAACAATGACAACTGGGCAGATGGTGTGTGGGGACAAGTTCAACTCTAGCATCTTTCCCTGGTACCCCTTCTGCCTGACTCCAGCTGCAGTCTCCTGCCTTACAGCAAACTATACACTCTCTGGGACAGGGACTGTCCTACCCTTCTCTATTTCTATACCACCTAACACAAGGAGCCTTGTCACCTTTGTCAAGTTGTGACAAGGGTGCAAACAGACAGTGCAGATGAAAAAAAGCTCACCAAAGGATAACCCCGCCTAGGTGACAGGGGCATCGTTAGGATGTCTCTCCAGAAACTGCCTCATTTCCCACCTCGTTACATACTGACCAGCAAGTCTCAGGGCACTGACACTGAGATCAGAAGCCACTGTCAACTTTGCTCTCAGCAGCATGTCAAAATCATGGAATACACAGACAGATATGTGGCCTTCCTTATGTTAAAGTAAGCAAATCCCGACATAAAAATGATTTTTTAATAAAGCAAGCAGATCAGGACACCAATAGAGTTTCCAGAAGAAATAAGTTTTTCCCCTTCTGAAATAAGTGTCAACCTTGGGCAGTTAAAATTCTGCAGTCTCCTTCCAAGTTCAGACATTGCAAATATCAGCACAAACCTTGTTATGACAGTGTTTTGCTCAATCCTGGCTCGGAGTTCTTCGTTCTGCTGTTGCAGCACAGTGATTTTTTCTTCCAGTATTAAATTTTTTTCAGCCTGCAACAAAAGAAGGTTTGTTAAGTCTGAAGAAAGCCCAACACCTCATCCAAGAGGATTTGTTCTTTATCTTTATTTGTCCCTAGAGCAACTTCTAAAATTTGAGGATAGATGGAGGTGGTCACTGGTGGCACTGGGGATCGTGGCGATGCCCAGCATGGAAAGGGCACTGTGGTGTGAGTGGTCAGCCCAGTGATGAAGGAGGGGTGTGAGGCAGTATGATGTGCATCATCCAGCTCAACTAACCTTATTGGACATAAATGTCTGGTGTCCAACCTCTAGGCTTATAATTCCTTGGTTATGAGGAGGAAAGAGTTACCCACCAGGGCCGATTACGCCCAGCAGAAGCCTTAGAGTGCTGCTGTGTTCACATGAGGTGGGCTGCCCTTTGGAGACACTTCTCTCCACTGTTGGCAGTGTCAACTTAAATGACAGGCTTAAACTAGACATCTAACTTTAAGCTACAATTAAGTGAAATGAATCCTATCCCAAGCGTAGGTAGCTTTTACTCAGGACAGTTCAAGGACAGAGTTTGAGGATGTCAGTAGCAGTGTATTAAAACATCAATAAGATGTTTATAGGCATGTACCACAGCCTCAGATGCCCTGTTTTTTTCCCAAGTTTTGAATTTGACTAAGGTGAATTTATCACCTTAGTTTTTGGTTTTCCAGCAGTTTGAATTTTACTGAATCAACACTTCCAGAAGAAAATAAGATATCATAGGGTAACCTTATCTCTGTGTGAGCTCAGTTATTGAATTTCCCAACCTTTTATAAAGAATCAAAATATTGTGCACTGGAGTTAGCAATAACTCATACTTTACAGCAGAGGCAGCAGTTTTATGTAGTGGTTTCTAGACTATGCAGGAAATACTCCTGATTCTGAGATATTCTGGCCTATCCCAGTATATTTTGTTAGAGCAGAACAAGGATTCTGGCCCTCTTGTGAAATGCTCTGAGATAGGAATCACCATTACAGGCACCCTCTCTGCTTCCTCAATAGTTTTAATAAGTAGTAGTTATGTCAGCATGAAGCATGGGAGACGACCTGTGCATCTCCTCCTCTCTCCACTGCAACCCTCACCCTCTACCACTCCACTCCTGCCACCTTCATTTCCAGCCTCCCTTTCAGCAGACAAGGAGCCAAGCCTGACCCTGTATTTGAAATGACCTCCTGCTCCCTTAGAAGGCACCTCATTTTTCAGAGCATTTGGAAATGCCCTGTAGATGTTCTGGCACTTATAAAGGTAGATCTTTAAACATAAAGCAGTTGTGCTTTTGGACTACTGCTTAGACCCAGTGTTTTACTGTGATAAAGGGCAGGAGCAGGACTGTGTGCTCATATGTGGTTCATTAGCAAAAGTAGCTAAATGACCAGGAACTATGTAGGCTGTTGTTTGGGATTTTTTTTCAGTGTGACACTACAGTGCATGTTTTCAGATGCTGGCTTAGCTCCAGGAGCAGTGTGTTGGAAGGAGCACAGTTAACACGCCTCAGTTGTAAAGAGGCACTTTTCTCTACATCCACTTACTCAAGCATCTGTTCAGCAAAATAACCATCAGAGTTCTCAAATTTCCCTGTAAATGGAAACAAATCTTGCTGAATGCTGTGCTGAACCAGCTGTCCCAGCTCCCCAGCTGAGGTAATGCCTCATCTTGTCACTACACTACAGCTTACTGTCACTGTAGGTTATGCCTTACAAAATGAATCCTCTTTCCAATAAAAAGATGTAATTGATGGTGAACTGAGGAGTTCTTCATCAGGGACTCCCACAAGCAAAGGATGAGAAAACAGCATAGGCTGCAGAAAAGCATTACTTTAGGGTTGGAGAGACCTTTCTTAGTGTAAGCGTTGCTAGGAACTGCTTGCTGAATATTGATAATTCATATGCGTGACTGAGAGCTCCCTAAATGCCTGCACGAGCAGCAGCAAGACACACACTGCTCAATCTTCCTTCACTTGCCTCTCCAGCCCTAAATGGTTACCTGACTCTTGTAGGGACATATGGTGCAGGCTGGTGTACAACATGAAGCCCTAGACTACCACAAAGCTCCCCTTCCTCCATTCTTCTTACACAACTCGCTTCGCTGTCTGACATAACAGGCTGAGCAGGTATTGTATGAAAAAGCAATACAGATCAACGGATGTGTGGGAGAAAATAAGGGCATCACGGGTGAGCAAAAGGATGGGAAAAGATCCCAATTTCTGAGTGACAGCCTGAGAGACTTCTACATAGTAGAAGCAGATATGTAGGTTGACAGTGGCACAACACAATATATAGCCATTCATGAACCTCTTTGACTGTGTCTTGCCTCAACTTCATGTGTTTTCTCACCCCTTTTAAGTTCATCTGCTGTAACCAAACTTACTTTATTACCTCTGTGATGTCTCTTCTGGAGGAAAACCAACTCACCTGTCTTTCTAGCTCCATAATCATCTTCTCCTGTTGGTGAATCTGATGGTTCTTCATTTCCAGAACATGTTTTAAGCTCCTCAGATCTTCTTCTAAGTGCAGATATGGAGCTTGTACAATCTAGGAGATATACCAGTGATTTGGATTATCTGTCAGCCATACATGTACCTTTGGCCATAAGATAAAAGTTTTCTCAAGGCACCCAGTGGTTTAGGAGTCTCAGTAATGTGAAAAACATCTGGACATGGGCCTCTCCAGCCCATCTGAACCCTAACATTCTTTCCTAGACCATCCCTCTGGCTCGATAGCTAAGGGTACCTTTCTCTTGACCAGCCTCATGGCTAGAAGGATGGGATGCCAGGTTGTTCAGCAACCTCATTCCTACTCATAGCTTGGGAACTGCATGAGGTGGTTTATGATCATGCAGGGATTTTGGCTTGGGAAAAGTACAAACATGAAACTGGGCAAACTGGACAAGGGGACTGAAGGTGAAAACTACAGTGTTCTGTCTTGCCTGCACCACAGCATCACAGTGCCTGTTAACAAAGATCAGATCTAGTGGGAAAAAGTTCCTCCTCTGCTCGAGAACTTCAGATGTATGGTTCAACTCACGAGCAAAAGATGTGCTCTGAAGTACACTGATGAAATACTGTCACCGACTTGAGCTGTTCTGGATTTTTCCCAATGAAACTCACTCCAGTGAACTGCCTGGTGGTACTCGGCATTAACATCACTGTGACACAGCAGAATTTGTCCTTTCATGTAAATTAAATACTGCAGTGGACGTGGAAAGGGGCTGATGCTACCTGTTTCCTATAGTCAAGCCTGTTTCAGACATTTGCGCTCCTTTCCTAAGGAGTTCTCTCAACTGAAAACTCAATGAGCCCCTTGCTCACCCCACTATTTTCTTTCTATTCCCTCTGTCATGTTGATACAGCTGCCCATGGGGTTGTGCTGTGAACCCACTAAAATGCCTCAACTTAAAAGAAAACTCTTTTTGCAGAGTTATTTAATTTCAGATAAATAATTGCAGTTTGTGTTTACTTACACACTGTAAATAAACAGCATGGCCCCAATAGACAGCAGTTGAATGACAGGGCTGTTCCCTGCAAGTCCAGAAAAATAAGAGGGAACACAAAGGATATGAAAGAAGTTGGTTCAGAAGGCACAAAAAAAAAAAAAAAAAAAGAAGCCTAAACATGAAAAGACAAAAAGTAAAGAGAAATAGAGGAAGAAGGGAAAGAAGAATAGACAGCAGTAAGGACATACTTCATAACATAGTTATGAAATGTCTTGGAAACAATGCTACAAATGCTGGGTGAAAGAATAAAGAAAAAGAAGTAAAATCAGAAAATGATGGAGCTAGGCTAAGATTTCTGACTCCTCCTCAGAGCTCAAGATCTGGGGTTTTGGTTGGGACCTGTCCCCAGTCCCTGGGTTAAGGATCCCATTGCTATCCACTGAATCGTGTGAAGTGAGTCATACTCAGAAACACCTATCTTGATGAATGTGTAGTTACAGTTTCCATCTACCTTCAGTTGTTCCTCAGTGGTTTTCTTCAGAGCTTCTTCAAATCGGTCTGCTTTGGCCTTAAGAGATTGGTTCTGGAAGATGAGGGTGTCTATCTGGTCCTGGAGGGGAGACACACCGATGAACACACCAACCATGTTATCACCCCTTTTACATTTGTACAAGTCAACCTGCACTGTGAAACCACCACGGGAGCTGAACAAGGCTTAGCAACCCCTGCAAGGTGGTATTTTTTACATATGGCCACTTGAACATAGCGAGGTTTTTCATAACTCAGTGCCTCAGAGAATCCTGAAATCCCTGCAATGCCTGTGGCTGGCTGACACTGGCTGGCACTAGGTCATGAAATGTCTTTGATGCTAAATCACCCCATCACCTTGGGCTGGATGAGAATGAGCATGTCCTTCCTTAAGAGAGCTGACATTTATATCAATCACGGGCATGAAAGAGGTAATTTTTGCGGTCCCTAGAGTCTGAGTGAGGTGGTAGATACCCCATCCCTGTTTCCTCCACTTTTCTAGGCTTCTAACATGGTAATGAGCAATGATGAGTTAGTGGTGTGGACTTTAAATGATCGTTGTTTCATCTCAGAGCTATACACAGGAAGATGTCATTTTAAGCAATCATACTTCTGCTACTATCGAAGGCATTCCTGTTATCTCTCTATATAAAAGATTTGTAAAAGCCACAGTTGCTGTGAAACTGGTACTCTTATGGTTCATGTATGTGATTTCTTGGCTATAACATCACATCAGTGCTTATTGCAAAACTGCTGACATGCCTCGAACTGTCACAGCCATATGAGGAAGGCAGTGACAGTTGCTGCGTGCAACAGTTATGTGCTGGCCAGGGGTTTTCAAAATTTTAATTCATCTCTGCCTACAAAATCAAACACAGCATGCATATTCACTGTGGCATCTCTACTTGCTCACACAGGATTTCCAAACTTAGTGTGAATCCCAACACAAGAAGGACATTGAGCTGCTGGAGCGAGTCCAGAGGAGGGCCACAAAGATGATCCGAGGGCTGGAGCACCTCTGCTATGAAGACAGGCTGAGAGAGTTGGGGCTGTTCAGCCTGGAGAAGAGAAGGCTCCGGGGTGATCTTATCACAGCCTTCCAGTACCTAAAGGGGGCCTACAGGAAAGCTGGAGAGAGACTTTTTACAAGGGTGTGTAGTGATAGGACAAGGGGCAATGGCTTTAAATTGAAAGAGGGCAGATTTAGATTAGATATAAGGAAGAAATTGTTCACTCTGAGGGTGGTGAAGCACTGGAACAGGTTGCCCAGAGAAATTGTGGATGCCCCATCCCTGGAAATGTTCAAGGCCAGGTTGGATGAGGCTTTGAGCAACCTGGTGTAGTGGAGAGTGTCTCTGGCCAAGGCAGGGGGATTGGAACTAGATGATCTTTGAGGTCCCTTCCAACCCAAACCATTCTATGACTCTATGAATCACAGGGGCACACTTCTGCCCTCCCCTCATTGGGAGTTCTTCATCTAGAGAGTGAGAACAGCATGGAGCTATTAGAAGGACTGAGAAGCCAAGGTGGTCTTCAGCTCGGTGTTGAACAGTGGAATGTGGGAGATGGGATTCACAGGGCTGACCTTGGCCGGCCATGGCCTGAGAGCACAGCAGGGCCAGCCCTGGGGCATCCCTCATTAGGGACCGCATTGCCCTCCAGTGGGAATGGAGATATGTCTACACCGTGGGACCCGCGCCTCCACATTCAGGCAGCAGAGAAGAGTTTAAAGCACAGGCATAGGGTCAGGCAGGAACAGGTCAGCGTTTCTGAGCCCTGAGGGTGCCTGCCAGAGGGTGCCATGTAGACAAGGTGACGCTCACAGCCACCGCAGGTGCAGGAGCTCTCCCCACCACACAGGGAAGATTTCAATTTTGCTCCTTGTGCTGGGCCAGCAGCCAGTAGGGTCAAAAAGACGTTTCTTTGCTTTATTCAGCTACCTCTTCCTCCCTTTAGGTTTGCCCTCTCTTCTCTTTCAGACAGTATTTTGCTGAATCAGCCAAGTGGGAGGAAAAACCTGAGGGGGCACCTTTGCTGCTAGGTCCCTGTTTGAACAGGCAGAGGACAAAAGGTACTATAGCTGGTAAGCAGCAACAGCCTGGTGTGCTGGCAGCTGGCAGCGGCGCTGAAGTTGCCCCATGAGCTGCTCCGCAACATCGTTACAGGGGTGGGAAGTAATGAAACTGCTAACCTGGAGTGACAGCCGCAGTTTTTCAAAATCCTCTTCTAATTGTGCCTTTTCCAGTTGGTGAGTGCTATTCAGTTCTGGGGAAGATAACACAGAGATGACATTGCTAAGTGAAGTCCACCAAACCAGCATCTGAGAGTACACACATTGTGAGCCAAACGCAATTTGAGATGTACTTTTAGGGAACAGAGGTTGAGTAGGAAAGTGGTAGTTATATACTCTGCGACCTTAGGTGAATTGTTTTGAGGATCAGGATTTCCTGATCTTTCACTGGTTGCGGGTACCTCTACTTCTGCATGACCAGCTTCTGATTTTTCAGAACTGCTCAGAATTCCCAGCTTCTGGGGCCTCTGATCTGTAAAGGCTCACTCTGACAATGGGTCATTTACCAGTTCAGAGTGAGTATCCGCAAACTCAGATGCAAAAAATCATAGGACAGTGCTTCTCCAGCAGCTGTGGCAGATGACCTGTGAGGTTTACTCCACTAGTGAGACTGACAGAGCCTGAAGACAGAAAAGTCCTCTATTTATTTACACGATTAAAGGTTTCACTACTAGAACAACTTACCTTGGACTTAGCAATATCCACAAGTTAGATAACCAAAGCAGAATAAAGTTTAATTTCTAAACCAATGACATCGAACTGTTGTTCAGTACAGTATTAGTAACTAATTTTTAGGATATGGCCACTCTTTTTTTGGTGTCTTTACCTTCAACTCCGTGGAGCTCTGCCCTCTAACCATTGCTCACTAGCCACAACAACAGCAGTTATAATACTAATGATCTAGTACCCTGTAGAGCACTAGACTGAAGCTGCTGCAATGCGTTTTCCAAGCACAGGAGGGCATTCCACACCCACACGAGGAGCAGGGAGCACAAACTTCGGCCACCAGAGCCTTGATAAACCACAGCCAAGTTTTATCATCAGAAAATACTAACAAAAATGGACAGATAAGAATATCCTCAAGCAAGGAACAGCTTTTTTAAAAATTATTTTCAAAATCGTTTATGTTAATTTAAAAATGATTATGCTAGATACCATCTCAGCCTAAAGGAAAAGGGAACAGACTGTTCTCAGCTCATGTTATGCTCTGGACAGCATCTCTAATTGACATAGTGCAGAGCTAAGCAATATGGCTCAGTTTGGGGAAAGTTGGGGGAAAAACTACTAGAGCTATTTAAAAACTAGACCCTCATGCTTCCGTGTAAAAAAGAGATGGAGATTATAAAGATTAACTGTTAAATGTCAACTAGAGCATGTACAAAGACATGTATTTAGATATAGAACTGGTAGGGAGGAAACAGCTCCGTCTGCAGCATCAAATCCAGTGGAAAAACTGCAACACAAAATAAAGATAACAGTATTGAGGTGCAGATTTGCACCAGTGTGTAGCTCTGGTCTGCTCAGCATGGCCAGACTTTTGCTACTGAAGATGATGAGTCCTGTTTTTAGAAGCAGTGTAGGCATTTAAGTACCTAAATTCAGAGGTGTTCAATGAGCTTGAGCCTCCTGAGCACCTGCGCATTAGGCTCTTGAGAAAAGTCTGTGTGTGAAGTGAGGTGGAATTTGGATTCTATGGTCAGTGACCCATGGAGAAAGCCTTGTCTTTGGCCCAAAGACCTCTCAGATAGTCTCAGGTCCAAGTTAGATGCTGTAGACACTGCACACAGCTCTCCTTCACCCCTAGCATGAACCTGATTGTCCATCCCACGTGAAAGCACTAGATCAACACAAATTTTCTGTATCATCTGCTCTGGAGGAAGAAAAGTGGGGCTTACACAATCTCACTACAGTGCTAATTCCTGCTCTGGAACAGTGCTGTAGCCATTGGGTTGTCTTGGGCTTACCTTGAATCTTGCAGTCATTCTCATCCTGCAGTACTGTAATGGTGACTATGTGGTTATTTTCCAACTGTAATATTGCAGCTTCGTGTGCAGCTGTGATATCTTCCACCTGTTCCAACAACAACGAATGGAGATGTGGACACATGATTAGACATGCTGCAGCATGCTGACAAGCCACTTCTAGAGAGCTCCAGTGAGCTGAAAACAGTAAAGGGATCTACTGAGTGTGACACTTTCAGCACTTGAGCCAGTTTTATTCATTACAAAACAGGCATATTGACAGCTTGAGTGGTAGTGTGTGGTCACTACTGCTAGTATTTTTGTTCTTTTAACTTAATGATGATAAAAAAGGTACACAGAAAACCAAAAGGCTAAAAATCCCTTAAGCAAAGAAGTCATTTGTGAAATGTTCAGAAATCTCAACATTCCAATAATCTAAATTATATTAATGACCTGACTCCCTCTGATGGTCAGATAAACATGCACAGTTCTCTGCCATCCTGGCTTTTGTCTTAAAAGCACTTTGCTGCAACGTTTTTTATTATAAAGTCTTGAATTAACTTCTATGGAAAGTGCCTATGAATTATTCAAAGTTGTGAAATATTTATTTCTAGAGAAACATTGAAATTATTATCAGTGGGTATGTAAAATGAATTGCAATCTATCACACTTTTACTTGAAAAAGAATATCCTACAAAGTCATAAATACCTGAATTCCTACGTCCTCTTGAATCATCTATTTTGAGCCCACATCCAGTAAACCAATGAAAGATACGACAGGACATTTTTCAGTGCAGACATAAGAGTTTTCAGGCTGGTGTGGAAGTAACCAGGATGACAGTGAAGCCACAAAACTTTTCCTGCTCTCATACTGAGGCCAGAAAGCAGTCCTGCTGCTGCAGACTGCCCAGCAAACTGCATCACACACCACGCTGCAAATAGCCATCACAGGAGCACGGGATGCAGTCGGAAAAGGGATGTGGGCAGCCTGTGTTCCTGTGCGCCTGATGGGTTTGGGACTCCTTAGTACATTGTTTGTTACTAGACTTTAGTAAAGGCAAAGCGAGATCCCCAATGATGGCGTTTTGATATGCATCATTAAACAAAACACAGTGAGAAGTGGTGTTCAAGGTTAAGTCAGTGGTCCAGAGCACTTTCCAAATGCAATGCATCCATTTGCTTTTCTGTGTTTTATCATCACAGTGATCTTATTCCCTAACCCTATTATATGTGATATCTTTCAATGCAGAGGATCAAACTATTTTACTTTTGCAATGAAACAGCTGTTCATGGCAGAGCGACTTGACTTCAAACAGCTTTTTTGCTCACTGTTATGTTAAATGATCGTAGAAAGATACTGCAGCTGAGCACGTCTTGGCTGAAATAAATGTTACTTCACTGCATTTAACTGTCAAACATATGTGTTATATTACCCAACAGAAGCAAAATTTCCAACCACATTGGAGAAGGCATGCTCTTAGGTTGAAAGATGGGCAGTTAACATGGAATTTAAAATTATCCAAACTCGTTTTTGTAATAATGTGGGAGATAACTCAGTGGTGAAGAACTGTTTGCAAAACAGTGGGGATTCAGCTTGCTGACATATTTCGTAAAAGAGCAGGGAAAGGGGAGTTGGATGACTCAATGGGCTACTAATGGGATAGGGACTATCACTTGACTTTTCCCAGAGCACAAGGTTCTTGTACATGATGTCTGCTTGTTGAAACCTCATGAGCATTATCATGTTCTTTACCTCACCCTTGCTTAAGTCTTTATTCTTCCTCTAATTATTCCTCAGCTGAGCAGCACTCCATAGGAATGATTATGCTCATCTCCAATGCCTTCAGAAAGTGGAGGGGTTTCCTTTTGATGCCACAATCCTTAGCAGGTTATTTATCTATAAAGCCAATTAAATATGTTCCAAATAGTTTCCAGGGATTTTTCTATCTTCTTTATGTTTCAATCCACATCCCAAATGACTCCTTTTAATCTTCCAGTGTGACCTTCTGTATGCAATTTTTCACAGCAGATGATAGTGTACTTGGCACTGAGAATCAGACTCGTGGATACTAATTCCAGCTTCACCACTAACTTACTCTATAGGCTTGATCTACTCACTTAACTCATGTCATCGTTATTTCTGGCTACAAAAAGCAGTTCAGGTGGGATTTTTAAGGCTGAATAAAGTAAAATCAAGAGGAGGCTCTAGTGGGAGAAGTTAAGTAAATTATTGGACAAAACAGACTTAGCTGAGCAGCTCAAGTGAGAAAGTGGCAAGCCAGGATCGCAGCCTTCACTTTGCAATTTCGCCCTTAGCTGCAAGGAGAAATGAGAAATATTGGGATGCACTGGCACACATAACCGGTTTGTGAGGAGTCAGGCTCTCATGTTCTACTATGCCGAAGGAGCTGCCTCACCTCCTCAGAGACAGCTGAGCCTCCAAAGACTTGACAACTGTGTATCCAAAGAAACAATAGCTGTTTGATACTAAACTGAATGGTGACTACACCAACACAGTCTACAGATAGGAGTCATCTCACATTCATGAGCACTAGTCCTCATAGAGGACTTCAACCACCCCAATATCTCTTGGAGGGACAACACAGCAGGGCAGAAGCAATCCAGGAGGTTCCTGGAACACATTGATGATAACTCCCTTCTCCAAGTGACAGAGGAACCAATGAGGAGAGGTGCTTTGCTGGACCTTGTTCTCACCAACAAGGAGGGCCTGATGGGGAAAATGAAACTCAAGGGCAGCCTTGACTGTAGCGACCATGAAATGATGGAGTTCAAGATCCTTAGGGCAGCAAGGAGAGTACTCAGCAAGCTCACTACCCTGGATTTCAGGAGAGCAGACTTCGGCCTCTTCAGGGATCTGCTTGGTAGAGTACCATGGGAGAAAGCCTGCGCGGGAAGAGGGGCCCAAGAAAGCTGGTTAGTATTCAAAGATCACCTAGGTCAGCAGCTGCTAGGGATCCTTATTCCTCATGCACCTTGATTCCTAGACCAACAAAGTTCTGTTTTTCCTTGGCCAAGAAACATTGTAAGTGAGCATTGTTCTGACCTGGCCTGTTAGCCTCCTCTGATCCAAGAGTGCTCAACACAGGATGGGTGTATGGCACAGTAAGGAATTCAAAGGGAAAACCTGCTAAAACTCATCACAAGATGCTAATAGAACCGTGGGTTGAAAAGATGGGCTTAAACTCTGAGATACCAGTATCAGAACAGAACTTTCAAAGCCATGGAGAGAAATGTTTATGTTATCTTCAGTAATTCAGGGAACAAAGAGCTCTGGAGCAAACCAAAGGGCTGGAGGAGAAAGAACTATTTGCCCCATAGAAGGAAAGATGTGTTTCCATTGCTTCCCTGTGGTGATGAATAGAATCACAACAGATGAAAACATGAGAAAAGTAAGTACACTTCTAGTCAAATCCTGTGGTGACCTATGTCACCCTTTCTTGCACTGATCAACTTGGGGAAAAAAACACCACCTATTCTTGTCCCGGGAGCTTGCAGAAACACCTCAAAGAGTAGCAGAGATAAGCCATAAACTATCTCAGCACAAAATTAACTCGCGGAACAAACTCCTTCAAAAATGCTAATGCCTGGTGATCTAGGAGAGGCAAGGCTTGCACTTAGAGGCAATGTCTTCTACTAGGCAAACTGACATACTGACACAGTGAAAGGAAAAAAAGCCAAGGCTGTTGGGAACACAACTCCTCCTTCATATCAAAAAGCAAAGCTGAAAATTTGAGAGGCATTACAAGAAAATCATCTTGTATCATTAAAGAGTTATAGAATGGTTTGGATTGGAAGGGACCTTAATCCAAATAATAACTGCAATAATAATATTCTGAAATAAGAATAACAACAACAACAGCACCACCACCACCTATTGAAATGAGAATCAAAGACATGGCTCAGCACAGCGTCTAAGCATTTACAGAGAAAGATTTTGAAGAATCTGTTTTGAACATAAAGATGCATTTGACAGTACCTTCTAATGCATCTTTGAAAATCAATGCACTAACAGGAAAAAGAAGTGTGGCCAGCAGGTTGAGGGAGGCGATTCTGCCCCTCTACTCTGCTCTCTTGAGACCCCACCTGCAGTACTGCCTTCAGCTCTGGGGTCCCCAACACAAGAAGGACATGGAGCTGCTGGAGTGAGTCCAGAGGAGGGCCACAAAGATGATCCGAGGGCTGGAGCACCTCTGCTATGAAGACAGGCTGAGAGAGTTGGGGCTGTTCAGCCTGGAGAAGAGAAGGCTCCAGGGTGATCTTCTAGCAGCCTTCTGGTACCTAAAGGGGACCTACAGGAAAGCTGGAGAGGGACTTTATACAAGGGTGTATAGTGATAGGACAAGGGGCAATGGATTTAAAGTGAAAGAGGATAGATTTAGATTAGATTAAATATAAGGAAGAAATTTTTTACATTGAGAGTGGTGAGGCAGTGGAACAGGTTGCCCAGAGAAGTTGTGGATGCCCCATCCCTGGAAATGTTCAAGGCCAGGTTGGATGAGGCTTTGAGCAACCTGGTGTAGTGGAGGGTGTCCTTGGCCATGGCAGGGGGATTGGAACTAGATGATCTTTGAGGTCCCTTCCAACCCTAACCATTCTATGATTCTATGCGGCTACAGCTGAAGCACCTCCAGGAGCCAGGGAAAGGGGTTAACCTGCACTGAGCTCACAGGAGAGGAGAGCGCCAACACAGCACAGCCATCCATCCATTTCACAGACCACATCTGCACTGCACTGTTGCTGCCAATTTACATTGCCTCAGAGACGGAAAAATTCACCCTCTACCACTTTCAGTTGCCCTGGGCATTGGCAAAATCCCCAGGTTGGAGAGAACGATGCTGGCAAACAGGGGATCTGTTGTCTGGGTTCACGTTTTGCAGATGACTGGCCCTTTCACAGCATCACATGCCTGGGTGGCATATCCATGGCAGCGGGGGCTGCGGCATGTCAAAGCCTGATGGCACCTGAGTGCATCAGGTACTCACATGAGAAAAGTCCTCACGAACTGTAGTGCTGGGCAATGGGTGAGAGCTGCAGCTGGAAAAAACAGAACTGTATCATCTGCTGCTCTCTGAATGCAAAATGAGGAAAGACCAGGTAAAGGCATTATTGCCATAATTCAGAGCAGGATGTTCTCACACCATGTGAAAGGTGCACATGAGGGAGTTACAGTGTTTGTTCACTCCAGCTGTTAAAAATAAGACTAAAGTAGCTGCATGTGAAAGTATTCCTGCCTACAAACAGAAAGTGAAGTAAGGAGAAACACTTGGAGACGTACAATCTCAGAGATTAGATTGAACAGTGGAGCAGAGATCAGGGAACCTGGTGTGTATCACCTGCTTGATGTTTAGGCTACGTGCTGCATGAGCACTGTTGCTTCACTGTACTGCCCTTTAACTAGCGTCGCAAATAACGATGGGCAGGGCTCTGCTGGCCTTACCTGTGTCGAGCAGATGCTTATTGAACCCTCAGTTTCATATTCATTGACTATAATAGGTGGGCTGGGGAGCAAGTATTATGGAGAGCAGAGCTAATCTTAATATTTGTGTTGTAAAACATCTGGAAGCATGTGAAGACAAGATATGGCAATGTAATGTACTACTATGTATAAATATCAATAGGAATAATAGGGAGGAAAAGCAGTAAGGATAGACAGGAATATATTTTTCCAGTCATCAGTTCATTACCAGTGTCTTCATGTTGGAGTGTTCAACATATTTCATTACCTGAACCCACTCAGTACTGGACTGGTCTACTCTTCAAAAGGAACAGGTGGAGACTGACCTGATCCTGATGCTGCAACTTGACTTGCTCCAGCTGCAGGCTGTGCTGCTCCTGCAGGGTCTCCCTCTCGGCGTTGTACACCTCCTGCAGCTGCTGCTCCAGCGCCTGCAGCTCCTCCTGCTTCTGCCCGCGAAGCTGCTTCACCTCCTCCTCAAAGCGCTTCTCCAGCTCCTCCTTCTCGCTCTCTAGTTTCTTCTGTCTCGCTGTGTTGAGGGCTGTAGAGAAAAGACCATACAGTCAGGCTCTGAACTCGTCAGGAGCAAACAGTGGCATCGGATCTGTCTGTACAGCACTAAGCACAGAGGTTCTCACCAACTCTGCACCTCCCATGAATCTCAGCCATCAACAAGCTCTCGCTGTCGCTTCTCTCTCTGTCCTGCTCTCACACACACACACATACACACATGCATTTGTTGAAATGGAGGCACTGGCACAGTATGCAAAAGTCCATGCAAAACTGTGATCTGATGACATATAATAATAATGATGATAATAATAATAATTTTAAAAAGCATGGAATTCCGTAGACTTGCAGGGTGACTGGATGACTCTTCCTGGCCAGCACAGTCTTGGATCCACAAATCAAAGCTTTAGGGCTTTTACTTTGCCTTAGATATAAGAAACAGCATGTGAGACAATCACTTGACTCAAAGCCTTGCAACTGGGCTACAAGATTTGTCTAACTGCCTTCTCTCAAGCCACAGTCTTGGCTAAGTCCCCACTACCAGTGGCAGGCCAGGAAGGCAGAAGCTGCCTGCGTGCTTGAGGTGCATCCTGTGCACATGCTATGCAGTGGGTGTGATTTACCACTTGACCAAGAGAAGGAGATGCATCTTTTCCAGCTGTTAGAAGCTGCTCACCTCATAAACCTGTCTTTCTCACCAGCTCCATCAAGGACCTCTTACATCCACTAATACCTGCTTGCTTTAAATATTTTTATATTCAAACCACTCTCTTACGTGTTTCATAGAATCAGAGAGTGCAAACGAAAGGCTGATACTGAAGGCAATCAGAAAATGTGAACATTTTACTCTTATGAACTAACCTAGTGACTATATCTTTGAATTCACAAGCATGTCTACAACTAGTGTCAGGAGGTGCAATTCCAACAGTTCCATCAAGTCAAGGATATTCAGTCTATATCCCCATTTACTTCCTCATCTATATTGTTCCCTGGGTCCCAGGACAGCAGTGTCACGGACACTGTATCCTCGGCCTTTTGCTTTGCTAAAGAATGGTTGCAATCAATCCAGATATTGAAGACCTGATGCAAGTTGGACAAGGTCAGCCAGACTACATTTAGAGAACAAGTCTGCTCACTTGCAAAGATCTAACAGGTAAGAAGGTATTAAAATAATCATGACCATAACATTCAGAACAATACAAGGGAAGAGATATGTTTTTAATGGCACTGCTAGACCTTCTTTCTGATTTAGACCCACAGCTGGTTTAGAAAAATGATCACCTTTTGAATATACCATCTGTATTAGCCACCATTCTTCCTTTGCCTTTCAAAACGCACGTGCCATGCACAGACCAGTATGACATTGTAAATTAGTGAACTGGAAGCAGCTGTCTCTCTGGGTAGACAACTTCTGAATGTTTCAAAAACATATTTATCCTATGATTCCAATCTTTTATTTGCTCAATGCCTGTGGCAAAAAAATCTGTGCTTTCCTGTCTTTTTCTACTATGGTATCAGACTGTGCTCCTTTTTCTTCAGGGTAGCAACAATTTGTCAAAGTTACCTACAGCTGTGACCACAGCTCATGTCAGATGCATCCATGCAAGGTAGTTTGTGCACCCCAAACTAGCCATCCCCTTTCCCACATAACTATTTTTCACCCTGTTCAGAGCTCTGCTTTCACGCTTACTGACAACAATATTCAGACTTGCTCAGTATGTTCAGACAGATATCACTACTGGGGTCCTGTTCTGATCCTGATGTTTTCTGGAGCACTAAGAGGGATTCTATGTTCCTTTCAAGCTCTCTGCTCCTTACAGATAGAGAGAAAGTAAGCCTCAACCAGTGAGCTTAGCACCACAGAAGTGGCACATAGAAAGCTTTCCCACCTGCCTTATACCCAAAACGAAACAGTGCAATTTATATGGTCATTAGCTGAAATGCCTTGTCTTCTGGCAGTTTGGATTATAGCTCTAAACTCTCTCTCTTCCTTCTTTATTTTTTATTTTTTATTTGCTTCAGCATGCAAAGCGATTCTAGAGCTGGAGAACAAGGGGTAATGCTTGCAGCTCTACGTTCAGTAGAATTCAAACTTACTCAAGCTTTAAATTGGAGCTGTAATAAACCCCATCTCTCTCCAGCCTCTCTAATGAGATTATCCAGCACACAGGGAGGGCTGGGCAATGAAATTACATGCTCTAGCGAAAAGAAAGTTAATCTGAAACACTTTCTGCAACCTGAAACACAAAATTTTTTGCATCTTGCAAATCAAATCCTGATGTAGGTGCAAAATGGAGGAAAGAGGAAAGCAGGGAAAGAGTGTCTCTATGGCACATTCCCCCCACATCCAAAAGTGCCACTGGAGGAAGGAAACGAGGCCATTGCCCAGGAAATTTGTCCTATACTGAATATCAAATACCTCTAATAAGAAGGAATGATCCCTAACAGAGTCTCCCAGACCGAGACAAATGAGGCCAAGGACTGAAATGATGAGGAAAGATTGAATCTATACCTGGACAGGGGATGGACCTTTGGGCCTGGCTCTACTGGGACAGGAGCAGCAGAAGACAACAGCCACACAGCCGAATACAGGGTCTGCGACTCCCTTACCCAGCTGGGGAGCAGGAACCAGCATGGGAGAGCCTGCCTTGCTGAAGGCAGCGTTCAACCAGCTGCAGCTTCAGCAGGTGGTTCTGATGAACCAGGCTGGATCACCTCCAGCAGGCACTAACAGCAGATGCCTGAACAGAAGACCCACTAATGGTGCTGGAAAACAGTGAATTTTTCTTTCAGACATTAGGGTATGCATAATGTAGAAGTGAGCTCCTCTTGTAGAAAAAAATATAATAATCACTAAAAAAGTTATATAATGTATTGCTGACATGGAACAAGGCAAACAGAGCTCAACTGCTATCAGCTGCTATTGAGAAGAGTTACACCCTGGTTCTCTTTTTCCTTCTCTGTAGGTATTTCAATTGCTGCTTACAGACTTGAAATGACTCTGACATTACATGGCATTTCCTGGATGACAGCGTGCTGGGTTAAATGAGAGCAGCTGCCATTGCTTCCCTACTCCCTGAGCATCAAGTGGCTCTTACAGTGCCCAACAGATGAGCAAAACTCATTTCAGGTCGTGCTGGGAAGGTGAGGGAAGCGCAGATGGACTGAGCCTCTCACACAAACCCAGCCTGAACCACAGCCCAGCCTCCCCAGCCCTGGCACTTTGCATTCAGGGGGGTAACTCCCATGGGAAGCAGGGGGCTGGAGTCATGTGGCCTTGCACAGGGACTGTCTACTTCTGACATGAGAAATGAGCTCTTCACCATGCAGACTCTGCTCTTCTTCCTGACCCGCAGCCACAGATTCACAGACAAATCACAGCCACCTCACTCAGGTTAAGGGTCCTCTGACTGGGAGGCATATCCAGGAGGAGGGGGCACATAGGCTTTGGATTTCAAACTCTTGTGAACACAGATAAAACAGATTTTAAACTTGACATCTGATCGTCTTCCATTCATCTAGGTTTTTATGCATCTCCATACCTCCTCTCAACTCACTTCACATGTCATTTGTCTGACAGTAAAGGAGCAGGTAATGTTGACACTTAATTTCCATTAGTTTGAAGGGAAACAGCCGGTATTCAAAACCTCCTTTATTCCAGGAGTCTCAGTGTTGCAGCTGAAAAGCGCTTATATTTATAATTTATACAGAAGGGTGTCTTGAATCATTGCTTGTCATGTTTTTCTAGCGTTGGTATTTCCAGCACAATACATGAGCAAATCTTATTGCATAAAATAACAAGTGTCTCAGTGTTTATAGAGGCCACATTCCTCCTCAGGGCTGGGAAGGAAGAAGCACTTTCCTATTTCACTGCGTGCTGGTTTCAGACGAGGTGTGATACTTCACAGCAGTGCTGGGGGTAAAGGTGGATGGTGTTATCAGAACCTAAATATTTTGCCTGGCTCCAGAAGGGTGCAGGTTTCCCTAGACTGTTTTATACCCGCTCCATCACTGCTATTGCTTCAGCAGTGGTTTAATTTACCAAAAGATATTTTCTTAAAAACATATTCTGACTTTTCTGAACAGTGGATTATATCTCGGAGTTTCATTGCTTTGTATAGCAGAATCCTGCAGTTTCTGTTGAAGCTAACAAAGACTGTGTGCTTTCAAAACCAAGAACATTCGGCACCTAAATCATAATTCTGAGTTAGAGCTATTGCCTAAACAACTAAATGTTGACACACTGCCTGTATCAACCCTGGCTAGTCCAGCCTTGTTTTACTGATTCATCCAGACATTTGCATCAGTGAGTCTGACATGATGAATTTACACATGAGAAATGAGGAATTTCTGACCAACACTCATGCTGTTTAAGTGGACTGGTTAATTTTAAATTAATGAGACACTACTAATCAAAGTGACTGAGACAAATCAGAACTACAACTTGGTTATAGTCAAAATAACATGCTCTCTAGATTTTCCCTAAATTTCTTCATAGAATCACCTATGATTGCTGTTGTCAAATAAATGACTGTTTCATTCTTTATTTGCATAAAGCTTGGCAGAATATGTACAATATTGTAAACATACAGGTTCATCTGGTGGTGAGACCAAAATAACGCTTCTACCGCACAGGTGGGCTGCATGTCTGCAGTAGCAGCCACAGCCCTGGCTTGCATTGCTTTAGAGACAGCAAAGAACTGCATGACAAGAACCATTCTCATGCACATGGCATTTGCCATTTTACCTTGTCCACAGATTTAAAACACTGGTTGTTTCAAAAAATTAAATGTTGTCATTTTCTTCCAAAGGAAAATAGACTGTCCAGCAATCTTTGACTTACGCTAAAAAACATTAACATTCACCTTCCAAATGTATGGATACATACCAAGATTCGTACTGCTGACGAATTTTTTCACATCCTGCTGGAGTGCAATAGCTGCACATGTTCATCCTTTTGTCCATCCCTACTGGGAATCTTTCTACCTGGGCATGTTGAGTCTCAGAGCTGTACAGAAAGGATTATCTCCAACAAGCAGGACAGATCACCAGCCACTCCTGTTGCTCCTAAACAGCCTCTGTTAGCATCTCTGTGTCTCCCAGAGTGGTGGCTTGCTCAGGAAGAGATGGCCTGTAATGGCTCCTCTCCAGTACACATGCCCACATGCCCACTGAGGAAAGGACTATTTCACACCATCTTTACCATCTCTGAGAAAGAAAGCACATACACGTCTTGGCTAATCTCCCTTCTGAAGCAGTACGCTCAGCTGAGACCTTAGACTGCTTTTCTGAAGTATGTGGGGTTCTTACCAAAACTGCCTCCATCTACTCCATCAGGACTCAGTTTTGCACAGAGGAGGTATCTACTTCTGCGTGCACATGAGCAATGGCAAGAGCAGGCAGTGCAGTGATCTCCTGTTACTGAACATGCTACTCTGTGACCCCCAAACAGGCAATCAGTTATATCCCTGACAAAGTTCTCCAGCAAAACCACCAGTAATTTGTATTCACTTCAACCATACAAACATGATGTAAATGGAAGCAGAACTCTGTCTGCAGCACTGTACCTCTTTTTCCTTCCTATGTCACCGCCACTTGCAAAAGCACTCATGAAAATGAGCAAACCCAACCCACTAGAAAGAGGCAGAGCTTTCAAATGAGAAGCCAGTATTCCATGGAGAGCTGCAGATGTGCCCTGCCTAAAGAATGCACCGGTGGCAACAACTCCTCTGTGAGAGATTTGGAAATGCAGAGGATAGATGAAGGCAAGCATCAGGGAATAACTGGAAATGCTGTTTTGCTGTTGCTGCAGTATCCTTTGGCCATGGGGACAATAAAGCTCTTTATAAAATGACAATCAGCCAAAAAATTTCAGAGGTGCACATCAGAGAGCACAAGCTGTTGGGCATCAGAAAAGTGCTCGGCTCAGCTTTTCTGGAGTGGGTTGTCATAGGCAAGGTGAAGACGAAGCACAGGGAGGATCTGCAGCTCTGCTCACCTCACAGCGGTTTGGCCAGAGCCTCCCTTTGGAAATCAAGTTACCCTCCAGCCACATGGTACAATCTGTGCTTTCTGTGTGACCCAGCAACTGGTGTTCCACATGCAGGGAAAGCTGAGAGGTCCCCCTGTTCACAGCTCCAGTCATCAGTGGTTCCAAGACCTTCTAGTACTCAGGGTGTCCCTGCCCCAATGGTCTGCCCTCCAGATGCCCTTACTCCTCTTTGTTTGCCCTGGGGTAGGTGAACCCAACGTCACACCCATTCTAGGGAGACTTAAGCCCAAAAGAACTCAGCCTCTTGGCTGAAGCCAGCGCAAAAGCCCATCTTCTGTCTCAAGGATTGCAATGTTTTTACATCCTCCCTGTCTCTCCTGTCTAGATCAGAAACCAAACACGAAAAGTGGTGCACAGTAGATACACAGGGAATACACAGACTGAATGGGACACATTGCTTTTGCTGTCTTTCAAACAGGAAGAGACCTTAGAAATATTAATAAGCAAGTTCTGAGCTTGGCGTCCTTCAGTTTGTAGCTGAACTGCAAAACATACAAACGTGCATAAGTACGCGACACATTCCCAGTCACCGTGCATGCACCACAACAGTCCCAAGTTCCCACTTGTCATCACGCTGCGCTTTCTCCTTGGCAGTGGCAGTACAGTTTGAGAATGGAAGCTATGGATTTCTGATGAACAATTTTTCCAGTAAAGATGATGCACAACTAGCTCCAGTGTGTGAGGTGATGGACCCATCTCCACAACAAACAGGTAAAATCATGGTTCCCCGCAAAGCCACAAAACCCCTTGCCACTGGGCTTCAGAAGACACTTCATCACATGTATGCTCGTTCCCCAGGATCAGGTCACAGGGACTAACTGCGAAAATCACTTTGAGATGTGAGAAAGTGAGAAAATCAATTTGTTGTTACTTTGCTTGTACTACTTACCAACTTCATCCCTGATCTTTGCAAGCTCGACTCCTAACTCCTGTATTTTCACAAGGGCATTTTCATTCTGTTCAAGGAAAAAGAGAAATATGTATAGTTCCCAGGTTTATCCCAGACAAGCACTTTCACATGTTCATTTATTAAAGTAGATTACATTGATTCCTCAGATCTCTTTTTTTTTTTTTTTTGAAGGGGGTGGACGGGGAGGGGAGCAGGAAGGATTTTATAATGAACTCATTCAGTTTTTAAATCAAGCTTAGGAGTCACAACTCACTGGTTACAAATACCTTGTAACTCTATGAATATATGTACACACACTCACATGCACAGGGCAGCACAGAATGCTCTATTTACTTCTGTGTGACTAAAAAGAAATTAGTATTTTTCTATCATTTTGTGTTCAGTCTGTGTACCATTTATGGCTGGGCTACATGTACAAGATGATTTTATTAATTCTGTTAAAACACTTTTGTCTATTTATGCCTGCATTTAACCACCTCTAAACATAGTAATATGCTCCCACAGCCAAATTCACAGAGCAGATTACTGTACTTACACCATTGTAGGCATGGTGGGCATATCCATACCGACACCATTAATGGCCTGATGTTCCTGCCTATTTTCACATTTATTTCTGGTAATTTATTATCTGCAAAGTACTAGAGCTCCTTTCCTCAACCTGTCTCAAAAGAAATCTGAATACATAAGGAATCAAAACAGATGAACTGGCCAAAGGAAAATTAAAACATATTTACATAACAATGCTACAGTGTTATTACTAAAATGCAAGGATTTTCACAGCAGATATCTCACAGGTGCATTGACAAAGAAAAGCCTCGGGAAAATCCAGTGGAGTTCGATTTAGTACAATAAACCCCAGCATAATGGTTCAAGCGTAAGGGTATTTTAAATTGGAATGTATCCTGAATCACATTAGGAAGAAGACAAAGGAACGTATCCTGCTGGGAAGATCACTAATGATTAGGAAAACTAGATCAGGCTACTATAAATATGCCACAAGTCAGAAAAGGCCAAGAATCTTTAAAGGACATTTCAGAAAAATTGTATTCAAGAGAAAAGGTGGTGTAGTAGCAAATGGAATTAAAAGGAGTCCTAGAAAGTAAATCTTCCACTAATAAGCTGTGCTGGTTTATGTGGTGGGATTTTTATAGCAGGGCAGGGGCTACAGGAATAGCCCCTGTAAGGAGATGAGAGAAGCTTCCCTGGCTCCAAAACTGGTTGCAGCTGCCTCTGGCCAGGGTCGAGCCAACTAGTACCTCTGCAAATGCCATATTTAAGAAGGGGACAAAGGAACCCGAAACGGGTGGGACCTGCAGTGAAGAGAGCGGAGAGACGGGGGCTGGCCCCCTCAGCCTCCCGTATGGGCACCTGCTCACGCTGGGCTGCCACTGCTCAAATGGAGGTGGCTGCGGCAGCATGGTTTGGAGTGCTCCGAAGCGCCCTGCTCCAGGGCATCTGCTGGGCAGAGTTCATCCTGCTGGGACTGCCAAGGTTCATTGGACCCAGTGTGGCTGCAGCAGAGAGAGGACTGAGATCTGAGAGAAACGGCCACACAGACACCAGGTCAGTGAAGACGGAGCAGGAGGAGGTGTGCCAGAGCTGAGATTCCCCTGCAGCCCGTGGTGATACAGCAAGCGGCCCCCTGCAGCCATGAGAGAAATGGTGGAGCAGAGACCCACCTGCAGCCTGTGGTGGGCCCCACACTGGAGCAGCGATGCCTGTGCCCAAAACAGTTTGTAGAGGACTGTCTCCCATGAGAAAGGGTCTCCCATGCTGCTGGAGATTGACGGTGGAGCAGAGATACACCTGCAGTCTGTGGGAAGGGACTCCATACTGGAGTGGGTGACTACGCCCTAAGAAGTCATGACTTTGTGGGAAAAGCCCATGCTGAAGCACTCTGACTCATGTTGGCGAAGTTTGTGGAGAGCTGTCTCCTGTCAGAAAGGACCCCACATAGGAGCAGAGGAAGAGTGTACGGAGCCCTCCCCCTTGAAGAAGGAGTGGCAGAAACAGCATGTGACGAACTGACCTGCAACCCGCCTTCCCTGTCCCCCTGCGCCACTGAAGGGAGGAAGTAGAACAGGGAAGAAGGGAGGAGTGGGGGAAGGTGTTTTTAAGATCTCGCTTTATTTCTCGTTATCCTCTCTGAAGTTACGGACAATGAATTAAATTGATTTGTCCCCAAGTAGAGTCTGTTTTGCCCGGGACCATGGGTGGAGGCTATTCCCTCCACGTTCTTATCTTGATCTGCAAGACTTTTGTTACATTTTTCTCCTCTCCACACCACCAGGAGCATGGGAGAATGAGTGAGTGAGTGGCCGCGTGGTAGCTTAGCTGCTGGCTGGGCTAAACCATGACATAAGCAAGCAAATTTAATAAAAATCTAGGGCACGGAAAAGATTAGTTCAGCAGCAGGATACATAGCAGATGACAGAATAGCATGGAATCATAGAATCATAGAAGAGTTTGAGTTGGAAGGGACCTCAAAGATCATGTAGTTCTAACCCCCCTGCCATGGGCAGGGAAACCTTCCACTACACCAGGTTGCTCAAAGCCTCATCCAGCCTGGCCTTGAACACTTCCAGGGATGGGGCATCCACAACTTCTCTGGGCAACCTGTCCCACTGCCTCACCACCCTCAATGTAAAGAATTTCTGCCTTATATCTAACCTAAATCTGCCCTCTTTCAGTTTAAATCCATTGCCCCTTGTCCTATCACTACAAGCCCTTGTAAAAAGTCCCTCTCCAGCTTTCCTGTAGGCCCCCTTTAGGTACTGGAAAGCTGCTATAAGATCACCCCAGAGCCTTCTCTTCTCCAGGCTTTCAGTTTAAAGCCATTACCCCATGTCCTATCACTACATGCCCTTGCCAAAAGTCCCTCTCCAGCTTTTGTGTAGGCCCCTTTTAGGTACTGGAAGGCTGTTAGAAAGTTTCCCTGGAGCCTTCTCTTCTCCAGGCTGAACAGCCCCAACTCTCTCAGTCTGTCTTCATAGCAGAGGTGCTTCAGCCCTCCGATCATCTTCGTGGCCCTCCAACAGCTCCATGTTTTTCTCATGTTGGGGACCCCAGAGCTGAATGCAGTATTCCAGCTGGGGTCTCACGAGAGCAGATTAGAGGGGCAGAATCACCTCCCTTGACCTGCTGCCCACACTTCTTTGGATGCAGCCCAGGATCCGGTTTGCTTTCTGGGCTGCCAGCACACATTGCCGGCTCATGTTGAGCTTCTCATCAACCAACACCCCCAGCTCCTTCTCCTCCGGGCTGCTCTCAACCTATTCTCCGCCCAGCCTGTACTTGTGCTTGGGATTGCCCTGACCCATGTGCAGGACCTTGCACTTGGCCTTGTTGAACTTCATGAGGTTCTCACAGGCCCACCTCTCCAGCCTGTCAAGGTCCCTCTGGATGGCATCCCTTCCCTCCAGTGTGGCAAACAGCAAATTAGTTCTCTCTTACCAAATGAAAGCGGAAAAAATACAGATTTCAGAGCTTAATGTTTCTATTTATTTATCCTGCATCTAATTTTTAACTCTGTTAAGAGAAATAACACAACTTGGGTTTTTTTGGTAATACCAGAAAATTGGTATCTGGAATTTAAATTAAGCCTTTACACACTGCCCTTTTGGGATGATTTCTACCAGATCCAAGGGATACACTTTCTGGAAAGTTTTGCTGTAAACTGAGCAATTAACTGAGGTGATTTGAGAGCCTCGAGTGTCTGAGAAGACCCAGGTGATGTGGGCATCTTTCTTACTCAGTTATGGGAAAACGCCAGGTATGCAAGGCTGAGCTCCTCCCAACAGCCGGCTTCATACACTGCTGAGTAACGCACGGAGGGTTGTGTGCCAAGACTGCAGAGACCCCAGTCCTGACCGGCTGCATTAGGCTCAGAATGAAATGTACTGAGTTGTTTTTTGATTATTTTTTTTTTAGCTAGGAAAAAATAAAAAGGTCTGGATAAATATAGCCTGGTATGTTAAAGAAACATAGCCCTTCACACAGATTCCCAAAGCAGAAGTCTTGCAGTGATAAGGTTTCCCCTTTTGGAGAATATCACTGCATCTGCCCATACTGTCTGTTTAACTCACTGGAGTCATTTTAAGAAGTGTTCTTGACAGATTGTCAGGACTGGTGCCCTTGAAGGCGTGTGCACAGGGATATACTGGATATGAGACTTGCAGATGGGAAGCACCCACTCAAATTACCAGCTACCACTATTTGAAACAAAAGCCATTTAAAGCAAGGGAGCTCTGTACAAATCATTGCCAGCACCCACAGATAAGCAGAACTCAGTGGGATTGTTACTATTCTACTTACATGAAGAAAATGAAAAGCAACTAAAAAATGACATCCTGGGAAAAAAAAGGTGCTAAAATTTTGATCCCCCATAAGAAATACTAGACTCCTTTTTTTATGCTATGTTATATCTTAGATAAGGTTTGTCCTACCCTTGAGGACACTTGGTGGTGCGACCCTCTCCAAAAGAGTAGAGAATCGCTGCGGTGCCAGCTTGAAAATGCTATCCCGTAACTCAAGCTCCAGCATGGACACCACCCCACCAGGACGGCGGGCCTGCTGACTGCCTCCCACCACTCTGGAGCCATGGTTTCCAGAACAGCCTCTGGGTCTGTCTTGAGCAGTTAGTGTTGGCACAGCTCAGGTGCCTTTGCTGTCATTTGCCTGCCCAGCCAATACTTCTTGCATTGTATTTGACTTTGGTTAGATCTTTCTGACTGCTCTTCAGGACCTCATATTTATGTTTCCTGGGAGGTCAGATGTGCAAAGGTTGCCCTCAGTGCTGAGGTCTTGAGTAGTCCCTCTTTCTCAGAGGACTCTTTTAGAGAGCGACAGCACGTGAGTCCTTATCTTCCTCTTCTGCAAGAGAGGCAAGGTGTAGTTTAGTTTTGGCTAATCATCATATCAGCTTCACGATCTCCTGGATGTGCAGTGAACTTAAAAATCCCTGACGTTTTCTTTTACTGTAACCTGCTTTGTCAGCATTACATGATAGGTTTGGACTGCACATGTCCCTGCGACCAGTGTAAACACGACGTTAATACAAAACAAAAAAGTCCCTCCTTGTTATTATCAATGTGGCTCTGCAGATAACCAGCACTTCAGTGTCAGTGCAGCTGGGGAACTGGGAATGCCAGCACTGAGGCAATGAAATGTTACAGTAGGGCAAAACTGGATCTGACATGAGAATGTAAAGCTATCAGGTCCAATGCTGAGATTCATATACATCCAATGTCAAAACATCAAAGCAATTAGAAAATTCACAAGCATGCAAAGAAAAATCTGCCAAAACACATGTGTAAGAAACCAAATTAATGGGATATCCCATTGAATTAATCAACCTTCATTAATATTTATCTCAACAAAGTATTTGAAAGAGAAGACAGGGTAAGCAGCAACCTCTGCCGCCCTCCCAAGCGTTTTATGTCTAACAGCATACCAAAGGAGCTTTATAGGTGTCCCTTACTAGACCACTGGTTGAAGCCAGTGAGGGTGAGTGACTAACTTAGGTTTAGAAAGGCTCAGCAACCATACTAGTGGTTCAGTCACTTCCAGTGAGTGAAAAGGTCAGAGACGCTGTAAGAAGATGTGCAAATATCCAGCATTTCAGTGTGGCAGTTAATTGTCGAGGGAGAAAAAAATTGCTTCGATGTGATTTGGAATTAATTTTTTTCTGGCCGAATTGTGAAACCAAAACAGTGGCTTTTGTACAAACTAAAAGGTTGCATTTATTTTTTTTAGGTACTTTTAAGGAATGATGGCTTCCATTATTGCTTGGAAAACTGATGAGAAAGGTCTTCCATTGGCTGCATCCCAAGAAATGACTCTGATACTGAAGTAATTTTTATAATATAAAATGGCACTCATGATGGAGATGAAGGAAACCTTCTTCCTCATACCTGTACTCTCAATACAATGGTTAAGTCTTGTGTCTGCAATATGTCCCATCTCCTCAGACAGAAAGAAAAATAGAATAGAACAGGTATAATGATATGTTTGCTTTATGCTTAAACTACTGCTCTGTTGAATAGATGACCCAGTACCAACTCTTTTTCCTTGTCATCAGCTTTATAACATACAGATCTCCCAATATTTCTCCCATGAAAGGCTCAACATTTGACTGCATTTCAGCAAGTGAAACAGATACTGAAAATGGCACTTATGTATTCTCCATTCAACTAAAAAGTCCCTGAGGATAGACTGAGGTATGACTTATATTGGTGCAACATCCAAGCAGCTCCAGCAAAACTGGCAGGTAGACAGAGAGATAGGAAGGAATGAAGGAGGAATTCATTCAATTAAATAACAGTGGCCAAAACTTAGCAGTGTAGTTCCGAAAAAGCCTGCAGGATTTAGATATAACTATGTGTGAGGACCTGGAAAAACAACTTGGTAAAAGATGTCACGATACAGGCCTGAGGATGGGCAAGATGCTGGTGTTGTCCAAATAGATTAAGAAGGGAAGTAGTGATGAATGCTTAGGGAGAGAGGCTGGACGGGTCTCTGAACAACCTGATCTACCTGAAGCGTCCCTGCTCATCGGAGGGGGAGTTTGGACTAGATGACCTTTAAAGGTCCCTTCCAGCTCAAACCATTCTATGATTCTATGAAAGGCTCTGCTTTAGTTGCATGGCGCTTCAGCCGACAGCTCGACATCCTCCAGGAGACATCGTCAGGGAGACAGGTCAAGATTTTACTTTGGACCAGGAATAATTGTGGGATAGGAAGGCAGAGTTGAGGTTTGCCTTAGAGTGTCTCTCCTCCAAGAACTTCAAACTACCTGAGAGATAGTAATTCATTAGAAATGCTAATTAATTAAACCTCCAGGTACTTTTAAACAATAGATAAGTAATAGTAGATCCACAGCACAAATGGGTCAGATCAGGCAAGGAACATCAGAAAATTGCCCGGACCCACATAGGAAGTCAACTGCAGCTAGGAAGCAAACACAGGAGCCTGGAATTACTGCCTGAAATCGACATCTCTCCTCCTTGCTAACTTACATGCTTGTTTATATTCTGAGGTCCAAATATATGTACAGTATCTTCATGAACACTTCCCAGTTCTTTACGATACCTCCTAAAAATATGCACTGCACACAGATGCTCTGTGCCACTTGTTATTAAAACTGCTCCTTCAGAGTAGCTTTTCTGTATCCAATGCTTTCAAAATATTAAATAAAAAGAAAAGCACCTGCAAATGGTGCTTAGTCACTGTTGTGCTTTAATCAGTGTTCCCTGGGGCAAGGCCTTATATTACTATTGGAAAGAGAAGCATATACATTGGGAATTCTCTTGTACCAATAAATATTTCAGACTATACTTGTAGAAACAATAACTGAATCCCACTGCAGCTGATGTTTGAAATGATCTACAGTCTTCCTTCAAAAAAGACGTGTTTTAACATTGCTGTTTCCATCATGCTGGTTATCAGGTAATCCTCCCTCATAATACTCTTCAGGTCAAAGTTTACAAGCACCTAGATAACCCCAGCGACTGCACTTTAACAAGTTTTATATTAAGCCATACATTTTTTTTTGTAACCTGGTTAGCAGCATATCTTAAGCTATATTTGAATATAGTATTAGGTAAATGGGAGACACTATCGGCTTTTTATTAGACAGAGTATATGAATATTTTTAAAAGCCAAACTCTAACAAAATGTACTGCACAAGCATGTGTTTCTGCCAAGATATTTTCTGCAAAGCAAATTAAATGGATATGTTCATTCTCTCCCTCTTCTGTACATACTTACAATCCAGGCAAATTTCCAGAAAAACAGCATGAAAAGCTGTGTGTTAGAAATATCCCACAACTTCTCTCACACATGCCACTCTCCTGCTACCTGTAGCTACATACCTCTGCGCTGGCATTTGTTACATGACCCGTTTTGGTGCCTGGGAATTTGCTTGGTTTAGATTGACTCTGACACAAGAAAACTTGTAGTTTTGCCTTGTTTCACTTCTCCTAGATTGCAGGCTCGATCCTCTGTCAGAAAGGAGGATCACTAGACAGGTAAAACCTTAGGACAGCTAGAGGTTGAAAAACGTCTCTTCAAACTTTAAAACTCTGTGCAAGTTTCCTATATAGCTTGTACTCCAAATGGTTATTAAAAATGCATGACAAGCATAGCACGAAATCCAGCTGACTGTTACCACTGAAGATGCCAGTTGTCCCTCCTCGTTTCACAAAAATCCAACCCTGACATTCAGACTGCAGGATAAAATTATGTAAGGCACTGCAGAGCATGTGAAAGGGACAGGTAGACTTGTCCCAGCACACCCTAAACCAGCCGAGCACCGCTCCCCTCCGCTACCCCGAGATGTGCACACACCCCCGACGCCAGCCAGAAGCGGCAGCCTAGGCTGCATCACCGTAACGGCCGCCTTCCTGCCCTGTCCCTAACGGAGAAAAAGAGGCAAAAAGTACCGTCTCGTCCTCGCACCGAGCGCAGGAAAACCACTTGGAGAAGCATTTGCCCATCCTGGCAGGATCGCGACCGGCCGGACTGCCACCAGCCTCTCCGGGAGCGGGAGGGTGAGCCCGGAGCGATGCCGCTACCAGAAAGCAAAGTCGCGCGCCCCTCGGTGCCAAGACGCAGTTCCCTTGGTTACCTGGTGCCTCTCGAGACGCCGGGGCCGGACGGCGCGGAGCCGCGAGCGGGGAAGGGAGGGCGGCTGGCCGGCGGCTGAGGCGGATCAGCGGGCGCGGAGCAGCGGAGCAGGCAGCGGCTTTCGGCGCCCCGCGGAGGGCTGCCCGCTCCCCTGCCGGCCTGCGCACGACGCTCGCCGGCTCGCTGAGGCCTCTCCCGAAAAAGGGGAGTCCGAGCGCTCCGGCTGCCAAACGCCTGCCCAGAGCAGGGCACGTCCGGCAGCGCCATTGCAGGAACGTCTCTGGGCGAGGGACGGCAGGGAAAGGTTTGGAAGCTCCGCAGCGAAAGCCCCGAAAGCGCTGGAATCCCAGAGTGAGCTTGGGCTCCCCGCGGGAAGCGGCTCTGTCCGAATCTCGTCTTCATGACGCATTCGCAGCCATGGATGACTGTAGTCCCCGTCCTGCCGAACTACCTGGATGGTGCCTTTAATCCGAACGTCTCCCCGCGCGCCTGCTCGCCCTCACCGGTCCCAAATTCACGCCCGCGCGTGAGGTGGGCCGTGCGGCCGCGATGCCCGTGGCCGGTGGCTCTGCCTCGCCGGAGCCCTCCTCGGCTGCTGCGCGGGATCTGCAGCTGCTCCGCGGCGCTGCCCGGGGGCGAGCGCATGGCTGCGCGGCCCCGGCGCCGGGGACGGGCAGGAGCGCTGCCTCCCTGCGGGGCGGGACGGGGGGATCGGGACCCGCTCCGAGCCGTCTGCTTTCCCCCCGGTGATTTTCAGGTTGTGTCGCTCCAGCCGGTGACTCCAGCTGCCGGCTCAGCTGCAGGCCCTGCGGGATGTCCCCCCGCTCCCTGCTGTCCCCCCGCTCCCTGCTGTCCCCCCGCTCCCTGCTGTCCCCCGGCCTCCCCAGTCGCTCTTGCCTCTCAACAAGCTCTTTTCCCGAAGTCGTTTATTTAAACCCCGAGGAAGATCACTTCCCTCGGGACCTCGGTGACTACCTGGGATTGCAAAAGCGCAGACCTCTGCCATGTACCTAGAGACTTTTGTAATCCTCAAGAGCTGAGGTTTTATTTGTTTTGTGGGGTTTTTTTTGGCCATGTATATATGTATATACACCACATAACATAACTCTAACCCTAACTCGAACCTGCACGTATACATATATGTGATGTATATGTCTGCTCTATATACTTATATATATAAAATATATACAACATATATTTACGTACTGCTTAGGGACATGGTTTAATGAGGGATTAGGGACGGTTGGACTGGATGATCTCTAAGGTCTTTTCCAACCTAGAAATTCTATGATTCTATGATTCTATATGCATGTGCCCACTGGGAATATAATTTCTCAGTTGGACTCGGGGCATGGAGGTGCAGCAGCCTCACCTCTCCTGGGCTGTTGCCTTCGGGGTGATATATTTTCCTCTAACAACTTACAGTAAAGATACCGCTGGAAAGAGGCAAGACAGTTCAATGACTCACACTTAAACTTACACTTAAGGTGGTATTTGTGCTGCGTATTTGAAAAGCGTTATTTTCCTGAAAGCCAAATCACTACCGAACATACAGAAAAACTGTATTGCCCTTTAACGCTGAACGGCTCTGCCTTCTGGTAGGAAAGATGTAGTGGTCAGATCTGTGCTTCTCTGGAAAGGCATTTTTGTTTAATTTTATTTTCTACTACGACTGCTGATGCATGAAGTGATTTGGAAAATAGTAGGAAGCAACAAGACTCTCCAACAAAACTCAGTTAAATCACACTTGAATGCTCAGGTAACTTCTCTGTGTCAGCTTCTTATTCCCTGCTCTTCCTCAGCCCAGCCAGGACTTTAAATATAAAGTTTCAGAATGCTACAGACAAGTAATTAAAAAAAAAAACCCAAACAACCCACAAACAAAACCAAACTCCAACCAAATTAAAAATCTCACTCAATATATATGTGTTTTAATATGTGCGTTGAAGATCCAACGTTTCTTTACAGCACGTGAAAGTTAATTTGGTTGGCTACTGAACAGCTACAGAGTGGAGGTAAAAAGAGACTTCTGTGTATGGTGAAATAATTTCATTCTCACTGTAGGAGCTTCTGTTTTGTCACACAACCTAAAGTCTGTGATTTGGATCTTTTACGGTCTAAATCCTGACTGGAAATGGTTTAACTGCCATAGATAAATAATAATAATATTCCCACTTCTAGCTAAATTCCCACAGCCATTTCTCTGAGCTGGCCATTAGAACTACAGTATTTAGATCAACATGTCTGACTATCAGACAAGGAAAATGAAAACCTGTCATTACTCCTTTTGTGATGTCTTTAAAGTGAAGCACCCATCTTCTTCAGGCACTCTGCTAATAATGGCAGATTTGCCGTTTGCACGTGGTGATAAATCTAAGATAGAGATTAGCTAGCAAGGTCTATGCACCACTTTAGTACCACTTAAGCACTAAATTGGAAGATAAAATATTTAAGTGGAATTTAAATTAGGCAGAAGCCATGTGTTGTCTTTCTGGCAAGAGTGAATTGGGCCCTCAGAAGCTGATTTTGCTTGGGACATAGCACTGATAAGGGATAAGGACATGATGTGGGAGCTGCTGGGCTCTTTGTTCAGCTTAGGTCCTTTTGGAGAAAGTGAGCCCCAACTCACTCAGTTTAAATTAAGCCTCATCTTGCAGGCCAAGGTGTGTAGCATTAAGGTGAGAAAAGACCTGAGTTGAGAAAGCAAAAGTAAAATGGCAACTATTTTAAAGAGCAGTTCCTCAGTCAAATGGATAAAAAAAGGAACATGAAGAAAGGAGGGGTCTCTGTGGTGGGAGCATGCTCCAGGTTGGAGGTAGGTTACTACGTGGAAGACTTCGAACACACACTTGAAAAAATCAATGCCTATGGCATTAAGGATATAGAAACGGAAATGAGCATAACAGAGACAGCAGCAAAAAGCTTAGCAAAACAAGCATGTCATGGGAGAGGACAGCCCCTAGAACCAAATTCCATGAGAACTGGCACTTTAAACAGCAGGTTCAGATCAAGGTTTTAAATTATCAGCTCTTTTTTTTTTATTTTGCTAGAGTCAACTGTCTGGTTTCAGTGGCATGTGGCACTTGGATCAAATACTGAAAGGAATAATACATTAAAAAAAGAAAAGTGTCAAGCATGACCAAGCACCAAAGGCAGATAGATCCATGCCAGTGCTGACTGCTGCCTTCATGCACCAAAAGAGCTGATATTTTCAGATGAGGGTAGTATGCAAGTACCATCTATCAGGGACCAAGTGATTTCAGATATGGTGCCAACCAAAACATTGCTCGTTAGGCTGGGAAAGATGGGGAGTCACTGAAGAAGTGTCATTTGGGGGAAGAAGGTAAGGACTTGTAGTAAATGGAACTACTGGATTGAGCAGAGATAACTACTGGAGCTGTTCCAAGATCAGTCCTTGGGGCAAATTATGTTCACTTAGGACCTTGGCCAAAAATTAAGGAAGTGCTAATGAGATGCTGGGATGCACTCTTCATCAAGGGGAGAGTCAAAACACCATGCTTGTCAAGCTGGATGATGTTTAGGGCTATAGTAGTGGACACGAGAAGAAACATAAAATGCTGGGAAGCCCAAGGTCACAATCATAGGGACAAATAACAGCAATTTCAAGTAGAAGATGGAGACTCATCAGCTGAAAATAACAGCAAAAGAGAGTGGTGCTTATTCAATCATAGGATGACTAAGAACTATGTCTATGGTGCAGCTCTGAACAAAGCAAATACAACCTTAGGCTGTAGGAAAGAGAGAAGAGGGAAGTTTAATTGCTTTATGGAAAGCCCCAGAGAGATATCACTCAGAACCTCATGCAATTTTGGTCACCCATGTTTTGGGGATATCAGTTCTGACCCAGAGAATATATAGCCTATACCACTGCAGAAGTGCAATGTAAGTACACATCTGCTTCTGCCTCAGAAAACAACAGTAAAGTTGAAAAATGATAGCTTTCTATAAATACATCAGGGAGGAGAACACTAGGAGAGGGAGAAGTACTTAAAGGTCAAAAAACTACATTTTACAATAGAATAAAAAGGTGTGAACTTGGAAATACATGCCTTTGTTGCAAGAAGTTCTGAAACAGTCCCCTGGTAGGAACTAAGGAAAAGATAATTACTTTTAAGCTGAAATTTAATAATTTTAGGGAAGAGGTCATAGGATTTGGTTGTTGGCAATGGGGGGGCTGGATTTGATGACCTAGGATGAACTTTGCTAATGTTGGTTCCTATCCATGCAATACTGCTTGTCTATGGATTGTCACCAGTATATTGCTACATATCTTGTTGATGGTCCACACTCAAAATATGAGTGTGCCTCTGCCAAACTGCTTTGCAGGGAGCTCTGTCCTAGCAGATCTGATTCATGTTGCCCTTCAAGGCAGAAAGGAGAGGTCTGTGGGTAAGAGAGACTGGCAGGGCCTGGGAAAACCTGTGCTGTTAGTTAAAAACCACCTTGCACAAAGGTTGTACCTTTGTTTCCTTATTAGAAACTGAAACTACAGGTAAGTCCCACAGAGAAAGGTGTTCCTTGTTATGTATAGGATTAGCAACAAGGGTAAGAAGAACAAAGGCTGTTAACATCAAATTTTAAAACATCAAAACCGACTTCAGTGGAAACAAAAAGTAGTTAGCACCTCAAAGGGCAAAGCTCCTGGGTAATAAGAGGTCCAGAGGACATCTGTATTTTCTTAAACGGGGGTTGCTTAGTCTATAAGTAACCTATTCTAATAATAAATAGGCATCATGGCATTAATTTTTTCCTACACTAACGGAATCAATGCTTTCCTCCATGATGGGCATAATACAATTCCTGTTTACTGTTCAAGCAATTCCAATGTTTTACATCTATTCATACTAAATTGGGAGAGGTAGGATTTAATTAGCTATTTTTTATCATTTACTAAGGTCCCCAAATGAAGCATATTATTTTCTTTAACTCCATAATGGTCTTTATGTGTCAGTGCATAGACTCTGTTATAGAGAGGATAAACAATAAATTTTTTCATCGAGATTCTAAACATATATTCTAACATATATAAGCAGGTTTGGATTCTTAACCATTAGTATCTGATGTTTCCTTATTTTATGGAGGTTGGCTACCCTTCTTAGGAGAGACACAGCTCCTCCTTTGGATTTCCACAGTGCTGGTCTGCAAAGATCTGGCAAGTAATATTTGCTGTGAAGATCGAGATCTAGGGAGGAAAACAAGAGAATGAAAAACGAAGCCAAAATCTTGGGAAAGCTCTGGGAGATAAAGGTAATAACACTGTCCTATGTGTGTCACTGAGCAGGAGAATCCTTAAGTGAACTGCATGTTATTCATCTTTTATGAAGCACTGAAAATGCTTGCTGAGAGGCATAGCATGCGAAGTATGTCAAACAAATATTTAACTGAAGCTGGACGGATAACAGCCTGGGGGCAAGAGCAGCAAAAGACAGTACAGGGCACCTCAAGGGACACAAATTTGTTTGCAAGAGGACTGTCAGCTTTGGGAATAAGTCGACAGGACAGTGTCAGTGGTTATGGCAGTAAACGTAGGAAACTAGGAGAAAGCTGAAGGATACGGTGGTTTGAAGTGAGGACCAGGAAGACTGAAGACAACACCACAGGGACATAAAGAGAGATAACGGGGAGAGAAGGCTGAGGTGGGACATGCCACAAGTTGAAAAACTGCTTCTCCTGGTAAAGAAACGAAAGCAACAATTCAAAGAGATGAAACAGAGGAAAAAGGAAAAATTGTTCTGAAGACGACATTTCAGAGGACAAAGGGCTATGCAGAGAAGTGAGACAGGGAACAGGAGAGACTGCAGGAATGAGGAGATAAGGAGAGACGTGAAGGTCAGATTCAGATGACCTGGTGCGTAACTGAGACACCGCAACTTCTGTGTTGTCTCAGCTCCAGAGGGTGACGGACAAGACAGGCTATCTGTAACTGCCACCTTCTGGCATTCTCTTCGGTCAACAGCGAGAGGCGGTTGTGACACTGACATTAAGCACCTCCAAAGGATGATGTGAGGAAAAACCTGGCATGGCATTCAGCAAGGGCCAGGGTTTTGTCTAAGGCAGTGCCGAGGTGAGGTAGAACGAAGCTATTCCAGTAATGCATTTTTAACAGAAGGCTCAAAAGATGATTGAGTGGTGTGCCACGAATTATCATTTATGACAAAGATGGGTGAGCAAGGCAGAGAGAAGGGGCATCCAGCACTGCCTGTGCGCTTACCGCAACCTATTTCTCCGCATATACTCTTACCAAACACTGTCAGTTATATTTTGTGTGACAGAACACGCAGGTAGCCTTCCTCAGAATCTTAATATCTACAAGAGAGAAGTCAAGTACACTGATAGAAATGCAGACAACTATGGAGACTGAATTTATTTTTCAATAAGCCAAGCATGGGCCTCAAAGCCAGCAATCCATTGCTAAAGGTGTTATCAGTATTCTTGATTTTTCAGTGTCTGCATGCAGTGTAATTTGGAAACAGTCTCAACTAGTCCTAAATTCTCTTTCCACGTTTTGCTTATTGAAAGTGTTAGTCACACTGTATTTCTGTGATTGCTTGAAAGCAATGAAGGCGAGTGCTGCTGTCAAAGGAGGTGATTTCATCCTCCCCTCTCCTGGTCACTTGTTTTGTCCCTGTTTGCCTTCCTTATGGTCACACAAATGTTTGGTCAGTGAATCAGATCAGGGTTAAAACTAAACCAGGGAGAAAGCGCTGAATTTAGGGAGAAACAACCTTCCTAGCACAGGACCAGCTTTCCTGGGCCAAATGCATTTGTGGAGTTTGCGTGGCAGCCTCCACACTCTGCTGCCAGCTGGGCAGAGAGTCCTGCTGCCAGCTCCTGAACCCTTAATCTTGTCAGACTAAAAACCACAGTGGCCCAAGGAAATGAGAAAAGCAAATTCATTCAGTGTTACATTTCACCTTCCTTGTTGGAGGTGCATTACAGTTTTTCTCTGATGCAGCTCTACTGTTAGTGACATGGTTCTTCACATTGGTCTTTAGACATACAAATGTAGTACAGTATTTTCCAGGCTGGTCTGTTATTTTTATTCTTATCTAACTTAAAAAAAATATTCAGAAATGTAATACAGTGATTTAGGGATTTCTGAAGGTATGAGCAGTCAGTCATGAGTTTCAGCTAGATGACTCAACTAGACCTGAAGGTCATGCCAGATGTCCCCAGAATGGCAATTTCCCTTGGATTTACAGTAAGATTTCACATTTTGTATATTACTCAGTACCATGAGGTTTTAATGATCCTCAGGCAACTTTTATGGAAGCAAACATTTTTAAATGCAATTTTTCAATTATACAATTACACTATTGTATATCTGGAAGAATAGAATGTTTACTCTAGAATTTAACAAATTAGCACGGACTACATGCTCTTTGTTTCTGAAGTGAGAGAGCCCAGCCAGATGACTCCATTTTTAATTCAGTTCTCACATGAAAAGAATGTGAGGATCTAAATAGAATTCCTTCAGACTTTTGTTATTTCTGCTAGTGTAGCCTTACATTTATTTTTATGTCAGTAGCTTGTAAGGCCATGGATTAAAATGCACCAGAGAACAATACTTTATCACTATGTTTTCTAATTCTTGATGTCTGGAACAGTACAAAGTAAGCATTTGCAGTGAATTCCAAATTAACTAGCTCTTGCTGACAAGAAATTTGTGTTTCCTCATATGAAATATCATTTATACACCAGGATCACAAGCAACTAAAACAAATGCATGTTTTGACTGAACTCCTCACCTGCCCTCTATCCAGGAATACCTCCCCTGCAGGGCTATTTCTAAATTCCAAACCTCTGAGTAGCTGGAAGCAGATGGTCATTTTCTTAAATCAACTTTGCAGAGAAATGTTCCCTTCTCCTCCCAACAAACAGGGAATCTTTTCTCTTCCACTTCTGAGTTATTCTGGTCTAAAGCCAGTGACAACTTTAAACTGCTGTATTTTGAGGCCAAGCAGAGTAAGGGACAAGTGCTGACATCCTGTGACAGCAATGTTAGTGGCAAAAAAAAAATTCCAGCAGCTTCACATGGACCAAGTTTCTCCTATTGGGAAGAATCCCAGTGCTCTGCTGAGAGGAATAGCACGTACTCGTATTACTGAGAATCCATTCTCATGTGGGCTTGGGAGATTTTTATACAAAGAAAACCTAACTTCGATGATTTTTAGAATAATTTTAAAAATTCATCATTTATGCTAATTTCTTTGTCTCCAGCATCTGTGTAGTTAGAGCTGTCTTTAAGAAGAAATCATAATAAACAGTTCTCAAATCATTATATTAAACCCATGACCACCACCTTCTGAACTTATTTCTCTAATCACAGAGTCACAGAATGTTAGGGATTGGAAGGGACCTCAAAGGATCATCTAGTCCAATCCCCCTGCCGGAGCAGGACAAACTAGATCAGATCAGATCAGATCAGATGTGTGAGAAGTGATTGTGGGAAGTAGCATTTGAATCAGATCCTAGGTGAGAGCAAGGCCAGCGAATTCCAGGTGATTGCAGTTGAAACCTTTTAGAGTTCATTTCTGGAACCAGAGAGCTCAGACCTGAACGGGAGGTAAGCGAGAGACAGGCTGTGTTTTGAGTATCTGACTCAAAAGCATAGGTGCATACTTTTGGATGGCTGGGAGGACACAGAGAGAATATCAAGTGAATGTACTTTCCACTTGATGAAAGCATCCCTTCTACAAAGGCATCCGGCGGTGAACTGCAGACATGAAAATATGGAGCTGCTTCCTCTTCTTACAGTGGTTTGTTCTAATAACTGACATCTCTACTGTTAAAAGTCTGTGCTTCCTTCAGGTGTTGAAGGTGCAAAGCTTCTGCTTCCAGCCGGTGGTTTCTGCTAAACCTTCCCTGGCTGGAAGAAAGAGCCTTCTGGTACACAGCAGTACCTTCTTATGGAGATTCTTCTGCTCTGAACTCAAATCACTTTGTCCTTTTTTACAAAGAAAATCAATTGTTCTCTGCAGTCTCTCACAGCAAAGGATTTTTCCAGCCCTCACAGTTGCCTATTGCTCTTCTCTGTTTCCTGCCCACTTTTTCATTGTTTCCTGAAAGAAGTGTGGGCACCAATGCTAAATGTGATATTCTAGTATCAGTCTCCCCAGTGCTGAATGTGCAGGTGTTATCGCTCTCTCGCTTCTACTTGTTATGTCTCTGCTTATTCACCCAAAGATCTTGACAGTTTTTCGTAACGCATTTTCACGGCAGGAGCTCACACTGATTTGCCCTGACACCAGAAACTCTCATTACCCCTGGGGTTACTCCTTTCCAGCTGACGCCCAGACCACACTTCCGTAGCCATGATCTGTATTCTGCGTTTGTGTTTTTTATTCATCAACATCTAATTGCGTTACAACACATTTTGTTTGAATGGGCCCAGCAGGGGGGTTGGAACTAGATGATCTTTCAGGTCCCTTCCAACCCAAACCATTCTATGATTCTATGATTCTATGATCCAAATCACTCCATACTACTGCCAGGTCCAAATATGCTCTCTGAGCCAGGCTCTCCATGTGATTAGTATCAGCCAGTTATGGGACGGCAGAGGTGAAGGGATGAAGTCTTGGGCTTTGCTTTGCACAGAGGCAAGTCAGGATTGTACTGAAAGACAATTCCAGGCAGAGCTGCTTTCAGCCTGGCTTTGCTGCATCCATCACTCATCAAAATGAATCAGCAGGAATGTGAGCAAGTTGATTTTATATGCTGAAAAGTGTATGCAGCTCTCAGTCCACAAACCAAGTATGTGGCTACCTACGTGCTAAAATCTATAACCACAATCCACATGGAATGCAATGGAGATATGAAATTACGTTTTTAAAACTGAAGATCAAATCAGAACTTCACTAATAAAGTAAGTCCTCCTTTCCTGTCAGCATGTCTATACGAGAGATTTTTGCCGATGTGGCACACAGTCTCAAAAGGCCTAAAGGTGGGAATCGTAGTCATAGTCTATCTGTATTTTCAAGCCTTGTTTTGCACTGGAGCAACCTCACATCTGCCAGGAATTTTCATCAACAGGGAAAGTTCCACTATAATGCTGCAAAATCCCTCTTGTGCATCAGCTCGAAATGCATCTGCTGATGGATCTACACAAGAAGACTTACGATATTTACACTTTCACCCCCTGGGACTGCAGCAGTAATTTTGGAGAGACAGAGAATTATATCAGCAGAACTTTCTAGCTTAGGAATATGCAGTGGTGAGGGAACACAGTAAATAATCTTCTGAAGTCTTTCTGCAAATGACATTTAGAAATGCCTTTGGGGCAGGGGAGAGAAGACAGAATAATTTTTTTTTAATGCTCCTAAAACTCAGTAACTTCCAGTACTTAATTTTAACTAAAGATAGGTGCAAAGCTGTTTTACATGCAACAGAAAATATTCCGAGAATATGGGAAAGAATTTCAAACGCTATAATCATATGCATGGCACCTACACGAATATATGGAGTATATTCAATCATTCCATGCTTATTTTAAATTAATCTGTGTAATGTGTTTAGCCATTGCTTTCAATGTGTTATGCTCCTTTGCCATATGTTTGTTTTTAAAAATGCCAGCTAGCAAAAAGTGAAAGCAAAAAAGTCAGGCCAAATATCTGGAAGCTGTGTCAAATCTAGAGGTGATCTCTGCTTCTTTACAGTCAGAGCAGAAAGAAACTCTAAACCTTTTTCTTTTGCAACGTGGATCCCACCAGAAATGCAGAGAACTATGGACAACATCCAGTCCCTCCTGAACATTTTCCTTCTATTTTCCAGGACAGAATAACTTTGCAGGCACTTACACCTATCAAGCATCTCCTTCCATAGCCTGCAAGTTACCTGTGGGCTGTCATTGCTGCAGCGTGTTCAGGATGCCTCTCCAAGGGGCTGGGGTCATTGCTTCCTGCCTGAAGTCCTGCCTTGGTGCTTATCTCCTGCCTGGAGTTAAATGTGGAGCAGCTTAAAGCAGGTAGCTCAACATTACACAAGCTTTTTCAAGAAGCTCCAAAAGCCATGTCCAGAAATACAGCCAACTTCAGCTGCTGCTGGGTTCACTACTTACTTAACAGTCTTGTGGTCAGACCAATCCCCTGAGCAAAGGCTCAGTCTGCCGGAGGTGACTGTGCTGGGTACGGAAAGAATGTCTCATGTGCCAGGTGATGCTGTACTCCAGATTAAGGAAAAAACTGCTTTGCTCTGCTCTCGGGGAAGCTGAGTCCCTGCACAGAAGAGAAGTGTCATGGGACCAAGAGGGGAGACCTCCTGCAGCATGCAGGCAAATGGCTGGGGAACCAAACCTCAGATGTATAAAGGCACCTCAAGCACTGTCCCAGAAAAAGGCCACGCTCAGGCACCTCTCTGGTAAGTGGTGGTGAACTCCAGTGCTCCTCATCCAGCACACCAGAGGTTCCAGGGCTCATTGTACGATCCACAGGCAGACAGCTCCCATATGTCCCCTGATGGGAAGCATCCCTCTGTGTCTGTCCATTGGCTGTAGACCAAACACGGGTACTCTGCGAGAGGCCAAACCCCTTTCACCTGCCTGACACCTACACTGCGCCTATGGCTGCTGGACTGAGCCTCGCACTGAGCTCCTTGCTCCGACTGGCACAGGAGGCCCATTGCAGAGGAGAGCCCTCCAGTTTGCTTTCTAACATCGATTCATCTCCAGCTCAAAGGTAAGAAACACTTCATTAAGGACTACGTTTTGCTCACATCACATTAAAGAGTTCTGGGGCTATTCAGTCTGCTACTCTCTCTATATATATAGATACAGTTGTCTATAAAGGTATCTTAGCTTTCCTTTACAACACTTAGTGACTGTCTCCTGCTAGATTAATGGACAAGATGTTGATATTTATATTTGTGATAAACAGATACAATTTCAGTTTTACTCCAGCCTCCTTATTTTAGCAGTAGCATGCAATATACACAATTATACAACAAGCTTCTTTTTTATCTCTCTTTGAACAGAATTCTCTACACTATATATACCAAGGTCTCTTTTCTCAGTGTACTAAGCAATAAAAAAAAAAAAAAAGGAAGAAAGGTAATTTATTTTTTCTTCATAGATGAAATCAGAGTGAGATAATGAGAATAGCTGAGCAGCCTGTTTGCCTTGGAGGCAGACATCACCCAGCCGTGTTCCTGAGGACACGTACTGCTGCTCATTTCCACAGCAGCCCAGAGACACGTGCTGCACCACAGGAAACACCGTCAAGGGCAGGTGGGACAAACTTGTGTGGGATGTAAAATATTCACCACACCCGTTTGGTGTAAATGAACATGAACAGTAAGAATATCCCTGTCTGCAGAAGGGAAACTGTACTCACTGGGCTGTCTTCTACAGCTCATACAGGGGCCCCTCACACAACCCTTGCTACCTCCGCACCTCCTGGTGTATGTGGTTTTGCTTTGACTTCTTGCCTGCTCTCACTATTGCAATTAGGTGACACACTGGCAGGACACTGGCCAGTCTGGCCCCTCTCCAGTGCTGCCCGTCACTGGGACCCCAGTGGTGACCCCAGGCCCTTCAATGCTCCAGCCCCATCCTCCGTACACTCACTGAAAATACGTCTTCCCAGAGGGTATTTGAGACAGCAGAACAGACCGCAGACGTGTGCTTGCATGCAGGGACAGGGACACAAACAGGTGACACAAACAGGGACACAAACAGGTGACTATCTTTCCATATAAATCCCTGAATGAACTAGACGTATGATAATCTCCGAGACTCAGTCACTTTGACCCCCTAATTTTAATTTGGCTATTGCCTACTTAGATGCTATGTACTCCAGGGCTGGAGCATCATCTTTATACCACCTGCAAAATGTCTAGCACTCTGTCAGGATAACTGTAGAATAAAACGTTGATGTCCTAAATTCTAATGAGATTGTTATATAGAGGTCAAATATTAACTGAAAGGAATACATTAAGTTAGCCAAGTGCTTTCTGTTTTTAATACACCCAATTCAATCCAGACAACATCTTTTTGTTCCTTTTTCTATGTAATTCAATTAAACAGAACAAGCTAATGTTACTTAAACAGATTTTATTGCACTGGCAAATAAGAAGATAAAAATTGATTTTTCAAGTAAGGCTAGCCTTTATGATTTGTGATGGCTAAAACCAAATTGAGGCAATTACACAGCGAGCCTGCTATTTCTGCAATTAAAAAGCTGGCACGTAGCTGGTTTGATGGACATTTAGCATTGCCAGACCTTTGTTATGGATAATAAATCATTCCTCTTACGTGGCTGCAGAAGCAGTAAGATCCCTTAAACAAACTCGATTTCTATTGCACTGATCATTGTTGCCATTATGATGATGATGCCTATATATGCCGTTATGGGACATGTCTGTAATAATGGAGACATGCCACTTTGCCTTGGGGATAGTGTAAAACCACCAAACAAAAGTATTACTGCCAGAGGTCTAAAAACACAAGCAGTGAGAAGGCAGGAGAGGCCATGGGTGTGCATCTGAGGGCAAAAGAGTCACTAGGATGCTACAACGGGCATCTCCATGTAAGGTTGCGGCAGCGGATTGAGCTATCAGGTGATGCCTGAGGTTGGCCACATGGGCGAGAGGGACATGGCTCTGCCAGAGGGACAGGTTACTGGAAAGTAACCACCAGCATGTAAATATGTGTCAAGTAACTCAGTGGTCACTGCTTCTTCTGGGTGGGTAACTTGATATTTGCCCTC
This sequence comes from Tauraco erythrolophus, assembly GCF_009769465.1. Lineage (NCBI taxonomy): Eukaryota > Metazoa > Chordata > Aves > Musophagiformes > Musophagidae > Tauraco > Tauraco erythrolophus. The sequence goes on from NC_141465.1 coordinate 112,838,734, forward strand.
TTTCTAGGTTGATTGCAACCTGCCTTAGACTTTTGTTCAAAAATTTGGTCTTGCAATTACTTTGAAGATTATCTATGAATTGGGGCATGGCCTCTGACTTTACAGCATCTTTATAGACTGACATTTAGTCTCATACACTGAAATGAAAGTGAAATCTTCTGAATATGTGTATGCAACGAGAGCTGGGTTGACAGGTTTGTATCTGAAGGGAGGCTCAGCTTTTTGATCCCAAAGAGAGGAAGGGATCCCTCCTGCCCAGATACACCAGGGCTCATCCACCGCACTGCTAACGAGAGTTACAGATTCTTTGTCTGCTTCCTCTTAGTAAAAATTTTGTCCTGCCTCGCCAAATTCCCAGAAAAGTATCTATAAAATTTCATTTGTTAAATATTTCTGTTCTCTCATGGAAGCAGAAAAACTCTTCATTTTCTGGTGTGATTAACACTTTCATATACGAACCTTGCACCTGTTATCTACAATGAATTGCAAAGTCTTTGTTCTCTCACATTCTTACTAGAAATCTTGGTAGAGTAACTGTGGAGAATGAAACAATCAAAGAAAACAAAAAAAACCCCACGATGACTGATCTGAGGAAATTGCTTTTGCAGTGTGTGCCCAGCAGTTGCTGCTGTACTGCACTGCTTAGCATGTCTGTGGGCTCCGTATGTTCTGTGGCTACCTTGCTGGTGTTGGACCTGCCTGATTTCAAGCACTTTTTGAGGAAGGTGCAGGCTTCTCATCCCTTCGTCTGTCCAGGAAAGGTAATTTAGAAACATCTAATACTACAGCTCCTGTTCAGGCAATTTCGAAAATGAAAATTGTTAATTCAGAGACAAGAAAGTTATTAATTCAGAGAAAAGCATGCCTACTTCCCAGTTAGTTCATGATCCTTTCCATTTATCTGGTGAATAAAGTTTGATGTTATGAATGGATTTCAAGCACTTAATAGTTCCACAGTTACTCCATCACAGGTCTAACCACTTGCACAGGCACAGCAGACACACAGGGTCTATGAAAGTGCCATTCCAGACTCCCTGTACCAAGGACACACATTCACATGTTTAGAGCAAATGCTGCTAATACATTTCCAGCACAAGGTACGGATCCAAGAGTGTCAAAGTCTCTGGATGCTAGAATCATTATCCACTATTAGTTTTTTTTTTTTCTGGTGAAACAGTTTCATGGAAAAATGCAGGCACTTTGAGTCCAAAATATACCCTTTGGAACATTTTGGTATTGACAGATTGAAGCTATGGCTCTAACAAACCTTGCCCAGATCTATAGTGGATTTCCTTGGGTAGATAATGTGATGCTTTCAGGGTTTTTCCCTGAAACATAACCTCAGTAAGCACAAGCACTCCCGGATAATGGATGGAGTCAGAGCTGAGTGGCTGTGGTGCTAAGACCAAGCAGGACAGAGATCCTCACATTGTCCTCAGGCCTGGAGAAAACAGACAACAGAGCTCCCAAGCTCCTTGTTGAAGAAGCAAAGTCCAAACCTAACAAGAGGTTGGAAAGTGAACATTTATTCAGCAACTCACAGTGCCCGTGTAACCTGAGAATGGCAGAACCATTGTTTCTTGCAAAGAACAGGATTCTTAACTAAAAATAGATCCTCCAGTTTAAAGTGGAAAAGAAATTCTGAATCTCAGAAAACAAAATTTTGGCTAACAGTGAAAGATGTATTTATAATGCATGGGATTTAGAAAGGGGACACATTTCCATTGACTCCTTTGCTGAACTTAAGAGAATGGCATGAAAACATTGTGATTTGGGTTTTGCTCTGTCCCCTGCATGAGCGAAGGCCTCAATACCACTGGAGCCTATTAGTGATCATTGCTTTTCACACTACTCCCTATGCTCAAGCCCACCAGAAGCTAAATACCCTGCCTGGAGGCTGCCATCATCACGAGAGCCACTTCTGACCATCATTCTGTTTTTTCCTCTGAATGCACTATAAAATCAAGGCTGCCCAAGTCAGTTGCTTACACAGAGGTCAATAATATAAACAAAAGGAGAAATAAATTCACTGTTACCTGATGCTTGGCACACAGTCTAAATATATTTCTCTTTGAGGACAGCATGTAAATAAAGCCATGTTCAATTTTTAATGGGTATTTAAAACCTCTTCAAGAGGAGCATTAGAATGCCTGGGGCTATTTATTTTTTATCTTGAAATCTGAAATATTTATGTGTAACTAACAAAATTCTTCTCCAATCAAGGGATACAAACACTCTAATTGAGGGGGTTGTTTCGAAACAAGGCCAATTAACTACCCCAGCACTTCCCAGGCAAGTATGTTCTTCCACTCCCCAAACACAAAATTCGCACTGTCACAGCAGTGGCTGTGAGAAAGCCACTGAGGACAGGCAGAGAAGCCAAGAGATTCCTTGCACTTTCTTTCTTCCGTCTTGCAGGGACTGAAGCAGAGCAGGCCACGCTGTCTGGGAGCAGTGTAGGGTACCTGCAATAGTCTGAAGTTTGCTGCCAGTTTGGCTGCAAAGCTGGTGAGAGACCCTTCTGGTCCATCCTCAGCTGCAGCTGCCCCAGGACTCTTGTATTGACTAGTGAAAAGCTCTACCTAGCGATGGGACAGAAGCATTTCATGTCCTATCTAAACCGACCCTTTTGAGTATGAGGTGCCTGAGGCCAGTGCTGTGCATTGGATGGTATGACCTGTAGAGTAAAACGCTGAAAGTGCAGCCACATGCAGAAATCAAAAGCAGTGACATGCCTCTAGAGCTGCCTAGCATCAGTTACTGCTTCAAAAGGAGAGAGAGAGGTCAGGCAGGACCACTGGGTAGCCTTTCCCCATCCCAGTACCATCTTTGCCCATGACTGTGTGAAACAGCCCCATTTCTGCTGCAGCTTGGCATATGCTGCCTGTGCTGCCCACAGGTTCCTGCTCACTTGCCTCCCTGTCCCTCCTGTCTCCGGAGTCAGGGAGTTATTTCCATCAGGATTAGTCCAGCACTGCTATGAACCCACCTCCAAAGTGCTGGCAGTGGTATGCCTTGGCCAGCCACTACAGGAGGAGAATAAAAGTCTCTACCAACATCTCTTAAGTTGAGTCCTCTGAGCACTCCTTTTTATTCCTTTTCCACTGTGCAGTCCCCAGTGGCCAAATGCTGGGTGAAGATAATTAGCCCTTGATTAACACCAGTTTTACATATATAGGTATTTTTTCACTTGTTCTATTTTTAACTTCTATTTGACTGAAAACATGTGCAATTAGCATGTTTGAGGCATCTCTTCTTGACACAGAAGGAAGAAGCAGCCTTTTTACTACACGATTAGTTATTCACCTACCATTTTCCCAGCTATGGTCCCACCTGAATTTGCTCAAAGATCAGCCTTTAGTGTTTCCCCTTAAAACTCTTCTGCAGAGCCTTTGTGCCTGCTCTGCAACCTCAGGATTACAGGCAGGGAGAGGAGTTTGCTGCTGCTCCCTTCCTGCTTCACCAAATGCTCCTGCTGCCCACTGCCTGCTTCCCGCGGGGTGAGTTACTCACTCCCGCTGCTCGCCTCACAGGACAAGGTTTGAGAAAATCATTGTATTAGAGACAAGGTTGGCCCAGCAAGTTTCTGCCTCCTCTTTTTATTGCTTTCCTGGTTCCTATCCCCTCCTCAGCCATATGGCCATAGGGCACAAGCCTGGAGCAGGGAGACCAGCCAGACCTGGGAGAAGGGGGTGCACCTCAGAGGCAGAGGTTATCTAATTGTCCCATTTGCAGCGAGGAAGCAGCTTGTGCAAGTGAGTCCACATCATAGAGGAAATCCTGCCGTGGAACCTGTGCTATACAGGAGCACACAGATAAAATGTACGGAGTGAGAGACTGCACCACCCACCCCCACTCCCGCCTCACACAGTGCCCACCCGGGAGCTCTCAGCAAGGCATTTCTCTCTGTTTTCTCACAATACCCAGTATCCCCCATCATCATCACCACTCCAGTCAGCTCACAACCCCACGCCCCTTTGATGGATGTGCGACTGCTTCCAAAAACCAGCAGTGGCACAGTGAAGCGATGCAGTACTGAGGTGGACAGAGACCCACTCTGAGGGGTGGATCCATTGTACAGCCACAGCACGGGGTACAGCACAGCACTGCCACTACACCCAGTGAATACGCGTGTCAATACTCATTTCTGAATTTTCTTATCTTCATTCATTATGTAGCCCAAGGCCTTATTTATTACCCATGCTATCCTCTGCACTGACAGCAGTGGTGATTTTCCTCACAGGCTGTTCGTTTGTCATCTCATCCAGTTACCCAGAGGATGAGATAGGGAAACATATTCAGATGCTTAAAGGTTTCTACTCCTACAGCACCTTACCTTATCACTGTCTGCCTATTAGCATCCACAGCAAATAAGCAGGGGGCTTGCAGAAGGCAATTTCCTTCAGTTCACAAACCATGATCCATTCCTTGGGCAGATCAACTATGTGTGAGTGTCCGGCGGGTCCCATAACAGCCACACTATAGAGCCTTCATCGTAACGCTTGCAACTAAAGGAGCACCTCTTGATTCTTAGTGCTCTGTTTCATTGTAACTAGTAGCCCCCAATACCAAATCTTTCACATTTCTACTTAAAAAGCAGTTTAGAAAGCCCTAAATGATTACAAATCTTCTTTCTATTTTTTTCCTCCCAAGTAAACAAAGTGTTTTGTTTGTCTTATGGTTTTGATTCATATCCCTAAATTGTCCATGTTTGATGAGTCCAAAATGGAGTTTTTCCAGGATATAGAATAAAAAGGTTGAGTTTTTCTGACTGCTCTGATCTCCAGCAGGAGCAAAGAAAAGACTGAACTTGCTCAGTACAGGAAATTTAGCCAAGCTGTAATAATGATGAGGGAGAAAAGAAGTGGCACTTTTTTAAGGACTATTCTTGGGCCAAATTCTGACATATTTTGCATATGTTGGGAAAGAAATACTCCTGAAATCCAGGTCAGTCTTTCTGACAAGTGCTGACTTCTTATTGCTGTGTCACCACCAGGCACAAATCGTAGATATATTTCTCTGAAACTCATTCTCAGAGACAGTTGTGAAAATAAACAATTTTGGGCACAGCCTGAGATAAGCGCTTGAAATGTTAGCCCAAAATACGGGTTTGGAGGCAATGGTGGGAAGTGCCAAGCAACTTACAACTAGTGCATCCAATTTTGCCTCTAACACAAGAGGTCATTAGCATTTGGACAAGATAGTTACATGACACTGGGTGGCGTATTGTCCATTCACAAGACGGAAACATTACTCTGAAAAATACACACAAGCACACACATATCTCAGTTATTTGAATGAGGTAAAAGTGGTTTTTTGTCCATCCTAGATTTTGCCGGACACTGCTATGGGCATTTACTTGTCTGGAAGATGCGTATTGTATACCCACCCAAAAGTAACCCACACTCAGTTGTGGAGACAAACACACACGCTGGTTACTGGTGACACGTCTTTTCCAATGTTGGTGGACACAAAGTGCTGGGATGCCATCAAATACTGCAGTGCTGCCCCAGCTCTTGTTCAGGGCATCTGTGTGGTTCTCCCATTCCCAGCTGATCTGATTGTGCCCATGTGCTGGGACCTGTCCTAAGCAGTTTTCCCCACTGTGACAAGAGAATGCAGCACGAGGCCATGCAGACTACCTCAGCATAACCCTTTCCCTTATCTTCTCCCACCCTTGGGGTCTGCAACCCAGAAAGGATCTCTTGTTCTCACATGCACTGTAGGTCTGAAATTTGACATTTCAGAGGCAGAACTTGCTAACAGGGTTCCACTTTTTGGCTGTTTTGGCATGCTGGACTGGCAGAAAGGCATTAGCCCAATTTCCAGGGCCTTGGCGCAGTTTGGCCACAATGGTCCTCAGCACAAACGTGTCTGCTGAGTGCAGCAGAGAAACGAAAATGGATTTTTTTTTTCCTCCCTATTTATGTCCAGAAGGACTTATTCTCCAGAATTTGTCACTTTGGTCTACTCCCCTTTAGATGGCACTGTTACCACTTCCAAGACGGACTGCCGCTGGCCACTTCGCTGAACAGGGCTGAAACTGAGCTGGGACTGTCATTATTACTGAGCTAAAATAACAGATCAGGTCAGGAGTGACCCAAGTCAGAGGGAGCTGTTCGTGATACTTGCTCTAACAAGTCTTCACGGTATCCTCTTCATGGTATCACTCCAGCTCCTGCCAGTCAGTTCTTCACTTTGGAGTATCCCTCATAGCATATGGGTTGTATTGACATAATGAATATCCATCATTAAGGGCAAACTCAATCTGCTTCTCTTCAGAAGAAGTTTGAAGCTGTTCCCAAAGTCAACAGGAGTCATGTGTACATATCTGAAGGCCTCAACTAATTAATCTGCTAATTAAATAATAATTAGGAGTTGTCCACAGGTACTGCAATCACTACTTTTCATAACTAGCTAAATGCTTATGTCAGAATCACTGCTTTAAATTTTCTTGTCCACTGGCTTAGTCATCACCTGCTTGGATTGCCTAGGCTTTTTCCTAAGACAGCAAATTGGTTTAGCTGTCATTTAATGGATCTATATTAAGTGCTGCTACATGTTGCATACTCCTTGATGCCTATTAAATGAATCTTGCTTATTAAGATCATTTTCAACTGAGAAAGAGACGATTCCAGGACACAATTCAGCAGTGATCTGGAACAACCAGAAAGCAATTTCAACACAATCCAAAGAAAATGGTCATGCAACCTTAAGGTTGCTACCGTGAGTGCTTAAAATGGGAAAGCACTCAAAGAAACTACCAGTGTGGGCCAATATTCTCTACTACATATTGACACTCTCTTTCTTCAGGTAAACATGTCTGCTGGACCACCTGCACCAGTGCTTTCCCCAACTTTGGAGAGAGAACAGAAACAGTGTAAGCAAGACAAGAGAGCCACGGGACAAGACGACTCCTATCTGTGTGCAAAACACTGGTCCTTAGGGTGCTTTTAGACTCAGTCCAGTCCTTGCTGCCTGGGAGCACAATTTCTAATAGAACTCAGCTCCAATTCAGATAAAAATCTGTGTTTTGAACATTATTTTGGTGTGGCGTAAAGTGAGAGAGAGACATACTAAAATTAGGCTATGGGTGACTATCAGCCCGAAGAGGATCCCTGGCATCAAAGTAAGATTGGGCCTTCTGCTAAGCAGAGCAGAACTGCCCGTTGGACAAATCAACCCCAAACTTCTCTGGAATAAGGCTCCACCTTGTTCCTGAATGAGTATTATTCCCTCGCCAAACTGTAGTTCTACTCAGACCTCAACCACTTTGCCTGCAGGCTTCTCAGAAACAAACACACACAATTATTATTATTTTTATAATGGGAAAAGTTTCTTTTTCCATGCTGCCCTAACTCAAAGCCAGCCAACGCAATCTTGCTCAAGCCTTCAAACAATAATGCCGTCTCAGAAACTGTCTACAGATCGTATTTTCGAATGACATTCAAAAACTTGGAGGTCTGTGCCTATGTTGCAAGACAACAGACTGCCCAACCACACAATTGCTTGGGTAGTCCCAGATCATCCCACTACATGTAGGCTCTCTGCTTAAGCATGGAATTTAAAAGTGCAGCAGCTTTTGGCCTCTCTGGAGGCCTTAGTCAAGACATGCAAGTGGTTCAAGCAGAAATTCAGATCTTTGGTGCTGTAAATAATCTTCCGAAAGTGCTCACCTGCCACACAATTCACTAAAACGGGAGCCTGAAGCAACTGTACTCCTAATGTAGGTACCGCAGTTGAGTGCCTAATGGATAATAGTCGGGCTCACGCTGACTGTGCAGCTCATCACCCAGGGAAGCCAGGGGTGTCTTTGCCTAGAAGGGTCCATGTTACATAGCTCCCAGCAGTCAGCAGCAAGAAACAAGTGTCTTACACTGCACTGAACAGTGGTGTGCAGATATATGTACTCCAGGCTATCAGGCAAGCCCAGAAGAGACTGACACTCAGGCTGAACACAGGTAAGCGAATCCAACAGTGAATCTGAAAAAAAATCTATAGCTAATCCTGCCCAAGCCTGATGGTGCTCAAATGCCACAGGTATGTTGGTTTTTTTTTTTTTTTACTTCCAAGTCCTCCAGCCACTCAGAGGGTACTCAGGTATTACCACAAACCCCCCACTGGCCTGGTGCAGAGGAGCTGGGAACGTGAGCCACGCTATGCCCGGCCAGCACTTGGAGAAGACTCTATTAAATAAAGTCCCCTGAGGTGCTCAATTTAGGAGGCATTCTCAGGACAGATCTAACATGCACCAACAGGATGAGAGTCATCTCAGAGCTCAGCTGTAGCAGCTGTTCTCATTTAAAACATACCCAGAGGAGATGAAGGAGATATGCCCAAGCTTCCAGAATTCCTTCATCAAATTGTGACTGAGGCATGAGATGAAAAATGTCTCCCCAGTGGACAGCACATAGACAAAGCTGAGCAGACGCTGCTCTGCCCTTTTTTGTTTCCCTCTGCTTTAATCAAGGACATTTGACAGCTCCAAAAAAAAAAAGCAAAAAAACCCTTTACAAATGCCCATCAAGCCCAGAAATGTCAAAACTAAAGAAAAATAGAAAGGGGAAATCTCCTGAGAAGGTATTCAAAATATTTTTTTAAATTCCCTGTTTTCTCAGTTCAGTGAAGCTTCCCCTGGCAAGATCAGCTTCTACTTAGGGAAAAGTGTGAACTACGGTATTTGTTCAAAGGTAACCTTTCCCACTAATATAAAAAATAACCGAATAAAGTACTTCAGAATTTGTAAAGACTGTTTGAGTCTGTGGTTTGTTTTTTGGTTTTCTTTCTCCCATTTAATACCGAAAGTTTACTCTTGTCTTTTCCAAAAGTAGACAAACAGGCCATCAAGGATATTACCCAAACCTTGGACCATACTGCTGGTGATTGTCTGCCTGTTCTACAAAGTAGTTGGGACAGTACTTTAACCTGGGATGGTACAAAATGCATGGGCATCAGGTGAAACAGGTCTGGACCTCAGAGCCCAGCTAGATTTCCCAGACCACTAAATGTCTTTTGAAACAAGCAATACCTACAAGTCCCTCATGGTTACCGTAGTAATCTTTGAAACTTTACTCATTTTGTCTTGAGTTTAGCGAGTAAATAAGCTTCTTTAATTATTGACAACATTTTCTTTATGTTCTCTATACTTGCTAAATCTAATCTCCTAAACGCTGTGATGATATTATTCTAATGTCTTTAGGAACTGGCACGTCTGTAACAGGGACTATTCTGCCCAATCTGTGGTGAAGAGGAAGAGTAGATAAGAACTGTGAGAAAGCAAATCTTTTCCTTCATCCAACATCTTTGGTTGACTAAATGCATGGATTGTTTTTGCATTTGTTCACAATTATCAGTACCTCAGTTACACTTGCCATTCCAGCTGTAGTGATCAGGGACTGGGACTTCTAAGTTTCTGCATGTTTCACTCCTAAAAACACCCTGAAGCCCCATCTTGTGACACACGATTCTTCCTCTTCCAAGTTCCTGAACTTTGATTTTTCAAATACATGGCATCAAATAATAATTCCCTCCTCTTACTGTTGCAAAGAAATCACACACTTTGCTCCCAAGAGCAAAGTTTCAGTGACTGTGGAATAAATTTGGGCAAGTGACTGCAGTAAAGGCAAAGTATCTTTCCAATGGCAAAAAGTACCCATTGCACTTACCTGCCTGAAAAAGTGCTGTGTTGTTATAGCGAAGACATCAAAGCCATAGCTGGCCCTTTTAAGCTCATCTCGAATATTGCTTAATTGACGGGACTGCTCATCACACTTTTCCTTCAGTCTCTGAACGAACTGCTTTTCAGCATCTCGACTCTCTCCTGGTTTGGGGGACAAACCATTCTTTGGGGTGGATGGTCTTTGCTTGGGATGTCCTACAAAGCAGAGAAGAAAAGATCGTCAGAGTCACTTACTTTATATGTATGGACATGACCTTCATGTGTTTCTAAGGCCTTTGGGACTCAGCCCTATAAAAGAAAAAAGGGTTTGTAGAATTCACACAGATCTGTAATGACTTTCAAAAAAACCCAAGAGCACAGTGAAATACGTTTCCCTGGGGGGCAAAGCTCAAAGCTTTGTAACAGTCATCTTGGCTCAAGCTCTGAGCCAGAAGGCCTGTTAAGAGTTGAAGAGAGCTCTCCTAAGAGTGTCTTACTGAGAACTGAGGTCGTTAGAGGAAGCATTCATCTCACCTATGTTAGACATCTGTAAGAACAGGGGTCTGCATCTTGATGTGTAATGCTGAACTCTCCTGAATGGCAATGAGAGAAATGGGCACTTCCAGGTTGAGATTCACCTTATCCAATCATGAATGTGCAAAACAGTTGGATGACATTTATACTCTACACACTATTTCTTTGGCCACCTGAACCCCAAGCTTGGTGGCTTGTCAGAGGTGCCAGATTTACTTTGCCTTTGCAGATTTTGTTTTGCCTCTAAATGGGACAATGTGGGGCTGGACCCGTCCTTCCCTGAGTGCAAACACAGCATGGGTTGCTTGCTGTCGGGATATCACTATTTCTTTTGTCAATGATACTGCAATTTACCTTGCTGGTTCCTCTTGCTCTCCCCTTTATAACACTTGTAAAGGTGCAGTACAAAACAAATACATATAGAAATGCCACCAGGTACCACGTAGTGCTGACTGGTTACACCACTGGCTCTGCATGGCTGCTCTCTTTGCACCGTTGGTCACACCAGAATCACTACATGGTCTGCCTGCAGAAACAGATGCAGACAGACTCTGGCTCCTCTGTAGTGCTCCAAGTTGGCTTGAAGCAAGCCTGTTCCTGTATAAAGATGTGAAACTACTAGTGTATCTTGTCTTTAGGTTATCAGCTCAAATACAGTGTCACATTAACGTGAATGGCACAAGAACTAAAGCGCTTACTCATGATGAGCCACTTTAGGGAAGTGTGGCTTTCACCCTAAATTAAGTTCATATCCTGCTTAAGTCAACTGTCCATTTCTCTGGATACACTCAGTTATGAAGATGAAGCAAGAAGGGGTAGTGTGTTCTGGTAGTGTCAGGTTGCTCAAGCCACTGCTTGGACAATTTGTTTTATCATCTTAGCTTTCTGAGAACTCTCCTCTTCAAACATTTACGGTCAGCTGGGCAACACCTTCGCACAGCTTACTGATTCTTTTTGCTACCCTCAGTCTCTTCTCAGCTGATGCTTTTTATACTGGCCAGGAATCTCTGGTTCTCTTCATCAGCTCCTCCCACTCGTCTCAAGCTTTTAGCCTAGGAGCTAGAGTCAGTTGAGAAAGAGGGAGAGAATAGAGTCAGACACCTTGTTCCCTTGTGTCACTAGAGACGGCAGACATTGGTCTGGATACAGAGGAAAAACGAACATTTCTGTGTTAGCAGAAAGGGTTGAGTATGCAAGAATCTGAAAAAAGGATATCTTGTAGTTATGCTGTTTTGTAGTATACAGTTCCTGAAAAATAGTACAGAAACAGTGTCTCTAACCAGTCCTCAGCAATGAAGGTAACAGGGGACAATATTCTGCCATGGACACTACCTACCCGGTTCCTAAAAACCAGAAGAATCTATCCGCAGAGATGCATCTGATGGTAGGAGTTTGAGCCAATTTGTGAAATAGAGCATTGTTCCAGAGGTAATTTTGGCAGATGTGCTTTAGACATTTTAGATCTTTAAGACTGTGGCCTGGGTGTGCAAACGGATCCTTAGGGCAACTTTACTAGATCAGACAGGGAAGCAGTATGGCTTTGTCAGAGCAATACCCCAGGAGTGTATTCCTACTTTTTCAGATCCCCAGCTCATGTGGAGCCACTGGGAGCATATCTCCCAACTTGCTCAACTACCTTCTGGCTCCAGGCTAAGCTTACAGGGAGCTAGCTCCAGCAGAGATGATCACAGAATCATAGAATGGTTAGGGTTGGAAGGGACCTCAAAGATCATCTAGTTCCAAACCCCCTGCCATGGTCAGAGAAATCCTCCACTACACCAGGTTGCCCAAAGCCTCATCCAACCTGGCCTTGAACACTTCCAGGGATGGGCCTCCACAACTTCTCTGGGCAACCTGTCCCACTGCCTCACCACCCTCAATGTAAAGAATTTATTTCTTATATCTAACCTAAATCTGCCCTCTTTCCGTTTAAATCCATTGCCCCTTGTCCTATCACTACACACCCTTGTAAAAAGTCCCTCTCCAGCTTTCCTGTAGGCCCCCTTTAGGTACCGGAAGGCTGCGATAAGATCACCCCGGAGCCTTCTCTTCTCCAGGCTAAACAGCCCCAACTCTCTCAGCCTGTCTTCATAGGAGAGGTGCTCCAGCGCTCAGATCGTCTTCGTGGCCCTCCTCTGGACTCGTTCCAGTAGCTCCATGTCCTTCTTGTGTTGGGAACTCCAGAGCTGAAGACAGTATTCTAGGTGGGGTCTCACAAGAGCTGAGTAGAGGGGGAGAATCACTTCCCTCGACCTGCTGGCCACGCTCCTTTTGATACAGCCCAGGATACGATTTGCTTTCTGGTATGCCAGTGCACATTGCCGGCTCATGTTGAGCTTCTCATCCACCAGCACTCCCAAGTCCTTTTCCTCAGGGCTGCTCTCAATCCATTCTCCGCCCCGCCTGTACTTGTGCTTGGGATTGCCCTGACCCACGTGCAGGACCTTGCACTTGGCCATGATCCCTCATGCCTGCAAGTATCTCATGCTGCAACTGCCAAGAGCTGCAAGTGCAAAGCAGCCTTTGAAACTCTTTGAGCCCATGATTTGCACCTGCAAAGAGGAACACCAGCTTTCACAACCTGTCAAGACTAACGTCATGATGTTGCAAGACCTAAATAATACAATAAGGGATGTTCGGGAGGACTTTCTGTCATTAAGAGAGTTCAACTAGCATAACTATTGCCCTCTGTCCATTTTCATGTCAGTTAAAGCCTGTATGCCTGTTTGTGCAGGAATTATATTTTCTTAGAGATTCTTTTGTTCATTTAAAGGGGCTCTTAACTGGGCAGTAGGTATTATCACAAAATAAGAAATTCATAAAAGTAATAGCCATAAATATCTGTCTTTTTCTTACAAAAATCTCAGGTTGTTTAGGCAGCATGGTGATACAACAGAAGGCATAGGGAGAAGTGTAGGGGGAAGCCCTTGAAATCCATCCAGTTTTAATTAAAACAGAAGCCCATGAGGTTGTTTTGTCTTACATCTTTCTAGCTTTCCTGTTCACTGGAACATTTCAAGTGCACATCTCTATGTTGTCCTTGTCAGTATTATAAGCTGTCCTTGTAAATTAAACTGTGCTGTTCTCCTCAGGGATAAATCTGAATTTCTCAGTTCATTTGGGTCTGAAAAGCAGCTTACTAAGCTTATTCTGCCATTGATGTCTCCCTTCCATTGCTCTGCACAAAACAGGGTATATATTAATGACACTGGCCCTGATCCTGAATGTCCTTTTTGCTGATGGTGGGACCAGGGGAGAAGACCCACTGTACGCTGAAATCACGGAACCCCTTTGATCCACTTCAAAACTCCCAGGTCTTTTTTATCTACCTGAGTGTTTGAACTAAGGAGATATAATAAGTATACTCATAATTGACACAGTCCATGAGGATTTAGATGGGGAATGCAATTTATTTGCCTTTTAACTGTTCAGTTTCAGATATTTTGGTAGGGAAAGTGAGGAAATTACTTTGAGAGAATTGATAACAAGCAATCTGTAGAGTGACAGGTATCAGAAACAGATGGCACCATTCTGCAATGATATGGAAAGAGAGCACCTGCATCTAGGTACATCTGCTCCTATACACAGATTTCAGGAATAGTATTGCATGACTAGATAAAATTGAGATCTCTACAAGAATCTGCATCTCAAAACTCCCTTGCAAGTCTTCAGGAGGACTGATCCAAATTCTACACATCAGATACAAGGCTAAGAAAAAAATTGTATGATAGTCAAAAACCAGTGCTGATTAAAAGAAACTGCATGTGAGGGGCCAGTAACAGAGGGAAAACAACCTAGGAGCAGCACCCAGAAGTTTTAGAGCCTGTTCCATGGTCATATATAGCTGTGGTGGAGTTACCTGGGGGACGCACGCTCTTCTATCATAAACTGTAAATGCTGCACAAGCTTGCGATCCTGATGGAGGAAAGGATGTGCTACTGCCCCTTAGCCCCAGCTACACTCACTCCATGTCCTGTTTAATGGCTGCTTTGATTATTTTGTGTAATTGTTAAATAGGTGAAAAGATTGTCTTTATTGCTTTGTTATTGCTGCTGTTATTTCAAAGAACTCCAAAGGCTACTCTAAAAAAATAAATGAAGTTTATTTTCCTATTTGATACTTACAGTGATAAACAATTTTATGTTGCCTTAATTTCAGACAATCAAGCTTAAGAAATCCTAAATCAGCCTGATGGATAGAGGGCAGTTTCTCGACCTCTCCTGAGAATGAAGAAACCTTTGAGGTCTTAAGAATTGGATATGACAAAAATTTAAGCCTTGAAAAATCATTAAGACACTCATGGAAATGCAGGCCTTCTAAAGACAATACGAATACACAGTACAAATGCACCGATGTTTCATTTTGCTTTCTACAGCTGTGCTGTAAAATGCCGCTACAGCCACAATAAGTGCTGGTGCTTAAACTGGACTCCCACTGTTATAAACACTGGTGAGCTGCTGGTCTGGCAGTCTCCACAACAAATTTTTCTTTGGATCTCTCTTGGTGATCTCAACAGGTGCAAAATAGCCTGAAAATTATATGATCCAGAGGTCAATGTTAAGTTCATCTTTTTACCCTAGTATCTTAGTGAGGAGAAGAATTCTGAGTCCTGTTGGTGCCTGGAAAGATTAAATTTAACCTTTCATTTTCTTGATTTTGTTGTTTGGGAAGGAGAAGAATAAGGGTCAAGTTCAGTAAACACGAAGATACTCTTGATCCAAATTATAGGAGCTGAAGAGCTATTCTACATGTTTTCTACTTCACTGTCAAATGAAGAAACATGGGGTTCTACCCTCCATAATTATAACTCAAGTATCATATAGTTGTAGAGATTACATTTAAATTATTTAAGTAGATCTGAAAAATGAGGTAACAGAACAGAAGATAAACTTTAAGCACAATGAAATCAGTGAAACCATGCCCACTCATTTCAGAAGCATTTAGATCAGCCAAAGGCCAGCCTTACAAAAGCCTTTAGGCTTTTGTACCTTATACAACAACAAATACCTTACACAACAAATGTGTACCTTACACATTTGTTAATGTACACTTAGTCGACATGAATAGAAATAAGTTCTCTTCATTTTAGTAAATAAACAGAGGTATTCTTTAGAAATGCTAAAACCATGAGTTGTTTGTGCCCAGTACTGAGGGGTAAACGGACAATGCCACAACCGCACTCTGAAGGTTATTTCTGTAGATAATCTCTTTTCCAATCAGAAAATATAGAAATAGCCCAGGAAATTTAGTGCCTCTGCACAACAGTAAGAGTAGATTCTAAGTAATATACTATCACTCCAGGTAATTGTCTGAGGTGTCTTTTATTTCACTATATCTATCTCTTCTCTTTTTGTATAAGAAAATTATAATAATTTTTAAAAAGTGTTTTTGTGCCCTTAAATGTGTACTAGCAACAGCTCTGTATTTTGAAGGACAGACGACTGAGCAGTTGTAACAAAGAATACATAAGTCTTTTCAGCTTATGCTTTGGTATGATAAAGTCTGCTGTACTCACTGCCAGCTTAATGAACCTTGGACATAATCAATCTTCACTTAACAATAGTAGGTCTCAGATTTCAGTGTGTTAACAAAAGATGCAAAATTAAGAAGTTCAAATCTTCCCTGAAACAGTGTTTTTGAGTTCATAAATACCTGGTGAATGGAGCTTGGTGGCTGTTACTGCTGATCTCTTAGGGGATGAGACAGCTGGTCTGTTAGCATCCTGGTCTTTTTGTACTTCTTTCTTCAAACCTGTTTTCATAAAAAAAAAAAAAATATAGGTAGTTCTGCACAATTGCAAACAGGATTATAAAATTCAAGTCACTTAGTCAAGTCACTAAGATACATACCAGAACGGCAAAATATAAGTATTTCACCAAAACATGTTCTGGGCTTCACACAGAATGATGCTACATGGTACTTCTGTGGTGGTTGCCTACCTGCCACTTCTGCAAGCATGACAGGGTGCATGTGGCTGAGCTGACATGTATAGCACTAAAGAAGGTCAGAAGAAGGCCTTACACACCATCTTGGTTCTCCAGCCATCTGCACAGTGACAAATGCCATTAAGGCACAAACGGCTACACAGGTGTCGTGGTTTAGGCCAATCCAGCAACTAAACTCCACACAGCCGCTCTCTCACTCCTTCCCCAGTGAAGCGGAGAGGAGAAAAATGTAATAAAAGGACTGAGGGTCGAGACAAGAATAGAGAAGGAGCACACACCAACCATGGTCCCGGGCAAAACAGACTTGGCTTGGGAATAAAGCAAAACAATTTATTAACAGCTCGCCACCGGTTGCAGGGGAAACTCAGCTCGGGCACACCTCATCCCGCTCCATCTTCACTGACCTGGTGTCGGTGTGCCCGTTTCTCTCAGATCTCAGTTCTCTCTGGGTGAACTCGGCCCAGTGGGCACCCCGGGAGCGGGGCTCTCCTGAGTTCCCCAGGTGGCTCCGCTGCCGCCATCTTGAGCAGGTGGCGCCGGCCCGGCCCGGGCAGCTGCCTGGCCGGGAGCCAAGGAGTGGGGACAGCAGCCTCCTTCCTTCTCTCCTCATTCCCGGGCAAAGCACCTTTTCCGGTTCCTTTGTCCCCACTTAAATAGGGCAATTTGCAGAGGCGCTGATTGGCTCAACCCCGAGGGGGATGGGAGTCTGATCTGGTGGCCAAAACCGGGTCTGGCCCGGTTCCGAAACCAGGGAAGTCACAGGAAGCAAATCCCCTCTCCTGCCACCAGAACCCCTTTACATCAACCCATCACAACAGGTAACCCATCCTATCTGTTCTGAGCTCTGTGTTTTGTCTCTTTACCTTGCTGTGCATCCTCAGCCAAGGATCTTCTGGGCTGCAGGAGAAGCTGAGTAGGACTGTGCAAAGCTGACTTAAGTTATCTGCAGGGCCCTGCTCCGTTAGTGTTTTCTCCCACGTTAGGAAACTGCCTTTTCTGGTGACCAGCTTTCCCAAGAGGGTCTCATACAGGCAGGAGATAGGCTTCTGCAGGATCAGAAGCAGGCAGGATGTGTCAGGGCTGTGCTGGATGTGACGTACCAGACAGGAGAGTGGGTCTCTGCCTGTGCAGTAAGTCAGGCAGGGCCAGAGAGGTGCAGTGCATTCACTGCACAAACCTACAACTCACCGTGCCAACGCAGGACACAGCAGGGCCATGCCATTGGCTTGCTGTCCATAAGGCTGAACCAAGACCTTGCTCACCGGTGACCAAGGCATGTGCCAGGCTGCCTCTCCTCTCCTCTCCTCTCCTCTCCTCTCCTCTCCTCTCCTCTCCTCTCCTCTCCTCTCCTCTCCTCTCCTCTCCTCTCCTCTCCTCTCCTCTCCTCTCCTCTCCTCTCCTCTCCTCTCCTCTCCTCTCCTCTCCTCTCCTCTCCTCTCCTCTCCTCTCCTCTCCTCTCCTCTCCTCTCCTCTCCTCTCCTCTCCTCTCCTCTCCTCTCCTCTCCTCTCCTCTCCTCTCCTCTCCTTGTACCTTTCCAAATTGCTCCTCACCTCTGCATTTATCTTTTTTTTTTCTGCAGCCACTAATTCTTCCCACTGGGAGCATGAATCCCCAGAGCTCTTGGGCTATGATCTCCAGAAACTTTGTGCTAGCCTTTCGTCTTCCCTTAATTTTCCAGCGGGAGACAACTCAGTGTCTGTTGTTATTCCTCCCATCACTGGAGCTCTCTGGTTACAGGCTCGGGATGATCTGTCAGTTGTCCAAGCTCTGCAGTCACTGACTGCCTCTTGTATGAGGAAGATACAACTTCATCTGAGAGCCAGAGCGGCCACCCAAGCTCAGCTCACCCCTCTGCCCACCCACAACTCCCATCAAAATAGCTGTGGGGACCATGCTGGGTGTGGAAACATGAAATCCCTGCCCTGCTGTTTTGCCCATGGTGTGACAGTAACAGCCACACGGTTTCATGCAGAAAACACCAACCAAGGAAGTAAGAAGGAAGCGCAAGAAAAAGCAAACCCCTGAGACATTAATGTATTTTTCTGTTTCCTTTCCTTTTTTAATGTTAGTGTGTGTTGGGGTTTGTATTTTAGCCTGCAGGACTGTGTCACAGCCTCTGGATACACAGGAAAAAGTGAGATTTAAGGTAAACCACTTGTCATAAAGGAAAAACAATGTAGGCCTTATTAACTTTCACTTCTCTCATGAGTACATTTACAGACGTCTCGTAGGAAAATGTCCCACAGAATATGAAGTATCTTAAGCAGGAAAACAAAATCATATTTTCTTGGTGGTGCTTAAAGACAGCAGCAGTCCAAAAGCTAACACTGTCTTCCATTTTGCTTAGTGTAAATGTGATCTGGCTATTTCAATAGTGGAGAAAAGTGATCATTTTGTATGGGGATCATAACATTCAGCGACACTTACTGGATGACTAGTTTTCTGCCCTCGCCAAAGCCGCAGCTAGTCACAATTGCAGTATCAGGCTTATTTTTGATGCATCGTTCACCCTTCCACTTCTGTCTGCATCAGAACTTCCAAGCAGTGAGCTGCGGATGCAGCATTTGCCAAGCAGCAGAAGCTGAGATTCATATTTCCTAGCACCGTCTCTCAGCGTTCACTTGCACAGTGCTTCTGTGAAGAGCACATGCACATGCACAAGCCTCGTGTCCAACTATTTGTGCAAGGATGGCACAGGGGAAGGTCTAAGACTCTCTTTGACTCCCTCCCACTGTTTGTAGGCAAATTCCACCATCAGTGATTAGGGGCTGGTAAAGACTGAACTCTTCTTCAAACCTTCACTTTGGTCCATCTCCATTTTCTCTGCTGTTTGTATATTGGACATGCTGAGGCTACGATTCTCATTTGAGATCAATACTTTTCACAGTGAAGTGACTGAGGATATAAATTTCCTGTGTCTGCCACCTACTACTCTGTACGTTACTACAGAGTAGGACATAAAATAAGTTTATGATGCCATTTCATTATTAAGGATGAAGTGAAAGCAACCTGGTATGGGAGCTGTGAGACAAAACCAGAGCTTGTTTTGTATAGTTTATATGGTTACAGATTTGAGCATTACTTTCTCATGGCAATGAGGCCTCGGGTTTTCTGTGGTTTTCAAAATATAAATATGATGCGCAAATGGGCCATATACCAAGCTCCTCTGTAAATTCAGCTATAGCAAATGTCAAACATAGACAACTGTAGGGAAAGTGTGTTTTCCTTATGCTTTCAGTAGTAACAAAGGGCATATAAATACTTAACTAGTTTTGGTTTTTAGACATTTCAACACCTGGGAAATTAGTTCAGCCTCTTAACCTTAAGCACAAAGTGAGGAACAATTCCCCAATTAGAGTTCAGCCGAAAGAGAGCAAAAAACAAAGCAGCCCAGTGAGTACCATCGTTCTGCAGAGGGCAAGGTGAGGTCTGCTGAGAGCAGCGAGAGTCACGCGTGGGTGCAGATGGCAGTGCCCATCAGAGGCAGCTGCACGGGAGACATCGGCCCCGAAAGATGGGAGATCAGCAGAGTCTGAAGAAGATTGTGAGCAAAGGTGCAAATATCTTGGTAATGACAGAAGAATAGGATTAATAACAAGGGGGAGAAATGAGGATAACCGGCCCTCTTCAGTTTACAAGAATAGGAGAGCTCCTAAGGCCTGGCAGGGGTAGCAATGCAGCAACTAGGGAAGTAAGGAAGGGTTGTGTAGCAAGAGAAGAGCCGGCACACAGCACAGCCCTGCTGGGAAGAGGCTGGGGAGAGGGGCACATGGAGCTAGCAATTATTCAACTTCTCCTTCATGAGTAGAAGGGTCCTGGTGGCCTCTCTGTGGCCCTCCTTAGCAGAGAGGGATTTAGGAAGCATGCAGCAGGCAAAAGAAAGGACAGTCAGCAGGAGCAAACCTTTATCGTTCTGCTAAGCTCATCACCCACAGGGAAATCTTAGGGGAAGAGCCTTGCCTGGCATCAGACCTCAAATAAGTGTTTGTGCTGAATGTTTTTCTAAAAATTGGGTTTGTTCTTTCTCTCCCTTTTGAAACTAACAGTTGCCAGTTGGTTGAAAGAAAAACACTGGGAAGACATGTTGAATTCAAGAGAAGATCCCCCAAAGAACATTAATTTTTAAATTACATGAGTTTGAGCTCCAAATTTGTCATTTCGCAGAAATCTAGAACTTCAGGTTTAAAAAAATCTGTAGGAGAGTGTTGGTGTGATGATCAGCATAGCGCTGTACCACAGGGTATGGCACAGCAGAAGGTTATACAGTTTGATCTTTTATACCTCGGAGTGAATTAGAAGTAACTCAAAGGTTATAATGTACATAAAAAGTTTGACGTTCCACTGTAACTCAGGAAACAAGACAAGCATTTCAGTTGTTATTATGTGCCTGAACACGTGTAAAACCTCAAATAATACTTTGACTGTTATATGTATTTTGAAATGTCAAAAGATGTTGTGCATACAACCATAAAATAATAAAATATATATATAAAAATATAAAAGGAAATTAAGCACCACAAATGTATATTTCTTGAACCTGCACACTGTTTTAATTTTGTTCTAAATTTATCTTTTAAAACATGTATTAACTCTGACCTGGAACAAAATTTACTTCAAACCCACAGGCTGGAAATACGGAACTCCAATTAGCGCTGTGCTAAATGCCTGTACAGTAGCTTTATTCCCGCTGGCTGCGTAGTCAAGGCTCTTAGCACTGAGCCTCCCAGCAAAAGGCTCCTGGCAGAGCAGGAACCAACACTAACTTCCAGGCCTCCAAGAACAGCTTCCAAGGCTCTGCCAACCCCCTCCACTACAGAAGCTGAGGGAGTGAGAAGTCATCTTTCTGGTAGCCAGGAATCAAAGCCACAAACTACTTATTTTTATATGAATTTACATTCCTTTTAAGGTTACAAATCTCCCAACGTTTCCTCTTTTGAAAGCTATACTTGTATAGAAATGGATATTTCAGGCCATAAGATAACTGAGAATAAATATTTGCTCGTGTTTTCAACTGGTATGGTTACAGTATTTGCTTCTGAAAAATGCATCCAAATGCACAGTTCTGTAAAGGTATTTACATTTCCTAATTAACCCATACAGCCTGCTTAAAACCGAACAGACGGAGCAAAGGCAAAATAATTAGAAATATAAGGCGAAACACTCCAGACATGTTAAATCATTCAGTAATCACTTGGAATAACAGCAGTAGACAAACAAAGTCACTTCTCCATTCCCCCGTCATTGTTGAACGCTAGCCTAGGAACCAGAGCTAAATACACCTTATTTGAGACATCTTCTCAAGAGCTGCTGCAGAATCAGCACTTGTATCTGCCTGTACCTTTCTGAGTCTTTAAAAGAGAGTGCAGCAGGATAGGCTTCAATTTGCTTTCACATTTCAGACTGAAAACATGCTAATGAATTACACATTGAGCATTTATTCCAAAACAAATGCTAACATGCTGTAGACATCATTAACAATTCAATGGGACTGGCTGCGTTCAGTTGGATTCCAGCTGTTCTCAGGCGTATTTTATAAGTTAACTAATGAAGTCTGCAAATTTAAAAAACCCCAAGGAAGTGTTTTCAGTCACTCACAGACACAGAGAGCCACTTCGTTTTCTTCTGCCTTTCCCCCTGATACCTACGGCTAGTCGTGTCCTTGGTGAGTAATGACACATCCATGCATGCATTGTTTGAGATAAAATGAGCAAAGCAGGAAATATGATAGGTTCTGTAGAGTCTAATTCTCCCTCGAGACTCTCTACTGTGATCTATGAGACACTGAAAGACTGTGAATAAATAAGTAGATGTAGAAGAAAGACACTGCATTTGTTGAAGTAGAAACTACTAATGCTTGCGCTTTTCCCTTTGTGTTTGTTTCAAATTTAAAGTCAATCTGATAAGAAAAAAGAAGGACAAGGACTATTTCATTGTCTGGTCTGAAAGTGATTGTTTTCTTTCTATATTAAGAAGAAAAATGTCTTTATCTGGTATTAAAAAAAAAACTAAAGGAAAAAATAAACCTGACAAAAACCAATCTTTGGACTGAATTGTAAATCTCAGGGTAACTCAAAACATCCAACATTAGTTGCAGAGTTAAAAGAACTGCTCCTTCTCTTCCTGTCAGTTGCCATGGATCCCATGGCATTTTATTGTCATTTTGGTATATTTCTGAGTGGTTCCCAGGAAAGAGGTTGGAAGACTTGCAGTTGAACATCTCACTTTTACCTACAGTGTAGTGCTGCATATCCCTATGTCCAGTACAGGAACAACATGAGTGTAACCCACCGTGTATCCACTATTCAGCTTTTAATGGTAAGTGTTTGCAAAGGGGAGCACAGCAGCAGCTGACTCTTCTCCCTCCATCCCTGCAAGCACACTGGTGCTCACTTTTCCCCCCTCAGCTGACCTTAGCTCACCCCTCTCCCTCCTGCTGAGGTTGTGTTGTCTGGATTTTGCAGAAGCTGATTAAAAGAAGCACATTTTACACTGTAATCTTGCTGGTGAGAGCTGTGATAACACTGGCCTCCTATTTTTCGTCTTGAGTGATTGTATTTAAGAGCCTGCCCTGTTACATATGATTTCCTGGTACTTGTAAAAGCACAAGAATTGACAGGCTTAGTTTTTTGAACAGTGCTTTTGATTGTCTTTAATTTAATGAGCCAAGTAGAAACAAGCTGCTCAAATAAATTCTTTATCGCTACCGTCATTGCACACAAATTACGATATTTCTTACGGGGAATAGCAGTCACTTGTCTGTGAGATAAACATTAAATAAGAATAACAAACAAGCTGAAGTAGGTATGCTGTAACATACATGCCCTAAACCCCAAAACAAGGCATAGAAAATATAAAATCCTTCAGTTCTTTAATTTTATAGACCATTGGGTGGCAAGTCCAGCCTGGTGAACAGAGCTGAGGTCTGGAGCAAGAAGCAACCTGATGCTCAGGAGTTTGGATCAGGACTGCAGGCACAAACAAGGGAGGCCAGTCAATATCCTGAAGGTGAACCAAAGTTTCAAAACATAGCAGAGTTTAGAGGTACCAAGCTGGATTTTCTGTGTTCTGAGAGAAGGATGTGGCTGAATGAGACCAGATAAGGGACCATGGAGGAAGCTGTATCATATGAAGAAAACAAAAACTATGCAGAGCTGGTCAGATGTAAAGCACTTCTCAAATCCTTACACACAGTGATTGAACCATACTTTCTTTTGTACCTGAATTGCGTGCAAGTCCTGTTGCCTTTGTGGTAGCCATGCACCCAGGTCCCCAGCACAGACCTACCCTTTAGCTAAAAAGTTCTGCTCATGAGTTACTCCTCCCAAATGTGCAAAAGAGGCCCCAGCACTACAGATTGGTTGCTGTGCCTGTGGTGGTACATCTATTTACCAGTGGGCCTAAGATGTTCACAGCACATCAAACTGCACAATCCACTTTGTCAGAAGTACCTCTGAAGTCCTCAGGCCCACTCTCCTGCTCAGAGCAGGTCGCACTACAGCAGGTTGTGCAGGGCTTTGTTCAGCTAAATTACAGATATCTCTAATGATGGAGGATTCACCATCCTCCATTATGGGGAACATAACCCCCATTTTTAAAAAGGGGAACAAGGAGGACCCGGGCAACTACAGACCGGTCAGCCTCACCTCTGTGCCTGGCAAGGTCATGGAGCAGATTCTCCTGGGAACCATGCTAAGGCACATGGAGAGCAAGGAGGTGGTGGGTGACAGCCAACATGGCTTCACCAAAGGCAGATCGTGCCTGACCAACTTGGTGGCCTTTTACGATGGGGTGACAGCATCGGTGGACAAGGGTCGACCAATGGATGTCATCTACCTGGACTTGTGCAAAGCTTTTGACACTGTCCCGCATGACATTCTTCTCTCTAAATTAGAGAGTCATGGGTTTGATGGATGGACCACTCGGTGGATAAGGAATTGGCTCAATGGCCGCACTCAGAGAGTAGTGGTCAACGGCTCAATGTCCAAGTGGAGACCGGTCACAAGTGGCGTCCCTCAGGGGTCTGTGTTGGGCCCGGCCCTCTTCAACATCTTTGTCGGTGACGTGGACAGTGGCATGGAGTGCACCCTCAGCAAGTTCGCCGATGACACCAAGCTGTGTGGTGCTGTCGACACGCTGGAAGGGAGGGATGCCATCCAGAGGGACCTTGACAGGCTGGAGAGGTGGGCCTGTACCAACCTCATGAAGTTTAACCAGGCCAAGTGCAAGGTCCTACATCTGGGTCGTGGCAATCCCAGGCATAAATACAGACTGGGTGGTGATTGGATCGAGAGCAGCCCTGAGGAGAAGGACTTGGGAGTACTGGTGGACGAGAAGCTCAATATGAGCCGGCAATGTGCTCTTGCGGCCCAGAAGGCCAACCGCGTCCTGGGCTGCATCAAGAGGAGCGTGGCCAGCAGGTCGAGGGAGGTGATTCTCCCCCTCTACTCTGCCCTCGTGAGACCTCACTTGGAGTACTGCGTCCAGTTCTGGAGTCCCCAACATAAGAAGGACATGGACCAGTTGGAGAGGGTCCAGAGGAGGGCCACGAAGATGATAAGAGGGCTGGAGCACCTTTCCTATGAGGACAGGCTGAAAGAGTTGGGGCTGTTCAGCCTGGAGAAGAGGAGGCTCCGGGGCGACCTTATAGCGGTCTTCCAGTACCTCAAGGGGGCCTACAGGAAAGATGGGGAGAGGCTGTTCAGGAGGGCCAGTTATGATAGGACAAGGGGTAATGGTTTTAAAATAGAGGGAGGTAGGTTCAGGTTGGATATTAGGAAAAAATTTTTTACTATGAGAGTGGTAGAACACTGGAACAGGTTGCCCAGAGAGGTGGTGGATGCTCCATCCCTGGAGACGTTCAAGGCCAGGTTGGACAAGGCCCTGAGCAACCTGATCTAGTTGGAGATATCCCTGTTCCTTGCAGGGGGGTTGGACTGGATGACCTTTGAAGGTCCCTTCCAGCCCTAACCATTCTATGATTCTATGATGTCTCTAGACAATCTGCTCTAGTGTTTGACCACCTTCACAGCTGATCAAACTACGACCACCTTCACAAGTGGTCAAATGATAAGGATTTCCTGTGTTCCCAGTTTGTGTTTAGTGTCTCTTGCCCTGTTACTGTGCACCTCTGAGAAGTGTCAGGCTTTGTTCTCTGTCTTCCCATTAGATAACTGAAAACTGCAAGAAGATCTCCCTTTGCCTTCTCTGAACAACCCTAGCAAAAACAACCACAAAAGTGCTCAGTGAAGAGGTAGGACCACACTCTTGCTAATGTAGCCCAGTACACAGCTAGTCTTTCTTGCTGCAAGGGCACATTGCAGGCTCAGGTTCACCTTGCTGTCTAGCAGGGCCCCCAAACAGGGCCTTTTGGCTGAGCAGCTTCCCAGTCAGCCATCCGCCACCTCCCCTCTTGCATGACTTTATTCCCCCAAGGGGCGAGACTTTGCATTTGCCTTTTTGAACTTCATGAGGTTCCTGCAGGTTCATTTCTCCAGCCCGGCAAGGTCCTTCTGAACTGCAGCCCTACTCTCCAGTTTATTGACTAATTCCCCCTGACTTGGTGCCATCTGTGAGCTTGCTGAGAGAGTACTCTATCCCACTGTTCAGGTTTTTAATGAGGATGGTGAGCAGTATTTGCCCAGTATCATCCCTAATGGATATCAAAGTCTGCAAGCTGGACTTTGTACCTCTGATCACAACACTGAGCCTGAAAGTCTAGCCAGTTTTCCACCCACCTCATTGTCCATCCAAGGTCTGCAGCAAGCTGAGATACTC
The DNA here is from genome assembly GCF_009769465.1 of Tauraco erythrolophus. Lineage (NCBI taxonomy): Eukaryota > Metazoa > Chordata > Aves > Musophagiformes > Musophagidae > Tauraco > Tauraco erythrolophus. Next base: position 112,864,646 of record NC_141465.1, read on the forward strand.
TAGGACTTTTTCCCAGACAATCATGGAAGAACATGGGTATAAGAAGGGAATTGCAGGAAGAAGTTTCAGGCCACACATGCTGTCGAGTGACTACTAGCATGATTTCATGTGGAGAATATGTCACTCCCAGGCTCGATCTGTGCAAGGCCCTTCCAGAACTGGAAGCTTGGAGCAGATGAAACCAATGCTTCTGGCTGGGAAATAATCTAGGTCTAAAGCAATTTAATTAGAATCAACTGATTGCAGTGCTGGGTGAATGCTCTATACCGCTTCTAGATCTAAGCAGGTATGCCCGTGTGGTGCTGTACTTTGTGACTCCCAAGACCTGGCAGCACCAGCTCCGGAATCGCTGCCCATCTCAGTCCCCTTTCCATTGCACAACACAGACATGCTGTTCTTGGATTACTAACTGCTGCGGTGTGTTATGCTCAGGGTTTTTTTTATGCATCCTGAAGGGCTCACCAGATACACCACTAACTGCACCTTGTCAAACTGAAGGGTTTTGGCCAAATTATGACAGAATTAGATCCTTGTTTGATTTAGGATCTGAATTGTCCCATGGAGAACAGTAATCTAAGGGGTTTGCAAAGAAAATCCCCTGTGAGTGTGGGAAGTTGTTAATCTGCTGTCTCTGAACATTGCCTCCAATGGATATTCCCCCATTTTCAGTGAAATTTAAAATAGAAAATTCAGTATATGGGTGCCTCAAAGATTATATATTTTTATCAACATCAGTGAAAACAGACAGCTTATCTGTCTTTTCAGGGGTGGATCTTAGCTGCAAAGCTCCTGACAGAGAGCTGCTTTCACCTGTCTTTAAACAAAATACGAAACAATAATAGAAACAGTAAATATTAGTTAGGCTATCACTGTATTTCTCAAAGTAGCTAATGTGTTTAGGTCAATTTAAAAGATCTGTCCCAGATTTTCTACTCCATTATGCTTTTATCCTCCCATTTTCTATATGTTGACAGGTATGCAAATATGAAAGAAGTCTAATAACATACAAAAAGAGCTGTGCAACACCCTGAAAACTAATTAAGTGCATTCTTTTCATAGACTAGTTGAAAAGCAATTAGTTGATGTCTTCAAAACAATTTGCATGACAATGATCTTCTGCTACTATTATCCCATGCCAGAAATGTTTTTTGATCATCCGAATCACTGCACAGCAGCAGCTATAGGAGTCCATTTTCATTAATTAAACGTGATTTATACCCTGTAGTCCAATTTATTTGACAAGCATTTTTAGTGAAATATCAGGAGTATAATCTCTCTTGAGCAATTGTCTTTTTTTTTTTTTTAATGAGAATTTACAGCACAGGTGGTCTTCTCAGGTAACATCTAACACATGAAAGCTTTCATGTCATTTTTGTTGGTTATTTCCCACTCATTAATTAAGTAGATATGCTCCTTTGTGAATTAATTTCCTATTCATACATAGTTAAAATTATGTACATCTCTGAAATACAAAAACAATTCTTCCATCACCTGATATTCCTCTCTTTCAGAAATATTCTTTATATTTAAATGACTGCCATCCTCTTTGTGAAATGCTTTCTCCCCCTTTTACTTTTGTAAAAGATGCTGTATATAATACATACAGTGTCTGTGCACTTTAGCTGTAACAGTGGAGAACTCTAAGCACTTAGTAACTGCCATGTCTTGCACAGGAGGTTAGACAGACGCAGTATGTGTTTATAAACACCATGTATGCAACATCAAGCCCTAGAGCAATTACTACTAGGTGATTGCTAGGAGTGTTACATGTAGAATATCTAGCATTTCATTCTCCAAATACACAGAATATATAGAAGAAATCATTGCGGTTTCACTACTTTTCAGAAGCTTTACTACATGGCTGATGGGCTTTACTATGTGGCTTTATTATATCGTCACAAGTGGTGTCCCCCAGGACTCAGTACTGGGGCCAGTTCTGTTTAATATCTTTATCAATGATCTGGACGAGGGGATCGAGTGCACCCTCAGGAATTTTGCAGATGACACCAAGTTAGGCAGGAGTGTTGATCTGCTTGTGGGCAGGAAGGCTCTACAGAGGGATCTGGACAGGCTGGATCGATGGGCCGAGTCCAACTGGATGAGGTTCAACAAGGCTAAGTGCCAGGTCCTGCATTTGGGTCACAACAACCCCATGCAACACTACAGGCTTGGGAAAAAGTGGCTGGAAAGCTGCCGGGTGGAAAAGGACCTGGAGGTGTTGGTTGATAGCTGGCTGAATATGAGCCAGCAGTGTGCCCACGTGGCCAAGAAGGCCAATAGGATTCTGGCTTGTATCAGCAACAGTGTGGCCAGCAGGACTAGGGAAGTGATTGTCCCCTTGTATGTGGCACTGGCAAGGCTGCACCTCTAATACTGTATTTAGTTTTGGGTCCGTCACCACAAGAAAGACCTTCAGGTTCTGGAGTGTGTCCAAAGAAGAGCTACGAAGCTGGTGGAGGGTCTAGAGAACAAGTCTTATGAGGAGCGGCTGAGGGAACTGGGGTTGTTTAGGCTCAGGGGAGACCTCATTGCTCCCTACAATTACCTGAAAGGAGGTTGTAGCGAGGTGGGTGTTAGTCTCTTTTCCCAAGTAACAAGAGATAGAACAAGAGTAAATGGCCTCAAGTTGCACCAGGGGAGGTTTAGATTGAATATTAGGAAAAAGTTCTTCATCAAAAGGGTTGTCAAGCATTGGAACAGGCTGCCCAGGGAAGTGGTTGAGTCACCATTCCTGGAGGTATTTCAAAGATGTGTAGATGTGGTGTTTAGGGACATGGTTTAGTGGTGAATTTGGCAGTGTTAGGTTAACAGTTGGACTCTACAATCTTCAAGGTCTCTTGCAACGTAGAGTCTATGATTCTATGATTTCAGTAGTGCTGCTCATGGGACAGTCTGGCCTTTTGACTTTGAATGAGGCTGGTGACTTCTTCCTCAAATGCAAAATTCACCCCTAAGGTAATGTTATTGATTCACTTTTTCTTATGGAAAAATAACGCCTCATTTGCAAGATGGTGTTCATTTTCTTTGTAAGTCCTTCCTGCTGGAGGCAGGGATTTCCCCCTACCCACAAGGAAAGGTACATGGTACAAAGAAGATATGCATCTCACCCCCAGTTAATATCTTCCACCCATGGCACAGATCATCTCTTTCTCAGTCACAGCCTCTCTGCAGTGTCTTGTATTCTGCCACAGTGTGAAAAACGAAAAGGAAATTGTAGTGGTTTCATTCCTTCCAATCATGACTCCATGGCAGCACTGGGCCACTGCCAGCTCAGCTATGGAGAAACTGAGCTGAGATGAAGGATAGATATGTGCCCCACCATTGCTCTTCTGTCTTTTGGTATGTTTGTCCATGCAATTATCATTATATGATAGCTTGGAAGAATATTAGAAATGTATGCATTCCACCATTTTCAAAACATTGCATCCCTTCAGTCTGGAGCACTAGTGAAGGTTTCTTTGGTGTTCCTGTTGCAGCAATGAGGCTGGCTGCCTCCCTAAGCATGATGTTCATCGTCTTTATGACATGCCAAGGTCAAGAACCAAAGGCAAGTGGAAGTGGATTAATTTTTGGTATACCTTCAAACAGTTTTGAAACACTGATTTTACTTCTCTGCTCCCTTATTGTTATCCATCTCCTGCCCTGTGATGTCCAGCAATAATGCCAGACTTGCCCAGCATGTGCCAGTGATTGTTCTTTCCACTTTGCAACAGCACTACAAGCAGACATTTTAGAGTGTCTGTACATGCAGACTTTCAACATTTACATCCTCTATCTGCTGCTGGACATCCTTTTGGAGACTGGCCTTTTCAGCACACTCATGCACATTCTCTTCCATATTTAAAATATAGTATCTGACACAATTTTAAAGGGCTTTTGTTAGATGCCTTTGTTTGCCCGGGATCAGCAAACCCAAAGCAATACGAACACTTCGCTGCCCTTTCTCCGCTTGCTTCACTTGATCTGTAGCATCTTCCTTCCGATTTAATAGAGTTCAATTTTGAAAAGATGGTTTTGTGCTTCATCATTTAAAAGATGTGCAAAACTGTCCAAAGGATACTTAAACAGAAGATTTTACACTCTATAGGGTTCCCTATCACATTGGGATCTACAGACAGCATTCACATATTATTGCAAGAGAGGCAAGATTAGACTTGCTAAAACCCTTTGTCTTTATCTTTGCTTTGATTTATTTCAGGCTTGGCTTCCATCAGATACTTAGGATTGTGAGGAACCATAACATCATTTTAATAAAAAACATCATGACTTGACACAGATGCGTCTGCTGATACCTTGGCTCATGTAAAAATTAAACCAGAACACAGGACTTTTTGCTTCTGTCAGTTATGCCTAATAACAGCAACTTCCCAAACTTGCCAACTGTCCCTGTTCAGAATCTGTGTCTGATTGTTTGCATAACACAGCCAGGTACCCCTACTCTATATGTTTAGTTTCCTTTCAGAATAGAACAGGCTCACTTGACTGAGAATCCCTATGAAGACCGGACTATAAATTCAGTGAGGTGGTGGCAATGGGGTCCACACGCTGTTGAATCCAGTCTTTGCTGGTACAAACAGAGGTGCCTTGCTGGGAGGAGGCTGGGCAGGTGACCAGAGGCCCTGACCTCTGGAGTGGGAGGGAGTAATTTCAACTCTTGTCCAGTTGTGATGGATCTAACCCGTTACGGCAGCATCCCTCCAGCTCTCTGCTACTGTGGCCTGTGTAAGCAAGCATATGGGCAATCCCAGTCGCATCCCTGGCACGGAAAGGTCGTGGCAGGCTGCTGAATTTAAACGTACCTCCCGTTCTGCACACTGACAGCTTCCTGGCTGAAACAAAGCTTAGGAAACAACAGCAAAGTCAGACTAATGGCCTCGCAATGGGAAGAGCAAAACTGATTGCTCTCCAGTGCAAGTCTGAACACTGCACTTCCTGCAAAGGGCACACCTGTACAGAACCATGCACCCACAGATGCAAGGACTGAACATCACACAGGCTGGAGGGAAGTAAATCCAATCCAGAAGTTATGCTGCTCTGTCTCTACTGGGCCTGTTAACTCAGGCACAGTATGGCATTAACAGCTCACTATGGCTGTTCGCCACAAGTTCGCCTATGGCCAGCTTGAAGCACAGGTAAAGAGCTTCCATCTGTGTGCCTCCATGGAAGCAGACATACCCATGGTTACTGTAGGTTCATGCAAAGACAATAACAAACACTCTGAAGGAAACTACACCAAGACTAAGTGATGACAACCTCAGGACAGTGAGCAAATGAAGGTTATTTGGAAATAAGAAAATGAGATAATTTATCATAATGATCCAAATTCTGTAAGGCTTTTTATTTCTCAGCGTTATCTCCAGAGGTTTCATAGATTTCATAGATTTCTAGGTTGGAAAAGACCTTAGAGATCATCGAGTCCAACCGTCCCTAATCCCCATTAAACCATATCCTCAAGTAGATCATCCACCCTATTCTTAAACACATCCAGGGATGGGGACTCAACCACCTCCCTGGGCAGCCTATTCCAGTGGCTGACAACCCTTTCAGAGAAGAAATACTTCCTAACATCCAACCTGAATCTGCCCTGACTAAGCTTATACCCATTTCCTCTTGTTCTATCACCCATCACTAATGTAAAGAGCCCTTCCCCTACCTCCCCACCATCCCTTCTCAAGTATTTGTAGGCTGTAATCAGGTCTCCCCTCAGCTGGATTTTATCACCTCACTCAGAGGTGATAAAATCCAGAAAAAAAAAATCAGTCTTTCATTTCATAGATTAAATTATTTTATAGATTAAAAGCTGAAATTAAAAGTCAAATTTAGCTTTCCGCCAGCCTCAGTAATTCTTTTCCCCTTCAGTGTTTATGTCCTGATATGCTGGGAAACACTTTTCCTGGAAACCTACTGCTTGATCAATATTGTTTTGCATTAAGTTGTAATTTCCACAAATTTTAAGTTAACCAGGTGTATTTGGTTTGCGTGGCAAGGTTTTGGTAGTGGAGGGGCTACAGGGGCAGCTTCTGTGAGAAGATGCCAGAAGCTTCCTCCCATGTTCAACAGAGTCAATGTCAACCGGCTCCAAGACAGATTCGCTGATGGCCAAAGCTGAGGCAATCAGAAACAGTGGTAGCACCTCTGTGATAACATATTTAGGAAGGGGAAAAACTGCTGTGCAGCAGCAGCCAGGAGAGAGGAGTGAGAATATGTAGGTAAAACAGTGCTGGAGCAGAGATTCCCCTGCAGCCCATGGTGAAGCTCACAGTGAGGCAGACTGTCCCCCTGCAGCCCATGGAGGTCCAGGGTGGAGCAGAGATCCACCTACAGACTGTGGAGGACTCCATGTCAGAGCAGGTGGATGCGCCTGAAGGAGGCTCTGACCCCATGGAGAGCCCATACTGGAGCAGGCTCCTGGCAGGACTTGTCATCCCACAGGAAGGACTCACACTGGAGAAGTTTGCGCAGGACCGTCTCCTGTGGGTGGGACCCCAAGCTGGAGCAGGGGAAGACGGTGAGGAGGAAGGAGCGGCAAAGACGTGATGAACTGACCACAACCCCTGTTCCCTATCCCATCTGCACCACTCGCAGGGAGGAAGTAGAGAAATAGGAGGGAAGTTGAGCCCAGGAAGAAAAGAGGGGTCAGGGGAAGGTGGTTTAAGATTTGGTTTTATTTCTCAATACCCTACTCTGATTTCATTGCCAATAAATTAAATTAATTTCCCTGAGTCGAATCTGTTTTGCCCATGGCAGTAATTGGTGAGTGAACTCTCTCTGTACTTATCTTGACTCATGAGCCTTTCATTGTATTTTTCTCCCCCTGTCCAACTGAGGAGGGAGACGGATAGAGCGGCTTGGTAGGCACCTGGAATCCAGCCAAAGTCAACCCACCACACTGATCTATCTTGAAACTGGAGGACCAGAACTAGTAATGTGTAAAATCTTGGTCTCATATTTTGTGCTGATTTTTCCTTCCCAGCTTCATTTGCAGTGTGTGTTATCAAACCCAGTGGGACTTACATCGACACGAAAACACTCTGTTGAATAAGAGCCAAACTGGATAAGGCTGATGACTTACACAAAATTCTTTATTTTGGACTCTAAACTGTTAGATCTAATCTGAACTTGATGGAATTTCTATACTTTTACTGAAGCTCTCTCTTTTTAATCCTTACTATTCTGTACAGACGTATACAACCCTTTACTCAAGACTATGAAGTGGTCTATTCAAACTGTTTCTCTAAAGGAAAATGCTGAGTGAAATAAGTCTGATTTGTCTTTCTGCATAATGTTCTCAGGTCTACTCAGCCAGCCATCCACAGTCCAGGAGGTTCCTTCAGTGCATTGATGATAACTTCCTGATGCAAATGGTGGATGAGCCTACTAGAAGAGGAGAGCTGCTGGATGTTATTCTCACTAATAAGGCGGGTCTGGTTGAAGCGCTGAAGGTCGAGGGTAGCCTTGGTTGTAGTGGCCATGAAATGTTGGAGTTCAGGATCTCATGTGGCAGGAAGAGAATATCTAGCAGAAATAGAACCCTGGACTTCAGTAGGGCCAACTTTGATCTTTTCAGACAATTGCTAGGAGAAATCCCATGGGACAGAGTACTGGAAGGTAAAGGGGGCCAAGATAGTTGGTTAGCCTTCAAGGACCTCTTCTTCCGAGCTCAAGACCAGTGCATCCCAACAGGTAGGAAGTCAAGAAAGGGTACCAAGACACCTGCATGGTTAAATGGGCAAACTCAAGTGGAAAAAGAGAGTGTACAGATCATGGAAGGAGGGGCAGGCCACTTGGGAGGAATATAGGTCTGCTGTCAGGGGATGTAGGGAGGCAACTAGGAAAGCTAAGACCTCCTTGGAATTAAACTTTGTAAGAAAGGTCAAGGACAACAGAACGGGCTTCTTCAAATACATTGCAGATAAAACTAACACTAGAGGCAAGGTAGGCCCACTGGTGAATGAGGAGGGTGCCCTGGTGACAGAGGATGAGAAGAAGGCAGAGTTACTGAATGCCTTCTTTGCCTCAGTCTATACTGCTGGAGGCTATCCTGATGAGCCCCGGAACCCTGAGGCTCCTGAGGAAGTCAAGATAGAGGAGGAGTCTACCCTGGTTGATGAGGACTTGGTTAGAGACCAGTTAAGCAATCTGGCCATCCATAAATCCATGGGTTCTGATGGATGCATCTGTGGGTGCTAAGGGAGCTGGCGGATGTCATTGCCAGGCCACTCGCCATCATCTTTGCTAAATCGTGGGGAACGGGAGAGGTGCCTGAGGACTGGAGAAAACCAAATGTCACTTCGGTCTTCAAAAAGGGCAAGAAGGAAGACCCAGGTAACTATAGACCGGTCGGCCTCACCTCCATCTCGGGAAAGATAATGGAACAACTTATCCTTGGTGCTGTCTCTAGGCATATTAAGGATAAGAGGGTCATTAGGGGCAGTCAACATGGCTTCACTAAGGGGAAGTCGTGCTTGACAAACCTGATAGCCTTTTATGAGGACATCACCCAGTGGGTGGATGATGGTAGGGCAGTGGATGTGGTCTATCTCCCATGGCATCCTCACAGCTAAACTGAGGAAGTGTGGTCTGGATGATTGGGTAGTGAGGTGGATTGTGAACTGGCTGAAGGATAGAAGCCAGAGAGTAGTGGTCAATGGGACAGAGTCCAGTTGGAGGCCTGTATCCAGTGGAGTCTCTCAAGGATCAGTACTGGGACTAGTATTGTTCAACATATTCATCAATGACTTGGATGAGGGAATAGAGTGCATGGTCAGCAAGTTTGCTGATGACACTAAACTGGGAGGAGTGGCTGACACTCCTGAAGGCTGTGCTGCCATTCAGAGAGACCTGGACAGACTGGAGAGTTGGGTGGGGAGAAATTTAATGAAATACAACAAGGGCAAGTGTAGAGTCTTGCATTTGGGTAAGAACAACGCCATGTACCAGTACAAGTTGGGGACTGAATGGTTGGGGAACAGCACAGGGGAAAGGGACCTGGGGGTCCTGGTGGACAGCAGGATGACCATGAGCCAGTAATGTGCCCTTGTGGCCAAGAAGGCCAATGGCATCCTGGGATGTATTAGAAGGGGTGTGGTAAGTAGGTCGAGAGAGGTTCTCCTCCCCCTCTACTCTGCCCTGGTGAGGCCGCATCTGGAATATTGTGTCCAGTTCTGGACCCCTCAGTTCAAGGACAAGGAACTGCTTGAGAGAGTCCAGCGCAGGGCCACAAAGATGATTAAGGGAGTGGAGCATCTCCATTATGAGGAAAGGCTGAAGGAGCTGGGTCTCTTTAGCTTGGAGAAGAGGAGACTGAGGGGGGACCTCATTAATGTTTATAAATATGTAAAGGGTGACAGTCATGAGGATGGAGCCAGGCTCTTCTCACTGGCATCCAATGATAGGACAAGGGGAAATGGATATAAGCTGGAACATAAGAGGTTCCACTTAAACATGAGGAAGAACTTCTTCACAGTAAGGGCAACAGAACACTGGAATCTGCTGCCCAGAGAAGGTGTGGAGTCTCCTTCTCTGGAGATGTTCAAAACCCTCCTGGACGCGTTCTTGTGTGATTTGATCTAGGTGGTCCTGCTCTGGCAGGGGGATTGGACTAGATGATCCTTTGAGGTCCCTTCCAATCCCTAACGTTCTGTGATTCTGTGATTCTCTCTAAGCAGGCAGATATGAAGCTACAATATTTTAGGGACAGAAGTAGAAGAGCATTTAAAAATTAAAAATCAAACCTAAAGGAGAATCTTAGAAGACAGAGGACAATAGAAATGAGAAAACAATAAGGCAGTGGAAAAGCAAGGAAAGATTCATGAAAGTGGAACTAGGGATTGTTTCTATGAGAAAATATGTAGAGCCATGAAAACTGCAGGAGTAAAGAAAGATTCAGGCATGTCCAGATTCTTGCATCTCCAAGGTTCCAGCTTACTAGTAGCAAAAGAAAAAATCTCTGAAATACATGGTGGCTTCAGAGATAAACTTTGTGTCAGATCATCTATGGATCAAATCCAGGTACTGTTTAAATCAAATAAATTCATATTCACTATTGTCAAACACACACAGTGGAGTATGTTTCGCTCACTAAAATACCATTTTACACATCATGCACCCTGTTGCCCTAGTGATCTATGAAGTGCTTTCAAGCAATATAAATCGTGGAATCATATTCTTCCTTCCCCTCTGCATTAGAAGTTGCAATATTGACCTCACTAGCCGCAGGCAATAGTTCAATGATCAGTTCAGGTACAGGCTTCTCATCAGTAAGTTCCTACAATTATGGCTTTAAAAATGACTGTAGTTTTTAAATAATCACTAACATTCTGTTCCCTTGCAGGGCCTAGAGGATTTCCTGGGGCGCAAGGAAGCAGGAATCAACATGGAGACACATAGTGACTGTGGTGCGCAAGAGCTTGTTGCGATTGTAGCAGTATCTCTTGGGCTCTGAGGAACTTCTGTGCCTTTCATGAAGCTCCTCAGGGGACTCTGAGATCATGGCTGATGGATGTCCAGGGGCCACGGTAGTGCAAAAGGTAAGCGCTGGGGCCACAGCAGACAGAAAGGCAATAGGACAGTCATACCTGTTCTGCTTACGAGTCACAATGAACAGCCCTAACTCATCCATTACACCCAAACTTGAGCCTCTACACTGCCAGCACTCAGTGTGTAATAGATGTTCACTGCCATGGGGACACTCATCTCTCCCCACTGAGTGGACAGGCAGATGGGCCAGCGTTAGCAGCCCTCAAGAGCAGGCAGCATGAACTGCTCCTTATTCCCACAAAAGTGGTGAGTCCTATCCAAGAAGGTATATCTCTACATCCTTGCCAAGGGGAACCTGAAGCTCTTACACCCTGCCCACATGCCAGGCTAGGGAAGGGGCAGCATGAAACAAGTGTGAGCAGGAGATGATGGAGAGATGCACGCTTTTCAATGAAAAATGCATTTGGCAGAAAACTGTAAACTTTCCTGTGTGAGACAGTAAGAGTTATTGCTGGCTGATTTGAGACATAGCTGGACAGAGTTGCAGGAGGGCTTAGGTAAGGAAACAATTTGGAAACAAGACTGGGTTTTTTTACTTTATTTACTTGCCTCCTTTTCCCTGTCTGAGTGAAAGCACCACAAATAGCTTAAACTTAGAGGGCAGTATTATCATCCTTGCAAGCATACCTAGCAATGAATCATCTGCTCAATGGAATACTTTGGTCTCTAAAGCAATGCAATGCTTTCAAAAAGCTGTTTGGTGAGAACCAATAATATACATACTAAATCTTTGGCATGTGTAGTTAGGGATACTAAATGCCTTCAACTCCAGACACAGTTCACAAAATGAGATTATAGCTGTACTGTTGACTGCGTTTCAAAGATACTACAGCAAACAGAGTCCAAATCAGCACATTGGCAATGTGACCAAGAATGGCATGAAAATTAATCAAGTAAGCAGTAGCATCATAATAAGATTTCTGCATTTCTTGGCTTAATATAGTGGTGTTTCAAGTCTGGAGTACTTACCAGCAGGTGCTGTGGCAGTTTTTGGTGCTGGAAGTAAGCTCCTGCGTGGAGTCGCTGTGCTGCTCAATACCTGCGCTGTGCTCTTGCTGCTCCCCTTGGGGACATCTTTAGAAGGTGCCGATACCTTAGCAGTGGTTTGCTCTTCATTTCCAAAGCTGGAACCTGCAGGAGACCAAAATTGCTCTAATTATGAGTTCATAAAAAATGTATGTGAACTGTGGCATACAGACTGAGTTTGTATCAGCAATTATAATCTACAAAGACATATTCTCATTGCAACTTGGGCTAAGTTACATGGACTTTCTCCAATACAAATGGTTATGTAGAAATAACGTGCTCCCAGCAACTTACTTAAACACTAAGACTTGGCAGCTGTTGGAGTCTGACTCCAACAGGAACTTAAAACCTGCTTTTGGTCTAGCTCCATAAAGGTTCTGGCTGCAAAGCTCATAAAAAACCCAAAGAATTTCTAAATATCTGGGTGGACAAGTTGGTTTTGGCTTTGTAGCTGCTACAGCAGCCACTCTACAAACTCACCCTAACACTTGGGAGTTGCTAGTTGTCAGAGTAAAGTGGAATAGCAAGATTCAGTGGTGCAAGGCACCAAATTCTCCTACCCAGGAGAGATTTCCCACAAACAGTCCCTCAGAACAAGTTCAGATATTTGAATAATTCGATGAAAAACAAACAAAAAAATTCTGCCTTAACTTTCACATCCACTTCAATCATATTCTCATAATGAATCTTAAGTTGCCAAGTTTTCCAGTTTATATTGACCTCTTTCAAAACCTCTAATGGGTTTGGTTTCCTCCTGCATTTGCCATCTAGGGAATAATGACATCCTAGGCTCCATGTAGAGATAAGGAAATCAATCTTTTCTTAACATTTGAAAAAGCCGAAATTGGAGTGTCGTCTTTATCTATTGAGTAGAAAGCCTAAGAGGAGCAAAAGATTACAGCACATCTGGACTTGAATATTTGCAGAAGGAGGAACATTTTGTTTGAAAAAATGAGTGGAGATAGTGGCAAGAAATACATAGGATTCCAGAAAAGGGCTATAATTTTTCCTTTCGTTATTTTAAAAAGATACAATATAACACTATATAAGTACTGTCCACGGGAAAATGATAGCATTTTTTTAATAATTGGCATGTCCAAGTCCCCAGTATTTTTAAGATGCAGGCTTCTTAAACATGTGCAAGTGAAGGAGAGATTTCTTTTTTGCCTTTCTTACTGAAAATCCACTTCAAAAAAAGTGCAGGTCGGAAAAGAAAATCCTCTTTTCTGATAAAGGAAGAATATGCCTTTTAGCCCTGACAAAAGAGCTTTAAGTTTTGCTGTATCTTTAAGGCTGCTTGCATATAAGTCTTAATTTAAAGTGTGTATCTGCAGTATACATGTACTTCTACAAACACATTTGACCTTTGTTCAAATAATAAACCACATCAGAAATCCAAACAAAACAGTGTATGGTACTCTACACAGGAATGGAAAAACCTGAAGCATTTGTCATCTGTACACTGCTGTGCACATAACAACCCCTCAGCACATCAGGTCATTGTTTTATATCCAAACTACACGGATTTTTCACCCGTGTAACAAACGTTTAAGATTACTCGCTGAATCACCTGCTGACAAAACACTGCTGACTTCATTAAAGTCACGTCAGCAGAAAATCTGCCCCAGCCTGGCCCAGTCTCCTCTGCAGCTGTGCACAAGGATGTCTCTACCAGGTGTCAAGGGGATGCTGCAGCACACGTGTCCACCTCAGTCTGTTTGCATCATACTCCTGAAGTTACTCGTGAAGCGGTCTCAGATATGTGCTCAACCAGTTGGTTTGGGTAGCGCTGCTTGTAGAAATTTTTCCCGTTCTCAGTTATTTGTTCACAAGTTTCCAGTGTAGAAACATTAACCTTGAAGAGGAAGTTATTCCCATTATTTGCAGAGAAATGCCATTCAAGGGCTCTCTAATGGCAACTTTTGATTCTCTACTGTGAAATGTAGTATATGGAGAATATTTCAACCCACAAATCTGCCACGTTGAGGAATGGGGTGTCCAAGGGAGTTACATAACCTCTCATTTTTCAAAAAAAAGAGTATAAAAAGCTTTTCTAGGTATTGAAGATAAAATGGGCCAGCTACAAACACTTTTACTGTTTAAAATGTAGCATAAGAGGTCTGCTAATTACAGAAATGAGCAGGTGGGAAAACTGACAAACATGGCCTCGTTGGGTGCCCTGAATCCAAAAGGCCGGGTGCCTGGAGAGAACCGGCTGGGTGCCTCGTGTCGTGGCTGGACAAACCCCTTTGGGTTTGGTCTGTGCCCTGTACCAGACACAGCCGGCTCCAACGGAACCACCACAGGGCACGGCCTGACCTGCCAGCCAGGCTGGAGGCACCTCGGGGAAAACATGTTTACAAAAGGGCAAAACACTGCCCTGCAATGAGCAGTGAGAAGAAAATTGTGAGAAAGCTCTGTGAGCACCGGGGTCAGAGAAGAAGGAAGGGGAGGAGGTGTTCCCCGCAGTCCTGGAGAAGACCATGGTGAAGCAGGTGTTTCCCTGCAGCTTGTGGAGAGGGCCATGGTGGACCGGATATCCACACTGCAGCTCATGGAGGATCCCATGCTGGAGCAGGGGGACATGCCCTGAAGGAAGCTGCAGCCCGTGGAGAACCCTCGCAGGAACAGGCTCCTGGCAGAGGCTGTGGTCCGTGGAGAGGAGCCCAGGCAGGAGCAAGTTTTATCCGGAGGGACCGCAGCCTGCGGTAAAGGCCCATGCTGGAGCAGGGAAAAGTGTGAGAAGGAAGAGGTGGCAGAGAGGAACTATTATGGACTGACTGCAACTCCCATACCCCATCCCCCCAGCACTGCTCGATGGGGAGGTGGGATGGAGGAGGTAGAGAAGTTGTGAAGGAAGAAGTGAAGTTGAAGCTGGGAAAAAGGTGTGGAGGGGAATTTGCTTTAGTTTTTTTGTCTTTGTTTCTCACTGTTCAACTCCATTTCAATTGGAAATATATTTAATAATTTTCCCCAAGTCAAGTCTGTTTTGCCTGTGACAGCAATTGGTAAGGGATCTCCTTGTCTTTATCTCTACCTGTGAACTTTCTCATCTTATTTTCTTCCCTGTTCTCTTGAGGAGAAGTAGTGAGAGAGCAGCTGAGTGGGTGTCTGGCAGCTAGCCAAGGTCAACTCATCACAATAGCAATATCAATATATCCAGAATTTGCAGAGATAAGATTGATGTTTAACATAACAGGCAGTATGTCCTACTTTGCTCTTCACTCAGAGATGGAGTTTGGAAAGAGACAGTGGGGTACAAGAATGCATGCATGTATAATAATGGCCTGAAAAGAAAATGTTTCCATGGATATCACTAGGGCAGTGTCTAGTTCCCCAGGAGCAGGGCAAGGTGAGCTCCACCTTACTGCACATGGTGCTTGATTACATTTTTCTTTCCAAACAGCATTCAAAGAAGAAAAGAAATTAAAGATCCAGGAAAATGCATATTTCTTATGATCTAAGAGGAAAATAAAGGTTTTCATTTACTTGGAGGAATTCACTTCTCAAAGGAAAATCAGAAAGATTATTCATCAGATGATACTTGTCAGCCATCACGAGATAATGCCTTCCACTGTTATCTGCAGCGAGTGGGTCAGTAGCATTTGCCTTCCCAGGAATATCTGTTCTTATTTTTCAGTAAAATCCTGTACAGAAACACCAGATGTGCAGTGCGTGAACAGTTTCTAGGTGATCATCTCCCCTGTTGAATTGTACCTCTTCCCTCCTACTCCTCTACTTTTGCATTCTATCTAAACCAGGGGAGATTGTTTGCTTGCCTTTGAAGCACCTGGCAAGTCATTTGGGTGCTCCTACATAAAACACCCTGTATTTTTGCAGACTCTGTGCTCTATGAGGAGCAGCACTGCTGACTTTGCAGTTGAGTATTTAACAGACTATTAATGATCCACTGGAGCTAAAGGCCTTCGGCCTCACTTTTATCATCTCCTCACGATGAGCCCCAAGGAATCCTACTCTTCTGCTTGTGAAAAAAATACAGGGAAGAAGAAAAGTTGTTTGAAGACTTGCAATTACTTTGGAGAGTCCCAGCTGCACCGACTCATCCCCTACACTGTTATGTCAGTAAAGACATGCAGAAGGCAGGGCTGGCAATGTGTTATAGGCTGCATGATCAAAGTCCCACTGGCTCCCAGATGGCTTGAGCCACTCTCTCTTCATATCTGCCACTGTCCTCTTTCACCATCTGGACCTGCCCTGCAGCAGCTCACTTCAGGGGCTTCTCGCCCTTGGAAAAGGAAGACTCTCTTGTATGTGTCACTAGGAGTTTGTGTCTCTTGTATGTGTTCCTTTTCTGGAATTATTTACAAAATTCATTAAAAAGGATGGAAATACGGTATGATATTACACACGACTGTAAAACCAGAAGAAGCACAGGTGGGGAAATTCTGCATTTGACAAGAAATTAATTAGGCCATGTTGTATGGCAGGTCTTGATCTGAGAGGACAGCAATGGGAAGGGCTGCATTCTGGAGCCCCAGAGCCACAGATTTCCCTGCCTGCACTCAAGGGAAATAAAATCTCATTCTGTTGAAGAACTTGCATCCTTTCTAGAAAAATAGCTTGTCTGACAACGCCTACAGGTCTCTCTTTTGCTGAGAAACAGGCTCCAAAAGAGTGTTAAAGCACGAGTACAGCTGCTTCTGCAGCTCCCTGTCTCGTGGGCTGCTGCACGAAACCCATGGAAATGAAGTGAGTTTCCAGCTCCCCATAGCAGGTCAAACATCCGCTGTGCCGGCAGTGGGCTTGGAGCTGTCAGCTCCCTGCCGCAGCTGTAAGTACACCCGAGACACTGGGAACATGCTGCCATCGGGAACATTCACGGAAGCACAAACGTTTACCCAGGGTAATAGCAAGCCCTTTCCATCTTAAAGATCCTTAGACACTACTTGACATCAAATTTAATGACAGTGAAGGTATGACTAGTTGTTGCAGGAGGGATCCCACTTAGCATTTCTAAAGCACTTTCCAGTCACAGAACTCGATGAGCTTTACATACAACGGAGTTGAGCCGCTTTCCAAACTCACACAGCAACGGAACAGCAATAGCGGAGACAGACAGAGAAAGCCAGCAGGAAAACCTGATGATGAATGAGGCTGGAACAACTTTTTTTTCACCTGCAAAACATGTAGATGTATTATTCCTCTGGGTTTTACTAGGCTGCACTTCTGTGCCCCAGTTTTCAAGCACAAATACAAGCACAAAATAAAACTTAAAATCATTGCCCTGGTAATGATCTGATACGGAAAATACCTAAACTACTGTGAATAAATGGGTGATGTTTAAATCAAAAACCTGCAAGACACACTTTTCACTAAATTGGAACATTTGCCCATCCTTCAGTTAATGTCCACTCTTTATTTCTGATTTTTACTTGTAAAGTGGTAAGTAATTTTTATGAATTGATTATAAGATATGCAGTCTGTCAACTGAGCTTTTATTTCACCCTGGGTGAAATAAAATTAAGGGTTACTGTTTTGAAGTCCAACACTATATTCCAATATAACGTTTCACATTGTAATTATCAAGAGACACAACTGAATGTACAGCTCTGCAGCTCAAGCTGAAACAATGCTATTGACCAAGCAGGACAGTGTGACCATTAGTCCTGAGGGGTTACTGTGCTATTATGATGTTACGATAGTAGACGAGATTGCTAGCTGGCTAATTTGTTTTTTTCATCTTTGCTGAGAGCCAGTGGCTGGTATTTCCTGATACAACAGGCCAAATGTGTAACAGATCAGCAATCTGATGACAGGTTTCTTTTCCGTCCAGAATAAGCAGAGGCTTAAGGATTGATGTTCACACAATGCTTAAACCTAGCTTACTTATTTTTTCCCATTGCCCTTTTTTGGCTCAGAGAAAGGTTTTTCGGTAATAATCCCCCATAACGTATTTATTTTAGAGGAGGTCTGTGCACACCAAAAAGCCGTTATAAAAGCTTATTTTTCAGAAGTCTTAGCATTCAAAACTGAAACCTGAATTTTGTATTTTGAGCTTAATAGCTTCCAGCAAATTAAGGAGCCAAATCAGCAGCACCTGTCAGCACAGCAGCCAGGTGTCTGAGCTTTAGATGTTTTTGGGTCTGTGCACTGCAGATGCCTACCTCTGAGACAGCCCCTTCATTGCCAGAAAGGAAGTTTGGTGCCATCATTGATGATTAATGGCAGCTACGTTATCAGTCATGGCTTTTGTACACTATCACTTACATCTGTAAAAGATTGCTGTGTGTCCATCCTTCTCCCCATGCCCTCCAGTCCTAAAGCCAAGCACCTTTCTCCTGTGACACCTGCTGTTGGATGGTTTTGGCTCCTCAGATCTGGCCATGCAGATAGCTGTTGGGACACCTGAGGAGCCAAGGCAGCAGGACTACATACTGGAGATTCCTGCAAAGCCAACTATTGCCAGAAGATTTGCAAAAGCACCTCTGTGCAGATGTACTTGTAGGCTTCTCCTTCACCTCCAGCTGCCAGTTCCTGCAGCCAGAGGCTAGATCCTGCACTTTCAGCTGGTCCAGGTATGCAAAACACAGAGGTGCTGTTTCTGGCAGGGCAGAGGGAAGCATCACCTCTTCAGGTTGTGCTTTCCTGACTCAACTGGCAGTTGCACTGCCAGGACAGCACTAGCAACTCCGCTCACAGCAGGACGCCCTTGTAGACATCACCTTTAGTTGAGGCTTGGTCTATCAGACTGTATCTATGCTGTTAAATAAAAGCTGGCCAAGTGGTGTAGGTTGGCTCATCTTGACACCATGCAGGCTAACTATAGCAGCCTTTTTTGAGAGAGTTAGAGCAGCCCAAACCACAGCCACAGTGTGAAGAACAGGGAGAGGGATCAGGATACTGGGCTTAGCCTGGCTTCCAGGCTCTTCCCTGCTCACCAGTGCAGCTGGACTTGCAGCTAAGATGCACCCACCGAGCTGGGTTGTGTGTGCTGCCAGCCCATGGCAAAGGCGGTCACACAGCTTAGCCTCCCCTGCAAAAAAGTGGATTTAGGAGAAGTGGAGATGTTTCACCCCTGCCAAGTGGAATTAAAGCTCCTTCCTTTACAAGTTTTACTGGTTTTGATGACTTAGAGTTTTTGAAATTTGGATTAATTTTTGTGGCACAGACTCATCTTCAGTGTCCTTCATACATAACAGATAGCAGAAAAACAGCCTTCTGCTGATGCACTTCCTCGTATCAATACTAACTTATTCATTTCACCTCACCAATTAAAATACACATTTTAGGATCCAGCTAAATGTATTTCTTACTTGAGTGGAATTACATGCCGCTCCCTGCTGAAGTGCTACAAGCCTCACTGGGCAACGTGCGAATTTCACCATGAAGTAAAATCCTGTATGTATTAGTGAGAGTTGAGGACAACTTGCTGACTATGCCACACTTTGGAATCACATAACATGTTTTATTTGGGCTCTTGTGAAATGTTACACCTCTACCAGGCAAGATGAACATTTCATTACGTAATAAAAATTTCACCTTATGTTGGTGGTAGCTTTGCCTACCACTGGTGGATTGTACAGCTGCTTGGCCAGCTGAGCTCGTTTGTACAGCTGGCTAATTAAAGCCCCATAGGGTATAGAGTGAAGACAGCATAGTATTTTGCTGATGAATCATAATGTTTGTCAGAAAGGATAACATAAGGTTATTGGAATCTTTCCAAAGATACCTGGACTATGCAAACATTTTACAATGGGCCTGAGACATCACTGCGTACCCATCTTCTGAAAGGTCCATCTTTTGGCACTGCTTGGAGCTGAACTGTCAAAGGTCATTCATGACCAAATCCTCCCTGCAAACTTTCCTCATTCAGCGTATGAATCTGACCACAGTGACAAGAAACATCCCATGTCATGAATACTCTGCTGAAGTGTCTCATGTGGTACCCTGAGCAGCTGAGGCAGTAGGACTACATACTGGGGAAATGTTTGCTTCTCTAACTGAGAAGAGAGAAACGTATCTGCTGCAAGTATCTCCTAGACATACGGATTAAGATTTCTAACAGATCAGATCAGGGAAGCCTGATCTTATTGTATAATTACTGAAGCCTATCAATTAGTTAGTTGTAGGAAGGGCTGATTCTTAACACCTGAGGTACTCTTGAAGGCAAGCAAGTATTCATAGTACTTTTGAAAGCTCTACTTGTTGACACAAGTTAAGAAGAACATATTACATATTAGTTAAACATTTACATTCCTCTCCATAGGTTCATTTTAGGAGAGAAAATAAGTAGCTATAGCCAAGCAACAGATCTTTTTAAAATCCCATGTTCAGTAAATTTACTGAAATGAACTGTTACTGAAGGCTGAATTTGTAAGAAATACTGTATTTTATCCCAGTGAGGGCAATTGAAGTGTTGTCTTCAATGCAAGCCAAATATCACTCAGGATGAATGGTTTCGGAAAAATGCTACTCTCTATACTAAGCAAAAAGCACATGAAGTAAAACAGGAGCACGGTTTTACTTCAGGTATTTGTCTGACAGAGTAATACACTGTCTTACAGAGATGGATGAACACAGGTCCAAGGGCCACTTATCCCCCTTGTCGCCCAGCAGATTAGTCCTCCCCACCGCAACAATTCCCAGGCACTGCAGAGCTATCAAAGTAACACCAAGCATTGACGGCATTTTTGCCAAGGACACATCTACGTTCAATGCCTTCAGCTGACAGAATGGCCTCTGGGATCACCAGTGGTGGCCCAAAAGTTAGAACAACTGGAAAGAAGATATAGATAACATTCATTTTCTACTAGCACTAAAGCATCAACGGCATGTATCAACCTACTTGGGGAATTTTCCTGGGTAGGATGATTTTGATGTTCCTGGGTAGTACTTCAGTTCCAGCATCCACATTTCTAGAAACACCAGTTTTGTAACACTATTTGTGCTCATGACCATCTGCTCTAATGGCACCATGCCTACTTCTGAACTGGCATGACAGTTTTAACAGGGCACAGGCACCCACGAAAGATAGGATTAGAAATGACATCTGCTCTGCAAGAAGTTCCTCCTGATGGCAAGAAGTGCCAAATTAGAGCCACATGCCTTATTATAAGGAATGACATCTGTTGACACTTATAGCATTATATCATCAACAAATGCCTCTTTCCTGGAATTGCTGCTTCTAATTTACCTGAGCATTGACTTGGAGTGCCATATTTGGACACTTAAAGGGATATAATCCTTGGTAAAAGTGTAATGGCATTCCAATGGTGTTGATGAATTTCCATCAGCTTTAGCAATCCATACTGGATGCCACAGCTCACCAGACCAAGAGAGGTTAAGCAATGCTCTAACGATTGACAGTGCTTAAAGTCTTGTTGCATTCAGTCCTGCTCCTCCATGACAAGCCACAATAACGTTTGGTGCTACAGTTTACGTGGAATTATGCTGATCAAAGAGCTAGTAAATGTGTCTTCCTCCTTCCTTGGCATAAAGATGACTTCAGAGCATGCAATATGGGCTAAGGAGGGGAGATGTCATACTGAAACCCCAAGGATCGAAGAGCCCTGGAGAGTCTCCTGTTAATCACTAATTAATTGCATTTTATGAGCTCAGGCACAGACCCTCAAAGCTGCTTAGTAACTTAACTCCTATTTCATTTCACATTCAAATTCAACTCACTCTACTCATTCTTAATGATCATCCCTGCCCTGAAGGAGTTTCAAACCAACAGATGTCTCCATTTCAGAGTATGAAGGATGCAAGCAGCTGAGCAGAACCTCCCATGAATGCTGAGCAGTGCTTTGGTTGGAGGAGAAAGGTGGTGACAGGCAACAAAGCTTCACTGTGCTTTGGAAACAGGCAGGGAAGCATCTAAGCTGTTCAGAGCAGAGATTTGTTGTGCTCAGACCATGTTCATCCTCTTGGACAACATGATGTTCAAGAAAAACTTTTGCCCATCTTTTGCAGAATAGCTTGGGCTAGCCCGGCTGACTGGGGCATCATCTGAGCTTCCCTCTCCCACAACCCTGGAGGACATCAGACCCAGCAGGTACAGCTATGTGTCCTGCTGGAGTTGAGCTGCTGTGCATCAGCAGACAAGGAAAGAGGCAGGGGTGCCCTCATCACTCGTGTCCAAGAAACTGCCTAATTCTCACAGAGTCACTCCTGCATCTTTTAGAAAATGGTATGTAAAACACAATGTTCACCACTCCCCATGCCTAGAACAGCAAGAGTTTCCACAGTGGGCACATATTCCTGCCCCTTCTCCCCCAGCGTATCTTCTACAGTGAGGATAAGTGTAAATGAGAGTTGCAGGACCATTAGAGACTTTCAAGTTTTTTAATCTGTTTGAATTTTTCTACTGGAAATTTTCCTACTGGTGGAATGGACATTTTATTCTGTGTTTATTTCTGTACAGCATACGAGAACCTGCTTTTCTCAGTTAACTTTCACGAAGTCCTTGTAAGTAATGCACAGCATGCACTGTCCTGCTCTGTGCTGGCTCCTGTTTTGTGGTTAATTTAGATGTCATACAGAAAAAAATCTATAGTGAAATAAAAATCTGATAAAATTTCTTATGTAGTCCAGAGTTTCAACAGTCAAGAAACATATTTCACTGGAAAGCTTTATTTTTCCACATGCACTGGGTATACAGTCTTTTAAGCCTCCAAAACCAAGATTGACTTGTAGAATTCTGCTGATTAAACGATGTTTTCCTCACAAAACATCTTAATAAGTTTGATCAAACTAAATTTTGTTTTAATAAATATTGCCAGTTATAAGGGGCCTGGAAATAATGGGATGCCATCCAGAGGGACCTAGACAGGCTGGAGAGGTGGGCCTGTGAGAAACTCATGAAGTTCAACAAGGCCAAGTGCAAGGTCCTGCACATGGGTCAGGGCAATCCCAAGCACAAGTACAGGCTGGGTGGAGAATGGATTGAGAGCAGCCCTGAGGAAAAGGACTTGGGAGTGCTGGTGGATGAGAAGCTCAACATGAGATGAGAAGCTCAACATGAGCCAGCAATGTGCACTGGCAGCCCAGAAAGCAAATTGTATCCTGGGCTGTATCAAAAGAAGTGTGGCCAGCAGGTCGAGGAAAGTGATTCTGCCCCTCTATTCTGCTCTCGTGAGACCCCACCTGGAATACTGTGTTCAGCTCTGGAGTCCCCAACATAAGAAGGACATGGAGCTACTGGAGCAAGTCCAGAGGAGGGCCACAAAGATGATCCAAGGGCTGGGGCACCTCTGCTATGAAGACAGGCTGAGAGAGTTGGGGCTGTTCAGCCTGGAGAAGAGAAGGCTCTGGGGTGATCTTATCGCAGCCTTCCAGTACCTAAAGGGGGCCTACAGGAAAGCTGGAGAGGGACTTTTTACAAGGGTGTGTAGTGATAGGACAAGGGGCAACGGATTTAAACTGAAAGAGGAGAGATTTCAATTAGATATAAGGAAGAAATTTTTTTACATTGAGGGTGGTGAGGTACTGGAACAGGTTGCCCAGAGAAGTTGTGGATGCCCCATCCCTGGAGGTGTTCAAGACCAGGTTGGATGAGGCTTTGGGCAACCTGGTGTAGTGGAGGATTTCTCTGCCCATGGCAGGGGGGTTGGAACGAGATGATCTTTGAGGTCCCTTCCAACCCTAACCATTCTATGATTCTATGATTCTAATAAAACTGCAATTCAAGAATACACAAGCAAAACAGGTGTCTATTATAAATGGCATTATCCACAGAGAGTAAGCATAAATTTTCAATGTGACCTGTTAAAAATTTTCCTCATCTTATGTTTACTAAAACCAATGCCTTTAGTAGTCCATTTCCAGCAAAATTCAGTTATTTTACAGTAAGCTAATTTTACAATTAACAATACTAAATACTCTGATCCAGTAACCCAGTTAGAGTTTTACAAAGTGTTTTAGCTATGATTATATTTATATGAACTGAAACAATCTAAAGCAATTGGCCTATAATGTTTTGCAGGGAACAGATGTTTAATTGCATTTATTTCACAAAATGAAAGCTCTTAAAAGTATATAAAATCAAAATCATGTTGAAACTCACAGAGGTTTAATAGAGGAGGTGGGTTCTTAAAAACTGACAGTGTCTTTATAGAAGAAATTATTTGACTTTTCTACTTTATAAAGTGTCAACCATTTTGTTTATTTGATCCTTTTGCAGTATTTTTTCCCCTTCCTGTTTGAATTTAGCTGACTGGTAGTAGCAGTACTCAAGCGAGTAGCTTTTCTTCGTTACAGTAAGTGCTATTGATAAGTAAAAAAACCGTAAGGCCATTTAATTGGAGCATGTAGAAGTGATTTCCCCAGGTTTATAATGGCACAGCCCAGAGCAGAATGGTGAAGCCCATGTAACCCGCCCCTCTGGAGTGCCAGGCACCAGGAGCCCCGTGAGCAGGGCGTGCAAACACCTCTTAGGCATCTGGCAGCAGACAAAACCAATGAGCAAGATTCACAGGGAGGAGCCGCACCAGCACCACATGCTGAGAGCTGCAAAAGCAAGCAGCGAGTGCTAGTAGCGTGTGACTCTGCTGAGAGGCACCGAGGCACCCATCTGCTGGCCTGATATGTGATTACGGGAAGTTTGCTTCTTGCCAGGAGCCAAGATCTGGGATGTCACAGGGAAACTGCCACAACTGGTTAAAAGCAGACCACTATCCCCTGCTTCTTTTCCAAATGAGCACCAATGACATAGTCAAGCAAAACCTGGGCAAGATCAAACAGGACTTCAGAGCCCTGGGAGTCCAAGTGAAAGGGACAGGGAGCCAAGTGATCTTCTCCTCTGTGTTGCCAGTCAGGGATAGGGGTGCAGGCCAAAGCTGACGCATCATACAGATCAATACCTGGCTTTGTAGCTGGTATCATTGCCAGGGCTGTGGTTTCTATGATCATGGGACGTTGTTCAATGAATACAGCCTATTGAGGAGAGGTGAGATCCACTTATCTAGAAGAGGCAGGAGAATCTTTGGTAGCAGCTTGGCTGACTTAGTGAACTGTGCTTTAAATTAAGGAACTTGGTCCACAGATGCAACACCTGTGTATCCTTAAGCTACTGAGTGGATGAGCGCATCCACCAGAGTAGTGAGAATTGCTCCCCAGCCCTTTCCAAAGGCAAGTAAACACGTAGTCTAGGCAACAAACAGGAGGAACGGGCATTCTGTGCCCAGTCTGATAGTTATGATGTCGTAAGAATCACAGAAACTTGGTGGGAAAATTCACATGACTAGAAGACCACAATGGATGGCTACGAACTCTTTTGGAAAGACAGGAAGGGAAGATGAAGAAGTGGAGTTACACTTTATGTAAAAGACAAATTCGAGTGTTTCAGGTCCCCACAATTCAAAAAAGACATGGACAGACTGAGGACAGTCTACAGGAGGGCCATGAAGATGATCAAAAGGCTGGAGAACCTGTCCTATGAAGAAAAACTGAGAGAGTTAGGTCTTTTCTCCCTGGAGAAGAGAAGGCTCAGGGGGGAGCCCATCACAGTATTCCAGTAGATAGAGGGCTCCTACAAAGAGGACAGAGGCTCTCTGTTCACAAGGAGTCACATGGATAAAACAAGAGGCAATGGGTACAAGCTGCACCGGGAAAGGTTTCATCTTGATAGAGAAAGAAATTTTTTACAGTGAGAACAATCAGTGACTGGAACGACCCCCCCAGGGATGTGGTAGAATCTCCATTGCTGGAGGTTTTCAACATGTGATTGGATAGGGTGCTGGATAACCTCATCTAGGCTCCCTTTCCCCCACAAGGTTGGACCAAATGACCTTTCAAGGTTCCTTCCAATCTGGGCTATTCTATGGTTCTATGAAAGGGGAATAATAAACAAAGAACTCCAATTTCCAATGCCAGGCTTAAAACTACTATTTGCTCAGACAGTTGTGATACAAATGATGGTGTTATAATATCATTTATGGTCTAAACATATACTTTTTGCTGGGTTTGTAAATGTGAAAGATACCAGTTTGATTACTCGGGAAATGGAAATCTACACTTCAGGGAGCAAACACAAGTCTGGGCAGCCAGGCATGAAATTCCTCATCTGACCGCAGTGCCCCAGTGCTCTTGCCACATGCCCCGGCATCGGAGACTCTTCTCCGAGCCAGCGACTTCTGTGGGCAAGAGCCATGTTACGTTGTGTCAGCTGTTACTTCATGATATCTACTACTTTAATATGGATGTTACGGTTACTCTTAAATCAAAGGCTGCTGAATTGAACATACTTTAAGGTGCCAGAGGTGATTTGTGGGTAGAATTCTTACTTCAAGAGGCTAATGAATACATCCAGGGACACTGGCAATAATATTACAATTTCCTGGACAAACACTAGTTGCTTGGATTGAAATTACACAAGTTATAAAAAGGTCATTAATCCATTCCTCGTCTGCTTGTGTCAGTGAGCAAGTTGCTGCTAGGCTGGACCCATGACTGAAACATCCATTTTGATGTGATATAATACTGTGACATGCAGGTAAAAACGTTTTTGGACAGTGACACAGTTACCAAAATGACAGGTAAACACGATAAATGAAATAACGTTTTTAAAACTATATTTGTACATAAAAGACCCCTCTGGTCTATTCCAGCAAGCATTCAGCCCCAGCCATTTTATGATTCTTTTTTTAAGCCAGCAAATCCACTCCCTGTTAACACTCCTAAGTGGAGCATCATTACTCTTTTATGCCATAAAAATACTTAAAGACATTTCTGAAAATAACTTGAATGGTGCTTTAGTCATGACAGTGAGTTAACTTCTTAAGACATTGTCAGGTGCATACAACCAAACACTGTTCACACAAACAAGAAGATCTCTTATTTGTGAAAAAGGATTTTATTTTTCAAAACTTCAGATTCAGTAGGAGAGCAGGCTTATGGTTTGTAATGAAATTAGGATGTATATCATCATCCTTTTCCAACAGCACTCAAGAAACCACCGTAAAGAAGCACAATGAAATGGTATGGACACGCTTCAGGGCCCATAACTGAGTCGAGAGCAGATCTCCCTTCCATATCCTTTCCAACAGCTTCTGCTTACAATATCTGCTAACAGTCCCATAAGCAGGGGGTAACACAGCATCCTCTCTGATGGAACAAGCTTCACGAGAGGAGAACATGGCTGGGCTGTGTAGATTGGGCTGTCTTGCATCTGGCCTGGCTGGGACATCTGACATCGTTTGGTTGGATTGACTCCATTGCAACAGGTTGCCCAGGGAAGTGGTGGAGTCATCATGCATGTAAGTGTTCAAAAAATGTGTAGATGTAGCACTTGAGGACATGGTTTAGTAGGCATGGTGGTATTGGGTTGACGGATGGACTTGACAATCTTAGAGGTCCTTTCCAACCTTAACGATTCTATGATTCTATATTCTTGTAAGGCTGTTCCAGCTCCATCAAGAGGACATGGAATGCCCCTTGGAGCCGGCTGTTTAAAAGTAACCACCAGGCTTTACACAAATCTGAATACCAAATGTGTTGAAGCTTTGCCATGAACAATACGTTGTTAGCCATAAAGCACCCAAGCAATGCTATTTAAAAATGACTACAAAGTCCTCCTTTGGTTTTGCTTGGTTTCAGCAACCCACAGCGGATTTGGAAACCTTGAGGGTCCCTGCCTACGGAGCCCATGGCCAGGATGTGAAAGATTCAGGTAATTTCAAATTAGACAATGAAATAGAAAGTAGAATTTAAATCATGGTTGTGAATTGTGACTCTTCATACATTACAGCCAAACCTATGAGCACCCACTCGAAAAATTCAGTGGCTTCCGGGCCATGGTCTTTCAAGGTTTTGAGTACTTGGTTGGATTTTGGGTTTAGACTGGGGAGGGAAAATGCTACTGTGTTTTGCAGAAAGTCTTTATTATAAGATTATGTTTCTAAATCCATTGCTTTTAAAAGCAAAGTTCTGATGTTACAAAGAGAAGTAATTACCTGTATCACTGCCATTGCTCTTTTTCTTGATTAGGACCTTTGAAGATAAATTTGATCGCCCACCTCTGGGGATGTGAAAACTGAACTGCAGGATTAACCAGAAATATTCTATTAATCTCACCTCCGCATGAATTGCCCTGTAGTTGAGACCTGTAAAGGACTACTTGAGTGAAAGCTTTTTAATCATGTATTTTAGTACATGGGTTTTTGAAGTAGGAGAGCTTCTCATTTTGTACAATTTTAAATCCCAGTAAATTTTTTTAAGACACCTTAGACATTTTTAAAAGGGTGTGTGTATGTGGTGAGTAGGAGGAGGGTGAGTGTGAGGTGGTCAAATTATTTTAAGGAGGTATAAAATACAGCCAGAAGTATGATCTGTAGTGTTTTAAACTAACACAAGTAATGTCCTTTTGTAGTGCAGGCACATTTAATGAACTGTGTGTGTTTTGTACAAGTGCAGAAACACTAAACCTGAGCATCATCTGCTGGAAAATTGCAGTTCAAGTGATTTTCATAGTACTTCAGTTGCAGGAAAAGGTCTGCAAAGCCTTCGTACTCTTGACTAGGAGTTGGAGTGCTCTTAGCACTGCTAACGAATGGCAGAGGCCTCAGGAGAGCATAAGCGGCAGATCTGCCTTGGAGACTGTCCCGGTTGCTTTGCCGGCTCTTCAGAGTTTCCTTCTCCTCCACGGTGGCACAATCTGACAGGCTCACCGCATGCCCTTGGTGTTTCTCTTACGTTCCCGGGCCCTGAAGGCAGGTGGTTACGTGAAAATCTCAGCTGCTATTACTGTAAAATTAAACTTCTACTCCTTTTCTTTTTTTTTTTCTCCTTCTTCAGCACAGAAATGTAGCCTGAGTGCATCTTCAAGATCTTTCTTTTAAAGAAACATCCTGTTTTTCTTCTGAAAGTGCGTGAACACTAATATCACATTACACTACTGTGATAACATGCAGGTTAGAGGTGCGTTTGCTCTGAGAAGTGCTTAAAAAGCTCCTCCTTCTCTCAATAAACAAAAATGTTGGGCCATTTGAGTCCTAGTCCCTGACATTTAAACATGTGGGTAGTAGCACAGTTTGAAGCAATGATACTGAAGACAAAGAAGACAAAGAAGGAGACAGAGCAGGTTTCCTACTGCAGAAATGCCAATACTGGTTAAAACTCCATGCATTTTCTTTGTAAACTCCTTAGGATCAGGGAGACAAGAATATGCACCAAGCCTGTGTGTGTCTCCCTCCAAATTTTTTAAGTCCCATGCATGCAGGAGGGAATGGAAGATATCACTGAGGCTCTTTGCAGAAGGCATATGACTCCGTTTGCATCAAAATTAGAAAGTGTATGTATGAGACCTGATTTCACCAGGATCTAGATGTAACACAGGCACTTTTTATTTAACTTTTTGTAATTTTGGTAGTCAGTAGAGAGTCATACAAGTTATTGGCCAAAAATAAGGTGAACCCACAGCTCCTCTCATCATCTTTTGTCACCTTGGTCATCTTTTCTTTATGGCCTAAGTGACAAGAGATCACAAATTTGACATAACTGAAGATGATGCAAATTTCAACTGGTGCCTTCTCTTCAGTTTCTTTCCCTACGAAGGGAGCAGAGAGCCTGCAGTATGATCCCACAGTCAGTGTCCAGCAGTCACCGCTACAAGGTATCTTCTGCAAGGATTCAGATTACAGGTTATTTGCTATCAAGATTTTTATTCACACTGAAGAATGGAATAAATATGTGATGATTAGTAAGATGGCACTTTTTCCTGTGTTAGAGGTAAATCCTGGGTAACCAGCCTAGCTTCTCCTGCATCATTTTGTCAATGCTCCTATTTTAGCAAGAGCACTACGAAAATTAATTAATTGTAAATTGCTTGGGATGAAAGGAATTAGGTAAATAATAGATACTGACATGAAGAGCATTTGAGAAAAAAAAGGTTTATCTGCAGATGAGGTAAGGTTTATCTGCTTTCATTTGCGCCCATTCAATTCTGGTAAATGTGAGGAACCTTTGCTAAAAGCCACCTCCAACCAAGCTGCTAGTGCCTGCAGTGCAATACCACAGTAGTCATTCATTAGTGAAACCCACCCTTATCTTGACAGCTTTCATTTTAAAACAGTGTGGCAACAACTGCTGTTTGCCTACGGGAGGAAAGATGTGCTAAGTAATGAGTAATTCATGGGCGTAAATATGAAAGGAATGAATTGCGCTTTAAAATATTTATAAAATGCTACTAGAGGTCCATTATGAATTTTCAGAGCAAAACACCTAGCAAGTTATACTCACACTAAAAGTGGATGAAAAATAAATTGTATTAAATATATAATATACATAAATCATACACATGCTACTTCTTTAAAACAATGTTTAATTTTGAAAATTAAAATTACTTGCATAAGGGATTTAAGAAGAAATATAAGACACACAACAGGAGTAATGAGTCTGGTAGCTATATTGCTCCATATACTTATTCTTTTAATAACCAATTCTGAGCTTGTTCCAGTATTATTTTAGCAAAAAGATTTTAAGAAAGTTAACATGAGAGCTGCCAGAGTAGGTTTACAGGTGGAATCTCAGGCCTGAGACAGCTGGCAGAGCAACAGTGAAAGCTGCATTTCTTTTGAGTAATTCACCTAGAACCTGAGCTATGAAATACCTGTTTCCTGACTTCTATTTCCCAAACCACACGCTGTTTCCCTAAAAGTGAAGCTGCTAATGGGCTCCCCGTGGATGGGGGGCATTTACACTACACACGGGCTATTTTTCACATTACAAAAAGCAGATGCTTGACACACAAATGACCCCTGATATGGTAAGCACAAACGTTCACTTGTCACTGCAGCAGAGCAGTTCCTTCCAAAAGGTCGAGTATGAAAGTAACCAAGAATGATACTCCTCCGCCAGGGCTGAGCTGAATTTGGGCTAATGGGTCTGCTAGTACTGCTAATTGGAGAATTCAATCTCTTCTCTCTTCTTTAAAAGCAAAGTCCTTTGGGGTTATGTCCTCTTGGAAATTTTGTAGGCTAAAAGGATTGTGATTACAGTCCCATAGCATGGGAAACTAGTCATGTCCAAATATGAAGTGGGCTAACTGCTACTCACTACCAGCTGTCCAGGCTGCTGCTGAAGGACAGATTTTGTTGGCGGTGCTGGTTTCAGACGGGACTGTGCCTGAACGCTCACGTCTCACAGCACGCAGAGAGAAGCCGCTGTGCCCAGAATCCTTCCCTACACACAGCCTTACAGCCTTCTGGAGTTAATGAACAATGAAATAATAGTGGAATAAGGAGGAAAAGAAGGCCCATCCTTTGGGAATACTTCTGATACTCCCTCTGATGGACAGCATCTGCTTTATCTGCTCACAGTTTATTGTGCACTTCATGCACGACAATTAGGTATGGTTGGGTAGCAAAGAAGGTGGACGGTGGCTGCTGTTGACCTGGGAGAGGGAGAAGTGATCCTTCTGTGAAAGAAGGGTCATCTGTATGCAGAGACAGGAAAAGAAGAGTGACAATCTATCCTTGGAGACACCGGGAGTTTCCTGAGGAAACCAAGAGGGAGTGACACTGCCAGACCTTGGAGATGACAATGTCCCCAGCCTGCCAGGGGCTGGCAGAGCTCAGAAAGTCACCAAAACCAACTGTCCAAGCAAGACTGGAGCCCAGGACTCATCTGCAAGGAGTATTGAGCAAGGGGATGTATCTATTCACGCCCTGTTGTTTAAACTTCTCTCAAATGGTGTTGTTTCTAGTTTGTGTTCTAACAAACCTAATTTAGTGATCCAACACCCCTCAAATGGCTCATTCTAACAAAATTGGTGGGCAGCACACTGTCAAACCAGTGGCCTTGTTGGGCACTGCCAGCTCCTTCAGTGTGACCTGAATTCACCAAGCATCTGCCAAACCCAAGATGAGGAATGAATTGGTAGAATACAACGCATCGATCATCATAACAACCTGAGATAGAATGCTGTGTTTAATTTAATGCTCTGAGCAAGCATTTAGAGAGAATCAATACTTGGTGGTCAGTAACACAACTTTAGATTTTTATTTTTTTTTTCATGACTGGGAATTACAAAGAATTTTGTCTGAGAGCAAGAAACAGTACTAGTCCTACAGGACACAAACAGAGATAATATTTTGTATTTTAGACCATATGTCTCCTAAACAAAGTATAACCATGTCTAGAAATTAAGATGCATTCCACCAGAATCCCAAGCTCAAAAATAGTCAGCGGCTTGTCAGTAGCTGGGAAAAAATGAAGAGCTTCAGCTTCTCTAAGTGTAACAAATTTTTCATCTGGATTTACATGACACAACTTCATGAACTTACTTTGTTTTGGGTCTTGTTTTCTTGTTTATACAGTGAAGACAATGGAAAGCTTGAGAAACATACTGACTTTTTCAGATTAGTCAGCACACCAGATATTGCTGGTTTCTCTGGAAGGTTTGTGATTTTGTTCAAATTTATAATGAAATTTTAATTGTTACACCCAGACAGGGTTTTTAACCTCTTTGTATTCTCTGGAATTGAGAAAAAAAAAAAAAAAGAAAAGAAAAGGGTTCCTGTAAGTTTGGAAACATAACAGATTCTGCTGAAAAAAACTCTAAATTATATTAGCTGGAGGGATGGGATTCTTCATGCGTATTTCACCTGGTTCTTGTTTGCAGAATGCAGGTAATTGCAACAAAACAAAGAAGGATTTGCTCTTTGGGTGATCTGGAAGATCATTTCCATTTAACAATGTCGGTATCATCTCCAACTTCTGCTCATTTATTTATTTTTTTTCAGCAAGCTGTTTCATGAATAGAAGGACTAATGAAATCTGCTCTCCTTTGAATTTGTGTGCTATGCGATTTATACATCTCCACTGCAGTGATGATGATGGCACACCCAAGCACCAGTTATTCCTACCACAATGCTCCCAGCTCCCCATCAGATGCAGCATGAGCCCCTACCATGGTACCCTTAGATCCTCCTCGCGTTTACAGTCTCAGTGTTCCCCCCTCTAAAAAGGTTCCATAAATAACTCCGAAGACCTTCATTGCTCTTCTACAGTCTCAATTACTACTCAGGTTCTGGTGTTGTGGGAGGTTTTGTGCCCACAGGCCAAACAGGACCCTCATCACTGAGCTCACAAGATAGGGTTTTTCTTAGTGGAAAGCACTAATTTGGGTGTCTGACTTTTAGTGAGCTGCTAGTTCTTATGAAACCTGTAGGATCTGGAGTGGCTCCTGCCCTCAGAGCAGTTCAAAATGCAGGAAAGATGGACAAATCAAAGTTTATTAATACAGGACTAGTCCCACTGGATTACACAAATTTTGTTTTCTTGGAAAACCATAAAAAAAAATCGAGAGAGACAACCCAAATACTTTACATATTACAATGTCATTTAAAGATGGAACATCTCCTGGAAAAACAGGGATGGCTTTTGGAGCCCAAGGGATGGAGGAAAAGCCCTTTGTTGTCTCTGTCAAAATGACTGTAGGTATACTGAAACAGAAGCCTGGATCTGGGTTTTCCAACTGGTGAGCTGTGGGAAGCCTCTCTAATGCTATACGGATACTCCAATTTAAGCAGGAGTACAGTCCTAAATTAGCAGATTTGACAATAAATTCAGCTGTCATACATCTGCTACTAAAAGAAGAACTATTTTTAAGAATATATTAGTAACTTAAATGCTACATGAATCCTTCAAAAGCAAACACTCCAAGTGGATTACTGAAGTAGCAGTGCTTTCAGACTAGCTTAATACATGTCTTATTAATTTAAAGCCTCTTGATTGTCTTCAATGTGATTATGACCCCAAATCAACCTCCATTGTGTTTGTCAAAGTTTTTGTTAAACTCTGTGTGGTGGAACAATTACTTCTGAAAGCCTGACTGTTTTTCAGAAGGTAAACACATAGGAGTCTCCTACTTGGATTACTTGAGCCTCGAGGCCTGGACTCCCCAGGGGCTCACTCCACAAAACCAGGACCACACAGCATTCCACATTACACATAAACAGACACACACTTGCATACAAAGAACTTGTAGAGAGTCATATTTTCCAGTTTCTACCCAGAAGCAGAAAACTGTCCATTAAGAGATGGGGAAGATCTGCTGACATGTTCTCCCTCCTGGGCCCTTCCAAAGTGTAAAGGTGATGGTGATCACTTGCATCCCCTGCTGTTGGGGAAATCAGCACTGAGTTTAGAGCATAACAAGCTAATATCTCAAGCCTGAATGGGAGTAGCTGGGCACATACAGCACAAAGTGTTGCTGGGCTGCCCCAGGGGGTAGATAACCCCATGAGGTTATCTATCCTCAACCAGCAAGGGTTAGAGCCACAAGCCAGTTGAGTGGAGGTCACCATGGCTGCGGCTTAGCCAAGCAGTGAGAACAGCAGAGACTTGGTGGTTCAAGAATGCTATCCTTCCCACAGTCCAGATCAGGTAAGACAGTGTGTTACTTATTCATTATAAGAACAACTACTATCAGACTATATTTAACACAAATAGAGCATCTGACAACTGCTACTAGCCTTCAAGATAAAAGTTCTCTTTACTTACGGCTTCCCTCTCTGTAAACATTTAATCACTTGCATATCAAGCGATTTTGAAAATACAGGTCTATATAAGATCTTTGAAGTATTTATAAAAGGTCTTCTCTAGCAGAGCTTACAGGATGCCTTGCAACAATTCAGAATCACAATATGAAACAGAGATAGAAAATAGTCACAATAACAAAGATATCTGATATCTAGCAACAACCATGACAATGGCAATTCTTTGAAAACTGTGTTTGTAGGTCTATCTATGTCAGAGTTTTAAATGCAAGTGCTCAAAGGCAACAAACATCTCAGTAAGAAACAAAGCTGAACTGTGAGAGCTCTTGAGTTTGTAGAGTCATTAGCACAATGCGGCTGAACCTGGTTATGCTCCTTTTTCGTCACTGCAAATGGGTGCAGGACAATAATAGATAATCAATAGGAACGTCAAGCCCCATCTTTGGGGAGGTCACTTAAGAACAAAGCATCAGACCAGCTGGTTATCCAGCTAACCCAGTTTTCTCTTTTCACTGGTGATGAGAAGCAGAGGATGAGGAAAAAGCACTGAGCAAAATAGAGTGAAACCCCCCCTCCTCCCAAGGCTCTTCCAAACGCAAAAGCAGGGCTGTTTGGGTGCTTCCCAGCCAAAAGTGCCTTTTATGTGCAAAGTAGCCCTTAGCGGCTTTCTCCTCTGTGGACTTCTCCAGTCTTTGCTTATGCCCAAGTAACCTTTTAGCACCTGTCACAGCAATGCCACACTTTAGCCTCCCTTTTTTTTTCTCCGTACCCACGCTTTCGCATTTCTCAAGATTTTGCCCTTTCAGTGTACAATCAGCGTGCCTACAATGAGGCAAACACATGCAATCAGGTTCAACAGAAGATTGCTGAAAGCAGAGGCAGGCTGGCAGCCACTGCACAAGCCCACCCAGGCAGCTCTCCCACCGGTGTCACTATGCTCTGCCCTGGCTGCCAGATGCGCGAGTGGGGTGCTGCTTCACCAGTCACCCTGCCCGCTTCTGCCCAGCACCGGATCTTGCCCTTCCCTGGCCCTGCTGTTTCCTCCATCTCTCTGCTTCCCACCTTTCAGAAGTGGATATGTTTTTCTAGCATTCAAGTTAGCCCAAATGCCTCAGTTTGGAGCACGTTATGAGGCTGATTCCTCAGAAAGTAATAAGCCACCTTTGGAAAACAAATCCTTGAGCCATGTCCCAAATGAGTAGCTAAACTGCATCTAGGCATTTCCAAAGACCTCCAACAAAGTGTACGGTAAGTGCACACGTGATGTAGAAGTGTTTGATTTATACAGTCAGCTCCTACTCACATTTTGATCCCCATGCACTGTTTCTTCTCTTCTTCTAGAAAAGATGCTTGACTCCCAGTCAGTTGGAGTGAGTCCAATATAAAGACCGAACCTTAATGACCAGGAAAGCCTTCTGATAGAGAGAAGGTGGGTGGTCTCCCCTGACTTGCTTTTTCCTTTCTCTTCTTTGGATCTCTTGGTGTGAAGGCATATGTGTGTCATGGAGGGGTGCTGAGTGTAAAGGATGAGTCATTCCCTTTCCTTGCTGTGCCCTGTTCTGCGCAGATTTCAGGCATAGAGAAGAAAAACAGACCTTTGTGTTGGAAATGGCCTGGGAGCCAACCAGCCTGAGCAGAACCACACTAATCATCTGGACACACAGAGCCTGTTGCAGAGAAATGTATTTCTTGCAGGTCCC
Organism: Tauraco erythrolophus; assembly: GCF_009769465.1. Lineage (NCBI taxonomy): Eukaryota > Metazoa > Chordata > Aves > Musophagiformes > Musophagidae > Tauraco > Tauraco erythrolophus. Next base: position 112,900,368 of record NC_141465.1, read on the forward strand.
GAGTTCCTTATTGACTTACACACATCGACGTTCATCAGCAATTGACTCGGAAAGTTTTATTGCAAGCCTCTGCCTCCAAGAAAAATTATTTGTGAAGGCAATTGAATCCTGGCTGTGCCTCATATTCCTTTTTAATACATTTTCCATTACATTGATTTTCGCTTTTCAACAATAACGCACACTATACAATTACCTAAACGTTTGCAAATCGCTTGGATCCCAGCTGAACCCGAGGGGACCCATCAGCAATTTACTTCTATTGCCACTAGAGGTCAGCCACTATCCTGCCAACATAGCGTAAAGGCGGAGTAAGATCCACGGTGCATCCTCGGAGATTACACCTTCCGATAAACCAAATCAAGCCTAAGAGAAGACTTGAGATCTTAGTTTACCTGAAGTGGAGCTCGGTCTAGGAACAAAAAGAGGATTATTTGTTTTCCTGCTGGGCAGTCTATCCGGGTTTTATTACTTTCTTCTGTCAGTGTATATTTTGTTAATTTAATTATTGATAACATTGGGAAAATACTTAGATGAAAATTCAGACTAGCTAGTCTTCTTGCCTAGGTAATGAAAAGAATAAACATGGCAAAAATGCTAAAGGGTAAACTGTTTTCAGTGAAGTTGAATTCAGCATTTGATGAAGCAGAAGAGTCTTGCATGTATTCTGAAAATGGTTTCTCAGTTACAAGTTACATTGTAAATTCACGTTTTTGTGAAGAAAGCAGGAGTCATTTAATGAACTGATATCAGGTACCTTAAATGAACAACAGAGTTAAAAGAAAATCCTTTCTGTGAGAAAAAAAAAAACAAAACACAACAAAACCAAAACAAAACACATTCATCTGTTCAATCTCTCTGATCCACCGATCCAGGAAATTATCAGCCTGACCCAGCTTTGCTGATTTGTGCAGGGTCCTTCTCCTCCTGTGAGAACTGAGACCACAGACCAGCGCAGCACATTGCGGTGAAGGAAAAAGTATGTTGCCACGGGTCAGTGACTGGCTTTTATTTTTGGAAATCAATGCTGTCAAGAAGCTACATGTTTTATTTCACTGCTGCACAATCATCAAAGCCTTAGACTAGAACAACAACATGCGTAGTGACACCATAAAATACAAGTGTCACCTACAATGCAGTTGGTGGGAAGTGCAGCGATGCCTGGAGTGAGGTTGTGATGAGGATGCTGGATCTTTTCTTGTCCCAGCCATCTGTAACTGCTTCATTGCTGCCTTTGCCCCTGCCTGGTCAGTGGCCAGTCAACATTTCCCTCCACTTGTCTCACATCTCAGGAGGATCTGCGCAAAATGCACAGTGACCTTTTTCACTCTTAGCATCATATTGTATCTAAAAGGAGCATTTCCTATGATCCTGGAAGCAGGAGAGAGAAGAAAAGGTGAGAAAAGAGATGACATCCACTGATTACCCTCTCTTCAGGCCCTACTGGAACAAGGATAAAGTAGTGATATAAAAAATCTGCCCTGACAGGAGCTAAGAGTCAGGAGACACAGTCTTGATGTTGTCTCTATAGGTAATGACATGATGGGACTCCATACTAAGGCATAAGTCACCAGCCCTAAATACGATGCCAACTATGAGGATCAACTATTTGAAACACCGCAAGTCCTTGTCATGATGTAAAGTGACTTTTGGGGACAATGGTTGTCTCACAGTCCTGTAGGAGAAATCCATAACCCCAAAGTCATCTCCTTCACCATCACTTTCTCATGTGGGAAAACCCATTTTGGCAACTCCACTGGACACATCAATGTCTCCTTCACTGAGGACAAGAGAGGCACTGAAGGTTGCTTTCTGGTTCTAGGCATCCGAAAAATGAGGTTTAACAAAGATGAAACAGACAAACGTTTAAGGGCAAAACAAAGCACCAGAAGAGTAAACCTCTTCTCATAATAATAGTTTGCATAACTAAGTTTTTAGTAGGAATTACAAATTCACAGACATTTGATACTGATATACCCAATTGGTATATCCAGAGTGGATGCATACCAAATAGTGCAAGATCCTCCAATAGTATTTATCTTCAATGGCTTACAAATATTCCTGAACTAGGCTACAGCTAAAGTACAGGTCTCTGAAACCTCATAACATTTTGTGGTCTTTTGTGATATTGGACATTCATGTCCAATCTGAATTAGCGAAACATTACCAAGTCAGAGTCCTGAAATGAAATACCCTGAAACCGTGTGACCAGTGAGGGGACCAAAGCATAGATCTAAAAGACAGAAAAAAAGCCAAACCTGTATTTAGTTTTCATGTTTACCACTGACACTTTTGTGACCACAATTAACTCTGCAAAAATGAGTCTCATTTGCCCTGAAAAAATGGCTATCTGAATTTGAACCAGTGACTCCACAATGTCTTTACAATCAGAAGAGGAGAAGAGACATCTGCAGAACATCCTTCTTCTGAAGAGACATCCTTCTTCTAGGAAGACCCGAACCACTTTCAAGAGGTGCCTATTAGTCTTTGGTGATTAGAAAAGAAGCCTATGGTGAGTACTGCAGATCAAGGAAGTTTAACTTTGATCAGGGGTCAGTACTGGGACCAGTGCTATTTAACATCTTTGTTGGAGACATGGACAGTGAGATCGAGTGCACCCTCAGCAAGTTTGCAGATGACACCAAGTTGTGTGGTGTTGTGGACACACTGGAGGGAAGGGATGCCATCCAGAGGGACCTTGACAGGCTGGAGAGGTGAGCCTGTGAGAACCTCATGAAGTTCAACAAGGCCAAGTGCAAGGTCCTGCACGTGGGTCGGGGCAATCCCAAGCACAAGTACAGGCTGGGTGGAGAATGGATTGAGAGCAGCCCTGAGGAAAAGGACTTGGGAGTGCTGGTGGATGAGAAGCTCAACATGAGATGAGAAGCTCAACATGAGCCAGCAATGTTCAATGGCAGCCCAGAAAGCCAACCGTATCCTGGGCTGCATCAAAAGGAGCACAGCCAGCAGGTCGAGAGAAGTGATTCTGCCCCTCTACTCTGCTCTCATGAGACCCCACCTGTAGTACTGTGTTCAGCTCTGGAGTCCCCAACACAAGAAGGACATGGAGCTGCTGGAGCAGGTCCAGAGGAGGGCCACAAAGATGATCCAAGGGCTGGAGCACCTCTCCTATGAAGACAGGCTGAGAGAGTTGGGGTTCTTCAGCCTGGAGAAGAGAAGGCTCCGGGGTGATCTTCTAGCAGCTTTCTAGTACCTAAAGGGGGCCTACAGGAAAGCTGGAGAGGGACTTTTTACAAGGGCGTGTAGTGATAGGACAAGGGGCAATGGATTTAAACTGAAACAGGGCAGATTTTGATTAGATATAAGGAAGAAATTTTTTACATTGAGGGTGGTGAGGCACTGGAACAGGTTGCCCAGAGAAGTTGTGGATGCCCCATCCCTGGAAATGTTTGAGGCCAGGTTGGATGAGGCTTTGAGCAACCTGGTGTAGTGGAGGGTTTCCCTGCCCGTGGCAGAGGGGTTGGAACTGGATGATCTTTGAGGTCCCTTCCAACCCTAACCATTCTATGATTCTATGATTCTGTATCTAATTAGGGCAGTTGAATACCAAATCTAATCTGCTTGGGCCTTTAATTTCTCATTTGCAAAATAATACAATGGGTTGTAGTAACAGAAACAATGGTAATGATGCTATGAATGCAGAGATGACAAAACTTAGCTCTCTATTCAACTGTAAAATACCATATGATCCAGCAATGCATGAAGTATTATAATACTTGAGTGTATTGTTTTGGTAAGCAACAAAGAAACTAAAAGGCAGTCAAGTGCCAGTAAAAGAGAACAAATATGTGATGGTGATATGGATATTTGAAGCTAAGTACCATTTACCATGAGAAGGCCATCCTCCAACAGAGGATATGCTTAGCTCTTTAGCACATGCTTAGATATAAATGCCCCCAAAAGTTAATTGATTTAAATGGGACTTCTTACAATTAAGTGTTGCCTTAAGTGCTCTGCTGGATTGTAACCTGAGAATGGGTATTCAAATTACTACACTTCCATGAGAATATAGAGTCAGATCGATACTCCAGGCGGGTTTGTGTGCAACTATAATAATGCACAATTTCAGAGTAAGAAGAATTAAGACAATCAGGCTGCAACTGTACATGAATAGCCTTCTTATTCTGGGTGATTTTTGACAATTTTGGCATTGTAGATTTATTAACTTTTATTCATGCTTGTGTACTGTAGATTCAGAGAAAATGTCACACCTTCAAAAGATATTGACAAAACATAATTTGATGTAAGAAATTTACAGGAACTTATTATCTGTAAAAATAAAAACCTTTCATCAGTTACTCTGTCTGACCAAAAAAAGTCTGCTTGTTCCATGTAAGAAAGCTTCTCAAGCAGAAGATTTAGCAAGCCTTGTAAGTCCCTTGGGCTACCAAATGCAATTCACAAGAATTGAGCTTTATCCTAAAGAGATAATCTTCCCTAAAATCTAAGATATTTCATGAATTAATTCTTTTAAAGCATGAAACCATTAGGTGAAATCACAGCATACAGTTTCATTTAACAAGTCTGGCTTTTTAACTATAAAATATTAAATAACCAAACTGAAGCTATGAAAGTCTCATAATTGAAGATTATGAAAGTAGATGCAATGTAAGGAACAGGCCACTTGTGACTGACCAGTTTGAGTGGTATCTTAACTGGAAGATTCATAGTTGCTGATCAACAGTATCAACATTTTTAGGAGAAAAAGGGTAGAATGAAATGACTAGCAACTTATTTCCATATTTTGGTAAAGCACTATTCACTTTCAACCCATGAGGAAGACACATTGTGTGATTAGATGTAAGAAATTAGACTAAATTAGTTGGATGCTATGGGATTAAAAAATAACCAAAAAGTATATATTTGAAATAATCTGATTAATCCGAGGGGATCTACTTTTTGAAAGAGGAAATAAGCAATTTTCCTTCTTATTGTAGTTTCACTAAAATGAGTACGTATTTTCCGCTCCCAAACTGAGAAATACACAAATAAGTAGTAATAAAATGCAAAGCTCCTAGCTTAGCAGGAGAAGCTAGCTTTTATCATATGTAAAATGAAACTGGCTATCACAGCTGGAAAATGGTCACCTTTACAACACATGCTATTTCATGATCAAAGGAGGAGAACACTGTTTGTTTTTTTTTCTGGACCTATTTCTATGAAAAGATAGACTAAAGTTGAAAGCTTTCTCACAGCTGGGATATTTACTAAAAGCCTTATCCCATGCAGATCCTCTGGTGCCTAACAGTGTGTGAGCTCGTACTTTTGTCTTTCTCTTTGCCCAAACACTTACAGGGTAGCTCTTCCTCCACACAGATGCTTACTTTCAGGAAACCTGCAGGGATTTAACAGCTCTTAACCCTCTGTCAAATTCAGAATTCAAAGGAACTAGGAGAACTGCAGGTACACATGACTGCCTAAGCTACATTTCCATAGGAAGCCAGGTCAACACGAATTTATGTGGCCTCAGGTATTCCTTCTGTCCTCAGCACCTCTACCATCTCAGGTGGATATCCTCTTTCTATATGCAGAAATAGTAACTGTATCTCTCCCCTCTAGCTGCATGGACAACTCATACAAATGAGAAAAAAAAATTACTAAATACACAAAATGAACTACGAACAAGATACTGTTAGCCACACACAAAAAAATCTGAGCCAACAATTAAGTATTCTGCTTTGTATATCATTGAGGTTGATGCACTCTAATAAACTATGGATTAAAAAAAAAATAGAAATAACTCAAGGTCATCATTTCTAAGTGATATGTGTTCATGATTAAGCACTGATATGCCTTATGCTTACATCGTATCAAATGCTGCGTAAGTAGCGAATGTTGCAGTATGGATGTGCCATAGGAAAGAAAATTTCAGGTCACTGTATGCTGAATTCATGACATGAAGATGCGTAACATCTTCTGAAGCACAGGAACCTGAACAAATCTTAAAAAACTTACAGTGAAAGGTATTTATTTTGTGAAAAGAAAAAAAAATTGTTTAATAAATTGGGTCATTTAATAAATAAGTGAATACTCCCAAAAAAGAAGCATTCTTTGCAAAGCAATAGTATGAATGACGGTATTCTCACTGGCATGAATATCAAGCAGTATGTATTCAATTTAACTAAAAAAAAGTAGCAACCTCCCTATTTTCAGGAAAAAAGACTTCACCTTTAGAAAACTGCAACTGAAGTGAGTGTGGATTATTTTAAAACAAGCACCTTTCAAGAAGCACTATTTAAGGTAGGCAGCATGTAAACCATGATCAGTGAAAAATCACTACATTAGGAAAATGAAGATGATTTAAAAGGTTAGTTGAGGCAAATGATTGACTTTCACTTTTCATGCAATCAGAAATACATTGTTCTGAAAAAAAATTGCTATCAAATGCATTTGTTGTGAGCTATAATTGAAGAAAGTAGAGACTGTTCCAAACTTGCAGTTTAATATTAGACCTAAAAACGTTTCTGATGAAGCCTGAGACAGACATCTTGACTCAACAGTCAGGAAGTCCATCAAGGCAAACAATGAAAGTCCATGTGACATTCAGTTTTAAAACCAAATGAAGATGACAGAATGACAGATAGAAGAAAAATGAACAGGAGATGCTGCTTTGCAGTTCAGTTCTTGCTACACGACCTTTAACATACCATTTTACCTGAATCCAACTTGATAAGCAAATGTTTAAGGTCAGGAGGGATCTCTGGCCCGCTTAAATTGACTCCAGGCATGCTACATATCCTATATATGTCCCCCAGAGACCTCAGCACTGAGCCCCAGGACTTAAGGCAGGCATACACATTTCTTCTTTCAGCCAAATGACTGTTTGCCATAACTGGAGAGCAGGAAACACCATGGTGCCATCAAACGTCTGCAGCCCTGGCAAGGAGCTGCAATCTGCCTGTAGTTCCCAGGGTCTTTGCCAATTGGATCCAGGTGAAAATTCTCGCATCTAATGATCACTTGGACGCTGGGGACTGATTAGTCACCTAAGGCAGGACTGTTGTGCTACTTGAGGTCACCATTCACAGTGGATGCAGCTGCACTGACACCTTTAATACTTCAGAAGAAGGAGGTTGAGATACATGCCCGGAAAGCCCACAACCAGCTGTGCATCAAAGGTGGTGACAGCTGGGGGAATCTTCGCTAACTGCTTGACTGCTGCAGGCATTGGGTTAAACCCTTGTGTGTCACAGTGCTAACACAGAGTGTGGTTAATTGGGGATTACAGTGGGCAATGCAGAAACACTGTGCTTGTATGGTCCGTGAAGGAAGAGGACTTTACCAGGACAGAAAGTATGCCTGTAGGCCTCTGTGGAGAAACCTTTTGGCTGCTGCAGCATCCTGTGAAAGTTCTTTCCCTATGCAGGCTAACTAAGAAACACCTGTAGCTCGTTACACTGGGAAAGTTACCTTGAAACAGGTGCTGTAGCATTCAGCCAATCACTCTGGGAGATGGATGGTCAAGTGACCAATAGCCTTGACCCATCTAGCAAACCATGTGACTCCTGACTATTTAAGGCAGGGCGTTTACTCCTAAGGGTGAGGCATTTCCTCCTGAGCCTTGGAGGAGTGTGGGCCTTCCTTAGAGTAGAGCCTAAAGCCTTCGCATTAGAACATTGGTCTGCTTGGAGCCGCCTGAAGACTTCCAGCTGCGACAGGCCTCCGGTCTAAGGCAGCCTCTCCTGCGGCCTCTTTCCCCTACACATTCCCACTTGTTAACAGGATGCAGTGTTTCTCACAGAAGATGGGTTAAAATACTTTACTTAAAGATGCATATATCAGAAAGATGCCTTATCTCATACTAAATTATTCAGGTGTCGGTGAGTTGGCCCCTTCCCCAATCCAGCTATTCTAACATTTTATTTTACCTCTACTAAGCTGTTACATTGCTTTACTAGATCAAAGCATTGAAAATCATACCTCGTGGCCAAGTCGAAAATGGCCAGATCCAACAACTATGTCATTTTGCTACCTTCTTGTCTGTAAGACTGATTACAATATTCCTACTCCATGTGTAAGTACATATATACAACACAGAGTAAACAACTTTCTATTATGTAAATCATTCCCTTTAAGCTTCGCAGGGTAAGGCTTGATTCCTAGCTTCTGCGTCATTGAGAAACACCACGGCTGAAGTCTCCTTAGCATCTCCATGCTGTTCCTGAAGTGAAGTCATCTAAACTAATTCCATGCAAGGTAACCCTGGGAGATTACACCTCTTGGTCAGCAGCCTCAAAAAAGCTATGAAAGCAAGTAGAGTATGGGAACTGGTTGCAATTTCTTTGAACTGTCTGAAAAGCGTTATGTCTCACAAATTCTTCTTGAAGAAGATGCACACAAATTGCTCTTCTGAGCATTGTGGTGTCTCTAAGTATGCATCTCTGAAATATTGAGCCAAAATCCACTTTCTAATGAAAAAACACCAGGAATTAAATATCAGGACAGATCCAGATCTCCTGCTACATCTCCTCATGCTCTCCTTAGCCTATCAGGTACCACTCTTCACACTCAGGTGGATGTGCCTCATGTTTGCCTCTGGGCCTGCAGAAACTCCCTGACGCATAAGCATTAGAACTCCCTCATCTCCCTCTCCAAAAGCAGCAGAGACTACAACTGTGAGAAAGTGCAACCGAGCCACAGAGATAACATCTCCCACCATGACCACCTTCAAAGCAGTTTGCCTTACTGGTCTAGAGCTATTTGGTAGGCCTACAGCTCTGCAATATGAGATCTTCAGTAAAACCAGATTATGCTTTTTGTTCAAGTTACCATAATGACCTGTGTACTCCTAATGCAACTCTATGAGATACAAAAGTCTTGCCATAAAATGCCATTGTCTTGGCACATCCTTTCTTTGCTTTTCCTTCTCTCCTCCTCCCTGGCCCCGTCACTTGTTAGCTCCTGTGCAAGCAGAGACTGTAGGGCACTATGCAGAGGTTACAGCTACAGGCACCACATACAATGTCTTTCAAGGCTCCCAGTAGAACATTTTCCTGTCTCTGAGGCCAGAATCCCTTGTGTCTGCCATAGTTATGCCATTGGCCCTGCTCTTCCAGATCAACACATAATGCTCAAGTCAGCGCACATTGGTATGAAATCCTATGCTGAAAAATTCAACAGAAGATGCTATATCAACTTCTGTAGGAACATGGATTCATTCCATCTCAGTCTCTGAGTTCTTACGGACTTAATTCCACATGTGTTTTACTTGAATACATTAGCTTAGTTTGATACCTCTGAAGTCAGGCCAATTGTCTGCCTATCCTTTGAAAAGAACACCTTAGCAAAAATAACTCTTCCTTCTAAAGAACTGTATTTTCGAAGGATTTTACAGGTGACCTTTGAGAGCCCTCTTTGGCATTTAAAGACGGCTTCCCAAAATCCAAGAACAATGCAGACCACATACAGCACAGCTACTATTTTATCTTCGCCATGTATTTCACTCCCTTTGTTTTCCTCCATTGCCCCAAACAAATTTCACAGCTCAGACTTTCATTGTTACCTGTTTCACACTTCTGGCATGTACAGTATCTAATTTTTTTTGTTGGTTTGAATAATTTACACATCTGCACAGCCAGGATCTAAGAGCAAGGTGTTTATGTAAGGTCGCAGGCAGGAAAGAAGAGACATTCTCTTTGATCCCATCACCTTTCTGTCTAGTGACTCATTACCATGACTCTTTTGCTCTTGTTTGATTTCTTAAATTGTGTGCAAGGTTCAAAGCAGTGACAGTCTTTCCAGAGCAGGGAGTCAGGAGTTCAGAGGCTTCGAAACTGTGTAAATATCTGTGTAGAAATCATCAATATTTAGCAACCTAAAAACTCAGAACAAGCAGGTTTCAGACAAAAGCTAATGTAGTGACAACAGAGAAACAAGGGAAGCAAATCTTCTCTGGAGTTACTACCAGCACCCGCTCCCTGCCACAGTGCTGCAGCATCACTCAAACAGCAGGAGAGGAAGGTAAAACTATCATTCATTTATTTTTCAAGGAGGCTGGAAAGCTCAGAGCAAAGACAAGGCAAGAACAAGACTCCCAAGGGTCTTGGGATATAATCTCATCTGAGTCATCATCTGACAGTGTGCCCTCGCCTTGACTTTGCCCCATGGTCTCCCCACCTATAGGCTATGGGGCTGTATGTGTGCGTGAACAGGCAAATAAAACACATTTCTGCAAAAAACATGCAACAGCCACTTAGACAACCCAAGATGTAAAAACTCCCATTCTGTCTCTTGATCCCTGAGGTTGAATTGCAAGGTTGCAGGCTTAAATGCACCCATATTTTCCCATCGTCTGGTATGTCTTGCTGGAGTGGTGGATGCCGGGCAGGGAGGAGGGTGGCTGATGGCCCCGCTGTGATGCCCAGTGGTGTGGTGCCTGGAGAACATCAGCACTGCCGTGATGTCACCACAGGCTCTGTAGCTGCAAGCCCGTGCAATCACCTGCTTCTTGAAGGGATGTTTGCGCTCACCAACTACTTGCAGGGAACGGGGAGGATAGCTACAGCTGCATCTACACCTCCTCTGCAGGGTAGTATGCTGCTGGCTGCTTGAGACAGACTCTCAGTGTTTCCCCGCCTGTGTTTTCCTTCCTGTCCTCCCAGGTATGCCCCAGGCAGCCATCTCTGTGACAGCACTGACTGTCCCAGTGCTGCTGCCCATGATACCAGTGCAAGTCCCTCAACCCTGGTAAGTACCTCTGCATTTTTCCCTTGGCCCGACTGAAGGACTCAGCAGTGACACCTTTCCTCACAGCGAGCAGTGCCACTGAATTCAATAAGTGGAGAAAACAAGAGTGGACAGTGGTGCAGGGAGGGCACCATGAACAAATCCATCATTTGCTGTGGGCTCTGTCAAAGTGGGATTGCTGCCTTGCACTTACCAATGTGCTAATAGGATTGACCTTCACAGTGCAAATAATACTTCTCCAGAAAGTGATAAAACCTTTATATATTGCATTTGATTCATACCAAAACTGTGCTCCTTAGTGTGCCTGCTATACATGTTTGTAATTAAAGCATGAGTGTTATTAGGAAGGCGATCTGTCTATGAAAAAACATTTTAAAAAGAGACTATAAAGAATACGCAGACAAATAAGTATATTTATCTATAAGCAAAGTCCTCGGAATTAAAATGAGGCTGAAGTCATAATCCTTCATCAAGCCAGACACCCGTCCAATGTGCACAAGGAAGATGTGTGGTCCCAAAATGAGGTGTATTCCTCTTGAGGATACAACATCAAACGTTCAACTGCACTCTAGTCCTAAAAGCAGAAGACAATGATTCATCTTCTACTGGGGAAAGTAGCCTAAGGCTTAGAAAGGATGCTTTTTGTTCGATTAGTCTAGAAAGGACTAAAAAGTCACTGCCCTGATGACTGAGTGAACCAGAGCTGACTCTGGGCTGGCAAATATCCACACATCAAAGTTAAATTCACCTTTCAGCAGGCTTGTTTCAAACAGCATTTAGGATCAAGGCACATGCAATGCAAAATTTGCCTGTGCATTCAGAGTGCTGGGGACAACAAAGAGGCCTGCACTGCGGGTGGGGCGAAGACTTGAGCTGGCCAGAGCGATGCTGAGCAAAGAGGAAAGGGCTCCTTGTCCCTCCTGCTCCTCCCAGCCAGGTTCAACAAGGCTCCTCCCTGGCTCTCTGCCCACCCTGGCCCACTTCCACTGTCTCTCCCCTGCAACTGGTCCCGGCCCCTGGGACAGCAAAACTCTCTTGCTCATGTCACTCTAATACCTCAAAGTGGCTCTTTCCTCAAAGCTTTCCTGTCTTAGGACAAACTGGACCTTGCCCAAATCGTGCGATCAGATGGTATTACACAATGCAAATAAAACCTCCCGGCAGGGTGGTTAAACCCTCATGTCCTCCTAAGGCTTTCCTGCAAAGGCAGCGCTCTGAGGCTGACTGACGCTGCCGTACCCCGGGACCAGGTTATTCCTGTTACCAGTTTGTAATGAAATCCAGAAGCAGCCTCCCTTCACTGAGGCTCAGCCCTTGTTTCCTTCACAAAACTTTTGCAACCATAGGTATAACACACTACAATTGTATTAAAATAAAAAATAATTTAAATGCTTCAAAATTACACAGGACATTATTTTTCCTTACAGCACAGCTTTTATCTGAAGTTCCTCCTTCTCCTGGGCTACCAAGAGCAATTATAGCACTTCTTCAGCCTCTGTATGACTAGTTAAGTACTCCAGCATGAAAGAAACCTGTTCTAGTACATGGCCTCATCTTTTTCTGGCTTCGGTTATACACAGAATAAGCAGGTCTTTCACTGACCATGACACATAATTTTTTAGCCAATCCATTCCTTCCCCCCTGCATTATTATCAAAAAAATGTAAGCGCCATTTACAATCTTAGAAAACATCACACACAATCACACCATGACCTCCTCCTCAGTCACCCTCCTAGGAGAACTACATTTAAATGAGTTGATTCTAACTCCTTTGTAAACTGCGAAAGACTCCAGAAATTTTCTTTAAATTCATACACTTCAGGGAAAAAAAAATCACAATCCTTGCAGAGGTGAAAAGCAAAATTAAACAGAAGTTCATAACATATTCACTGAACCCATGTGAACCACCAATATGAAATCATATTTTTTTTCAAATAGAGAATTTTTGGCAATACCACTGCTGTTGGATGCTGCCCTATATACCAGTGTGTGACCAGTAACACAGCTTTAGCCAGCACCACTAGCCAAGAGTGTGAGTGGCTCCTGGATTTTTATTGATCTTGTCATAATTTAAAGTGAATCTGTAGGACTGAGTAAGGTAAATTAAAAAATGGTCAAAATATGGCATATTAGTGAAGTGGAACACTGACACTGAATTTAAATTGCGTCCCAAATGTCTCATCAAGTAATAGGTAATTCATCATATCAAAATTCCCTCAACTGAAAATATCAGTAATTAGGTAAAGGTTGTTAGCACACTATAGCAGAAAGGATATTGATTTTATACATACCAACTCCACTTATGCTAACAATACTGCCAGTAGCTATATTTAGTACTGCTTCTGATGTGTTTAAATTTCAAGGCATGCTATACAGGGAGAAGTTGGCTCATTTCAGTCAGAGGTTATCCTCAATAATAAATCTTTCCCAATTATGGTGTGTTTAAGTTGTCCTCAAATGGTGGACCTCAGGCCTACTGAGATTCCATCAATTGATACTTAAGGTAATATAATCTCTTATTTTTCAGTTATTATCTCTTTAAGCTTCAATGAATCATAGAAGAAATTTTGGTTAGGATACCACTAGCTTCGAGTAATCTCCACCCAGAAGTAGGGCCTCTGGTGCCCCTCCTGAGCTGTCATACGCTCATCCAGCAGACAGTGGGTGGTTGGAGAACGCAAGAAGTAAATATATTCCAGAAAAAAATACAACAGAAATGCTTTTTCCTGAGACAGCGGAGGCTGTGCTGCAAGTAAGGGGGAAGGCAGATGCCCGTGGAGTAAATCACCACAGCTCCACTGCAGTCTTTGATGGGACAGTGCGAGTGGAAGGTCTGGCCTCATATCACTGCAGATGAGAAATTGCCGAAATCCAGGACACGCTCTTTCTCCAGCATTTATCCTTAAATGTCACCCTGCTAAAATAGGTCCCTCAATTCCATCTTCAAACAATTTTAACTTCTATTTTGTACTTCTCTGTGAAGCCTTACAGGCGGAGCTGAAAGCCGTAATCTGAAGTGACACCTACGCTGTTCATAATTTTATCCGCTTCGCTTCTGGTTTTCACTTCATGAAGAAACCCCCAGACAAAACAGCTCGAATGGAGAATAAATAAAGAATAAAGAATTTTTATCATTGTTACAGATGATGAAAAAAAAAAATGACTGAACTGTAAAGATGGGTTAAAAACCAAATATAGCTTTTTGTAAGGGAGGCAAAGAGGTGCATGACTTAAGAAAATCTTCAGGTGTGATGTGAGCAATATTACATTCCCAAACCTCAACATTACTTTATTTGTGGGTTTTTTTTGTCTCCACTAATATACAGTAGAATAAGGCTCTTTTCTTTTCCAGCTATTTCTTAGGCTTTCTTACGTTGTCATTTACAAGTACTGCAGGTGAGGCAGCTGCTCCAAATTCACTTTCCACCCTTTTCTAGTCCAGCTATGGATATGGTTTTGCATCTGTGTCAGTTTTACCACAATGTTAAATGTTTAAACATTTTCAACTCCCACAGAGCAGCAATCCAACCTCCACAAATCCAAAAGGCATTGAAAATATACAAAAAAAAGATGATGCTTATATCACCTGTGATGTGCCCTGAGGACACTGGCAACATCCACCTCATCAATCTACATTTTCTAAAGGGAGCAAAGCCCTAAAAGCTTTGCTTCTAATGCCCTACCCTCAACAAGGACTTGTGTTTTGGGGGCATGGACGGTGTATACACTTAACAGAATACAGAATGAAAACCCCAATGGTCATGTACTTCTGTTCATCACAAAACACCCTATATGGAAACAGCGAAAAAGATGAACAAGCAATTTGGAAGATCATAATTTAGAGTAACTTTTCCTACTACTTCCTTTCTTGGAAATCAGCCAATCCTCTCAACCTGTCAGTCTTAACATTAGAAGCAAAATTCTTGCCAACCAGAATACAGCATCATATCAGAGATCCCTAAACCCAAAACCTGTCAACATGTCATCAGCATGACGCGGCCCCATTCAGTAACTGCGAGCCACAGCAAAAATATCACACTCTGGGCATCCTACAGCTGTGGATTTGCTACCCTCTACCCAGTGCACTAAGTGCCCTCCCAAAAATGAGCCACTCTACATTGGAACAAGGACGCTTCAGATAATCAACAAAGGACAGAAATACCCAGCTGTCAGTGTGAAATCTCTTTTCACAGAATAGCCACTCCATCTCTGACTTCTCAGCCCTTGTCCCCATGTAAGTTTTAAAAATGCCTTCCAAAGCCAAGTTTGGGAATTGAAGTTCATAACTCAAGTGGACACTTAAAATTACAGACTCAGTGGGGAAGGTGGCTTCATGGCACATGACGATTTTTCTCACTCCCAGCTAGATATTTGCTATTTCACAGCTGGTTATTACTTTTCTTTCTTTGTCCTAGAAGAACTAATGCCTTTTTCACTTCTCCCTTTTCTTATATTCACCTCTAGTTCTCAAGTACTAAGGACTTTTTTCTTTTACATCATCTATTAACATAATCAACTTAAGCTCAAAGCAGTTTAAATATAGTTAAAAGTTTGACATCTATATCAGACCTGAGGAAGACCTCATGTGTCTGAAATCTTGCTTATTTTTGAAATATTGCTTGTTTCTTTTCAATTCTGTCAGATAGTCTAACAAATAACATTATCTTTCTCTGTAAGTATTTTGTCTTTTTATACCCTCATACCATCCTGGCTATAAGAACACATCTACACAAATATTTCAGCTTACAAAAACACCAGCTCACGTTTCCAAAACAATATTCACTTGGATTTTAAGAAACACCAATGCTTTTTAACATCTCTATTTACAAAACACAGAATCATGCAAATGAGAACAATTTTAGATGTGCTCACATCTGGCAAAGCCTAGGGAATACATGCTATGACTGTTTAAAGTTGAGAACCTATAAAACCTCTGTGCAGGCAGTGCTAACTCTTCAAAGCTGGATTTGTTTTACAGTAGTCTACTTATCCGAAGCAAAACATAGAATACCGGGGTGAAGTTAAAGAAAAGAGCGCTTTGCTGCCATGCAAGCACTAGGAAAGTCCTACAGGTGACAGGACCACAAGATCTGAGACTATCCAAGCTTGTCATTGCCTCCCCAGTCTGAGCTGTGACCCAGACAGGTCCTTGTGGCCATCAGCTTGGTGACCTGCATCCCTTCACTGGCCCTGGTGCCTACACAGTTCTTCATCCTACCTCATTTGAAATCTCTAGGGGTTATTTGTGCTTTCATACTGGTCTCATCACTGCCAGGGGCTCAGTGAATCCTGCACAGCTGCAGCCGTATGGAGCAGGTGCCACCCAAGTGTGTCCTGAAAAATTTCTGCTCTTTCATGATATAACCGGGATGATGCAGCCAGAGGATATTTCCAAGATTTTTCTTTTTTCCTTTGAATTGCATTTCTTGTCTCGGCCTGCCAGACCTCTGACTGAATAGCATTTGATAGCTTTCAGGATACAGTGTGAGAACTTGTAATTTCCCAAGTTTTGACAGCGGAGAAGCGGAGGGAGAGGGGACTGCCCACGGAGCCCCGAGGAACACTGAGGACTCTGGCAGTTGCTGACACAATTGGTATAAAACTGAGCAATGTAGCTATGGTATTAAATAAATAAAAAAATAGCATAATTTTTCTTTCTGGGTTGAATCAGATAGGTGTTCTAGATCAGAAGGTAGATTCTTACTCCATCATTTTCATAGTGCATCTGTATCATCTTTCACACCAAGTGAAAATAGGTAACGGAGAATAAAAATTATTTTACAAAACAACGTTGGCAGTGCAGCCTATGAGCCCAATAACTAGCTGTTGCTCATTTTGTGGAAGATAATCTTGTTTTCTGTCTCAGCTTTGACAATTATTTTTCCTCACTGTAAAACAATTCTTCCTATTTACTGTCTTTGCAACCTTGTGTGAGAATACTTCATTCACATTGGTTTTCTT
Source organism: Tauraco erythrolophus (assembly GCF_009769465.1). Classification (NCBI taxonomy): domain Eukaryota; kingdom Metazoa; phylum Chordata; class Aves; order Musophagiformes; family Musophagidae; genus Tauraco; species Tauraco erythrolophus. The sequence continues at coordinate 112,917,033 of NC_141465.1, forward strand.
GTACATCTAAATACGCTAGTCATTCTGAGAAAAATTACTAAATCTCCCTTAACCAACCACAGTGCTTGAACAGATCTGTGTGCTTTTCTGTGGCACTGTGCCCACTGGGTGTGTTCAGGGGAGGTCCCTGCTAGTGGTTGCCTCAGGGAATTCTCTCAAGAATATATGATTTTAATTAAACATTCTTCTCATATAAGCAATGCAATTAGAAAAAAATACACAATTAATTCTGATATAGGTACATTGCTGAGAAAGCCTAATTTAGTTTTCTGAATTTAATATAATTCAAGAAAATACCACAGTTTAACTGCAGAAAATCCCTAGCTCTGATCCTTCAATATTTAAAGAGTAAATTCAGTCTTCTCAGCCTCTGCCAGACTCTGAAAACCTCTTGAAAACTCTGTCGAGGACTAGCTGTGTTGCGTTGGCATAGGTCTGGCATGCCACAATATTATTCAGAAATCTTCCCACCTCACATAGCCTCTCTTGTACATTTATATGCAAGACTTAAAAGGATTGTTTGCTATACTACCATTTTCATTTCAATTTTTAAATGCTTTTAATCATAAGTAAAACCCTGTAGTAACATGTAGATGTTTGCAGTGAGGTCACTTATGCTCACTTGCAGCAGCCATGAGCACCAAATTAATCTCATGGAGATTTTGAAATTTAGGAAGCACAAGACTTATTCAAGCCGCATATACGGGCAATGCTTACCGACATAGGTACCCGCTGTCAGAGCAGCGCAGTCTGTCCCACCGAGCACATCTGCTCTAAGACTTTAAAGCATTTACTTAATTATCAATTCCAAACGAATTGCTTCTTGCAACTAAGCACACATGGACTAGTGAATCCAAAGCCATGAACAAGAGAGGCAATAATTGCCTAGCTCCTCAGATTGCCGTTGATTCAACAATTCACTTATTTTTCAGACAAATGCAATGCTTACAAAGTGGAGGAAAAAGAATGCACACCAAGTTGAATAAAATTCTCTGAAATTTAAATGTTTCAGTCCATCAGAAAATAGTATTTCTTTTTTTCAGACTTTTGAACACTTACAATGATATGCAATGTAGGACCCATTATACCATTATGCTTTTAAAAATATTACCTGCTTAACTAAACCAAACCAGCACAATCATTTTGAGTCTATTTTACTAAGACTTCCAGAAAATAAAGACAATTCATTTTTGATATAAATAAATCCTATCAGTCATGTCCATGACTCGGATAAACTATTCAAGATCCTTCTTTCCTAATCATCTTTCCTGAAATAATCTTTCAGCTGGTGGCTTGTGATACGATTCAGGGGAAGAATGTCAGTGGCAATTTCATAAACATGTGATGACAGAGCAGAAGGTAAGACTGAAAGATTACACTATCACAGAGCACTCTTGTTATGCAGGAGTTAATAAAGCATGTCTGCCACTTCACTTAATATCAATAACAGTCTGTGGATATTACTAGCGATTTTGAGCCACTTACTGTTCAATAAACTTCATATAACCACTCTGATTTTCACAGCACGAGCTATAGTCCAGAACAGAATTTGGAGATTATATGTTGTCCTTATGGATTTTTGAAATAGAAGTCATTGGTCTTGTGTTGACATGCAGTATTTGCTTTAAATTAGGTTAACGTGAGAAGCAGTCAGGGAACAGTAGAAACACAGCAAGCACAGATCATGCACTCACGTATTCCCTGAGGATGCACACAGCCAGGCTGAAAGCTGGGAGGATGCACGTAAAGCTGATGAGGGTGCACAAACAAGACACGATGCCAGCTATGCAGATGGATTGATCACAGAAGTATCCCATGCAGCAGGATATGCCCAACCAGAAAAAAAAGTGGCAAGTAGTACCAATGAACATGTCCACTCCACAGCTCTGAAAGAAATACATCGTTGCTGCTGAGATGAAAGGGAGATGTCAGGATTTACCATGAAACTCAAGAAAAATTCGAAGTTCTGTGAATCTCTTGTCAAACCAGAGTGACAGAGGCTGTTCCTTTGCATGCTGATGTCCCGGGCTACCTGTAGCAGCTCTTTCCAAAGTTATGTAAAACAGGGAGAGGGGAAGGACGATAACGCTGGAGTACGCTAACCCATTACACAGGCCTATAGGTATCACTGGTTTCACAGTAATGGAGAACAGTGGTTATTATGGGCTGAAATCTCCCATTCCCAACTTGGTGTACTGCAGGAAGAGCTGATTTTTCACATACCTTCAGCGAGTATGTTTCGGATGGTGATGTGGCTTTCCAGACCAGCATTCAATCAGACCCACAGCAGAGGCTCACAAGGCCACTTTGTACTGCTGTGGTTCATGCCCTTTAATCCTGCGTTGAACAGTGTTTGAGTATCCACACAGAATTAACTACAGATGCCTTTGGGACTCTGGTTCCCACCTCTGACACCTCTTAGTGGTGTTCCCCTTCTCCCTGCACCCATGATTTTTTCCCTCCACGATTTTTTCTGATTCCTGTTTTTTCTGTCTGTGAGGAAGGTGGGTATTGCTAGATGGGTGCGTTTCACCTAGATGGGTGATATCAGAGATATCTGTGAAACTTCTTATAAATTACAAACTGCTGTTATTTCAGGAGTCAGTTATTTTTGATGGATGTTAAGTTTTTGTTTCTTTCCTCTCTTAAGCTGAAAGGATGAAACTCAGTTTTCATAAAAAGCCACAAGATCTAAAATATTTACAATTTTTACCAGTTCTCATTTGAATTTAAACCAGAACTTTGTGTCTTGTCAGGTCTGATCCTTGCATTTCCAGAATGCCACAGTCAGTTTGTTTTTGTGACTCTCAGTGACTTGTGGATGGGTCATGCTGCTAACATGCAAAGTATTACATTGAGAAATTACCAAAAGTCACATTTCTGCATCTCTTGAGACTGTGAAAAATACTCCGTTTGGGGCTTGTGATTGAGAAACTATAAACCTGCTTGATTTTCAAAACAGTTGCTGAAAACTGTAACAAACATAAAATAAATCACAAGCTAAATTCTCTAGATTTTTATTGTTCGCTCCCCAACAGGCTATGAGTCATAATTTCCAAAGACAATATACACATCCCTAAGGGATGACATCAATTCTTCTGCAGGAAAATCCATGAGTGGCCACTGAGTTATGAAAATACATTGAACAACCAAGATGTAGCCCTGTAAATTATCAAGGGTAAATAGGTATAGAGGCGACTTCTGTAGTTTCTCTTTAATCATTATTCCCAGCTGCAGGAAACCCTTACTTCAATTAGATTCCTACAATGTCTGCTCTGAACTGTTCAAACACTGCAAAATACATATGTTTATATAAATAATTACACTTTGAAAAATTAATGCAATTTTAAAGATGGAAATCTTAACCCGCAAACAAGTCGCTGAAGCCAAAATTAAGGTTTCCATGGTAACCCGAGCTACCTTTTCATTCCATACCACTGAGGGAGGGGAGACCTTCTGGAAGAAGGATGCAGCAAAGCAGAGACTGAAAGACGCCTGAGAGATGAGAGCGGTGCTCTGCACTTGAGTCCCCAACACACTGGCATAGATTACAAGCTCTGTGACATATAGACGTGTAAAAATTAGAAGTTTCACATAAATATTATGACATACTAAATAATTAAAGATGAGAGATTTAATTTATCATGTTTTTTTTTGCCTGTTTCCTTCTATTCTTTCACTTCAGAGCAATAATTCTTCTGGTTAAAAGATTAACTGCTTTAGTAGTTTAATTAAAGAAAAGACAGGTTTATAGTTTTAATATTATGTGAAGCCTGCTAGTGAGTATCTCCATGTATTACACCACTGGGTCCACTTTCCTTTCACTGTTTAAAACAAAAAAATATTTTTATTTAATAAACCAGACAAATGTTAAATTTTTTTAAAAAAACACAGACTTTTGCTTCGTTCCCCTCACAGTTTCTTTAAAAGGGTATCACCAATAAACTCTCATTCCCTCTGTTGTTACTGGTAAACGGTCTGTGGAGTGTTTCCTGCAAAACACCAGCAAGTGGGAGCCTCATAGGCAGCAATAACAAAACCCAACCCAAACCTCTAGGGAAAAAAAAGCCCTGAAGAGTGGAAGAGTAAAGTAAGAGGCCTGTGAGCAGTAAAAGTGACTGGATGCATCATCCCTAGTCTTCGGGAAGAAATACTGCTTTCTGTTGCCTTTGACTTTTTCTTCTGAAATGCTTTACAGAAGACTGGTCATTATGGGAATGTAACGCTGTGTTGCTTTGAAAATAGCGAAAATAAAGCTAAAAAATGGGACATTCATTCTAGCTTTCAGCAGTAGGTTAAAAGGATTGCTGCTTTTTCAAAGCGTGTGTGCTCCAAAACACAGTATCAGGGACAAATCAATTATTTACTACATAATGTTGAACAAATCTCTTAAAAGTTTTTTGAGCACGGAAATAACTCATGTGTGACAAAATCAAACTGAGGTCTCTAAGATGTACAGATAGGAACTGTATGACAAGAGAAATTATATTTCCCAAGCATGGATTTCAAACCTGTCAGGTTTTTCAGTATTCACAGTCCAGGGACTACAAGCAAAAAGTCTTAACAGTCTTGTTTTTTTCAGATCTCAAACGTTCCCTTATGCTGTGAAATCTGCTTCCTATCTTCCACGGGGAGAAAAATATTCCATTCAACACTCCGGACCCTTGGTAGGGTACTCAGTACGCTGTGCTTGCACTGCAACAGCTAGGCTTTCAAAGCCTACTTGTCCCAAAAGCTGCATGTAAAGCATACCCAGAAATCAAACTGTGTCCCTTGGGCTGTTCTTCTGAGCTGAAACCAGGGAGGGAAACAGAGAAAAGCAATGTGGGGCAAATCACAGAGCAAGGCTTGTGCAGTGTGTGTTATAGGTGGTCTGCATTTCAAGGCAGCAGATACAGCAGGTTACAAAGCAGGCAGACCCCTTCGATCCCCAAAACAAGAGAGAAGCTGTCCTGCTCAAAGCCCAGAGCAATCTGGGAAGGAAAACATGTTTTCTTGACAGTTATTTTCTTTTTATCACTGTAGTCGTTTGAAGCTCTCCAGAGGATGTGATGCTAGTGTAACTCCCGCATATAGAATCATAGAATCATAGAATGGTTAGGGCTGGAAGGGACCTTAAAGATCATCTAGTTCCAACCCCCTTGCCATGGGCAGGGAAACCCTCCACTACACCAAGCTGCCCAAAGCCTCAGCCAACCTGGCCTTGAACACTTCCAGGGATGGGGCATCTACAATTTCTCTGGGCAATCTGTTCCAGTACCTCACCACCCTCTCAGTGAAAAATTTCTTCCTTATATCCAGTCTAAATCTGCCCTCTTTCAGTTTGAATCCATTGCCCCTTGTCCTATCACTACACGCCCTTGTCAAAAGTCCCTCTCTAGCTTTCCTGTCAGCCCCTTTTAAGTACTGGAAGGCTGCTAGAAGATCACCCCAGAGCCTTCTCTTCTCCAGGCTGAAGAACCCCAACTCTCTCAGCCTGTCTTCATAGCAGAGGTGCTCCAGCCCTTGGATCATCTTCATGGCCCTCCTCTGGACCTGCTTCAGCAGCTCCATGTCCTTCTTGTGCTGGGGACTCCAGAGCTGAACACAGTACTGCAGGTGGGGTCTCACAAGAGCCGAGTAGAGGGGCAGAATCACTTCCCTCGACCTGCTGGCCATGCTCCTTTTGATACAGCCCAGGATACGATTTGCTTTCTGAGCTGCCATTGCACATTGCCGGCTCATGTTGAGCTTCTCATCCACCAGCACTCCCAAGTCCTTTTCCTCAGGGCTGCTCTCAATCCATTCTCCACCCAGCCTGTACTTGTGCTTGGGATTGCCCCAACCCACATGCAGGACCTTGCACTTGGCCTTGTTGAACTTCATGAGGTTCTCACAGGCCCACCTCTCCAGCCTGTCAAGGTCCCTCTGGATGGCATCCCTTCCCTCCAGTGTGTCCACAACACCACACAACTTGGTGTCATCTGCAAACTTGCTGAGGGTGCACTCGATCCCACTGTCCATGTCACCAACAAAGATGTTAAATAGCACTGGTCCCAGTACTGACCCCTGAGGAACACCACTCGTCACTGGCCTCCACTTGCACATTGAACCGTTGACCACAACTCTTTGAGTGCGACCATCCAGCCAATTCCTTATCCACCGAGTGGTCCATCCATCAAAACCATGTCTTTCCAGTTTAGAGACAAGGACGTCGTGTGGGACAGCATGAAATGCTTTGGATGGGCAAGAGGTTATGAGACACGGTCGTAGCCTAATTGTGTGTTTCTAGGCATGGCTATATCCATACCAGGGGCAGTCTGTCAGAGGGACAGCCCTTTCTCCTCCTGCAACTGCCTCCCGACTAAAAAAGTGTATATATAGGCCAAGATGTCAGTGCTGCTGAGGACGAGCAGACACCTTCTGTCAAAAATCTTCATTTTCAAAAATCTATCATTTAAATAAGCTTTAATAAGCCGGAATATTTTTTTCCACAACTTTATTAGATTCCTTGGCTTATTTTAAGCTGAAAAGGTTCAGTTTTTTTCTTTATCTCAGCAGCTCTGCCATCCCCAGCCCACGGGCTGGATTTGTGCTCAGGGAATAAATCCAGGCTGGGCAGTGAGAAACAGCTCTGTGCAGCACATTAATCTGTGCAGACCCCCAGTGTTTTGCTACAGGTGCCAGAAAACACGGTTCCACTGGTACTGAGCAGGATGAGGGGGTTGACCAACACTATTGGGAGGCTGGCACGGGATTAAAGGATGAGAAAGTACAACAGTTTTATGGTTAAGGGAACTCACTGCCATGCTGAAGAGTGACCTGGCCTCCAACATCGAACCCCTATGGGAGGGTGGTAGGTCACCCAAACCAAGTGTTTTACAGTTGTTGTTTGCATGTTCCTCTTCCTCTGAACATCCAACGTGAGACCTTCTCACGTGATTTCTGGAAGGGGTTTCTCAGTCTCTGTGAAGGAGTCAGTGAGAAATGACCTTCCAGTGAATAACAAGAGTGTCGATTGTAAAAAGTTCTCCTACATTTGTGTTTGGAGCTGAGTACAGCTATTCATTATGTATCCATAACAGGGCTGGAGAGCAGACAGTGAATAAGGACTGAGGCCACATTTTACATAAGGAAACTGACATAAAATGGTGAAGAACTCCTTTGTCTTTGAAGTTTTAAGTTGTTTTTACTGAAGTGTTGGGGGTTTTTTAATGCACATCTAGAAGTACTCTTGTATCGATACACAGTCACATATGTGAACAAGTAGACATGTAGTCTGCATAAAAACTGAAGAAAGATAGGCATCTTTTTAAAATTGCCTCTACTCCAAATGGTTTTCATCTCTTGAAATGAGATTTTCATTAATAGATGGTGGCTGGATTAAATGCTGCGCTCGCAGGTTTTCTTCTAGACTACCAAATGTGAAGCATATTTAATGTGACAAAAAATTCACATCTTTATCAATATTTTATTAGTAGTGGAATGTGTCTTCCTCAATGCCTCTTGGCCATATTAATTTACTGTACCCTTCATAGTTAAAGGAAATCACCTGCTGTTTCATATCAATGCAAAGAGGAAAACAGAAGACTTCAAATACTCATTATCGGCTCCACTTCATAAAGAAGATCTTGTTTGTTTGATTCCCTTATTAGATTGCTCTTTCTTTGTTACACAGAAAAAAGCACCCAACAACAACAATAAATCTAGTTAATTGTGTGAAAGGCTTTCATGTACTTTTTGTGCGTAAAGTGAGACAGATCTTGTACCCCTCAGTGTTTTTCTCATTTAAGTACATTAATATTTTCAAAGGCAATAAATAAAATCTTGATTTCAAAGCCTTACAGCTAAAATACTAGTCTTAATTTGTAAGAGTAAAAAAAAAAATATCGAGAGAGAGCTGCAGAGCTAAAGAAGTAGGTTATAAAATGTGTCTTAGTGGCAGCAGGAACAATACATATTTTGTGACCTTGCTTTGTGACCAGTTCATGCAATTTGGTAGAGGATATCATTGTAGTAATTACATATGGGTTCCCTGCTGCTATAGTTATCCGTGGTGTTGAGGGGCTCAGAGGAGCAGTGTTTCAGTGTGATGGATTGCTATGGAAAATTGCCCACGCTAGAAAGCAAGCTGTCTGATAAAAAGAGGCAATCATACAATTGCTTCCTTGGCCACAGTTTCAGGGATGGGGTTCACAACTACAAAATGTGTTTTAGTGACCGGAAAATGATGTTTCGCACAATATTGTTTCACTCTGATTCTCATCAGCCACTTTGATTTATTTGAATGTCAAGTTCCCCAAAACCGATGGATTAAGATGCAAATAAATAATACTATTTTACATGGCTGATGCATCTTTCTCCAGTCTTTTGTGGAGGTCAGCTAATCTTGTCTGTCTAATCTTGCGCCTGCAGCAGAAGGGAGTGCTAAACACGACCTGCCCTTCACAGCCAGCCCAGAACTGACTGCTTCCCAAGTACAGAAAGACAGACTTCCTAACAACAGAGACAGATAATTCCATCCTATCTTCACCTTATTCCAGGTTGACATATAGCTAAACCACTATATTAAGTATATTTGATTTTCCAATGCCACTTTCCTTAGAAAGACCATGATTATCCTTTCACAACAATGGACTGAACGTAATGAGCAATATTTTTTCTCATTACTTAGTTTTTATCCGTGAGCTCACCTTCTTTCTTTCTTACAAAGGCACAGTCCATTTACAGCCAGGTTTACAAAATCTTAAAATGAATCTCCACTGAATTGTTTCTGAAAAATTTTTTTTTTTCTGTTTTTCACCAGAAATATTTTGTTGAAGGCAAATATTTATTTGCTTTCCTATTCCAACAGCTTGCAAATGCCATGAAAGTATTGTGGTTTAGTTCAAAATCCTTTTTTTGGATATCTTGAAGAAAGGTTCATTCTAAATTAAAATGTTTATACATTTTTTTAACTACAAAAACCAAGACTTTAGAAAAAGGAATGTATTTACAGAAAGTAACTGCAACATCAGAGTCACAAATTGTTTAGGTTTGCAAAATGGAGAACACTGCAGAAAAGATTGCCAAGGAAATATTAACTCTATGCTCCTGTGTAAATGGATTATGGCACAATCTTTAATTACACAGCCACATCCTGGTGTTCCACTGTACTTTCAGATCCCAGTTTCAACGGTGTGCCAGAAACAATGCTGGAGGGTTGCTCACTGAGCAGTGAGGGTTCAGTACAAACTCATCTCCTGCCTCACATGGTGGTCGTAATGTAGGCTGCCCACCAAATGATAACAAGCATAAAGCATTACAGATATATCCTTTCATACGCTGCCCATCTAAAAATACTGTGCCTTGTTATACCTGGGTTCTTTCAGTCTGTAGGACTACTTGCAGGCCATCAACCAAATGACCAGGAGCACCTGTAAAGGTTTCTGGAACAGCCAGGCTATTAGCTCATACTGATACTGGGGAGCTTATGGTTTAATGTTTCAGCCCTTAAAGCTGAGCCTGAAGGACATATCCAAAGCTGCTAGAGAAAGAAAACTGGAGTATCCAAAGCTTATGGAGAAATCTCAGAAATTTGCCTTCTGATTTTTCTCAGTTGGATTGACCAGAAATGGATTATACAGAGTACTGTGCAGAAACACTGCTGCACAAGTGTCTGGAGTTGGAAATCCTTAATCCAGCAATTTACAGAGAATTAAGAAAATACACATATGAATAATGTAGACTGTGAATTTATAGGAGTGTTTACACAAGAAGTCTATATCTCATCAGGGACTGTGAATCTGCACGAGAAAGACAAGGAATAGCTAGAAGGAAAAAGTTTAGTACGTAACTAATTTTATGGGTAAGTAACTAGAATCAGTTAAACAGAAATAATTAAATTGAAGTTTAATGGCAAGAATAAACAAGGAAATACCCTGAGTAGATGTCAGATGATTTATTTATGATACAAATGAAGCCAATCAGTGCTTTCTTTAAGAGCTCTACAGGCAGAGCCAATGTTTGTCCAACTTGTAAGTACACATCTAGGAACATCATTAGCAGGAAGGAACAGGAAGATTTGCTAAGATTCTCAGCCAAACAAGCAATTAATAGTTGAGAGACAGTTGGGTGTATATATATATGATGCAGATCCACTGAATTCTAAACAATTACCAATATACAGGAGCTTTGCAGACAACTAGCACATTTTGACAATCCCTCTTAAATTTTCTCTTCAGAAACTTTCTGCAGAATAATTTCTACATTTCTATGTGTGCATGCATGTGAGTCGCGTGTGTATGCGTGTACCCAATATTTAGCAGAGTAGAGGTGCGTGCACAGAAATAAGCACTACAATTTGAACGTTACTGAAAGATAAGTTATAACTAAAAGTCAAGTTTTCCCCAACAGGAAAAACTACTTCAAAAAGAAGTAATAGAGAAAAAACGAGGAAAATCTTCAAGCAAATGAGATTCATAGGACTCATAGAATTCATGAAAACTGCAGAAATCAAGGAAATTTGTAAAACAATACATCATGGCCAATTAGACATAAAATGAAAATCTTCAGCCAGTATAAGTTCTCATGTACGATGTATTTTTGTTGGATGGATTCATTCATTCCTTTGTGCATTTACTTCTCTCCTAGTTGTAGGAGTCTCATAGTCAATGAAAATTATACCCAGGAGAAATTAGACACTCGTATTGCTACATTAAAATGGTGCAGACCAAAACATGTTCTCTGTAAATCAGGATTATGTGTACTTAAAAGATGTACATTGAGACATTGTACATTTTGTTTACGACAAAAGTCGTAAACACCAGCTTGGGGCAGCTTAAAGAGCTGTCATACCAATGTAATTTTTTTTTCCTTTGGGCCATTTAAGATATCCTGGTATATAATTTCTTGTGTCCACAACTCCACACAGACACACACATGCCTTAGCTGGCAGCTCTGTACTGAAAATCGATGTGCACAAGACAACATACAATTTAGGTTATTTGTATCTCTTTGTCAGATATCATATTTATGATGCAAATGATGCGCCACACATTTTCAGTAGTTCTTATTGCAGGAATTAAAAGATATTTGCTAATAACAATCACAAATACAGCAAGTGGAAGTACTGTTTCTATTCTCCTTGCTATCATGATGGCTGAGAACGACTGAAAAAGCTTTCTGATAAGACTGTCCAGAACAGCCTGTCTTCACACTGAACCAACAAAATGAAACATTAAGATGTCTAGAAAAAATTACTAATTATACTTTGCAGCAAAACCGCTTGGGAAGCATTAGGAAGTTCAACCCTGCTTTCTGCCTGTTTTATACAGTGTCACTCCTAATTAAACAGTGATGAATATGACTGGTGTGACCACTTACCATATTTATGAATGAGAAAGACAGAGGAGAGTGAGGAAACGTGTGCTGACGTTGTGGGAAAGATCTCCATCTCTGTTGTTTTAAAAAGTACCAGAGCTAAGTGAGATCTCTGGTTGCGTGCTTCAGGAAGGCTTCTCGGTGTGCGCCGAGGAACCCACTCAAGCATGAAAACGCAGCCAGGAAATGCTAGCCTTGAAGGAATAACTTACCACTCCAATATTAAACATGTGTAAATTATTTAGCCTGCCCTTTACACAGATTTTCAGTCGAGGAGAAACCAATGAAAAACCACTAGCAACTAGTTAGTCACCATTAAAAATAACTGTATGTAATCCTAAAACCTGAATGTAATGAAAGAAAAAGTAAAGAAGATTCTTTGCTTTGTCTAACACTTTACTCCATGTGTGTTGGTGCTACTAGCACTAATATACTTGTATCTCTCTAAATGTTTCCACAATAAAGAAAATTTGAGAAATATAAGTACAACTCAGGCCTAAAATAATCTCCTTAGGCGGAGTCCAGATACATAACTTTATTCTAGGAAGAAATACCTATTTTTTGACCCATGGTTGCATTGGAGAAAAGTAAATACAAACCAGAGTTTCCAGACACTGCCTGATGATCCTCTACCTTGAAAGCTGCCATGTTATGAACATGATTTTTCTTTGGCCCAATGGATTCATAATACAGGCTGAGATGGGTGAAGGAAGAGCCCAGAGGGCCACTGCTGTCCTGTCCTGTCCCTCTGCCCAGGGAAAAGACGGGCAAGAAGAAGCACAGCTCACATCAGGGAGGAGGGCAAGGGCGGTCATCAGTGCAATGGTATGTTAAGGTTAACCATAGCAAAGAGGAGGTCATCAGATGCCCTGGCAGAAAAAGAGCACAAGCCATATAGAGAAAAACGTGCAGAAGATGTGCAGTGTGATTTTCACCCTAATTAGCAGTTGTTTTTTTGCTGACTTTGTCTATGCTAGACCCTATAGTGGGTTAACAAATGTCTGTCAGAGGAATTGTAACTATCTAGTATCATAAATTCTGTAAGTCTTTGTATATACCAAATATATACATATTTACATCAAAAATTCCAGGGATAGAAACCAACTGTCTCCGTAAGTAGTCTGGCTATCTGTATAAAATGTTAGCTTACACCCCACTTCCCCTTTTTTCCCCCTCTTCTTTTATCTGGGAAACTTTCATATCAATCTCTTTTGCCTAATAATTCCGTTGCCTATACGAAGCTATTGTTAATAAAGTTTCCTAATACCTACTTCTTTTTTGGTTCATCCCACTAGTCCCTCTGCAACTATCTTCATCATCGATCTTAACTATTACTGCTCAAGCAGTTTCAGGCTGCAATTACATTGCCTTGCGTCTTTGCATCAGAAGATGCAGACGTGTTAAACTCCATCAATCTCCCTCCTTAAATCATTCCTGTCAACCCTTTCATGTTTGTGTTTGCACTGCTTTGAATTCTACCACACTTACATTTTCAAGACAGAGAGAGAACAAAAACTACCACCGAGGAGGAACTCAGAATTGGATGATCTGCACATTGCTTCAAAGGGGTTGTATTAAAAGGGAATGGTTGTTTCCCTCATCTTATCATCGTGATAACTTGCTTTTAATTGTATAGCAGAGCATTACTTCTTTTTCAAAGACCCTAACAGTATCAGTTTACACCTAACGTGCTGCTTCTAATATTATTTAAAATAACACAATATCCACCAGGATTTTACAGGCCAATATGACTGAAGTCAATGTTTATTATAAATTATTCTTAAAAACTATCTTCCAAAACATTAACTTCAGGAGAAATTAATGTATTTTTCTACATTAAAGAAAAAAAAAGTTCTTCTATCATTTCTTTGTGTTGCTTTCAGCCAGAAGTCCTGTGGTTAGTTTGGTTGCCCAAGTCTGCAAGGCACTGTTAAATATAACTGCCCATAAAATAATACAAGTTCACAACTTCAGACCTCCCTTTATGTTTCTGAGCCATATAGCTGGAGAACTTGGCAAAGAGATGCTTCTGGGGTGATCGAAGCAAATTGCATATCCACTTAAAATAAAGAAATTATAAATATAAACAATCTTGCCATTAAAAATAAGTTACAAAACTATATATAGGAGATTAAATCAGAAGAACAAAGGATGTGGAAGGATGTATTCTTTTTGTTCGTATCTCTCCCATTTCATGGTATTTCTTGAAATGGAGATGGGGAAATATATATGTGTCTGTGTTACATACACGCAGAGTGACTTCTTAGTCCTTTCTAGCAGCAGGACTAGGTCACAGCAGTACTCTTTGAGGAGAGGCTCTAAGATGGCAGTGATTTTATGGATTGTTGGGTGTTTTTCACTTCCAGTCTGTCCGGTTGTGAGGTGGGACACAGACAAACTATGACAAGTCTTCAAAGCTGGGCGAGAGAGAAGTGGGCATTTGATGGAAAGAGAAGGGTAAAACACCAGGAAAACTTGATGGATGATGTTGGACATCCGGGAGAGGTCACTGGGGTCTTTGCTGTGATAAGCTCTCCAGCCACAGCACCAGAAACCCCACCGGGATGGTTAAACATGTTTCTCCACATCGCAACGTCCCTCTGTCATTATTCTGGGTGATTTTAAGCACTCCTGTATTTATTTACCTTGGCTGAACGGCGTACTGCAGCCCAATTCACAGCAGCAACACAAGGACATCATACGTCTCTGCTTTGCAGACCACTCACCGCAGCAGCACGCATCATTAGCAGCTCTTGACTAATTTCCCTGAGGTCCCAGGGAGCTCAGGTGGCACGAGAGAGGAGGAGCTGCTGCAAGATGAGGTCTCCTGAGTACCACTCCATTTAATCTCACATTCAGTCCCCCCTGATGACATGACTCTTCCATGCCTCCGGGCAGAGTGCCAGTGGGCAATGCCCACCATTTGTAACCATGGGTGCCTTCAAGGACCGATAGACACTACAAGATTTCAACGTTGGCCTACAGCTCCCTATTTTTACATTTTTTACAATGTTGACCCTTGCTCTCTTCTCTCGTCTCCATGTATTGTCTCCCACAACCATTTGGCTTTCCCCAAGACTCTTTCTGTCCTGCCCTTCTTGGAGAGAGGGAAGGTACTGGGGTATTTAGCTTCATCAAGGGTCATCCAGGCCTTCTGCCACTGCAGAAATCGGTAAGAACAGGCCAGATGTAGGTTCAGAGGGCAGCTCTCCAGTATGAGGATGCTAAGCCCCATGGGCCTTCAGTGGGGACCTGACGAGAGACATTTCAGCAGAGGGCAGTGCTGATCCATTCCTTCAGCTGCCCTGGGAGTCAGCAGGAGGCCCCAGGAAATGCTCAGTGCCCCTGTGCAGCTCAGTGGTGCAGGTGATTTATGTACCATGGGATGAACCTGGGTTGCAAGATGAGAAGACTGAAAAACTGCAACAGAAGAGGAAGACATTTCCCAAGAGAAATTTACCCAAGCAGAATTTCTATATCTGTACTTGCGCTTCGTTTTATCCCTTGAGAAATCTTCTCAGTGTTGTGTTATTTCACTCTCCTTACTTTCCTAACCTTCCACTTTTTATCTTCAAGTCAATCTCCTGGCTTTTGGTCACATGGAGTTACTTTGTTTTGTCAGTGTCATCCAGCATAGCTCAGCCTGCACTCTTCTTGCTGCTGTGACCCACACTTCAAGGCTCACAGCTCATGTCTCATCACTAGAAGCAGGCATGCTCCTGCCGTTGCTGGTCCATGGTTTCTGAGGAGGACCCTGTTTCATGTTGGGTCTGTTTTGAAATCTCTGGCAGATTGCTGAGAAGATCTGAGTCTCAGAACCATACATCTGCACCATTGCACTTGGTGGAGGGGATGTCAAGGCAATATGATGCATATCCTTCCTCTCCGCGATCTCCTTATGCCTGTGCTAGAACAGCATCCTCCCTTGGGAGTGGGAATGGGCTCCAGACACCTTCCCAGACAGGAGAGGTTGAAACCCATAGCCTATACCTGCGGAGCAGACTACAGGCAAGGCCGTGCTGGGCAGTCTGCATCTCTTCTGACATACAGAGACATACAAGATACATATTGCTCATCAAAAAGAGCCTGACTTGAACTCAAGGGTGAGTACATTCACCTGGACGTGCCTTGGGTCTTGCCAAGGCATGCTCAGGTAGTTGTTATCTATGTCATTGATTAACGTACCTGTAGACTACCAGGATCATGAAGCTCAGTTTCAGTTAATATCCATGGTCTGTACCCAGTGTGACTACCCCAGGCCCCTGTCTCAGGCTCTTCTGTTTTAGGTGCTTACCCCAAAAGAACACAGCAGTTATCTTCAGAGCCAACAGGGACAGCCAGGTAACTCTGATGCCCTCCTGAGGGTGGTCACTTCTGCAGGGGCAATCCATAAGACCAGACCTGGGCCCAGGCTGCGTCTGCTCTTCTCTATATCAAATCAAATCCACACAAAGGGGGTTACTCCCAGAAATAGCTGGGTGATGGCAAACCATACGTTTTGCTACCTCAATTTCTCAAAATTTTTTTTTTCAGATTTTGCATTATTTCTTACCAGTCCCATTATACTTGAAACAGATTTGCTGATTCAGTTCTTTGTTGGAGAATAAACAAGCACAATACATCCACACTATTAACTTAAATTAGAGTTTAAAAGCAGGAGGCCAAAAAAGGAGGCAGAAAGCAGTGCCAGGCAGGCTTGTTAACCAGCAGCTCCATTTCCCACAAGTGGATTAACATGAACTAAAGTGATCACTTCTTTTTCTATAAAGCAGAGGCAATCTTGCAGGTAGATGGCAGCTCTGCAGTCAGGGTTGCCCAAGATGACAGTGAAACAAGGGCTAGAGACTGGAGTGGGTCCCCATGCACGCACGAGAGCAGAAGGGTGAAGGGAAATCCTGCTGGGGCCAGAGGAAGGCATGGAACATGGAGACTGCGAGTGGGCTAATGGCTAGCATTGAGGTTAGGGCTCAGAGCTGCTACATGGAAGATGATGTTTAAATCTATGAAGAGGTTTAAATCTCTGAAGCAACATTCCCTTTCTGTCCATTTGATGACTGGTTGTGATTACAAGCTCAGCCTGGACTATAAGAAAAGGTAGATGTGTTTGTTCAAGTGTGGATCTCAGCCTTTGGCAGGCACCTCTACAGCTATGTCTAATGTAGCAATTATTGAAAGTAGTCTGCAAACCATTGATGCTGCAGGTAATGGCAAACAGAGAAGAAGAGGAAAATATCAACTAATTTTGAAGATGCATTCAGTTTCTTTTTGCCTGGCACCAAAAATAATCACAGTGTACTTCTAAACTAGTATTTTCTGTTGACAATATCACAATCACCAGAAATCGTTGAAGAGCTCTTGGTGTGACTTTAGACATTCGGCCAGGGCAAAGTTTTACTTGAGAATAAGACAGTAATTCAAAATATGACATACTAAATTCCCAGCAGCCATCAGTATTCCAGCTTAATTTCTAACTGTTCTATTCTCTCAGTGCTGAAAAGATTATATGCTGTAACTATCCATGAAATTTAATCTCCCCACAAAATGCAATGTTATTAGAAAAAACGAGCCTGAGGTATTCTGATGCAATTACACAAGGAATAGCTCACTGCTGAAAAATTGTAATATATCTGAAAATGAGCAAGGAAAGAAAAAAACTGGGTTGTCAATTGCAGCCAACTGGGTTCTCTTTTCCATATGGACCAGATCCTTTTATCTTTGCTCAGACGATGAAGTACTTTACTCACTGACTTTACTGGAATGATTAAAGGACTAAGGTACTGTATGACAGGAGCAATAGTGTCAGAATTGAATACTCTGGGAAGCAGAAACCATTTACACAATGGGAAATTCACCCGTGGCATAGACCAACCGCTCCACAGGATGAATGAGAGCATTATGCAATGGCTACGCGTTATTATTTCTGAGTTCTCAATTAAAGGTCTCAGAAGAGCCTTCTTACTCCCCAAATTTCTTCACTTCACAAAGACTTCAGATGCTCACCTTTTTTGCCTGTCTTCAGAGGATCTCCATGGCTGGGTGGTGTTAATCACTGTCACACAGCAGTATTATGCATAAAACCTTAAACGTAAAGTAGAAATATACTCTTCTGGCTTCAATATGCCTAAATCTAAATATATCATTATAAGCAAATGAAATATTTTGATAGCTCTTGCGTCTTTTCTCTCCACAATATCTCTAGGAACCATTTAATAACAGGGATCTGAAACTCATTATTTGTATTAAGCACTCAGCAGCTCTAGTGGCAAGGTCAGTGATTACATGGAAGAATTCCCAAGCTTCTATGTGCCATGCAAGATGTCTTTGCTAGTCTGAGAAAACTGAGGTACATGCTTAATTTTGCTATTAGGAGTAGCCCTGCTGGTAGCAGAGTTAAATACATAGATTAATGTCTGAAGGATCAAGGCTGATCTTCCTTAAATGCCTTGATTCCCTGCAGTTAGGTACAGAACATTAATAAATTCAAAGACAAGGTAAAATCCTTTTCTAAAATACCTTTATATTTGCAAATAGAATAAGTGAAAAATGGGAAAGGGAAGGTCACCTGGTCCATCTCCCCAGACAGAATCAGCTGCAGCTATGTCACTCCTCAGAATCTCCCTTGGACGACAACACTTCCACAATCCCCCACACAACCTTCATTGCTTACAACATGTTATTTAAAAGGAGGTTTTCTAACGTCTCACTTGAGAGATTCTGCAATTTTCACCCATTTCTACTTGTTTTATCTACTCTGGGCATTGAGAACAGATTATGACATTTTGCAATGGCTTTTTATGATTTGAAGACTTAGCATATCTGACCAGTCTTTTCCTCCTTAGGCTGAAGAATCCCATTCTTATCAAACTGACAGCAATATTTCAACATAAGGAATTGCTTTTTTCTGCCCTTCTCCTTTTCATTTTTCAGCACAACACAACTTTTGTTATTTCATGTATTGCACCAACACTTTTGGTTTTTTTCCTTCTTTTGCCTATGTCCTTTTTACCTTCTCTTTCAGTGAAAACAACAGTGAAGAAGTAGAAACACAAGGAATTAAACAGTCAAAAGCCTAGAAAAAAATTATTTCAGAAAGATGAAAAACTCCATCAAAGATAATTCCATTTTTTTCTTTTGAAAATATGAAACTACAATTATTTTCAGATTTTCTGGAAAAAAAACAGAAGTGGTTTTCTGCCATCTTAAACACTAGTTGGACATACGCAACAGCATCTTAAAAATTATTATGAAAGTGCTACTATTTCTACTCAGTGCAAACTAAGAGAGGGGATACAGCTACAATTATGATGACACATTGGTAATTCTGAAAGGAAAATTATGTAAGTGTAGGCAGCTTCCATTATACTTGAGCAAGTTGACATGAATGAAAGCACTGATGAAATAATCTTGGCTATTATATACATGTAAAAAAATCAAAGCAGAAGAATCTCTGTTCACTCACTGCTGCTAAGATGTTCCTATGATGCTTAAAAGTATTCTGGCCTGAATATTCATTTCGCACCTTAGTAGGAACATAGAGTAGAATACAGGGACTGACTGGAGAATCTCCGTATTGAAATTCACTGTCCTGATATGACAAGCAAGTGTATCATACAACCCCGTTCACAGGCTGAACAACCGCCATCGTAAAAGTTGTGGGGCTTTTTTAGCTACTTCTACATACAAGCTCTTCATGAACCTCTCTCCTCCTATATTCATAACCTGATTTCTAAATTTATTAAAATGTGAGGACTAAATGTCTTCATACCCATATGCACCAGATGTCAACCCTGTCCTTTTGTTTAAATTGATCTTTTTCCTCACTTGTATTCCCTCACCCCAATATTTACATGCAGCACTTTGCAATGCTCAACAAGGCAAATCTTAAGTCCCATCTTACCTATCAGGATTTTCATCCTCCTGATCACTTCAGTAGCCCTTTATCTCCATCTTTGGAGTGAAGCACACATTCATGCTGGAAGTCAGGGGCAAGAAAAGCAAGCCCAGAGAGCACTGGCTGTCCCTTCTCTCCAGTCACCATCTCACATGCTCAGCTGTAACTGCAATGTCCCCTTGCAGTAGCTGCTAAAAATCCTCACACAAATGATGGTGAAATGAAATAAATCAAGTCTATTTCACCTGAATCAGTCAGTCTCACCTGAATCAGTCAGTCTCACCTCTGACCAGCAAGAAATGGAACGGGTCCTCCTGGAAACTATGCTAAGGCATATGGAAAATAAGGAGGTGAATGCTGACAGCCAACATAGCTTCACTGAGAGCAAATTCCGCCTGACAAATTTGGTGGTCTTCTATGATGAGGTTACAGCTTTGGTGGATAAGGGATGAGCAACTGACACCATCTACCTGGACTTGTCCAAAGCATTTGACACTGTCCCATACAACACTCTTGTCTCTAACTTGAAGAGACGTGGATTTGACGGATGGACCACTCGGTGGATAAGGAATTGGCTGGATGGTTGCACTCAAAGAGCTGCGGTCAATGGCTCAATGTTCAAGTGGAGACAAGTGGCATTCCTCTTTAACATCTTTGTCAGTGACATGGACAGTGGGATTGCGTGCACTCTCAGCAAGTTTGACGATGATGTCAAGCTGTGTGGTGTGGTTGACATGCGGAGGGAAGGGATGCCATCCAGAAGGACCTTGACAGGCTAGAGAGATGGGCCTATGAGAACCTCATGAAGTTCAACAAGGACTCTGCACATGGATTGGGGCAATCCCAAGCACAAACACAGGCTGGGCAGAGAATGGATTGAGAGCAGCATGGAGGAGAAGGATTTGGGGTTGCTGGTTGATGAGAAGCTCAACATGAGCCGGCAATGTGCGCTAGCAGCCCAGAAAGCCAACTGTAGCCTGGGCTGCATCAAAAGAAGCGTGGCCAGCAGATGGAGGGAGGTGATTCTGTCCCTCTACTCTGCTCTTGTGAGACCCCACCTGTAGTACTGTGTTCAGCTCTGGAGTCCCCACCACAAGAAGGACATGGAGCTGTTGGAGTGAGGCCAGAGGAGGGCCACGA
This sequence comes from Tauraco erythrolophus, assembly GCF_009769465.1. Lineage (NCBI taxonomy): Eukaryota > Metazoa > Chordata > Aves > Musophagiformes > Musophagidae > Tauraco > Tauraco erythrolophus. The sequence goes on from NC_141465.1 coordinate 112,937,404, forward strand.
AGATGATCCAAGGGATGGAACACCTCTGCTATGAACACAGGCTGAGAGAGTTGGGGCTGTTCAGCCTGGAGAAGAGAAGGCTCCGGGGAGACCTTCTAGCAGTCTTCCAGTACTTAAAGGGGGCCTACAGAAAAGCTGGAGGAGAACTTTTTACAAGGGCATGTAGTGATAGGACAAGGGGTAATGGCTTTCAATTGAAAGAGGGTAGATTTAGATTAGATGTAAGGAAGAAATTTTCCCTCTGAGTATGGTGAGGCACTGGAACAGGTTGCCCAGAGAAGTTGTGCCTGCCCCATCCCTGGAAGTGTTCCAGGCCAGGTTGGATGAGGCTTTGAGCAACCTGATCTAGTGGAAAGTGTCCCTGGCCATGGCAGTGGGCATTTCGAACTAGATGATCTTTAGGGTCCCTTCCAACCCAAACCATTCTATGATTCGATGATTCTATGAAATGCATTATAATGAAGAAATAATCGCTGATCACCAAAGGGCCACCTGTATGTATTTACAGGATACGCCTCCTCTGAGCTTTCACTTTGTCAAACTAGATGGGACAAGGGAATTTCACTTCACTTGCTGTAATGGGCTGTTTCCTCCCATAACTACATTAGTACCATTTTCTGCCTGTATCCTGGCTGGAGTTAATTGCTTTTGAATAAGATGCAATTCTAGAGGAGATCTCACCAAAGTCTTACAAGATGGGGGCCATATTCCTCTACTGAAACAGTTTCTTTGAACACTTTCTGGGATTGTTTCTGATACTTCCAGGGCCACATGCCTTTGATTATAATAGTCACAGGGTATCCAACACAACCAGATCTTCCCTTTCAGATTTTTTCAGGTGATAACCTCTTAGCTTTTAGTAAAAATTCCTCTTATCAGTTTCTGAGTGCAGGAACTTGTATTTTTGCACAATTGAATTTCACCTCACTTCTATTACTAGAGACTTCAAGGTCATCTGACTCTCTTTGTATGATAACCAAATATCTTCTTCATTGATGCAGCTTTCACACTTGAGATTGTCAGCAAATTCCATTAGCACACTCTTACCAAGGTCAGAAATTAAAATACTAAATAAGATTAGCCCCCAAATCAGTTTTGGACGGACTCTATTAATATCTTCGCCTTAGCCTACTACTTGCCTTTTCACTAGCACCTGATCTTGTCTTTCCTCTGGCCAGTTCATCACTCATAATGCAACTCCTGTAGTAATCTCACTTTCTCCAGGTAAAGCAGCACTTTCCTCAATGATACTGTACTGGCAATTTACTGTGGTTCAGGAAGCTGGCACCTGCTGTGCCGATACACCATGTTGTCTTACCAAAGGGTCAACTAACCCCTTTGAAAGGAAGCTCCAGGAGCTAGAACTTAACTCTCCTGAACATCCAATTGTACTCCTGTCCCATGAAACATATGGAAAAATATCACTCTGTCTTAGTGTGGAAGCAAGAGGAGTAACTTTTCCCAAATGTCAAAGAGGGCCATCAGCACAGTGTCCCTAGCAGATGGCTGTACTTTATCCTGCTCCCACCACAAAGATGTGTGCAAGAAGGGAGGTCAGAGCTGCTGTTTGCTTGGGAGATAGGGCCTTGAACAAGAGATGGGAATATAACCCCCACCCCTTGCTTGCTGTGCCTAAATTACTCCCTCAGAGATGCTTCTCTGTCCACCCTTGTAAAAGACTGATCCCTCAATTCGTCTCTTTTTCTTCTTGCCACTAAGACAGAGCACTCTGCCACCACACGCACACTCACTCATCCTGGCTCTTTCATCTTTAATTCATGATTATTTTTTTTCTGACAGAGAAGATTTATTCAAACAAGAATCATTTGAGTACCGGCTGATAACCTTCTTTATACAAGGAGTCAGATTAGAGGATCATAACATTCTTTACATGCTAGCATTAACGTAACCTAAATGACACTTCATGAGAAAGCCTGAAGTGCCTTCACCTCTTATATTACACACTAAAGACCATATGGAAACTCATTTAAAAGAAATGAAGTGCACTGACCTTCAGTCTTATTGCAAGGCTTCCAAAGATCATCAAAAGCCAGTACAAAGCCATCGTGACAGATATATGGAGCATAGTGTATTCTTTTATTGTTACCAACTGAAAGCAATTTTTATCAATTACACACACATCAAGCACAGATTACACATTGGCTACAAGTTATTGCTATGCTTATTGTTATTGTCAGTATTTTGCTGTGTTGGAACTGATAATATTTTTGAGCAGAAATAAATGTTTTTGTTTAAGCAGTGAGGGATAACAACCGCAGTTAGTCCATACAAGCAATTAAATGAATTAAGCCTGCATTCTGTAGAACTGCTCATTAATACCATTTATTTAAATTTCACTTCTTCCCATGTGAAAGATGTAGGCAGACACCGACCCTGAAGACACTGTACAGCAACTGCAGCGTGTGCCAGAAGAGCAGCACAAAGGCATGAACAGTTTGCACTGTGATAGCTAATAATCAGAGTATGGGCTGAGAAAAACACATACGATGATAAACATTAACAAGAATCAACTTCAACGGACATTTCTGAGGGCCACAGAAAGATATCATGTAGTGCCCAAGGCATTTCATTTTTTAAATAATAGTTTTTAAGAGGTAAGCTTAGTTTCACAAAATGTTCAATACTTCATTTACTTAGAAAGAAAATAGAAAACACTCTCAAATACATGTAATGTTTTACTGATATGAGAGAGGGGGAAAGACAGAACAGGAACAGGTTTGTGAGTGACTTGGATCATGCACTGGAAATTTTAGAGTACTGTGGATTCTCTGCTTGATGCAGCTATTAAATTATTTCCTCAAGGCTGAGTTAATTTAGTGGCAAGGGAACCCAAAACAATGTCAAATTATTCATTTTTAAACAACTCTGAGTATTTATGCATCACCAAACAGTATACAAGTTGGATTTATCTTTTGCTGGTAGAGTCAGGATTTAGCATCAAGCCCAGAATCCATCCTTTGCCCCCTCAGTTTAAAATATTTAATGTTTCCTAATCCAACATAGAGAATTGGGAGACAAAAATAAATGGAGCGCACTACTTGCTGCTCTATTTTTGATAGCTCACTAACATTTTTGAACACTACTGTTTAAAGCATGTGAAGGATTTCTCAAGGATAGAAAAATGCAAACTACAGTGAGGCCCTTCTCCTTTTGTTGTCAGTAAATTGGTTTCAAATAATCTCAGAGGTAAAGAAAATGGAAGAGAAGCATGCACCTGAACATGCTGTATGGGAAAAATCAAATATGTCATGCAAAGTAAATGGTGCATGCCTCTCGTGATTAAAAGGATGCAGGAAAACATCTGGACTCAGGGAAGCTCATCTTTCAAAAATGAAGACAATGAAGTGACTACTGGGGAACAAAACAAAGAAAAGAAAAACGCGTGTGCCCAGATTTCCCTGAAAATTACACTACAATGACAGCAAGTGCAGTGACAGCAGCAACGCCTGCTGGCTCCCCAGCACAGACCTGCGCCAGCGGACCGGAGCCTGAGAACAAAAGCCGTAACGCTAAGCATGAAAGTGGCTTGATGGAGGAGAGCTCATTTCAATAATACTCCAGTTAAGCCCCTCCGTTCTACCTTCAGGCTCTTGTCGATGGATATATGTTTGTGCTGCAGCTGGGAGATGCGGCTGATCCGCATGTCCAAGGGAGATTTAATCTAACAGCGGTGGCGATGTGATGATTATCCAGCTAGCTTGAGCATATTAATCTGTGTGACAACCATGCGTCTGACAGTAGTACTGCTGGAATCACAAGCAAGTAACGTGACCTTCTGAAAGGAAAATCCCAGTGTCCTTCACCAGCAATTGGAACCGAATGCAAAAATAGACATGACCTGATGTCAAAGATTTACTCCGCAAGAGAGAGAAGGGTGGAATTCAGCTCCAGATGAGACACCTACACATAGGTATAGCCATGCAGGTGTTTTTGTGTGAGCTGGGTATGCTCACAGTACATCATCGCCAACCTAAACAACACAGGTGGAGGTGTTTAGTGGACTACCCATCTTCATCTCAAAGAGACACCTACATATGATCAGTTGAACAACTTTCTGGACTGTCCTCAGCTTGTAGTCTGTACCATCTATTTTAACTGGTTAGACATTTTCTGATGACAGTGCATCCTGATATAGAAAGAATTTACTTTTGCTCTGATCCTCTGAATGCTGTTGTCTTGCACCAGGCTTTGGGAGAGCAGTATCTGGAGATGGAGCTCTGTCAAGGATGGGGGGTTGTTGCTCTGAGCTGTTACGTAGAGAGGCCACTCTGTAATAAATCTGAACCAAATCACCCTTCTGATTGTGTGAGAGATATCGCAAAATCTCTGGATGGATGAGATCTCACAGTTCAAAGATGCAAGAAGAGGGAGAGCTCCAGGAGTAGTCCAGATACAGGAGGCAGCAGTGTTTGCCTAAAGGTCCTTTCACTTCACTACAGGATAGACTTGGCCTAGGGGCTATACTTGGGTTCCAGGCAGTGTCTTTATACAGTAAAATAAAAGAGTACCAAGGACCAAACTCAAGCACCAGGTCCTTGATTGTCCTTAATGATTAGCTCAATTTACCAACTCTATTTTTTGGCTATTTCAATGGATTGTCTCCCAGAGACCTGCTATAGAGGAAGCTTGCCTCAAGTAGTACACTGCCAGTTCACACTGCTTGAATTCTGAGACAGGAATCAGTCCCTGCCTCCATTTTACTTACAGTTGTGTCAAACTCGCAGACCTCTGCAGCTCACTCAATCTACAGTCAGAGATGCTGATTGCCCAGTGACCAAACACCAAGGCCTTGGCCACAAGAACTGCACCTGAACAGCTCATGAGCCACATGCACTTAAGAGCTAGTTGTAAGCCATGGTCTACATGGTGTTGTTGAGTCTATGAAAGGGTTTACTTTTAAGATGAAGTAATCATTGCTTAAGTATGTTCAAATGCTGCCTCATCCCTTCATTTACTGTAGTATATTATCAGCATTTTCTTTCTCCACTGAAAAAAAACACATGGACTGTCATTCTGAATTATAAATTCTCTCATGAAAAGGGAAAGAAATGCATTACAGATACTGTGATATATCACCCAGCCTGCTTGTCTTTCTCACTTACAGAGCAGTTTTAAATAATTGCTAAGACAAAGTAAGAACAATGTATCTGTCAATGACATTCTGAGATAAATCATCAAGGACATGGAGAATGATTAAGGCTGAATAAACATTTCAAGCTTTCAGGGTTAAAAATTTTCTATCTCACTCTACCTTACACAGCCATACTCAGCTAGGAGGGAGATGGAAATTTTCTTGATTCTGATTTTATTAGGAATTTCTACTACTTAGCTTACTCATTTGCACAGAAAATAACAGGTGCAGAGGCAAAATACACAGTAGGGGCAATGTGACAAGACGGACGCCTCAAGTAAGTCATAGGAAAGCTTTGCAAGTATGAGTGACTAGTTGCCTAAAGTCACTTCTGGTAGTGTCTCTGAAAGCAAAGAGAAGAACCTCTCAGAACAATCTCTGCCAATTTCCACTGACATTTACAGTTGTGTCAATAAAAATATTCTGGCTCAACAGCATCATCTGTGTCAGGCAGATGTAAAATGGTCAACACAGACACTTGAACTTCATTTTTCACTAGCAAGACATCATCAGCCAATGCAATCAGTGCAGTTCTATTTCTTTGATCTAACTTTGAACTATGTTGCTCCAGTGTCTGTTTTTTTTGCTTTACACAGAAGCTGGAGCTCAAGATGGGAAACCTCAATATTTAGGATAGTGTTTGTCTCCACTAGAGCAGAAAGATCAGTCAGATGTGAGAGATTTTTATCCCCAAAGGAGGACAGCAATTATTCAGTCAGAAGCTAGTGTAAGCAGTGAGAACAGCCTCCCTGGACAATACTGTGAGAGTAAGTGAAGAATCCTTCCTCTTCTTTCTGTGCAGTCACAGTTTAAGACCTTCTCAACAAAACACTCATGTTTTCTCATTGAAAGCATTCTCAACAAAGCAAAGATACACCACTAATTTCACTTTACAGATGAGAAACTGGAGCACAGAAAGTTTATTTTTATCTCCTTACAAAATGAGCCACCGTGTGCCTTGATCCTCAGTGTATTTGCTACCCAGTGCACCTCAATGTTCCTACCTTATCACAAGAAGTGTTGTCAGGCAATAGAGAGTCTTTCTGTACCAGCAGGAGGGAGGTCACGATATCTATTAGTTGCTGGTTAGATGTAAAGGGTAAGTTTAAAATTAGCTAATACTGATGTTGACAATGAACAACGGAAAAAATGTAAGGGTTGAAATGAAAACATAATATTTGTCCTACCAGCACACTGCAGCAGACTACATCTTTTATTAAGATGGAGTTATATAGGACTATGGTACTGCTTAATCATACACCAATACTTGCCTTTGAGACTTGAGAGTAAAAATATTAATAATAATTGCTGTTAATTAGCTTCACTCAATGACTCTTCTACACAAGTTTCAAGTTGGACTCACTTGCAGGATCTCTTTATGCAAATCTGAAACTTATGAAGAGCACTCATCCGTACGCCTGTGGGCTCATTTAACTAAATAAGGCTTCCATTGTAGCTGTCTTATCTTTGGAATTTATGGTTGTACATATAACAAAATACAAGAAATGATGTTACTAAATTTAATGAGAAGAGATAGAAGAGATAAAAATATCTATTTGCAGATGTTCTCAAATAGCAGACATAGAATGATTCTTGCTTTCAGTTAGCTTCCATTAGCTACTGACTCTGGAAACTAATAGGAGGCTGTACACAGCGGAAACATTTTTCAAGCCCCAGCAATATTTCATAAGGATTCTTTTCACAGTGCTTCAATGCTAAAAAAAAAAGTTTTGAGTTGTCAGACAGAAATCAGAAATCATTGTCCAGAGCTCTAACAAAGGAGCAAATGGTGAGAGGCTGTCATGGACTCCTCCTTAGAAGAGAAGGTAGAAAGCTTCAGTGAAGCCATTTTAAAAATGTTCTGAGCCACAGACTTTCACCGCTTCCTTCACAGACAACTACGTGACCATACATATGTCACTCCTGAGTATATTATCTCCTCTGACTGCCATCTTTATTTTTCTTTCTGTAATGTTCCTTACATCCCTTAGAGAAGTCACATGTGTCTTTGTGCTGTCTTCAGACAATACTTTGTTCTTTTTTCTCATACTTGTGGACAACAACTATTGTCCTCATGTTCTTTGATTTCATTTTCACATCATCCAACTACAAACATGCAGTTTAATCCTCTGATATACTGGAAATTCACCTTCCTAGTCCTAATTTTTTTTCTGTCTTTTCCTCTGGAATTACAGCCAGTGAGGGCTGCTGTGAAGAAATGTGCAATGGCCACTCTCCTCCTCTTGGGAGCTGTCTTCAGGCTGAAGCTCTGACCCTCGTCCCCACCTGAGCTACATCACAGTGGCATCATTCAGACCAGAACCCTGGCCAACAGGCTAACTCATAGCTTGACTCAGACCTGCCTCATCACTATGGGCTTGCCTGGTGATCATGGAGGTGGGCCTGGCCCTGGTTATGGTTTCCAAACTTGTTTCTGATCCTGACTCACTGATGTGTGTTCCTGCTTTGAGCTCAGACTTGCCTCATCACCATGGACTTGTCTTTGGACCTTCCTAATTACGTACACTGCACAGTAACGATGGTTGGAAAGACGGATGAGCATTATCTGTCAAAATTTTATGAAGTTCTACTTAATATTTTGACCTATATGTAGACTGAGTACACTTTAAAAGCAAACTACCAGCATAGTTTCTGCATAACTATGAGCCGCTCAACCTTTTCAGCTCTGAAATTAAGCTAATGGTTATAGCACTCCTGTGGTTTCCTACAATCCCTACAGGAAGCCCAAAAGAACTGTAACATTTTTTGAGAAATTAATCCCTTCAGAAAAAGAATATAAATGAAAATAATTGCAGTGGACACGACAGTCATTCAAAAACAATGCATTAGTTATTAATCAACAGAAATACAACATTCAGAGTTCTTTAATGGGTGCAAATTATATCTAGGAGGAGGTGGGAGAAAAGGGTCCAGCTTGGACTTTGTTTTGTTTCTCTGTATCTTTTTTACTCATCTTGAGCTATTGAACATCTTGCAAACAATCTTTGATTGCTTGGCAAATTTGAGGACTCATCAGCTTCTGGTCTTTAAAAACAATGGTTCAGGCATTAGAGCTTCTGAGACCTCAAGCTGCTCCATCTTTATGAAGACAGATGTATACAGGTCTAAATACTCTAGCTGGACCATTTACGTGCACAAGCTACAGCATCCTTTTCCTCTTTCTCTTAATATAAACATTACTCTATTCAGTTCCAATAGCAGGTGTAATACAGTCTACGTAAATAAACCAGGACATATAAACTGTCCAAGTTAAGATTACAAAGTTTCCGATGGCTTCCCACTATGACAACTACAAGGAAATTAAACCTCTTCTAGTTTTCTTTCAACAGCTAATATCAGGAAGGAAAGAGTTCTTTTTGACATACCTTGCTTTATTGGAAATCTATCTACAATCACTTTCGAAGAGAGTCTGATTATACTATCGTATTAATGTTTGCAGTTGAACGTACAGAGTACCAGGTGATTTTCATACTGTTGTTGTTTCAATAATGTTGATTTATATCTGGGAGTATGCAAGATACAGAATAATCAGATAGAGTTCTACAATACCAAGAATAATTAAAGTATTATGGTAGAACAGCTCCTGCACGTGAAAGCACAAAGAATGCATGGATGGGCAAAGGGGATGTTCAGATAACAAGAGAAAAATCAGTAGAAAATACCTTGCAGAATTTCCTTACTTCTATTCATCGATAGATTTTAAAAAAATTAAAGACAGGATGGTAATTAGTTGTTTGCCTCACAAGACGTTAAGGAAATTGAAATAATTCTTACCTTCAGATTATTAAAGCTAGAACATGAGCCTACTGACATTTAAAATGAGATTTCTGAGGTTTACAGCTCCCAAGCATGAAGACTTCAGGGATATGTGTTTGTTTCTCTCTTTTGTACATATATATGTAACACACGTACCTCCACTTGTCTGGATAGAGGTGGAACTGCAAGGGAGAGCTCTGTGCCTGGAGGACGGGATACACATTACTCCATCTCCGCCTTCCACAGCGCTTATCAAATGTGCTTGGTCCCATCCTCCAGCTGCAGAAGGTGTTCTCACCTGCCTGGCTTCCAAAAGACAGAGTCCTCTTTTTGGGGATGCAACAGGTAGAGAGTCTGTGGTGGGTCAGCTGGTGGGAAAATCTGTGTTAAGCTGGATCTGTCTGGTAAGGCCAATGGGCCTTTTGTTATTTTAACTCTTTTCTCTGCTATTTCTCTGCTCCTATGAATAAATAAGTACTGCTCAGTTTTTAAAAAGCTGTTTTGAGTGTAGCTCCCAAGCGAAAGTCTACAGATCAGAGAATCATAATGACTAAAAAAAAAATCAATAAAATAGACTAAGGCTGAGGACCGACAAGAGTGAACATGTTGGGAGGAACTACAATCCAAGAATAAAATCAAATAAATCACCAGGTGTCCCAGAAGGGCCAAGGCTTAGGTACTAATGAGACTTTTGCCAAAGACAACAATGAAGGATCAGGAGTGCAGAGGCCAAAAAGATCTGAAGAATATGTCAGCTTTCAGGTCTAATATACAAGCAGACCTAGACACTATTGTTCCCCAGCATACATTGTAGATCAAACTCATGGGACAATTTTATGTTTCTATCATTTCTATTTGCCAGTATATTTGCCAGTATATTGGAGGAGTTATTGGGAAGCTTTTTTTATCATAATCACTGCTTGGAAGGTGAGAGATGCTCTGCTGATAGCTGCTGAGTAGGAAGCAACACTAGAGTTCCTCTTAGATTAAAAGCTAAGCAATTCAAAACCAAGATATGCCTTTGTCTTAGGATCAGAAATCCTAACATAAAGCAGTACTTTCGAAGCCCCGCTTTCTCAGGTACTGTGAAATTCTAGCATGGGGGTCCGTACACGTCTCCCGTTCATTCTTCTGCAGCTTGATCTTATTGGCGTTACAAGTAAGGCTTGGTAAGTGTTTAAATCTGTTTGTTCAGTTATTGTGATTTCTAAGACACATTCAGCTCCTGAGAACAGGTAGAAATGTTGCAAATTTAATTTAAATCAATCCTGACAGCACTAACAAGCCATTCCAAAGGATGCCATAATTTATCATAATCAGTTAATCTATCAAAGCTTGCTCCAGTCAGAAATGAGAAATTACTTTTAATCTATTAAGACACCAGGGCAATGCTAAAATGTTGCAATCTGCCCCACCAAACACTGCATAGAGAAGGCTGGGACACGAGTACCAACCCAAATCAATTTATAGCTTTTTTTCTAAAAAAAAGTGCAAGGCTTTCCACATTCAAATATTACAAACAAGCACTGATCAATAAACACAAACTCTCCCTTTATTTGCTATTATGGACAGGCTATTACAGACATATTTACTGGCTACTCTTTCAGGTGCAAAATGCTTAGTCTACAAGCAAAGCAGGTAGCAATATTTCAGATTGTGATCTTTTTTCAAGACTGTTAAGACATTATTTGCCATTATATTTAAATGGTAGCTGTTTGAGCCACTGTAAGTACAAACTGCACCAAAGTGGCATATTCCCAAGCCAGCATGGAATCATTTGTGGCTAAATCTCAAAAATATCCCAATAAACAAATTTCAAGAGGCAGTTTCCTCAGAGATGTACATACAGATGAAAACATTATATTACAGTGTTCACTTGCACATGTAACAGCAAAAAAAAACCTACTAAAGAAGTACTTAGAACCATTTTAAGTATTGATACTCATGGCTTTTGAGGAAGACCAAGCAGCGGTTGGGAGGCAACGCTTTCTCCAAATTAATCTTTCTAAGTTGCAATGTTTTAAAAGACTGCCAGAGGACAGGATGCTTTCTTCTGGCTGAACACTTCACTCACAAACACCACACACCCTAGGCAGCAGGGTGACTCAGTCCACTAGCTGTTTATCTCTAGCAGCTGATATCCACAAAACTAAGAAAATACAGAAACTTACCCTAAAGTGGCTTTTCGAATTCTCTTAAGTTTGGATTTGGAGATTTCTTCCTGCTGTGGAACAACTGGTGAACCACTGCTCTGACAGCTCCATCTTTAGGATGCCAAGATGATTTTCTTTTTCATTTTAGAGACCCAAAAGTGCCTTTGATGCCCTTCATGAGACAATACAAATGCATCCACAGCAGAACAGGTCACACCAACACTTTTGAAAGCCAGCACAGGACAAAACCAGCTGTATTAATCTGCCTTTCATGCAACTGGCAATTAGCCCATCCATGCTTCTACAGCTCTTCAACCTAAAATGAATATAATCGCTGCAGAAGAAGGAAAATAATTTGACTTTTTTAATTCTAAAGTACTTGTACAGCTTCTAAAATAACCTCATATGTGGAGAGAAAATCATATCTAGTCATTTTTGGCAGTCCTCAGACAGCTTTGGTCCAGTTTCCTTTAATAGTATGTAAGCTAAAGATGCACTGTTCTAAGACTCATTAATCACAACACAAAGGAAACAACTAAATAAATGCTAGGTGACAAACTGCAAATCCCCTTCAAAAGGAGCAAAGACACAAAGACAGTATTGTAAGTGAAAGTATCTGGGACTTCTACTTATTGGATTTTCAGGAATGCACGAATATGTCCTATTAATTTACAGAAATAATGGTGAGTACCAGCAACACTGGTTTTGTCTTTTTAACATTTCTCTTGCAAAGTACATATAGGAGTCTGTTCTCTGTTGTGCAATATACTTTTTCTCACTCTGCAGTGTAAAGCACAAACACTTATCTAAACATAAAAAGGATCATTGAAGATATAAATAACTCAGATGATTAAACATAAACAGAGAAATAGCAGCAAAATTTCTGTCAGAATACATTATCTGCAATAAACCTGGCAGAGCTCTATGAAGGCACAAACTTATTAAACCTCATATTTACTTAGTTTTACCCAAGTCTATTGGGAAAGTCACACATGGGAGAATATTAATGGAAGTTTGTAATTGTATGGAGAAATACAAGAGTTTTTTAAAAAAGAAAAGAAGTGATAAGGAAGAGTAAATATTTTTACTGTCAAGCTGAACATGTAGGTGCTCTCAATATCTCTGCAACACAACAACTTTAGCCATAATCTTGAGGAGGAAGCAGTATTCAAGGTGGTGAATTTGCTGAGGATACAGAATTATTTGTTACACAAAATGACTGAGAATGGAGAGGAATTCCAGGAGGATCTAATCAAAGTGGGTGATTGGGCAACATGATGGTAGATAAATTTTAATGAAGGTAGGCATGAGGCAATGCTTAGTAGGTAAAACTGTTCACTTCATCTTTATACTTACTGATTAGCCAGCACATTTGGGGGAAATACATTAGCAATGATGATAATATTATCTAGCTTTTTCTCAGTGTGATAACAAAAGGTCAATGAAGAAACAGTTTTTCTGTGTAAGTATTGTTTATTTTTCCCTCCTCTCAGTGTCTGCATCAATTTGTTCAGAGTCTGTGATTCGCGTGAAACAGTGTGGTTCAGCTTTTCAGAAGGTAAGCAGAGAAGAATAAAGCTCCTGAGAATGTAACAAAAATAAGAAACATCCCTTTTTTTCAGCTTTATAAAATCTGTGGAAGGAAAAATATTGTGGAGAATAAAGTGCTAACTGATGGCAACTAGGCAATTCCAAACTCACATGAAATAAAAAAAAGTCTTATCAGCAATGGAGCTAATGCAGCCTGGTGCCTTGTGTCTTCTGGCTGGGCCCTCTGGTGTCTAAAGGGCTTGTGTTTTTAATGAAGGTTTCTGCTGATTGGGACACTTCCATTGCCATTCTCCTATGAAGACCTCCTGCTATTAAAGATGATGAGCTCATTTTGCAGGCTTTCCTTCAGTAAGAGTATCAGTAAGATCTCTCCTCCCAGATGAGGTAAATTCCTCAAAAATTGTAGCGGTTTATGTATGACATTTCTGTAATACTGATAAAGTTGGTTGGATCTGGCCAACAACAGTGCCACTGGTTTTGGCAATAGGACACACAGGGGCAAGATGAGACAGACTGCATGATCAGAGCAGACCCTTCCCAAACCTGAGCAAGTTGGTTCCTCAAGACTGCTCCAGAATATGTTACCCATCAAAACGCTGGTCAGACATGTCAGCAAGCTTCAGCCGCTTCCTATGGGGAAATTGGCAGCAAGTGTCTCCCCAGAGCTGCTTGTAGGGCCAAGATTGACGGATTTATCCCAACAACAATAAGCAACAATGTCACTCTTGCTAGGGCCAGATATGGGCTGCTCTATATCAGCACATACACGACTGTCACAGAGTAGGTTGTGATAGATAATCCTGCCAGCAGAGGTAATAGATACTGGAAAACCTACTACCACTCATCCTGCTTTTGCTGTCCAAACCCAACAATTTAGTCACTTGTATATTGATTTTAGCTGTACAAAGCACACGCTCCTGCTTCAGCTGGATACACTGCAGTTCAGGTATTAACTGCCCCCTTTGGGAAATCGGAAGGGCCTTTGACTGTGCATCATTAACCGTACCACAGGTGATGCGGCAGAAGCCGTGCTCTGCTGCTCCCACGCTGCAGAGAACAGCAGCTGTAGCAAGCAACAATGCCTGAGCGTCTGTGCTCTGTGCAGAGGAAAGCACAGGGTATATGGTAGGGCCATCAGTTACTCTATGGAAAAGGGGAAGAAAGCTGCCCACTGGGAACATCCTGAGAGCTATCATCACCCTAAAGGAAGCAAGGAGCTGTGGCTCTGCCTGCTGCACAAGTACTCTTTCACTGGGATGAGATATTTAGAGCGGGACAATAGGTGCAGATTTAGATTCAACATCTCTGGTATCCTTCCCTGCAGATTTGCCTCCAAGGACAACCAAGCTATTATCAGTCCCTATCAACAAGGGGCCTTGCTGGAGTCTTGCATGTTCAGTGAGAAGTTCTTCGTTTTCAGAAGTATAACTGAAAAATGTGCATTTTTCTCCAAACTTCTCTGGTGACATTACATGGCTTTGTGGGTATTAGTTAGGCTGGAGCTCCCAGACTGCTGAAAAATCTTCCTGCTCTGGCCATCTTGTGGCATAAAAGAAAAGATTGAGGAACAAATAAAATAAGAAAGGTAGTAAAAGAAAAGATGTTTTATCAGATATTAACTATTTCCATGAACCAGAGCTTAGGGCCATTAAAAAGGAAAAAGAAAAACAAACAAACAAAAAACAACGACTAAAGCAGGTCAAATATGGAATCACTGAGACCTGCAACAATGGAAGTGTTATTAGACAAAGATTATGTTATCCAGTCTAGCATCTGACACAGCACTGCACAATACTCAAACCATGGGGTCTTAATGTAAAATCCTGCAATTCTTTCTCAGGTAGAGCCTCAAACCAACTTCAACAGTGAGATTAATCTGAAAACACTGCTTGACTGATTTGCTCTTGCCCCAGGATATACATCTTATAGAAGCTCTTCTGACTAGGAAGCTGTTATCAGTATAATCATGTTTTTATGTCAAAAAGGTATGAATGGGAAATGTTATGATCAGGATTCACTTTGCTTAAGAGAACATGGCAACTCCTAGTAGAGCAACCTACACCTGAAGGCACTCATAAACAAAGGGTTACACAAAAACGGTAGGTGCAACTGCACTATAGCCAATAGGATTTTGAAGAAAAGATATGGAGAAAAATAGTAAGGCTTTCAAAAACATCTATTTCATAACAAATATTACATTACTTACATTTCCTCAGCTGCATTTTCTTGCTGCCTGTGTAAACATTTTCATTCATTAATGGAAGTAAAGACACAACATGAAGCACAACAAATATCAGAATCTCAAGGATTTCATGCATAAAAAATCCATCCCAGGAAGCAGTAGCTACCATTATTTTTGTGCCTTATTTTCTGTTTCCTAACTCAAAAATACCATGCTGCTATTCAGCACCTCTGAACTCTGTGTTACCATTTTTATTCTTGTTAAACATGCACTAAGGAAGTAATCTGCTTAGCAACCAGCACAAACATATTGCACCAGAAGAAAAGAAAGGTTACTCGACAAGCAAATTTGGCTAGCAGCCAGCTAAGAGACCCAAAGGCACCTCAGCCAAACGCCTGTGTTTTCTGAATAACCTATAAATTAATAAGAGGAACAGCAGGGACAGACTAAATCAACAGTGATTTCGAGGCATACCCACGCAGGTGAGCCATTGCCCATGTGTGTTGTTATTATGACATATAGACAGAATAAACGAGAAATAGTTGGTTCCTCGCTCAAATTTTCCACCATGTAATTTATGTAGATGAAACAAATAGTTTGGTCTCCTGACCCCCCAAGCCATAGCAGCACTGTCTCCGCAGCCACAGGAGTGGGTGTCGAGTGCCCTCACCAAGCAGGTACCAGGTCGCCCTGGCATGGCCAAAGGCACGTGGCACGTTAAATGAGATGAATACTTTTATGGCTTTAAAAAACATTGCCCTGGCTGTGTGGGCAATAGAATGTCATTGCAATGGAGGCATTCTGAATAAAAGCAATGCAACAGAAGTGAAGGACCAGATTTAGTCATCTTTTACAGAGCCAGACAGAGAAAAGGAGAAGAGACTGATGGTACTGATGGAGCTTCTTGCTCCCTTTGAACTCATAAAGACACTCAGTCTTCAAAGATGTGGCCTCAAATCCTTCCAAAGCCATCTATGTGGTACCTCAGTATAGCTCTCATGTTTTGTTTGCAGCCAGTGCACAGGGGGAACATTGTGCAATTGGCAAAAACATCTCCTCAGCAAGCAACTGCTCTAGCCAAGCATGTCCCTCCAGCCCACCAGAGCATGTTGACGAGCTCAGCAAGAACTCATGGCCCTGTGCATGTTTTCCTACTGAATCCATGCACCAGGATCTGTAAGGACTTGGTCATTTTTTGATCCCCGTCTTCTAGGGGAGGAGGCAGCAGAAGAAAACATGTAGGAACCCTTCACTGCAGCAGGGAGGGCTGAGAGGACATCGTCAGGCCAGTCACCGACAACATACTCTCAGGATTTTATTCACATTATGTCAGAAGGCACAAGAGCTTGTATGGCATCACTTTGGGACACAAATTCAGGAAAATTCTCCTGAGAACTGATGAGGTCCACACTCACTCTACAAAATATGACTGAAAACTTCAGAGAGGCTGGGATATCTCTGATTCAGAAATAATTGGCAATGATGCAGCATACTCAGAATAAAAAAAAAAATCTTTTGGATTCCATTTTGACAAAAGATCAAGATAGTAATGACTCTAACAAGGTAGAAATATCTAGGAAGTCACTGAGATAGGCTCCAAATGGATCAATAGCATGTAAGGCAGACCATATGCCTCGCTAGAATAAAACATAAGCTTTAAAGGACAAATGACTCATGAAGAGTTGGTTAAATGGGTTAAACATCATGGGCAGGCGCAAAAGTTCAAGATGCTGCTACTACAAGCAACTGTCTGGGGAGAGATCACAGCCCAGTATCATCATCTGTACATGGGAAAAAAAAGAGGACAAAAAATAGCAGAGTTGAGCGTGGCAGAATTGTGATACAGTTTCTGGATATATTAAAATAGAAAATGCTGTTTTCCTGGAACTCTTCATATTCACAGAAATAATCTTTACATTAATCTGCACTTGATTACAGTGACTGTTTTCATAACACGAATAGATGCATCTCTGATGTGACACGTAGTACAAAAAAATTAAAAGATTCGGCCTTAAAGCACACCCAGTTAAAGATGGAGGACAAATTCTGGAGAGAGCTACACATCACCTATGATAAGAAAGAGAAATTTTACAGTGACAGAGTGGAAAGCATTCAGATCAAAAGCAAGCAATGTCTATAGCTCATCTGTACAGATAAGAGATGGTATCAGAATTTAAGGTATGAATGGATCATAGCTGACTCAACATGAGTAACAATTCAGTAAATGTACCTGTACTAGTCACTTGCTTTTTTTTTGTAAAAGATAAAAGATTCAAAGAATCAAAACTCTCAAACTATAGAGACAACTTACTGGGTAAAAGTGAGTTTTTTCTGTTCCAAGCCAGACACAGACCACCATCAGGAAATCAAGCCTTTCACACCCTCCTACTAGAAAGCACACACACCAGTTATTTTGGATGTACTTCATTTTTCAAATGATCCTTGCAAAGATTTTGCAATCATTGCTTAAAATAGATATGAAACCCTGGGCATGAGGTAATGGTAAATCCTACCTATTGTATCATAGAGACGGAAGACAGAAACAGGGCAGATTTACATGGCTTTCCTGGGTTTGGTGTATGTGGGTCCATGGAAGATATAAGATGGCCCTGTAGGCTGTCACACCGCCAGTGCTCTGGGAGGTGAGGAAGGCTGGGAGACCTAAAATCAGCAGCTACTTCAGGATGAGGCGTGTAGCTCTGCAGGCTTCTCCGATCATTCTGAGACAGCTCTAGTGTAGCTAGTGCCACATGTAGCTCACACGTAGGGAGCATTGCAAGTACCAGAGTCTGCGTATCTGAATTCCTGAATCCTTGAGATGAGATTCATCAGTGCAACCATGGGTGTCCAAATGCCATTTTTAAACATCTTAATACACCTGAGACGTCTGCATGGCATTGCAGACATTGTACAGGCCAACAAAGCTGCGGGGATCCCCTGGGCTCTCAAAGGCAGTACAAGAAACCTACAGTCACACAACTGAATCCTCCCTCCCAGCATCTTCCTTGTGCATTCACTCAGGCACTATCCTTCATTATGCATTCAATACAGCTCATCTATCTCATTTGTGATAGGAATCTTTCTTTTGACAAAAAAAAATCTCTGCAAAATCTGCCACAATGAAAATATGCTTATTCTCATATGAGAATAAACTGTGCCTCAGTCAAAATCACCCTATCCAAACAAGTCCTTTCCTAACCAGGCCTTCTCAGAAAATCCTTAGACAGACCTGGGCAGGTCGCTATGAGAGCTGAACCTTCCAACTTCATTTTATAGGATAAACATATAATTTTAATGCTTCTGACAAGGCCATGCTTCATTGAGTGAATGAGCAGCATCCCATCCCTGGCACTTACAGGCAGAGCTCCAAGGCACCGTAGGTTCACGGCCCTGATTTTGGTTTATGGTACTTTTAAGGATAGAGCTTGGTGCTTCGGAGGACCTGTTTATATTTCAGCTGATTTGGAGGCCAAGACGTAACATAGAGGTTTTTAATGCCACTTGGAGCAAGCTGCCCAAGGCTCTTGCAAGGGAGAGCCTGCACTTACATTTATTCTAACTGCACTATGACTAACTTTAGAAGGTGTATGGAGGAGATGACTGTCTCTGAGCAAATAAAAACCCATGAGCAAACTCAGCTGGTCCAGTTAATCAAGAGTACCCTGCTCCACCTGTGGTTTCTGAGTTAGACCCTAAGAAAAAGTGACAGTTTATCTGTATGCAAATATGCTCACGGTTTCACTCCACTTTTTTCTCCATAAGAATTCTTCATCCTACAGTGCATATATTTGCAAACTAGCTTAAAGGGCTCATTCACTGACAAAGTCTGCTTATCTGAGAGGAAAAAAAGATTTTTTGCTCTTGATAAAAGAAATACATTTAAGACTGGATGATGACACATGATTTTTGTGCTACACAAGGTGACTCAATGCCCTCTGAGAAGGCTTTCAGCTCCAGAGCATGGAAGTGTTACATGACAGCGAGGACTGCTGGACTGGCCTGTAGTCAAAGGAGAACCTCAAGTGACATACCCACAGTGGGATGGGAGGAGGATGATGGGACGTATCTTCAGAGGAGGAAGTACCTTGGGGCAATATTCGACACAGGTGTACCCTCATTACAGCTGCATCCTACAGCAGCTCGCAATAGGCCAACACAGATCATGGTGGGATTTCCAAGGTCTACCTGCAGTGCCATGACCAAGTCCAGTGCAGCCAGCTGTAGCAGGGACCTGGAAAAGAGCATTTTGCTTCTCTGTAAAGAATTCTTGTTCACTATGCAAAGACTTCAGATAATTAGCAGCCATCATTGGTTATGCTACTTCTAGAAACGATCACCTTCCATCTGCTGATGAGGTGAGTCCAAAATTCCTATTACCTTGTAAAGCCAGTGCTCTTTCAGATGTTTAGGCAACCAGTACCACAATACTGCCAAGGTTGCTCTGGGAGTGATGTTCTCTCTTTCATTTCCCCCAGCAGCAGCCTGGGACACTTGCTTGGCATGAAGGCATCAGTGTTAAGAGGACCCAGGGACAGGGGTGACATGTCGGGTCCCAAAGTGTGCATGAAGCAAGTAAACTGGGTAGTGGCATAAATAATGGAACAGCTCTTTGAAAAAACTGCAACAGTTTTGGGGACAGACAAAAACCTCTACAGTGCTGCTGCAGGCATTCAACGCTGCTGCGCAGTGCACCTCTCAGGAATGTTCTGATAGGATGCTTGAAATTAAATTGATGACTAATCAATCCAAGTGGCTGGACTACCATAGGTAAAACCAAACAGTAAGTTGGGCTTTTTTTTTGCATTCTTTCATTTTGACTTCCAAAGGTATCATTTGAAACATAGAGCAGGAAGATTTAACATGACATTCCCTCTCTAAGGACAACTAGTTTAGAGGCAAGACATTAAAATGTTGACAGCTGCTGATAAAGACATAAATATTTTTGCCAGTAACAGATAATTTTTAACAGCTTAGTACAGTGGTATTTATGATCACTAAGATCATTGCATTCATACCAGTAAATACAACTCTATTGCTTCAGAAATTATTATATGCTTAGCATTGCATAACTTAATATATAATAATTTCTTCCTCCCTCTCTAGAACAGAAATAATTCATAGGTAAGAGTATTACTGGATCATACCAGGGGGTCTTAGCTAGTGTTACATGATAAAGCATTTAGAGACTGCAACTACCTTGAAATGTGGTTTAAATCACATTAGGACCACCATTGTACCTCAAATGAAGGAAAAGAATTTGCTTTCTTCTGGACTGTAGAGAAGATTTACATTTAAAGAAACTATTGTTTGAGTTCAAAACTTCAAGGCAATCTCCAGTCTGTTTCTTTGCCACAGTATCTAATTTCACTGAAAGTTTCAGCACACACATTTCCCAGTAAATATGATACATCTAGAAGATCTTTTAAGGGCAGAGCTGACCGCCACAGTGTGCAACGTGGGGCCATGCACCCACTGCAGAACTTTTGGCCAGGGAACACTGTTTGCTTAGGTCACAAGCAATGCTGATTAGCACTTGCAAAGTCCTGACTATGTTCGCAGAGTTCAAAAATCATTTGGATTAATAAAATCCAAATCAACTCCCACACATGGCAGTGCAGAGCACAATTGAGTCACTAGATCTCCAGCATGTGGATTCTTAAGTCATTATAGAATCATAGAATCATAGAATGGTTAGGGTTGAAAGGGACCTTAAAGATCATCTAGTTCCAACCCCCCTGCCATGGGCAGGGACACCCTCCACTACACCAGGTTGCACAAAGCCTCATCCAACCTGGCCTTGAACACTGCCAGGGATGGGGCATCCACAACCTCTCTGGGCAACCTGTTCCACTGCCTCACCACTCTCAGAGTGAAAAAATTTCTTCCTTATATCTAACCTAAATCTCCCCTCTTTCAGTTTAAATCCATTGCCCCTTGTCCTATCACTACACGCCCTTGTAAAAAGTCCCTCTCCGGCTATCCTGTAGGCCCCCTTTAGATACTGGAAAGCTGCTATAAGGTCACCCCGGAGCATGTTTAAGATTAAGTAGCACTGTTTAAGGATTCACAAGTATTTTAAATGCTGAGATATTTATCAGGTCAAATATCTCTCTATCTGAACTGTTTTCGGTGGTGGATTAAACACATGCAAAATCTTTCCCTAATGTAGCTTCAGCTACTGTTCAAAATGAAGTAGTATAACAAATGTATTTAGGACAATGAAAAAAAATCCATGTGTGGAAATGGGACCAAAGGCTTTATTCAGAATCCTTTGAAGAAATGCCTCCTGTGTTTTTTAATTAGCAGTGTGCTGGTACGAGTGCTGCATGTTCATAAAGCTATATTAGTATGCCCCTTCTTACACTGGGGTCCCTCTAGCATTGGATAGGTTAAGCAATTGCTGGTATTAAATTAGCACACTGATTTCCACTGGTAAGAAAGTTCCTGAGTCTTAAATTACAGATAAACTACTCCAATTGAGCCAAGGAGAAAATAAATAAATGTACTCTTCGAAAAAAAAAACCAACAAAAAGTAAACACATATGAGCAATTGCAAAGATACGATGTATAGATCAGCTGAATAATGATTAGAATATTTTTAAACCAGATAGATAAGTATGTGTTTGCTCATTGTAGCTGAGCTGACTGTGTTTCAGCAAACAGCATATAGCTAAGAGGAAGGCTGAACATTTTAATGTACACACTACCGCACAATAATTTTGGAGAAATACATTTGCTGCAATTGCAGCTCATGCTGGGCAACTTCTCCTAGAACCTCATTTTAGACCTACTTGTATTTTTACTTTACTGCGTTGGTAAAATGAGCTTGGTTGGAGCACACAGAATATGGCAGCTCTTCTTTTTTAAAATGCTCTGGTTTTCTTCACAAATCCATCACTAAAAGGCACAAACAAATTTACTCTGAGTACAGCTTGAAGAGAATTTGGATGCTCACTTCCATTTATGGAAAGTTTTGCAGGTGACAGGGAGGAGGATAAAACACATTTAAAACTGTCATGCCCTCAACCCGCAATTGACCAGAGCCTGCAGGAGTTTGGATGGGTTAATGCCATGCCAAGAGCAGCCAGCACATAAATACAAGAGGCATTACTACATCTCACCCTTTGCCAGAAAAAGGATCACTTCCTGGGCGCAGCCCAGACTTTTTAGTGATGCTACATGGTACATTTCATTAACAAAAGATTTGCACAGAGTGGGTTTGCCAAGAGAGACCACTCTTCACAGGAACACGGGGCCTGGCCAGGGAGTTGTGGTCTTGGGTCTAACTCCTGACTCTGCTATTTTCTTGATGGGTAGCCTTGGGCAAGTCATGTCAGCTCTGAAAGGTTTAATCTCCCTATCCTTGTAGGAGATCAGTGATTTACTTCCTTTATGAATTATTTTTCTAAGTGGGGTTTATATTAGCTCTCTATAACTAGTCCAGGCCTGGGAACCACGCTCAGACAAAGTAAAAGAAACTCAAAGACGAGGAATAGAAAATTACCAGAGGTCTTTGAAAGTATGGCCTGGGAAAAAGCTGAAGCACTTGGATTGATTCATTTCTACAGAAGAGAAATAAGATGAGACATGACAAGAGTCTTCAAATATGTATTAGGCAGAAACAATTCTCTGCATGTGTACTGGGCAGAAACAATTCTCTGCATCCTTTGCAGACAGAAGAGAAACAAGTAAAAACTCCTGCGAGAGAAATATAGGTTAGACATAATAAAGTACTTTCAAAAAGTAAAAAAGAAATAAACTTCCTAAGCAAGCTCCATCTTTAAAATATGTTATAAACAACAATAGAGAAAAATCTGCCTCAAATCATGCAAGTACAGCTTCAAGACAAGGACATCTCATCTTGCTGCCCTGTTTTCAATGATCTTATGTCTCTGACCTTCCTGAGATAGCTTTGTGAAATGTCTTACATATATTCATTATAAATTCTTAATTGAAAAAGTATCTTTTATCAGATATGATCCTTTCCACCTGCATTCTGGCTATATAGACTTCTACTTGTGCTCCAGAATATAATACACATTAGGATCACATGTCTAGTTCCATGTTTTGGATTCCATATGAAAGAATTTTTAACTTCTAACTTTCTTCTTCACTACTCTTTGATTAGTTTGTTCTAATTTCCCCGCAGTTCACGTGACACAGTTCTCTCTTTTCCCTCTCCAGTGTTACACAGGGAGGCAGCTCGGCTGCTGGTTTTGTAGTCACTCATGGGATTAACTGAGCTCCGACAAACTGCTTCATAAATTTGAATACTTTTATATGATAAATGCCAAAGCCAATTTTACAGAGATGAAGGACTATATCTTCACTGCTGAGACTCTTCCATTCAAGGTCTCCCTCAGCTCAGGAAGTCTGGAGGGGACATGTTTTCATCACATAAAGGCACAAATGTTCCTAAAACTTTCCCCAAGGAAGCAGAGTTTTGTTCCACTGGAGATGAGAACAAGTGGCTAAATGTGACATTTGTGTCAAAACACTTCAACATGGTTCTGAAGCATTATCATGCTCGCACCAACATGGTTTATAGAAATCATCTCTTCCAGTGTATTGTTCACTGCAGGGCAAATCCTGCCTGACTAATTTGGTGGCCTTCTATGATGAGGTTACGGCATTGATGGATAGGGGAAGAGCAACTGACATCGTCTACCTGGACTTATCCAAAGTATTTGATACTGTCCCACACAACATCCTTCTCTCTAAACTGGAAAGACATGGTTTTGATGGATGGACCACTCGGTGGATAAGGAATTGGCTGGGTGGTCGCTCTCAAAGAGCTGTGGTCAACGGTTCAATGTCCAAGTGGAGACCAGCGATGAGTGGTGTTCCTCAGGGGTCAGTACTGGGGACAGTGCTATTTAACATCTTTGTTGGAGACATGGACAGTGGGATCGAGTGCACCCTCAGCAAGTTTGCAGATGACACCAAGTTGTGTGGTGTTGTGGACACGCTGGAGGGAAGGGATGCCATCCAGAGGGACCTTGACAGGCTGGAGAGGTGGGCCTGTGAGAACCTCATGAAGTTCAACAAGGCCAAGTGCAAGGTCCTGCACGTGGGTCGGGGCAATCCCAAGCACAAGTACAGGCTGGGCGGAGAATAGATTGAGAGCAGCCCTGAGGAAAAAGACTTGGGAGTGCTGGTGGATGAGAAGCTCAACATGAGCCGGCAATGTGCACTGGCAGCCCAGAAAGCAAATCGTATCCTGGGCTGTATCAAAAGGAGCACAGTCAGCAGGTCAAGGTAGGTGATTCTGTCCTTCTACTCGGCTCTCATGAGACCCCACCTGGAATACTGTGTTCAGCTCTGGAGTACCCAACACTAGAAGGACATGGAGCTGCTGGAGCAGGTCCAGAGGAGGGCCACGATGATGATCCAAGGGCTGGAGCACCTCTGCTATGAAGACAGGCTGAGAGAGTTCAGCCTGGAGAAGAGAAGGCTCCGGGGTGATCTTATAGCAGCCTTCCAGTACCTAAAGGGGGCCAACAGGAAAGCTGGAGAGGGACTTTTGACAAGGGCGTGTAGTGATAGGACAAGGGACAATGGATTTAAACTGAAAGAGGGGAGATTTAGGTTAGATATAAGAAAGAAATTCTTTACATTGAGGGTGGTGAGGTACTGGAACAGGTTGCCCAGAGAAGTTGTGGATGCCCCATCCCTGGAGGTGTTCAAGGCCAGGTTGGATGAGGCTTTGGGCACCCTGGTGTAGTGGAGGGTTTCCCTGCCCATGGCAGTGGGGTTGGAACTAGATGATCTTTAAGGTCCCTTCCAACTCTAACCATTCTATGATTCTATGATTGTTCCCACAGCTGATGGTCATTTTCCCTCTTGTGCTCCCAGAAAGCTCAACTCCAGGTCTTTCAGGCTGACCGTCCTGGAATAGAGCAGGTCCAGAGAGCTGGTGGCATGAGGGCCAAATAACCCACAGAAACCTTCTTCCAATATCCCCAAGATGGCTCACGTGAGAAATGCAGCACATTCACATGTTCCTCACTTCTCCTTTCCACAAGGCAGTGATAGCAACACTTGCTTGCCACGCAACAGTTTTCTGAAAGAAAACCAGTCAACATGCACAATAGTCACCAACACCTTTCATTAGAAACTGCTTTACTAATATCAATGTATTAATCTGCACTTAGAGCATATAAATTGACTGAACAGGTTTGTCCACAGAAAGTAAAGGTTTCTGTGTCTAGTCATATTCAGACAACTGTAGTTCTCTATGCAGTGGTAAAAAAAAAAATTACCCTTCAAATGGCTACAAATCTACTGTGTTGGGTTTTTTTTGTCAAAAGTGAGATATTTGCAAATGAAGGTTATTATCTGCTATTGCTGGAGTTCACACTTGCAATCAAAGCGGAAACACCTTGTTCCCAAGTCCTCTAAATTATACGAATTCCCAGCTGGTGCTGCAGCACAGTCTACTGGAGATATCTCCCTCTAAGGTATATGGAACTGAGTAGTCCCCATGAAGTCAGCTAAAGAAATTATTTACGTTAATATGAGTGATCCTTAAGGCCTTAATTACTCCTTGTATTTTTACTGTTTAATTCCTATGGACCACTCAGAGAGTTTGCCTTGAAACCCCATGCTGCAAACCACCATGGCTCATGAACAGCTTAGGACTCCTGATGCAGGGTGGGTGGCAGGGCTACTCTCAGCTAAGCCATCCCTTCCCATCTCTCAGCACCCGCAGATTGCTCTGAAACTTTTTATACTCTTTAATCCATTTCCTTTGATTCACTACCAGAAAAATTGCTTAATCTCTAGCACAATACTGCAAAGATAGAAGGAAAGTGTAAAACCTAAAGCCCTCCAGCCCTTACCAGATGAACAGTAATTTATATAAGGTGATTTGTTACCGTATCGTTGTTAAAATGATGCCAGACTTGAATAATTTGAAATCTGTTAAGCAGAATTTAGATTGCTGAGCAACAAAAGTCCAGTGTCAACTGTGGCTTATTTATCTCCAGCTCTGCAAGCTAATGCTAAAGAGAAATTGAATTTAAATAAATTTATTCCAAGCATAACCAAAATGCTGTAAATAACGTATCACTTGATAGGCAGGAATATACAGTACATACTGCAGGACATAAAATACACTAAGTGCTGCACCAGCCTAGCTTCCAGGGGTTTATTTTACTGCACTGTGCTTCTACATCTCAGCTCTCACTCTTGAGGCACATTTGTATTAATGTTATCAGGTCCAATACCAAGCCAAGGACAGAGAGTGAGAAAGTTGAGAGGGTTCAGTTCACCTCTGCTCTCCTGCTTGCAGCAGGACCTTCAACTTCAGAGCACTGCAGCTGCACAAGATGAAATGTCAGAAGATACCAGCAGTCAGTGAGCACAGCTCCTCACCCACCTAAAATCACAGGCAAAGGAAGAACGTCAGTGGCACGAGTGGCTTGTTAGCCACAGGCTATTGTGCATGGTCAGAGACTGTAAGGCTCATTTGATTGAGCAAATTATCCACCATAATCAGTTCGTTCAGCTCTAGCTGCCCATGTGAGATGCCAGCACACCTAGCCTAGCTCCAAGGTGAACCAGGGCATTATTTCAAGCAGTGGGAAGACCTTGCGATGAGACAGAAGCTGTAAAAAGTTCAGAAGGCTGAGGCTGGAGAAAGCCCTGACATATTTATAACCCACCAGGCAGAAAACATTTAAAAACTCCACGGAAACTCACTTCCGCCCAAAACTTCCCTTTAAAATATCTTTACAAGGAGGTAAAGTTTCAAGCAAGCATGCAGTAGTTTCCCGGAAGCATTATCAAAGCTAATTACATATACATTTCATTCGTTCATTACAAACTGCAAACGAGCAGGGCGAAGCTTTGTGCCTGCTGTAGGGGAGGAAAATGTTATCACAATTCTTATTTAGTGCCAGTCTTCCAAATCGCATGCATCACTGGGAGCACACATGGTGCCACGCAAGTGATGGACAGCACCAATAAGACAGAGAGTCCCTTGTGTAAAAGCAGGAGACAAACCAGCAAAACAGTGCATCAGCATTTTGGAATGAAACACTAACTGAGTGCCCATGTTTTTAAAACCGTTAAAATAGGGAACGTAGTGTATTTTAGCAGGATGATTACTCCAAATATATGTCCATACGGGAAGGGAAGAAGTCATAAATGGATGACTGCAGAGATTAGAGGATCACTGTTGATGATCACAGAGAAAAAGTGGATACAGGAGAGGCTCTGTGCAGACAGGTATCAGGTTATGAGAAGTATGAGGAAGTGAAGCTAGTGTTTAATCATCCTTCTGATATGGAAACATTTCTCACTTGGAAACAATAGCAGATCAGAAACCAGCACTTCCATCAATAGTGATTAAATCTCTATTGCCCAAATCAGAAGTGTGTAGATACAAATGAGAGGCATCTACGCTCTATTATTGCATGGCTTGTGGCACGTCAAGCTGCCAGAGGAAATTGCCTTCCTATGGACCAAGGACCTGTCATGCTTTGTCCTCACCAGCTGGGCATGACCTTGCTGCTTTGCTTCACCTCTGCCCATATAGCAGTGGAGGAGCACTTCACACAGCCCTTGGCTAAGGGCAGAAACCAGTTTACAATAGCTAGCAAGACACCAGTTAGGGAAAAGTTTGCCATCTATCCAAACCAATTAAAAAAAAAAAAACAACAAAAATGTCATGGTTACAAAACTGTGGGCTCCACGAAGAGGCCAGCCTGTTTTAAAATGTGCCAATCTTTGATGGTTTAGACTAGTTTTAATAGATTTTTAACACCATAGCTGGCATGGTCTGAAGTGGGGAACACCAAATTAATCCTAGCTGCAAATTGTTCAGCCTGACAGTCCATAGTTTATTCTTCCGACTGTGACTGACAGCAAGCTTGTACCATATAGCGCACTGCTCGGGGGCTTCTTTCAATTAATCTGAATTTTTTATCTGCAGATACCTTTGATTCGCAAAACAGGTAGATGATAGTTCAGGAGCGCACACATTCCCCAAAGCTTCCCACCGTCGCAGCCGAGCTTCAGCATCTCTCCAGTGCAGGATCGTTGGAAGCCATGCATAATTCAGTACGTTTCTTAGATCAACTATCACTTTGCCAAAGAAGTGGGACTGACTTGTGCACATAAGAGACAGTTTCTTAGTATCAGCTCTTTTCTTTACATTTTCTTGCATCTTATTTTCAGTTTTAAGCTTTTTTAAACTACATCTTAGACATTTTTAGAACATACTAGCTATTAACGTGCTTGGAAGGCATACAGAGACCATGACGCTACCTCTTATTCTTCTTACTTTCCCACACAGCTTGACAGTGTACAGGCCTGTTCTGTATCTAAATTTACAAGCTGTGACAAGTGATAAATACCCTAATTCTAAAAAGCTATTGTGTACCTCTGAGACAATTAAAATTCCTTAGATACCTAGATGCAGTACATAATACATTTAGTCAACATTAGAACATGTCAGAGAAGGAACGTTTTATCCCAGGACACATCCAAGCATCTAAAAATAGGCCTTCAGTTTAAATAAAAGTATTGTAACAATATTCATCGGGAAATCCCCCTTTCCTCAGATTACAAAAGTAATATTAATTCTTAGATCGTCTCATGCTGTGCCATACGAACTGAGCAGAAGAGTTTATAAAAATCGCCAAATAAATTATATATCTACATATTTTCAGAAGAAAAATACTGGTTAAAAGTGATGCATTTTTAATTCTTTCATCTAAACCAAGAAAGTGACATCATACACTTCAGGGCACGGACCGAGCTCTGGCCCACCCTAATCCATCCCTAGCAGCAGGTGAAGAGAATATAACGGTTTCCCATAAACAGACCAGGCTTGGTCATAAGACGTTTGATCAAGACACGCCATTTTATTCAAAACATCTCATTCCTCACCCAGTTTTGCTTAGTCTTCTCTAGAGGTTGTACATACCTTTCCAGGAATGGCTGGCAGGAAGACAGTATTACTGCAATGTGTGATAGAAAGGAAGTTAACCACTGGCTAAACATAAATATTAAGCTATCACGGCACCTGAAGTGTACACTACTTTTGAGATCCAAAGCAGTGGTAGGAAACAACTCATTCCTTCATTTACTGGATTCCTTCTCTATTTTTAGTGATGAGGCAGAATGGTGACTCCCAATTCTTCTTTGCCAAATAGAAGCTATTTTCTTTCTTTGTGGTGTTTAATTAAGGAATATCATGGATTTTGTCTTCGAGAAAGTTGCTTTAAAAAAGCAAAGAAAAAGAGAAGAACGATGTCATGTTCAGCTGGAGAAAGGTTCATGACATGCAAGAACTAACTGACCTGGGCTCGTTTTGTGTCACCAAGGTCCACTGTGCAGAATTAGTGATGCTGGTGATTGCTGCTGGCATGAGTCCACCAGCCAGACAGTGTAGGTAGGCATCATCTCCATTGCGTTCTGGACAGCAGCGTCTACCTTTTTACATAGGAATGCACACCATGCAGCACTTAATAGCCCAATTAAAACAAAGTGAGCAAAAAACCACAGTAGCCTTATGACCACTTGGTGAATCCACACACAGCAAGTTGTGCCCTGTTCTGAGACAGACCTCACCAACACATGATCAGACATCAAGGTCTGTGTGGGAACACTGCCAGCTATTCTTGCAAATTCACGTCTGTGAACCAGAAGGCTTTATTCTCTCCTCCTAAATGCTCAGATTCCTGCATAAGTATTCATGACTGCGAGGCTTTCTATGGCCATAGCAATGGTAACTTAAAGTGTGTGAAACCATATCAGCAGTCCATGAAGCTGGGAACCGCATAAATTAAAGACCTACACTGTGCAGCTGAGTTTCATTGATTCCTTGCCACAAGGAACAGAGGGTCAGGGCTTGTTTGCAAATCACAGGTCAACTCGAACAGCAGCAGCTTTCTCCTCCAACCACACCAACACCACAGGTATTCATTCCCTTAAAGCTGTCACCTGGGAGGCATGTTACCATTTCTCAGTCTGATATCCACCAGATTCGATGTTTGCGAGCTGCTGATGGTGGTATTGCTGATGTCTAGTGTGCCAATAGCCTACATTTTGTGATAACTCCCACCCGGGGGGGAAACACTGCACAATTGTTTCAATTTCATTCAGCTTAGTGTTCTTGGTTGGAGGGTCTCAGTTTGTCTTTTTTCTGCCAGTGCTGGTTTTACTTATTTCAGACCTCAGTCAACTTTCTTCTAGCATTTAAATTAACTTTGGAAATCCCAAATTGAAAGCTTGTGGTCTCGCACCTGTCACAAGACAAAGAACCACAACGTTTTGAGCTGTTCACAGCCTCATGTAATCTTGCCCAGGCCTCTAGAGACTGTCAAGCAGCAAGCAGGAAGGAAAGGCTGTTTGAACTGCAATTTTTAAGTTCTTGGATCACAACTCACAGACTGAAAGCTGCAAAAAGATGTTGTTTCTTCTTTTTATTGCAGATATTCTCAAGAGCACCTGGAAGACTTACATAAACGACCTCAATTTTAACCTATTTGGACTAGATTAGTGTGATGGAAAAAATGTCATGGGTGAGATTCCAGTCCAACCTCTACATGGGAAAAATTTTTCCTCTATAAATAGCTCCGAACTCTTTTGGCTGTAACGCTTTTCTCGCTACTAAATTAGAATTCGCAAGTCTTCTGCAGGATTCATAATGGGATCAAAGATTAGAAACTTCTTTGAAGTTCGTCTTCCTTTGCACCACTGTTAATACATACCTGCACTAATCTACCACAGTTCTCCTAAAGTAACCAGTCACTCTCCCTCCCCAAAATGGACACGTATACAGGCTTTCTTCAAATCCCCTTTTATTTGTCTTCATTATCCACACTTCATTTTGCTAGGGCATAACATTTTGTTAATTGATTTTTCATGTACTGTAAAGAGGCCAGCTCTGTTTTCTGAAACCTTTTGGTCTAAATGCGATTTGTCGGTAATATTTACAGTACTTGTAACTTTGGTCCTATTTATTGCTAGTAAGGCACACAGTGGATTGAACTGTGTGCATAACAAATTCACAATATTTTACGTTTGACAACAGCTAGTAATAATATGATTGCAATGAAATAATCTCAGACAAAATTTTTTAATTTGGTGCTTCTTGAAAGAGATCAAAGAAACACTAAGCCTCAAGGTTATTTGCCTCTTGTTCAGGAAAACAAGCTAACAGCCTCATTGACCCTAAGTAGAAATTATATAAGGGAAAATATAATTTCGAAAAATCCTTTAAAAGTTTCCATAATTCAAACTGTAACACAGGTATTTATTTGTCTCACTGTGACTCATAATTGGCTCATAACTACCATATCAAACTCCTTGGATCTTTAAATTAATGCTTATTTTTGGAAAAAGCTATCTATGGAAAAAAGTCTATTATCATAGAGTTTGTAATCATTTTTGTCATTGACAGTAATTGGTTCAATTGGGCACCTATTTAACTTACGAATTTTAAAGCCAGAGTCCCTCACTGTGCTCACTGGTTCCAACCTTATGGACAACACAAAATGCACAATCCAACCAGACACAGTACGCAGTGCTTTTTGGAGATTAATCTTTATGGATTTGAATGTATCTAGATTTCCACAAGCTTGAATTTCAGAGAGCACAGAAACGGTGGTTTGAAGCCAATGAAATACTCAGGTGAGAGCTGTCTCCAGTGATGAGGCTCATAGTTAGACATCTAGAATTAATCTTTTCTAAGTATTGATTTATAAACTGTAATGAAATGCATGAGAGGGACATGTTGAAGAGGAAAGTTTCCCAAAAGTCCTGTAAGGTCGTACTTCATTAGTGCGAGACTATGAAGATTTTAAGTGTGATTCTCTTAGAAGTCAGATTAGTGCAGAATGGATGGCGGGGTAAAAAAAAAAAAAAAAAAAGAAAAAAAAATAAATGAAAAAAGAGAAAGAGAAATTAAAGAGCTCTCACTTCTTCAAAGCTTTATTTCTTAATTTTTCTTTGGGCTAAATTAAGAGATTAATCCATTCTGATGAATGCCCACAGGGTTCAGTTCTAAATGAGTATTTCCCCCCTCATCAGATAGAATAGGAAGATTAGAGTGTGAAACGGAGACAATTTATAGTGAGTTTTCTGGTCTTCAGAGGGGTTTTAATTTGGATGTAGCAGCTATATTCTAGCTGCTGCTTGCCTTCCTGTTTTCAAAAGGGCATTTTAAGTGCTACTGTTCCAAGTGCTGTGCATCCCTAGAAAGACGTGTGCTGTACTTGTCCTTGTTTCAGGCTCTGAACTGACCGTGGCTTTTCCCCAGACTTCGAAAGTCACACTCCAGCAGCAGCTCTCTTCTAACCCTGGCTGCAAAGGGGACCAGTCTCCTGTCCCTCTCGCATTCCTATCAGAGGGGATTCTCTTCAGGCTCCTTGAAGACTAAATGGTTTAGAAAATGTAATTTAAAAACTGAAAAAAAATAGTTATTTGAGAAATGGCTTTTCTGATTTCTTTGTATCCCTCTAAGAAATGGATGAAGTCCACTATACTGTAATAAAAAAGTAATCATGACCTCCTATTGACCTGGGCAGAACAAAAACAGCCACAGGACATCTTTAAAATAAAGAAGGGGCTGATGGAACAGCGCAGTATAGGGGTACCTAAGCAGGCTGCCACAGTAGTTACGTTCACAAGACGAATAACTGAATCAACATCTCCCCACAGAGCCAAAGGAAAGAGAGAGCATGGGTGCCTGTGATGGGAAGAACCTACTCATGGGGTGATGCACTACCCTCTCCAGTGAAACTGGTGTCTGGCAGCTGGGTGTGCGAGTGGTCTGAACTGCTTTTTACGCTCTGCAGATTAAATACTAAGAGTCACAGTAACTAAATTAGGCGCTCCTAATCAGTCAAATAATCCTGTGTGGAAACGGGCCAGGAAAGAGGATTTGTCACTATCCATTTTTCACTTGTCGCCCCAATACCCAATACCTGCACAAACATTTGTACTCTCCCATCCCATCTTAAGGATGGTAAAGTGAGATAATTTAAGTCACTTTTTAAAAACTAGACAGAATTAAGTGCCAAAAGCTGGAACTCGAGCTGCCAGGTCTGAGCCAGGACAATTTTAGCACACAGACACAGAATCCCCTAGAGTGGCCTTCTTACACCTAAAAATGCAGATTTTATATGGCATTTTACAACAATAACAAACAAACATGATGATTAAGCACTCTGTTGAAGTTGAGCTGGCACAAGAGTTTGGCAAAATTCTTTCAACTATTCTTTGCTCATAAGAAAGCAGCCTTTGCAGAATTGAGAGTTTCATGGATTTTTTCAGTTTTAACAAACTTCAGCTCAGCAAATTTGCAGCCTCTTCAAATGCTTCAGGTTGATATCTTCACGTAAAAGTAGTTCTGCATTTCCAAACCAGCTTGATATTCCTGCTTCTACTTATTCATTGCAGGGAATGGTACAGACCCTCCCAGGGTGGTACTGCTTCCCTCTTCTGTGTGCTCTGATAGGCAGGGGAAGAAGTAACAGTGCAGACAGTAAAAACATTATCTAAAGTATTAAAATATTATCACATTTAAAATACGATCACAAGCACCGTACGTAAAATCCACTGAAATTAATGGACAACTTATACTTCATGGCTGTCGTTTCAATCTCTACAGAGAGAAACTGCTATGTCTACATCTCCAAGTCATTCTTTGAAGGGTTTTTTTGGTTGTTTTTGTTTTTCTGTTTTTCTGTAATAACTAGAGTTTAAATGTAAATGTCGAGAATCTGGAAGGCAGCTAAAATGTCTTTCAGCCCTTGCTCTGGCTGACATACTGCACTTTTCCAGATGCTTTGCCCCACAAAGCCGAAAATCCTATGCAGAATGAAGTGATGGTAAAAAGTGATTCTTTCATCAAAATATTGATATCAGAACAAGATCAGAAGGAAAAAAAAAATTCATCGTGTAGAAAAATGAACAGAAAATCAGTCATAGAAACATGATTGGAATGTATTTTCATCTATAAAAAATCTTTGTACTTATTGCTGTATTTAAGAACAATTGGTATACCTGTCCACCACGTCACAGTTTTGAATGTTCTACCTTTTTTGAAGGCAATTAGCCATCTATTCAAGGCTTCTGTGCTCACTTTAATTTCCCCATTTTTCCACCCACCTGAATCTGACACTTTGACATCTTTGCTGATTAGAATGGAAATTCAACATTCAGAAAGGCCAAGCAACTCAGGGTCAAAAACCAGCACGAAATCTATATATTGAAGAAGAGATCATGGAAGTTTACACAAAACAAGCAGTTTCATATTTCTGTAATTTTAAACAAAACAATAGCTGTCATGAGATACTAATGCAAGTTTTGAAATATTTGTCACCATTTTCTTGCTCGGTCTGAAAAGAAATTGCTTCAGCACTCAGAGCTGTGGGTAGATATTGAATAGCATTATGTCTTTTAGTCGAGCACCTCACTGGAGAAGAATTGCTTCTAACATCATGCCATTATTCTATTTTAAGAATCTTAAGCAACAGGGATTTCATCACTTGAGTTGGAAGATTATTTAACAGACTAGTAGACCTATGACTATGAAGTATTTCCTGATATTATACCTACATTCTTCCATTTCTCAAACTCAGAGCAGTTATCGTACCTCCACTCATTCTAAATCATCTGTCCTTCTTCCAATCCTCCACACATCCAACTGTTTCATGGTGCCTTATGAACTGTTTCCTATGTGGTACTTATAGCACATTAGAGTCTATTCTGATGAAGTACATAAAACTAATTATGTGAGCAGGATATTGAGATGATCACTAGAAATGCATATACAAGAAAGTGAAAGAACTCTAATCCCCTTAAACTAGTAAATCAGAAACGACAGCCTGGGCATCGTGCTACTGCACCGCAGAATCACAACATAATATTGGGAACCACATCCCACAACTGTGGAACTTTGGTATATGACATGAAATTCAGATTCAAAACGTCTTAGGCAAATTTTATCTAGGCAGACACAGAAGAAACTTCAATCTAGTATATTTAAAATTCTGAGGGAAAATGTGAAGTTAGTTATTTTGTTACAAGCTACTATTTAGTTTTTTTTTTTTTCTTTATGGTGACACAATTGTTTCACTCCACTCCAAATCTCCAAATCATGCTGGTTTCAACCTTACCATGACTTTGCTAGTCATTCACCTTTTCTCATATTTAGCAGAGAACACTCTCACGTCTTAGATTGAAGTACCTGAATTTTTCAGTTCTAGCCAATTTAGAGTGTAAACGAACTCTACAAGTTTTTTGACATATAATTAACTGTCTAAATAAAGAATAATGATCTAGAATATTGTGCATTTTTAAACCTCAAAAGTAATAGGCCAGAGCTAAGGGTAAACTTCAACATTTCAGGTAGCCTTGAAAACAAATATTACTGGAAAAACCTGTCTGTGGCATAGAACAAATCTGGGGAGGACTGATAGCAGGACTTGGAGCTGAGTCTCAGCCTGGTGTTTCCCAACTGTCCCTCAGGTGTCAGGCCATGTGGCTTTGCCCCAGCAGAAGACTTCACGTGGGCCTTTAGAGCTGCTCTGATGTGGGAAGCCATGGGATGGGAGGTGTGAAAGTGGCAGGGAGAGCTGCACGCTCTGCACTGAGCAGAGGGGAACATCCATTAGCAAAACAGATGGACTCCTTCCATCAGTAGAGTGAGTTCTCACTGCCTCGGCTTCTCTGAGTTGTTTTATTCAAACACAACTGCCCCTGTTTGCCGTATGGAACAAAGAGCTTACCCCGAACCACTTTAACCATTTCCTTTTGAACATGGCAGGACAGCCAGTGGTGACCTGTGGTGAGCACCCCTGATCTACTCTAGTACCCAGCTTCAAAATGGAGTGGTATTTGGCTTCTGTCATTGCATCCCACCTCCTTCCATAAGCAGAGAAGCTGCCTCACATGCCACCATCATCCTGAATGATCTTCATGGACCCTGACACACCTGTGCGCAAAGCACAAGTTACACGTAAGCACCAGAAAATGGATTTTGAGTGGTCAAAACAGACCAGTGACCCTGGCTTGCAAGTCAGTTCCCTGCCCCAGAAGTTGGTGAGATGCTGGGTGGTTTGGATGCCAGCCTCTCCAGCCCCACCATGCAATTGGGCAGGACCCTATAGGAGTAGAGCCCTGTGATGACTGATCCTAATTAGCAGCTGATGGCACAGCTGTCCAAGTTGCCATGTTATCCACAAACAGCAGCCTGGCTTATACCCACATCCCAGGGACAGGACTCCAGGAAAGACCAGAGGGCAAGCAGGTGAGTGCTGCACAGCCTGCCCCATCCCTACCATGGGAAAAGAGCACAGTCCCACTGCTGCAAATCCATTTAATTGAGTCGATCAGAATATGCAAAATGAATGTAGAATATGACCAGAAAGAGTGAGCTGAGGAGCGCAGCACAGGCTCAGTGCACATCCAGGCTTTCGGCTTTCAGAGAGGTCACAGGAAGGGGAGAAATCTGGCGAAGAACAAAGCTGCCGCATCGAAGCTCCATTAACAAACTTCCCCAGAACACAAACATTATGTCTCCTTACTTTAAACAAGTGGGGTCTTACTCTCTAGACAGCATTTAATCAGTAGCAGTATGCCAGAATGAGACACTAGTTGGGATTTCTGAAAAGAAATGTAATCATCACAGGTTTGGGAAGAGCTAGCACCATGAGACATCTGGCAGGGGAGAGAAAAGCAAGAAGAGGATCACACGGACCTCTACAAGAATCGCCACTTCTCCTAAACTACTCTGCCTCTAAAATAAGCCTGTGTTTTCCTCTCTTCCAGCCATAGCCATCTGATTTTTAGCAACTTAGAATACACTGTGATTTTTTTTAAGGCAGATACCAGATTGTGAGGTGAGCTCCCCCGTTTGCAACAGTGGCAGGCCCACTATTTATAACACTTTTAAGATGTTTTCAATTACTTCTGTCTCCCTGACACGCACAGATGCTGCTTAAGTAGGAAATTGTGTTATCATATATCTTTGAAGATTTCTGTAGCTAGATCATTTTGCATTTTCTACCCTACTGAGCTAGGAAATTAACAGTAAAACTTTACCCTGCCCTCTAGGAAGCCTGATTTAGTCAAAGACATGATCTCAGGTAGTAACTACAAAATCAGCTATTTATTTTATTTAAATAAAACCATTCTTCCAGCAGACAGTGAAGGGAAGAAATAATATGTCATGCTAAGATTCCTGAGCCAATACTTCTCCTCTACATCCACTCTGGGGTTACTTTCTGTGCATGTTGAAGCGCACTGCTGATCTGTGTTAAATAAGCTGCAGTAGAATGGAAACCAACTAATTTGTGCTCTCTGGGTGTTCGGCAACTAAGTTAACTCTTGCTGGCCCATGGACTATAAATAGAAAAAGATGATACAGTTTTACATTGATAACATTTCTATGAAAGCTAATAATTAAACATTAAGGAAACAATTTTTTTTCTACCTATCTGTCCCATTAGAAGTGATGAATAGGACTTGTGTTGCCTTTAATCCAAAGAAAGCAGACGATGTTAGGTGTCTTCTCGTGTGATGACCTACCCAAGGGCTGACACTCTAAATACAAGGTGTGCGCTCACCCCCTTGGCAACACCTCTTTTCCCTCTCTCACCCTGGTCCAGGAGAATGCATTATCCATTTGGAATTAAAGACAAATAATATAGCGATGTCTTCTGGGCTGGATAGCTGTGCATGGCACAGAGACCATATCGCAGAGTGACCATTGGGAGGTGCTCATTATCTTGCTCTCCCATGGAGATGGAGGTGAACTAGACAACTGCTTAGATGAGCTATGTAACTTGTTGGCAAGGACAGAAATGATAGATCCTGTTTTTCATCAGTTGACAGGCTGAGCTCAAATTTACATGAATTTGTACGAGCAGAACATTTCCACCAGGTAATTTCCATATCCATCCAGAAACATGCTTGCAACATGCACTAGTTGGTCACAAAATCCTAATTCTAACATTAAAAACAGTTACCATCTTCAGTCAAGTGGGCTGGAACAAATGTATGTGACAAATACTTTCACATCTTTCTGGTGATTAGAATGTGATTTCAGTTTCTATGGGCTTAATGTACAAGTATAATATAAAAATACACCGGAATATACAAATGAAATCAGTTTCTTTTAAGATGAATTAAGAGTCAGATATATTTTCTGGGTCTGAGAATACTAGTGCTTCTTCCATAGCTTTTGAATGGAAATCAATTGACTCAAATTCCAGTTTGGAGCATTTTCCTTCTAGAGAATTCTCAATTGTATGAACCTCTACGTATTCACTATGTTATATCTCCAGATGTTTTTGGGTTTTTTTCAGATTCACTCCTGAAATTGCTAGACAAAAACATTTCTTGCAGAGATGTAGCTTAGATTTAATCAGAAATCAGGTAATTCTGTCCCTAACAAAGGCTTTATGTAACCAAAGACAAAAAGATTACAACACCAGATAAAAAGAAAAGCTTTCCAAAGGCGTAAAAGTGCAAAGTAAAAGTTGACTACCCTCAAAGTAAAGTTTATTAGGAAATAAACAGAAATGAGCAATCAATCAGTCCAACAGTAAAACAGGATACAAGTGTATGTTTGGGGGCATTAGAAAAGTTAGAAGTCCCTGGACACATTAGTCTTTGGCATTTCAATTACCTATATAAAAGGGGAAAGAGAAAATCCTTAGGGTTTTTAACTATTTTCATTTTATATATTTTAATTCATTTCAAATTAATACAAACACTGAAAGATTTAGGACTTTGCAGCACCTTGTCTCCTCTGGCACTTCATATCACCTGGTCTCCCTCCTCTGCACCCCTCCTGGGCTGATACCACTTGCTTTGATATTGACACAGTTCAGACTCAATCCAGTCTTCAAAGAAAAACTGGCATGAAAATCCCTCAATCCCCCTTTCCGCTCCGAGCCCAGGGCATAAGCACTTTTCCCAAGGACTGCACAATCCAGTGGGTATTATTTTGTACTTAGTAAAATTAACAGTCGTTACAGAAAATAGTATTTGAAATTACTTTTCAGTCACAGGATCCTTCCAAGTCTGGAGATGAGACAATAGCTACGATATCAGTTCTGATCTCATTTTATATCACTGGCATTATTTGATTAATTTTCTAAAGCAAGTTTATTACACTGCATATTAAGAGGCAGAAGAAAAGCAAATGAAAAAGACTTATGTTGCTCATTTTAAATAATCTCTGTCCTAAACTGTTCTGCATGGCTGCAATGTACTTACCAAACACAGTTTACTGTGATTATTTACTGACTTCAGTTAGGTAGAAGGGATATTCTAAGTAAAAGCAAAATCAAAAATGCCTTAGGTTCACTTTTAAAGGAATTTCTCTGCAACAGGGAAACCAACCCCTTCTATATGCAATGTACATTCAGCAACTCTTCATCTACTTATAATAATATTTTTAAAAAATATACTAGGACGTCAAGATACCAAAGCCACAACTCAGTGGTACAGAAGAGATTAGTGAGTGCTGCACAGATTACACTAGTCCCAGTATGTAAACTCCAGTCTGGACAATCCTAGAACACAACTACTTAATATGACCCCAGAAAGAAGGCCACTTTTTGGACTTACGGTTGGTTGTCCTGCTTTGATCACTCTGAGCACTGTCGTTTGACTGGTTGCTGGAGACAGAGGATACGCTTGAGCTCCTGACAAATCCAAATGCAGCCAGCTTCGCTGCTGGCAACCGTGAATAACCTGGAGGACGAAGTCCAGACTGGCACGGCTTGGGGAGATTTGACTTTGCAGCACTTGGACATGAGCCTTTCTTAAGATCAACTGAAAGAAGGAAAAAGAAAGAAATTTTTATTAAATAAATTAAACTGGAATATACTGACGATTACCTGTACCACCTACACATGAAGTCAGTATAAAGGCAGAATACAAGTTTTAATGGCTGCTCAAACTGCGGTGATGTCTTATTCTTTGCTCCACTGAAAAGTTCTGTGCCACAATTACAGGTCACAATAATTTTTAAAACGTGAAATGCAGCAAGGACTCATGAGGCCTAACTCAAACTCCCAGCAAGGTAATGTAGTTCAAGTCTGCTAAGATTTTCTTTAATGCTATCTTCTTTTATGCTATATCACTTCCTAATTTTACATTTGTTATGTGCCAATTAAAAGAAACCCAGAGACAAACATGTGACACATAGTCTCCAATTTTGGAAGCTATTGTAGAACACTAACAATCCTCCTCAAGGACACAGGACTTCTTTGTATTCCATCAAAGAAAACATTTCTTTGAAGTCTTTCTTTCAAATTTTGGTAAAAGAAAATGTCCTTTTCTTGTATCAAGCCTGGGAACAAGGACATGCCTGTAAAGTTGTACTCTTTTAACATCCTACTAGCCATTTCCATTGATGTACTTCACCTCACTATAAACCATCAGCCTACGTGAATGACATCAACAAGTCTCAGACAACTATCAATAGCAGGCTTAAAATAGGTGAAGTTAGGCAACAAAAGTAGTGCAACTACCATATCTGCCTGTGGTTACTACTAACTGGTCATCTGTCTCCAGCTTGTATCTTGTATCTTAATCTATATTCTGCTGCACTTGTGTAGGCAAACTTCTCTAGGCAAATCCAGAACACGTCCATAAATAGGCCTAGCTGTCTTCATGGAAGGACTAAAGTTTAGAGTTTGCTTTTGCTTGGAAGGTCTGGATACCAAGTGGATCTGGACCTCAACTGTACATGAAATTTCTAGTTTTTCTTTGCATTTTTGACAATTTCAGGTTCCTGTTCCTTGGGAATCCTGAGCAGCAAAAATATAAAAATCCTCTCAAAATCCAAAGTTCTCCAAAAGCTAATGCTAGAGTGTTTAATCAGTAATCAGGACCGGTGGGTTAGGAGACAAGGCAACGTTAAAACTGTCAACATATTCCACCAGAAAAGGCCACAAAGTCACCCTTTTTCCATTCTTATTTGGTGAACACTATTTGAGCATTAGCCTGACACATCCTTGAAAGAAGGAAGTGAATATTCATCATATAAAGGAAAAATAGAAATTAACCGCACAATAAGAATATAGTCTTCATATTACTACAGTATTTAATTCTTTTGTAAACTATGTAGGTCAAAGCCTTATTAATTTTAATGAAGCATTACACTTTGAGGAGACTTTATAGAAAACAAGACTAACTTCTTTGAGCAGAAAAATGTCATGGGGATTTTGTTAGTTGTGCACCTCATCACAATAATAATATTGTTTAACAAAACTAAGCCTTTCTTTTTAAATAGAAATATGTGCAATACCAACTGAAAAAAAGGTTTTGTTATCCTATGAAACACATTCATTTAAAAGACGTGGAAATTCTCAGTGAACAAAACAATTTACGTACTATAGATTCTTAAAAATGCAGGTTTTGTACCCACTTTTCACAAGTTGAGGCCTTTATTAAAGACAAAAGGAGATGGATGTCCAACTGCAGCACCTTTACCAGCCCAGAGGAGGACATGCTGTGGATAGTAGCCCAAATGAAAATAACAAATATCTACCATGTGTAATAAATAAAATCCCCATTCACATTTCTGGCACTGATACAGACAGTTTTGGACTCTAATCCTGAATCTGGTTTCATTTGAACTATGTGAAGATGGGCTCAGAGGTAGCTGTGGGCTCCAGGTGCAGGTGAAGTGTGTTGCTTTCACATTCATCAGCATGGAGAACAAATAAGCAGTGATGTTTACCATCACTCTTTATTGCCAGGCTTGTGCTTCATTGCTTTGACAATGGTCTGTTACAGCTGGTTTATGGTTATCTACAAAGCATCATCAGGCCAGGCATCTTCCATCCCCACTGCTGGGGACATTCACGTCACATCTAAATAAATTCACAGCAAAGTACTACAGAACCTGATCTCAATGTTTCCCTCAATGCCATCAACACAGCTTACACCGATGTGAATCACACTAACGAATTTTCATGTAGGAACATGAAAAAGTGTCCAGTGACAGGCTTTAAAAGTCCCAAATGCTAGAAATTACATCCTAATCATCTTTCAGACACAATTGCTCTATTTGAGAGGACTAATATGTTTTTATGTTAACAACTGCTGCATGGTAGGACTCAGATTGGATTACGCCAGTGTAAGGCTGCACATTTACTGTGGAAGGATGATCCTGTGCTCTCTCCCTTCCACAGTCAGACTTGCAATGCCCCCACCAATACTGATACAGACACTTCAGTAGTATTTTGGAGGGGTCAGATCATCTTGCTTACCCAGTTGGCTGCACAGTCATATGCCTTCTAGCATCTGGGCATGGCCAACTATCAGCTTCACCAGCTACCTAAAGGACTAACAACATAAGGGCAACTGCATGTAATAAAAGGCACATAACTCAGTCACAGCGTGCAAAAAATTCCCTTTGTTGCATCAGTGCCAGGACCAAGCTCAGGTAGTCTCCAGATCAATGTGTGCATTTGCAGCCCTGAAAGCCAACCGTATCCTGGGCTGCATCTAAAGAAGCGTGGTCAGCAGGTGGAGGGAGGCGATTCTGCCCCTCTACTCTGCTGTCATGAGACCTCCTCACCTGGAATACTGCGTTCAGCTCTAGAGTCCCCAGCACAAGAAGGACATGGAGCTGCTGGAGCGGGTCCAGAGGAGGGCCACAAAGATGATCCGAGGGCTGGAGCACCTCTCCTATAAAGACAGGCTGAGAGAGTTGGGGCTCTTCAGCCTGGAGAAGAGAAGGCTCTGGGGTGATCTTATTGCAACCTTCCAGCACTTAAAGGAAGCCTACAGGAAAGCTGGAGAGGGACTTTTTACCAGGGCATGTAGTGATAGGACAAGGAGCAATGGCTTTAAACTGAAAAAGGGTAGATTTAGACTATATATAAGGAAGAAATTTTTTACAATGAGGGTGGTGAAATACTAGAACAGGTTGTCCAGAGAAGTTGTGGATGTCCCATCCCTGAACTTGTTCAAGGCCAGGTTGGATGAGGCTTTGAGCAACCCGATCTAGTGGAAGGTGTCCTTGCCTGTGGCAGGGGTGTTGGAATTAATTATCTAATTATTATTAGATAATAATTAATTATTAGATTATTATAATGAATAATTATCATAGAAAATAATTCTATGATAATTATTCATTATCATAGAATTCTATGATTCTGTGATTCTATGATTTGAAGCAGAGGCAAGTACTCATGGTAAGCAGCTGTAAGAGCAAGGAACCTGCCCAGGTCAGCAGCAGCAGGAAGAAGGTATGAGACTGTCTCTGTGGGTTTTAAAGGTTTCCGAAAAATGCACCAGCAGATCTGCACTACAGAAGCTGAGAGCTGAGATGCCTTTTTCCTAAGAATCTCAGAAAATTGAAGTAGAAGGAGAAATCTTTCCATTTTACAGCAAAAAGCTGTAAGTATCACAGATTTCCTGCAGCAGGATAGGGAAAATTGCCCTAGGATGGTGAGGTTCACCTGGGACTCACACATCCCCAGCTTAACCGAAGGGATGCCCACATCAAGTCCTCAGCTGTCCACACTCTGTACTGCTGCGTGACCAAGCGTCTGCAGCTGAGGTGCACTGAGCAGCATGGCTGTCATCAAAGAAGAATAATTTCCTTAAAACCCGAATGTTTTGGTAACAAACAACATCTCAGCCATCTCTACCTTTGCTTCAAAATCATTCTCCCAGAACCAGACAGAGGACTGAGTGAATTTTCTTACATGTCTGTGTGTGTTCCAGTTTGTGCCTTCAATTCAATTCAAATTCCCTCTGAACTAACAATATTTTGTATCTTGAACTCAGCATCCTCCTTAAATTATTTTCACTTCTCTTCTTTGTAATCCAGCTCTTCTGTACCATGAAGACCTGGGGGCAGGACATTATCCTCATTAGGGATGCATTCAAATCCTTGAAGCTAAGTCATTTTGTGTCTTCTTTCTCATTAAAATACATAAAACATCAGCTTATTGTACGTATATTTTCTGTTCTAAATATCATCAAGTTTTACGATGGTTGTTCTTTCTTTACTTCTGTTTCTTAGAAGTATAGAAGCACTCCTGCAAACAAGGTCGGGGAGTTCAAAACAAAAGTTACTTTAATGAGTATGTTTCATTTAAATAAAAATCTGCCAAAATAAGCTTAAAAAATTGGCAAAAAATCTTTCCAGCTTTCTCATTGCCTGAAGCTAATTACAGAATTAAGTATTGTTGTCTGTACGGCACACAAGTGATTTTTTATGACACTTCAAGCTGTTTCCATCGAGAAACATGAAAACATTTTGAGGTAGCAACTGATTGACACAAACCAGATGTGCCTGGGGAGTCTTAAGAAAAGTCTGAGCTAGACTTCTTATTCATCCCTACTGCATGTGAATCACATCTCCACGCACATGTATAACTAAAGAGCAACTTTCATGAGACTTCTCT
The DNA here is from genome assembly GCF_009769465.1 of Tauraco erythrolophus. NCBI lineage: Eukaryota > Metazoa > Chordata > Aves > Musophagiformes > Musophagidae > Tauraco > Tauraco erythrolophus. Next base: position 112,981,621 of record NC_141465.1, read on the forward strand.
GTGGAGTCTGAAATAGGTTTTAGCTGAAATGAATTAAAAATTAAAGGAGTTACATGGATATATTCTTATGAAAAAGAGTACTAGTTCAAGACTTTGACTCCGCTTGTGGTTCAGGGATCCTTGGCAAGCCTTTGTTTTCTTATAGTGAAGTTTTTGGTTGTTTGGGGTTTTTTTGACAAGCATTTCCATCAAAACTTTAATCATTAGGTGTCATTTTCTCTCAGAAACCTTACTTTCTTTTATAGGATGCTCTAAACATCATTATTCTCATTTCACATCGAGGAATCTGGGGCAAAGAAGTTACCTGCAAGGTCACTGAATTAGTCAGAAATAATACAAGCAGAATTAACCCACCTCAGAGTTAACCAACCATCATTGATATCTTTGTAGATTAAAACCAAATCACGCAAGTAAGAAACCTATTCTGTTGCCACTGCCGTTGTCGTTTCCCTGTTATAGACATAATTACTTCTCTCTGAACAAGAACTGAGGAAAGGGGTTTTAAAACAGAAGCTTTAATGATTTTCACCTAAACATCAGTGATCAGGTCTTGCCCCGCTCCCCTGGCGGTCTCTCATCCCAGTACTGAGAAGCCTGGAACAGTTCAGTTCCAAAGGCAAAACAGTTGTCACTGCATAACATCAATTAATTCATGATCAACCAGTCCACCGTCATATGGCAGGAAATGTTCATCTCCTCCTGATTCAGATGTAAAAGCCCCCAGAAGCTGCTCTGTGCCTTCCCAGCTCCCACACAACTCAAGGCTGGTTAGCAGGTTCTCATCGCCCCAAGAATTTGTCAGCTTGTGCTTCATTCAAACTGCACGTCCATGTTTGCTTTGCAGCTGATGAGCAAAGCAGCAGCATCCCACAGAAGCATCCAGCACCAGAATTGTCAGTGAGTGCCTGAACCACACCTGCTGTGGTTTCCACTGGAAGCCCACAGCAGCAAGAATGATACTCTATGCACTGGAGCCACATCTCATGTGCTCAGCTGCTACTCATCGGCTGCTCAGGAGTGCTGTGTGTGTCCAGTCAGCAACGATGTTTGGCTCTCCCCAGGGAGGAGGTAGGGTATGAAGCATTCACCTGCTGCTGCACTCAGATTTTTACCGATACCACTCTTACAACTGAGAATTTGGTACAAAGGTCATATAGACAACCCTTCTCATATGATGCATAACTGTTGGGACTAGAGAGGTGGCATATGGCTAAGTCTCCAGTATGGTGACAATGTCCTTAGCAAAACTGATGAAGAAGTGTGTGTCTCTCTTTGAAGCACTTAATTTTTCTTTATGAAATACAGTTAGATTGCTCTCCCAAAGAAAGCAGAGAGTGCCAAATGGAAACACTGCAGATTAGTGGAGGATAGAGAATATGTTCCTCCCTTGTCACCTCTTTCCTTAAACCATTAAGAATTTTCCCAGCTCAAATCCAAGCACTTCAGATTACAAATCTGTAAAATGAGCATGCAGCTGGAGTAAAAATAACGCAACATTTCAGGAACCTCAAAACCCCTTTTCTATCATCAAATCTCATTTACTTATTCAAGAATTAGGTATTCCTGAGAACAAATGTGAAAGAAAACCTTTTCTACCAGGAAAAAGCTGTAGACATATTGTATCATACATTATGAAATACATTATACATATGCAAATACACAAGCAAATACATAAATAAATGCAAGTACTTGGGTGTGTCTGAGTAAATCAGAAATATTGCTGTCCTGATTTATATATAAATTGTGTCTTTGACAAGAGTTGACTTGCTTAGAAATGAGAGGAACTGCTAGGCCCTCAGGACTGGCAAATTTAATACACAGAGAGGTGATAAGGAAACAACATTTCATTAACTCACTCTTTGGAAAAAAATACCATAAATAGTACTGAAAAATGTAGAATTAAGTGAAGTTTTAATGAGATCTCTGTTATACTTTTCAAAATCAGACTTTAATCTCATCAAAATAATCAGCTAATTAATGCAAATCCTAACACACTTGCCCCAAGAAGTCTTTATAGCCAAGGAAAACATATTCATAATTTATATGTTATAGACAGAATATCCTTCAATGCTTGTTTTGAATTACAAGTTTCCCACAAAAAAGCAGAGTCAATTTACATAAAATAAGCAGATGTTAAGCTTTCGGAGACACTATTGCACCTTTAAATCCATCACGATTCAATGACTTCCTATCTTACTTACAGTGCAGAAGCTTTTCCTTACAGTCAGACTGCCTGCCTGACCCATTCAATGTAAAGCATCACCTAAAAAAGCAGCACTGCTCAATAAAGAACTCACAGCCGGTGCCAATGCATGTGTGCGTTGTCCTACAGGTGAAGAGGGATCACTTCTCCAGTCACAGTTTAAGCATCACACTTGGAGATCACACTTGTGGGATCATTCATTATTATTTTACTCACTATTTGACATGTCTTAAAGCTAACAAAACCCTTACTGTACTTGTAGTACTTGCAGTCCATCAGAGCAGTTCAGGGATTTAATTATCAATTACTTTAGAGTCAGTTTTATGAGTATTAGTATTATACAGGGGCCAAATCACTCAGCTTATCAGTGCTGCTTAAGCAGACTGCTACATTATTAATGGTATGGCAAAGGGGAATAAAATCCTCATTATGAGGCACTGCTTCTGTCCTCGATACCGTGCCATGGCGATTTCAGTTTAAAAGCCTCTGTGGTTCCTCACGCTTTGTCACGGGATGGCAACTGGCTAGATCCTTCTGCTTCACTACCCCAGGGCAGGACTGAAACCACTAGGATTAGAAACTGGATTAAAAGCTCAGAATCAAGTTGCAAGAGATGTTGATTAGCAGTCTTGAAGGCAGGACTGGTATCCTTGAGAGAAAAATACCTCTGAGTTCCCAGCTGCTTTTGCTGCAGTCAGTCAAGCCCTCGCACCCCACAACATGCATGAGCAAGGGGCTTACCAGCACCGCTCCCACTATGCTGACCATATGCTCATGCATTTCGTTTGCTTATATTTGCAAATATGACTCTATTAAAGCTATATTTAATCCTGTTTCTCAAATATTGCATTAAAACTAATAAAGCAGATTAAAGTTTAATACCACAACTAACTGTTAAATTAAGGGAAAGTGGTTGAAGATGGTGTTTGGTACCTTAAAACGATTGGTTAGACAGTGCCTGGCCCTGCTCTGAGCCCTTCCAGTCAGCCCCACACCAGCTCCGGCATGCCAGGGGTCGCTGTCCCATCCAGCCCCTCCGTGGCAACCAGGGACCCATCTCTGGTCTGCCTTCGTGCACCAGTGTAGACTAAGCTGCAGAAAACAGTTCTCTTCTGCCTTTCCACTCCTACACCAGTCTTGACCTGCCTGCTGTCACTTTAGCCTCTTTCATTAGCAATTCATTCTTCTTAAAAAGAATTATTAAAGACAAAAAGACTGGTATGCTGACCTGTGAAGTTATACCTTGCTGAGAGAAAGATTAAGTCATTTGAGGTATACAGGAAATGTATACCTTTTGACAGGAAATGTATACCTTCTGACAAGGAAAAGGTGACTAAAAGCCAACCTTGAATGGATAACAGAGAAATAAAATGCCAAAAATAAAAGAATGTAAAGTAACTATTATAAGGTATCAGAAATATATGAAAGATCAATAAAGGGAGGCATTGAATCAACAGAGAGTAATGGGAAGTACTTTGCAACAGAATAAGATGTTGTAGAAAAATTAAATGCGTTCTTCAATCTTGCAAGGAAAATGGAAGGTGAGATGCCAGAAGTGAAAACAATGTGTCCTGGGGTGGACAGTGAAAAAGTAGGGACATTAGCAACCTCCCCAGAACAAGTCTTGGGTAATTTGAAATCAATAAAAACAGTCAGAGCCCAAAGACCAGATGAGGCACACTTGAGGATCCTGCAAGAGATGGTAGACAGATTATTGGACTATCATGAGTTATCTTTAATAGCATCCTTGAAAGAACAAATTATCAATATACTAGAGAGAAACAAACAAAATAATGATCATAGAAAAGAAATTATGGAGAGCTATGAATTAAATTTGACCTCTAAAGCAGGCAAGGTCCAAGAAATAATCAGTGATAAGATCAAACCCCCCAACTTTTGAGAAACAGGAAAAATTTAGGAAATAGGAAATTTAGCGGAGTAGGAATTGTGCTAACAGTTAGTGCAGTTGCCTCATGTAGTCTTCTTTTTCACTGGTCTTTTTAAAGTCAGGATTATAGACAATAAACAGGACTGATAGGCTGACACTTTTAGATTTAGAATGGCACATGATATAGGAAGAAAGTAAATTAATACATACAAGACAAGTTCCTATATAGATAAAAGTTAAGGAAAAGTTGTGTCTACAGTCATCAAAAATGCAGGGTAATTAAGCTGGATGAATAAAAATCATGGCAAAGTTCATTTCCAAAGATCAGAAAAGACAGTGGATTTGTTAATGGATCCTGTTCATATACTCCTCTCGTATCTATTTCCCAGACTGGCTCCTGTTACTGAAAGGCTTACACTACTCAGATCCTGAACTTGCAGCCTCTTGCAGTTTTGTTTAAATGAAAAATATGATCCAATTGCTCCCTGCACCTGTATTCCCAAGTTCAGTGCTGACTGAACTCAACTTACAGGGCTCAACTGATATTTACTGCCTAGTGTGCAGTCTGGAGTGTCTCAGAAGTCATGCACAGCTGAGCTCAGTCAGCTTCTGCTAATGGCATCAACGTAGATAAACTCCAGAGGCAGGATCAGATAGTAAAGGTTAGTGGCAAGAGGCACTGTGTTACAGAGAACCTTGATTTTCTGATAAGCCCCAAATCCTGGCAATCTGTATTAATGGCTGGTACTGTTCTCTCAGGGTAAGTCAAGACACTCTGGCTCATAGATTCATAGATTCATAGATTCATAGATTTCTAGGTTGGAAAAGACCTTAGAGATCATCGAGTCCAACCATCCCTAATCCCCATTAAGCCATATCCTCAAGTAGCTCATCCACCCTATTCTTAAACACATCCAGGGATGGGGACTCAACCACCTCCCTGGGCAGCCTATTCCAGTGGCTGACAACCCTTTCAGAGAAGAAATACTTCCTAACATCCAACCTGAATCTCCCCTGACTAAGCTTATGCCCATTTCCTCTTGTTCTATCTCCCATCACTAATGTAAAGAGCCCTTCCCCTACCTCCCCACCATCTTTTCTCAAGTATTTATAGGCCGTAATCAGGTCTCCCCTCAGCCTCCTCTTCTCCAGGCTAAACAGCCCCAACTCCCTCAGCCGCTCCTCATAAGTTTTATTTTCCAGCCCCTTGACCAGTTTAGTTGCCCTTCTTTGGACTCGCTCCAGGAGCTCAATATCTCTCTTAAAGCGAGGGGCCCAAAACTGGACACAATATTCCAGGTGCGGCCTCACCAGTGCCGAGTACAGGGGCAGGATCACTTCCCTGCTCCTGCTGGTCACACTATTCTTGATACATGCCAGTATCCCATTGGCCTTTTTGGCCACCTGGGCACACTGCTGGCTCATATCAAGCCGGTAGTCAACCAACACCCCCAGGTCCTTTTCCGCCAGGCAGCTCTCCAGCCACTCCTCCCCGAGCCTATAGCGATGCTTGGGGTTTTTATACCCCAAGTGAAGGACTCTGCACTTGGCCTTATTAAAGCTCATGCCATTGGCCTCAGCCCAACGATCCAGTCTGTTCAAATCCCTCTGAAGGGCCTCCCTACCCTCGAGCAGATCGACACAGCCTCCCAGCTTGGTGTCGTCCGCAAATTTACTGAGGGTACATTCAATCCCCTCATCCAGGTCATTGATAAAGATGTTAAACAGAACTGGACCCAGCACTGAGCCCTGGGGAACCCCACTGGTGACCGGCCTCCAGCCGGATTTAGCCCCATTTACCACCACTCTTTGGGCCCGGCCATCCAGCCAGTTTTTAACCCAAAGGAGGGTGTGCCTATCCAGGCCAGCAGTTACCAGTTTCTCCACCAGAACACTATGAGAAACTGTATCAAAGGCTTTACTGAGGTCCAGGAAAACTACATCCACAGCCCTTCCCTCGTCAACCAGGCGGGTCACCCTGTCATAGAAGGTGATCAGGTTTGATTGGCAAGACCTGCCTTTCATAAACCCATGTTGACTGGGCCTGATCACCCGGTTAACCTGTATGTGCTCATTAATAGCACTCAAGATAACCTGTTCCATGACTTTGCCCGTCACCGAGGTCAGACTGACAGGCCTGTAGTTCCCCGGATCCTCCTTCCGCCCTTTTTTGTAAATGGGGGTAACATCCGCCAGCCTCCAGTCCAGCGGAACTTCCCCAGTGAGCCAAGACTGCCCAAAGATAATGGACAGGGGTTTGGCAATGACATCCGCCAGCTCTCTCAGGACTCTCGGGTGGATACCATCAGGCCCCATAGACTTGTGGGCATCCAGCCGAAGGAGCAGATCCTTGACCCGTTCCTCTTGGATCACAGGAGCTTCGATCTGCTCTCCCTCCCTGCACTCAGACACCGAAGGCCAGCTCACCTGGGAACTGCTGACCTTATTATTAAAGACTGAGGCAAAGAAGGCATTAAGGACCTCAGCCTTGTCTTCATCCCTAGTGACTAACGTACCCCCTGAGTCCAGTAGGGGCTGGAGGTGATCTTTAGCCCTCCTTTTGTTATTAATATATTTATAGAAAGACTTTTTGTTGTCCCTTACGGAGCAGGCTAGTCTAAGTTCCAATTGGGCTTTTGCCTCCCTGATTATCTCCCTACATGCCCTAACTTCCTCCCTGTATTGATTCCTGGATGCCTGCCCATTCTTCCAAGACTTGTAGACATCCCTTTTTCTTTTGAGATGTTCCCAAATCTCCTTTGTTATCCAAGCTGGTTTTCTACCCCGGCGGCTCGACTTCCGGCACACAGGGACAGCTCGCTCCTGTGCCTCCAGAATTTCCTTTTTGAATAGTAACCATCCCTCCTGCGCCCCCTTACCCTTGAGAGCTGTCTCCCATTGGACTTTGTTAACCAGACTTCTAAACAGCCCAAAGTCAGCTCGCCCAAAGTCCAGCTTGGCCGTTTTAGTGTTCCCTCTCCTAACTTCCCCTAGAATTGAGAATTCTATTATCTCGTGGTCACTAAGCCCCAGGCGTCCTCCAACCTTCACATCTCCCACAAGACCTTCTCTGTTCACAAACAGCAGGTCTAGGGGAGCTCCTTCTCTAGTCGGTTCACTAACCAGTTGTGAGAGGAAGTTGTCCTCCACACTCTGCAGGAACCGCCTAGACTGTTTCCTGACTGCCATGTTATACTTCCAACAGACATCAGGCAGGTTAAAGTCACCCATAAGGACAAGGGCTAGTGAGCGCGAGACTTCCCCCAGTTGTTTAAAGAATAGCTCATCAGTCTCACTGTCCTGATAGGGTGGCCTATAGCAGATACCCACTACAATATCCGCCTTCATAGGCCCCTCTTTGATTTTCACTCACAGACATTCTACTAGGTCATCCCCAACATTTAACTCTAAACAGTTTAGATCTTCCCTTACATACAGGGCAACCCCACCACCCCTTCTACCTCTCCTATCCCTCCTGAAGAGTTTGTAGCCATCCATGGTAGCACTCCAGTTATACGAGTCATCCCACCATGTTTCAGTGATGGCAACTATGTCGTAGTTTCCCCGGATAGCAAGAGCTTCCAGTTCCTCTTGCTTATTGCCCATACTACGTGCGTTCGTATAGAAGCACGTAAGTTGGGCTTTTGACCCCACAGCACCCCTAGGGGGGTTAGTTTTATTACCTGAGCTGTTATTTTTGGGATTCTCTTTAACCTCTAGGCAACTTGTGTGTTGCTCTTGACTACACATATCACCCCCTAGTATCACTGAGGCAGCAGGCCGAAGGCACCTGCCTACACTCCCTTCATCAGACAATGGAGGGCCGTCCTCGGCTGTTAATCCTCTAAGTCTGATAATACCCCCCACCCCCTTCACATCTAGTTTAAAGCCCTGTTGATGATCCCAGCTAGTTCTGTAGCGAGCAGCCTTTTCCCCCGTGGAGACAAACCCGCCCCGTCCCTAGATAGAAGATCTGGCATTAAGGTCAGCCCGTGGTTAAAGAAGCCTAGGTTGTTTTCCTCACACCACTTTTGTAGCCAATTATTTAAATCCTCGATCTTTGTTTTCCATCTTGTGTCATGTCCTAGAGTCGGTATGATAGAAGAGAATATTACTTGGGCCCCCGATCCCTTCAACATTCTTCCCAAAACCCTGAGATCTTTCTTAATAGTCCGGATGTTTCTTTTCCTAATGTCATCCATACCAACTTGGAAAAGAAGAAGAGGGCTCATCTCCATTCTGCTTCTAAATTTCTTCAGCAGCTTAGTGCGAAGAAAAAGACACTGGGGAAAAAAAGTAACAGTTTTCAAATATCTGCAAAGAGAAGACCCCACGTCCACTCCAGATAGAAAAGGAAGTAAGTTGCAACAAAAACAATTAGGCAAAACACTAGGGAAAATGTTTAACTTGAAAGCAGGTAATGCATCAGAGCAGCCTGCTTTCAGAGGCTGCAGGATCTCATATTGAAGGTTTTTATAAATAGTTTTTCATGAATAGGTTAAATAAACATCTATCAAGATGTTCTGGGGCAAGAGGAGGGACCATACGACCCCAAGTCATTACTTAAACTCTGCAGACTTGTAGGCTGTTAAACAGCTGCTCTGTTTCACTCTGGCAATGACTGATTTTCAGTTGTCTCTGAACTTGCTGCTGTTTAAATGCACATTGTTAAAACCTCCAAGCTTTTCCAGGCTACCAGAAGAAGTCTTCTGTCCTGTAGAAGTAATTATTATCTCCGTCTTGTGGTGTTGCGCACTTCTTCTTCTGACTCTCCTCTTGCTTTTCCCTCCCCTGTAATTCTGCCCAGGGTCACACTGAGCTGGACAGTAGCTGGGAAGAAAAAGGCGCTAGAAATGTTGTCTCCAAAGAGATTTATACCGGGGCTTCAGAGAATCAAAGTCTCTTCTGGCACATCTGAACACCGCCCAGGCTTTCCACGAACAACATGGTGGAGAATGTCATACTCAGATTGAACAACAGGATCTTCACGATGGAAGAAAATATCCCATTATCTTCCGCAGGACAAAAGCAAAGATTTTTCAGGCATTTACAAGGAGGTGGAAGATAAAAAAGTGCACAATGAGAATTATTACTGAAATTGATTCTCCTTCTTTGGCAATGACCTGTTAAACTACCTTCATGCAAGTCCCAGACTCCCTAGTCAGCCTTGCCTCGGGATAAAAAGACACACCTCAAAGAGTGCTGTTGAAACTTTGTAGTATCAGGTCAAGATGTTGCTCATTTTGTGATATTTCTGTCTGGAAAAAAAAACAAAAAAACAACAAACCCAACCCTATTGGTGACTACAGTTAAAGGAAAGGAAATAAAGTTCATACTTTACCTGAAGCATCAGGATGATAGAGGCTGGGAGCGCTCGTTATTTCTCCTTGCTGATGGAGACAGCTACCTGAGGATCTTTGACTTGCAATGAGAATCCTGCTCTTTGCAGATGGTAGCCTTGAAACCGCACCCAGTCCTAACTGTGGCTTGAGGATCATGGCAGATCGATAAAAACTTGGTGGGACCTCGTAGTGAGTATATGGTGGAGGGCAAAACTCATCTTTCTCAGGCCTTTCCCCAACCTAGAGAAAAATCATTAACGTAAGTATTATGTAATAAATGAATAAATCGAGAAAATATGGAGCTATAAATTGCTTATAAAGGTACTTTTCCCTCCTTGCGAGTCTGGGCTTCAGAGCCCAGCAGACTGATCATCACTTTCAAAAAGTGATAGTTTAACCATATGAATCGTTCTCCACAAATACATACACTACAGTCTCAAAACCTAACCAAACCCAAATAAACTATCGATCTCTTCGTCAAAAGAAAATAGACAAACAGAAGTTCTTCAATTAGTGAAAATGAAGTTACTTTTAAGTCCTGAAAGGCGATACTATTTACAGAGGTAGATACACCAAGAGAGTGTGTGAGTGGAATTTTTATTAGAAGTTATTTAAAATACTCTTATTGAGATACAATTTTGGGGGGAGTTGGTTTTAACTTAGTTAAAAATGAAGCTGAAGGTATTTTAAGTTCATTTTATCAGAAAAATGGTATTGTCAAATCATTTGTGTGAGAAAAAAAAACCTCTACATATTCTTACTTCAAAATGTTCATTGTATTCTGTGCCCCTGAAGTTCCTGAAAAGAGACCTGACTGCGGAGGTCGACACATTTGTGTACGCTACATTTGCAGGGAGCTGTTGAATATTCCAAATCAGAGCTCTAAAACCCAGCTGCCCATTTGAACTGGAGAAAAATAGCAATTTTGTAGATGTAAAACTTTTAGTTGTTTACCACAAAACAGATGACGCTTTGCTAAAATCAGTGACAAATCTCTCAGTATTTTAATGAGCGTACACCGGGAGGCCAGCACAGTTTCAGAAAATGTTTCCAGCAAACTGGCTGTTACCAGAGAACTTGCAGTGGGGGAATGACTCGGTTCCCCAGTTCATTTCATAGATTTCTAGGTTGGAAAAGACCTTAGAGATCATCGAGTCCAACCGTCCCTAATCCCCATTAAACCATATCCCTAAGTAGATCATCCACCCTATTCTTAAACACATTCAGGGATGGGGACTCAACCACCTCCCTGGGCAGCCTATTCCAGTGGCTGACAACCCTTTCAGAGAAGAAATACTTCCTAACATCCAACCTGAATCTCCCCTGACTAAGCTTATACCCATTTCCTCTTGTTCTGTCACCCATCACTAATGTAAAGAGCCCTTCCTCCACCTCCCCACCATCCCTTCTCAAGTATTTGTAGGCTGTAATCAGGTCTCCCCTCAGCCTCCTCTTCTCCAGGCTAAACAGCCCCAACTCCCTCAGCCGCTCCCCATAAGTTTTATTTTCCAGCCCCTTGACCAGTTTAGTCGCCCTTCTTTGGACTTGCTCCAGGAGCTCAATATCTCTCTTAAAGCGAGGGGCCCAAAACTGGACACAATATTCCAGGTGCGGCCTCACCAGTGCCGAGTACAGGGGCAGGATCACTTCCCTATTCCTGCTGGTTACACTATTCTTGATACACGCCAGTATCCCATTGGCCTTTTTGGCCACCTGGGCACACTGCTGGCTCATATCAAGCCGGTAGTCAACCAAGACCCCCAGGTCCTTCTCCGCCAGGCAGCTCTCCAGCCACTCTTCCCCGAGCCTGTAGTGATGTTTGGGGTTTTTATACCCCAAGTGAAGGACTCTGCACTTGGCCTTATTAAAGCTCATGCCATTGGCCTCAGCCCAACGATCCAGTCTGTTCAAATCCCTCTGAAGGGCCTCCCTACCCTCAAGCAGATGGACACAGCCTCCCAGCTTGGTGTCGTCCACAAATTTACTGAGGGTACATTCAGCCCTTGCATTTTTCTGCACTCAGGCTGGGCTCTGACTCCCACCTCGCCGTGCTGCTTTCTGACTCCGGACAAGGGCGCAGAGCAATGCCAGCGGCTTTCATCTCTCTCATTTGCAAAGAACCATTTGCTCGTCGAGGTAGAGTCCAACTTCTTTACAGTTTTCTTATAAAATGTAAAATCATCACAATTTAGAAAGGACCCATGAATATTTTTTCAGTGCATCCCATTTAGGCCAGAGGAAAAAAAGGGCTTAGGAAATAGGAAATCTGAACTAAGTTTGTTTAAAAATTAATCAAAAAAGTGCCATAGGCTACCTAGGAAGAAATGTAACTGCCAATTAATTAACTCTGCTGTAAGTTATGATGCATATAATATGCCAAATCAATTTCTATTTAGCAATTATAAGCATTTAGAATATGCACTTCAACATTGACTATAAAAGCTTTGATCCTGAACGCTTCAAGAGCTTTAATTCTAATTTAACAAATCTTTAATATGTTAAAAGAGACACAATTGGCCTTAAACGATTAAATATAGAATCTTTGAGGCCTTTGCACAGGAACTAGGAGGGAAGATGTGACAAACACTGAGCATTATATTTTTGCTTTATATTTTTTCCTTTTTTGCAGTCCTCTTTCCTGCCATTAGATCTTCCCATTTTATTTTTTATTATATTCATATGACCTATTTCTACAAGTTAGGATGCAGGTTTTTACTGTACAGGTGATTCTCTAGGCTTAGACTGCATGAGATATTTTGCTTATTTTCAACTTCTGGATATGAGATTGTTTTCCTGGATAAGATTTAGTTATCTTTTCTCTCTCTGATGAATTTATTTCAATCAGATTTCACTATACACTCCCTACCATTTCATATTTAACTGGCAATGAACATACCAGTGCTGAGTACTTCAGTATAAGGCATAAAGAAAATCTTTAAATATAGAAACCATGCATTTTTCATAAACTGGGTCAGCTTAGCCAAACCTTCAGTTACCTTATTTTTTTCTTTATTGACAGTATGCTATGAATAACAGAAGACCCACACATCTGCACACAAAACCAATCAATCACAAGCATAAAACATCTTCTCAAGCTGAGAGAAGTGAAAGATTTACCCAACTATCTCTTGAAGAGCCCAATTTTGGGGACATAAACTTGCTTTGAAGACACACTCCCTTCTCTTTGCTATTTAAGAGTGAGTTAATGAAGTGTATAATTCAACTCCTCTCAATAGAATCAGGTGTGATTATTGATTATAAGGTCATTTTAAAGATCTTCAGAAAGATGTGGATTAATATGAAACCTGTTAGCACCCTGTACTAGACTTTTGTACAAGGGACTTTTAAAGAAAAGGTCTGTTGCAGCCTGACAACTAAAAAGAAGCTCAGCTCAGAGTTTTATTGTGTGTGGCTGTCTGCTCATTCCCCACTCGCCCCATTTAATGAACTTGTTAGAAAGAGCTGGAAAGTCTGCAGCAAATACTTGGAGCACACAGGAATTTCCACAGGCTGGGTAATCCTGTGCAGAGTTGGCAGCAGAGGCAGCATGTAAGGATGCCCAACACTTTCCTTCATGTTACTTTGTTTATAACATCATCAAACATTAATGCCTCAAGCAAGAATTTTCTTGTCAAGAAAATTCTTGTCTTCAGACAGCTGTTTGAGAAAAGAGTTGGTGACAATGGTTGAAGCAGTTCAGATAATGAGATTAGGGGGAAAAAATTGCTGGTTTGACTGTGTATGAAACAACTCTACCCCTTTTTCCCCTACAGATCTTTCATTACAACAGGCTTTAGTCCAGGCTCTTGGGATTAGAAAGATGTCTGTGCTGGGGAACGGATCCGAGGAGGTGGTTGAACAGGGCAGGTGCAGCCTTGAGGAAGCAGGCAGGAGAGCTGGCAATCATCAGAGCTCTTTACAGACCCCCACCAGAACCAGAGCTCTCGGCAGCAGCCATACAGTAGTGAATAAAGTGAACCAAGGACCACTCTCTGGCAAGGCACAGACCATATCCATACAGGTAAACTCTCACCCTGCAGACCAGGCTGGTCTCATCCATGCTGGTCCTTGGGAACAGCCTCTGGGTGAGTACACACTAACAGAGGTAGACACTGAGGTGGAGAGTTTGTTCTCAGTCCAGCAGTATAGACAACCTTGTGTGAGCCTTGGAGGCCATGTCCTCCCACTGTTTAGTTCGCCAGCACAGCAACAGCCTTTGGGTCCCGTGGTTTGCTCTGTTACTTCTCATAGAGGTAACTGGGAACACAAAGCGGCCACAAATTCCCACTGGTGCTGACTGGAAGAGGCTGAAGTCCATGTATAGATGGGAAGCCCACATTGTGACAAAGCATGTGGACAGCAGCAATCTGCCCTGGACAATGATTGTTTTTTTTAAGCATTTCACTGTCAGGGATTTTCTACTTTTTTTTTGGACAAAGACAGGCATGAAAGATCTACCACCACACAATGCTTTGGTTCCAAAGAAAAGCACTTGAGAAGCCACCAATGCCACAGACAAGGCTGCCCATTTAACCTTAACTCAATTCCATTATGGACGCAGTCCCTAAGCGCAGCTGGACTGCCTTCACGCCTGAGCTGGGATTTTTGTCTGAGCCGCCCTACTAGGGTCTTAGCACAGGCAGCTCAAGAAGCCCTGCAGGCTCCTCACTGCGCGGTGGTAGCCCTCGAATCTTCCTCAGACAGCTCTCCAGGCCTTGCCTTGGAGTCTCCTGTCTGAGACAGCACCTTCCAAGTTTTTCCAGCCCATGGTACCCAGAGGGGTATTTAATTGTTCCTGCCATTTAGCTAGCTGAAGGGTGCGTGGAGATTACTGGTCTGATTGATAACAGCTATTAACACTCCCTAACATAGCTATGTAAAGAGATATAAAATGCTAATCAAAGCCCTTTGGACGTGTGAAATAAGGAAACACTGGGATTTTTTCCCTCACAAAGGTAATGCAGAGTACCCATCCTGCCTCAGCATCTCCTTGTCTCCAAAATCTCTGAGTCTTCAACACTGTCCCTTCACTAGGGTGATTTTGATCTATCTCAACCCATCCTAATTGCTTTATTTCATATTACACATCAGTCATCTGCCACAAACCCATACTGTGCACAGCTGCTCTTCTAAGCATCTCTCCACTTCCATGGATCAATCAGTTTACTTTCTTTTGATCCATACTGGAGCCAAATCAGTCCCCTCTGCATTCCTCTAACTAGCAGGAGAGTAAGGTAATTGCTTTTAGAGTGGTAGCCCAAAAGAGTAAACACCACCCTCTGCTATCAGCTCCTGACTCCTGGGCTAACACAAACTCATACCACAAACTGCAGTTTGATTGACTTTTCCTTCCCAGACTCTCTGCCAGGCAATCCAGCGTCTCTGAAGAAGCAGCTTGCTCGGGTTCAAACCTTCCCTTGTTGAAATACCCACCCAAAGTCATATATATTTCTTGGATGAGCAGCGGAAGATGCTTTGGATCTTCTCCAGCCCATAACTGTCCTCCTTCTAACCCTAGTCTAGAGTAAATCATGCTGCAGACATGCCACAGCCTGAGTCCTTCTCAGGTTAAGAACAGTCCTCAGTGGTGCACAGAAATTGGTCCTTTACTCCCAGATGTGTCTGCTGATCCTACCTAATTATCTGAACCCCGAGTGTATGGGCCATAGACACCTATGGTCTTCAGGGGGTCACGTCACCCTATAAACAGCCAAAGAGCCGTACAGTCTGGGTTATTTGGGCTTTAATTTCCATAGCCATACATTAAACGGTAATAACCTAGTAATTTTCCCTCACCTTACAATGTGATTGTAAAGATATACTAATAATGACTGGCATAGATAAGTTCAAAATGGCTTTTATAATTCCTCCTCTGGATGTAAACTATAAGGGACATTGCTGAAACTGAATTTAGGGGGGAAAGGACAGAGATCGCTGCCCTTTCTATGTTTGGGATGAGATGCTGCTCTATGAATAGAGCATATAACATAAAACATATAATCCATGATCACTTCAGTAGGTTGCCTCTTAACATGCCATAAGGGTCAATCTACACTCACACATGATATCTTACTTTGGCTATTTTCTGGCTTTTGATTATCAACACTGTCACCAAATTTATTTCAGTGATGTTCCTTGGATGAATACTGTATGTAGGATGAGGTGGGCACTAAAATAGCCTCAATAACACCATCAGACACAGAGAAAAAAAAGAAAAAAAAATAAAATTCTAAAAAATTTTAAAAAACACTGGTTCAAATGAAATATACTTGTATGACTTGTATGAATATATTCAGTATTTATATAAAAAGTTTGGCTTTTGAGCTACCACAAGTCCCAAGCAGCGGACACAAGGGCACATCACAGATATGAACGTAGCTCCCTCCTCCCTGTCCTTTCTCCACCTTCCAATCAAGGCCAACTTTCCTCCACTCCTCTCACCTCCCAGCAGGGATTTCAGGGAACCAAGACTCCTGTTCAACTTATCAAGGTGGAAACACAGTATCAGGAGTCAGAACTGGCCAGAGGGACCTCCATCACCTTTTGGTTTCTCAGGAAGACTTTCCAGGGAAATGAGATTTCTTACTGAAGAAGTAGGTCAATATAACATATGGCTTTAAAATTACTCAAAAGTAAATCTTTTCCTGCATGATACATATAATCTAACAAGAGCTCTGATAGTCCCTGGGTTTCAGTACAGCTAAACAGAAGGGAATTAGTTTAGACCTCTAGCACTTTGTCTGCAAAAACCTGTCAACTCTCCCATTAAGGAGAAAAAGTCTCTGTGGGCAAATTACATTCATTTCCCAAAGCTATTCTTTGGAAAAAAAAAAAAAAGAAATTCAATTTATGGATAAATTCAAACAGCGTGTCTTTTCCTTTCTAAACATCCTCATTTATACTACTAGCAGGTAACTGGTTTTCTGGGAAAAAACTGGAGGACCACAGTGATGACTTCCAGTCACAGATCAGACGTTGTGACAGGGTCAGCGCCAGAAATGGTTAAATAAGTTTATTTCTAATGATCACACTTTGACTTGATTTAGGATTTATTTCTTATTTGAGGTTTGAGAACTAACTCCTGGCACCAATAAGTAAGCAAATTATCACCACCTGGCTTACAAAAGAGGCGGTCAAAGCTGCCTCCTTACCTCCTGCAGAAACTTCTCACCCATCGGACCGAAGTGATGGCCTGGGGGCCTAATTCCTGACACCACCAGTCCAGAACTGAAGAGTCTTGGCTTCTGGAGGTCAGGTTTAAATTTGTCATACAGGATGCTGGGGGGCTTCGCCTCCCCTCCGTTGGACACCTTCTGCTCTGTAGAGATGGGCACGCCACACGCAGGGGTACCGAAGGGCAGCCCTGCCGGTGCAAACGAAGGCTCCAGCTGCTCTATCGAACGAGGGTTTCTTCTAATGTACGTGATGATTTTAGGTCTCACAGGTTTGGGCCTGGGTATGGCAGGTTTCATCTCAATGCTTTCTTCCAGCTTCTCACTGGAGTCACTGTCCACATCCGCCTTATCTGCGAGGGAGCCCTTGGAGTGGACGAGGATAGGTTTTGGGATGGCGCTGCTGCAAGCAGGCTTGATAGGCACTTTAGGGGTTATGTTTAACAACTGCGTACTGTCAATGGGAGGTAGGACTGAGGAGGGGGACAGTTTGTCAACATGAAGTGCATAAAGGTCCTTCAAATTACTGTTTGATAGCGTGGGCTGACTATTAACATCCAGCGTTGCCACTGGGCGCACGGGAGTTGGGACACATAAAAAGGCATCAGCCTTTGTCAAAACCTTATAGCTCTCTGGTGCTTCATCTGGAGGATGTTTCTGTGCAGTGGCTGTCTTTTTACTTGGAACTGAAAAGCTTGAGGCTTCCACATCACCGTCATGACCGTCAGGTTGTTGGTTCGACACTGTCTCGGCACTGCGTGTTCCGTGCTGATCTGAGAGATCAGAAGCAGGTACGGCAGCATCCTCGGTGTTTCCTTTGACTAGTGCCAGTTTATTCTCATTAACTTTGAAGGGTTTGCTGTCAGGTAGATTAATGTTATGTATAAGAGATATCTGTTCACCAACTGCTTCAGCGCAACCTGCGTCAGCTTCATGTAAATTCTCATTTTTTCTAGGTGTCACTTTGCCACTGGATTTACTATCGCAGGTGAGTGGGAATGTTGTTTCCACTTCTTTGTCAGCAAAATATTCCTCACCAACCTGGCTAGCCGCCCTGTTGTCACTGTCATTGCTTCTTCTCCCTTCCCCATCAATGGTGATGTTATCATTTAGCAATTTTTCACCAGGATAGGTTACCACCTGGCTTGACAATGGATCCTCTACTTTATTACAGGTGTCTTGAAAATGGCATGCTTGAAATTTTGATGAGTCAGACCCAGAGCCTTTCTGTTCCTGCATTGCTGTATTTTCATCTTTTTGACATCCCAGGAACTCTACCAGCATAATTCTCTCAATCTTTTGTTGACAGGTACTTCTAGATTGTAGAGATGGTGCAGTCTTAAGCTCCAGTTTTTTACTTCTATCCCCCTGACCTAATTGTGCTTCTGATTTACTAACAATCTCATTGGGCTTAACAGTTGAATGTTGAAAATGTGAAGTATGCAGTGTGCTTTCAATGTTAACATTTGGTACATTTTCTGGTTTACTTATTTTCTTGTTCCCTGAGGTAGGTGATTTGGAATAAAATACAATATTTTCCTCTGAGGTATTTTCAAGTGGATGAAACACCATCCCAAGAAAATGGTCCGTGGATATTTTTTGTGATTTCTCTGTATTTCCTATCAAATGATGCGACCTGTCAATGGAGTCTAATGATGCAGAAAGCAGACGCTTACACGACACGCGGCCAACGCAGTCTTTTGCAAATGTTTCAGATTGAGGAGAAAATTTACTTGATCTTCCCAAAGAAAGCCTTTTTATTCTCTCCATCTCTACAGTCCTGGACATTTTACCCTTAGAAATGTTCTGGGTGAAGTCAACATCACCTTTGGAAATAACCCCCAGGCTGCCATCGTTTGTGCTACTTTTTAAATTGGACAGACTTTGTCCTCGGCTAATCCTGATGTGCCTTGATATATCCTTAGCTTCGCTGGTCCTACAAACTTTCCCCATTTCCCTGCTTGTGGTGGAGGGCAGCTTACTTTCATGTACACCAGTGTGACAAGTCCGAGAGTCTTTAAAGTTCAGAAGTTTATTCTGCTCTGTATTCAGATGAGTAACTTTCTCTGAACCTCCAGAGTCCGTATTCCCTCTCTCATCTGTCGAATCACATTTCTTAACATCCTCTTCAGTGGTTCTAACTTTTGCCACAATTTGGTTGGCATTGGTATCCCCCACACTCACTATGCTTTCATTGTTATTTTTTATTTCGCTGCAGTTGTCCTGAAGCTGGGTATAACACGACTTGTTTGGTATTAACGGCGCACTCATTTTGAAGCTTCAGGTGACTGCCTTTTGGGCAGTCTTAATTAATGAGAAAGCTTTTTTTTCCCCTATCAGGTTAACTATTATGCATGCTTCAGTTATACATTTAAATTACAAACTCATCAGTAGAAAATTCCTCGTCAGAAAGCTTGGTCTCTTGTCAGAGTCACATTTTTGTGCTGCTCAGTCATCTTTCATGCAGCCTCTGGACTTAGGAAATCTTTATGACGTGAAGTAGAAGGGTTCAACAAAAGCAAAATAGATCTGTCAAGTTCCCTCTGAATGACAGCCAGTTAATCCAGCCAACCTATGAGGAAAAAAAACCCAATGTTACACTGATGTCACGAATCATGCTACGTAAAACAAAGTTAAGATCAGCTGGACTCCCAAGTACGTCCCCAGGTTAGAGCACTTTCAAACACTTCAGATGCTGTTTGAATCACAACTTTGCTCCCAGCAAAGATTCCTTGTGTAGCACAGATCTCTGACTTTAGAAGTTACACAGCTAAAACTGTCCTGGTCAGAGGAGTAGTTACTGCTGGTTTTAAGCTACCCAGATTTACAACTGGAAGCAAGTATAAATAGCTAGGTGAGGATGGGACCCCACATCGAGGATCTAAGCACTTTCATATTGCTATAACAATGTCTTTATTACACCAAGAACTGCTGCTAATGCATTTAAAGCACCACTGTATAGACGAGCTGTAAGTAATAAAACTCCAGCTCCATTATGGAAAGTTTATGGGTTTCTCTTCTTGCCTTGTACAAATCATTGCTGTCCTTGTGCTGACATCTCATCCCCTTTGACACTTCTTAGCCAGATTCATAGATGCCAAGAAAGCAAAAACTATGGCTGGAGGCCTGCAAAGAAAAACCGTGTTTTTCTTAAGAGACAGCTGCATATGTGTGTGTTCAAACATAGGGGATTATATATTAATACGGTGCAGCTCCTTTCGGCTCCCTCCACCTGTGGCTTTGCAAGCCCCGATTTTGTCCTCTTATCAGCTCCAACAAGATGAAGGGGAAATTGCTGTCTATGTCATACCTAAATTCACTCTCTGAGATATTTCCTGTACCTTGTTATGTTCATATCCTTCATCATAAAGTAACATGGACACTGGAAATTGAAACATGCTCCACAGTTCCCAGAAGGTAGAATTCAAAGCACCTGCAATGCTCTCAGCTGTGCTGGGTTTCTAATCAGAGGCTCACGGGGGCACTAATTAGAAGTGATTATTAAGTCCACTTCTCTGTCTACAGCATCTGGGTGCAAGTCTGTTTCTAACACCCACTATGAGCAGGCCCTCCCAGCCTCCACATTCTGCTCAGCTCTGTCCACAGCATCTGGCTCTGAGCTCAACCCAGTTTCTTTATACAGTGCACACACATGTTGGTTGAGTCTGGATTCAGGCTCCTGGTGTAGTTCCAGCTCTTCAGCAAACAATAACAAATTAAATTAATTCATGAAACAGAACACAATATTAAGAATTTCACTTCAACACCGCAGAACTGTGTTATTATAGATCCCATCCACAAAGCATTGTAAAGCAAGGCTTTTAAACTACTTCTGTGTTCTGTCCTTATTCCCAGAGAAAAAAAGAATACTTATTAAATGAAATATATGTGTTATGGAGTTTTTTCGCTCATTTCTCTTTGTTCTTTTGTTTCCCTCAAAAATGACAATACCAGAATTTACATATCAAGCTGAAAGCTAAACTCTTAAGTGCTCTTCACTGGGCAAAGTGTGTCTGTTATTATCTGTTTGGTTAGCTAGGAAGGGGCATTGATGGACTCCAGAGGGAGATGAGGTTGGTCAGCTCAAGTTTCTCCCTCAGTTGGCAACTGGCAACAGTCTGTGATAACAAAAGTGAGGGCCATGAAAATGATCAGAGGTTGGAACACATCTCCTATGAAGAAAAGCAAATTTAACAGAAAGTACAGTGAGGAAAGCTTTGGGGAACTGAGACAAAGATAGAGGGAACTCATCCTCATCTTTCTTGTACTACCTTGTACTCTGTCACCAAAAGTGTCACCCAATGGCCCAAAACTTTAACTAATTGTGGTGGGTTGACTCTCTCACTCTCCCTTCTCAACAGAACAGAGGGAGAAAAGATGAAAAAACTGATGGGTCAAGACAAAGACAGGAAGATCACTTACTGAGTACCACCACAGGCAAAACAGACTTGACTCGTGGAAAATTAATTTAATTTATTGCCAATTAAAATAGAGTTGGATGGTGAGGTGCAAAGACAAAAAATCTAAAATACCTTCCCTCACCCACTCCCTTTTTTTCCCCAGGCTCAACTTTACTTCTTTATCCACAGCTCCTCCATCCCACCAGTTTTTCCTTCCCTGCTTGTTCTCTCAGAGGCACTGAGTGTCGTGGTTTAGGCCCAGCCAGCAACTAAGCACCATGCAGCAGCTCACTCACTCCTCCCCCTGTCAGTGGGATGGAGAAGAGGAAATACAACAAAAGGCTTGAGGGCTTAGACAAGGACACGGAGGGATCACTCACCAATTACGGTCATGGGCAAAACAGACTTGACGAAAAGTCAAATTTAATTCATTGCAAATCGCATCAGAGAGGATAATGAGAAACAAAGCCAGATCTTCAAAACACCTTCTCCCATCCCTCCCTTCTTCCTGGCTCTATCTCCTCTCCACAGCAGTGCAGGGAGACAGGGAATGGGGGCTGTAGATCAGTACGTCACACGTTGTTTCTGCTGCTCCTTCCTCTTTATGGGGAGGACCCTTCAAACTCTTCCCCTTCTCCAATGTGGAGTCGCTTCCCACGAGAGACAGTTCTCCGTGAACTTCTCCGATGTGAGTCCATCTCATGAGGTGCAGTCCTTCACCAAGAGACTGCTCCAGTGTGGGCTTCCCACAGAGTTGCAGCTTCTTTAGGCACAGTCACCTGCTCTGGCGTGGAGTCTTCCACGGCCACAGATCTTCACAGACTGCCCCACCATTAATCTCTAGCTCCAGCACAGGCTTTCTACAGAGTCATGGCCTTCTTTGGATGTAGCCACCTGCTCTAGCATAGCCTGCTCCACCATTAATCTCCACAGGCTGCAGGGTAATCTCTGCTCCAGCGCACCTCCTCCTCCTCCTTTTTCACTGACCTTGGTGTCAACATAGTCGTTTCCCTCACATCTCACTCCTTCCTCTGCTGCAGCCGTGCTGGACCTAACTGGCCTGATGACCTCTGGCAGCCCCAGAAGGACAAGTTCCACTCAGTGGGTGCGCCAGGAGCAAGGTGCTTTGGAGCGCTCCAAGCCACAGTTGCCATCTACCTCCCTGCCAGGAGAGACACCACAGACAGCTGCCTGCACCTTCTACCTCTCTCCACTGCTGGTTCCACCTGGCACAAGTTTCTTTGCCCCTTCTTAAATATGTTATTCACAGAGGTGCTGCTGGTCTTGGCCCTGGCCAGAGGTGGGTCCGACCTGGAACCGGGGAAGCTTCTAGCAGTTTCTCACAGAAGCCACCCCTGTAGCCCCTCCCCTGCTACCCAAACTTCACCACACAAAACAAATACACTGAGCCTCCGGGTGCTACGGCAGTATATATAAATAAATTGGTGAATGACGATGATGATGATATACATTAAGCCCTAAGTACCGTATCAGGCTGCACGCATTTCAAATGTACAAGTAAAGCAATATATTAATTTGCCGCTTATCTTCTTTGCTAAATCTCTTGCATGGGTTTAGAACAAAGTTAATGAAGGCATTTAAGATTATGAACATGGTGCTAAGAGATCATAGCCTCCTCTTGTTTACACTGCCCCCAATATCATTAGTAATGCAAATGAAGATAGTTTTGAAAAAAATATTGTGAAAATATTTGTGTTCATCCAAAGCATCTTCACACACAACATGTGAGACAGGCCATGTTGGTATGCTTCAGAGACCAGACTAAGTAATTAGGTTTAATGTTGCTGTACAAATTGATCAACATGAGGGTCAGGAAAGACCTGTCCCTTCTCAAACACAGGGCACTGCACAACCTCTGTATGCTGCCAGTGGAGATTAACCTCTTAAAGCAGACAATGTTGGCCAGAGACATGAACTTCAAATGTATGTGTAATTACACCGCTTTTAAAAGAAGAGACAATAACATACTGTCTAGGCAGAGATTAATCTCAGGCAGTGTTAGCATTGCTCCTGTGCTTCCTCCAGAGTCAGTGAGGAGGGACAGGCACCTTGGAAAGGTGGTTAATCCTTTGCTAACACCTTCTAAGATGGACCCTCTGCACCCCATCTTCCAAGTCTGTCTCTTCTGGTGACATCCAGTCTCATATTAAGGATATTAAAGACTTGAAGAACCCATTACATCCTTACAATTGGCATCCATACAATTACCTAAAAATACTTTCTTCTTCTCCAAAATATTGCCTGTTTAACTTTGTACTTTTTTTTTACAGTTGCTGTCGCAATGAATACACCAAATAATTATTCTATGTTTGAAAACAATACAAGATTGCATTCTGCTATAGAAAATACTGACAGATAAATTAATATAAAAACATAATCAAGTATCTATGTCAATTAACACCTTATTAATCCAGTTTTCTCTATTAAGGAACACAGGCTTTTAGTTTTGGTTCAACCAATGTAATAAAGACTTATATACTGTGATAGGCATATTTGAGAGTAAGACGTATGGTTTTGCATTACATTTGGGACCTTAGAAGATTTGTTCTTCTATAGATTGCTTCTATTTAAGAGGCCTTGGCTTGGATTTTCTGCAGGATAGTTTAGTTTATGTGGCACTGACTAGGCTCAACTTCACTATGCTCTTTAGAGTCAGTGAGATGAAAAGACTCAGCTGTTCGTGGGTTCTGCTGGCTCTTCCTCTACTTTTTATTGCTCACCTTTCTAGACTGATATTGGCTGACAGACACACACCAAAAGCCACTCCCTGCTGTGCACAGGCTTTGAGATGAGAGATGTGAACCTTCTAACTCTTGAGATGCTCTCTTTAGTGCAGGAGCAGGGGGTAAGAGGAGACTTGATACCAGCAATGACACCATCTCATCACTTAGCAGCATCTCCCTTGGGACCCTGGACAAGAAACATGACTGCAAGTCTTAAAAGACTGGACTTGATATATGTAAACTTTGATATGGATAAACATTTCTTGAAACTGCATACTGTAAAAATGTCCTCTCTGAACTGCAGAGTGAAAGATGAAGTCATAGTTCTCCATGACACAGCATCTTGGCAGGATGCAATAACTATATATGCAAAAATAACCTTTACCAAGTGAAGTGAATGTGCTAGACAGTAGCATAAAATGATACCCACCAGACTATGGTTAGTTATGAATCCCACAAGGAGAAGAAAAGTTCAAAGAGCTAGAAACATAATTAGATTCTTTTGTTTAACTTCAGCAGTATCAGTTTCCTTCTGACATGTCTATCTCTTAAGAACTTCTATGCTAAAACCGAGCCCATTTAATGATGATCTAGAAAAGATGCCTACAAGAGTTTCTTCCTGTCTGTTATTGCAGTTCCTCCCCTAAACTCTGCTCCATTCTAAGGTGCATTTAGCCAGCAGGTCCCACCCCACCCTCTAGAGACACCAGGGAGAAGGTGAAGCTAAGCTGGATGATTTCTGCCCCACAACACACAGCACGGACTAGCAGCAGAGCTCAAGTCTGTAAAATGCAGCTGGCTGGAAAAAGAAAGCAGCAGCCTGCTTCTAAACAGTAATAGCAGCTTTTTTTTTGTTTGTTTAAACAAGCAGCATAGGAATATTATTATCCTCAGTAGGCACCGAATAAAAGAAAAATGGTAAAGCATTACCATGTTATTGGCTGTTTTGTTTTCAATTTGATACAAAAATAGAACAGTGATAATTATGAGACATGCAAAGGAATTATCAAAACACATGGAAAAATAAAAGTGGAGCTAAAGAAATAAAATGTGAAATGTGTTGGGAAGTTTGGCTCCTGTATAAACATTTCCTAACGCAGGCTGTCACAGCTGCTTACCCATCCCAGCACTGAAAGTTTAAAACCAGAATATTTACAGCAAGATACACTAAAAACATCTGGTTGTACCGCTAACACTGTGCACAGCATAGGCTGATTGCTCTTTCAGTACAAAGCGTACGAGAAGCACCTGAATACCTTAGTAACCATCTGCCACTGAACCTACACCTCTTGTTACTACCATTAAAAAAAAAGCATTAGGTTTGTAAATGGAAGAGGCAGAGCCAGTACCCTGGAAATGGTCAGTGGTGGGCCGGCAGCCCCATACTGGCTGCACCTCCCTGTAAGGTAGATGCTTTCGACCCAGGAGGGTAGTGAGTGGTGCTGCTCAGGGGCAAGGATCATGCTTTTGTGGGGACCCACTTGCCAGCCCACTTTGTTGTGACTCAGAGAGGAGTCACGAGGTGTGACGGGGTGTTTATTCTCCCAGAAGGCAGCCACAACTGCCTGATCACAACTCGGTTGAAAGCCTCCATTCATCACCCTCAAAGGCTATCCTGGTGGTAAGCTCCAAGTTCACAAACCCCTACAGCATCCAGGACAAGGGCTGTGCACAAGCTCCAGCTTTGCTGCTCTCCGCACAAGCAACACAGATCAGAACAGGACGAGTATCTTTGACTCCATCACAGCACCCACAGATAAACTCCTGCGGGAACAGATCCCAAGAGAGAAGTCTCGGCACACAGGAAAGAAGCTCCCGTTGTCTGACCAATGCAGTGATGGAGGAAGACTGATGAAATTATATGAGGAACATATTTGAGGTGGGAAACAGATGCGGTTTTTACATTTCCTACAGAAAACTAGTATGAACAGCAGCCTCCTGATATACACAGTTGTCCCAAGAAATGCTGCTGGGGAGAACCGGCAAACCAGCCGTGGCCTCGCTGGGGACTTCTCTGGGAGAAGAGATACCACCTCAGCTAATGCCAAGGCTGCATGCTGCCAAGAACGCAGCCTCACGGATGAAACAAACACAGTGCTGGAAGAGATGGAGGTGGGAATATCTTCCTGAGAAGCCCAAATAATTACAAAGAACTTCTTCGAACAGCGAATGAAGTTGAAAGCTGATACTAAGACATGAAAAAAAAAAAAGCCAATAAATCTCTTGGACTGGGTAACATACAATTGGAATTAATTAAAAGTGGTGGAGAAGTGCTCACCCAGGCATGTGATAATTTTTTTAATGTGATTTGGAAGGCTGAGAACTAAGATTTGGATACACTCCCCGATGGCTTCCATTCATAACAAAGCAGACCCAGCTGTTTGGGGAAATTAAAGCATAATCTCATCATTGGCAGATCCTATGGAAATGTTGCTGTATATCATGAAGAGGACAGTACTTCAGATAGACAACTTCCTGCCTGATGAGCAATTAAGATATAGGCAGAGGAGAGAAACGGAGGAGCAAATGTTGAATTTTTACACATTGGAAAATGATAAAAAAGCAGTTCTTATTCACTTGTAAAACTAAAATGATATGAAAACATCAGAGGCTTTTGTAAAGTGTGATTCTGTAGCATTTCCAGAATTTCAATGTTTTAGTGGTTTTAATGTCTTTACAGTCAATAAATTTTCATTATTTACATGATTACCTATTTTATATCTATATAAATATAGATATAAAAACTGGATATAGAATGGTAAGGAATGAGAGGTTTCAAATACCAAAGCCAAGTTTTTCAGTTATATTTTGTTTTTTATTCACCAGTAAAACAGATTTTAGTCTGTCCAAATTATTAATAAATTTTTGCTGGTTTATCGAATTAATTTTATCAAAATGATTATGAACAAAACAGATTTCAAATATTTGCCACAATTCGCTTCAAAATTTTCTAAATTAAACTTTTTCACTTTACAGTTCTAAATAGTGTTTCAAGATCAGATTTACTTCGAGTTTGCATGTTTAAAAATTTTTAAAATGGCAAGTCAGATGACACAGAAAGGTTATTTCCTCTACACGAATTAGTATTTTCTTTTACTAAATAGCAAGGTGATAACAAGCCCAGTGGAGGACTCTGGTTCTTGCTTTCACTAGGCCTAAGAGGAGATGGTTCTTTCTCACTTTTTCCCTTGGGTCAGTATTTCCTCTTTAATTCCAGTTGCCATGTCACAGGAAGGATATCACACACACCGAATGTGCCAGATACAGCCACATACCCGCATGGCTGCTCGCCAAGCTCCTGAGCTCCTGAAAACCGAGCTTGTGGTGAACGAGACAGTGACGTAGCTGGAGGAGGACTGCTGAGAAGGATTCAGCCCAAGTCCTGCCTGCCACCGATATCAACCAGAAAGAGCCCAAATCAGAGTATAGCCTCGTCCTCTGGGTCCTGTGTGCTTACTCTGCTCACTCTCTTTCCCCAGGGATTGATCTATATTGAAGTCAATATAATTTCCTTATGCGACACCCCCGAGAGATCCCTGGGAAGCAATACAACTCCCTGTTTGCTGGAAATCATGGCCATGTGCATCACTACCAAAAGCACAGGCAAAGGTAAAGATGCTAAAGCAAGGTGGTGTCTTGGTTTTCCCAGAGGAGGGGAGGTGGCAGCACCTCTCTCCATGACCTGAAGCAACAGGACTGAAGAATCAAACACTGGCATGAAACCCCAGCCCTGGAAATTGTTGAAGCTCCTGTCAGTATCACAACATATAACTGGTTTGCAAGTGCAACTTTCAGAATAAAATGAAAAAATGGAAAAGACGCTCCATGTTAGAGGCATTTATATATATATCCTTAATTGCCTTTGTATAGCAACTGGAGGACATCAACCCAGCAGAGAGATCAAAGAGATTACACTGTTTTTCCTTTGGCTGAATATCCCTTTTCAGCACTGCAGTATTTTATCTCACAGGCCCTACTGTGGATGGGAAGCAGCCATGACCACATGCAGCTGCTGTTGGCTAAAGAAACCTGTGGCTGCTTGGTCTTTCTGGGGAACAGACCCACAACTTTTTCTGCCATGGCCATGGCAGTGGCAATGCAAAGAGCAGAAATCTTTGTACAGCTCCTTAACTTACCTCCAGTTACACTGTGGGGATCAGTACGTCTTCAAAACAAACAGATCAAAAACCTTCTCAGATAATGTATATAAATTACTTCATTTTCATAAGAAACTTGTAAATCTGTGGGTTTTGGGGTGGTATTTTTTGGGGGGTCAAAACTGCGTTTTGTAATACGAATCTGAAGAGCTACTCTAATAATTTATTACCTGTGAGGACTGAATTCCCAAAGCACATTATGTAGAAAGGATCCTGCTGACTGCTATTTCAAAGAAGTACAGGATTTGGGATTAAAGATTCTCATTATCAAAACTGACAAATTATTTTAATTATTAACATCAATCAAGTCTCCACAAGGCGTAAATCTTAATAGTTGTTTTTCAATACTTCTTTTTAAAAGTTTCCATTTGTTTTCAAGTGTTCACTGTTGGATAAGACAACGTATTCTGATACAAGCAATCCTATTAATCTGATCCCCTCTCAAAAGGCAGAAGCCTCTGACTGTCTTAGCAATGCTAACCAGGAAGCTGATTTGAAAACCATAGCAACTTATCTTGAACAAATGTCTGGGTTTATTTTAATTTCAGATAAGTACACCTGGTTAAAAGTATAGCAACAGCTCATACTTTCTGAGGAACAATGCTATTCAATTCAAGACTTCAAAGGAAAACAAACAGCAGAACCTCAGGGAAAGCTACTGTGAAGAGAGACAGTATTAGATGAGGGCATCCTGGCTCTTTAAGTAGTAAGAACTGGTAAATCAAGCAAGGCAAGACCTCAGCCCAGAGCTCCAGTCCATGTAGATCTATAATGTCACAGCCACGAGCAAAACACAGGCAGTATGGGAAAACCTCAAATCAAAAGCCCAAGGTAGTGAAATTTATCACTGATCACCCCAAGGCATCATAAAGCAAATGAAAATGGCAAGAAAGCAAGCAATAAAGATGTTTCCTTGGAGGCAAGTATAGTCAAGGCAAAAACAGATTCCTTTCAAACAAGTGGAAACAAACAGAAGAAAAATGACGCATCAGATCAAGTCCATGCTGCCATAGCTCAGCCCACCTTTACATATGGACAAGCTACTCCAGGACTGACACCAAACTCAAGGCACAAGGACAGTCCTCTGCACTCTTCCTTTTGCATGTGGATGTTAGCAGGGCCACCACGCATGCACTGCTTCACCACTTGGCACTGTTGGACACAGTGCCACTGATGTTAATAGCAGACAGTAGTGCAGGTGAGAGATGCACCATTAGCTCCTGTTGTTCTCCCCTGGCAGAAGGCAGGGAGAAGCAAAAGGATCCTGCCCATCCTTTCTGAGCACCTTCACCCTGCAGAGCCCAGCCAGCAGCTTACTATGCCCCTCTCTATCCAAAAACATGAACTGCAGTTTATCATAAAATCTGCAACAGCTGGACGGCGGATGAGCTGGGCCCCAAAACATTGCTTAATTTATTTCTGTACAGCACGAAATCTTGACATAGAAAGGGGATTGTGAAATGTTTCCAAAATGATCATTGGTTTTTTTGCTAAGACTGCTGAATCTTTCCTGCTTTCCAAAAAACATCTGGGAGACAGAGAAATATATATTTAGTCATAACACTCAAACATGAAAAAAGTTCATAAATTTGCTTCCTATTGAGCAAAAACCAGAAACTCAGAACCTTTGTCTACTCCAGCAAATTTACCCGCTGCTGATAAAGCAGTTACAACTGATGCTGAACTCATTTTAACTACAAGTGTAGCCAAGGGTAAACTGTCTTTCCATATAATTTTCTGAATTCTACTGAATTCAACAGCAGGTAAACGTGTCAGTTCTTCACTGAATATCTAAATATGAATTTAGGACCTTAATTTTAAATTGCTAGGTTAACACATTTCACTTTGAACCATCACGAGTTCTGTAATGCTGTCAAACGTTCAAAAACATTGCTGCAGTCAAACCTTCAGAAACATTACTGCAGATATACAGAGGCAACCCATCAGTAAAATCCAAAGCAAATGTAAAGCATTATCAGAAATTCCGCTCGTTTGCTTTAACTCCAGTAAAAATCATCTTCCATAATTTGATCTACATTTCCAAAATAATTTGCCTTGTGACTTGAGACCTAAGGGGGAAAAATAACACTGTCGATTTCTTTTAAAAAATAGTGGCAAGATGAAAACTGTGGTAAAATCCAGACCGGGCTCTGGACTAAAGGACCCCAGTTACATCACTTAAAATGACCTAGTGGAGGACATAAAGCTCGGTGTGTTTTTATTCACAGTCATACTTTTCTATCAGGCTCTGTAAAGTACATGAAGTGGGTTTCCAGGTGTAATTCCAGCTGCTAGGAAGCCAGAAGGCACACATATAATTATTCCACTCAAGCCACTCTGACTGACCTAGAAGTTGAGAAGCAGTAACGCCATGCTGCCCACTGTGGACCACGTGTCTGTGGTGGCTGGGGGCTCACCAAGGGCGAACTGGCAAGGAAGCTCTCATTTAAGAGCACAGAAGGCAGAATGCAAAATCTTATTATTCAGAAAGGTCAAGCGCAACTAATGCATTACCTGCCTGCTGCTACTGATCCTGAAAGTGTACTACAAGTCCTTCACAGCGACCACTGCTCTGTAAACAATTACATTTGTTCTGCTTAGAAAAATGTGTATATATTGCTCAAAAACATTTGCAGCAACTTGTCTGTCAAAAGATTGCACCCTCATTTTCATAAATTAACAGAAATTTCTTTCAGCTTTAGCACTCTATCACCTTTCTGTTTACTATGCACTCTATCATCATGCACTCCTTATGTGTATACATAAGAAATACTTTCATTGCGAGCTTTGGGGATTTTTTTCCCTACTGTATTTTTCAACAGCACATTTATATACAATAAAATGATAGGATTTAAGAGCTTTATGCTCATATTTTTTTTATATTGTTGATTAGCACCCACAGTTGTGCATCAGGCATCTTTTGTATATATGAGATACATGTCAACTGAATGAAAACCAGCAACTGCTCAGCCCCTCAGCACAAGCAGGAACAGATGTTTCTTTCAAGTATCATGCCTCAACTTACAGTAGACCCACTCTCTACTTACCCCAACCATACAATTGTCTTCCCTCTTTCTGAGGCTGGGAAGAGGTTCAGGCTTCACAGCATGTGCTGAAGACCAGTCAGGCTTTTGGGCAAAACACAAAATTAGCTCCAAAGAATGAGGTATTACAAAGGAAGAACCTGCAAGTTCTCTTCTTTCTTTCTCCAGTTTCACTGTAGCTGCAAACTGAAGGGAGAAGGATGTAGCCTCTCAAGGGACTGCTCAAGAATTTCCAGCTTTGCTGGTGGAGCTGGTTGGAGGACAAATGCTGGTGGAGGACAAGCTGAACATGAGTCAGCAGTGTGTCCTTGCAGCAGTGAAGGCTAACCATTTACTGGGCCGCATCAGCAAGAGAGTAGCCAGCAGGTCATGGAAGCCATCCTTCCCTCTGCTTGGCATGCGTGAGGAACCTGGATCACTGTATGCAGGTGTGGGGCCTCAGCATGCTGATACTGGAGAGGTTCCAGAGGAGGGCCACCAAGATGGTTATAGATCTGGAGCAGACGATGTGAAAAGAGAGACTGAGGGACCTGGCTTGGTTCAGCCTGAAAGAAAGGAGCATGGGGGGACCTAACAGTTGTCCTCAACTACTGAAAAAAGGGAATAATAGAGAAGATGGAGCCAGACTCATCTCATAGGTGCCTAGCTAAAGGAAACGAGGAAAAAAGAAGAAAAAGTTGCAATAAGGAACATTTTAACTGAACATAAGGGGGAAAAAAACATAATGACATATCTCCAACACAGTGCATTTTGCCCAAAATAGTACCCAGAAACTCTTCATTTGCTCAGCACTCCAGGAATGGAGGACAGACCACTCAAAATGTAAAGCTACTTTGCAGTTAAGAGCCCTGCACTTGGGTTAGGAGCAGTGATAATGCTGGAACCACCAAGGATGTGGCAAAGACGTGCTACCTAACATTTACCAGTGAGTTACAGTAGCTCAGGTAAAAATGGCAGGCACATGCCTTCAGCAAAGAGAAGGATACAATCCTCCTTCATGCCACTGTATTTATTTTTAGCGCTACTGGGTTTTATCAGTAGAGCTAAATCTAAATCTAAAGCTAAAGCTAATCTTTATCAGTAGAGTTTTATCTCTATCTCTCTTGGCCAGGGCATTTAATAGTGTGGCCACGGTTAGATGACATAAAGAAAGCACACAAAAGGAATGGGAACCCTACAGAAAACTACTTAGCGCAAGGGAATTGTTGCCACACTGTTAGTGACTGCAACTGCCAAAACTCAGAAGATCACTCAAAACACTCATCTCATATATTTATATACTAAACTAAGTACTTATTGCAAAAGCACTTAGCAACGGCTAGAAGTTCCAGAATTCTGTTAACACCTGTGGGAAAAACTGAAGGTAAAAATGGCTCCTTACTCTAAATATCAGCCCCACTGAACACGGTATGTGAATATTACACTGAGCTCTTTCTTCATCAAAAAGTGTTAGAGAAGCCGGACAAGAAATTGTCTCCACTTCACATCTATTACATCTTTGTCAGTATATTATTCCTGAGAGAAAATGATGGTGTTCATTTCCTTCAATATGCTAAAGTAATCATTCTCCCAGTGGCATACAGAGAAGAACAGACTCAATTGCTCACACTCACCTTTGAAGAGCAAGTCAAAGTTTTAGGCAAAATTCTGTAAAAACTTCTTTCATTCTATCTCATTCAACAGCATATTTCTTTAATTAAACCCTAGATTCTAATTCTATTAGAATCACAGATTCCATGTTATAAGGGAAATTACATATGTTACTGAAAATTAATACAACCATCTCTACCACTTGCTAAACGTACTCCTTAATTTGTGTAAATATGTAATGATACAGCGGATAGCAGAACAATGACTAATACTGAGAGAATGCATAGTTGGTGATGGTCAAGCTTTAGTTTAACTTGCAGCAGGGCAGTCATCCCATTTGCCCTTTTCCCCTTTACTTCTATCATTACCACTAAATCTACAGGATTGATGCTCAATACGAAGAACTTCCCAATTATGTCAATACAAAATGTACTTTCAGGATGCCTGTGTGACTGGCTTTTTTCTTTTCCCAAAATAAAGTAGTCTCAATGATCCAAAGTTGCAATCCTTTTTTTTTTTTTGTTTTAATTACTTCAGCAACTAGAAGAAAAAAAAAGATCTACAAATAAAAAGTCTACTGTCAGTTGGCTTCCTTCAGCCTCATAAGCCACAGTGCATTATTAGCCAAGTAGTCAGTAATATTCACTCATCGTGTCCTTAATTGGAAAGATACTGCAGATGCTTGGAAACAGTCATAAAAAGAGACAGCACTGGAAAACAGCAGACATCAATTTACCTATGTGCTCTCAAGAGAACTACAGAAGAAATGGATATGGACTACACGGTATGTTCTATTAACTGTATTTTAAAAAATAGTTTTAATACTTTTAATATGCATAGAAGTTGTTTGGAGTGTTAGGTAGATCATAAAGCAACTCGTTAGTAGAAATGCTACACTAACAGGAAAACTAAGGATTATTTTTGCTTGAAACTGGAAAGATCTGCACCTCACATACAGCTCCAAGTATGCTATTGTTTGGAAGTTCAGTATGAAATTGGAGGACATCAAGAAAAAAAGCAAGAAAACTGCAATAGGATAGCAGTGTCTCATACTTAACCACTGCATACCACCAAGATAATTAATCAAGCACTGTACGTAGAGTTTATAAGGCAACATGGAACATCATTGGATGTTTTGAAGAACATTTTAGACAAGCCTGCCTGAGAAATGAAGCAATTCTAGATTATCTTGCCTTGAAGAAGAGGAATGGATAATATGACCTTCCTCTCAGTACTATTTTCTAACTCATCTTGAAACTTTGGGAAAAAACAATAAAAGAAATTAATACATGCAACAGAGATAAATAATGACTATGGGAACTATAAACTCCTGTCCAGCAAATGCTTCCATACATGCTGAACTTTATTATCTTAAGTCATCTTACAGATGTCAAGGGGATGACTCAGAACAGTAAAATTATGAGATGCCTAAGTGTTTGCACTACGAGTGCAATAACTCTCACTTCTGTACAGCATGACGAAATACGACTGTTCACACTTCTGTGCTGCCAGTAGGAGAGCTTCCAAATTAAAACAATTAAAGTCTGGAAAAGCGTGGCTAGTGAAGAGCTTGGTTTGTACAAGAAACATTTGTATGTTGGACTTCGACTTTGGACATATGACTTTGGATGTAGAAAAAGAGATGGGGCAATGAATCAGTGAGTTTTGTAATGCTTTCGTACATTCACTTGGAGCGTATGGAGATGAAATAATAAGGATGATTTAGTGTAAGAAGCTCCCACTGGTGAAGTCAGGATGTCTTGACACCAAATATTTTACAATACTGGCACATTCTTACCATGATCTCTAAAGAGACCTTAATGTTGTCAATCTTGAAGTGAAGCGAGGTATCCTTGTTCAATATTACAGAATACATTTATATCAATAACAAATGGATCAGCCAATATGAGGATTTGAGGTATAAATTCAACTGTTTACAGACTTTTTTGAGGGGTTATTTCCCAGGATGGGATCTCTGAGAGCTGTCGTCTCTCTTGCCAAAGCAAAGATAGTATGTGCAATGACAGAGTGCTGGAGATCCTGTTGGAATGCTTACACAAAAGGAGCAATAAAGACTGTTAAGTCACACCTGGTTTGTTTCTACCAGACTAATATGCATTATGTCTGGTAATCACTTTAATAACTTTTAGATAATTGCTTAGAGGACTGAATCTGAAAAAGAAATAGCAGTTAAATCGGTCTAACAGGCAGTACTCCTAAAGTAACATTATTAGTGGTAACAGAATATAAATGAGGAAATGAAAATTAAAGTTAAATGAACATTTCTCCTGCTGTGACTCAGCTCTGCACCATGAATGTTACTAGGGACATTTTTACTGCCTTGAACAGAGCAGGACCAAGCCTATTGCTTTAATCATTAAAAACTGATTAAAAGGGAACATTGAAAAATAAACATTGGGAAACTATTCCCCTCGTGCTACAGAATGGAATAGAAATGGAAAAAATAGTGGCTTGTTCATTTAGTCTCATTGCTTACTTACAGTAACTTATATGAGGCAATAAGGAATATAAATATCCAAAAGCATAATGGAAGAAAGAAAATACCCCCTTGCCAGGAGTAACAATCTAAAGGAGAAAGGTGTCTCTTGGGTATTCCACTCTTCTGAAAATGAGTTATCTTTTGAGAAAATTTCCACTGGTGAATTGACAATGACAGTAGTAAATTCAAGGCAAAAACTGCAAGAGTCTATTTCTAATAACTCTATGTTTTGTCTTCTTTTATTTGGCAAACTGTCTAAATACCATTGTGGCATTATATTTAACTATCTCACAAGGACTAAATCAGCTAATACATTATTGCTGGGCTTGAAAAAACATCAGGAAGACTTATTTATAAATAGCTTCTCTGTGTTCAGCGTATTAATTTTTTTATTCTTCCAAGGAAGGAAAGTTACTGCCAAGAACTATACGCCAGTACCATTTGGCAAACTTTTTGTAGCCTTATCTGATCTGCAGAGACATTAAATCTGTACTGCAAGTACATTTTCAAAAACTCATTAAAAGGCAGAATCTACTGTCTATTACACAAATACATATACAGTTGATAAGACATGCTATAACAGTATAGCTGCTGTGGAGGTATTTCCCCAGAATTCACTCAGTGCCAGCAACATATACGTAGCTGACATCTTCCCAGTGAAAAATCTTAGAAAGCTTCTGACAGAAGTCACTGCACACAATCATTAGCCATGCTGCCATTTTGAAATACCTTTTTTTCCCCCTTTGCCTTCATTGCACTCAAAAGCTGCATCTTGCACTATGGGCAGCGTTTTAAAAAGGGATCGCTTATGTAGGAATTTTAGCATGTGAATTGCCATACACATGGTAATTTCAAAAGTAAGGAATAGCCATGTGAAAGGTCTTATTCCCTTGTTTGCACGTAATGTTAAGTTTAACTAGTTAAAATACTTTTTCAGGAATGACACACTACATGATAAATTTCAGCCTAGAGTTATTTTTTTAATGAATGAATACAAACCATTTACAGAAAGTTTTTTTAAAAGGCAGACAGAGCTAGATCTTTCATTGTACAGCAGCAACGGGCATTGCCAGAACGCAAAGCAGGATGTTACATGCTGTGGAAACACTTCCGCAGATCTTAAATCCTTGCAAAACCTATCCAAGGCCTTAATTTCTTCCTCTGTAATACATGTATACCTAATCATGTTTCAACTTTCATCTTCTCTCCTTTCTCTCCCATAGTCTTGACATCTAATGTTCTGTTCAAAGCACAAGCAAGCAGAAAATTCTTTTATCTTATCCTTGGGGAAAGTGCAAAGCATCAAGCAGAGGTAACAAAGTCCCTTCAGCATCTCTCCTCTTTATTAACCGAGAAATGCCATTCGGTTTCATATTTTGCAGGACTGGGCAAAATCTAGTGGTGTGAGTGCATAAGGAATCAGATGGTGTCTCTGATCTAATCTCTGCTGCGTGATATGAAGCCCATGCCCCTATCATAGACATGAAAGCAAAGACTATATAACTGCACCGGCAGCAACTGAAACTCAATCGAAGTTTTCTGTGCTATGGTTTTACTGTACATACTTACATTTTTAGGATATTCTTTATGGTTATATGATTTAGCAAGAACTTTTTATATTAAAACACAAGGACCAGTTTAAATCAGCTTGCAAAAAGAATTACAAACCACAAGGTATAGATTTCAGAATTGACCCATTACGCATGTTAGGATATACTTGATTTGGATTCTTTTAATTGATTTTAAGGATAAAGGGAATATTAGATCACAGAGGCCATAGTATTTGGTCATATAGTTGAATATCATCTATATGAAGACATTATATATTGAAGCCAAGAATATGGATAAATTAGAGCACTTCAGTCCCTGAGAAACTAGGCAGAGACGTGTGAGGTTACAGTACAAGAATGCCTGAGGTCCATGCATGGCAAGGAGCTGATGGGCTGCCCGCAGAGGCAGTGTCCCTGCCAGGCAATGGTGATCCCTGATGCGAAAAAATTATAAATTCTCTGGTCTTTGTTAATCTGATTTTACTAATTTCTTCCCAGTCCAAAATCTGGTCAGGATTTGGAAGTTGGGCATCTAAACAAAGACTCACCAGCCACATAATTAAGAAATAAGATTGTTTGTACTCCTTGTTTCTGTTACATGCGTCCCATCTCCACCAGTGTTTCATCCCTGATTGCTTAGAGAATGCAAGAAACCCACAAGTTAAAGCAAGCCTGCATTCCTCCCTCCCCACCCCACATCAAACACAACTAAATCCAGAAACTATTTGGCAAATTGCATGTTAGAGAAAAAATACCACTAGATCAATGAAGTCTATTAGTAGAAGTCCTATATCATAATCACATCAAGGGATTTTATATTCTAAGCTATTATACTCCTGTACTTGAGTGTTGTTACTTGAGAATGACTGGATTTCAGAGTGAAATTATTTTATTGTTTATTCAATTTCACTTGAAATTATCTGATTTTATCTTGCTCTGACTTTTTTGCTCCTCATTGCAGTGAGGATGATGGAAGAAGCCACATGTGAGCAGTCTCAACTTAAATGCAGCAGCTAGAAGCCTGAGTAAAAAAGACAGTGCTCACATGAAATTCACATCTGCCTTGTTCAAAGCCTGCGTACTGAAGTGAATTTAATGAGTAGTCCAGTAAGGATCTGTAGACAAAAATGCATTCAAACCAAGCACTGAAATAGTTTCAAGCAACAGATTAATTCACACAAAGCGAAGCCTCTTCAGAAGTACTTTGTGGCAAAAACACCTACACTTATTAACCAGATTACTTGTTGAACATAAACTGTCTTGCTTTAGCTGAAAGTCTACACTGTGCTCCTACGGGAAGCATATGTGAGTTCTTGTACAATAGCTCTTATCACCAAAAATGGTATCTTTGGATCAGGTTTTGCATATAAAAAGAAATTATCTGTGAAAATTATCCTGTGTGAATTGTGTTACTTTGTTTACACTGAATGTACCATTTAATTTTTTTTTTGTAATGAATGATATTTCAAATTCATCATGTCAGATAAAGATACGACAATTATACCTTTCAGTTGCAATTACTGTTATTTGTGCGAATGTTTTCCACCCGCTTGTTTTAGCTCTATTGTTTTATAAGTTATGTTGGCAAGAATTTTTCCAAACAACAAAAATGCCCCTTGACATCTAACTTTTCATAAAATACAGTCATTTGTGTTCTTATAGCACAGCTCTCTTGGTGAAATTACATAGTTCTAATAAAAAAGAATATTACACCTTAAAAAAAAAAAAAATAGAAGAATAAAAGAAAGTGGTATGGTAGCACTTCCAGTCCACATCTAGATTAACAAAATAAACATGGCTAGTTATGTTGGCCACTGCGGCCAGCTGGCCTGGAAAGGCCCATCTTCATCCTTCTAAACATTTTTATTCCCCAAAAGAGGGTGCACGCTTACAACTGCATCCTCGAATGTTCAAATTTTGGAGATACTCTAAGGAAATGTTTGGGAGAGTGTCAACCATCAGGGCCAAAAGATATGCCAGCTGCCACTCTAACGGTTTAACCAGGGGGAGATCAAGTCTGAGTGGTCAGGAAGGCTCCTCATTTAGTTTATCTGTATAGACACGGCCAGGGA
This sequence comes from Tauraco erythrolophus, assembly GCF_009769465.1. Lineage (NCBI taxonomy): Eukaryota > Metazoa > Chordata > Aves > Musophagiformes > Musophagidae > Tauraco > Tauraco erythrolophus. Next base: position 113,020,283 of record NC_141465.1, read on the forward strand.
ATATATAAGAAAATGTAGACAATAAAATTGTAACTTTATGGAATCCTGAGGGAAACCTTATTGTACTCCTGGGCTCCCAATTCCAATTAAATAAGCCCAAAAGGAAGGAATTAGCCACTGAATAGTAATGGCTATTGTCTTCTTCAGAGCCTGCTCCTCTTGAATCTGAAATGCTTTTTCTCTGTCCTCTAGCCTCTTTGTTCTGGAAAACAGTTTATGTAAGAAATACTCCAGTAAACACATTCACCTGGTATTCATGGCTTCAGATTTTAAAAAACATATAGTGTCAGTGGAATCCTGCAGAGCGCAGTTGTGTGTCTTCTGCCTCATCTCTCACATGGTACCAAAGCCAGAGCCAAACCCTGTGAGCCTCCCATCACCTTCTGGATCAAAATACCTTCTTCTACCTAACTCCTAGAGCACTACGCAGAACAAGCTTTCATCCTCCAGATGCACCTGAGCCTTGTGTAAGTTCCTGGCAAGATATGTTCACAACAAAACATCTGCTGCCTTTAAGAGAACAGGTTTTCACCCCTGTGGGGTTACTAAAGCAGGTTAATCTTTTTGGTCAAAATAATCCTGTCACCCCATTAAAATTCCATACATTTTTCGTGGGAAAGTGTCTATCTTGTTTTTTGTAAGTAGGGAAGAGAAGAAGGGACCAATGACAACAATAAGTAAGTATAATTTTTAAAAAATAATTCTGAAAAAGTATTTCCCAGAATAGATAAAAAAAATTCCGAAGAATCTTTTTTGACATTTTTCACTTAGTATGGTCAATACTTTTTGACCCACTGTTTCTATTTGACATTTTAGGACAAAAGGGTCTGAGTTAGCTGGCATGAAGCCACACCATGACCTACAAAGAAAGTGCAAAGCCTGTAATTAATTAGCCTCGCTCCACAGCAGACACGAGGACGATATCAGCGTGCTGAAGAATATTTGCTCAGACAGCAGAAGGAAAGCTAAGGGAAAGCAGGAAGGCAGGAAACAGTTAATCAATCCTAATGGATAATGGGATTATAAAAAATAAAAGAGAAAAAGTGTTGAGAAATCAGTTATTTGCCATGAAATGGAAAATAAAATCAGTAGTAAAAGAAACTGGAATAGGCTGGAAAACAGGAAGACAGCAGAGAACTATAATCACAGAAGAGGAGGAAATTGCACCCACTTGGAAATAACAGCTCTGGCCTTTCTCAGGCAGAACTGTCGCTCTCAGGAAACCCTTCTGATTTTCAGAAAGTTGAAAAAAATGAGAGAAAAGCACAAGGTATGCCATCAAGAGTGAAGAAGTAAGTATGGAGTCAGGCTAAATGACTTTCTATTACATCTTGTTTCCTAGTATTTTGCTAAAAAGGACACTCAGGGGCGACAATATCCCTTTCTCCTCTGAACTAGATCCTGAGAAATTCCTCCCTCTCTTTGCTGTCTCGCAGACTTCTCTTCCTTTAATTCACCTCCTTTGCAATGAGGCCCGGACTGTGCCCCTTGCACCTACCTGGAAACCTAAGGAGAGAGCTGCTCAGCTCCGGGAAGTTCTCCGGCCGGCTGAGAAGCCGCTGCCTGCCCTGCCACACAAATAAACAGCCTCGGTGGTTCGCTCTGCCAGCTCCCAGCCAGCCTGGCCTAGCCCTGACCTCTTTGGCAGGAGGAATATTACAGTCAGCCAAGTCCTGGCTTAGCCCAAGCCCTGTTTGATCAGCTGAAGATTATGCTAAGAGCTTTCCTATCTGAATACAGCATGTGAGCATTCGGGCTGGCTTCTGCCTTCCTGTTGTAATTACTTGATAATCATCATCAGCACACACACCTTCCACAGACACCTCCCGAGCAAAGGGTCCAAAGCTCTCCTGTCATCAGCCTTTTCCATGCCCCTGGAAAAGGGATCACTGGGTGAGAAACTGTGGCGTGAAGCCATTATCCTTATCATATACTGTGGGATATTTTTTTGAGAAACACAAATGCGAGCAAAGTGATTAGCCATGGCTTTGCCCTACAGAAATAACGCTGCTTCCTTCTGATAAGCAAAGTAACTGTTTTGAATGTGACTTCACCTTATTCTGTCCTGTTACACAAATCAGGGATGTTATCTTGGAGACAAGGACAATAGTACAAATAATCTATTCCCATGACTTTCGTGGCATCCGTGTTATCTTGCTTAAAACCAGAAAGTTTTGCAAGTAAAGTCTGATGTCACACCTGGCTCTGGTGGGATCAGGTCATGTCCAGGTCCAGGTTCCAGCACTTGCTTTCTGAGGCAGTCAGCAAACCTGTAACATTTCTGTCTTGTCCTTGTGGATTAATAACAGAAGTATCAGCTAAAACCTGAACGCTCATCAGCTGGAAATGCATCTTCTTGAACTAAAACTGATCATAGAGCAGCTGTGGGTTTCTGATGTGATGCAGCTGAAATGAAGGCAAATGCAATCTTACAGAGGCATTTCCAACATAGATTTGCAAATACAAGTGTCTCTGTGTAAAGTATTGATGAGATATCAAGCAATCCAACTGGCAAGCCACATTCAATGTAATACATGGCTAATGGCACCTAAGGTAATTGAGGGAGACCAAAACCTGCTTTGGGAGAGGAAAAAGGAAAATGTGGCTTGTTTAGTCTAGTCAAACAAAAGCTGAGACAGACTGATCTCTCTCTCTAGGGGAGAACAAGGGAGTTAATCTAAGATTCTATACTATAAAAATAGTGCCTGAGAAAAGGTATTTACATTGGGGTCATGAAAGCGAGTACGACCTAGCAGTCAATTCCTGGCCTTTACAATAGAAATCTTTTGCTATACAGGTACTTCTAAAATGGGAGATGGGAAAATTCTGAAAGGATTATATGATGTAAAGCTTGTGGCAACTGGGGCAAGACTCATGGACCAGAAAGTGCCCTCCACATAAAAAATAAGTGACACAGTGATGCTCCACTAAGAAAAAGAACAGACAATCTGACCCTGCTATCAGGGGTCCTTTCCTCTCAGCAACCACAGCTCCTGATGACAGCAGGGCTCTCAGTATGAATAAATCCATTTGGGAACTCACCTTGTACAGCCAGTATACTGCTCCTTGAATAGTTAAAGCTCAGATTTGGTTTCCCTGTCCACATAGAGTCCACTTGCAGCTAAGCAAACACATTGTTATGATCCTCCCCCACTATCAGAAACAATTATTTCCTGCAAGAAGTTACCCCATTTTCTTTTCTGACCTATTTAGACACACATTTATGCGCGCACACCCTAAGTGAAATCAAAACAATGTGCTTAAACAGAGCAAATTTGGAAAGAAGTGTCTTACTGGTGGCAATGTTTTATTAGGGGCTGTACTGCAAAGAGACATGGAGAAGCATCTTACACAAATGAGACTACTCAAGTAATTACTTATCGTAAGCCTTTCACAATGTAACATATAGGGCTTTTAGTAAAAGAGGGAGATAACACCATAGCTTATTTGGCGTATGGATGGCAACTGAATAGCATGCTTGGAAATATTTAGCATTAACAAAAAGTCTAAATCCATTAATCTGAAGCGACCTCGGAGATCAGCTATGACACAACCCATCCAGAACAGAAGAATATCATGAAATACATTACAAATATTTCACTGAGAAGTATACTCCAGTGAGAAGGTAGTGTTCAAAATGTCGCAATACAAAGCTCTGGTCTGGGGACACAGGGAGAGATTAGCTTAACCTTTAATGGTACTGGCCTTGTCCATTCTTGGCTCCACCTCAGTCTCTGTTAAAAGGGGTAACTTGAAGGTGTGCTAAGTAATTTATAAAACCAGATCCTTTATTGCTGTAGTACCTTTGAATTCACTGTTGGGGTTTGACTCATGTGATACAGGTGTCTTTCACCTGCTTGGCTAGCATTGGCCACTGAAATCATCTAAGAAAAAGCTGACCAAAGCATAAGATCAAATTAAAAAAAAAAAAAAACACAACAGTATAGATGCATATTCCACCTCTTTTTGATTCATGCCGAGTTACCTACAGACTTTTCTTGCTTTTTTGCCCTGCACTTGCCCTGTATGTTTAGCTTGTATGCTTTTCTTTAGTCAAAGACTGCTTAAGACACACTAAAACACTGTGGTCTTTAGTCAAAGACTGTACAAAACTCCTTGTACATTCCTTGTACTTCACGCAGCAAGGTCCTATTCTCAGTTGGATGCTCTATGAGCTAATGTAATATAAATATGAGTTGGAAAGTTAAGACAGGATACTCAGACCTCACATCCAGTCTACTCCCCTTGTACAGACATAGCTCAAGCATACAGGGCAGCATCACACTGTGAGGGAGCAACAGATTTAAATCATCTGTGATTTATCCTATCTACTGATCTGTCATTCAGCTCTTCAGTGGGAAGACATTTCACACTACACAACTCAGCTTTATTTCAATTTTTCTACCCTTGCATGTTGCTTAAGCCAACCCAAGTTGCTGTGACAACAAGCTGGTCCTACATTGAAAGAAAAAATGCTTAGACAATCAGGAGCAAGGGACATATGGGAGAAAGAGCCTCAGTCCTGTAATCCAGAGAAGAGGCAGCAGGCAGATGTTTGCGTGAGAAAAAGGGGTCTCAAGAGCACTGAGCAAGAAGTGAGAGATGATAAAAGAAACTGTTGAAAACAATGTGGATGGGGACCTTAAATCTAAACAACTTTCTAGTTCATGTCCTGCCTGTAATAACACACGACAATCTATCCTTTGCTTTTTTATTGGTAAAATTGACTAGAATTAAGATTTAGGATTTGATTTACTGGTAATTCATCTCTTACAACACATAGCAGCAGACTGTTTTAGTTGGGATTAAGACTGAACTCCTAATTCGCAATCTCCCAATTCGCAATCTCCCAATTCGCAATCTCCCAGTCGGTCCAGTCTATTCCCTCTACCAGCGCACAAATCCAACAGAAGCTGTAATTTGCTGCAGTTTGCTGTTGTTATTAAAATCCAGCATTTGTAGAGTAAGGGCTACAATGAGAGGCTGAACTCATTTCACCTTTCTGCAAGCATCTACAGCCAAACTAGTCACCTCAAGCTCCTTTTACACACAATAGAGAAAATGAGGTATTTTCAGGGCGTCTGTCTCATTCTACATACCTAGCTCAGATTGAGATGAAATTATTTTCTCTGCTGACCTGAATGCTGCCTGAGAGGTGGTTCAGACACCTAGAATGTAATCTCTACATCTGTCCAGAGTCCCAACCTGGGAGGTCTGGACTCTGGTCTCTGAACTCCAGGCAGTTTTAGTGGTGGGTAAATCACTTCATCTCTGTGGAGCAGGGTTTCTTTTCAACACACTTTCACTGTCTAAGAGGTAAGCATTGAGATTAGGCAAGTCATGCAGGTGTACTCCACAACCTGCTGAGAGGAAGAGGCCCTTCTTGATGGACATTCAAGTTAGACTTGTGGCCTGAACCATCCTGACTATTTTATATGGTTAAAGTCAGGTAAATATTGGCTCCCTGTTTTGCAACAGTATTTCCTATAGTTAGAGTGCTGAATCCTATGGGCAGGGCTCTGCCAAAGCCTTTGAAAAACAGGTTTGACTCCTTCAAGGAAAACCACAACCTAGGCTTCTGGTAGCTGAAAGTAAAGTACAATCACATAGCCTGTTTTGTAAAAACATTTGTATTCATGCTGTTTAAGAGTTCGTCTCCTGTTACAGTAGTGACTCAGCTTCTTTAAGTTACCTACTCCAGAGTTAAAACCATACAGAGGAATACAGACTCGCTGTGAAACACCACACTGGGAGCAGAGAGCTGCTGCATAAGGAGCAGAGATACTTCTCTGGGTCATTACTAATAGTTGAGTTAGCGGCACTCTGGCTTTAGGCCACAGGACCCCTTGCTGGAGTATAAAGCACCTCTTCAGCTAGAGTCAGGGTTAGGCAGATGCTGCATTAAGAGCAAATTTCTGTGTTATGCTGTGCTAGACAGGTTCATACAAATAAGGAAAACCTTTGCCAAATGTAACCAAACAGAAAGGATACAGGTTTTATTTGAGCATTCATAAGAGCTTTCTAGGTTGACTGCAGTAGTCCTCATCACAAGAAACAGAAAGCATATCCCTGAAGCAGTTTAATAATCTAAGATACCGAGGTGTGTAATCTCATCCTACCTGTTGTCTTATTTTAATAACCAGTGATGATTTTTTTTATCCTGAAAAGTTCATATACCTGCTTTGGGGTTGGAGGGAGTGGGATACTTCTGAACACAGTTTGCAAAGCTCAGAGGTTTCTCCCAAGAAGAACACTCTTCTCCTTGAGGACCACATCCCTGCTCCATTAACAAGGTGCTTCATGCTACTGCATTATAAGTCCTCCCTTTTCCATTTTTTCTCATCCCAACTGTCCATGTACAAGTTCCACCACTTTCCTCTGTTTCCACTGTAAGAGCCTAAAATGCCTTTTATTTTTCCACACAGTCATCCACCTCAAAAATATTTTTTCTTTTATATAAACTCCCCAGTGCTCTATAAATTCTTTGATTCCTTCTCTTTCTCTCTGAAGGGACAATATGATGCTTCTTCCCTCCCTGAGGTTTCACCAGAGATTTTCTTTTTACAATGAATATAGGTCAGTGAATTTAGACCATATGCATTGCTCCACTGGGTGATTGTTCCATTTTACAGTAAATAAGGCAGGACATCTGTTTTAACAACAGAAAAACCTACAGGAGTCTGTCAGATCAGACTGGTTTTGTCCACTGTAAGTGTTAAAAGACTTTGAAGCCACAGTAAGTAACACAGGAGGTCAAAGAGAACTGATGGGCATTTTAATCTGAAATTATTCTTAATATGAGCTCTATAGATAAACTAATGAAAAAGCAACAGTTCTTTGACTAATGTGGAATTGCATCACGTTTCTGTGTTGGGAAGAAAATAATCATCAATCAGAATCCAGTAAAAAGTAATGGAAGCCATGAAAGTAAAATTGGTTTAAACTTATTTTCAATATTTTGAAACCAGGAGTATTTCTATCACTGTTTTAACATTTCTGATGGTTACATTGATTATATTGATATCCTTGATCAAATTACTGACATACCTCCATGCGTAGAATAAATATTTAATATGGATAGCCAATGTTGTACTTTTCAAATTAACATTAAAACATAATTGAATATTATACCTCAGTTACAAGATATAAAAAAGAAAAGATTTTTTAAATATTAACTGTCACACTGACTTTTTTTGAAAAAAAAAAAAACCACATGGATAAATTAATCAATGCATAAGACTTAAGATCTAAACTTAGTTTAGATTGCAGTGCCTGAGAGCAGTTAGACTGAGAGTACATCCCACTGATCTTACTGTTAGTGAGCAGATTTTGACAAGTTTTGAGAGGAAAATTGGGTTAAAAGTTAGATTGGCTAATGCCTTATGTTAAAAATTACTTAATCTGGGCTCATAAATCTGAAAACGGAAAAATCTCCAGAAAGATCGGAAATAAATACTATGGTGTAGCCTGTGATATACACAGATGGTGATGTTGGGGCAGAACGCCAGCATCCAGAATCACAGTATTCGGCGAATTATGGGCAAAATAATTAATGGCATTTCTAGTAGCATAACACCCTGCAAACATACACACTGCTTCACGGAGTACTTGTCAGCAATATTAATCTAGGAAATAATTAGTGCCTGTAAAGTTCTTTCACACTCTTTTCACCAGATGGCCAGGGAAGATCGTCAGCTAAAATCCTGCTGCTTAAGCACTGGAGAAAATGCCAAGGAGTTACACTTTATGCTACCCTGTGCAAGATCTGGGCACACTACACTGTGCTCATGGTTTCACTCTCCCAGGTACTGCATACCGGTACAGCATGCTTCACAAATCACATCGGATCATTTTCCGAGCATCACCGCCAAGCATGCTTCACACCCCAACATTTGCAAGCCACTCCGCAGAAAGTTTTGCCATCTGCCAAAACACAGGACTTCTCCAAACAGAATGAGATCAGAATTCATATATTTAGAAACCAAATGAAATCCAAAGAGACAGTATAGTTGCTTAAAAAGAGAAATAGTTTAATAATAGCTCACAATTACCGTGGCTGTCCAGCTCCAGCTTTATGTTTGATTAGCCTTCACTTTACCACACTTCACTTTGTTATTAGGCAAACCTTTGTTATTAGGAACTTTCCAGTGACATATTGAGTGTTCTCACAAATATCCAATATTTATTTTGTAATTATATTTTATATTTATATCTTTATAATTATAAAATATAATTCTATTATATTTTATAATTAGATTTATTATATAATTTTATAATTTATCCAATTACTCTATGCATGCTGTACGACCAGCTACTGACTTTAACGGAAACCTGGTAAGACGAAAGAATGCAGCTGGGGCAGGGTTATCCAGCAGAAATGCATATACCGGCCTAGAAATATAACATACAAGCACTGGAATATGAAAACATACCTTCTATTTTGTTTGGGTTCCCTGTATCCTAAAGCTAGCTCCAAGGCTCTGGAAGTCAAAGAAGAATAGCCTTTTCTTAGAAACTCAAGACCTGCTCAAAGACATGGAAGACTGGATACAGCATTTAACAACGTCTGTAAGACTTGGAGCACCAGCAGCACAGGGAATTCTGGAAAGTTAACACTTCTCCTTTGAACCAGGAGCGGTGAGCCTGATTTGGCTGACGAAGGGAAAAAGAAAACAAAATAGAGCACTGAGCAGCACTGCTGTGGCTGTAGCTGAGGCAGAATTTCCATTTCAAAGCCTGTTTTTTCATGGCCTACTTCTGCCTTTTAAATACAAGTTGCAAGTTAAAACCTAGCCCAAAAGGTTCACCTGTCACGTTTAGGAATGAAAACCTAAATCAATTGCTAAAAAAAAAAATGGGAAAGGAAAAAAATACTATTGTTAGCACGAATACATTTATGAAAAAAATCTGCTGTTCTTTTGAGGAGGCTGTGGGAAAGAGAAAGTCTTGTCTGATTGGCTTTCATCAGAAGTCAATAACATGCCACAGCTGCAAACTCCGGCAAAGGTAGTGATTACAAAGCCTGAGATGGCTCTTTAGACGTGTTTGTCTTCAGTAGAAAGTCATCTCAGGTCTGAACATGAAAAAAGAACTTTGACTTTGCAGGTTCAGTGTTGACAGTCAGTAAGTGCTTGGCCCAGGAAAAAACTGTGCACCAGTCTAGTCTCAGCCGGAGTTAGCCTCCATGGTCTCATATGTTGCCAGAGTTTGGCCTGAAGGACACAGTCTGGTGGTCAGTCATTGACTGATGGACCGATAAATCCAACCGTGTCTGGTAATATCCAAATGCAGGATGGCTTTCTACAGAAAAGCAAGTTTTCACAGAGGTTTCAGCTATCTAGCCCACAGTAAAAATACAGAAGATGTTGATTTGCCAGGTTGTTCTCTCAAAATGCCATGCTGCTCAGCATGGTACTTTGATCACTTAGGATTAGCCTGAAATGAAATGCTCCACCAGGAGCAGGAAACAAAGTTGTCAGGATTTTCCATGCTACTGTCTCTACTTTGTTTGCAGGTCAGAGATGCAGAAGCCTTCAAGATTCAACACAACCATGTTACTTACCTGTGAAAACATAGAAGAAAACAAAGGCACATGGTGCAGGATGAAAGCTAAGTGTTTACTCTCCTATGCAGCTCCTTGTATCTACTTCTTCACAATAGCACCAAAGCACCTTCCAATAGTCCATTAAGCGATGTGGCTAACATCTGTTATGTATGGTTCATTCACTCCTCCATCCTGTTTGATTATCCTATCAATATGTGGCAAGTTTCCCACTTTATATGTAACCATGACCTTAGTTGTCTTTGGCACATTAATCAGTACGCAGCTTGCATTTTTTAATGGTACAAAGCTTCTTCTGTGGATAATAAAAACTAGCAACAAGCACTCCCCACCACCTCACAGTCACTACTAAAGCATAACATAGTAATCATTGGGGAGCTTTGGGGAGCACTGAGATTAAGTCATGGGAGGGATCCTTTGAAGAGTCTGAACACTACAGCTGACATCTACAAAAACCATTAGGGAAATCCAGGGGTTCATTTTCTTTGCAGAAGCAATGAACAATTCAGGCAACAAAGCAGTCAAAGAAGACATAATTAAAGAAGACTTGCTGAATAATTTATTTTGTGAAAATGAAGTTTAGGGTTTGGAGTTTCTTGTTTAAGGAAAATGTCAGCACTTCAATGGAAGAAGCTGTTTTCTGAAGATACAGAGATGTGAGAAACTAAAATATTAAGATGTGTATTAGAAAACAGTGATTACATCTTAGGATTGTTTAAAAAGTCATGACAGCTCTGCTGTATTTTACACACACTCTGCTTAAGACAAAAATTTGTTAGTACACTAGTCTGACTTGCATCGTTTTCTACAACATGAAGAAACTTTAACAGCCTAATTGTAAAATCAGAACTGATTTCTCTAGAAAGCTGCAATTCAGACACTGTTACTGTTCTCCTGTCACACACTCAGCATCGCTCTCAGCAAAGATTTAGATTATATTTGACAATGGCTAAATTGTCAAACAACATCAACTTTTCCAATGATTAGTCAGTAAGAAAGCAAACATAATACCGTGGTGATATTTCACAATACTGCTATAAAGCCGTACATGCACTGGAGAAACAAGCACTGCAGTCAGCACACTAAGCAATTATCTGTGTTAATCTGGTGGTTAACAGAGCTATGATTTCCAAAGATCCTTTTAAAGCTTGCCATGCTGCTCCACTTCAAGCTGAAACAGAGGAGTATGTTGCTGGGGCCTTGAGCAAAGACACAGGGAGAACATTGTTGACAACATTTTCCCACCAATTTATCTTCTGGAAATAGTTGGGAATGTACAAATTCATTAAAATAATTCTATTAAATTTTGTTGCTCACGTTAAAACATGAGAATGGCCACAGAAATTATAACCTGCCCGCTGATCAACCTAGTCAACTTGTGGTCATGAGGTGATGTATGGGTATACACCAATGGATGTGAGGGTCTGGAGCAGGCAGCAGTCCCCAGCAAAGTGTTTCTCCTCCCAGTTTAGTTCCATTGCTAGAGACAGTGGCTGCTGGAGCAGCTGACATTTATCCACTTTACCTAAAGCGGGGAGATGATTGTAAAATGCATCAGCAGACGGGTCAATCTCACCTGACTTTCCATGCCTACACTGTAGACACTACACCTAAACTTTTGGCTTTTAGGCATTTAAGATTAGCATTTACACTTTCGTCACAGGCCATGGGCAGAAATAATCACTGTGAAAGTCTAAAATAAGACTTGTGAAACCCGCTCTAGAAATACCAATGTCTGTGCCCTGACTGAACAGAAATCCAAGCAACTACTTCCAGCATCAACCTCAATATGTTCCTGCAATTAGGCATGACAAATGTCAGTCAGGATGTGCTGGGGTTTATTAGCCAGCCTCACTAGTAACAGATTTAATGCTTTCCATAGCTGGATCCCAGAAGAAAAGAAGGAGACTACACACATATGTCACCCCACCATCCTAGTCATCAAGAACTGACACTTGTGCCAGTGTTGAATCTTGCTTATCTCTTCCACTCCAGAAAAAGACCAAGAAGTCTTGCTTATCACCTCCACTCCAGTAGTCTGCCCAAGCAATTAGCAGACCACCAAGTTCATAACAGTAAGCCACTGACTGAAACTGAGTAGTTTTGGAGATGGAAGATAGGATAAGAAATTATTAGAGTAACACCAAAATAGTCTCAGTTCCTCCCCAGCAGGCAGCAAAAAGTCAGCAAAAAAGGGTGTCAGGGATAGAGGCAAAGAGAGATGGAAAGCAAGCTTCAGCTCCACCAGACACAATTTCCCTGATTAAAGAAGGCATTCCTGGCCCATCAGGCAAAACACAGTCTTTTGGCCACATGAGCCGTTAACATTCCCCATGCCACTGGGTAGGCAGAAACCCTATTCTCAGTACAGTAAGATCAGGACCCCCGGCCACATTCAGTCCTTCGCTGCTCCTTTGGGTAGAAGACCAACAGAGAGTAGTGCTATACATCAATTTTCAAAATGAGATACCATACCTCTGTGGGAAAGGGAGAGCACCTTTTATAGTGCAGCAGCTGCAGATGTGAACTTACATTGAATTGTACTTTCAAGAAGAGAGGGGGGGGGGAAAAAGGCTGGTTCAAGATTATGAGCAGAAGATAAATACTTTTTGTCAGATGAGAAACTGATTTTTCCCCTTTATAGCCATAAATATCATGCTAATAGGGATGGAAATGTGAGGCCATGGAACAAGGCCTCTTCCCATCATGTTTCATTACGCATCTTGAAAATAAAGCTTCCTCATTTTTTTCAGCTGGGAGAATTATCACATGAATTATTATTGCTTTTCTCTGAAAATAGGAGCTTACTAATTTCAATTGCAACTGACTATCAGAATGAAAATCTGATAAAACATGTGGTTCTTGTAAGGTACACTGATTCCTTCAGCTGAAGAGACTTCTTTCTTTTCTGGAACATGTAATAGTAGTATCTGTATTTATTGTGGAATAAATTCAGAAATGAATGGCAGAAAATGAATGGAGGAGGCTAGTCACAAAGCATTCAGTCACACAGTTGACTCATTTATACACTGTTTATCTTCTGGTGCATGCCACAAGAAGTAATCATTTAAATAAACAACTTCTTTAGTAGGTAATAAAATGTCATTGAGTTTCCAGACTCACCACATGTGCTACGGCTATAAATTAGACTTATTTTAAACTTGTACTGATTTGCAGCACTGGGAGGCATTTTAGAAACGCCCTATTTGAAAGGGAGGTGCTGGATTTTGTTTCTCTATAGTCTCTGTTTCTGCCTCTGAGAAGGGTTCGGGTGTTTGGAAATGTGCCCATGCCTTTTCAGCTACATCAGCTGTTACAATACGTGATATTACCTCTCCTGCAAACCTTGCCTAACTTCTACATTGACTAAGCTTTTAAATGAGTATAAACCACTTTCAGATGTCACTTACAGTTACCGCTGAAAGTGTTCTGCTGTAAATTACCGACTGCAGTGCACTGGGAAAATCTGCCAAGAGATGACACAAAAATTACTTTGACCAACACTGGCAACCCAGACACAGAAGAACAAAGTAATGAAAGAAACATTCCTCACAGCCCTAGCCTCCCCAGTTCTGAGGTGCATTTGGGTTCCCAGCAACCCTCTAACTCTCTAACTAGAGATGGTAGCCTAAAACTGGTCCTGCCACCCTCTGCTTCTGAGCTCCTTGAAGAAGAGAACTTAGAGGTCAGCCATACCTTTCTACTAATCCTTTGACTAGGATCTTCTCTTCTGATGGAGACGATGGTATCTGTGAGCAAAATAAGGGTATTTGTGTCCCTGAACGACTAAGCTGGCCAGTGACTCCTTTTGGTAAATTTGTCCATCTGCAGCTCACAACATCCACCCCACAGAGTCTCTGCTGTCCCAGGAACCTGGGGAGGTCTGGACACCCTGGGGAAAGGATTTCACAGTACTCTAGGATGCATGAAACCCTCATGACAGCTCAGCAGATGCAGCAGGGTGATTAATGTTGCATGCTGTCACCTGAGAGCATACTTGAGAGCTGGGGACATGCATCATCTGTCCCTCTCAGATAAATAGAGAGAGGTTAGCATGTTTTGGAGGACTCCTTATGACTGGGTGGTCCCACATTGGTCCTATAAAGATCTCTCCAGAAAACTCTTTACATGAGAAAAAGTATATTAACTTCCCTCTGACTCCAGCATGTCTGAGAAACTTAGATCAAGGGTTGTAAGCAAGGAGGACACAGCTATGCAGCAGTTCAGATTAAAGTTGGACAAAGCAGTTATGCAAAAAATTAGCTTCTCAGAGTTATACTAATGCTACTTGGAACCTGTTAATACACAGTACAAAACTTACTGAGCGCAGGGCATCTCTGCCCAGTGGCTGCTGGACTGCAAGCTTATGGGACTACCAGAAGGTTTGGGAAACATGGTTTGGAGATATCTGTGCTGAGCTGTCCCTGTGCAAGCAAATTCAGTCCAGTATACCTTGGTTATATTTTCTTAGAGGTTCTTGGCAGAGACTTGTCCATTAATTTCTCAAGGTAAGACTTGGTGTGGAAGTGTCATGGTGTAACACATTACCTATTCTGAACCCAACTTGATGCACCAGCATGACACCACACACGGAAACATCCCGTCTTGGGTCAGCATTTGCCAGAGGGCTCTGAACAAAGTGCTGTAGAAGAGTTACGACTTTTGTTTCAATTTAAGAAAGAACTGAAATAAGTATTCAAAGTGATTAAGAGATGACAAGATTAAGAGAGTGATTAAGAGATGATTAAGAGTGATTAAGTGATGACAAGAGATGTTCTGCTTTCTACATTACGAGCCTTGGTCAATTTCAGCAAAATCTGGATCAAAGTCCTCTTGATGTAAAATCAGGGTTGCTTCAGGAAGAGGAACAACAGAGATCATACAGCAAGCATAAGAGACACAATTTCGGACAGAAAAACAAACGTACCAGGCAAATAAGACAAGTGAGTGAATGACGTGGCAGGTGTTGGTCACGTGGCTCACACTCAGGTACACTGGTGATGCCAGTAGAAGGTCTAGAGCAAAACAATCAAATATTAGCTCTATTAACCTAGATGGTTCACCCAAGACTCTCCTGCGAGGCTACCAGTCTTTAGACACTGTGCATACAGAAGTTGGAAAGAAAAGATACCAACACCAGACAAATAGGTCTCACTGTTTTGAAGATGAGTACTGGTGTGGGCACTTGTAAAAGCTTTGTCATAATCTGTGGGAAAATCACTGTCTTTTTCAACAAAATTTAGATTAAAGCTTTAGCACCTGAGAAATTGCTTCTCCCTCTCAGATCAAGATTTTTTTCTCGATGCCTTTTTATTGCTGTGAAATTTATTGCCACAGAAACTTTGTGGGTTTTTTTTTATTCCCATTTCATGTTATAATCCTTCTTTATTATTGTATTATCTTATTACTACTTATCTATGTCATTATTATTACAGTAGAAAGTGAAAAACTGAATGAAGAAAATCAGAGTAATTAAACTTGTACATGAAATGGAAGACCTTGGATTCCATTTGGGAATCCATGAAATGGATTCTCTGCACTTCCATACAAAATCTGTTGCCACAGTATGTATGAGCAGGGAACGAGAGCAGGCATCTATTTTTTCTGGAAACACTAGACATGAACTGTAAGCTACTAAAAGGTTTCAGAGATCAGAAAAGGGAAGGCAATCTTTTCTTGTACCTTACTTCCTGTTCTCATAACTGAGGTTCAACTCTTTCAGGAACAGACTCTAACTTTTTTTCCGTCTAAGCGGAGCCTTATTTTTCAAGCAGTCCCTTTACGTTTACTTACGCAGTAATGTGTTGTTGAATGCACTGTTTGCAGGATCTGGCTCTGCACAGATAAACAAGTTGCCCCATACAGTTTCAAATGTCACCGTCACACAATGGAAAATGTCCCAGGTTAGATAGAATCATAGAATCATAGAACGGTTAGGGTTGGAAGGGACCTCTAAGATCATCTAGTTCCAACCCCCCTGCCATGGGCAGGGAAACCCTCCACTACACCAGGTTGCCCAAAGCCTCATCCAACCTGGCCTTGAACACTTCCAGGGATGGGGCAGCCACAACTTCTCTGGGCAACCTGTTCCATAGATAGATGTATTATGACCAACACGTTCAGAACTTTCACTCTGCTTTTGCTGATTGATTGAAGAATTATATCCACAAAATGGGATGATTTATACAATTGCATTGCCAAAATTATAGAATAAGTTTTTGCCAGCCAGGTGCTCCTGAAGAATGGCTGCTTGCAGCATAAATCTGATGTCATTTGATACACAGCATGGTGCACAATCAAGATGAAAAGATCCTTAGATGGTTCTTCCATGTGCAAATCATTTCAGGAAGATAATTTTAATAATGATATTTTCTTTTTTATTAAGTTCTTCAGACTATTTTTTTAGACAATGAACAATTGAATGCAGGAGAAGTAGCTATTGTTAGGTTAATGTTTTATTAATACTTTACTTGGAGCCAATATCCTAAGGAACCAGAGCTGTCATTGAAATACTCAACACTGAAGGCCTTTTCCAGGCTTGACTTCCACAATGCCTCCTCATTATTATAAATGCTTATCTCCCACTTTTAACAGTCCCATCTCAGTTACACCAGTATTTTATCTGTTTGTTTCTCCCTTTTTCTTCCTCGGAACATTTTTGCTTCCCTCTCAGAAAACACTAGTAAAAAGAAAGTTTAGGACTGACAAGTATGAATACAAACAGATAACAGAATTTTTAAAATATGTAACTCTTTCCAGTCTCAGCCAAGGCATTGTGCCTGCTCAGCATTAGGGATAATCCCTGTCCAGGACTCAACTGATGAGCTACCAGTGGGATCTGCTCCACCAGGAGCAACCACCACGTTCAGATTCCCCAGTAGTGATTAGGATGAAACAGTGCTGAGAAAATGCCTAGGCCCTGTGTTGTCAATGTAGCAGGCTTCAAACGAGCACAGCTTTTTGCTTCACATGTAGACTTTTCGTCTGAAGGAAAGGCAAGTTGATGCCAGTGTTGCCAAGAGTAAAAGCTTCCATGTAACGTTCAGAAACTAGCCCCAGAACAATTTAATTTCATCGTTTCTGGCATGCTTCTCCGAAAAAGCTCTTCATGGAGGTGAGATTAGCGATTAAGAGATGTGGAGGGTGGAACACATATGTCTGTGAAAACTAGAATTAATGTGATTATGCTAAGCAGAACGTATTCTGGGCATCAGTGGTTTGCAAAGATTTAATGAAACGTGCCCCAAGCATAGAATGTTCTCTCTGGAAAATAAAGCATGATATTCAGAGAAAGTTGGGATAAAGGGGTATTTTACAGGCAAGC
This sequence comes from Tauraco erythrolophus, assembly GCF_009769465.1. Lineage (NCBI taxonomy): Eukaryota > Metazoa > Chordata > Aves > Musophagiformes > Musophagidae > Tauraco > Tauraco erythrolophus. The sequence goes on from NC_141465.1 coordinate 113,037,169, forward strand.
AGAGGAAAACCAACTGTCACTTTATATGAAACATCTTCCCTCTGTTGTGCTCTTTTAATTTCTACCATAATAAAGCAATTATAATAAATTTATGATCCTGAAGTACTATTAGTGCCTCCTTCCAATATGCCACATTTTTCCTCATGGGGAAAAAAACGAAGGAAACAAAGTAAAAAACCACAACACAAGCAGATAATAAACAGATCGATGCGTGAGAAGTATACCAGGGATGAACTTCAGCAGTTGCTTCTCCTTTTAATACTCCACTATCAGCTCTAGTTCTGCGGAGAGATTGTGCCTTGGAGGATATAAAAAATCCTAAAATATTATCCAAAGTCCATGAAATGTCATTGTTTTGATGTTACATTTTGACAGGTTTCATGAAGCATGAACTTATCCAGAAGGCCAAACAGTCTGTGACGCCAATAATTCTCACTGCTTTGGAAAATGTGTATATCCAGATCTGTGCATGAGGGTTTCCCCAGTGCAACAAATCTGGTCTTTTTTATTACACACATGACCACGAAAGAATTTTAGTCTTTGTGTACATCTGTTGCTCACCTTGTTCTCAACCACACCACGTGTCCTGCAACCACATCTTACATCCTAAACAGCACAGCCCATCAATACGCGTTACAGTAGTTTGGTGTTGCAGGACGACGGTGTGTTGTGACACATCAGCAGAGTGAAAAGCATGACGGGTCATTTGCAGTGTAACATGGCTTTCTAGAAACCAAGCTGTTGAAAGTTTCTTACTTCATAGTTCCTCTAAATGCCACAGTCACCTTTCACGGCTTATGCAAGCAACTCCACTCACTGTGCTCTGAGGCATTTCTGCACAGTGGAGAGCACTCCAAGCACAAAGTAAATGTTCAGTGATGCATATTGGTATTTCTTCAGAAAATAAACCAAACTGTATCTATTCACCTGGGTCACACGATGACCAAGCAAACACCTGAGTGAACTGAATCCACTGGTTCAGTTTTAGAGCCACAGTCAAAGCAACTAGAAGATACAAACCACTTCCAAACAACAGAAATTTTCATCTAGGTGACTTTAACAGCAACAGCTGCCTGTTAAGTATGTATGTGCTTACTTTTGTTGGTTTCTTCCAGTTTAGAATTTATAATACTCAAAACTGTATTCCAAATGCATTTGTTTCTGAGAAGCACATACACACCATTTCTGTCCATAGCAGAACTTGTAGGACTATTGCTCAGTTACACATAAGTTCCACGGGCTGAATCACAGACATTATCTACACTGGCAAGAAGTTGCCTTCAGAAAAAATACTCATGCCCAAGGATTTGTGCACAAAGTATAGCAGACAGGAAAACAAAATTTCTTCAAAGCTATCTATGTACTCATATGAATGTAAAACCAGACTCTGTATATATTTACAGGTAAAAAGACGAAAAAATTCTATTTCTGCTCATTTCAATCTGTCATGATCCAAGTGTCCTTATTCAGGGATATCATGGGATCTTTTTACCAGGTTTAGAAGTTCATAAATCGATTAGCAGTATTTTTTTAAACAGCTCATTTAATGAACTGAATTATTTCAAGATACTTAACTCGAAAACTCTTAGCTTGGTTCTGTCCTATGGGAGGGCAGAATAATAAGAATGTCTGATAGGAGAAGATAGAAATATTTCTCAATTCTTAATTTTCTTTTTTATTTTTACTAAACTTCTGAAAATATTAATTTTAGACTTTACTAATTGTTTCAAGCTTTACTGAAGAATACAAACAAAGGCAAAACTGAAACTTCATCTTCAAAAGCCAAAACTCTGAAAATTTTCCCCAGAATACCAAGACCTCTCTAAGTATGGAATAGATAGATAGACGGATAGATGTTCATAAGTGCTAAAAAACAAAGAAATCCCTCGAATTTACTAACATAGTAAATACCTTAACCATATCTTTGCACTTTTTATATAACTTTCAAGAACAGCTTATGGAGGGGAATGCAACTTGCCTCTATCCAGTATAAGAGCAAATATTTGTTATGTACTATTTCTATTTTCGCATATCCTGAAAGACCCATCATGCTAACAATGCTCACAAAAGCTGGAGTCCCAGCTTAAAACAATGAGCAAATGCTAAGACAATGGCAAGGAGTAGCTGTACAATAAAGCAAGGTAGAGTTTTTACATCAGCTGTATAAATTGTCTCTGTTATTTCACTGGTACAGTATCCAGCATACTTCTGTCCTTATATAATGCTATATAGATGTTTGCAATCAAAGACTATTTATGCTAAACTAATTTAACTACAAGGTTTTTGTTAAGACAATGTACTTAGTAATGACTAGATATTGTGTTGCATATTCAAAACTCTGCCTTGACCAAAAATATTTGTCTTTCTTTTTTACTCTGAGAATTACAAATATTGATGTCCATCAGAGTTGTGGTACAATAGAGAACTCCGAATATTTTCTTTATTTAGCAGGTAAAATTAGACAATTAGACCAAACTGCAGTAGCACAACTGAAAAGCCGAGTAATTTTCGTAACCAATTGATTTCTTACCACATGGTGCCATTTAAGGGATTATAACAACTCACCAGGGTACCATCAAACTTGATTAGAAGCCAGGGGTCCTGATTGTTATCTCCGTTAAGCCAGTGAAAATCCAGACAAAATGTAATTGACACCAGCAACTCTCAATTTGCACCAGTGTAACTAAAAGGATAGTCAAGCACTGTATCTTTGATTGGGAAGTGGCTTTTCTTTTTTGCTTAGATAAATCATTTCCATATCTTTGGGTGATTAAAAGCAATTGTTTCAACCCCCTTGAAGATATCAAAGACAGCGTATTTGGTGTTTTCACTGCTAGGTACACTGATATTACATGGGTTTGAGGAAGTGCCTTCATATAAAGAACAATTCACATCACAAATAAAATTTCTTATGCAAACTTCTCTGGTAGCGAGAAAACCTTTAACATGCTCCGCATGCCAAGCCCTTTGACCCTCCATAAGTAAACATCTGAAGATAATGAGCTGAATTTTTCCACAGATATTGAGGTATACAGGGGTGGAAGGAAGGTCTGGGCAGCTTTTCAGGAACTCCCAAGCTAGGTGTCACACATTGACAGGTATTTCAGGGCAGGGTTCTTCTGAATGCAGACATTTACAGGGCAGATAATATGTACCAGGTAGCTGGCTAAACACCCTCTGTGCACATTGGGGAAAAACAGTAATGTCAGTAACAGTGGGATTCGTCTCAGTCAAACTAAAATAGGTCACAGATGAACGTAGCCCCAAAATTGCTTATTTCTCCTTATTGACCATACGGGGGACACAGTTCAGGGTGACTAGCTCTGGTACACATGTCTGTATTACACATATTTTTAATTAATGGAGATAAACCCCATGTTTTGTACCCTCAACCCTGACTATGAAGATTAACTTGTGTTTCACTTCCATTTTGGCCCACTTCAACAGTGACTCTTCCTCAGTAGCTCAGTACTGGAAGCACCAGCCCTGCACACTGTGGATGAGGGACCATCAGCTCCTGAGGATTTGGTCCAAGGGAACGGCCATTGATGCTGATTTATGACAAGTAAATCACTGAGGCTACAATCATGCAGTGGTAAAACCACATCAGTATTTATATAAAAGCACATTAAACACGTATGGGACCATTTTCTGGCACTGAAGCCAGCTGCCCTGGAATAGCCCTTCTCTGTCTTGCTGAACTCTAACCATTCAAAAGGGAAGAGGCTGGTGTTATGTGATGCCATTTATAAGTGTCAGCAGTGTTTCTTTAGTAAGGTTACCTTCCTCATACACATAGCTATGTGCTGTGTTAACTACCTCTGGATACAGTTTAGCCTCCAATATCCCCTTTCTGCTGTGGAAAAAAAGCTGCTGCAGCACCTGGCTGAACACCTTAAGTGGGGTCAAGGGTGTGCCAAGCAGACTCCTACATCCTGGTTGCTTCAGGCACAAGCATCCCATTGGCTTTATGGCACCTCCTATCCACAGAGGAGAGAATACCTCAACAGCGTCTCCAGAACTGTACGTAAATTTGAAAACAGAAGGAGCCAGAATCAACTGAAATGTGGATGAGGTGTAATATGCATTGAAGATGAGGCAATCTGAGGTTATTCACCCTTGCCAGGGAGCTGCTGCAAAGGATCTTTGCAGCGCAGACGCTCCCTGCAGAAATAATGATTGTCCAGAAAAAAAGCAAGGAGCATGTCTTCACTTGTCAGCCTGTCTTCCAATTTTCTCTGCTCACCAGTAATATACCTGCCAGCCTACCTTCTCCATCTTCTATTAATTTCTTTTTCTTTTTATTCTAGTTTATTTTTATCATCTACTGAGTATCGTAAGTGACAGGTAGATAACACATATTTAGCTACCTATACGAACATACCTTCGTAATTTCAAATGCTGACAGATGGTTAGAAGACACCTGCTCATGGAAAACTTTGTCTAAATTTACACCCATAAGAGCAATACAAATGTTTACACGATTTTAATTATATTTGAGTCAGGGCTTTCTCTAAACAAACAAACATGGTCCCTCAACGTTTATCATTCACACCTTGGAGAGGTCTGAGCCACTTGAGAGGGAGTAACTGACTGTAAACAAAAGCAAAACTGATTAGCCAATTTTCCTGCTCTGTGCTGACTGAGCCCCCACAAGGAAAACCACCTGAACAGCAAATTCGAAATTATTCATTTCTTGCAATATGAAGCCCTGCGAGAAACAGCTCTGCTGTGCCAGGTAGGTTAAAGGCAGCAGCTTCTGAGGGCTCAGCTGACGAAAGTCCCAGGGCCGCCCTTGGAAGCAAGGGGCTAGCAGGCTGCACCGCCTCCCCAGACGCCGGGCGAGCACGACAGGCTGTGCACCCCATTGCACGACTGAACCCCCCAGTTTTGGTCCTGCCCTGAGTATGTGCCTGGCCCCTTTGACTGCTGAAGCTGAATTTCTCTGCAGTAGTTGCGTCTTTCAAGCAGAATCTTTCTAGGAAATATTAAACAAAATAGGGTAAGCATTTCTGAGCATCAGCCTATTACAAGTTTCAGCATCGTTGTCCTCTGCAGCTTATGGTTTGGCAGAGTGTGGCTTGTGTCTTGCATGTAATTTTTGTCCTTCTAGGGTCAAAATACGGCCAATTTATGAGTGTCTTAAAAAAAAAAAAAAAGCACAGTTCAGTCAAGATATTAGCAGCTAAAAAAGCGATTATAGCAGCTGGAAACCGTGAAGATTTAATCTTCTCTGACCATGCTCTGTCCCTCCACAACTCCTGCTGCTGATTACATATCACAGGCACCATCTTCACAGAATCACAGAAAAACAAAATCCCTCAGGAAGAAATACTGCTTCTGCTGTAAGAAGAGACAAAATTTTTCTCCAGACCCATGGCTCCCAACTGGCTAATTACATCCTTGCAATAGCAACCCTTTTAACTTGTTTTATCGGATCTGTTCTGGCTGAGCTGGCTGTGTACCACACTGAGAGCCAGCGAGAAAGCAGGGAGGACAGACACTCAGGTGATCCTGGACTGAATGAGGCATCCCAGCCAAATTTCCAACATGTGCTATGACACCAAACAAGCAATTTCCATGCTGGCAAAAGCAGGAGCAAAGCTACTAATGGTAGAGAGGAAAGGAGGCAGCCCAGCCCCTCAGCTGGAAGATCAGGACAAGGGGAAGGGGAGGCAATGAGTCAGGAGGTGCAATGAAAGGTGTGGGACACTGCAAGGGAAACTGGTCATTAAAAAGTTAGAAACAGCTTTAAAGTAAATCTGCTGCCTGTGCATTTATGCTGGGTCCCTTCTTCATTTCTTTCCCTCTACTAAACAAGCACGTGACCTATTTCTCAGTGAGATTTCTGTCTTTAAAAGAGGCAGCTCACATCTCTGTTCTTCCACATCTCTCAGGAATAACGTCCTGCTCTCTGCCTGTACTCGTGCCTCCTTATTAGCAGAGCACTTTCCTACCACTAGATAACGTTTTCTCAGTCGGTTTTACATTTCTGATGCCACACTGATGATTACATTTGGTACAAGCAGTGATGCTTATGTTGTCACACACTGTTGTCGCTAGCATAGCACCCTACAATCAATGTAAGGCTAGAAAAACTACAGAACTGCACATTTCAACAAAACAGCGGGTGCTTTGAACACCATCTAAAACTTTAAGTGAACAATTTCAGTAATGATTTAGTCAGTCCTTCCTAGAAGCAGTCCTAATGGGCAACAAATAACAAAATGAGGTTCATCTGGTGAAAGAAAAGCAGAAAAATAGGTTGAGGGAAGGGAAAATATTATCATAAAACATTTGTATAGCCATGTGAATTCTGCACTGAGCTGTACAGAACAGAGACCACATCTCACCCCTGCCCTAAACTTCTTGCCGTTGCTAAGACAACCACATCAATGTAAGAGAAGCAACGCAGAGTCCAGTGGTGAGACCTCCTAAGGGGATGAAGGCTTTGCTAGAAGACAGAAAGCACGTTGGTGCAAAGGGCAGGACGGCTGCTCTGGCTGTGGAAGTCTGCCTGACAGAGGCACTCAACCAAGTGCAGAGGTGATGGGGCTATAGTGGGAATACCTCAACAAATAGCAGGGCTTCTTCTTCCTGGAAATGTCACTGTTTTCTCGACTGAGTCAGGCTCTAGGGGGCATCACTGGGAGGAGCTCCCAGGGGCACCATCAGGAGGAGCAATAACAACACTCTCTCCTCAGACCAACTACCCCTTCTCACTTCTGCCTGACTTATTACAGAAGTGATATATCTGCATCAGCCTTGAGTTACTGAGCCTTTAGGGAAAGCTTGAGGCTTGAGGCCTTATCCCAGGGTAAGATGAAAACAACATGTAGCAAGCGTATGTGGATAAAGGAGATCACAAAGTACTTCACAGTATCAGCTTATGAAGCCTATGCAGAAAACATTTAGGAGAAGAAAAATCCTATGCTGTCAAAGCACCCACATCCCAGTTTCCCCCTACCAGTTTATTCTACATGTTTCATACCATGTTTGCATAAGAGGATGTCCTTTGCTTGACCCTTCTTATACTATTTGCAGACAGTCTTCCACAGAATATTGCTTGGATTATCTGTCTAAATGTCAAAATATGGATCCTGCAGTATATCACAGGAAACTGCATCAGTGAGGTTAATAATTTAATGTTTTCTGGAGCAAAGCATCACTATCCTTGAAGGAAGGACACAGAAGAACATACCTGACACAGAGCTCACCTAGACTCCCTTAGGATGCTTCTCATAACACTGCTGACTAGCCTTCCTATACCCAATTTCTGAGTTTAGATACAGGCAAAAAAGCAGATTTGAGATTGGCAAACAGAATACATGTTACAAGAAGGCAAGCCTCTATAACTTACCTTCTCAGGTGTTCAAGCTCTAAGACAATAAGGAGTACTAAAGTAGTGAACTGCAGGTACTAAATAGAGTGAAATCTGACAGCTTCTTTACATTACAGGGTTGATAGGCATCCATACTTTTGTGTAAATAATAGAACTCTGGCTCATAAGTTAAGAAAAGAACTCTTCCCAACAAGGAAATCTGAAATCAGCAATTGCTTCTCCTCCCTATCCCCACTTCAAAAGATACTCTGGAAAACAGGAAAGGTTTTTGTTTCAGTTCCAAAGAAGTCTCTGTTGATGCACCTTTGTGGAAAGAGAAATCCAGCAGCAAATACACCATCTAGCTGCTACCACTGGTCCACCATCACCAAGGCTTGGTCACGCTCACTGAGATGACTAGTAGGCTTGCCTGCATTGTAACACCTCTCTCACAGTGCCAACTTACTCCTCCCTGGATTTTCTCCTGTTTTACTACAGCTCCTCTAATACAGCATCAACAGCACTTGCACTAATACCAGGATTGGGCCATGGCAGACACATGCTCTATTCATGTGTTCTAGAGTTTAAGAATTTTTTTCTCCCAGCACACATATTTCACATGACTCAAGGTAATTAAATGGCAGCATGGGATACTGCCAAATGTTTATTTCTCACTGAAACAGAGACAGCCATTTAAAGAATGTTGTGACACTAGCCACATTTCATCATAAAGAACAAATACCTGTAATTATAGTATCTGTGATTATACAATGTCAAACATAGCAAAAACAGGCAGCCCCACATTTCGAGGAATAAATTGTAACCTGTATTATCCACATTCAGGCTAAAATTGCTGGATCTTGTCCCAGCCTCAGAAATAAAATATACCCATCAGTAATTGAAAAACAAATGAATCTCATTATAATCTTACCATACTGCAGCTTTTGCATTCCTCAGCTATGCAGCAAACAGATGGAAAAACCACATTACATGCACCAGGAGACAAATTTTTAAGGTATCTCTGCAAGCATCAGTTATCTTTGCACTTAAATATTTCTGGCCTTGAAGCTCGGGTTGTATTGTGTTACAGCTGTGAAATATTTGGCTATTGGTTCGTAACATACTTTAGCATTGACAACGGACCCACTGATCAAAAATATTGCTGGGTTTGCGAGTTTGCCTTCACAATCAGACTATGGGCAGCAAACAACATGAGGACAATTAGAAGATGCCAGATTATTTTGTAGCTTCTGAAGGTCATGTCGTTAAAAATGAATTTCAAATACTAGGCCTCCAATGTTGCTGGAAAAGCTCATACATTCAGAGAGGAAAAAGATTTTATTTTCACTTCAATGAAGTGAAATTCATCGAGTTATCGCAGTGGGCGCATTCGGGGTCCGGTGGAGGAGGCACATCCCAGGCATCGACCAAAGGTTTTGCTGCAGGACCTGGGCTCTGCCGCAGGGACGTCTCGAGGCCACTTCCTGGGCTGTGGCGGTGGCAGCCCCGGTTTCCAGTTTACCTCAGCTGCAATGTCTCATTTCTGAGGGTTCAAAAGCTCCTCCATGAGGAGCTGAGCAGCCCCTGCTGAAGGCTGCGGTGGGATGCATGCCAGGCAGGAAGCCATATATGACCACGCGAAGTGCTCTGTCCTCCAGGCTGTCCTCCTGCCCTGCCACTGCCCTGTGACAGCAGCCAGGGACAAGGGGAAGACACGGAGCTCTGTGAGAGATGAGCTCTGTGAGGAGCATCTTAAGGACTGCTTTAAAAGCTAGAACAACAAGCACACAAGGCATGGGTAAGAAGCAATATACAAAAACATGGTTGCAGTTCTGTTATACACTTTGCAAACCATTTTTTTTCTAATTGCCTTTGGCTGATAACATTTGAAAAATACGTAAGAAGAAAACCTGCAACTTCAGCCCCAAAGTATCGTCTTTCTCTTCCTCAACAACCTGCCTACAGTTAAACAGATATTTCCTGTTAAGCAGCTTTAGTGGATGAGGTCCAGAATGAGCATTAAACAAACTTTCTCTAAACCAAACTTATTTTGCTTGCTGCTTATCCATCACGGAAAAGTGTACCTGAAATTCATCCTTGAATTGATGAAGTTTCATCTGGAAAAATGACACATTCTGTTGATAGATTTTTTCCCAGATGAAACAGTCGAAACTCAGTGGCTGTTACAGAAACCAAATTAAATACTAGCAAGACCTTCCCTCCTGCAGGGAGAGAGGGACCTTACACAAAAATCAGCCTCTACTGAAAACGTCTGCAAATTTCTACTGGTTTCAACAGAAGTTCACACTTGTGTTCATATAAAAGGACTGATCCTGCATGTTCATAATGGCTTGAAAAATATGATGGCAAACAACTTACAGGTGACAGTCCCTTTTTCTCTCCAGAGCTTGCTCTTTCTTCTTGCAGCTTGTTGGGCTGTGGCTACCCTTTATGGGCAGGTGTGTAACACAGGGTGTCAGAGAACCATGATATCATTTGCCTTCAACCAGAAACCAGAGGTTTCCCTTTCAATGAATGATGTTCAACACTGGCTATCAGCTATTTTGTTATAAGTTAGCAAGATGCCTTTACTTTATTGCTTCTGCCTTGTATATAGTCTTATTGATTTTTGTCAGTACAGAAATGCTTTAAGAAAATCAATGTTTCAGCAAATAGAGTGGAGCAGAAGCATTGTAGAATCCCATTTGCCATTCCCACATCAGAGATCATGGTTAAGTTAAAGGAAAGAACATGTACATGTGGGACGATTAATATAAAGAAAAACTGAAGAAGACATAGAAAACAGGTGTGTAAAGACGCATGAAATAAAAAACAAAACAGAAAAAGAGAAGCTGAAGATAAATGTAGCAGCTGTGGGTGGGACTTATCTCAGCTAATTTTAGCAATTTAAAACTTAGGTGTATAGTCCAAGCTAATCACCTTAACTCTCTGCATATAGTGAATACAGAGCAGGAGCCACCTCCACAGGGCATTCAACCAGTCCTAAGATAGGTCTCTAAGACAGGGCAATGCATCATGCTCTGCCTCAACTACCCTGAAGTCTAGATGATGGGCTCAAAAGAGATGCACAACTTTTGAATAGTTTAAAATTAGGTGAGATGAATACGTACCTGTAAAAGTAAAAAGGTGCTTTCATTTCTGTTGAAGGAAACCAAAACATGATCTTAGAAAGTGAAGTGGAAACACTTCAGGGACTGACACTCAATTGTTTGCCTATGAAATGCAATGAGGCACAACACTATGGCTGTCAGGGATAAAGGCTGCATCTGTTCTGCTAAATAGGAGCAGATCAGGGCTTGAGCACAAGCACCAAGCCCAACTGTCCACGCTGCTTAATCGTTAGTTCACTCCCTGGCAATGGTTGCATTGCTCCAACTAGCTTCATCTGAGACAGACATGCGTTCAAGAGGACATCAGTTTATCTGTGCCATTTGTTAGTAGAGTCACAGATAGTCCTGGTACCTCTAGAAATACAGAGAAAAACAACAGCATTCGTAATAGATCTGATATGGATTTTTAACATAATCTGTGATCATAAACTGCTGGCTGGATATCTTTCAGAGGTTTATTCTGGAAAATCACAGAATCACAGAATGTTAGGGATTGGAAGGGACCTCAAAGGATCATCTAGTCCAATCCTCCTGCCTGAGCAGGACCACCTAGATCAGATCACACAAATCTCATATATCCAAGTTATCACAGCAACCTATAAGCCCAGCTATCAATCAGAAAATGACCATTAGCGCATTGAGTTTGGAAGCGCTCTGGAACTACCGTCTCTTGAAACCGCATTTTCAAAGGTTTTGTGTTATGGTCATATCATAACTTCCTGACACAGCTAAACAAAGGGTCACTGGTGGAGTGACATTAAAAATGTTACGGACAATAAAAGCCCATTTTCAGTGTGGTACTGCTAACTTCAATACACATTGCTATGTCCACAACCATTCTCTAGCACAGAGGACAACTGGCATGGTATCAGCCTTCACCCGCACTTATACACTGAGAACTTCTGAAAGAGGGTATCCCTGCTCCAAATTAGCTCCTAAACTGTCTCCTAAAATGGCTGGTCTATGGCAAACAGCTCAAGAACTGTCCCAGCAGTGTGTCACCGCAGGTGACTGAGTTCCAGTGCCTGGAAATTTTCCCTGGCGTTGTTCAATTTACTTATTTAATCTCTGCGTTCTGCACATTTCAACAATTAGTCTCACTGCTGTAACTGTAAACAGGGTTCAGCAGTAATTCAGAGAAATATTCTTCTGTGCACTGATGGAGATGTGATTTGGATATGATTAGCTAAAGACAGTGACATGAATGCTTTTGCAGATGTGAGAGCAAGCTCTGTATGCGTTTCGCTGGTGATACGCAAATTACCATCAATGAAGAGCATACAAGCAGCACATACAAAATTGACTGATTTTAAAGCAGTATCATTAACAATAGAAAGTCAGACTTCAACCTCCAGAATGTCATGCAAGACTCAAAAATCAGAACCAACTTGCTATTTGCGTGCATAGAAATATAGATCAACGAGTTTCTCAACACACAGAGCAATCTACTTGCCAAATAATTTAAAATCTGACCCTAAAGACGAGCTTTTCATTGAGGCACTTCCTAAGAGAAGGAAAACACTACCACAGCCTTTTAGGCTGCACTGCCTCCTCCTCGCAAACAGCTCTGACATCCAAACATTTTTGCTTTTATAAACTGAATCTATCTTGAAAGCATTTTTACTTGAGTAATTAAAGTGGGAAGTAATATCCAAATAAAGTGTCAGAACAGAGAAGGTCTTAAAGACAATAACGTAAAATATTTCTATCCTTCTTTATGGCGTCACCCAAAAATTGATTTATGATCTCAACGTTTATAGTTTTTGGAACACAGATGGGAAAAGGCCTCATAAAACTTTTGTGTTTTAACAGCACTGGAGTTGATGTAGGATCATGCATTAATTTGGGTGTTGCACCTATTGAATAGATGGCCTTTCAGTTCAACATTTTTCATTTTGAAGATCAGATCAGGTTCTCTTGGTAATATCTGACATTTCTTGTGTCAGAGGAATGATTTTCTTATAATTGCTCATCAGCAAGTCCTTGTCTGAACATTTAAATAATTTACAAGCACAAAACCTATTTGTTGTATTTTGTTAAAAATGGGCCAAACTTGCCACTAGTACAATTGTGTGTAGTGCCATTCACTTCGAAGAAGCTACATATGCTTACACAGCAGGGAATTAGCCCAGATACTGTCAAAATGCATCATTACTATTCAGGTCAGACAATAAATCAGATCTTCTGTTTGCAAAGTACTGCAATTTGTGTCTAATGACTGGAAGAACTGGTGTATAAAGTAATTATCAAAACTGGAAAGCAATCATCTCCTAAATGTGCGAAATCTCATCTATAATTTGAATTTTACAAAAAAAACCCCACAAACCTAAACATGATGATGGCATGCGTAAAAAACTTCTTGCTTTCTTGCAGACATGAGCTAGCACTTCCTCCCTCCTTTTTCTGCAAGGATCCCGCCTTCAGCATATTTTTTTGCTCATTTAAAGGCCCATTGTCATAGAATTATTGAACTTTTCAGGCTGAAGGAGACCTTGGAAAGTCTCTAGTGCAGAGTCAACACTGAATTCAAGACCAGGTAGCTCAGACCTTTGTCCTGAAAACCTCCAAGAACAGAGAAACTGCACAAGCAGTGCAGTCTCATGACTGTCCTCATGAGACAGTCTCCTGTTCTCCTTATATCCAGTCTGAACATCTCATTTCATCTTATGCCCACTGTGTCTTGTTCACTTGCCATGGACCACTGTGAAGAGCTCAGCTCTGTCTCCTTAATGACCCTGTAAGCCCTGGGGGCTGCTGTCAGGTCCCCCCTGCCAAGTTGTCTATGCTCCAAGTTGAACAAACTCAGTTCTGTCAGCCTCTCCTTACTTGGGAAATGCTGTAACCCTCACCATCCCAGGGGCCTCTGATGAACTCCCTCAAACATCAGAAATTTGTTCATGTCTTTGCTGTACTTGAAGGCCTACATGCACATAAATGCAGTCTAACAAGTGCTGAGTAGAGGGCATAATTCCATTCCTCCATCTACAGGCTTTGCTCCTTATAATAGAGCCTAGGACGCTGTTGCCCATCTTTGCTGCCAGGGCACACTGCTGGCGAGTACCCAATTCACCATCCACCAAACCTGATGCAGAGGATTAGTCCATCACCAGGACCGGACTTCGCATTTGTCCTCATTTAATTTCACAAGGTTTCTGTTGACCCATTCTTCCAGCCTGTCCAGGTCCCTCTGGATGACAGCCCTGCCCTCCAGCATATCACCTGGTTCCCCCCAGTTTTGTGTCATCCACTGAGTTGATGGGGGACATCATGTCTCTTTCTCTGGCTCACTGATAAAAGTATTAAACAGGATATGTCTGCACACACACCCCTGGGGAATTCAGCTTGTAACTGGCCTACAGGTAGAGTGCGACCCATGAATTACCAGTTTGTGGGCCCAACAAACCAGCCAGTTTTTCACCCTTGTAGCTGTCCACCTATCTAGAGTGTATCCCAAGCGGGATACAAGGATTATGCTGCATCAAGCTATACTAAACAGCCCTGCTGTATTATGCCCATCCTCAAACTGAACTTCTGTACAGGCAGCTGAGCTATAGAAGATGATAGACACTCACTGTTGGTTGCTGATGTGCCAGGCATCGTCACTTTACCTGTCTTCATGTCAGATCATGACTGGAAACCAGTAGCCAGGCAGGAAAAGTGTGAAAATGCATCCCAGTAAACTATCTTATCGGGGAATAGGCTTGATGCCTACCATGTCCTTCTCACTCATACCAGGAGTTTTGGCATATTTATCAGTGAGGATGTTCCTTTCCCATAAGAACATGAACACTTCCAACACCGACCAACAACTCTGAAATTCCCCAGTGACCTTGCCAACTTTCAGGACACAGTAATTTGCCAAGTTACCACCCTTTTTGCATTGATTAGAACATGTATTGTCAAGAAGATGAAAACAAATAGAATAATATATACATCTTCTAATTAATACACAAGATTTCTAAATAGTTGGCATAAAATGTCAGTCACAAAGTAGGACAAACCTTTACAGTCAAGTTTCAAAAAAATCTAATTAATCGCTTCCCTTCTGCATTTTAGGTGATGAGTCTATTGTACATCTCTGCAAGTGACCTAATATTTCCCACAAAACATGAAGTCCCCAAAGACAGATGAAGCAAAGCTCACACAGAATGTCTAGTCCAGCTCTTTCAGAAGTAGAACAAAGACTCCAAACTGAGACTTTCTGACTATGAAATTAGGTGAACTTTCACAATCTTACCCAAGTTTCCTTCCCTAACATTCCCGGAAATTCCTTATTCACCACTAAGATTCAACACGTGGACTTCCAGAAAGATTAGGCTTCCCTGGTGGGAAATTAGGGATGGGATTTGAAGTTGGTTTATAACAGGTACTTAGTTTCATTTCAATACAGCTGCTTGTTTCTTATGAAATTACTAATATAAAACATCTAAAACCAGGCTGACTGAAGGGCAAAAAGAACGCTTAGATCAGCTGTTTAAAAAATATTCTCATTTTGCTATTTCCTGTTCAGTTTTTACATCTGACAAAGAGTAGAGGATGCAGAAAGCTAGCTGTGAAATAGGGATTACTGGTCCACCAGTGCAAGTCCAAGAACAGACCACGGAGCTGTACATAACTTTCCAACTACAAGCGAGTGCAATTTCTGGAGGCATCTATTAGACTATGCGGAACCGAGTAGCTGTCTGCAAGGTACCTTGCATGCCTTCTGTCTTACTTACTATTTGGTTTCTGCTGAAAATGCTCCTTAGGGAAGGCTCTTGCTTTCTGTTCATCAGAAGCCTTGAAAAGATTCTCAAAATGGAAAAAAAAAAAAAAAGAAAACAACAAACAATTCAATCTAGGCTAATAGGGAAGTTCTTCAAATTATAGAATATTTATTAAAATGGCAGTTCAGTTTTTTCACACAAGCACCAGTTTACATTTGAACTAGCTTATCAAAGATTTTCTATTCATTTTATTCCCTGAGATGCCGCTTACAATTCAGCACAAGCTTTGGGCCTGGACAGTGCTATGAAAACTGAACGCATTGTGAGCAACTTTCAAATGTGGATGCAGCACTTTTTATGGCAGGATGAACTGCTGGATTTTAGAAATCAAAGAAAATGAAGTTTTGAGCTCAGAGGGTTAGTGACTCCAAACCCTTAAAGGATGCAATCTTTGGGATAGTGACCTGTTGCTAGCTGAAGTGCTGTACTGGAGAGAGCCTAAGTAAATAACACTTTCCTATTTCTCAGAATTGATTTGATGACAAATTTACACACACTTTGGAAACTCTAGTGGCCATGGAAACTATTGTATAACTTCTCCTAGGACAGTACTGAGGAGAAACAATATTAGATTAATTACTAATAAAATATTCTGACAGTACAGAAGAAAACCCAACCTCTTATGCTGCTATGTATTGTGTACGCTATCCGTACTCACTCCACTTTTTAGAGTACAAGCAGTGATGTAAACTGACTGCTTCTCTAAGAAGGTGTTCTGCAAACTTAGCAAATAAAAAGTTATATTTTAGAATGCAGGCAAAGTTTTTTCTCTCTTTGCTTTATCTTATTATTTGCAGTTGGGTTCCTTTGCTGCATTCTGTCCCTGAGTCTTCCTAGATAACTATTCATACTCAAGACATGGGTGAGAGGAGGCAAGTGTCTGACTGATATCCCGGAAGAATGAGATTTTGGCTGTGAAAATGAGACATGTGTAATGTGATTAGACTGATCTCTCTCCATCCAGAAAAAAATGCATTTATAAATCAAAGTTACTATATAATTTGGTTACAGGTATTCAATGGACAAATGATCCTCTTTCTGAGTTATATATTTCCATTTATATTTAAAAAACTATTGATTCTCCAGGATGAGGAGGGTATCTCTCTGTGCTTCATTATTCCAAGTGACACATGATAAATTATGCTTTCCTATGGACTTTCATATAGTTTCCTTCAAAGAAGACTCTTTTCTTTTCCTCGAATGCTCAGCTGTTAATCAATTCTTTTACTGGAAGAGATGCTATGGCAGAAGATTAACGAAGTGCCTATGAGCATGTTAATCACGGAGTGATTGATGCTGCCATTACAAGGAAAGGTTAGACAATATGCTCAGCAGTTTTTACTGCTATTTACAACACAGTGCCAGTCATCCAAACCGAGGACTGATCAGTGCACAGACTTCAAAATAATTCAATATGAGTCCTCTGAACCTAAGGGCAAGTCTTATAACATTCATCTATTTTCATTTCCCCTCCCTCTTTCAGCGCACGGCTGAAAACATCTGAAATTCATGACACTTTCATGGTCTGACTGCCAAAGCCAACTTGTTGCTCTGGCTCCCTGCACATATCCCTTCTCATACTGGGGTCAGCCCCTACAAAACTCACCTATCTAACAAAACAGGAAAAAAAGCAGCAGACAAAATAGCAAACTGGAAAAAAAATTACCTCTGATTTATAATTTCTTCTGTGAAATATAGTTTCACAGAATTCTCTTGCACCCTGCATTGTCAACATGACCTCACATATTTTTATTAGAAAATATGTGAATTCTGGATTGTGGGTACACTACTAATCCAAACAATATCATGATGTAAGTCTGAAAAGGCACACTTTTTAAAACTTTTGGAAATGCACTTGTCTTCATAAGTTATTTGAAAGTAAATATATTTATTGAATCGAAGAGCAAGCGTCTATCAACAGGGATACGTTCCAACCATGCAATTAACACAAGCAGAGAGAAAAAGCAATCTACAAAGGCTGTGACCAACTTCATATGATTGGTAAAACAGAAGAAAATTACTTCTACATAGTGTGCTTCCCTAAATATGTGGTTTCGTTTCTATGTATCTTTCTTACTATTGGCTTCAAAAAAAAACCAAACTATATCCAAATATTCAGAAACAACCCAATTCAAGAAATTATCGTTCTAAAAAAATAACCTTCAGTTGTAAATCCAGGAATGCATCATTTATTTCCTTTATGCTAATTTATTCAATAATTAGAAGGATCAGTATTAGCTTGTGAGCACTTTAATTCCTCTAAATTATTTAACTAATTTTACTAAGCATTGCTGCTTTTTATAAAAGTATAACAAAAATATTTCACAGCAATGTAGATCTCATTTAAGTATACTTGGGCAGTAGATGTTCCTTTCCATCTCCATTACTGATTTTATAAATATCAGTGTAATCATTCTGAAGTAATAACCATAGCAACAACCAGAGTTTTACCTGTAACATTTGTTTACAATATTGAACGCACATTTTTCTAATAATCTGAAGACAAACCTCCTTGTCCTCTAGCCTATCTTTCCCAGGTTAGTCCAACTATTTTGTTGTGTAAGACTCTTAAAACTAAACTAGTCAAGCTGTTATCTGAACAGCTGTCTTGTGCGATCATTTTAATGACCACAAATGAGTATTATTTTGGTCTGAAAATGCTTTACTTAGCTTTTCAGAAGTGTTGTGAGATGCTCTCCTCCCATAAACAAATGCTAACAGAGTTACCAACATACTGCTTAGCTAAAGGCTTCCTGGAATTTCAAACTCCTGAGGTGGTTTTCACGTGCAGTTTCAACCCTGCCAAGTGCACCTGCACATCATGACACATTTGCTCAGTGTCCATATTTCGGTGGTGTCTGAAGTAGGCCATGGTCATGTCAAGCATTCAGAGAACACACAGGATGAAAAGCACTGAACAAACATTGCAGTTTATTTCCCTTTCACTTTATTATAGACAACGAGTCAACAATATAGCAATGAATTGCAATGAAGAGCTGCCAGATAGCGTTGTATATGAGATACTAGAAACAAAAATAAATAGAAAGAGGATCAAGTAAATACTCAACAACAATAAGCAACAACACACTCTTAATTCAGGTACTTAATCTGAGTGACGAGAAGGACAGTATTTAAGCCATAACACAGTTCCCATGTGCTATGAAGTTTAAATGTTCCCTGTCAAACTACCTCCCTATCTTTAGCAGGTATGAAGGCTTCCTGCTATCAGTCTTCCAGCAGATCACAATGAGTTGAGACCAGCTATTCCTTTTGTAAGAGCCATTCAGCCAACACACACTGTTGATGCCTCTAATCTCTTCTAAGACAGAAGCTAATGCTTGCAAACCCTTCTGGCTACTGTATGGTTACGTGTGAGCAGACTTGGCCCTGTTTAGTGGTACGTTCCCTTGCAGCAATGCAGGACATCCTTTCAAAAAGAAAGGATTTACGCAAGAATCTGGAAGGAAAAAAAAAAAACAAAGCAAAGCTTTCACATGCATCCACAGATACCAGTGTAAGCTGCCCCCAGTTTCAGGGCCTCCTGGACAGCCTCCCTAACACATCCTGCTCTTCACGTTGAACTCCAATCTATGGGTTCCCCATCCTGTTCCTGGCACCCAAAGACAATGCCAGTCACTAGTCTTCCATTAAATCACCAAATAAATTCCTTTCACATTTCCCAGTAGTTCATTAGTTTCAGGCCAGAAACATTTACTATCCCTAAAATTTCATGTTTTCCATCTAACAGAAAAACTTAACTCCTCAGTCTGCTGGGTCACAGAGCAGAGAGAACGGGAAAAATGTCTCCTAAACATATTTAGCAAAAGTAATCCCCACATTCTCCACCAGTTAATAGGAAGCTTTCTTGCGGGGGGAGACCTTGCTTGATTTTGCATTATAGATTACGATGTCTTACATATAAAGTTTAAAGGAAAAAAGTTTAAATGAAGGGGATAAAAAAAGACGCTATACACTGCTGCCATTTCTTTTTCATATTTACTACTACACACATTAAGTTGGAAACACTACTCCACTTGTCCTATCTTTTGCAGCAGAAGGCTGTACTAATCCTTTTATCAAACAGAATACAATAGGGCACATCTTTGGCTTTCTAATTCTCCCTACTCCTTGCAATAAATGCCACAACATACTTCAGTCTTTAAAAACCCTTCCACAAGTCTCTTTTTCATGCATGAGATGTAAGAATCACATGAAGAGAAGCCAAAGACACACCTGTGCATCAGGGCCTCCTCATCTGTATGCAGCAGACCAGATTCTCACCAGTTTGTATCTAAGTGTCAGTCCTAATACATAGTTATCACAGTCAGATAGCCAAGTGATTTTTCTTAATCATGAAGGCAAAAAATGTACTATGTTTTATAGGTGTAAAAGCACATTTTGACCTGCTTCTTTCAAAACAGCTGAAAGTATAAATATATATTTTGGTTTTCAGCTGTTCTTTCATTTAAGCAAGTTACATATTGCTGCTAGGGGCACCAGGGCTTGAAAAAAGGTTCTTTAGATACAGTCTCCTAGGAAAGCAGAAACTTTAAAACAGCAATTTCTTGTTTGCTGTGAATCAGAAAATGGTTCATAAAATCTTTTTGAAATTGAAGGTTGCAAATTATGCTTATGGCAGTGACAGATCTGAAGTTTTCACTGAAGAGAGGATCGAACAAGTCCATAGGATTCATTTGCTTATTCTATCATTTCCCATAAATAATGGACTTATCAGAATGTGAGGTCAGTGGAAAGAGATCTCCTTGTCCTCCGTACTGATCCCCTTCCTGGGGCCAAGGGACATTGAATCACATCTCAGGAAAATGTACCTCCAACTATTAACTCAACCAACATCCTCAAAACCCAGAAGATTATAATAAAAAACCCAAAGGAATAAAAAATGAAAAGGCCTCTCTACCACCTACTAAAACTGAAAGTGCCCATCCTCTGTCCACTTCCCGTCTTAGAGGTAAAATTGTCCAGTTTGAGCCAAAGCAATGGGACGAAGATTCCAGTCATTTTATTCTTGTGGAGCATAAGCAATGCTGCTTCATTGTTACTAGAGAGCCTGTGATCACTACCTGGAGTTTGGAATAGGTCCTGGTTATAGCAGTGCATTGCTCACACCTTTATTTTACCTTTTTTATTTTAAAAACAGCACAACTGAGAACAAAGGCAATTCTTCTGGATCCAGTCTATAAGCCATCCCTTTGCCATTGCTTATTGTTGAGCAGTCATTGTGCTTTTCACTTGCCATCTTACAAAAAACATTTGCGCTTTTCATACTTAAACAGTAGTGCAGCCATTTAAAACCATGGTAAAAGAAATCAGTGTTCCAGACTCCCAAAGGCCACCATGATTCATATGCAAAGTATGTCTGCCTATTTCACTAGTATTTCCTAAGAATAGTTACTATCTGCCAATTTACACACAAATCCATCACTGATGGGGGTGTTCCTGTGCCAACAAGTATATTTCTCCACTGCCTTTAATTTAGATTTATAATAGAATTTTTGCAGATAAACATCAGTTCACAAAACACTGGTCATACTGCATGGAGTTTTGTTTTCCTTAGGGGGAAGTAGATGTCAACTTGTGATAGAACCCCAGGAGGCCACAAAGACTAAATTATAAGTCCCTAGATATTCTATGGTAAGTCTACTAAATATTTTTTTTCCCTGTCAGGGGGATTACAGTTGAATTGCTGCATCTGCAAAATCCAAAGTCCTTTGCTTCTACAAAATTATTTTCTATTGGAGTCCAAGCTTTATGGTAGTTGGCTTCCCACTCACAAAAAGCCATAAATTATTTACAAATCTTTGAGTTTAAGTCTGTTATGAATACGTTAACTGTTCTCTTACCTTCAGAACTCATTAGCAACAAGGAACAAGTCTTCTGATGCTATTTTCCACTATATACCCACTGCATATGCTGAACCTGCTGTGCCACTCAAAAGCGCTGTATTTCCGACACTAGCCTTGTTTTAAAGAGTGAATTGAAAAAACAAACTGAACACAGGAGAAAAAAAAAAAATCTTTAAAAGAAAAACCCAAACCATGTTGACCCAGTAGGTAGGTGATGTAGGGGATCTTTATGAACTCTGCCTAGACGCAGGGATTTATTGTCAAAACACTGCGGACTTGTTTTTTAGCCTGGCTTCTAAGGAAATTGAGGCTTACATGATCACATTGTATATACATTTGTCAAGCCTTCCTTAGCAAACTTTGAACCTGTTGGCCAGTTTTAAGCAAATTTTATAGAGGTTTCAGAGATGAAAGTCCTGACAGGTTTTGTACAAATTAAAGGTTGAGTACAGAAAACAGAGAGGAGTATTTTGCCCATCCCGGGAGGCAGCAGCCTGGTGACTGTCCCTGCACACCTAACCCAAATCAGCTGCGGCCTGGGTTGATGTCTGCCCATCACGGAGCCCAGATCAAGCACAGTATGCTGTGGGAGCTGAGAGAGATTAGGGGATGGAGGGGAAAAATCCACCTAGACCCAAGTTCTCCTACTGAGGCTGCTTGTTTTTTCTTAACTCTTTTCACAGACATCAGTGAAGAGAAAACTTAATGTTTTAATTTGGAATGCAAATGTGTATGTATTTATGAAGTAGCATATACTGCCAGACTGATTATAAGAAATAGGGAGACTCCAGTCATATGGGGCTAAAGTATATAAAGCGGAGTCATTGCACTGAATTCAGTGGAAATATGGGAGTCTGGTGCTACAGCTTTCCTGTAGTGCTTCTGTTTTGTTATTAAAAAGGTGGCTATTAGTCTGCCCTGGAAAAGATCACAGTCCTCAGCCCTATAGAAATGGCACTGGGGAGATGAGAGAGAGATACGGGAGATGAGATTCCTCCCCAACCCCTGGGTGCTACCTGCCACCGCTTGGGGACTTCTGCAGCGCTCACAAACACCCTCCTGTGCGCTGCCAAAGTGTTTATTCATGGGGAAGGTCAGAAAAATGGCTCTTGGGAAGGGCAGGTTGGCCTCTGGGGAGGTTAATGGGAAGTCTCAGGGAAGCCAAGAAGCACAGGTGGGGAGTGAGACCAAGATGGGATGAGGGATTCCCTTCTCTGCACACCCCAACCACATGACCCCATGGCTGGAAAGGCCTGTGAGCAAGTGAGATACCCTCCTTTACTGGGCTCAGCAGTATCCCACACAAATCTCTCACCAGGGAGAGAGGCCATCACTGGAGCGATTTAGATGAGGGCTATACGGGTATTCTGAATTGCTGTACTTTGGCTCTGCCTTCGCGTTTTACTGAGGATTGCACAGACAGGCAAGCTTTTAGCAATATTTATAAAGAAGTAGATTATATATATACATGTATATTTATGCATCTATCCTCCCAAAAGGTAAAACTAGTCCTACATACTGGGAAAGCGGACTGCAGTGATTTACTTTTAGCTAGTTAAGCAGCCTGAAGTGATCCAAGAAAGAGAAATCAAGGAAAATGGAACATTATTTCAGTCTCCAGTCAGTATGCTTAGTTACCAGACTCTCACCAAATACAAATGTGATCTCTCTGCTAAAATTAGGATATTCGTTCTAATTACTGGGCACACGAAAATCTCGTAATTCTGGAGCTGAGCTGATAATGTTGCTATGGAAATAAGCTTAATTACTACAGATCAGCTAACAAACTTCTCAATGCTGCTATCTTTACAAGCTACCTCTGCCTCTCAGAGTTTCTGTTTTTTTCCTTCCTCGAATGGGACTAAATATCTCTAGTTTTAACAGTAATTAAATTCAGACATTCCAAGTCTGAGGCTATTCTAAAAACAGCTTGATAGAGGCTTATTCAAGGGAAACATTGAGAGCGGGGCTTCAATGTAACTATTCCAAACAATTAAAATCACATTTTTATCAATATACTACTTCGGACACACCAGGCAATGCTAATGTCCTAACTACATACTGAAGATTGCATGCTCTTCCCACACTTTTTCTCCATCTCACACAGCTGGAAAATTTATAAAGGAGGAGAGCCATGCAGCAGAGTTTTTTCCTCCCCTCCCCAGACTTTGGTTACTGATTACTCCTTAGGAAAACATATGCATATATATGAATACATACATGTGCATATGAATGTATGCAAAAGCATATGAATGTATGCAAAAGCATATGAATGTATGCACACGAGAAGACCACAATTCATGAGGAGACTCGTGTTTTGCTTTCCCATGGTGGGAACCCCCATGCATGAGCTCAGGTGCTGAGGATGGGCAGGTCACAGGGCAGAGGACCAGCAGGAAGGCTCATGCTCCAGCGTGACCATGACTCTACATGCTGGATACTGCAGGGTAAGCTCTCCAGAGGGGATAAGCTGGCTTTGTTGGGGATGGAGAGGAAAGAGGACAGGTGTGAGGCCCTGGTCCAGTCCAGGAACCATATGACTGCAGGGGCTGAGACAGACCTGACCCTATGGGTCTTGCATGCGGCTGACATGGAGGACCCTACTCCCCATCATTTCCTGAAGGGACTTCCATTCATCGTATATATATATTCATCCTTCTTGAAGGATGTCAGTGCCTCAGCCAAGCTGGGACAGTAACACCTGATGAACATGACCCACTGGCTACTGGCCCACAGGTAGCAAAATGCAGATAGTTAAAGTGAACTCCACAAACACCCAGAGGACGAAAATACTTCATTTCCAGCATTCAGAGGCAATCTGAAAATTTTTCACTGACAGAAAAAAGATTCAACTCTATCAGATAATTTATATACCATGAACAATTCAAGCATTCCTAATAAACAGCTGAAACCAGAAAACCCACAAAGAGCACAGTTTACAAGGTTCCTTGTCGGTGGACTGCAATATAAACTTGCTTACATCCAGTCTGACAAATGTCACTCTGTTGACTTTGATTTAATTACTTCCAATTTATACTAATGTGAAGGCAAAATAATTTGTTTAATTTCCCAAAGGATAAAAATACTGTTCAGTTCAGAAACATTAGGTTTTTAATGGATTCTTCATCCATATTGTATTCCAAAGATTTTCTTAAATCTATTTAAAATCACACATACTTGCTGGATTGCACACAGTAATAATTCAGAGATAATTGAGCTCAGAACAACTTTACCAAAAAATAAAAAATAAAAAAGCAAAAATGCTTCTGAACTTCTAACACTCTGAAACTGCATTCCAGATTGTAGAAAACATTTTCAAATTGGTTTGGAATTGAGGAACTGTGTCTGCTAGTTAGTACGTATTTTTTCCTTGATGAAACTGCACAAGGTACATCAGTTCTTGGATTCACAGAACTTACGCCCAGAGGAATAAACCAATTATCTGGTCTGACCTCTGTATATCACAAGTTATTAAATTTCATTCATTAGCCCCTTTACTGAGTTATAGAAGTGGTGACTTACTTCCAGCTGGAATTTCAATGGTATCAGCTTTCAACTATTAGCCCTTGACAATCCTTTCTTCGCTAGTCCTTTACTGTCACTATCCCTTTATGGTCAAGTTTATATATGACATCAAGTCACCTCTCAGGCTTTCTTTGAGGTGTTCAATGCCTGTCACTATTTTATTCCCTTATTCCTGTGGTTCCCTTCTGTACCTTCTTCGGTTTTCGATGTTATTTTTAAAACAAGGATATAAATTCTTCAAAGAAAGGCAAAAAGCATCTATGTTTGCTACCCTGTGGTTTCTACACCCAAGGACTGCAATCAGCCTTTGGCTGTACCCTCACTAGATGCTTTAGCTTTACATCCAATATTTGGAGGAAGCAAAAGTAGTGTCACGCAGAACTTGTTTCTGCAGCCAGGTGGATGGCTTCAGGCTAACTGGCCTCGTTGAAAGTAAGCAATGCCTCTTCCTCTAGCTAGGGCTTCCTAAGGAAACACAGTGTGTATCTGATGCAGAAGGTAAGTTCCACTGGAGCGCATATTGAGTATCCCTACAGCCATGGGATCTGTATGATTTGAAACAGCCTCTGAAAAGATGTCTGCAGAGTTTGACTTTCTATAGTTTTTAGCAGTATGATTGTTGACATCAGTGCAAAAAGCCGGTGCTGCTTAAAGAGTTCAATAGTGTTAGCAGCCACCTGCACCAAGGTGCTTCTCCATAGCAAATTCCCTCATTTGGCCCAGAAAGGCAGCATGCACACCATGCAAAGGGAAGAAACAAAGCTGACATGACCTGCATTACTCTTGCTGCTGCTCCTGGAGCAAGTCCTCGAGTCGCACAGGGCTCCCTGCAGCTTACTGCCTAATGATAAATGGTCAGAAGAGATGGTTGGTGACCTGGCACACCAAGTGGCACAAGAGACAGAAGCCAGGTTTAAAATACATCAAGTGTGATGCGGAGATCTTCAGGTTAACTGTTTATAAGCTACTTCTGGAATCTCCTGAGGGACTTAGTAGCTTATTACTTACTAGTTTATTCTTTTATAGTGCAGTGCCCCACTAATGCAGCTTTACTACCTGTGGGACTTGCTGTGTTGGGGACACACCAGCCCATCCACAGCAGCAGCTATGGAAAGGAAAGGCCCAGCCACCTCTTAGGTCTCATGGGAAACAAGCACCCCAGGTAAGTGCCAGGATAACCCATCCCTGAAGGAAGCAAATACCACCTGACCTCCGGGCCAGCTGTGGTAAAGTCTGCACTGAGCTTCCCAGAGGTTTCCACCTGTAAGAAAAATAGAGGCCGGACACTTTTCTCAGCAGTCACTAATACACTGAGCCCAACAGCAGGTCCTCTGTGCTAGCTTGAGACATATGTAGCGTAATCATTATAGTCTGCAGAATAACCACAGTGTGCACGGGTACATCTCTTGGCCCAGGTGCAGGATACACACACCAGCTCCTGGGACAGGGCAGAAGTGATGAGGCTGTGTCTGGTCAGGAAGAGACATGCTGGCCATGCTCCAGCCACACCAGCACTCATCCCACCCTGCACCGCAGCCCCTCATCCTCAGACTTTCGTAGACTAAACTCTTCCAGCACAGGCAAGGGCACCCCCAACCCACGCACCAGTTAATTTTGAGTAACCTCCCCCAGCAAAGCGGTATGTGCCATGCCTTCTCAGCAGTAAATCATCTTGGTTTGGGCCCCAACGCTACGCCTCTCCTTGGGTTTTGTTTCTGGTAATGCTGCCAGCCCTCGACTGCCCATGCAGACCTTCTCTTGCCCTCCGTTCCCACAAAAGCAGCAGCTGCCCAGAGTCTGCTGTCATGCCAGCAGTCCTTGCCGTCTCTGAGAGGTGCAGCAGCTCCACCTGCTCCCTCCTCCTTAAAAAGAAGCAGGAGAGCTCAGCTCCCCACCACGCTACTTGATAAGCGATGGTACCACTGCACATCCACCCCGAGGGTGGTCCCGGAGGACAGCACGGCTTCTTGCACAGTGCCTACTCGCACGAACGGCGTCTCTGCTTCCCCCGGGAACTCTCTTTCTCCAACCTAATTGTGCTTTCCCAGGGAAAAAAAAAAAGTGCTGCTGTGAGGCAACTGCAAAGTAACAGAATAAATACAGGGTGGGAAGGGAATGGGGGCAGTAAAACTGTGTTTTTAACCTTATTCTTGACACATATTTGGCTTTGAGTGCTCCACTATGCAACTTTAATAGAGTTTCCCTGCAGTGGAGTTACATGGATCCGTGCAAGCGCCTGCGGCATCAGCAGGCTCGGGTGTGACAGAGCACGCCTGCTTGGAGACTTTCCTACAGAAAGTATCTGTAGCTCTGACATCCCCACTGAAATTATGGGGCTCCAGTTTTCAAAGAACTCTCTGTATGTAGCTTGAGTTTATTTACTTTGAGGACATAGATTCCCTCCAGCCAAGAGGGCGCAGAAGGGCTCGTGCTGCTACAAGGAGGAGGTCTGTTTGCCATGACCTTGCATTCCCTGGATCGCTTGGAAAGCTTCCTGTGACAGCTCGGAGCAGTGCACTGGATCAGGTGGCTAATTATAAAACTGACTGACTTTGCATGCGTACCTGATTCATATGGAGATTGACAGTAGGGCTCCTGGGGTTTGTGCCATGTACAAACATCAGCTGGTTTTCAAATGATCATTAATATAACTTCCCCGAAACCTGCAGCACACTGAACCCTCGAGCACCATCAGTCCGTCAGGTTTAAAGTTTCACATGATCCTCACCTTCCCAAGGAAGCATTTCAAAAATCACTTTAAATACAAACATTTCCTTTCGCACTTTCCTCTCTTCCAAAAATATTGTTAAGTGGATCTGTAAAACTTCTAAAATCAGGTTGTCATCTTTGGACAAAAGCCATGTTTGGGATATCTCGCCCAGAAAGGCACATGTTTCACTAAGTTCTGGCCATCTAAATCCGGGAAGCTGTGTAATGAAAACTGTTTTTCAATCTTATCTACGGTTGTTGCCTCCTATATCCTTTATAATAGACATATTTATAATACATGGGAACGTGTAATACATTACTCTAGATAGTAGTCAGTCAGACAAAAAAGAATGGCATAAATCCACAGCAGATTTTGGCTTCTGCCATTTCCAGAGAATAATAGCTGGCTGACTGACTCTGCAAGTGATGGATTACACACGCACGCATCCAAAACACACTGGCACCTGTGCAAAATGAGTGGTCTGATTCTCTAAGAAAATGTGGGCATCACCTCAGGCTAATTTTGCCCTCTATCTGTTTGCTAAAGGCAGTACTAAGCAGAACATGTGGTATTGGAAACATTACATTCTGAACAACTGATGTGAACACATTTGAATCTTACCACGACCTCTACACATCCTCAAATCCAAGGCCAATTTCACTGAATATGCAGCTTGTCCGTTTCCCTGCCAGGATGCTTCCCAGATGAATTTGCAGAGCCTTTAATATGAGCATCATTTGATGATTCCCTGGTTGCCACCCAGTTCAGACTCATTATAGCACTTCCATTACTGCCCAGTCTACCAGCAGATAGTGTCTGCAAACATTATTAACAGCACTACAACACCCCATCTGAAGAAGCGAAAAATGTAATATGCCATAATTCATCCAAACCTGACAAATAACACCACCTAACTATAGCAAAACTTACATGCCACCTAAGCGCAAAGTAGTTTTTAAGATTTCTTTTCAAATCCAGGCACACAGTGCGGCGGTTCAGAAGTAGCAATCAGTGGTAAGACCCTTTCCAGCTCAAGCAGCTGGGTGACTTGGATAAGTAAGTGGGCAGCTAAGGACTTGCTTGAGGAGCTTGCAATAGCAACACAGAGCACAGCTGCTCTGAGACAGAGGGGCTGCCATGGGAAGAGAAGAGACAGAGCTGAGACGGAGATGGAAGCATGATCTGCCTGGCCAGGGCTCACAGCCCCTGGAGACAGAGGAACTGAAACAAGGAGAACGGGCATTTCATCAGTTTTGATTAATGGTGATACAGAATCTGGACTGATGATTACGGGATGAAATTAAGGTCTCCCCACAGCCACCCAGAAACCCAGGATGGATGTACAGGCACCTATGCCCTGTAGCACCTGTGCAGCCGCTCCCGAGAGCTGGGGTGGCAGCAGCCTTTTGGGAACTGAGGCCACGTACGACCAGCTGTGAGCATTCAAGGTGTCCCGAACACCAAATCAGACATGCTTGGGAAAATCAAGACACACAGACTACTAGATGAAATCCAGTATTTAGATCTCTTTGCTTCTTTTTAATGTACAGAGAGGGCCTCAAAGTGTAGGCTGCCACATTTTCTTTAAATTCAGTCCTTGTCTGCCTTATTTACTTGAAAGACTCTCTTGATGAGTGGGGAACAAGGAGAACTATGACACCAAGACAGTGATCTCTGCTTGAGGAAAAGAAATTATTTTGATCAAACGTGTTAAAACTGTTTTTCCACAATGTTAAAATCTATTTTGTATGGACACCATATAAATAGCTGGAAGAAAAGATACGCTTATTAAGGATCAAAACTTTCCAGGCTTTCAATTAAGGGAGGGAAAAAAACTCTAGCTGTTCACATCTAAGTCCTCTGAGAGATCCCAAAGAGGGGAGAAAAGACAGGACATTTCCAATATTTTTTGGATAGAGAAATTGACCAGGGGAAAAAAAAAAAAAATCTTTCAAGTGATCCTGAATAATCATGCTGAAGCAAAAGTAAGTAAAAGTGTTATCATTTAGTTCCTCTACTGATCACCTTGCTGTGCAAGCCAGCTTTTATAGGAGCGTGATGAGGACGCGGACGGTCCAGCTCTCCCCGAGGCTGCCCCACATGGGGTGAGGGACACGGAGAGCCTCTCTCCGTGCACGTCCTCAGATGCCTCCTCCCGCTCTCCTCCACCTCTTCCCCGCTCTCTCGTGCAGCAGGAGAGGAAACACTTGCCCAAGAGGTCTGACTTTCACTGATGCCCGAGGTGATCCTCCGGCAGAGCAGCTGCTGTCAGGGCCCTCCAGAGGAACCGCAGCTCCGGCAGCAGCCCACTGCCACCACGACACGCTCGCCTCAGCCACGCGGCACGGCCAGCCCAGCGCTCGCCGCTGCTTCCCAGCAAACGGCAGCCAGCATGCTCGTTCCTGGAAAGCAAAAGCATTTTCTTTTCCTCATATCTGTAAGCCAAGGAGAAGCCACCTGCTTTGCTCAAGTAGGGCTAGAAGGATTTCTATGTATAGCAGTTTAGCGGCAAGTTACTACGCACCTTACAGTTTCTATTTTGCTGCTAGAATTGCCTCCAAGAGTTGCATATGTAGAGATCAGAAATGCAAATACAGGAAAAAATGAAGAAGAAATCTAGAAAATGTTGCAGCAAGTCTTGTCAAGACCAGATCACTAACTGCATCACTAGCTCACTGCTTCATTCCAGGAGCTCACAAGCTTCAATTATTCAAATGATTCTGAGTGCTAAGTTGCTAGAAAACTGATGTCAGAAGCACATTTTATTTTCTTTACTAATTCTTTTTCAAGAAGCTGCTCTGATACAGCAGATAGACACTAGTGTTGCAAGGGCAGAGATATGCCTCCATTCCCCCTCTCTGTCTTGCAGGTCCCCTGAGACCGTCAGGGCAAGGGCGCTGAACTCTGCGCTTTGCACAGACCTCTCCTTTGGACCTCTAGGTACCACCATGGCAACACAACAACTGGTCACCTCTTTGGTTACTGAGGACGAGACCTTTTACCCTTCTGGGCTGCAAATTTTCAACTGTCAAGAGGGTGTGATGACACACAGCTCTACATTAAGAAAAAGCACTATAGAAATGTTGATCAATTCTAATCAATACCAGGTGCTGTGTATGAAATGAGCCACTGGTGACAAAATGTCAGCAGCAGAGCTGAGGTTCTACAGCAAATACTGAGGGTGCAATGGGAAAACCACCGGCCCCAGAATATCCCTTGTATTTAAAAGCAGGCCAGCAGGACTGATGCTGAGGGGCTCTGGCATCATGGAAAGCCAATCTGAACCAGCTGGAGAAGAGAAAGGATTTTGGTTTCTAATACTATCCACACAACCATTTCCATTAAACTGGATCCCATGTCAAGTTTGCCAACCTGTACTCGCAAGACCACTCACAACCACCATGTCAGGACGGGTCTGCATGTGCTCTCCCTGTATGGCTGAGACCCAGGACAGCATCTCCTCCTGCTCATTACACTGCCAAAACCATGGAAAAAACAGAAAATATGTGGTACCTAGGTGGGTTTGAATCCTTGAGAAACACTAATGGTTGTTTCATTTCAAAGAGGGGAGAAAATAGGTTAGGAAGGTTCATAATTCAGTGGAGGAAATGCAAGATAGCCTAAAACTGAATGACAGAAATCTATAGCCAATAAGATATGTATTTAAAAAATAAGCTATCACTAGCAGAGCAAGTCCAAGAATTACTCAGGGAAGGAACACACAGTAGCCAGACACTCGTGATACAATCCACATAGTACATTGATGGAAAATAAACCCATCTTAACCAATACAACTAATTAGATGGAGCTTCCTGCATCTTTCATGGACCACCAGCTGTCATCTGTATGTTTCCATATTCATCTATCATTATCACATACTTATTGTAATCGTCACAAGCTTCATGAGGACACTCCTCACAGTGGCCCCAGTCTGTCTTCCACATAATAATCAATAGCAAAACGGGAGTCCTAATAGACTGAGTCTTTGTTGTTTCTGATTCTGGGGACAGAACTTTTTCTTTTTTTCTTTTTTTTTTTTTTTTTCAATAGGTTAAGCAGCAAATGAATATGATCCTAAAATGTTCAGAAAAGATCAGTAATGTCTGTAGTATTTGTGAGAATAAAATATTTATAACAGCATCAAAATATTGTTTGATTTTGCCTTCTATTTTTTTTTGTATAATAATTATCTTATTTTAAATGACCAAAAATTATTAAAAAAAACATTCTCTTCTTTTGAAAATGCAGGGGAATCCTGTTCCAGTTTCAAAACACTTTTGAACATTCTATAAAATGAAAAATTCATCTAAACTTAACAGTTTTGAGTTTGATCCATCAGCATTTTCTGAGAAAAAAAAGAAAAGGAAAAAAAAAACTTATGCCAAAAAAATCTTGGTCAGCTCTTGTAAAGATGTGCTTTTAAAGATTCCCAGCTGGGCTGGCAGGAGGCATGAAATATTAAATGGTTTAAAAAGGAAATAAGCCTAACTACTTTTCTGTGCATTCATATAAAAAGACCCTCAATTTTTTGCCTTTCTTACCTCAAAACCCACAGATATATAGACTGACAAATTAGAATTACTTACAAGTTAACGGTGAAATTCCAGTTCATCACTATGTAATGCAGTAGGATGGTCTAAAATCACAAATCTTTAACAAGTCAATATGAGCTGTGAAATGTTATTAATTCTGAATTTCTGGTGGTTTGCCACTTTAAACTAGGTACTAGATGAGATTAGATGAGGTTTATTTGTTGGCTTTTTTTCTCACTCCTTGCTCATTCTTGTACAGTTACAAAAGCAATTTTCTAGATCTCTAAAACGTCCCCGGTAAAGTACTGTAGAAATTGAATACGCAAAATGTTACAGTAAACAAAAGAGATGCAGTGTTATGTCTTCTGATTAACAGTGCTTTTATTTAATTGTGCATCCCAGATATGAATGAATGCAAATCAATTTTTTTCTATAAGATACAATTTCATCCACTCCAGTGACCTGAACCACAGAAACTGTGAAAAGATCGTCAATATTTTACCCTGACAGCCAGACATCCATTATAGGATCCCTCCCTGACACTCTTCTCCCAACTAAGGAGCTCAGTTCTCCCGAATCAATTAATCTGTGTTTACCTACGTGCTTCCCCATCTATAAAGGCACTGATTTAGTAAATCCCTTTGGAAATTAAATCTCAATATTAAACCCAGAACTTCAGCACGTGAGCTGGCAAAATTCATCAGTGACATACAGATATTCCCCAGCTACAGGAAACAGGAATTTATTCAGCTCAGGTTTATTTCTGGAAGTGTTTCCCTAGCACACAGGCTGCTTAGCTCTGCTGAGGTATGTGGCATGCACAGGACGTCTTGATAATAAAATACACTCCTACAAACCAAAGTGCTTCAGTTCCTGGCTCTGGCCAGGAGCTTCATACCCCACAGAGCCGGGTGGGGCTGGCCTGCCGTCTTCTGAAAGGAGCATTTGCTAGAACAAAAAACTCAAGACATGTTTGTTTGAAAACAACTTTTCCGCCCTGTAGTTTGAGTACAGAAAACAATGAACTAATGAGCAGCAGTCCAACACTGAAATTAAAATATTTTTGATGCCCCTACACCAGGGCAAAGGTACATAAAGCCCAAATAAGGACTCGGCACTCTGCACTCTACTGACCTAAAGTAGGAGCTGTAGACTCAGCAAATCCCACAGATCTGCCGTGGCAAGTTTGGCTCACTAACTTAGACTGAATACAAAGGGGATGGGCAAGATCAATTTTGCCAAAAAAAAAAAAAAGAAATCCCTGAGGAGCAGCCACAAATTGCTGAATTTTATGTTAGTGTTTTTCTAAAAGGACTTGGCTCTAGAAGGCATGAGATCAAATAAGAATGAAAGCTCTCACTTAAATAAATTTCTAGCCTCCATGGCTGCAGTTCTTAAACCCTCTTGTTTCAGCATGTCACCATCCTATCAGTAAAAGTTGCTAATATCACAGCCTAGCTTAAAAATGAGACTTTACTAATTTTTAATACCACAATTTGAGCCAGGTTTTCTTTTTTAACCACTCTCTCTTTGAGTGTCTGTGAATCACATTTTCAATTTCTTCTCCATAAAGACTAGACTTTTGGTTTCTGCCATCAATGAAAGTTGGGACCTTGGTACCTATGTCTGTCTGCAGGAAGGACCACACCAAACCCTGCAGGAATTGCAGAAAACCACAAAATCTGCCCAAGTAACCACTGCCCAGGTAGGAGGAGGTGGCGGTTCGTAGCCGTTCACTGACACAAGTGAGCTCTCAACTGGCTTTTCTCGCTTATTTATTTCAGGTCAAAATTTGTGAAGGGCAAGAAATTGTGGACTGTTTCTTTAGCTCATCCAATGTGTATACCTATCCAAAATCTGAAAGCAAATGCTAAAATCTCACTACATGTAGAGCCAGGTTTCCCTTTAGCTGGAATTTGTATTGTCCTGTTGAAATATACACACAGCACCTTGATTTGACACTACCCTGTTACAATCCCCAACTTCAAACTAAAATAACTCATCAGTAGCACTTCAGAAAGTCAAATATATTGAGCCACTCCACTTATTTTTTAAAAAATCTGTATGTTTTATTTTGGCAATAAAGTACTTTTTGTTCATGTTCTTCACTTTGGCAAAAGAATCCAAAATACTGCAAGACAGTATCAAGCTCCCTGTAATTTTGTGGAGAAAGAAGAGACAAGAGCAGGTCACTTTGTTTAGAAACCCATGGTAAGACCCAGAGGAGCATGTACAGGCACTCAAGTGCTGTCTAAGTGGAATTTGCACCAGTATGCAAGAGGACAGTGATCCAAGAAGCGCTGACTAACCCAGGTATGGGCAACAGCACCCCATGCAACACTCGGGTTTCTGCTAAACATTTTCTTGAGTGCTCATAATCCTGTCCTCTGCTGAGAAACTGGGCTGTCCATGTATATACATACCTCCCACATAAACCTGGCAGCTCTGACAGTCCTTCAGGGCCTCATCTAAGTCCTAAGGGCTTGATTTGCTACATTGGTTCAGATTCTAACATCCCTAACTGTGCTCAAGGTGCAGCTTTAGGATTTGCTATGGTTTTAGGGATCTCTGCTGTGAGCAATCCCAGTCCTAGACTGGAGCCCTGAGGTTGAACTTCTGTTTTTCAAACTAAGAATCTCTTAAACTTAATTACACCAGCTCTGAAAAACCTTAGACCCACTATGGAAAGGCTTGTACACCCTAATGTTCTCATGGGATCTGCTCTGCAGTCTGTCTGCCACAAAGCACACAGAGGAAAAGAGCCCTATATCCTGCCCCTTGTCAAGGCATAGTCATGGGGCTCCTCCGTCCCAGCCAGGTCACTGCTGAAGATCTCCTTCTTCCTCCTCCTTGCTTCCCTGTGGGGTTTGAGGTGTTGACAGTCTACCGGAAAGTCAAACCTACACCCCCATGCCTCACGGGCACCAAAACCACCATGAGTATCTGCTGGCACAGGACCCACCCCTGCCCTGCCTGGGGAAATAAGGATATGGGAGCACCTGGCTGCACGCCCCGGAAAGCAAGCTCTGTGCTCAGTTTCTGGCAGGGCTGCTTCCATTTGCTGAACCCCCTTCCCTGAAACTAGAATTTCCAACAGAAGGAAGCACTGGAGCATCCCGGGCAGGTCCAAGCTCTGTGGCAGCCTCTTCGATCTATGGTGTTAAAGGGCATAGTCCACAAAACATTCAACTTTTCCTTCTCCTTTATCAAAGGGTAGGTGTTGCTGTTTAACTATATTTGAGCCACCTCTCTTCAGCACAAACAGACCAAGAAAAAAAATCATGATTTGATAGTTCTAATTCCTTAACTTACATTTATTAATGCTCTACTCTCTGTGTGCAGTAGACTGAAAAACTGCTGCTGAAAATCCTCCTGGCAAGCAACACAGGATCAAAGAGAAGAACAGAATTCTGTGTGGCTTGTTGTTCAGAAATGAATGGTGAGGCTAAACAACAGCTTAGGAAATTATGCAAAGAGTAAGTATACATTCAAAACAACCCCCTGTAAGCAATGCTCTGAATACTCCATAGAACAGCCTGTAAGTGAGATATAATAACTGTTGTGCTACCCAACTGCCTTGATATAAGCTCATCAAAAAAAAAGCGAGTAAGATAAACCTTACAATTCTTTTCAATCCAACACAGTCATAGAAAATAAATCTGAAGTGGCAATCATTTTAAACTATATACCAAATACAAAAGAAAAAAAAAATCCAGAACTTTAGATACATCATAGAAGGTCTGAGACGGTTTTTGCTGTAAGTCTACAGCCAATTGCCATCTAATATTATAAGGACCAAACTCCTCTTCACTAAAAAACACACACAAGAACCAAACTCAGCCTGCCCTTTGTTCACAGCATGCAAACACAACGCTCCTCTCTGGGATGTGGTGCTTACCAGCTTCCAAGCAGGACTACATGTCGCCTTCAACAGCTCCCAGGTTAAAAAAAAAAAAAAAAAGACTTCCTTTTGCAGCTCTGTGGGCTAGGAGAGAAAACTGAGCAGTGTTTTCTTCCAGCAGCAACAGTAGTAAAAGGCTGCTCGGTGCAGCCAGCAGTACCCACCACCCATCCCACTCAGCTCAGCTGTTTAACAGAACCAAAATGCAGAGTGCACATGTGTCCTGTGAAGCCAGAAAACATTTCCTTGCTAATTAGCATTGGAGCCCCCTACCTGGGGAAGCACTAAGCTGCACTAATCATGAAAAATTAAACAGCATCAGTTGAAATAGAAGCATTTGCTTTCAGTGTCAGGCTTTGGCACCATAACAGGAGATGAGACACTCAATATCAAATAGCGATCACAAGAAACGATGAAGGCAAACCAGTCACAAACCCCAGCTTAGCATGCAGGGAATTACACTGGTGACAAGTCAAGGATTTTGTTCTCAGATCTGTTTGTTAGAAGCAGTTTTGTGCATTCAGCGAAGAAATCAGAAGGGAATAGCAATTACAGAGAGCTGCCGCAGCTGAGCTTTTCAGACCATCACACCAGTGCACCCCATTTCCCTGCAGGATGCTCCTATTGGGAAAACTTGATATCTGCTTGACGTTACTGTTCTTCCCACAGCAGTTCAAGCAGTAGGATGTTTCTGAGCAAAACTGTAATGATTCGATAGAGAAATGTTCCACCCGTAGAGGCACAAGACGTTACCTCACCAGAGCCAGCAGCTTCAGTGGATTTATTGCATATTATCCCACAGTGGTTATTTTTCCTCCCAGTTTTAATTTTGTACCACATAGTGGTTCCCTGATACAAGAATAATTTGCATATCCAAGCACAGACTCATTTTGAAGCACATGTACAGTCGCATCCAAATGCCATGTTGTAAAGCTCAATGGGGCTGGGAATGGCACATCAGGTTTCAGTCTTGCTATTAAATCTTAACACTTCCCGAGAGCTGCGTAGTCTTAATTCTACCCTGCGTTTTTGCCACAGCACATCGTGTCATTTCAGTACAAATCAGATGAAAACCTGCACGGATTTATCTGATCTGTTCCTCTATCAAAGTTTCAAAGTCCTGTTTTCTCTGGAAACCTAGGAGGAAAAGATAAGGCACAATACAGAGAGGCAGAAGATTAAAACACATTGCTGTGGTTTTGTATCGTTACAAAAACTGAAACACTGGGGAAGAAGATAGAGTAAACCCTTGCTGCTCTCTTGGCAACTAACCCACAAATTTCTGTTTGCTTCCTCACAGCCCCTCAAAACGCACTGCTTTCTTTTTTCCTTTTCCTTTGTTATTATTTAATTTCCCTGTGGAAATACGGTAGGACAACACTACATGCTTTATCTGCATAGATGGCATTTTAAAAAATCATTTTAAGAGAACATGCTGTCCCACATTTATCCAATCATATAGCGGAAAGCAGGTTAATGATACTGCTTTGTTATGCCAGCCTGTAACTCCACACCAAGTTCTGCAGTTAAAAGTACCAAACAAGCACTCGATGAGGGTATTGCAGAACTCATTTAAAAACGCTACATACGCATAATTTGGGATACAGCTTCTGGATTATGCTGGGGTTTATGTAGCCCTTCATTTACATTTGCAATTCGCCCTACCGTCTGCATGCTTTCTGGCGTACACAGCTTCTCTTGTGGTCTTCAATGATACATTTTCCTTGTGCTTATTTTTCTTTTTAATTATTCAGTGTTGGAATTAATAAACAGCTTAGAAAATGAAAATGTCACGGCTTAGTGCAGAATTAATGAAGTAGGACGCAGGACAATTTAAAGGTACATTTCCCAGTGGCAGGAGAGCTGATCCTCTTCCAGCTGGAATCCAAAGCAAAAATATCCCATTGACTGCAACAAGAGCCAGTGGGCTTAAAAGATTCTTATGATTTTACAAATGAAGACAACCTATTTTTCATAAACAGTGACAGAGCTTGGAGCTTAAGCATCATTTAAGAGCTATAAAGTGCACAATATGCTCAAAGGGATTAAACTTACTTTAAAAAAGCAATTTGTAGATCTTACAAAAGATGTTATAACTGATCCGAATATGCACGTAATCAAAAGTACAATAACTTGCTAATCTCTCTCCAGCGTTGAACCTGTCCTATAATGAAATATCTTGGGGAAGGAAACAGGTCAGAGTAATTAATTTATAGACTTTTTAAACTCTTTGAAGTACTTGGTCTGGGCATAATCAGAGAGGTGGATGGGCACTTTGGAGATCTAAAGGTAGTTTGAGTGTTGCTTTCTCAACTGGGTTTGAGGAAATCACTGAGATCTGATTGAAGCAAGATACTCATCAGCTGGCCTCTATCATAGGTTCTCCCCACATGCAAGAATGCAGTAATAACCCTTACAGAAGCATCCACGGGACTCTGAAAAAAACTTGCACAGTCCAATAAATCCTGATACGCCCTTTCCAGAGGCAGAGAGAAACAAAAGAAGGTAAAAATTATCATTGTGGTCCCTCACAACCTCTCCAGTCAGGATGCAGAGATGGCCATGTTTCCTTCTTGCAGTCCTCAAATCTCTTTTCTCTGTAACTGCTCTCAGCCACCCAGGAGAGAAAAGAGATGGGGGGAAGACTTCCAGAAGAGGTGTCCTGCTCCCAGCTCAGGGACATGGGCTTGCCGCAGAGGGCAAAGCCCTGACAGTGCGGGTCCAAAACTACATTTCCTTGGCGGGGACATATGAAGCAAAGCACACTAACAATGCATATTAGAAAACCACCATTTCTGAGGGATCAATGGGAAATTATGGGTTATATTAACAGGAAGAACCACAGCTTAGCAAAACAGGTATTTCTTAGCAACTGAATTCCTCTCCAACTGAATTCCTGTGGACTATGCCCAATGTACTACTGCTACTAAAAATGAAAGTTTCCTTCTAAAAATAGGCCAGGCATTTTAGGCTCAACTGAAAAAAAATAT
This sequence comes from Tauraco erythrolophus, assembly GCF_009769465.1. Lineage (NCBI taxonomy): Eukaryota > Metazoa > Chordata > Aves > Musophagiformes > Musophagidae > Tauraco > Tauraco erythrolophus. The sequence goes on from NC_141465.1 coordinate 113,075,909, forward strand.
TGTTTTCTCACCTCAGCTACTTATTATGTTTAACCCCTTGACACACACATCTTCTACTTTTTTGTCATCCCCAAATATGCCCTCATTTTCAGTTGCTCACAGGCAGATAGTCAAGTGCTGTAGGCTTTATACAAACACACAGTAAAAAACAGACAACACCTCAAAGATTTGACAGTAGGATAAAATAAAACAAAATATGTGGAAAATCCAAAGTCCTTCAGAAGAAACAGAGCAGTGAAATCATAGAATCGTTTAGATTGGAAGAGATCTTGAAGATCATCTGAGTCCAATGGTTAACCTAACACTGCCTAGTTCACCACTAAACCACGTCCTTAAGCACCACATCGACACCTCTTTTAAATACCTCCAGGGATGGTGACTCAACCACTTCCCTGGGCAGCCTGTTCCAATGCTTGACAACCCTTTTGGTGAAGAACTTTTTCCTAATATCTGATCTAAACCTCCCTGGTGCAACTTGAGGCTGTTTCCTCTTGTCCTATCGCTTGTTACTTCAGAGAAGAGACCGACCTCCACCTCACTACAATGGCCTTTCAGGTAGTTGTAGAGAGCCATAAGGTCTCCCCTGAGCCTCCTTTTCTCCAGGCTAAACAACCCCAGTTCCCTCAGCTGCTCCTCGTAACACTTGTGCTCTAGATCCTTCACCAGCTTCATTGCCCTTCTTTGGACACACTCCAGCACCTCAATGTCTTTCTTGTAGTGAGGGGCCCAAAACTGAACACAGTATTGGAGGTGCAGCCTCAGCAGCAGTGAGTACAGGGGGACAATCACTTCCGTAGTCCTGCTGGCCACACTATTGCTGATACAAGCCAGAATCCTATTGGCCTTCTTGGCCACCTGGGCACACTGCTGGCTCATATTCAGCCAGCTATCAACCAATACCCCCAGGTCCTTTTCCACCTGGCAGCTTTCCAGCCACTCTTCCCAAGACTGTAGCATTGCATGGGGTTCTTGCGAGTCAAGCGCAGGACGCGACTCTTGGCCTTGTTGAACCTCGTACAATTGGCCTCAGTCCATCGATCCAGCCTGTCCAGATGCCTCTGTAGAGCCTTCCTACCCTCAAGCAGATCAACACTCCCAACCAAACTGGTGTCATGTGCAAACTTACTGAGGGTGCACTTCATCCCCTTGTCCAGATCATTGACAAAGATATTAAACAGAACTGGCCCCAGTACTGATCCCTGGGGAACACCACTTGTAACTGGTCGCCAGCTGGATTTAATCCCATTCACCACAACTCTCTGGGTCTGGCCATTCAGCCAGTTTTTTTTACCCAGTGAAGTGCATGCCCATCCAAGCCATGAGCAGCCAGTTTCTCCAGGACAATGCTGTGAGAAATGGTGTCAAAGGCTTTACTAAAGTCTAGGTAGACAACATCCACAGCCTTTTCCTCATCCACTAAGCAGGTCAAGCAGGACCTGCCTTTCATAAACCCATGCTGACAGGGCCTGATCACTTGGTCATCCTGTACATGCTACATGATGGCATTTAAGATGATCTGCTTCATATCCTTCCCCAGCACTGAGGTCAGACTGATAGACCTGTAGTTCCCCAGATCCTCCTTCCAGTTCTTCTTGTAGGTGGGCACCCATTTGCTAATTTCCAGTCAACTGGGACCTCCCTTGTTAGCCAGGACTGCTGATAAATGATGGAAAGTGGCTTGGTGAGCACTTCTACCAGCTCCCTCAGTACCCTTGGGTGGATCTCATTTGGTCCCACAGACTTCTGTGCGTCTAAGTGGTGCAGCAGGTCTCTAGACATTTCCCCTTGGATTATGGGGGCTTCTTTCTGCTCCCCTTCCTTGTCTTCCAGATCAGGGAGCTGGGTACCCGGAGAACAACTGGTGTTACTATTGAAGAGTGAGGCAAGGAAGGCATTAAGCACCTCAGCCTTTTTCTCATCCTTTGTCACTATGTTTCCCCTCTGCATCCAATAAAGGATAGAGATTCTCCTTAGCCCTCCTTTTGTATTTATAGAAACATTTTTTATCATTTTTTATGGCAGTAGGCAGATAAAGGTCTAGCTGGGCTTTAACCCTTCTAATTTTCTCCTTGCATAACCTCACAACATCCTTGGAATCCTCCTGAATGGCCTGCCTCTTTTTCCAGGGATGACAAACTTTCCTTTTTTGCCTGAGTTCTAGCCAAAGTTCTCTGTTCAGCCAGGCCGGTCTTCTTCCCTGACGGCTCGTCTTTCAACACACAGGGATGGCCTGCTCCTATGCCTTTAGGATTTCCTTCTTGAAGAATGTCCAGCCTTCTTGGACTCCTTTGATCTTCAGGACTACCTCTCAAGGGGCTCCTAAACAGGCCAAAGTCTGCCCTATGGAAGTCCAAGGTAGCAGTTCTGCTCACTCTCCCTCCTTACTTCTCCAAGAATTGAAAACTCTTCCATTTTGTGATCGCTATGCCCAAGACAGCCTCCAATCATCACATCATCCACAAGTCCTTCTCTGTGCACAAGCAACAGGTCCAGCAGGGTGCCTTCCCTACTTAGCTAACTCACCAGCTGTGCCAGGAAGTTATCTTCCACACACTCCAGCAACCTCCCAGACTCTTTCCTCTCTGCTGTATTTTATTTCCAGCAGACATCTGTAAGCTGAAGTCCCTCATGAGAACAACGGCTAGCAATCATGAGGCTTCTCCCAGTTGCTTAGAGAACATTTCATCTGCCTCTTCATCCTAGTTGCGTGGTCTATAACAGACTCCCACCATGATATCTGCCTTGTTGTCCTTCCCCCTGATTCTCACCCATAAAGACTCAACCCTATTTTTGCCATAAATAAGCTATAGACAATCAAAACACTCCCTAACATAAAGAGCTACCCTGCTGCCTCTCCTCCCTTGCCTATACCTTCTGAAGAGTTTACAGCCATCCATTGCAGCACTCCACTTGTGAGAGTCATCCCACCATGCTTCCATGATGGCAACTCTATCATAGTTTCCTGCTGCACAATTGCTTCCAGCTCCTCCTGTTTGTTGCCTGTGCTGCTTGCATTGCTGTAGATGCACTTCAGTTGATCTCACCACCTTTGTGGGGGGGAGAAGCCCCAATTCGTATGTGACCACTCTCAGACGCTTCCATGGTTTCTAACACATCAGTAACCCTTGCGTCTTTGCTACTGCATGGATCTCCATCTCCTACCTCCACTGAGACAGCAGATTGAAGGACCTTATTAGCACGCTGTCCCTCAAATATTGGTGTGCCACCTCCAAGCTTATCTCTAGCAAGCCTGGTTTTATCCCTTTCCCCCTTCAAATCCAGTTTAAAGTTCTTCCAATGAGTCCTGCTAACTCCTCTGCATTTTCCTCCTTTGAGAAATGCTTTGTCCCAGGTCACTGGACAGATAAATAACATAACAAGGGAAGTGTTGATGGCCTCCTGATGCTCAGCTTAGTGCTCTGTTTACTAAAAGCTTTCCCGTTCTTTTAAGCACCCCATCCTTCTACTATTAAAAATACATATATATATATATCTTATGTGGTTGAAGAGAGAGTAGGCTGTATGTTCACTTTAAGAAATCCAGAATTTCAAACACAATGATGCATTAAAATGTAATTCCCCTGGGCATCTATGAAAACTGATCCTCTTTGTGGCTGGGAAAAGAGAGGAAGAACTCACACAAACACATGCAATTAGGTACATGCAAAAGCATCTTCTGAGACAACAAAACATATGTCATGTTTTAACTGAGAAAACAGAGAATCAAGGTTAAAGTGGAAATTATTATAATCTACCCTGACTCTGATCCTAATCAGGGACAGATAAATCAAATACATAAATGTTAATCCTTGAAGGCATATGGATATTTGATTAGGCAAAGTGTATTGATCAGTAAAAAATAATTCCAACATCAAAACCTGTATTGACTGCTATCCCTTTGCTTACCCAGTTTAACTAATGTGACCTAAGAGATTGGTGTTTCAGTGAGGGTGACTCTGTAGGGGCCTCTTCCCCTTTCCTTTTCTGCTGTTTCCTCCCCATCTATCTTAACGGGACTCCATGGCAATACCCGTCTGCTCACACCTCCACTACATGTTGAACTGCAACATGGCGAAAAGAAAAAGATTGCTTCCAAAAACTAAAAGGCATTTTGAAAAACAAGGAATACAGTTGTCCACATCTTAAAACATGCCAGAAGTAAGTTACACTCAGTGCACTATATTGAAGAAAATTCAGACCTTGCAAACAGCCACCAGACTCTCCAAGAGTCCTAGGCCATGTAGCAAATTCAGCAGCTTCTTCCCTACGGCACATCCATATTAGAGTCAGTTTTCACCATTTAAAAGTTAAACCCTCAGTTTTATGCAGTGATTTTAATTTTATAGTGGTCTCAGGTCTATAATCAGTGGACAACCGCAGATGTGTAGGGGGAGCAACTCAACCCACTGTCCCAGATACCCAACGTGAAACGGGCTAGGACCTGTTTTGCGGAGGTGTGTCTCTCTCCAGCTTCAGCCCCCACCTACATGGTTGCCTCCCTGCTCTGCTTATACTTAATTCCATTTTTACCTCCATTGACCACCACGGGGGGCTTAGGCTGAACACAGGGATGGGTATAAGATGCAGAACAAGGTGAGTTGCTGCAGACAGAGGTACGTGTGGTATCTCGCTGCAGTGACGGGCCAGCCACTGCCCCTCACTGAGCACTCAGTGTCTCAGGGCTCTCAGGGCACTTGTGCCAGGAGGGAAGTAAGTTTTGGCTGCTCCCTTCACAGATGTCTTGAATGAATAGTGCTGTTTGCCAGTGTCTGGCTCAGTCTGGCACAGTCAAGGAGTTAATCCTTTTCCTGTATTAAAAGACATTGCACTGCAAAACCGACAACTTGAACCTCTTCTCTTTCCTAGCTCTACTGTTAACAAATTTTCAGATATTTTTTCACAGATCGGTCTGTTTATATTTGTCTTATTTGAGCCTTACAGATAGGAAATCCAGTATTTCTAGTTCCGTAGCTATAAACTTCTCTGTGTCCTCAGCAGAGCTTGCAATACCTCCCAGTCCAGTGCTACCTTCAAATTCAATTGATTTTTGTATTCACAGATTGTTAGTTACAAACAAACTTAAAGTAAATTCCTGTGGGAACCCAATGGACACTATGTCTCAATTTGAAATATGACTGTCTGTCATTACCATTCATGCCACATTCAGTATGTCTGACATCACTGGGGCCCAAGAAAATTTATTTGGTGTGGTAGGCAAGACTAGGAGACTATGAAATATCTCAATACAAGGACAAAATTAATAATACTGTACACGTGCAAATGTCACCTTTAAAAATCATTTTTATATTCTCTGATTTTCCTTTATTGAACCACACACATACATTTCTCATGAGTCCATTACCTTAAAGATAACTTACAATTTGTCTCTTACGAGAGTTTAACAATTACTTGACTGTGGTCAGGATTTAATATTATCTAATGGGATATGCGACAATAAGTCTTCTAAATCATCACAATATTTCTCTTTCCAAATCGAAGGTATTTCCAAAATTCCCATGACTGCTAAACAAATTTGCAATGATTTAGTAAAGTGTAAATAATTCCCTATTTCAGAGTACCTGTCCCTCAAACTTGCAGGTACATGCATTTCCAGCTGCCCCTTACTCCCTTATCAGTGTAGCTGTTTGTTTAGCATTTCATTTGTCAGTTATCTGCACATATCAAGCGATAGCTTGTTGGGGTTTTTTTCAGCATAAAATGCATAGATGAATAAGGAGGAGTGGGAGATAGAAATCTGCTACAACGAAAGGGTCGAAAGGCAACATATTTTGAAGTCTCACTGCATTCATTTCTGAGGTACTCAGGATAAATGTGAACGACCTACATACCGTGCATACGCAGGAACTTCTCAATTGGGTTAGAAAGGCTACATCTACAGTGGCCTAGCTCCAAAGCAGTTTGAGAAGAGCCCTTGCAATCAAAATCCCAGCCTTGCATTTCCATGTTAAAACAGAGCAATTTCTCTTTGTAATTCACAGCTGCTCCAGAGTTCACGAGTCTCATCTCTGTTGGTATTAGCTTCAGCACTGGAGCCAACACTTGTTATTCAAGTAAGGAAGGATCTTCGCAGATACAAAATGCAAATGCCAAGCTTCACTTTTTTTTTTTTTCTTGGACCAGCATTTACATTTTAATTTGTCTGCTTGGTTAATGAGCAGTTTAACTCCACTATGATAGCAACCCTGAAATCAGTCTATAAAGCTTTCTTCTGTCCATAAGATTAGACTCAAATTTCTTATACTGGCCTTCAGTCTTGCACCAAAATAGAACAGATCTGATGTTGCCTCTACATTTACTACAAGCGTGTAGTGAAACGTCACACAAAGCCTAAACATGCAGCAACGTAAAGCAGGGTGCCCAATTACACAGCAAGCTGCTTACTGGCTCTGCAGATGTAACCCTGCGAGCAGAATTTGGCCCGATGATTTAGAATAGGTCAAACAGATGTCCACATTTCTCAAATGGCTGAGGCATGGTTTAATGTTAAAGCATAATGTCATCTAGATCTATACCATCATGACTCTCTGTAACATATTTTGTCTAGGATGTGCAGTCATGAAAAATACTGCTTCAGTGTCAACTCCCTTTTATTTCAAACCTGCTTTTGTTGTGACCTCTGCTCCTGGGATCTGGCAGGGCTCTACAGAAACAACAGGTGTGTGGCTCCCCAGAGCAGAAGACACTTGGAGAATGCAGATATCAAGGGAAATACATATCCAGCACACAGGAGTATCATGGATTTTGGCACTGCCCAAAAACCCAGAAAAGTGATTCAGGAATTTAAGTGCCTGCTTCCCTCTCGAATGCCAAAGATGTATCTCCAGCTCTTCTGCTAGTATCTAACACTGGGTCCTAGGCATGGTACTGCAGAAGGCAAGAAGCATAAAAATGAGCAAAAATGAGCACCTAGTTTTAAATAAGGCACTTTAGCCCTTTACTGGGTTTAGTCCTAGCTGTCCTAAAGCTCTCCCACTAAAAGTGGCATCTGAAAACGGGACATGGTTACTTTGAAAATCTGAGACATTACCAAGGTCAGGGAAACTGCTCAAAGGGAGATGATAGCTTTACAAGAAAACAATGGGAGCACTGAGGAAAAGCTCTTTAAAGACACAGCCCTGTTTTCAGTTACCAGCATGAGCATCCTTTTGGGGAGAACAACTGATTTCCTTTGCAAGAGCTGCCCCAAACAGCCCACAGCCTGCTCCAGCACTGACCCTCCCACAGGGCAAAGGAGACCTGCAGGATGTCTCCATCTGGGTCATAACCATCTCCTGCACCTCCAATGAAGAAGGCTCTGCTTCAGCAGGGCAGTTGGACTAGGTGACCTCCAGCACTCCCTCCCAGACAAAACTATGCCATGATCCTAAAAGGAGCTGGAAACAAGCTTATGCCTTCACCTGGTGTGGCAAACAACATTGTCTCATTCGCTACCTAAGGAAGAAAGGGAGCTGGAGCTAAGCCTCCTTCAGTGTGTCTATACACACACACACACACATATATATACATGTTCAACACTTACACCCACAACCTGCCACCCCATTGAGAGGGGAGGATGGGGGAAGGGAGCACTGATCTCCATATCAGATCTTGGCATCCATCAGATCACAGGATGCAGAAACCTGGGCAAGCTGGGTAGCAAACTGTTGCTAGATAATGACGATGACCTTTTTAACATATTAAAAATTCAGCTAGAAAGGTGATAAAGGAGATTTTTGAGGGGAAAGGAAAGATCAAAATAATAATAGTTTCAAAGCACTGTACTTATTTTAGACATTCTTACAGCATGTTTCCATAGGAACTGGAAATGCAAAGGAGCACACTGCAGCAGCATTCACAAGTGTGTGGTTTGGTGGCTTGTAAAGGATGGGTTAAGGCCACCATGACCACTCTGACAGTGCCAGGCACCTGCTGCCTTTGCTGCACAACAGGATCGTAGCTATGATATTTTGCAAAATGTAGGAAAAAAAATATTTTTCCCTTGTTTTTTCCTCTCATCCTGCAGGCATGGCTGGTTTCGCATCCTCACGTAGCCATGGTGCTAAGCACTGCCCACCCAGACCAGCTGTAGGGCACAAAGGCACCAGCATTTAACCCAGGCATTTCACAAATCACATGAGAATGAGCAAAGCACGAACAAAGCAGGTTTGTTTGGGTGCTGGGGAGGTGGTGTGTCCTAGGGAGCAACATATGGGCCTGCCTTTTGCATCCAGCTTTGGCACACACTTGCTGAGTGACCTTGTGTAAGTCACACTAGGCGAGATCTGCTCCGTCAGTTGCCTGAAACGCATCTAGTCCAGCTCAGCAGGTAAGCGCTTCCCTGGCCAACAGAGGCAGCGTCTACCCTGCCAAAGACACCCACCCCACAGACAGGTCTCTTGTTCCCAAAGCCCTCACACAGCCACCTCGGTCTGTACCCACCTGGTCACATCCTTACCTTAAGCGCTTCGCCCACAACCTCAAGCTGCCACATGGCGATTGATTATTTTCTCCATTCAAAATTGTCTTATATAATGTGAGGTCTGTGTTGCAGCTCACCAGAGCAGTGTTTAACTGCACGAAGGGTGTATTGCATGTCTTGGAGCAAGGTGTGAGCATGTGGGTGCTTTTGGTAACCCTCCTGCTGAGACAGCACTGGAGGACCGTATAGGACATGAGGAGACAGACCTGGTGCGGTGTCCCCCATAACTCCTCCAGTGTCAGCCCCTTCAATGAGCCATCCTCAAAACTAACATGGATTTTGTCTCAGAGGTAAATAATTTGTTGTCTCCAAAAGACAAGTGTTTGAAGCAAAGAAACCCAGCCTAACTTATCTGGGGATCAGGACCTCAGACTGTGCAGGCAAATTAGGCTATTTAACTGCATAGACATCACACACTCAAAGGGAACGAAGCTCCTCCAGAGTGTGATGAACTGGGCACCTCTCCCTTTGATGCGGCAGGACCCTGAATGACCTGTTCAACTTTTAGATGGCAAAAATGAAACAAAATGACTCCCACCCTCTGTGCTGTCATTCCTGAATGTGTACAAAGGCATAGCAGCAGTGATCCCATTTGTAAAGGCCTTTCTCATCAATTCATGACAAAGGCTGCTTAAGAACTAGTTACCTGTACTTATGGATTGAGGGAAAAATAAAACTTTGTTACTTACAGATTTAAAAACCCCTTAATATACACATATACTGAAACTTGTCTGTCTCATCCCAAGTAAAGGTGGATGATTTCCAACAATCAGAGTAAAACACACTCCTCCTTGCACCTGCCAGGTTTGACTTCATAATCCAGTAGGAAGCTAAGCCAAAAAGCTGAGGACTCTGCATCTGGCCAGAAGCATCATCCCCGGCATAGCTGACAGGGCAAAGCAATCTCAGCCCAAATGCTCCATCTTGTAGTGGAGCATGTCCCTGCCCATGACAAGGGGGTTGGAACTAGATGACCTTTGAGGTCCCTTCCAACCCTAACCACTCTTTAATTCTATGATCTTGGCAGAAGCCAACTACAAAATATCTTCATACTGTTGTGGAAGTGCTAACAACTATTTATGTTTTAAAGTCAAATTTTGTAAATCAATAGTTGCCTACAGCATAAAGCTATTTTACAAACACTGAAAGAAACAATATATTAATTTAGATATGTAGATACTCCATATACTGCAAAGTTTCTTGCTCAAAACAACTTCTGCTGTAGGTATTGCCACAAGTATCCATATGTAAATTACAGATTTGATTAAAAGAAATATTGGTATAGGGTATTTGAATCCAAGTTTCAGTCAGTGGTACAATAGAAGAAAACATCTAGGGAGCCCTGACAGCCTCACATTGAAATATAGTTTGATTATTTAAAAAAGAAAAACAAAATCAAAAACAAGTTCTGTCTTTGGAATCTGATTATATAAAAGAAGAAAATTTTGATTATTCGATCTTTTTTCCCACCTCTCCAATAAGGTAATTATGGGGAAGGTGCTTTGAAACTGTATCCGACTACATCTACACCTTTTATTTTAAGGATCAGGAGCAGTATGTTGCAAATGTATGTCACCTATGCTTCAGTGCCTCTGAAGTCATACACTGACATGGCAGAAAACATGCTTTAATTCCAATTTTCCAATCTGAGTAAAATTTACTAGCTCAAACCAGTGCTGCAACAGAGTCTCAAAAGCAGAGTGTATGGTTTGCACATCTGCGTTTGCACGGCTTCAGATGCGAACACTGAGATTCCCACCTGGGAACGAAGTCCCAAGCCACGGTGAGCTGTACTAAACGCATAGCGCAGTCTACTTCACAGCCCAAATTAAGCAAAAGCACACATACAGCACACAGACAGCGTATAGTATATAGATGCTAGGATTTCTGATACTGTTATTTTTCACATTGAATAACTCCATCTATTATAGAGTCCTGCACTGGCTGCTGTGAACTCACCCAAGCACTCAGCTTTCAGTTCTGGGTCCCCTTGCAAGCAAGTCAGATCCAGGTCTTCTCTCCCGCATCCAAAATTTGGGTGTCGTTACCTGAGGCCACATCTCACTCCAGGAAACCATCTCTTTGAAAGAGAGCAGCGAGGGAGCCCAGCAAGGACCAGGCTGCAGGACCTCCCTAGGGGCTAAGAATGAGCGGGAGTCTGCCCACTCGGCCGCTCGCTCCTGAAAGCATTTCTCCAGCTTAGCTTTCCCACTGTAAATTCTCCATGCAGGGAAACAATTAAAAAAAAGAAATGCAGTCATTTATCCTCCAGGCTGGAGAGAAAGAAGGAGGCTGCCACGGCAGCGCCTGTTTGGAATGCTTGGCAGGTACACAGGCACGAGGGGGATGATGCTATAGATAAGCGCAGACGAAAATAGCTAGAAGGATGAGCTGGCTCGGGGTGGCGGTGGTGAAAGGCAGCTATCTCCCTTCTCCCATGATTTCACCAAAACCAGCAGCTGACCGGCAGACTCACCAAGCGCGCTGGCAGGAGAAGGTCGCCCCCAAGCTCTGAACCTCAAGCTGAAAATATCATTCTTGCATAGATCCCCTTCTCCAGCTCAGGTAGCTGCTTTGAGGACTGCATCTTCTCAGCCTGCTTCTGACTCAGAGCACAAAACCTGCTCGCTGCCTGTCGCGGGTTTTGGTGCTGTTCCCAGAACCCTGTCAGGAAGCCGCTCGCTCGCAGATCCCCCTGAGCCGGCAGGGAAATCCAGCAGCTATGGCTCAGAAAGTATTGCTGAAGCACCAACCTCAAGTATCTGGGGAGCCACCTCGCCTCTCTCCCATGAGCAGCCTCACACAGCTTCTCTACTGCTTCTACCAGCCCACAAGTAGACAAGCAGAGAGCTGTCACCTGTCACTTATGCAACTTAGATACAAAAATACAAAATAGCTAAACGTGGGTATTTTGCTCAGCTGCCACCATTTAATAAACCTTCATTTATCCCTTCCACTCTCTATGGCAACAAAGTTTAATTTTCTTCTAAAATCGGAAAACAGTCTCACCTGACTGTACTTGCACTGGGAAACAAGGAGGATTAAAAATCCTGCTTTTCAAAGCTGACTGAGCAGGAACAATTATCTAGTGCCTCCTCTACTGCCTCTGTGCAGTATCAGTCCCAAGGAACCAAGGTCTGCAGCTGTCAGTACGATGGGGTGACCCTGAGAAACCCCACAGCTTTGATGGAGTTGAGACAGGCAAAGACTCTCTGAGCTCAACTAGAGGTGGCAGTCTGGGAGTCTTTTCCTTTCCAGAAGGAAAAGAATATTTTTATGAAAATTACTGCTCATTTTTCTGATTATTTTGTCTTATTAGACAAGAACCAATGTTGCATGATAGTGCTTGGATGGTAGTACTAGAGCAACCCACTGTAGTTTAAATTAAAGCTTTTCAAACTCATTAAACAGAGAGTATATGTGGACCATTAAAATAAAAAGTGTGTTTGAAAAATGTAGAGTATAAACCGTCTCTTTTTTAAATACACGTATCAGCTAGAGTTACCTCTTTTTAAATCAATGGGGAAGTAAGTTTGAAAAGCAGGTGAATGTGTGACCAGGAGCCAGGTGGGGAGTTTTTTGGCAGTTCATTGAAAATACTTATTTTGCATAAAGCAGCTGATCATCTCAGACCTGTATTTGTGTGTGTTTTGCACTGCTTTCACAATAAGGTGAACAGTTACCACGTTTTCTTTGTCCAAGGTGAGAATACAGTTCAAGTATGTACGGTTTGATGTTTACCATTTCAATGATGGGTAAGAAAACAAGAACAGTAACAGATGGGCTTCTTTTAATTGATTTCCAGTTATTATTAGCTATGGTTAAAAACACCAAAAAGCAAACACAGTATGCCTCCTTGCTAGATAATACTTCAGGTAAGACTTAACATCTAAATTTGCTGAAATAAAAGTGAACTGAAGTCCAATTTTTAAGGTATACGTTTAATACAATTTACTGTCCTGTTTTGATTTGCAAAACTGTTTGTTGAATTATTTTATTTGCAAAGAGTCCTTAAATATCTGTTTTATTCTTTTACTAGGATTGGGTTGCTGGTTACTTTAACAGCTAAAAAGCTGCTTTGGACATCTATGATCTTCCTCACCACCACCCCAAGCTAAAAAACTGTCTGAGGCTCTTTATTCTACCAGGAGCAAACACTTCTAATTAATAACTAACTGGAGATCTCCAGCAATACACGTACTGTTTATTTGCCAGTGTAGTTTCAATGCAAGAGATGCTCTTCCACCTGAACTATCATGAACTTCAGTCTTGCACAAAGACCACCGAGTCAGCAAAAGAGAGTTTTCCTCTAGGAAATAAACTAGTGACAGTTACCAACACTCCTCATCAGTCAAGCCAGCAACAACAACAACAAAAAAATACAAACCCTGTTAATATACAAACCCTATCTTAACCAAAACTAAAAAGAGATATTCCCAAGAACCATTTACGTATGAAATCAGACACAAGAGGCACATCATGAACTCAAGTAGCTCACAAGAACAGAGGCAACAGCACTAGAAATAAAAACCTAAAATGTTTTTTTCCTCTAGCAAGAGCTTGTGTGTCACCAATATAAAATTCTACATTTTAAAGGCTCTTTTTAATCACAGCTTCTGTAAAAACATCATCACTGATTTGCTTCAGAAACAACCATATTTTAGCTAAATAGACGTGCATATTTAACCATCTTCTAACATGAAGGCATCCAAATAACACAGTTATTGTGTACCACAGACTACACATGCAACAAGCTAAGATCACCACCAGGATAAGTCTTCCTCCAATATCAATATATATAAATTCCCAATACAGAATAACAACTATCCGGAAGATAAATCCCAGTTGACCATAACGTACTTTAGCATTCAACAGTAGAATGTTTTTTGTGGGGGTTGGATTTTTTTTTTTTTAATCTAAGTGATTTTGGTGTTTGTAGGGTCTGCTATGTTGAAGATGGAAGTCCTCCTTGAGCTGGAAAATTGCCACAGAAGATGGCTTCAGCCATTGTGAGGTCCAGAAAAGCTCCTTGGCTGCTCCATACACTTTCATTTCTGGCTGTTCTGAGGAAGCTGACAACTAGGATTAGCTTACTGCCTGCCATTTACTGTATTCAGATGCTCATCACTGGTGTTTCATGCTTCAATCATCTTCCTATAAAGGAATTTGAAGGTATTTTTAGCCGTTGTCCTCTCAGATTAGAGATGAAGCCCATCTGGCCTCTTGTCCCATCTCCAATAGCAATACGAACCAAATACTTCAGAGGATGATGTAAGAGTAACGCAGAGAGTATACAAGGAAAAAAACACTCCCTCATCTCAGATCCAGCCATCAAAGACTGAAGGAGATCTTATGTGTAAGGTTATACTTTATATCCCTCTAAGTACATCCTAAACAACTATAGCTTATGTGCATGACCTCTTTTCAACTTGCTGGACAGTTTCAAGCAACATCAATGGAAGACTTGAGTTTTCACAAGTTTTGTGAAAATCAATGACCAGGGAGAAGAGCAAGAGCTCTGTAAAGAAAGGCTGAGGAAAGGCTGCAAAGTAATCTTTTAACTTCATGTGACAACTGAAAGTCTTCATGGGAAAGAGTTTTTTCTTAATGATAAGAAAGCTGAAACTGAAATAAGTATTTTATGAGACACCAAGGAATTCGTCTCTTCAAGGTTTCTCTCCTATGGTGACTGTCTGTTGCCTAATAAGGTGCAGCTGTGACTGATGTTTCCCCAGCAATTATAGCATCACTATGGACTCTCCTGCCTGTGGCTTCTATGATGCATAAGGGTTTAGTATAACTCAGTTAAAAGGTGACCTAATCATGAGAGACAAACCCAATAGAAACCAAGCTTCATTAGTTCTTCTGCTAGTTTTGTGATCGCTAGCATAATTCTGAAGTCTTAAAACTCATAAAATTATCTTTTTTTCCATTCTACTGATTTTTGGTGTACATCGCTTCATGTACATGTTACAGTTGATGAATGCTACAGTTCTGTTACGTGAAAGGGATTTACTTTTTTCCTGAATCAATTTGAATTTGCCAACTTTGAATTTTAAAGAATGTCCTGTTGCTTTTGTGTTAGAAAGTAGGGAAAACTGGAGCTCCCCGTGCTCATAAACAAGTTCTCTAAAATTGACTGAGCACAGTGGAAGCGTTCCAGTCAGTTCTGAAATAGCTTATTCTTCCTACCTTTATTTTTGCTGATACTTTCATTTAGACATGATAGCACATGCTGCATACAGGAAAAGCCTTATAACTACTGGTAACGCTGCATAAGTACTCTTATATTTATGAGCATGGGACTTTTTGTTCTATCTTCAGCTGTAAGGACCAATAATTCAAACACAGGGCAAGTAGGGAAACAGAAGCACAGGAATGTCCACCAACCTGGGAAAAGGCTCTGGTGAGAACTAAAACTTCCAAACACCAAGAGGGAGACTTTAATTACTAATGTCCCTCTCCAGCTACCTTCCATTGCCAATTCTGTGGATGCTAAAAACCAAAATATCCTTCAACAAAAACAACTTCAGTTCATTTACATTGCTGTTGAAGACTAAATTAGTCCCAGCAGCACAGAGAGATTTTCTCCTGAAGGGTTGGTTTCCCCATTCTAATCCTAGTATCTGATGCACATACGTGGCTACTTACGAAGTTACTTGTATTGAAGCGACTATTCTAGCACCTGGATTCAACCTCCAGTCATGTTTGCTTTCAATTAAATATTTCCAGATGCCTGAGCAGAGCCAGTCTAAAAGAGTACCCATGCAATTAATGAGTGTCATGTATTCTCTTCAGTACACACAAAAATAGGTCAGCAACAGTTTGAAGTGTGCACAAGATCCTGCCCTGGGGAAGAGAAGTATAAAAGACGATGTCTCAAGATGCCTTCCAGCTCTCCTCTGAGTCTTCGACATACACCATTGAGCTAAAGCCTGTGTTGAGCAGTATCTGTTTCTAAGGTAGCGTAGACCATTCCACCTTTCTCTCTGAAAGCTTTTGTTGGATTCCTGCATCTTACATCCTCCTCATCCCTCTAAGTTGTATTTCTGCCTATCCATCCCTTAGTTTCCTTCCCATCTTCTCACTTAAGTATTTTCCTTAGTCTGTTTTCTCTAACCTCAGTTTCATGCCTTCCCTTCTACATGTCCACTTAGCTTTAAACCATGCTTGCAGTCATACTGTACTGATTGTTTCATTAAATTATGTATGAAAACAAGTGATAAGTACCATTCTAAGACAGTTAAAGCTGCCAAGGATTCTCTTGCACAATTAGGTTAAATTAGCTATGACAGACCTGCAAAGTTGCTAATAGATCTCATTTTACTCACTACACCTACTGCGGTTTAACATCATGCCCAAAGACACTCTGATGCCAATAGTTTAACCAGTGCAAGTGGTTCAGTTCTGTGTTTTTCAACCTTAGTGAGCCAGATATTTCTAATGTTATTTCTACACAATTCCCAGCAGCCAGGGCCAGAGCCTGTGTAATGATGCGTGTCATCAGAGCACCCTCCTGCAATCTGCAGAGCCTGGCCACGCCAGCAGCCACTCTGTTAAATGATGTTAGGAGCAGAGCGAGAATAAAGAGTTGAAGCTGTGTAAATAAGAAGCATTCATATAGCTGGGAAGTGAAGCAATAGTCACTATGCTAACAGAATATCCTGACTACAAAAAGGACCATGGTATACACAGATCAAGGCCCTGCTTATCACTGATATCCTGTAAGAGGATTACACATTGCATGTAAACAGAGATGTTTTCATATTCGCTCTTCTGCATGTCTCAGGCAATTTTCTCTGGCCTTTCTGAAGAGAGCACTTGAAATGAACTCTTAGAATATAAAGGTTAATAAGTAGCAAAGATGGCTGAGTTTTGCTAGATCTGTGGGAATCTGACTTCTCAGCAGAAAAAAAAAAACAAACTCTTCTGACCTCTAAAGATATTTCATAGAGCACACATTCTTGTTATAGCAACATCATAAAATTGCATCAACTCTTCCATCTTACTTTGATGAAGAAGCACATACACTTAATTGGTCTCACAGAAGAAAAATAAGCTGTTCCATTACTGACTATGGGGCTGGATAAAGGAAGCGGTGTCGGGAAGAGGGCTTGCAGACTAATCGGCAAGGCCCAGCTTTTGCACTAGAAATGGAGACTGACCACCTTCTCTAGTGAACAGCAGCTATTTATGCTTTAGGCAATTAAAGGCAAAGAGGAAGCTGTCGTCTTCTCATATGAATGTAGTCACTCTTCTGCAAGACAGGTGACATGTCAGTTTGGAATGAAACTAACACCCTTCAGGAGGTGTTCAGAAATGGATCCTCCTTGTTATGTCCTCAAATCAAGGCTAAACAACTACGCATTCTGCAAAAGGCAGCTCCAACTCTGACAGATTTTTAAACTTAATAGACCAGATTCCAGTAGTATCAATTCCACTATGTACTGCAGAATTTCCTTCGGGACATTGTCCTACCGATGATTTGCACATGCATTTTTTCCAGAATTAGTGCAATTAATTCTTCCCTTGGATCAAGTGGCTATGGCAGTTATTCTAATTCCAGCAGCTAAAAAAACCCACTCTACTCCAAGAACACGGCGTAATCCAGCTCGATTGTTACAATAGCGGCACCCTTTATTTCAGTGCAGTTTGCAGTACTATAAGCTAGCAACTCAAGACAAAATCCCTTAACATTTACAAAAAGGAAATAAAATTTGGTGTATTACTAAATACAGCCCTGAGGTTTTTATAGTCCTGAGGGCACAGATTGTGTTCTCAATACAATGAACCAATGAAGACCCAATAGTCTCAATCCACTAAAATGAAATTTTAATGGAACTTGTAAATATGCAAAGACTGGATTCCAAATCAACTCACGCAGGCTTTTGAAGCCAAGAAGAAAAAGCAAAAGAAAAAAAGAGGAGAAAGAAATGTCTCTGAAACAGTGACTGTAAGACCCAAGAAGTATTTCCATTGGTACTGATAAAGACAGAATGATCTGATGGAGACGTGACACCCATGACAACACTTTTCGAGGAATCAGAGAATCATAGAATGGTTTGAGTTGGAAGCGACCTCAAAGATCATCTAGTTCCAAACCCCCTGCCATGGGCAGAGACACCTTCCACCATACCAGGTTGCTCAAAGTTCCATCCCACCTGGCCTTGAACACACTTCGAGGGATTGGGCAGCCACAACTTATCTGGGCAACTTGTGCCAGTGCCTCACCACCCTCAGAGGAAAGAATTTCTTGCTTACATCTAATCGAAATCTCCCCTCTTTCAGTTTAAATCCTTTGCCCCTTGTCCTATCACTACACGCCCTTGTAAAAAGTCCCTCTCCAGCTTTCTTGGAGGCTCCCTTTAGGTACTGGAAGGCTGCTAGAAGGTCTCCCCAGAGCCTTCTCTTTCCCAGTCTGAACAGCCCCAACTCTCTCAACTTGTCTGCATAGGAGAGGTGCTCCAGCCCTCAGATCATCTTTGTGGCCCTCCTCTGGACCTGCTCCAACAGCTCCATGTCCTTCTTGTGTTGGGGGCCCCAGAGCTGAATGCAGTATTCCAGGTGGAGCCTCACGAGAGCTGAGTAGAGGGGCAGAGTCACCCCCTCGACCTGCTGGCCACACTTCTTTTGATGCAGCCCAGGATACAGTTTGCTTTCTGAGCTGCCAGTGCACATTGCCGGCTCATGTTGAGCTTCTCATCCACCAGCACTCCCAAGTCCTTTTCCTCAGTGCTGCTCTCGATCCATTCTCCACCCAGCCTGTACTTGAGCTTGGGATTGCCCCGACCCACGTGCAGGACTTTGCACTTGGCCTTGTTGAACTTCATGAGGTTCTCACAGGCCCACCTCTCCAGCCTCTCAAGGTCCCTCTGGATGGCATCCCTTCCCTCCAGCGTGTCCACCACACCACACAGCTTGGTGTCATCTGCAAACTTGCTGAGGGTGCACTCGATCCCACTGTCCATGTCACCAACAAAGATGTTAAATAGCACTGTCCCCAGTACTGACCCCTGAGGAACACCACTCATCACTGGCCTCCACTTGGACGTTGAACCGTTGACCACAACTCTTTGAGTGCGACCATCCAGCCAGTTCCTTATCCACCGAGTGGTCCATCTATCAAATCCCTGTCTCTCCAGTTTAGAGACAAGAATGTCATGCAGGACAGTATCAAATGCTTTGCACAAGCCCAGGCAGAAGATATCAGTTGCTCCTCCCTTATCCACCAACGCTGTAACCTTCTTGTAGAAGGTCATCAAATTAGTTGGGCACAATTGCCCTTAGTAAAGCCAAGTTGGCTGTCACCAATCACCTCCTTATTTTCTATGTGCCTTAGCACATAGTTTCCAGAAAGATCTGCTCCATGAACTTGCTGGCATAGAGGTGAGACTGACTGGCCTGTAGCTCCCCGGGTCTTCGTTTTTTTCCCTTTTTAAAAATGGAGGCCTACGTTTTCCCTTTTCCAGTTGGTGGGAACTTCACCAGACTGCCACAACTTCTCAAATATGATGGATAGCAGCTTAGCACCTTCATCTGCCACTTCCCTCAGGAGTTGTAGATGCATTTCATCAGATCCCATGGACTTGTTTATCTTCAGGTTCCTTAGATGGTCTTGAACCTGATCTTCTCTGCTGCACCACTTTCTGGAAGGAAAAGGCTAGTTCTGGCAGGATGTCCGACCACCAACCCTAAGCATGCAAGATAGTGAGAGCTAACAAACCCTGGCAGAACCAGAAGTGTTGTCAGATTCTTAGAAGTGGTTAGTGAAGCCAATGAGCCTCTTGACAAGTCCCACATCTCAGATGAATGTAATTATGCATCATTATTTTGCATTTTAAAATTCCTCTTCAGCCAGCACACATTAAAACATACCATTTCAAATTGTCAAATAAAAGACCCTGCCCTGGTAATCAGGTGTCCATAACTGAATGCTATATAACTCAGGTGTATCATAGTAAGTTGCTGTAGCTGCCTCAGTGCAAAATGAGAAGACTTTCAAGTTCCAAGTAGCTTTCTTGCTTATTTGTGACCAATATTCTTTTGTGATATCATGAAAGCCCAAAATGCTCAAGTCAGTCCATAGAGTTCACTTAAACCGTTCAGCTTATCATTAGTTACGACCAGGAAAGGCTTGTGTCAAAGGGCAGAAAACTGAACTTTCTAACTTCCTTGCTAGTGATTTTCTGCAGAATTAGAAAAAAAAGAAAACAAGATTAGAACTGACCCAATTGCTACTGATCAAGCACAAAACTCACGATGCAGCAAAACTATTTTTACCAACATCCCCACCCAGCTTCACCAGTTGACAATCTCTGAAGGTATAAGCAGTGAAGTATTACAGAAACATGAACATGCTGCGAGAGGCACAGAGAAGTGGTTGATGAGCGAGGCATCAAACTGGCTGAGGATCAGGTGAAGATGTGAGGAGCTTTCAGGGCTGAGGATAAGCACTTTCTACTGTCTTGGCCATGAAGGAGAGGAGCAGAGGAGGTTGGCACAGAAGGTGGTGCAGTAGCAAAGACCAGCCAGGAGAGTGGTGACACAGCTGTGACAGGGAAGCAGTTGCATCAGAAGTGGGGCACTGAACATCTAAGGGATGTTACAGGAAAAGCAACAGGATTTCAAGTAGGATGACATGCAGGTAACTCCCTGCTGTGGAAGTGGGCAGCAAGTAGTCAACTGTGCCCTCTGCATAGAAAAATGTTCAGAGAAAAAGAGGAGAATATCTATTTTAGCTACCTGCCTTGAATACTGATGAGCCATTCACAGAGAGGAATCAGAGACAGGCTAAGGTGCAAGAATGGCATAGCAGGAGATCAGGCAGGTCAGGATTAAAAAAGTAGTCTTGGAAAGAGCTGACCTAGCAGTGGTAACTGCAACTATGAAAGATGGTCAAACCAGGTCAGTCCCAGTCCGGAACTAAAAAGAAAATCCCTGGCCAGCAATGGAGAGGAGATGATGGATTTATAAGCTATGACTGGGCAAAAATTTCAGCATATTTCCAAATAAAATGTTTTTCATGTGAAGTGCAGTGTCAACAGCAGGAACTTAAATCCGAAAACATTTAATTTTTTCAAGCAAAAAAGCTTAAAAAGTTGAGGAAGAAAATGTGGCAAGAATGACAAAGTTTGAAGAGACTCATCAGTAGCGGTAAAAAACCAGAAAAGTAATTTTTCTGAAAGCTGTTTCCTTGTTTCCTTCTTTCTTTATCAAAAGGTAAGCTTTCCCTCTCCCTCTTGCCAATATCCAGACTTGCATGGCTACGATACCACCTAACACAATTTCAGGTCAGTAGAGCAACACCAAAATTTTCTAACTGAACCAAAGCATTCTTTTCAAGGCATTTCAGTATGAATCTAGACATGCTCCATTATAGTTTGTGTCCTGTTCACTCCTAATTAGGAGATGAGCCTTTTGGCAACATGATGTTTCCTAACCCTCACCATAGTCTTCCCTTTTGCCCAGGTGAAGGAGCAAGGAGAATCAAAAAACCAACAGATCCAGAAGACTTTTACTGATAGTAAAATGACTGAGGAGAAGGGTAAGGGCAAGGTAATGGGTAAATAAGTTGAGGGAGACCAGGAGAGAGACTTATGAAAGAAAAACTGGGTTGCTGCTGACTTTCGGAGTGCAGAAGGTGGTGACAGTAACGCCTATTTTCACTCATTATCACAGTAAGTTTATTCTCAATCATTTATAGGACACAGGGAAAAAAAATTATTTTGTGCAAAGAAATTCTTCGCATTTGGGGTTGAGTGTGTTAGGGGGAGAGAGTTCAGGCTCCTCCTTCTGCTCCCCCAAACTACCTTCTACCTCTGTCACCACTTGCAATACGAGCAAAGCAATCCCTTTCACATCCTTCTAAGTTTCATCTTCACTGAAGATTATCAGTAGTCCCCAGAGTTCTAATTTATCTCCTATTAGAGTACCATGTGGGAATTAAATTAGCAGATGCCAAGCCAATCGCCCAGGAAATTTTAGCAAAGTAGTCTTTGAAATTTAGTATAAGTGGAACATCTATTCACAGCAAAAATAGAATACTATAGGTTTCTTTAAGCACTGTGGCAGGTTTACAAGTTCATATATTCTATTCTCATCTAGAAGTAGCACAGACTCCTAAGTATATGAAATATTTATATTACCCTTATGAGTGAAAACTGAGAAAAATATACATTCTAAAGCAAGTTATACACCTATACTCAGGCTTCCTCTGTTCAGAAAATTCCTAAGTGGCAAATACCTAAAAAATATATTCTTCAGGAGGATTTGGGAGAAAGATTGCCTTTTTTCTTTACTTTTAAAGAATGACTCTTGGTATACTCTTGATCTTTTCTCATATTGAGAAGTGGAACAACCATTTACTTATCTTCTACTTCCTATGGAACCAGCATGCAAAGCATACTTTCAACTCCATAGAAACAGCATTTTAAATGTAAGTCAAATTAATAAAAATTGGTTCCTGAAAATTTCAGGGGCTTAAGCAGACAGGAAAAGAAGAATGCTTTTGTTAATCAGAAAATGCACGACAGGCTCCATACTTCCTACAGTTTGTTGAATGGTTTATTATGTCAGTGAAGACGAGCTTTTCCTTCCTTAGGAGTTAAATTCACTTAAGCAAGAAGCCACCTGAATCTTCCTTTCAGAGTCATAGTTATTCATGATAACTGTTCATACCAGAAGGAATATTTGGGTGGACAAAAGGCTTATAATAAAGTTAAATTTGGCAAGTTTTTTCTTTTTTAGAATGTCAAAATTAATATGAAGGGTTGTATCCCAGTATTCAATGATGTAATATGAATGAAGACTTTGCAGGGGAAAAAAAATAAAATCCTTAAGAGAGGAAAAGGAGGATCATTGCTGAGGTGTTTTCCTGGGAAACTTCTGAACTACTGTAGTGATGGATCTCAGAGGAACAGAAAAATCCATAACTGCAGCTCAAATGTAAATAGATGAGATCTGACAGGAATTATTTGAATGCTAGAAAAAATATAAATGATAGACTACAATCTCATTTACTTCCAGCAGGAAAATTAACTAATCCTACATTTATTTACTTGTAAGAGTCATTAAAACAAATATAAGTAGAACAAATTTAACATTGAAAAACCCTGCAATTAAAAAATTATGAATCATTCATCCAAAACCTCATCATTAAAAATAAATTACAATACATTTATTTGTTAATTGTTAGTTCAGCCCTTGAGGGCAGTTGCGTTACTTTTTCTAGCTTTTTTCTCCTCAGATTGTACAGATTAGAAAAAACTTATACACATATGTACAAGTAACATGTATGGAAAACAGGCATTGAAGAAAAAATCATGAAATATCAGGAGATCCACAAGAAAAATCAGTAGGACTGTGATGAATATAATTAAAATCTACTAGAAAAACAGAAAGAGAGGAAGACTGTTTCCAACTTGGTCCTTATAGCATACACAAGCCATAGCAAGCTCTCCATGAACATAGACTAGATGAAAATGAGCTATTTTGGGAAGAACTGAATGGGATTTGTTCCCACTACATCCCAAACCCAGCAAAGGAACACACCTCCATGCTGCCCTGTCCTCATCTTTCTCATCTGATAAAGAAACCCAGATTGAATGCCAGCACAGGAGCCCAGCAGATCCCAAAGTCCTTGAACTGGATGAGGAATGGTCATTCTCCATCCTGCACCGCACACCCAGCTAAGCAGCCACAATAAGCAGAGAACAGGGATGCACATAGAGAAAACACTGAGAAAGTGTCCAAAGCCCTACAGACAATGCTGGATTTCAAATATCTGAAGTGCTACCAGCGTTCAGACCAGCTAAAAGTAGGGATGCTCACGTCAGTGTTAGTAACTTACTTGTGGCAACTACAGATCTGAATGAGATAGATCATTGCCTTGAAAATGCACACTCTAGCATGTACCACCCAATTTATTCATTCTCCAGAACTATCACAAGTTCAAAGCTCTATGTGGAAATACATATATCAGCAAGATCAATAGTGCTGCCTTTTATATATCAGAACTCTCCAGCTCCCAAGTTACTACTTCAGCATATATGAAAGAGTAGTAGGATATAAAGGGATCAGGTTCAGCTTGATGTGTTAAGACACCAGAAAAATCAAACAGGCAAGTCTTTGACTCCAAATCACTTCAGAGGTTGAGATGGAAACTGAACAAGTTACCTACCATAACATCTCCTAAGCAGTATTAATACTTACTCTAAAGCATTAAATCATCCACTTTGTTTCTTAACACTCTTAATGCCAAGCACAAACCCAGCCTGCAACAGAGTTAACACTATCACCTGTAGCAGTCACCTAGCAGAGGCCTGAAAGGTCTTCTGACTTTCTGGAGTGTCCTTGCCAAGTTATGCATCAGCTGAAAATTTTTCGTTGTTTAACATTTGTAGAGGTTTTATAATAAAAGAGGGTCGAGACAAGAACAGAGAGAGAGCACCCACCAACCATGGTCCCAGGCAAAACAGACTCAGTTTTCTTAAAACAAAACAATTTATTAACAGTTCCTTAAAAAAGGACAAAGGGAAACAAAACCGGTTACTTGAGAGGAGAAAGAGAAAACAAGGCCAGATCTTAAAAACAACACCTCCCCACCCCTCTTTCCTTTTGTTCCCGGCTCTACCTTCCCCCCAGCGGTGCAGGGGGACAGGGAATGGAGGAGTGCAGGTCAGTTCATCCATGTTGTTACTGCTGCTCCTTTCTTAAAGGAGAAGGAGTCCTTACACCATTTTCCCCTGCTCCAGTGGATCCCCTACTCACGAGGAAAACTCCACAAACTTCTCCAGTGTGAGTCCTACCCGCAGGATGCAATCCTTCCCCATCGGATCGCTCCAGTGCGGGCTTTACCACAGTCTCGGATTCTTAGGGAGTTGTGGCCACTCGCTTCGGCGTGGATCATCCCACGGACTCTAGATGCCTCACAACCTCGTCATGCATCCCAAGCTCCATTATTAACAGTTACTTGTCATGCATCCCATGCTCCACGACCTCTCTAAGGCTCAGGCATCTCTTCCCCGACGTGGGTTTCTCCACGGGCCACAAGTGGGTCTCTGCTCTGCCAAGCCCATCTTGGCTGCAGGGGGGCTGCCTGCAGGGGAAACTCAGCTCCAGCACACCTCCTCCCGCTCCATCTTCACTGACCTGGTGTCTGTGTGGCCGTTTCTCTCAAAACTCAGTCCTCTCTGGGTGAACTCAGCCCAGCGGGCACCCCGGGAGCGGGGTGCTCCCCAAGTTCCCCAAGCGGCTCCGTCGCCACCATCTTGAGCACATGGCGCCGGCCCGGTGCAGCCAGCCGCCCGGCCAGAGACCGGGGAGCAAGGGCAGCGCCCTCCTCCCTTCTCCTCGCTTCTGGGCAAAAGCACTTTTTCTGTTCCTTTGTCCCAACTTAAATAGGGCAATTCACAGAGGCGCCAATGATTGGCTCAACCCCGAGGGGGATGGGAGTCCGATCTGGTGGCACAGGGAGCAAATCCCTTCTCCTACCACCAGAACCCCCTCCCCCACATCGAACTATCACATTAAATTGGGATTTGTACTTAGCAGAATACGTAAGCTTCAAAGGGGCAGGATACTGCTTTGATAGAGACTGCCTACTCCAGCCTACCTCTTGGCTCTCTGGCTGCCACAGACCCTTCCCAAAGTGGTGGTCACTAGCTCTTCATCTGAAGAGAAGCTGTAAGATTTGAGAAGAGGAGGTTTACTTCCAGCCAAATAATCTGACAACCATTTGCAGCCAGCCCTACCTTGCACTAGGGCTGTAAGTGGAATTATTCAAAAGTCAGTTCCCACTGAGAAATCATTTTCACTCTTAAAAAAACATTTTCTCCTCAATACACTTAACCTTATTGAAAGCACAATTCCCACTCCAGTCTTCCAGACATGCACACTCCAGCACTACTAGAGGGAGAAAGGACTGCCATGTAATTAACTTAAGTCTTTTTTAAAACAGTCTGGCAATACCCCCCGTGTGGTCTGAGGAACCATTCACACCAGGGACCACTCTCAGCAGCAGCATGGACGAGACTAGATCAGGTCTGGCACCCATACACCCACCAACAGTTTCCCATCACTAGCCCAGCGAGCTTTAACACTCCCAACACGCCGTCTTGCTGACCCTGTGCACCCACAGCACATACCCTGTTTCACACTACAAAAAGTACTCTGGTGCTCACCATATTTCACAAGCTTTGAATGGAAAAAAAAAAAAGCACACAGAGTAATAATTATGTTGTACAGGGCACTGTATGGATCCCAGAAGAGGCCCTGAGCTGAATGCTGGGTAGTGCAGAACAACACTCAGGGTAGAGCAGGGTGCATCAAGCAGCACAAGCAAGTCACTCCCTGCCCCACACCTGGCTCTTGTTCAGCAGTGTAGACACAGCCTAATGAGCCTCCCCACATTTGCAGGTGGCAACATAATTCTGAGACTTCACAAGATTTTGGTTCACTTCAAAATGCTTTGGGAGCCAATAGATGTGATGGTAAAATTACATAACTAAGATGATATTTAAAGTGAAACAGAAAAACTGCACCACTGCAGCTTATATTGGACAAAACCAGAAAACAGGTAAGTCATGGAGGCATCAAGGTGAATGCCACCTATTTCTCCATGCCACATTTGATTCACTACTTCATTAAAACCAGAAACTCATTTTTGCCGTTAACAAGAATTCAGAAATTCTTCTCAAAAACTAAACGTGATGGGACTCTCAAATACATTTCTCTGTGGCTCAGTATGTGATCATAAGAAACTCAGAGTGGATATCTTCTAGATAATTAGAGCCAAGAATCAACAGAAAATGAGTGTTTTATTTTGGCGGTAGCTGTCTTTGGACTCCTTTGGGGCTGTATATGGCCCCGGAAGAGAATATCTGCTCAAATGTGTAATTTGGTCCAGTAGGCATACAATCTCGGAAGACCTGAAGTATTGGGGATGCTCTAGCATCCACACATGTGCAACAGATGTTGTATGGATGGTGTCCTGCAGTACATAACTTTACTTTTTTGTGTATTTTTGTTTTCCTCTTTGAGACAGTAAGTTATATAAGCAGCCGTTTTGATGATTCAGGCAGGCAGCTAGAAAGAACAGACCTCAATTGCTTTCTTTTTAAAATATGTACTTGTAAATTAAGAAGCATTTCAAGATTAGGCATCTGTCCAATTCTTTTTATCATTTAGAGTATTATGCTAATGAGGATGCTGTTTCTTTAATTATCATTTGAAGAAAAAATTTCTTTCAGTCCCTTGATCTTCCTTAAAACCATCCCCATGCTTGATTCCCCCCTAGGCTTTTAATCACACTGCTTCAGTGTGAAACTCTATTTGAGAAAAACTCTTCTCAAAACTGGTTCACTAAGAAAGTTTAAATTGTTTTCCCTCATTGGAGCTATATCCTCTACCACTTGGCAGCTTAGGAGGAAGGGCTAAAAGACTCAAACTAATACTAGCTTATGCACCGAATGCAGCCTAATGCCGAAACCTATTATACTCCATATGTAACAGATATTAAATGCCAGAACTTGTTAGATAGAGGTAGAAAGACAACTGAAGTGAGCTATAAAATAATCGTCCCGTGACACTTTACAGTAGAATTCAGTACATCCTATTTAAAAAGCACTTATAATACACATATCAGCTGCCGGTGTTAACTTCATTATGCAAAATGCCTCATATATGACATTCATGGGCATTTGTTATTAGTCAAATGGCTCTCGAACCCATTTAGTTTCAATGGATTTCTGGTTGTCCTGATGGAGTCCTGTAACCAAAATCCTGGCTGGGTGGGAGCCCAAAGTCCCACTGGGTGTACAAACCCCCCCCCACTAGTGGTGACTCTCCCGCAGCATCCCCATACCCTCGCACTGCCAAAACATGGCAAAGCCTGCCTGCACAGGCACCAGGTCGGGGCCCCATGTCTCCATCTGCCCACCCTGGAAGCAGCCACACTGAGGGAGTACTTGCCATGGTGAGGATGGGAGGTTACACTGGCCCTAAACCTAACCTACCCCACTGCACACCTAATCAGTGACAAGCAAGGGCCATCATCAATGCATGTGCTCTCCTTTGGAGGTGAAAACAGAGTTGTATAAGTTTGTCTTCTCTTCTGAAGGGAAGAAGATCCCATCTTCTGAGTCATCTATGGAGAAGCACTGGCTTCAGCCTCCAAGACAGGCTCAGGATGCCCTTGACATTCACAGAGGAGAGGTTATTGGCATTTCTTGGTTTGAGCAGCAGCCACCTTTGAAAGAGCCTTTAGATATTTGCTTCACTGCATCCTCGAAACTCTTGATGCTTACCAAGTCAGTGTTTCATGCAAGCTGAGCTGCACACGTGTGATTGATAGTGATGCTGGGGATGAGTAGCACCCTGCTAGGCGACTACAGAAAGGAAGGAGAAGGAAGATTTTTTTGTTTTAGCACACACACTGCAATAACTAAACAAAATGTATATCCAGTTATGATATATACTCTCAGAGCTTAACTGCAGTATATATTTCATGCTATAATTTCTTCCTACAGTGAAACTGAAAGAACTAGTGGATTTTGCTAAAGCCAAAATCCAAATTGCACTAACATCTTTAAGCAAAGTATTTACAAACAAATATTCTGACATCTCATTTATCTGTTTAGCCATAAAATTGGCTTATACATGATTAATTATGAAAAATCAGCACAGCATGCTTTCATGCAGTTTTACTTTGAAATCAAGGTCACATTTTGTTTTGAAATTCAGAAAAATAGTATAAATAATATAATTAACATATCAGAAGATTCCTTGCAAGTAACTTTAACAGGCTAAACCAGGAGCTTATGAAGTTGTTTCTATTCTATCATTTCTTAGCCCTTGTTTATACCCTTCATTTTATTTGACTAATCCTTTGTACTGAAAGGATGCTCAGAGTAGCATCCCTCATACTAAGCCACACAATGCTGAATGAAAACCATGTTCTTGTCCCGAAACATTTATAAGCTCTGTGGACTAGATTCCAGCTGAGACGTTGTTCGTTAGAAACAGTTTAGTAATGGTGTGGTTATACACGGGAAACCAGTAACTTAATGATCTTTTCTAGCCTAAATGACACTGAGTCCAACCATAAACCTAACACAGCCCAGTCCACCACTATACCATGTCCCTAAGCACCACATCTACACCTTTTTTAAAAACCTCCAGGTACGGTGACTCAACAACTTCCCTGGGCAGCCTGTTCCAATGCTTGACAACCCTTTTGGTGAAGAACTTTTTCCTAATATCTCATCTGAACCTCCCCAGCCGCAACCTGAGGCCAGTTCCTCTTGTCCTATCACTTGTTACTTCAGAGAAGAGACCGACCCCCACCTCACTACAATGTCCTTTCAGGAGTTGTAGAGAGCGATAAGGTCTCCCCCGAGCCTCCTTTTCTCCAGGCTAAACAACCCCAGTTCCCTCAGCCGCTCCTCATAAGACTTGTGCTCTAGACCCTTCACCAGCTTTATTGCCCTTCTTTGGACACACTCCAGCACCTCAATGTCTTTCTTGTAGTGAGGGACCCAAAACTGAACACAATATTTGAGGTGTCACCTCACCTCTGCCAAGTACGCCTTCCATAATGCACCTGAATACATCCAGTAAGTCATTCTGCAAGTTCTCTGCTCAGGCTGCCCACATACTCTTTTGCTAAGCACAGTATAATACTGGGAGATGCGGGTCTCAGGCATTTGGATGTGACCATCTCATACAAACCATCTTCTGCCCATAAAGCACCCTACAAACCCTCACCAAGGGTGGATGTGTTAGTCAGTTCTGGTGATAGATCAAGGTCTCATGTTGACAGGTCACTTGCTTCAAATAGTGAGAAGCCAATCTCTACGTGCATGCTGTTTTAATCAGGTAAATTTTTATTAGTGATCTTGGTAACAACAATTTCTTAAGACTATACTTCTAAAACTTTCACAAAGCATGAGAGAAGAGAAAGTATATCAACTTTTGACCTCAGCTACTGTCCTTTCCCTCTGCCTCAGCTGCTGTCCAGAGCCAGCCCCAAAGCCAACTGCAGCATGAACTCCATCTCATGAGGTTTACCTTGTCTGCACTGCAGCCTAGCAGCAACCACGGGCTTGCAAAAGGCCATATGGACTGGGAGCTGCCGACTGTAGAGATCTGACTGACAAATAAGAGCATCCCCATGTCAACACAAATTGTCAAAAACTTTTAATTCCTGTATTGCAGAGCTTGAAATAGAAAGCAATGCTTTCACCATACTGCTGATATTTGAATAGCTTTTTTAAAAAGGGCAGACAATTTTTTCCACTGAAAGCTTGCTTACAACAGCAACGACTGGGCTCCATTTCAATAGAAATTAGAATTGCCTTTTTCAAAAGGAAGCTCAATTCTATTAAAGGTTAAGAAGGTAATAGATATGAAAAATACATGATAAAAATCAACACTAAAAAGCACTGTACTTTAAGAGAAACAGAGTTTGCAGAAGATAAAGCCATGGACACTGCATGCGCAAAAAGAAAAGCAGAATCAGGAATATTGGCAAATGACAAGCTGAGACAGAGGCTGAAGTCTTCTAGCAATCTATCAAATGAGGTAAGGGAACAGAATGAGGCATTCCTCAAGCATATATCATAGAATGGTTAGGGTTGGAAGGGACCTTAAAGACCATCTAGTTCCAAACCTCTGCCATGGGCAGGGACACCCTCCACTACACCACGTTGCTCAAAGCCTCATCCAACCTGACCTTGAACACTTCCAGGGATGGGGCATCTACAATTTCTCTAGGCAACCTGTTCCAGTGCCTCACCACCCTCAATGAAATTATGAAAAGTATTGTCACATTGAATTTTATTCCACCAGAGAATCTGTTCTGGAAGAGCCACCTTACTATTAAGACTTCAGGAAAGTCTACAAGTTCTATTCATGGCTTAATACAAGAGAGTAGTGAAGTCAACTCTAGCCGATGTTATATTGGAGTCCAACTGGATACAAGTGAACCATTTAACTGGAAAATTATGATTCACTGCAGGCAAAGGGCAATGCTCTAATTTCTTTTGCAGCTGGAAAACAATGTATCATCTTAACCAATATCTAATTTACTTGTTTGAGTATTTTGCAAATACAATTTCTCAAACCTAACAACAGTCATGAGCAAAACTAAGCAGGGGAAGATAGTCACACACAAAAATATAACAAGGACCTGCTAGGAGATGCTTTATTACACGACAGAAGAAAAAAAAGAAAATCACTGTGCTACAGCCATGAAAAGAAGCTTTTTTGGTTGAAGAATCCTGGCTGAGGAGAGTGACAGCAGTAGCAGAGAAACCTGTAAAACAAATCCACAGTACATAACAGATGGGGAAAAAAGACACTGATAGCAATGAATGCAAATTAACATTGCAGAAATGCAAGCAAATGATGGAAGAAAAAAAAAAACACATTAAAAAGCTATGGTGATGTTTATGACAATAAGTGCTCCTCCCTAAATGGAACATAAACAAGTGAATGCCAAGCAATGACTTCAATAACTGGTCATTCCAGACAAAATTACTAAACAAATCAGAAAAACACAATTGCAGTTGACTAATACTTCTACTCTGCATTCAGAAAGATCCAAGATGCTATATTCACATCTTATAGTGATAATGATGTACCTCCCATGCCACCAGTAACTAGAGAGAGCTTTACATAGCCCCTCAGTTAAAACCTTGCATTCAAGAGCAGAGGGCAGATGTGCCAATAACTTTTGATGCAATGACTGCTTTTAACAATCATAGGAACACTGCAAGTTCCCGGTGCTTAGAAAGAGAGTTAATCTCAAAGCAGTATTTAAGAGGGTTAAGTGGTCCAACCTAAGCACCTATCGAACAGTTAGACTGACATCAGTAGCAACCAACAGCAGAGAAAGGTTATCATGGGACACAATCAATAAGGCATTGAAAGACAGTAGAATAATTAACACCAATCAACACAGCTGTATGGAAAATAGGCCTGGTCATGTAAATCTGATCATTTGTATGCAGTTGCATCATCATTTGGTAATGGCAATGTGCTGACAGGACATATTTCTAGTCCTAATCTCTCACTATGCAGCAATTTAAAATCATGCTATACATAAAATCCTGAATTCTGAATTAAAAGATTCACCACACTACATTAACACAGTTCATAGCAAATGAATTTAAAAAGCAGCTAACTAAATGGATGAGAATCAGCATCCAGAAAACAGATTCCCTGTCAGTCCAGCATGAAAAAAAAAAAACGAGGTACGACATTTGAAGGTGGAAAGAGCTACAGACTGCCTCAAAAGGCAAGGCTCATTATTTACTGGAACAATTTATCATAGAATCATAGAATGGTTTGAGTTGGAAGGGACCTTAAAGATCATCTAGTTCCAAACTCCCTGCCATGAGCAAGAGAAACCCTCCACTACACCAGGTTGCCCAAAGCCTCATCTAACCTGGCCTTGAACACTTCCAGGGATTGGGCAGCCACAACTTCTCTGGGCAACCTGTTCCAGTGCCTCACCGCCCTCGCTGTAAAAAATTTCTTCCTTATATCTAACCTAAATCTGCCCTCTTTCAGTTTAAATCCATTGCCCCTTGTCCTATCACTACACGCCCTTGTCAAAAGTCCCTCTCCAGCTTTCCTGTAGGCCCCCTTTACGTACTGGAAAGCTGCTATAAGATCACCCCGGAGCCTTCTCTTCTCCAGGCTGAACAGTCCCAACTCTCTCAGCCTGTCTTCATAGCAGAGATGCTCCAGCCCTCAGATCATCTTTGTGGCCCTCCTCTGGACTCGCTCCAGTAGCTCCATGTCCTTCTTATGTTGGGGACTCCAGAGCTGAACACAGTATTCTAGGTGGGGTCTCACGAGAGCTGAGTAGAGGGGTAGAATCACTTCCCTCGACCTGCTGGCCACACTTCTTTTGATACGGCCCAGGGTACAGTTGGCTTTCTGGGCTGCAAGCGCACATTGCCGGCTCATGCTGAGCTTCTCATCCACCAGCACTCACAAGTCCTTTTCCTCAGGGCTGCTCTCAATCCATTCTCCGCCCAGCCTGTACTTGTGCTTGGCATTGCTTCAACTCATGTGCTGGACCTTACACTTGACCTTGCTGAACTTCATGAGGTTCTCACAGGCCCACCTCTCCCGCCTCTCAAGGTCCCTCTGGATGGCATCCCTTCCCTCCAGCGTGTCCACAACACCACACAGCTTGGTGTCATCTGCAAACTTGCTGAGGGTGCACTCGATCCCACTGTCCATGTCTCCAACAAAGATGTTAAATAGCACTGGCCCCAGTACTGACCCCTGAGGAACACCACTCGTCACTGGTCTCCACGTGGACATTGAACCATTGACCACAACTCTTTGAGTGCGACCATCCAGCCAGTTCCTTATCCACCGAGTGGTCCATTGATCAAAACCCTGTCTCTCCAGTTTAGAGACAAGGATGTCATGTGGGACAGTATCAAATACTTTGGATAAGTCCAGGTAGATGATGTCAGTTGCTCTTCCCCATCCATCAGTGCTGTAACCTCATCGTAGAAGGCCACCAAATTAGTCAGGCAGGATTTGCCCTTAGTGAAGCCATGTTGGCTGTCACCAATCACCTCCTTATTTTCTATGTGCCTTAGCATAGTTGCCAGGAGGATCTGCTCCATGATCTTGCCGGGCACAGAGGTGAGACTGACTGGCCTGTAGTTCCCTGGGTCTTCTTTTTTCCCCTTTTTAAAGATGGGGGCTATGTTTCCCCTTTTCCAGTCAATTTACCTGTGACATGATTCATTACTACTGGAACCCTTTAAATCAAGACCTTGGTCTCTTTCAGGAAGATACACTAAATAAAGAAAAATTAAAAGACTACTACTGGTATATCCTGCACTTCTGACCTGCACTGAGCAGTCGGTAAGAATAGATATTCATGTGGTCCCCTCTGGTCTTTAAATTTATAAGCCTAGCAAACAATGACCCAGACATTATTAATCCCTCTGGAATTTAATGCAATAAATGAATCATGCCTAATCCATCTGATACAGTATAAAGTGTCTTGAGTATTTCTATGGGATTTCCACTGTAATCCTGTGTTCAATTACTGAATGACTGTTAAAATATTACCGTTGCTTCCCTGAATTTCTGATTTTTAGCTGAAAGCAGCAAAAATCTATCGCTCTTTGAAGCATTTCACTAGCTATTTGCATTAATACAGAGGCTTTGTATCAAACTCTTGATCCACAACTTCCCATGTAGATCACTTTGACCTATTCCTTAGCATTACTTCAAAATAAAAACCGTTTCTTAGAAGAGTATTTCCATGAGGTGTCAGAATGCCTCCTGTCAGGTACAGCCATGACTGTAACGCACTGTAACTTCACACAAATTTCTCTTAAACAGGGTTATGCTCTTGTATACCCATCATCTTCCCACACATTGCTGTAAGATCACTACAAGAGAGGTGAAAGTCACATTATCTCTGCCAAACACGCTTTATTTGGTCCTATCTATTTGAAAAAAAATGTAGAGGTTTGAAAATGCCATTCTTGCAGACAACTCTGGAATGGGCCAGGAAACTTTATTCTCCCAGGTTTGCAGCAAGCACTCAAAATGCAAAATAGCCTCCTACATTTCTTGCCCTATTCGACGTCTACTTCTGACACAACTTTACCCTTCAGAAGCTGAACAACTCTAACACTCATCACAGAACAAATTCATTTCAAAGATTCCCAAAGTTTTTTTCCAGCTGATGGCTTTTAATTTTCAATACTTTGAGCAAAAAGGAATCAAAAACTTCAAGCTGCTTTTCACAGGCCTTACTTTGAATACCATTGACATGTCCTCTTCCTTTTTGAGCTGACGAGTACTCAATACCTGTCAACAGTCAAACAACATACCTTACGAAAGGGAACACTTTAATGTGACCTTTGGGAGAAAACTATTAAGATATTAATTTTTCTGCTTTTTTTGATCTTATCTCACTTAAATATGATTAAATTTGAAGAATAAATCGTACAATTCCATTTTTTGATATTGATATAGTTCTTTCCATAACTATCATCCAAGCACTAGAGAGTCCTCGCCCAAATGGAGAAATCCACATGTATATATACAAAATTAAGAATAGTCAGCAGAATTCATCTGTATTTCTCACTTCAGCTTGTGCTCTTCCAGCTCTGTAGCCAAGTTCCAAAGCCAGGGTCCAGCCTTTGACCTTGTCCAGTTAATGGGAGTGGGAAAACTGTACACAGGAACACTCTTTGTGAGGGTCCAAATAGCAACTCTTCCCACCCACAAGAGTCATATGGCTTTACCCTCACTGGCTGAGTTACAAGACTTACAACCCAGTAATGAGAAGGCAGAAACAGTTATAACTGCTTTTAAACCACAAGTCATTTGTGTATGGCAAATGCATAAAAGGCATTTTTGTACATCCTTGGCATCACTTAACACAATGTCCTGCATATGTTGTCCTCAAACAGAAGATGTGCCTTGCACAATGCCTTCCTTTCTTTCATGCGAGGCAAGGGAGCACTGCAGCATCACAGGCCACTTGTAAGCCTATAAACATGGGATTTCCCTCATTTGGTGTTTAGCCACCTGGCTGCTGCGGGATTATAACCAGGATGTACGTGTGTCATGGTTTTAGGCTGATCCAGCAACTAAAACTCACACAGTCTCTCCTTCTCCAGTAAAGTAGAGAGGAGAAAAAAAAAAACAAAGGGACTAAGGGTTGAGACAAGAACAGAGGGAGCACCCACCAGCCATGGTCCTGGGCAAAACAGACAGGGCTTTCTCAAAGCAAAAACAGTTTATTAATGGTTACTTAGAAGGACAAAGGGAAACAAAACCGATTACTCGAGAGGACAGAAAGAAACAAAACCAGATCTTAAAACCGACACCTTCCCCCCCCCACTTTCCTTTTCCTCCCGGCTCTACCTCCTCCCCCCAGCAGCACAGAGGGCAGGGACTGGGGGAGTGCAGGTCAGTTCATTCCGTGCTGTTACTGCTGCTTCTTTCTTAAAGGAGAAGGAGTCCTTACACCCTTTTCCCCTGCTTCAATGGATCCCCTACCCACGAGGAAAAATCCACAAACTTCTCCAGCGTGAGTCCAGCCCACTGGAAACAATCCTTCCTCACAGATTGCTCCGGTGTGGGCTTTACCACAGTCTCGGATACTTAGGGAGTTGTAGCCACTCGCTCCGGCGTGGGTCGTCACGCAGACTCCAGATGCCTCTCTGCCTTGTCGTGCGTCCCAACACGACCATCCTCAGGCTCAGGCATCTTCCCTCCACGGGCTGCGAGTGGGTCTCTGCTCCACCGAGGCCGTCCTGGTTGCAGGGGGGCTGCCTGCTGTCTCACCATCAGCCGCAGGGGAAACTCAGCTCCGGCACACCTCCTCCCGCTCCATCCTCACTGACCTGCTGTCGATGCGGCTGTTTCTCTCAGATCTCAGTCCTCTCCAGGTGAACTCAGCCCAGTGGGCACCCCGGGAGTGGGGTGCCCCGAGTTCCCCAGCTGGCTCCGCCGCCGCCATTCTCTGTGGGCGGCGCCAGCCCGACGCAGGCAGCCGCCCGGCCGGGAGCCAGGGAGCGGGGGCAGTGCCCTCCTCCCTTCTCTCCTCGCTCCTGGGCAAAGCACCTTTTCCAGTTCCTTTGTCCTGACTTAAATAGGGCAATTCGCAGGGGCGCCCTATTGGCTCAATCCCGAAGGGGATGGCAGTCTGATCTGGTGGCCAGAACTAAGCCTAACCCGGTTCCAAAACCGGGGAGGTCGCAGGGAGCAAAACCCCTCTCCTGCCACCAGAACCCCCACCCCCTCCACATCAAACCATGACAATGTGTCAGCCAGAAGACAGTAACACACCAGTTCAATCACCCATTTCACAGCCAAAACCACATCATCTGTGACTGAGCATGACTGCTGCCAGAGAAACAGCTTTTGACTCGGGTATAGGACGGGATATTTCTCCGCAAGCTCCTGTGACCATACAGTTCCTATCGCACAGCACTGTCCCCAAAGGCATCTGTGTGTATGAAGAGTCCCTTGACAGCCAGGATCATGCCATGATGGTGTCTGCTTCACCTTTCTGAGCCCTGCCAGTCCCTATCAGTCCTGCAGCCTGGGTGGGAGAGGGAGACAGACATGGTATAGCATTTGCTACATTGAGGACTGGGATGGTGGGAATGTCCTTGCCAACGGCTTCTGCCCTCAGTCTGATGACCACAGAAACATTACGTCTCTAATGCCTCCTCACCATGTACAGTGCTGCATGCTAGAGACATGCCCCCTGGCTTTGCTGGGCTCCTGACCTTCTCCCAGTGCTGGCTGCTCTTGCCAGACCTTTCTGACTCCAGGTCACACCAGGTCCACTTCTCCCCAAAGGAAAGACCAATGCTTATGCCAGGTCATCATCAGAACTTCTCCAGCCAGGCTGTGTTTTATCACTTGAGGGACAGGATCAGACCTGACCCCAGGAGATGCATACTCAGAGAGACATACGCTGGGCTACAAGGACAGTAATTCTTGTTGTTCCTCCCCATGGTTGCTCAGCCAGCAGGACACAGCAGGTTGTCACATCCTACTGAGGCACAGACAAAAATCAGCTGTGAGCTTGCTGTAAAACTGGGAACAGTGTAAGACCACAAAAGGACACTTTGTCCCATCATGACCTGTTCATCACAGAGAAAAAAGCAACTTCAGAGCTCTGGTTTTATTTGGTCTGTCTATGGTTACCCCTGGCTGGACCAAAGCCAGGGATGCACCTAGCCAGCCCGCTTGGGAATAGGCTGGGAAGAGACAGCCAGTGGTCTCCCTCACCTCGTCCTGGGTTTGGCAGTACCCCATACAGTCAGCCTACACTGTCCTATTTCCATTTGCTTGAGCCATTTGAGGCTTTGTGACCATTGTCAGCCTGTTACTGGTGGGTAAAGAGCCAATGCTCCCAGTCAGGTGGCAAATACTGCCCTGCAACTTGCCAGCATAACTGTCTGAGGTTTTTTTCCAGGTAAAACATCATTGCCAACCTCCCAGAGGCTTTAGCAAGCATTGTTACTCCTCATGACTGAACACAACCTTGTGCCACCACAACACAGCTTCTCCAGGATCCACGTCACCGTCATCTCCCAGTCTACAAAGTTACACCTTCCCAAGCATGAAATACTATCATCAAATATTATTATTATCTCAAAAAGTAACCAGATTTGGTTAAGATACATAGTACATTGGTGTTGATATTCATAGTTTCAATATATACTATATCTACCAGACAGAAATCAAAAACATCAGGGAAGCAAAGGTCTATTTTTATTTGACAGCTCCTCCCAGGAAAAGATTCTCATGGTCTGCTTTGAAGTCACACTTCTCTCCCTTGTTTATACAATTGTTAGAGTTTTCTTTTCATTGGATAGACTAGCACTAACATAAAAATCAAAGACAGCTTGCAAAAGAGTTCTTTGATGGCAAATATATTTAAAAGATCAAATCAGACATTAATAATACAGAAGATAAACTTACCCAGAATGCTAGAAAAACAAATTTTATTTCCATTGGTGATAGTTTGCCCTAGAAGACAGTCCCAGGGTGGCAACCTTTAAAAAAAACATAAATTAAAGCCTCATTAGAATTAGAGTAGGTAACAAGGGCATACACCATCAAATCTTTATCATAAACATAGTGCTCAAGATTAAACATCCTGCTCTTCTGATTATGACCCTGTCCAAGTTTCCTGGCATTAACTCGCAGACAAGCCGATCCATGTTAGGAGTGAAATGAAGCAATGCACCTACTCTCAAAAGGGGAAGAGGATACAAAAACTTTGTGAAACAAAAATCCACACACATTTCCTGTTCCTCTTTCTCTGGAGTATCTTTAGAGTAAGTCAACACTCTCAAGTCAAATTTAGGTACACAAGCTGAAGGAGAAGATTAAACCTCATCAGGTTTTAATGTATTTACAGAGGTCATCATTGTTTTTAAGGGACTCTGAGCTATTTGACACCTTGTCTTTATGCCACATTTTGATGGGATAAGGGTGATGTATTGCTATTCAGGGAGATTTAGCTGAATTTGCTTGTGATGAGATCACCCAAAAGTAGTATGGAGGGAAAGAGGAGAAAAAAAAGGATAAGGAAGATCATCCAAAAAACACATAGAAGGACCTTCTCCCAGAAGTCAAGAAAAGATTGCAATCACAAGAAATCAACACTGTTAATCAGAGAATGTCAGCTATGATATCAAAAGACAACAGGTCAAAGCAGAGAAAGAAAAAAAGCCACTCCTGAGATTTGATAAGAGGTTATGAGATGTGGTTTTTACCTGTGGTAAAAGGGGCCAAAGTCAAACTGCTGAGAAACAAAGCTGAAACTAGAAAAGGGTCTCCCAAGCAGGACTGACCAAATCATAAGAGAACAAAAAAGCTGGAAAAAGTTTTGGGTTTTGTTGGGGTTTTTTTAATATTACGTCAATGATGTATATTTATTTGTATTATGATGGGAAAGAGACAGGAGATTAGAGTGAAGAGTTAAGACGTATGAGTGCAAGGAAGACCCAGAAGAGGGATGTGACTGTAGGACAAGCAGAGCAAATGGAGATCAGAAGAGACCTGAGCGTGACAGTGGAAAAAGCAGAGTCAGAGAAAGAAGGTGGAAGGACAGCTGAGGAAAAAGGGGAAGTCATATCACATTCTTTTTTTCCCTGGTGGTAAAGATCAATTGAAGAAAAGTTAGATGAAAAGCTTAGAAGATATTAGAAGACGGAAGATATAAATGGGATTTTAGGTAAGAGATTTTATCAAATAGTCTTTTAAAACGTTTTATTCACAGGCAACTGAAAGTCGCCGTTTATGATAAATCTCACATAAATGAGGTAAAATCTGAAATCCAGAGAAACTCACAGCAAAACATGCACTAACTACAATGAAACTTACATTTTAATAAGAAATTCCAGTTACATTCTATTTTTTCCCCCCACCTTCCTTTCTCCAGGAAGGCAGGTTGCTTCTTTTCAAATAACTCAGTTAAATTAAGTTGTATGTACAGCCTCATTAGCCACCATCTCCATTCCCCTGCGGTTTTAATTAGGTAGGTCTCTGTGTAGAGCTACCTCAATCCTTCCCCCAAAAACAGTCCCACAATGTTGGGTTTTTTATGTTATCATTCTTCAAACGCTCCTAATTACACTGGAGGCAGCCAAGGAGATCAGGGCAGAGCAATGCTCTCCCCTAGAGAAGGCAGGGCAAGATCTGCAGGTGGCAAGACACACAGACCCCTTGGGCAGGGCTAAGTGTTTAGATGCTCTTGCAAACTGTTTTACCTACTTTAATCAAGACAACCCATCGACACGACAGGCTCAAGTGAAGGGTCAGACCCTCTGCATAGACACCAAGCCCCAAACACATGGAGCTGACTTCTCCAGTGGCCTCCATGAGCTCCCATGCTGGTCCACCACCACCTCCACATGAAATCATAGCGCAGGAACAAGGCCTCAACACCCTAATGAAGCCAGAGGGACACAGGAGTCCCCTGAATTCAGGATGGTGCCTGGTAGCAGCTCTTTCCCCAAAGCACCCACCCTGGCAAGCCCAGCATATTCCCCCAGACATCAGGCCACGGCACTGTCCTGAAAGACAGAAGAAAGGCTCAGGAGGATCTGCTCCAAGGGTCTGATCTGGCCTTTAGTCCATTTTTTTAAACAAGCACAGGAGCAAAGGCACCATGGTCATGAGATGACCTGCTTCCAGCTGGAAATGGGGGTAAAAGCTGATATTTAAAAAAAAAAAAGGAAGTGGGGAGGATCAGTTCTGCCCATAAGGAGCAAGACAGGACTTTTTTTTAAGAGCAGGATTTCTGCTTCAGCCCCTATTTGCACTCTATGAGCAGAAAAAGACTGCAAATCCAGGAAGAATGACTGGCAGAAGACCCCTCAGAGTGAAAGGCCACTGCTCCACCGCTACCCCACGGCCTCGGCAGAGAGCCCGGGGAGCTCAGCACTGCTCCCGGGCTATTCCTGGCTGCCCAGGGTCAGCAGCCACGCAGCAGGGATTAGAGCAACTTGGATTTGTTACGTAAGAGACATGTTGCTCGTGGCTTCTCTCAAATCCCAAAGACATTGCTATTATGTAATAGGAACAATCAAACGGGGGCAGCTTTTCCGTGATTTGATTTTTTAAAAGTGCTGAGCAGCTAAAAATGAACATTGTGGGTCTGTCAGACTCAGTATTATGTTCTCCACTCTAATCAGTTTAACCTTAAAGCTGCTGTAGCTTACAGGGACAGTGACTCAGCTCTCACTTCGCCCGAGGCCTCAAGATCCAGAAAAGTGAAATAGAGCAACTTTTGTCCACCTTCCCACAGGGTCCTCAGTGGAAGGCACAGCTTGTATCTTCTGAACTGAACCAGAGGGCTTTCATTTCTTTAGCATCAGTATCTTGCTGGCTCTACTGACATGAAAGGATTACTCACATGAATAAGGACTGTGGACCTGGCCCTGAACTTTGCTGTGTGGATTGGATGGTGGCTGCAAGTCCCTCTGACACATGGGCTTTCATCAGTGAAAAATGCAATCTCATCTGGCAGAGTCTCCAGAGTTCCTTGTATTCCTAAATTATTGCTGTAAATAATTCTGATGGCAATGCACACAATTTTACATTATACATCTATGCATCCACATCATGTTAAGAAAATATGCATATTAACAACAAAATCCATTGTTTGACCCAGTTGTAAGCCACTTAATTCATGCTTTCGGGGCATGTTCCAGCAATATCCAGGATGGGTAGATGGAGATGTTTCGGAAGTCATAGCTGGTAATTTGATCAAGCTGCTGTCACATCAAGATTAGCACTTTGCCCTGTCTGATTTCGTTTTAGAAACTTAATTATTTCTTTTCAGCTTACAAACTATGTTTACAGAAAGTTTTCCATTCTTTTCAAGTGCTCTTTTAAAGTCTTCTTAGTTTAAGATCTGAAAGAGGAGGGAAAAAGCACTCTTTTCTTGCAGATCTCCGATCTCCTAGTCTTTCAGCCTTTTAACACACTGAAGAAAAAGCCTAACTTCAATGCCCACGCTGCATACTTTTCTTGATCCCCCTAGCATTAAACTCCAAACAACGTGTCCAGATTGTGACCATGATACAGCAACCTCATCCTAAGCACTTGCTCCTGATCTCTGTAACATTTCTAGCCTAGTGCATGCAGCCCTTTGATTTCACCAAGGTTCATATAGATTGTTTCCAGAGATTGTTTTACTATTGTTCCCATTTTAAAGCCTCACTATTATACTGCATGAACAGTTCAACAACATTTCATCATAACAGCAAGAGAAGAACCTCAGATCCCGATGGCCTGGTAGACCAGAAGGAACACGCTCATTCTGAGAGCACAGCTCTGCCAAGCACGCTCAAGTGCAATTTACTTCTGTATATCTTACCTGTGCCCAGCATTCTCCCAGCTTCCCCTGTATAGAATCATAGAATCATAGAATCGTTAGGGCTGGAAGGGACCTTCAAAGGTCATCTAGTCCAACCCCCCTGCAAGGAACAGGGATATCTCCAACTAGATCAGGTTGCTCAGGGCCTCATCCAACCGGGCCTTGAACGTCTCCAGGGATGGAGCATCCACCACCGATCTGGGCAACCTGTTCCAGTGTTCTACAACTCTCATGGTAAAAAATTTTTTCCTAATATCCAACCTGAATCTACCTCCCTCTATTTTAAAACCATTACCCCTTGTCCTATCACAACTGGCCCTCCTGAACAGCCTCTCCCCATCTTTCTTGTAGGCCCCCTTGAGGTACTGGAAGACCGCTATAAGGTCACCCCGGAGCCTCCTCTTCTCCAGGCTGAACAGCCCCAACTCTTTCAGCCTGTAAAGAGCACCTCACGATTCCTCCCAGCATGCTGGCATGAAGAAATTACATCGAGCTTGGAAGCGCCTAATACAAAGCTTTATTTTTCCCCATCACAATCTAATTATTGTTCAGTAACACAAACATACCCCGTAGCACAGAAATGTAGTACTTGGGAGTCATCCGGTCCCTCTGAATTTTTCTGGCAGTATAAACTTGAGGATTATTATGAGGACTGCCTTGGACTGAAAAAATCTCAGGTGGCTTAAAGGGCTGTTGTTCCACATGCCCCTTGCAAAACTTGGCAGAGACAACACATGCCAGAGGGTGAAACCACTGTTGGAGCATCTCTGTTCAAGTTATCCTTGCCTGCCAGACTGCCTCTTTGGCAGCCTGAGCATTTTGCCATAACTTCAAGAACCCTGTGGGGATAATAAACATGGAAGCAATCTCATTTAGGATAAACTATCAAATTGTTAAATTCCAAAGGTAAAATAGAGAAACTGATTCACCCAGATGTACTTTAGATACTTGTTTACTTTTTAACTATGATTTCAGAGGGAAGTCATTGTCCTATAAGTGTTCAGTGATATGCCCATGAAGTGAAACTCACAGCTGTGCAAAGAAGAACAAGTTACACCTTCCTTTCAGCTCTGCATCTCATGCAATAACTGTTTCAAAGAAGTTTATCTCGGGCAGAATAGCCCTCAGGCTCATATAAGGAGTAGCAACCCATGTCACACCACTGTCACTTAAATTTAGAGTCATGACTGCAGGCTGGGAGGGGAATCCAAGGAATTTTTTCAGCTGATGCTTTTGCTAGTTTGGGGGATTGCATAAAAAAAAAATCACTGATCTGCAAGTGATGTCACTAACAGCAAAAGCCTGGGAACTGCTGCTACACCAGATGCTTCTGAG
The DNA here is from genome assembly GCF_009769465.1 of Tauraco erythrolophus. Classification (NCBI taxonomy): domain Eukaryota; kingdom Metazoa; phylum Chordata; class Aves; order Musophagiformes; family Musophagidae; genus Tauraco; species Tauraco erythrolophus. Next base: position 113,119,129 of record NC_141465.1, read on the forward strand.
GATTAAGCTATTTGCAAAGACTTTCGATGTGGATGCTTCTGCTGGAACAAAATGGACTTCTCCATCCACAGTCCCCAAATGTCCTGCAAGAGTGGGCCAGCATACCCCTCCCAGGTTTTGGAGAGGAAGCTAGGGCAGTGTATTTAACCAACTTCACTGCAATTATGCAGGAGCGTAACTCAGATCTCTCCACCTTCCAGCCAGTGCACCACTGACACCACTTTCTGTGCAGCAGTACATTACATCACATCACAAAAGCAGCAATAACTTTTCCTTGAGCAGAATACACAGTTCTTGCCCTGAAACGTGAAGATTCACTATCCCAGGAGCTTTGAACCTATTTGCCTGACTGCCAGCTTTGGAGCCACTTAATGGAAAAAGAAAATGGAATTCCTTAAAGCAATTACTAAGGTGACTGCTTAAATAAAGTATTTTAAACTGCCCTTTCTCGTATTGAAAATCTAGTTTTCAGATGTTTTGAATGTTTTACAGACTTGCCTTTTGGCTACAAAATACTAACATGGTTCTGTATAGTAACAGAGTAACATGGGACAGAGCTTTAATTAGTATAAATCACTTGGTTGCGAAGTTACAGCAATTTATAACAGCTAATCATTTCCCCTCTTTCTTCTTACTCTACAAACCCCCAGTAAGTAGGTCTTTCTCATGAAACCAATGACAAGGGACAGTCAGGTGGTTACAGTATTTGGCTGTAAGCTGGAGATCTTTCTGGTGACCTTGGGTGAAATGTTGCACCTTATCCTCTTCCTAGTTGCCCACTGGAAAATCCAGAAGAGCAAGATAATACCATATAATGACAATGGACAGAATGAACAAATAAGGTTTTTGGAGAGCAAACCATCGACTATATACCCTGCAACAGAAAGTGATAGCTTTCCCATGTTCATGAGGATGCTATTTATATTAGGATAGTGCCAAAATAAGTTATACAAAAATCCATCAGAATTATTTTCCTGATGAAGACTGTTTTAATAGGTTTGAGTTTGCCATAGCAAGCTCAGGTACAAAACAAATCATCATGCGCTTAAGTTTTGCTGCTCTTTGCTACTTTCAGTACTTACTTCTTTAATAAAACTGACTGCAAGGCGTTCAGTAAAAGTTGTGTTTAAACAAGACCAGTATAATTATAAATAACTTATGATAAAATGCAATACTGGTGTAGGGAACACATTTGCTAAATCAGCTGTGCCTCAGTAGTCTTTTTAGCAAATCTCAGCATCCAGCCAGGGGTGGAGGGGAAGAGATCTTCTTGCACTGCTTGTTGCTGGCATTTCAGCAAATATCTTTACCAGGATGTCTGTTACTATGCCTAGATCTTTTCTCCTCCAGAGTCTTCAATCAAATATTAAACTGAGCACTGTGTATGTGTCTCTATTGTATCGTGCTTCACTTCATCTACCATTGGATGACTCTCCAGAGAGCACATTTCACTGGAGCCCACAATCCTGGATGCAATTCTCTGTCCTATGTTGACTTCTGGTGCTGCCTGCATGAACTTAGGAAATAAGTCTTGTTCTTCCTAACTTATTATGAGGGAGGACTATTTCTCACTGGTTACAGAGTTCCCTGCACAGCTTCCGATGTGCTGTTGTGCTCACAGATGTAGAGAACTGCACTTCAGGAGATGTGCCATTAGCTCTCCTCTCCCCACTATCTTCCTAAATATGTAGCATTGCTTGCTATACCATAAGTGTATTTTGCATAGAAATACACACTCCAGGAATTTAGGCCAGGAGTTCTAAGCTGCTTTCTTGTTTTTTACAGTCACGGTCACTAACACAACAGACAACACCCTAGGAAACTTTACTGTAGAAGAAGCTTTGCTGTAAAGAAATAAAAAATAACTTATCTGACCCAAACCTACACTTGGCATTTGTTAGATCAGTAGCCAGATACCCAACTCTGTCTTTAGAGAGATGAACATCAGGAAATACATGGTACCATAACAAATAAACCACATGGACACAGCCTTGCAAAAATTTTTCTCACACATCCCACCCCTTATCTCAGTGACTTCCAAACTCACAGTGCATCACTCAAAGGATAATTTACGGAATCCCCCTTTTGGAACCTAAAATAGGACTTTAGTCTGCAGAAATTAATGGATAATAAATAAAGCAGAATGGGAAGTTAAGCCTCATTTGCATACATATAGCTCGCTGCTACCACTTTCCTGCAGCACAGGCTGTGCTGCTCTCCACAACAGATTGCAGAGATAGGAGACAAGTAGCTGGGTATATTTAATTGCATTGGAAAAGGGCAGACTGGTAAAGAGTTTATCCAGCAGGAGATATAGAAAAGCCCACAACCCTGCTTGAAATTGAGGATGAGAAACAATAAAACCCACAAACATGACATGGAATACTAGACAGCATAAAACAATTCCTGTATGAAATCACACACAAACCAAAACAAGGCATTTATGTATCACGTTATACCCAGCTCAATTGCTGCCAAGTGCCTCCTTGATGCAGCCATCCGTTGCAAAGTTAACCTGTACGCAAACACTTGACATTTCATTATTTTGCTACCGATGCCTTAATATCAGCAAATAGTTCTAATGCTTGACCCGCTGAGAAATATTTATTAATGTTTTGATCTCTGATGTTTTAAATGCAATGATAAATGTCAAGGCTCCTGCCGGCTTGCTCTTTTCATGTTTAGAGTGATCAGGGATCACTGGCTCCCTGACAGAGGTTCCCGTAGGGAGCAGAGGCTGGTGCAAAGGCTGAGGCACAGCGCACAAGCCCCCTCTGCGCTGCTGTTACCTTCGGGACGAAGTGACAGGGACCAGGGAGAAAGAAGCAGAGGCAAAGGTAGCTAGCGAGAGGAGGAAAGGGTACCCAGACTCACTTAAGCAGAGTTGGAAACTACTGACCTAGATGAACAGCTCTTCAAGCAGAGGCGTTTTATCCGAGTAGGGAGACCTGGACATACTGCCCTATCTTCCACGGATTTATTTTTCCCTTCCCAGCAAAACACTACCGTATAAATCACAGAAGCTGCTTTATCTTTCATCATTCTTAAGAAAAACAATGAGATGCCATTTGACTCCACGGAAGGGTCAGAGAGTAACTGCAGTTCCAGCACCGTGAGCCGGTGGCTGCTGTACCTCGGCACTTGCCCTCAACTCTCCGCTCGCCCGCGCCGAGCGCTCCGCCCCGGCCGAGGTTCCCAGACCGCTCCGGGACCCCGCTCCCCGCGGGCACCGTCACGCCGTTAACACACTGCTGGCATAAACCGGGCAGTTCTGGTCTTCGCCCAGATGCCGCACAGAGAGCAATGCCCACCTGAGCCTGGGCATTTATTGGCATCCTCAAAAGTTTTGGCTCAACAGACTCGATAACACATATTACCCATGTTAGCGAAGCCAGCCCAGCTTATCCCACCACCCAAACGCGTGCCTTCACCACAGGGAGCCGGGAGGAGCAACCTAAAGACTTGCCGCGTCCCCAGCATCCCCCTCCGCGCAGAGTCAGTCCCCGTCTGGAAGCGCTTTCCGCCCGTGTCCCGTCCTCCGCGCTCCGGCGGTGCAGCCGAGACCCCGCGGACCGCCCGGGCAGGGCGAGCGCAGAGCGGCCCCTCGGGACACCCGCCAGCCTCGGGCGGCCGCCAAGTCGCGGCGGCGGGGGCGACGCGGGGCAGGGAGGGGACACGCACTCCCGTCCCTGCCGCCCGGCGGAGGGGAAGAGAGGGAGGGAGGGGAGCGGAGCCCGCGCTGCCGCTGCCCACGCCGGGACAGGGGATGCGCGGGCGGCGGGGATGCGCGGCGCTCACCTGCCTCAGTGCCGGTGTCGCCGCCAGTGCTGCTGCTGCTGCTGCCGCTGCCGCCTCCCCCCGCCGGCAGGACGGAGCGGCGGCGGGGCGCGGGCCGTGTTTATATAGCGGCGGGGCGCAGCCGCCCAGCAGCGCCCGCCGCCGCCGCCCGCGCCCGTCGCCGCCGCCGCCGCCCCGAGCCGGGACGCAGCGCCCCCTGCGGGCCCGTGCCGCGCCCTGCGCCACCGCCCCGGGCGGGGCACCCCGCCCTCCGCCCGGCCCCCGCGGCACCGCGAGTCGCCCATAGCCCCACGGCCCCAAAGAGACCCGCCGGGGACGACACAGGGCGTCACGACAGAGGTGGCGATATAGGTAACACAGAAAGTTCTCGTTGTTGTGTTGGGACGCTTCCGTCTCTGCCCGTTTTTTCTGGGAATTGCCGTGTGCAAATAACAGCCAACGAGCAAAGAGGTTAATGGCAGATTATTGAAGGGAAATTGTCCTGGGAACATAGGTACGGGTCAGTATCTGCCAGGGGAGGAGTAATGGGTGCCTCAAATGACACCAGACAGAAATGGGACTTGTTCATGGAGAGGCTTTCCGTTCCTCACCTGGCCGCTCTCCAGTTCTCCCTCGCTCCCATTTCATTTGTCCTTCACTTTAAAATGATCAAGAAAATAAAAAAAAATAAAAAAACAAACAAACAAACAAAAAAAAAAAACAGACACACAAATTTGCTTTTCAGCAAAACTTGTAGCTCAAACAGTAGTCTCCATCACTTTTGCTATGCTTAAACTCCGGCCCAGGGGTTTTACTCCCGTCAGGGAAGCCAGCTTTGGGATCCAGGCAGAGGTTCTTTGTTGTACGTTTCATGCCTTATCTACACGTACAGCCTGTGTTACAGCTTTCTCTGCCGGCATTGTTATATTCCCGACGAGCCGGCACTCGTTGTTTCAATCAGCTGTTAAAAATGGCAGCAGGCACGAGATCAGATGGGAGTTTTATGATCTGTGTCTAATGCTGGGCAACTCAATTAATTTTTATGAAGTCCTCTGGGCGAATGCATGAAAGTCTCTTCAGGAGGAGGCGGTGAAGGGGTTCCCAGTTCACAAGGCCAGCCAGAAGCCACATGGCATCCTCCTGCCTGGGAGCCCCCGCGACGATGCCTAGAGGCACCAGGAGAAGAGCCAGGAGCTCAGGACCTACACACAGAGGCACAAGACAGCAAGAGTGTGGGAGTCTGGGGAGACCTGGGCAGAAACTTCTTGTGGTCTGCATCCCAGCTCCAGCCTGGCCCTTTGGCAGCTGGGATCCAGCATGGCATCCTGGAAAAACTTTCGTAACCTGGTGCACATCTGATCAGGCTGATGTTACAGCCTCATACGGCAGGACAGTCACTGTCACAGGATATATCCTTATTTCCCAGGCATGCAACAACTTCCTTATTTCTGCCTGTGCTCAAACACACTGTGCTCGCATCTGTCTGCAGTCTGAAGTGCCAAGTACCATCCCTGTGGCACCATAAGTGAGTCTCTTATCCTTAAACGACCTTCCTTTAAGGTTTGTCTTCCCTGCTGAATAAAAGCTGTGTTCCCCACCCCCAGCCCCACCACGCTGAACTAAATGTTACGCTTCAGTTACAAAGACAATGAAGATAAAGCATCTTAGCCAGTAAAGTCACTGGGAGCATCCCTCCGGCTGGCACGAAGGAGGACCCTGACGAGACAGGCACTGGCAGGTTTAGCTGGGGTGGTTTATGGCATGAAACCCCCCCACCAGCTCTGCCGGAGCTTTCCAGCTCCCCACAAAGAGACACGAGGACAGGAGACATGGGCGCACCTCGGTTCACAATTCAGAATATTATTTATGTTCAAACCCTGAGCTTATCTATGGTTAAAATAAAGGGAGGAGATCCTGAGGAAGTGAATGAAACCATCCAGCACCTCAGACATTAATTTTCAGAAAGTAGCAGTGCCATTTGTCATGTCCAAAGGCATCACCATGAAACCGTTGACGAGGACTCACAGAGGAGGCCGGCTTTCACTGCCTTCTTTTTACATCTGTACTTGAAAGGACCCACAGGCTGTGTTAAAACAGGGACAATAACTGAGAAAGACCAAAATCATGCAAAATATTAATCGGCTTGCCAAGACTTATTATACAAAAAAACAAATACATGTCGGCATTGAGTTTCTCTCCTTAATAGAACATTTTTGCAAACAATTATCACTCTCAGCGCTTGACTTCTGATCACGGAGCTATTGCACTCTAAAAGATAATTCATGCTATTATCACACCTAATTAAAAGCTACTTAGCTGTAGAATGTGCACTTCACATTATTTTTAGATTCTGTGCAGAAGTGAAATTATCTGCTGTAGATAATTCATATAAACTTGTTTTTCTTCAACATTTGGCAGAGACATTTGTAGCCCATATAAACGTATAATGAAATAGTTCTTATGCAAAGGATGACAAAAAACCTGTTGCTTATGCTATGAAGAGTAAAAGAAAATTCTGAGAAACTAAAGCAGTAGATGGCTTTTATAAACGCAGGCAGAGCAGTTTCAAGCTGAAATGACTTTGTTGATGTGTTTAGGAACAAGCTGCTGCAGCTACAGAGAGGTGGCAGAATAGCCTCACACATAGACCTGGAAATAGAAGGCAGCGAGGAACCAGTGGCCCAGAGCAAGGACAGCTTGCCTGTGAGCACGCAGGACTGGATACCACCCTGATGGAACTGAGAACAGAACAACTACATGCCTTGGCCATGGTTGACCCAGTGAGCCCCCCAGGTCTTCCCTCCCTGTCATAAGGACACGGAGGTTGGCACAGTGGAGGCACCTTTTGCTGTGCACCCAGGCTTCATCCCTTGTGTTTAAATAAGCACCAGGACATCTCTGTGGCTGTGTTTGCACTGAGGGACATGGTGGGATCAGGGACCAAGCTGGATTGCTGATCACCCACACTGCTTGCTAGTGTCCTCCCGGGCACAGTCTTGGCCAGTGCCACATGGCCTGGCACAGCCAGGCAGTGCCTGGGCACAGCCTGGGGGCTGGCATGCAGGAGGGACCGTTCCCAGCAAGCAGCAGAGATTGGACTGCACTGCTTCCAACTTCCTTCACCCTACACGGTCTTCGAGCTCTGTCTCAAGAGATTTTGCACCCACAAGCTTCCCTCCTGTTCCACCCTAATTCGTGCAATACATACCCTGTCTCATGCAATTAAACAGCATTCTTGTGGGCTGCAGCACACTAGTTCAGACAGCAAAAATTGAAAAAAAAGTAGAAGGGAATCATCTACACATTAATACCAACATCTTAGGGCCACAGGGGCACCAGATGGGAGACCAGGATCAAGCACTATGCAGCATGGGTACAGCCAACCTGTGTCACTTGGCCTGGAGATCAGAGTTCCTGGCTCTGTTTACTTAGGGGTAAATACAAAGCTGGTGATGCCAGAAGGCTGCACGAGGCTTATTTCTCTGCAGAAATAAGCAAGAGGCACAATCGCTGTTCAGCTTTGCAGGTTACCTGGGAACAATGAAAGTCAAAAAAAAAAAATTAGCCACCCCCCCTGCTTAGATCAAGCTGCAACATCATATTGAGGCCATTAACTCTAGAAGACTTTTAACAGTTTTTTGTACCAGGGAGGATGCAGCTCAGATCTGCAGGAGGGAGGGTCCATGGAGCAGCTCCTGGTCTGCAAGACCAGGGACGTGAGCGCTGCTGAGGGCACACGGAAAAGCTGAGGGCTGCCTGGCTACCCCTGGTAAGTCAGTGGGCAGGTGACAGGCAGGGAGAAGGGGTGCTGCCAGGCTCTGCCTGGGGGCACAGACATGCAGATGCCTAGAGCTGAGAGCCTGCCTGCAGCCCAGTGCCCAGCTCTGGCTGAGTAAGATGCTTGAGCTACTGTCTCCAAAGGGAAATTTTCCTTTGTCTCCCAGGTCTGGCCTACACACATTTTACCATCAAAACAATTGCTGTTGGAAGTCTGATTCTTCACTGTTTGTTTGTTGTTGTTGTTGTTTTTTTTTAATTTAGATAACTTCTGTATTCCTATCAGCTATTTTTATTTAAGCACCATTTTAAACTTCAGTTACACCAGCTAAAACTCAAGCACTGACATACTTGTCCCAGTATGAAGCTGTCTGATACTGACTTAGGTATCTTCAGCTCTTGAATAGCTGTAACAACATAAGCTCTTTTCTATTGCATCAACACGAAGGGTGACTGTGTCACTTAAACTGTGACTGTAGCTATAATTAAAGTAGGACAACTCTTGTGTTTCGATAAAACCGAGGAACTGGCTTTGACTGTGATGGCTGCTCTTCTCATCAGGGGAGAGACTGGCTTGTCACAAACCCCCCAAAAAACCTATGCTGTAAAGAAGTAGTGGAGTTCTATGTGAATTGCAGCTAAACCAGTTGATTCCCCTCATCTCTGAGTGTTGGCTGGCTAATTTAATGAGAAATAAAAGGCTGTAGCCAGAGCAAATTTATCATGTAAAGCAAACAGTCTTGCCAGAAAAATATCAAGTTAATCTATCAAGTCAATAGGTCTTTCGTTCAAATTATGAGGACTATCTTGTACATTCAAATTACTAGTGACTGAAAAGCCTGCAAAAACATATTGCATCAGGCACGCAAACAGCAATAACCTGCTCATTTCTGAGTAGAGTACAAGCGAGTGGCGAGGATGACTTCAAATACTCTTTTCAAATGGCTTGGATTATTTTAAGCCATAAATTCGAAGTCTTCTGGGATCACAATAGTTGCCTCTCTGAGCTGTGTTACTGCTTGATAACAGCAGTGAAACACTGCAGACAGATGATAAAGCAGTTTGATGTGAGCTCTTGTGAACGACACCATGGAAGAAATCTGTCCCATGAGACCTGAGGAATCCCAACCATGAAGAAGAGTAATTGCGGTCAGATAAAAATGGCAGCTTGCTCAACACATCAGCTTCCTATCAGAATAAACATAATTGAGCACATTTTCTTGGACGAAGGGGACTTTTTGTGTGAATAATTTCTAATCATCACGAGTAAGGATTGCATAATTTAAGTAACATATACACAGTTCTTTCTTTTTTTCCCCACTTTGTACTGAGGAAACGTTACTGTTGAGGAAAACTCAACTATTGTGATAGCCTGAGCAGTGTGACTCTCTGCTTTTTATGAATCCTCATGTATTTATGTAGTTGCATACATATACATATACATATGTATATGTATACATATGTATATATATATTTATATAAATACTATATGTATTTGAGGCCCTGAGCAACCTGATCTAGTTCGAGATATCCCTGTTCCTTGCAGGGGGGTTGGACTAGATGACCTCTGAAGGTCCCTTCCAGCCCTAACCATTCCATGATTCTATGATTCTATGATATACGTATACGTATACATACACACAACTGCATGTATGTAGCCAGTAATCTGTCTGTAGGCCTGCATCTAGTGTCTTTTGAGCCACAGAAAACAGATGGTCCTTTCATCTGGACAATTCCTGTTCAAATAGCAGAGTCTAAGGCAACAGGATGGTCACATCCCAAGACAACTACCTTCCTTACTCCAACTCCTCTGCCAGGAGGTGGGATTTAGAGACTGGCAGAGCTCAGAACAGGAAGACAAGGAGCTCCTATGTTAAACCTGGGATGCACCTCGGTGGCTGCTTGAGCAGTTTGGGCTGCTGCCGTCAGGTGAGTGACACACTGTGCCCAAGTGGTATCTTGTTGACTGTGGATTAGGAGGTCCGATTCTCCAGTCCTTCCCCCACACCTCCAATCCCAGCCAGCCCGCCTGCTCCCTTGCTTGCCATGGCCCCGCTGCTTGTCAAACCCGTGCCCCAGCCTGTTCATTTCACTAACTCTGCCCAGCCATGGTTGCACAGTAGGACTGTGGTCCTGCTCTCATTAGTGGCTCCTGCACTTGTCAGAGCTGCTCTGAGCCTCCCCAGCACTGCAAAAAACCAACATGACAGCAAAGGCCAAGCGATTCGCCTTCTTCTGAGTCAGTATATTGAGCTGCATCAGTGACGGGGCTGCGGTGTGTTGTGCTGGGGATGGAGGGCAGGAGGCAAGACCCTCGGAGCCAGCAGCTGCGTGGCCTGAGGGCTGCCTTGGCGTCATAGCCAGTGCTTTTTATGGGGATTCATTTTCTGCCAGGGCGTTAAACTGAACTGCCCCATGATGGGGCTCTGTGAGTGCCAGCACTGGCACATGGGGTGGGGTGGGGAGAGCAGGAACAGGAAAGAAGGAAAGAAGGACATGGGGCAAAGAGGAGAAGAACTTCAACTTTTGGCAGAGCTGTTTAGATTCGCTCAGCTGTATCGTGCATCTCTGCTCACTACAAGGCAGCTGGTCACCCAGAAAATCTTCCCTACCCACTGGCCAGGCTGGCTCACCTTCATCCCTGCGCGCACGGCTGGGGGCTGCACAAGGAAACAGGCAGGAAGGAGCGGGCAAGGGGAAGGATGGCCAGTGGGAGCCCCTGCTCCACTGAACATTGGTTGTGAAACCACAGCCTGAGTGTTAAAACTCACTGCCCACGCTGCAGGCTGGCTTAGGGAACTAAGATGCAAGTTTTAAAATTTCAGGAAAATTATTTTAAAAAAACAGTCCCTGTGCAGCCTAACAAGCAGTTGCGCTTCCACAAATGAGGGAGCAGAAGCAGCAGAAGGGTCTGCAGGCTGTGAGGTGCAACACCCCTTGCTTAAGGTAGCATTGCTCACCAGTCACATTGCCTCTCCAGCCACCCAGAGAAACCAATGGCAGAAAGACAGACATGTGTAGCGGAGTTGTCCTGTACGGTCAGTGGAGAGAAGAAGGGAACTACCTGTGCAGAAGCACAGTTTCTTCCCTCTGAGCATGGCGAGACACTGGAACAGGTTGCCCAGAGAAGTTGTGAATGCCCCATCCCTGGCAGTGTTCAAGGCCAGGTTGGATGAGGATTTGAGCAACCTGATCTAGTGGAAGGTGTCCCTGCCTATGGCAGGGGGCTTGGAACTAGATGATCTTTAATGTCTCTTTCAACCCAAACCATTCAATGATTCTATGATTCTATGATTCTATGATTCTATGATTCTATGATTCTATGAAAGCAGAGATATACCCCTGTTCAGAAACCATGCATAGGAAGAAGGACCTGGACCTCAACTTAACAGCATGTTAAAGTTAATTTAGGGATATGCATGCACCCAGTCTTTCTTGGGCAGTCCAGCAGCACCCCTTGGTCCATCACATCCCTATCCATCACTTTGGAGATCCACCATTGATTGTTCAAGTCCCTGCTCCACCAACCATCCGCACTACCGCATTCTCTGTCCTTCACCTCGATTGACTCTTGATTCATCTGAGGAGGAGGGAGAGGAGTAGGAGGATGTGACTATTAAAAAGCAGCACTGAGAATGCTCTCAGAAATGTTACGTCAAGCATTCAGCCTCGCTGGTAAAGTGACTGAATTCACTGGATAGTGAAGCAGTTTTTCCCTTAGAATTAATGAAACAGTGGAGGATGTGTCAGGGATTTAAGAAATACAGCTTACTTACACAAGAACAGTGTAAAATGATGTAGAGGATGAAGATGCAGGAGCAGGATCATCTGGATCATCACCTGGAGGCCACACAGGCTTTCCAGAGCAGCCCACTGTCTTGGCTGCTTTATCCATGAGAACAAACACCCAGCACACATCTTTTACTGTGAGCGTTTTCAATGCCTCTTTCTGAAGAGTCATGTTCAAGCATCATCTTCCTCAGGATCAGTCAAACCAATCAAGTGTGAAGGACAGAATGCTTGGGCGCTCAGTCTCTCAGACAAAGCAGCCAAGATTATTTCAAACAGTGAATTGCTCATTAATTCTGATGGGAAAAATTGCTCCACTATCCACTGCATGGCTAACGCCCACACTTTTTGGGAACACTTTCTCAGTGCAGAGGGGGGCATGGCTGGGTATGTTTTCTTCACATTTGCCAAAATAAAGGCTGAAGGCACTTTACAGCTCTTCCAGGACCATGATTTCCATTCCTGAGACACTGAATGTTGCTGCAGGGTGGACAGGAAAGCCTAAATGCATCCAAAACTGGAGCTTCGTATTTGAAGGTGTTTACGCTGTTGGGGAGCCAGGCTGGTTCTGGTGACTCAGGCAGGTCAGCTGTGAGACAGCATCGTGGTGAGGTGTTTGTACAGAGGGTTGTGGACCTTGCCTGACCTGCAGGACAATCCCATCATACAGATTGCTAGCAATGCAATGGTCAGGAGAGCTCATTTTAAAATCATGCTCAAAGCCGCCTCAGCTGCCTACTTGTCTGATTTTCACCAGGGCTTTGCAAGTCAGCAGTAGGAAACTACACCCAACTCCTTCCATCTATCATAGAATCATAGAATCATAGAATGGTTTGGGTTGGAAGAAACTTTAGAGATCATATAGTTCCAACCCTCCTACCATGGGTAGGGACACCTTCCACTGGATCAGGTTGCTCAAAGCCTCATCCAACCTGGCCTTGAACACTTCCAGGGATGGGGCAAACACAGTTCCTATGGGCAACCTGTGCCAGTGCCTCATCACTCTCATTGTAAAAAATTTCTTCCTTATATCCAATCTAAATCTCCCCTCTTTCAGTTTAAAGCCATTGCCCCTTGTCCTATCACTAGACGCCCTTGTAAAAAGTCCCTCTCCAGCTTTCTTGTAGGCCCCCTTTAGGTACTGGAATGCTGCTATAAGGTCTCCCTGGAGCCTTCTCTTCTCCAGCCTGAACAGCCCCAACTCTCTCAGCCTGTCTTCCTAGCTCCAGCTCTCACTGTTTGGCCCTACGATAAATCAGACACATATTATTCACAGAGGAGAAGAACAGAGTAGTTTCTTAACAGAACGCTGGTTTCTGTTAGGATTGCTTCTTTTGAAGTCTCACAGCTTAGGAAGCACTGCAAACAGTGACCAGGGAATACAAAGCACGGTCAAATCCTGGCTGAACCAAGCTACCACTGCTGGAGCAATGGTAGATCTACAGATCTTTCTCTGCATCTCCTCCTGGGAGATCTGGGAGCTGTCAATCATGAATAAATTAAAAACAGGACCATCTCAGCTTTATCATGGTATCAGCTGGATTTCCTCAGAGTACGTTTAGATAATAGCACTAAAGAAAACAGCAGCTTGTTTACAGTAGAGCTGCTGTTACCTGTAGCATTCAACTGCTGGCAGAGCTGCAGTGGGTAATTTTCAGGGAAAACTCATTATGTCTAATTGTGTGAGAGAGGAAAACATAGCCACAAATGAGGATCAGGAGGAAAACAACAACTACAGTCACAGCCAGGAAAGCGAAGGGAACTGACACTTGTGTGGATGCAGAATAATGAGGTTTGTGGAGATGTGATTGACAGCGGGGCTTAGCAGCAGCCCTGAAAGGCAGAGACTGTCTTCCAGGAAATGATATTGCAAATGAAGTGGAAGAAGGAAAAATGATAACAGTGACTGTGACAGGCAGCAAGGCAGGAGAATGCCCCAGCAAGCGCTTCGGCAGGCTGGCAAGCAGCGATGACATGCTGGCCCCAGCTTCTCTCCCGATGGCAGCTCAGTCCAGCAGCCCCAGAGAGAAGGAGCAGCGAGAAGAGGGCTCGGCCCTGCAGACATCTCTCACTCCAGAGGTTTCTGCATACTGCAGACAACTGAAAATAGTACAAGAAGAGTCACCATTTACACAGTGCTTATGTTCAAACCTATGCCATCTTACATCCTCTTGTCTTCTTACCTGTCAAGTTTCTCTGGCTTTGAAGGACCATCCAGCAACACTAGTGTTTTACTGTCAAACTTTTGACTCTCACACTTCCCTCTACGCTGGGGTGCAGCTACTGGGACCAGATCCAGCAGCTGACCACCCCATGGGCTTCAAGGAGCATTTGAGGTCCTCTCCACCTTCGTTTTCTGCCAGGGCAAGGTTTCACCAGACATCCCTGAGCCTGAGTTCAGCGGCAGAGACATCACAGGGTTCGAGATTTCCTTGCGGATGCTGAAGGTACCTCATTGCCAACAGGGACTTCAGTTTAAAGAGAGGATGGCCAGTGGAGGCCAAGCCTAGTCGAGTTCTCAGCCCACCTGCCCATGCAGGGCTGATGGTTTTTCAGAGATTATCACAGTCCTGGGCATCACTAGCCTCCATAGGGTTTGTATGCAATAGAGGAGAGACAGCTGAGAGATAAGGACCCTTTTCTGGCTTCCCCAAGCGCCAAGGAAAAAGGCTGCTCTGGGGCTCCCTGCAAGCAAGGAGGTTATACGGCCTCCTCCAGGGCAGGCCACCTGGCAGCCTCTTTCCTCATGGTCTTTTCACTTCGGATACTGCCCTTTGCACTTGACCTTGCTTCATAATGAGGCTACGTGGACTCAAAAGCAATTTGAAAAAATCACTGTTTAAAAAATGATGATGCATTTGCTCTTCTGTGAAGAACACGTTTATAATTAAGTCCTCCAGAGAGGGTCAGAGGTCTGAAATGGGTTTTTCTCCCCGCTCCTATTTCTTTACCTTCTTTCTTCCTCAGCACATGCTTATTTTACAAAACTTTCTCGCACTGACCTCAGAGATGGACACATTTTCATTTCTGTCTGGCACTTGACCTGTTGTCCTGGGTATTATATTTAACCAAACTCAGCTGTAAGCCCCTGAGAATACGGGGATTACAATCTCTCTATGAATTTTGTAAAAGCACTGTAGGAAACGTCAGCTTCACAGTTTCTGGGGTTTGTGTTTAAGGAAAAAGGATTACTGTGGCAGCCAGGGAATTACAAGCTCCCAACCCCTACAAACGCTGAGACAGATGAGGATTTTTGTTGAACATCTGAGAAAAACTGGAAGCGTGTCTGTACCACTGTAGTCCCAATGCTGCCCCATTTGCTCTGATATCCTCTGTCCTGCTGTCCCAGCGGAGGTTGTGCCCATGTGGTCACCTCAGCTGCAGCTGGGGGCACTCAGGGATGCTCCTCGCACTGGAGGTGTCCTCAAAGGGAGGTAATGATGGGATTGCCACCCAGCTGGAATACCTCACAGCCAATTTACGGAGAAACCCCCTTGGTTTTCCTCTGGTGCACCGTGGTAAGACTTTTTTCAAAGAACAGCACAAGCCTCGGTCAGCTGCCGGAGCCTGTTTTGCCCAGGCTTGGCACCACCTGCTTGGATTACCTGTGATCAGGTGAGGTGGCTAGTGAGAGCTTCTCCTGCAATTAGGGCAGCTATAAGAGCAACTTCCATGGGGGCTGTGTGGCATTCAGTCAGGCTGTGGAGGGCATTCTGAGCTTCTGTGGCTTTTCTGATGTCTAATAATGCAGGTTGGCTCACCTAGCTGTGCTTCTGGCAGGGGCACATGGGGTACTTGACTGCTGCCTTCATGACACAGGTAGGTACTTGAGATATCTGAGATTTCTAGTTCCTTATCAAACTTAGCTGAAACAGGCCAAAAGGAATTAGGAATCCAAGAGATTCAAAAGGCAAATGTTTTATTAGCTTCCATCTGAAAATGGAAATGAGCCTCAGCTCAAGTTCCTTATGTTTCCTTTACTCCAACTCACTTGGTGAGTCTGATCCTTTGTCACACAGAGTCCTGTCTCATTATTCATACCCAAAAGTGTGGATAGAAGTGTTACCACAGCTCTTCACAGGCACTCTCCCCACTAACCATGTCTCCATTTCAGGCTGCTACCCACCCCTCTCTGACCATGCCTAGGTGCCTGGAAAGGGTGGTGGTACCTGGTGGAGCTTGTAGCAGCTCTTACTGGGGAGAAGAAGGTGGAAGAGAACCATACCAGGAGTGTGTACTGATACAGTAGCAGCATGGGAGAATATAGTATGCAGGGGAAAAATAAAGAAGTAAAAAAAAAAAAGTGAGATAATCTGGGAAGAAACAAGTCATGGAAAAATCCAGAAACTATGAGGAAGTGTAGGATGAGGTAAAATAAATTCAGCATTAATCTAACACAAATTTACTTGCAACCTCCTTGCATTATTCAGTTAGAGACAACACTGCATAGTGTATGCACCAGTTTGAAAGCTATATGTATTGTTCAGGAATTCCTTCCTAAGGATTAACCATGTGCTGGGAAGAATAGTGTTCATTTCATTTCCAATAAGGAGAGCATTCATATTTATAAAAAAGATCTTAGGGGCAGGATATAAGAGGACACCTGGCAGCGGTTCTTATCCTGCAAGTGGTCTCCAAGTCAGAAATCAGATTTGAAGCAAACAAACAAACCTGAGCGTGCTCATCTTGCCGTTCTTAAACACGAGCAGTATAGTGCCTAATTACAGTGACATCCGCTTTGTCCTTAATGAGTGACAACTGATAATGTCTCTTCCCAAAAACACTGTTGACATTATCAACGTATAATCAGAAGTCATTCCAATATATGCAGGCAATTAGTGACAACTACATTTCAAATAAGAAGTAAATCTACCACAAGAGTTAATATTCATCTGGAGAGTACGAATCTTTGCGTCATATTTAAATGAGTTTCCTTAATTAAACTGACACTGAAGTTTAGTTGATACTTCTGAAAGTGCTTCTCTTCCTCTGTCATCACAGGTTAAAGCAGTTGTCTGAAGCTCTCTTTTCTTTATTAAAAGCTTGTAGAATTGAACCAAGTTTGATGGGGTTTTTTTGCAGGCTTGCAGGTATTATTATACATGGGCATGCCCACACATTTCAGACACTCACAGAGAAAGAACTCATGCCTTAAAAAGCTGTAGCACTGCTGAGCCTGATGTAAGTAGGGACAGATGTGAGTCTTGCCCTGCATCGATCAGCTGTTGCTTTTCAGAGAATGATATGACATTCAGCATTGCATGCAACAGTACAGATCTGTATTTAGCCTTGTCTCTCCATTTCAAAATCAGATATAAAATTACATACGAAAAGATGAAATCATGTATGAGAAGATAATATTGCTGTTAAGATGGAATTTTGTAGCATACATAAAAAGAGGTAACCCTGGCATCAAACAGCCGTGCAGCTGCACTTGCCTTTAGTTTTCAAAATACGGTGCTTATCAGCAAGAAACTCTCATAACCAAATGAGAGCACAAACCCAACTGCCTAAATCTGTAAATGCAGGACTTTCCCACACAGCTTTATTAAATTGAAAGAGTGAATCGCACTATCTGAGCTAATAGTTGTTTCTGCAGGGATCTGGGATTTTTTCTAGTATGTCCGAGATGTTAGCTCTCTAGCTAAACTGATCTTACATCCTCAGCTCGGCCTATCCTCAGCCTGGATGATTTAAAAAGGACTGTAATCCAGGATGAAATAGCAAGTCAGATCTAGGGCATCTGTGCCTGCGGTATTGTTACTGGCTGTTGCATTGTCTGCCAGCATCGTTCAATCTTGCTTTGCTTTCTGCTCTCAGTCCTTGTAGATAGAAGAAATAGTGCCTCTGGCTTAAGCTCTGCTTTTTCAATTGCAGGTCTCAAAGCTGACAACAAAGAGGAGGTAAGCATTATTAACAAGAGTTTGCTGAAATCTTGGTAGAGGCTATTCGAAGCAATTTTTATGGGCGAGACTGTGTTTAAGATAGGAGCCTGCCATGTCAGAGAGCAAAGCCGGTGTTTCTGCAACTGACACAAATCTCTCCGTTAACGTTTTAATAAATGTCACTCCTCAGTCACCTCCAAGGAACGGAACAAGGTCCAGGACAACTGCTTTTTTAAGGAGTGCAGGAGAGAGCACATTTTCACCAAGTAATAGAGCTTTCTTTCAATTCTGAAAATGAGTCTGAAGTGGTTCATGCCCTGAGTACATAATCATCCCTGGCTTGACGTTTCCTGCTGAATTTCTCTCTTTGCACAGACTTGCATCTATTTTCAAATAATTGCCATTTCCTTTTCCTGTCCTTGAAAACCAGCTCTCGTATGAACTAATGTCAAATCCTATCCTCCCTCATACAGTGTGTCAGATTGTGCTTTTCTTAAACCAGCTGATGGGAGGCATTAGACACTGTTCCCAGGTGACAAAGAGCCTGTTTTAAAGCCTTCTTAATTTAATTTTACTTGCTAATTATCATCAAAACATTAATAAAACATCAGGTAAATGGAAAACTTTAATGCAGGGGGGTATTATTCTATTTGTTGAATTTGGGGGGAATTAGTAACTATAGCTACACAGCTAATGGTAGGTAGAAGAAGAGCACGGCTGACATCCCAGGTCAAAAATACATCCCTGTTATGAGCTGCGAGATGCCTGCAGGCACCTGCGCTGCTCTGCAGGGACCTTCGGCATCTTCCAAACTGGCACCAGTCAGCAGAGGGCAACACAGGCACAGAAACACGGGAAAGCTTCATGGGCTCTTCACAAACGTGAAACCCAAACCCACACCTCCCTCTGCCAACGGGAGCAGGATCAGCTTCAACCTACTGCAGTCAAGGATGAAATGTTTTGTATAATTAAGCCCTCTTCTCTCCAAATACAGCTGATAAGCAAATGAAAGAACACAAAATAAGTAAGCCGACCAAACACAGTTGTCAAGGTCCCAGTAGAATAATTCAGAATTTCTGTATAATAACCACGTAGCAACTGATGACAGCAAAACCTGTGAGCTGGGTACAAACATTTTAAATGTGAGTTCAGTACACGAAAGTGGGGCAGACTCTAATCTGGAGAACTAAACCAATGTGAATTCTGGTGTGGCCTTGAAAAGAAAGCTCTAAGAAAGCAATTTTCATTCGTGATGGCAATGGTACAAATACTGGACCAGATCCTGAGGGTGCATAATCCAGTCCAATATGCCTTACACCTATGTGGTAACCCAGCATTCGAGGGACAGGTGGTGTGGAGGGGCTTACTTCCACCCTGCACCTGCATTTTCTCTTGCAGAGGGTGGACTTTGTGTCAGATTGGGGTGCAGGTGAGAGCAGACACACACACAGCGAGGATGCTCAGCAGAGCTGCAACCCAGGCAGAAACAACAGATAGGAAACATGGTGGGACAGAAGCATCCACTGGAAATTTCTGGCCTTTTTTATAAAATAGTCACTGTCTGTATGCCAAATCACTGAGAATATGAAAATCGTATCAGCTTGGATCAAATGCCATTTACGCTTTTCTGACAATGACCAGAAGCAGGTACCTAGAGAAATATTTAAGGCTAGGAAATGCCTATAGAGATACTGCCCAGAACATCCTGCCAGCCAGGAACAACCTGCTGGGTAGGGGTTGCCTGGACCACACAGGCTGTGTTTGTGTTCACCAGCCCTTCACTGATTTCTCTGATGACTCTTTAAACTCATGGAGACCTTTATCACTCTCCACCTCCTGTGGCAAAGAGTTCCACAGAGCCCATACATGGTGCTTTTGAAGAGCCACCTTGGTCTTTGCCCTGAAACCTCTTACCTGCTGGTTTCTCTCATGCACTTGCACTGGAAGAGAGGGTGAAAACCATCCTCTGTTCTCCATTGCCCCAGCACACAGAGGCTGCCTTCCTCTCTCCTCTCTAATCTCTTCTCCAGTTAGAAGAACTGTACATTTTATTTCTTGTAGGAAAGCAACTCCGCTCCTTTGACCACTTTTGGCATCCTGCTCTGAAACTTTTCCAGTCCTAATCTAGCTCTTTTCAGGGGAGTTGAACTTTCCACTTGTGTATTGCAGGGAATGACTGTGAACTGTACTAAAATAACAACTATAATTGAAGATTATGAAGTTACAGCACTATTGCAGCTGCCTATCTGCTTTATCATGATGCACCAGAGATGTACAATAATTATTACACTCCTAGAACTTTAAAGATGATCAGAAGTCAAATGAAACTAATGAAAATCAGAGGATAATAAAAATAATCTTCTTTATTCTCCATCCTAGAAAGGAAAAGCCTCACAAATGATCGTCTCCTTCTCAAATTTGTGACACAGCATCCTGCACCTTATTCTACTGGCATCTGCTCTGATCTCATTCCCGTAGTCGGCAGTTTCAGGTTTCCAAGCCACGCACAGCTTGCTTTTCTCATCATGAATTCTGCCCTTCCAGCATATCAGTCATAACGTTGTTGCTATGGAACTGAGTTTGCCTTTTGCTCTTAAAAGATGACGAGCTTTCTAATTCAGCAGCATGCTGCTCCATGGTCAGGGCCTGGAAGTGCCTCCAGCATCTGGCCCACCAGAGGGTCACCTACCAGGTTCTTCCCCTTTCAGGTCTTTAGGACCCAATTTGCATTTTCCATATGGCTTCTGACCAAACAACTGCTCGCTGCTTTTTTGTTCTTCTCTTTATGAAACACCACTAAGGCTTCTTGAACAGACTTTTCCATTTTTGGAATAGAAAAAAGCACAAATATAAAATCTGTAGCTCTGGTTGTTACCCATCTGCTTACTCTGGCTGCAAGCATTTATGCAAACCCTGTGGCAGCCTTTGGGTTTGCCATGTCTCCCTGCATCCCAGGGCACAGCAATCTGCTGCAAAACCATGCCAACTTTTTGGACTAGAGTAGGAGGGATGCATGCTTTTGCAGGTGGTTAGATGTTCCACAGGTTGCTTTCTTAGATCAATATTACCAGCAAATATTATTTGATACCCAGGAATAACGTGTCCCTATATGTGAATGTAATAGCATCTCCTTGTGTGTGTCTCTGGTACACGTAGCACACAGAGCCATGCCGGGGCTCACACGGTTTGCCAGATGGAGTGCTGTGCTGTGAGACACGGACGCGTGGGTCCAGCCTCTAAATGCCTGGAAGAAACGAAAGCCTCTCCTCCACATACGGAAGGTGTCTATTCTTCTTGCAGATAAGGAGCGGCCCGCGTGGGACCCGCGGCGCAGCGGGGATGCCTGCACCCCTCCCTGCGGAGCAGGGGCCGTGTCTGCCGACAGGCACGCCAGCCACGGAGCTCCCGGCACGCCGGCGTGGACCCCAGCTGTGCGCTGCTCCACACGTACGAGGAGGCCGGAGGAAGGATTTCCTCTGCTTGCTTCCCCGCAGCACTTGCACGCAGCCCAAGGACGAATCACGAGCCTGCAACTGCAAGATTCCAAGGAATTTTCAGCTGCCTGGATGCAGTCTACCCAAAAGAGTTAGAGCTGTGTGCTTCCGAGTGCTGTAAAAAATATAAATCGGCTGCATGTTTCATTTTGCTATCCCTTTCGGTGGGAGACTTGAAGGCAGAAAAAGGCAGAATTTCTACAGATGTGTTATGAAGAGACTGGAAAAAGTAATGCCAGTCACAAAGTTATTTTTTCCCAGCTGTTTGATTATTGAACCCTGTCTCTGAGATGACACTGGATAGTTTCAAAACTGATTCATGAGTTTTATGTTGTTGACTGCCAGGAGGAACATGGCATCCCATGGATCAGAGAAACAGGCAGCCTCATCAAAGAAAGACCAGACACAAGGGATTAAATCTTGCATGTCACTGGAAACCCACCTATGAAATCAAAAGAAAAGCAGAGGTTTTCAAGGGGCATATGTTCAAACTTTATGGTCTTCCAGGATCGAAATATCAGGCTCCAATCCAAACCATGTAAAAGCTCTGCAATTTTCAGCTAGAAAAGGCTGCCAGCTGATATGCAGCCGCTCCAGCAGAGAACACTGATTTTTTTTGTCACAGCAGAGATAGGAAATAGTTAAAGTACCTCCAGGTGCTTCTTTTTTTAAAAAAAATTAATGATCTTTATCTTACAAAACGAGTTAAACCTGTTTGAGTGGTTAACAAGTAGGGAATCCAGGGTCAGGTTTTGTAAGGCCTGTTGTCCTGCTGCCATCTGCCCACGGGCTGGGTGGGTTTGGGAGAGCAGAGCAGAAGCATGTCCTCCACTGCAGCAGAACCTGGAGACCAGGCTGGTGCAAGAGCCTGATACATGGTGTGACATAGTCGCTGAAAGGCAATCTTGCATTAATACTTTTTATTCAACAGTCTTAAACCCAAGATCTCCTTAGAAATTAGTAAGAATTCAAGAAACTTAGCAGAACATTTTGGGATTTGCTTGTTGCAGCCTAGGTAGGCCAGAAGAAAGCTGTGAAACATTGGAGTGGGCTATCTCCTGATCCATTCCATCAAACCTATACTGAAGAACAGAAATCCCTGTTCAGACAGACTCTGGCCAATGTTGGAGTCAAAAGTACATTTGGTATCTTCCCACCTCTGGGAAGATATGTGTGGAAGGAAAAGACTGTCCTGAGAAGTGGTGGCAAGTGGTTACACATCTGTATCCACTATGGCGAGTTAGGCAGCCTGCCAGGGGGCCAGGAAAACCCAAATTAGGAAATCCAAGTAACTCTCCCAGTGGTCCACTGTACTTCTACAGGGCATGGAAAGCCCTTCCAGCACTCTGCTGGTACAGGAGGGTCCTTCCTCTCAGCCTCTGTTTTCTCTCAGTCTCAGGGTTTGGTCAGTGAAACAATGGCAAAGATACACTGAAAAATTTACGTATGCATTCTTATACATGGAAGTATACAAAATACCAGCTATTTAAGGTGAGAAACAAATATCCTATATATGACCTAATAGTTTTTTGTTTGCATGTGAAAACTTTTGTCAGCAGTGTGGAGGCTGGTCCATGCATGTGCTCTCCCAGGAGATGGAGCAGTCCTTTCATTAGAAAAAAATAAGAAACACCATCCTGTACTGTCCCTGGGAGATTTTTAATTTCGATGTCTTTCCTCCCTGAAATCCCCTCTCCACAAGGGGAGATGGCAATTTAAGTGCATGCTCTGAAGATTGCCAGCAGCTTTTAGACTTATGCCCAGGACAAGGACCTAAATATAATCTGTGCGAATATGTTAAATCAACAATGTGGGAAAAAAATGAGGCAGGTCCCAGCATCCATCTGTTGTGCCCCTTTCCCTTCCCACTGAAGCACCCATGGCCGAGGAGCGGGAGGAGTGGGATGCAGCAGCACAGAGGTGGTGTTCCATCACCTCATTTTCCCTTCATAAATCAAGGGAAAGCGATTCAGAGCAAGAGACTATATTCAACCATCTTTATTTTACCAGTGGGAGCTTTCGGTTTTCCTTCCCTATTTGAAACAATGTGCCTCAATGCTTTAAAGTCATTTTGAAAAGCAGAATATGTGTATCATGCTTCGTAATGGCTGCAGAACCAAGAGAGGTTAGGAACTGGCCTTTGTGTACAGATTATATGTTATCGAGTTCATGGGGAACTGTTACTGCCAGGCAGCTTCAGGGGTGGAGATGTCTTTGCTCTGGATAAGACAGATCTTGTCGCTCCTGCTCCTAATCACATCAGTGCTGATGAACAGAAAGTTTGTTTTACAGCTGGGAAACTAATTAATCTAACTCCAGCCCTCTAGAAACGAGATGCTGCTGCAGATGAGTTGTCAGCGCTCCCTTAATGATCAGCGGCGAACACCAGGCGCTGGCAGAGAGAATTTCATTCACCGCGGTAGCAGACCCTATCCTGAGATGCCCACATAGCTGCTGCCAGAGCAGCACTCCAAATCTG
The DNA here is from genome assembly GCF_009769465.1 of Tauraco erythrolophus. Lineage (NCBI taxonomy): Eukaryota > Metazoa > Chordata > Aves > Musophagiformes > Musophagidae > Tauraco > Tauraco erythrolophus. Next base: position 113,142,330 of record NC_141465.1, read on the forward strand.
GCATTACTCATCTGAGGAGTCTGCGGCCAAAGGAGCTGAACTCGGTGAACTCTCCGGAAGCACTTCCTGAGGTCCAACTAATTCCACTGATTTTTCATTTATCACTGATAATACCAAACGCTGTTTAAGGACATCAGTGTCACGCAGCTCACTATGACACATTTGCTATATTTTGTTTTCCTGGAATTATTCAGCCTTTGTTTTTCCTGCAGTATCTGTCCTGTGTATCAGGACTGACACGTCAGAGGAACCCCAAACCCACAGTCAGGTCTGCTTGCACTTCGTGTTCTTCTTCGGGGTTTCAGGACAGAGAATGCAGCTCCCAAGATGAGAATCCAGCCTTTGACTCATTAAATATGAATAATTCCCAAGTTATTGTTTTGATTCTTGCAGTTTGGTTAATTTGTACTCAGCTGATTAAAAATCATTCTTTGCAAAAATAAATTACTTTAATGACTTAATGCCAGATCACGAAATAGGATGTGTAATAATCCATCTAATCCTTTATTCAGCTGGAGGATAAAACAATCACAATGAAACAAAAAACTAACGCAAAATGTTTTGGGTTTATGCTCCATCCATAGTGCTGTTTATTGGGGCTTGTTTACCTGCAGGCTCTAGAGCTACAGCTTCTTCTTTCTTGCTTAAACAAGCTTCACTCCTCGGGAGCAGGCAAATGCAGCTCTTCCGACAAGTGAGTGCTCCACGGCAATTCCGAGCTGAGCTCAGCACAGCAATGCTGAGATAGTTATGGGGTCTCCAAAACGTCTCCTCCCAGGCTCTGGCCACCTCTGTGTGCTCCTTGGTGCTGTTAGGCTATAGCTGCCCGGTACAGCTGAAGAGCCTTCTTAAGCCAATGCCGTGGAGCCCCAGGCAGGCAGAAGCTAAGGCAGCAAACACAACCCATGAACCACTGGATGTGTCTGCTGACAACCATCTCTGCATGTCCAGCTCTGTCATAGCTGCTAGAAGTCAGGGGAGCATTGACTCTAGGACAGACAGAGAAAGGAGATGATATATATATACCTTACAACAAGGTATACTTAGAAAAGGATCAGCTCTGTGTTTGAAGCCCGTCTGAGTTTCATAACCAAGAATTTTGTCACGTGTTAGCATAATGGTTCACATAAATAGACGTTGAATATGAATGCAACCGCTGTCGTCACCCTTCACCTTAAGTATGTGTGATGAAAGCAGTGGGTCTGCAGTGATCATCCATCATTTTTTCTCAGCCTTTGCAAACTCTCTTTTCTTTGAGAAAGGATCCTACTGCACTTAGCAGTGTACCGACATGCCCCAGTGTTTATTGTCTCAAAGAAGTCATCATGCCAAAAAGATCTGACCCATGTTTTTAGACAACAGTTTAGGGTAAATCAACAGGCAGGTACTTTCCAAGAGCAGATGATACTGCCATTTCCCTGTTGAAAATGAAAATCTGAACAGTATAAAAAGAACTGAGACATTTACACTCTTCACCTTCACAATTTTTGTGTAAGACCACTAGTAATGCACAGCGTGGAAAGTGAGATTCTTATGCATTACTTCTCCTTCTGCTTCCAAGCATGTGTTATTCCACCTCCAGCCTTCATACACACATTTACACAGATTCATTGTAACAAACGTGTCTGTGCACCATTAAATTACCAGCTGTAGTACTGAAACGTGTGCTCCAGAGCCTCACACTGGTCCCACATCCTTTCAGTATGTATACGAAGGAGGCAACAAAAATAGTGCCAGATGGTAATGGGAATGGAAATGATGTGACGTACATATGTGATGCGATTTTCTTTTTTTTTTTTTTTCTTTCCTTGTGAATAAAGCATCTTGTGAAAAGAGGAATTAGATGCAGTATTTATAACAGCCCTTCATAAACATCCCCAAATTCCAAGCAGAAGACAAAAGGCATGAATCATATCACAGCAGGCGCTATAGCTGGGGAAGTGGCCTTTATGAAGATTGCTTCCGTAATTTGGGCTCCAGAATGAAAGAGAGCTGCTCTTAGAAGATCTGTAGGAAGTTGATAATGGCTTATTTAATTGTAGTATCACTAATAAAATCTGTGTTTTCATCAAGAACATTTCCTTAGCTAAAAATGACATGATTCTTCAAGCCATAGTTTGATCCTGTTCATTTTGTCTGTAAATGAAATAAAGCCAAAAAAGCAGATTGGGACATTATAGTTTCCTTTAAAAGGAAACTTTCTGACTGTGGCTGCAATCCACACCATACAAGAAGATAAAACCCACAGTGAGTGAGTTGGTAGGAAGAAATAAAACAATTACTCATAAAACAGATATCGTAAACCAGGGAAAACTATTCTCTATCAATTATACAGGAAATCACAGAACCATAGAATGATAGAATGATGAGACTATATTTTGCTTTTTATTACTTGACAGCTAGAAACCTCCTATCAATTGACAAGAATTGAAGGTAATCATCCTTTTGCATGATTCCTCATCTGTTTTGGTGGCAGTTTTGTATTCTTAACCTAGAACTGCATTTAGCCTCATTGAACTTGCATTATATTCCTTGTACCAGAAGAACATCACCATGTTCATATTATTCATGGGGAAATCCTGAAACAGAAAGGATGTGATCTAAAGCAACTTCTGACATCTACACTAAAAATTTAAGACCCTCTAGTTTCCCAGCACTGATGGACACCAACTGTCAAATCAAAGAGATCTATATGTATCAGTCACTTTCAGATATAACTGACTTCAGGCATCCACACCAAAAATAGTAGATATAAGCACAACTTAATATTCAATTTCAAATACAAAGTATTATACTACCTTTTGTCCCCACTATTAAACAGCAAAAGTTTGGCAAAGACGACAGCAGATCTCAGATGATCCAGTGATACCAGCTCTGATTTGTACCCAGACTTCTCCTTCTGAAAGCAGGCAGGGATTTTTTAGCAAGCAAAGAGTTAGGGGCATTAATGAGCAGTATGTATTGCTGCACCTGAATAGCTGCTGAATACGTTCCCTGGTACACCTACAACAGAAGAACACAGGCCTGGGGCTCCTGTAAACCACAGGGAGATGTAGGGCAGGGATGGCCAACTAACACCCAGTGACCAGGTGCTGATAGTACCATGATTATCACTGTACCTGTGACGCTGGCTTTGTGCCTTGTTTTGTGTGCCCTGCATGGCCTAGTTTGGAGTTTCCTTGCCTTTGTATCATTCATCCCCAGTGCAGAGGCCGCAGCTAGAACCAGAAGATGCACAGAGGGCACAAAAGATGTGTGGACCAGAAGGCGAAGAAATTCTTCCTGCACACAGAAATTTTGGCACAACCTATGTTGTCCAGTTGAAGGTGCTCAACAAGTGGGCATCACTTAGTAGCATTTATCACAGAAGTTCTGACTGTCAGGGCAGAGACACGGGCAGAGACACAGTCAGAGTCCAGCGAGGAGTCCTGCACAGTATCACTGTCTCAGTGGCTAAGCATCAGGAAAGCCAGAAGGATGAGGATACAATGAGATGCTAATGGGAATATATCACCTCCAGCTTGTTAGGACTGCAATCCGAGCCCTGGGAAGATAAGGCTGGAGCATTCCTTTGCACTCTCCCATCAAACCAAAGAACTGCAAATGATATCTGACAACAGCTTTATGGGGGAAAAAAAAAATGGATAAAAGCAAAGCTTTCTCAACTAAAGCTTCAAAGCACAAAAAGGCAGAACATTGTCAGAGCTGTCTACTTGCAACGGCTATCAGGCTGCCTGCAGATGACTCCAGACAATTATAATAGCCTCAAGGGGATGGGCAAGATAGGCTATTATGATAGCTGCAAAATCAAATATTGCCAGCTACCACCATTCCAATCCCAAATAGGGCATGGCTGAAACGATAACCAGTGCTCCCTAATAGCCATTTTACGAGTTGTGTGATGTTGCATGGCATTAAGGAAAGTTCATCAGCACGAGAAACAGGGTGGGAGAGAGGAATATTTATTGTGCAGAAATGTACAGTGGCTGAAAGCTAGGCATTGTTTCTGCTTTTACGCAAATTGTTAGAGCAAATGTGATCACATTCAACATTGTACATATTTTCATCAGCAGGGAAATGGTCAGTATTTTGGAAAATGAGAAATTCTAAGTATAATCAGAAAATAAACATCATCTGTCAGTTTTTGTTAGCTGAAGAAATTGTCAGTGTTCAGGAAAAAAAAAATAGCTTTGTGAGGTAATTATTACCTTGATTTCAGTTTTGCTGTCTAGTTGGTGGGACTCAGTAACTGAGAGAGGCTTGCTCTGATAATGCCAGCAGTGTCACAACACTCTGAAGACGACAGCTTATTTTCTCTATGACTTCTTAAAATACAGAGGACTGTCTAACTGATACTATCTCGCAAGAGTCAGCGATGAGGAAACTGAAGCCATTAATATGACATCACTGCAGCTGCATCCATCAGATGTGTTCCCAAGGGATGTTAAAGCATCCGTTACTTTTCACCTTTCTGAAGTAACTGCAATTATTTTGTACCTGCAAGCCCATCATCTTGGCATCTACATCACATCCATTATTGAGGGCGAATGCATAATATGTCATCAACAAGCAAACAGCCACACACTTTGTCTTCTTAAATTCCTTTATCACTACAGAACACTTTCATTTATCGTAATAGCTATGCTCATCTCCTAATCTGCATCCATTGCATTTCTTCCATTATGTGCAGTGATGATGCAGTCGTGGCACAGGTATTATTGCTAACAGCCATGAAATATCAGTCTTTTTTTTGGCATAAAACTAATAGAACCACAAATCCCACCTTGCTCACTTTTTTTTTCCATTGCAAATTCATCTTTGAAAAGAATTTCCATTGCATTTTAATGAATTTTTCCCTTTATGTTGCTGAAAAATAATATTACTACTCAACAGCCTGGTGATTTTTCATCATTCCGTAGAGGGTTGGTGTGGATTCTCTTTCTGTTGCTGCCTGGAGACAGTACGGGATAGCTGGGGTGTCACTGCTGCAGAGGCAGGAGTGGTAACCCCGGCTCCCTGCCTGACACCCTGTTCCTGGGTTAACAAGGTAAGCGGAGGCCACGGTGTGAAATGCTCTGATTTCAACGTGACTTTCTTTGCTTTACTGTTCTTATATCTGCTTTAAGTGGGGAGAGAAAAATTTTATTTCCACAGCAAGTGACTCTTGATCTCCCTCTTGCCCCCTCTAAGCTGTTAGTAAGTGGGATACATGTGCTTTAAACTCCTAATTACAAATACAAAGTGGTACTCAAATATTAGGCAAAATATGTTTTACAGAATTTTTATAAAAGAAATCTTCAAGTAATATTTAAATAAATCGGGCAGTTTACAGCCAGTGTTTTTCAGCAGAGTGATTCTTCAAAGTCCTAAAAAATTGGGGAGCAATTAAAATTCAAGGAGAGAGGAGAGGGAGAGGTGAAGGAGAGGAGAGGAGAGGAGAGGAGAGGAGAGGAGAGGAGAGAAGAGGAGAGGAGAGGAGAGGAGAGGAGAGGAGAGGAGAGGAGAGGAGAGGAGAGGAGAGGAGAGGAGAGGAGAGGAGAGGAGAGGAGAGGAGAGGAGAGGAGAGGAGAGGAGAGGAGAGGAGAGGAGAGGAGAGGAGAGGAGAGGAGAGGAGAGGAGAGGAGAGGAGAGGAGAGGAGAGGAGAGGAGAGGAGAGGAGAGGAGAGGAGAGGAGAGGAGAGGAGAGGAGAGGAGAGGAGAGGAGAGGAGAGAGGAGAGGAGAGGAATTTCGCAGCATCTTCTGAATTTAGCTTGCTTCGTCATATAGGATCATAGCAGAGCAGCAGGTGAGCTGCTGCACTACCATCCCCTCTCCTCTTCTGCCAAATTTATTTCCTGGCTCTGGGCTGTGCTTTACTGGTGAGCTGCTTCTTACCAAAAACGGATTTTCTTTGCTAGATCCCTGCCAGACAGGACTCAGCTACACAAGCAAATAGGATCAGTGCTTACTGTGTCACTGAGCAGAGATGCTTGGAGGGCAGGCAGGTCTCCTTGGGATTGTGGGATTTTGCCTGCCTGTATTGGCTCCACTGGACCAGCCCTGAGAATGGCAAGATGTGATACTGGGGCTGTGCCTTGCTTCTGTTTTTCCCAAGGAAGAATGGATTTTCATCATGGTTAGAGTCCACTGCAGCCTCTCAGCTGGACATGCATCAGCAAAATGCACATGGCCTTTGCTTTGTGTCCCCTGGAATACCCCACCAGCAAATTCTTATCACTAACTTCAAATGCAGAGCTTGAAAGAAACGGCAGCAGAGGAACCTCTGTCTCTGAGGCTTCACCTTCACTTTGCTGGAGTTGTCTCCAGCATTCTGACTCTCCCTGCATCCTCTTAAAAACCACTTCTTTCAACAAATCTGGCCACTGAAATGGATGTACTGGATTTAATCAAACAAGACTTTCTGAAATTTCACTTTCCTGTATGGTAGAGAGTGTGATTCCTTCGTTCTAGATTTTTACTACAAATTTCCATCATTTATTATGAGATTTCACACCACGTGATTCTGAAATCGGGCTGAATTTTCTACTAGCTTAGAAACAAAATCCACTCTTGAAATGCTGAGAATAACATTCTCTCTTTCATACAGTGTTCTGTGGACCCTGTAAGTACACCCATTTGCTTCACTTGTGCTCATTAAAAAGGTAATTAGTATAATGGGTTTGTAAGAGTCTGAGGTGATTTCACAAAAAGTATAAAATATTTTATGCTGAGCTCAGCATGAATGAACTGTGAAATTGTATTGGACTTAGGCTGAAGAATTGCACTAGGATGGAAAATTAAATTAGTCTTTAATCGGTAATTTGAGGCTGCTTAGTTATTAAAAAAAATGTATTTTGCTCCTCTCTTAAAGTAGGCTTGAGGCTACATTCATTTTAGCAGCTTTTTAAAGACAGGTAAATAATACCAATCTTACTAAGAATGAAGAATCAAATGTAGTGCAAATTAGTTAAAATACTGGTACCAAATTTTCTTCAGAAAATGCAGAATACCGATGTGCTGATTACAGCTGCAGTTAATAGTGTCAGTCTAATGGGTATGCATTAAAAAACAGATTTATACCTGCCAGGTCCAAATGTCTCGTTTTCCTTATGGTGCATTTATTTGCCTGCTATGGAATAGCTAATATTTGTCAGCTGTCTCTTCTGGCCAGTCTTTCTGTCCTCATGACCTTTGGGAGGCTGTGACATGGCAAGAGAATATTCTGTTTCTCACAGTAAATAAAAATATTTCACATATTTCAGGTTGAACCTTGACTGTAACCATTATTAACAAGTGTGTACTGTTTGCTCCCCAGAGCCTTTCTAGGCACAAATCCTACATAGAGACCAAGCATGAGGACAAAGTAAATCTCACCTCACCTCAACCATCTTGAAGTGAAGTATCTAGTCTATACCATATGCCCAGCTAAGAGTATGGGAAGAAGAGAAATCGGAGCCTCCAGAAAACAATTCAGCCCCACCTCAACCACCCTTCACCTCTCTTTGTCCAGCCTCTGACAAGCAGACACCACAGAGTGTGTTGTCCTGTTTTGACTGGGGCAGAGTTAGCTTTTCTTTTTAGCAGCTAGAATAGCTCTGTGTGTTGGATTTAGTATGAGATTTGTTATGAGAAGAATATTGATAGCGCACTGATGTTTATAGTTGGTACTGAGACATCAAGGACCTTTCAGCTTCCCGTGTTTTTGCCAGTGTGCAAAAGCACAACAGGCTGGGGGGAGAGTAGCTGGGACAAAGGGCCCACAACTCCTTTTATGATTTCATAGAATCATAAAATGGCATAGGCTGGAAAGGACCTTAGAGATCATCTAATCCAACCTCCCTGTCATAGGCAGGGACGCCTCTCAACTAGATCAAGCTACTCAAGGCTCTGTTCAACTTGGCCTTGAACACCTCCAGGGAGGGGGCATCCACAACCTCTCTGGGCAATTTATTCCAAAGTCTTACCACTCTCGTACTGAAGAATTTCTTCCTAAAATCTAATCTAAATCTGTTCTCCTTCAGCTTAAACCCATTTCCCCTTGTCCTATCAGTGGACACTCTTGTGAAAAGTCCCTCCCCAGCCTTCCTGTAGGTTCCCTTCAGGTATTGGAAGGCAGCTATTAGGTCCCCCCGAAGTTTTCTCTTTTTAAGGCTGAACAATCCCAGCTCCCGCAACCTGTCCTCATAGCAGAGGGGCTCCAGCCCCTGGATCATCTTTGTGGCGCTCCTCTGAACATGCTCCAACAGATCTATGTCTCTCTTATGGTGGGGACACCAGAACTGGATGCAGTATTCAAGGTGGGATCTCACAAGAGCAGGGGGAGAATCACGTCTCTCAACCTGCTGACCACGCTTCTCTTGATACATCCCAGGAGATTTGAACTTAGACTTAGGATTGAGGGCCAAACTGGCCAATGAAGTATTCCATATCATGCAGTGTCATGTCCAGTACGTAGAATCATAGCACCATAGAATGGTTTGAGTTGGAAGAGACTTTAAAGATCATCTAGTTTCAACTCTCCTGCCATGGGCAGCGACACCTTCCACTAGATCAGGTTGCTCAAAGTGTCATTCAACCTGGCCTTGAACGCTTCCAGCGATGAGGCATCCACAACTTCTCTGGGCAACCTGTTCCAGTGCCTCACCACCCTCTGAGTGAAAAATTTCTTCCTTATATCTAATCAAAATCTCCCCTCTTTCAGTTTAAAGTCATTGCCCCTTGTCCTGTCACTACATGCCCTTGGAAAAAGCCCCCCTCCAGCTTTCTTGGAGGCCCCCTTTAGGTACTGGAAGGCTGCTAGAAGGTCTCACTGGAGCCTTCTCTTCTTCAGGCTGAACAGTCCCAACTCTCTCAGCCTGTCTTCATTGGAGAGGAGCTCCAGCCCTGAAATTATCTCTGTAGCCCTCCTCTGGACCCGCTCCAACAGCTCTGTGTCCTTCTTGTGCTGGAGGCCACAGAGCTGAATGTAGTACTGCAGGTGGAGCCTCACGAGAGCAGAGTAGAGGGGCAGAATCACCTCCCTCGACCTGCTGGCCACGCTTCTTTTGATGCAGCCCAGGATACGATTGGCTTTCTGGGCTGCCAGTGCACATTGCTGGCTCATGTTGAGGTTCTCATCAACCAGCACTACCAAGTCCTTCTCCTCAGGGCTGCTCTTAGTCCATTCTTTGCCCAGCCTGTACTTGTGCTTAGGATTGCCCTGACCCATGTGGGCATATAGATGAGGACTGACCGTCAAGAAGCTCTTGCTTGTCTGGGAATTCTCTTCTTAGAGGTCTCTCTTGGACTCTTGGTGTCTTGGAGTTCTATCTCTTGCTCTCTTTTCAGGCCTCTCACTCATCCAGGATTGTGGTGTTGGGACTTACCTGTTTTGAGATCATTTGCTAGCTGGGCCGGGCACTGATCACCATGTAGTGAGCTCTGCATCACTTGTTTGTCTATGTGATTTTATATATATATATATATATATATATATATTATTATTACTACTACTACTACTACTATTATTACTATTGCTATTAATTTGTCCTTATCTTCTCAACCCATGAGTCCCCTTCCCTTCAATTCTCTTCCCCATTCCCCGGGGATGAGGGAGGGTGAGCGAGTGGCTGTGTGGCATTTAGTTGCTGGCTGGGCTAAGCCACAACATGCATCATCTGTGCTTCGCTCAGGACCCAAAGAAATTACAAATGCAAACGACATTGCAAGAGGAATCAAGTTTGCTCCTGCAAGCGTGAGTTGAATTTGCTCACAGCAATAAGGAACAATTTCCAGAGAGACTTTGGTGTAACAGGCACCAAAGGCACAGCTTAATGAACAGTTTCAGTATCTCTAACTATAGGCCTGTTGCTCACTGTCACACCATGAAAAAAAAAAGTAGTATTTCACTTAACCGAATTCTTACTTCAGTTTACTGGGTGGCCAGAAAAACAATTGTAAAGGACAAGTGATGTTAGAAGCGAACAGCCAAAGAGAATGGAAAACCGAGACCTGGCTCAGCTTAGCACAGCCACCAAAAAGTTGCGTGTCTCATTCACATGGGAAAGCAGTAGAGGTGCCTCTTTGTGTGCAGCCAACTGCACTTTTAGTTCCTCACGAGCTGCAGAGAGGGAATCATGATGGAAGCAGCTGATTGCTGTGGGCTGGATCCCTGCTCCAGGCGTCCTGGAGAAGAGAAGGGAGCACGTCCCAGCTGGGTCACCTTGAGCTCAGCTTCATGGTTCTGCCACTGCTAGTCCCCAAGGTATGGACTGCCAGATCATGACACAGGGCAAACTTGATCCAGTTTAGCTGTAGGCATTATAGTCACATTAACTGAACTCAGAATAGGGTTTTCTTAGATTCTCATTTTCATACCAGCTTTACATGGCAAAGAAGGATAGCTTGTGGTTGTCATGTAGGCAAAGCATTGGAGCGATTTGGTCAGATACTATCTGATATGTGATAAATCTTATCAATTTAAAGTAACATTAATAGTTTGGATCCGGGATGAGGCACACTAAAACTGCATTTCCTGTTTTATTAACCCAAGACCTGAGGACAGTAACAGCACCAGTCGGAAGTGTTGCTCCTGATCAGAGATTAAAAAGAAATAGCTGAGTGTGGAGATGAGGTATCATAAATTAATCTCTCCTCGATTCACACAGTAAATCAGTAAAAATCTTTTAAATAATTATATTCATTGTTGATATCTTCTGAACATGCCAAATAGCCAGGTCAAAGAAGCACAGTACCCTGTCTGTACCCTGTCACTCTCACACTAACCCAAGCTTGTACCTGGGTTGTTGATGTGAGCAAGGCTGGTGCCTCCTGCACAGGCAGAGCTCTCCTGGAGCCCAGGAGGAGTGCCAAAACCTCAAGAAACGCAGAGCTGGCCACAAAATGGGAGGCTCCCTGCCAGTTCTTATACAATCTTCTAAAGACTAAACAAAAGCCACAGTCAGGAAATATGCAATAGAAAAGACAAACTTTAAGCTGTGATATTTCTGAATGAGTGTGTCTCCATTTATCTCTTAAAGCATTTCATTTTTTTTTATAAAACAACTGTATCTAGTGATGTGATAATCCAATCCTCAGAAAGTCTTAAACAAGAGAAGAGGGGGAAAAAAGAGGATATTTCAAGTACCTGCTGTCTCACATGGCTGGCTTTTTATGATGTGAACATTGTTTACATTTGACTAAATGAGATTGTAAATTGATTTCATGATGTTCTTTGAAGTATTGAAGACATTTAGTACTACCTTCACTAACGCCTTTCTGCTTTAAAAATAACAGAAATGTTCTGTTTTGAAAGAGGAACTTTTCCTGTGTTGTCCTGGAGAATGCATACAAGTTCAGGCTCAAAATGACATTCTTGTAAAGGAGTTTTTCTCAATATAGAATAAACAGATATTCAAGTTTAAAAAGAAAAGGTATTAGAAGGTATAACCATGTCAACAGAGACTGGATCGTCAACATTGAAACGTGCGGAAGGAGCAGGACAGAAAGCCAAACCAGTGAAAAACAAAAGTGAAGCTAAGGATGCTGGCTGGTTTTATGGAGAACAGCTAGATCTGTTGCTAACAGCTCAGCTTCTTGGTTTCCAGCTCCTTTTCGTACTTCCAGCTTCGTTCATCTGACAACAGCCAGAAAAAAATATGGAAGGGAGTCCAGCTGCTTCTCTGAGGTGTCAGTGCTGGGGAATAAGACACAGAAAAAACAGCAGCTATTCCCAGGCTGCAGGCATGCCAAGGGAACAGGAACTCCCAAGGCCACCACAAGGCCTCAGCCAAAGAGAAGTGGTCAGAGTAGGAGGGATGTAGGAAGCTGGGCAGAAGATGTACCAAAGGAAGGAATAGGGTAGGAGAGAGCACGGAGTGGCAAGGAAGGAAACCATCACGACATAGTCAACAAGAATGAGAAAGTAAGCTACAGAGAACAGCCAACTGGGAAGGAAAGAAAAGCAAAAAAGACCTTCAAGAGTCAGACAGTATTTCTCTCTGTCAAATTCGTTTTTCAGTCAAGCCCCTAAGTACTTTACTAGCAATTCTTTTTCACATTGAGCAGTTTTAGCAGCAACGGGCATGCCGTGCAAACGCAGTCAGGAGGAGCAGACAGCAGAGTTATGAACAGGAGGTTTGGTGTCTGTAAGGCACACCGTCACCATCAACTCTTTGCAAAAACACTTGATAACTGCTTTTCAGCTTTCCCACCACAAACCTCATTTTAAAAATAGACAAAAGGCAAAACTTGCTGCCCACAGTGAGGCAAGTTTAACGCTAAGCAAGTTCTGAACAAATTCAGAAAGTCACTTGCAAAGTGATCTGGAAAACATTTGTACCTTCTCATAGAAAAAAAAATGGTGTACACACCCAGGCCCATGTGGAGAGCTAAAGGTTTCTCCAGGATTTTCTGCAGTAACATGCAACTTCTTGTCAGCCATCTGAAAAAAAAAAAAAATAGAGAAAAAGAATACAGCTCTAGACCACATTCAGAAAAGGCACTGATTCTTAGTGCAACAAATCCCCCAAACAATTTTAACAGTGCCAAGTTTAAATGTATAAAATAGATTTCCTGTTCGTATCCTGCCCCAGCCTGAAAGCCACATCCTGTGAGATGCTTTAAGATTCATAGATGATCACCATCTTCAGCTGTACCTAAAATCACATCTGTTTCGTAAAAGCCCTCAGATGCAAAGTGATGGAGGCTGAGAGACGCTACCAGTTATGCTTGTCCCATTCTTCCCTACAGCTGCTGTTGGCCTCCATCAAGGATAGGAGGCTTGGTGGCCCCTTATGGCAGTTTATCCTAGCAAGCTTACAGCCAAACTGAAACACACAAGCCTTCTGGCCCTTTCCATAGACAATCGACACTTCTGAGACACACCTTAAAAAAATAATAGAACATCATCACTTTTCACCCTATGGAGATAAATGACAGCATGTATCTTGTTTGTGAAAGTAAAAATATCCCCTAGCATGAAATAAAAAGAGGGTACGAAATAGCAAGATGATTTACTGAGCAGGAGGTGATGCACCTTAAAGGGGAAATTTCCTATCTGAGCTATTGCCCACCTCAGCTGTGTGCTACAACACTGTGCCTACTTGGTTACTCTCTACCAGGGGAGAGCCATGCCAGGGCACGCTCCTGTCACTGAGAAAGAAATTCTGATGCAAAGTTTGGGCTGTGGGAGAGGGAAAGAGTGGGTTCCACAGCCAAACCACGACTGGTTAGACACTACAGCAGCCTGACAGGCATTTATACAGCTGAACAATTCAGGGCAAACTGGTTGTAAATGATCGTGCATGTCGTAACCCAAAGTATGCATCTTCTGGCAACCTTATTTGAGTGTCTTCTCCTCTTCACTAACTCATACAGCCTTTGCTTTGTACATCCCATGTTATGCTCCCAGTTTTTGTGAAATCTTCTCAAAGTGCTACCTCTGTTCTTGTACCAGCACCGAAGTCCTGCTAAAATAAGTACAGCCACACCGAGTAGATAAAAGCCCAACTAGTTCAGATTCCCCTCTCTGACAGTGGCAAATAACAGATACTTAGGAAAAAGGATAAAGGAGAAGCAAATGTGCTGACTGTTCTCAGTATACCTTACCTACTTCCAGGAATCAGCAGTTCAGGAACCTTTTGAACCAGGGACTTTGTTGTGGTAAGGTTGTCGGGTTTAATAGGTCCCCAAAGGACTTGTTTACTAGCTGCTTATAAACTGAGGTTTCATACTTATGATTAAATTGAGTAAACTGAGTACCTCTCGTTTATAAGTGGCCCAATTTCCAAAGGAATGGAGCTGCTCTATAATTTACTTTCCCTGTGGGAGCAGTAAATAGCATTCAGTACTATTCTAAAAGAAATTCACTTATTATGATGCCTAAAGCTGGACCCAAGTGCCATATAATTTTCAGCAATATTAAACCATCTTCCTGTATAAGAAATCTTGCAAGGAACTTGTCTGAAAACAGTGCAGGACAAATCTGTTACATGTATTCTGATAATTCAAAGAATCCTAGGGAATTTCCTGCTGCTGTTCAATGACATCTAGGAGACAGTCAGGAAACTTATTGTCCCTGCAACTGTCTTAAAACAAGAAGAGTATAATTGGCATGAATACCCAGTGATGTTTATGTGCTCAAAACGACAGTAGAACCATGCTGAGGAAGCAGATATTTCAGTGGAGGAAATAACAGGGCACACCGAACACCACTTTGCAGATGCTTCTGAATAGACCTGGACAGATGTTTGGGAAATGTTGTGTTTCATTATTTTCTGATGGAAAGGAATAAGGACTGATAATTGTGTCCTCTGCTGCTTTGAATGTCAAGAACAGTGTTGGTGTTCAACTGGTTAGAAAAAATGCCATTAGCACCTAAATCAAAGCAATACAGGGTGGAGTCCTGCTTCCACTGAAACCTTTCACAGGTTCACCCTGTGAGACCAGTTGGATTTTCTCCTAAGAATCCAAAAGTGGAAAGAGCACAAGAGATCAGCTATGCCTTGCCTGGGGTGCTCTCACTTGCCATAAATCATAGAATCATAGAATCATAGAATCATAGAATGGTTAGGGTTGGAAGGGACCTCAAAGATCATCTAGTTCCAACCCCCTGCCATGGGCAGGGAAACCCTCGACTACACCAGGCTGCCCAAAGCCTCATCCAGCCCGGCCTTGAACACTTCCAGGGATGGGGCATCTACAACTTCTCTGGGCAACCTGTTCCAGTGCCTCACCACCCTCTGAGTGAAAAATTTCTTCTTATATCCAATCTAAATCTGCCCTCTTTCAATTTAAAGACATTACCCCTTGTCCTATCACTACATGCCCTTGTAAAAAGTCCCTCTCCAGCTTTCCTGTAGGCCCCCTTTAAGTACTGGAAGGCTGCTATAAGATCACCCCAAATTCCTTCCAGTGATGGAGCCTTTGTCACTTGACTCTGAGTTCTTGCAGGGCTGCTCAGCCTCAGGCTTGACTCATGGTCACCTGGGAGAACAGCAGCAGTCCCACTGGCTTTGAAAGGACAGAACAACTTGTCATCTGCCACCACCAGGAAGTCCTCCTGATGGTACTCAGCTTAAATACTTGCATCCTGAATACACTGCATTCTGCTTACTGGTCTTGGTGAAGCTCCTCAAAATGCTGCTGCATCTCTTGAGGGTGATGGCAGGTGATAAGTCCTTCTCTCTGAAAAGGGAATGCAGCTGCCCAGTCCCACCAACTTTACTAGGAGTGAAAAGCACTTTTCTTTAGCAAACTGGAAAAGCACTTTGCTTTAGCAAAATTTTAAGAGCAGATGAAGTTTAATAGCCTCCTGCAACAGAACAGCATGTGCCTCAGACGCAGCCACTACAGCCCTGCATCAGCTGCTTACTTTCAGTTCCTCATTCCTCATTTTAAGGAACTGTCTACATTAAATTAAAAAAAAAAAAAAAAAAGAAAAGAAAGAAACCTGCTGTTAGAGTGCTGTTACAGATGAAAAGATTCTTCTATGCAGAAGGATGCCTTTGTCCACTTCTGCAAATGGGTAAAGTGGAATATAGACCAAAGAACGAAGCACTTTGCTGAGTCACTGTAACTGGGAATATCTCCAGCTGCCTGCTGATCATCCCCACCCAATAAACCACGTCGCAAGGAGGGGACAGAGGGCGGCGGGCAGAACAGCATTACCACGAGTTATTTCTCAAAGTAGCTTTGCAAAGCAAGACTAAAGTGCTAAATTGGAGCTGTAAAACAGCTCAGTAGAATTTCTGTGTTAAGCCACGCTGTCAGACTTAAACAACTTACATCAGCTATCTACAGTGAAGAACTATCATATGTCTAATAAATAGATGTAGTTGAAAGCAAAACAGGAAGAAAAAGAATAAAAATACTTCCACAAACAGAACCAAGCAGCTGCATAAAATAAATTTCAAATCCTCCTGAAGCCTGAAAGCCAGCCACGGCACGCCTAATATCTCCTTGGAGCTTTGTTTTGGACTAGACAAAACCGCAACAGGCTGTCTGCGCACACTGCACCTGAACCCAGCCTGAAGGGAGCTGCAGAATTCTCCTCCACCAAGTCATCTAAACAGAAAAGCCACCACGGTGAAGGGCTTTGAATAGAAACATCTAAATCTGAGACGTGAAGTGATCACAAATAAGCACTGAGGACTTATGGATACATGAGTATGAGAAGGAAATAACTGAAGAGCAAAAACACTGAATAAACCACAGCATTTTGACACTGTCCCACATGACATCGTTGTCTCTAAATTGGAGAGACATGGATTTGACAGATGGACCACTCGGTGGATAAGGAATTGGCTGGATAGTCACACTCAAAGAGTTGCAGTCAACGGTTCAACGTCCACGTGGAGGCCGGTGACGAGTGGTGTTCCTCAGGGGTCAGTACTGGGGCCAGTGCTATTTAACATCTGTGTTGGCGACATGGACAGTGGGATCGAGTGCACCCTCAGTAAGTTTTCTGACGACATCAAGCTGTGTGGTGTTGTGGACACGCTGGAGGGAAGGGATGCCATCCAGAGGGACCTTGACAGGCTGGAGAGGTGGGCCTGTGAGAACCTCATGAAGTTCAACAAGGTCAAGTGTAAGGTCCAGCACATGAGTTGAAGCAATGCCAAGCACAATTACAGGCTGGGCAGAGAATGGATTGAGAGCAGTCCTGAGGAGAAGGACTTGGGAGTGCTGGTTGATGAGAACCTCAACATAAGCCGGCAATGTGTGCGCTTGCAGCCCAGAAAGCCAACAATATCCTGGGCTGCATCAAAAGGAGTGTGGCCAGCAGGTCGAGGGAGATGATTCTGCCCCTCTACTGAGCTCTCGTGAGACCCCACCTGGAATACTGCATTCAGCTCTGGAGGCCCCAACACAAGAAGTACATGGAGCTGTTGGAGCAGGTCCAGAGGAGGGCAACGAAGATGATTTGAGAGCTGGAGCACCTCTGCTATGAAGACAGGCTGAGAGAGTTGGGGCTGTTCAGCCTGAAGAAGAGAAGGCTCCAGTGAGACCTTCTAGTAGCCTTCCAGTACCTAAAGGGGGCCTCCAAGAAAGCTGGAGGGGGACTTTTTCCAAGGGCATATAGTGATAGGACAAGGGGCAATGACTTTAAACTGAAAGAGGGTAAGTTTAGATTAGATCTAAGGAAGAAATTTTTCACTCAGAGGGTGGTGAGGCACTGGAACAGGTTGCCCAGAGAAGTTGTGGATGCCTCATCCCTGAAAGTGTTCAAGGCCAGGTTGGATGAGGCTTTGAGCAACCTGATCTAGAGGAAGTTGTTCCTGGCCATGGCATGGAGGTTGGAACTAGAAGATCTTTAAGGTCCCTTCCAACCCAAGCCATTCTATGATTCTATTATTTGGAAACGGCTGCTTTTATTTGGTGTGCATGACAAGAAGCCAGAAAGAACATCAATTCTGTTAAGATTATCTAATTCAGAGAAAATAAATATATCCTGATGCCTTATATGTGTCTGAGGATTCAAACAAGCACACATTTTCAAAACAGCACTTAAGAACAACCATATGGCATGGAGATGACAGTCAGTAGTAGGGCTCAGGCTGCGACAGAGGGGTTCAGTACAACATCCCGTTTTCAGCGATACGGGGTCGGTGGGATGTCCTTCCCCATACATATTACCTTTCAAGCACCTTCTTCCAAACCAGATGAACTCAGTCACATTGTTTCAGATATTCTGGACTGCAAAAAGACAAACATGTTGTTATTTATGATTATTGGTGGTTTTCAGTTATCCCATGCAGCAAGAGGAGACTCAGACCAAAATGCTATGCAGCACAAATGGAGCCAGTTGGAGGAGAGAGTGGTGAAGGTGCGAGCTTCTCTGCACTCCTTGGGCTACAGGTCAGTGACTACTTGCTGGGGCAGATGCCTTTAGCTGAGTAAACAGTCAAAAGTCAGAGATGCCATTTTAAGCCCAGAAAATCAGTGATGATCTGCACTGAATGAAACGTAGTGACATGAAACCTGCATAGGTTTTCTCGGGGTTGCATGACGGTAACTGCCTCTACTTGTCTCTCCAAAACTGTGTGGTTGGCTTTATTGCACAAATTTTCCTTAATGATATTTTCTCTCAGTCTCGTATTTAAATCTTGATTACTACTCTCCATTGTCAGGGCTTGCATTCAAGCTTCAGCCATCAACTCAGTTATAATGAAAACAAACCAAACAGTTACACCTAAACCCAGGCCTGCCTCTGCAGAACTACGCAGCTTATTCTCTTTTTCTTCCCTCAGCAGTACTATTTAGAGAACTTCCTTCATGTATCTCTGTTCGCCATGCTCATGGGCAAGACGCAGGGTACGCAAGGTTTCCGCAGAACTGCATTTTGTATAAAATTGTCTCTGCAGAAAATGTGCTTCTCTCTTCCCTCTTCAGGTTTCTTTTTTTTTAATTTGGGTTAATCGTTCTTATCAAGATAGCCTTGAAAGCATGAGTTGAGTCTAAGTAGATACGGTACTTCTTACTGTCACTCTGTAATCCACAAATAATTTGTAGAGGGCTGAGGTTCTACATGATCTCAGTAGGTTGTCAATGTGGAAAATTAAATCACCTCAATTTTAAAAAGTACTTAACTTCTTACAAGGCAATTAAAATCACGTTTTAAATGGCAATGCTAGTTATTAAAGCCCTACTCATTTTTTCAGCAAAGAAATGTGACTATCCAGATATCCAAAATGTCTTCAACTTCATCAAAATAATTTGAAAAAAAAATGTTTATCAGATTAATGATTTGTGTATATGCATATAAAATTTACAAATGCCCTTTTTTTTTTTCCGCAAAAAAGTTGTCTGAGAATGCAATCATAGCAATCACTGAATGCCAAGATCTCGCCACGTAAGTCATGCATAATTCCTTGAAGTGCAGGAGGCTTTGTTTGAAGATTTCTGTCACTGAAGGTAACATAGTGTCTTTGCCCTTTGACCAATGCTGGTGGGATCTCTCAAAAGTCTCCTAATGTTCTGAACTTCAAATTTCATTACATGTCTCCTTTTTTCCACGCCCTGACACACAAGCAACATACCATCTTCAAAGATCAGTAATCTCTTTGGTTTTTAAGATTTTTTGATTGGAAGCTTAGCAAGTGCTCCCAAAAGCCTGACCTCTACAATGAATACACGCGCTCCTTCAATTCTTCACACACTGAGGATGTCAGTAAACAAACACTGCGAACTGCAAAGCTGCAGCCACCACATGCCTGTGACCTTTGTGAAATCTGTTCAATGGCATGTCATTCAAATTTGGGCCAATGCAAATATTGGTGATAGGGAAGAGGGGAAGCTAGTTCGCCGTGTATTCTGTTATTTGGAAATGCTCAGCTTCGAAGGATAAGCATCAAGCGGCTAAGTCTGATATTAAAAGTTCAATCACATACATCCATTGCTTTTAGTTCCCTTTGCAGAGAGGGACTGGGAATAAGGGAGGCCCAGTTTGTTCCAGTGCACCTGCGTGAGGGGTATATGTTACCTGTCAGCACTAGAAGATACTCACGAGCAAGCTGCTGGACAAAGTGCACCAGGTGCTTAGAGGTGCACAGCTCAAACTGCAGCCTTGCTTTCAGCATCGGTGAGGCCACAACTTTGATGGAGCCCCTTGGCTCTGCAAACTTAAGCCCAAACTTAAGCACAGTTACTGGAGGTAGGAAGGACAGAAGCAGAGGACCTCTCCAGAGCGCAGAGTCAGAGCTCCGCTCTTCAGCACTGGGAAGGATGTCTTGAAGGGACTGCTAGCTAAAACAAGTTCTGCCCGACAACCTGGGCTGTACTCAGAGGCTTGTGTTCATGAGCGACGTGCTCTTCAGCACAGCCGGACCTAGCAAGAAACCTAATGGGGCTCTGGAGAATATCCCTCTGTGGAGCAACAGAAAGGTCCCAGAGGCTGAAAATCTCTTCTCAACCCCATAAGAAAAAATGTCAACTGCTGAGTGACCTGAACAGCCCCTCTCGTTTAGCAGCCCATTTGCATACAACTCTCATGTGATCGTTTTTGCTTACCTTGTGACAAACAAAACACCACCACAGGATGAATCAGACTTTGGACCTGGACAGGTTGAGGAGGACAATACTCTCTACGATTGATCTCAGGCCAGAGTCAGGCTTTTTTTGAATCACTGTCTGTCTATGTGTGTCTCTCTGAGCAGGCCTACGTGCCAGACCAAACAAGCTCACTCTAAGGTCACCGAGCTTGTACATTGGGTTGATCCTTTGCTAAGACACATGACAGGCCAGTGTTGTTCTCAAATTTGGGACTGAATGACATGTCACATGCCAGTGAAACAAATTAAAGCTTTATTCAAGATCAAATTACCTATGTCATAGTTATTCTGGCTTCAAACCAGTTTATGAAGGAACCGAATATTCATGAAGTGATTAAACTGCATTTCTTGTTTTAAGGTAAAAAATATATCGGGAAATCTTTGAAGATTTGATGTGTTTTCACCAAATATGACTTTTTGCAATATCTGTAATTGAAAATGATGTTTAAGACTGAAAGGAGGTCCTTCAAGACTCCCCAATTATGTCATCTCTCCTTGTTGCACTACATCTGCGAGGAGGCCAGAATCATTACTCCGTGTCTTACGATGACAGTTCACCAAAGAGAAAGAGGAGCAGAAGTACTGTGGTGTCCGTCTCAGAGCACCCCACCTCAAAGCAGACAGAAACCAGTATCCATAACCCAACGAACAGCCATCATCAGTGAGCAGACAAGGCTTCTGCAGTTTGTACAAGAAAACACACCCTGCAGTTTTACAGCCCCGACGCCAGGGCGTGCTCCCTCTGTCAGGTACATCGAGGTGGGTAGAGGTCATATCTAAACAGCACAACTGCCGATCTGCACCAGCACGACCTTCCTGGTAGAGCTGAAGCACGTGCCACGGCAGCTGTGCCCACAGAGGTGCCATGTCACCGCACCCTTCGCCTGACCCATGGCGCCAGCTATGTCAGACTCAGAGAAACTGAGATATGTTAACCGGAGACCGGCTGGTGGCCAACAAACGTTGCTTATACCCACCGTGACAAGCCAAGTGAGCACGTGGAAGGGGAGTTGCCTAGAGATGTTGTGGCTGCCCCATCCCTGGAGGTGTTCAAGGCCAGGCTGGATGAGGCTTTGAGCAACCTGGTGTAGTGGAGGGTGTCCTAGATGATCTTTAAGGTCCCTTCCAACCCAAACCGTTCTATGATTCTATAATAAAACCCCTAATTCCCGTCAGTTGAGAGCAGCAAACGCGGCAGCACGGACCAGAAACAACCCGCAGCCAGAGCGCGGCTGCATCGGCCCCCAGGGCAGGCTGAGGCCGGCGGGGCCAGGCTGAGCACCGGGGCTGCACCGGCTCCGCCAGCGCGGCGGTACGGGAGGCTGGAAGTACCACTGGTCAGAAACATCCTCGTTGCGCAACCGGCCACAGCGAACTCTCTTGCCCGGTAAACACTGATCCACAGCGATGCCTGGCGCGATGCTGCTGCTCGGGGGTGAAACCGGGAAACTGCTGACTTGTCACGGCTGCTCACTGCAGCCCCGCGCGGCCCCCGCCGCGGGTACGAACACGGGGCGGGGGGCGGGCGGCGCTCCGACCGTCAGCGGGTCCCGGCGAGCCGCCCCGAGGAGAGCCCGCCCACACGCCGAGAGCTCCCGCCTCGGCCCGGCGGCCCGCCCCGGCTCGGCCGGCAGCGCCAGGCCGCGGCGCCCGCCTCCGTCTTCTCGTCGGCCGCGGCCTCCTGGGAGGGGCGGTGCCGGGCCGGCGCGGGGGCGGGGGCCGGGGGACACTCCTCCGCTGAGGGACGCGGCTGTCCGTCTTCGTCCCGCCTCTTCGTGTCATGCAGCGCCGGCACTGCGTGACCGACGCCGGGGAGCGGTGCAGGGCGGAGGAGAGCGGGCGGCGGGAGGGGGCACTGCCGGTGCCGGCGGGGCAGGTGCGCTGGCGGGGGGGCGCGTTGATGGGGTCTCCCGGGCAGGTCGGGGCTGTCAACAGCCGGGGCGGAGCGTGCCGGCAGGTCGAGTGTTTCCCTTTCAGGTCGGGAGTAATTGCGTTTTGTTTTCTGGTGCACAGGATTGAACCCCAGAGCCAGAAATGAGGAAGGTTTTGTGCGTGGAGCCCGTCATTTTCATCTACATGTTTGCCTATTCCTTGACAAGCCCGCTGGTGCAGCAGTTCATCTACCGGCGGCTGTGGGAGGAAGAGTACAACTCCTCTTTCGTCAGCGATACCAATGTCACTCGCTGCGAGCAGAATAAAAGTAGCCCGACTTATATCAAGCAGAAGGTAAGGGGGGGCGGAGGGCGGGGAAATAAAATCGTAAATAAACTTGCAGCCATTAGGTGCTGTCTCAGTGTAACCTCCTTTTACATAACTTTACTTAATCTTTTATATAACCGTACTTAAACTTTTATGTATAGAAAAGCAGTAGTTTTGTAAACTGCTGTCACTTTACTATCTCATTGCTCTTGGGTTGCGCTGTAAGTAGCTGTAGTGCTTTAAAGACAAAGAGTTGTCTCCAGGAAGATGCTGAGGTAAATCCCTATTTTAATGGGAGCTGAAAATCATCTGAGAGGATCAAGCCCAAATTGGCATTGGCCTGACATTACAACAGGTGCCACTGAAGTCTCCTCCTTCCAGTAGCGGTTGTGCGTATGTTCATGAGCCATCAGTTGTCTCTGTGACTTCTAGTGTTCTTTGTAACTATGTAAAGTTTAGCAAATGTCCTGTAATTTTCAGGAATAAGATCTAGTTTAAAACACATTTATTTCAGAGGACATACAAGAATGAAGTATGGGGGAGATAGAAATAAAAAAAAAAATTGTAATTTTAAAACGTGAAAAAACGTTTAACAGATCCTTGCACAATCAAGTATAATTGGCGATTTACCATTCAGAGTGCAAGTCTGCCTTGCTGAGATCCAAAGGCGTCAAGATGTCAGCATCCCATGGTCAATTACATTCCTCGCACTTTTTCATAGTTCAGCATGCTGGATAGCTAATTGTTGACTGGAATCTCTGCCGTTGCACTTCCAGTGCAGTTTTAATGCGGCGCTTAAGCAGAGCTGACTGTGGGCTCCCAGCAGGAGAGGTGATCATACTCCATTTTCCTTTCCCCTCTCCCCCCGTTTGCTGCCCCCCATGTGCTGTATCTCACAATTCCGAAGTTACAGGTTACAGTTTGGATTTGGTTGGGGCACTGATTTAACAGAAAGCTCATCTCTTTTTCTGAGTTTGTTGCTTTTTGAGTGTTGTTTTTTTCTGAAGTGGTGCACCACTCTGACACATTCTGTGGCCATGTGCTTGCTGTATCTATCATGGGAATGGCAGAGGGAACACATTTCCAGAAGAGGTACAACAGAACCATCCTTGGCAACAACAACTGGCAGTTAGGTTGGATTAGGTGGAACATGAAACCACTGTAGGGTCAGAAAAGTAGATGACTCGGACTGTAAATTACACAGAAGATGGAGTTATGGAAACAGTCAGCTGGCATTCCCTTATGCCGCTGAAAAGGCGGCACTTGAAAATTTTCACTCACATCCCAGATTTCAATCTCTGATGTGCTGCATACGCACAAGACTGAACACCTGAGCTTACCTACTGCATTTGTCATATATAAAAGAATTCTTTTATGGTATATGCTTCCATTGAAGATGACCAAAGTAATAATTCAGGATTTTTAGTGTGGAGTAGGTTATTCCTCATGTGACAGAAGCCAGTCTTTGTAGACAGAATGTGAAAGTAAAAAGGTCAATAGAACTGTAGTCCAGCATGCCTTCTGGGCTGACTCATCAGCCGAGGAAGGTAATGTATGCCAACCATGGAATTTAATTTGGAGGTACTAACCAAGTATTGTCTGAATAACGCTTGTACATTACACCCGCAAAGTGTTTTCTTTAGTATTAGCTCCCCATTTGGTGCTGTGTGTGGGCATTTTGTCCTACAATGTCATGTGTCAATGGAAGGAGCAACTATAAGAAAGCCTTATGTGGTGCATACAGTTCTAGCTGCAGAGCCCATCAAGAAACCTACATTTCACAAACATTTCTGCACTTTGCATTTGCTAGAAACCCACTAAATTCAACCTAATTTTCAAATGGTTATCACCTGTGGTTCAGGATATATTCTTTGTGCAAAACACTGAAGCAGAGTGCTGAATTTCAGCCGAAGTTAAGATAGCATCTCTGATTGTTGTAGTGGTGAATTCACACATTACAGGTTTTTTGGCATAAAGAATACAGAGTATAATTAACTTGATATTTGAGAATATGAATCCTTCAAGACAGTAGTTGAATAATGGCCAACAGAACTTTTTTGTTTCCCTTTCCTGCCAAATTTCCATTCCCTCCATTTCAGTGACTGCCAGCGGGGTGTGAGCTTTTGAACAGTTATGCTCTTGTCTGGATGTCTTGCTTGCATTTCTGATACCACACATGTCACCATAGTGTAAGATCGTAAAATGCTCAAAACACCCATTAATTTCAGTGCAACTCGGTCTCTGTGCTGAGCAATAATCTTGTGTATGAGAAAAACAGCAGATCCTGTAACGCAGTTCCAAGCCCTTTGCTGAGGATATGTGAAGTACGTGTTCTGGATTTTCCAAGACCATCCTAACTCACTTGTGTTTACAGATGCTGCAAATTTTGCTGTCAGGAGTGATCCCAACAGGCCCAGTTTGGCATTAACTTTTAGAACATCTTCCTTAAGAGTTAATTCAGTATAAGTCCTTCCATTTTGAGAACGGAGAAGCTTTTTACTAATCTCACCTATTTCTAAAGAAAATGTAAAAGGAAATTGAAGACAAAAATCACTTGGAGCCTGCAAAAAAGTAGAATATGGTTTAAAATGAATAGTCTTTGTGGCATTGAGGTTAATTATTGCTTACAATTTGAAGGGAATTAGTCATTTTATAATAAAATGTGTTCAAAGGTAATTTGAATACAAGCTGAAGCATTCCAGTCACTGGCTTGGATAATCTTTTTTTTTTTTTTTTAGCTCAGAAAGAGCTGTGTTATTAATCATTAAACATTATTTATCCTCCGGTTTATTTATTATTAAATCCATGCATTTTCCTTTGCTACTCAGTAATAATTTTTCTAATTTTATGAGCCTGTCAGTTTATCATGTCCTGTAGGTTGTTCAGCCTCAGACACTACACTTCTCTATTAATTTATCCTTATATAAGTGAATTGCTTCTTCATTTTCATTCTTTTAATTTTGAAATCTTTGATTTAAGAAGTATTTCTGTCCACCATGAGCATTTTTTCAGAGTAGAGTGAATTTACAGATTAAAAAACTAGACCTTTCTCTTCAAGTTTATGTAGTTCCATTTATCCAAGGGCTGGAGCACCTCTGCTATGAAGACAGGCTGAGAGAGTTGGGGCTCTTCAGCCTGGAAAAGAGAAGACTCCGGGATGATCTTATAGCAGTCTTCCAGTACTTAAAGGGGGCCTACAGGAAAGCTGGAGAGGGACTTTTTACAAGGGCATGTAGTGATAGGACAAGGGGTAATGACTTTAAATTGAAAGAGGGCAGATTTAGATTAGATCTAAGGAAGAAATTTTTCACTCAGAGGGTGGTGAGGCACTGGAACAGGTTGCCCAGAGAAGCTGTGGATGTCCCATCCCTGAAAGTGTTCAAGGCCAGGTTGGATGAGGCTTTGAGGAACCTGGTGTAATGGAGGGTATCCCTGCCCATGGCAGGGGGTTGGAACTAGATGATCTTTGAGGTCCCTTCCAACCCTAACCATTCTATGCTTCTATGATTCTATGATTTTAATAGAGTTACATGATTTTAAAGCACCTGCAGGTTTGGCCTATCATTTTCTGTATTCTTTTCCATTGACTTTAGATGAATATAAAGTGGGCAGTTGAGTGCTTTACACTCTAAATGGAGTTCTTCTGTACTTTTGTCTTTTGGTCTTCTCATTAGTAAACAATAAGTCATTTATGTCAGCAAGGTTATGGACATTTGCAGTGTCTGGATGTGCAGCCACATTCTTTCTGTTGTACACCTACTTCCAAAACAATGAAACCCAAGTCTTTGTTGTTCTATTCCTCCAGTTAAGCACTTCATTATTGTTTGGCAATAATACTTGGATTGTATGGTTAATGTCGGTTGAGATGATATGTTATAACATGTAGTTTTATTTCTAATGTGTTAGCATTTCTTTGACACTCCTGTCTTTGAACCTGATTATCTTAGTAAAGAAGCAATGCCTGCAACTACATAGAGTTCTCTTTGTCAGCAGGGGAGGAGTTAAAGATCAGAATATAATTTTCCGTCTTGGTTTTTTCAGTCTTCATGGTTTTGACCCTTCCAGGGTGACTATAGTGCTAGCCAGTGGACAGGACATCATGAATCCTAAGGCAGTCAGAAGCCATAAGGGAAGAGAGTAAAAGACTCCAGAGTGCTGGGATCTTGAGGGCCTCAGGGTCAGTAGAATTCTCTTCTTGCAATAGAACCTGGTATCCTGTAAACAAACAAAGAGATTGAACTAGAAACTCGTAGTCTTTCCCTGTAAATACAAATACGAAGTTATAAAGCATTCAGCAGCTTTTAAAATTGTCCAAAGTAGATTCTTGGAAATTCCAGGTTTTTTTCATCTTTTGGGTGCTACTCAGTGGGGATTATGTTAGCTACAGAGGAAACACCTGAAACATGGAATATAGATGTCTTGAATACAGGCTGAGAATGGCTTGGGAAGACTACACGGCTGTGCCTGTTACTGGCTGAAGAGTGCAACCCCTGCCCAAGTCAGTGTGATACCTCAGAAAACTTGAAGAAAACTTCACTCACTGCATCTGAAAGTTTATCTTACAGAGTATAAAGGGTTTGTGCGAATGAAGTTACTTCCTTTTCCCCTGCTGCTCTTCTGTCTGACCAGGTGTTTGTCTTTGAAAGGGCTGTTGTGGCTGCTGGGTGTCTAGCCTGCATCGATATATGAAAAGCAAGACCTGAATTAGCTTGCTGAGCATCATCTAGCAGCTGGCTTCATAACAAGATAGTCTTATTTTTTAATTGACTTTTCTCTAGTTCTTTTTTCTACAGCCATTCATGTTCTGTTAACTGGGTGGTTTTCAGCTACATTTGATCTTTATACTTCTATTAAAAAGAACTCAGAAATTTTCCCATAATGAGTGTTTACAGTTTATTGTCATAGTGTTACCTGCTGTTCCTTAATGTGAATACCTGCTGTAGCGTATCTATAGAGAGATCACTGATTTGGACAGTTCCTGAGCCCAGAGCTTTCCAGTGTTTAAAAAAGTAGTTACTTCATATATCTGTGAGTTGGTATAATTTTTAATGCTGTGTTTCACATTTGTGGTTGTTATTATTATTATATTATTATTATTATTATTAACGTTGGACACTGGGATGTCAGAGCAAATCCTGATCTGTTTACTTCTACAATGTGATAGTCAGTGAATTGTTTCTTTGTAACCCTCTTGGTAGGATTATTTAGGAAGAAAAATTGTCTCCTGTGAGTAGGGAGCATGGGGTGTGTTCCTCAATCAAAGACTGGTTTACTATGGATTTCTGAAAGGTTAAAACAGGCCCAGTATCCTTTTGCCATACCCTGTACTGAAGGAGACACTTACACCATAAGCACCCACTCTCGTAAATGCATGTTCAAACGAATTGTTCTCATGTCTCCATTGAAACTTCTCTGTCAAGAGTACTAGTAAGACTGTATCTTAAGAAATAAGTTCTGGCTTAAAGTGTAAGAAGGGATGTTTGAAGAATATTGAAGGTAAAATTACAAAAGCAAGAGTCTTTGAATATGCAATTCCTTTGTGTTATCGATTACTGTAATATAATGCATTCTTATAAACATATGGGAATGTAATGTACTGTATTTTGTTATAGCATAATATATTAGCATGTCCTATAATGTAAAAAGGGACTTTTTACAAGGGCGAGTAGTGATAGGACAAGGGGAAATGGCTTTAAATTGAAAGAGGGCAGATTTAGATTAGATATAATCTAATATTAGATTCTTCCAGTACCTCAAGGGGGCCTACAGGAAAGATGGGGAGAGGCTGTTCAGGAGGGCCAGTTGTGATAGGACAAGGGGTAATGGTTTTAAAATAGAGGGAGGTAGATTCAGATTGGATATTAGGAAAAAATTTTTTACCATGAGAGTTGTAGAACACTGGAACAGGTTGCCCAGAGAGGTGGTGGATGCTCCATCCCTGGAGACGTTCAAGGCCAGGTTGGACGAGGCCCTGAGCAACCTGATCTAGTTGGAGATATCCCTGTTCCTTGCAGGGGGGTTGGACTAGATGACCTTTGAAGGTCCCTTCCAGCCCTAACCATTCTATGATTCTATGATTCTATGATTCTATGATTCTATAAGGAAGAAATTTTTCACTCAGAGGGTGGTGAGGTACTGGAACAGGTCGCCCAGAGAAGTTGTAGATGCCCCACCCCTGGCAGTGTTCAAGGCCAGGTTGGATGAGGCTTTGGGCAACCTGGTGTAGTGGAGGGTTTCCCTGGCCATGGCAGGGGGGTTGGAACTAGATGATCTTTGAGGTCCCTTCCAACCCTAACCATTCTATGATTCTGTGATTCTATGTTATACAAGGATCTTGTATATATTATGTTTTATAATAACATATTTTATAATTACAAACATGTACTGTGCCATACATTATATTACATGCTAATCATTATGTAAGCGTATTATTATGGAATATATATTTTAAATTTTTTAATAATGTATTATAGTACTTACAATTATTTTTGTTTTCTCATTGCAGGAAGTTCAAGGAAAAGCCTCTGTTTTTAATATGGAGTTGGACTTAACCGGGGCAATTCCCAGCCTGATAGTTGCCTTTGTCATTGTAGCTAATGGGGACCGCCAGGGACGCAAAAGGTCTTTAGTTTTACCGTCAATGGGAAGTTTGATTGGTGATATTTGCCTCACCATAATATCATATTTTTCCTTGTCACTCTCTATCCTATTTGCGGTTGCATTTATTACTGGACTGTTTGGGAGTATGGCGGCTTTCCTTGGAGGAGGCTTTGCTTTTATAGCAGATGTGTGTCACGATGAGAAGCAGAAGACAACGCGAATAGCTGTGGTGGATTTGATTTTTGGACTTGTATCTGGATTGGCAGGACTGTCATCTGGCTACTTTCTAAGAGCAGTAGGCTTTACGTGGACATTTGTCACAGCATCTCTGCTTCATGCCTTTAACATTATCTATATTATATTTTTTCTGGAAGATACAATAGGCGTATCTGAATGCCAGCACCAGGCACCAGAATCTTTTAAAGAACTTCTGAGAGAGACATTTTCTGGAGTGTACATGCTTTTTAAAACTGCCCCTTATAAAAAGAGGATTTTAATAATTGTGTTACTTTTTACATTTATGACTTATTTGTTTGCTACCATTGGTGGGAGTTCACTTTTTGTACTATATGAACTGGATGAGCCACTCTGCTGGAATGAAGTGTACATTGGATATGGAGCAGCTATGTTCACTTCTGTCTCTCTGACCAGTTTTTTAGGAGTTTACTTATTTTCTAAATGCCTCAAAGACATTTATATTGTCTTTATCGGGATATTTTCTCACATTGGAGGAATGGTCATGGCTGCCTTTGCCAAAACTACCCTGCTCATGTTTTTAGGTGAGTTCACAATCAGTTGTTCCATGTTCAACAATATATATGAAAATACTGCTACGTTATCTGCAGTGAGTGCAGTTGGTAGATATTGCACGTATTGTGCTGAAAGGGTCATAGAGAGGTAAAATATACAAGGTTGTGTCAGACTGACTTAGGATTTAATTAAAAGATGAAGTATGTGGAGAGAGAATGGAATTACTTGCTTATGATTTGGTTTTAGCACCATACAGATATATTGAATTTATTAATTTCTCCGTGCTTGGATTATTGTGTCTCAGTACGCTTCTAGATTGACTTTTTCTATTGCCTTTTACTATTTGGGGAACTAAGAATTCAAAAATATGTGACTAATTAATTTGCGATGTGTTTGTAAAATCCTGGATTTTTATTACTTCAGTATCTCATGACTGATTCATTGGTTTACAGTGAGAGTGCCAGCTTTGCTCTGCTTTATGCCTATTCCTGTTCTTCGATCCATGCTGTCAAAAGTGGTTCTCGCTAGTGAACAGGGTGAGTAGAATTTGTTGTTAAACAATACAATAGTGAGGATATTTCAGAACAGAAATGCACCGATTACCTTTAAACAAACAGAGATGTACTGGTATTTTAAGACTGCTTTTCTTTCAAGTACTATATCATACGACCCTATGTGATTATATTAATAGCTTTTGATTCTGAATTTAATATAAACAACATTGTGTTTAAAAACTGCTGCAAGTTTCAACCTTCAAAGGAGGTATTGCTCTAAAAACAAAGACCATGAAGAACTTGAAGCAGAGGAATGCTCAAGATTTATACACATACAATTTCACAAGTGCTTCTACATTCACAAGATTTTGATATGTAGAGAAGGATATATTTGTGCTATTGCATCAATGTCACACTTAATAGTTTAGAAAGGTAAGCAGTAGGTGGGCAACCTTCAAAGTACTTGAAAACAATTTGACTTGGATACTGACCTATGTACCTGGCTTCACAGATGCCTGTGGCTACTTAAACGTGTTCCAAAAGATATAATGTATTACTTCTCAAAGCCTTTTCCTTATAGAACACAGAAAAAAGCATGTCAGGCCAGGATACTAGAGCAATATGTGGCTCTAGTATCCCATATTTTGCTTTTGGGGAGCATTTGCTTTCTAGAAGCATTCTCCTGAGTTGTTTGGTTTTAGACATATCTTTATACGTTAAACCAAAGATCTCTTTGTACTTAAGTATGCTAACATACACCTTTGGTTTTGAAGTTTCTTGGCATTCTTCAGGGCTTTGGCAACTTGAATAGTTTGATGCTGGAATCAGGTTGCCTCTTGTCATCTTTTTCTGCATACCTATTGTGATTTTGTTTATGGTCCCGTGAATATGAATGCAGATTGGGAAAATGTGTTCAACAAGACATTGATGGGATAGACTGGCACCCCAGTGGGTGGCAGTTCAAAAAAGGTTGCTTCTTTCCTTTCAGAAATGAGGAGTTGGTTATGTGGTGAACAAACAATCTTTGTTGGATCAGAGCCTTTTCTGCATATAAGAGTGAAGATTAGAGAAGGAAGAAAAATAAAAGGGAAGAGTGAGAATTGAGAGGAGAATTGGAAGGTATAAAGGATGGAGATGTGTGGAACATGGTTAGTGAGGATGAACAGTTTGAACTTCACGTGATAAGCAGATTCAAGAAAGTAGGTACGGTGATAGCATAGTAGCACAGAAAAGTAGTTTCCATGAGCAAAACGTTGTGGGATTTTTTCATTTAAAAAACAAGTCTTTTGTAGGCGTCCTCACAGAAGACACTTCTATAGCAAAGACATACGATACTCTGGTGCTAGTTAGTAAATACTTGTTAAAATACTGTAGATAGCTTGATCTTTCAAAACAAATTTAAAAACTTTAATATTTTGAAGGGGTTTTGGGTTTATTTTGTTTTGTTTGTAATCCATCCCTTTGTTTTTGGCAGGTGCTGTGTTTGCTTGTATTGCCTGTTTAGAAGTTGTGACCGGCACTATTTCACTTTCAGTTTTTAATACTCTCTATGCAACTACTGTTGCATGGTTCTCAGGCTTTAGCTTCCTCGTATCGGCAGGCTTTTGTCTAATCCCACTGTCTGTCCTATGGTAAGTACAGATCAGGAGGGTGCTTCTGACTGCTTTTACTGGTAATTTCTCTTTTGACGTGAGTTGAAGCTGAATGGTTTAGGGCTGTAGTTCTCAAACTTCAGTGTTTTCTAGTGTGCTGGCCTTATTTTGTGTGTAGCCTTCCCTCCACTTCCAGCTTCCACTCAGTTCAGGAACTGCTTATATCTAGCAAGCCTATGGAAGGTACAGGGATCTGCTAGGATTGGGGCAGAGCTGAAATGAGGGGACATGGCAGTGTCTTCCCTGGGGGGACTGGATAGGAGAGAAGGAGCCCGGGCTATGGGGGTCTGCTTTCTCTCGGTGGGGCTTGTGACCAGTCTCTGTGAGGAGTAGCTCCGCAGTTGCCAGTAACTGTAGTCTCTTGTTTTTTTCTCTCTTCAACACCTACTCCCCTGTACCTTGCTGGAGTTTTTCCATCATCAGCCTTGTCAGGGCCTGATCCAGCTACCTCCCCTCAGGTCCGTGCTGTGAACTTGTCACCTGTTTCTCCCAAACTGAAATCTACCCTGAACGTACTACTAGTGCGATACACTGTGCCCTTGACTGCATGAGGTGTCTTCCCTGGGTTTGAGACCTTTACACATGTCCCTGAGGAAAGCCTTTGACCAAGAACAAAAATAACGAATCACTCAAAAGGCAGGAGCTTAGTTTTGCAGTCTGAGCTCTTTTAGATGCTAATGAGCATTGTAAACATGACCAATCAGCCAGTGAATTTAATGAAAAGTTATCCATCCCAGTCCTTCGTTATGGATACCTTGTGACCTACTGCCATCAAAATCTGTTAGAGATCTGCACTAACTTTAAGCCCCATATGAATAAACCTCTACACGTTTAAAAAACAGGCCTCTATAGCATTTGCATCTAGTCATACCTGGTGACCATCTAGTAATACTGACAGTGAATTGTCATTATTCGCAAAAGCGAAGTTCACTTTACATTATTTCCAATATAAATTATGCCTTTTTAGGACGCTGGAGCACAGATCTAAATGACGGATTACTTTTCATTAGATAGATTTATAGTCAGGGGAAAAAAAGCTGGTTTTCTTAAGAGGGTGGTACTCTTGCTGGAGACTTCTATCTTTTTTCTTAATGCTTAAGCTTTCCCTCAGTCACCTTTTATCTCCACATCAGCTGCATTTAAAGTTTTAAATAGGAAGTGATAATGCTGTAGATTTAGAACATTTCACATAATTTCAAGTCTTTGCTTGCCTGACTACAGTGTTTTACACAGGCTATTCAGAGAAGCTGCACTAATGGTAACTTAAGACTAAGGTAGCAATGGGTCTCAGACCTGAGGGAATTGAAGCAAAGGGGTCTTGTGTGTGAGTGGAGAGTACTTTTCAGTAAAGTAATAAAAAAGTGAGGAATTCAGTTTTATTAATAAAAACCCAGTAAATACTTGTTTTATTGAATATTAGTTTTGGTTTACTTTGGTGTAGAGAAAGTTTGTGTTAAGAAAGCACTCTGTTCTGTGCAAAAGGTAACAGATATTCACCATCATTATAGTCCGTCCTGCAATCAGGACTGTAGTCCATCATTACTGTAAATTTTTAAAAGTTATTTTTCTTTTCCTTCTGTCATTAGTGTCTCAGATATCTCACCCTTCGAACAACCTTTCTCTTGAGAGTGTCATGCAGTGTTACTGTTTGAGAGCAGAAAAGGTGGTTGTTCCAGTCTGCAATAAGTCGGGCACAGTAATTTAGTACTTACCAAAGACAGCAGTAATGATATTGTCTATCTTGTGTAATAAGGCAAGTATGATCATTGCTTTTGTTTACTAAGATACATCAGCAGCTTTGTGCTGCCACGGAAGGCGGCTGTAACAGAGCTATCTGTGTGTGTGTTGGTGCTGAATCAGCATGCTACAGTTAACTCTCCCGGCTAAAGAGATCTGTCTTATCTGTGTCTTACAGCTGGCTTCTGTGCACGAACTGGAACAGGGAGGACTTGGCTCTGCTTGTACCTGAAGAAGTATCCAGCATAGAGAGCGCTGATAGTTGAACAAAGGATTCACCTACCTAGCTTTTCTAGCCTGACATGCGGTGGCAGAGACCATTATGTCATACAGAGACCGTAGAGAAAACACAACAGTTGCAGATGCAACCTCAGAGCGGCCCGGCAGCAATAAGCACTAAATTGGTAGCACTCTTTATCCAGTCTCTTTTTAGCACTTAAATAAAGCTAGCTCTTATACTTAACTATGCAAATAGGCTGGCAATGGAGATTTTAATGCTGGTTTCAGTGTGAAGAAAAAATAAAGTAGGATGACGCTCTCTTTCCACTTACCCTTTCACAAGTTTGAGCGTGCCAGCTGTGGATTGTGATACATCTTGTGTCATTGTAAGTGGGGCGACAGAGATAAGCCTATCAGCTCAGAAGGTGCTGGCAATTCTGCTGAAGCCAGTGGAGCTCGTGCCAGCTGAGGATGTGGTCCACTGTGTACATCTTAAAAGGCCTGTCTTAATGGTGAAGCCCCCAAACCTGTCTAAAATTACTAAATTAAAAGGTACTTTTTTCAGAAAGCAACCAAACTGGAGGCAGTACTTGCACCTGCTGTAAGCAGACTTACTGCTCTGCAGTTAGCAGAGCGTGTTTGTGCAAGTTTAACGTATGATGCGTGGACCTTGCTTGTGACTTAGTTCTTAAAATGGATTTTCACACAGAACCGCCATACTTCACAAATTTCCAGCTTGCAGTGTAAAGTTAGGCCTGTGCCTACATTTTGCAGAGGCCATATTGCACTTTATCATTTTCCATATATTAGGTACTACATAGAGACACCTGGGTTTTGTCCCATAGGTATTTCTTGTTTCCTAGTTAAGTTGGCTGTACTTAGGTTAAATGTTTCTTCTAGTGAAAGGCTGTAATAGCATTTTTTAGTGGATCTTTGAATTTTTTTTAATAAACCTGAAATGAGGTCACCCAACCTGAATCACGCATCCAGTCATCTTGCAATGAATGCAGCATAGTTTGTGAGTACTTGAACAGCATTTCTTGTCTACAAAGCACTTTACAAATTAAGCTATGAAGAACATCATTCCATAATAGATACAATTGTTGCAGAGAGAGAAATCAACAGAGAGGACGAGTGACTTTCCCAGGGCCACAGTGCCAACTGGCAAGACTGACAAAATTAGAAATCGGTTTCTGCATTGGCTCTTCAACTTTTTGATTGAGATCTTTAAGCAGAAATTATCCCAAGTATTCACTTCTGGAACATACAGCATAGGTGTTAAGGACCATTACCATGTGTTCTTTTTCAGAGAGAGTTGGACAGCTAATACTGTTCTGATCCCTGAAAGTACAGGTAGATTGGATGTGACTCTCTTCCCCCAAAACAGATGAGGTAGAGAAAACAAAATAAAGTGGCTGACATTCACAGAAGGAAAACAACTGTGATGCAGGAACTGACTTCACATGCACACAGCATAGGATGAAAATGATGACAGACATAGCATATGCTGTATAATCAATGATCTACTTACAGCCATTAGTATCCATCATATGAACAGAGTAGTTCTGCAGAGCTGCTTAGCAGTAGTCCACCAAAAAAATTACCACCACATTGTGATACTATTGTAGATCCTTTTTATTTGAACGACAGCGTTGTTTCCAAGCCATGTATCGTGATCATCAAGAAGTTTGGAAGAGGGTTCAAAGAAGGTAGAGGAGAGTTTATACTATCCAGGAGACCTACCCATCATCGGTGAAAACAGTTTGGTTTATCCAGGACAGAGGGAATTAATATTTACACAGCTAACAGCTACAGCCAGCTCTTACACTTCTGTCTTGTACTACCAAGGCTGATGTTGGCAATTAAAGATAATTAGCTTTTCCTAGCTAGTTTAGACACTAGCTAGTAAATAAAACCACTCAACTCTCCTCCCTTGAGGTGCCAAAGTTGCTGCCAACTTGTTGGAGAAGTGAGCCGAGTTCTACAATAATCAGTGGGTCCAAGACATAATGAGTACTTGTAGAGAGATTAAGAAAACACTGATGCAAAGGATTTCAGCACAACGATTACATTGTCTTCCTTGCCTCTTCATTAGGCAGTTATGTAAGGCGCTATGAAATTAACTGTTTCACACAAAACCACCTGGAAAAAAAAATTAAGAAGAAAAGGTGCGTGCCTTCACATCCTCCTCTTCAATGCACACCTCTGCTGGCACTTGGAAGGTGGCAACAAAACAAGCCCCTTCCACAGTGGCATTGCGTCAGTCCACTTGCAAACAAGCATGTACACTTTGGGAATAGCTTTGTTATGGTTTGATTTTGCTGTACAAAGTACTTTCTGTTTGCAAAGTATTTCTAGTAGACACAGCATTTAGAACTGGCTGCAAGTTTAAGTCAAAACACATGAAGGATATGAACTGTATTTTTTGAAGTGCCTAGCACAGTTCAAGTTGAGGAAACCACAGGTACTAAACTAACATGCTTCAGATTATTAAATTAAAATCTTTCAAGTTTATAATAGTTGCTCTATTTGTATATAAATGCAAATTATTTTGACAGAAACACATAAAGAAGTTTGTTTTTTAAACTCTATGTTGTATTTCTAGTTCTTGCTTTGTTTTTTGACAAACAGCCAATGGGATGACTGGTGAAATGTTTATGTAAACAAAAACAGCAGCACTACGGTATCATCTATTTTTTGTGGTTATAACAAACCAACAGCAGCGCAGGAAGATGTGCTTTTGCCTCCCTCCTGCACTTGGAGAGAGGAAAAGATGCTGCCCAGAACAGCAGCACCAAGAGGAGGTGGCGAACTGCAGAGCAGGAACAGCACTGCTGTCTGCAGGAAGCCAGTGTGGGGGCTTGTGCTGCGCCTGTCAGACCAGCAGATCTGCAAGCACCTTCCTCCCTTGCCCGAATCAGGTCCAACACGAGACCAAGGCTGGGTCTGTCCCAGCTACACTTGCCAGCCCCCCCTCGCTTGGTGTGCCTCCACGGGTTGCTCCTTGAGTGCCTGCCTTACAGAATGAGGCTTGTATGAAACAGGGAGAAAAGGGGCTGGGTCAGGAAGAGCAGTCCCCAACCCACCACAACACTGAGCAGGGGCAACCCTTCCTTTTTATCTCAAAAGCTCTCTGCCTCAGTCCTGTTTGACTCCCTTTATTTAATAAATTCGTGCACACACCTCTTACATATACGATTTGTTTTCCAGCCCCTAAAATTAGCTTCCTTGCTGAGTATGGCTTGATCTCACCCCAGACTACAGTGAAGTATACTAATCCTTGAACAAAACCACCTGGAAATTACGTCTAGCCTCCTACTCTGTGTTGACTCTTTGCTGCACTAA
This sequence comes from Tauraco erythrolophus, assembly GCF_009769465.1. NCBI lineage: Eukaryota > Metazoa > Chordata > Aves > Musophagiformes > Musophagidae > Tauraco > Tauraco erythrolophus. Next base: position 113,179,336 of record NC_141465.1, read on the forward strand.
TGAGAAACTCTACTAAATTACTTGTCTTCATGTAGTTTTGCTCAGACACAACAGCATCCATCCTTCAGCCAACGCCAGGAAATGCTGACTAGATGAGGTGGGAAGCTACAAGACACTAGTAACTGTGTACAACTACGGGATGGCTCCCTGCTTTGTCCACCTCTATCCCTGGAACAGCACTGGTAGGAAGGTGGATCTGAAAACCCCCTAAAAGTCAATGCTTGTTCTTAAATTGTCCCAGACAGGGCAAGGTAATCCCTCAGCCTTTCTGGCCTGAGCCTACAGCAACACAAAGCTCACTGAACTCCAAGTTTGCTTTGTAACAGTTTACTTTTCTTTATACAAAACTGCCAAGAAACTCATCAATTATAAAATAGGAGCCAATTCTCATATTTAATAAAGTGTATCAGCTCACAGAAAAACCAGGACAGCTATGGAAAATAAAACAGCAAGTAGCTCCACGCTTGCACATTCAGTTTATTAGTTCTACGTTTAACCTCACTAAGGCAAAAAATACCCACGAGGCCTTAGCTTGTTTTTCATAGCACAAGTTTCTAATTCTACAACTCAAGTGAAAGATAGTTTTAGAAGCTCCACTTCTTAAATGAAACAAGTTTAAATATAAACCCAAACAAAACCACAAGTAAAGCGTCTCATACTGTGTCATCTCAATGCTTTTAATTTACTGCAATGTTTTGCAACGGATGTATATAAAAGCGCTGTAAAACTTACAGGACAGAAGCTAGAGGCTTTCGCTCACATGGATAGGGAATTTGTGGCAGCTGTAAGCACACTGAAAAGCAGAAAAGATGTTTGGGACTGTGAAAAGAGGTTTATAGCAACATTTCTGCTAAAACTGTCTACAACAGAACACTAATCCCACTTAGCAGTTTAACCAAGTCATTAAAACCTGCTGGAAAAAACACAGTTCCTGTCTTAGAAACACTGTTTCAGGACCCCTCATATGACAAGAGATGACATCTTTTGAGCCACAGACTTTTTCAAATAACGTGCCACATCATATTAGCCGCCTTGCAGGAGTTCTATCTGGCACGCACACATCTATGACACGATAAAACAGTAGTTAAAACCCTGAATCTAGTAACACCGCCCACTTAAGCACACAAAACACCTTTCAGTGGCCCGCTCCTTTAAAAAGTGTATTTAAGTACAGGTCTCTCATTCTCACTTAATTTAGATCTGATTTTGGTAAGCCCACAAAAATTATTTCTGAATTTGTCGTCTAGTACCACTGTACCTTTGTGTTCTCACTGCAGCAGCTTTATTAGGTAGTGTCATAATGAAGCAGCATTCTTCCTTAAGCTCTGAATACTGAAATACCCAGATCTAGCAGTGCTCTTTTGGATTATGTTCCCAAATGGATTTTAAAACACTTCTTTAAACTTCCAAGTGGAACTTGCTTCTACTTTCAGAAATGAGAATATCCTCTTAGGGACATAGAAGAAAAAAATCCAGACCTTTAACTACCTTCTTCCAGCAATACTTCCAATTTGCTCCACAAAAGCTTAATGGCTCACTCACGAACAATGGTCAACGGGGGGAGAAAACGTATGTAGCAGGATTCCATTGGCAGTGCAGAAGTTAAGGATCTTTAAAGATGTTGCAAGAAAAAGGAACAACACTGTCTGCGTTGCAGATAAGAGATTTTTGATTTATGATTAAATATATTTTGGAAGGTAACAGCATTTATAGCAAACTTTTATTCAACAGTTTAAAAAGTGTATGGAAATTTTCAGAACAAAGAATTACTCAGTGGAAAACACCTTCTTTTCCCCCTTAAAAAGTTCTTCTGCAAGAACATCTGTTGAATGCATTTATCTACAGTAATCAGTTTTAAAATGCATGGATATTTTTGGATTTCTTGTACATATATATAGCATTTCCACAGTGAAGAAGCTATTGTCCTGAGCAGCGTACGAAGAGACATTATTTAAACTATCTAGTTACAGGACATTTATATAATTGACAACAAGCACAGAACAACTTATAGACTTTAAACATTTAATGTGCCTTTTCATCAAGGAAGGCAAATGATAACTGTAGGACTGCTTAACACTGAGTGTCAATTTAGTATCATGTATTTAGATCTGAAGTATAAAGACACACACAAAACATTTTTGTGGAGTACATTTCGTTACAATAAACCAAGCTTGTATTCCATCATCATGTGTGGTTCTCCCATAACCTCACTCTGTGAAGGATCTGGAAAAGAAAGATGACAGCACGAGGCTTTTACCAAGCTACAAAGACCAGCAATAACTATGAAAACGACTCAATGTTTTTTTCATAAGGACACCTACCCCCCCTCACCCACTTCAAGTAAAGCCAAACAGTTCTACCTAAGCACAGTTTCCTATAGCCTGAATCTCAAGGCTGATAGAATTTTCTGTTTAAGAATACTTAAGTCTGACTGAGATTTTTCCTCATAGGTGCCCCACGTCTCTTTCCAGTGCAACGTCTCTGCACAACAGGAGATCACACTCCAGCCCTTCTGTTAGTTGGGACATAGACATGGTTTCTCTTCTCCACCTAACCGCCTAGTTTCACAGAAATTACATGCCCTTAAATATCTCTGACATTTCCCCCATTCTGTAAAGTACAGTTGACATTAGCAACTGTACTCAAAAGTTATCAAGGAACATGCAGAGGACACAAGAGATACCAATACTGACAGTATGAACACCACTTCCAGAAATAAAAATTTAAAAAAATAAAATAAAGGCCAGAAAAAACATTGTGACTGCATTTTGGAAGAAATACAGCTGTCTTTATGGGTGTATCAGAATGTTTTCCTTCCATAAATAAGGTGTATTAATGCCTTTGATTCCTCCAGAGACACCAAAATTACCTAATCCAGCCCCAGCCGATAAATAGAACCTTACCAAAAAACACTTCTAACCAACCCACTCACTCCTTGGCACTTTATAAATATTTAACAGCTTGTTGTGAGCAACAGTAAATAACCAAATTCATATAAATTATGTTTCACTTTGCTCTGCCCCCTGAACTACAATAATCTAAGATTCCTTCCCTCGCCCCCTGTAAATCCATTGCAGAAAATAATCCCAGATTTACCTCATGCCTCTAGATTCCCACTTACCCCTCCATTATTTCCAGTCTCCCATCTCCCTGGCTCTTTCTATTCTCTAGTCCCACCTCAAAATACCCTCTGCCTCCTTCCATGTCCTTAACTACCAGATAGAAAGAAATAATTTCTTTTAAACTATTTTTCCAGGTTTATTCTATTCCACACATACTAACTGTCAGTCAGTAGCCCACCACACCACAAACTGCTGAGTTAATTTGAGGGAGCCTTCACCCTGCCACATCTCTGGTTCATCAGTTCAGTATCTGTCCTCTAGCCTTTCTTTTTAATTATAGAATATAAAAAAAACTTTGTATCTTTGTAACCTCCACCTGTGAAAATCTGCACAAGTAGTTCAAAAGTTTCTGGGGCAACAGGCATACAATGTAAGTGTATAATCTTCTGCTCCTTTAGAACCTCAGCCTAAAAGCAAATACTGGCTTACTCAGTATTTCAGAGTAATTTTCACACAAGTAGCAGCTGAACCACATTTATTTCTCCTTCCCCAGTGCTTCTTTGCCTTTAGGAATTCAGTTTTTTCTTTGTATTTTGTATGTTTAATTCTTTTATTCCATAGAGGCAAAGAACTTCACAGTTCTCAAATTTTACCTTTAAGTGTTTCCATAACAATTCAAACCAGAATGTACTTACCATTAAGGATATCCTCAAAACTGATGCATTCATCGTTTCCCCTCAGAGTATCCAGTCCTAGGTTTGAGCTGTGAAGAAATGGGAGACGCTGGACCTGTAAAAAGACAACACAAGTTCAAGTTTCTGCAAATCCAAAACTGACGGGTTTTATATTTGGATTCCTCAGCCTGAAGTGACCAAGAAAAGCAACAGGCAAAGTCACTTCTTCCATCAAAACAACAATGAAATAGATAAAATAAGAGAACTACGGGCACACATAGATAGCAAAACCTACCTAACACCACCATCTTCTATTTTTTATGTCTTTGTTTTGAAAAGAACAGCCTTTCACCAGATTTGTAGCTTTCACTGCAGTGCAGGTGCTACAGCAAATAGTGTAGTTCAAAAAAAAGTAGGTGTTTTTTCCTCCTCTTATCACATAAAGCTGGGTAGGCTTACTGCAACCAACACATCTACACTCTGAGGTCAGTATTGGGCGACTGACAGACACTGCAGTGTTTGGAAACCACATTCTAAGTTTCCTACATCTCTGATACCAGTCAGGAATGTAAGTAAGTGAAAGTTTTATTGTTCTTCACATCTAAACACAACTCTCCTTGCAATCAATCTAAAACTTCATTATTTCTCTGATTCCCACCAATTCTTAAGCTTCAAGTCCACTCTCTATTATTTTCAACACTCTTCCGCACCCTTCACCCACAGTATTACAAAAAATATTTCAAGTGCTACACACAGCATTCAGATCCTAAATATTCTGAGAATGGCATGCCTGTACTTAAAACTGCATTCACTACTAGTAGTGATACTTTAGTTATGCCATGAACATATTTTACAACCATAAAATTATCACGTAGCTATCTCTTTACACACTACATATGTCAGAGACTTCCATAGTCACTACTGGTACAATTGTCAGAAGTTCAAATACACTATTCCAGTAAATATTTTAGAAAGGTGAAATTAGACCACAAGAGAACTTGTATATCTAATGTGAAACACGAAGCTGGCAGTAAAAAGCCTTCTAATCACCATATTTCCCCCACCCAGTCTGCAAGAACACCTGTGGAGACACACTAGCAGGATATCCTCACCTGCCTCATTTCCTGCCATGTTAGGAAAAAGATTTTTTCCTCCTAAGACAGCACAGCTGAGATCAAGGGATGTTTTCATACATCCTATCTGACTTTCACATCTTCAGGACCAGTAATTCCTGCCAACTTTAATGCATCTCCCTGAAGTTCAGAAGCACTTAATCCACTGAAAGGGAGTAAAAAAAAATTCCTCCGTCTCACTTGGAAAAACAGCTCTTAACACCTTGACAATCTTCAACAAATCAAAAAAAAGTTTACTATGAGCAATGAGCTTTCTGTGTTTCCTAAGGCACCATCAGCCTCCCTCCAGTTATTCTCCATCCTAGGAAGCGAGAAGGAAAAGGAGGCAGGCTAAGCTCCCCAGTTAAAAGTCAAAACTTTTGAACCTAACTTCCCACAGATCTCACCTGATTTTTACAAGAAAGGCTGTGGAACAATAATAAACACACAGTAAATTCTATGCTTCAGGTTTCACATTACCTCTATATCCACTCTCTAACCACTACCTGCTTCAGACCCCTAAGTCTCTTTGCCCTACAGATGCAGGGATTCCATGCCATGGAAGTCATACGTTCCAAAGAGGAGAGTATTAATTCTAGGAATTAATGCTCAATTCCTCCTGCTTTTCTCTGAAGACTTACAGGAAGCCAGTCCACAGAAAAGCTAGTGTGGTTACTACTTCATCAAGTAACCATTAAAAGAACAGCAGCTGAAAGGCTTTAGCATATTGACTCTTCTGGAAACTATCAATTGCAATGTTTGGTTGGTTGGTTTTCATAAAAGCAGTCCAGTGAAAGAATTTCTTTTGGAAACACAAGTTTTCCAACAAAGAAAGATGTCTCTCTGAAAGCACATTCTGAGATAAAATTTTCTTCAAGCGGTTTAAATTATACCAGTTAGATAAAAATACCTACCTGTTTCACTGCTCTGAATTCCATCTGCAGCTTTAAAGATGCATGCAGTCCTTGAATATTTCTCAGCGTTTCAAAGTTTGTTTTATCTTGATTTAACTGGAACTATCACAAACAACATTGTTTTTATAGAAAAAGACACTTTCAAGTACAGCCATAGAAGAGATTTGTGACATCCTCCTTAAATGAACATGCTTCTGAAACTTATATGTAAAAATTCAGCAATTCCATCATGTGTGTCTCAAAGATACACGAAAGACAATGATGCAGTAATATTTGTTTTATGAAACTGGAATTGATTTTTGCTGGATTTTACTACAAGTCAATAGTAGAAAATTTGTTTTGTTATTTTTGACAATCAGGATATGTAACACCACCAAGTGGTGCAGTTTTGCACTACTTAGCTATCAATTCATCCTGACAATATTGTAGCTAAGGTGATTTAAAGTAAGAACACAAACTTAAAAGCCACAATTGATGTTACTGTTAGCCAGTAAAGAATTTACTTGAAAACACTTGAAATACTTCTTTTCTGATGAAGTAGGAAGATAGAGCACCACATATACTCCATATGACTCTGAAAAGCAAAAGCAAGCTCGTAATTTTACCAACTGCTCTAAAGCTGCTCAGTAAGATGAAGAAAATAGCAGAGGGTTCTTTTAATGAAAAAAGTGCTGGCTCATGAATACTGAAGTACACAAAAGTAATTTATGCTTAATGTTAAACTTAAGCTCGAGTAATCCAGTCTCAATTTTGGCTTTTACAGTAGTGACTCCACACCTGTAATGTTTACACAATACACTGTTGTAAGGAAAAACAAAAAATACGAATCTCTTATTTTAAAACCTGTACTCAATCACCATGACAAAAGCCTACTAGTAAGAGAATTTCATCACATTTATGTGAAGGGATCTCAAAAGCCAACAGGAAAACATAAGTCAAATGCATAGCGTGCATTTTCTTCATAACAATATATACTGAATGTTCTTCAAATGTTAGCAGAAAGTACTCTTTATATGCCTTATCCCAAACTTACAATTCTTGTCACATTATTTTTCTGTTCCTTGTATTTTATAAAGGGAAAGGTCCTTATCTGGGTAGTAGAAATATTTGGTTTCTGCTAGTGCTACCTGAATAACCTGCTATTTACAGCAGCAGAAACAGCCATAACTATCTCAAGCTCTGATAAGTCTTTTCCCATTCAAATGTAAATGAAAAAAAATCTTAGATAAATCAGCCATAAACTTACAGAAAAACTAAGGAAATAACGTGGAAAAATTAGCTTAACTTTTAGATGACTAAAATTCAGTTAAGTGAGTTAAGAGTGAAGACAACTACATTTGATGTTACACTTACATTCTTTTCTGACAGCTCCAGTGGGTGGCTGGGCAACAATTCATTTTTCACACTTGTAAAGCTAGAAATACAAGTTAAAAAATTGAAGTTCAAGAAATCAATCAGGATATTGCTTTTTAAGTTGCATTCCAAAACTAGTCTCAGATACAAATATCAACCTAGAGACATAGGATTAGCAGTCTTTGAACTAACAAAAATAATAAAAAAACAATTAATAGTGAAGCAGCAAATAAGACCCCTAACTACAGCACTACTAGAAGAAAAACAACTTTAATTCCAGTCATCCTTTTTACTTTGTTTGACAAAACAGAATGACAACTTTTATTCCTTGACCCCTTTCAGAAGTAGCGAAAAATACTAATAAATGAAAATGTCACAGGTTTAATTACATCCAAGATATTATGTATCTTATTTTAGAAGTCTCCAAGCTTTTGGAACTGAATATTGTAGGTATCTTTTCACTGTCCCTCATAGTTGCATTATCACATTTTAAACTGCATGAACTTAGATTCATTATCCAAGATACGTACGTAGTTTTGCACTCATGCAAAATGTCAAAAAAAGGCACTATTTTTACTATAGTAACTTTACTTTTTGTACCAATGCTGAAATTAACCGTTTCTCCCAGCACTATGGCATACTCATATACATGTATTTTACAGCTAGCATATTTCATAACTATTAATACTTTGCCATCACTTTTCTAAAAAGGCATATCGAATAGGTAAAAATACACTATGTTATCTACTTCTTGAAATGAAAAGTTTTGCGGTTTTTGCATGTGTGCTTTAGACTACAGCTTTTGGGATACATCTGCCAAGAACTTCCTTTAAAAAGTCAACATCTGATACATGCTTTCTTCCTACACTTGAACACCAGCTATGGCACAATTCAACAGTAAAAAGTACAGCATACCCTCTACGCAGAAGATCATGACCTTCAAATAATCCTGAAGCTGAAAATTCAGCAATTGGCATAGTATCCTTCAACAGAGAAGATGCGTCACTGGGATTCTGGAACAAAAAAAGTCAGGATTACTTTAACAGAACCAGACTCCTTTTGTACGGGCCACTAGGCCAGACAAATGAAATATAGTGCTCAAAGACTCCTTAAATGACTCATTACAAGCCCAAGACTCTAGAGTCTCTCTTAAATCAGAGCTCTTTCAGAGAGTCTGATGACAGATGAAAGTACTGATAACACATTTTTCGTATCTAGCCAAAACAGTTAAAACTCACAGTTACCCCCTTGTTCATTCCCACTCTGGGGCCCAGGTACCAAAAGGAAGAAGGCAGGTCATGCTCAGCTGACAGGACAGAAAGGAACACATCTGAGCACTCCTTCATTTACTTCAATACAGACACAACCAAGTAAGATCAAATCGATTTTATCCACGGTTTAAGGCTGCCATAAAGAGGACAAGGTGTATCCAAGCAGCCCAGAAGGCCAGTTAACTGAAAGAGCAAAGAAACAACACTAACTTGTAGCAGACGACCAGAAAAAGCACACCTCCACAGACTTACTAAGTAAAGCCATCTTAACCCGGACCGCTAATTTCACACGAACCTGCCTGATTTTACTGAAGTAATTTTAGGACTGTTAATACAAATCGCTCACCAATAGGCCAATGTCTAAGAAACCCTGGAAGGTGACAGCAATAATCTCTGGAAGGTGACAGTGACGAGTTGGTCAGTGCAGGAGTTTCCTCCAGCAGCACTGTCAGATCCAACAGTACATTCTTACAGTTCAGGTCTTTTGTACCAATGCGTTAACTGTCAACAACCTAACAGCTATCAGAAAACCCTAAAACACCTCTTATTGCATATGGATAAAACGTCTACCAACTAAGATGCTCAACACTGACCAGACCTTTCCGAGATGGCTGTAAGGAAAGCATTAGAGACACATCACCGGGAAGATGTGACAAGAGGAAGATCAAAGTGAAAGTCAAACAAGAGAAAACAACTAAATACTCCCAAAAAAGCCCCCGAGGCTGGGGACTACGGGAGGCTTACGGCCTCCCCGCCCCGCCCGCTCCCAGGAGAAGGGCTTTAACCGCAGCCGCGTCCCTTCGCTCCCTCCCGGACCCGAGCGCCCATGAGGACGCCTAGCGCAGAGCGGAGACAAGGGACGCCTCTCCCCCGGCGAGCGCCGCCGACCTGCGGCCCGAGCCCCCGCCATGGCCGTGCCGGACCCCCCATGACTCAGCATGGCCGCGGCGCCCCTCGCCCAACAGCTGCCGCCCCCAGGGACCCCAACGGCCGCGGGCGAGGCGGACAGGCACACGCGAGCGCCGGTCCGCGCCCCGCACCCTCCTCATCCCAGAAGGACGCTGCCTCCCGCCTCCCTCCACCCGCTCGGCGCCGCCGCCAGCCCCAACGCACCATCTTGGCCGCCACACGCGCAGCCGCTTCCGCCTCTTCCAGCTTCCTCACTTCCGCCCCGCCCCCGGAGCGTCCCGTCAGACGCAAGGCGGGAACAGCAGCCCCCGCCCGCGAGCGGCCGCGCGGGGCGGGGCGGGGCGGGGCGGGGCGGAGCCTAGCCTAGCCTAGCCTCGCCTCGCAGGCGGCGCTGAGGGGGCGGCCGTGAGGGGCGGCTTGTGATGGCGGCCGGTGATGGCGGCCGTTGTGCTCCGGGCCGAGGCCCTGTGAGGGCTGAGGGTTCCCGCGCCGGTTCTGTGCGCTCTTCGGCCGCGGCTCGCCACCTTCCAGGGCTGCTGCTCGTAGACTGGTCGCAGTTTCCACGTAACTGGAAGCCCAGCTGTTCTGGCAGCACCCTGGCTCGCAGCAGGAGCTGGCGTTGGCCGGTGGCCTCCTGCAGCGTGCCGGAGTGGCCATGTTGTGGTGTCTGGGGGGAGCTTCGGTCAGTCAAACCTATCCTTTCCCAGAGGGCCATAGGCAGCAGAAGCAGAGAGCTCGGGTGACCTCACTCAACAATGGCACAGCGCTGACAACCCGAGGTAGCAAAATGAGGCAGCGATGCTTTCTGAGGTAAACATGGCCTTGGAAGCTGGGCCAGCCATGGAGCCTGCCTGGGCAGTGCTGTGTGAGCAAGCGGTATCGGGGTGCACTGCTCTACCAGGGATCACGGGCAGCCCCTGGGGCTCCAATCTTCTGCCAGTGACCAACAGGGACAGGTCTTCAATAGGTTAATCTCTGGAAATAAAGTTTGAGAACAGTGGGAAAATGCTGTATCAGTAGGCACATATTAATAGCAACAATAACAGTATGGTAATGGGGTTAGTGTTAGCTTGCACTTAAAGAACTTTGAAAGGCTTTCTGACAATCATCAAAGTTTTCCACAGATTTCAATGCATAGCTCCAGGTGTGCGTCTGGCACATCTGTTTTCAATATTTCTTCTTAGACCTGTAGCTCACTCAGCCCTGTCAGGTTTTGCCTCAGATTTGCCCTAGTGCTCCAAATTTCATACATGACAATTAGGCACCACATCTTACACAAAAATCAATGTTTGACTGGTAATTTCATACGTGTTTTAATGGCATGCTAAGCTTTGGAAAAAATTACTGGAAAATTCATGCACGTTAGACTCTGTTTTTCTCTTTCTTGGGCAAAATGAGTTCACCAGTTAAAAAAAAAAAACATTCTCAACCGAAGTTCTGACCCTTTGTATTCAGGTCTTAGGCTTAGAGCAAAGACTTCAAAAGAATGAAATGAAGGACTGGGTTTTTTAAATAATTTTTTTTAGGAAAACTGGTACCACAAAGGTTTCTCTGATCTTGTAATTATAATGGGTATTCTGATATTGTGGTGCTGAATTCATTATTATAGAATAGTTGTGAACACAAAGAACAAATCAAGTTCCTGTTTAACTGCAGCTTACAGAAAAAGCTAGGTTTGTCACTAAATGTATTTATTTATTGACTGAGTTTGTTGATCAGGATATGACTGTAGAGATGAAACATCTAACTTTCAAAGTCATTCTTGCAGGACACAGACAGGATGCAATCACTCCATGTACATTTTTGACATCACTGCAATCCACAGCCTAGGCTGCCTAACATAAAAGAACATACATTGCAAGAAAGATCTGGTTTTCCTTTAAAGACTCTCGTGCTAGGGAAAACTTCCAGACATAAACACAAATCACACACACGTTTTCTCATCAAATTACTGAGTATTTTAAATTGGAGCAAGGCTTGATTTCCTTCACAACCGGCTTTGTTTCGATGATCTTACATTGAGCATCTCAATGGTAGATCATTAGAGTAGTTTCTCAACAATGGATCGTCAGAGTAGCATCTCATTCCTCTCTGCCACCCAGCTGCAAGTTGATAGGAGGCACAGGAGCAATCGTCGGGCTGACCAGACGTTTGATGAGAAATGAGAGCATGTGGTGAGCGATGAGTGCTCCGACTGCTCAGAAGCAGTAGGTAGTGCTGCCCTCTGTGTTGCAGGGGATTTCAAGACTGTCCCCGGCACTGGGCTCACCAGAGTGCAGACAGCAACCCCAGCACGCAGGGGTGTGTGCTGAAGCCTGCTGCCAGGAGCATTGCTGGCATTTGTGTCTGGATAGTCTGTCTGAAGGCATCTTCCAGGCTGATGGTAACTGGGTAGGAAATGGGGTGCAGTGACTGTGGTTGCTAAAGAGGCTGTTCTTGTTTGTGGACATACTCTTTAGAGTATGTGAACACTCTAAAATTAGTGTGAAAATAACTACTGCTCCTCTAAAATAATTACTTTTGTAAAGTTAGGATCATGAATTTCACGTGTTGCTTTTAAAGATAACCTGCAAATTACTATTTTTTTTTAAGAATGATTTTTTCCTCATTTTGTGTAGAGAAGGTCTGAAATGTATGAATGTTTTAAATATTTTCTGGATGTTTTGTACCCTGGCATTTTTGGAATGCCAGATCTGGTCTCTTTGGTTTAGCTGAGGGACTTCACTGAGGTTTCAAGCGATCTTTACACCATGGACTCTTTTATCTTTTAGAAATGAGGAAAGTGTTTACTCTTTTTTAAAAAAAACATACTGTTTCAAATGCTCTTTTAGCAGTTAAATTGGTATTAACAAATATAAAACCTCATTAAACAAAGTTTTAGACAGCCTGGCTTAAAGCAAATTCCTGTTTTGATTACTTAGCTTTTTCTTGCCTGGGTCCCATCATGGCATCATTTCATGAGAGGTCTGTACATTTCCCATTGAAGCCTCAGGGAGAGACTTCCCCAATGAACTGGGAACTTGTCATGACAGGGGCACAGCATGGCTGGCGGGCAAAGGCTGCCACATCGTAGCCTCCTCTGCCTACAGAGGAGATCTGCAGAAGCCAGCTCTCACCTGGGGACTCCACTGCTTTCTTAAAGCAGTTTTTGAGCTAATATATCCTACCTTTCCACCAAATTAAATGGTAGTTTTTATCTCTTCCATTCTCAGAGCTTTTTTATGTAGAGAGGGATGGAAGATACAGAAATACCCTTGATTTGTCCCATCGGTCCTACTTTATAATAGCAAAGAGAGTGTGTTGTCCAAGGAAACTTGCCTTTGTATCCATGGGTTTTAATATTGCAGCTTTGTTGCTTTTCAAAATATAATTCCTTTGACATATCAGTAGGCAATCTGTTCTGAGTACGTGAACCTCTATCAGAAGAAAACCTTTATCCTGTGGGACTGGGAAACTCTTTCCCTGGTTTCTGTCAACAGCCAGTTATAACATGTTAAAGTGAAAGTACTTTTTATTTGTTTTTAATCAAACCAAATAAACACATTTTCTTTGATCTTTAAGAAGTCCTTTCTTTTTAACTTGCTTTATACTTTTATGTTTTGGCATTCATTGTAAATCTAATTATTTTAAAAGTTATTTTGTTTTAAATTATTAAACCTTTTCTGAATTTAAGATAAACAGGGGCATGTTTTGTTAAAGATTAAAAATAAATTTCACACAAAACTGCAAAACCTAGCAAAGATAATAATGTGTAGGCGTCAGAGTGTTCCAAAACAAGACTCTCTAGGGGCTCTTCTGAACACACGGCTACGTTAAAACCATGTTCTGAAAAGGCTCAGGAAACCCCTGACTCTAACCCACCCTTTCCTGAAGCTGGTGAAAGTATTTAGAAAAAAAAAAAAAGTTACTGTTGCAGGGAGGAAAAAAAAAAAAAGAATCCCACGTATTGCCGAAGCAGATGATTTTTTTCCTGTTTGTTTACCAGCAAACTCTACAGCTTGCAGGATTTTCTTGAGTCAGAACTTGCCCGTCCTCATCATTCAAACGCAGCGAGCGGTCCAGTAGATGACCAGAAAAAGTACGTTGTTATCTCTCTGCGAAACATGAACTTTTAAAGCATGCTGTAGCATCCAGTGAGGAAATAATACCCCAAATCCCTCATTTCATTATTTGACTTATAAGTCATTAGTTAATTTTAAGTGAAAAGATAGTATATCTGTAGAAGTGTCTTCAGTTCCTGTGTTGGTAGATCAAACAAGGGGTTCCCGTTGTTTTTTAATGCAAGTTACGTACTTGGATAAAAAATAGGTCCTTGTTGTCCTGCAGTAATGACTTATTTCGTAGCGTGTCAGTGCTCTTGTAAGTCTAGGGCTTCTTGTAGCCATCCTTTGTTCGGACTCTGAGAAACCTGCGCTTCTCTTCTTGCTCCTCTTGTGGACGCAGAAAAGCAGGAGGCTGTAATGGGGAGAGCCAGTCACTAGGGGATGCTCAGCAGCCAAACACGCCGAGCCTGCCTTCCTCCTCAGCGCCCGCCTTCCTCCTCACTGCCTACCTTCCTCCTCAGCGCCTGCCTTCCTCCTCACTGCCTGCCTTCCTCCTCACTGCCTGCCTTCCTCTTCAATGCCTGCCTTCCTCCTCAGCGCCTGCCAGCCCCAGCTCTTCAGTCTCGTTGGGAGTTAGATCCTTGCGGCTTGAGTACTTTTTCTCTTCACTCGCAACACTATGAGAATTATGAAAAAACAGGGTCGAAAGATAAAAAGCAATGTATATGCAACAGCTGCAGCTACATGAGCGGTACCTGAGGGAATGCCTGTAGAAGTATTTCCCTATTAATGGATAAATAGCTATTTTCAGTAAATTCTATTACCTCCTTGTGACCATATTAATCTTAAACTAATCCTTCAGCCTGAGTCCAATGTTTTACCTATCCAGTGTTCATGTATTCAGGATCTCACTGCTACATAAACCTTTTTTTTTTGGCACTGAAACCAAGTCCCTCATGAGAATTCACAGAAAAAACAAACACACAAACATTTTTGTCTTTCCTCTTGGCCTGCAGTGATTTGCCTCCCAGAAGCGTCACCACCCTGCACATATAGGTGAGACTAAGAGCATGTTTCCTGTGAGAGTGTCTTCCTAAGGGAAACCTTGAGAATAATTAATAGTAGTCACAGCTGAAAGAATTGAATGGAACATTACTTCCCATTCCTGCTACAGTGCAGGAATTAAAATCACCCAAGGTTTGCCAAAATGCCTAGCAGCAAAAGGGGAGTCTGAGACTGCTCTGACTCATAACCATATCCATTAAGCAGCAAAATGATGAGAAGTCACCTTCATTTCCTCTTGTAGCTGAAGACAATAAATGTGCCAGTAATGACCAACCTGAAAAGTTGGCATTTTGCACAGAAAACTGACATTTTCAGCAAAAATATATGCATCACTAAAAATAGTGTTTCTTTTCACCTCAAGAAACTGTCAACAACATTTTCTCCCTGTACTTTTTCTGTCATTTTAAAACAAAAGCATGACAAAGTTTCTGATCCAGCCACAACGTGCTACTGAAGAATGCTGTCACTAGTCCCATGGATGACACGGTGATGGCTGGCTTGGAAATAGTTAAGGCTCAGATCTTCAAAGCCAGTTATGCCTTGAACTTCTCAGGATGTGAGCCAGCATGCCTAGGTTTAGCCAGCAAAAAAATCAGAAGTGGGTCTAGATTCTCCTGAATTTTGGCCAAGCTTGGGCTTCGTTTTGAGTCTGATGACTCACTTCTGATGGAAAAGTGCAGTTTGCTTGCGTGTAGTTAAACAAAAGTCGTAGCTTACAGTACGCAGCTTGTGTGCAAACCCTGACACTTATAGAGAGGGTTCCACACGAGTGCGATGATCCCACAGAGTGGACTTCAAGGACTCCAGGCTGAAGTAAAACAGCAATGTTGGTTTTGAACAGAAGAGCTATTACAGTGTTTCTTCAGGAAAAGCTGCCATGAAATGCAACACTATTCTATCGTACAGGGTGTTGGCAGTTAATTAATTGTTTCTATGGAGAAAATAATATATTATGAATTTTATAATTGTTCATTTTTCTGGAAACTATGATTATACATTTTCCATGGATTACTTTATTCATACTTCCTTACTGCAGGTTTTCCACACAATGGGCTTAACTTCTTTTACTCTTTGTATTGCATCTGTTAATTCTGAGTCTCTACAACTACCTGTTTTGCGACATGATTTACTCTTTTTGTTACATGTGTCATACTAACAGCTTAAACTATGTTTCTATGCTGAAGTTTATTGTCGAAAGATACTAAAATTGTGTTGCTGGAACTTTGTTTTTCAATGAAATTTCCTATTCAGTTTATATAGCATCATTAGGAAATGCTTGTGATGGAAGCTGTCAATGAATTCAAAGAGTGGCAGCTCTATACTTATTAAGGAAAGAACGTTGCAGCAGGCAGCAGATACAAGTTTATTTGCAAAGCTATTAAAGCACATACCATTACAGTGTTGTAGGGTTTTTTTACTGAAGTAAAACTAAAGAGAAAGGAAACAAATCAAGATAATTCTATCAGGCAAAGTATTTTTAGTTTCAGAAGAAATTAGGAGCTCCATTTTTGTAAAGGAAGGTTGTGGACTGGATTCAGAGTGACATTCCAGGTCAAAAAAAACCCCAAACATATATATTTTAAGGAATTAGATTTAGGCTGGAACAAAGAACATGTAAATTAACTGTGAAAACTTGTGTGGTTTCTTCTTCAGAAGGACTTTTTAAAGCTGTAAAAGATTACCGGAAAAACAAACCCCAAGCCATTTATTCAAAGGAGCAAACAGTCCTGAAAGGGTTTGGGAAACATATACAGTGGACATTTCAAGTGAGACTGTCATATCCTCCTCTGAGAGTAAATTTGTGTGAATACCTTTGTGGCGAAGGATCAGAGTGGGCAGATCAAAGTAATATACGGGCACAAGGGAGATGAGGAGGGGGAAGGGAGGTCGACATAGAATCACATTTGGATTCAAGGGCTCCTCTTGGTTCACGGAGTCCTGTCCACTGTTGTTACAAAGAGCTGTGCTATATAACTATTTTTATAACATCTTAATAAACTTGCATATTAAGTTAACTTGATCCCATTCCCCTTCCTTCTTCCCTGACTGTTCTTATTCTGGAATCTCATTGCTCTGGTCATGAGAACTTCATGTCTGAAGTTCTTTTTCAATAATTTTGAAATTATTCAAAACCAGTTTATTCTTGTGCAGTTATTTGTTCTGCTGGCTTTTAGCTCACATGGTTCTTCCTCCATGACGAGGACATGAAGCCTCCAGGTCATCTGTTCCTCTGATAGTCCCAGTAACCCTTCCCAGAACATGTTCCAGTTTTATATTTCCTGAACATGAGTAGTCAGACTTTTGTAAGGTGCTTGAGATGAGGTCCCATCAGTGCCTACACAGCTGCAGTAATACAATTCTCCTCATATTGTTTAGGTTCACATTTGCTTTTTTTCATAGCTGCGTCACACTGGTGCTTCATAGGCTACTCTCAGGCTTTCTCTTCACCACAGATCTTTAACTGGCAAGCTCCTAGTTTGCTGCAGAAAGTCTTGTTCTTAATCTCTAGTCAACGACCTTGTTTTGTTTTGTTACATTTCTACTGTTCTAACGTAATCCACATGTGATTAGTCTGATGTTCCTCAGGTTTGAGACCTCCTGACTTCCTAGGTTACCATTAACTTTAACTAGCATATTTCTACTTCTTGTGGGACCATCAGTTTTGGGAATATTGAATAACACTGATCCTAAGAACGGTCCCTGAGGAAGTCCGATATATCCTGAATCATCCCATTTTGAGACACTTCATTATAATCTTCTCTCTGAGTAATATTTCATTCAAATTTCAATTCTACCATTTACACCTTTCTTCTCCATCTTAAACAATGTTTTTCCCTGTGACGTTGTATCAAATACTAAGCTAAAATTATGCTAGATGAAAGCTGTACTTTACTATTTTCAAAGCCTCCTTTACAAAATCAAGGAAGGATATTATGTTGCTTTCACACAGCCTCCTCTTAGAAAATCCATTTTTCAGTCTACCAAATTATCCTCTCCTTCAAAGTTCTATTCTAAAATTATGCATATTGTTCCCATCAGATCATTGACTCTACTGGAATACTCTTTCCTTCTCTTTCTTAAATACAGCACCTGGGCGTACCACTAGACAATAGATAAAACCAACACAAATTTGTAAGATTTACTGAAAATCCTTATTGTAAGATTTCTGTTTGCTGTGCTGATTATTTGAGTACTGGAGAATGAAAATTACCTAGATGATTAAATTTAGGCCGTTCAGCTTTTAAAAATTTCTTGCCACCTTGGAAGTAGACATTTCTAGTTCTACAGATTTCTTCAAAATTACCATTCAGTCTTGCTACCCTGTTGTACCTTCTCATTCTGGTTGAAAAGTGGGGCAGAATACTCATTTTTGGGGGCTCTGCCCTGGCTAGGAATTGGATCCACACCAGATTTCATGAACAACTATATCTACATTAAATCTATGATGTTTGTTTTTTTTTTTCCAAATGGATTTTCCCTCTAGATTCCCACTAAATCTGATTGTAGTAAAAGCTGTAGCTTTTGGCTTCTGTTTGAGAACAGCGTGCTGACCATCCTGAAAAGATGAAAAAAATCCTTTGAAAAAGAGAGGAAGGAAGAATGTCTGGAGTCTTCTCCTCTGGGATATTTCTGTCTAAAGAGCGTAAATAAGGATCATGCCCTAAAAGGTTTGCTGCATTGTAGCTTCTCAGTGCACAAGATTTGGCTAAGGGAGATCAGAATTTTCTTTTTATAGTCAAGAGGTGGCATGTGGATCCGCTCTGAGTCCAAGAGAAGCAACTATTTTCATTATATGCTGAGAAGCAGCATTGGGATTGGGTGGCAAAATGCTTCAGCTGTTCTCTCTCTCAGAGATATTTCTGAATATGCTCATATTCTTTCTGATTTCACACACATTTTTATGAACTCAAGACTAAAGCATCAGGCCTCACATGCAGCTACCATACAGAGGCAATAACTACGCTGTGCCAGGGTTGTTCCCAAAATTCTTACAACAAAATATATCCTGTGTGTTTGCAAAGCTCTACAGATCAGCATTTTTCACTCTTTAAATAAAGAAAAGATTACAGACATTAGGTGTACTTCAGCACTTTATGTTACTCATATTTAGCTCTGCCTGCCAACATGTTTTCTTTATTCCTTGAAGTGGTCCTCTGATCCAGCCTAAAACATGTGCTTCTGCACTTTTCCTGGATGATTTTCAAAGTCAGACTAAAAATTACACTCTGTCTTCGAGATATGTTCTTGAAATTCTACTAAATGGAGACCACCGATTCATTCACTAATAATCTCAGCTAGCTTCTTACTGGTCTGACAATGAGAGGCTAATGCATTAATCTGCTATTCTGTCTCAATGCCACATTTCCCCACAGTTTTCCTGGCAGTTTTCCTTAAAGCCTTGTGAAGTTATTCATCCTTGGTTTCATACCCAGTGTACAGTGGGCTTGTGCTTTTCTTTAGTCTAATGACAGATATTATGGAAAAAAATCTGCTGTTAGTCGATATCTTCATCTGCTCTGCTTCCAGCCACAACTCACACATGTTGTGGGAACTGATAACTTACTGAGTTTGCTATCGCTGCGGTTTCCAGAAAAGTTGCCTCAGATTCCAGAAGAAGAAGAGAATTCCTCTAAATGAAGATTACAGAGATAAGGAGCATGAAATGATGTGTTTGGCCCTCATTCTAGATACACTTATCTATTATTAACCACTGTCTGGCATATTTGAACATAATAAGAGGTGAATGTTAGGTGATAAGAAAGAGAAGAGTAGATTTCAGGATTATTTCTCTTTTCAAAGGATTTTACGTCTGTCCTACCCCTCACATCCTTTCCTAGCATTTTAAAACCACAGGCTACTGAGTTGTGATAAGTAAAACATCAAAATGTTAATCTTCATAATATTGCTAAAATAATTCCATCATTTGGAAAATGATGGAGAAAGTAATTCAACTCAATAAATTTATTAAGAAGTTAAAAGCCACAGCAGGAATCATGGAAGAGAACTCCTTGAACCTGTATCTGTGCTTATTCACAATAAAATGTTAGAGAATATAGCTGTCACAGCCAAAGGAAGGATGTTATGTGCTTACTTACTGGAATATGAAAGCTAAAAACCAGTTTTCCATTGTCTCTCTCTTACATAATTTTCTTGCTTTTCTGAATTTTCCTGTAGACAAATGTAACTTGCTGACTTTGCAAACTATGATATTAAAATTTTGGAAAACATACCCTATATTCTCTATGAATTCCGTGAACGTAAAAGTAAAAGTGCCAGCATTTCCTTGAAACTTTGAGAGGCCAGGGAGTCAGTGTCTAAGCATGGAGTCATGGCACCTCATTGGGAAATCCCCCTGCATTATCAGATTATCTCTATAGTCTCTTACTGTCTTTGTCTTTTCCTGAGCACAGAGCCTTTTGCTTCTCTTGCAAATGCATATTCCACCTTGGCTTTCCTCCTTGCTAGCAGTGAAATCCATATTACAGGTGTATTTTACAAGTGTTTTTTTCTCCAAGCAGGAGAGAAGAAGAGGAAAACAATAAAGACATAAAATAAAGCATTTGCTTCTCGTCATCTAGGTGAAGATTGTACAAAGACTCATTTATAACAGGCTATGAGCCTTAATTACAATGTTTATAGGTAGGTAATGTTTAGTCCTCACACCGCAGCCTCTTCCTTCCTCTCTAGATCGCTGTTCCTTGGAGCTCACAATGTGTCTGCATTTTCCTAAAAAATCAGTGCATCTTCCTCTCCAGGAAGTGGCTTGTTCTTTTATAGCAAAGCCAATCTTTGTCCTCTTGAAAGGCCATATATCCTCTGCTGTCTAGGGACAACACCCCTGGACACATCTGTCTAGACATGCTAAAGCCTGCCTTCCTTCTTCCTATACTGAAAAACTGACATTCCCTTAAAACAGACTTTACAGCAAACTTCATGTGTCCACGAAGATGCAGAACTGGGATTTTGAAGGGTATTTGTCCTTACACACAGCTGTTTTCATAAACATGTCTGTAATACGATCCGTCATTTTTCACAAGTAAGCCTGTATGGGTCACTTCTCATTCGTTCTTTCCCATGCTACGAAACAAAACAAAGCAAAACAAAATACATCATAGTATTTTTTGAGTAAGCTGGACCCTAACATTTCAAAAATAAAGGACAGCCTATTAGTTCCCTGTTGATTCTTTGTGGTCCACCAGTAGAGAATGTGGGGTGTCCTATAAATGTTATTTGATAAAAGCTGAGGCTGGGCACCCTGCTGTTCTTAAGGATCACGCTGAGACGGACTGCTGGTAGGATATGCAAGACAGCAGATTTGTTTATCCTTATTTCTCCGCTCACATCCCTGAGCACACATGGTTGCTGTTTTTGTTTTGACTAATTTTGATTTTTTTAAATGTGAGAAAAGTGGTTAAAATGATGTAATCCCTGTCTGAAGTTGGGACGCGTGTGAAAGAGTGGAAATGCTGACAGGCCTCTGGCTGGAGCAGCGTAAATAACTGTCCTCCAGGCCTGGATGCTCTCCTGCCCTCCCCATCCCATTCATTGCATTGTTCTCAGGGAGGAGGAAACCGGGCAGCGTGTAAGGAAGCCCACACGCTTCACACACATGGGTTCAGTGGGATTGCCCAAGACCTTGTAGCAGCGTAGAATCGGATGAAAATCTAGAGTGATATATTTGCTGTTCTTTTCTGCTTGAATCTACCTTATGATTTTCCCAAGACCCAAGCAGTATGGGTTTTAAGCATTTTAAATGACATCCTGTCATTAAGATCTGCCAGCAACGACAACAGATTTTGATCATTTTTTCTCCTGGATTTTACTTATCCTTGTATTTTTCTGGTTTTACTGGTTTCTTAAACTGGAAGTGATTTCCTTCCAATGCAGATTTTCCCTGTTACACACACAAAAATATGAAATACTTTGCTCCTTGTTGTTATTTATTCATATTAGTGTAAAATATGCAGGCATCCTGATATTGGACAAGGGTCACATTGTGCAAGGTGAGGTACACAAAGAGAATGAAAAGATCACTTCTACTGTAACAGGTTTACAGTCCAAGCTTAAGAAAAGTCAAAAGGTGATGTTTGTAGACCAGACCGACGGCCTTTAATCTTTTTGTGTCATAGCTGAGTAAGTGATGTGGATTTAAAATGCCCTAGGCATAGACTAAGATGCCCTTGGAGATATAGACACATGCTTGTAACACTGTAACTAATACTATGGTAGAACATATGTACATCATCTTTACGCTAATTAAATTAAATCAGGCTAACTATTATTCCAGGAAGAATGTCGAAGTGGAAGACACCAGAAGAGAGAGCTAAGATAGGACTTTCTAGAAGCATGGTTAGGAAAATAGGCATGGCAGCAGATAATGAGTTGGTAAATTCATTTGCTTTTGGGAGAACTCCATACCTTTATAATCAACGATAAAGTAGTTGGAGAAGAGTTTTGCTCTAAGGTGGATTTTTTCTTTTACTGAACTCGGGTTTGCGGTAGAGGTTGACTTTTGCTTCACTTTTATATTGCTTCAACTACTGTCTCACACCTGGAGAAGTAATAATCACATTGGGATGCGTGGAAAGTGCAGGAAGACAGATCACAGGTTGTAAACACAGGACAAGGTATGTACTAAACATCATATGGAAGAAGTCATGTCTCATTTTGTGGTGATCTTGGCATTCAAATAGCGCAGTGCAAATTGAAGAGTACAAGGGATTCGTGCTGTTTAAAGAGCTAGCAAAGATCTCTATGTGTGTAAGCAGTCAATATACTTGTCTTAGGACAATTCCAAAGATATTTTTCCCAACCATCATTTATATTTAACCCAAGTTTAATTTGAACCATTTGTTTTTCATCCAGAAGTTTATTTCTTGGAAATCATTGGGAGAATTTTATGATTGTAATAATCTTGTTTTTTTAATACAGAGATTACAATGTGTTTTTGTCAATGTATTATTGGCAATGGTGAAAAAAAAAAACAAAAACAAACCAACAACTCACCAACTGCAATTATTGAGCGAGTGAAGAAAAGAAACATCCGTCCTATGTCTTGCTCCATTCTGATTAACATCACATCCGAAGGCTTCTGGCATGAGGAAGCAGTTTTGTATCATAGCTTCCTGGGTGAGATTCTTCTAACCAAATGCAGATGTCTACATGATAGATGTCCACCCTGGAGCTAAACCTTCTAGCTTGCTGTCAATGACGCTCTTATGGTACAGTCTGTCTTACACTAAGACGGATAACTCAGAACTTAAGGAGATGCATCCTCTCCTTTGCCCTATTGGAACCCATGAACTTTATTTTAGTATTATTTGAAGGACTCACAAATATCTAAGTATTAATGGATTTATCCGGTTACTTAATAAGTCAGCGTCTGATTTATAGTGAGATTAAGTTATTTGCCCAAATCACAAAAAAGCCTATTGAAAAATGTTGGAAATGACAAATGGTCTCCTTGGTTCCAATTTGGCAGGATAGACTAGGCATCCTTCCCCTTTTCAAGAATTTTTGAAGCTATATATAGGCGCTTTATCTCTCTACGTCGTGCAGCTATATTTATTTCTTGATTCTTTTTCAGGAATGATTCAAACACATACTTAAATGCCACTGAAACTAAACTGGATTTCATCATGTGGTTTAGGTGTTTCCCCACATTGTGTTCCCGTCATGACATTATAAATCATATAACAATTTAGCTTGGACGGGATCTTAGGACCTCATCTGGTTCAAACCCACTCCCCCACTCTAAATATGTTCGGCTTTGAAATTGCACCATGTTGCTCAGGGTCTTGATTATCTCTGAGGATGAAGACTCTGCAGCAGCCTCTTCTTCCATCTAAGCACCTCACTTGGAAGGTTTTTTTCCTTATATCTAATAAGAGCTCCCCAGCTGCAACTTGCCTCTCTGAGAAGAATCTGTTTTCTGTAACCACCCATTAACTAGCTGTAGACAGCAATCGGATCCTTCCTTAGGCTTCTGTTCTCCAAGTTGAATGAACCTGGTTTTCTCACCCTCACTTCCTATGCCATGTACTCCATCCCCTTAAACATTTCGGTAGCCTTTCTACTTGTCTTGCTGTAGTTTGTCTGTCTCTTTGTACTGAAGATCCCCAAACTGGACACAATTCGGATTTATCTCATAAATGCTGGACAGAGGAGGAAAATCCCTTTCCTTAGTCTGCTGGCTATGCTCTTATTAAGGCAGTGCATGGTCACCATTCAGTGCTGCGCAGGAATACTGATGCAGAGCAGACAATATGGAAGAGCAGGCGTATATATCGCTCAAGCACTCTGCAGGTCCTGCTTTTATTCAGCCATGCAAGATCGTTTCTGTTCATTGCCTGAGGGCTGACTCCTGCCATGGGCAAGAAGAAATCCAGAATGGGAAAAATCCACAAATTCAGCAAATACTAACTGCCTTTGAACTTTGATTCCCAAACCTTTTTGGTTTCAAAACTGTATTTGATGATTTATCCTTTATTTTGTCACTACTTAATGCAACATATGATTTTAGTGTATGTTTTCCAAGTGCCTCAGCTGAGCAACAAATTGTTCTCATTAGCGTTCGTGAAAGATGCTGAAGGCTTTGGGTGAAGGTTGTGTTCAGTGGAATTTTGGCAAACTCGAGTATCCCAGGCAAAAATCAACTTTATTGTACCTTTTTTACATTTGGGGGTTCATACCAGCAAAAAAGCCTGTCTTCATTATGTAGTTTCAATTTTGAGTGATACAGCTTAATTTTGTCAGATTATGAATGCTGAGTAGAAGACCAAACCATGAAATCAATCAGAAACCGTGCTACTAGTCTCTTTATATAGGTGCTGGGTAATGATTGCTTCAACCTCTCTGAAATTCAAAGCTAGAGAAAAAAAGGAGAAAACAGAAGGACAACACTAGAAGCTGTCAAAACTTAACAGAAAAGTATTTGTATTATTTTTTAAAAACTAATCAGATACCTAAGTGGACAAATTCCAACATTAGCAGTAGCTAGGATCCAGTTTTTAATCCTTGACGATTACAAAATGGAGCTACCTGGCCTGTATCAATGTATAGAAGACCTGCCTCTACCCTTGTCTTCTCAGGAAGAGACAATGGCTCAGGTCATAAGTACAGAGCAGTCACTTGTCCATTCGAGTGTCATGTCACACCAGTGGTATTGTCCACATCCTCCTTCCTTGCATTACCTAATTTTTGAGTGAGCATATACAGTCCTAAATTCGAAACATTTTTTTTTATCAGTATATTTAAATGAGGGGCTTGAGCTTTTCCAATTTTGGGATCTGGGAGTATGTATAGCTTCATCCCGACTTCATGTTGGAGCAAGACTCCGTAGCTATCTAATCCTCCTGCTGTGCCCTCGGTTCCCTAGGAAGGACAGGCAGGGAGATGGGCAGTGAGGAGATGTGTGTCTTCCAACAGACGTAGGTAGCCGAGAGCTGGGCAGCACGGGGCACGCCGCTGAGCGCATATGTCCTCTGATTCAGACATACCCTTTGACATCACCTGCAATTCTACAACTGGACGAGGCCAAAACATGTCCTAATGAGCTATACTATGCTCCAAACTCTCACTGAGTTCCTGTCCAATATGCAAAAGCTTTTCCTAAACCAATCTGCAAAGAAGCGTGCAGGCTGGCATGACACATGCCCTACGGTACTCCAGTAAGTTTCTACCGCTAACTATTGTTTTCATCACCTAAGTAAAGTTCCTTCTCTTTTGAGTGACTTGGCAAACTTTTAAGACTCTTTTAGATCTTTAATACTTGACTTTTCTTTAAACGCACGTGTTAATTTTTTGGTGGTGGGTTTAGTTATTGTTCATAGCCTGTTGTGGCCCCTGACTGACATTTCCTATTATTTAAACAGCTAATTAGCCGTTTTATTAGGTGTAAATGTGTTTCCATGCTTTGACTGGCAAACGCTAATCTCTAAACTTCAGTAGCATGTAGGAATTTATTGCCTGTTAATTGTGCCCTAGGGCATGGTGACTTTTAAAAGTGAAATAACAATCATCTTGTCTCCGTATATATATATATATATTACTGCAGTGCCTGTATTGTTATAACATATGTCTAATCGGCACTATCAGTCATTCAGAGGGCAGCCATTCAAAACTATACTGATTTTCCAAACAAGGTGGAGTTTAAGATATTAATACTAATAAAAAATACAAGGATATCTGGTTGTTACACTTCAGGCCATAAGTGGTGGCTTTGAAATGGCTTTACTTTTTCTTTGTTCTATCTGTCTTAATGACAGCATGAGTGACAGATTGTGAAGATGTTACCTGATTTTACTCTTTATCTGTAATGATTTTAAAGCCTTTTACATTCTGCCACGTCTGTAAAGGCTTGCTTTGCGTTACACTATATTCTTATTTTCATATTTCGTATTTTCTACGTTCTATGTCAACAGATGCGCTTCTCAATGTGTGACTCAGTGATAACACACTGAGTTTTCACTTCACTTGTCAACACATTTGCTGTTATGTCATAAATGCTGAATGTTTTGTGGGATCTTATTCAGCCACCCACTCTTCTTTTTACAGGCCTTTTCTCAGAAACAATAAAATTAGTCAAGGTTCCTTTTCTTTGTCTTGAAATATGTTCCTTAATGTGACAATGAAATCATGCAAGGATTCATTATCAGTTTACGGCCATTTTAATATCTGTTCTCTTTATTTTCTAAGATAATATACATCCTTGATAAATGTACCAGGTGGAAAACTGTGCAGGGACTGGAATAATGGTACCATACTTGTAGTGCTGAATATTTTGGTCAAGGACTTCCGATGCAATTTTCTATATAGCATCAAATTAATGCATTGCTTACACATTTTGGAATCCAAACGTGATTCTCTTAAAACTCTTAAGGAAATGACTCCATAACTGTGAGTGATTAGATACAATATATAGAGTGTGTGTGTGATTGGAAGGGGAAGCAGTGTCCTTGATTGCACAGTTTTATTCTTTTTGGGCCCCATTCCCAAGCATCTAAAAATACGCTGTGCTGATCCCTTTTATTCTGAGGCTATATCCTACCTCTTACTTCAGCCACCACTTCCTTTTGGCTTACCTTCTTTGCGTTCTGACCCCGCAAGATATACTGTTTAAAATTGCTTCAACCATAGATATCTAAAGCCAGACAACCAAGCGGGTGACTGTGTCCTGTTATTCCAAAGGAGGCAGAACATTTGTACCTTCCATCAACTTCATTTAACAATGTCAATTCTTAGCACCTTTAGAATTAAGGAAATGTGTTTTCACGCTAAGACAAGAACCTGAGTATGAACTTTTTAACCTATGTCACTCTTGTAAGTCTTTGTCACAAGACCTGCAGGTGCACAAGCAGAAAACGTAGTATATGTTCTATATCAGTCCCTTGTTGAGGCTACAAAGTAGATTGTGCCTCTGCTTTCTATTCAGAAAAAAAAAATCCATAGTAAAGTTGTGTTCCAAATAATGGTATATTATTACCTATCTATTGCACTGCTCCTCTGGAAGGCCTTGGATGGGTGGGTTTCAATGCGAAAAGGAAAAAAAGAGAGACTTGCTAAAGGCTTCCTAAAGTATTCAGAGATGCCACACAATTTTACATATATTACAGAGCATAGAAAAAGGCAAAATTGTCATAGGCAGATAGACCTTGAACAGTAAGTTACATTATCTAGAGTGAAGAAGAATAGGGAGTGAAGTCAGGGCAATCTCAAGCACAAATACAGGCTGCGCAGAGAATAGATTGAGAGCAGCCCTGAGAAGGACTTGGGAGCGCTGGTGGATGAGAAGCTCAACATGAGCCGGCAACGTATGCTTGCAGCCCAGAAAGCCAACCGTATCCTGGGCTGCATCCAAAGAAGTGTGGCCAGCAGGTCGAGGGAGGTGATTCTGCTCTCGTGAGACCCCACCTGCAGTACTGCATTCAGGTCTGGGGCCCCCAAGATAGAAGGACGTGGAACTGCTTGAGCAGGTCCAGAGGAAGGCCACAAAAATGACCTGAGGGCTGGAGCATCTCTCCTATGAAGACAGGCTGAGAGAGTTGGGGCTGTTCAGCCTGGAGAAGAGAAGGCTCCGGGGTGATCTTACAGCAGCTTTCCAGTACCTAAAGGGGGCCTACAGGAAAGCTGGAGAGGGACTTTTTACAAGGGTGTGTAGTGATAGGACAAGGGGCAATGGCTTTAAATTGAAAGAGGGAATATTTTTGATTAGATCTAAGGAAGAAATTGTTCACTCAGAGGGTGATGAGGTTGCCCAGAGGAGTTGTGTATGCCCCATCCCTGAAAGTGTTCCAGGCCAGGCTGAATGAGGCTTCGAGCAACCTGATCTAGAGGAAGGTGTCCCTGCCCATGGCAGGGGGATTGGCAGTAGATGATCTTTAAGGTCTTTTCCAACCCAAACCATTCTATGGTGCTATGATTCTATGAATAGTAGATAATATAGTCAATCTGATAGCAAAAATGGTCAGCAGGAGATACTGCAACTCTTCAAGAATATTTTTACCAATTTCCTCTCACAAACATGCTTTTTGCATCTAATGGAAGCATTTCTGCTCTCCCTGTAGATCAGCAGTACAGAAGAGAAAAAAAAAAGTCACAATGAAAAAAGGAGGGTTAGAGAAACATCATGCTTTTGCAGCCATGTTACAGGACTGATCACATCTCTCCTGTCCTGAGGGGCAGCTGCAGATGGAGCTTGGCACAAGGAGCTTCTGCACTCATCAGGCTGGAGCGTGTCTCACACACACTGGACAGGGCTGGAGCTGTGGGGTCGGTGGTTGAATGCGGTGGGGCTGTGTACAGCGTACCCAACAGTTAGCTGGGGAAACAAAACCCTCTAAGGTCCCGTGAAAAACTTGTGCACTCCATTTTCACTCTTACATTATTTTATTTTGATTTATTTTGTTAGTGGTCTGAAAATCCAGGATCAAGAAATTACTGCTTTTAGTACCAGGAATGGGAAGGGCAATTCTTCAGTGACTGTGTGGGTGGGGACAGAGGAGTTTTTACACTTCTCCTCAAGTTTCTTCCTCATTAGCGTAACAGTTTCCCTGCTGTCGCCAGTGTCTCTGTGGTTTACAGTCTTTCCCTCTATTGCAGTGTTATCTCCTGACATTACTGTCATCTCTGGCTTCCCTGCCACTGCTCCTCAAGAAGTGATGAAGTAACTACTGCATTTACTGGTCGTCAGAGATGATTTTGTTGCCTAATTTTGTGGGCAGCTTACATGACAGTCTCTGAAAGTCTTGAATTTCAGACTCCATGGCTTTCTGAAAATCAGACTCACTTAATATACTTCCAGTTGGGCGCTTAAAATTAAGAGTGTCCAACACCACTACTTCACTGGTGGAAATTCTGGCTGTGGCGAGCACATCCGTTCCCTCACCACATTAAGACTGTGTAGCAAGGTGACTCTTTTCTCTGCATTCTCAGTGTCCGGACTGAGGTCTGGATTTGGGATCTCACTTTTCTCATGGTCCAGATATGATTGATCATGATACTGACTGTTATCACTGCATAAGTGATGTTTTCTCTCTCTTGTGCAAGAGACACCCCATCATGATTTGAATCCAGCCTGCTTCCTGTCTTTACTTTCGAAGCATATGAAGCTTAGTAATGACATTGATCTCCCTGAGAAGGTGTTTTCAGATCTATTGCTCTGACACTACTTGTATTTGACAGCACGTTTTAGTGCACGTTTCTTTCCTGAATAAACATTTGACATAGAACAGCTTCATCATTGCCAAGATCCTGCAAGGATACAGAAGCCCCTCACGTAATGACTATTTCTGTCTCTATACAGCCACTTGTCGGACTTTGTGGAGATTGTCCCAGCTCCTCCATGGAAATCCATGGATCCAGAGGAAAATCCAGCAGTGATCCATTACTTCAGTGAAATAACCCGGATAAAAAAACAAATAAACTAATACATACATCAGTTTGTTAGGTGATAAGAACATGTAATGTGCTCTTCAGTTGAGATATGCTGCCAGCAGAGTAGGAGGGGTGGGTGAGTTCATAATTGTTTGTTATCAATTTCTGTACTTACTGAAATCTGGGTTTGCCATAACTCCTTCTAGTTACAAGGCACACGAGTTGTGTTTTGTCTTTCAAGAACGTCTTTAAATCTGGCCAGTTGAATGAAACCATGTTGAATAAGAAAGTCAGGCTAGGTTGAGGAAGGTGATTCAGCAGCAACACGGGTCTGTGGATGTCTCCAGTCTTTCTTGACTGGAAAGGGGTAAATAGCTTTTATTCTTGGCCTTTGTCTTAAAAAAAAAAAAAAGGAGAGAAGAAAGATAAGATAAATGATTGCAAGTAAGCAGATTTTTACATAAAATGTATTTGCATACATTTTGGTAATTTTTCTATATCTTCTCCTGTCCTTTGTAATACATGTTCTGCAAGTTCTGCTCACAGTGCTCAAGCTGCATTATTAACTGCTGTGGGCTCAGTGAAATTCTGGGATATGGAATAGGAAAATGTGACTTCCTGCTTAGATGTCTCTAGCAACTTCCAATTATCTGAGTAGAAAAAATAGATTTTAAGGTATATTTTCCATGTTTCTTCTCAGAAAAAAAAAATCATAGTGACAAAGGATTGGTTCATCTGCCTGCTATTAACCATCAAATCACCAAATCAGTTGATTTTTGTGGGACTATTTTTTAAATTTTTCCTGCTTCTACACGAAAGTTTCTCTCCTGTTCTTTGATTCTGGTGCTAGTCTTATCTTTCTTTCCTGTTAATGTTAGTTAATGACTATTTCCATTTCTACAGCAATCATGTTACTGTTGTTTTTATGTCTTTATGCCCAGGGCCGCTGCTGTCTGTCAACATACTTCATGTTTTCTTTTTTAATTAGTAGCTGGCAACACCTAGTAGAAAAGCATAGAATGATGTATTGCTATGTTCTGGAGCAGTGACTGTGGCATAGCTTTGAGGAACTATTCTGTAAAGCTATTAAAAAACATTTTTAAAGGCTTAAATATTTAAAACATTAACCTTTAAAAGAGTGAAATGATTTGTGACCTGGATATTTTTCTTCTGTAATTGCAGCAACTAGAGAAAGAGATTGAAGAAAAGATAAATGTGTGATTGAGATACTTTAGCCAGATGGCATGGGCTTTATTTTCTGTTTTATGACAGATCTTTTTAATTGCATGGACAAGTCATTTAATTTTCTTGTTCTTCTATTTTTTAAAAAAAAAAGATGGGAAGATGTCAGATCCCTTTCATCTGACACTAATAGCTTTGAACCTTCAATAACCGTTTTTTAATTCCCAACAAGTATAACTTAAGTTTAGATAAATAAAAGTGTGAAGGAAGGAGAACAAACGAAAGAAAACATTACCCCTTCTAGATAAGAAGCAGGTAAAAGCCTCCACTAAATAAAAACCAAAGCACTAACAAGAAGAAAGAAGAAGAAATAACATGGAAAGTGTAACCAAAGAAGCCGTGGTCACTTGTGAAGGAGAGAAAAGTGAAGTGGTCTTTCAGATCAGCAGCCTTCTCACTTGCAAATTCACACCAAACCAGAAGAGTTCTTGGAAACAGTAAAAAAAGAATCAAGAGAGAGACTATAGGCAGAACACTCTTAAAGAATGCCAACTGAAAATGAAACACTCTACTAGACACTGTGACATTTCCTAGCACAACAGACATGAAAGATGAAAAAAAAAAAAACCAAAACAAACTAGAAAGGTGGAGGTGAGGATTAACTTAAGGAGAAACATTTAAAGGTCCTGATGGTCACAATGAGGAAATATCATGAAGTCTCTGTTCTCTGAAATAAAAGGAAGTTGTAAACACAATGACAAAGAAAGGTGACCAAAGACACTGTGGCATCTGAGTGTGTGCCATACTCTGCTCAGAGGCGGACAAGCCTTCTACAATATTATCCAAAGCAGAAGAAAGGAAACAACTGCTGACAAAAAAGGAAGCACAGACTGAATTTCATGAAGGAAGATCAGTTCTTCAACCATAATTCCTTAAGCTACTGCCCGTGGGTTAATTTTAATCCTGGAAGCAGTAAACCACAGAATAATTGCTAAATAATTTCTGTATCTCAGCCAGAAGAACACACACATGCACATTCTCCACTCGAGCAGGCAAGCCAAATGAATCAGGGGAAAATAAACATAAAAGTAGTTTAGCCAACTTTTAACTGAATTAAGTGAAAACCTCTGTAACCACCCTGTAAGAGATTGTCTTTAGACTTCCTTTTCATCTAAAAGGCTGATACTCTTTGCCTTAACAAAAGATTGACAGCTCTGTTTCAGGTGGTTGCCTAACTGCTGTCTTTACACCTATAAACTGAATTAGGAAAGTCTTCTGTTTTCTTTTTTCCATTTAACACAGTTTATAGGTGTTGACAAGGAAGCAGCTGCATTCACCATCTTCAACAAGACTTGGTTGCTGAAATATGCAGCCTAAAGGCCTTTCAACTTAACTGCTGTTCCACCTTTGCTTAGGGGAAAATATGGAAAAAATGACAAAAGAGATGGAAGGTAGAGGCTCCTTGTGGAGACCAGGCCAATTCCATGGAGTGGTTTGCAGCAGGGTGTCTTAGCTCAGAAATAGCTTCAACCAAGCATGACTGTACTGTTTCCAGATCCAGGCTGACTCTATTCAGTCAACTCCACTCATTCAAGTCCTCAGTATTTCCAGTTCAAAGGTTAACAATATTACCAGTATGAGTTGAGGTCTATCTGCATCCACTGGTGTGGTCATGTCCTTTAGTCAGGCAGACCAAAGACCGCATTTTATGTTTCCTATTGGCTCACTCTAGGCTTCCGAAGGTGTGCAGAGAGTAGAAAACATCAATTACAAGGACTTAGTCTGAATCTAGGCCTAAATGCTTTTGAAAGTAAATTCCTTAGAAAATACCAGGTATTAAAAAATTAAAATACCAAATTGGAGAGGGTCCAGAGGAGGGCCAAGAAGATGATCCGAGGGCTGGAGCACCTCTCCTATGAGGACAGGCTGAGAGAGTTGGGGTTGTTCAGCCTGGAAAAAAGGCTCCAGGGACAACTTCTAGCAGCCTTCCAGTACCTAAAGGGGCCTACAGAAAAGCTGGAGAGGGACTTTTTGCAAGGGCATGTAGTGATAGGACAAGGGGCAATGGCTTTAAACTGAAAGAGGGTAGATTTAGATTAGATCTAGGGAAGAAATTATCCACTCTGAGGATGGTGAGGCACTGGAACAGGTTGCCTAGAGGTGTTGCAGATGCCTCATCCCTGGAGGTGTTCAAAGCAAGGTTGGATGAAGCTTTGAGCAACCTGATCTAATGGAGAGTGTCTCTGCCCATAGCAGGGGATTTGGAACTAGATGATCCTTAAAGTCCCTTGCAATCCAAACCATTCTATGATTCTAAGATTCTATGATTAAGTGGTATTAAATTATAACAAATTTCAAAAGAATTTAGCAGTGTCTTAGAAGAAAAGATGAAAATTTCTGAAACATGTTGAGAAGGAAGCCTGAGAGACAATTTGGTTGTCCGAACTTTGGCATCCAGTCATCGTACAGGCCCCAGAGAATCCCTCCTGGACTCCAGCTATTGCTCCTGAGAGGCCTGGGCATGCTGGATCCCTGCCATCCCTGGGTGGACAGGTCGCATGTCCCAGGTTATTACAGGTGTAATTAGACACCTATATTTCGCAACCAAGTTGAGCTCTGTGTGGGGGCTGAAATGGTGAAACTACTGAAGGAACATGAAGAAGTAGCTGACTGAAAGATTCCTCTCCTCAACAGGTTACAAGAGACAAATATTTCACATCACAGGTCTTCGAGGAGCTCTCCACACTGGATAGACAAGGCTAGCGAAGCCTTTTCATGCCCTCAGTAGTATGTGGTCACTGAGAAGTAGACTGGTTCAGAGAGGATGTTTCTCATTTTCAAAATGTTGCAAATTTTCATCTGTTGATTTTTTGAAAGAGCTTCAGGATCCTTAGGTTGGAGGAGAGACAGAAATGCAAACAGGTACGTTTCCTGTGAAGCACAAAACTAAGCATTCACTTTCAGATCCATGTATTTGCTTTTGAATGGACTGAATTTTTGCAGGCACCTTGCTTTTTGTTTCGGTTGTACAGCTCTCTTCTGAAACAGTATGCAATTTTGGTGGCTGAAAAGGCTTTCAGCTATACTTTCTGAGGTTTGTCTCCTGGAATAACAGTGTGTTTTGGTTTGGTTTATCTTGCAATATTCTGTTCTTCTTTTCCGAAGAGAGCACTCATCTCTTTCCTTGGAAAGGTGAACCAGAACTAGTAGTTTTCATTCCCTGTAGTTGCAAGTCTCACATTCTAAATTACTGTGTACGTATGTATGAGAGAGCAGAAAATCCCCAATAAAACCAACTTTCAGAATGGAATATTTTGGTACATAATGCTAAAAATAACTTACTGAAATCTCTGAGTAAATCTATACTCACAACTTCGTAAGACTAGGAAGCAGAACAGTTATGAGTTCTGTTCTGAGTAAATTCCTCGAAAAATATCTGCTTTAAGTTTGGCAATCATACGTTGACAATAACAGAGCAAAAAAAAAAAAAAGGATATATTAATTCACAACCCCTCAGTGTGAAACTGCCATAAAAAAGCATGATGGTTTTGAATGTTTGAGAAAAATTAGTTAAAATTGAAATAAGTGTAGGGAATGTCTACTAGGGCATTCCTGTCCTATGAGAGGAGACAATTATAGTAAAAAGAAAGTTGATCCTGTGTCTGACATAGGTATTGATCAAGGAATAAATACCTGTAAATAGATGATATTTAAGCTAGAAAGACAAAATCAGCATAAAACCAGAAAAATGTAAAGTTGGCATGAATTCACTCGGGCTGGAAATTGGAATAAATTCTCTGAAGTAGGGGAATAAGGTTCTCCTACAGCTCTTCTTTAGAAGGAACTGAGACAGCAAAAGATCTAAGTAGCATTTCTTTCTAAAAACTGAGAGTTATGTGAGCAACCTCTGTGTACCTACATGGTTCCTACCTCAGCAAAAAGCCCTTTGGAATCTGTTGGCCAGTTTTAAATAAAGTTGATACAAAAGAATAGGTTTTAAAGGTAAGTGTATTCCTACAGTTTTTAGGAAAACAGGAGCTAGGTAGAGCAGAGAGAACTCAAAAGAGAAACAACTGAGGGAAAGGCTTTAGTGTGAACTCATACCTTCTCAGTCACCAGTGTGTCCCTGGGCTCACTGGAGCATTTAAGTTTCTTATGAATGCTCACCCATGGGAAAAGCATCGAGCAGAGCTCACACTTTCTCAAAAGCAGAAACCTCAAGCCGGGTGGGAAACCAGGTTTCCATAGTTCCTGTGGTCACAGCACTACATTTCTAACACTGGAGCCTGATACAGAGTGAAAGGGATTGAACGTCTGCAGAAGGAATGGTTTTGATGACTTAACTGAGAAAATGCGTTTTCTGACCTCGTCACTCGTGCTGTGTGAAATTGAACACATCATCTCATGCTTACATGACCTCTAGGATTATGACATTTGTGCAGATTTACCCCTCACAAAACAGACAAACTGACCCCTTCAGCTGGATCATATTTCGAAGTGTTTGAATTAGAACTATTACTAACAGTGGCTTTTTTTTTTTTTTAAGTCATATTAATGACGAACAGTAATAAATTTGCACCCATCTGGACTCTGATTATTTCAGACACATTCAAATTTTCACAGAGTTTGTACTGCTCTGAGAAATCACAGGTAGAGGAGAGATTACCTCACGGGTGTTTTTTTGTTTCACAATTATGAAATATTTCTGTGGCAACTTCAACAATGGCTTTAATGGAACAGGAAAAACAAAGAGTTTATTTTTAGGTGCTCATTTGGTATATCCTATCCCTTAGGGCTGTGCCTATTTCCTCTCTTAATAGGCCTCATCCATCTCACCAAAACGATGGACATCTTAACTTCATCGCTGGCTGAACCCAGTGTAAAGCAGCAAAGGACTAGCTGTTTCCCAAGGTTCTAAATTCCCAAGTGCACTTTGTATTTTGTCATGAAGAGGTCAGACATGTACAGACATAGGTGGGTGCAAGGAGAGGATCGCTCCCATTTCCAGCCTGTTCCCAACAGAGGCCCAAAAAGCTGGGCTAACTTTTTTTCCATGGCTTGGTGACAGCTGTCGCAACAGGCACCCTGTGATCCCCAGTGACCAGCCGTCATCAGAGGGGCAGGAGAAACACACTTGTAACATTACAGATGCACTTCTGTTGTCAACCCTGAAAAACCCTTGAAAGCAGAAGGCAGCTGATGTGCCGAATGCACTCTTGTGCTCGGGCAGCTCAGGACAATATTCCCGTTGTTACCATTTCTGTGTCACACATGCTCACTGTTTCTCAGCGTACTCTTTGGTGGCTGAGAAATCTCACAGGCAGAACCTTTTTCTCCTTGTGCTCCTTCTCCCAGTGCACTCCCAACTCCCCACTTGGACTTGTGAGTGAGTACACTCCAGCACAGATGTTGAAGAGCAGCAGTAGGAGCAGCGGTAGTAATAATAAAGGAAACTTTACTTAGCGCTTTGCCTGTGTCAGACTGTAGGTTCTTACGTGATCTCTGTTCTACAAATCGTGAGCAACTTTGTAGATTATCAGCGGTATTTAGACAACTACATCCCTCATTCTGCTGGGAGTTAGGCACTTCAATGCCTTTAAGGATTTCTGCCTCTGGGGCTTGTTCCAGATAACAGAGGTCTATGGCAGAGTCTGGGGGAGATAAACTTGAATTGCCCACATCTAAGGGCTGGGGGAAGGGCAGGCAGCACCACAGGCACAAAGAGCTCAGCTTTTCCTGCCTGCACTGTGCCTGGCCTCCATAGAAAGCCTGGAAAGTGCCCGGAGAGCTGGCATTCTGACAGCGTTAAAAACGACTGTATCTGAGGTCAAATGGGAGCTAAGGACCATGGACCAAAGTTGGGCAGAGTGTTAGCCACTCCAGACCCAAACCTGCCTCTCTGTGGAGGGAGGCTGTGGATCCTCTCTGTGTGTGGATCCAGCTGTAGGGTTGGAAGGCCACCGGTGATACTTGCCATCATTCACAGCCAGCTGTATTCAGCAGTGAACACCTTGCAAGCTACTGGAAATCCGGATGATGATCCGTTTTACTTTAGGATTTTTGTTCTGTTTTGTCTTCACAGCAAAGGAGACACAAAAATTGGGCAAGATGTAGGATTTTTTAAAAAGAACCCTGTTCTTGGACATGAGAAATCCCGTTCTATTTTTATACAGAAAAGATTTATAATCATTCTTGAAGATTCCCCATATCCTCTTTCCCTGAAATGCCTTTAAATCAGCCTATCTACATGTGTGAAGAGGAGCATTAGGTTTTCTTTTTGATGGCAAGCAGGCACATTTAAAGAAAATGATTCGCATTCTCTCATAATGAGCCACTGTCAGTCATTAGTCGGCCGAAGTGATTCCATCCTGCAGACAGGCAGCTGCCAGAAACAGTCAAAGCAAGAGCCTGACCCTGCTGCTCTTGCTGGCCATAGACTTCCCTTGGAAATGGGTTTTGTATCCCATTAAGAAAGGCAGGAACTCGCCTTTAATAAAGAACTAATAAGAAAGTTTATAAGAACTATTTTAAGAATAAGAATTGTTCTTTTAAAATCTCTTTTAAGGAGAGATTAACTCTTTAAGAATTATTTAACAAGTGATAGCACCAACAACATTGAATGAACCCATATATCCAGGGATCCAAATACCATCTTTTGGAACAGCATGATCCTTCTAGAGTAGCGATAAAGTGTTTTCAGCCTTTATTACTTATTTAAGGGAAAGAAAGCCATGATATTTTTAAAGCTTCTGACAGGAAAGAAGACATGTCTTCCAAACTGCTCTTGGAAACACCGCGGCTCTTCTTCAGATGTTACTTATCTTTTCCTGCTAAGAAACTGCTGGGGCTTGCAGCTGGCCCGAGCACCATATACCCCGTGCCCTGGCCGGTGCGGAGGGGGAGCTCCTGGACAGCCCCCCCGCCCGGTGGCGGGGATCCAGATCCCTGGAGCCAGTGCAGGGTGGCAGCCCCCGACTTGTGCCCAGCTGCCGCCCAGCCGGGCGCCGATAACGGGAGGCGCCGGCACTGCCCGACTCCCACCTGGGAGGACCGGTACCTCCGTGTCCCCGGGGCCCGGGCCGGCGACAGGGCAGCCGGGGCAGCCCCGACACCGACGATGGAGACGTTATCTCCTTCCCGGTGACCGAGGCTTTGTAAGTCATCGGCATTAAACGGGGGAGCGACGGGTGGACCGGGGGAGGGGGATGCGGAGAGGGGGGGTAGAAGGCAGGAAGACGCTCTTAATCGCTGGTGTCTTTGTTCCGGCTTGCACACATCGGAAGTAGAGCTGAAGCCGTGTGATCGCTTTTTATGGAAAAGGAAAGCCATTTGCAGGCACTTTGGCGCATCCTGGCCTCCTGAGCGAGGCTGGAGGCATGGCGAGGGGCACCCCGGTACCGGCTGGGGCCGGCCGCGCTCCCCGCTCCGCCCGGTGCGTCCCTCCCAGCCCCCAGCGCACACCCGCTTTTCCCTCTCTCTTTTTTATTTTTCCTCGTCTCCGCCCCCCCCCCCCCCCCCCCCAAAGATCAAAAGCTCCTTGCTGCTGCAAAAGGACTATTTTCTCAGGCGTCCTTCCCCACCACGGCTTTGTGAAAAGGACAATAGACCCCTGTGTCAGTGGTGTTGGCACCAGCCTTGCATAATACAGGAAGCAGCATTTCCTTTCGGGGGTGGAAAATTAACTGGGATCGTGCGTTTCTCTTTTTATTGCTGACCGTACACACCCCGGGAAATTCGGCTCGCTGGCTCTCGGGAAGGGAAGCGGCAGCAGCCTCCTCTCCGCATCCTCCCCGGCGCAGGGGAAGACCCGAGCGCGGCTCCGCCGCCCGCGGGCAACGCGGCCGCCGCCGCCGCGGAAGGAGCGCGCCCCGTGCCGCCCCGCTCCGCCCGCTGCGGGCGGCTCCCGCGGGGCCAGGCGGCCGGAGGCTCCCCGCCTGCCCCCCGCCTGCCCCCCGCCTGCCCCCCGCCGTCCGCCTCTCCCGCCCGGTGCAGCCCCCGCAGGGGCTCCCTGGCTGCCAGCGGTGGGGGGTGGGAGGGGAGCGGCGTTCCTGCTGCGCCCCCGAGTTCCTGCCGTGAGACCGTCCCGCTCTCCCTCCCTCTGCCTTGGGCTGGAGGTGGCACGGCGAGTCCTGGTTCTCTGAATGGGAATGCAGTCTGCTTATCTCCTCCTCCGGGGAAAAGGAACAAAAAAAAAGGTCTGTTTCTAGTTGGAGGAGTTTAATAAAACCAAACTGAGAGCTCTGCCCTTTGACAGTTCTTGCTACCTGTAAAGTCCGATTCCGTGAAATAACATTAAACCAGTTTCTTCTAATGATGTTAGCCCCTGTGCGATGCTTGTCCCAGAAAGGCCGCACACTTGTTAATAAAATATTAAAATGTCTTTCTAATCCAGCTCTCCTCAGGAGATGCTCAACTCTTGTGTTTCAGGGTGAAAAAAAGACACGGTTAGTCCTGTATAGACATAGACCTTTTGGGCAAGTTTTACCTCAACGAAGACTCTGTGTGTGTATGAAGTATAATACACATTCCACAATTGTTCTTCAAATGATGTTAGGTTCTTCTGTTGCCTTGTGGTGTTCAGTCAAATGTGGATTTGGATTCAGTGACTGCAGCCCAGTCCTGCCTTCTCCATCTTCCCTCTGTCTGCCTGTTACTGGGACTGAGGAGAATCATACAATCATAGAATGGTTTGGGTTGGAAAGGACCTTAAAGATCATCTAGTCAGTGCCAACTCTGAGGATCTCCAGGGAAGTCCTGTCACCAAAATCTTTTGGCCTGCGCTTCTTGTCTTTCCCCTTTTGCCAACAACAACCTAAACCTCAGCTTCAGGAGATGAGTTGGTAGCTTTGCAAGGTACGGACGCAGGTGAACTGTATCAGCAGCTCCTGGTACTGGTGAGATTAGCTTATGCACAGATCAGTCTTCCTCCTAGACCTGCGCTGGATCCTGTCTGCTGGACCTGGTGACAAGAGAGCATTCCCAGACGGGGTTTCAAAGCGCCAGACGGGCAGCTCTGAGGCTTGTCGAGTCAGCAGGCAGCCCTTTTCTGCCCCCACGTTGTGCTGATCTGCCAGTTATGGTTTTCCTGCACCGAAAGAGGCAAGGATACTCATTTTGCAGCATGGAAATGACACTGTTGCATCACTAAGGTATTAACTGCCCACATCACCACCAGTATCTCGTGGAACTGGAAGTGAAATAATCTTTTAATTATTCCTGACAGTCAGTTTGGTGGGGTTTTTTTACTGTTTTTTGTTGCGGTTTGGTTGGGGTTTTTTTACCACTTCATGCTTTACTTTTTACTTATTTTCAAGGAATGCATTGTGGAAAAGAGCTATCTTAAAAGTGTCCTGAAAACCTCAATCATGCCTGGAGACCAAAAGAAAAGACAATTCTAGTGCATTTCAGAGGAAGCTCTTTTACTCCCCTCAGGCTGGTGCAACTCTTCTTGATCTTCCTCTGCAAAATATTGTCCTTTCTATTTGCAGGTGGAGCTGGAGATAGCTCTGACATGGTTCTGGGTAAACGTTGCAGCTGAAGATAGCTTGATGAGGTTCTGGGCAAACATTGCAATGGGTTTTCTTTCTTCCACCTCTCTGGTGAACTTGCATCGCTACTGACTTGGCCCAGGTGGACCTCCCCGGGCCCAGAGCTCTGAACTTGTGCACCAAATCCTCTCTCCTGAAATTGCTCTGCTTGCAGTCGTGTAAGTGAACCAGCATGTGGGGCAGGGAGTACACCAACCCTACTATTTGGGGCACATGCGGTGTAACCATACGCATTACTCTGGTGCTGCAGGGCCTTGACAGTGCTGTACGTATCCCACATTTCCCAGTACAGCTCCCAAGATACTCCTGTGAACATCGTTTCTGCGGTCGGATAGCTGTTTGCTTTTGTTCACATGTTGTATCTGGTTTGTTCCAAAATAATCAGGACGTAGGCATTCGTGCACTTCACTGAGTCACCAGCTTCTGGGCAAGCAGC
The DNA here is from genome assembly GCF_009769465.1 of Tauraco erythrolophus. Taxonomy (NCBI): domain Eukaryota; kingdom Metazoa; phylum Chordata; class Aves; order Musophagiformes; family Musophagidae; genus Tauraco; species Tauraco erythrolophus. The sequence continues at coordinate 113,219,779 of NC_141465.1, forward strand.
AGCTGCGCGAGCTCCCGGCGCGGGGGCCTGGTTTGTATTACGGTGAGGGAAGCACTAAGTCTCTAGGGGCTAGTGTTTGGGGTGGTAAGAGGAAAAGAGCTCTTCGTTGTAAGACTGGTTTTCTTTTCATGGCCCAATATTTTCTTGGGTAGTTTTCCCTTTTTGACATGTTTTGATTTGGGTTTGTGGTTCTTTTGCTGACCCTCTGGTTGTCTTTCCCACTGAAATGCAGTGACTTCGGCACGATTCCACAGGGAGGAGATGCAACTGATCTTTTCATGTGGTCTTGCCTCTTTCTAAACACTTATCCTGGTAAGTTCATGTACTAACGGCTCCAGGAAAGGCACATATGTATATATATATATATTTATATATCCTCCCAGATAAAAAGAAGCAGCAATGGTTGGGGACTGGGTTTCAGATGCCTGAGAGATGAAACTAAGAATGCTATGTCACCACCACACTAACGCAGCTACACCGAAAGTAGGTCATTCCCGTATTGATGCAGGTGTGCATGCGTGCGAGTGGGGTCCAGCATACAGTGGAATTGCTTATTGGCATTTTTCTATTGTACTTGTGTTTTTCAGGGACAAAAAATTCTTGTTCCACTCTTCTTTTCCTGTTCAGTGAAATATTGCTGAATGCACATATAAAATCAATTGTGTAGTATTTTGAAAGAAAACGTGTATTTTAATAGAGTTTGCCTTTAGTAAGGGGGATGAAGTCACTAGGGTTCTGCCGTGTGGTCCCGACAGGAAGAGGAGATGCGGGCAGTGCCAAAATGATGTTGGATGTGCCAGGGACCAGCAAGGTCTGGCTGCTTACCGACTAAGCCAAGCACAGAAAAAAGGCAGGTGGGAGCAGCTGCCACACCTGCAAGGAGCAGGGATGAAGACTGGCAAGTCTGGGTCAGGATCGGGTGCAGAGACTGTGGTGTCGTGGTTTAGGCCCAGCCAGCAACAAAGCACCACGCAGCTGCTCGCTTACTCCTTCCCCGTGGTGGGATGAGGGGGAGAAAATATAATGAAAGGCTCAAGGGGTGAGACAAGGACAGGGTGGGATGATTCGCCAGTCAATGTGCTGCTTAAACTCTGTTCCTGCCTCAGGGAGATGGGACCAGAGGGAGTCAAAATAATGATGATTGAAAACACCTCATTGAAAAGAGAGAGGAAAAGAGTTAGAGGAAGGCCTTAGGTAGAGGAGACCCAGTCCCTATCATCTAGGATCTTGCCTAGGTTCCAGTCTCCCTGGTAGCTAGATCAGTATGAAAAGCTCCAGTATTCTTCCACTTGTCACAGTTCACTGGGTGTCCTGTTGTGCGGGTGTGCTGTAAGCTGTATCAGTGAAACAACCCAGATTGTAAGTGCCCTGCCGTGGAAAGCAGGCAAGTTACATCCTGGATTGTTTCACCAAACTGTTTTACACTGAGCCCCAGAAACAGTTATGAACCCCAGAAATTATTGTGACAGTGCAACTGACAAGGGACAAGGGACTATGGGGATGGAGGAGGCTCCCACTGGTGGACAGGGACCATTGGACCCTTTCCCACAAGCTTTGCTTAAATTTTCAATGCTGGGAGCACTCAGTCCTTTTAAAAGAAGCCAGTTGGCAGATGCAGATTCTGCAGAAGACCTGCAGAGGGAGATCCAATCTGCTCTGCTTTGACATAGAATCATAGAATGGTTTGGGTTGGAAGGGACCTTAGAGATCATCTAGTTCCAATCCCCTGGCATGGGCAGGGACATCTTTCACTAGATTAGGTTGCTCAAAGCCTCATCCGGACTGGCCTTGAACACTTCCAGGGATGGGGCATCCACCACTCCTCTGGGCAACCTCATCACCCTCAGAGTGAACAATTTCTTCCTTAGATCTAATCTAAATCTGCCCTCTTTCAGTTTAAAGCCATTTCCCCTTGTCCTATCACTACACACCCTTGTAAAAAGTCCCTCTCCAGCTTTCCTGTAGGCCCCCTTTAGGTACTGGAAGGCTGCAATATGATCACCCTGGAGCCTTCTCTTCTCCAGGCTGAACAGCCCCAACTCTCTCAGCCTGTCTTCATAGAAGAGGTGCTCCAGCCCTCAGATCATTTTTGTGGCCTTCCTCTGGACTCACTCCAACAGTTCCATGTCCTTCTTACCTTGGGGGCCCCAGAGCTGAAAGCAGTATTCCAGGTGGGGTCTCATGAGAGCAGAGTAGAGGGACGGAATCACCTCCCTCACCCTACTGGCCACACTTCTTCTGATGTAGCCCAGGATACAGTTGGCTTTCTGAACATCTTTCCTTCTCTCCCAACAGCTGGAGCTTGGGACCATCTCAAAGGCAGTCTAGTCTGCTCCTGTGCAGTGTCTACCTCTCTGCTGTGAGTACAGGGATCAATAGATATCATGAGATCCTTCATCTGTAACTCTGGCCCATACAGTCTTCTCTTATGGGCAGGCACCTGCTATTCAGGTGCTGGTGGTAATCTTTTGTGTAAGGCTCTGAACATTGGAACCAGTGCCACAAGAAGCTATTTTAAGCACCAGTGCAAATAAAAAATTGCTTCCATGACTGCAAAGAGTCAGGTCAGGTTGGGAAGGTATCAGCTGCTGGTGTGAGTGGGAGTTTCCAGGCTCTCTATTTTTGCCAGGTCCACGGGAACTGTCCAAGCGATTCCTCCCAGGAGACTTGGCTAAAACCTTGACTTAGGATGTTCCAAGTGTCCTACTTCAAATGAGGAGTAGAATCCACAACCTCAGGATGTGTCCCAGCAACTTGACTAAGTCATATGCGGGTTGAGAGGAGTCTCCACCCCACCTAACTCTTGAAGCCAGACATGTAAGAGTCATAAAGACTGGCAGAGAGCAAACAAGAGGCAATGGCCTGGTTAAGTATTCAGCTATGAAAGATCCTGTGTGCTCAGGGTGGTGTCTGTGTTTCTTTGCAGCATGGTAGTCTGCTGCTCAAGGCAGACCGGGAGCTCAACGCCCTGATTACTCGTTTTTTCAATCAAATTTCCTATTGCTCATTTTCTATGTTGTTCCAATGAGTCTTTTTGGCCAGGGAGGGGTAAGGGATGCATATTGGAGAGGTGGTGCTTTTGCTGCCTGACAACTTAATGATCTTGGGGTCAGATGTGTGGGTTGTTCAAGCAAATGTCTTGGTAGAAGCATTCTTCCTCCAGAGCAGCGTAAAATTCAACAATACAAGGTACTGCTGGGCTGCAAGTGAACACTAAAACCAGATGTTGTTTACTGTGAAGGCTGTTTCTCCTCTCTCCTTTGCAGCTTCTGTAGTGCTGGAGATTGAGCAGAAGATCAGCCTTGCAGCAAAGGTATTTGCCTGACAGGTTTCAAAGAGGGTTTACTCTCATCTGCTAAAATTTGGCTGATTTCCTTTCGAATATTTAGTAATAGTCTTTTTAACAAATGCTAGAAAAGGGAAATTTGCCACATTTCAGAGCTGAAAAGCATGTAATAACAGTTACATATCCTTTATTCCAAGGATTAAAATTGTTGTCACATATGCCACCCACTTCTCAGCATTGGACCAAGGCCTAAGATTCTGGCATGAAGAGATCATACTGCCTGCAGGATGGACATTTGCCTGGGACAGGTCTATGACCAGCTCCTTAGTGTTTGTTTGGCCATAGCACCTAAACCACTCTTCAGAATAAGTTCTCACCTTACTAGATGTTGCCAGTTACACCATAGTACACGAAACATAAGATCAGATAGATTCCACGCAGCCCTCCCCTTCACACACACACTGTCCAGCTGTCCAGATGCTTAGGCCTATGTGCTTAGTGATGCCTTTCATCCACCTCCAGGCACAGGCTTCCCACTGTACCTTCATTCTGCTTTATGGGAATGAATGCTGCCTCTCTCTTCCCCATATCTCACTACTGGGATCTTTTCATTCTTCATGCAGGCTCCACATCTCTTTCCTCCCTGGCTTCAGCATATGAAGAGTGATGAGGGGTTAATGAGAAGATCTTCAGGTTTGCCTTCCCTGGTCCTCAGCTCCTCGGATGGATCGGGAGCTTATGACATCCATTGGAGAAGGAAGGAGGTATGTCCTGCCGAAGTGGTGTGGTATTTGGAGGGCCATGACTGAATGCAGCTGTGACATAGGAGGTGTGAAGAGGGTGGGAGGAACTGGTGGGCCATGGCTGCTGAGCTTGCGATGGGGCCTGCGTCATCTCAGACTCAGCGTGTACTCGGCACTGGGGAGGCCAAAGGCAGGGGCATACGGTTCCCTTAGCTCCTTCCACAGGGAGCCCTTGCTCCTAGGGGGTCTGAGCTGTCAGGATGCTCAGTGTCCTAGTTCTGGCTGGTCTGTCCTCACTGGCCAACTGTTTTCCCAGCTGCTGTCTTCCCCACTGGAGGAGGTGATTTCTTATGAGTCATCCTCTTCAGGAAAGAAACCTCTGGGTTCTTCCCCCTATGGTGTGAGCAGATGAGGGGGAAGGTATCCATAACTGTTTTATTTTCAAGGTCTCAGGCGGGGGCAGGAAGATTGGAAAATGCAGGCTTAAATTCTTAGCTTAGAGTGTCACTTATGAATAGGAGTCAAGACAGAATTGTGCAGGAAATATTCTCACAGACTTTAAACTTGAAAGTTAAACAGTTCTCAAGTTAAAAACAACACCAACTTCTCATCTTTTTTCTTGCACAGGATGGTCTGGTGGGACACAGGAGATCCGAGTTCTATTTCTGGCTCTTGTCACTAGCTTCCTATGACCTTGGACTAGCCGCCTAACCTCTCTATGTGCCTCCATTTCCTTCTCTGTAAAATGGGGGTGATCACAGTTACCTGCATCACGCAGACACTCTTACGACTTATTTCATACCGTAAAAATTTAGGAAGGGCCATACTGGGTCAAACCGAAGACCTGACTCAGCCAATAGCTTCTCTCTGGCTACACAGGGGAAAAGTGGAAACACGGGGCTTGAGTTTTGCTGTCACAGGCTCTCTTCTGGTCTTTCACAAAATAAAACACGTAAGGAAAACATGAGGTAAGTGCATAGGGAAGAGGAATACATTTCTAGGATAGTCCTGGATGTCACAGGGTCAGTGAAGGCCAGCAACAGCGCTGGCAGAGCAGACTTCTGGAGCATCCTTAGCCAGTGCTGCCCCTTCCTGGCTTCCCTGCTCTGAGCGCTCAGTGCTGCTGGAAGGGGACCCATGCTGCTCCAGATCAGGCCCGGCACAAGACAGGCTGCCCCGCCGGTCTCCCTTCCCAGGGAAGGCGGGGAGAGCCGCCCCGCGCTCCTGGGGCACGGGCAGCGCTTTCAGGTGTTCCGAGCATCGTGCCTGGCAGCCGCGGAAAGGCTGCGCAGCACCGGCCGGACCCGGCCCTCGGCCCGGGAGCCGGAGCCGGGACGCCACGCTGCCGGGGTCTTCTCGCGGAGCGGGAGAGGGGCTCTGCGGGACGGGGACCCCCAGCGCCCAGCGTTTGGTCCAGGACTCGCAAGCCCGTTGCGCGCCTTCCCGTCGGAGCCCGGCGGCGTGCGGGCGGCAAGCTCCGCTCCCCGCCCCGGCAGCGCTGCCTCCCCGGCGGCTGGAAACTCCCCAGCGCCGGGCTCCGACGGGAGGGCACGGCCAGGCTCCGCTGGGGCCGGGGGCGGCCGGGGCCGGGAGACACGCGGGGGAGCAACCCCGTGCCCGCCGGCGGGCGGGGGACACGTCCCGGGGAGGGCGTGCTCCCGGCGGAGGATGTGGGCCGGGGGGGCGGAGGGGTGCGCGGTGAGGGGTGGAGAAGTTATAAATCAGCGGGGCTGAGGCTGGCCGGTAATTGATGTCCGCGGGAGGTGAAGCGGGCAGGGCGGCTCGCAGCGGACACTCCCTTTCCGCGGGCCGGGGCGGGCGGGGAGGGCTCGGGGGCTGCTGGATGCGGATCCCGCGTCGCGCTGCGCCGTTATCTCCGCCACTGCGGGAGGAGCCCGGGACCGAGGAGAGCCCGTCGGAGCCCAGCCGAAGCCTCCGCCTTCGCCTCGCTGCCGTCGGCAAGTGAAGAGCCCTGCGCTCCCGCGGGCAGGACCATGCCCCGCCAGCTGCTCTCAGGGACCGTGCTGCTGGGAGCCGCCCTCCTGCTCACAGGTAAGGGTCCGCCGGGACCCGCTGCCCCATCCAGTCCCCGCTCTGCGCCGGGCTCTTCGCGACGTGGCCCCCAGCCAAGTGCCTCCTCGGCGGCGGCGCCTCCCGTGCCCCTGCCCGGCGCCGCCGCACCCCGCTCGTCAGCTGGAGCCGGTGGGCACCTGCCTCCCCTCCGCCCCTCTCTCGGGGCAGGTCCGGGGGAAGCGATCTCCGCTTTTCAGAGAGTCACGAAACGCCGTGTCCCGAACGGTCGTTAGCCTGCAGATCCCCGGTGGTGTGCCTCGGGAGCGGGCCGGGAGCAGCGCCCCGGGGGTGCCGGCGGTGCGGAGCCGCGGTGCCTCCCCTTCTCTTGGCAAGGCGGCGGTGCCGGCGGGGAAGCAAGCCTGTCCCGGACACGGGAGACAGCCGTCCCGGGCGATGTCCGAACCGGAGCATCACGGAAAGCAGGCATGTCTTGGCTGCAGGGCAGGCTTCTTTCCCCCTCGCTTTGTTTCCGAGTGTCAGCCTTTCCCAGTTCTGCCCGTGACGCGGAAAAGGTGCCCGTTTCCTTCGCAAAAATCCAGGTCCTACCGCCACCCGCCCTGGTAGGACGGCGGAGTATCGGTCGGAGCTGCCTGCGGGGGATGACCGCGAGGGTGCCCGGCGTGGGTCTCTGGAGAGTGAGGTGGAGCTGCTCTCCGGCGCTTGCATCCCGCAATGCTGAGCGTGCCGGGATGGATCCGTGCAGACTGGCTTTGCTTAATCGAGTTTTATTTTACTTCGAGCGAGGAGCCAGCCCTGCTGGGCTGGAGCGCCGTGCTGGGGAGCGCGTCCCAGCGTTGCGTTGATGGTCACCTGGGAGCTGGGGTGCGTGGGGGCCGAGTAAAGGCCGCTCCCGCGTGGGCTCGTAGCACCGCAGGGTCCCCGACCTGTGGGGCTGCCCCGCGGGAGGATCGGCGGCCCCGCAGCCCTTCCGCGCTCAGCTTCCCCGTGTTCCGCACGGGCCTCCCAGGTGCGCCCCGGGGCGCAGCCGTGCGCACTGCGCGGCCCCGGACAGCTTCCGCGGGGACAGCGCGCAGCATCGCCGGGCCTGGCGGCCGGCTGGGAGGGAGAGCAAATCCCGAGTGGAAAAGGAAAAAAATGAGCTCTCCCCGGGAGAGCTCTGAGGGCAGCGGCCGCGCAGTGCGGCGTTTCTGCTGTTGGCGGTGCAGCCGCCCCACCCGCCACGCTCACCCGCGCAAGCGGCCGGGGGCTCCGTCCGCTCCGCGCTGCTGAGTCCGCGGGAGCAGCCCCGGAGCGGCGCGGTGCCCGGCGTGCCCGCGGGAACCGCCCCGGCGCGGCGCTCTCCGGGCGCTGCCCGTGCTGCCAGCCGGCGGCAGCCACCTCCTCGGGCTGCCCGGGAGGAGACCTGGCGGGGCAGCTCCGACGAGACGTTTTCCTGCTCGGGAAGTGCTGATTCATCAGCTTTGATATAGTTATATAGGTATTCTTTTTTTTTTTTCTTTTTTCCTTTCTTTTCCCCAGGAAAGTGCTAATTTCCCCACATTATTTGTCTCTGCCAGGGAGGTTCTTATGCCCAGGATGAAATAGGCGCAGGCATGAGACACCCACCCTGGATACAGGAAATGTGGGTTCAAATCCTTGCCAGGCTTCCTTCACAGCTTGAGCTTGAACTTCAGCATTGCGCTCCCACATGGGCTCCTGCGGTGACCGGCTCTCCTGGGGGACTGGCTTCCTCTTTCCTGTCAGAAAGGTTTTCCATTGTGCAACTCATGGCAAACCAGTTGCCCAGGGAGAAGGTGGGCCAGGGGCTGTAAGAGACTCTGGTTCACCTTCCTTTTCTGGGGACTTCCAGGGACATGGGCAACCTAGATGGATTCCAGTGGGAAAAACTTGGCTTGTTTAGGGGAAAACCTGATGCTCTGGGTGCTGGGGACATACATCCTGGGGTCGGCTCAGGTGTGTTAAGTACTGGAAAGATGCTTCTCTGTAGTTTGGCTGAGCGCCTTTACAGCCACTTTGCTGGAAATTCGTACACCCTCCTTGAATGTACAAGAGATTGTGGCCCATATCAGAATTTAGACTTTTTCAAACTCTTCAATTTTGTACTGTTGTCTTTTTTTTTTTGGAAAGAAAATCACCCTTGCACAGTTTTGTTGGACATCTCAGATAGGTTGACTGTGCTTCTTCTGGGTCAGTGGTAAAACTCCTTACTTGCACCTGCATGGAGCTTTTCAAAGTTATTGGTGAAGTGGTGGGATGCTTCATGCTATACATCTGTCTGTGCTTTTCTTCCCATTTCACTCTCCTTCAGTGCCTGTTACTTAAAGCTCTTACACAGGCTGTCCAGCACTTGCCATTTCAAATGTTCTTGATGAAACTCCATTCATCACTGCTGGATGGTCCACTCTTGTACTTCAGTCTCTGCGGGTGTCTGCTGAGCTTCCATTTACTGACAGGTACTGGAGGAGATTCACAGAAATAGTCAGTGCCTCAGGAGTTACTACAGAGAACTTCATAAGGAAGGGATAGAAGGAGGTCTTTCAGCTTGTGTATGTCTATTTACTAATATAAATTTCCCTAAAGCAACATGGAAACTAGAAGCCATGAGAGTCCTCATCTGAAAAATGAGATTAAAGAACTTATGTTTCTTCGACATGTAAGTGTTGGGCACTTTATCCCTCTTGTATTTCTATGCACATGCGTATTTTGGCTATTGTGGGCAAACACAAGATTTTTGTCTGTGTTTTGCATATGTTGCCTTTATAGTTTGTGTATATATATTTCACAAGTTATATTGTGTATATTTATACTAAAGACTATATATGTAACAGCAAACATAGAAATTTTGGTGTCTTATTCAGGTTTGATCTTCCAGTCCTAGACTTTGTGTGATAATAATTTTAATTGATAGCTTTTGGGAATGTAAAGGACTGGGTTTAAACCCCAAAAAGACCAGATTTTGCCACCTGGATTGAGGATTATGTGGCCACATTTCTAGAAACATAAGCTGATAATTTGGCTTTATTTCCAGCTTTCCACACAGAAGCAACACCTCACAATTAGCAGCTAGAAGATAACCAGATTATTACAATCTTATTTGTGAACATTGCTATATGAATCTTGGTTATTCCAGTTGGAACTAGATCATCTAAATCCCCAGCGAATGGTGGACTTCTCAATTTCATGATCAGCTGGAAAAAATGAAGGAGGAAATTCCAGGTCAAATCTAATCAGCACTGAGGGTAATTTCTTACAATAACTAACCTGACTTCTCTGAAAGTGCCATTCAGGTGGAAGTTCATATGTTAAGTTTCAGTTTGATTTGAGTACTCAGCATGAAAGAGCTGCCGAGGCACACAGCTACAGTTGTCTAATTTGGGATTAGGGATGGAGACCTCAATGGAGCCCAGAAAAACTGGGTTTCCCACTTCTTCTGGATCTTCATGGAAAATGATGTCCTTTAAAAACTCCAGACTACGTTCATGTAAGGCAGATGAGTTACACTCCATTGTATAACACAGGTTTTAAAAAAAAAGTATACATAGGGTTTAAGTACCAAACTTTCTGACATTGCTAAAGAAAATCACTTAAATCACTTACCGATGTTTTTACCAGGCAGGTGTTTTGCTCATATGCTCTACACAAAAGTAGATCTCATTCTCTTATAGCTGGTGTAAATCTGGAGCCATTCATTTGGGCTAAGCTAGTGTACTCTAGATTTATGGTTCCTCTGGGAGGAAATAAGGATTTTGCCTGTGCCTAGTAAAGATCTTCATATCCAGAAGCACTCAATCCATTAAAAACCCTAAAAATTTGTCATTCAGGAGATTTGAGAATTTGTTTGGTGGTGGTGTTTTTTTTTTTTACATGTGAACAATAACGCATGTAAAACCAAGTTAAGCCTATTTTTTTGTCAGAAGCTTCAGAGCCTGAAACCAGTAGTTCTTCACACTGTGTGGGTGTATAGGACAAAAGGAAATTGTCCAGATTTTCGGGACAGTTGCTGAGCCCTTACACTTTAATGTGGTTTGGAAACTTCAAGCACAATGTTTATCAACTTGCTAGTTTTCGTGTCCGATTGAGATTGGGAAAGGAAGAAGCTCAGCAGATGAGGGTTAAGGTTCGGCATTTCAGGAGTCTGTGTCCAGTGGGGCTGTGGTGGGGCTTTATCAGCAACTTGTTCCTTTGAATCCCCCAAAGTTAAGGGATTGGGGCTTCGTGCTGCAGCCCCACAGGGAGTGGAAAGTGAGACTGCTGCAAGAGCAGCGTTGCTATGAAGCATAGGATGCCCAGCTACCACAGTCACCTCTGGTCTTGGACACGTCTCTCCTATTGGTGTGAGACCTTCAAGAAGCAAACTGCTCCCTCCACAGATGTGCTTTATCTTTAGATCTCACTTCCCCCCCAGTAGTCTCTTTTTTTGCTCTATCAATATTTGTAAATGTTTCTGTGCATATTTGAACATGAATTCCACCCATGGCCAGCACCAGGCTCTTTTGTCTTTGCCCTTGTGGTTCATCCTTACTACACGTATTCCTGGCACTGAGAAACCGTCTTTCCCAAGCATTCCAAACTGGGAATGGCTTGACTTCTTAAATAACTGTGTGGAAACCTCTCATTCTAAAATTGAACCGGTGATTATCAGGAAGGTGCCCACACAGTTTTCTCCTACCAACATGCAGAAGTTCAGTTTCATTCCTCCACGGCTGGAGGTCAGCACTGCATAAATATGGCTGTTAAAAGAAAAAGTTAGATATACTGCAAGCAGCAGTTTCAAAAGTGAAAATACAGGGATTGGTGCTCTCTCCAAAGCCAAGTGTGGCACAATATCATGCCTTTTGTGACCGGCAGAATGAATTCATGCTGGAACTAAGCAAAGAGATAACAGATTGAGAAACTATACATTTCAGAGGTACTTTTGTCTGAAACTTAAGTTTTGAGCCATTGAGATGTATGAAGAAACTTGGACTGGGAATGTGAATGACTTTTCTGTATTAAGTCATGTTTGGTATTTGTTGGGTTTTTTTTGTGGCACGGTTGGTGAAAATGTGCCAGCCTAAAGATGAAGAGGAGGATGATTTTGCCCGTGATGCGTCTGTATTATTCAAGACCATTATAGATGCCTGTGAGACAGTTAACTGATTTATTCATCATTTTTCCCAGACTTCTGTTTGGTTTGTGTTAACAGAGAAGCAAAACATTAATGTTCACGATGACCTGATTTTACTATCTCTGTTGATTTTCCAGCAGATCCTGGTTGATTTTCCGTACCAAAATTAATTTGTCCATATTCACAATGTTCACTCATCCCTGTAACATATTTAGACAGAGCACAATCCAGTGTGATGGGACCGATGCTGATTTCTGTTTGCATGGTTTCAATACGTTTCTAGATGTTGAGGCTACTCTTCCAACATTCAATGATATGTATCACTAAGCACTCCTAAATGCAATCCCTTTGAAGTTATACTCCCTCTTTTGGAGCTATGACCTTGAAACGAGGTACTCTTTGCTGTTAGAGCAGCTGAAGGATGGAGAAGTGGTTAGAAGGAAGCTGTTTCTAGGACTTCAGTGGGTTGAAGATGCTGTGGCAATGTGGTGCCATTATTTCCACGCTGTGCCCGGAAGCGGGGGTGGAATAAGCAAGGCATGGTGGCCCTCACAGAGCTGGGGACCCCTGAGCAGATGTCTCCACTCCTCGGAAGTTCCCTCGGGAAACCGGTGCTCTGGGAACAGGACCCCCTGCTTAGTGCGTGGGGAGTGGCGAGGGATGAGTGTGAGGGCGTTTCATGAGAGGAATTTCGCAATTTCACATAGTTTGCTTAAGCGTCCTTCCTGTGGGATTCTTCCTTGCCACAGAGAGAAGGAATTTCTCTTTTGTTCCCATTGTCATTCCTCCATGGAAAAACCTCTCACCAGGATCACCGTGGACTAATGTTAACAGAAGTGTGAGAGTTGCCATCCCGGATCAGACAAGGGCTCTATTTAGCTCCGTGTTATGCCTCTGGCAGTGTCCAACATCTGATCTTCAAGGGAGGTTCAAGGAACCTTGCAGGAAGCGGTTATCTGATAAAATTCTCCAGAGAGGAAACTTTTTTGTAGTATGATCTAAAATCCACTATTATTTACTAAGAAACTATGGGATTGAGGGTCAAGGAGTCTAAAATTAATGTCTGCCAAAATGTAGGTGTTGTCTATGTTTATGGCAAATGAATATAACATAGTTGGATCCAACTGCATATAGAGAATTTTCTTCTTCTATTGTGTTGGTAGAGTTTGAGGTGAAACCCTACCTTTCTTTGTTTCATGCAGTGCTATAATTAATATTTGTTCTAATCTATTTTATAATTCAGATTGGATATTAGGAAAATATTTTTTACCATGAGAGTTGTAGAACACTGGAACAGGTTGCCCAGAGAGGTGGTGGATGCTCCATCCCCGGAGTCGTTCAAGGCCAGGTTGGACGAGGTCCTGAGCAACCTGATCTAGTTGGAGATATCTCTATTCCTTGCAGGGGGGTTGGACTAGATGACCTTTGAAGGTCCCTTCCAACCCTAACCATTCTATGATTCTATGATTCTACTTATGATTATAATTTCTCAATGTAAATTGAGCCATAGGCAAGCTTGCTAGAAGCTTTCTAGCACCTACTATAGACTTTATGTTTTAGATGTCATTTAACTGCAGAATGTGTTTAGCCTCTTGAGCCATGACAAGGGAATCCTCTGTGCAGACTGTTCCAGTTCTTCTCACCTCTCTAGTTTAAATTGTTGTGTTGCATTAGTTATTTTCCATTGGTTTATTTCCCAGGGCTTTTGCTTATAGCTCTGTTTTATAGGTTAAGGTAGGGTGGATGGAAAGTTAGTTGCCAACTTTGACTTTTTTTTTTTTCTTGGAGCGTTACAGGACAGTTCAGCCATAATGATGGAACATCGGAAATAATAACCGGCAGTCTTCAGCAAAGTGGAAATCCTGCAACTTTGCTTTATGTTTTCTTTTATTTAGTTCCTAATTTATATCTATGTGCACAGCTTGATGAATAACACAGCCCTAAATGGATTTGATAGGCCAGTGTTGCAGACTGAGCTGGCAGGTTACCCCCAGGTAGGCAGTTTATCTGTTTAGACATGCATATGAAACAGTCTTCCAATTCAATCCTATTCTATTGCTTAATTTGTAACAACTCTTAAGTATCAAGTTGGTAATTAAATTGAATTTGGTCAAGAAAATGTGCCCCCTTAGTCTACGTAGGAATTTAAAATTATTTTGAGGTCTGTTTTTAGTGTGCTCGCTTTGTCTTTATCTCATATCAATACTTTTCTACTACTCTAGTTAATGGAATAAACTTTTCCTAAAAATATCAAACTAATGATTATGTGCTGGATCTGTCATGGTAGAATTAGAGTGGAGGCGTAGTGGTTGCTGATACATGTCAGTAAGAGATAGAATAGATCTCATGGCTCACAGATGTAATATGGGTAGGGAAACCATACTGCTGGGTGAATGCCAGTGGCCGATCACAAGGCATCACTTTTTGATGGGCAGATGATGGAGTCACAACCGCTTCTCATCTGCAATGGCCTGAGCAGAGTCTTCCCGTAGGGACCAGGATGGGCACAATGAGGTGGAGGGGTTATGTGAGTCACATGGATGAATGTGGCTGTGAAAGTACCACTACAGTCTGGCTCTGCTGTGACCAGTCCTTGCTGAGAACAGCCTCAGCAGACCTGTTTTTTTAAGCTGGGCATTCACTATGTTGGAGTGAAGACCAGACTAAGGTGGACACAACTGTGATATTTCTCTTGCTTTTCTCAACGTACAGTATGTATATGTGCATTTTACCCCCTTGGTCTGGTTTATCAAAGCGATGATCCCATAAGGGTTCATATTGGAGGCGTTAGACTGTACATTTGGATTCCCATTTTCAGTTCCATACACTCAATGGGAAATAAAATGTTTGCGATCACAGCTGGTTTTACTTCTTCTCTGTAATTGCTTTCTCCTTATACAGCTAATGAAATGAGCCAGGCTAGATAGTGGCAAAGGTGCTCATTTCAGACACTAAGTTTCTAGAGTTATTAAAGTTGGGTCAATAAAAGATGAAACCTAGATTTTAATTTTTTTTTCTCTCAGGTAGTCTAAATGTTAAATTTTTACATTTATTTTTAATTGGCATTATGTAAAGTGCCCATGCTCATGTGTAAAAGTCAGCTGGTGACTTTAGGGCAGACAGGACATGATGTTTTGACAATCTGGTGAAGCAAGTGCCTTCAAGAAGGTGTTGTGTGGCCACAGCGCACTGAACAGCGTGGCCTTGGCTACCCAGCTATGATGGGAAATGGTAGCGATTTCAATCGGTATAAACTGGAGCCAGATTTATTTCAAATAACCAGTTGTGATTTCAGCTTGTTAAATTTCTACATCTAAATTTTTAAGTGAACTAAACCCCCTGCTCTTTAACAAAATGGCTTTACCTTAGACTTCTGTAAGCACAACTTGACTTATCTAGGGCAAATACTGGCAAAATATGTGGCAATTATTGGCAAAATTTGTAAACAAATACATATTTGTTTACATTACAGCTATTGACCATATTGACATGAGAGTGTGTACTGCTCGGATGTGTTAATGAAGTGCTATCAGAATTGCACTTGCTCTATTTTTAGCCACTGGGTGTTACACATTGCCTCTGTAGCATGTAATCTTGTATCAGTGTGTACACGCATCTGGGGACAGAAAATGCATACAAATAGTAAATCAACTCTTACCACTTGCTCTGAGATCCAGAACTGAGAGAGGAAGGACACGCTTGCTCAAATAATACACATGCATGTCTTTCTGTGCCCATGAAGACCTTTCCTGGGTGGTAGCGTATCCATTTGCCCTGCTGACTGATTTTTAATTCCAGGGCATGGAGTCAGGGTCAAAGCAGTTTAGTCTGCCCAAGACCCTTCTAATCTACTGTGATAAACCTTACGCTGTTCAGACTCTATTACAATGCTGTATCACAGAGCAGCTCAGCTTTCTCATCCATTAACCTATCCATTTTCTTACCGGACTATTAAGTCCTAATGGTACTTTAAATTCTTAAATTATAGTTGAGATTAATCAGATTTAAGGAAATGATTCAGAAATCACTGGGCATGTGTTGCAGAACATCACACTGGGTAATCAGAATGTCCCTTCTGGACTTGGAAGGGACAAATCAATGAATCGATTATTTTCATGCATCAATGTGTACTTTGTAAGTAAGTGTCTTCCAACAATTTTCTTGATCTTGAAAGCAAAGGAGAACACATTTCAGTCACAACAGAGGCATATGTGAGAGATAGATGTGTTGAGAAGTGAGACAGTTTGAACTGTGTCTTCTGTCCCGAGTGTGTTTCTGTTTGCAGGCTGTGTGACTGTGTACCAGCACACATGATGCCTCTCTTTGCACAAGAGCAAACAGGAAAGGGGGACAAAGCTACCCTAGAGTCCAAGAGCCTATGTCTGTTAACGCTTGCAAGTCCCCATGGCCCTTGGTTGCCCTGCAAAATTCTGCTTCGACAGAAATAGTGGTTACATTTTGCTACTTCAGATGATGAGCTTGCTCATCTGGACAATTGTCAGTGTCAGCTTGGGATGAAGGCATACCTCCTTGCTACCTTGCAGATAAGCTATCTTAGTTTCTCTTCTGCAGAGTTTAGGTGGGATGTTTGGTTTTGCTTCAGAGAAATGGTATGAAATTAGGTGTATAAGGACTGTGATGTTTCCTTTAGGATGGGGACCTGAATGGCATCTGAAAGACCTGCAGATACTGCTTGGAACCTCAGAGTGGCTCACGGTTTGGCACTGTAGGTCTTCCCTGGAGGCTGTCTCTAAGTTCATGCAGGCAATGGAGATGGTGCTTTTACTTCTGGGTATAGGAACCAGACTGCGTTGCCTGCTTTGCCTGTGCCTGAGCACTAGAAACCCAGGCAATATAGGTGAAACAGGGACTATTGCTGCCTATGGAGGAGAAAGAGTAGCTTCTTCCAGTAGCAGTTTTTCTCAGCCACCAGCAGTCATGGAATTAAAAATCTTCATTACTCAGAGTGAGCCCTTCTTCCTCCAGCCCTGTGGCAGGATCAGGCCAGACTTTTGTCCTTCAGGGAGGAAAAAAGACCCAAATGTTTTTCTGATTGCCACTCAGATTTTGAGACAATTCTTCCTAGAAGTTTTTGTCTTATAAATACAAGTTTTGAAGTTGATGAGAATCTCAGTGTTGATTAAACTAAGAGGACCTGTTGGTCAATATGTCTCCTTATGATCAGATGTAAATAAAAACCTCAAATGGCTCTTAAGAGCTGACCACAAGATCTTTTTCCTCTATTTTTTTTTTTAAGTAGAATGGTTTGGTATAATGATATAACTGGAATTATTATGGATAGGTACAACTGTTTGACCAAAAAAAGAGTTATATTTACTCACAGAATGGCATGAAGTACCTTCAGAAGAGTTGGTAATACAAGAGCTTGCCACGAAGAGCTCTGAAATAAAGAGAACTACCAATAACACAGATTTCCTTACAAAACAGAGGCTATTGCCTCATATGAGGTTAGGTGGTGGCCATGTTCTGGTTAAGGTGCTGCAGATTAGAGTCAGTTCATTTTCACTGGAGATGCACCAACGGTCAACTCACTGGGTACTGCCATGCTCCTAACCATTTTGGACGGATTCTGCAGTTGCTTATTAGTTGCACATATGTGGGTGTTGCCATTCCCTTCAGTGGGATGACTCATAAGGAAGTGGTCATAATATGAGTAAAGTCCTGAGCTGCATTTGAACTGAATGACCCACATTTTAAGCAGCACAGAGAGGTGAAGACCTTGTTAAGAAATCAGGTGGGCTCTCTTTCCAGACCAGGAGTGTCCTCTACAAAATACGTTTTTACTGAATACGTTTGAATCGAGAGGAAATGATCACAAGCCCTGGTCCTCATGGGGGACTTCAACCACCCTGACATCTGTTGGAGAGACAATACAGCAGGGCACAGGCAGTCCAGGAGGTTCCTGGAATGCGTGGATGACAACTTCCTCCTGCAGGTGATAGAGGAGCCGACAAGGAGGGGTGCCATGCTCGACCTTGTGCTCACCAACAGGGAGGGACTGGTGGGTGAGGTGAAACTTAAGGACAGCCTTGGCTGCAGTGACCACGACACGGTGGAGTTCAAGATCCATGGGGCAGCAAGGAAACCATTCAGCAAACTCTGTACCCTAGACTTTAAGAAGGCGGACTTCGGCCTGTTCAAGGACTTGATGGGCAAAGTGCCGTGGGAGGCGGCCCTGGAGGGACGAGGGGCCCAGGAAAGTTGGTCCACATTCAAGGAGCACCTCCTCCAAGCTCAGCAGAGGTGCATCCCGATGAAGAACAAGTCGGGCAAAAAGACCAGGAGGCCTGCGTGGATGAGCAAGGAGCTCCTGGACCAACTGAAAATGAAGAGGTTAGCCTACAGAGGGTGGAAGCGGAGACAGATAGCCTGGGAGGAATACAGAGAAGCTGTACGAGTGACCAGGGATCAGGTGAGGAAGGCTAAAGCCCTGAAGGAATTGAATTTGGCAAGGGATATAAAAAGCAACAAGAAATGCTTCTATAGGTATGTAGGGGACAAAAGGAAGTCCAAGGAGAATGTAGGCCCCCTCCGGAAGGATACTGGTGCTCTGGTCACCCGCGACATAGAGAAGGCTGAGGTACTCAATGAATTTTTTGCCTCAGTCTTCACTGATAAAGCCTCTTGTCTTACCACCCAAGCTGTGGAAAGAACTAGCAGGGACTGTGAGGATGAACCACCGCCCACTGTACTTGAGGAGCAGGTTCGGGAACATCTGAGGAACTTGAAGGTGCACAAGTCCATGGGACCTGATGAGATCCATCCGCGGGTCCTGAAGGAACTGGCAGATGAAGTTGCCAAGCCACTGGCCATTGTATTTGAGAAGTCGTGGCGGTCTGGCGAGGTCCCCGATGACTGGAAGAGAGGGAACATAACCCCCATTTTTAAAAAGGGGAACAAGGAGGACCCGGGCAACTACAGGCCGGTCAGCCTCACCTCTGTGCCTGGCAAGGTCATGGAGCAGATTCTCCTGGGAACCATGCTACGGCACATGGAGAGCAAGGAGGTGGTGGGTGACAGCCAACATGGCTTCACCAAAGGCAGATCGTGCCTGACCAACTTGGTGGCCTTTTATGATGGGGTGACAACATCGGTGGACAAGGGTCGACCAACGGATGTCATCTACCTGGACTTGTGCAAAGCTTTTGAAACTGTCCCGCACGACATTCTTCTCTCTAAACTAGAGAGGCATGGGTTTGATGGATGGACCACTCGGTGGATAAGGAATTGGCTCAATGGCCGTACTCAGAGAGTAGTGGTCAACGGCTCGATGTCCACGTGGAGACCGGTCACGAGTGGCGTCCCTCAGGGGTCCGTGTTGGGCCCGGCCCTCTTCAACATCTTTGTCGGTGACGTGGACAGTGGCATGGAGTGCACCCTCAGCAAGTTCGCCGATGACACCAAGCTGTGTGGTGCCGTCGACACGCTGGAAGGGAGGGATGCCATCCAGAGGGACCTCGACAGGCTGGAGAGGTGGGCCCGTACCAACCTCATGAAGTTTAACCAGGCCAAGTGCAAGGTCCTACATCTGGGTCATGGCAATCCCAGGCACAAATACAGACTGGGCGGAGAATGGATCGTGAGCAGCCCTGAGGAGAAGGACTTGGGAGTACTGGTGGACGAGAAGCTCAATATAAGCCGGCAATGTGCTCTTGCGGCCCAGAAGGCCAACCGCATCCTGGGCTGCATCAAGAGGAGCATGGCCAGCAGGTCAAGGGAGGTGATTCTCCCCCTCTACTCTGCCCTCGTGAGACCTCACTTGGAGTATTGCGTCCAGTTCTGGAGTCCCCAACATAAGAAGGACATGGACCAGTTGGAGAGGGTCCAGAGGAGGGCCACGAAGATGATAAGAGGGCTGGAGCACCTTTCCTATGAGGACAGGCTGAAAGAGTTGGGGCTGTTCAGCCTGGAGAAGAGGAGGCTCCGGGGTGACCTTATAGCGGTCTTCCAGTACCTCAAGGGGGCCTACAAGAAAGATGGGGAGAGGCTGTTCAGGAGGGCCAGTTGTGATAGGACAAGGGGTAATGGTTTTAAAATAGAGGGAGGTAGATTCAGGTTGGATATTAGGAAAAAATTTTTTACCATGGGAGTTGTAGAACACTGGAACAGGTTGCCCAGAGAGGTGGTGGATGCTCCATCCCTGGAGACGTTCAAGGCCAGGTTGGATGAGGCCCTGAGCAACCTGATCTAGTTGGAGGTATCCCTGTTCCTTGCAGGGGGGTTGGACTAGATGACCTTTGAAGGTCCCTTCCAGCCCTAACGATTCTATGATTCTATATTTGATGGCAAAACCCACAAAGGATCAGTTGTATAGCCTTAAAACACGTGCAAACCCAACAATGACTGAAACAATTACTTCATGATGGATAACTTTATTGCCCACCGATGGCACTTTAAACCCAGAAGGTCAGATTCTTTGTATACACTGAAGTTGCAAAGATAAACTGATTGTTCTCCTTAACCTCTCATTGTGCAGGTGAAAAAAAATTAGTCAAAATGTTCAGGATAACTGGAGTGGTTGGAAGACAGTCACTCAGCCTCAAATTATGAAGAAGATGTTAAAAGTAAAAGGCCACCAAAACTGTGAACTTCCAGGAAATTTTTAATAACTTCTAATATCTAATGTTTTTATTTTTTTTTTTTTTTTTTAACTACACCATAAAGCTAGCTTTTGAGTTTAGTTTCTTTAGTCAAAGGTAGCAGAAATTCACAGTGTATAAAAAGAAATTTAAAAGTAAAAGCTGGAAAAATCGAAATGAGGATAACAATCCTGAAGGTGGTCCAAATTTTAAGTTTGGCAGATCTATCTTTTTAAGAGAAATTGAAGTTTAGCTAAAATCAGTGAAAGGTAGAACATGTGTGCATGGTTAGTCAGATATCTGTAGAACTGAACTCACACATCACTGGAAAAATATATACATGTTCATTTGGTTTATCTTTTTTTTTTTTTTTTTAAATTACTTGTAGTCCGTGTCTCATCCTACAAGGAGCAGGGAGTTGGACTTAATGATCCTCATGGGTTCCTTCCAACTTGAGATATTCTATGATTCTATGAAATTTTTGTTTCCTTCACTCAGGAAGAGCATCACCTTTTTTGCAAGAAAATAGTTGAAGAAAGTTTATCCTTCTCTTCCTTTGCAAATTACAGATTATACTCTCTGCTTTTTAAAAAAAATATTTCACCTTCCCTTATTTCAGACAGAATGTCCAGCTTTTGCAATCTAAATAGTGTTTGTTCATTAATTAAGCAACCCTGTTGACAGACTTTCACATGTATCTAATAAGCCTTCCGAAACAAATAGAATATGCCAAAAAAAATCACCCCTTTCCCTATGGGAGGAGATTCCTCAGTTATCAGGATTAATTAGTTCTCTTGTTGTCACATGAAAAGAAGTTGCACCCCCCAATGTAGGTCAGTGTGAGGGTAGGCTGCTGATGGTCGCTTAGTGACAGGCACAATGATAAGTGAACGTGTCCTGTTGAGCCATGACCCTTCAGAAAAGACAGTGTCAAGTAAAATGCTTAGAGAAGGTACAGAGAAGGCATAATCCGCTTCTAAATATTGACAGTAGGAATTTCCCTGCTATTCTCCTTCCTTTTTCTTTTCTGGTAAACATGTCAAACTCTATTGCGTTTGTACCTTGCATCAGTTTTGAAGCATTTAAAAATGTAAGGAAGCTAATGACCCATGAATAGATAGGATGTCAAATAAAGCTATTTTTCTTCAAGACTTAGCATCTTGCTGGTAAAAGCATTGTCTCACATACTTGCAAAAGCAACAGCGTTGGCTAGAAAGAGGATCTTTTCCTTCAGCTTTTTGCCAGTGAAAAACTAAATGAATGAATATATAACAAAACTGATATATGATGCCAAATACATTGATGTTAGGTCTTGAATGTTAATATGATTAACCACTGGAGTTAAGTGTCTAAAATATACTTGAAATCGATGATGAAACTCTGGCTTATATTAATGGGAGCAAAGTTAAACAAACACTAAGCACTCCTTAGGATCCCACCCATAATCACAGAATCCCACCCATAATATTTACAAATACTGCGGTGTCTTTTATATATACGTAATATGTGTAAAAGGGCAAAAGCTTGAATATGTATCCGGTATACTTGCCTGCAGAATGGGGTGAAAAGATCTGGGTTGGGTTTTTTTCATTTGATTTTCATAACTCTAAGGCAGATCTTCTGACATACAGGCTTGCAAGCTGTCTTGTTTCATAGGCTCAATTTAGGATAGGTGTTGAGATTTTTCATGTGGACATCTTTGCTTATATGACTGTAGAGTTATCAAGAGAAAAGTTTGTAACATTTATAATGGTTTCTTGCCCTTCGCCTTTGGCAGACTTTGAAAACAACAGCAGCCCACATTCCCAGGGCTGGTCCCCTGGTCTCAGCATGGGTCAGACGCGGGCATGGTGCTGCATGGCTGGCTTTGCTCCTGGGCAGGGTGCCGGTGCTGGTGCTGAGCAAAGCTGAACACTCAGCACTGCAGTCATGACCAGGCACTGCAGACTTGCTCTCCTGCCTTGCTCTCAAGCGTCTGTCACTCACATGGATTTTCTACCTTTCCATAAGTTTTACACTGGAAGCAACCTACATGTTGCTCTCTAGCAACTGGATTTGGTGTTGCAACTCCAGCAGCTGGGCTTTGATCCCAACGGGTTCCTCTCGCAGACCATTACTGATGTTTTTTTCATACGCATTGAACCATTTGTAGACACAGTTGTGTGCTTTTAGCTTTTCTAGAGCCTGAAATAAAGAGCAATTCAGGAAAGCTTGAGGCCAGACTTCCCCCAGAAGTAAGGAACGAGATTCATAAAGCTGGATATAAAATCTACCTTCTTGGGACAGCATCTGAGCCTCCAGTTCTGGGATGATAAGAGGAATACAAATGAAATGCAGGAACATAGTAGTTTCGTGAAACTGTCAGATTGTTTAGTTGGAGGACATTAACAAACCCTCCCAACAAAAGTGCCTAGATTGCTCTTCAAGAAGCTGCCTAAACAGCTTATCTCTTGTAGCATCTTATCTCAATTTCTCAGTGTTTAGCTTCAGGGACATTATTTCAGAATAGCAAATGAGTAGACTCATAGACTGTAAGTGTTTGTGGGAGACTACCCCACAAAAGCACTGGGCGCTTTTTGGGAGACCCACCATTTCAGAGTTAAGATCCATAAATGGTAGGTGAGAAAAATGTATGTTTGCAATGTATCACATAACAGATTGCTTCTTCGAAGATTTGCTGCATCTTTTTTCTCCCCTCTTAAAAGCTGGCAGAATATATTAATTTCTAGTTAGAAGTATGATTGTCTAGACAAATGGCAGAGGATGTCTGTGTATTTGTACAGTATTGCAATTAAAATTTCTGGTAATATTTGTGGTGCAGTTCAGAGGACCTATTTATTCTGAAAACTTGTTATGCCCTTGCTTGAAGTCTGTTTAAGTGAGCTATAATTTAGTTTACATCTATGTTTAAGTGTACCCTTTAGATCTTGTTTTGAATAGAGGTGAGTGATAGTGTATACAGGCAAACTACTAGAGCTACAGCTTAAATAAGATATACAGAGCTAAAAAGAAAAATGCAGATAAATGTAACTAACTTAGATGCCAAAGGTTAGTTAAAAGTTAGTTAACTCCTACAGTGTACATTTCCTATATTGCTAAGGAAGAGAAACAGGTCTCTGAAGATCTCCATCAAACAGTTTTGAAGATCTAATCAGCTCTTTGCTTGTTTTCGTGGATTGCGCTAGGTAGCCCCAGAGCATGATTCAGACTTCTGTCTCCACTGATGTTATAGGGAATCCATAAGAAATACTTACTGACAAATGGAGCACAGCTGAGTTCTCAAAAAAAAACCCCAACCAACCCAAAAAACAGCAGATGTGAGCAGTCCTTCTTTACCTTTTATATAAAATCCTTGTACTTTTTAGCATCTCTCTCCAAAAGTGGAGACTTGACTTCTAGGCCTTTCTCAGACTGAAGTTGTTCAAGCCCACATCTCAGAGCAAAGTTTTGATATTCAGCCTCTGATCTGAGGCTACATCTGCTGCTGGGTAAAAGCTGCTGCATTTGGAGCAGCCATTGACTTTGGAGGGTTTATACAGCCAAAATTTAGCCGTCAATCTCAGCTAGAGTTGGTGTCCAAAAGCGCCTTCTATAGTCAATAAAAGAAGGAGGCCTTTCCAGTGCGGGATCTGTAGCAGCCAAATAAGGTTCACATACTTCTACTGTGTTTGGTGCATACAGCTGTTCGTAGTTGGCTGTTGCAGGGACCTCTTGGAAGGGCTTAAAGTAGCTAAACTGAAACTGTACTTGACTGCGTTCTAGTGGAAAATCTCCATTACCCTTGTTTATATGATCCTGCTTCCCTCATGTGTTGGCAAAGAAATACTTTCTCTTGGAGTAAAGTGATCTGGGGTACTCTCTGCTCCTTTTTCACGACACTGAAATCTCCACAAATTGCACTACAGTCCAGGTTTAGACTTAAATTGGTTTTCAACTTTAACCGTTTCAAAATATTTCCTTGTTATGTTCCTTCTGGAACACTTTCCTGCCAGTGCAAGGGCAATGGGATGGATCAAGGACTGTTTCTTCTCTAAGGCGTGAATTTCTGTCTGCTTGCCATGAAAGCTTTTGTGGCCCTAGCCTATTATAGGGCAAAGATAAAACATTATGCCTTTCCAGCACTTGCTGGCTTGATGAGAGGGAAGGTCTGGTGTTCCTCGAGTGTTCTGACTGTGGCACTTTTTCATGGACTTCCTAAAAACTGCCTTCACATGACTTGTGAAAAGCCTGCCTGGATGTTTTCAAGTGTCCTAAGCAATCTCATATTATACTAACACTGAGGTTTTCATCCGTACCAGAATGGTCTGGCCATGACCAGGGCCATGTTGGCATGCTGGCTTTCTCAATAGCAGCAAACCTGGTCCGGCGGGTGCCTTGAGCTTGTTCTCAGAATTTATTGTAGAGCTGTCCGGTTATCTTTTGACATCACTTCACTGGTAGGAAGTCTGCAGCTAGTGAGGGACTGTAGGTAACAGTGCTGCGACCTTCAGTCAGGAAGGGAAGATCCTAAATCCCCTTTCACTCCTTGCAGAGCAGTTCCAGCTTTGCGGCAAGTCGTTTGAGTGAGAGTTCAGTATCTTAGAGGTCATTCTGTAGCTCTTGCCATGGAAGTCGCCGGCTTTTGCTCTTCCCATTGAAAGGGCTGCCATGGTGGTGTTTCCTAAGGAAACCCAGGCAGCGGTGCATGAGGAGACGTTTCCTTGGTTAGATGGGTATCCGCAAGGTCCTGAACTTTCTTCATGGTATGCTCAGTGAACAATCTGAGGGTAAAGTCATTGACTAAAACTTGCATAGCTTTCATTTCTACTTTCTTTCCTGAGTAATTCTCACGGAAAATTATGTGAATCCTGAGTCAGAACAGCAGGATTACTCTCAGAGTGAAAGAGCATGTGTGGTGAGGGGGACATCCCCTTTTCTTTGCTTTCCCCTTCCAGTATAACATCATACTTGTAAGTGGACTGGAACAGGATGATCTGTCATTGTTAATGTGTTTTTTTTCTTTGTTTTTCTAGGATCTAGTTCAGGATCAAAATTAAAAGTTCCTGAGCTGAGCATAAATGGCATACATCACGTTGTTCAAGCAGGCCAGACTTTAAATCTCACCTGCAGGTAACCAGCTGAGTTGGATTCTGATAATTTGGCTGGGAGTTCATACACCTGACACTTTCTTTTTTTTTGTAACTGAAAATAGAAAAAACTGAAACCTTATGTTGTGGGGAAAGGTGGGGAGTGAACTTCAATGGCAATTGTTTAATAGTTCTTTGTTGTTTCTGTTGTTGTTTTTGGAAAACAAGATAAAAGAGAACCCCAGAAATAGCCTGATATAATAAAAAAGAAAGCTTGGGAACTAGAGCTATATAATTGCAGCCCAACATAATTGTTTCTGCTTCCTTATCTGTATTTGCAGGGGGGAAATGGTTCATTCATGGTCTTTGCCTGAAACTCTAAGTAAGGATAGCAAAAGGCTGAAAGTAATTAAATATGCCTGTGGAAGGAATGGGAAGCAGTCCTGCAGCAGTCTGACCTTGAGCAGAACTCAAGCAAGTGACACTGGAAACTATAGCTGCAAATACCCAACAAGTCCAGTGAAAAAGAAGAAGGAGTCTACAGTCTATGTATTTGTTAACGGTAAGATTATGTTTTTTAACACTTCTTGGCACTTGCACTTCAATGCAGCAAAATGGGTAAATAAGGCAGTTCAGCTGTGGTTAGTTTTGAGTGATATTTTCAGCCTTGCAAAATGTCACGATAATTTATCAATTAATGTATAAAATCTGCATTCTCAGAGCTTGCAAATACAAATGCTAGTGTTTTATCCATTAGGAAATAAATGAGGAAAGAAAAAGACCCAGTCCAAGCAGTCTGCTAGAGTAAATAGAACTCCACATGGAAGTAGACGAGAAGTGAATCTGTGAAATGAGTATCAGAGAAATCATATCTTACAGAATCGGATGATGACTGATGAAAACCATATGTTGGGTACGATGTCCACTTTAACCTGTCTGTGTAAGATTATAGACTTCTAGGCAGCTGAAAGATGCCAAAGTTATATATCCAGATTGCTGAATTATCTTAAGCTGTAGAAAATTACTGTTTGCATGTTAAGTCACATTCAAAGATGTACTCTGCAGTCCACCTTACACAGACTGTAAAAATCTAGAATAAATGGAATCAAACTAAACACAGAATTGTGTTCAGCAAACAAGTATTGTGTCATGTATGGGAAATGCTGGAATTAGGTCAGTTAGGTTACAACAGAGATTGTTTTCTGATCCTATTTTCTTCCAGGATATTAATCAGACACTTCTCAGAACAGTTGAATTCAATAGATACAATAATAAAAGAAGAAATTATAAATGCTTTAGAGATTTAATTTAATTTTGTATTCTAGTGTTTCTTGATTTTTACAGAATATAATCAATAGACTACTGTAAGATATCAGGATTCAAAGATTTTGAAAGCTCATATTACAGAGAATGTGCAACTGGAAGTTTTCCAAATTATGTGTCTGCTGCTTCTAATGAGTTCACATCAGAGTGAATTAGCCTTTGTTTTCATTTTGTGACACAGAGAGTGAGACTGGTGCTGTAAAAAAACAGAATGATGTGAACCTCTCACTACAGTGAATAAGATAGCTCCCCTCATTACTGTGTGTTGCTTTAGTGAGAATTATTAAATAAGTCATGCTGTTCATCTTGCTTTCCTTCTTCTTTATTATACCACAGCCTGTTTTTCTCACCCAACTATTTTCATATAATCCACTGGATATCCAACTACAGATTCATCCATGGAAGCATAACCAAAGTAGGTTATTCATTTAGTGACCAACATTTCCTGCTGCCTAGGAAAACTTACAATTTTCTTGGATGACTTTTACAAGTTTCCCATCCTGGAACCTTCTTGAACCTCCCACCTTGGATGTCATCTCTATCTGAGATTTACCCATAATCCTCTCCATTCACCACATGAGAAGAGCAAAGATGGTTGTGACTCTGACTGAGAACTTCTCTGCTAAACCCACTTTACGATATAAGAGATTCCTTTAAGTTCTCCTGGTCTCTTTCCTGTTTGAAGTGTTAATTTTTCTGGATTCCCAATTTTTACAAATGGAAGACACAACTAGTCTTTCTACACTGCTTTCCAAGTTGTATGTAGCTTGCTTGCATCTGAAAGAGATCTTAATTAGATGTATGCGAACCAAGGTTATCTGTACAAGTCACATGGTGACGGAAGAGAAACGTATCACTGGAGAAGTAGTTTTGGTACAGCTCTCCCCTCCTCCCCAATAATCAGTTAAGGAAGACTGCCTGAGTGTCTTGGTTTTGTTGATTTTTCAAGGACATTCAGTCATTAGATGTTGACATCGCTGTTGAAGATGGCATTAGATTACATTTCTCCTCCTACTTTACTTGCCAAAAACCAGTAAATGTTTAAGGGACAAACCTGTATCAAGCTTAGACCTATTTAGCATCTTAATTTTCTGAATTTGATGATCCTTTTGATTGAAAGCCAATTGCTTAACACTTAAGTGTTGATTGTTTTCTAGTAAGCACATATGAGAGTCAGGGCAAACTACTGTTAATGAGGGAGGCTGCAAGGTAACTGCTCATTTAATGCCTGTTGAAAGTGTCATTCTGCTTCAAGGTGGGGAAAGGTATTCTAGTCCTCCAAAAACATGCAATTTCAGGAAGAATTGTTGAGTAGGTTGAAAAGAAACGAGATATCGAGTACCAAAACTCACCCCTTCGGATCAGTGTAGCATTAGCGTTTGGAAGGAGAATACTCAAGGAATCTCTTAATATAAGTCATTGTTTCTGGGAACATGCATGAAATTCAATTATCTGGCTCAAGTAGGAGTGAGGT
This sequence comes from Tauraco erythrolophus, assembly GCF_009769465.1. Lineage (NCBI taxonomy): Eukaryota > Metazoa > Chordata > Aves > Musophagiformes > Musophagidae > Tauraco > Tauraco erythrolophus. The sequence goes on from NC_141465.1 coordinate 113,247,412, forward strand.
GGGGATAAGAAAATCCTCTACTACAAAGATTACCTTTCTTGAGTTTAGTTTTATGTTAAATGAATTTGTAGGTGCTTAGTAAATAAACATTTGTAAAATTTGGGTCCCTCCTAGTTTTCTATTGTTTCCTGTGTCAGGATGTTGTGTCAGTTCATTTCCCATATTAGCTCCATGTGGATCACCCAGGTGCCTGTTTCCCATGTTTTAGCATGCTGCAGATGAGAACAAATTGTTGCTATTTACAAACTCAGAATCTGAATCAGGAAAGTTGATATTGTTTGTACAGGAAGTTATCACTTATTGTTTTTAAAATGTTATTCATTTCCGTAATTAGAGTGATACTGAATATGAACTGGAGTTTAAAAAACCCAATAAACCTAGTAAGTCCTTTGGTTCAGTAATAAGTGTATGCTACGGCAGAAGATGAGCTTCTATAGATAAAACCAAGATGCAAGACAATGAGTAGGAGACTGCAAGTCCCACATGCCTCAGGGTGACTAGAAGCATTTCTGAAATCCTGTGTTTGGGTGATCAAGAACAGGCTGGCTGGTGACATTTCTTTCAGGAGCTAGTCCTGACACCACCCTTCTTTCAGCTGGAGAGGTCACTACTGAGTTGTACAGGGGAGTGAGCGCACAGTATATGCGGCAGCAACTCTTGACCACACACAGCTCAGGAATTGAGACATCAAGCGAGGGAAATAAATTCCCTTAAGAGCCTTGGACTTTGCTCTAAGAAAACTGATGGCCTGACGTCCACCATGAGCCATAGGAAAAATCTGAAATTAAGCAAAGCCTCTTTGCCAATTTCTTCACTTGGACCAAAAGCTGCTCTGATCTTTGCTTTGTTATGCAACTGCAGCCTAGTAGTAAAATGGAAATATTCATAATGAACACTCAATGCATACATTGGAGTGAAGCATGGGGAATTTTCTGCTTGAAATGAGATAATTGTGGAGTAAAGACATTTAAGAAATACCGAATTATCAGTAGGCTGTTTTGAAATCTAGGTAGATTTCCCTGGGGACAGTGCTAAAGGCTTTTCTTTCTGCCTGCCTTTGTTTTGGTATCTCCAAGACACTCTTTTCCAGTTGCTGGAACTCATTCGCTTTCATCAAAAATGTTCAGTTCTCTTCATTCTCTACTCTTGTCATCTCTTGCCTTTGATCAATTGTTCCCATGGTATGACAGAGGAAAAGCATTTAAGTTCAATTACATTGATATATCAAGGTTAGATTTTTGCAAGAATTTAGACAAACTTTGATTCAAGTTGAAATGTTGCTGCTTCCTGTGATGAAGACAGCTTCCAGCTATTAATATACAAAATTAATGTCTTAATTCTGCTACAACAGAGAATTCTCCCCTAAGTGAAGTTGTACTTGCCTTTAGAGTATTAGCCCACTTCCTAGTAAGTGTCCGCCCTCTCCTTGTCTCTCCTCACTCTCCTGCTGTGCATATCTTCTGACCGCATATTTTTCCTTGCAAAATGAGACATGTACGGGTACTTCAAGCACCGTTCAAAATATTCTGTTTTAAACTCAGACATCTAGGCTGAGTCAGTTGTCTATTCTCTTTCTGTACTTAGCAGAGAGCAAAAAGGACCTTCTGGTACGTATTTCTTCTCACTGACTTTACAAAGAATCTGAAGAACAAGCTTAGAATAGATGTCTTGCTTTGAGATGATTTAAGTCAGGTGAGGCAAATCAGAGCTGGGTAATTAAAAGTACAAGTCCTGAGAATACTTGTACTCACCAATGCCTAGAATGTCAAACATGTCTACTAGTTTTGTATATTTGACTTGAGACATGTTTCAGATTGGACAGTTCAAAATGAAGGGCTTTGGCATTAGTGAAAGGCTCAAAATTTAAGCTTTTGAAGTGCCAAAACATCTGGGGGTTTGAGTGCATTTTCAAACTCTAGAGTTGTATTCTGCAAGTGCTGAGCGTATGTCATCTCCTCAGGAGGTCCACTTGTTGACAGATAGCTGGATCCAGCCCCAGAACTGACATGGATTGAAGATTTGGCTTGAATGGGTTGACTCCTGTAACCCTTAAGGTACTATGTTGTAGAACAAGGATGGCATCCAAAGGGCTCCCCAAAAGGGAAGAGATCAGCAGCGTTAAAGTCAAAATAAATCAACAAGTGAAAAAAGCAGCAAGATAAAACACCCTGAAAGCTAACAGAAAGGGAGAATTTCTTCTTCTTTTTTGTTTCTCTTCATCTTATTCAGAAATAACGTAGTGACAGCAGAACCCGCTGAGGCCTGAGAAACTCTCCCTGCCCTGTGCCTTTCTTACATCTTTGCTTTTGGCACAGTTTTAACGTGTGAGCAGTACGGTTTTGGCTTACGCTGTCAGAGTCAATAATACGATAGTGCTTCTGTTATGAAAAGGAAACTAGTTGAAACTAAACTATGCTACAGCTGTAGCAAGTATGCGGACACAGTTTTAGCATCTAATGAGGTTCCTGTTACAAAACGGAGCCCTCTAGGACTTGCTGACGTCAATCATCTATAATTGCCGTGCTTTTGTCGTGTGTACATGGACTTCACATCATAGTACACTGTGTTGAGTGGAGCATGTGTGGATGCCTTGGCAGCATTGAAGGCCACGCGCTAAGTCCTCCGAGGTACTTCTTCCTCACCAAGGCTTGTAGCTCCTACTGAAACAGAAATGTGTTTCTAAGATGAACCGTCGTGAGAGAGGGATACATCTGAAAAAGTGTTCCTAATGTCCATTAGCCTTTCTGGATATCACTTTCTGAATATAGCAATTGCTTTAGTATGGGTTTCCTGGCTAAGAATATTTTTCCTTAAGAGTTTCAATCATGGTTTATGTGTGTTAAGGACCTATGTCGATGGTAGCGTAGTATAACTAGCCCCAAAGGAAAACAAACAAACCCTGCCTAAAAAGTACTGTACAATTATGCTGGCAATGCTTTGTGTCTGAGTGTGCGCCAGATATAAAATATTCCCCTCCCTTTTTCTTTTCTTTTTCCCCCTGGACTTCTGTGATTATTAATTTATATCTCAAGTCTTCCTTCAAGGTTTAGAAATCATTTGAATTTGAATACTATTTTACAGGCTAAGAAGAGGTGAGAGTGGAAAAGCCCTTCTTGCAGATGTGTTGTTCTTCCAGACATACAAAATGGATTTTTTTTTTTCTTAAGGAACATAGACACCTACATGTGAGCAGGTTGAATAGATGCCTTTTCTAGGGCATGATTCATCTCATCATTACACGGATGTCTAAAACAGGTCAGATGAGTTCCATGACAGAATTCCCCCTTTCTCCACGGCGACAACACTAACAGTTTGGCCACCCAACTCAGTGAGAAATGTCTATATTTTAGATGAGAGCCACTCCTTGGTGTGCAAGGTTCTCCTAGAATTACTTCTGAACAGCCCTACTAATTTAACTGCAATAAATAAAGTTAATTAAGATCACAGAATCACAGAATGTTAGGGTTTGGAAGGCACCCCAAAGGATCATCTAGTCCAATCCCTCTGCCAGAGCAAGACCACCTAGATCAGATCACACAAGAACGTGTCCAGGCAGGTTTTGAACATCTCCAGAGAAGGAGACTCCACAACCTCCCTGGGCAGCCTGTTCCAGTGTTCTGTCACCCTTACTGGAAAGAAGTTCTTCCTCATGTTTAAGTGGAACCTCCTATGTTCCAGCTTATATCCATTTCCCCTTGTCCTATCATTGGATGCCACTGAGAAGAGCCTGGCTCCATCTTCATGACAGTCACCCTTTACATATTTATAAACATTAATGAGGTCCCCCCTTCAGTCTCCTTTTCTCCAAGCTAAAGAGACCCAGCTTCCTCAGCCTTTCCTCATAAGGGAGATGCTCCACACCCTTAATCATCTTTGTGGCCCTGCGCTGGACTCTCTCAAGCAGTTCCTTGTCCTTCTTGAACTGAGGGGCCTAGAACTGAACACAATATTCCAGATGCGGCCTCACCAGGGCAGAGTAGAGTGGGAGGAGAATCTCTCTCGACCTACTAACCACACCCCTTCTAATATACCCCAGGATGCCATTGACCTTCTTGGCCACAAGGGCACATTACTGGCTCATGGTCATCCTGCTGTCCACCAGGACCCCCAGGTCCCTTTCTCCTGTGCTATTCCCCAACAGTTCAGTCCCCAACTTGTACTGGTACATGGCGTTGCTCTTACCCAGACTCTACACTTGCCCTTGTTGTATTTCACTAAATTTCTCCCCGCCCAACTCTCCAGCCTGTCCAGGTCTCTCTGAATGGCAGCACAGCCTTCTGGTGTGTCAGACACTCCTCCCAGTTTAGTGTCATCATCAAACTTGCTGACCATGCACTCTATTCCCTCATCCAAGTCATCGATGAATGTGTTAAACAATACAGGTCCCAGTACCGACCCTTAAGGGACTCCGCTGGATACAGTCTTCCAACTGGACTCCGTCCCATTGACCACTACTCTCTGGCTTCTATCCTTCAGCCAGTTCACAATCCACCTCACTACAAGATGAATGCCTGCAATGGAAAAGGGAATTTGACAATTGGCCTATTAACTTTAAGTTTGCATATCTGTTCTTCAGTAAAGACATTGGTCCTCTTCACATGCATGAGGGAAAAGGGTGTTGTGTGAATGTGAGGAAACTGTTTTGGCTCTTTTAGCCTGAAAAATCTTAATGATGAGCCAAGTGTAAGGAGGTATTTTGGAAGAACTTCAGAGGATGAACTTTCAGAGATTTCAGGAAGCTCAGACTTTCCTGCAGAGGCTTTTCTTCTTGCAAATGTATGTGTAAGTACTCTGGCTTACATAGCTGAGATTATTAAAAAAAACAAAAAAAAACAACCCAAGAACAGTAGCTGAAGCTTGTGGAAATAAAGAACCTCTCCATCTTTTCTGAATTTGGCATTTCAATGCTGGCTAATTTAGTTGTTTGTGCAAACCCCATAAATAGCCTAGACAGGTTACTGATACCAGACATAATATTGCTTGTGTTAAGTCTCTTATCAAGTTTGCATCTGGCTGCCAACCAGCCTAATAAAAACTGCTATTTATGTTCTTTAACAATATAGCAAGTGACCTTCAAGGATTTTGTGATTTCATGAATGCTTTTTGTGGTTTCATGTTGATGGTAACGGGGAGTTATTGTAAGGAACACGGTCAAACCACCACACGGTCATTAACTCCAGGCACAATTTAAAAATACCCTAAACTGGCTTTTAAAGTAACCTTTAGCATACGCAAATATTCTGGCCATCTTTCATTTTACTACCCTTGCAGGCAGCTCTGAAGAAAACAAAACAAAACGTCAAAAAACAAGGTCAGCCCTCTTAGATCTTCCATTTCAAATCCTGATGGAGCTGAATGTGTAACTTGGATGTGGTCTTCAAGATAGGTCAATCCATGACGTTCCTTTTGTGTCTAGAGCTTTCTGAACACAAAAGTCAGTGAACCTGGCCCAGAAGACTTCTGGTGGGAGGTTAGGTCATCCCAGATGCACTGCCAGCCAGCTGTTCAGGGAAGGATGGCATTTACCTCTCCTCAGGAAGGAATCGGGAGGAAATGTAGTAGGAGCCACCAGCAATAGCTAAGGCTATGATGGGAGGAAAAGAGGAAAAAAGAAGCAAAGAGTGCTATTATTTGGAGGACAAAAGGATTCCATGTTGTTGGCATACCCTGCCAACGTGGCATAACCTGCCCTGGTGCTGCTGTGGGTTCGGCTTTGCCTGATCTAGGCTGGTAGAGCTTTCACCAGATGCTGGTCTTGAGGCACCAAGAGAATCCTCTTATGGCCATTGAGACGGAAGAAAAATAAAATCAAAGGGAATCAGGAAAAACCTCCACACTCATTATGAAAACAAAACTGTGCTAGGAAACATGATGCGTATTTCTTTTAATCAAAAGCAGGAAGACATTTGGAGCACTTGGGGCCATCGATTGCCCTCCGGCCCATGGCGGAAGTCCCCGGTGATGTCAATGGGAGCTCTGCACGCGAATAGCGGGGGCACGGAGACGCCTTGGCGTACCAGTGCAGGGAGTGTACCAAGAAAGGCAGTGACTGAGCTTTAAAGCCTACCGAGAGCAGCCAGGACATTTAGTTGACCTATACAGAGCACTTCATTGACTTCTCCAGGCGCAAACGTGCGTTTCCATTGAAGAAGAAGGAAAAAAAAGCCAGGCGTGATGTTTTGTGCTTGTTTCCTGTCCCTTCCTTCAGATGGGCAGAAATCCTGTGAGGTCTGAGCTGCACAGCCCCCACTGCCTTGATATTGGCATCAGTCAGTGGTGACACTGTGTCTGCAGACAGCACCGGTAGTCCCCAGAACAGCTCTTCCTCACACTTGTAATGATCTTGAGATTATGTTACAGGAAACTGCTTTGCAAAGCTTGCTGGTTTTGGGCAGGAGCTCTGAATTTTGTGACAAAGACGAATGAGTCTTTGGGGAGTAGTAAATCCGTTTGTCTGTGGATGTTAAGGGGCAGGTGACCTCTTCTGTGGCTGCAGCCCCTAAAACAAAAAAAGGTTCTTTTCACCATGTTACAAACAGGTTCATTCTTGGTCTTTCCTTGAATCGTACTGCAGAGGAAATGTTAGCCTAACAAGTCCTTAGGGTATTTTTTTATTACATACGCATCCTCTATTACTCATAAGTTCCTTTCACAATCTCAGTGGACATTTAACACCTATTATTAAATGAAGTATTGTGGCTTTCATTTCAGAAAGTTTGTGTCGCAGTCTCATTAAACCTCTTTAGGAAAACTTCTTCTGGATCCTGGGGTACATTTGAGATACTCTACCTTAGGATTCTCTCCAGTATAAATTAGAGTAGGATTTGCTTCTCCTGCTTTTTGATGTCTCAAGTGAAAATATTATTACATATAATAAGAAAAGAAGATCCTAAGGGCAGAACAGTTTTATGACACTGGGAAGTGCAAATCATACTTTTGAAAGAGAAGTAAAAGTCATGTATTTGAAGAACTGCTTGAGTGAACATGGGTCAATGTGCAGAAGTCTGGCACCAGAACACTTGAATAAAGTATTACAATTTCAGGTTTTACAAAGAGTCAGTTCTTGCTAGCTTTACTCATTTCTTATCCAAGAAAGATTTCCATTGTTATTTATAAGATTTTTGACCAAGTGAAAATAATAGGATTTGCCTGAAAAAACATTGGAACTGTAGATAAGCACGGAATTAAGATCTGAATGTTCCACTTTTTTAAGAGTTAAAACCCAAACCTTCTGTCAATTTTGAGGTAGTCTATCTGTGCTGTGAGTCAAACCAAACCTTCAGATTGGAACACCTGCAAAGAAGATTTGGAGCCAGAGCCTGTGGCTTGAGCCCCTCTTTGTTAAGTGGTCCAAACAATAGCAGCAGCAATGTTCCTTGTTCCCAGCGCAAGCTATTTATGACAATGCCCTTTGTTAAAGGGATTGTTCGAGGGATGGTAAATTACTCTGCCAAGCTTTAGTTATTGAGTCAAACGGAATGAATGTTTTCCTGGCATTTTCATCTACCTTGTCGCTTACAAAAGAGACATATAGGTATTGTGATAGTGGGAAGGAGAGAACAATTAACTCTCACTGGTCCGTGTTCTCAGGGTTGAAAAATGCGGCTGGATAATCACAGTAGATTCTTTCTCCTGGTGAAGTCAACGCGAGATGTTTTTCCATCAATTTCCTTGCAGAGAGCAGGAATGTGTCCTGTTTAGGGGTTTCCTGATAAGTAAATTTCAGTCACTTCCCATCTAATTATTTCTCCTGGTGATAATAAAATAGAAATGCCCTGAAATAAGAAACACATCTCTCAGCAGTAGAGATGATGCTGTAACGGCAAAATATGTACTTCAACTCTCCTGGATTTTAAAGGAGATACCAAAGTACTGCTATCGATATTGAGTGATAAATATCTTTTCAAATATTCAGTAATATTTTACTAAACTTGTTTGGATAAAAGTAGATAGAAGAGTGATTTGAGGACTTTGCCTGGCTTTCATTATGGACGGGGTTAGTCAGTTCTTTCAAGACTGTACGCATCATGACAATTTCTATACACTGTCTTAAGAGTTCAGATATTAACCTTTCCTTTTTCTTGTCTTGCAGATACAGGCAATCCATTTGTAGAGATGCACAGTGATATACCTAAAATAATACACATGTCTGTGGGAAGAGAAATGATCATTCCATGCAGAGTCACAGCACCAAACGTTGCTGTTACATTAAAAAAGGTACCTCAATCCAAGCATGCTCTGAAAGTGTTATTGTGGATGATGCTTTTGTTTGTTTGCTTACAACTATTGTAATGCTTTTGAAATATTTAAACAATTTAGTATTTTTTTAAACAAGGTTTCTGGGTGTCAGCGTGTTTAGAAACATTTCGACACTGGAGGCTTCATCTCATCTCTCACAGAAGGAATGCATCAAATCTCTTACTCTGGATGGGAGCTTTTTTTAAGAAACTTAAACTTTTCACAACAGTGTATTAAATTTTCACTGACAAAGGTTTCTTAAGCCCAGGAAGGAATTTCTTGTCAGGAGAAGGTATTTCCTCCCACCTCTTCCCCTGCCCTTCCTCCCCTTTCCTCTTCTGTCCTCTGGAACAGCTGGTAAGCTCAATCTCTGGAGCCTTGCTGGGGCTATACAAGGATCTCTGCAAACCTTTGCCCTGCCTCACTCCCACTGGTGACTTTGCTGCTTCCTTTTCCATATGAGTGCACTTATCATCAGACAGGGGAGGCTTCTCTTTGCAGGCAAACTTGTGTAGAGTTTGAGACGGTGAGAGCAGTTTTAGAAAATCTAGACATTTTTCATGTTTTGGGGAAACCATTTCTTTCCTACGTTCCTTGAGAGTTACATGGACAGCTAACTGACCTATATGTCTGTAGTAAAGTCCTTGGTATCAAGAAAGAGAACGGTGCTCCTTTTGTTAAAGTTCCTTTGTTTGCCTTAAAAATTAGGTGGAGGTACCAGTGATGTTTTGTTTCTAAATAAGAAGAGTTCTGTACATAGTGGCATAAATGTTCATCATTGTTACAAGGAAAAGAAATTTGTCTTTTTACATAATAACATGCAATTGATGAACAATATCACCATAAGATGCTTCTCTAATCAGTACAAATCTTTTATTCCTCTGACTATAAAGTTTTACAGCAGCCACAGATTTGATTCTGTGTTTTAACTTGACCTAGAGGTTTACAAATTCTATCCAGTGCTGCTTTGCTAACATAGATACTGATTTTTGCCTTTTGATTTCTACCTGTTAAATCACATGAAAGCAAAATGCAAAGAAAAGAAAGTAATCAGACCTAGGATGTTACTGTACGCGTGTGTACACACACACACACGATTCTCCTGCAAGAAGTGCACAAGGGCTAGATGATGCACAAGATTCTGTGGCTAAAGAATCAAAAATAGATGAAGTGTGGCTTTCCATAAGATGGATGTTGTAAAGTGGGAACTTAATTGGACACTGTATTGTCACATCTGAAATCTCAGCATGTTAAATTCCTAACTAAGAAAATTCCTGTTAGTTTCTCTCTTATTAAACAACAGGAAAAATATTTTTTTTTGCTTTATTTGGAGAAGATTGAGACATATCTACTCTCTTTTTTTCATATCAACTTGCCTTTAGCTTGGAGTTGCGGTGTAAGACACATCTTTACACCATCAAAACCAGATGTAATGCTCTAGGAAGGAGAAAGAGGAGTTGTAGCCAAGTCTTGAAAGAAAGGATTGGTTGCTTACATGTTTTGCATTCCAGGAAAAATAAATGTGTTCTCCAATTCATCCCAGAATTTCCTGAAGTGTGTAAGCTACAATGTATTACATCATATCTTACTTTATTTATCATCTGTGAGACTCATGTATGAAGATTCCAGCAAGTTTTTACTCTCATAGCAATTAAGAGATGTGTTAAATGCGTTTCACAGCTGCAGGCAAACTACTTCTGGAGAGCTGGCAAAAGCTATTCTTTTCTATTTAGCAATAAAGGAAGAAGTCAGTGTCCCCCTAATGCAATCCTCTGGAGCTGGAAAGAAAATCCCAGCATTAGAATCATTAGATTCTGTGTACTATATTGCCAGGAAGTCAAAATATTGACTATTTTTTGGTAATCTGTCTTCTGAAAGGACTTGTTGGGACAGTTCCATGAGCACTACCTCCAGCATTTTATTCCTGTGCAGTGCTACTTCTTAGTTTTAGTGGGCCAAGGTCAGGAAGGCTTATTGTCTATTTTCAACATCACAAATTATTTTTTTACTAAAACCATGTCTTTACCTTAGTCAACCCTTTTGAATTACTGTGTTGCTCTAACTTCCAGGCTGAACATCCGTACAAATTGTATTCTATAGCACGGCAATCATATACAACGTAGGAGGAGTCTTAAAAATCAAGAAGCCAATAAAACAGGGATTGGGAAATGGGGATGGAGCTTTTCATTCCTATTTCAAATACAGCCTGCAGATCTGGTTATAATCTATATCTGCAACAGCTGATAGCCCTTTCTCTTCTTCATCATATGAAGACCTGTGAAATCAATTGATAGTTTTGTTCTAATGCTTAATAGACATCCAGAGCCTCTGAAACCATTATTCTTATCAATATGATTCTGACAGCTTCATTCAGGATCCCTAAAAGAAGATAAACCTTATTGCAACTGAGGTATGCACTTCTCTTGCCTCTTCATTTGCTCTTATTTTGCTAAACAGAGAAAGCATCATCTTTTGGTACAATGGTTTGATCCTTCTGTTTATTCTCCTTTTGGATTCTCTGTCATAAAATCAACAATGACATTCACAGGAATAGAAGTGAATAAGCTTCAGCATGAGAAATAAAAAAAAAAGGGAAAAACCCCAAGAATGTTGAAAGTCACACACCTGGACAGTCTGAATTCTTAATAATGCCACCTCATCCTTCACAAATTGGTGAATGGGGAAACACAAAATAAAAGACAAACATTCAAAACTCTAATACACATTTTTACTATACTTTCAGCTGACTCTTTCCAATACAATCTGCCTTTGGAGACATTGGGAACCACAGCTTGACCATATGCATACACCCAAAACCTTGTGGTAGTACTGTGTTAATGCCACTGGGTGTTACTCACCAGCCTGGGCTGCGGCTCCAAGGATGTCATTGCATCTTCCACAGCCAGGAGGAAATGGCCCACCTTTTGTAGGCAGCGCCTAAACCTTAATTAGATAATTACAAGCCAGCTGGGTAATAGCCATAATTGCCCCTTTTTGTTTTACAGGGTTTTTGTTGTTGTTGTTTTCAGGAAGGCTTTACGGTGAGCAGAGACCCAATTCATTCATTTCAACTCCAGCTTACTTCCCTCTTTTGGGGTAGCAGCTTCACCTTCTTTATCGAAGGACTTCTGGCTCCAGCTCTTTTGGCTCAGGCTCTGGCGAGGGAGTCGGGGTCGCAGTCTTCAGGGTCTCTAATGAAGGTATCATGTCAGGGTCACCAGTTGTTGCTCACCAGCCTGGGCTGCAACTCCAAGGATATCACTGCATCTTCCACAGCCAGGAGGAAATGGCCCGCCTTTTGTAGGCAGGGCCTAAACCTTAATTAGATAATTACAAGCCAGCTGGGTGATAGCCATAACCAGGTACCAAAAAAGTTCAGTGGTTGGTGCTGAGCAAAGGAGGAGGCACAGTCTATACCGAAAGAAACTGAAGTCTAGTTTGAAGCTAAGTACAAAGAAGGTAAAAGGCCAAGACTGCACTGGGAGCCACAGCGATGTGGTTCATGCAGATAAGTATGTAGACAGTAAATTCCATGTTTACTGCAGCTGTCGTAACAAATTGCTTGTTTGAATGCCTCTGACTATCTGCTGGTACCCATCTGTAAGCTATTATTTTAGCTGGATTTATCTCTACTGTTTTAGTGGAAATCTCACTGTTCCAGCACTGTGTTTCTTCACAGCTTTTCTATTTCTCTCTGTGATGACCAAATGGCCAAGTTTTTCAACAAGACCCTCAACTACATTGGCCCTGCTCTGTGTGTGGGATGGACCAGATTACCTCTAGAGGTCCTTTCCAACCTAAATTATTGTGTGATTCTGGGATCCTCTGTCCTGTACCATCCATGCAGTGACCACCATGGTGATGATGCCGTGGCTCTAGGTGATGGCCTGGAAGCTGGTTTAGGGCAGAGCAAAGAAACTGTGCTTCTCTGAGAGTGGGAAGCAGGTCATCTGAACCAGTGGGGCTGACAGAGGAGAACAGTGTGGAGGGGAGCTGGATAAGAAACCAAAGCAAGTAAAGAGAGGGGTTAGAGCTGTGGAGGGCCATGAGAGTGAACACCCAGCCACCGCCCTTGGTCTCTTCTGAGACAAACCCCTGGTATTTCCACCCTTTGAAAGGGTCTTGTTGCAGTATCTTGTTTCCTTGACTTAGCCAGAGACCAGCTGTGTCAGTGGTCCTTCCCTAGTCATAGACTTTAGTTTTCTAAAGTATTCCATACAGTAGATTAAAAATGTCAACTGATGCTTTCGTTTGTAAGTGTGTGCAGCTTTTTAGTCTCAAAGCTGCAAATGACTACACAGAAAGATGTTGCTCTAGCTGGTTTTGAGGAGTGTCGAATGAATAAACTGTGCAGGCAAAGGTTTGCCTCTGGGGCAGCTGAACCTGTTGGATATACAGACAACATTCAGTGTTGCAAAACAGGATCACGTTTATGAGCACTTTTAAGACCCAGACACTTACTGGGTGTTTTGGTTACTTTCCTGTTCCTGGAGTAAGGCTAATAAAAATTCAGAAATCAATCAATTAACTAATTAATGTGAAGTGAATGAATTCCTTGGGCAATGTCAGCCTAGGGAGGCTCTGATGCTCTGACTTGTCTCTCTCTCCATGGTATGTATGAAAACTTAGAAAAGAATATGCTCAGAAATAGTTTGGTTTCCACCAAAGCTGCAAGAGGATAAATCTAACCATGGATTGCACAACTATGAACTAGCTAAACCAAAGCTTGAATATTTGTTTTATTTAGAACAGGAATGACAACAGAGCTTTTAAAGTCCAAGATATTGTTGAATGGTAGCCAGCAGGCTATAATGTAACGGGCTTTACTTGCACATGTGTGTAACACACACTTCCCCTGTGATTTGCATGCTTATTATAGCATCTTATCAGCTGTTGTAAATATAAGGAATTCTACCACAGCATTTTGTACTCTGTAATTATTGTTCATTTGATTCATTGTGCATTTCTGTCAGAGGAAATGGCATGAGATGAGTGGAGGTGATCTCAAGGGCAGCTTTTGGCGTGCGCCGAGCAGGCAGCACTGAGGGTGCCATTTCTGGGAGAGATTCTCTACCATGCAGGAAGGTGCCGGGCAGCTATGCTTCCCCCAGCCTCTGGCAGCCACCCATGCTGGGTTTGGCCGTAGGAAGCAGGAGCATACAAGTCTTCTGCTCAAATAAAGGGGAAGAAAGAGATGAAGGGGACATAGTGAGACTAGGTGCTCAGTGAGAGGAGACGGACTGCAAGGTGTTAAGTTGACCCAGAGATCTTCACTTAGAGCGCTGATTGACTTAAACTCTGCTACGTGTCATCTTTAAAATGGTATTTTTACCATAAAAGCAGGCTTTATAAAAGTAGAGTCACATCCAGGGTTTGTACTCGTGGCTAATCTCTATGTTATCCAAATGGTGGCATTTATTCCATTGATAAGGCATAACAAAAAACATGATTGAAAACAAGAGGTCTTGTCTGAACTTCAATGCCCATGTCATGCTTCGATTTTTCAGGATTTTCTTGATACCTTATTTGGAATGAGACTTAAAACTCAAAGAATCCTAAGGTAAAATATAATTTGTACTGCTGACAAAACAAACAATTTATCTCACATGGCAATATTTTATTCTGATTAGATTTCAGGTCTTTAGTTTAGAAACACCTCATGGCTTTGCACTAATTACTTGTTGGGTCCTCAACTTCTGAGGGACTCGGAGGTGCCAAATTTTTAAAATGTGCTGAACACTTCTACTGTGGAAATGTGATGTATTTAGTGTTTCAAGGTGTCCTTTCAAAATCTCTAGTCAATATGACTTTCCTCATAATGAGGTGCATCCGTGGGTCCTGAGGGAACTGGCAGATGAAGTTGCTAAGCCACTATCCATCATATTTCAGAAGTCGTGGCAATCTGGTGAAGTTCCCAGTGACTGGAAACATAGCCCCCCGTTTTAAAAAGGGACAAAAAGAAGACCCAGGGAACTACAGGCCAGTCAGTCTCACCTCTGTGCCCTGCAAGATCATGGAGCAGATCCTCCTGGCCACTATGCTAAGGCACATAGAGAATAAGGAGATGATTGGTGACAGCCAACATGGCTTCACGAACGGCAAATCCTGCCTGACTAATTTGGTGGCCTTCTATGGTGAGGTTACAGCGTTGATGGATAGGGGAAGAGCAACTGACATCGTCTACCTGGACTTATCCAAAGCATTTGATACTGTCCCGTACGACATCCTTGTCTCTAAACTGGAAGACATGGTTTTGATGGATGGACCACTTGGTGGATAAGGAATTGGCTGGATGGTCGCACTCAAAGAGTTGTGGTCAACGGTTCAATGTCCAAGTCGAGACCAGTGACGAGTGGTGTTCCTCAAGGGTCAGTACTGGGGCCAGTACTATTTAACATCTTTGTTGGTGACATGTACAGTGGGATCCAGTGAACCTTCAGCAAGTTTGCAGATGAAACCAAGTTGTGTGGTGTTGTGGACACGCTGGAGGGAAGGGATGCCATCCAGAGGGACCTTGACAGGCTGGAGAGATGGGCCTGTGAGAACCTCATGAAGTTCAACAAGGCCAAGTGCAAGGTCCTGCACGTGGGTCAGGGCAATCCCAAGCACAAGTACAGGCTGGGCGGAGAATGGATTGAGAGCAGCCCTGAGGAAAAGGACTTGGGAGTGCTGGTGGATGACAAGCTCAACATGAGCCGGCAATGTGCGCTTGCAGCCCAGAAAGCCAGCTGTATCCTGGACTGCATCAAAAGGAGCGTGGCCAGCATGTTGAGGGAGGTGACTCTGCCCTTCTACTCTGCTCTCGTGAAGACCCCATCTGGAATACTGTGTTCAGCTCTGGAGTCCCCAACACAAGAAGGACATGGAGCTGCTAGAGAGGGTCCAGAGGAGGGCCACAAAGATGATCAGAGGGCTGGAGCCCCTCTGCTATGAAGACAGTCTGAGAGAGTTGGGGCTGTTCAGCCTGGAGAAGAGAAGGCTCCTATGTGATCTTCTAGCAGCCTTCCAGTACCTAAAGGGGGCCTACAGGAAAGCTGGAGAGGGACTTTTTACAAGGGCGTGTAGTGATAAGACAAGGGGCAATGGATTTAAACTGAAAGAGGGGAGATTTAGATTGGATATAAGGAAGAAATTTTTCACTGAGAGGGTGGTGAGGCAGTGGAACAGGTTGCCCAGAGAAGTTGTGGATGTCCCTTCCCTGGAAGTGTTCAAGGCCAGGTTGGATGAGGCTTTGGGCAACCTAGTGTAGTGGAGGGTTTCCCTGCCCATGGCAGGGGGGTTGGAACTCAATGATCTTTGTGGTCCCTTCCGACCCAAACCATTCTATGATTCTATGATTCTATGATTCTATGATCAGTAGTTCTCAATAAAAGCATCCAAGGAAGTTTTGTGGCTTTAAAACTTTCACTTCATGTTCTATGTAATGGCTTAGAGACATATACTCTGCGACCTGTCGGCTTTGAAACAGCCATTCATGCTCTTAACTTTTTTTTTCTTTTTTTAAACAGTCTAATCCTGTAGACAACATACACGTGAGAAGCATCAGATTCAATTCTGGCAGAATTTGTTAAAGCCACAAAATGACAGCAAATTAAGTCAATTTGTCACCTCCGTTGAAAAATGTGTATTTGTGTCTCACTGGTGAAACCAGGATACTTAATTGCAAAGGTTTGCCAAGAGGAGCTCTTTAGCTGCCAACCAGGAGCCAGCAGAATAGCAGCCCAAGCACTGAGGCTAATGATAGTGTCAATCTATTGTGTCATAAATTACATCCTGTTATAAATAATGAAATCTTGGAAACAAATAAAACATTCACATTCTTCACCCAGATTTTTCCTCTATTTTGTGATGAAAATGTGACTTGAAAAATCTGCATAATTAAATGTCATCCTTTCTATTTTGATTGGCATATTTTAGGGTGTTTTTTTCCTATTCCTTTTTATTAGGCTTCTTTGATTAGAGAGTGGCATGAGGATGAGTTGTTTTTATGACGCATGTTTGACACTTCCAGATTCCACGAGAAACTCTAATTCCTGATGGCAAAACAATAATCTGGGACAGCATGAAAGGCTTCAGAATACCTAAGGCAACCTACAAATTCATAGGGCTCCTGAGCTGTGAGACAACGGTCGGTGGACACAAGTATAGCACGAAGTACCTAACACACCGAGAAAGTAAGTAGCAATCTCCACTCCCTGTCTTTCAGAAAGCACTCTGCTCTGCTGACGTTACCCACTTTTCTTTTTTTTCATCACGTGCAGCCAACACCATTTTTGACGTTCAGTTAAGCACCCCGCGTCTTGTCAAGTTGCTGAAAGGAGACAGCCTGGCAATTAACTGCACTGTCACTGCTGCCTGGAACACCAGAGTGCAGATGACGTGGACTTATCCTGGAGAGGTGAGTGCTGTGGCTGAAATGAAGAAACCAGGGTTTTCCCACAGATCACGCTGCATCCAGCATCCCGGGAAGAATTTTGCCTTGAAATGCTTGCCGTGGTTCACATTCCATTGTTTTGACCCTTGCTGACATGTCTTTAAAGGTTTCTTTTTTTTTCTTTCTGGTGCTTAATTGAATAAGCTAACATGTTTACACAATGTAGTCTGGTTATATTGCATGATTGTGAGCGAACGCTACAGTTGTTTCATCCCTGGGAGCTTCTTTTCAACCTGGAGAAATGATAGAAATTTATTACCCAGTCCTAGGCAGGGGTTCTTTCTTGTGACAAAAAAAAAAAGCTTTCAGCGAGGCTGTCTTTCTCAACACATTCATTTCAAAGACTGGCAGACAGTCAGGCACCCGACTCGAGCATGTTTAGAAAAGATATTTTGATTTAGCTAGCCAAAATCTCATTTTTTAAGTGTCACATGAACAATCCTCTTGTTTTGACAGCTACAGGAATAATCTTGAATGTGTTTCTCCTCCCTCTACATTGGGAGCATCCTCATAAATATTTGTCACTTAAGAATAACTGCCAGGGAGCCCGTGTAAAGCTGATAAGATACTTGACATTAGTTTAAGGTTTACAACTCCCATTTCTTTCATGTCAGTTTGATTTATGCTGGTGATTCAAGTCAAGATCATTTATTATGTCACTCATTGTGCCTAATCACAAGCTGAAATTATGATTACATTATATAGGGAAGATTAATGCAAGCATTTCTTGTGTACTGTAGCCATTTTCCCTGGCATGTTTTCACCTCAGAAATAAACAACTTAGGAACAAGAAATACTCCAAATATGTTATATATTGCTCATTGCTGCCTTACCAAGCCCTAGCCAGGCACTGTACTTGTTAAATTCTGCTTTGTTTTCACTTGGATGGTAACTGAAGGGTGCTCAGTGTTTATAAGACACCGATGATGTCCTGGGTTAAACAAACTTTGAGGCCAAAGGCTGAGGGGGAGTTGCAGGAAATAACTCCTCAGACACATTATCTTCAGTTCCACCCTGTTATTCCCTTGGCAAATCTAGTCCTTTTGCCGTCTATAGCATTTTCCAGAGTTCTCCCCTTTTTATGTTAATGCTCTCTTCTTCTATACATCTGCTGCCTATGGGCTGAATCCAGGCACCAAACTATGTGTCAGTGACTCCAGGGATTGTTATGAGCAATGCTGGACAAGGCGCAATGGGGAGCCGGGCCTGTTGGTGTGCTAGGCCATGCAGAAGGGATGGGCTTTGTCTGGAAAGAACTAGTTTGGGTGCTATTACAACTTTGGTGGCTATAGGAATCAATTGCCTTATAATGTTACTTCTAATTTTTGTTATTGACCTTCTGGAAATGCGAGGCATCTTTTGCATGTCTGTGCTGAACATAGGGATCTGGATTTTTTAATGAAGATAAGGTGGCAGTACTGTAAAATAAAAATCTTAATAATCACAAAAATTGGTTTGATTAAGATCTTTCTTGTTATTTTTTTGCTTTTATAGACAAGGAGGAGAGGTTCTGTAACACAGCGTATTGACCAGAAGAACGCAGAAGCCAATATTTTTTACAGTATCCTTGTTGTTGACAAAGTGCGTGATATTGATAAAGGCCAGTATACCTGCCACGTGAAGAGCGGGCCATCAATCAAAGCCGTCAACACAACAGTCATTGTTTATGGTAAGAAATGTTGCAGATTTGTAGAATTCTGAATGCTCATCTACCAAGTTCAGTCATACGATAGCTTGACACAAAGTGGAAGTGAATTTATAGCTCATTCATCATTGACAGAAAAAGGAAGCAGACGAGAGAGAATACGTGCCTTTTCTTCCATGACTGTTTAGTATTGTTGGCGGTAGACATGTTAATGTTAGTTTGATCACTTGTCTGCTAAATACTGTGATGACCCTGTCCTCTGTCAGTTCTGGCAGAAACGATGAGTTAAACTGTAGTTTGGGAGAAAGAAAACAAAAAAAAAAAAAACAAGCTGAATTTAAACAGCAGAATCCTACTTCCTCTTCTACAGTATTTTTTTTATTGTTTGCTATGAAAAATGAAGAAGAAAAAAAAACCATCAGCTTCACCTGGAGCAGATAGCTGCTAGACCATTCAAAAAACAAGCACAAGATACCACAACTCATTAATGTGATTTTACAGTTGGAATCTTAAACAAGTTCCCTATGATCTGCCTGGGCTTCCTGTGAGACATGGAAATTCCTTGTATCTTTTCAAGCTTATGTGAATTAGGACTTTTGTGAATTAGGACTCTATAAGAAGCTACCTTCTTTATGGCATCCTGTTACAATCAGGACTATCCAGGATCTTTGGAGCATTGTTGGTATTAATGAGCAAGTGGTTGGTGGGTCCACCTCTACAACAGATGAATAATGGTCCAAATATTGTTTTGTTCTATGTTTTCAATGGTCAATCTTTTGTCTTTCATCTGAAAGTACGGACTAAGCATCAGATGATGGTATTAGGAGAGGGCTGGAGCACTTCTCCTATGAAGACAGGCTGAGAGAGTTGGGGTTGTTCAGCCTGATGAAGAGAAGGCTCTGGGGAGACCTTCTAGCAGCTTTCCAGTGCCTACAGGGGGCCTGCAAGAAAGCGAGAGAGGAACTTTTTAAAAGGCCATGTAGTGATAAGACAAGGGGTAATGGCTTTAAAATGAAAGAGGGTAGACTTTGATTAGATGCAAGGAAGAAATTCTTCCCTCTGAGGGTTGTGAGGCCCTGGACCAAGTTGCGCAGAGAAGTTGTGGATGCCCCATCCCTGGAGGTGTTCAAGGCCAGGTTGGATGAGGCTTTGAGCAACCTGGTCTAGTGGAAGGTGTCCCTGTCTATGGCAGGGGGGCTGGAACTAGATGATGTTTAAGGTCTCTTCCAACCCAAACCATTCTGTGATTCTTAGAGAGTATTTCAGTCCATTTTCTCTGTTTAAACCTTGGACTAAGTCACTAGGAACATATGATGAATTGTGATATCAGCTTCTTATATTCTTAAACAGATAAGTCTGAAGCTGTTAGAAACTGAATTTTAGATTAAAATTGAAGTCAGAGAAGCTGGAACTGTTGAAGGTAGCCTGTAAACTCTTACTCACACAAGAGTTTTCATCTATGGGATACCCTTATTAGAAAGAGTCTGTGTGAATAAGGGTTCGCAGAATCAGGGTCGTATCCTTAAGTATAACCTGACTTGTGTAATAAAACTACTGAGTTGTCTTGTGCATGTGATTCTCAATGCACATAGCAAGCGTGATTAAATAATGCACTTGTTTAATAGCTATCCAATATCCTTATGCAGTCCATAATGTGAGTAAATATTGCACTATAGGTACTATCAAAAGAGCATTCAATGAATTTTCCATATTTCGAAAGTTTTATTTTGCTTAAGTGCATTTTGGACAAAAAAAAAAAAGATTTTTCAATATATCATACAAATATTCTGTTTTATTGCCTCTGGTAAAACCCATCAGCTTGCCAGAGAGTTTGAAATATGGGGCAGTACAACTGGAAAAGAATAAATTCTAGCAGGTTGAGATTATTCCAATGAAATGATAAAGATTTGTTTGTTTGATGAAACAGCTGTTTTACCAATGATACAGAAAGTTTCTGCCTTTTCCTTTGCTCTTTCTCTAAAGATCCCTTAAATTCTCTCTGGCAGAGTATTTTCTTTTGCAACATTGATTGATTCTCAGTCTTTAGGGGTGGAGTGGTCATCTGCACATCTAGTTCAGCTTCCCATGTACCACAAATCGCCTTATCACTCTTGTGTTGAAACCAGTGCCTTTTTTTCTGACTGAAGTGCAATGTGAATTTTGGCTAGAGTGTATCTTCTCCAGGCAGATTCGTGGCCTGGGAACTGTATCTCAGTTTCTTGTTTATTTGTTGCATTCCCTTACATTTTTTAGATCTTTAGGACGTTAGGTTTTATTCTTGCTGTTGCCATGTGGGGACACCAAAATTAATAAACATCATTTTTATTTGGATTCCTGTTCTCTTTAGTAGAGCAACTAGTTTTGCAGGCTGAAAAACCAGTAATACAGGTGCACTCTTTCTATTTTCTTTAGACAAAATGTTCATTAATTTGAAACGTCGAAGAAAAACTGCACTGGAGGCTGTAGCTGGAAGAAAATCCTATCGTTTGTCAATGAAAGTGAAGGCATTTCCCTCTCCAGAGGTTATATGGTAGGACAACAATTGCTTCCACATATGCACACTGGACCTCTTCTTAGATGAAAAGTAATATCTTGGTAAAATATTGAGATAAGATCCCTTGAAATGACAACAAATTGGAGACAGTACAGTTGTGGAGTTTTATTGGAAGTTTCAGGGTTGTCCTGGGTTTTAACAATTTATGAGATCACCATCTCCATTTTGCAAGTGCAAAAGAGAAGGTCTGGAAAGTTTAAAGCTCAGATCCTCAAATGCGTTAGATATATCTCCTGCTGAAATCACTAGACACTCTACAGCTAAACATCTCTACCAACCTTCACTGAAGTGTTGCACCCAGCTTCACTCAGACCTAGGTATGAGACCTGAACTTGCTTTTTAGATGGTAGGAGAAACAAAAGACAACTTTCATTAGAATAACTGCGTTGAGTCATACAGGCATGCACTATTAGAAAAGCAATGGAAGTTATATGGTGATCTGCAGGTTGTAGATCTGCTTTAGTGACTGGACCTTTCATTTTGGCTCATGTATGTGTGCTAAGAAAGCTTTTGAACAGTTTTTTCTATTAACCCAAACCACTTTTATATAAAACAATGTTATCTATTCATGATCTCAAGATTTTTTGTGTTTAAATCATTTTAAATACCAGTAGCTTTGGCTCAATTCATTGCACTTTAACAAAGGGTCTATGACAAGACTGATTAAGAAAACAAACCATACGTACATGAACAGTGAGAGTTCATGGTACTCACAGCCAGAAACTACTTTTGCTCCAAACATTTTGTTTTGTTTTACAAAACTCTTGCATTTATAGTTCCAAATGGAAAATTAAAGGGCGAAAGTGAAGCTGATGCTAGCCATTTATACAGTATTTCCTGCTTCTTTAATGGTTGGGCTTGTTGACTACACATATAGATCCAAAATTTCTGAAATACAAAAAAAAAATCAATTTAAATAAGAATATTTATTTATTTATATTTATCACTGAGGTTGGTCAAACACTGGAACAAGTAGTCTAGAGAGGCTGTGGAGTCTCCATAATTGTAGATACTCAAAAGCAGACTGAAAATGATTTTGGGCAACCTGCTAGCCTTGCTTTGACCAGGGGGTTGGACTAGGTGATCTCCCGAGACCCTTTCAGCCTCAACTATTTTGTGGTTCTATAAAATACAGATACAGTGAAGTGTCTAAATCCATAGTCCTTAGATCCATTTTTAGTGCTACTCTAATAACTGTAAGAGTTTTCTGTAAATACTTACTAAAACCTGTGAACTGTTTTAATCAAGTCCATCATCATTGTGAAACTCTGTTGCACTCTTCCACTAACATTGTGCAAACCTTCATAGAACAACCTACCAACCTGTGCTTTATGTTGTATTTCAGACTTTAAAGAAAAATGTTGTGCTTCTTCAGGAATCTGTGTGTGAACAACCATTAGTACTTGCCATGTTGATATTCTGTTATCTTTAAAAACATTCACTTAATAGCAGGATATCTGATTCTTAAGTGCTTATCTAATCTACTTACTCTTCCTCTTCCTAAAATCACAGCTGTGCTTAGGCTACTGTCATACTTTGACCGAGGATGTATCCTGAGGTCATAAAGAAATGGTCAGTGCTAGATGATGCAACCTTTATCTATGTGAATGACTCTTAGCCGAAATGGTTGTCTTCTAGACTAAATGGCTGCACAAATGTGGAAAACTAGGATCTTCAGGGACAGAGTTGCAATTTTCAACAACTCTCAAATACTATAGAGTCTTGTCAGATCCTTATAAATTTTAATATATAGAATGGTGTTCTCCAAAGTGCTTTTTAAATATCAGCAATCTTATTTGCAAGGGAAGATTTTGCAAAACAGAATCTGAGACCATAACAATCCTTCCCAAAGACGGAGAAATTTTGTGAAATAAAATATCGCAGGCAGTTTAAGCAACATTATTTTTCAAAATTTTGATTTCTGGAATTCTTTTAAACAGGCTAAAAGATGGACTACCTGCTGCTGAAAAGTGTGCCCGGTACATGGTTAAAGACTATTCATTAATCATCAAGGATGTTGCTGAGGAAGATGCTGGAAACTACACTATAATATTGAGCATACGGCAGTGGAATCTGTCTAAGAATCTTACAGTCACTCTTAGAGTAAATGGTAAGTTTACAGTGTGTTCCCATGCTTCTCCTGAATATGTAAACACTAAATTATCGTTGAGCTAGGTTTTCATTGATCTTGCACAGTTCAGGTCATTGTGGGTGTTCTTACTGACTTTCATGGACCCAAATCCAAGCCCTTTATGTGGGGTGACAGACCCATCTTGGAATCAGAAGACGGACACTGATTTTCATTAGAAGGGTTTCTGTCTTCCACAGTCGCATACTTGTTCCTGATGACTTCAGTATGTTACTAACCACTCATCTGACTTGTCTTAGGCCTACTGTTTTTCTTTATTCTCCTGGGGCTTTTTCTTATTACTCACCCTGCAGGAATGTAGTATTTTCATGATCATGGAATACATTGGAAATGAACTGGTTTTAATTGCTTTCCAATTTTCACCCTTTACAGTGAAACCTCAGATATACGAAAATGCCGTGTCATCATTCCCTGATCCCAATCTGTATTTACTGAGCAGCAAACAAGTGCTGACATGCACTGTGTATGGTATTCCTCAGCCTAAAATTACATGGATGTGGTATCCCTGTAGACAAAACCATTCTAAAACAAGGTAGGACAGCTTCCTTACTTCTATTTAGCATGTCTTCCCTTACACTTACATGTAAATATTTACTTTTTTACAAGAATAAAGCTTGCCATGACCATTGCTTAGTTAATAGCCTTTGAATACTTCTAATAAATGTATTTTTAGTAAAAATGTAGGCGCAATGAGATCTTTTTCTGCATCATTATTTGAAAATGGAGGGCAGAGTTGTTATTTTGTATTGCTACTTAGGTTTATTTACAGTTCACTACTATTCATGCACATTATGTCCAGAGGTGATAATTGTTTTTTTAATTTTTATGAGGGAAGCCTTGCAGACAATGTGTTACAAAATTCCCCATGCTTTCTCATGGGTGAGGTTTCCACACTTTCCTCCATGCTTTCCTCTATGCACAGTGATTCCCCTTTGTGGCTTCTTTTGAAATTCAACAGAAGTAATCTTAAAGACTTTTTCTGTTATGAAGGTCAAATCTCTGTTATGATACGTTGACTCATAGATTGAGTTCGGCAAGCCAAATGTGCCTAGCATTCTCCAGATGATATTTCAACAGGGTAAAATATAAATGGCACAATACAAGCTTACTTGATGCTGATGTGGTACTTAACTAATCCTCTTTTATATTTAAGCTTTCTTTTGAACTCTGTTTCTTATGTTTACAAGTTTGTGTATTGACTCATTTATCCAAAGCTCTTCCCAAATCATGAAATCTGACACAATCTTAATGATTAACACTCAACCTCCACAATGGCATTAGCATTAAGCTGCTGATGGAAGGTTCAAACATGCAAGGTATTTGAATCACAGCACAATGAAGATATTTATAAGCCTAACAAAAGTTTGGGAACCAACGTTTTCTCGATTTCAGTTGAAGTTAGTCATTTTGCACAGGATTTAACTACTTCAACACTTTCATAGAATTGGGGTTTAGCTTCAATCCAGGCAAACATTTAACCGCTTGCTTAACTGTAGGGATACAAGACACCTCATTCAATTAAATAGGACAAACGTCTTATTTCAAACTAAGGGTGCTTGTAAGTGCTTTGTGATTAGTGAGAGAGTGGTCAGCATTTCCTGGAAGCACACCTAGTTTTTCCAATCATGCCTTGCTTTTTGGGATTATGCAAATGGTG
This sequence comes from Tauraco erythrolophus, assembly GCF_009769465.1. Lineage (NCBI taxonomy): Eukaryota > Metazoa > Chordata > Aves > Musophagiformes > Musophagidae > Tauraco > Tauraco erythrolophus. The sequence goes on from NC_141465.1 coordinate 113,272,089, forward strand.
GCTTTCTGAGCCCTTCTCACCAAGAGGTGGCACTAGCAATCTCTCCTTTTGCTGGAATAGGTATAACCTGAAATCCCCCATTTCCAGCACAGGTGAGTTCTGCATTTCCTCTATCTCTTATGTTACCTTTGAAGGACAAGTCGCAAAATTCTAATTTATTTTTGCTTGTAGATGCAAGATGTAAGAGAAAAGAAACCACAACATCCCTTAAGTAGCAAAACCCTGTGAAAGGCGTCCATGAAAATTTTCAATCTTCTAGTTTCTGTTAGGTGTTTATACATCTATGAATGTTCTGGATTGAAAACATAGTTTGGCACTGATAAAACAGTTGGTTCTTTTTTGGGAGTTGGGGTGATGCTTGTCCATTGTCAAATATTTCCTCCTGTTAACAAGCACAGATCTATACTACAGCTGAGGACAGCGTGTCATTAGAAACAGAAATCAATATCCTCAAGCAGGTGTTTAATAATGTGCTAAACTGTAGACTCAATTAAATGCTAATTAGAAGGGTGTTTGAGCAGGTGATCAAAGGAGAAGTATAACAATTTGAATCAGCTATTGGCTCTGTTACAAGGTTGTTTCCAGACTTGCTTCCAAATTGCCTTCATAATTGTTCTGTGACAATTCTCTTTAACCCCCTCCTCTTCCTTCTCCTTTAAATGCTCATTGAAGAAGTAGTCTGGAGAACACCATTTTTAATGTTTTGCCCAAGACGAGCGGAATGACTCCCTCTGAATAACATGGTGACAATTAACTATCGCAGAAAGGCAGAAATACCTCGATCATTACATGTTGTCTCTTGCTGCAGGAAGGGAGCAGACTGGACTGCCTCAGCAGCTTGCTCAGGCTGATGTCTGTGTCAGTTCAGATGTTCTCCCTGAAGAACTGGAGGACCCTTCAATCTCACTTATTTCACTATACTTTCCTCTTTGTGTGAAGGGAGGATTGCTTAAATAAGAGATTTAAGATGTGTGTACCTTGTGCAGCAGATGAACAATGTATCTTATTCTGCCATTACAGCATTTCTTTGGATTTACCTGCCCAGTGTTAGGTTTCCAAGACTAAAATACTACTCCATTTGTGCTGAAGTAGTGCCTGTTTCTGTGCACAGATGTACCTTGTGGGAGTTGATAAACTCCCGCAGGTTACCGTTATTCAGTGTATGGCAGTAGGAATTCTCATCAAGTTTGAGCACACACTCCAAGTAAAAAGATGATGTTGCTACAAAGACCTTGCAGTGCACAGATATGTTTGCTTCAAGATTTGTGTATGTGTTTAACTTTAGATCACTTGAGTACTATCACTGCAAGCTAGGGAATAATGCATAGTGCATGAATTAGGTGGTTTCATTTTTGAAGGACTGTTGCCTATGGGTTCCCTAATAGAAACCATTAGGTTATTTGGCTGCTTCTTTCAATCTATCTTCTAGATAGTATTTCTGTTTCAAAAATCTAAAAATACCTCAGTTAAATAAAACGCAGGTACATTTTAATGCTTTGTGATTAATACAATACGTTTGCATAACTCTTCTCCCTACATCATGCAGGCCTGTAACAGGAGGCCAGCCAAATCAAATAGTTTCCATAATTTCCTGGTAGCAAATTAAAAAAAAAAAAAAAAGCTGTAAAATTGCCTAACGAATGTGACTTTTTGGAATGTGGAGAGACCAACGTAATTAAAATTCTCTGTTCTTTATTCTGTTGAAATTGCTTTGCTCAAACCAACTCTATTGCCATTAAATAACCTCTTGTTAGTTAGCTATCTAACTAGACAGGTAGACGGAAAGATTCTCTTTTGATGTTCACCCCAGCAAGGAGACATAGAATAGTCAGAAAAACTGCCTGGGGCAAAGTAATATTTTTGGTTTTTTTTTTTTAAAGCTTAGGCAGAGCTAGTAAATTCAGAGATGGCAGGCAAAAGACAGTAGAAGATGCAATGAGAGTTAAAATAAATGCAATCAGAAAAAAATTAAGATTATCATAGAATCAATGGTTAGGTTTGGAAGGGACCACAAAGATCATCTAGTTCCAACCCCCTGCCATGGGCTGGGAAACCCTCCACTACACCAGTTTGTGTCCATAACACCACACAACTTGGTTTCATCTGCAAACTTGCTGAGGGTTCACTGGATCCTGCTGTCCATGTCACCAACAAAGATGTTAAATAGTACTGGCCCCAGTACTGACCCTTGAGGAACACCAGACATTACTGGTCTCCACTTGGACATTGAACCGTTGACCACAACTCTTCGAGTGCGACCATCCAGCCAATTCCTTATCCACCAAGTGGTCCATCCATCAAAACCATGTCTTTCCAGTTTAGAGACAAGAATGTCGTACGGGACAGTATCAAATGCTTTGGATAAGTCCAGGTAGACGATGTCAGTTGCTCTTCCCCTATCCATCAATGCTGTAACCTCATTGTAGAAGGCCACCAAATTAGTCAGGCAGGATTTGCCGTTCGTGAAGCCATGTTGGCTGTCACCAATCATCTCGTTATTCTCTATGTGCCTTAGCATAGTTGCCAGGAGGATCTGCTCCATGATCTTGCAGGGCACAGAGGTGAGACTGACTGGCCTATAGTTCCCTGGATCTTCTTTTTTTCCCTTTTTAAAAATGGGGACTATGTTTCCCCTTTTCCAGTCATTGGGAACTTCACCAGATTGCCACGACTTCTGAAATATGATGGATAGTGGCTTAGCAACTTCATCTGCCAGTTCCCTCAGGACCCGCGGGTGCACCTCATCGGGTCCCATGGACTTGTCCACCTTCAGGTTCTTTAGATGGTCTCAAACCTGATCTTCTCCTACAGTGGGCGGTTCTTCATTCTCCCAGTCCCTGCCTTTGCCTTCTGTGACTTGGGCTGTGCAGCTGGAGCTCTTGCCAGTGAAGACTGAGGCAAAGTCATTGAGAACCTCAGCCTTCTCCATATCCTGGGTAGCCAGGTCTCCCGTTTCCTTCCGGAGAGGGCTCTCATTTTCCCTAGATCTCTTTTTATCACTGACATATCTATAGAAGTTTTTCTTGTTGCCCTTGATGTCCCTGGCCAGATTTAACTCTATCAGGGCTTTAGCTTTCCTAACCTTATCACTGGTTGCTCGGACAATTAGTCTTTCTTAAATGACTGAGAAACTTCTTTTTCAGTGCTACCTTACTCCAGCTTAATCTGCTGCTCTGTAGCAGATGGCAGAATGTATGATCCCAAACTGGGCAGGCCCCAGTTGCTCAGTGGATATAGCAGAAGCCTGCCTGTGGGACACTTGTCCTGCAGTGTCCATCATCCTCCTTGGCCTCTTCCTTACCACTCTGGAGTTGTTACAGAATCATAGAATCATGGAATGGTTAGGGTTGGAAGGGACCTCAAAGATCATCTAGTTCCAACCCCCCTGCCAGGGACAGGGACGCCCCCCATTACAACAGATTGCCCAAAGCCTCATCCAGTCTGGCCTTGAACACTGTCAGGGATGGGGCATCCACAACTTCTCTGGGCAACCTGTTCTAGTGCCTCACCACCCTCTGAATGAAAAATTTCTTCCTTAGATCTAATCTAAATCTACCTTCTTTCTGGCCCTGTTTTTACCCAGGTTGGGTTGTCAGCAGATGTGTGCAGAGAGGCAGCCAGCCGCAGGGCTTGCTGAGGGTCTCTCAAGTCAGCCAGGCTGGCTCTACCTAAAACTCATCAGTTCTGAGGCTGCAGAACGAGCATCTGCATGCTGGGAATGTGCTTGATGCTAAGTTTCTTGACTTGAATGTCTTCAGCAGATTTGTGTTTATCTTAAGCTGGTCTGGCAGAGATTGCCAAGAAAGCCACGTGGGGTATTGATATTGCCCAGTGGAAGCACTGGTTTCCTCAGCGGTTTTGCAGTGTCATTTGGGGGCTGTTTCTCTCTCCGAACGTTTCCATGTGGGCAGTGCAAGAGAGACCTTCATTGTACTCTGCCCAAGGTTTGCCTGACTGGTGTTCCAGCTCTCTGATCTCCTCGCCGCCTTCCTCTCTCCTTGAGCTATCAGTTTTGTTTAGGCTCAAACTGAATATCAGATTATTATTTTACAACCCTGCCATCACATCAGCCTGCGTTTTTTTGGCTTTTGCTTTTTTTTTTTTTTCTTTGAGTATGTGTGCATCAGGGAGAGAGAAACATGATGGTATTGTGGAGATGCCTACAAAAACAAAGTAATTGGAAAAGCTGGTACCTGATTCTCTGCCCCCTAGTCTGTAGTGTTAGGGTATGAACTCTTATTGGTGGGATTGAGAATGAAGGGGCTGAATACATGAAGTTGAGGACAAAAATGGGCAGCAGGAACCAGGGGCTGTGCAGCAATGCCTAAGCTGGTACTGCTGCCAAAGAGCCAGTCTCCGGAAACCACAACACTTGTAACACTCTGATGTGAGTCTGTGCTCCTCAGTTTAGCACAGAGTGATGAGAAAGGAATATTATCTCCCTTTGAGGCTTGTCTGCAGTGTGAAGGTAGGGTCACGTGAATGATTTTCTACAGAAATAGCACTCTAGCACTGCACAGGGAGGAAGAGGAGTGTGTCGTGGATCTCAGCGAGGCAAAAACTGGAGGTTTTCCTTGAAACTTCTGAGAGAGATGTAAAACGCCTGAAACTACCACAATGAAAGTGTATGGCCAGACTCCCACCAGCTTCAGTGAAAGAGGAGGCAGGCCATGTGTGCATAGCAGTCTAATTGCATTTCTGCGTTGTTTATGTCAGTGTATTAATAAGGGATTGAAAGGCAGAATCATTAGGATGTGCTCGGATAGATTATCAGGGGAAATCAGATTTGGAACATCAGTGAGGTATGTAAAATGAACAAGTAAAGAACAAATGTTAATTGTACTTAATTAGAAATGTACTGAACCACCCAAATTTAATTGTTGGATGTCTGCAAACAGTGATGCCCATTAGTTTGTCCACAGCGACTGTTTTTGTTCCTCATGCCACCTTCTATTCTCGGGAAGGGGAAGTCTGAGTCCTTAGAGCTGGTAAAAGTAGGTCAGATGCCATTAATAAACAGGTAGTTCAAAAATGCCTTTGTTTAATTTGACATGTGGCCAGATCCTCAGCTCTAAATTCACACTGGCTGAGGATCTGGCTGGTGGCCTTCGTGCCTTCCACTCTCTATTACAAGAAAATCCTCTTACAGTGGTCTAATAATGCAAAGGTACTTAAAATGAGTACATGAAAAAATATGCTAGCTATTCCCTTATTTTTCTATGATTGGGGAAATAGATTAGTGTAGATAAAAATCAGACCCTGTGTTCTCCACATATCTTTCAAATAATGCAGAGGAACAGACACGAGCATACATTGTGGCAGCATAGACTTGTGGAGAATCTGAAGCCAAAGGAAAGAGAAGTGAAATGGCATGTGGTCTGCTTCAGCCTGAACAAGCAATGTGCTGAAGCATCGCGTTCTGCTCTTCTACTGTGAGCCAAAAGTCAATCCTCTGAAAACAGCTAGTAGGACTGTATCCTTGTCCTCCGTCAGTATTTCGGAATTTTTGAAATATTTTTGTAAATATTTTACTTACCAAATGTCATATGATTCAGACCCGGCATATACATAGGGATAAATAAGCTCGACAAATACATGCTATACACTGAGGATAGTTTGCCCCAGTCTGTCCTCAGGGCAACGCAGCGAATGCACTGATTAATTTATTCTGCAAGCTGTAAATGGTTTCACTATGGGTCTTACCCAAACCAGAAGCTTAAGCTTTCAAATTTCAGTATTGCTAGTTTTCAGATGACTTTTAATCAAAGTTTTCCAAGTCTATTTCCAAAATGTTTTAACCCAAAACGCGTTATGTTGTCCAAGTAATTTTTCAATTGATCATGGATAAAACTTTAAATAGAAACACCGAGATGATCAGGAGTGATCTGCTCAGTATCACACTTTTAACTCTTGCTCTCTTATCTTTTTTTCACTTGCTGTTCCTTGTTTTTTTCCCAGTTTCTTTTTTCCTCTTGTTGCCTTCACAGGGTGGTCTCTTGGCTTTACTAGGGACAGTCTGACACCCAGCCTTAAGGAAGAACAGAGAAGGGTCATGCAGGCTGTTGGATGTTATTGCTTGGTCTTTTCCTCGTTGTGGCCCAGCCCATAGAAACGAAAGTGTGTGGCAGGCTGTACGTGGGGACTGCACATGGTGAGCGAGACTCTGCACGCTGGCCATGTCCGAGCCAGTGGGACGTCCCAGCCCGTAGCCAGAAACCTGCCTCCGCGCTAGCAGGGGCTCTTGGCCAAAGGAAGGCACCAGGTCAAACTCTGTGTGTGCTCAGGAGTGATTATGAAGGGAGTACTATTACTGGACCAAGTACACCTTTTACAAAAATATACAAACTTTAGTTAGCATCCTTTTTCCTTTTACGTGTATGCCTTTCAAAAGCCTTTGCAGAAGGCTTTGAACAGACACGGCATATGAGGTAAGATCATGCTCAGAAAAAATATTCGGTTAAAAAATAGAAAACAGAGGTTAAGAAGGAACAGCCAGTTCTTGCAGTGTAGGAAGGCGAGCGGTGAAGTTTTTCAGGAGCTGATGCTGGGGTCTGCACTTGTCAACATGTTCAGAAATAACCTGGAAAAGGTGGCAAGGAGGTGACAGAGTTTGCTGTTGATACTAAGTTATTCAGATTTGTAAGGATGAGGGCTGATTGCGAAGAAACGCAGAACTGTATGAATCTGGGTGTCTGAGTGATAAAGCGACAGATGAAATTCACTGAAGAAAAAGTGCACAATGCACATAGGAAAAAACAATTTGACAGTCACATGTAAAACGTAAATGTATAAAGGCTGTGCGTGTAAAAAGGCTGTTGGCTGATCATTACCACCAAAAAGAGATCTGAGCGGTGTGATACATGGGCTTGTGAAACCAATCACAATCAGGAGCAGCTCAAAAAGCAAATCAAGTGTTAGGAATTACCAGGAAAGAAATAAAGAACAAAATAGAGAACATCATGAGAAGTTCTTATAAATCCATAAATATCCAACATCTTTTATACTATGAGCATTTCTGATCCTTTCATCTCAAAGGATGCAGCCAAACTGGGGTGCACACCAGGAGGGGCAACAAAAAAGATCAGAAGAGTTTCAGGGAATGAGACAAATGTGTGAGGGACGAATGAGGAGGGAGGATAGGGCTCTGCTGCCCAAAGAAGAGGTGACTTGAGGGGCTACACGATAGAGATCAACAGACTTGTGAAGGACACAGGTGTCTGTGGGTCAGTTGTGGATGCCTTTTCCAGTTCAGGAAATAGGGGCCATTAAATGAAGCCAGGAGGAGTGCAATTCAGAACAGAGAAAGGCGATGGCTCTTCATGCAGTTGGGTAGCAGATCTGTGAAACTCCTTGCCAGAGGATTTTGGCGGTTTTAAAAGTTTGCACAAAGTCTTGGAAAAGAATTCCACTGAAGTGTAGAGACAGCCTCCGTTGCGGGAAGCTCTTGAGCTGATAATAATTGGTGACTGGGGGAGTATTAGGAGGAAGTATCTGAAGTAAGTCCTGCTCTTACTCATCTCCAGCCATCTGCATGTAGTCATTGTTGAGACAGGATATGGGTTAGATGGATCCTTGGTCTTATATCCACGTCTGGTCAGTATTTTCTCTTCCTGTTTTCCCTCTAATCAACTCCCCTCTCTCCTTAAAAATGTTTCCCTCCATTCTTTCTCATCCTTTCCTTGTTTTCTGCCTGCACTTCCAGTCCCTTGCTCCAGTAAGACCAGAGTCGCTCTCAGACCCCTACTTGCAGCGAAGCTGAAAACAAACCATCTTGAAAAACACAACCTCAATGCAGCAATAGCTCTTTCTTCTCCTCCGCTGATTGTTGGAAAATAGAAATGGTGTTAGTTGTGCTTTCAGCTTGTCAGCAAGATGGGGAGTATTAAGGTCTGCGTAAATAGATTAGTAAAGAGTCACTCCTTTCTAGAGCCAAGAGGACCCAGTCAGGACAGCAAAGAAAAGGAAGAGAATTTCAGTATTATGAGGAAGGCAGGCATTAGGGATACCTGGATCTTGAAAGGTTATACGACAAGGTTATGCCTAGAATTTGAGTGAGCTGTTAGGAATGATGCGTGCATGAAATATAACTTTATACTGGAAGGGCCTGAACAATATCTTAGGCTTTATATAGAGGGAACTTATTTGGAAATAGAAGAAACAGAGAGTAAGAGTGGACATTGTATGTAGAGGTTTCACGGTCTTTCTCTTTAGGTTTGCTCAACCAAATCAGAAAACACCTCTTCCTTTCAGCATAACACAGACTATTAAAATCAAATAATTTTTCCCAGCAAGAAGTTCTAGGTGCTTGTGAAAACCTCATGCTCTGAGTGATAATTCTATAGTTCCAGCCAATATTCAGCTCCTCTGTGGAGGACATGGTGGTCTTAGATAGAGAAAGTGGTGGCTGAGTCACCGTGACCACATGGGAGATGAGAACGATTACAGCCTTGCAAAGGAGAGAAAAGAGGCGGACAAGAAGGAAGGAAGGAAGGACTGGCTGAAATATGATGGTATTCTGTGTCCGTGAAGAATGCTAAGCAGTGTGAAGCAGGAAACTGAGGGTCAAGAAACAAAATACAATTATCTGATAAGAAACTCAAGGTGATAAATTTTTCAGGTCACCTCAGGATACTCAAACACCTAAAAAATTACTTTCAAAGGGAAAGGTTCACTAATGGCCAGGGTTCTCAAGTACTAGCAAAGAAGTTAGAAAGCAAAATGTGTTTTTTGATGACCCTCATCCTCAGTCACGTGCATGTTTTGTTGTGAATAGCTGGTGTTGCAGGGCGCTCAGATGTGCAGACATAGAACTGTTGTTTTTTTTTTTCATGTTGAAATGTGAATGTGGGCTGATGAAGGGTTGAAAGGTGGGACACCTTAGACTGCTGTTGATCTTTTTCCTTGTTTTGAGATAATTCAGATCAATCAGCTTTCTGTGGTAACGTACTGGAGTAGTTCAGTGCCAGCCATGATGTTCAGAAAGGATGACTGGATGACTGTGAAAGGGAAACACTATCCATTTGTCTGGTTGTATGCAGATAATAGCAGGAAAGGCAGTGCACAGCTGTCATATGTTTTCTTTTTTCATTGAGACATGGTGATAGGCAACAAGACCATGAATGCCATACACCCTACTGTTTACAAAGATGCTTGCCAGGAGGATGAGGCATTTAGGACACTGGAGATCTCCCCTAGAGAATGTGCTTTCCCTCTAAGCATCCCCTTCAACGAGGATGCAGAGCATCCTACAAACCAGAAAACAACTCAAACCCTGCTCTGGAAACTGTGCAGTGCACCAGGGTCCCAACCCAGCCTAATGCATTGAGACCACCCTGCAGCTTGACAGTTAATAACTTCTCAGCACAGCTAATAGTGTCCTTGGCCAAAAGTTGCTCCTTCTCTGGAGACAGAGGTTGAGGAGTGGCGATGGACAGTTGCAGCTCTCTGGGAGTCATGAAGTGAGATGAGCTGATGATATCTCATCTGTTTGTGGTGGGCAAGCATTGATACTGCAGTGGGCAGCAGTAGAGACCAGTGACAGTGAGAGCAGAAAGGCAAAGGGCTGAAGAATAAGACATGCAGAGGAGGAACCTGCACCACTCTCACCAGGACTGCTTGTTTGGCATTCCTTGCTAAGCTCATAAATCAATATAAATAAACTACAATATATGATGTAAACTGTATCCAGCTCCTACTATTTGTAGAAAATTCCCTCCTAGCCCCACGAACCCACATACTCTGTGTGAGTGTGTGTATCAGGGAAGGTGTTTGGGATGAACTCCCAGCTGGCTGCAGCTTTGCCACTGAATGCTGTGGGACCAGCATTTCAACCTCTAACTGACTATTATTGACCTAGAGCAGGAATGCTTGGACCATAGCTCCTTAATAGACAATAGTGTTACAGCCAAAGCTTGTGGAGCATGCTGGCTGGAGACCAGCACACGTTCTCCTCCTCCACCCCCATTAAGCACGTTTCACAACCTGTACATGCTCCCTGCTACTATTTTCCCTCTCTGTTTCCTGCCTCAAATCAACTCAATATTCCCCAGGACACGTGGCTACACCAGCAATGCACTACCAATTGCACAGTGTTGAATGCTGAGGCGTGGAGCAGGGGAGGCCCATGTCATTCAGATTTTTTTTTTATAACTTCCAAGTGGAAAACAGTCCCTATATGTTCTTTACAATTCCAGGAATTTCCAAAGTTCCTGTCTTAAGGTTAGTGTCGTCACCACCGCCTCTTGAAAGACATGAGTCAGCCCAACTTGAATTTGTAGTAACATTGCCCCGATGCTGCTAGGAATTGATTGTTGCCCTAAAGAAAGGGTAGATGCTGAGAAAAATATTGTGCCTGCTGTTAATCACTCTCAAAAATGGTCACCATTGGTAACAGGATGTCTTCCTCTTGCTCCTAACACTGGTGCGATTGCCAAATACTACCTCAGTAAACAAGAGTGTGATTGAGGCTGCCAGTGCCTTTGCCAAGAGGAATGTTTAGAGAATTGAGTGGGATGTTACAGGAGGGAAAGATTGCAGTGGCCTCTGGCGTCACACAGGAGAGTTTGGGAGGGAGGAGCGGAGAAGATGGCAAGACAGAAGACAAGTATTTTTCCAACTGATATGGGGGTCAAGGCTCTTCCGCTGGTATTTGCCACTGTACTACTTGAACTGCAAATTGCAGAGCTGTCTTCAGGATGGGGAAGAAGACGTGTCTGGACACAAGCTGGATCTAGAGCTTACATTTAGGACTGTCTATCATACAGAGAGTCAAATCTGTCCTGTGAGTAAGTAGACAAATCCTTTACCTCAGCTCCCGCGATCCGTTATAAATTGCTGGGGTGATAACAAAACCACTTTTCTTCTGAGATGAGTAGTCTCATAGGCAGGACTTTAGATTGGAGCCGGTTTGTAGTTTGATTTCGGTGAAATATATCAAGATGACATGAAGTACACTCTTACCCTGGAAACTTTTCCCCTTCAATAGTTATAAATATACCACGCTATTGTGCTTGGCATGCTATATGCTAATAGAGGTGAGGGCTCTGAAACTCATTAGGAAAGGGAGCGGGCTGCGGAGCAGAGTGAGGACAGTGTGAAGCTAAGGTTGATAACCATGGCCTTGTCCAGAATAGGCCATGGGAGTTTTCTTATCTTACTTTGGCAGGAGGTGCTGCTAGCTTCCTGTGCGAAATCAGGAGCATATGCTGCTTTCCTCTTGTTGTTTGGCTTCCTCCGCTACACAAGACGGTTCCCAGCACTGCGATTATCTTTGCATCTTCAAACATGGCACACTCTGCTTCCTCAAGGGCTTGATGTATTCTTGAGAAGCAGGCTGGCTCCCCTCCCCCAGGCCACTTCTCTAGGGCCCCCGCCGGTGCCAGCTCTGCACATCACAGACCTTTTATACAGCTGAACTTACTTGTGGTTGCATAAACCTCGCCCCAGCCCTTCCAAAGAAGTGTAAATTCCCAAAGCCGAGGGTGGTGAGCAGGTCTGCTCGCCCTGCGCTGCTGGCAGCCGGGCAGGCAGCGTGTGCTGCCGGCTTCCTCCGGCCCCCAGTGATAGCACAGCCACTCTCACCCCTCCTTCCCTCTGCCCTGGGCTTCTCTTGAAACCCACAGGAGAATTTACGGCTTCTGTTTTTACAAAGGAATAACCCATTTCTCAGGCTCTCGACACAATAGCCGAAGAGTGCCTGCGCATGCGGGGGGATGTGTGCGTGCACACAGGCACATGGAAAAAACTACTTCGGGGGTGAGAAACGTGATTGCTCTGCTTCTCCCAGTGCTCTACTAAGACAACAGAATCCAATTAGCTTGCTCTGAGATTGCATAATGTTTGTAAACATACATTTGTGCACACACCCCCTTAGCATTTATTATACGGGATCTCTACGCGTACGTGGTTGCACCCGTAAAGTAACGGGAAAGGCTCTGCAGAGAAACAGGTGTAAGAAGTGCTTAGAAATGTGCTGGCAGATATTAGCTTGTTTATCAATCTCTGCGCACATTGTGTGCTTTTTCATTAACCTGGCGATAACCCTGCTGTAAGCTTTCCTGAAGATGCAGAGCAATGAGGCTCATCCCACAGCAAAACATTTCAGGAATTCGTGTGCTCCGGAGATAACAGGAGTAAGATTCAGATATCCAATATTCAGTGGGATTTCCCTGCAAACACAGGCAGTTCTTGCTACAAATAGGATACCCTTGCTATTTTACTGAGTGGAGAGTTTGAAGTAACTTGTAATTTCTTTATGAAGCATAAAAATATGTAGCCGGTGTTATCTGAGGACACACGCAATGAAATAGCAATTGAATTAATGGGAAGATGATTGTGTATTTTGGTCTCAGCCAGAGTAAATTTTCATATTTTCATTCTTCTCTCTTTCTTTCCAAGCATCTGTGCTTAACACAAACATTTGGTTTGATGACTACATCTATGTTTGTCGAAGCATTTTCTCTTCTGTTACAAAATGCCTGTTGTAATAATAAGCTGAGGTCAGAGTAGGAGGCAGGACTCTTCATTACTCCCATTTGTCCCTTCTCCATCTCTACCTGATGCTGCTGGCTTAAACAGTGGCTTCAGGTGGCACCGCTGGCAGCAGCAAGATGAAGGATGACCGAGCACTCACCCGAGGAACCAGCTCAGGAGACTAGATGTGGCTCATGTTGTCTGTCCCTAAGCCGTGTCAGTGTATTTGAGGTTAAAGTGAGAGTATTTGGCAGCTGAGGAAAGCAAGCATCTGGTTCACCATCCAAAGGGATGAATCTGAGTCTTGTCCTAGACTTTGCCTGGCAGCTGCGCTGCAACTGATTTGCGAACGTTTGCCAATCCAGCCGAGCGTGCAGCCGAAGTGGCGCGTACGACAGTACTCACATCTCCCGCTGCCTACCGTGGGCTGTTGGATAACGTCTTCTTAGCTTGATTTTTTATTAAAACCATGGAAAAAAGCTATTAAGTGTATTTGATTTTCTACTATAATTGCATTAATGTTGTAATTGGCAGTTTGAACATATATGGTATATGAAGACGGTAGAGTTCACTTATATGCCTCCAGGGCTAATATTTCATCTAGTGTTTTACATGTGTTTTTCTTGTTATGGTGATGTTATTGTAATTATGATGGTCGTTTGTATTATGGTATTAATGAGTAATCAGCACCCCATTGTGCTAAGCATCAACAAAGACCTAACACTGTCCTCATCCCTAAGACATTGCAACCTAAATATATACAGTCTTTTTCAAGGAATCATGAGGAAGAGCATACTAATAACTAAGCCTGGAGGCTCCAGAGCTGCAAGAAAGGAGATTGGAGATGCCTTTCAGGGATGCACAAGCAGTTTCTGAATACGCATTGTACCCTCTTTCTGTCCTTTACCAGAGTATGTGTCTCAACAAGGTCTTTTATAGTAAAGAACATGAATTTCCAACATTGTAACAAAAAAACCATAAACTCGTTCTGTGAGGAAAGAAAAAAAAAAGTTTAAAATTGCTTTTTAGTATGGATGAAATGAGATTTTGGGCTCTCTGTCTTCCTGCACGGAAATTGCCCAAATATCCAGTCACAAGGACGCGCCTTTCATACTGCCTGTTTGTGTGCCTACAGCACTGGCATAATTAAATAAGTTCTGATACCTGCTATGGCATGGAAATGTTATCAGCCTACCAACATTATCATGTCTTCTGTGCTCTAATCTTGTTACAAACCCAGACTTCTTAAAGCATTAAATGTGCAAAGTAAATGGCATCTACCTTTCTGAACAATTTTTAACCTTTTTTTTTTCCCTATCAGAATGCATCCACTGTCTTAATGCAGCTGTCTGTCTTCCACCTGGCCTCAATAATCATGTATTGGAAGCTGGCTTTTAAACCAGAGTCTGGAAGAAATGGTTGGCTAGATAGGGCTTTCTTGCATTGCTATTGCTCCTTGTCATTTCTCCATGCATGAATGACGATGGCCTGCTCTTGTTTTTTAGCTTTTTCAGCTCATTGAGCCGCTCAATGCCTATTAAGAAATTTGGGCAGACAATTATATATCTGTGCTAACGATTACAGCTCAAGTTAGTTTACGTATCATCATTTCTTTAAGCTGTATTATCTGTTAGGACACTGGCCCTTTTGACGCAAATCTGCGCAATTAAACACAAGTGCGTAAAGTTAGTGTACCACTGATATTATAAACAACACAAAGTTTGAGCAAGCTGCTCAGTTAGCTGAAGGGAAAGGAACCTCATTCTTTGGTCAGGATTGCATCACAGGCCATTATCCAGTCACGGGACTTTAAAGGCCATTTCTCCAAACAACCGATATACATGTCAGAACTATTTGATTACAGACGCTACAGTCGTTTTCTTTCAAATTCATGGAAGATCAAAGGAACATACCATATTTGAAAGAGCTTGACCCTGCTGAAGGGTTAAGCTCTACTGTTGAAGCTGGAATTGAACAAGCAACAAGTAAATGTTGGATGAAAAGCAAAACTAGATACCTTCAAAGAAGAATAGGGACAGACAGCATTTAAGAAGCATTCCGATGTGTTTATTTCCATGTGTACCAAATTAGGTTTTGGGAAACAAGTTAGCTCTACCATGACCACACCTGAATGTTCTGATTACAAGCCAATTTGTTGCGTAAGGCAAAAATATTTTTTCCCTGAGATTTCTATTAATTAACATGACTTTGATTTTTTTTTTTTCAGTTTAAACGAACGTTTAAATCCCTTTGGCAATTAGGTATAGTTTTGTTTAACTTTGTCTTGCTGTTTTGCAGGGTTATGGTTATTTTTACTGTGTGTCTTGTAATCATTGAGCCACAATATTGATATTTTGCCATTTTGTAAACTGAACTAAAAAAAAACAACATTCAGAAATGAGAACTTGCATCATTTTTCATGCTGACAAAAAGAACCTGCACATATTGCATCCAATACATTATGGAATGGATCTTGAAACAAATATAACTTGTCTTGAATTTAAGGCTGAAAATAATAAGAACTCATGTTTGAAGCCAAGCCTGAACCATGACAACGACTGAAAACAGGAGAATTGGGAATGGGATATTGGTCTTGCACAGCTCTATAATTAGGTTCAGATTGTAAATTCTGACCTCACAGGCACAGTGGGTTAAATGTTAACACTGACTCTAGAGAGCGAATAATCAAGGAGGGGCTGTGGAAGTGGATCCAATCATCAGGCTTCAAAAGTCAAGATTTTTTGAAAAGTAACTGTACTTGCCTGGTCATCACAGAACCTGCAGTTTCCCTGGCTGATCACTGTTTCCAGAAGAATTGTTTTGTCTTATGTGTTGAATGTTTCAGTCTATCACCAAATCAATAAAACTTCATTTTTTATTGTCTTCAGGCATGGCTTTTGTGCTTATACTGAAGGATCTTTCATCCTGAAATCTGGCAGCAATGTAGGAAACAGAATCCAGAGCATCACTGAGCGAACAGCTGTAATAGAGGGCAAAAATAAGGTATGATTCATTCTGAGGAGCAGATAAGCTTTCTGTGTGACAGCATGTGTTGAAAAGGCACTGTAAGATGCTACCAAGGTTACTGTAAAGGAGCCATTATTTTTATTTTGTTTAGACTTGAAGAGCTGCATGCATGCAAATAATTTCTATGCTTGGTGTTTATCTGCTGAGACATAAATGTATACTTATTCCTGTATGCAGTCATATTAAGGTAAGTGACATGCCAGGAGAGCATATCCATGGGATTCACCATATCTATTTTCTTAAAGCTGGTCTGTAGTATCTTGGGACACCTCAGGAGCACAGGGGCAGAGTTCCAGGCCATCTTTGCTTCATTTTGTGGCATTGCACAATTTCCTGTTGTTTTTCCTATGAGAATTAAACAATTTACTCTCATTAGAGAGTTTATTAACAGATGTGGTCCTAGATTATTAGATGACCAGGTCTTTTCTTGCAATAAAAAATTTAAAGGGCCAAATGAATCCGAACTACAGAAGCAAAGAGAGATCTCAGTCAGAGATAGCATGGTGGGATTCATCCCGACTACATTAACTGTCTGCATGTTAAATGTCTAGTCTAAGTCAGACATCCTGTTATGGGCTGCCTGAGAGATGCAGGAACTTCTGAAGGACGAGTAGACTTGTCATGTGTTGGTGTCTAACATGGTAGAGGAAGCCAATGAGACTAACTTGCCAAGGGCCATGGAGGATTCTCTGTCAGTTAAAACCTTTAAATCAAGATGTTTTCTTAAAGAATGCCCTAGATTAACTGCACTTCCCTGGGTTGAACATGAGACTGACTTGGCATCGTTGGGTAGCCTGTGCTATGGAGGAGCTCGGGCAAAGATGCAGAACGCCATGCCACTGTCAGCATCTGATTTCACAGACTAGTTTAATTTGTGGTAATAACAGATGAAGAGATTATAAATTTTAAAGCCTGCCTTCTTCTAGGACTGTCATTTCTAAGGACACTGAAATGCTTCTTGTTATTCTAAGGGCAGCAGGGATATAGGTCTCCTTTCCTTGATGGCTGTCTTCAGTCTTCTGAATATGAAAATGGATATAAAAATGGTAATTACTCTCATGTTAGGGCCCTTTCACACACCACAGAATAAATAGAGCTTTGTGTGTAGCCAAGAATCAGGCCCGGAACTACATTTTCTCCTGCTCTTGTATTATTTAGAAAGTATCACAGGTGTTGGTGGCACTGTTCCAGCGCATGGGAACAGGCTGGATCTCAGTGAGGCATTTGCTCTATTTAGATGGCCACCTTAAAGGTCAAGGCAAAGGTAGGAGCAAACAGCTTCCTAGGGGAGACTATCATAGGAAAGCATATGAAAAATGAAACATAAGGAGGGATTTGAAGGAGGAAAGGGAAATAATTTCAAGCACAGGAAGACACAGTCTATTCCAAAGGGGGAATGATGATCAAAAGTTGACGAGAACCAGTTATTTTCCAGAAGGCATCTAGCCATGCTGTGAGTGAAGACCTACCTTCTCACAGGGTGCAGAAGGAGCTGTCTAA
The DNA here is from genome assembly GCF_009769465.1 of Tauraco erythrolophus. Classification (NCBI taxonomy): domain Eukaryota; kingdom Metazoa; phylum Chordata; class Aves; order Musophagiformes; family Musophagidae; genus Tauraco; species Tauraco erythrolophus. The sequence continues at coordinate 113,289,087 of NC_141465.1, forward strand.
CAACCAGACCTCATTCTCCTGTGTGCCATGCATTTTGGAGACAGCGGAGGAGGAGTGGCTGAAATGTCAAAGCAACTTCCAGTCAACAGCAAAGAAATTCCTCCCTGGAGGAAGATACTAATAATGGGTCCTTGCGGCAGAACTGCAGGTTTTGTTTGAAGTCTTTGGCAAACAGCCCTTTTAAAAAATGTGCCCAGAAATGAACCAAGGAATGGTCTCTGCATGTGTTACATGAAAAGTTTTGCAGTGAAACTTAGCAATTCTCCTTGGTATTGCTTGTTCTCAGGCTGTTTAGTTCAGCTAAGAAAGGTCTACCTTGCATTGCTTTATTCCTCCTGGTCCCTATGGGGAAGGGGGTGTTTAGTGAAACAATCTCTTTGCTCAGCTTTCCCCCAGCTTTTGTAAGGTTTCTTAATTTCTGCTGCTCTTCATAGATTTTTGATCACAGCTGGATTGCTATTGTAAATAGAAAATGCTTTCTAAGCCTGGGTTCCTCAGCCAAGCTGTGAGCTGCATGATTTGTGCACACACAGCTGCTTTAGAGCATCCAGGATTATATTATTTTTTTTTTCCACAGGAGTCTATAGCTTTTCACTCTTTGCAGTCCAAGAATTATTCTTGCTCTCTCAGAGCAAACTCAAAGGGACACAGTCCAGACAAAACCCTTCCTCATCTGCTGGGATATTGTAAGACTGTTAATAGCACTGAGCTCACTGAATGCAGCACGTCATCACAAGTGTCTGGCTCTGATGGACTGCTACTGTGAGCAGTTCTGCTACTTCAAGCAGCTATGAACAGCTCTCTGAGGCACTTCCACATCAATGGAGTCCTGCTATCTAAACAGTGTCTACCCCACTTCCACATCCAAGCATAGCAAGCATGGTAAAAACAATCCCAAAGCTCAATGGAAACAACAAAGACGTAGGAGACAAAGCAGTAGGAAATGGATGAAGAGACTCAAAAAGTTGCACATTTGGGTTAGCATGAAAGGAGAAATGAGAGTGACCACAGGATGGGATTATTGTAGTCAAGGGAAGAGATGAGCAAGGAATGGTCAAAAGGGTTTCTTTTTTTTAGCAATCAAGGTAGCTGTTTTCACCTTGCTCAAAGACATTGTGCCAGTTCCACCTGTTTCCTGTATGTGCAACATCTGAGTTCCTCCAGTTTGGCTTTTCGCTGTGGTAGGTTGATTGGTTGTTTGTTTGTCTGTGGTTATCAAGGTAGCCACAAGTATATTTTCAAAGTTAGAAAAACCTCAAACCCTGTGTCAGTACCGTTAAAGTAACGCAGGAAGCCTGTGCTACGTTATTCTTCTGGTGTCAGAGAAACCGTGACAACAGCAGTGTTTTAGTAACATTTCCGTTGAAGCCTCTCTGAACGGACATTGAGAAACTTGACTGGTATAATGGAAGAACTTTGTAACATAAGCCATAATACTTAATCATAAGACAACTCTTTAAGTGATTTGATTCCCCCACCCAGTTTTCATTCTCATTTTGTTGGGCATTTCGGTGACTTGCTACAAAGCTGGGCTATTCTTAGGCTTATCACATAAACGGGTCACAGACACTCTCCTCTCATTCAGCTGCTAAAAATCATCACTTCTCAGTGTTCCCAGATAAAGCTAACTGCTATGTATAACTCAGGGCTAATGCTGATTATTATTATTATTCTTAACATGATCATCATTCATTAAAATGTCATCATTCTATGATCATTCATTAAAATGTCAACATCTTAATGACCTGTGCTAATGAGGTACAAGGAGCTAATGTATTCATTGGTATCCGTGCATACATATGAGTGTATGTTCTCTCCTGTGTGTGCAGACACACACTGGTTTATCAACAGCTTTGAAAAAAGGAGTCAGTACTCCTTGTACAGGGGTACAAGGGACAGGAGAGGTGGACAAAGATCCCAGGCACAAAGAATGCACAGAAGAGCGCTAAGAAGGTGAGTTCAGATGAGAGAGAGTAGAAGGTGTTGGCGAAGAAGAAAGGATGATAAATCCAAGGAAAGGAGACAGTAGACAGGAGAGCAATTGAGTACAGGGAAAAGTTGGAGGGAGTGAGACAAAAACCAGAAGTTTTACAGAAATAACCTGCTAGAGCCACATGCTTGAGAACTTGAAAGGGAACAGAAGGTCCCTGACTGCTCCATCCCTCTGCTCCTAGCAAATGCTGGGGTCCCACTGACAGTAAGGGATACCATGAAAGCTGGGTCTTTTACACAGTGCATGCCTCAGGAACTGTGTATAAAGAATAGTAATGCATGAAGTTGTGGTTTATTGTTTATATGTCTATGTAGAGATAGATAGATAGATAGATAGATAGATAGATAGATAGATAGATAGATAGATAGATACATATATACATACATACATACATACATAGGTATGTCCTTGTTTTCCACTGCATAAATACTTATTGATACAAGTCTTCAGTGATTCCTTCCCTTGTGAGTGACAAAGCCACTTGAATTCAGGGAAAATGGAAAGTAATGACCCTTTAACAAGATTCTGCAAGACCAAAGCTACGCTAGCTCTTGTCTGTCTCTGGTTTGGCTGGCAATGATGGGTCAACCTGGCATGTGCTGACTGTGGGTAGTACTAAAAACTGTGATCGTCCAACATAAAGGTAGAGTGCAAGACAGTCAGAAGAGTCAATTCTTCTTGGACATGACCAGTAAGGTGTGACCACGCAAAATAGGAGGGATCTATCTCTCCTGCATCTTCTATGCCAAACCCTGAACCTCTAGCTGTCTTCCATGTCCCCTCATTATGAACGAGAAGAGGAAGCACCGTTGTGTCTGTTCTCAGTCTCTACACAGGCCAGCTATCTGGCCAGTACATCTCTGCTGATTGGCCATCTGGAACCCAAAGCAGAAGAGAAAGCTGTTTAGCTCACTACACCACCACTCATTTTGATCTTCCTCCTCTACTCAACAGCTGCTTTTCATGAAATGCATGAGATCTTATGAGCTTGGAGTTGTCTGTCAATTTTGGTTGCAATTGGGCAATGGACTGAAGGCGTGGGGGAGTAGAGGATACTGGCAGACAGATGGACAGTGTGATCTTCCTAGGAAGCCAAGCTAAAGATAGCAGTGGGAGTGTAGCTTGCCTCTCTTTCAACACATTCTAACTTCTCCTGGGGCCTTCATGAGTGCTACTAGAATCGCTGTCAACACTTTAAAGCAGATTGCTGGGAGGTGCCAGCTGAGCCAAGCCCTCGGTGAGATTAAAACCGGCAGAACTTGGCACCTGCCTCTGCCGAGCTGCCACTCCTTCCGGCTCCTGAAATCGATCCCATCCTTCGGTGCGCGAGGGAAGTGTGAACTGAGCACTGCCTCGCTCTACCTACAGCCCGGGGAGGAGGGCAGGGGGTGCCCATGGAAGAGCTGTCTGGAGCGTGATCTGCTCGTGAGTCAGCCGGCTATGTTCAGTCTCGTGGCCTGTTCGGGCTAGACAACATGGGATGGCGAGGGAAACCGCAACTCTGCTTGCTGACAGCAGCGACTTGCCTGTCTGACCCAAGGGGGAAGGGGGATGCTCCCTTGCATGTGATCGTGTCCTGCTATTGAAGATATTTTGGTGTTCCTTCTGTGGCAGTCCTGAAAGTGAGGCGTGTTGTCCAGATGTCGTGCACTGATGCTCCTTGCCAACACGTGAAGCATGCAGATCATGTGTCTTTGGCCTAAGCAGAACAAGGCAACGGTGTGCTGCCAATGTTTCAACACGGGTATTCCTAAATAATATTCCTTTAGCCAAAGATAAATCCAAAGGGGTGAGGAGAGCATATTTTCATTTATTTTCCATTTTTTTTAACAAACAGGTTTTCTAAAAAGCATAACTAGGAGGGAATCAACAATATTTGTCAGACTTGCACTAACCTGATCAATGTCGAAAGGATTTTGGTTTTTAAATGTATGGGCTTTTTTAGAGAAGTTAGCACAGCAGCCTCTGGATGGAGCATGTTTATGCCTATGTCTGCAGAGGCCTTCAAGGAGTCAGGGAAGAGTCTAGTTACCAACCATTTTCTGAAACCTCTTCTTTCCTCTCTGCTTCAGCTGGAGCAGTGGGAATCCTCTATCTAAGCTACTTTGAGACAAGAGAAATTCAAGCAGACCCTCCGAGGGAAAGACCAGCCCACCTTGGCTCCAACCACAACAATCACGCCAATTGCTTTGCACTCTCTTTCCCCTCGCAGTCTTTTCCTCATCAGTTTCCACCACAAACAAACCTGTAATTTCCTCTTCTATCTCTCAGGATTTCTGCTCAATGACTCTTTTATCTGCAAGCAGAAGCAGCAGCAGCAAAATGTGATTTACTTCCCTAGCCCCAGGCTCTGAGATGAGCCTGTAGCGTAGTGCTTCAGCTGAGATGATGTGTGCAGAAAGGAGGACTAAATGATCAAAGCTTTGGTGGTAGATGAGGGCTGTGTACAGATGATGCTCAAGATGCCAAGCATGCCAGGAAGGATTGGCCCTGTTCTGTCTGATCATGGCAACTGGATTCAGACTTTCTCTGTACGACGTGGATGCAAATGCAGGGCCTGAAACTCTCTGCTGTGAAGCCAGATGATGACAAGGGTGTGCGAATTTTTTCTCTTGCTCCTTTTGCAGCAATGGCTGTATAGAGGAACCACACAGCACAAACTCATCTCATACAGCCATAATCGCTCAATAAACAGCAACATGCCAGGCTTAGTTTTGTACACACTGTTGCTCTGGTGGGTTTTGGCTGGCATCCACAATGCAGAAAACAGGCTGCACCACTGGAGGGCTCACAAACTATTTAAAGAGATGTTATCCTTATGACTAATTTATAAGCTAAAAGATTTATGCAGAGACATATTGTCCTTAAAATACTCGGTTCTGTTGCAAAGTCAGTCTTGCTTTTGCCTAGACATTATGGCTTTCTCTGCCTTAGTCAAGTAAACATACCAATGACGGCTCTCTGGCACTGAGGCCTGTGTTCATAACATTTATCTCCTTTGCCCTCCAAAAGATGTTGGTTACATGGAAGTTGCCTGTTGGGAGTGATCCTCGGCCTGTGCTAGAGGAGTATTTGGGACAGCGCAAGTTGATCAAACCCAAAACAATGCTGGGGAAAAGTGTTCAGTTTAAGTCACTGAATTTCAGTGCAAACAAATGTTCTCTAGGGTCAATTATTATGCAAAAAAAGGCATAATCTGTAACCACCCCAGTGAGTAACTACAGTCATACTGCTTAACTGTAACTGTATGTGCCATCCTCAGTGTAATGAAAGTAATAATCACATCATAGTGGCCTGGAGCAGTAAAACTCAGATAGGCTGCACAATTTTCCATTAAAAACTAATACCTGATAATGTCAGGACAAAATACAGTTTGATGCTACAAAAAAACTTTCCAAACCATTGGGCTAATCGTAGGAGGAATAGCTGAGAGTAATTTTTCAGGCTCAGAAATGCTCCGGTTCTGGATGTAGTAGGATAAAGACAGGTGCCCCAGAGTCAGAGAGTAAGAACTTTGTTCTCCATCACTGTGTATTTTAGGTCACTGTTGCTACCTGGGTAAAGTTGCTATGAGGTAATACCAACTAACACGAAAAAAGGCTAATTTCGTGTTGGAAAGTCTGGGATGGCAGAAGCAGTGTTTAACCACACACATTAGGCCTCTGGCAGATGTTATGGGACTTCCTTCTATTCTTAGTGTTGATAAAACAGCTGCAGGAATGCTGCCACTGGGCCCTGTGTCCACACTTTACTAAATTATGTTTAAAGACTGGAAGGAATTCAAAGAGAATGACAAAATATAGACAGGACTGGAGCGGCGCCTTATAATTAGGAATTCGTAGAGGTCAGCCTACTGAATTTAGCAAAACAGGATGATATTCTTTAAGGGCTGTAATTATCTATCTGGTATTACTGAGCCTCTTTCATCTCTCAGAAGAACCAAAAAGGTAGGTTTGAAAAATTCTAGCTGGAAATGAGGTGTAGTTTGTCTGCAGACAGGTAGCCGACCATTGAGACAGTTTAACAGAGTAGGGGTGCTGTTAACATCACTTGTGGTCTTGAATTTGCCATAGGGCAGTTTTCTAAAACAAATAAGCCAAAATCAAACAACTTGACTCCACTGTGTTTGCTTGAGTAGTAGGAAAAGTAATAGACTCTTTCTACTAAAGAATGTTTTGGGAAACCAAAAGATCTGTATTATTTAGGTGTTCAAAAAGGAGTTTGGGCATAACCATGAAGTCTCTGAGTAGGAGACACAGAAGCTGTGCAAATGTTCAGCCAGTGTTTATATAGAAATGTAGATAACTGGTCCTTATTTATTACTGACTCACCCTCTTGTGCTTGTCTCTGGATTCCAGCAATCAGGCAGACTTAAAAGAACGTATTAACTGCACAAAAATTATTTTGAAGGTTTTTAAAAAAGCCAAAACGTTCCAAACAGGATTCCATGGCCACACAATTTCCTTTTGTCACTGTCCCAGCTCTGTGACTCCAGCCAACACGTGTCTAACAGAAGAAAAAAAAATGAGACAGAGAGACAGAAAATTAAGCTACTAAGTTGTACCTGAGAGCACATCCCACTGCTAAGTTCCACGTGCATGCCTCATGTCTCAGCTCTGTATCAGAATTACATCTCAGTTGTCTCTGCATAACTTTCTTCTTTCATTAGTGCCCAAGCCATTAGACCATGGCTTTCCATCACCATGAATGTGTAAGTCTTATTATTACAATGATTTTTGTTTTTCTAAAGGCACATGAGGTGCTGTTGGTCCCTGGCCTTCCAAGATCTCATCTTGCAAGTCATATCACTTTGTAAAAATATTTAGTGTGCTGAACCTCTTAAGATGGTGATAGAATACAATGTAAAGAAATCTAAAGTAGTATTATTTAATAATAGAAATGTTAAGACCAAGAAGAGGAAATATTCCAAAAGAAGACAAGTAAACATCTCTTTTGCCCCTGTCTTCTTTCACCTGACACTTACTTGAGAAAATGAAAGAGAAATCAAACGCATTTAGTGCCAAACGGAGCTTATTTTTTCCCTACATTATCCAAGTGCCTGAGGCATTCCTCACCTATTCCCTTTGCAGTCTGGCTGCCCTACAGCTGCTTATCTCCTCAGGTGAACTACGTTGTGTTGTGTTTCATGTTTTGTAGCTTATCATTACATCAGAGCAAGAAATAAATCAACTTGAAAGACACATTCAAAGATTTTTGGTTATGACAGCTCTGATAATATAAGGGTCTCCCAAGGAGATTGTTTTCTGTTATTCTTCCACCCTTTCCAAAACTGTTTATGGTAACACCTTTAAATAGCCCCAGTGGTGCCTGTCACTGAGTGAATGGAGAGACTGAATCATGAGGCTGGGAGGCTGTGTCGACCTGCTTGAGGGTAGGGAGGCCCTTCAGAGGGATTTGAACAGACTGGATCGTTGGGCTGAGGCCAATGACATGAGCTTTAATAAGGCCAAGTGCAGAGTCCTTCACTTGGGGTGTAAAAACCCCAAGCATCGCTACAGGCTCGGGGAAGAGTGGCTGGAGAAGGACCTGGGGGTGTTGGTTGACTACCGGCTTGATATGAGCCAGCAGTGTGCCCAGGTGGCCAAAAAGGCCAATGGGATACTGGCATGTATCAAGAACAGTGGGACCAGCAGGAGCAGGGAAGTGATCCTGCCCCTGTACTCGGCACTGGTGAGGCCGCACCTGGAATATTGTGTCCAGTTTTGGGCCCCTCGCTTTAAGAGAGATATTGAGCTCCTGGAACGAGTCCAAAGAAGGGCGACTAAACTGGTCAAGGGGCTGGAAAATAAAACTTATGGGGAACGGCTGAGGGAGTTGGGGCTGTTTAGCCTAGAGAAGAGGAGGCTGAGGGGAGACCTGATTACAGCCTACAAATACTTGAGAAGGGATGGTGGAGAGGTAGGGAAAGGGCTCCTTACATTAGTGATGGGTGATAGAACAAGAGGAAACGGGTATAAGCTTAGTCAGGGCAGATTCAGGTTGAATGTTAGAAAGAATTTCTTCTCTGAAAGGGTTGTCAGCCACTGGAATAAGCTGCCCAGGGAGGTGGTTGAGTCCCCATCCCTGAATGTGTTTAAGAAAAGGGTGGATGAACTACTTAGGGATATGGTTTAATGGGGATTAGGGACGGTTGGACTGGATGATCTCTAAGGTCTTTTCCAACCTAGAAATCTATGAAATCTATGAGAATGTCAACAGTGACCTAGGAAAAAGAGAAGAGAAGCTTTAACAGAGTTTCTGATGCAACGAGAACTAAACCTCTCCTTTTTTTTCACAGACTGCTAGCACTCTTGTTGTAGATGAAGCCAAATCTTCCGGAATCTACAGCTGTGTGGCATCCAATAAAGTGGGAAAAGCCGAAAGAAATGTCAGCTTTATTGTAACAGGTAAGATCTAGTCCCCACTAGAGCCAAATGTGTTTCCTGCTCCTGGGATTATAACTGTTAGGCTGTTGTGGCTTTTTCAAATACCACAGTTCAAGAATTGTTATAATGTGTGTACACCTGCAAACTCATACTACACTTTTGGGTGATCCTGGAAGGATTTTTCACAGAAGATGATCTGGATTTCTAAGAAGGACACCAAATTTGGTGAACGACTTCCCTCCATCAAGTATCCCACCATGACACAAATTGCTCACAAATATAGCAACCTGTAATTCCCCCTTTTATATCACTAGCCTCTGCAATCATTCCGTACGTGGAACTTTACTATATTTTCATACACCAGTAACCCAGTTTTGTGTGGGACACTAGTGGTGTCTACAGCCTCATTCTGCTGCCAACCAAGAGATCTCACAAGGTAGTGCCCAGAGCAGTGCCAGAATCTGCAGGCAGCATGCTGCCAGAGGAGGGACACCTGGAGTTCCTGGGCAGCCGCTCACAGCTCAGGGACGATGGCAGCTTGTAGGTAGAAAAGTGGCAGGGTACAAACTGCAGAGTTTTGTTCCCTCTGCTAAGAAATACAACCTTGGATGTCATTTGGACCATGGCACTGAGAACACTCATTGTGCTAGCTGCACGTATGAGTATGTTTCAAGTTATTTTTCCATTACTAGATATTTACAGGTTCAGAAACAAGTGGTTAAATGTTTGATTTCAGGAGTTGCTGAAAAAAACACAGCAAGTTTTTAAGAATAACTGCTGCATGATTTAGCAGCATAATGTCTGCAGATGCCATAACAAAGGATTTGTTTTCTGATGAAAGATGTTAGTTTGGTTTTGTTAACAAAGTGGTAGTTCATAGAGCACTTAGGCTGATGACAAGTTTCAGTGTAGGTCATTAAAGGCATGCAATTCATTCTGAAATATGATAAAAGACAAAAAGATTAAATTATTCTACTACTTTAATCCCAAAATCATAATCTGGAAGCTGAAAGCGAAAAATGATTTTTATGTATCCTGTTCAATTTTTATTGTTTCTCATATCTGTTTTTGTTGTCAGTCTCTCACTTGTCAGTCTGATGAGTGATTTTAGTAGAACTCACTCTGTTACTATTCTGAGAGATACCAAAAGAGAGTAGGCACACCTTCACTAGATTTGGTTAAAAAAAAAAAGAAAGCAAGCTTCCTTGAAAAATATCCTCCCTCACAATTTTGTGGACCAAAATTTATATTTTTTTAATATTCTGACTAGCTGTAGTAATATACTTTCACACTTGGAAAGTGCCAGTTACCTATAAATATAGAAAACTGATAACAAGCATGAGTAGTTATTGAAGTATAAACAGATAAGTGGCACAAGTTGTTTGTTAAACTACGGAAACAACAGGAACATCTTCATGTTCTATTAATGGATGTGACAAAAACATTTGCCGCCTTGAAGATGACTCCTGTCTCCACTCTCAAAATCACAGTTTTGCTTTCGTGCCTATCCTGACATTGTGTCTGTTTGGACAGAAAGCTAAATGACAACGCATAGTTCTCCGTAAATTAGCATGCCAATGGAGCTGTATTCTCGTCTTTATGTGAGGACCTCACATATAACTGTGAGCAGTCACTGAAAGTCACTCACTGAGGCTGTTGCTCTTTTCACGTGCAAGGTGCTGAATTTGGCCTTCTCTTGCTCCTCAGTCTGCAAAATGTCGCATGGAAGATCCTGAAACCAGATGAAGGTGAAGTTTTAACGGGCTCCATTCACTGTACCCAAACCTCCCTTTCAAAGTTTTGATGGCGGTTTTGGATATTTTAGTGCTGTGACATGAAGGAGTGAGTTTTCCTGCTTAGATCTTGACCAGGGATAGAAGGAAATCCTTCTTCTTGATACCAAAGCTTGCATGAGAACATGACTTTCCTTTGAAGAGTCTTGTATTGGCTGGTGTTCAGAAAGAGGAGTGACTGCCTTATTACGGCTTGGAAATTCTTAATATCTTGACTGGTGGCAAACTTTCTATATAGGGTGATGAAGTTGAAATGCATTTGTCCTTTGAGTTCCTGGAGCTGAGCACTTCAATTGTGTGACATGGAAAGTCCCGATCATCCACTGACACTCAGTGGCACTGATTGAAGGCAGTTTGTTTAAACAATACTGCTGTTTTGTCCTTAGAAAAGTCAAGTTAGGCTCATTCTTCTGTGTTGTGCACATTGTGTGTCAGTTGGGCTCGCAGAAGGTAGTCCTAGTTCTCCGCCATCAGGCTGACACCAAACTGCTGTGGCTGGATAACAGCCTGTGTTTCATGTCAACGAAAAAAAAACGCATCCAGCATTTGCTGAAAAACACGTTGAGGGAAGAAAAAAATGAGAGACCTAAAAACTGACGGATGTGAAGAGGACACTGCAAAGTATTTCCTTCTGATGAGTCCAAAACCAATACTTCAGGTCTTCTGTGACAGCTTGGGGCTAGTTTATCTGATGTTGTTGGGTCTGTTGGTGCCTTATGAAGCCTGAACCAGAAAAAAGTTAAGTGTAAGAGAAGTGTCTAAGCAGGAGAAGGCGATCCCTTGTAGGAAGAGGAGCTGCTGCCCTCTGTAAAAGGGACAAGTCAGAAAGGACTCCAAAGAGCAGATGGAGACAAAGCCTGTCCTGAACAGGAAGAATCCCTACTGTTGGAAGCAATCTCCTTCAGGCCTTGTCCTGGAGATTAGAGAACACATTTGCTCCAGTGAAGCAGCTGTTGTGGTGTGAGGAGGAGTCTTTTCTATAGGCAGAAACTGTTGGGAAGGTGGTGGGAAGGCAGAGCTTGTCCCAGCAATCCTAGTTTGGCAGTGGCATGTTCCACCCCTTCAGGGAAAGGTAGATCTTAGGAAATAGACACAAGAAGGTGTAGGAGAGAGGACCCAGTAAGAACAAGCCCTTTCTTAAGTTATTGTAAGTATCATCATTTCTGGGCTTGAAGTGTGACTTGCTTATGTGTTTCTTGGAGTTTTGAGAGTGGTATAATTTTACACCCTGTGCCTGAGGATGTAGGACATAAAGCCCATGAACTCTACCTTAGCTTTCCTTTCCTATGGACTCTGTCAAATGGACATTTTTGGGGTGTTGTCACAGTGGCTTATTTCTAAAAGCAAATCTTTCTTTAGGGCACAAAAGTATCTGTGAGCCTTATATAAAAGTGATGTGAAAAGGTGATTTCTGAAAGCTCTCCTGCTTGCTGATACAGAAACTGTCTCAGTAACAACACCTTTATGTCAAATTTAACTGTGGTAGCCCCCTTCCCTCCAGCCTGCCCCTTTCCCTACATTTTGGGCTGTTTTGCTGGCACACAGCAGACCCATGGGTGTGTTTGCAATTACAGAGGGTGAAACAGGAACAGCTCTGCCTTATCTCCCTGGTTTCCCAATGTCACTAAGCGCATTTTATTTTGAGATTCCTGATGGTGCTTGGCAAAGATAAACAAAATCTTCCATCAGGAAACCTGGGAGCTATTTCCACAGGAAGCTTCAAATCACTAAAGTAAATAGAACCCTTTTACATTATTCCCAGCCACATTATTTAGCTTGCCTGAGTCTGTAACAATTGCTGAGAGGTGTCATATATTAGGGGGCTCGTAGCCTTTAAACAAATGATTCTCTTGGAATCTTGTGCATTTTACTTTTGTCCTTAGATTCATTCAGAAAATAGCCTTTCTTCACAGAAGACACATCTAGGAAGAGCTCCAGACCTGATAACATGGAAGTAGTTATAACTATATTATTCTGTTGGCACGCTATCTTTTTACGTTAAAAATAGTTCATTTGCCTCACTCCCGGGGGATCTTTAGTTTCATCTTAAGAGTTTTGCCTGGCCCTTCCTAGTGTTTGCTGAATACTGGCATCTGCAAAAGCCGAGAATTTGCAGTATTTCAGACCCATACCCTGGCCATCTCAACACATCAGAACAATTCAAGATGTACTGTGAATAAGATGCAGCGATTCATTTCATCCAAATACTTGTCCATGATCAAAACTTTGGACTCTTGATTGGACTTAAGCATGTCTGAGTTCAATGCTTTTTAACAAAATCAAGCATAGGTTTCATTTCATCTAACTTAAGCCTTAAAGTTCGGTATCTAAGCCTAAGCTGGTCATGTGGGATCTCGTCATAATTAAGTGTGAGGGATCAGGATCTCTGGAATTTGACTCATCTTAAGGCGATGGGTTGCATTGCCCGCTGGAGGTGTCTGTGTCACTCCATGAGCAGCAAACTTTTGCCCATACAAAAACCAACTATATTCAAGTAGATGTCTACGTTTTGATGACTTAGACTAAATATGCTGTAACCCCTATAGGGAAAGGTTTCATCTTAGTAGCACTTCCAGTCTACACGTTCTTAAATGAGAGCAGAATCTGGCACTATGCACCCTTATAAATCAAAAAGGATGCTGATGACAGTCACTCATAGATGAGTTCACTAAATGTAAAGTTTTTCTTATAGTTTTCTTTGCTGGAGAGGAAAAAAGAAGATCTCAATGACACATGAGAGGAACAAGTCAACACACAGGCTTTAATATCCAGTCTAATATGTTAGTGTCACTGCCTCTGTTAGGTTGATCTTTGGCTACACACCTGAATTAGGCTACACACGTGAATTGTGGCAGGCAGACAATTTGCTCTCACTGAAAGGCACAATATGTTCAACCATCAGAAATCAGGCCTCACCTTGGAAGGCATCTACAGTCAGAGAAAATTTCAGTCCCGGACTTGCAGGAGCTCATTTATTCTGTGTTTAACACTCAGGGCTGAGTGTGGAAAAGAGGACAATAAGGGGAGCAACTGATGCCAGACTTTCAACAGACAGGACTTTGCTTGAAAGTCATCAGTGAACAGGTTGTGTTCGTGGTCTCCCTGGGGAGGCAAGGCAGCTCAGTTTGTATCGTGGGGATTTAGCGAGAAGCTTTCTGATGGAGTGGTCAATGAAAGAAAGAGGTTACTGAAAGAAGGTGTGAGATATTATTCCCTGGAAATCTACTTTTTATGTGTCTCTGCTACTGCGACATTAAACCCTAAGAGACATTGGTGAGCAAGGAACTGAATGAAAGTCGGCATTGAGCTATTCGTGCTCTAAGAGACAAGAAAAGAAGGCATAATTCTCCTTTACGAAAGACGAAACTATTCTCATGATTTTGAGTTGAGTTCACAGCCAAGTGCTGTAGTAATTGGCAGTGGAAGAACAATTGAAAATGGCCAAAGTCAATGGCACTTGACTGAGAAGAAGGAAGTGACTTTATCAGAATATTGGCTACAAATAAACCAAGAGAAATGGCACTCTACGAGTAAAACGTGGAAGTGCTTTCTCTCAGGAACTTGCTTCTACTTTCACTAAGGTCGGTGGTATAACTCTCCCTTGCTGGAGGGATGAGCCCCAGGTGGAGGCGGCCAGGAGACAGTTGGCACCGCCACAGATCTGCACCGCTCCCCAGGTGGAGGAAGCTGCAGTAACGTTACAATGAACTGCAAACATGACTTTTTCAAGTATGGCTTTTTATGTTCCTGCCTGAATGATCCGCTATGAAAAATCCTTGTGAAAACTTATTTATGCTTAGTAAATGGTTGGTGCGATGATCCTTGATTTCTCTCAGGTGGAAATATTATTCTCCTGTGTTTAATGCCAAGCAGTCTGAATAGAGTGATCTTCATCCTAGTGCTGCCTGCACATAGCTGGCCAGCCAGGCCAGAGGGTACTGTTTCTGCTTTCTTCTTGGGTGGCTGACATGACACCCAATGCAGGGATTTGCCTGTTCCAAGGGAAATCTCAGGCCTGTAATCATAGACTCATAATTTCTCAGGATTTGAAACATTTCTAAGAAATAGACATAATTTGTCTGAATACTTATGAATAACAAGGAAACAATATAACCAAGTGCGATGAGCTGCAATATTTTTCTACTGTTCTCTTGAGATTCATTTTCTCTCATGCAGTTCACAAGCTGGAGCTGAGATCAGACTTTTCTGCCTGTTTCATAGTCCCGCTGTGTTGTCTTTAAATAATCTTGCTTTTGGTATGTTGCCCCAGTCTGTCTTAACTTGGCATAACATTTATACAACCTCATTACTTCCAAGAGCGACTTTTGGTTTACACCAACTGATGTGTGAACCCAAGGGTCTCATAGCTCCAAGACAAATTATAAGAATAGCTGGAGCCTAGCATATGAAAGGAAAGATTAGAGACTTCAGCAGGAAGACGACGACATTGATTCGTTCAAAGGCTTCATGATAAAGGGGAAAATATACGTCGTGTTAATTTTGGCTCATTCATTTCATATAAACTAAAAAGCGTTCTTCATTTTTGACAGATGTACCGAGTGGATTCCATATTAGTTTGGAAAAAATGCCCATTGAAGGAGAGAATTTGATATTGTCCTGTTCGGCCAACAAATTCCTGTACAAAGACATTGCTTGGATTTTACCGAGGACAGTCAACAATCAAACGAAAGCAAAAAGGTCTCTCAACAAGGAGTACTCCATCACCCTCACTCTGACCATCAAGAACGTTTCCCTGGCACACTCAGGCACCTATGCCTGCCGAGCAAGGAACATATACACGGGGAAAGAAGTGCTTCAAAAGAAAGACGTTACAATCAGAGGTGAGCACTGCAACAAAAAGGCTGTTTACTCTCGGATCCTCAAATATAAAAGCACAAGGAATGATTGTACAACACAAAGCAATGTAAAACATTAAAGGACTCATTAAACAGTAACAGGTGTCTCATATCATCTTGATTTTTTTATTACTGTTGCTACCTTTCAGGCCCTGAGGTGGTCCACATTCCCCCATGGGTTGGACGTAGGAGGAATAGCAAACAAAATCATAACGCGTGAGCTTCCAGTTGAGTTCAGACGGGTGTTTTCTGCTTTGACAAGGCACGTGGAAACTGGGGTTTGGAAGATCCCCTGTGCTACGTTTTACATATTGTTATTTTTTCTCTCGCTGTCTCCTACAGAGCGATAAGGAAAACTTTGGATCAATCTTTTCTTCCACTTTGATATCGGCCTCATCAAAAGTGTCAAAGCTGAATAAACTGATTAACTTTATAAACTGCTGTTTTCAGTCAACAATGGACGTTTAATAAGTTAACTTGAATGTGCGGAATGAGCACGATTCAGTTTGAGATTGACTGGACTACATATTTTTTATTTTAATCTGATCTTGATGGACTTATAAATATTACCTGCTGAGCAAGTTCTAATGCTTATTTATTTGAAATTATTTTCTACACTAAAGTACATTAATCTTAAAAAGTATCTTCTAAAAGAAGTATGCAGGGAAGAAATAAAAGTGTTGATATAATGCACAGACCTATCATATCATTTATAATAATGATGATTTTAAAACTGACAGACGTGAACCATGTTTCTCCAAATAAATCCAAGTAGATTTCCAGTTGCTGTGTTGGTCAATTTTTAAAGTCAGTTCGGCGCTAATGTAAAAAGCTGCTGATAAAAGTGTGAGTATTGCTCGTGGCCTGAAGATACAGGAATTTGTAATGTTGTAATTATTTTATTAAATGAGAAATATTACACTAACACGACTGACAAGGTTGCAGCCAGCACAGTGAGTTAATACGTTTTTTAAAATACAAATTCGAAATTGAAGCCATTAAAAATACTCATTGCTTTTGGTATGCAAATGACAATTGGATTTATTATGGGGATTAAGGACCAGCCAAACTGCTGAAGGAGAATTAAGGGCAACCTAAGACTTCCTTGTGAGCGTTTCCTCCTTTTTTTTTTGGTCGTGATTTTGCTATGAGATGTTTCTGTGTGTTATAAGTTCTGTATAAGGGAGAAGTTACTATTTTTAATAGATCTGATAACTTTATTTTTTTACAATACATAGCTTTTATTATTTTTAGTTACATATATGATTGATCATTTATATAGCATTCACATAAGCCATAACAAAACAGACTGTAGTGACCAAAATAGCTACAGCAAAGGAACAAAGTGGCTGTGCTTTTAAAATAGAGGGTGACAACATGACAGTTTCTTGTGCTTGGGAACTCACCAGACTGTTTCCTCCTTTAGGTATCAAGACTGTGTCCCACGGCTAAACTTGTCTTTCACGTGGGAATTGCTTTTGTCAAGTGTGAAAGGGTAAACAATAGCATTTCCCCATAATGCCAGTTTCATGGAGCCTAAAATGCTTAGAAAACAATTGATAACCTGGAAGTTGTCAGAGTAAAGAAAAGAATAATCATTTATATCTTGAAATGTCACCTATAGCCTGCTTGTATACAGTAGCTCTTTTGTTCATTATTAGTGTGATGGCTTCCAGAAACAATACGTTCTTGCAAAGGGATCTGGCTCTCTTTTTTCCTAAAACATGCCTAAAAAGCAAGTGAAAACATTGGTGACTGCTTAAAAATGGGGCAAGTCCTCTCTTTAGCATTTGCAAGTCTTCAGAAAAATTACAATACAGAATCCCCTTTTTATGAGGCTATTTTGTGAGAAGACATTTGATGGCAAGGTGGGTGGTGATGACAGGACATTACGAATTTTCCATGGTCTTGGGAGCTGGTGCACAATGACTGGTAGCAGCCAGTTGCCAGGCAATATGAGTTTGGGTCAAAAAAAAAGAGATGTGGCGATTAGGCTGTTCCTCTGTGAAATTGTTGTGGAATGCAATGATGTGTGTCACTGCTGAGTGAACGTCCTACCAGCCTGGTCTTGACCAGCGCTCGGAGGGCCATGCTGTACAAGGGTGTTGTAACATCCCGATGTGGCTGCCTGTGTTGGGAGGCACAGACAAAACTCACTGGAAATGTTTGAGGAAAGCGGTTCTTGGTGGCCAGATAAAAACTACTGATGTCACTTTTGATGTCCTCAGATGACTGGAGAATCTCATCAGTTTGGGGATTTTCTCTGCCTTCTGTTGTGTAATATATTATTTAGGGAGAAAGGTGTGAATTATATATCTTTTTTTTCTTTTTTTAAGTGTTAAAATTAAAGCTTGTATTTATATTTTTGTACTGATTAATAAAAACAAGTGAACAGACAACATAATCATAACAAAAGGCAAAAATGGATGGAGTGCAAAAGAAAACCCCTAAATGAACAAATTGTAATATTTCCCCCTTGTTTGCCACTGTTTGCTTTTGGAAATGCAAATTCTCGCTCCTTACTGCCCTGGGTCAGATGAGTGCTCTGACTCCAGAGTCCTCGTCTCCCCTCGTGACCCCTCCCTGTCGCTCCCCTGGGTCAAACTCTGCCTGCAATGAAGTTCCTTGGGGGCACTGAGAGCAGAGTTTGGCCCGGCATGGCAGCATTTGCGGGCAGGCATGAGGGCTGGGGATGAGGCAGGGGAGCTGCCCTGGGTGCTGAGCCCTGCACTGTGCATGCTGGCAGCCAGGGCAGCCCCTCGGCTTCGGGGCGGGTGGAGCAGGGTGTTGGAAACTTCCCCCCTTGACTTCACTGCAAAAATGAATGGTAGAAAATGGGTGGTTTGCAAAAGAGAATAATCCTCAGGTTGACCAAGTCCTTGAAAAACCAGCTGATTGCAGCAGAGAAATTATTGGAAGTATGTGAACGGTGACGGGATCTAAGTTTTAAGAAAAAAGTTTTTCTTAATATTAAAACCCATCTTTAGTGTATGGCTATAAACAAATTAAAATTAATCACAAATAACTCACAGAACGTGTGATTTGCCTTTGTTGTGTCATCTTGTCTGCCTTCATTTTGGATGTCTGGGCTTGGGTGTCTGTCAGGGACCACTGATCAATGTGAAACGGGGACCTCTTCTCAGCGTGCGTACGTGGATGTGTGTCAAACGGTGCCTGTTCATAGACAGACTGTGTTGTGAAAAATGAGAACTGTACAAAAACCGCGGCGAGGTGTCAATGAGAAGAGGGCAGTCTTCTTGGCTGCAAGGCAAATATTGTTGACCGTGTCATTGTGTAGGTATCTGATGAAGAATTTACAGCCTCTCTCATGAGCATTACTGTTTGGGAAGAGAAAACAAATTGTCTACTACTCTGCAAACAAAAAAATAGCATTGCCTGTGGAAATTACAGACTTGCAGCTCAGAAAAGCCCAAACTGGTCTTTGCAAGGTCATGACTATGCTGGGATTAATTTCAAGGGGTAAGAGCATAGTAAAGATAGCCTACTTTAAAAGTGCTTTTAGTACTATCGAGTTCATTGTACACTGCATAAGGTGGTACACAGGTGCTTAATTTTTGTGGAGAGTTTTCATTTACAGCTGGTAAAAGAACGATTATGAAGATGGAAATGTCAGATAGTTTTTCTGAAATGATAGAGAATAATCTTGCAAACACAGAATGTCAGAAATACAGCTGATATTATACTTGAACTTGGTGTACTGGTATCTATTATGGTCTAAAAGAAAGTATTTGCAAAGAGTTGGTTTCTGCTTTGTTTTGGTTTATTTCATATTTTGTAATATATGCTTTACTATGTTAGTAACTGCTGATCCTGGCAGTGTCCTTGAAGGGAAAGATTGCAAATAATCAGTTCTTGCAAGACCGGGGAATTTAAGGGTATCCGCAGGGCATCTGCATCGGTGAGATTGCTCAGAAGCTCCTTGGATTCTCCATCGCTGCTTTTAAGGGACCAAAATACCAAAAAGGATGATGTGAAAGTTGCAAATGTGACAGAAAGATGTTGCCATATAATGTGTATAAACATTACAAATACCTTGATCTTTGTCAGAACAGCCTTCAGCTCTGTGCAAAATGGGGGAAGGAATGGCAGAGGGTTGAAAAGAGGAAAAGATTTGTTGTTTTCCTTCTTTCAGGGATGACTTTAACATGATGTTTACAGCGTGTTTTTGAAATGCCCTTCTGGGAGGCCCTTGAGCAGAAGCAGAACAGATGAGACGCGCTTCCAATACTGGTTGTCACTGACTGTCATAGAAACGGGTTTTATTACATTGCATTCATATGGATGTCAGGAGATGAAAGTAAAACAGGAGCGGTGTCGCTATGCTCGCGCTCAGCTTTGGCCCCTGCCGTCAGGATTTCCATCATCCGTGGCTGCCAGAGGATGCGGGTGCGTTTCTCACCAGCGCAGTTTTGGCAGGAGGGCTGTGCTGTGATTTGGCCAGGCCTTGTTGTGTTCAGCCAACTATGCAAAACGCAAAAGTGGAAGAATTTATGAAGACTTTGGGACATGTAATACAACGCTTTTGTGCTTATGATTTCTGGTTTTAGATGATGTGTCTAATATGTGATGTGATGTGAATATGATTTGTAACTGTACTCTTTAAGTAAATTATAAATGTCACATTCATGGGTATCATGGTGTACAGAGCTGCATGGTGCTGTCAGTGATGCAGAGATGCTCTGCTACAAAGGTGTCTTGCTAATTGTTAAAAACTTTGGTGCCACAGTTTGTTTCTCCTGATGATGCAAAACTCTCAGCTTTCATAGAAACTCATTGTTTTTCAATAAACAAATGTGGTTGGTAATGGAACTGAGGAAATCTTTTGAACAATGTCATCACTGGGTCTTCATTGGTCACCATAGCCTGCTATTGCTGAGTAACAGGAGTACTGTGTATACACCAAATGTTCTTAAGCAAACTGGAATGGTAAATAAAATCTGTGAGCAATGAACTTGGTAGAACAGCCATAGCTGTTTGCATCAGTAAAATGCTAGTAGGGAAGATAATTAAAGCCCTACAGTTACAGGAATGTAAAACAGAGGTGTTGTTTTGTCTTGTAGCTCAAGAGGCACCGGCCCTGCTGCGACACCTTGCTGATCAGACAGTGAACACCAGCAACTCGGCCATGTTGGAGTGCCAGGTTCGTGGCATCCCCGAGCCTCAGATATCCTGGTTTAAAAATCATGAGGAAATACAGCAAGAATCAGGTGAGAGCTCCGTGTACTCGCTTACATTTTACAGTCTTTTTTTATTTACCCATCTGCCTTAGGTAGCCATTTGCAGAGTGGTTGGCATTGGTACCCAGATGTAAGGAAGGATTATTGACTACTTCTACTGCTATTGCAGCATGGGTGCTCCAGGTTATTCTGTCTCACTCTAAAACCTCAGCCAAGCCGGAGGTGTAGGCGCAACAAGCTCCCATGGAGTCAGTGGAAATAATACAGTTCTCAATTTGCATCTTAGAAGGGTCATCTCCAGAGAAACATACTTCTCTCCATTTACTATAGAGGGACCCTAAGGATCAGGTGTCTTGGCGAGCATATAGCTAGGCAGGAGAAAACAAGGCTTGCCTGATGTGTGTAGGAGTACTGGGGGGGTGGTCTGTGGTCAGGCATGCAAAGTCTGTTCTAGGTTCACAGCCTAGCTGCCAGACTAATTCCGCATCTGGGGTCTCCAAAACTGAAATGCATCTGTCAGGGAATCCAGGTCTTATGTGGCAGAAAGGAACAGTTTCCCAGGTGGCATGAGCAGCTCAGGGAAAACTTTGGGATATATTTACTGCTGCGTTCAGCATGTGGCTTCAAAGATAGCTAAGGCTACATGACCAGCTATGATGACACCACAGTCACAGAGGTGTTCCTTGGAGATTTCAAGTGGAGATGAATGATGAAGGAAAAGGCAAAATCTTTCACATGGGAATTCATCCATGTTTGGATGAGAAGCATACAATGAGCTAGTGTTACAGGCTCAGCAAAAATGTTCAAGGAGCTTTGTTCTGTAGGAACTTGAATCAATAACAAGGTTTTAGAAAGTTTGTGTTTAGGGTTCTGTCCATTTTTTTGGAATTGCTATAGCATGAATAAAGGCAACTGGGAAAAACTCTGAGGATTTCTCCAAGTGAGTTACAAGCCTGTGCAGACTTGGAGCACAGACACTAAACTTAATCTAGACCCAAATTCCTTGAAGATTTACGGTGACCACATCATTGTAACATACATTATTAATGCTATCTTCTAAAATGAGTGTTAGGTGTCCAACTTAAGTGTAATGCAATACATAAAGTTAGGAGCCAGGAAGATGTCTCTAAAGAGCAGGTTGGAACACTTTAGTTAGGTGCCTGAAATAGATAGTGGGAATACATTTTGATGAGGCAGTAGTTCTGATGGAGCCAAACGCAAAAGTGTGTACTTGACTGCACATTTCCTGGCTATGCAGTGCCTTAAAGGCAGTCCTGAGGCCTGCCTCTTCCTCAGTTGGTGGAGTATTGGCCAGACTGGCTTCTGGGTTGACCTATCTGGAATAAACAAGGTGTTGAAAACTTCAGGTAACTCCTATGTTTTAGGGTACACCTCATAGGACCTCTCTTTGCACTAACTGAGTCCATCCAAGAAGGGGCCCATTGTTCTGTGCCATATGGGCAAGTGAGATTTGGAGTAAGCCTGCTGCCCATAAGATCAGCGCAGACACACGGAGCTGGGTCTTGGAAGTGCTTTGAACTTGAGCTGCTTCTGGTGCAAACCTACGCCTGTAAGAGCAAAGTAATCAGACCACTCGTTTTTCAAATCTTGGAGACATGCTGAAGAACTCACTTGGATGAAAGTCTAGGCACAGTGCTAATCAATATACATGATACCAAGTGGTCCCAAGATCATTCCCTTAGGCTGAGCTTTTTCACTCACACAAATGCTTTGTAAACACTGATTTCCAAAAGATTCCCAAAACATCCAAATACATTTGGCTTTCCTGCAGATAACATTGTGCTGTGCAGTCTGTGGCTCAGATTTCTTCTGAGAAGAACTTGAAGATATTATTACACAAGGGCCTGTTTTTGTTTATATCCTGGCTCCCTCTCATTGCAAAATCTTTCATTTCACAGGAATAATCTTAGGGCCTGGAAGCCGAATGCTGTTTATTGAAAGAGTAAAAGAGGAGGATGAAGGACTTTACCAGTGTATAGCCACCAACTTAAAAGGGTCTGTGGAGAGTGCGGCATATGTCACAGTACAAGGTAAAGCATGACATTAAATGGGAAGAGCAAGCTTGCCAGAGTGATGTTCTTACTCAGGCTGGAAGGGTGGGGGTATGACTTGAGGCTCAGGCGGTGATCTCTGAAGGCAGCAATTTGAAGGAAGTCCTAGCAAGGGAAGCGTACCAGGTTGGAAAGGAAGCCTAGCAGGAAATGCTAACCCAGAGCATGTTTACACTGACCTAAAAAGAAGAATTGCTTCAACCCAACAAAGATCGGGTCAGGATAGAAGACAAATGTAAATTTAGTATCGTCAAAACAAACAAAAAACAGAAAAAGGAGCACTCTCCTAACCACTCATTTTCCCATTTCAGGTTGATTCCATAGAAATTAGAGGCCTGGGATATTTTCATTTGTTTATTTTCAATGTAAAGTAAACTGCCAAATTGGACTAGATTTTAGCCTAGCCATAGCTACACGTGCATTTTTTGAAGGTACAAGTTGTAAGAAGTAGGTATAATCTAGTTATTTCTGTGACCATTACTTGAGTTATTTTGCTAGTCATTTAAATGTCCAGCCTTATTCTGCCTTCTGCCAAGCTTGCCTCAGACCTGTGGCAGCGACTTCTATCAAGTAATTCTACATTGCATTGAAATAAGGTTTATTCAGTGACTTTTCAGTTTAATTGAATTTTGTTTCGTATATTATGAGATAAGAGGAGATTGACTTTCGCCATATAAGTCAGTGCCGTGTATGTATCGAATTTGACATAACCTATCTTATTGATCTCATGTGTTAAGTAAACAGTTCTAAATGTATTTAGTTTCTCTTTATAGAAGACTATTTGACTACCACCAGGTCTCTCAGGCAGGGATTATGTCTTCGTGGATGTTCTCATGTAATTGCTAAATATGTCTGAATATTACTGAGTATTTGGTTACTGTCCTACAGCAGGAGACAATTACAACTAGTAAATCAGTATTGATTTTCTTCCATGAGTGCATTAGCAGTCTCAGTCAATGTCGATCGTTGACGATACAACGATGTTGTTGCTTTAAAAGGTCAGGATAAGTATATGTATATGTGAGCTGGCCTAACTGGTGTAATCATGGAGTTAAAACCACCTAGCTCCTTATGAATAATGCAATGTTTTTTATGACTGTTATAATAACTAAAAGAGTAACTCGTGCCTAAATGCTTTCTGTCCAGTCATCCTACTAACTGATAGTCCTGGACAATGTAATTCATTATTGTATTGATTTTTAACACCATTGTGGCTTGGCTATTTATTACAACCACAAGCATTCTGTCAGATGGCTTCTAAGAAGTCATATCTCCTTGTCCATGATCCAGCGAAAAGGAAAGACAGCAACCAGGAAGGCTTCTTCTCTGGCTACATGTCCTCGGGGACCACTGGCAATGTTCTTGTGTGACTGCCGTGGGAGCTCTTAAATAAGCAGGGGATGAAGTCTACCATATTAAAATTTATAGCTTTGAGACTGAATGAGAAAAAGAGAGAGAGTTTGTCTTATCTACTATGATCAGGGAAAATGCCTTTTCACCCTCACTCTTCCTACTGCATGAAGGGCGTCACTGGAGGTTATTTCACTCATTCCTACGCTGAACTGGAGTGTCTGTCCATCTTCCAGGGAATGGTAGCCTCTCATAGAATCATAGAATGGTTAGGGTTGGAAGGGACCACAAAGATCATCTAGTTCCAACCCCCCTGCCATGGACAGGGACACCCTCCACTACACCAGGTTGCCCAAAGCCTCATCCAACCTGGCCTTGAACACTTCCAGGGATGGGGCATCTACAACTTCTCTAGGCAACCTGTTCCAGTGCCTCACCACCCCCAGAGTGAAGAATTTCTTCCTTATATGTAATCTAAATCTCCCCTCTTTCAATTTAAAGCCATTGCCCCTTGTTTTATCACTACGTGCCCTTGTAAAAAGTCCCTCTCCAGCTTTCCTGTAGGTCTCCTTTAAGTGCTGGAAGGCTGCAATAAGATCACCCCAGAGCCTTCTCTTCTCCAGGCTGAAGAGCCCCAACTCTCTCAGCCTGTTTTCACAGGAGAGGTGCTCCAGCCCTCGGATCATCTTCATGGCCCTCCTCTGGACTCACTCTAGCAGCTCCATGTCCTTATGTTGGGGAACAACCTGGAGCCTGGAGGGACAAGATCAGGGCTTAAATGTGGGGCTCTCCCTAGGCTTTGCCACTTGCTTGTCTTTCTGAGAAATATAGATCCTACAACAGCCACTGTGACCAACAAAACCTTCCCTCCATCCTGGTGGCCCTCAGAGCTCAGGGCTGCAGATCAAAGGGACTGGAGCAACACCTCATGCCGATGGCCATGTGTAGCAGATTGGAAGAGTAGTTTGTGAATGAGTCAGGAAGGAAACTGTCTACTCTCTTTATTTCCTCTGAAAAAAACATTCTTATACTCACAGATAAAACAATGTGTTATTTTTATATCTGAGATGGATGAATGGATGGTGGAATCCAAGGGCCATCTTTAAATAATCACAGCCTCTGTTTGGTTTGGAAGCCATGCTTACTATGCTGTCCAAAGAGAAGGACAGCATTTGTGGACATGTCAGAGCAAGCTGTCCCCTTTCTCTTGGCCGAGGAGCTGAAGAGGCAGCGAATCTGCAAGGACCGAATGGGAACAACAAATGACTGCCAGAGCACCCAGCAGGCAGAGGGGACTGTGTCCCTAAAAGCCTGGGGAGACAAGCTGCTGGGCAGGGAGGGAACACAGGCTCTCTTGGGCAGCTCTCCTTTGGGGGTCACCTGACTGCATAGCATCTGCCCTGCTTGCAGGGGGGTGGGTGACGTGTCACGAAAGCCTTGTCCTGTTTCTTCTTCAACGTGCCATGAAGGCATTGCCCTGCTCTCTTCCCGAGGACCCTCACATCTCCTCTCATCGGGAGCGAGCGATGCAGCTAATTGCAGAGGTGCTGTGCCATCGGAAGGGGATGCGTTGATGAAGGAAGGAGCATCTTTTACAGCTCATGCTCACTGAAATCTGGATGTATAACAAGCAACTGAATACAGCAACATGAACTGTCTTAAAGCTGATGCTTGATGACAATGTGATCCCTGCTGATGAGAAAGGCAAACGTCACATTTATTAAGCATTCACTGAACTATTCCGACATTATGAAAAGGGTGTGCGCTTTTTAAATAACTGGTTTTATGTCTGTCTACCTTTCTGACTTTGTCTGAAGAAGTTGTTGTGCCTTTTGGGTGACTCTTGACTCTGAAGTCGTCAGTAAAGTTTCCATGAAGTTTAACTAGAATTCCCTTGGCTACTGAATGAGTTTCAGCCTGGGTTATGTGGGTGGCTGTAAGAGAAAAGGTGAACATCAGGGGACACTTAGACTTATGTTACCTCAGAGAACAACCAAAGGGGATTGGAGGAGAGCCCTGGAGGTCTCTAGTTCAACCTCAGCTCAAACCAGGATCATCACCAACACTACATCCAAACAGCGATGGCTTTATCTGGCACGGTCATGAAAACTTCCAAGGATGGAAATTCCTCAGCACCTCTGAGCACTCATCCCAGTGCTGCACTGCCATGATTATGGGATCACATGGATTAACCAAAGTGGATCACATTGATGTAGGGTTGAGGGGTGCTTTGGATGCAGCAGAGTGGTGCTGATGTCCCAGCCACTGCTTTTTCTCTGGATGACAAGTGACATAGAGCTGCACCTCAACTTTCAGGGCTGAAATCCTAATGCCAGAGCCCATGCCAGTCCAAGGCTTAAGCTTGTGCCTGCAGGGATCAGCATGTTAGTCCAGGCTCTCGTCCCCACATGTCTGCATGGGCCTGTTGGCTCCTGTCACTGCTGAGAGTGGGAAGCTGCTGCTGGCGACACTTCTTCACTCACCCCCTTCTCACCCCTCTGCAGCACTGCAGAGGCATGGCATGGAGCAGGGGGCTTTCAGAGGGCCTCTGGGACGGGAAGGGGGCTGCTGCTTGCCGCAGTGAGTCAGGTGGATGGGGCAGAGCTGCCTATGGCATTAAGTCTGTCTCTAATGAGGCAGCTGGTGGATAAAGGTCCGGGAGGGGTGTAAGGAGGGGGCCAGCAACCTTTGGCTACTGGACAAAGAGGGTGATTTGGTCCTGCTTACAGCCCCTTCAAACTCTGCTAATCGTAAGCCCTCTTCTGAGTGTCCTTCCCTGCCTGTTCTGCCTCAACTCAAACCTTTTCCTACCCAGCTGAGAGGCACTCAGCCAGCAATGGCTGCAAGGCTTTCAGCAAGATGAGGAATCCAGTGTTCGATAGCTCAGCCCAACTCCAGCCTGGAGAAATGCTTTCTGGTTGCCTAAATTCACTCAGACATTTCAAAGAGAGCACCTTCATGGGTGTTAGTACTAACTCCTGGGCAGCATACAGTAGCGGTTAGGGAGCTGCTGTCTTCCACCCTGGGGCTGACTGTACTGTACCTCATGGGCTTTCTGAGTCCTGCCATATGGAGCAGCTGCAACAAATGAAGCCTTCAGCCCCTTCAGGTTTTGCTGAATAAATATCAGAAACTATTTCTCGCCGTCTGCACGGGTGCTGCTCGGAAGCAAGAGGAGAGTATCCGTATGTAAAAGGAAAGCCTGATGCCAGAGGCTAGGCAAATTGCATTAGGCTGTATCATTTATGCCATCACTACGTCCCATATCTAACTCAAGCCTTTAAAAAAATACTTGTGAAAAATTAACGCTTTTGGTATTTTGGAGAAATAGGTACTTTATATCTCCATCAGTAGTTGCAGTCATATTTTTTTTTCAATGAGCTTTATTCTCAAAGCTCCAGAATGGACATGCTGGAGGAATCTTAGATATAGGGCATGAATGCAAAACTGATTATCACCTTTAGAGAGAGAAGATATTATGCTAGTTAAGCCACAGCTACATAAAAACCAAAGCTCTGTAGCCTTGCCTAAAACCAGGCAACCTTGCCTGAAACCAGGCAACATATCCCTCTGGATTACCCAGAAAGCCCACCAGTGAGACTTCAATCATCCCTTTTTCATGTGTCAGGAGTAACACTGAGCTGCCTGGGGTCTGGAACTGCTGCAAGTGCATTTGACAAAACCACTGTGGAATCATGTTTAGAGTTGCTCCTCCTTGTCCTCTCATTTTCTCTCTCTGGACAGTGTATCAAAACAGAGGCAGAGCATGAGGGTTTTTTTTGCATTTGCTACCAATCAGATGGAAAACATATTGGAGGAAGTGTGGTATTTTGAAACTATCATAGGATTTGCAAAATAGACTTCTCTGAAACCATTTTACGAGTCCCTAAGTAGCAGTCTGAAGCGAATTTTATTTTGGCTTTTTTTTAAGATCTGTCAGTGGGCCCTAATACTCTCCAGATTTCTAATGTTCATGTTTTCTTGCTGCTCCATTTTCAGTTGTTGTTTTTGTTTTTCCCTGTCTGTGCTTAATGTGTTCCCTGGTTCGCAGAGATCTCCCAGCTCCCTGTCAGCTGGGTTCTGCGAGGTGCTGCTGGGGACGGAGAGGGCCCGGTGTCCCCTTGGGGATCCTGGCCCCACGCTGCTGGTGTGATGGGCAGGAGACCTGAGGACACAGAGCCTGCCGGATGACCGACAGGTTGGAAGGAACACTGAGTCCTACACCCTGAGTATCTGGCCATACTGCTTGTTTGGGATTAGGATCAAGCCCTATGCCATGCTTTGCACAAGCTGAGCTCACAGGTGCCAGACTGGATCCATGCCAACCATGGGAAGGAGACCTCATAGACTGCTGTCAGCTGTTCCACCAGCCTCCAAGGGAACCCCCAGCCCCCCATCCCAGAGAGGTTTTTGGTGAGGTTCCCAGCATGGCTGGGATGAAGACGCAGGCTGCAGCACTCAGCCATCAGCAAGGAAGAGCTCACCAAGCTGGGGCAGAGCAGGCATGGTGCCTGAGGAAAGGCATCAAACCTCCTGGGCAGCAAAACCCATGCAGTGGCCCCGCAGCATGCCCCTTGTCTTGCCTGGATTCACCAGTGTCTACGTCAGCATAAGCCCTGCACGAAGCTTCTCCTGCCCATTGCCAGCAGCTCCGGCGTGGCCCCGTCCTCTCCCGAGGCTGCAGGGAGTGAGCGTTTCAGAGACCTCTGCTCCTCTCTCGGCTGTGGGCTTGGCCAGATGGGTTTCACTGTTGCAGTGGCGGGCGGGTGAAACTGCATGTGCGGGCCCACACACATGCTCACACGGAGAAAATTTGGCTAAAAATACCCTGCAGCTGAATTTCCAGCTCAAAAGGAAATGACTATCTGACCGGCTGTCCTCAGCCTGGTTTACGTCACCTCCTGCGCCCCAAAGAAGAGCTGAATTTTTACCGAAAAGCTTACGGAGGGATCAAATGCAATTTTGGTGTGTTCAATTCAACAGCTTTGCTGGGAAGACCATTCTTTTCCAGGCTCTGTGAGCCAGGCCAAACAGGGATTAATACCCCATTGAAAAGAAGCTGGTCCTTCCTGGTATTTTGTTTTAACAGCAAAGAAACACAAAATGTCCCTGCTTTGCAGGTTATTTTCTAAAATGTTTGCCTCTTGATTTTCCCAGGCACATCGGAGAGGTCAAACCTGGAGCTAATAACCCTGACCTGTACCTGCGTGGCTGCAACGCTCTTTTGGCTGCTGTTGACCCTCTTCATCCGCAAGCTGAAGAGGGTAAGAACAGATGGGGATTTCCTGGTGGCATCTGCCTCTCCTTACCAGCCCTTTGCTCATGGTAGAAAATCTTTACCAGGCCACTGACATTGCTAGGTCTACCAGAAAACCCCACCTTATTCACTTATTGCTCACCTTTGTTCCCTGTGCAGTCACCAGGATGCTGATGGGTCCCCAGGGAATGGTGACTTGCAAGGCTAAGTATGAGTAAACCACGAAGCAAAGCCTGGGTGGGGTCAAGGCTCTGAGACTCGCAAGCGTTTGGGTGTCTGACTCCTACCCGTTCTCTTAAAAGCTGTGGGAGTCTGGCATCTTAATGTCTTTGAAGATCTGAGTGGGAATGACAGAGCGTGCTGGAGTCTGGTTTGCACAAAGTGTCTGGTATAATTACATCATGTGCAAAGTGATGTTTTACTGAAGTAGTTTTGGTGGTGCAGCCCCTAGAGCAGATGACCCTGTATCAGCATGATAATGTTAACTGCCCATGCAGCTTACCCTCCTTCTTGTTCAAGGCTGACCATGACGGTTTAAAGCCCCTTTTGGCGGACAGCACCATATCTGCTTTGCATGGTGCGTGCAGGTTCAACCACAGCAATTCTTATAAGCAGAAAATACAGTTCCTCCACAGTGCAGGAAGACCTCAAACAAACTTGGAGGAGCAGATGGATTCGAGGGAAGGGAGGTATTGGGATGATGGGGTGCACTGCAGGACATGAGATGAGGAATGGCTGTTTGACCCCATCTCCCGTATTCCTACACCACAGCGGCGCTGAGCCCCAGCTGCCCTCCTTTGCCCAGCCAGAGAGGTACCACAGCATGGTGTCATGGAGGATCAGCTCACAACCATCATGGCTGGACACGTTCTAACATGACAATCGTGAAAGGTTGACTGAAGCGCACTAGACCATTTTATCTCAATCTGCGTTAAGGCCTGCCTGTATTTTAGGTTTTATGCTGAAAACTTCTATTGATTGATGGGTTGTTCAGCCTGGACAAGAGGAGGCTCCCGGATAGTCTTATAGCAGTCTTCCAGTACCTAAAGGGGGCCTACAAGAAAGCTGGAGAGGGACTTTTTACAAGGGTATACGGTCATAAGACAAGGGACAATGGCTTTAAATTGAAAGAGGGGAGATTTTGATTACATCTAAGGAAGAAGTTATTTACTTTGGCAGTGGTGAGACACTGGAACAGGTTGCCCAGAGAAGTTCTGGGTGCCCCATTCCTGGAAGTGTTCAAGGCCAGGTTGGATGAGGCTTTGAGCAACCTGGTGTAGTGGAGGGTGTCCCTGCCCATTGCAGGGGGGTTGGAACTAGATGATCTTTGAGGTCCCTTCCAACCCAAACTGTTCTATGATTCTATGAATGCAGGACCAGTCCTCCAAACCAAGGCAGTATGGAAGCAGTCACTCTGCCTGCCTTCTTAATGCCACAGAGTTTCATAAGAAGAAACACATGGGAGTTTTAGAGGAGAGAAAAGCTGATGTCAGCTGAAGCTGTGGAGAAACTTTTTAGCTACAGAGACATTACAAAGCAAGTGGGACTGGTTCTGACTCCTCACCAGTAATGATGAACCAATTCATAACATGACTGCAAACCCTTGGAAAAATGCAAGTTTTAAAAGTAGCAAAGGGTTGCAGACTTTTTTATTATTATTTGTTATGATACCAAAACTTGACATTTTCATTTTAGATGGTTAAAAGATAATAAAAATAATCATCGCTGTAGAACAAGGGACTTTAACTAGATATTTGAAGGCTTCTTTCCAGATAAGCCTTTCCAGCTAGTGTTGGTCTATTTTTACGGTCTTGTCTGCGTTTCTATTACTAACCCTTACTCTCAACGATTTATATCTGAAATTAGCCCTAAATTAAATTTCATATACAGATTATGTTGCCATGAAAAAAAAAACTTATATGCTCCCTAAGAGTGTTTTCTTAGAGCCTGTCTGTTATGCATATAGGGACAAATGACATACTTAACAATTCTTCATCATTCAAAATTTTGTTTCAAATCTCTAATTGTGCCAAAAATTTGGCATTCAGTGTATCTGAATAAAGAAACATAGGAAGCTCTTTGCTCCTTCCCACTGCCCTATTGCTTTTTCTGGGATGGGTCCACTTAGAAGCTCTTCTCAATTGACTGGTAGGAGCAGTGTGGCACCCATATCTCTATCAAGAAATGCTCTTTTTGGAGCACCACACACACTTCCGTTTCTATCCATAGACCACTTATCCATGTCCTTTCCAGGGTCAGTGGGAAATTTGGAGCCAGGCTTTATGCCACCTGACTTTTCCTCAAGCATCACTGTAATCCTTCTTAGGCCTGACTTTCTGTGTATTTGGGATGGTGAAAAGCAACTAAAACAGGAGCTATTGGCTACTGTCATTTCAGTCTAGTTAATTTTCTAACAAAGCATACACAGCTAGTAATATTCTTTTCAAACAAATGCCTGGAAATGCATGTATTTGGGACATATATCCACGCTGTAGAGGAAGAAAGATGAAAGTCACAGGGGGCAGTTAAAGCAACAACAAAAGAATGTGTAGATGTGTCTGTGTCTTTGGGTATGTGCCGATGTGCTAGGAAAAACAACACGAAGAGGCTTAATTCAACAGATTTTCCATAAATTCCAACTAGTAGCCAGGAAATGAGAGCAAACACTAGACTTTTTCTATAGAAATATAAGCAATTCCATGTCAAGAAAAGTCCAGTGGTTTAGAGTAGCAATCTAGGTGCTCTTTGAAGGAAAATACGTTTCAAAATGGAAAAGGCTGGTCTGCAGAAAACTTCAAGATTAAATTCAACTTTCCTTACATTTCTCATGTTAAGTGGATAATCCATTTGTTCAGTAGAAACTGAACTATTGTGAAATTAATTTGAAATCATGTATTTGAGTCTAGGTGTTTATGAATTCTTCCAAACTCAAGTAACTTGAGTAAATTTGTCAGAAATGATACCAAAGAAATAAAAAATTCTGAAAATTTGTAAACAGTTTCTGAAATGTATAATGTCTAGTCTCCTGACAACTAGTCTTGCACAACTTCTAACCACATCTGACCCATCTTTGCCGGGTATATGGAAAAAATAAACACTGGCAGTTGAACTCGATCTGTTGCATATGGCCACTTCTTTGCACAATAATGAAGGAAAGTTATTTTTATCAGCAATGGTTAGTCATTTGCTGAAAATATTTATCTCAGCTGTGCGGAGGGCCTCTATTATTACACCGTATGTTAATAGAGATCTACATGGATTTCATTGTAGAAACTGATGTGTCACATACGAGGAAAGCTAGAGGACAGAGTTTCTTTTACATAAAATGTCTTGCAATATTAAAAAAAAGCCAAAGGGAGCTTAACTAAACCATGCCCCGTGGACAGAATTAACTTGAAACCCTCCATCTGAACAGGAAGATGCTGACAGATACCATTATCTTCTCTTACATTTTGCCATATTTTTTGTTTTCTAGCCTTATTCCTCCGAAATGAAGACCAACCATTACCTGTCAATCATAATGGATCCTGACGAAGTCCCCTTAGATGAGCAATGTGAACGTCTGCCTTATGATGCCAGCAAGTGGGAGATTGCAAGGGAAAGGCTTAAACTAGGTAATACTGGCACGCTTCATGTTGAGTTTGCAGTGATTGAATAAGATGTACCTGTACAGGTAAAGAGGAACTGGGTGTGTTTTAGACTCACAGCACAACATGCTGCCAGGTTTGGTGTGAGCTATTCCATACCACATGCCCTGGTCCATGACTGACTTACAATTTTAAGGACTGACTGACTGTGTCAATCTGATTTTCCATATGTATATTTTGACTCCAGGTAAGAAAACTACAATAGAGACAAGAATGCTGCGCTCTATTTTTTGCAGACTGATTTACTTAATACATGACATAAGAACAGGGCAACCAAGGGCTTCCAAATCAGACCGCTGACCTGGATGCTTCTCTCTCTAGAGTCAGGAACCTGACCTTTAGCATTTACTGTAATTTTCTTCCCTTGTAGCCTGGTTATGTGCTCATCTGGCAAAAAAAACTATGCAGAAATGGGTCCTCATATTCCACCTTGTACCCCTCCCTGTTTCTCCCCTTCCTCCTCACTCCAGTGCACTCTCCCTGTTTCCCCTTTGTCTTGCAGATTTATAAGCATTCTTGTCGGTGCACCTTAAAGTGCAAGAATGTGACACAAGAGTCAGTGGATAAATAAATAAATATCCAAGGAAACTTTGAACCTGCAGCGAGCTCACCTACAGACGCCCCAGTGAAAGGCACAGGTCTGGGAGCATTCTTTACTTGCTTAGCCTAGTGTGGGACTGACACAGAGGACAGAAGAGTAGGGACCAGATTTCGAAGTTGAGGAATCCCTCCAGAAATCACAGAGATTTTTAGCAAGAGAATCAACCTTAGAATATCAGCGATAAGCTCAGCCTGTTGCTATAGTGCTGTTTGTTCTTTCAGGCATGCAGTAGATTTGTCCTACAGCAAGGTCTAGAAAATCTTTGCATTTTAGCTAGGAGCTGTAACAGATTCCTTCTGTTTTTCTGGGGATCAGGGACAGAGGGTGACTAAAACATGCATACAATTAGGATCACACTTAATGCGCCTGCTGGAAGTCACAAGGTGACCAGATGTGGGTAAGCACAGCTGAAATATATTGCTAGCAATTTATAATTGTCATACACAATTCTGGGAATGCTGAAATATAACGTTGTGCTGGACCGTCTTCAATCTTCAAATAGTTTTCTTACCATGATGGACCAAGAGCCTGATGTGAAGATGATGCGACCGCTGGTTTATGTGAAGATTTATTTGTGTGTAAATCCCACAGAAAGAATCAAGCAGAAATGGAATGTAAACACCAAGGAAAAACCCACGTCTTGCAGGGTTGGTGTTTGGAGTCTGGAGGTGAGGAATGATGACCAGAGAATGAGTTAAAAAGTGGAAGGACTGGTGTAAACAAATAAAGAATGCTGACAATGAATGAGAACCAGATTCAGAGAAGTTGGGTATGTGCAGTATGCTAGATTAGCTCAGTGCAAGTCCTGCTTACATGGCAGTTGGCTCAGTCTTTGAGTAACCTTGGCAGTCTCTGAGGATTAGTGTCTCACAAACACAAAATGTGCTTCTATGGTTTTTTAAAAATATTTTTGCTTAGAAGTGCAACCTCTTCCAGCATCAGATATGTCTGTTTTTCTCTTTCCACCTACTTATCCTCCAGGATACATATTTATTGTAACTTTTGCAAATAAGTCTCTCAGCCCACATCTCCTCTGCTCTGTGTTCCTCCAACATGCGTACACAGAGCCCACGGCTGTGATGCAATACTTATATAACAGGACTGCCCCTTCATCTGTAAGAGCCACAGATGCTACAGGAAATTTCACACAGGCACCACTGAGGTCAGGCTAATTAGTATTCAGTCTAGATTAGTCTGACTGAGAGCAAAATGTCATCTTTTCATTAGGCAGAAAAACACCAGTGCTATAAATCACCATCAGCGTGGTCGGCGATAACGTCGCCGTCCAGCATAAGTGTTGAGCTATCGCACGCTTCTCACCTTACTGCTGTGCTTGGCCTTCCTAATCTATGAGAGGTCACACACTGCTGATGCTGTGGTGTGACACCCTGAGGGAGCATTGCCACATGGCTCCAGTGCTATGATGTCAAACACACCGGTGGTAGATGGCTTCCTGAGCCCCGATCCCTCCTGTGCCCTGCGAGCCCACAGCGCTGGCACCCAGCTGAGCGCTTTCCGTTCTCCTTCCTGTGCGGAGCTGTTGTATGTAACATGATGGAAAATATGACAGCCACACGTGGGGAAAACCCAGATGACTCAAACTGTGGCAAAGGACTGGAGAAATGAACACACCTTTGGGCCTCTGCCTTCCCCCAGACACGGGCAGTGGTGTCTGCAAGTGCTTTTTACTGACACCCCAGTCCAGCACCTCATGTGCTTGAAGGGCCCTGCTAAAATGGGACTGAAATGGAAACCCCCTGATTCAAAACGCCCTGGCTGAGGGGTATGTTCACTTTAATGGGTTCTGAATTGCCCCAGGAAACCAAAGTCAAGTGCACTAAATTTAAGCAGAGCATTTTGCTTCCTTGGTCTGGATATAAATGCTGCAACATTTCATACGTGAACATTACCCCAAACATAGCCAGCGTAGCTGCTTGAGGACTGTGACAAGTTGACTGCTCAGATGGTTGGGCATCTTAGTATTCCTCTGTTTCATTGCTCCATGTAATAGTTTTGTAATTACTTTGTGTGTCTACATAAGGGGCTTTTGCAAGAGCAACCTGTTAGAGTAATAGACACAATCTATGTACTAAACTGTGGAGTTCCACCTACACGCTGAAAAGTTAAGGCAGCCCTATTCTGCGCTAACATTTAGCACAGTGCAAACAATAGCGGAGCAACAAAGACTAATACATCGAGTGTTATTACAGTTTCCCATTAAATCACAATCGTTGTTTAGAGAAGGAAGTGTTGTTTCCAGTGCTCATTCTCCTTTATGAAAGGTTAGCAGCTTTGTGTAGCTTTATGAGCTACCTGGTGTGTTTTCCAAGTGGTGACTAAGTAGGTTATCTCGATGTAGGAAGTGAGTTAACAGTGATGGAAACAGATTAAACCTACGGATTAAACAAAGGTACGATGGGTTTTACAGGATGTCAAACTGCAACTTCATCTTGTAGAAACCATGAACAGTCAATACAATAAGGACTAAGAACATCAATTCACCAGGAAAACTAGGACCTTAGTCTCAATATTCCTTCCCTTATACATATGCTATATGCGGTAACTGAAAAGGAAGGTGACTGTAGATTTTCAAAGTTATACACTGATTCATCTGTATTTGTGTGTCAAACTCTAAGCTTTTCACATACCAAGGCTTGATGTTTTTCAGTCATGTAGATTAAGTTAAGATCCTCATGATTTTTATTTACTGTAAAAATGCAACACTTTTGAACATCTAGGGGAGAAGTAAATTTTGCGGGTATTTTTGGCACAGCATATTCCACTTCATGTTTCCATTGCTTTGATCCAGGTTGGATGTTAGGAAGTATTTCTTTTCTGAAAGGGTTGTCAGCCACTGGAATAGGCTGCCCAGGGAGGTGGTTGAGTCCCCATCCCTGGATGTGTTTAAGAATAGGGTGGATGATCTACTTGAGGATATGGTTTAATGGGGATTAGGGATGGTTGGACTCGATGATCTCTAAGGTCTTTTCCAACCTAGAAATCTATGAAATCTATGAAATCTATGAAATCTATGATAACATATGCTGTTTGCTTTTACTGACAGACATACTGAGAATTACAGTTTAGAGACGTGATACACATATAAAAGGTAGTATCTATTTAATTTAATTGAGAACTGACAGCAGCTTTGAGTGTCTGAGATTCATCTCTCACTTAGCTTTAGACATCAACAAGGTAGATGTTGATGTATGTATGTTTATATATCCAAAGCATTTGATACAGTCCCACACGACATCCTTATCTCTAAACTGGAAAGACGTGGTTTTGATCGATGGACCACTTGGTGGATAAGGAATTGGCTGGATGGTCACTCTCAAAGAGTTGTGGTCAACGGTTCAATGTCCAAGTGGGAGGCCAGTGACGAGTGGTGTTCCTCAGGGGTCGGTACTGGGACCGGTGCTATTTAACATCTTTGTCAGAGACATGGACAGCAGGATTGAGTGCACCCTCAGCAAGTTTGCAGATGACACCAAGTTGTGTGGTGTTGTGGACACGCTGGAGGGAAGGGATGCCATCCAGAGGGACCTTGACAGGCTGGAGAGATGGGCCTGTGAGAACCTCATGAAGTTCAACAAGGCCAAGTGCAAGGTCCTGCACGTGGGTCGGGGCAATCCCAAGCACAAGTACAGGCTGGGTGGAGAATGGATTGAGAGCAGCCCTGAGGAAAAGGACTTGGGAGTGCTGGTGGATAAGAAGCTCAACATGAGCCAGCAATGTGCACTGGCAGCCCAGAAAGCCAACCGTATCCTGGGCTGCATCAAAAGAAGTGTGGCCAGTAGGTTGAGGGAAGTGATTCTGCCCCTCTATTCAGCTCTCGTGAGACCCCACCTGGAATACTGTGTTCAGCTCTGGAGTCCCCAACATAAGAAGGACATGGAGCTACTGGAACGAGTCCAGAGAAAGGCCACGAAGATGATCCGAGGGCTGGAGCACCTCTCCTATGAAGACAGGCTGAGAGAGTTGGGGCTGTTCAGCCTGGAGAAGAGAAGGCTCTGGGGTGATCTTATAGCAGCTTTCCAGTACCTAAAGGGGGCCTACAGGAAAGCTGGAGAGGGACATTTTACAAGGGTGTGTAGTGATAGGACAAGGGGCAATGGATTTAAACTGAAAGAGGGCAGATTTAGGTTAGATATAAGAAAGAAATTCTTTACATTGAGGGTGGTGAGGTACTGGAACAGGTTGCCCAGAGAAGTTGTAGATGCCCCATCGCTGGAGGTGTTCAAGGCCAGGTTGGATGAGGCTTTGGGCAACCTGGTGTAGTGGAGGATTTCCCTGCCCATGGCAGGGGGGTTGGAACTAGATGATCTTTGAGGTCCCTAACCATTCTATGATTCTATGATTCTATGATTCTAAGTGACAGCTAGTCAAACAGATGCCCATCATAGAAAAAGGAAATTGCCGTATGGAGATGGCTATGTCACCTGTGCATATTAGAGAAATAAATACATGACACATGTTGAGTAACCTGGTCTAGTGGAAGGTGTCCCTGTCCATGGCAGGAGAGTTGGAACTAGATGATCATTAAAGTCTCTTCCAACCCAAACTGTTCTGTGATTCTAAGAGTCTATCCTTTGCTTTTGTATGAAAAGCTGGCCTTTATTTTCTGCTCTTGACCTCTACACTGCAAAGCCTACTGTTACAATCTTGCTAGCCACTTAGGTGTCTGGGTTCTGCTGAAGGTGAAGCACAAATACAATCTGAAAGTAGTTACTTGGAAATAAAATTTATTGCTAGCTGATACCCTAGCAAGATCTCTCTGATCAAAACCCCACCAGCCACTTGAGAAGGGTAGAGGCAGCCAGGCCTGTCCATGTGAGTGCGGTGTCAAAGAAGGAGTCAATACTCCCTGCTTCAAACAGTAATAAATCATGAAGGGGAATGTGAAGTTCATAAGATGGGCATAAAATGTCATGAACTCTAGAAAAGGTGTAACTCCAAGTACCCTTGGAGTCCTACCTGGTTCCGAATATGAAGGAAGAGGACATTCATCTTCTACTGCTGGAGAATTTTATTGATGCCCACTGATTTCTCTCAAGGACCTCTGGGTGCTTCTCCTGGGTTCTGCTCAGAGGCAGTATGATGATGGCATCACAACACAAATGTCTGCCCTTGGACATCTGGAAGTGCTATAGCCACCATGAGCAAAACCGTCATTTGCCACTCCAAGTCCTCTCTCACTGAATCCCCCCAATATCATTTTGTAAATGTAAAGGTCTCATTTGCACAAATTTGCAGCTTCTCACCACTCCATGATCTCAGCCTACAAGGACTTGCGAGGGAAAAGCATCAGGGGGTGGTGTGTGTGGCCCAGGGGCTGCGATGCAAAGTTGCCGCCACCTCCCTAGAATGAAGGTAATTTTAAGGCACTTTGTTTGAGAAGGAAGAATTTCATTTGTAAAAATTGCCCAAGCCCGTGACAAGCTGCATCTCAATGTCTGTGTGAATTTAGGTGGAGGCTCTGCGTTGTTGAGGACATAAGTAGCAGCGTCACAGCCTGCCGCCTGGTGCAGTGTGCTCAGGGAAAAGAGGAGCAAATCTTTCTCTGGCAGAGAAAAATTGGGTCAGGAGCCAGCGTACCTCTGCTGAATGGCTGCATTTGTTTAACATTGGTTTCAATCATATCACTTATTCCCTCTGATGACTCTGTCTTCTAGTTTGCCTGCTTACTTTTCAGAATAAAAAAAAAACCAAACACATACCCAAACACAAAACATCCCGAACACCTATATGTTGGAAATACACACGTGGGACTCATTGTAAAGCACATTTGTCGATTCATTATGCATGAAGCCATTTGCTGACAAGATTTCTTTTTTACCCGAACGTACCTCTCCAATTTATTTTCTTTACAGGAAAGTCTCTTGGACACGGAGCTTTTGGAAAGGTGGTACAAGCATCTGCTTTTGGAATTAAGAAATCACCAACGTGCAGAATAGTTGCTGTGAAAATGCTGAAAGGTATCTTGCTGCAAAGCTGGTCTGGAAAAAATGATGCCTTATATTGTGTCCCACTTTTAATATGATTCTGTTGAAAACAAGAGTGTGTGATGTTATCCCCTCCACCAATAACTCTCTGAAGCCTCCAAAATGTGTACACCAAGTTTCAGGTCCACCACAAGGGAAATGACAGAACTATGAAATAAAAATCACATTTACGGTAAAAAGAATGATGAATTGTCACATGACATAGGAGAAAGTTTCAGATGCAGTGAGAACCTGATAGCCTAATTTATTTATTTTTTAAATCTGGTTCCACTAATTCAAATGCCAGAAAGAATGAAACAGTCACTTTTGTAGGATCAGAAGAGGCAATTAGATTTCCTGTGTACTCCACGTTGTGCCATTATGCTAGACTGACCCTGTACTGAACACTGTAAATGAAATTTAGCTGAAGCATAGGGTGTCCACCTTGGGATGAAGACACTTGGATGGAAGTGTTCGTATTTTCCTTGGTCGTTAGTTCCAATGATTAATCATCTCATTGCGAAAAACAGGTGCCTTATGTCTAATTTGCATCTGTCTGACTTTCGCTTCTCGTTCTAACCTTCTCCATGGGGTAATATAATGATTTCTCTTTGTGAAGGCCCTTTTATTAAGCTAAACAGGTTAAGCTGTTTAAATCTTGGAGCTGTTGTACAGGTGCATCCTCACTGAACCGTCTGCAGCCTGATTGCACGGTGCTCAGGATGCTGACGCTGGGGTTGGGTAAGGGATTTGCCAGCGCTCTTCACACACCAGCGCTCCTCCCAAAGTGAAATCATCCCCCGGCTATTCACCACCACTTTTCTCATTGGAGCAGAAATGACAAAGACTCTCAGCAATTTGAAGAGAACACTTGGGAAGTTAGCAGGCAGGGTGATATTCAGTCATAGTCTGCAGCAGCTGGGGCTGAATTCCCTAGCCCAGACTCCCGGTGGCATCCCTTCCTATGTACTTAGCTTCACCTTGTTTATATATCTAAGGATCATATCAGGTTTGGGGTCTTTATTTTGCATTGCCCTGGGAGCTTGTGCTGCATTGCTTATCTGTCTTAATCCTTGAATCCTTTTCAGCATCATTTTCTGCTGGGACACATCGTCTGTTCCACCAGTAAGGATTGGATCCCTGATGTTCTCAGTTGGCTCTGTTCAGGCATCGTTTGAATACATCCCTCTTACCCAGTGGCTCCTTACCTTCACAGCTGCTTACTTGCTTATCAGTTATCAGGACATCTGTACATGTTACTTCCAGCCCTTGGAGGGGCATGTACAATAGTCTCAGACCTATAGCCTGTCCCTGCAACACTCAACCTGAAACAGTTTGATCTGAAGACTGTTTATTGCCAGCAATGACCTGGTAGCTGTACTCCATGTAGGGTGTTCCCTCTTGATATTGTCCTCAAGAGGCTTGTTTTGCAATATAATGTCATATGCTTTAGCAGGGCTGGTACATGCTACTGCGATATCCAGGATAATCCCCAAGGAGGGACTTTGCAGCTGAGAGGGTTATGAACCTTTCTCCTCTCTCTTGTTGCAGTAGCACAGAAACATTCTGTTGGCCAAGACCAAATGAACAACTACCCTGCAGCAAGTACGTCTTGAAAATGGGAGGAAACTAAAGCTTTGGTCCCTGTCCAGACCTTCTGCAGCAGTGGGCCAATAGCCATCTGTGTCACTGGTTTCAGTGGAAGGCCTGTCACCTGGGTCACCACCTGACCCCTGGTTAACTGAGCTGGTTTGCCAACATGCAGACATATGTACTGACAGAGTGGTCCGCTAGATTCAGCATTTCTTTATGTACATCAGCAGGCTTCTTGTGCCAGTCAGCACCATCAAGGCAGCAGGGGCTGCTCCTGGAATAGATGGGAGCAGATGGCAGCTATAAGAAGTCTTCATGGTGGGATTCATGTGTGCATGTGCCGGGTAGATGCTTGTATCATCTGAGTTAGTCACTCAAATTCCCTTTATTGTCAGCAGTGAGAAACAACAGTTCATCCCATCCTAAGGCAGATCCCTGCATATGGTGAGCTGAGCACTCGTTTAGCATTGTTGACGATGAAGAGAGCCTGTGACAGCTAGGTTCTCTGCAGGCATCTTCACAATGGGCATCTAAAGTTAGGGGAGATCTGGCCCATTCCTTGCATCCTCACTAGATTATCCAGGAACTTTGCAGACATTCACGGGTTTTGTCCTTGCAGAATTCCCATGAGGTGGAGGGAAAGTGTCACCACCTATACAGATGAATAGTGAGTCACTGGGCAGATGGACAAGTTTTGTGTGGTGCCACCAAGAAAATCTATTTCCATTCAGATGTTGAAACCAAGCCTGTTAAGACCTAGCTCTAGGTTCTTTCCACTGGGCTGTTCTTGCTCTTGGTGTCACTAAACTGAAAAAGTCCTTTTTGAATCTACACAAAGAAATGTGTTTTTTCTTGTTTTCTTACTAAAACAAAATTCTGCAGAAAAAATTTTCTCAGAGGGAATGAAAAGTTTCACTCAACACTAAATAGAATTGTTTGGGTTTAGTTGTGGGATTTCTTATATCATTTCTATTACTATTGATATTATGATGCAGTCACCTAACTTTAACCATTTAAAATTTACTTCCCTGGTCTGCCTTAATAATCCAGACTTCCTCTATAATGAACAGAACCAGTCAAGCATCACCAAAGGGTGGTTCATCTCTTCCCTATACAGATGGCTAGAGCTGATGGCTGCATCAGCCTCTGGAAATGCTTTGCTCTTGCCACTGGCTCCTTGAGATGTTGATTAGTTCAGGCTAGTACATAACCCTTACACAGCTGAAGTCAGGTCAACTGAAACCTACTTGAGATAGAGTTAATTATAGCCTTGAAATCCCTTTTTATTTTTTCTTTC
Organism: Tauraco erythrolophus; assembly: GCF_009769465.1. Taxonomy (NCBI): domain Eukaryota; kingdom Metazoa; phylum Chordata; class Aves; order Musophagiformes; family Musophagidae; genus Tauraco; species Tauraco erythrolophus. The sequence goes on from NC_141465.1 coordinate 113,331,114, forward strand.
ATTTTTTTTGGCTGAAACAACAAAACTATTCATGTGAAAAAAATTTCTCTCAGTTCTAAATATAAAAGAGTCTGCTGGGAGGAAGTTGAGTGCCTAACATTTTTATGGGTTTTACTGCAAGTAAGAGGATGCTGAGCAGGGAGGAATAGAAAAAGAACATCAACACATGAAGTACATCCAGTAATGGAGGTTATTTCAATGGAAAGTGACAAGAAATGGTAAAGCTCAGCAGGACCATTTTTTTGCCCTTTCACGTTGACTTTACTTTGCATTTACAGAAGGAGCCACAGCAAGCGAGTACAAAGCGCTGATGACTGAGCTGAAAATCCTGATTCACATTGGTCATCATCTCAATATTGTGAATTTGTTGGGAGCTTGCACGAAAAATGGAGGTAAAAAAATCTCCACTGCACTGAAAACGGGTTTGGATCACCTCCCAGTAACAGTCAGTTGGCCACGTTGTTTTTCATCCAGAGGTCAAGTTATTGAAATATTTGAGCTTGCCCTGTGGTCAGTGAAAAAAAGAGGAAGATAAAAAGAGATTTTTAGTCATTTAATGAAGTGATTAAACATTTTCTCTATTTAAACTTTCTTTTAGTATTAACATAAGAAATGTGAATTTAGGACCATGCCACTTGTTGTCCTTTATCTCACTTACTTCACTGCTCAAGCTCAGGTTAAACATGATCTGGAAGGGCTGGGAAAAAGAGATGTTGGCTGTTGGCCCTGAACAGCGAACCAGAAGGCAACCATTGTAAATCCTTCACGATATTCCACTAAGAAAATCAAAGGGCCAGTATGAGTGATTGTTTGGTTTAGATATGTCACCTATTTTAGTTCAACAAGTGTGTGTGGGCTGTGGGACTCCAGTCTGAACACAGACTGCCCAAAGAGGAAATGGAGGGTCCCTCAGGACCCAGGTTCATGATCCAGCTTTCAAAAATGAGGCCCTTCCCTAATTTCCAGCAACAGTGTTGTTTTGCTAATATGTCCCATGTCCTTCAAGCAGCTTTCTACTTCATTAGGACATACAGTTAGTAATTCTGGACTCAAATTATAGCTATGGGCATGAAAAACTATTCTTCTTCTGAGTACCAATGACCCTTTGTGTTGCTTTATGTGGCTCAAAATGCACTTTCCTTTTGCCCAGGGCCTCTGATGGTGATTGTTGAATACTGCAAATATGGAAATTTATCAAACTACCTGAAGAGCAAGAGGAATTTTTTCTGCCCCAACAAGGTGAGGAGGTAGATGCCTCTGGTAGGGTTCATCTTACCTAACGTTAGTGTCAGTAATATAGATATTGGTCTCCCAGCTACTCTCCTTAGACTCTCTTCTACCAAAGCAGAGAAACAGCTTTTGGGTGCAATTCACCTGACCTATTTTAATATTTGGCGTGGGATATGCTGCGCCAAGAAAGGGCTCATTTCTCTCCCCTGGCTGTGCAAGGAGACTGCCATGAGTGATTCCGATGGAGCCATCGACAGCGAGAGGAAGTGAATCCTATCCAAAGAGTCCCCATGTGCTCTCACCCTGCTGCTGACCAACCCATTCCTACTGAGCTTGGGGTCACTGCAGAGACTGGTGTCAGCGAAGCTGAAGGAAGTGGTTTTGCCCACTGATTTCAGTACTACTGGGAACACAACTGGGATAATGCCATTTAAAGCTCACATTCCAAGACATCCTAATGTTCAGAGATTTGCAAGTAATCTTCCTATTGTGTGAGGAGAAGGGCTATCAAGAGGAAAAGAGATTAGAGACTTGTCCTCATATCCCACAGCCCTCTGAATCAAATCCACAGTGTGTTTCTTATTACAAACCTGAACCCAAATGTGCCAACTATATCCCTGCTTGTGCACTTTCAGCAAAATCCCCCAAAGGATTAAGGGCTCTGAAGTGGGATTTAGGAGCCTGGACCCAGAAGAGCAGTCCTTAAAACCCCTGCTCATCTGTGCCAAAAGCTCAGCAGCATCTCAGGGTTTTTTCAGGAGGTTTTTGCAGGAGGCCATGCTCAGCAAGACTTCCCTCTCCAGAGAGCTTTGGCTGAGTCTCTGTTCCCAAGGGTGTTCATGTTGGACTCTGCATAAAACACAGCAGCCGTGTCCTCCAATGTGCAGTTGGTGGCATTGGAGGCTCAGCAGGGAACATGGCCATGCAGGGTCCACCCTGGGGGAAGTCACCCACATTCCCTCCTGGTGAGGAGCCTGCCCAGACTCAGTTCTCGTGCACCCCTGGGAAGGGCACCCGGGTGGAAGGGATGGAGGAAGCCTGGCTCTGCATCAGCATGCACAGGGGGGAGTGATGATTGCAGGACAAGAGGAAAGGGGAGAGGGGGCAAGAGCATGGCCAAGCAGCTAGGCTGCTCTCCAGGTAGCTGTGGGAAAGCGTTTTCCAAGTAGTGTTGCATGTGTCTCATTAAACTGTCATTGACATTAAAACATTGGATAAAGATGTTGGGGTAGAGAGGCAGTCGCTTCCAATAGCAGCTCTATTTCAAACACAAACTGTCCTTGCTCCCTGTTGGAAGGGCTCACAGCCCTGCACCAAGCACTCACTGTGCAGGGACATAGAAGCAGGTGCCTTAAACAGCCCGAGACAAAAAGCTGACACTTTATTTTGAGAGGGCTGGGGCACCTGCACTGTGGGCACATCCTTCTCAACTCATCCCACCAGGCTCCTTCTCTGGCTACCAGAGAGAAACAGGGTCTTTCAGATGTCTCGTTTCAGGCCAAGATGAGCCACAGCCCAGCATATGTGTCCATCCATGGACCCTGGAAATCTTAATCTCATCAGCAGTAGACCACCAGCCAGGGTGCCTCAAAATCATGTGCTGGTGCTCTCAGGCCATCATGTTTCTGCTCTCTGGGGATGGCAACCTTGGTGGAGCGCAGCCCTGCCACCAGCCCCCGCCTGCCACGGGGGCAGTGGACACCCACGCCAGTGGGAGACGTGACCGCACATGCCATGGACCAGCATTTTCTGCCTTTGGAAAGGCGACAGAAGTCTAACTTGGTTCCTCTCCCACACCCTGCATCGCTCTGATGTAACACCTCTTCTCCTCTGTTTGTTTGAAGGACTCCTCTCTGCAAGGAGAGCCATTGAAAGAGAAAAAGGATATTGAGCTGGTGGAAGGCAAAAAACAAAGGCTGGCCAGTGTCACCAGCAGCGAGAGCTTCGCGAGCTCCGGGTTCCAGGAAGATAAAAGTCTGAGCGATGTGGAGGAGGACGAGGAGGGTAGGTATTAATTCCTTCCTGTCCCTACACGGTCTGTGATATTTTTACAACATACTGTGCATCCCTGAAATTTTTTTCCTCATTTATCACCCTAATAAACATCCGTGGGAGACGCTCACAGGGTCATGTCCAGAGGGTAGAAGATTTAAAAAAAGATTATTTCCAGGGTTACTAAATCTGACAGGAAAATGTGTGATTGTTTCTTCTGACCGCTCCTTATCTTTGGGGAAAATACAGCAGTGTCCAAAGCGTGGGGTATAAAGCAAGCATTATTTTTGTTTCCAGTGACAGCGAGTTGACCTTCAAATACTACTCTGTGAAATCTGAATTTATGGGAGTAAAAGGGTCAGTAAGAGGCAGGGGGGAATAACTGCCTTGTGAGCGATCTTTGTAACAAACAGCATTTTCCACCTTTGCAGATGCTGATGAGCTGTACAAGTTGCCCCTCACAATGGAGGACCTGATCTCTTACAGCTTTCAGGTGGCCAGAGGCATGGAGTTCCTCTCCTCCAGAAAGGTGAGTTTTGCACTGGGGATTTTTCCCTGCAGAAGGATGGGATTCAGAGGCGAAATCACGTCTGCGTTTTAGTGACACCTTCCTTGGGACAGGTCCCAAAGGAAGAGCCTTTTTCCTCTTGGCGTTATAAATATAACTGTGTTTATCCAAGTCTCCATAGTCCATAAACACAGGATCATGGCTGAAGGCGGTGGGTCAAGCTCATTCATTCAGCGAAGATCTTTTGGGTGCGGTGAGGTTTTTTTTCTTCATTTCAACATGTACTAGGTAGGGAGCTCCAAATGAATCAGCGCTTTCCCTACAAATGTCAAGGATCTTAAAAATTTATCGCTTTCTGGACTTCAGAATTATTTTTTTCTTAAAGAACTGCCACTGTTTACAATAACTTCATGTAAACTATAGTCCACTTCCCTAAAATAATATTAAATTGATCTCTCAAATAATAATTTAAAAAAGGATATGGGAGACAGTCAGGAAATTTGTGGGCAGGATTAAGGAAATGCAGTTTGATTGTGAAACTGTTTTATTATAGTGCATTCATCGTGACCTGGCAGCCAGAAACATTCTTTTATCTGAGAACAATGTCGTGAAGATCTGTGATTTTGGCCTCGCAAGAGATATTTATAAGAACCCTGATTATGTGAGAAAAGGAGATGTAAGTCAAGATGCTGTTTATTTACTCAAATGTTTATAACATACCACTTCAAACTGTCCACCAAGATGTTCTGTAGACGTTCACATTTCCTGAACTTAAAAGAAGGAGCTTGGGAGCTATCATGGTTTTTATGTGAAGATGAGCTATCCAGATGCATTGTGTATCTGGAAAGCATTTCTGTCCTCAAGTATAAGGCTTGGACACACTAACTGTTTCGCAGCTTTGCCCTGTTAATACTTTAGATGTTTTTCAGACATTTGTTTCTTGGCTGGCGCTGCAGCGTAACCCACTTACTCAGTAAACTTCCTTCAAGGAAGCCAATCCCTCCGAAACAAGGCGCATGTCCCCCAGTGCACCCACACCAGGGCCAAGCACTGCTGGACTCGCCGCCTCCAACACCTACTCTTCTTATTTCGCCTCTCCTGTAAATAGCAGGCAGGTAGCTCCCTGGCAGGCTTGCCATGAGCGCTGGGTCAGCAAACCATGCCTGCGCCCACTGATGCCATGGGAATTTGATGTGGGTGTTGGGGTCACACAGAGAGTGTCCTTCTGGAGGGCTCACCCACCTGCCAGCTATCCCCTCCTCCGTAAATAGCTTTCAAGACTTGCAGAACTATGTTTTAGCTTTGAAGTGTTGTTTGCCTAACTTGGGGACTGCTCAGAGGACACTCACCGGCTGCGATTAGGTGGCTTCAGGGGTTGCTGACACTCTCCTGCAATACAGGCTCTGAAAATTTCCCCAAGAACATCTCTGACACCATCACAGAATGATTTGCGCTTGGACATAAGGTTTTCTCCCGTCTCATAGGATGCTGGCAAGAGATCCCTGTTCTTGCTTATCCCCACATCCCCGTAAAGAAAAGGCTTGGTCACTCTGGTCACAGGTTTCCAGCCTCTGGTGTTTTGTGCCACAGGTATTTTAAAAACAGCCTTTCACTCTGACAATTTGTTAAGAAAGTGTCTGAATGAGCGTGGGTTTATCTTGACTGCCTGTAAGGAAATCCCACAGGTTCCTGTTTCAATGGTAATTATTTACATAACAATATATACTTGATCAATCTACGATTAAATTCTTTCAGGCTTTGAAAATAATAGTCAGGTTTGTCCCTTTTACTCCAGGCTCGACTTCCTCTCAAGTGGATGGCTCCAGAATCCATATTTGATAAAATCTACAATACAAAAAGTGACGTGTGGTCCTACGGGGTCTTGCTGTGGGAGATATTTTCCTTGGGTATGTTAACTCTGCACATCGGGAGCTGGACTCTGTAGCGGGGGCTTCAGCCTGGGGAAAAACACCCATTACCTCCAACGAGCTTTCACCAGGTCATTAATAAGGAAAGACTTAAATCAGGGGGTCACCACAGCCGGGGAGGGACTCAGCATCCCCCCTTCAACCACGCCGCTGGCCATGGCATGCAAACAAGCATCCACACAGATGCCGCAGAATGAACTAGAGCATGCAATCCGAAATTAAAACCCAGCAAAGCTTCCCCCCCCGCCTTTCTTTCACGTGGTAAAGGCAGGATACGAGATGTACGCTGAGCAGGAGCAACAATGACTGTCAGAACAGAAGAATCTTAATTGGGTTCAACATCGAGGCTGACAAAGGAGGCGAACAGCAGAGGAAACAATACTATACAATTCTCAGGACAATCAATCATTTATTAGTTTAAATACGTGTTGTTGGTCAGCCTGCCAACTCTTGTAATTTTATGGTCAGCCTCATAATACCTGCTATTTTTTTCTTAAAGCCCCAGCTCCTTGAACCTGGCGACTGTCTGACTCTCAGAGAGGTGGTTTGTTTTCTTCTTTCGTTTTCCCTTTTCCTGATATTTTCTTATCTACACAAAAAAGGCCAACAGCACGATCAGGCTGCATCGTAAAACCACAGAAACCGACAAATAATGCAAACATACTGCGATCTGATTTAAAACCATTAAATTATTTTCAAGGTGGCTTTGAACATTTGAGGTTTGTTAATACTCTGCTTACTGGAATTTGGAGTGGTCCAAAGCATAGAGAGATCAGACTTGGCTCTTCTTGAGGGATTTTTCTCAAGTCAAATTTGTGTGTATTTTTTGCGTGCAGGCCAGGCAAGCACCACCAATAGCACCAGGTTTCATTCTGCTCACCTCCAAGGATGGGGGCTTGGAGCACTGTCAGCAGCAGTTCCCTGCCCATGTGAGCTGGCAGGAGCCAGAACACTCCCAAGCTCCCAGCTGATGCTGATCCCAGATGCTGCACACCCCGAATGTTCAGTGGGGATGTGTAGAGCCAAGGCTAGGTCATAGGTGCCCAGCTCAGGAGATGTGTGACCCTATTCTCCCAATGTTGTCCCCAGGTGCTTCTCCTTACCCTGGGGTCCAAATAGACGAGGATTTCTGCAGCAGACTAAAGGAAGGCACAAGAATGCGAGCCCCAGAGCAAGCGACCGAGGAGATGTAAGATGTCTTTTTTCTACTTGCGTTGAGTATCGCTGCCCTCCTGGGCTGCCATGCACATGATGTACCAGTCTCTGCAAAAAGTACCCTGTGGCAACATAAGGAAAAACAACCTGATGCTGCCTTGTATCTTCTTGCTGTCATCAGCATCTTTTTGCATTCCCACTCCACCTTGGCCCCCTAACCCTCCTGTGGGGTAGGAGAGGGTGAGGACGGACATGGACCCAAGCCCAGGGCACCACCAAGGTTGGGCTCCGAAGGGACTGGGATGAGCAGCCCAGAGGAGGAAGGTCATTCATTCCTCTCCAGGTTTAGTATTAACCGGCATGCACACAGATAAGTGCTGGAGGAATGTGACATTATTAACATCGTCTTGACTTAGGAAGTGAGAGCAGAGGCTTCCTCACAAACACTCAGTGACAAGGGTCCACCCTTTCCCGGAGACGGTGTCTGATGGCAGAGGAAGGTGACGGGGACCTGCAGCCTCCCAACCCATGTCATCTGCGGTGTTTGTCTGAGCCCTTCCAGCGTGACATTGGCTGCCCTCCCCGGTCCCCTGCCTTCAGGTGCAGCCTCCAGCCGCCGTTCCATGGCCAACACCATTTTGGAGGCCTGGGGGGATCCAAGCAAGACCCTGAGTTTGCAGCCCTGGGAGCGGGACGGAGTGCCCTACGTGGGGAGGCACCTGCAGCATGCCAAACACACACCCCATGTCACAAATCATTCAGGAGCATGAACATACCCAGGGCATTTTACCTCTGGAGGCAAAATGAAGTACGTGTAGGTGTCTTTGGTACCTTTCTGAGTGCTACGTCATGAGTCTAAATAGCAACATTTACAAAAAATAGTTCTGGAAGAAGAAAAAGGATGCGAGCCAGCCATGCCTATCTGAGAGTATTACCCATTGGCTAATTTTATTATCCTAGTGACAGCAGATAAGAGTGCTTTTTTTTTTCTCTCTTCCACATATTTTATCGCAGGAAGGAAAGCTCAACTCAACCAGCATGAGGAAGTGACACATTCATATAAGTCATCTTAGGATGCCTTAACTTAAACATCGCCAGTGAATAGATGTTTAACACAAAAGTTTGATGCTTAATTAGGAATAAGAAAATAAAGTATGACTAGTTGACTGAATTATTCTTTTCATGTGGTCTTCCTGGTGCCTTGAGGGAAGAAAGCTTTTTTCTTTTTTTTGTGGGAAGTTTACTCTTTTGCTTTTACTAAGAGGCCTCGGTGTTGGAGAGCATCTTTGTAAAATGAGGAGGGCTTGGGAGTTAATTCGGTTGTTGACAAGCTGTCAGAGACTGCGCTGCCTTGGATCAAACTGAGCTGTAACCCCACCATGTGCTTATTTTGCTATTGTCCTCACAGTTACCAAATCATGCTGGACTGCTGGAGAAGCAATCCCAACGACAGACCAAGGTTCTCCGAGCTGGTGAAAAAGCTGGGCGACCTGCTGCAAGCAAATGTCCAGCAGGTATTAATGTCATGACAGGTGCTGTTACCGAGGCAAGGGTGATCAGCTGCATGGTCCCAGGAATAACACTTTGATTTCTTGTTTGCATGTAGGAAGGCAAAGACTACATACCCCTCAATACTATATTTACAACAGAAAGTGGGTTTCCTCCTGCATCTGATCCTTTGTGCAATGAAAATTTTTCTGTTACAAGCTCAAATTGTGGAAGCACTGAAAACGTCAGGTGAGATAAGCAAGAGGAAGACTGAGTTGGTTGGGCATTGCAGCTTGTTGCATAGCTTGGCTTGGACCCAGGTGGGAGAAAACACCCAGAGACTCCCCATGTAGCTTTAAGTGTCCCACCAGCCACCACCGCCAGGATCTCGTTGGGCTGGGAGAGTCCACTGGGATGTCCCTGCCTGGGGGAACCATCAGGTCGCTGGGCTCGGGCACAGTGAGGGGGGCAGTTGTGTGCGCCCCAGGGCTGGGGAGCCAGGTTTGAGTGGAGTCCGGTTCACAAGTGTCTTTTGTGTAAACTACCTGGATGACAGTTAGGCAACAGCTTAAAGAAACAGAGAAATACCCAGCGCCTCCTGCTTACGCCCTTCACGCTGTCACAAAAAATTGTCCTGCTTTTCTTGTTGAACAGATACATTAACACTTTCAAAATAAAACCAGCACGGAGCATAAAGACATTTGAAGAGCTTCCCATCAAGAAAACGCTTGTATTTAATGTAAGTGACTCTTGGGCTAAATGGTACGCCATTTATTTCTTTTTATTTGTGTGACAGATTTATACGGAGAGAATCAAGATGGGGGTTTACTGCTTTGTCAGCTCTACTGATGCGAGGTGCAAGATGAGCTGTGCTTGCAGCATGGTATTATTCCACTGTCCTACAAATTGAGGTCAGCAGATCCTTGCTGACCATGCCATGAGTGGCAAGCACTCCTTCCCTGATAAGAAATGGCCAGTGCCGGTAGGCTTGCAAAGTACCGCTGCCAGAGTCCCACGTGAGTTCCATTGGTGTGAGAGAGCCACTTAAAATCCCTTGGATTTGTGTTTTCCTGTTACCAGGTGGACAAGCTGGGGAAATGCCTTCTAACAGGACACACATACTGTCCTGGTGGAGGTGGGCATGGGGGAGAGGTTGGGGGAAGCTTTCGGTGACCCAGTTGTACACGTTAAGCAGTAGGAGGTAGGGAAGGGCATGGCGGTGCTCACAGGGTTGAACTAGCAGCTGGCCAGAACCTCACCTTGCGTGTAGATGCTTTTCTTTTAGCACTCTGTATGTACACTAACAGCATGTGTTTGCTGCACCTCAAAGCAAGGACAGTTTGGAAAGGCACCACTAAATACCTGGGCACTGCAGCACCTCCAGCAGCACTGAGCCGCTGTCTCCTAGAGTTCTTCAAATATAAAGGACCAAATGGGTGCTGAAAATCAGACCAAAGAGGAATTGAGTCCATTGTAAAATAACTTTCTACAGTTAACACCTAACGTGATTGCATCTTTCTCTGTTCTTCAAGGATTATCAAGCAGACAGTGGGATGGTGCTGGCTCCAGAAGAACTGAAACGCTTCACGTGGACAGGCAGCAAGCAGAAACGGACACTCTTTGGGTCTGTATTTTATGTTCCCTTCTTCTTTGTATTTTAGAGGGTGAAGGAGGATTCAAGGTCCTTGTGCTAAATCATGCCTAATGAAAGTACCTGAGGTGTCCCCAGCCCCTGCAGACATTTGCTGAAGTGTGTCCTGCTTGGTTGAGTCAGTGGTCAATCATCTCCCACACCTAACCCTCCATATGCCTTCGAGGAAACAAATAACCCTTAACTCCTTCGATGAACACCGCCAATATGATTTATTAACACTGTATTGATCAGCCTGATCCTCAACACCAGGCTGGACAAGTGAGAGACAGAAAGCACTAAACCGAGGTAGAAGACAATAACTGTAAGAAACGAGCCCTTGGCAAGGGGGAGGAGGAACGTGTGGCTCTGAAGGATTTGCAGTTGTTTCTGCTAATCCCCAAGGGCACCTCGGCTGGGACAAGGCTCCTCGTGCTTGTTTTTGCTCTTCTTTTCCATGACTCAGCTAAGCACGGTCCATTTAACACCCATGGGCTCAGGATGCTAAAGTGGCAACTTTACAATAGATGGATGTGAGGGCCTCACTCCTCTTCCTGTCTTTAAGCACTTTAATATATTGGCCACCTTCCTCCACCTAATTCCTGACAGCTGCCCAAGCAGGGAACTAAGGCTGCTCTAAGAAACGCATTGCGCTGACATGAACCCTCTGTCAATGGGAGATGTTTATTTTCTCAATGCCAGTGGTGTCTCGGTTCCCAGCCGCTGTGAAGCTGGCAGTGTCTGTGGCTGGTGTCGGCTTGCTGCTCTCAGCCAGCCCGGGGACGGCCCAAACCCAACCCATCGTTCATCTTACGCTGGCAGGAGGTCAAGGCCATCCCGCCATCCCGCCTGTGCTGAACGCGTCAGTGGCTGGCAGCTGGGCAGGCTGGGAGGTGTAGTATTGTCTCAGTGAACAACCGGAGCTGGCTGAAACGTGCGGTGAAGGCAGAGAGGTCTTGCTTCAAGAAAAATTCCAGTGACTAAGAGGGCGTTGGTTGAACGCACAGAAATACGTGTACGAGAGCGTGCACACTCGCATGGCCAAAACACCCGGCGTGCAGGGTAAGCGTCCTGCTGCCACTGCTCATGCGTGGCAAAGCCGGGGTGATGCAAACCACTCCAAACAAGTGCTGGAAAACCCTTTCTCCTGCCTTGACCTTTCAGAAAATAGGCTTGTAAGTGATTTTATGGTACTTGAGGTGGTTTTACATACTCACTTTTGAGGAGCTGGGTATTACAGAGCTTGGACATGTGCAGATATTACAGGGCTCCAAAGGATGCAATGTTTCCTAGAAGTGGTTTAACCCATTTTTTATCTGGGTAAACACGACATTTCTGAAGGCTGCTGGCAGCCGCAGAGACAACATGGTGACCTACCCAAATGAAATGTACAAAAAGCCTTTTTCTTTGCGTGGCACGGAATACACAGAGCATGCCCCAAGCATCCCTCTGGCACTGCATTTTCAGCTGCATAATGAAAAGGAATGCTTGGATGGGGAAAAAAAAATCAAACTCAACAGTGGCTGCTGGAACGTAAATCCTCAGGGAAACAGAGCAGTTGGCTGAGAACAAGCAAGGTCATCTGGCCTGCGAGCTAAACAAGCAGTACTGTAGCAATATGCCAAAAAGCATTCATGTATGCGAATGCACAGTCTGCGTGCATTCCTAAAAGTGGTAGCTTCTTAGCTAAGCATCCTTTACTTAGGCAAAATTGGAGCAGTAAATAAATATCCCTGAATGCAGTAGTAGAAAGGTGGAGCCTGGAGGGGGGTTTGACACACGTAAGCTGATCTAACCAGATGCATGGTACCACTTCTTGCCTTGCATCTCAAGGCTCCTGCTCCGCGGTCCTGCCCCCTCTCTTGTGCTGATGTTTCTGCCTTGCAGAGAGCTGGTTCAGATCACTGGATTGTCCGAAGAACGACCCCAGCAGAGGTTCTGAGTGAGCAGCAGCAGCCCCCCATCAGGGCAGCTGGTGCCAGGGCCAGCCTGAGGAAGGGGTCACCCTGCTCTTGGCAGTGGCTCACAGTTAGGTCACCTTCATGGTAACACCCGCCCGCTCCCAGAGCATGTACTGTCACGCTGCAACCCCCAGCGTTGCAGTTTAGGACACGGGTTCAGACAAACACCCTGGCACCAGCGGGCACCTGCGAAGCCCCGGTGGAGGGTGCTGCGGGGCCATGCCCTCGCTGCCCCCCGCTCGCCAGCAGCCGGGGGCAGCCCAGCCCACCTTTCCCTGTGCTCCTGCCTTTCCCTGCTGCCCAGAGCACAACCATCAGGCTTGACGCGGTTTTCGTCTCAGTTCGAAGCCTCTGAAATGCCAGGTGATCTCGGAGCAGCAGTGGGCTGCGTGCGCGCCCTGCCGTGGGCCATTAGAGGATCCAGGGGCCAGGTCTGCCACGACAGTGCTGAAGGACTGCATAGGGTGGAGGGAGACAGACCTGGTGCATCCTACCTGCCCCTAGAAGTGCACCCAGGGTTTGTTTCAGAGGAAACTAGTCAGTTGACTCCAGTAGAGAGCCAGTGCATGCACTGGTGCTTACTCAGTCTGTCCAGTCCCCTCGGGCTGCCACTGCTGCGAAAGGAAAGGCATCAACATGCAAAGCTCACCCTTGGTTTTGCTATAGGAAACAGGTGTCACTCCGAACCCTGGTGAGCCCCTCTGGCCCAGGTGGTGGTCAGGAGCACCACAGAAACGGCTGCTGCATGTCTTGGACTTGCTTTTGCCATTGAGAAGAAAATAAGCGATATGGTGAACAGCGGAAAGAGAGATAAGTCTTTCCTAAATAAAGTCCTCAGGTAACAAGATCTCAATAGAAAGGTTTGGGGGCAGAGAAAGAACAGCCTTCTGAGCTCCGCTCCTTTGCAAGCCGAAAGGATCCCAACCACAACGCTCTTCCAGCTTTCAGTGCTGGTGAAAAAGCCCAACCCAAGTAAACCAAAATCCTCAGGTCGGAGCAAACCTCTGAGTCAAAGCAAATTGCTAAGCCAGAAGAAACGGCTGCGAACTCCACCACTTGTAAGCTGGAACAAAGGGCTGAGAGAGCCCTTGTTGAGATCAAGGGCTGCAGCCAGCCTCTAACCTCACTCCGTTCTTGAATCTGCCAGGAAAGCAGCAGCTGTTTTCTCCAACAAATGCTCTCAAGTAACAACCAACTAGACGCAGTTTCTAATTTATATTCCTAGAGTGGAAAGAAGATAGTCTATAGCTAGAGAAGCCTTTACTGACTCTAAGCTCAGTCTCAAAATGAAGCCTGACTGTGGGTGCCAAAACCCCGTGGGCTCCCTCAAAGCTCTCTGTGGGAGGGTATGCCCAGGTACAGCAGTGTACTCCAGGTAAAATTAATAGATGCAGCTCTACTGGTATAAAGGTTTATTAATTAAAGTAGAAGACAAGTCTAACTCACAAGAAAATTCTCAGGATGCAAAGGCTTAATGATGAACGAAAGGATCAAAGCATGATTATTTTAATGCTCATAACTTTGCATGCACACTCCACTTTTGCCAGCCCACTGCTCCTTAAGACTCAAAATTACAATGTAAATCACGGAAGCGTTTCTCTTTAAACTCATCACAAAAACTCCGTTTGAGGCTGTGACTAATCTTGTCACAGTTATGGAATTTATCCCAAGGCAATCACTTGTCCATCTGCCAACAGATGCAATATAAAAACATGGGATGCATCTGCAAATCTCATCATGAGGGCTCCTCCTCATGAACTCCATCCATCTATACTCAAATGTAATAGGGCAGTCTTCTTGGGAGGACTCTCCAATTTCCTACAGCAGCACAGAAGACAGAGACCAAACTCCTTACAAAGCACATAGGCTTGTGAGTTAAAGATTCAAGAAACTATGAAATCTAAGAGAAACTGTTAGTTCTCCATTTCTTAATCAGGAAAGGCCCTGTGCTACCAGTTCTGTGCTTCACTTAAAGATCTAACAGCACAAATTAAAATGAAAAGCAAAACTCAGGGCTCTGAAAGCCTCAACAGATGTTCTGATTGTCTTCTCTGGAATTCAAGACTAGGGCTGCCAACGTTCCTGACCTTAGAAATGGAGAGAGGCAGAGTGTCCATGAACTTAGAAAAATACAGAGGAGGGAGTCTAATTTTAGGCATTGCAGTCCAACATATGTTTACATTAGGATTTCACATGTAATCAATGATGGGAAACACTCTGGCTTCTCATTTCTCTACAGACAAATCTTCGGTATCTAAGTTCAACGGCGTGAAAATTCTCTTTGCCCTAACTTTCTTCATTATTGAAAGAGCCTTTTTAAGCACTGTGCTCTCTGAATATGGGTGAGAAAGTGCTGTGAGGCGATCAGTGTCTCAAAGAGTTGCCCAGCTAAGACATTAAGCCCCTTCTGTAAAGGGCATCTTGGCAGCCTACAGGGCAACTGGTCCTTTGTGCGACATAAAAACTCTAATTCAAATCAGCAGTTGATGTCTGCTGTGGAGAGAAGCCTAAGAGAGGAGATACCCAGACCTTGTGCCCTTCCTCACAAACATCAGCCATTTATGTTAAACATTCATCCCAACAGTAGGCTTTGGGAACACCCACACTGGCAGCTTTTTGTTTTTTGCCCCAAGGCCTGACACCTTTCATAATTTCACTCCTGCTCAAAAAAAATCCCAGTTCCCTCAGAAAGAATATTTACATGGGGGCAAATATGGGGACCCACAGCCTAGCAGCAGCACAGATGCCAGACACGCCGCACTGCTTTGCCCTCCAATGAAGTTTCACTCCATAACACCTGCCACAAATGAGCAATAGAGCTTAGGCTGAGCAATCAAATATTCCCTGTAAGCACCAAGACCCTTAATTCTTAAAATACTTAAAACTAACAAGCACCTTAATAGAGACGTTTGGTCATGGCATCTCTGTTCAGAAGGGGACTTGAGGGGGACACAGGAGGGCTCTTTCAGTCTGCCACTCTCCCATTAAGCCCATCTGCATCAATGCTGTTCCCATCATCTGAGAACAAACAAAGCTGCTTCTTGTGATGTGGCTTTGCTCAAGTCATGAAAACAAACACCCATACATGTTAAATATGCTAACAGTGATGCTGCTCTGTTACAGTGTGAAAGGTGCCAGCAGGAGCAAGGAGTCAGTGCTTTCTGGAATAACCAAGCCAAGGAGCTTCTGCAGCTTCAGTTGTGACCAGCTCAGTGACTCCAAGCAAAGATACACCTACAGTAATGCTGTGCTGGAGAAAATGAAAGCCTGCCATTCTCCCCCTCCAGACTACAACTCTGTGGTCTTTTATTCTCAGCAACCCATTTAAGTACTTCTAGGCCAAGACTTAAATATGCATTTAATCCAAAAAGGTTCTTTTGAAACACTGTCAGTTTAAAAACTTTGACCCAAATAATTTTAATTATCCTAAAATTTAAAAAGGTATCATTGGCTTAATCTCAATGATCTGCTTTTCCACAGACTGCAACAAGCATATACAAAATATAGCAAAAATACTAATGCTTAGGCCTTGACTTTCCCAATGTTGAACGCCAACAGCTGCCAATAAAATTGCCCAGTGCTTCTGAAAAACTGGACGGTCATCATTACAGAGAAAACCAGTTTGCTGTTTGGTCCCTGGCAGCAGGATGGCATTTCGTGCTCTGGCGACCCAGCTCTTGCTCAGCCCCAGGTGCAGCATGGGTGTCCTGGTTGGGAGAGGCAGCTGGGAGCCCTGGGCAGCCCGCGTGTCAGGCACCGGGGAATGTGTACCATGTTGCCGCGCCCCGTGCAGTGCTGGAAAATAAAGGATTCTTCAAGAACAGAGAGAAACAATAAACAGACCACGCTCTATAGTTTTTAATGAAAACTGCTTTGAGAAACTTGAGGGAAGACTAATGCTCCAGGGAAGCTGAATCAGCTAGCTGGGGATGGGGTGTTATGCAGCTCTTAACTGCTTTGGATGGCAAATCCAGTAAGGACTCCTGAGAGGCAAGAATTTCAAATGTGTTACAAAACACAATTGGCAAGGATCGAGGAGAACCAAGATCAGAGCCAGGGCTGCAACAACAGGGAATACCAATCAGTTCGGTTTGGATGAGCCTGCTGAAGTGGAGTAAATATTCTTGAAGTTTTGCACTTTGTCAGTACGCCAACACACGCACACTGGAACCAAACCACAAGCTAGATATGTTAAAGCTAAGCTCTGTCCATGAAACCTCGTGGACCTTCTAACACTGCACTGATTATATTTTATTTATAGGAATGTGTCTGAAAGACAGGATGGCTACTAAACTGCACATACTTTAAATGAATTGATCACTAGAGAGTTTGAAGATAGTAGTTAGAAATTACAAGACAATCTCCTTGGAAAGTTAGGTCAGTTTCTCCACGAAGGCAGCTGAATTTCCAGGTTAGTTACCAGTATATATGTACAGGAATAAAAATGTATCATTCATTTGCAACAGACTTTTGTATAGCATCTCAGAAAAGGCATGAATGTTCTTTGTTCAAGAAGCGTAAGGATGCACCATTCCCTTTCACCTTGAATGCAGTATTAAAATGAGCTGGCCATTTAACACAGTAGTCCTGACAGCTTCCCAATCAACAATTGTTGCTCAGTTTCAGCTTCTCGTGATCCACTATAAAAACGTTAACTCAAATGCTACATATAATATGGTTCTGACCTCTTAAAACTCAGCTTAGGAGCTGTGAATTTAACCTACTAACAGACTTCAAGGCAAATGACCTTTCGTGTATTTACAAAGAAAAATGTTCTTGGATGTTCAAGTAAACTACGTACCACTACTTCTAAATATCAATTCTAGATCTTCCTAGCCAAGAGATCATCAGTTTTAAGCATCTATTGCACTGTCTCTTGCTGGCAAAGTATATTTGATCTTGATCAGCAGAAGAGTTCAGTTTAAGAACTGTTTCTTTACTCCAACTGAGCAAAAATAGTTATGGGATGATGCAGCGCAAAAGGAGATGTTTGCACAGTGTAAATATATAAATATAAGGAAACTGGACTACTAAGATTACTTTTATATGAACCTGCTAAGTTTCTTTGGATGTGAATAACTCCTATTTTATCTTGCATTTTCTGTCTTCATAGAATGTATTTGACTGCTAAATTCATATAATAAAGTTTGCTTTTGAAAGAATCCACAGAGTTCTGCCAAACTAGTTAAACCAGTCTCAGAGACTGCTGCAGTAGATGATTCAGCATGAGGCAGCACTAACACATCTGTCAAAAAGCCATCTCATGCATCAATTTTGTGAGCAAAGTAGAATACGGAATAATTGTACAGAAGGCACACTTCTCACTCAACAGTAGATACAGTGATGGACACTTCTGTTTCTCCCTGTGTGAGTGAAATCCCCTAGATTCAGCACATCTAAAGTGCTTACTGCTGTCTCTAGAGGCAAAAAAAAAATTTAAAAAATCAGGTCTGCCTCTGGTAGAGGCAAGGTTTCAAGGTGGGGGGAAGAAAAGGCAGCCTGTTGACAGACATCCATTCAAGTGCTCCCCACTCCTGGTTGCTTCTGCAGCTAGAAGATCTGTTACAGAAGGACGGACATGAGTTAGCACCTTTGGCCTGGTAGCTGCTTTCTCTTCTTCAGAGAATCTCCACATGATAGAATCATAGCATGGCTTGGGTTGGAAGGGACCTTAAAGATCACCTAGTTCCAGCCCCCCTGCCACAGGCACGGGCACCTTCCACTAGACCAGGTTGCTTAAAGCCTCATCCAACCTGGCCTCCAGGTTGAACACCTCCAGGGATGGGGCATCCACAACTCCTCTGGGCAACCTGTTCCAGTGTTTCAGCACTGGAACACATTCCCACCCCATCCATCAGAAGCTGAGGATACTGCCTCCATGGAGGCGTTCACAGCTGAGTGCTCTCTGCTATCCAGCGTTTTATAATTTGACAGGATCTCTAAGCCACACTGCAGATAAACTGGACACAAGTGCCCGAAGGAAAGGGAGATGAAACTTCCACTGGGGCGGCAGAACATAGTAGGATCGCCTCCTGTGGCAACAAGTTCTCTAGCTGTTACTGCACATTACTGAAAGAAATTGCCGACGAGATAATTGCACCAATTGAGCTTGCTGCAGCTTTAGATTAGTCTCTATATAATAAAATTTCTAAAACTGCAATTTAAGGGATAATTACTCCCTGTTAAAGATATACAAGGAATATTGTCAATTTCACATATATTGCACAGAATTTGACATCACATAAGCATGGTCAGGACTGGATGGGTATAGATTTTACCCCACTGGTAACTCATCTCACCTTTGCTGGTTAACAACACAGAAAAATAGTTCTGGGAAATGAAGCTGTCGACTCCAAATGCAAATTCTCAGAGAAATTAATATACTTTGTCATTGGATAAAAAAGCTCAATAAACACAAAAGCAAGGGTACTTTCAATAAAGTTTTCAAAATTAGGGCTTGTCTCGTAAAGCGGACCTGACCCAACAGAAGCAGATGGGACTTGGGAGTTAAGGAAATGCGTATCAGTATGATTCTAGTCAACAACATCTATAAGCTTTAGGACATCTGATACACCGTAAGTGGCAAGCACTAAACACACTTTGTGACTCAAGATTGTTTAAACTGAGCATTGCAGACAGAGTGAATACAGAAGAAATCTGACAGAATGAAACACAACTCCAGCACCAAAGCTGGAAAGCCCTGCATCCAACTTCAGAACTTCACATTGTCAAAGCAAGGCCATGTTATTTCTGGTATTCTTTATTAAAAATACTGCTGTACACATGAAGAATGAAAACAGGATTAAAGATGAGTAACACATATTGGGATCATGACATTAGAACTTAACATACTGGTGCTTTTTAGGGGAAGCAGTTGACACCTGAATTACTGAAACAAGGGCAAATCAAAAATACAAGGTACCCTCAACAAAATATTTACAATATAGTAAATACAGTAACAGAATTTAAAACAGGTACAAAAATTAAAATGACCAACATCGGATGATTTCAAAGGTTGTCCCTTCTGTGCTTTTAGCTGTAAAAAATAGGAAGGTCAGAATTAAGTTTCCCATCTGGGAGGGCACATCCTGGTGGCTCTTCTTTTTAAATACAGATACACAGTTCTTCCTATGAATGGATCAAACTACAACTTTAGGACAACATTCTAAATGGAATTAAAATGGGGTAGAAGGGCTCTCCCCAAAAAAACACCCAAGCTGAACTTCAGACTGTTCAAATCATTCCCAAATACAGACCAAATGAAATAAATAGAAAACAAAGCTGAAAGTTTTTTATTTTATGTATTACCTGACACCAAATATTTTCTGGCTGACATTACGTATGAAAACTTATTAGCTGTCTACCTTTTTATTTTTAAACCAAGTCCTGAGGTTACTAGGGGCTGAAGCAAACTGACATTATGCAAATACACACAGGTTTGCAATTTAGACATGTCTTGCAGAGGGTGGTTTGCTGGTCTAAAAAGGATGAGAATTCAAGCCCTATTTTACCCCTGCCTTACACTTTCACAAAATATTGGTCCACAAATTAAATTTTCAAAGGTTCCCAAACCCCACAACTGAACAGATGATCCCCTTTCATTTTCAAAGAAAACAATACTGGAAAAAACCTCAGCCCGCTTATAAATTAAGCATTTCATATTTCTTCTAGAATACAAGTACTTCTTTTTTGTACAAAAGAATTACAATATGATTTGTCAAAAAACATATAAAAGACAGCTGCTCTTCCTCAAATACATGAGCTAATGATAAAAGACTGTTTTGCATGTTCACTTTTCAAAGTTCCTGTTCCTTTTATATTAAAAAGAACATTCTGGCAACTGTTATCGTTTGAATATTAAACATTATGTTCCTTTTAAAATTCATTCCATCAAATGCAACAATAATCGCTTTTTAAACTCAACAACTGATGCTACCTAATGTGGAGTCAACCACATTTTCTAAAATGTGTAAAGCATGTCCCTAGTCTTCAAAGCTTTCGATGTGAAGAGAGTTGCTTTTTTTCTTGATGCAAGTCTCAAGGCGGAGAATCATTTTAAAGCTTATAAAAGTGGACAGAGAAATATTAAAAACTTCTCTGAAAACTACAAATATTGAGAATTATTAAAATTGATGTCAGTAACATCAGTTGCAAGTGCTTAGAGTCTGTCCTGACCTTTTGAGTTTCCACATTTTCTTCATGGTGAGCACCCAGTGCTATTAAAACATTCAGTGCTGGGAAAGGATAGATACAGTCTTCACTACTGCTTTAAGAAAGGAAATTCCTACATATTTGGCAGTCTTCAGTATCAAAGTGTAGGTGTTTAACTAGAAATCCCACGAATACCCAAGTTTGGAGACAACTGCATGTCCAAATATTAAGAAAGGTAATTGAGGAGGAAAATTCCAGACTTTTGAGACTGAATTACTTCAGGAATATTCATGTGTTGAGTATTATCAAAAGTAATATTACTTTGGGCTAAGCAGTGACTGCAAAGGCACAGCAGATCATTATCCCTCCAGATTCAGGCTGTAAAACTTGAAAAGCTCTTGATGCCAGACAACTGCTGTGTTTAGTTAATCTTCTTTTAACAGTGTCTTTGTATCTGTATCCAGTGTAGCGTACCATAATAAAGCTGTGGTTCAAAGAACAGAACTTTATACAAAAAAATTATACTGTAAATAACCTAAAGTAATACACTCCTGAAACTTCAGGCATTTAAACAATTTCTTTAAAAAAAAATCTATTAAAAAAATTGCATAAATGTAATTGCTTTTGACTAGCAGGAAAACGTACAAACAGTTTTTAAAAGGCGCTGGTTGTGTTTAGAGCAAGTGTGATATGCTCCGTAAATTATAGATGTTTTTTCCCATGTTGCTATTTTCGTCACTTCGCTTAGACAAAGTTTAAATCAAATGACGGGGGACTTACTTTCCTTTTTTGTCAATTCACCGATACTTCGCTTGACTGGTTTTAAAGTTTCGCCTTCTCACATTTCTTTTTGGAGCTAACAGTGGGTGGCATACAGAGCTTGCATACAACACACTTTTACAGAGGTTACGAACTAAACGGTCATTAATAGAACGCAATTTCTATTAAATTATTTACCTGGTCCTTTATGCTATTCTGGGTGCAAATAATATCAAAAATGAATAAATTTTGCTATATCCTCAGTGACAAAAATGTATCCCAGAAATGTCCTTGCAAAGAGTTTCCCTTAAGTATACAATGTGGCAAAACTTCAGAGATCAGAAAAGTCTTAAAAAAATTAAAATTAGTGCATATACAAGTGGAAAAAATAAAAGCAGGAACATCATGCACCTGATGTGTTCCTTAATCTAAAATAAATTCTTCACAGATAAAGCCTCCAATGGCAGCCTTAGCTCTAGGATAAGTGAAACATTCTTCCCTTCAAGTAACAGTGTACCTGACTGAAGTGCAAGCAGCTTTGCTCATCTCCTGTTTGTTTCCCAAATGTGAAATGAGATGACAACAACAATTCAGCTGTAGTGCAATTTGCTATTGGTTAAGTTCCTCAGCAATGTCCTGCATGCTTTCAGCAAATACTACAACTGACCATTTGCGGCTGCAATCAGTTCTTGAAAAGTATTTTCAAAGCAGCGTTTTAAATCGCTGTAAGTTACCACAAGTACACTCTTCTCATCTCTGGAAATGAGGCTTATTTTTTCTGGCACACCAGCATCTAACTGTAACAAGAATGCAAAAGATAAAATAAAAGAAGTGTGAAAGAAATGGCAAAACATTTCCCCAATAACAAAAGCAATCAATTTCTTGGCAAGTACGTTGTCGTGGCGCGGTTCAAATCTGCTAACGCCACAGAAAGGAAGGATCTGAATCGCACCACAACAACGCACTTGCCAAAAAATCGAGACATTTTGGTCTTAACCTGATGGACATTCCAGACCTTTGGACTAAGTTACCACTGTTTTCTTCCCTTTCCATAAAGTTAATGATCCTGCAATGCTATCTTCCCCTGAGTAGAAAGCCTAGCAAAATTTCCATATAGCTCCTGATGAACAAAACCACGTTTGACATTACATTTGCACATTAAGATCCACAAGCCTCCATATACAGTAGGTAAATTACTTCTTGCTCACTCCAAAAATGACATAATGGACGGATCAACCTCAGGCAATCTGGAAACCTGTAGAAAACCAAACCTCACGTTTTGGGCAGTACTGGAAACAAACTAGTTCCTAAACTGTATGGTACATTTCATCCCTTACTTTAAAAAAACAAACAATATTACCTAGGTATAATCCATAAACAAATAGGTAATTTGGGGTTAAAGATTAAAGCCTGTTCCACATTTGTTTTCATGTTTTGTTCTGACTTCTCAAATTGAATATTACAAAAATTTGTTACACTATGTACTTTAGAGATACACCAATAAATCCTAATTTGGAACAGAGGAATATCCTCCTTTACACGCTGAAGTCCCTTCCAACACCGTATCTTACGTTCTCCTCGCTTTGCAAGAAACGTTCATCAATGG
The DNA here is from genome assembly GCF_009769465.1 of Tauraco erythrolophus. Taxonomy (NCBI): domain Eukaryota; kingdom Metazoa; phylum Chordata; class Aves; order Musophagiformes; family Musophagidae; genus Tauraco; species Tauraco erythrolophus. Next base: position 113,353,522 of record NC_141465.1, read on the forward strand.
AGAATTGTCAGTGTCTCTTATATAACGCAAAGCTTTTGCAGTTCTGTTTTAGTCAATATATTATTTCCAAATACTTGACACTACAAACTTTCTTGTTCCAATACAGAAGGTGAGGCAGAGACAAGTGGGATATGACACTATTAAGACAATCTTTGGAAATACAAGCTCAGCAGGATTAAATAAATGCATTATAATGTTGTACTGAATAGCAGAAGAGCAATAAAATCTGCCACTGAGATGTTCCACTAAGTGCTGTCTGGAGCGACACGGCAAGTTAGAAATTTCTTGCATTTGTCTTCTAAAATAATGTTCTGAGAATAACCTTAAAAGCTGGAACCTCCCCAATTTGAAGTTCCTGCTTTGTGAATAACTTCAGGAGGGCAAAGGCAAGCCAATTAGCTTTCGAGTCTTGTAGAGTGGGATAAAACCACCAGTCTCTTCCAACATCCATTACAAAACATTATCACAATTAAGGTGTTTGTGAAATATTGTCTACTGTTCCCATTAGCATCATTCAAGAAAACCGGAATTACCTTAATGAATGTAGGATATGGAAGATCTGTATTAAGAAAGCCACATAGCTAACTAGAAACATCAATATTTATGGCTTGCTTCCTCTCCTCCCGTGGAGGCATAAATCAGTATCTCAGCTGAAAAGATCCCCAAAACACCACATTGAAAAAAAAAAAGGGTTTTTTTAAACAATAATTTTCATTCAAAAGGAAAGCTTTTGGAGTGTAGCAGGAAAGCCCAAACAACCACTTCTACTAGTACACACTACAGTTTCAGAAGTGTTTTTTAGAGTGTATTTCCAAAGAAGAGTTCTGTAAATCCTACATCTTTTGTGCGCTGAGCTCACAACCACAGAAGAGAAGAGCCTCTATTTAAAAAGGTAAGCCATGAACATTTATAGAACAAGGCATTCCTTGACACCGTCTCTTACCTGACCCACAAAATTCAGGCCTGCTCCCTCTTGCTACAGTACTGTACAGGTCACTGCTTTCAAATCATGATGGCATTTCACTGCCTATTTGAATATCAACATGCTTTCTGATTTAGCCTCAACCCCTTTAATGTCCTTTTTAAAATGATTACAGACACCAACCAGAAAGATAAAAAGAAGCTTAAAGAAATGCACAGCAGTGGTCTAGTAGGAGATTAAAAGCCTTGACAATTTAAAAAAGATTTAACTGTAGCTAAGTCAGTTGTTACATGTCAAAGGACCTGACTATATTCAATTTTTTCTGGAAGAGAAAGTTGACTATCCGAATCCTAGAAAAGAAAATACTAGCCACTGAAACTGTATATTGTCAGTGTCTGCATCACCATCCTCTACAGAGTGAGTGGAATGACCAAGCAGCTCCAAAAAAAAGAAAAAATTTTTAAAAAAGGAAGAAGTAGAAAAGTTCTACAACTACGGAAGATCTTGTGGTCTCTCACACGCCTCTCGCCATTCATCATGAGAGTGCTCAGCTAAAATTTTGCAAGTGGTGCAGCCCTTGGAAAACCGCAAATAGCTTTGTTAAATCAGCCTTGGAAAATGCAAGGCTAGAGAGGCTAGGGAAGTCATTGGAAGTGGACTTAACGTTTTAAGACACAGAAATTTTTCAGCACTGTCCTAGATAGTAAGGATTTTGCACAAATTTCTGTTGAAGTTTCCCTCCTGTCTCCTACTCTGGTCAGCACAGTTTAGGAATGGATCCTCTTGCCTTATGACCATCCTCTGTGATAAATATACCAGTAGAAACCTCCCCCAGTTAAAGGGGTTTTATGGATCCTTTATGCTGTGTTGAAAGACCAGAGTAGCATAAAGGGACCAGCATTGCTTATCCACAGTATTCAATGCATTCTAGGATGAAAAGTTAATACTGTATCTCATGCTATATTACTGCATTCCAAGTTTTAATATTAATGTACTAAGTTTATTTAAAATATCCATAAATATGTGAGTATTAGCTTAGCAAATACATTGTTTTCATCCAAAATGGGGAAAATAACCATTGGTCAAATCAATAGAATTAACCTGCCAATGCCAACTTGCTTTGAAGCGGAATATTATTTTAAAGAAAGTGAACCCAAACAAATTTTTAAAAACTAACCCAAGTACAGTGTACCTTGTTAAGACATGAGATAATGTGACTGAGGTCAATCCAAGGAGTACCCGCTTCTGTCACCTGATGGAAAAGGTGATCTCGAAAGAGCTTTAGTAAATATCTGTCTCCAGTTTCTGACCACGTTGGGTCCTTCTGAAACCTGGTGTAAAACAAAGGCTCATATTAAAGCTCAGAAAGTTAAGAAAAATCAAATCCCATAGATATACATGACTCTCTAATGTAAACTGAGTAATCTTACTGCTCTGCTAAGGTACCTGTTATAATTTACAATTAAATTAGTTTCCCCCCAGCCACAAACAGAAGACAGCATGTTCAAAGTTTCTCAGCTCCTGAAGTACCTGAAGTTAATGCCTACCAAAGGCCCACAGAAAAGTAATGGAAGAAAGCAAGAGTTATTGTCAACAAGTTTAACATGTAAATGTTAGAAGCCAGCGTTACAAACAAAACTCTAAGTCTATTCAATAGGATGGAAAACAGACCATGAACACTTCATTTCCATGTAGCAGTTGATAAAAAAAGCTGAAAATTAACTAGCTTAAAAGCAGTATCTACATCATTCGCTACAGTTAAAGCAAGCTATGGATTTCCACAAAAACTACTGTCACTCACAAGAGACTGCTAAGAGAAATCATACCAAAAAAGTGAAGCAACTTTGGCATATCTATTTGTAGCCTTCTCTTCTCCTTTATTTGAAATTTTGGTCAAAGTTGCTTATCTTATTTTTCTCAAGGCTTCTTAAATGCTCATTTCTTCAGGGACAAATATGGGGAAAATGTTTAGCTTAAGTTTATGAAGGAAAAAAACCTTGTATTGCATTTACATATTCTACACCATGAAAACAAGTTCTTACTCTGGCCTCTCATTGATTGTTCCCAGTTTTGCTAGAAGCCTAAACAACCTTCCATTTTGCACCTCCTAAAAAAACAAGAAAGAGGTTAAAGTTTCTGAAAAATAAAATTAGGACACCTATTTGCAAAAGATATACAGTGACAACGAAGCAGTATCAATTCCAATGATTTATTTATTCTAATAGGAGGGCATACCTTTTTCAGAAAGAAGTTGAATGCATTATATTGTGTACCAGTAGCCCAACACTCATTTTACCACTTCAAATTATAACATGGTGATTTAACAACCAACACCACCTTGCTGTCCCACTAGTAACTGGATCAGGCAATCTATTTCTTTGTGGAAACATAAGTCTAGTCTCTTGCGAGTCTCTACTTACAGGTATGCAAAAATATAGCAATTTAAACAAGAAGAATACGTCAACATATATACACACAGTTATCAAGACCTGTGGAAGTATATAGTACAATACCTTATTTCAGGTGAAGAGAAGGAACATAATCTACCAGGTTTGTGTTTCAGAAGTGCTTCGTGAGCCATTATTAGTAAATATTTAGCATCAATAGTATCAGACTACCATTCAAATTAGAATTGATTTCAAATACAATTTTGAAACAAGTTTTTCCAAAAAAGCTAGAATTTAAGTCTTAAAACAGTATAGATTCTGAGTCCATCAATGACAGTGGTAAAAAGCAATGAGAATGAGCTTGCACAAAAGACAGAACATCAGAATTATAGATGCTTAGAATACACATAATTGAAAAATCGATTTCATACATTTTTCCTCATCACTTAGAATACAGTAAAAAGAGTTACATCCTATGTTACATTACACTGTGGATCAATCTTCTAAGTAAAAGCTGCTTAAAGCTGGCAGGAAAAAAGATTCTCTCCTGATATTATCCATATTCTCCAATGGTCCAGCTTTCCAACATTATTCATGCTAAGGTGAATCTCATCCTATGCATGATCATTTTGATTTCAAATGAATTCAGTCTGGAGTAGATCACTGTGCACAGCTGGGTAAATAAAGTAGGTCAAGGTGATAACAGCTTGACCTCAGACGACCTACGGATCACAAGACTTCCATTACCAGTCTAAAGTACAAGCAGCAGAACAGCTTGTGCCAAAATTGTAGCTACACTTAGAGATTGATAGGGAAGACTTACCTTGTCCAGCTAGCAGAGGTCTATACAACCTCCAAATAATTTTTTGGTATGTGGACAAATACACAAAAGCCAAAATCATGTCTGTATGAAAGCCACTGCCTTGCAGATTCCCAGTCAGTGGTGACACAGCTGAGCAACAACACTGGCACTAAGTCTTCCAGGTGGCCTCTCTGCAGGCTTCGTAGCCTGTAAGGCAGGGAGCTCTTCTACATAGTAGATTAGAGGACTTGAAAAACTGAGGCTTTGAGCGCTGTGACTTACAGATGATGGGAGTATTAAGGTAAGGAAGGAAAGGGACAGAGCAATGAGGTCATTGCTGTGTGAAATGTGAGCATTATGGGAGTAAAAAATGTTCACAGCTTCAAGAAAACAAAGTTATTAACTACATACAAACCACTTGCAGCATCAGAAGCCCCTAAGCTACAGATGACAGTATGCTTGGATAACATGAGGAAAAACATCATACATGCTAGTCTTGTTCTAATACTCTCCCCGAAGCATCTGCTCTGGGGCAATAACGAAGAGGGTACCAGGCTAGACTTCAGGGATACTGTAGCTCTGATGTTAGTGAGGGTGTAGTAGTACAAACAAGTTATAGTATGACAGCTAATAGCAAGTGCTATTTATCACTGCCAGATAAACAGCTATTGCCAAACTGGATTTGTAGCAGCTCTGCCCACCTGCTGGTGATAAGCAACTGCTGAAAACAACCTGACTGAAAACATAGACTGCTTAATCCTGATTACAGGACAATCTCTATCTTCGTTACAGGAAAAGGTCCACCTGCCCAAATTTGTGCAGGCACATTGGGCCACCTTAACAAGAAATTATCTTAAACATCTTCAGAGCAGGAGTAGTGGTTGACTATCAGAGTGAGCACTGGTCATCTAGAGCTCTGCATCCAAAGTAGATACCGGCTTGCTCTCCTACAGCTCTTTGCTTCCAATAGATTTCAGTGTCTTTCACTAAGGAGGGAAAAACCGTTATCCAACAAGCCAATGGTGGAGAATTTCAAAGAACCAGTCCAGCAGAATCTCAACCATCAGTCTACTTTAAAAAAAAAAAATTCTCAATTAAGACATGTAATGGAAAGGAGTCACAGGACTTGATTAAATCCTTAAAAAACTTAATACCCTATCCCACACATCTTCAATATCATGAAAGCCTTCTGTAATGTATCTGTCTTGTTAGAAAATCCTGTGGTCAGTGGCTTCTGATGAGCAGACATCCTTTCTTGTTGAAGAAATGCTCACTAACATGGGACAAAGTACATATTTCCTTTGCAGCTAGCACTTGACTGAACTTGATGAACTAACCAGACTCCCACAGCAAGAGGTGCACACTTCAGGGAAACTGAGGATGGCAGCCTTTACCTCCATGACCTAGCATTCATTTGGAAAAGAAAACATATGAGATAAGTAAAGGGACACTGGAATCCAAATCCATCCAAGAATTTAAAGGCAACATTTGTTGCTATATAACCTCTAGCACAAACTACATGATCTAGTGCATGATGACATGCATGGCCTTATTTACTCAGAATACTACTTTTTAATCATTCTATAAAGAACACCTTTTCCCCAAGACTGCTGGTTGGACATGAAGACATTAAAGCCCAGCTGAGCACATCCTAAAACTACTGGTTCTTGAAGTTTTTGAACTTTCAATATCTTGAGCTCAGAGTTCTCAAGCCTGTAGACAGATTACTTGGGCTGCTAAACAAACAAAAGGAAAAAACAGCAGAAAACATTCCCTCTTAAGGTACAGCTGTAGGAATGTTGACTATAGGTGTTCCTGTAGAAACTAATAAATGATTTACCTTTGCAAGATCTTCCTCTATAACATCATTTCGCATTTGAGCAGCATCCAACTGAGTATAGAATCGTGCACCAATCATAGGCATGATGTCATTTACACTGCGAAGCCTGTTTTGGTCGGTCAGCAAATACCTGCCAAAATATCCCCATCCCCCAAAAGATGACTTAAACATGCTGCAAATGCCAGAGAGATCATCCTGTTAGGATTTTATAACTATTTAGCCCTCATGTCTATTTAATACACAAGGGTTGACAATTGCAGCGTTTCTTAAAAAAAGGTATTAACAGACAAAACATGCATTAATGTACATGTATACATCCAGTCAGTTATTTATACAAGATAGGAGTACACTTTCATGAAACTGAGTAGTTTGTCCACTCAAAGAGCAAGAACATACTCAAAAAGAGAGAAGATGCAAAGATGCAGATTGTCATGTAATTGTTTTTTCAAATGAGGGAGGGGACAGATTTCTAATCTTCCCTCTTAGGCTGCAAGAGGAAAAAGGCTGACTATACTAAAGAAAAAAAATAACATGCAGCCAAGAAAAACTAGTACTCAATGCTTCGGTCAAAAAGGCAACATGCCTAGTTCTCAACACCTTCTGAAACTGTAGGATAAGACCAGAATATTGCTATGGTAGATAATAGGTAATGAAGCCCAGTATTGAAGACTACTTAAAATGCTTGCTTTGTTTAACGTCCTAATAAGAATTAGGAAGCACTTAGTAAAGAAAGGACATTATTAGATAGACATTTTATTCATTATATCATGAAAATACACATTATACAAACAAATTTTAAATTATGTTTAATGATGCACTGACCGTGCAGACAACTCAATGACAGAAGTTATATCCATAATCTTACTTGTATCTAAAAATATTGTTCAACATTTTAATTTGTATTTTGAAAAGCAGTAATTTCCTTTAAAAGATTTATTAAGCAAACTTACAAAATCAGATTCTTCAGATCAGAGGAATAGTTGATTGTCACCAGTTCCATTGCTTTCTGCAAATTCTCTCTCTGAATTCCTGATAAAGAATTGCAAGCCAAAGCCAACACAACTTTCCCCAGGGAGATCAGATCTGCTTGCTAACAGGGAAAACACACATACATAACATTCTTAGTATGGACAAATACTAGCTATGGTACTAATGGTGTTTAGAGAGAGACAGTTCTTCAATAACCTTAGAAGAATTTGAGCAACTAAATTAAGTGCTATTCAAATCATAGTTCAATATGACTGTCCAAGTTACAGCAGTCAAATTATACAAAGGAAAATCTGTCCCGATTTTCTGTCCTGATACCTAGCAACTTCTAGGTACTATATTTATCTGTGAATGCTTAAAATTTACCTATTTTTAGCTTAAGGATAGTACTAGAGAGAACTCCTAACGACCCACCTGCTCGTTCTTGGTAAGTGAAGGAGTTGGTGGCAAATAGAGCAAGTTGTCTTGATATAAGATGCAGAAATACCTATCAAAGATTATTTGTTAAAACAGAAACAGCATTTGCTGGACTCATATCTGGCCATCCAGTGTGAATTCCACACTGGAATCCACACCAGATTCCAGCTAATGATGTTTCTGTTCTAAAAAAGAGCTCAAAGATTCTCATTTCTGATGGCCAGTGTGAAAAGATATGAACTGCCCAAAATAACTAGACAGAAACAGGCCTGTATAGGTGACAAACTGAGCAGCATCACATTTTATGAAGAAATCCTGCTTATAAGACACTTTCTTCAAAAATAGAATTGGTCTTAAAAGATGAATGCTGCACACAGGCTGCTTTGCTACAACAGAAAATTCTGCCAATTCTAATAGACAGCCACCAGAAATTATTTTGAAAAGCTGTACCAGATTTTAAAGCCCATCTCTAAAAACAGGAGCCTAATTTAGCAGCAGACAATGACATTCATAGCAAAAAGCTGCCTAATTCTTTTCACATAAAGGCTTTCAGCTTCACACAACTTGGCCAAACTTGAAACACCTGCAGCTTTCATTGCTAGATGTCTGCTTCAGACTGAATTTAAGAGTTAACTAAAGACAAAAATTTTGTATTTTCCTGAGTTTTGTTCTGATAAAATAAGATATTTTTGCAAGAGTAAAAAAGTGAAAGCTACTAATTACCAAGAATGTCAGCTACATAGGACAGAGTAAGGCCATGCTGTTTAGCAGAGGACACAGTCATACAAGGAATACACCTTGTGTCATTTCTGTGAAAAAGGCTGAAAATTTGGCAGCACTACAACATTAAAAGCTCTGCTTAGAATTTGGCAGCTTTAGAAAACTGCTGTGATGGTGAATGTGCCACGGCCCCTGACAGCTCTTCCACCTAGAGGGGTAACCACGTTTGCTGCCTCTGGCTGCAGCAGCTGAGCAGAGCTTTCCCTGTGGCCACATCTCCCAGATGTTGAGGGACTGAGTAAAGAAAACATTTCCAGGTCTTTCAATGTCCCCACTGTTTCCACATCAAGTATAATTAAGCAGCACAATTTAAACATGGGTATGCAACATGGCAGCAGTTAAAAAGCGTAGTACTCTTGTAGTTAATGAGGACAGAAACAGGATGTAGAAAATGAGACAGAAATAAGGACAAAGCAGTGGAGAACGAGATGGGACTGGCATTTGCTTAGACCATTTCCTAAGGAATCAGGAATTCCTGAATAACAGTATTCCTTTGTACTTTGGTAAAGAGAAATGAATCAGGGTAGTAAACCCCGTTTTGGTGGGAACCCGCTTGCTTCCACTACCAAGTAGTCAATTTGAGCAGCAGAGGACACTGCTATAGTACTAAACAGAGGAATCTTGCTGACGCAGTATCTGTTCAGAGACATATGTTAACTGGCACAATGGCATTTTTATAATTTTTTTTCCTCTAAAAGACTTAGAAAGTAAGTATTTGCATTAACCACAATCTATCTTCTTTCTGCAGTCCTCTGCTTCACACTTAATATCTTCCAACTTTTAATAATTCATATGGATGTATCCTATATAAATTCTCTATCATCACACAATCCTGAGACACCAAAAATAGACAACTTCAGGCAAGACTCTATGAAAATAGTCTTCCTTTACATAGATGTTTTTATAATACAGGTTGTATTAAACTTCAAAAATGGTTGAGAGTGTCTTACATTAACATCAACCACAAAATTCTAAATTCAGGCTATGCTTTTTTGAGTGTTTGACTCAAAATCTTAATTTTTCTTTGTTTTGTGAATTACATCTAATAGAATAACTAGCAAAGATGATACAACATACCAATGCAGCCTGAAACACACACATTTCAAATCACAGTCAATGCTTAACTTTTAGTGGCAAAAGTGGCTTGGATTCATCCCACTACTTTTAGGAACTTTAAACTTCAAGCGATTCAGTTAAGAGTCTGATGAATTTAAGATATCTGTAATTCTGCATGACAATTCAGGCTTTGAGCAAGCTGAATTGCTCTCTAGAGGTGCCTCACTATTCACTGACAGCTGAAACCCTGAAAGAAAATGTTATTACAGTGCCCAGCGTTTTAAGTTTTACAAGTGCACAAAGATGAGCTGTAATTTTCCTGTATGATACGCAAATCATAGAATACCTCGAGTTGGAAGGAACCCACAAAGATCAGGATTTGCAGAAGTCAGATTTGCATTTTAGAAGGGACAAAACTACCCTCCACTGACCAACTCTGTCCATGCAGACAGGGTACAAAACTTCCCAGAAGCTAGGCTACACTGTCCTTTCTCTGAGGAAGCAATCCACATGTGCCTATTAAGCCCCAACATCAACAGATTCAGGTCTTCCTGCTTCCAGGCAGAGAAAGCTTAAAGGAGGCACACAAGAACCACTAGACCTCCTTGGGGCAGGGACACCAGAAATAAAACACTATTCCTGTAGTAACCTTGCTAGTGCAAGGTACAGATCAACATGAGGTACAATCATTTCCTTGTTTATACTCCATATCATACTTTGCACATATCTACGGATCACACCAGTTCCTTTTGCCACAGACCTGCCAGAAGACTTTCGCTATGGCAACTATCAACAGTGACTATTAGGTCATACTAAGTTGATTTTCAACCTCAAGGAAAAGCTTTACACCTTTTAAGTACAGGATACCTTTTGTTCAAAAAAAAACCATACCTTGCATGCAACTAATGACCATTTCATCACCAATTCAATTCAAAACTGTAACCTGTAGCAACCTATCTTTTTATCTCCTGAAAGCTTTGCTAGTTAAGATTTTATCACTATCTTCTAGTTTATTGATAGAAACGTTAAACAGCATAAGACTAAAAACCAGCCCCCTAGGAGAAACTCAGAAACAGCCCTCTTCATTAAAGTCTCCCCATTATCAAATGAATTTCAAATATGTCAGTGAGCAATTTAAAAGTTATTTGAAAGTTTTATTTAAGTTATTGGTATTTTAAGTTAAAGTATCTTTAAGTTACTGGTACCTTTTCCCTTCTGCATACATTTTTTTAAAAAATTAAAAAGGTATGTGCTATTATGCCAAACACCCTGGAGATACCTCAGCATTTTATACACCTGGCTTTATCAGTCAGACAAGTAAGCTTGTCAAATAAATCTTATTTTTGACGAGATTCATTTTCCATAAACTCTTTGAAACTGACTTTTTTTTTTTGTTTATCCTGTTCCACTGCTTTACTTGGATCAGTATCAGCTTATCCACTCTACAATTCTGTGGATTCACTTATCCTTTCAAGTTCTGGAATTGAACGTAGAAGTCCCTCCAAGTTCTTAGATTTTTTTTTTAAGTCAACATTAATACGTCAGATGCCTCGTCAGCTAGTTTCTTTAAATTTGGGGAAGTGTATGTGAAAGTTATTTTGGTTTGCTACATTAAAAATATTTACTTTGAACAAATGCGACCTTAGAGCCCTTGTTAAATCAGTAAAAATTATGTTTTCTCTCATTTCATATGGAGACCCCTCACCTTCATTTTACTCCAAATACAGAAATATTTACTAAACCTTTCTACTGCTTCCTAAATCACCATTTACAGTTTTCCCATCTGTCTCTTGTAACTGATGTTAAGGATCGGGGGGTGGGAAGTGATGTGCTGGAATTTATATAGGTTTAACATCTTGTTTTTAATGGAAGTGGCCATTCATATTTCATTTGCTTCTTTTTTAGCTTCCCTTGATTTAACTCTTAAATGATCACACAAATTGATGTGTTTAACACAGACGGTAAAGAACAATTTGCATTCCTTTTACACAGCCCTTCGCTGTTCTGGCCAAACTCTTTCCTATCTATGTTAACAATGGGAAATAGCCAGAAAGTGACAAATGCTAACAAAAATATCTTCCTCCATTGAAGACAGCAACAAGGAAATGCATATTAGCTGGGCAGTAAACCAAGAGATAACCTACATTTTTAACAGTCACAGGAGTCACAGAGGAATTCAGGAACTGGGTCATGGATCGAGAGGAAAAAGGACAAGCAGCAGCTGTTATTTTGTAATTTTATCTAGCTAGGGCAAACAAAGGTAGAGGATGATAAATGACTCCTGAATTTCAAGGAATTAACTCAGTCCAGAATCTCTGAAGGAACAAAACGGATAGTGAAAGCTTAGCCCTTCTAGAGGAAACAACAAAAAAGAAGGCAGTATTATATTTTCTAACTCCAGTTTAGATCTTCTAAACTATGTATTGAAGAGTACTTCTTTTCTGGTTTAGCAGTGATACCTGAACAATTTGGATACTAACAATGTGTAAAACATAAGAACATCCCTGCTAAACAAAACTAGGCATTACCAAACAAGTTAGTTGCCAAGTGTTGGGCTGCTATGGTGGTAAATGCTTTTGACAGATCCGTGTACTTGTGAGTATTTTTAGATTTGTACCTCCAAGTACATTAAACGTTTTGCTTTAAAGTTACTTGAATGTCATAATATCTCCGGAGGATCTCTTCCCAGCTGCAATTAAAATACATTTAAAGAAGTATTTAGATTAAAAAAAAAAAATCTCATTACATTTCATAGGCATGGAATCCCTCACTTGCATGTATTCCTGTCTTCTCTCAGCTGTTTTCCACTAAATTATTACCAAAAGCCCATTGATATGTATCTGGGGGGCAGGGAATCCTTTGATGTACTACTCAAAAGTACACTGAAAATTGCTTTACTGTAACATTCAAAAAAAAAAAAAGTTGCTATGTTCTAGGACATGGTCTCCAATAAGCTAGTTTCTGCTTGGGCAAAGTTCGAACATTTCATATATTATTGGAAGACTTTGAATGAGCAATTTTCTCACAGTGAATAAGCTCAATTAACAAAAATAAATTAAATCCAACTCCCTACTGTAGTCTTTCACTTCCAGTACGGACAGGGTATGTGATGACTGCTGAAGCAATGTACTTTACCCTGAGGGGAAGTTAGGGAAAGAGGCACTCCTGTACACAGTGATGCTCCAGATGACTGTGGAAGAGTTTTTAAGTCTAAAGGGATTCTTCTTAATTCAGGAATTATGCAGAGTCCACACTTCAGAGAACGTCAGGAGAGCACGGAAAAACTAGGAGCCTAAAATAAAGATACACTAGAACCTTTTAGGAGTGAGGAGAGGGCCTAAGTGCAGTTATTTAAAAGATCTCTTACTCCTCTGTGAACAGGTATTCAACACTTAGTTATTCATGTTAAAACAACAAAAGAGAAGCAGAGCAAAAATCATTACTGAACCACTGCTTTTGATCTCTAACACTAAGTGTAAAATTTTTCTTCTCCTTCCTTTAGAAATTCATATTTCCAACCATTTCTGAATTAAGTTTGTTAAATACTAATAAGTCAACCTGCTTGGTGAGTTTGCTGAAATTTCAGAAGCAGAAGATAGCAAGATGAGCATTCATCTTTCTAAATTACAAGCAAATTTGAATAATGCATGGCAGAACCAAGATCAAATCAAGAATGAAAAAATACAGTTATTTAGAGATAGATATACTGGACTACAGTTTAATTAAAATACTTCTCTTCCAAAAGGAATCACATTGGTTTTCAGTACTCCCTGTAACAAGTCACCAGCCTAACTATGGCACTGTTGTCTTACCTGAAACTGAGCCATTAATGCCAGTGGATTATTTTGACTGTTGTCAAATGTTAAAACATCAAAGACTCCAACACAATTAACTCGTAACCTTTAGGAACAAGAAGGGAAAACAGACACGTCATTACATTTTGTTGGTTACTCAATTTTGCCTCTAGCATTCACTGAATGCTTTGATACGACAAAAAAAGAGAGTAATCAGTACTCAGAAAATACTAATTTTACTATTTGATAAAGTGCAAAAGACAGTCTTGAGTTTACAAATAAATCAACAAATTTAGAAATTGTCAGTCATGGATTCAAACAGTACTTTGAGGATAATGTGTAAGTCTTCCCAAAACACGTTTCAAAAGAACTTAAAAAAATTTTAGCACATTGTCTCATGCCAGTTAAAAGTAACACAACTTTCTAGTTGGACTTCGTTATTTCTGTAACATGAGCACAGTCAGCAGCTACCACGAACAAAGATCAGAGCAACACAGTGAGAACGAAGGTCTTCATTACCTTGTTTTGCCCGTCACTAGAATCTTTGTTGGATCCATAACTCTGCATGCCAGTCCTGCTGTATGAATGGTACGTAACGCAGAGCTGAGCTGCACAATATATGCCCATATCAAAGACTCCGGAAGCAATCCAGCATGCTGCCGTGGCAGAGGTCCATCATGCTGACCTAGAAGCAAAATGTTTTAAGCATCAATAAAAGGCTACTACATAAAATTAAAGTTCGTACATTTTAAGTTATACAATTAATTGACATACTCATTTCAGTCAACTCTTAACAGTCCTCAGAAGACTCATCTATTGTGCTTTAATGGTTGGGTTGGGATTTTTTTTCTGTTCGGTTTGAGTTGGGTTTTCTTTGGAAAGACATCACATATTAAAATGCCGACAATTCATTATGCGTTATTGTTTTCACTAACATTCAGGAAAACTATGCTGATTTTTAACGTTTAGAATGAATAATCACTACAAAAAGAGCACTAGTTAGAAATTGCTGGAAGTGGGTGGTGTATCAACATATGCAGGTACTTCAGAAGTAAAAATGCCAGTATTCTGAAATGAGCATGTACCACAATAGCTGCAACAGATCGCATTTTACCTCCTTTATTGTAGGAAGGCTTACAAATTAAGCATTCTCTATCATCTGATACAACAAAGAAAAAGTAACAAGCTAGTTTTGAATTACACAGGCAAACCAGACCGGAAGATTTGGTGACTAAACATCACTGAACACAACTTCACATATATTCTGCTATGACTCAACTCCCTGACAAGTGATCACTGCACGACCTCTATTCAATGGGCCATACAAAAGCAATGCATCGCTCCCTTTCTACATGGATTTGTAGTCCTCCTTTCAAAAGTAAAACTAATTCTTTGCAAACACACACCCAAATTCTACATTGCAAACCGTTTCCGAGTAATACTGAGCCAGAGATGAAAAAATAAAGATAGAGATCACAAACGTTATTTTTAGTAAGACGCAGTAATACAAAGAAGTTGCTACTGTTTGCGTGGCACAAAGCTGAAGTAAGAGAACGAGTAAGACTGTGCATCTCAATTTCACAAAAGAGGATGGGCATTTCATGAGGTTGCCTCAGTACTGATTTTGCTAATTTTGAGACCAGTAATATGATCAGTATTCAGTAAAATCATGTAAGCATCTGATTCAGTTGTAAACTGGCTGCACTCCTCTCCTCCAAACATTTGTTTCTTGGTTTTTTATTTAGCGTTTTTTCCCCCGTTTCCCTACAGGAGCATATCAACATCTGTGTACTTGCTCAAAATCAGCTGAGATATGCGAGAGTTAAAAGATGAAACATGTGACTGAAAAATTTTTACTTGGAAGTTTTACCAATTTTGGGGTGAGGGGCTGGGAATGTTCCCAGCTTTCATTTCTGAGCTTTTGTTTGTTTTTAAACTTCAGTTCATTTTTCAAGTTTAAGGTGCTTTGAGTTAGATTATAAAAAGCTCAAGACACTGACTCCTTTAAATAGCAATAAGCCTGGCATGTCTATTGAAGGCTGAATATAATAAGATACTCTTTTTTCTGGCCTCTTGATGAATCATTATGCAAATCACTTCCCACAAACCAGCATACCAGAAGTCTCACATAGCAAACTTTTTTCCCCTCATGAATCTCTCTTCAACATGACGAAAATCACAATGATATAAAATGACTGAGGAGATATAACCCCCTTTAGTCAAGGCTCTTTCTCTAGTTACCACTTGATACAGAATATACTTTATTTTGGTAAACAGCAACGTGTGTATGTCATGTCTAACAAGAACGCATATGGACCCTGCAAGACAGATTTACATCTGTATAAGCATGCCCAGAACAGAAACATTGCTATAATATCCCACAGAGAGAAAAGCCAAAAAACTTGGGGGTTATTTTTCTGCATGCAACTTAAAAACAACAGCACTTGCCCTCTTATTTCCAGATAAAGGCAAAGTAACCAAGAGAATATTCAACATACGCTGAAAAGCTGGAAGATCAGAGTTCAACACAGCTTCTCCCCCTCTATCACAAAATCTCAATCAACAACAATGTTGTTTTACTACTGGAAAGATTCACTTGAGGCTACAGTCAAATCTAGTCTGCTTTCAGACTGGTTGGCTGCACCCCACATTCCCATGCAATAACGGTACAAGCTAAAACTCTGGAAGAATCAGTTTTGAAATGCTCTCTTTCGTATCTATCTGTTCAAAACAAGTAAGATTAAAAGCAGTTCAGTTTGCTGCAATGCTGACTACAAATCATGTCCCATGAAGGCCCACCAGGCCTGCCACAGATGGCACTTGAGCAAGGACTCAGGAGATGGGACCCAAAAGCTTGCTCTTTCGGCAAAACACACAGTTCAAAGCTTTCCAAAAAGTGCTGAACACAGTGGAAAACGTCACAAGAATATAAGAAAACATTACAAAAATGATCAGAACTACTTTACTCCAAAAAGTGGTATTTTAGAGGTTTCATGGTTGATTTGAAAAAGGCTTCCCACCACAGGCTGAATCCACAGCCACAACATGCAAAATTTCATCCAATTTTTCTTCCCACATACTGCAGGGCAGACTCACCTCTCCCCCTACTTTCATCTCTCTGAGATGCAGAACATAGATATTAATGGAGGAGATTAAAAATTAAAGACCTGCCATTCCAAAAAACACAGGTTATCCATTATTTTTCCTTGTTGCATTAAGATAAAAGTAAATAAGTAATGCTGACAATGAGTTTAAGTTGCGTGGTATGATGTTCTTCACTGAGCAAGAAATGTCCCCTTTGCACGGGTGTGTGTGGAGATGTGTGTGTACTTTTTGTTTGTTAAGAAGTATTCAAATGAAATTCAGTTCCCCAGAGCAATGATAAAGCAAGGGTCCTGGGGTGGGAAGGAAGAACTGAGACCACCAGTAGTAGGACCTGTTTTACATCATCAGGAACACTGTCAGAAAGCATGCTAACACACACAATTCTCATCAGATAGTTATGAAAAAAATCAGAAGTCGAATTAAAAATTTAGCTGCTTGCTAAATTGAATCTCTCAGGCCTGTAAAGTCTTTTACATTGAGAACGACCTGTGAGATGTTCAGTGTTTGCTTAGTGTTACTGAGTTAAAATACTGAAAGATAAATGCAGTAGCCTTCATTTCTCCTCTTTCTCCAGGGAAATCTGGGCTTCAGTTTTACATTTCCCAGTTTTCAATATACAGAAAGGTTCTCAACTACTAGTGCAGCACTACACTTTGTAAAAATCTGAAGACATCGAAAACTTGAAATTACTTCAGAAGAGTTGCAGCTTTGACAAAGGTATTTTAGGATAATTATTGATCATAAATTTTGTCCTCAACATCATGTTGACTTTCAATATTCATATATTCTTTCTCCTCATCACAGTCTAAAGTACGTAACTTACTTCTTTTTCAATAGAAGAGGTATTTTATGAAAAAACATTCAGCAACTGGGCATGCAAAAAAACTAAGTCAACGGAAGTCCATTATGTCCTACTGCTACTGTGTCCAAAGGAAAACAAGGTCCAGGAAGCTTGCCTATCTTCATTAAAAAGTACTTTCCTCATTAGAAAGTATCTGTGGTGCTGAAAATTACTATTAACAGCATGTACGCCAACATTTAATTATCCAGAGTATTTTTAATAAACAAACCAAAGGACATATCAAATGCATCCTTATCTCTGCCAACTGCAAGAACTCATTAGGACAAAGAAAAAACCTTACTGGCAGCAGTGGATAGTTATTGTTCATTTGCCAGGATTTTCTAGCACATAGTTTTAAAATATGTACATTCAGAACGTGGTTTACCATTTAATTATTAGACTGTTAAGAAAAACATTCCAGTACTTTTGGGTTAACTTGCTAATTCAAAGAGAACATCATTTCTGCAGAGATAAAAACACTAACATGTACTATATAATCTGAAGTTGACAAATATCAGAAAACCAACAAGTCTCAGAAGAACAGATTTAATGTCTAGACACTTTTGATAGAAATAAGTGTATTGAGGAAATCTGAGGAATGAGAATCAAAAAAGAACATTTCAAATCAATATCCTCAGAGTAATAATTAACCGAAAAGTCAGACTCCCGATTTTAAAACTTGTGAAAACTTGGTAAAACATGACAGAACAACATCAGATTATCACACTGCACCACCTGAAGAAGATATTTCATTGCATAAAGAACATAAGCAATAAATTCTACAGAATTCAGAAGTAACAGAGACACTAGTTTGCAGTATAAAAATAAACTTGAGCTATTTTTTACACACCAAATCCTTTAAGAAGTAGTTCTGTAATAGGGTCTGTAAATAACATGGCAAAAAGAAAAAACCCGAGACTGACCACACTGACATCAGTGACATGCAAGACAGCTATGTAAACCATAATCCTCATCTTTTAACTGTCAAAGTCTCACGTTGCCAACTCGAGTGTTCAACATAAATAAGGTTGCATACCTGAAATCAAATTCTCTGAGTTCACTGATCAGGTTCACAGTGTTGTGCCTCCTAAAACCTTTAAAAGCAATTGCACTAATCTGGGTCTCATGCTGCAGAGTACCCAACTTCCATCCATTCCCCTGCTTCTCTTGGGAGTCTCCTCTAGGCAGGCAGACGGCCAAGAAACTCTGTGAGGGGATGGAGAAAGGATCCGTGAAGGCAGGCAATTCTGAGAAATCAAGTTATAGGTATGCAATCTTATTTTTTTCTTTTAAATTGCTCCTTCTAATGAGGACCAGACTAGAAAGCAGCAGTTACCAAAAAAAGAAAGGCCAAAGCAAAGATATGCAGAAAGATTTGGCAAAATTGGGGAATTTCAGGTGACTTTTTTTCTGATTTATGTAATAAAGAGACCAGAAGAGCAGGTAATGAGAAATGTCACAGGCAGGAAAGAGTTATCTTCCTTGCATATCCCTGTGAATTCTGCCACAACAGTTCATTTTAATTAAATAATACTTTGGTTTGGCTGAACCAATGAAACTGGTGTCTTATTTCCAGTTTCAAAGACCATCTCTGCCTATAGAAGAAAGTTCTAGTAGGTCAAATAAATGGTCCAGACAGCCCACTAACCTGTTTCAAAGACACACACACTAAAATCAGAACAGTAGCTTGCAATAGATTTCTGAGCGTATCAACATAAACAAATGGAATATTCTACTAGCCTCCAACAGTCTGCAGCTCAGAGAACTCCTATGCAAGAAATAGCATCCTTGCAGTTAATGGTTCTCAAGTGAGCAAGCCCGCTTTCCCCTTGAACCCAGGCAAACATCCACAATTATCTGTGACAAAGTTCCATGGCTTACTTAACTCTACACAGGTTTTGAATTTGCTACCTGGCTAGTTTCATTTGTCAGTCTCTAGTTTTTAAGCCGGAAGAAATAGCACATTATTGTTGCTTATTCATTTTTCTTTATCCCTGATGATTTTTCAGACACCTACCATATTTCAGTCACTTTTAAACCCATCATAGTCCTGTCCATCTTTAAGAGCATGACAAGTACTATTCCACTTTACTGTTCTTCATACAGAAGCCGTCCTAGGCCTTTGATATCCCTATCACCTCTTCTCAACCTCTTTGCTGTTCTTCTACACCCTTCAAAATGTGTAAGGAGGACCAAAGCTATAGATACAACTCTATGATGCACCCCCATCTTGAATTATTGAATGGTTTAGGTTGGAAGGGACCTCAAAGATCATCTAGTTCCAACCCCCCTGCCATGGGCAAGGACACCTTCCACTAGATCAGGTTGCTCAAAGCCTCATCCAACCTGGCCTAGAACACTTCCAGGGATGGGGCATCCACAGCTTCTCTGGGCAATCTGTTCCAGTGCCTCACCACCCTCAAAAGGAATAATTTCTTCCTTATGTCTAATCAAAAATTATCCTCTTTCAGTTTAAAGCCATTTCCCCTTGTCTTATCACTACATGCCCTTGTAAAAAGTCCCTCTCCAGCTTTCTTGTAGGGACCATGTCTTCCATTTTGTTGTTTACTCTTTTCTTAATAATCTGTAACAACCCATTTCCTATTTACTGCGATTCAGCAAAAGGACAATATTTTCCTTAATCTACTTAACTATAGCCCCAGATCTATTGAGTGGTAACAGCCATGACAGAGGCCATCGTTTCACGTTCAAAGTTAGTTATGTTCTCCCTTGATCACATCACCTGCTAGATTATTGCCAAGAGTCCCAGTCTTGTAAGATCCTTCTGCAATCCATCACAATTGGCCTGTTTTTAACAATCCGAATAATTTGGTATTATCAGCAAACTTTGACAGACCATTATTTATCTTCAGTGCAAATAAGTGAATGTTTCAAGAAAAACAACTCCCAGAACATATTCTTGTGAGACCTCATCAGTGATCTCCCTTCACTGTGAGATCTCACTATTTCTTATTTTCTAACTAGTTATTAATCTAACTGAGGACTTTCTCTTATCTCATGGTCACTTAGTTTCTTTTAGAGATTCTGATGGACGTCATTAAAAACCCAATATCTTCTCTACTGGATCTTCCTTCAAAAAACTCTGATAGATTAATGAGACATGACTGCCCTTTATAAGGGCAACACTTAATTCTTTTCTAGTATGACAAAAGAATGTGTCCCAAATAATTTTATTGTAACTTCTATTATTTTATTTGGGACAGACATCACTCTACAGGGGTATAAAAACATACCAAGGACTGATTTACATGGTAATTGAAAACCATGGGTGGGAGACACTCAGAAGTCTAGTCCTGCAGTCATTAACCAGGCAGTACGTGTCCAGGTTTATCCCACTAAATTAGTTTCACATCATCCTCACTGAATTTGTAATTGCATTCTTTCGCTTGCCACAGGATATGGCAAGTCAAACTAGAGTTTTCTCTGAGATATTACCACCAAAAACAATGGTGGAACTCAAGTTCCAACCTCACTTATACCAGTTAACTCAGTGAAAAGCCAGTGGGAATTATTCAGTATACAAGGGATCTACAAGCCTTTGAATGTATTCACACACTACCAATCCATTATTCTCTGATCTACCAGTTAGTCAAGTAAAGTCTTCCATGTCAACCTTTGAAACAGATTGAATTCACAGCTAAAGGCTCTGATTTCAAAAGGCACAAGAAAGAAGAAACCTTAGCTTCTGCTTCTCTATATACACTGGAAGCCTAAAGACATTTAGGGAACACCTACTATAACAAAATAAACACAACTAGGTCATAGTCCTCTGGTTGTCCCTACTGCTGGATCTAATTTAAGAGTTGGTCCTGCATCTAGCAGAAAGTTGAGCTCTGAGGATATCTTACTACCCTAAGTCCTTCTGTGATTCCATTCTCTTTCTCAGCATGGCACTGGGCTCTACTAATAGCTTTGGCCGGTTGTGTTCCAGACAACACCGGGATGCAGTTTTTGGGACTGCATGGGTCACGAACTGGTCCTAACACGCAGTATGATTGGCAGTGTACTGTTTTGGAGGGGAAGAGGCTTTAGCCATATGGATATGAGCTCTACTTGGTGACTTGCTGAGCCACAGACCATACTGTGACAGATTTTATTTATGAAAGTAGATGTAGCCTTAGTGACTCCTTTGAAGCCATAGTATAAATCTGAAAAAAAATCAGACCTGCAATGTGAGGCTTGTGTCTGAAAAGAATGTATGTTACAGGGATTTTTTCAAACCATTTCTTAACTATTACTTCATCTTTCAAAACATTAAGTAAAACACTGCCTAAATAGTCCTCATAACACTGTATGATAAAAAAAAATATAAGTGGAGGTCATCTGAAGAGCAAGCATTAAGCTGACATAGCACGTCTCTTACAATTTTGAAAACATCTCCAGTAAGTGTCAGGTATCACTTGGTGACAGACCTGCAATTAGGACCCCAGAGCTCTTGGCTCCCAATCCCATTCAAACTTATTTCCCTGTCAAAGAACTATAATTCCCTTACAAACTGACATCAATTTTCCAAATTAGTCATAAGTTAAGTATGACCAGAAAGGTGAACTGCTCATTGCTAGACTTTTACCTTAACTTTTAACTCTAGTTATACTTTTCTGTTATTAAAAAAAAAAAATATATTCAGAAATTTTACAAATGGAAAGTGAAGAAGAGTTTTCTGATCTCGATCAGCTTATGGTATGACAGAACTGATTGGCTAAAAAATTCAATTGAAAGACTATTTCTGACCAGCTATTTACTGCTTAAGTATTAGAAACAGATTACAGAAATATTGTATGATGATAAATTTTCCTTACCCCATTTTCGTTTTGTGAAATAGGCATCAGCACTAGGGTCATTGAAGTGTCTGCTCATCATAGTCTCTCCTCCAGCATGAAAATCATATGCAAACACAAGAGCTTAAAAATAGAAACATGTGACCATTACTAACTCAAGCATATTTAGAAAAAAGTCTCAACACATCAGTTGGGGAAAACAAAACAAAAAAAAAGAAACTTACAATGTTCTCCAAACGCTTTAGTGGTAAACACTTCACGCAAGGTTACTATATTTGAGTGCTGAATTTTTTTCCACATGTCAACCAATACCATGCATTTCGTGTTAACAAGACGAAAACCTAGAAAAGAACAAAAAACCATGGTCTGAAATGTAATGTTTTGCAAGAGAATTTTTTACTTCAACATTTCTTCTGAAACTACTGAAAAGCAACCAGACGTTAAAATATGACTAGAATGCTTAGGAATGCTAGTCCTATTTGAGACAACTCATTTTTTCTCACCATGTATCCTCCGAAGGCAATATGGCAAGTCATCTTTACTATTTACAGCTTTATAGCATGACGTAATGTACCCAAAGTTGCTTGTTTTCTGTATTCGATTGGGCGGTGGCAGTGGTTCCAAAGGAAAGAGACTGTGGTAGCTGTCCACTTCCGCAGGAACTGCTGAAATTAGTTTTACACAGAAATGCATTAGGTGTCAGTTGACTTTGAGAAAGTTATTACAGTAGCAGAGATGAAGATGACTGTCGTATATGTAAATTCTTCGCACCATGTTTTAGGTGCATGTAATTAAAATTCATTATTTTTGCTTAAATATCAATACATACGTTCCTGGAAGAGATTTCAGAGCTAAAATAACTGTCTTCAGAAAAACAGTTACACCAAGTAAAAAAATCAAACTAGATGAAGTTCCCTCTGTGATTTTCTCATTTGCCTTAAAAATTCACCTTTCTGAATGACATTTCTTTGGTGTTTTTTTTTTTCTCCTGCACAGATTCATAATTAAGCACCAATTCCCATACTGACTTCATACCACTGTAAGAACCCTGTTTTCATCTTAAAAAAGCAAATATGAATCTTACATGTTGTAACACACTGATTTAGATACAGAGAGAGGTGCTGAAGGGTTACAACTCAGATTACGAGATTACCCTTGCAAGAAGTTATACACTTGTACTCATCTGGACTAGTAAACTAAACTGCATTTTTTACTATATCATTATCTTATTAAACACACTTTTGAGAAGTAAGGATACTGCAATCAAAAAAGCGATTTGTTGAAATCAAGTTGAATAGTCAATCGGAAATTCTCCAAAAGCCAAATTACCATGAATAATATACACTTCTCTTGCCTGACAACTAGTGCAAAGCCTTCTCTGATATTTATTTGTTAGCTTACATACAGCCTTTGAAAATATATGCATTCTTTAAAGGAATATCTAATACGTACAAAGTAATACAATACTGGTTTTCATGAAGCTTTATTGTCTTAATGATTTTTCCTTTCTCAGCAATTTAAGTATTCTCAACCATTAAGGAGTTTCAAAACAGAAGAAAAAGAGAATTACAAAAGCAAGAAACAAATTTCATATTTCTGAAATACTTTATCTGGTTATCTACAGCCCAGGCAGATGATTAAGGCTTCAGGAAAAATTAAAACCCGGTGATGTTTTTTGCAAGATGTTGTTAATATCCTTGAATACATATGGCTGCAGAACAATATGATCACAGTTTAGTTTAGAAGAAACACTTACCAGGAATATCAGCCTGATCAATCTGGGCCATAGTTATTAAGTGTCTGTTGATCAGTTCCTGAAGAACAAATTAAGTCAAGATTTGAACATTATAACACAGTTCATCATCTTTGCTAAGTTAACAGTACACCGTCTTTGAAGAACCAGCTACTTGTACTAAAACAGAGAGTTGATGCAAGTGTCCAGGGTGGGGGCAGCAGGAGAAGACCACTAATGCAAAAATCTATAAATTCTTGAAGGAAGGAGCCGCAGAAGACCCATTAGCTAGAGCTAGCATTGACAGAGGCACCTACTACAGTAAAGCTGAAATAAATAACAGTCACAGCCAGCCCTCAGAGAAGGGCTCATTAACTAAAATCTGCATATAGTTTCATTTCAGCAAGAGACTTCAAAACTAGACAGGACTACAGCTTAAGAGAATGCTACATAAATGAACTCATGCACACAAAAACAATACACAAGTAGTAAGAATATACAGCTGAATAGTAAATCATAGTAAATCATGGTATGCAGATTAGATTGCAGTCACATATGTTGTAACCCACCCTCTGTTGTACTCCATCCATTACAGGACTTGATTTTTTTAAATTCCCCACAGGGAAAACTGACTACACAGATTTTTGATGGATATTTCTCTTCTACTATCAGCAATTTTTTTCGTTTTTGCCAAGATACATGATTTTCTTTTAAGTTCTCTATCATCTTACCTGTCTGAGCTCATCTGCCATGAAGAAGGAAGGTGCATTTGCTTTTGGCTGCATGTAAGCAACATGAGGTGCAGCTGGATGGTAAATGTGGTAGTTTGGAAATACCTAGAAACAAAACATTTTAAGAAGCAGTTTAAAAACCTTAAGGATAGGGAAAACGAGATTTTTGTCACCCTTTTAGTTTGAACTACTGAACTACAAAGTCTTCATGCACAGTACATGTTACAAATATACTGTCAGACACAATTTCCTCATCTGATGCTCATTACTAATGATTATTTTAACATTTTTGTAACTGCATTTTTCCCTCCACTGTAAATGTAAGAGTTATTTAACCTATCAAGAAAAAAAAAAACAACCTGAATTTTTGATGTTTTCTCATTATGTATGTATTCATTGAGATATACACAAAACAATTTCTTTCTATTGCTCCAAAACTCTACACAGAGGTAAATAAAGAAGACCAGAGAATTTTTCAGGTATTTCAATTTCAGTGATTTTGGAGAACAAAACAATTAAAAGGCCAAATCTTCACAGAGATTAAGGGTTTCAGACTGTTAAGAATAATCTCTGTAGTATCAGCCAATTGAGCATTTGGAAATGCCATAGACTTCTGTATGGAAAGCAAACATACCATTCCTGTGAGAGGTGCTGGAGTTGTATCAGTGTAGAAGTAGGTTGTTCCACCCACTGTTTCCTTCTGGATCACCTGGCCAGTAGATGGAGGCTGAGAGACAGCATTAGCGACAGAAGCGGAGGCACTAGTAGGCACCATATAGTTTGCTGGGTTAGGAGTATGACTTCTTCTTCGAGGAGCAGGAGATGTATGAGGAGTTATTTTGGGGGAATGAAGAGGAGAAGATCCTGCTGACAGTGACATTCCTTAAAGAAACACAAGAAGATATTCTTATTCAAATCTGTCATTTTTAAAAAAATAGCATTTTGAAAAAAAAAAACCCACAGCCTTCACTCCCAATAATATTCTGAACAGGAGAGACGCTTAAGGATTGCTACATTTATATGAAGAGTTAAAAGATAAAACATTAAGAGCAAGCCTGAACAGATGCATTTTCCCAAAAATCTTTGCTTAATTCAGAGGGAAAGGGCTTGGGAATTTATAATCTATGCACAAAGATCTGTAATGAAAGACAGAAAAGGAGTAGAAAGGGGAAGACAAATCCAACTAATGCTGTAGAAGAGAGTTTATTAAACTGTAAAAAGATAAAATGTTAATGACTATAAGTGACTGTTTATGTAACAGTTACATGAGCAGTCAATGGAGTTTGCCAAGCTGTAACTCGATGCACCTTTCACTAGAACCAACTCCACAGCTATGAATAAGTATTACACTTAGATCTCCAGTAACTATACCACACAAATAAGCAATACGCAATATGCTACTTTGAATAATTTCACAGGACAAATTATCTATTTTTCTATAATTGGTCTATCCAAAAATCATCCTCCAAAAGAACTATTTATTATGTAAAGATAGGTAACTTCTCAGAATATGAAGTCTGTTAGGCATTCACACTGAGATTTTCAAATTTGTTTTAAATTACTTTATTAACTGGTGTTCATCCTCAACGTTAGACAGACAACTCAACTGAAACTTGAGAAGCTCAGCTTCTAAACAAAGTACATCAGTGGGGAAAAAACAAGGGCAACTTTTTTTGCACTCAGACTTTTCAGTTACCAAAACTAGTTTAGTCACTTCAAGAGTCATTATATGCAGAATTCTCAGGTACTTTTATTTATAAAAGTTTAGATGTCAAAGAAACCTTCTAGGGTGAGGAAGAGATCATTCTTCAGAAGATTCTAGATACTTAGGTATCCAAACTAATACAAAGGAGAGCATCTATGAAACTTACTGTTGCTCAGTTCAGATTGGGATGTACTTTCTCTTCTTTAACAGTAAGAATTGTGTTAGTCGTACTAAAATCTAATTTTTTGAAAGCATACAAGATACACAATTTTCATATTCAATGCAGCTGAGAATTCTCCAATTAAGAATTCAGTTAGTCGGTACTCAGGCGTTTGCGTAAGTTACTTCCATTTATAAGCTCTGGTTACTTAATAAAAACAACTTTTTTTTTTTGCATACACACTTTTTAGTTACCAAAACCTAGTCTAGTTACTTCAATCAAGAGTTATTGTACGCAGAGTTCTCAATATGCATCATCAGTAATGTGTAGGAGTGTTTTTACACTTGTGTCTTGTCTCTACAGTAGTCACATCCCTCCTACATTTACTTTTTTTTTTTTTAAACAAATTACAAAAGCAAGTAACAATTTTAGTATTAATAGTTTAATCAGTAGTTGGGGAAAAATAATTTTGAAGTTATTCTATCCTAATGATATTAACAGAATATTTGTAACTTTTCATTTAGCTCCAATCATTTACTTTGACATCTTAAAAACTATGCATATTAATTCAGCACAATTATTTCTTTTGTTCTTGAAAAGTGAATAGTACCAACAAAATAAACAAGATCTTTTAATGTAAGCCATAAGAAAGTCTCACATCTTTCTCTTTAGTTGGCTCTTTTCAGTCAGTTTACTCTTTCTATAAAATATAAAAATATAAAATATAAGAATCTGAAAACTACAAAGTCTAGACTTTTCTGTGGCAGAATTTTTCTTTATATTAATACATGTTCATTAGTGTGGATACATACCTTATAGACAAGCAATACTGCAGAGTAATTGTTTGCTGATTAGTGTATTAACTTAAAATGTGAATTGTAATAGGCACTTCTGAATGTTTAATTTTTAAAGTACTTCTGAATGGTAACATAAGTAGTCTCCTAAAAATCTGTTTACAAATCAACTGCATGACCATAAAACATAATGAATTGTGATAGTACTGCTTAATGCTACAAAAGAAAGTAAGTTTCCATTAAGGTAAAAGTTGCCTTGAGTGAATAACACTTAAATATTTCAATAGCTACTGTATATAGATGGTTACATTTTTAACAAAAGACTAAAACATGAATGTATTCTTCATTCACTGGCGAAATGAGCAATTTCAAAGGAAACAATATATTACTACTAAAATTTGAAGGATAGGTAATTAAAATGGCCATAAAATTGAAGCAGGTCTATAATTTGCCTCCATGATGTTCAAGGGATTCTCTTAATCTGGAGAAACTTATTGACATGTCTTTTTCGCTCTATTCCAATAAAACATAGTATTAAGTGAAGTCCTTGCAAGCATATAACCTCTCCCAGATAGAAATAACTGGCTTCAAGAAACCTTTTTCCAATAAAACATTGAACCATAAGACCAGGAAAAACCCCAGCAGACTTCATATATAACAATGAAATATTAACTGAAGACTTTTCTACTTTAAAATAAAACTGTATGTACAAGACACAGTATACTGTAAATCTTATCTTGGAAAGAAAAGTGATGGCTTGCAACCTCACTAAAATTATATTGTGACCTTCTACTTAAAGTTTCTCAGAAAAAAAAAAATCTATCACTAGTCTTACCAATACAATTTCCAACAACTTCCACTGAGATTCATTTTTTTAAAAAATCATTCCTGCCAAGGAATAGTTACAAATATAAATCATTAATGTCTTTGTTTGGGTATTAACACAAGATTGAAAGAAAAGGCACACAATTACACAAATCATAGGATCATAGAATGGTTTGGATTGGAAGGGACCTCAAAGATCATCTAGTTCCAACCCCCCTGTCATGGGCAGAGAAACCCTCCACTACACCAGGTTGCTCAAAGCCTCATCCAACCTGGCCTTCAACACTTTCAGGGATGGGGCATCCACAACTTCTCTAGGCAACCTGTTCCAGTACCTCACCACCCTCAATGTAAAAAATTTCTTCCTTAGATCTAATCTAAATCCACCCTCTTTCAGTCTAAAGCCATTGCCCCTTGTCCCATCACTACATGCCCTTGTAAAAAGTTCCTCTCCAGCTTTCCTGTAGGCCTCCTTTAAGTACTGGAAGGCTGCTATAAGATCACCCCGGAGCCTTCTCTTCTCCAGGCTGAACAGCGCCAACTCTCTCAGCCTGTCTTCATAGCAGAGGTGCTCCAGCCCTCTGATCATCTTTGTGGCCCTCCTGACTCACTCCAGCAGCTCCATGTTCTTCTTGTGTTGGGGACTCCAGAGCTGAACACAGTATTCCAGGTGGGGTCTCACAAGAGCTGAGTAGAGGGGCAGAATCACTTCCCTCGACCTGCTGGCCACGCTTCTTTTGATGCAGCCCAGGATACGGTTGGCTTTCTGGGCTGCCAGTGCACATTGCTGGCTCATGTTGAGCTTCTCATCCACCAGCACTCCCAAGTCCTTTTCCTCAGGGCTGCTCTCAATCCATTCTCCGCCCAGCCTGGACTTGTGCTTGGGATTGCCCCAACCCACATGCAGCACCTTGTACTTGGCCTTGTTGAACTTCATGAGGTTCTCACAGGCCCACCTCTTCAGCCTGTCAAGGGCCCTCTGGATGGCATCCCTTCCCTCCAGCATGTCCACCACACCACACAGTTCGGTGTCATCTGCAAACTTGCTGAGGGTGCACTCGATCCCACTGTCCATGTCGCCAATTAACATGTTAAACAGCACCGGCCAAATCCTTTCAAACACCCTTCCAGCCTCAGTTAGGTCTGATTTTGGAAGGACATTGAGAGTTCACTGAAAATTATCTAGTGGGCAGAACATACAGGCTTCTCATTTGCCAATATATACAGTAAGTTCGAGATATGAAAGAAGCTCGACAACATTTTGGTTTTATACTACTAGAAAATATACTACAAGTTAAGAAAAACTTGCTGCTAGTACTGCAGTGGGTACTGACAGGCTGAGTCAGCAAATATTCAAGGTGATAGATTCTTCTCAGACTTGCATTAAATTCTGCAGTCTAAATAAGTAAGTATTATTAGAAGACCAATATGACATGAAAAAGGCTTATTACAGTGAGACTGAAGCATAGCTAAGTACTTACGGAAGCCAACGACTGGGTGCACAAACTCAAGCAGATCTCACCAACTGCATTAGCTATTTCAACCAGTGAAAACTTTACTAATACTAATATTTAATCACAATAAATAGAATAAAGAAGAAAATAAAGAAAACGTCTGTATTAAAGGGTGAACATATATTCTTACTGATTCATAGCAAAGGAAAAAGATGGTATTGAACACATGATGGTAACAATGTGGTGAATATGGAACCACTTCTCACAGAATTAGACATGCTTTTTTCAATAGCATAATTTACATAAACCCTTATTCACTTAAGGGTCTAAGAAAAACTAGAGTTTGAATCATCTAATTATGATTTTATACATACGTATATGTAAAAAAATCATACCAGTGATCCTGACAGAAAAATAACATTTTTAAGCTTTCCCTATGAAACATTTTAGTGATCCCCCAGATTACAATGCCAAAACAAGTATTAAGACAAACATCAAAAAGCCTGCTTCAAATTGTCCTTCCTGAGACTTATCTACTAGTAAAGATGGCTCTCCATTCCTTGTCCCAGTGAACCTTAATACTCATGAAGTAGTGAAATACTATCTTGAAAGGTAAACTGCAAGGAGAAACAGCTTTTTTCACTTCACAATTATTTACACCTAAAAAATCGTGCCATGGTATACAGAAGTCATGGAATCATACCAACATGGAAACAGCTGCAGGATTAGAAGGTCTTTTCACAACATTAGCAGTGACCGTACAGGCTACCTACACTCACCTGGAGCTCCTGCTGCTATTGTCATTTTAAGTAGAGATAGAGGTCATATTTACATATCCCTCTTTATGGTTATATTTTCACTTCTTGTATTATTTTTTATTTTTGAAGTTTCACAGTGACTGAGGAAAAGGAAGTGGTAGACTTTGAAATTCATTTGAGGCATGCTCAAAGATATTTTATGAGATTAATGCTTCTAATAAAGCATTGTAGCACACATTGTATTTGAATTAAAAGCTAGGTTGTATTTTGAATCTGAGAATTCATACAGATAAACAGGGTCAAAGAAAGGGCATCAAGCATGAACTCTCATTAAGGACTTGGTGTATACAGTTTTTTGGATTCAATGGAAGTTTATAACTTAACGAACCAGGATTTCATTAAGCTCCTGTGTATACAAATCAGTTGGCCTACAACATAAATACTCTTTAAAAAAAGAGAAATCCAGTAAAATGTTCAATACATATTTTCTTACCTTTGCCTGCAAATTTACTCATCTATAGCTATATACTTATGCCTCTAAAGCTTGTTACACATTCTGTAACACATTCAGAGGTCAAAAATTAAGCATTTAACCATTTTATTACTATATTGTTTTGTAATTTAGAGATACTCTAGACTACTAGGTACATTTTGAGGAATTACTAAACAAGTAAATAATAAAACTAGACTCTTTCATTAACTTCTTTCAAGCAGCATCCTTAATCTCACGGCATATTTCTTCTTATTACAAGCTCTCTACCACATCATTAGCATGATAGCTGGGTATTTCCAAGTTAATTAAATTTGCTTAATTCCCTAAACAACTTTAAAGTCTTAAGTTCTTTCTCAACTTTATTTGGGATAAAATTAATCTTACAATCTCTTTGTTTTCTTCCTTTCTTGTATTATTTTGGCATGACTGTGGAACTTTCTGGCACCATACTTGATATGGGAGGTCAGGACAAGCTCTCGGTGCCTTAAGCCATTCAAAGCACCTCAGCTGAAAGCGCTCCATTTCCGGCTGAGGTCATGAGCTCCGAGAACTACGTTCTCGTAGGCTATCATGAATGGAGATGTGTCAACTGGACACGAGCACATCAGCTTCACACTCCTGGCTCCTAAGCCTGCAGGTTCAGACTAGCAGCAAAACTACGATCTCTCACATGCTGCGCAAGCTCAGAACTTGTCTTGGACTAAACATGGAAGCAACAGCAATTTGCTGTCATTTCCATCAATGACAGAGGCATCACTCTTTACCTACAATCTAGCTTGAGCAAACTGAAGCCAGACAAAGATTTTCTCTGCAGGGGGCTACACATCTGTTCTCTCTCAAGTTTAACACAGCAATGATGTCTTATCACTTCAATGACATTCAGGAACTTTTCATACACGCTGCTGCATGTTTTATTCCATTACTCTGAAACTGCTACACAGAGTGCTAAGCTTTTAGCAAAAGTACTATTTGAAGACTGTCAACAACTCAAGCTTCCCACATAAACGATAAACAGAATGTGTTTGCTAGCAAGGGAATGGAAGGAGCAAAAATAGGGTGTTATCCATGGGAGCTTAAGGAAAGAAGGCCTGGAGAGAGCGAAGGAGATCTGTTCAAAGCTCTCGATACGACAACTTCCTCCAGCTATTTGTGTGAGTCGCATTTTATCCCACTGTTTTCATACTCTATTACTGACTGCTAAGAGGAAGAGTGACTCTGTGTTGAGATTATGCTAGAAAGCACTTATCTAAGTAAATACACATAAAAGTAGGAGTAACCTCCTTCCATGCTATGCTCTAATGGATGTCAGGTGTGGACACAAGTTATCTATTTAAGCATGTTAGGTTTCGGTTGTCATTTTTTGCAGTATTTTTGCAGTACTGTTGATAAGACAGGCAAAACAAATATTTTCCAGGGACAATCAATTTTGTGAACAGTTATCTCTGAAATACTAGATGTCAAAAGTGGTTTTGACTTAACATCTACCTTCAGGGAAATCTCAGAAATCAGAGATATGAAAACTTTTTTTTTCCCATCCTCAAAAGGGAAATCAAAGGATTGTTCTCATTATTTACCTACTTTGTTACGGGTGAATTAAACTATGGAACTTTTAACAAATTATTCCTACTACATTTCCTTATTTCTTACGAAATACCAATTTCCTCCAATACCCTGTAAGCTACTACAAGCAATCAATCTCATCCAAAATCTTACATGTTTCCTGAAAGTTATTCCACTGGAGAATATACTATTTAACTGCAAAGAAACTTATATTTATTCAAAATTCTTATAAGCTCTTCACATGGGTTTCACTTGAATTTGTTTTCACTTATTGAAAGTTAACAGATCCCAAAAATAATTTTTAATAACAATTTCAGAACATATTTAAATCTTTTCTTATTCTGTTATCCAGTATGACCTAAATAGTGAAGTTTCCCCACACAAATACTGCTGTCTTATTCAAGAGCCTAATCTTTTAGAAAGTGCACCTCCTAACTCACCTTGAGTAACAGAAATTTTTGTGAATATATACTATTGACAGCTAAACCATTTAAATAAAAATAAATGTCTGAGTATTATTTACACAGGTTCAGAGAATTCTGCACTCAGTGTAGAGAAAGAAGCTTCTAGATAAATTAAGAGCACCCAACCCAGATCTCTATTCTGAACTAAAGTCTCTCTTGAACTACACAGGAAGAACACAGAAACAAGTCACCTTTGCCTAAAATTAGCTCTTGTGAATACTCCCCCATCCTTCTCATCCATAAACAATAGTACTTGAACCTAGATAGTTTTCAGCATTGGCATCTATATTTCTAGGAGCTCAAATTATTGTACGAACTTCTTTCATCAACAGTGTTACTTAGTATTACTTACAGATAGTAAAGAAATTGGACTGTGAAGGATCCCTCTGAGACCCCACTGGACACTTTCCAAAAGTAGATCATTTTACTGTATTCTATTTAATCCTTTACACTTTTCAATCCAGGTGACAAGGCTGAGAGGCATATAAACACAACAGTGTTCCAATAAGACTGTACAGCACAACATAGCATGAATCAGACACAGTACTGCAACACGTTCATTTGGTCAGAAGCAGCATCAATCACTTTCCCAGCCTGTTCCAATAGTTATAACATGCGAGCTAAGTGCTGGCTTCTTTCACGTTGACACTGAAATTTATCCCCTGGCATGAGGAAAGACTGAAGTTCAGTTTGATACATGGTAATTGCCAATATTGGCTTAAAAAAACCGAGCATTTACAATATTTGCCCCTTTGCCTTTTGGCAGCTACCTAATGCTTCTTATCCATCAGAAGAGATTGCCGAAGGTTTAAGTACATACAGAAACTTGCTAAGGATCTGTGATGTGTAATATCCAGATCTGCTGATAGTTATATCTTAAAACTATTTCATTTTACTTTAAAAAAATTATTAGAATTAAGCTAACTTTTTAAGATTAAAAGTCGAAAAGACGCACAAAGAGCTTGAACATTTAAAGCATAAAAAAAAAATCTTGTCACTCAGAACTTGATGACTGCATGGAACAGTTTTGGTAAAAGTTTTAAATGTGGGAAATAATCATAAATTTGTCTTAAAAGGGAGATTACATGTGGCAGATAAAATAACAATTGACGCTACTTTGCAAGGTAAATTATTTTAGGATAAGCTTATCTTTGACTTTTTGGCTTTCATCAAGATTTTTAAGTCCTCATACATACTTATTAACATTGAAAATAATTACTTCTAGACTACATACTCTAGAAACAAATCAAAAAAGCAGATCAATGCGTGGTAACCAGAGCACATATTCATTGTAGACTGCAGTGCATTTCTAGAGAAAGGGTAGTTTAAAAAACAAAATCTTCAGGTACTGCTCTGGCAAAGACCACATGGACCACAGTATGTGATAACTCAACATCCCTTTTTCCCCAAAAAGAGCAGAGTAAAAGTTAGGCTGAGCTAATTTTTTCACTGCTGCTGTGGCTAAACAGATTTCACAGCCTGCAGTGTGATTTCCATCCCAATGCAAGATAAATCTCAAGATCCTGCACTTTTACATGCTTGAAGACTGTCTTAACATTAAGAGCTAAAGCAGGAGGTGGCTACGTTTATAACCAATAAACCTGATCACTATCTATACAGAGTTATGTTTGACAAGAAGTTAAAAGAAGCAACTGTACTGCAAATTGTTACTCTCAACTTACCTGGTGCTAGCCCAGCAGTAGCAGGACTTCCCATGGAGGGGTGAGAGAACAAGGCTTGAGAGAAGGCAGACATACTTGACTGGGATACATTACTCAGCCTGGAGGTTGATCCTCCTTTAGGAATAAACTCACTTGCAGAAGGATTTGGTGTCTGTTTAAAAACAAACGTAAATTAAATATTTATTTTAAATGTGAAGAGATGGACAGTGCCTATTTGGTAGAAAATACTTTCTAAGCAAGCCTACCAAGTTACAGGGGATATTTTTAAGTTACATACAGCTTGCTGACAAGAGCAGCAGATACTGGAAGCTGGTCTACACGAACAAATTTAAACATGTTTCTAGCTTACATCTGAAGCAGCATTAGCAAGCTTTCCATATGAACAGCTGATGTGGAAGTTCATACAAACACTTTGCAAAAGGCTTTCCATAAGCATTACATTATAAAGTTGGAGAACAGACTTGACACTGAGAAAGCCTTGCCACTGCTGCACAGACCGTTCCCACTGACTTTAGAGATTTCATCTCAAACTCGGTAGCAGTTTCAGTAAATTAAAACAGTAAAAATGATCTCTACTAAAGAAGTCATCCCTCCTTCTATTTCAAATAGGCCTACATGTTCCTTTTCTGTGAAGTTAACTTGTTTTAACTACCTATTCCATTTATGTAGCACCTTTAATAATGAGGTTTAATTTGGTACCACAGAAACAAATAGCAGCAAAGTGACCATCAAACATTCATTATTTATTAGTACATAAAACATATCACACAACCAACGTCTAATTTCTATTAAAATGCACGCACAGGGTTTTGTAGCTTGGGGGTGGAGAAGTTTGTTTTGGGGTGAGTTTTGTTCATCTGTTTTGGGGTAGGGAGAGTTAGAAAAAGAAAATCCTAATTAGAGCTCAAAAGGCAAAAATCTTATTATTGGACAGCCAATTACAAAAGACATTAGTGGAAGAAAAAAGAAATTAAGTCAAGAAAGAAAACCAATTATTACATGAACACACTGAAAAGCTTGAAGATTATTAACTGTCAAAGTTAAGTTTATTAAGTAATCTTCAGAATACCTCTCAAAAGTGTCTAAACAGAACAGGTAAAATGGGAAGATAGTAGCGACTCTCAATAGACAAAGGATACCGTTAAGACAATTCACATTTATTTTTAAATTTAATTATATTGGACCACTTTGGGTTTAGGTAGTTTAAAAATTACTAAATATATCCATTTTTAGTTAAATTACCAATATTGATTTTTAACAACACGAATGAAGCAGTATCAGAGAAGTCTGTTAGTGTCAAACTAGAAAAGGAGTGTGATTACAAAGCACTAACTTACATAGTGAAGAAAAGTATTTGAAAAATATTTTTGTGTTAATTTGTTTTTAATATCTTCATTTTAATAATTCCATCAAATATCATAGTATTGATGTACTTCAAAGTACTAGAAAATAAAGAGGATTCTAAAAGCTGGTTTAAAAACAAACAGTAAGAATATTCCACCTTTAATGACACAGTAAATTTTAACTGCTAACCACCTTTTGATGTTACATATTAGTGTTCTATATGTGCATGTGTCTGAATAGTCAAAGAACAGCTATAACCAAATATGTAGACTGGTGAACTAAAACACTTAGATTTACATGGGTAAAAAGTTCATAAGAATCTTAAAACCCTTCAATCACATTTAGTTAAGGAAAATTTGCTAAGTTATACACTAATGTAGCAAAACAAATAGTAACTTGTATTATACAGACTGAAAACAAATAACATATATTTAAACTCAAAAGCTAATATTCTGGACTTATCTGAACTTTAGGTACAAGACTAATTAGGAGAATGGTGTTCTCTAGACAAATCTGGCATGCGACAATTCAGTCAAATCTGCACTGAAACTGGAAAAAATCACAGCGGTGGTAAAGACCCAAGCAGAATTTGTCCAAATAACAATACAGCTGAAAAGTCATCATCAACCAAAACAACTGGGAGAGCAAGGGGCAGAATTTGTAGCGTCTTGCTAAAAGCACATAATTTCAAAGAACTACATGAGATCCACATTTTTCCACTGCTAAAACTAGCCATGACACATCCAAAGATCTACCACAGCTAAACACTGCGTCAACAAGGGGACAAGGGCAGGACATTGCAAAAAAAAAATAGAAGCATGCAAGTGGAGAGAAAGACATTCTAGAAGACAGCCTCAGCCTTTTCTAGAGCAACTGAGAGTTTCCAAAATCCCATCCATACCATTCTGGCTAAACTCTCATCACTTTTACCAACTGATTCAATGAATGCCTCCAGAACAGGGCTGCTTTTTATTTCTAAATGCATTCTACAAGTTTCCATAGACCAGTTTTGGTCTCTAAAAGTTACTTATATCTCCATCATTATATAAAAATGAAGTTGTTTGAGAGCTCCACTTTAACCGGTAGAAGTTTTAATTTATCCAAGTGAATGAGTCAAATCCAGGCATCTGCTAGAGCAGTTTGGGTTTATGCTGTAGAATTATGAATAGCAGTGGGTCAAGCGTGATAGAAATTCAATTTTCATTCCATTTTTTGGTATCACAATTCAGGATCAGAATCAAAGCCTGATAAGATTAAGTTGTTTCTATAACTTTGATGAAAGCATTTTATGAGTAAACAGCTTTGATTTACACAGCTAGACTCTTTACTATAAAAGTCTATTTTACTTCTCTATGATGTTACAAACATGAACCTGTAATATAAGACTTTCCTCATTGGGAAAAAAAGTGATTTAAATTTTGGTTCCAATTTTAAAAGACTCTTCCACATTCAAGCTGTTTTCTAAATACAGAAAAATATCTGAGCTCCACAGCCAGAATAAACTAATCATAAAATAGTACAACAAAACTTAATAATTTGTGGTCAAAACTAGTTAATATTTTGTCAGAAAATTTGAAGCTTAAGCCCCAGGCCATGTTTCAATGTTTCATCTATGTGAAGCTGCAGTTCTTAAAACCTTTCCAGAAGTATACAATTTTTCTGCACATGCTTTGCTTCCAACAAAATAAAAAAATACAACTCTTTCAAAGCACATAGGCTAGAATAAGTGACTAGAATAGCCTAAGTGATGGAATGGAATATCACTATCAGTTCTTTAATTTTTTCATTATTTTTCAAATTTTGCAGACAACCTATTCTGCACCAGTGAGCACACAAATATGCCAAAATTATGAATCCACATTCTTAATGGCCAATGATTCAAAAAATTATGTTCTTGGTCTGGAAAAATATCCTACTTTCACTCTGGCAACTCATAATACAGAGTGTAAATTCCAGTGTTAGTTTTACATTTGGATCAACAGTAAGCTTGAAAAATCTGTCTAAAAGGGAACTATGCTTTAAAATCCTACAGGGCATTTTTACAGTTTTTCTGTTAGAATCTTATCAAAGTTCCCAAAATAAAGTTGAGTAAAAAAAAAGAATTAAGATCATTTACATCTAATTAGTGAAAAGCACTTTCTTCATTCTGTATTACGTTTAAATTTCCTACAAGCACAGTTTTAAAAAAAAAAAAATCACTGAATCAATCATTCACTACTCATCTCAGAGTAAAGTCATCTATTCATGCTAGACAAGGCTTAAAATTTTCAGTCTGAGTAAATCAAAATTGGTAAAAAAAGGTAGAGAAAACAGGTACTGAAGACTTCTATTAAGCCTTGAGAGTAATTAAAAGAACAGAGATGCAAGAAATACTTAGAAGACATGTAATGAATTATGCAATACTGTGATGTTAAAAACAAAAGCAGCGAATACACTTTATAAAGCCCAAACAGGAAACACAAAGCCCACTAGCACTGTCTTCACTATGCAACAAACTAAAAACTGTATTTTGTTTCAAATGCAAATGTCCTTGAAAAGGTACATATAAAATTATTTCAAAAAACATTAACAAGTTTTCAACAAACAGCATTAACAGTAACAATTACAGATGTGTCAGCTATGTTAAATTTTTCCAGCAATCCACCTAAAGTAGAATCATAGAATGGTTAGGGTTGGAAGGGACCTTAAATATCATCTAGTTCCAACCCCCCTGCCATGGGCAGAGAAATCCTCCACTACACCAGGTTGCCCAAAGCCTCATCCAACCTGGCCTTCAACACTTCCAGGGATGGGGCATCCACAACTTCTCTGGGCAACCTGTTCCACTGCCTCACCACCCTCTGAGTGAAAAATTTCTTCCTTAGATCTGATCTAATCTAAATCCACGCTCTTTCTGTTTAAATCCATTGCCCCTTATCCTGTCACTACATGCCCTTGTAAAAAGTCCCTCTCCAGCTTTCCTGTAGGCCCCCTTTAGGTACTGGAAGGCTGCTATAAGATCACCCCAGAGCCTTCTCTTCTCCAGGCTGAACAGCGCCAACTCTCTCAGCCTGTCTTCATAGCAGAGGTGCTCCAGCCCTCTCATCATCTTCATGGCCCTCCTCTGGACTTGTTCCAGTAGCTCCATGTCTTTCTTATGTTGGGGACTCCAGAGCTGAATGCAGTATCCTAGGTGGGGTCTCACGAGAGCTGAGTAGAGGGGCAGAATCACTTCCCTCGACCTGCTGGCCACGCTTCTTTTGACACAGCCCAGGATACGATTTGCTTTCTGGGCTGGCAGCGCACATTGCTGGCTCATGTTGAGCTTCTCATCCACCAGCACTCCCAAGTCCTTTTCCTCAGGGCTGCTCTCAATCCATTCTCCGTCCAGCCTGGACTTGTGCATGGGATTGCCCCAACCCACGTGCAGGACCTTGCACTTGGCCTTGTTGAACTTCATGAGGTTCTCACAGGCCCATCTCTCCAGCCTGTCACGGTCCCTCTGGATGGCATCCCTTCCCTCCAGCGTGTCCACAACACCACACAACTTGGTGTCATCTGCAAACTTGCTGAGGGTGCACTCGATCCCACTGTCCATGTCTCCAACAAAGATGTTAAATAGCACTGGTCCCAGTACTGTCCCCTGAGGAACACCACTCGTCACAGGCCTCCACGTGGACATTGAACCGTTGACCACAACTCTGAGTGCAACCATCCAGCCAATTCCTTATCCGCCGAGTGGTCCATCCATCAAAACCATGTCTTTCCAATTTAGAGACAAGGATGTGGTGTGGGACAGTATCAAATGCTTTGGATAAGTCCAGGTAGATGATGTCAGTTGCTCTTCCCCTATCCATCAATGCTGTAACCTCATCATAGAAGGCCACCAAATCAGTCAGGCAGGATTTGCCCTTAGTGAAGCCATGTTGGCTGTCACCAATCACCTCCTTATAACTTTCAATTAATGCATTTGCTAAAGTTACCACCATTCCCTTTCCTCTCAACCTAGCCAGTTTAAATCTCAGCTCCCTTCTTCCAGTATATTCACAAAAACACTGTCAAACTAAACCAGGGAAGCAACTTCCCTAGGTATTATCTGAATTAATACCTGCATCATGCACTCTTACCAGAATGACTCCACAAAGAAATTTCACTAACACATCCTATTTTCAGATTCTTTACGTCCACGCTCTCTCAAAGAGAGAAGAGCCTCTCTTCAGTCAGCTTTGTAAAGAAACTTCCAAAGAAAGACCACAAAATTGAGTCCATCTAGTTCCATATACAAAACTAATTTCATACAATCATAGAATGGTTTGGGTTGGAAGGTACCTCAAAGATCATCTAGTTCCAATGCCCCTGCCATGGGCAGGGAGGGACACCTTCCACTACACCAGGTTCCTCAAAGCCTCATCCAACCTGGCCTTGAACACTTCCAGGGATGGGGCAGCCACAGCTTCTCTGGGCAACCTGTGCCAGTGCCTCACCAACCTGAATGTAAAAATTTCCTTACATCTAACCTAAATCTGCCCTCTTTCAGTTTAAAGCCATTGCCCCTTGTCCTATCACTACATGCCCTTGTCAAAAGCTCCTCTCCAGCTTTCTTGTAGGCCCCCTCTCTCTACTTCTGTACATCAGTGAACGCAAAATGTTATAAAACACAAATACAGTCCAAACGAAGGCTGAATTTAGTCATGATGCAATTAGTAAGGATGGAACTGCAAGAGAAGTAAAACGGGGAGAGGACTATAAAACAACTGATTTGTGTCACCATTCAGCATAGAGTTTATCTGTCTGGTGGTTTTTACACTTTTAAAGATAGAAAAGGAAATATAATTAAAATATAGTGCGGAGGGGAAGAAACAAATGTTTCATGGGTACCACCAAAAAAAAAAATTCAAGGCTCCTTGAAGAAAGGTGCAGATGAAAGTAAAGAGCAAGCCAAGAATCTCAGCTGAAGACCATGGCTGGGAGGACCACACAGTAGCATGCAGCATAACTGTATGTTGAGGAGTTGCACATATCGATAGATTTCCATGGTCCAGAAGGAAGACGAAAATTCCCATTTCATCAACTAACGATTTCAATATATATGCTTTTTACGCTACGCTCCTCAGTGATAAACTCCTCAGGCCCCACGGCTGCATTCATTAATGAATGAATCCTCAAAGCGCCACGGAGTACCGAAGTATGCTGTAACACAGGGATGTGCAAGTTATGGAGCCTTTGGAAGGCCATGCAGGGATCCCACAGGAGTACTGGAAACCACCTTTCTCTCTTTCTCTCATTTCCAGTTCAGCATCTCACAACACAGAGCTGCACGACAGCAGCACAGTCACCACCTCTGTTTCGGTGGCTGTAACACCTCTCTGTTAGATCAGTCCCAGTCCCACAATTCTACCAAAGCCCCAAGCCAACTACCTAAAGCAAAAAGTAGGCCAATTTCATTTTATTTCAGAAGAACGTGCTAATGTACTTACCATGCTAGGAAC
Source organism: Tauraco erythrolophus (assembly GCF_009769465.1). Classification (NCBI taxonomy): domain Eukaryota; kingdom Metazoa; phylum Chordata; class Aves; order Musophagiformes; family Musophagidae; genus Tauraco; species Tauraco erythrolophus. The sequence continues at coordinate 113,394,422 of NC_141465.1, forward strand.
TGGAAACAGGCCTTTTTGTTCTCTTTTCATGTTTTCTTTCACCTTCAAATTCATGCTGATCTGTTCTGACATCCCAAATTGCATAATCCTGTAATGGTTACAGAAAACCACCACTAAACTACACCCATGCTATAAGCAGGGCAGTCTTCTACCAGTCTACTTTTGGCACAGATTTCAGAATCTCTCTTAGGAATCAAAAAACATGCAAAAGTGTTGCTTCTTTTTTATGTGTGGATATTTATTGGTTAGTTTTTGAGGTTTCTTTGTTGTTGTTTTATAACGGACAGATGTGCCATACAAGGAGCTTCACTTCATGTAGAGAGCATTGCTGCAATCCCTCAGTTTCCAGGAGGACTCCTTGTTAACTATGACACCAGGGAAGGACACATTCTGGAATGTCAGAGCAGCCCAGCAAATACTGGAGAGCACTAAGGGCTTCAAAGCAAGTCTCTTTCCCTCCTACTATTGAATTTGTACAACGTGCTTCCTTATTGCAATTACTCTGACAAGTTGTCACATCATCCATAAAATAAGCTCAAACAAATTTCAATTCGTGAACATTATTAGCCATATTACTCTACTACTCTTTCAGAAGAGTTAGACACAATTTCATTAAAACTGGGTAAAATTTGTTGCTAGACTTTTTTTTTTTTTACACAGAACACAGACTCAGGCAAATAAAACTACTAGCAAAGTTTTCTTACATTGTAGCAAGTAGACCTCACTTAAAAAGCAAACTTTCAAAGACTCAGAATTTTTCCACATTTCTTTAACAAAATACTTCAAAGTACTGTAAAAACTATGAAGTTTTAGAAGTCCATCTTCTTGATGTGAAATATTTGAAAAAATTCATTTCTATGAATTTGCTTTGTTCAAGAAACAACAAAAAATATGTTATTCATGTGCTTAAGAACAAATCTGCATAACAAAAAAATATATCTATTCCTACTATTCTAAGCAGAATTGACATTTGCTATTTTAGTACGTATCACGCGGTGGTGTAGTAGTTCAGGATATTTCCTAACATAGGGTAGGACATATTGCTGAAGAACAAACTTGGATTTGTTTGTTTGTTTGGGGTTGTTTTGGTTTTTTTTTAAAGCACAACCCAAAACACAATTCACTCTCTGGACTTCACTTTTAAACATACAAGTGTAACACAGTATTCAAAGTAAATAGATCTGGATTACACACTCAGCAATGCATGAGAAACAGTTCTACTGTTTTACAAAGCATGTTGTAAACTACCTTGTTTTTAAGACAGGCTCTTTTTGGACAAAAATATCTAAACATTGCACCATAAAATAGCGTAGTCCCACCTCCGAAACCATACATTTGGAAGAGTGGACATTCAAATAGACACGAATTTCAACACCCGCCCAGTACTGCAGGTCCTCAGCAAGTTTGAGACGTAATTCTGCTTTCTCTTCTTCAAATATACATGAAAAAAGACACCCTCAAACAGATGTGCCTCCATCATAATTTAGCCTTTCTACTTACTGCTTAGCAGTCAGCATCAGCCAAAATTTAGTTTGTAAAACCTATACTTACACCTACAAAAATCTCTAGACAGCCTTTATTTCAAACACTGAAGGGCAATGCTATCTGTGGATTATATACATACTGAAGTAGAAAAAACAACATCAATCTGAAACCTCAGCATGAAACTACCCGTTTTAAGTAGTTTCACATACCAAACTTCTCCAGTCATTTTTTTGGGGGCTTTTACAATTAAAATTTCCAATTTTTAGCAGTTTGTACTTTTTTTTAGCTCTAACTTAGAAAATATTCACACTCAAATACATATAGATTTATAAAGATCAGAATGAAAACATCAAGATAAAGTTTGGTTTCTCATCTATGTAGAACTTCATATATCCTCATAATCTCCTCTGCATCCTGTTTTTACACCTTCCCCCATTCACTCTTGCCAGACTCCACTGTTCTCTGCAATCCTTACCACTACTTCTCTTATTTCCCATGGCTAGAACATCCTTCTGCTCTTATTTCCACCAGATATGCATATACATGCTTTTCTAAAGTCTCATGTCTCCATGGGAAGCTATGTAATTGCATCACATAATACAAAAATCTTATGCTGTACACAGTTTAAATCAATTATGTAGCTGGGAATCTGGCACAATAAAGGAGGTTGGAATTGCACCCTTCAAAAGCCATGTGTTCTGAAGCCAAACCCAAGCTACTGTCGCTAACCTTGAGGGGACCTCGAGCTTCTCATTGCCACACTTTCAACATAGCTTTGGAGGGCATAGGTACTGAAAAGACAATTGCTCCTGGCCCGAAGCTCCAAGTCTCAGACTACTAGCTCTCCAGCCTCCAGAAATATTAAGTTTTTCTGCTCTACTCTCGGTGAAGTAGGTCAATGACAAACCTTGCTGCAACACAGAACAGCAGAGGAAACAATGGAGGACACAAATACAAGCAGGGCTTTTCCTGCCCTTTAACATCCATGCAAAATTTGAAGACCAATTTTCTGTTTCTCTCTTCTCAAACCAACTGCCTACAATGAGGGTTTGCACTTCCATTAGATACACATGGTAAATTCAATCCATCAGCCTTCTCTCCCTTGAGAAAATTAGTGCTTCACTGGCTCCAACCACTCCTCTGCAGCCTTACCTGCTCCTTTTACCAATGTTTCCTTCATGTTTCATCTTTACGGCCCCAGCAGCTTTGCTGCTTCTCCCGCAGCAAACTGGCCAAGACAGACTTAAGCCCAAACGCCCTTACGCAATGTAGCATCAGTTTCCCTGCATCACACTGCCCACCACTCCCAATCTCAATAATGCAAAGACGTCCAAACATCAAGTAGTGCAACCCTAGTAATGGCACAGGAAGGTTTGTTACAAGCTTCGCATTGGCCCTTACATGGAAGAACTTTAGTGAACCGAAAGAAACTCTTCAGGTGCCACAAATTCTAGTTGTATGTCTATTGTCAATTTACCCGTTTCACTCAGAAGACATCAAAAAGAACATAACCTTCACAGAAAGACTGAAGTAATGATTGCTGAAGAATCAAAAGCACCACAGAAGTGGAAAACAATAATAGTAGCAGTGTTGTAGTTTTGACCACTATAATAAGACCAGGTTTACACAGAAATTAAGGGGCATAAAGCAGATTCCTCCCAGACTAAAATTATCCTTCATTATCATCCCAACGATAACCTGCCACTTCTGCATGACAGATGCTCAAATCCAGCTGTACCTGTCCCCTCTTAAGGAGCTGAAGAAAATTCAGAAATAAAGAAACAATGAAGCTTAACACACAAGTTGAGAAATATGAACTATCTCAACATAAAAATTAAGAATTTACACTTTCTGATCATAGTGGTTAAATGTTACAATTCTGTACCAAGGGAATTTAAGTGCATTAAGTATCAACCATTTTAATGAAGATCACTAATTTTACCAGCAGAAGTTTTCCCCATATGAAAACGAAAAGGTTGTGTTTGTTTGCTTTTAAAATACATTTAATTTAATGATTACTTTTGCTCCTCCTCCACAGATTATAACATAATCAAGCAGAGTACATAGCACAGCAGTGGGTGAAGAGAATAAAACATCTCTGACTCACTTTCCTGGAAGGCTACTATACCTACTTTGTGAAATAAATATTTGATCCAATCTCAATCCATATTTGGAGTAACTGCTTCTAACATTTTTCAAAATTTAAAATAAAGCATCCAAAATACTGAAAAAGTGACTAGTAAAAAATAATTTTACCTGTAAATTGTTTTCTGTGACTCTGTTCCACCAAACCATATTGATGGGTACTCCTGTTTTACACCTGTCAGCCAGACAGCCAATAGGGTTCTTTGATTTTCTTGCTTTTGATCCCACCGGAACTATCCTCTCATCCAGCATCCCCAGTCGACACTTCCTGGGCTACAAAAAAGAAGGAGAGAAACCAGGCCACTCCTAACAACCCTCATCTAAAGCTACACTAAAATAGGTATTACACCGTGATATGATTTCTGGATTGGTGGAATAGGTAACAATTTGCAAGTAAAATTTATCTGAGACTATTTCCTTTCAATCCTGACTGGTTCAAAATAAACAAACCTTAAAAAATGAAAACAAATGTCAAGGACTACTAATTATTTGTAAGCAAAACTTTCCATCACAAGTCAGCCACTGAAATACGAGTATAAACTGGGGAATTCTGCACAAATAATTAAAAAATAACAACAACTTAGTATTTCTCAAATAGATACCTTCAATCACATCATAATACTGAACTCTAACACTTCCCTTGTGATTTCTGTCAAACAAGAAATTAACATTGGCTTTTGTATGCTTCTTTTTAAGTTCTAATTTGCCAAGACTCATCTCCTGAAGAACTCTTTTTAAAAATCAGATAGAACTGCATAGCCAATTGCAGCAGAACTCACTGAGAAAAACATTTCTGCTCAAGTTAACATTCAAAGGACTAGCTTCCCCTGCTGTCTTAAGTGAAGACAGACAAGAATTATCATGGTAAATGCATTGGAAATGGACTTAAACTTGAGATAATAACACATGCCAGAAGAAGTGACCATGCAGGAGGTACTTGTTCCTTGATAGAAGTGACATCTATTACATCAGAAATTAACTATAGAAATGAAGCTATCTATAAAGCATAATATGACCATTAAATTAAAAAAAAAACCCACACACTGGGGAAAAAAATAACCACCAAAAGAAATATTTCGTCATTTATGCACATATTTAGACCTCGATCTTTCATAACAATTATACCAACAATTGGACCAAATTGCAGGGGTTGGTCTGTTTTTCTTTTGCTGTGTGTTTTTTTTTTAATGTGAAAATGTGACTATCATCTGGACATAGAGCACTTATTAATCAAAACTTAACTTACCTTTATTCAGATATTTACTTCATCTGGTATCTTAGAAACCTTAGCAATGTATACCTAGATATGCATTTTAAAAATTGTCCCTCAGAAAACAAGCTGAAAATCTAATTAGAGAAGATTCCTCACTCAAACAATTTGTAAAACACAGGGCAAAACTAGCATAAGATGGCTGCAAAAACCAAAACCTAAACAGATTCCCCTGTCTACTTCCCTGAAAAATTTTAGGCTGAAAGCTTTGGAAAGAATTAAAACTGAGAATAGTCACTAGTAGTTCATTTGCCTAAACAAAAAAAAAAACACACCACCAAAAAAACCTACAAGAATATCAACATTGATTATGAACCACAAAGGCAATATACTCCATGAAGATCGAGTTAACCAACTCTAATAACAGTAAACAAGACTGAATTTTGCTGTACCAAATAGAAATTAGGTAAACTGTGTGATAGGTAGGCACAAAGTCCTCCTATAGTTCAAATGCAAATTTGATCACATTAAATCTAAATATTGGTTATTTATTGGGAGAATCACTCAACTATTGGGAAACTTACCATTTTAGTAATCCAGAAAGACTACTAATGAACTGCAAAGCTGTAAGGTCTGAAAAGCCAGACATACAAACAGTGCTGGACTTTAGGGCAGGGTTTGAATGCAGTATGTGTTTTTCTTAGTCTGGCTATTGGAAATAATTGCATAATGAAGAGTAACAGTTTCCTTGGCAGTTTCCCCATCTCTCTCCATGTTTTTCCAAGTACGGGGCACAGTCTGCCTCAGACTACTAGACTACCCAGTGTCCAAACACACTCCTATTCATAAAGGGTTTTTTTTTAATCCTCCATAACAAAAGGTGAGCTATAAATATTTTGAAAAGGAGAACCAAGACAAAAGAGGAACTGAGCCAGTGTGGAGAGAGCCTATTTCAGTTGCAATTGGATTCAGATTCCAGGCAGTAAACTGTATTTTAGACTTTTTGAAGGGCCATACAGTGGGGCAGGAGAGAAAAATAATAGTCAATTCTATGCCATAAAGCAACACAGAGACAATATGAGTTCATACACCAGTAGTTCTTACCCTACTGGTACGAAAAAATTTGACTAAAAAGTGGGTAAGACTAAATTAAAATTTTACTTTCATTACCTATTATAAAACATCACCAGGAGATTACTAGGCCAGCAAGTCATTGCTCAGTTAGACAGTAGAAGATGGGCAATACAATATTAGCATTTGAAAATAAATTTCAGCCTATTTGGATCAAAATAACTCTAAATTACACGTGTTTTCAACAAGCAAAATGGCACCTGATTCAGAAATCTAATCTCAGTTTACAGGAGACCAGAAAACACAGAAAAAAAAAGCCTCTGCCAAGAAGAGAGATTCAGTAGAAAGGGAAGATCAAATAGATTGAGCAGTTTGAATAAGCACATCAACTTTGCTACATCCCTGCCCTCTATGCAGAGCAGCAAATAAAGCAGAGACAGAATAGCACATCTTGAAACAAGCAAGAACTCAGGATTCACTGATCATTTCTGAACTGAACTAATATATCTGCCTAAAACAGAGGCATGACAACCTGGAGAAACAAACCTGATTTCCTGGCATGAGGACAATTTCTCCTGGATGATTACAAAAGTAATTGCATTTTCGCCCTCAAAGTCTTTCTATGAGGTAAAAAAACCTGTTCAGCCACACAGATGAAAGGATAATTCAACATACTGAACTTTTTTTTGAGGGGGCAGAAGGTGGCTACGACATTTAAATAATTCATAATCCTTTAGCAAGTATTTCTCAAACTAGGTTGCAACTCCCAACATGGTTTCAAGTTCCGAATGAGTTGGGAAAGGTCAAAAAAAAAAATCACAATTGTTTTTAAAAGGAAAAATAAAGTTAAACTACAATAATTAAAATGAAATCTAAGAAAAAGAAAAAAGCAACAAAACCAAATTATTACAAAGCTACTGGAAGAGTTCAGTTCCTCCAGGGCAAAGAAGTGAGAAGCTGTAGTAATTACTAGCTGCAAATGTTTACACTAGGCAGGGAACAGCTAACTACCTTTAATTGCTAGCAACAGCTTGGCTCCCCAGGGTGAGAAGGGTAAGCATTTTCAACCGTAGCTAATAATTACAACCCTTGCCCTGTAGAACCAAACTGCCAGCAATTAATGATAAGCAGCTATTGGTCGGCATGATTAGAGGGAAGGTGTTGCGTTACAAAAGATAAACCCCCAAAGTCTCAAGACAGAAACATTACACTTGAACAAAAGAAATCCACTCTGAAAAAAAGGTCCTTCCTAGTAGCATCTTCACATCTGAACGCTACCACAGATGAGTAACTTAATTAGCCTACGCTAGAAAATATTCCTCAAGTCAGATTAATTGTTTGCTTCCCATTCATTCGACAAGAAGTTTGGGAACATGTTTAGCAAGTCTATTTTCTTCCTGCAATTTGCAGTTAACAGCGTCTTCGCCCCTAGTTCATCCTCCTGTTTCATGGACAGTGGGCAATTATAGAATCATAGAATGGTTTGGGTTGGAAGGGACCTTAAAGATCATCTAGTTCCAACCCCCCTGCCATGGGCAGGGACACCTTCCACTAGATCAGGTTGCTCAAAGCCTCATTCAACCTGGCCTTGAACATCCACAATGCCACACTTTTCCAATTCAGGGTTGGACATACCACTGGTGTAAGACGTTCTGAGGCTATCCTAGAGGAATAAATCTTAATAAGAAAAGGTTTATAAGGATTCAAACTGTAAAGACTCCTCCTGCCTAATAATCTTCATGTAACATTTAAGTCTGGTTAAGCTGGTAAATCAAACTACACAATTCCTAAGTCTTCTACTGAAGACCTGCAGTTGGAAGCTTTCAGAGTCACTCGTGTTCCAAATTACATTTCTGTCCCTCAGAAAGCACTTACCTCTAGTGGGCTTTGATTTTTAGATTTAGAAGACATTTTCTGTACCAAAAATTGCATAATTAAGTTTGGCATACAAACACATGAACAGGCAGTTGTGTTTTAAAGTACTGTGAATAGTCTGAGCTACAGTAATGCTGTCTATGTGCATATACTACTGAAGGTAAATACAAGTGATCTTAAGCCTTCCCCATCTCAGGCTAAATTAAGCAGCATTACTTTAAATTACCATAGCTAAAAGGTATCATAGTAGCATTAGCTAGGGCTCATCTGTTGTACAGCGAGTTTACTGTATTTGCACGTACAAACAGATAAAAATAAATATTATACTGTCAGACAGGAAAGATCAGGTATACCATATCATATTTTCCTTGTACTACCTAAAATAAAGCAATATATGCAATTCTAAGTTTCAACTTTGACTTGTTTTGTAAGACTTCTGGTTTTTAACAGAAGTTAATGGTAAAGAGACCATTAGAAAAAGAGGTTAAACACTCAGCTAGGATGCTAGCTTACTAAGAACTAGCTTTTGTTGTATTATGTCTAGAAAACTAAAAGCTAACTACAAGCTATTGGTATCATCACTGCTATTTTCATTCAACGGCCATAACTGATTAGCTGGAATAAGACAGTACCGGAAACACCCAGCTATGGATATGAACTTTAATATGTTACTGAGGAAGAGCACAACAGTCCAGGCAGAATCTCTATACAGGCACAATCAGCTAAGAAGCATCTCAATTGTGAATACAACCGCGTAACTGGATTTAGTAGTAAGTTCTACGAGGTGTTACACCTGAACATTAGGTATAGTCACCAGGAGTATCTTAACAGATTTGCAAGCTGGTAATATGAAAAAGAGAAGTTGTCTTGTTGTTACTTTTTAAGCTTTGTGGCCAACAGAGCCACAAACCCCTTCATGCGGTTTGGGTTTGTTGCTGACCAGGAAACTCTCTCCTCTTCCTCTTTCACTAGTAGAGAGGCAGACAATACTTGTTTTCTGTATCTCAACTTCTGAAGTTGAGATATAGAATTAAATTTTTCTGTCTTTAATATCCACAAAAAATTAAATAGAAGCCTCATCAACAGGTTAAAAAATAATTGTGTGGTTGGTTGGTGTTTGTTGTTGGACGTTGGTGTTTTTTTCTTTTTTATGGAAAAGAGAAAGAGTATGCTAACATTAAAGTTTATAACATTATACATTGAGATTACACGCACTTACAGACTAGCCACACTTCCCTCTGGAACTCTTTTTTTAAAATTGTTCATGAAAATCTGGGTTTTATGGGGATAAAACCTTTACTAGTTAAAAAGTATCACACGGAGACAAACAAAAAAGATTCTTCTACCCAAAGAAAACTAAAATGTGCACTTTGGCATGGAAATAGGTCTTATTCCAGAGCAACATATTTGATCACTGCCAAAAAAAGTTCTTGGTTCAATCACATTTTAGAATGAAAGCTGCAACAGATCAGACATTATGTCACACATTTTAAATCATAGCTAAGGAAAACTTTCCAGGTGAACATATTAAAAAGTGTATTTCATAAATATATATGCTGAAGACACAAAAATCTTGAAGAGTTTACAAAGGAGCTAAGGAAAATTTACATATATTTAAGTCAAATCTTTTCTCACTAATTCTGCAGCCTAGCTAGATCAGATGAGGTATGAATTACCTCAACAGTTAAAACCTGGCACAGATGTAGTTATACTGACAAAGCTCTTGAATAAGAAGCTAATACCACCTGCTGAATTGAAATAAGCTGGCAGAAAAGCAGGCTCTTCCCACCATCATTAGAGCAGGTAGTTCTAACTATGTAGTGAATATTTGCTAGAGTACCACCACCTCAAGACATACTTTCAAAACTCCATTGCTAAAGGAGCATAGTGAGCAAACTACAGGTTTTTTTAATGTTTAAAGGTTTCTTTTCTAAGTTTTTTAAGAAGTTTTTTTATTACTTATAAAAATAGTGGAAGAATTAAAAACGTAGGTAAAAGACAACTAAAGACTGATGCAACTTTTACTCTCATCTTCACTAAGTGTATGATTTCTCAAAAAATGGTATATTTTCTAGCTGCTTTAATTATTTGTATAGCGTCTTCAACAAATGTGCACATGTTTAAGAAAAATCTTTCAATTATTTTACTGCAAATCACTCTTAAAAGACTACATATAGCTTGGCATAGAAAAAAAAAAAATCAAACAAAGCTTGCAAATACAAGCAAAAGCATCTGGCACATTGAAGTTACATTTGTAGTTAACTGCTTCAGCTTGTAAGCTGCACCTGACAGACTAGGTGGCTAACTGAAAAGTTATGCTTTAAAAATGGAGAGTGAGGGTAGCATTTAAAGTTTCAGATGTCTGTAGGTCATAACATATATCTGACCTGCTTAGATACAGAACCAAAACAAGCAAAGGTCCTTTTAATACAATTCTATAGTAAGTGCAGTGCTATGTAGTCATCGTTCTGCTCTTTTCCTTCAAATACACAATAGGATGAGGCAACCAAAATATGACAACTCCTCATCAGTGTAAAAATGTTACAGTTCTAAAAGGCAGTGCTTTAATAATTTGATTTCTTACATAACACAATGATCACTAATGCATACACAAAAATGAACACTAATAATATATTCTCTCATGTCACACTCTAAAATGAAAAATATCATACTATGTAGTAACTATCAAGACAGCAAGAGCACACAACCAAGGAACAATTCCAATAACTATTCCAAAGAAAAACATGAAACAGGTTAGATGATATCATACCCTTAACGGACATTTTAGACTGATGTAAACATTATACTACCTGCAAACATTTATTAGTTTTCTCTAGAAGCATAGTCTGGCTTTCTATATTTCTGCAACAATTTTTTTTTTTTTTTGCATCACTTATAAACTCTAATGTTTTAGTATTGCAGTAGGGGTGTGTAATCCCAGAAGGAAAATTTCAGGTACAAAATATAAATCTAGCCCAAATCCATTACAAAGTCTGTGTAGCTATAACTCTGCAGTTTACAACACAGTGACACGACATGGCATTTGCTAATGACCCCTCAACTTCTCAGAACATGATTCATGCTTTTGAACTGGTGTTCAGGAGGCTATGAAACACAAAACAACTGTCTAAGCACGTTTTCATTAAAGGTAAATACAGCAAGACCAAACATGGCACACACAGCTTTTCAATGAACATCACTGAACAATACAAAGATCAGGTATCAGAGGTGTCAAGACAGAGATGGAGTCAGGAAACTGGAGAGAAATATGGCTTCCTGACAGGTAACAAGAACTAGATGGAGGACAAGACACTCAAAAATCAACCAGCAATAGTTTAGGTCTTGAGATGTTGGTTTCCACAGGACCTGAAGTTAGCTTTACTGTTTTAACATGAGGAGAAACTCTCCTTGTACTCATTAAAAATCTTGCATTTATGCAGACTAGGCTTACAGGCAGTCTTTTGTTTCAAAATTATCTTTTCTGCGTGTTTACTACTGCTGATCAAAGTAGCCTGCTGTCCAATCTCACTTGCTGTAGATCTCCATCGAGAACACTAAGCAGCAGCAGCACCCTGTTCTGGATGAACTTCAGTCCAAATAATCACTCCTATACTTTCCATTCTAATCTAGTTAGAGTCTTTTGGTCCTGGCTTTTAGTCACCTAAAACCAATGGAAGGAGGTCTAAATAAAAAAAAATTTCTTCAAAATACATAAAAATTAGCATTACAAATGGTACTGAAAGTTTTTCACTACAGCAGTGGGTTCACTCCTTGCAGCCTGTGGACTAACAGTCGTTCTCACCTTCATGGCCCTCCTCTAGGTGTGACTGAACAATTGAAAAAATGAAATGGAAATAAAGCAATGTTAGGAACTTTTCAGAAGAGTTCAGTTTTCATGAGGATTGAAGGTATGAAAAAATAAAGTAAAATGTAAATGCAATGCTTTTCACTATCCTTTAAGGCTGACCAGTGACGAGTAAGGAAACCCTTTAGCCTGGATTGGTGGCAACAGTCTCAGAACAAATTTAAACAAAACTTTCACCATAGATTTTCTCTTTAGTGCATTAAGCTGTCGTTCCCTTGGCAACTGATTCTGATCAGTTATGTTGCACATGTTTTTATGAACTGTTTACCAGAACCACCAAAATGAATGCAAGGAGTTTCCCAGACAGATCACTGCAGGGTTTAGAGAGGAGCATTCTTCTAGATAATGGCTAAAATAAACTTAGGAAAAACACTCAAGAAGTTCAAGATCAGAATGCCACCCTATTTTTAACAAGCATAACACGTATTTGAAGAAAAATTAAAATAAATGTGACATCATTACTCTCAGAAAAGGAGGTTAGTCTATTACTAACTCTAGCTTTTGTTCCATGCTTTACAAATCCTAGTTGTGCATTGTAGATTAATACTTACCTGAAAATCTCTTATAGGAAATTCACTTTAAGGTTTCTTGTCTTACTGCATGTGGAGTTACAACAACCAGACAGAAAATCCAGGTGGTTTTACAGTTGACAGAACCTCCACCAAGGCTCCATCTACAGAAATACTTAGCTCCTTTGATTTCATTTTAAGTATCCTATAAAAATGTCTTTAAATAGTAATCTTAGCTTTCCTGAAATCTAAAATTGAAATGCAGTTTAATAATTTCTAAATAGAGAAAATAACCTCGCGAATGTTCATAAAAATTCAAGCACTATGTTTTTTTATTTAAAACGTAGAATGTCTTTAAACATCAAAATAATCATAAGCGACTTGAATAGACCAGTCACATGAACTAGTTTCAAAAAAGCTATCTAATTAAAAGGCAAGGATACTCGGAATTACGATCAAGTCTTATCTTCAATATTTTATTGACATCTAATATTTACATCCATATGGCTTGCCCATTCTTAAAGGGCTGCCAGGATAACATGATTAGCAATATTCAGAGACAATAAAGATTAACAAACTTAACTTCCTTGCTTAACACAGCTACGTATTACATGCTTTCACAGAAACTATTCACGGTTTTACACAACACAAACATGCAGTTTTCACATAGTTGCAAATAACTTAATAGTTCTAAATATTTAAAATATCACAATTCTAATTTGTAAAGGAAAGCGATTGCTCTTTATTCACTTACCAAGACTGTGTTATATCTGTCCTCCAAGTCAGAGATAAACGAAGGAAATGCTGGTTTTGCCAGCTAGTTCAGAACAAACAAAACCTTAGCCCTGGGATCTTAGCATGAAAATGGAAAGGTTTTTTTTCAAATAGTAGATGTTGTAAACTTCTACGTTTGAGCTAGTCACCAAGGCTCGCTTTAGAGTCAATGAACAGAAGCACGCACTTCTAGAAGGCTATCTTGCATTACAGCAGGCGTCAAGCGCTGGCCTGATAAATCACTTTGCTCAAGCTTTAAATAACCGCAGATACTGGGGCGGGGGCAATCACACAAGTTTTTAAATACTCGGCCCTCAAGCATTTAGTGCTTTTGAGGAAATCACTTCATAAAATTTGAATACTGTACTCAAAAAAAAAAACAACTAAAAACATTAAGAATACATCCATGGCCAGTTGCAATGTGTTGTCTGGTACTAAGACAGTCAAAAGTGTGATTAATTTATCACAACTTCAGCCATCAATTTTTATCCACTCAAAGCAGTCACTGACATCTAGTCTTTTCCGAAATACTTTTCCCAATGTGAGCTGAATGTTCCTTTAAGCCGCTCATCTCTCTGCTGACTATAGAGGGAGCCTGGATGCCTAGATTTTAGACAGCTCAAGTAATGTTAGATGAAAACTTCCCCATTACTAACATTATTTAACAACCTTTTATACAAATATACATAACAAAATAGCAGTCCTAATAAACAATGAATTTAATATCAACATGCAACGTAAAACACAAACTTCTTTCAATTAATGCCAGTCTGAAACATTATTGGAAAAAATCCAAGTCAATCAGTTTCACAGATAAATCTTTCTCTTGATACTGTTTTAGCAGCAAGTGGCTTAATTTGCTGACTTTTTTCCTGAGGAAAAAAAGGGATCAAGTCAGAAAAGACTCTACATCAGTATTTAAGCTTTGAGTTATCTGAGCTTTACACTCAAACATTAATGTTTCTCACCGCTTTCCACTGTTTTAATTAACTTTGAAGTATTTCTTTAATATTAGAGGCAGTGGTCCATCTTGTAATACTTCTGTATGACAGTGCACTTGTTTTTGTATATGTCATTTATACGCATAAGCACACACTCACACTTGCGTGCATATATATATAGTGCTTGCAGACTGAGTTAAAAATGAATATACGCTTATTTTCATTCTTACTATCCTCAGTAAGTAGATAAATAATAAGTTTACAGTTTTTTACATCCAACTTCCAGTGCACTATACTGGCATTAAGGAAAAGGGCAATTCGGAGATTCCACGTAGTTTGGATACATCGTAATATTAGGAAGTTAACATTCTACAACAGCATTTCACTTCAGGGAACGTTAGTCTGATGGGCTAACTATGGTAATTATCCTTAAGCCAAATATTCACCTGCAGGAATGATACAGAGCTCCTAACTGAATACACATAAATAAATGAAGCTCTATGAAAAGTCACAAGTGTGCTGATGTAGCACACTTTCAAGACAACGCATTACCCACTACAGGAAAGTTAAGGATCATGTGGCTAATAAGAAGAATAGTAAAACATGAAAGTCATCAGTAAAAGTAAAATCTGCTAACTAGTTGGGACAAGATGTCTTTTTTAATAAGCCACAGTTCACAAAAATGAGAAGGAGCTCTGTGTAACCAGACTTTTGTCTTCTATTCCAGCCACTGCATTTGTAAGTGTGTAACATGAAAACAACACAACCCGCGTTGGCACAGGTCAAAGGTGTCTGAAGGCTTTCCAGCCTTCAGCAAATTAAAGATTTCTCAATACAGATTAGAGGGGGAAAAAAATGTCAAACTCTAGCTTCCCAATAATATTATAGAGTGTCTTTCAAACTAAATCCATTTCCAACTCTAAGAATTACTTTCACACCATGTATAAATAAATGGGGGAATGATTCTTAACGTATTCAGAACTTGTTGCCATGAAGGCTTACAGGTGGTCTGTCTATGCCTCAGTACAATAAAAATAATTTGTCTTCAAATTCAATGGGTTATGTCCTCATTTTCATATTCAAAGCACTCTTATAAACTTCAGTTTACAAGTGCTTGGACTATTTCTTAATCGCAGCAGCAGTCTGATCTGGTGTAGCAAAACCAAAGTAGTAACATGTTATTTGTATCAGCAGTGACATAAAGCAAATCCAGTAACATTAGAATAATCACCCTTATTTCACCTAGCATTTCAAGTTATTCCAGATCTTCTTCCCTGTCAACTCGTACACAAACATGCTACTTAAGATTTAGTTGCTGCCTGCCTACCTTCCTCCTTTGAGACACACTGAGGGCAGCAAAGTCATTAAACAAGGATGAATTTGGTGAAGTTAGTGGATCTGTAAAAAGAATGTAAAACAACATGTTATATACCTCTAATATTAAAAATAAATTTTACATTTTTTAACATTTCTGGATGGAAAAAATCCTTTTGACCATTTTAGCAAGTTTAGCAACCACATAGCTAAAAACCACAGCATTTATTAATTCTGTGTAACTGCTCAACTGAAACAGAGCTCATTAGCAGAAATTAGTAAGTTTCATTGCTGCTGACATTATTTAACATCTATCTAACATCTCAAAGCCTTCCTTTACAGTTACCTGAAACTAGTAACCTTTTATATTCTATTAGCAGCTTTTTACTGCTTTTTTCTTCATTCCTATGCATCGCTTCCAGAGTTGAAGCACCAAAACTGAATAACAATCACAGATGCAACTTGAAACTCCAAACTGCATGAGCAGAGCTGTCAAATCAGCAGATGACTGCTAGCTGTAAACACTGGTGTTCTGATGAAACACTTTCTTCCACATTAATCAATACTACTTAAAGGGATAATTCTGCAAGGGAACCACAGCTTAGGGAGACAGGGAAGAAAAGGACCTGAGACACAACAGAATTTAAACTGCTTTCCAAAAGTCAGCCTAGTTTGTCTCCTTCACATGCATCACCATCACTACTTGGCCTGTCACAGTCAAACTCTGACTGCATTTAAAACTGGAGACCTCCGCTGCCTTGAACAGCTAATTGTTCAGTGGGACACAAGAAGCAGAATTAATCACAAAACCTACTGGAAGTGAACCAGAAGGGAAAAAAAAAAAATTCCAACTTTCAAGCAAGTTATTTTATAGTAGTTACTACCATGCTTAAAAAATTATAACCCTAGTAAGTAGACCACCTGCAGGGTCAGACATGCAAATGGATTTCTAGAACATCATTTACACAGCAATTTTCAGAGGATAAATATATTTTAAACGTATGTCCTTGCCATAAGGGAGTAGCATCCTCTTCTTTAAAGAAGTTAGTTTGACAGCTCTAGCTGAAATAATCTGCAGTGCCTGTTACAATTTGGAAAGCAATTCTGAAAAGTGCATTATAGAAGTTCAATACACCCTTCCACAGCAATTCAGCAAGTGTGTTGGCCTGCACTATGGAGACATTTTGTTTGGTCGAAAGCCATGTTCCCGATAGCAGGGAAAAAAACCACAAGATGTAAAGTACTGCTTATAGGACAAAACTTAATATATCTATTAAAAATCATCAGTTATGGGATACATTTCACAAAAACCATACAGCCTAAATTGAAGAATAAAAACCTCTACATTCATTCCACACACAATATCGTACTTGAAAAGTACAATAAAAAGGGATACTACTGTGCAGCAACATAAATGCTTATTTAAACTATCAGTACTTTACAGTGGATATCCAAACTAGCATTTCACTTGAAGCAAAAAGACCGATAATGATTTTTTTTGTTGTTGGTTGTTTTTTAGTTTTCCCCACTGAAGCAAAGAGAAGGCTGAAAATTAATGAGTTCAGTAGAACTTCAGTTTTGAATTACAAGTCATCACATAATACACTACTGTTAAAAAAATAAAGTTCTACTGCATCTCAAATCAAACCAGAGGAGAAAAAACAACTCCCCTAAGTCTCAGTTTTACTAAAGTGGATCTCTTAAATTTTCAAACACACTTTTATGCATATTACTTTAAAATTACTTACCATGGCCTGCGTACTGCTTGGCACTGTCATTGAGAAGGCTAGGGGAGCTGCTGCTATTTGTCATCCTCTGCAAAAATAAAAGACAAAACTGTACGTGTAATATAAAGTTGTAAAATACTAAGTGAGAGCACTGGGGATGACATTTAGAAAGTCTGAAGAAGGCACTATGAAACCTGTGCTCGTTCCCCACTTAGTAAATACTCTAAGCAGACAGTGGTTTGCAGTTGTCAAGAATGTTTAGTAAAATAAAGCATTTTGCAGGAGAACAATGCAAACCAAAAACAACTGTATACTAAACGAAACACTATCTTCATTAATTTCTTTTAACTTGGGAGGGTCTACCAAACCTACAGTTCTCCTGTACATCGTCAAAATGTTAGATAAGCCAATTACTTATCTCCTTTAAACATTCTTTCACACTGTACTCCTGAAACAACTCCTCCCTTTATTACACACTATCATCACAACATTTCTCCAATGAAAAATACTCAAATTAGTATAGCATTTAATAGATGCTTTTTAAAAACAAAAGAACCTTTTGAGACCTTTCAACAAAATCATGCAATTCTTGTAAGCCAGCAGGACATCTGAAACCACCTGCTTCTCCTACATTCCTCTAGAGAGGAATTGCACTAGCAATAAATGGGACTAAGTAAGGCAGTGCTGCTCTAAGAGCTACCACTGCTTTGATACAGAAGTTTAAAAGTCTCTCTTCTTACTCCTGCTTGTTATTTTCTTTGACCATTTTCTTTCTCTCTCTCCCAACAGGAAGAAAAAGTGAGAGAAGAAAAGGAAGGCAAGGTCAGGAAGCGTTCTCCATCACTAAGTGAGACTATCAGTAATTTGTTAAAATATTCCTGGGCATGTTTTTGGCCCACATCAACCGGGATTCTCGCAGCCAATTTCCAGGCACTATTCAGCAGTGAAAAGATTTGAGATCCCTTCAAACAGACAGTTTGCATGCAGCCTCTGCTTTACTGAGTGAGCGTACACCAGCACAAACAGGCCATTTTGTGCCAGCTGGCTCTAAGCATGAAGGAAAGTTTCCAAGCATGTTTAATTTAGTAGTCTAGACAGACTAAGACTCAAAACTGGTCACTGGAGTTGCTCTTTATGCTTACATTTTTCCACGGCCAATCTCAATGTTGGTGGCAGAGGGCAAGAAGCTTACTGCATTATACTTCAATGACACTTTATCTAATACTTGACCAGAAAGATCAATATCCTGGAGTAAATTTGATAAGAACAGAGGAGAACCAACAGAAGCTGGAGTGTTATCCAATATGGTAGAACTGTAAATCTACTGCAATTCAAGTGTCTCAACATTTGCAGTTTTCACGCTACCACTGACTTCATCAGAAGCTGCAGCTTTCAACGTTTGTATCTAAAAGAACAAATAGATTGCATAAAGTGGATTTCATGTGGAAAGTAAGTTGTAAAAAAAAAAAAATAGCCTGCACTACTAGAAAAGTAACTTGAAAAAAGTTTTGGTAAAATTCAGGTCCTTCAGCAAGTCTTTTCAAATATTACCCTCTCAACGACATGCTCAATCCCTCAACGCTTTATTCCCCATGTATTATTTCCATTAGCTGTGCTCCATTGCTACAGCAAGCTTTCTACAACCATTCAGGATTCTCTGACACAATTCTTCACTCAGTACCAGTACATAGTACTATACGAAGCAGACTTACAGCACATGCAGATCTCCTAAGACAGTATGTTTAATATATATGTACACATGTAAATACTATGTAAGCCTTCAGCTTTTACAAGACTTAAATGAAGGAAGTTGTTTGCTATATGCTCTTTCCCTATTTGCCACTTGTCTCATGTTCCTAAATACATGGAACTGACACAATTATCACTGACCTTTTAGTGACAGTTACAACAATTAAATCTTTACTCAAGAGCAATGCCTCCAGTGAAATAAAGTTTACTTATTTCTACAAAACAATGTAACACTTTGGGAGACCCACACTAAGTCAAGAATCTTGCCCAAGTTCAAGGATGCTCATCCTTCTCCTCATCATCACAGAACAAGAATACATGAAAATAAATAATTTCTGGATTATAGTAGCTCAACTACCCATACATCATATACCCTTCCTGAGTGAGCAATAGAAAGAAGTTAAATATTTTTTCACAAGTATTTAAAAAGTATCCCTATTACACATCTTTTCATGGCATTTGATACATCCACACTGATCCTTATAAAAGGAAGTGGTTTAGGAAGGCATTTCCTAAACAGAACCTTTCAGAGAAGAAGAGAGAGAAAAGACTTGTACAGAATTTGCCCAGGCGTAGATAAAAATAGTGTTAATATCTAATTAAAACACTTAGATTTTCATAATAATTCTAATGCAAAAGGTTATGGTCTGTTGGAACAAGGATAAATATGATACCGAGATCATCATATTTGGGTTGGTATCAAAGATGGTTAAGTATATGGCTTAAACTTGGAACCAAGCCCTTTTGTGCCATCAATACTCTACCTCTCCAGCTACAGTAGTTAAACATTCAATCAACAGACCTGTCATGTGAATAAGTGACTGTGACGATGAAAATCGGTGCTGATATGATCACTAAAAACATACAGTGTGCGCAAGGGAGACAACAGATTGCAACAGAACACACTGTTCAGGATTCTGAAAGCACAGTGCAAACAAGCCTATGAATATCAACTGTGTTTTTTACAAAGTCAAGTCTTGTTCAAGGTGCAAACATATTTTACACGAACCAGGATTCTGAGAAACCAAAGATGCTCTCGTTGATCTTGGCCAGCTCTTGCTTTAGCTTTAGCAAGAGCTTGTAAACTGTACCTTGAATAAGGTTAAAAATCTCCACTTCACCACTTGCTTTCAAGAATTTTTCATTTCACTCACTTTTATTACACATGCACAAGTTTCTTACCTTAACATTATTCATAGAAGTCCTGCAGGTAATCAGTAAAGGATTTTTAAACTGTTTTAATATTAAAATTTCTACCACACCTCAAAGTATTTAGTCTTAATGAAGGTTATTCCTGTATTATTCCTGTATCTGATTTTTACCAAGTCAGGCTGAAAACATCTTGAAAGAAAAAAAAAAAAAAAAAAAGAAAACCTAGTACTATTTATTCGTGCTTTCCGGAAGGCAGTTTTTATTTTAAATAACACTTCTCCATCTCTTCTAATGGTGATGAACTATTTTTCATACAAATTCAATTTCAAGCAAAATGCAATCACAAGAACCTCAAGCCCAAAAGATGAAAGCTCCAGAAAGGTAAGAGCAACCATTAATAGGAGAAGAAAATGAACTATTTATTCCTATTAAGCCTGCCAGGCAAGGCAGGCATACATATATGAGAGCTTCAGACTTTTTTAGTACATCATGACTTTCACTATACGTAAGTTAATATAGAAAGACAACTTTGTCACAACCAAGTGCCACACTAATGTCACCGAGTTCCATACAAACTCCTTTTCTTTGCCTGCCTATTGCTATGATTTACTGAGGTTCTTCAAGCACTAGTTAAAATTCAACTAGGCTGACTGGCATACATCCTGCCTCCCTCCCTTTAAAGGAATTAAAAAGTTGTTTCTGTTCACTTCTCAAAAGAAAGCTACAGCAGAACAAAACTGTCACATTCATCCCTGTCCAAGGATTTAACCTGAAGCTTCAGCTTAAAGTTCTTCCACTGTTGAACCTCCACCAGTAACAAATTACAGGCTTTTTAATTTCACGGAAAAACTGAGGAAAACTTTTTGAGAATACTGTGTAAATTCCTGAACATTCAAGCAATTAAGTTACAGGAAGAGAGTAAGCTCATTCAGAAGTTTTTACTTTCCTCGAGCACCAGGATTAATCAAAGTAACTTATCTCCTCTTAGGGAAAGACCGTGTGAAAAGTTTCTGTGCCAAAAATGAAGCTTTTGTCAAAGTGAATTGTCATCCTTCCTAGATGTAGGATAATCTATTGAGTACTAACGTTTCCTATTCAGGACAGCTGCAAGTTAAAGTCTTTTTTAAAAAAGTATTATTTTCACCCAGTCTTTAAGACAACCCTGATAGCAGATGAACAGCATCACTGCAAAAATAATTTCCATATTAGGTTTCTATTTTAATAGTAATTTTGAGGATTAGATACTTTTCATAGACAGTGTGGGAAGGGACCTCTGGAGTCTGACTGGTCCAGCTCATCTGCTTGAGCAGGGCAAGCTACAGTTGGTTGCCCAGGACTACATCCAGACAGCCCATGGGCAACCTGTGCCAGTGCTTGGTCACCCTCACAGTGAAAGAGAGTTTCCTGATGTTCAGGAGGACCCTTCTGTGTTTCAGTTTGTGCCCTTTACCTCTGGTCCTGTCACTGGGCACCACTGAAAAGAGTCTGACTCCATCTTCTTTGCACCTTCCCTTCAGGTATTCACACACAAGGACAAGATTCCCCTGAGCCTTCTCTTCCCCAGACTGAATAGTCCCAGCTCTCTCAGCCTTTCCTCACAGGAGAGATGCTTCAGTCTCCTCATCATCTTTGTGGCCCTTTGCTGGACTCTCTCCAGTATGTCCATGTGTCTCAGGTACCGAGAAGCCCAACACTCCAGGTGTGACTTCGCCAGTGCTGAGCAGAGGGGAAGGATCACCTCCCTTGATCTGTTTGCAATGCTTTACCTAATGCAGCCCAGGACACCATTCACCTTCTTTTCAATACTTCCTTGGTGCAACATGCCAGGAAGAGAAGGGTTACAAGAAATATTCCCACCTTCTAAAGGTATACACCACCTTGCCTCCACCTTTCAGTGTTCAGTAGCAAAACTCAGAATTATAGCTGCACTTAGGACAAGTTTGGTTTGCTTT
This sequence comes from Tauraco erythrolophus, assembly GCF_009769465.1. Lineage (NCBI taxonomy): Eukaryota > Metazoa > Chordata > Aves > Musophagiformes > Musophagidae > Tauraco > Tauraco erythrolophus. The sequence continues at coordinate 113,416,191 of NC_141465.1, forward strand.
CATCTCCCTTCACTAAAGTATATAGTTACAAAATTCTCATCAAGATAGAGGATGAACAAAGCTTTGCTGCACACAATTAGATCTGATTTTGCATAGCTTATGTTACAGGACTTATCTTAAGTGAGGGTTTTTACTTTCTTCTTTACCATTTCTTTTCGCCAAAATACAAAAGAGATGGCATTTGTTCCCTCTGTCTCCATATGCCTCGCCCTAACTGAGAAAACAAGCATTTTTCTCAGGTTCATTCCTGTGCTAAGCCTGTTATCTCAAAATATTTTGTAGTATGTCACAAGCTATTCTCCTCATCTTAATACTGTTCTACTGGAACTATATTTCAGAAAATTTCTTTGTCATTTTTAGCATAATGTTAATCGGACTATAAAAGAAGTCATCCTGCAAAAGAATGACTTGTCACAACCAAACAAATCGTTGGTTAGTTGTCAGGTTCTGTGGCCTACAAAGGGTGATACCTTTTGCTTTCTTTCCTAAACAATCCAAAACTTGTCTTTGACAGCGATTTGGCACCATCTACATCGTGTTCCATTCACAACCGTTTGAACTAAAGCAACTGGATTCCTTCAGAAAGCATTGTATAAACAACTGCATAATTTTATATTTAAAATAGCACGTCTGTAGTTCCACTCAGCTCTCAACAGTTAAAAATTGAAGACATTTACAAGCTTCTGTGCTATAAGGAGAGTTTTATTACTCGACTCTTGGCAGATGCAGCAATGGGAACAAAGGTTTTTGTGTTTATTCAGCTGTGAGGCTTTGAAGCAAGCAAGGTCTCTACTTCTCAGGCTTTTGAAGAACACTTAGTATACCAACATTAGCATGGTGAAAGTAAGCAAGACCGATTCTTCTCCATTGCTTGGCCTTGACAACTTTAATACTGAAGACTGCTAGGTCCTTTTTTATTTTGATTAGAGTGATTTAATTGGACAGCTGTGATTCTTACTTTCTACATAACCTGCAGCCCAATGGAAGCCATGTAGTTATAAATGTCATTCTATCAAAATAAGGAAAACTGGATTTCTGTGAAGTAAGATACATGAAGACGCCTTCTACTGTTTTGTGCTCTTACAACCAAATTGCTCAATTCTAGTATGATATTAGAAGTTTTAACATCAAGGTACTCCTCTGCCTCATCCTGCTATAAATTCCTCCAGATCATTCACATATTCTTTTACCATCCCAACATAATACTGCTAAAGCTCCTTCCTGCACCACCTGTATCTTGGATCAAGCCACAAGTTAGTCAAGGGGCAGCACTAATGCCAGAGGAACACAGGCACCAGCTAGCCAAGTGGCACACACAGAGTGACTGAGCAAACAGTCAAGCATCAGAGGCATCCTGGCCAGCCAGCTCCTGCCTCCTCACTGCTGGGAAAGCCAAAAGCAAGGAGCTGCTTCTCGAACCACACCTCTGACTGTCTCTTGGCTGCTGCTACACCAAAAAGAAAAAGAACAGCTTTGAGGACAGCATGCAGCCTGTGGGCCATGTGTTGTGCAGGCCTACTCTTATTAGAGAAAGGGAAAACAGAAAATATATGCCTTGATAAGCTGGAGGCCAATACTGCTAATGTAGTATATGAAAGCACATGCAGATTCAGGGAAGAAAAGACACATAAACCAAAACTGTATTATAGGAAAATGCAAACCAATGAGGAAAGGAGACTATTAACAATAGGAAATTAGTTAGCAACAACAGAAGAAGCCAATAGGGGCTAATGAAAGGTTGGCAAACTTTACAGTAAAGACCTTTGAGCTAAGAGGAGTGGGAGGATGAGGCAGAGAGGTATTTTTCAGAAAGGAAGGAAAAACAAGTATTAGAGCCATGGCCACTTCAAAAATCCTGCCTCTTCCGAACTGTACCAAGGATTTATCCTCTTTTTTTCTCCTGCAAACTGAGCATTGCCAATAATTGCGTCTTCATCACTAATCTAACCCCAATGAGATGTTCTAGATCTTGTAAAATATTCAACAAATACAAATGCAATCTCAGTCAGAAATATCTGTTCTGCAGAAACGTTCGCCACTAGTCACCTAACATTATTTACAATCAAAGCAGCACATCCCCTACCTCAATTCATCACGATAAAATCCACTTTTACTTCCCTTCCTTTAGCTGCTTACTTAGCACCATAACACACGTTATGCCCTGCAGACAAAAACATGACGATTGCAAAGTTTGGATATAGCTTTGCTTCGGGCAATTTGGCTCCATTACATATGCATTATGATAATCCCAATACACACAATCACGTACTCTTCAACAAACCCCAGTTTTATTTACTGCACATGACAAGCACATTCTGGAGATTAATTAGGAATAGTCAAGATGACTCACCTATTGAATCCCTGGTGATTCTGTTGGAAGTTATCTAGTGAATAAAGCATGGGCTGCAGAGAGATTCTCATGGTAAAAGGAAATGAGTGTCACCCAGAACAAACTTGCTCTATTACTATCTTTGCCAGACTGAGGCCAGTTAAGCAACTTGAATCTAGCTTTCTACAGGCGGTCACTAACTCTGTTCCTCACCTTCCAGCTGTACAGGTTAATTTCAAAAACTCTTGAGGTCTCTAGTTTGCCAGCACTGGGCAGGGAGGGTGTGTGGTGGGTTTGTCTAATTGCCATCCTTTTTCTTCCCATGTCTCTATAAAATGCAGACTACTTTCTTCTTTCCTAAGGAACGCATTCCACAGTTGGATACAATCATCGTAACCTGCACAGGAAAGTGCACTGCCAACTAACGGTCCTCACAAGAAGGATGTGAGCAGTATGCAGGAGTAAGGCATGGAACTGTAAGATGAACACTTAATTGACTATCAAACAGATGCTCATTACACATGCACTACACATCTTGTGTCCTGAATAAGTCCCACTTACAATTTTCCCAGTTAAAAAAATTATACAATGTTATGAGGAATACAACTCAAAATATACCCTCAAGGCTGCATCAGCAACCTAAACTTCACATTTCTTAACATCTAACTGTATCTTACTAGCGTTTTTCTAGCAGTGTGTTTATTCGCACGTTTGTGCAATTTCCCAGTTTTCAAAAACAAGTTGAAAAAGTTTCCTCGTATTGCATCACTGATGCATCTATTTGCAAACTGCACAGATCTACCAGAGATGGTTAAGTAACTCATAGATGGAACTGATGTTTTCACCTGCACAAGCAAAATTCACAGGCTAATGAGATATTTTACAGAAGACTTCTGATGTCTCATCAATGGCAGAACACTAAATTTCCAGTGTCTTTAGTTTGATTCAAGGATCTGGAGAGAAATAGGCACATGGATTTGTTCTCTCCACCCTGCTGTGCCCCAGCTTTGCATTATGCCAACTTGCTGCTTTGTTCCAATTTCTGTGCATTGCACTTGTGCAATTCCAGTTTCCATTCTGCGAGTGTCCCACCAACACCACCTCTCAGCTCGTCCCTTTGCTCCGTCTTTCCTAGTTCCTTATTTGCTTGTCTTCAGCTCAGTTTCTCTAAGCCCACAGCATACGTCTCTTTTCCCTTATACACCCCTCTGCTCCAATTAACACAGATGCAGCTCTCTTTTTCATTAAATACAGATCCACTTCCTCACTGCTTCAATCTGAAGTGGAAGAAAAGGAAAGAGGGAAAGGAAGCAGATCAGCATTCCTGCTAGGAGTTCAGGCAAGGCGTAGATTAGGCCAGAGCTGTAACTGCAAGAATGTACTCAAGCTGGAACATGCCAATGCAGGCTGTATCTTTGTAAAATTATCTAACATCTAGGAAGTCTCCAGTAGGTCTATATAAATCAGTTGTGCAAAGGTTTAATCAAATGACAAAATCTGGGTAAATTTTCATAGAGAGAGCAGAAGGTATATCCTTGACACAACCACCAATCTATCAGATTTAAAATCTCCATTCCAAACCATAAAGCATTAGTATTAAAGTAAAAGTCACTATAGATTTTTTCCCTCGCCTTGTTCTCCAAATGGCTGAATGACATGGAGAAACACATTTCAAGTGACTAAACTTTGTCAGTATGGACTTAATTTACAAGCTGACACACAACCAAAACAGACAGCATTACCAGCTTTATCTATGCAAACAAGAACTTAAATTACATGATTCAAAGGTAAAAAAAAAAAATCAATATAAGAAAGCTTTTTAAACTGTAGTTTAATGCCTGTAAGCACTGTCTCAACACTAATGAAATCCTTCCTCCGAAGTAATTTTCCTCAGCCTCCAATGGGTAAGAGGCACATCAATTTCTTCTCTTTTCTCAAAGAGAAACACAATGCCTTGATTGTAATCTCACAAACATTAGTAAAGTGTTTAAAAATCCTATGAGCATTCATGTTAGATGCATGCCTTATTGCCCTTCTAGAAGAAAGAGTTATAATTAAAATTTGATGTTTAGAAAGACACCAGTGTTGCTGTAGAATACAGTTTAAGGAGACAAAACATGACTTCGCACTAGAAGGATAAAATTATTATGCCAGCGATACCAAAACTGTACGTACAATAAAGCAAAAATCATCTAACTTCCATCTTCAATAGGACACTTTGGGATCAGAGGTTAAAATTTTTCTTTTCAAATCATGCATCACTGTCAGTAATAAACATTTCCATAGTTTTGCAATTTTGTTGAACAAGAAAATCCAGCCTTCTTGAAAACATGCAGTAAAACAAGAAAAAAGGGAACACACCTAATTATTTCCCACCTTTTGCTGAGTTATTTTTCAATCCATAATACAGCCACAACTGAGATCAAAGTAAGATCATAAGGAGAGTTTCCTTGATATAAAAGAAGAGAGTTGTTGTCAGGACTCAGTCCGAACTGTTTGACTTGTGCTCTCTTTCATTTACCAGAAACCAGTTTGTTAAACCTCTAAGTACAGGGAGAGACAATCTTCTTTTCAGCTTTTAAAACACATAACAGTTTGAGGGAGTTATTATAGTATTTCATGTGTTAAATCAATAGATACTCATTTAGATTTCAAGTATGGCAGCCTTTTGCTGTAAGTTTTGCATAATACTACCTACACAATAAATTCGACTTTCATCCAAGTTCCTATGCCAACATCTACAGAACACTATAAATACAAGAAAACATTTCAGAAGATTTAAATGTTAATTCAGCGTCACTGAACACCACCAGAGACAGAGTTTACAAATTCTGAAATTTTTCAGGTTTGACAGTTCACGTTTTGCTTCAGTGACTTTTGATCTTTGAAATGTTTCAAAATCTAATTTTTCTATATTTAGTAAAAGGCTACCAAAATTAGCAGAGTCTAAAAAGAAATCTAGGAACATAGAGTTAATTTATGTGGCAAAGCCCAACACAACAGCTCAGATAAGTGCCAATAAAAACAGACTAATTTTAAAGCAATGATATTGTTTCAGTTCCATTTGCAAGATTAAAGCGAGTGTAAACCCTACAAGATGACACACAGCAGAAGGCTCCATTTTTCCTGCCTCTTGAACAGTTTTCCCTTCTTGGTGTAATGCCAGCCAGAACTAAGGAAATACTATACAATTCACTATTACCTGCATCATGGGATACTTTGTTTCAGCAGGACTTCCAAATCCATTAACGCCAATGAAGCTGCTGCTGAAGTAGGAATCTGTGAGACTAGCATCAGCTAACCCACTGCTGTCTATTCCAGGAACTAAAAGAAAAAAAGAAAAGTGTTTCAGAAAATTAGTTTACCACGGGTTTATTTGCTATTCTCTCTTACATATTTTTTTTGGCAGGAGGGTAGAACAGGAAAAGGTTGGTAATACTGTATTTCAAGCCTATCCAACTAAGAACATATTAGTGGACAGAATGAAAAAGAAACTGTATGAAAGAGGCTGCTGAATGACAGCGAACGCAGCATGAAGTTAGAGCACAAATACAGAAAGAAGCAGAAAAGTGAAAAGCTTTGACAGAAATGATGAGGAGTTTGAACTTGAGAAACAAGAATAACGAGGCAAGTAACGATATCAGAAAGAAAATAAATCAACTAAAAAAACCTAGAAGGCAAGCTTATTTTTTTAAAAAAAAACAACTACTGTATTCTTGCCTACACTTCTTGGAAATATATCTGTCAAGTAGAGTTTTTACCTAGATGAACTAGTTCTTTTAAAGGGTAACACACAAAAAAAATGTACATTTAAAAATACCTCAAGTTCTTTCACACAAAGCACAAACATTTTAAAAGCTTCCTCAAGAGTGTAAGACTATTTTCATTATCTCATACCTCATAAAGTGGCAACAACTTTATGAAATGTGGCCAAAAAACTCTTTTGGACTAAAAGCAAGTGTGAAGGATGTAAGAGAAATTAATCCCCTGTCTAGAAAAAAGGGCCTTGAGATTCAGCACAGTACTCTAACCACAAACAAATTAATTCAGTACTATGAGACTACAGAAAACAACAAGAAGCAGCCATAATTAACACAAAACAGTCAAGCAGGTATTACTTCGATAATAAACAAAAAAAATAAATTGAGTTTACAACAGCATGCAAGATGCAGTTCAGGTTAAGTTTCTGCAAAAACACCCACAGCAAATTATAAAGACACTAATCAGTATGGCCAGGCCACTGCAAGCCAACAGGCATGAGTAATTGGTAGCTCCAAGGTAGGAAGGCACCCATCCAACTCCAAAGAACATCCTGTACCAAACTATCCGACTTGAACTTCTGGGAGGACTCGAAGCCAGCTGGTGACACCTGGAAACAACTTTCTGATCCTAATCTTCAAAGGAAATAAAATGCAACTTCGTGGCAGAGCTAAAGGAATGCAGATTATGACACCTCAAATTTAATCAGAATGGGAATTTTTCCCTCCAAAAGAGACTACATAATCTGGTGAGCCACAGGAAACAGCAAAAGTGCAAAAGTCAGATGAAATCATAGGAAGGACTGAAGAGGAGAATGACTGACAGCACCCATACTACAGACAGATGGAAACTGCCCAGCTGCACTCCCCGAGACTGGAGCTGTATGAACTGGCCAACTAGAGGTAACACCAACAGAACCTGAAATGAAGAGCTCTGTGTGTAGAAGATCAAATAAACTGAATACCTAAGTGGCAACACAGATCAGCTTTGCAAGCAAAAAAAAACCACTTCAAGTACTGCTGCCAAATCTAAAACATTGTTTGTATACTCTGCAGGACTATGAAACTTTAAAGATGCTAACTACTAATGAATTGCAAAATGATTGTTTTTTTAAAGTTTTAAAAGTTAAGAGAATAGGAAAATAAGATTCCCTCCACTATCTGTGCCCTAGATCCTCCTTCACAATTTCAAAGGAGCAACCATATAGACTTCAAAAGTCCTCTTGCTACAGCCCTAGAAAAGACATAGCTTTCAAGATTTGTCTTTTAAATGCCTGTCCCTCTTTTGCCTTCATTTGAGAAATTTACATTCAAAAGCCTAGGAAAAGTGTTTTATGGTTGAACCACTGTATTGGGGCAAATATTAATGCCTGCACTAATGCCAACTCCTGTCTCATCCTACCCGCTACAGACAGTCCATAACTCATGCTGTGAAGGTTAGCATTTTGACATAATCGTTTTCTGGCATCACGGAAAATACTAGGACTCGTTCATACAAGAAAATGAAAAGACTGAAAATCCATGTTTTATTGTAAGTAATTTCAGTCTAGTTTGTCCAAAAATTATTCAGGGTTCACACTGTGTTTTCTATTTTTCTTTATTTTAAAAAATGCATTTCCAATATAGCTTTCTCTGCCTGCATTTCAGCCATTATCAAAAACTGCTGCAGTTACATCTTGACTGCAAAAGACCAAGAAAAACTGCTTAATTTCCAGGGACAACTGTCATTTCAAGGTACACTATATAATTTCAGCAGCATATCTGCTATTTCATCTTATAGTTCTGTCAGAAACCGCAGATTCTATCCAATTTTTAACATAGTACCAAGTGACTCCCTCAGATTACACCATCAGCTTTACAAATCCTTCAGCCTCTGTTGAAGAATTAAGAAACAGCCAATTCTTTCTGCTTCTTCCACTGTTCCTCACTATGCTAGGGTCAACATTGAGAACCCATGTACCTTCATTTCTCTGTTGGACACATACAGTTAATGCACAAAAACCTTAAAACTGGAAAGAGGTGAGTGAAGGCTTGCTAGTTTTGCCACATTCAGCAGTGAGGCATGTGAAGAACCTCTTCAGTTTGAAGAAACCCCAGAACCGACCTCCAATAACTCCAGACAGCTGGTACAGCTGCAGTCACCCATAATCCAAACAAAGCTCTGGAGCATATGGCAGTAGCCTGGATAGGGCACAAATACAGCACCAAGTGCTCTGCTCCTAGTCTGGCTGAAGCATCCTCAGTGTCAGGCAGCTCGAGCTGCAAGCAGGAGCAGGGTTTAGGCAGCAATTTCAAAGCTGAGAAAGTCTGAAGACGTTGCTGGGAATGACAAAGTTGATTCTTCACACTGCTGCCTTTCTACTGCTGGTATTTGCTATGCAAGCCTGTCCAAACCTAAAGTTTAGGTTAAAGCTGATCAAAGTTACAATTCAGGCTTTCTATTGGCACACTGATATCTAACTAGCCACTCCAGATAGCAAAAGCTGCTCCAGACTCTAGCTGCATGAGGATCATCTCTCTACTGAATTGTAATGGTTTGGCCGTACCAATCAGCCTCCTTGTGCTGTTACTACAAATTGCCACACTTCAGTGCTGATCCACCTTTGTACCACTCAGTCCTACTGGTACCATAGCAATTTCAGAATGGCTTTCAACAACAAGGCTTTCTACTGTCCTCTCAAAAATGGTCTAGAAACACACCTCTAGCTGAGGTATGAAGAACACAAGAAAACATATTCAGCAGGAACAATCAAAAGAAAACCATCAGAAGTAAGCTCAGTGGAGCAGAGGGCAGTTTTCTTGGCAGTAGCTCATATTTGGAACAGAAAGCTACAAGTGGTAAGTAACTATCACCTTCAAAAGAAAACTCAACACTAGTTTCCTTAAACTAACTTCCCTATAGTAACAAGCAAAAAAATTAAGGCCAACAGAAAAGATGCAGCTTACCTAGGTACAAAGCAAAAAAAAAAAATTCATTCCTGCATTTCCTATAGAACTGAAAAAACAGTGTTCATTACGTACTCCATTTCTGTTCAAAGGAGGATATTCAGGTGTTACAGTGATGAAAGCTCAGCAAATACCTGAACAGTCAAGGCAGATTTACTATATTTGGCACCTCGCCTTCTCCCCATGAGAAGGTGGCTTTTATTCTCCTTCTACCGAACATGTGGCAAATCATAATTTCTCACTTGCTTCTGGAAGACCATGGCATAGTTCAGAGCATGAAAAAAAGGAAAGTGGTTTATCTTAAGCAATCCACAGCAGAAGGTCTTCAGAAGTGGGCACACTTTATCACATAAGCAGTGTGATATAAAAAGCCTCAGAAGTCTAAACTGGAAAGAGAAGATCTTAGTCCTTATAAACTTTTGTTCTCCTGTGTTTATTAATTTACATCATCTCATGCGTTTATTAATTTACATCAGACCCTGCGTTCGATTTGTCCATCCGGATCTTTCCTATATAACAATTGCAAACACTTCCAAAACTCTGCACACAATGCTGTTAGAATGGCAAATAGAAGGTTTATATCTTTTCTCTTTTAAAGCATTGATTATAACTTTTGCTAAGTAAGTTTAGACAATTTTAGGAAAGTCTTGAACTGGCCATTTTTGTCAAAGGAACATGCCTTTCTGTTGTGTAACAGCACTTATCCACACATCAAAGTTACGTATGTTTTCAACAGGCTCTTCCTTGGAGAGAAGCAACAACTTCCTTATGAAAGGAGAAAGGTTGACTAGGCAGGTCTGAGAAAAGATGGATGCGCGAGGGAACAACTAGGAATCCATTGGGGAAAAAAAATGCTAACATATTACATAAGCGCACATGTGAAAACAATAAGAAATTTCTAAATCCCATCAATATTAAAGCCAGAATTTATATCCCAGATATTCTGGAACAAAACTAAATAAAACATCTTGAGAAATTCAGAAGATGTTTTCTACTTTTTACACATGTTATCTAATAATTTTTTGCTTGGTGAGTAACACTGCAGCTTAATGTGATAACTGCAATTAAAAATAAATATCTTCTTATATAATTCTTCTCCCACAGAATTTTAGCAGAAAGTAGGCTTCCCATCAGATGCAGGCACCAAAGAGGAAAAAAAAACCCAACAGATAGTTATTTTTGCCTTACTTATTACAAAGACATTTTTCAGGAACAAAGGATCTCATCACAGCTTAAGTGCTTGAGTACTACTGTGATGAACTCAACACACATGCTTCACCAGAACAGGTGGGCTTCACTTGGGTTTAGTTTAATGTTCATCTTGCATAATACTAGCGCTACCTGAACACTAACTCTAATACTATCTGAAAAGATGGCGTTCCGGATATTTTCATTCTAATGTTTCAGTAACCAGTAAACAAATACTGTAATATCCTATACTGCTTCTTTTATGAACTTAGTATCAGCACCGATCATCTCAGACACTGTTCTTAATATAAAAAAGGATCCTTTACCATAACGTGATATATTGCCCAAAAAATGAATGGGCTAAAGTAAGATCACAGCAGATTTCTGTTGACATATTTTTCAAAACAACAATTTAAAGATTTCTGATGAGGTAATAAAATATGGATTGAAGCAATGCCTTTTGCTATTATCACTACTTTAAAAAAAAAAATCATACTACAATCATTTTTATGCTGGGAAAAAAAAAGTATATATAGAGAGAGGTAATCTTGATTTAACTCCTAGTACAGCAACAGTACAGGCACTTTTCACCTCAACACAGCTTGGTACACTGACTCGTAGCTTCATTGCACACATGTGTACGCAAAGGACAAGGTGTTATCTCAGTTAGATATAAAGCAGTAAATACTACAACACCATACCTCCAGTGGAATTTTACACTAAGACAGCTCTCCTAATATCGATACAAGAACAACAAAACTTTTATACAAAGCCTGTCTCTGGCAAGTTGTTTAAGACTTATGTCATTTTAGTCTCCTAATATCGAGATATCTATCCTAATATCGAGACAAGAACAAAACTTTTAAACAAAGCCTGTCTCTGGCAAGTTAAGACTTATGTCCTTTTAGTCTCCTAGAAGCACTGAGGTGTCATGAGGAGCTTATGCTTGTCCTACTTTGTTCTGCACTGGCATGTTTGTATCAGGAAATAACCACCTGTGTGAGGTGCTAGCCTCACCTGTACACCTCTAACAGCTCACAAGCACTAAACATACTAATATGTGCATCTCAGCGTTACTTGCTCCACATTGCCACTTCTGTTGCAACTTGTTAGGGAAAGTGGATTCTCCGGTGTTCTTACGTCTCTCTCGCTTAATGCAATGTTTTTGAAACACAGACTAGGAATCACAGAAACAGAGACAACAAAGAAAGTGAACTACACCCCCAGGCACGAGAGGCAAAAGTAAAAGCACACGCCTGGGTTAGGATGCCGGGACAGAGAGTGCAGTTGGAGGGCAGACAGCACAAACGAACCGAGCTGGCTGAAAGGCAGACAGGAAGCAAAACAGTTTGGGAAATGCTGTCTTATTTACAAACACTCCCACTAGGCAATGAGATATTCATTGGCAAGGAAAGGAAAACAGCAATCTTTATCATAATACTAAATGACCAGCTGCCTTTTCATTTTTATAATTTATCTCGCATATCAGAGAAGCATCTGATAAAGACTGAAAAAAAGGATAGGTGCCATCCTTTTTCACTGTAAAAATCCTGGAACAGAGTCTAGAGCAGCAGGACTCCTCATCATGGATCAAGTCCAAAAACACAGTGATAATACAAATTAAAATTGATATCTTTTGAAAAGATCTCCAGAACTACCCCGTTATCAGAAACGGCAATTTAAAGTAATGCAACTACTTAATATCAAAGCTTTCAGAGCAAACCCTCTCCAAAAGCTTTCAAAGTTCCTAATATATTGTATCAAATTACTCAATAACTACATCAAATTTCTCAAAGGGCACGTTTAAGCTTTTGTTTTTAATAGCGTCTCTGTACCTAAAACTCCTCTTTTTTTTTTTTAACATAAACACTTGTATGAAACGTGTGCAGATAACCTGAACAGAACATTAGGATGTTTTTCACAGAAGTGGAGGAGAAATCATAAAAGAAAGGTCTTCCTGCCAACTGCATCAGCATTACACCAACTGGAGCTGATGGAGTCTACCCACAGACTACTGCATGTCACATAACCAACATGACAACAACTCGTACAATGCACGTCTCTACTCTCACTTTTGTATGTTTGTACTTTGTTCTAAATGTCTGTTCTCAAATTAAAAAAAAAAAGGCCAGGAGTAAAAGGCTGTTAGGAAGCAAATTATAAAATACAAATACATTCCAAGCACAAAATAGCTTTGAAGATCAAACAAAACAATCACATAATCAGAACTTGTTTAACTCCTGAAAGACTGATGGAATGAACACACGCGCACATACACACAGAGCATGATCTACTCCAACTCATCTCCAATACACAGTGATTCACCACACCACTTTTTTGGCAGTGTAATGCATTATATCTTTACTAGAAAGCAACAGATCAGGAAAACATCAGCCACATCAGCTTACTATCTAAATCCCTTCACTGATCCCATTTTCATCATCTGCCTCAAGACAAAATTATTTTTTCTGCTTTTGAGGTTCTACAGAAAAGCTTCTGCCTGTGTTTATCACCCCATCCTCACTTACCATTTGTCCACTTCTCTCGCAGCAGTCTAAATTTGCTTCTAGGTGGTTCCTTACACATGGAACTCTTTCTGAGCTGGTCCCCAAGGTCACTATTTTCTGGGCATTCAAATCCTTCTTGAAGACCCACTCCTACAGTGACACCTACAAAAAATCAGTTATCTAATACCTGCTAGATAAAAACTAAATGGGGATGCTCTGTATCTTAAAAAACATTATCAAAAGTTCAAATTGTTATGGTATAGCATATAGAGTCTGCTCACATAATGTAACTATCCACCACACACATTCCTTTTCATCTTTGTCTTTGAAGCAGGAAAACAATTACAACAGTAATAGTGCTTTCTTTGCATTCTTCAATACCCAACACATGGTGGGTACTACCAGAAACAAATAATTACCAGCACTCCTCAGGTATCTGTAATTACTGTGGAATATTTGGACTTCGAATTATTTCCCACACCATAAGGAAAACCCACAAAGTATATAAAAAGATACAATCAGTTTCAAAGCCAATTAATAGTGCTGTGGGTTTTTTTTGTTTCATATGCTAAAATTGCCCTTCAAAATCCCACATAACTGCAGATTGATACATTTTTCCTTCTCTCCTTTCTTTTGCCTTAGTGCCCCCCAATAATTTTCTTCCCCATTTCACTTCCATATGAAACACGTAAAAACAAAAAGAAAATCCATGTCTATCATTTCCCGATTTCCGGAGTTGACATATGAGACAAAAAGCAATTAAGTGAATTCAGTAATTTTCATTCTCTCTCATGCATCTCTAACTGGCTATTGTTTTTACTCTTCAATTCTCAAACATCTATAACAGTCTCCAAATGTCTCTTCAATTCTCAGAACTGTCTCCCCATTTCTTAAAAATATTCAGAGCAAAACAAGATGAAAATTGTATCAACTCCTGGAAAAGACACCAGGAAAATTAAAAGGTGAAAAATCTCTCTAAAAAGAAAACTCAGGTATACAACAATTAATACAGCATAGTTTTCAAAAAGCACAAACAGATTTGGAAAAAGGATTCTCACCCCTACACCTTAACTATAATACCTATTTTCTGTATGCAAGCACAGAAGAAACAAACACAGGAAAAGTGACCAGTATGTGACATACCACAACTATATTTATATTTAAAAGTTTGAGATAACTGTCTGTTTCAAAAACTTCAAGCTATAAATACTGAAATGCTACCAAAGATAAGAAAAATCCATATTTAGAATAATCCTGACCATTGTTTCATTGCTTTAAGAAGTATAATTCAACAGATTACCTTTCATCTCTGTTTTGCTGAATAGCTTATCTTTCCATTTTTTTCTATATCCACTGCTTCATTTTATTTAAAAAGGAATGGATAGGTAAAGATTTTGAAAAGGATAAAACTTGCAAATTTAAAGGTCTTTCCTCCAAGCCTAGCCTACTGAGGGATTTCACAAAACCTAAGCTGTAATGCTCCCTAAGCTAACCACCAAGCGATTGCATACAGAGTTGCCAAAGCGATGGCCACTATCCACCGCTGCTATGACTGGCCACATAACGTAAGCGGCAGCCATAAACGCTTTTATTAGGCTATCCTAACGCAACCCAAGCCACGATGTCCCTTTCCACCTTCTCACAGGCTGGCAACAAAGCCTATCCGCAGACAGGTTTTCTCAGTAGCTGTGGACAAACAGCACGAGGCTGCTCACAGAAATATCACAGGCACCTGACAGAAACCCAGGACTATATTTCCACTACAGATTTCCCAGGAGAACTTTGAGAAAGGCTTTCTGGAAGAGAACCAGATGACAAGGTCTCACTAGGAGAGGGTAAGCCTTTGGAATGGGGATGTCGGGCAGCAGCACTGCTGCCGCGGCCAGCTCCTCCGCGGCCAGCAGCACTCACTCACCCACCCACCGCTGCTGCTGCCACCACCAGGTCTGCAGAGCACCTGGAGCCCGCAGCAGAGCACCTCTGCCTTTTGGTCGTGTTTACAGAAATCAAAGCCAAGATGAAACAGCGAGTCCTATGTGTCATGTACTTTATGGCAAAAAGCGGGTTGGAAGTTAGCAAATGCTTAGAGCCTTGTATCTATTAACACATAATATGACATCTACGTGCAAAAGAGTATCTCATGTGTTAAACTACTCAAAAGCCAACAAACACAACTGCAGTTGCCTGTGCAACTTTAACTTGTCCAACTTAGGTATAGACACGATACATTTTAGCCCCACGATGACATTTTTTCTCTAGACCCTCCCTCAAGCAGCATTAAGAAGGGACAGTGCCCTAGGAAAGAGCCAGCAGCGTGCAAAGCACGCTGCCAGTTTGCTTCTTACAGAAGCTGGAAAGTGCCAGAGAGCATCTATACAAGAGGAGAAATTGTTCATGCTATTATGCCCCCTACCCACCTCCCCCTGGGCTATTCCTTAAAACCCTACTAATCAATCCTATCTTTTCCCCTAAATGCCAAGCAGTAGTCATTTCCCCACCTGTGCTCCTTCTACAGCCTTCTCAGATGCGGTGCTGCCGCCACTGCTGCTCACTGGGCTGACACGTGGGATACACATCTATTAGAAAAGCACCATGTGCGGATTTTGGCAGCTAACAAATCTGGAGGAAACTTATTTTTTTTTCTTCTCCAGAGGTCCTATATGAAAAGGACTAATTTATTAATTTTTTAAAAATCAAACTTTAGATGGGTAACACCAACTACGTTTCCTATTTTGTAGGCAGTCAGCTGGCCACCTTGCATACAGAAGGTGAACCATGCAGAAGGCTGAGCACTCACAGCTCCGGGGGAAGAAGTGGGAATGGTGCTTTGAACACATGTGCTCCAAATGTCAAGCAGTCTGAGAGCAGGAGACAGCAGTGCTAGCTTCCGAAAACAGGCAGAGCTCATCGACATGGTCAGTCTCATTTCCCAAGGACATAAAAAGCCACAGTCAGACCAAAGCCACATTTAGCCCCCTACCTCACCTCTGACACTGGACGGCTGCAGATATGTGGGGACAAAGCATAAGCATGAGGTAAGGATAAAGCAGGATTTCCCAGCAGGCTCTCAGCCATATGTAGGAGAAGATGAGTCTGACTGAGAGATTATTTTTTTGCATTTAATAATCTGAAGCAGAGTTTTCTTCCAAGAATATCTGATCACTTCCGGAATCCCTGTCAGATGTTAACATCCAAAACATCTATGGCACAGAATAGCTTAGCCACACACTTCAGGAGAAACTTCTGTGGTTAGCTCTGAGGATGTCACCTGCTCATTCCACTTCATACCCTCATATTGAAATACTTCTGTGCTGGAGTCTTCCTTGTATTTTCACTGTTCATCTTCTTATCACTCAACATTCCTATCACCTGTGTTGTGAAAATAAGTTGGTATTTGGGAAGCCTTTGTGATTACCACAGAAAAACCTATAAGTAAATTAATAATCCCGTACTCAAAGCAGGATTAGAGTAACACACATATTAGAATGAGGCACTGACCCACTTTTAACAATAAATAGGACTACATAGTTAATTAGTCAATGAGTACTATCTGCTCCGTGCACTGAATGAGGCTGAGGTCCAGTGAGGAAGGAGGAAGAGAAGGTGGCATCCACGGCCACATAACTGAAGACTACCAAATACTTTTGAATTAAGGAATACAATCGGTGTGACTGTACAGGCAGGTGATTTTTGGCAATTTCCAATGTCATATTCTTAAACTCAGAACTTTGTTATTTAATACAATTTTGTGTATTGCTTCCTAAATTCATAGAAATAAAACTTTCATTCCACCCATTTGGAAATCATACTGTTAACATCACCAGTCATCAGCAAGGTAAGGATTTTAGACACTAGCTTGTCACTACTTACACTGATCAACCTCAGATTTTGAACAACTATTTTCCTTATTTGTTTCACAAACGCATACGAAAGCAAGAGAGCTTAGAAGCAAGACCGGGCCCACTCCTTGACTCTTCAACTTAAATTTCTCTCCTTTCCCTTACCCTTTTTTTCTAGTTAGTCACCTCCCTGCAAGATCTTCTACCACTCCGAGCTTTTGCCTCCTATAACTTCAAGTAAGTTGGCTTTCCCAGCAGGTAATCATCAATAACACTGGAGTGGGTTTGTCCATTCTCAGTACCCTCAGAACGGGAGCAACTGCAGAGAGCTCTACGTAGTTTTAAACCTCTGACACATTCAATAGAAGCAAGCTTTTCAAATAATACAACTGCTCAGCAGTATCAGTCTCTGAGCACACACAAATTCTGACTTTTTTCCTTAGATTTAGGGCTTGGGCAAATTTTGGAACTCTTTCGCGCAAGAACAGCCTCCACACAGGAGCTTTTACTCCTCCAACCCAAATTACGCACCCTCTTCCCAAGCCTGAATGCTCCAGTTTAATAGATTTTAGTTAATTCCTTTTGTAAGGGGAAGAAGTGTATTTTGTGCCTAGCTCTGTCTGAAAGAAAAATGAACAAAGACAAACTTATTGCTGCTGAGTCTCTCCAAGATATTTCTACTTGTAAAAAAAATAAATGAAAGGCAAGAAAGACTCAAGCTTTAACAATCAAAGTTTGACAAAATTACCAAATCTGAAAATAGTGTCCTTTAATAGAAAGCATTAAGCAATTTGATATTATAGGCTCCTCCTAGAAGGGTAGACATGACAGTGCTGCGTTAACGAAAGACACTGACAAGCTACCAGCTACAGAGAAAATACTGCTCAGTGGCACAAGCTCACCACACCTGGAAAAACAGCAGCTCCTGAAACACATATCAAGCGCTAAAAAGCTACACCCAGGACATTCAGCATGGTTGCACCTTAGTTTCAGAAAAGGTATAGCTGTGACCATTTAGTAGTTGAGTCACTTAACATAAACAAATACCAGGTTTACGACAGAAATCAATAATGCAACCAAGCTTACTATACTCATTTAAAGGGGCACGACTTTTCTGAAGGAGCATTGTTTCCTAGCCGCCAAGCGCTGCTTCACCTATAAACGGAACGGTTATTAAAATCAGTTTGCTGCAAGCACCATCTAACTATGGGACCGCACACCAGGAAGATGCGTAACCGACCAGTAACAGCAACGCTGCTCTGCACGGCACACAGGCAATCTGAACTCTCACCATCTGAGAAGCGGCTGCGTATAAATGCTGAAGAAGCCTCAGGGAAAAAAAAAAGAAAATTAGACGCAATTTCTGCTCGCAGTAGCAGACAACGTAGAGATATATATCGTTATTTGCATTTTTTAAAACGTAATATTTCAGCTGGAACATTTAAAACTTCCAAGAGCTGAAACTCAGCAATAAGTTGTTTGGAGGAGCCCATCCAAGGGTACTACTCTGGAAAGCGCTGCCTCCCTGCTCCTCCCGGCAACCTGCACGGAGCCTAGCGCTGAAGCGATCGAAGGGCAGAGGCAGCTCCCCGGGTGCCCTCCAAAGCCAGCCGGGGGGAGCCTCTTCCCGCACACACCTGCCCGCTCCTTCCCACCGGTACCGGCCGGGTCCCCTCTACCTGCCTCACGCGGGGCGGCCCCAGCCCCGGCCCGCCCCGGACCACCGCGGCGCCCAGCACCGGCCGAACCCGGGGGCATGGCAGTGGGGCGGGGAGGCCGGGAGGGCGGCCCGGGGTCCCCCGCCACCACCACGGCTGTTGTTATTTGTTTCCGGTAGCACCACAGCGTGTCGGGGAGCAAGAACGACGCGCCGCCCGCCCCCTGCCGCCCCGCTCCCGGCAGCGCCCCCGCCCCACCCCACCCCACCCCCGGGCCGCCCCGCCGCACTCACTCGCCAGCCGCGGGCCTTCCAGCCCCCCGCCGCCGCCGCCGCCGCCTCCGCCTCCCGCCCCCAGCTCGGCTTTCTTAGGCCCCACCACCGCCGCCGGGCCCGGGCTGGCTCCGTGCGGAGGGTAGCCAGGCCCGGCGGCGGCGGCCGGGGAGATGCCGAGCGGGAGCCCGCCGAGAGCGGCGGCGGGCCCCGGGCCGGCGGGGGCGGCGCCGGGCTCCTCATGCAGGAACTGGCACTCCTCGCCGTAGAAGCAGGTCTTGTCCTTGGCGTAGTAACGGCAGAACTTCAGCTTCACGGCGCCGCCGCCGCCGCAGCCGGCCCCCGCCCCGCCGGCCGCCGGCCCCGCCACGCCGACCCCCGCCGCCAGCGGCGGCGGCCCCACCACCGGCGACGGCGACGAGCAGGGCAGGCCGCTGCTGTTCATGGCAACCGCCCCGCCGCCGCCGCCGGGGTCGGCACCATGGGGAAGGAGGGCGGGAGGGAGGGGGCGGGGAGGGGGAAGGGGCGCGGGAACCGCCGTCACCCCGGGCTCCGGCTCCGGAAGGGGGAGGAGGGGGCGACTCCGCGCCTCTTAAAGGGGCCGCGCGGCCCGCGGCGGGGGCGGCGGCGCCTCCTCCTCAGTGGTCCCGGCGCTCCGGGTTGTTTATGCCATTTTCCTCTTCCTGAGCGGCCGCACGGGCGCGCCTGCGCCGGCGCGGGGCATGCTGGGTAGCGCCGCGGGCCGCCGAGCCGGGGTCGGGGCTGGGGACGGGGGCGATGGCGATGGGAGCCGCCGGTGGGAGCGGTCGGAAGAGCGGCGGGCGGGAGCCTCGCAGCCTCAGGCGGTCAAGCGCGGTGTCCGGCGGGGTGAGGGCGGCCGGGGACGGCGCGGAGCGAGCCGGCTGTCCAGCCGCCTCGGCTGGGTTCGCGCAGGCGGGCGTTAGCCGTCCCGCGCCGCGCCCGCCGGCTCTCGGGCGGACGGCGGCCGTAGCGCCCGTGGCGGAGCGGCGAACGGCAGGTGCAGGCGACCCCCCGCCTCCCGCTTGTGCCCGCGGGCCGGGACCGGGCAGAGCCCAAGCCCGCGGCCGCTCGGCTCCCGTGCTCTCTCCGTTGGGCTGGTTCCCTGGCGTTCTGCCTCTCGCGGGGTGGAGCCAGCAGGATCTCGAACGATTCCCCCCAGAAAGTCCTGGCGCTCTTTGCTGCTGAAAAACACGGCAGCTCCTTCGCTTTTTCCCTGCCTGCTGACGTAACGGGAATGCAGCCTGGGGGATTCTCCCTCTCCAAGAGTGGAATCTGGCTGGCTGTTTTTAGGGGGATGTTTGAAGTGTTTTCCCCTGAGCCTGGAGAATTTTGTTAGGTGAATTTTCAGTGACTCACTTGCAAAGCTACTCAAGATTTAATTTTTTTTCCCCCTCAATCAAATTGTTGACATAGCTTGGGGTGCAATCGCCGAAATAATGTATATAATAGTGGATAAACCATCATATATTAAAGTGCACTTGACATGTTGGTAAGAAAAACATTTACTGTAGAAATAAGTTTACTTTTGTCTATCATAGTCTTCTCTTATTAAAAACAAACAAAAAAAGAAAATCAGGGCCAGCCTCCAAGATGCTTTGCTAGTTTTTGAAAAAAAAGAAATGAGTGAGCTTTTAAATGTCACATTGGAACAAATCAAAGTCTTTCTTCCTTATAGAAAGTCATAGAATCATAGAATGGTTAGGGCTGGAAGGGACCTTCAAAGGTCATCTAGTCCAACCCCCCTGCAAGGAACAGGGATATCTCCAACTAGATCAGGTTGCTCAGGGCCTCGTCCAACCTGGCCTTGAATGTCTCCAGGGATGGAGCATCCACCACCTCTCTGGGCAACCTGTTCCAGTGTTCTACCACTCTCATGGTAAAAAATTTTTTCCTAATATCCAATCTGAATCTACCTCCCTCTATTTTAAAACCATTACCCCTTGTCCTATCACAACAGGCCCTCCTGAACAGCCTCTCCCCATCTTTCTTGTAGGCCCCCTTGAGGTACTGGAAGACCGCTATAAGGTCACCCCGGAGCCTCCTCTTCTCCAGGCTGAACAGCCCCAACTCTTTCAGCCTGTCCTCACAGGAAAGGTGCTCCAGCCCTCTTATCATCTTCGTGGCCCTCCTCTGGACCCTCTCCAACTGGTCCATGTCCTTCTTATGTTGGGGGCTCCAGAACTGGACGCAGTACTCCAGGTGAGGTCTCACGAGGGCAGAGTAGAGGGGGAGAATCACCTCTCTCGACCTGCTGGCCACGCTCCTCTTGATGCAGCCCAGGATGCGGTTGGCCTTCTGGGCCGCAAGAGCACATTGCTGGCTCATATTGAGCTTCTTGTCCACCAGTACTCCCAAGTCCTTCTCCTCAGGGCTGCTCTCGATCCATTCTCCGCCCAGTCTGTATTTGTGCCTATCTTGAAAGACTTCAAGAAGTAAGCATGCCTTAAACTGAAAACAACTGAAAAACGAATGTTTTTGCAGTAGGAAGTGTGGCTTCTCCAAACTTATGAACCAGCTGAGGAGAAGAAGGTTGTTGCTCTGCAAAAAAAAAGGTTAGACACAAAACTAGACAAGAGCAAGGCTACATGAGTCAGGACTCGAGTTCTAGCCTGGTATCCCAAGAAAACAGGATGAAGGGTGTAATCTCTGTCATTCCCAAACAATTTTCAGCCGTTTGCTTCGTTTCAACTGTATGGTGAAAATCTCACAGCTTCTGTGTTCCTGCAAGTTTAGAAGAGTAAGCAAAAGGGTGGAAAGACCCTGTTGATATCGCCATTAAAACCTGAGTAGGAGCTCAGACACAAACTGCAGGAGATTCCACAGGGAAGGCCTCGTAAACACCTCGACCGTGGGAAATGTTTCGGTCCCAACTTATGGCACCTTAGATAACCAAAATCGGTGTAGTACACGGATCAGAGGTGGTCGCAGCTGCTCTAGCTGAGGTGCCCACAGCACTACTTAGTTGTATATCACTCAGTCCCCTGGCATTGGTGTTATGTCTCTGAGGGGTGAAACCAAGGGCTTCCTGGCACTGTGAGCTGTTGCAGCTACACACAGGTGCACACAGGTCACACTTCCCTTGGCTGCTGCAGTGAGGAAAGCGCGTTATTTTCTCTCCCTCTATCCTGCTCATCTGTGCCCTGGGAAGACGCCGGTGCAGGCAGAGGTCTCAGGCAGATGGGGCCTTTGGGGTGCATGGGTTCACAGAGGGGAATGGGTGGTGGAAGATGCTACGCTGAGATAATGTCAGGCATGGGGAAAAGAAGAACTCAATATCACCTGCTAAAGCCCTGTTATCAGCAGTCTGTTTACCACCTCTTATTCCTGGCTTGATGTCCCTTGGAAAAACGTCCCTTCTCGTCCCTTCCAGAAAGGTCAGACCAAGTGGACAAGTTATATGTATGTGTGAGGAGGTTGGAAGAGGCCGCAGGAAGATGTTAATAAACATGTTAATAAAGGGAGAAGAAAAATCTCAGCTTTCTCAAGTCCTGTGGATCTTTTATCTGGAGCTTTAGTACTGTGGATTTAGTGCTATCAAGTTATCTTACAAGAGATTTCATGATACGCATAGGGAAATAGCTTTTCTGGGTAAACTGGTTGAACATGAAATGAATTCTTCCAAGCAAAGACTTCAATAGTGTAACCACTCCCATCGCTGAAGTGTATTCTAACCTGTGTTTTATTCAACCTTGTGAATCTCCTTTTCCCACAGCTCTTTCGCTGATCCATGCATATGTCTAATATTACATACACTCAGTGAGGTTAAGAGCAAGGACACAAACGGGCTTGTGTATACACAACCCACATTTATTCTGTCTGCATACTCTAGCTCAGGTTGAAAACATTCCCACTGGATGCGGGAAGAGCTGACATGGAGGACTGGGCAGTAGTGTGTGATCCTGCCATCTGGAGTGCCCAGATAGCAATGAGACATGCGGTATGGTTTGGGTTCTCCCCCACCAAGGTCAGTGTAAGTGCTGTACCTGAGCCACTGAGCATCAAATCAGCTTGGAAGCATCCCTCATCTTGTCCACGTTCTCTTGGCCAACAGAGCAGAGGCAATAATGGGAAGAGGCACAAGATGGCATGAGCCTCTTTTTGTGGCTCTGGCAAGCTCTCACCTCTCCTGTCTCTTCAGTTCTATTAAATATATATGTAAGGACTTGACCCACAGCTACCGAGTGTCCATATGGGAATCTGACCCTTTCTCATTAATCATAACCATGTGTTCCTCTCCAGAATTTTATTTTTATTGCCTGTTCCTGCTGGTCAGCTGAAGTGCTGAGGAGTCCTGCCGGCCATTCACTATTTGCTTGAACTTGCTCTGCTACCTCGTGCAGTGCACAGGGATTTACTGGACATTCCTGCAGAGTAGTGATTGATGATGTTACCTTTTTTTTTTTTCCCACAGAACCGTGTCCCCTATTAATTGAAGCTGGCACCTATATGGAGAGCGCTGCCATTCCTCTCCTGGGCACATAGCCAGATTTACTTTTCATGAGATCCAGGGAGCAAGACGAAGGAGAAACCAATAGATGCCCTTGGGTCTTGTCCCACTTTGCACTCAAGTCATAACTGTGGTGTGCTTTCAACCCAGAAATGTGGAAATACTCCTGTATGCGTGCATGCAGCCATAGCCAAGTGACAAGAGTTTTTATGAGCTCTGACATAGAGGCAAAACCAAACATTATGAGATGAAAAATAAGAGGAGGGGAGAAAAAAGGAAATCCTTGAGAAGGAAAGTCCTGCCAAGAGCCCTTTTCTCCAGCCAAATCAGCTACAAGTGCCAAATAACTCTCCCCTAATATTCAAACCAATGTTGAGAAAGCCATGTCTGCTATCGAGAGTGACAGTTTCTCTTTGTGTCAACCCAAAATTAACATGTTTAGTAAATCATGTGGAAACAGATCCTGAAGTGCAGGCTGGCATCAGATAATGTGAATGAATAACAATACTTTTTGAAGCACAGTTATTGTAGCTGCGATATTTTCTAAGACATAGGCGAGACAAGTTTTGTAGGTAAGAATCTTGTTAAACCAACAAAGTAGTTGGAAAAAGTAATGCCTGAACACTGTTTTTTAACTACCAGTTGGTCTATTAAAAGATATTATCTCTACTTACAAAACTGGCCTTGCTTAATATTACTGAAACAAATCAAAGGAAATACTTCTAAAAAAAGTGTTCAAATAATCTGATTTTAACTTTTAAAGTCTATCATTATAGTATATCGTTAAGAAAAAAAGTTAGCAATATTTACAAAAATATAACAATGGTCAGAGTACACAGTCATATTAGATAAGAATTTAGCATTTGTTCATTTATTTTTTGAAGGAAGTGTAGTAAAGCCTGATAGTTCAGGATATACATCAACTGCTGCCTGAAGTCTAAGGGAAATTGCCACTCTTGAGGAGACTATTCCACAAAATTAAGCTTTTTTTAATCTTACTTTGAAGTGTTTGAGAATGACTAATATGACAGTCAGGAAATTGGATTGAATGGACCGACCTGCTGTGGCAATACCCATGGGTCCCTAACTAGGCAGTTGTCTTTACTAACAGTATCTGGAAGAAACCAAATGTTGCTCCTAATCAGACTCCCATTCACATGCAAAAAGAAATTCGTTCCTACTCGGTGAAGTTTTGAATTCAAATCAAGTAGGAAGTCAGGAGTTGACCTTGAAGTGCTCCTGCTAACACCTGCATTAATAATGTATGCTCACATCTATGTTAATAATGTACAGGGGACAGGTCTAGCCTTAAGCTGGAGTTCATATTAGTACAAGCACTAAAATGTAAGTCTAGTTTCACCGTGCTGGTAATCCAGTCATACAGTTTAGCTAGAAAGTTTCTTACCATGTGGCTACACCCACTGGAACTGGCTTTATCTAGCTGTTGCAGTGAAGGCCAACCATGATGTGACATAACTTGAATAGAATACTTGGCAACAAAAAACACTCTCTCATGGCACAAAAAACCCCTAATCATTCAGAAGAATGCTTGACTGTCATATACATGTGTATGACACATTTGTTGAACCCCCTCTATCCCCAGACCAGCATCTTTAGGAATAAATAAGCCAGATTTTATAAATTTATTTTGACTTCTTCCAGTGCATATGAACTGTCCTAGCTGATGCCATCTTTCACAGAAGCTTTGAAGCTGAAAACATCACATGTACATTACGACTTCTGATTAATGACTTTCTGACACAAAAAGGCAAAATATCTTCAACGAAATCCCAGCAGATTTTGCTGCTGAATGCGTCAGGTGGAAGAGAAAACTTTGGGACTTTGCTCACTTGCCAATTTAAAATGAAAGGACTCAAAGGACAAGCATTCATTCTTTTAGTATATATGTGTGTGTGTTCAGACAGGTCATTGCTGTGCCACCCAACTGCCCACGAGCTGTAAGTGACTGGGGTGCATTTCTGGTAGTTTCAGAATACAAGCACAAACTGTCTGGACCCTGGTTTCTGAGGGCAGAACTTGTATGTAGGTGTGGTGTTGAACGGGAAGGAAGTACAAGATGGACATGGACTTACGAAGTGAGTCCAATGAAGAGTGATGAAGATGAGAAGGGATTGGGGTATGTCACGTATGAAGAGAAGGCAAAAGGGCTAGGACTCTTCAACCTGGAGAAGAGAAGGCTTTGGGGGGATCTTACCTATGTGTATAAATATCTTATGGGAGAGTCAGAGTCCTTTCTGTGGTACCCAGTGACAGGACGAGAGACAATGGGCACAAACTGAAACACAGGAGGTTCTTTCTGAACATCAGGAAACACTGTGAAGATGGTTGAGCACTGAATAGATTGCCTAGAGAAGCTGTGAACTCTCCAACCTTGGAGATATTTAAAACTCTACTGAACATGCTCTCAGGCAACCTGTGCTAGCTAATCGTGCTTTGAGCACGGGGCTGGACTAGGCAACCTCCAGAGATGTCTTCCAACCTCATCCATGCTGGGACTGTGTACCAGTGAGGTGCATTAAAAAAAGCAGCCTGCCAGCCAGGAAGGCTTGTTGCCAGCATGGTATTTCCCCCTTGCAGTAATTTCTCTAAGGCCTGCGAAATCCTACACTTCCTTTCCCGGTTTTTGCATCCTTGCAAATATGCACCTCCCTAGTTTTCATAGCATTTCAGCTCCTTCCTTTGCTGTGCATCACATACAAACTTGTCTTCAGCACCACAGTACAACGCTGATGCCTCAGTCTGTATTTCTAAGGCAGTCTTGTGAGAGATCATGCACTCCTCTTCGCTAACAATGCTGTCCTCAATGCCATTTCAGAGAATCATAGAGTGGTTTGAGTTGGAAGGGACCTTAAAGATCATCTAGTTCCAAACCCCCTGCCATAGGCAGGGACACCTTCCACTACACCAGGTTGCTCAAAGCCTCCTCCAGCCTGGCCTTGAACACCTTCAGGGATGGGGCATCCACAACTCCTCTGGGCAACCTGTGCCAGTGTTTCACCACCCTCGTAAAAAATTTCTTCCTTATGTCTAATCGAAATCTCCCCTCTTTCAGTTTAAATTCATTGCCCCTTTTCCTATCACTACATGCCCTTGTAAAAAGTCCCCCATTTCCCTCATTGCCCCCGCAATTATCTTTGGGATAGTTCTGTGTCTTCTAGTTCTGGTCCATCTACATTTTTATTTAATCTTTCTTAACACAAAATAAGCTATTTACTAATTATCAATAAAAAGCAAAGAAATCTCGATGTCATCTCTGGCAGATTTCTGAGAAACACCTTACTGACATTGCATTTATTTGCGTAGGGATTCTTTTTATCCAGTTCTTGTACAGTTGTGGAATGGATGCTTAGCCCCTAGCAGGTAAAAATACAACTGAATGAATAATATAATAAAATATAATTTTATATATAAAGTATAACAGCTGAATGAATAACAAAAATCTCCCAGCATATCCTGGGAAATTATAGGGGAGATGCTCCAGCTTATCCCTTGAACTGGATCGACTTTCCTCCCGGGGCTCCAATGCATGGCTGTGGAAGCCAGGGAGACCTGCCTGCCACTCTGCCATGTCCTGTCCTGGTACAAACCAGGGAGCCTCGCTGGGGCGAGTGACTTCAGCCACGGCCAGGCTCGTTCCAGCCTGTACACACCAGCGACTGGGAGGCAAAGAGGAGGCAGCCCCTGGAGTGCTGTGCTCCGAGGGAGACAGTGAGTGGGCACAGGCTGAGGGCAGAGGGACCGTGTCGCCAGAGAACCACATCTGAGGGTGAGCCTGGAGGCCTTTATTTTTATCCCCTAGACAAGTCATCTGCAAAATGACTTCAGAGCAGCTGCAGCTCGGTTTGAACCTTCCTGCAGACAGTGCTGGTTCCCCGTTCCCCCTGCTGTGAACATGAGCCTGCTCCCTGTCTGGGCAGCAGCCCTGGACTCTGGGGGTGGCCACAGCAGGTCCTCTGTCACAGAATTATAGAATCATAGAATGGTTAGGGTTGGAAGGGACCTCAAAGATCATCTAGTTCCAACCCCCCTGCCATGGGCAGGGACACCTTCCACTACACCAGGTTGCTCAACGCCTCATCCAACCTGGCCTTGAACACCTCCAGGGATGGGGCACCAGCAGCCCAAGCCCTCGCCCTGCACGGGAAACGTCCCTCAGCCCATGTCGATGGCAGACGCAGCAGGGTATTCCCGTGGTGTCGCGCAAACTTCTTTGGGATTTTTTTTGCTGAGCTCTTTAGCTTGGCAGTGCCACGTGCTCTTCTCCTCATCGATACGCAGAGAAATCACGCAGGCTGCCAGCGCGTGAAAGCAGAAACTATAACCGCTTGGGAAGTAAGAATTGAGGTGAGACAGCGAAGTCGGCTGTGCCAAATTTACCCGGGAAAGTATGTTTTTGTAGAAGTGTGAGCGAGGGGCTAAAGAAGCAGAGCGGAGGCAGCTGCTGGGCTCGGCGGAGGCGCCCGCTGACAGAAGGAAGACGCTCCCCGACCCCCAGAGAGGCCCTCTGCGCCCCGTCCCGCAGCCATTTCCTTCAGGCTCGGGTCTCGGGCCCTTACTTTTGAAGAAGTGGTTTCGCTGTGGGCAGTGACGTGCACGGTTAAGGCAGCCACCTGCGCGCGGGGTGTCTGTCACTCGGGGCCGGGGAACGGCAGGGCAGCGCCGCCATGGCAGCCGGCCGGGCGCGCGGCCGTCCCGCTGGGCACCTCTTCCAGCTGGCAGGTAAGGTCTCCTCGCCCGGGTCCCCGGGCCCCTTCCTCTCCGTTTCCCAGTCTCTCACTGCATCCCTTCACATCTTTCCTTTCTTTCTCCTTTGTCTGCTCGTCTGTTCGTTTTCTCCCACATCCTTTATTTTCTGTCCCAACTTTCTTCTCTCTCCTGGGGATGGTCTCTCCCAGCCCAGCCTGGCTTTTGCCCTCACTGCACCTGACGCGTTCCAAGCTCAAAGCGAAAAGTATTTAAATGTACTGATTTTTTTGTTTTCTTTTTCCTGATGTAAATGTGTTTCCTGGTGTTAATGATGCTAGCTTGACCTGATCGCTTTAAATAATATATCTGCAATTTCCCAGGTAAATAATCTGTGAATCAGATACCTTGGTAGAATGAAATATAACGATGCATCTGTATCTTACTGGGTTTTGTTGTTGTTGTTCAGTGATCTAAATAGAAGAAAGCATGATATTAATATCTAGAAAGTGCCTTTGTTTTGTTAGAGTGAAGAGTTTTGGATTTTAAAACTTGATTTCCTCTACTGAAAATCATCCCGACAATTAACCGTTAAGAGAAAAGGAAATAGCATGTGCTGCCATCTCCTATGCCTGACGCTATTTTTCTCTAACTCTAAAATAAATGACTTGCTCCTATCAAACATCATCTTGCTGATTCAAAATCCAGGACTGAAAAAAAAAAAAAAAAGAGTATTATCTTTTCCTGATTGACGCAGTTCTGATGCATGCCTGGGAAAGTTATTTAAAAACCTGCGGTCCATTTTTAGCTCCATATAGAGGGATAATAATATTTACTTCAAAGAGCAATTGTTAGATATTATTCATTCATGGTTGAAATTCTACATGAGCTATTTGAAGAGAAGGTGGAGTAAAAATGGAAATGAGTACTTTATGATCTCCTGCTTTGCATGACTGCTGATACTACTACTACTAAGCAAACCCTGTGAAAGAGGGATTTCTGTGTTTTCTTCCTGATTGAGCTTTGCTAGTCTTGCAGGCTGCATAACAAAGTAAATAAAAATGATTAGCACCTGGGATGTGATGGTTCCCAAAGGTCCCTGGGAGGGATAGACTGCAGTGCAGCTACGGGACAGTTCTCCAGAGAGAGAACAAAAGGTGTGAGAGCCCCAGGGTGTGATTTTCCTCCAGGAGGGCTGGTGTTCTTTCTGTTGAGTTACTTAGTCAAGGTGAGGTATACAGAGAAGCGGTGTTACTTCTTGTAAGGCTGGCTGTTATAGGGAAAATAAAGCAAAAGCTTTTGGACTTACAAACTGGCTAGGATTTGAAGGATCTGAGGCATAGCTGACAGCAGAAATCCTGAGAAGTGCTAGCTCCATACAGCTCTCTCTAACAGATCACTCTTTAAAAGCAATTTTGATATAAAAATGTTCAGCATTTAATGAATTATATGTAAGTTCTTAAAAACACGTGTTCCCTTTAAGAATCTATCCATTGTCTGGAGATAAGACCTAGTAATAAATTGTGCAGATGACAGACGGTATCCATATGTTGAACCAAAATCATCAGAAACTGCAACACTTAACCAGCAAAGAAAAGCTCAACTATAATAACACCTAGAGGAGAATCTCCACAATATTTGTAGATTTAAGGCACCAGGTCTGTCTTTAAATTATAGGCTCAGAACTGCAAAACTTGTGGGAAAGAAAAAGCATCTTGCGCGTGTTATTTGCTGGAAATAAATGCTCCTCAGCAGCAAGGAACATAATCCCAAGAACTTTAGAAAACAATATATATAATACAATATATATGTAAATACAGCTATATACATTAAAAGCACTGTTCTAGA
This sequence comes from Tauraco erythrolophus, assembly GCF_009769465.1. Taxonomy (NCBI): domain Eukaryota; kingdom Metazoa; phylum Chordata; class Aves; order Musophagiformes; family Musophagidae; genus Tauraco; species Tauraco erythrolophus. The sequence continues at coordinate 113,445,708 of NC_141465.1, forward strand.
TCCTCGTCTTCTTAACTTTTCCTGGTCATCCCGAGAAAGAGCTTGTGGTTAAAGAGAATATTATCTACTATACAATTAGCCTTGCATTAATGGATGAGGTGGGTGGGTGGATGGGGCCTGGGAACTGAGACAGCAGTAGTTTCATGTTTTACAAATTGGAGAATTTTGTGATGAACAAGGACTTTCGATGACCTTTCTCATCAGGGGAAGTTTTCCATTAACAAGCTCTCTTGCTCCCTTTGTTTTCGTTGCACCCACTCTTACTGAGAGCTGTTCATGAAACCCACAATTTCAGGGAACCTGAGAGAAATGGAGCTGTGAGATGCTGACTGAAGTCTCCCTGTGGCTGGCAAACGAGACGAAATTTTATATGAGCAAGGACTGCAAACTCAGGCCCTAACAAGCTCTGGATTAGATTATGGTGTGTCTGATTGCACAAAAACTGTAGGACAATGCTGTTGAAAACCCCCTCACAGAACATACAAGTGTCCATTACATTCCTATGGCAGAGACTCAGGAAAATATGAGATGGACCAGCATACTGCTTTTTAAGGAGAACCCCAGAAATGGTTGGGACTCAGCTGCCTGCAAGATCTGTCCATTTCCCAGCAATACACCAGTTTCTTTCTGACAAATCTGCTGACAAACATTCCAGAGCAAGTTGAGGCGCTGAGCCCTGCTACTGGCAGGAAGGTGAAATCAATGAGCACCCCAGGGGGAATCAAGCTTGATCCTGACTACAGTCTTTTTCACAAAACATGCAAAAAACCTGGGTGCAAGCCGGCTATGAATGCTGGATAAGGCCAGTACATGGTGTGATTATTCAGGGAAACAGTCGTGCCCAGCAGAACATATTTACATGGTCATCCATCACCACAGATTTCATGGATTAGAAGATAAGATATTGCTTCTGAAGTGAAGATTCCTGAAGGTGAAAGGATTGTGCAGGAAAAGGGTTATTTTCCAATGGAAGTAAATGCAACTTGAAAATATGGGTGATCTTTGTCTTTTGAGGTTTGGCCCCATTCACTTTTCCTCCCTTTTCTCCAGAAGGTTCCTCTGATTACCCATATTTCAAGCTACTGAGGAGCTGGAAGATACCCAGAGCACAGCCTGAGTGCCAGGGCCACCCCCACATCTCTGCCCAGCAGTGCGTGGCTGCGTGCTGCTGTGGCTGCTCAGCGGCGGCAGGTTTGTCAGCAGAGCAGAGCTGTGGGCATCCTGTCCTTCTGCAGCATCCTCTTTGAGAATTCTTCCTATAATGACCCCAAAATAACATAGCACAGAGCACCTCTTGTTCATGGGTTTCAGAAAATGTATCTTTCAAAAGATCTGAAACTTCCTGGACCAAACTCACCCAGGTTTAAGATTCTGCACTGTTAGCTGAGAAGCTGGTTTGGGTCATCAGGCTGAGTTAAGTTTCCTGAAAATCTTCATGGAGATGTTCGCCACGAAAGGCGGGGATGAAAAAGTGCAGCAAACAGCAGTGGGAATGAAAATGGAAAGTAAAACATTTACAAAGAAAAAATGTGGAAGAGCAGGAGTGGATGACCAACGAAGGCAGAAAGCAATTTCAGTTTTTCATAGTAACACTAGAAAAGGACAAGGACTATTTAATCCCAGTGATCACATACTATCAAAAGGAAAATGGGGACCAAAAAATCTGTCTAGAGTCAACAAACAGCAGCATTTCTCAAAAAGAAACAAATTTCTTGGCTCAACCCTATTGCTTTTAATGGAAATACAGTTAAGAAAATGCTATAGGACTCTAAATTGAAACATGATGCAAAATGTTTCCTTAAGGAATCTACAACACTTCAAACACATATAATACCCTAAAAATTGCTGGTGTGTCTAAAGGATAGACTCTTCTTTTCTCCTCTATATTTAATGAGAAATAAGATGATAACAAAGCAAGACAGATAGCTGCATAAATGTTGTGTGCCTATTTCCCATCCAAAGGAAGGAATTTTTCCTATTTTTTCTAAGATATTTCCTTAAAAACGGCAGAAAAAACATGAACAGAGTAAACAGACAGAAAAGGTAGCTTACCACCTGGATATTTAGCTCTGTTACTGTTGTAAAAGCAAGACATTATTTACTCCTTTGTTGTTTAGGCTTAATTGTGTAGATAAGATCCCTAACGGGTGAGATACAAGGGCTGGTTTAAAAAGTGTTTTATTGCTACAACATGCTCTTTAAGGAGTATGTTGAATTTTACATTTGTATAACTACTTGGGAATTGCAATTGGTTTTTAACTCTAACCTCATAATGATATAAATAAGAACAACTGGTGTTATTTTTTGTTCATTTTTACCAAATTTGGTACCAAATACCAACTACCATTTTTATGAAATACCTTGGATTCATTTTTATCTTTTCATATTTTGTAGAAAAACCGTTCTTTCCCACTCTTCTTCTTTTTGTCCATCCATCTCCCATACATAATTCAGGCCTCCTTTGCTCCCTCCTCACCCCCTTTTCCAGGAAAGGAAAGACAATATACTATAGTCAGTTGTGGAAACGGTTGTTTTGATTTAAAAGGGAAGTATTACAATACTAGGATGACAAGTAGTATCATTTTGTTATCTGTCATCTTCTGTTTTCATTTCTCTTTCAGGCAGATCTTTTCTCCTTGTTGACGAGGTGCCAGGAATCTCATACCTTTACTTTTAGGCATTTAAAGTAGGCCTTGCTTGCAAGATGTTGGTAATGCAGCTAATGTCAGTAGAAGTGCTAGAATGTGTCATTAGATGAGACATATCTGTTTGCTTTGCTTTGCTTTGCTTCAGGGTTGTCTATCCAGCTTTTTAATGACACAAGCGTGCCATCTCCATGAGCAAACATCCTCTAGAGGACAGTCAAGAATAAGGACAGCCCAATGGCACTTTCTGATTCGTGGAGGACCTCTATGGTGGCATCACACCAGCGCTTCTTTGCCTACAGAATTGTCCCTTTGTTCATAGAATCACAGAAAGACTGAAGTGGGAAGGGACCTCTGGAGGTCATCAAGTCCAACCTCCCTGCTCAAGCAGGGCCACCTAGAGCCAGCTACCCAGGACCCTGTTCAGGTAGCTTTTGAATATCTCTGAGGGTAGAGACAACCACCTCTCTGGGCAATCTATGCCAGTGCTTGGTCATCCACATGGTGCTAAAGTTTGTGTCCATTACCTCTGGTTCTGTCATTGGGCGCCATGGAAAAGAGCCTGGCTCCATCCTCTTTGCACCCTCCCTTCGGGTATTTCTATACATTGATAAGATCCCCCTGAGCCTTCTCTTCTCCAGGCTGAACAGTCCCAGCTCTCTCAGCCTTTCCTCATAGAAGAGATGCTCCAGTCTCTCAATTATCTTTGTGGTCCTCCGCTGGACTTTCTTCAGTATGTCTATATCTCTTATACTGAGTAGCCCACAACTGGACACAGGACTCCCGGTATGTCCCCACCAGTGCTGAGTAGAGGGGAAGGACCTCTGATTTTGCTGGCAAAACACCTCTTGATGCAGCCCAGGATACCATTGTTCATGATACCTAGTGGGCTGGAAAGGTCTGGGTGATGTAGGAGCCAAGAAGCAGCTCCCTTGAGAGGACGGAAGATGTGGGCAAGAAGCAGAAGAAGAACCAGCCACAATGTAGGCTCTTCCTCAGAAAGGGAGGTTGCCATGGTAGCTGAGGTTCACTGCCTTTTCAGCCACTTCCCAAAAAGGGGTGTCCTCAGCGGTCCCAGTTATTCTTTGTAAACTGGATCGTAAGTGCTTGGAATGGCACAAACTGTGGGTAGAGCAGCAAGGATTTCAGTGACCTCCCTGTAAGCATCAGCTCGAGCAGAGAAGTCTCCATGGGATCACAGTCCGGAGGACCTGTGGAAGGGCTGTCATTCATTCAGCAAGTCCCATGCAAAGCAGACTAAAGGAATAATAACAAGCAAAATAACAGTTCAGCTGTTAGAGCAGTGCCTTTATCTCAGACTCACAGGGAAGGTAGATGGAAAGTTATCTTGGTGAAATGAAAGGCAAATAAGGGTTTGAATACAACCCTGTAGTCCTTCTTCACTCAAGCCCAGGTAAACAAAAACCAGAAGAGGCAGGACAGAGAGATAAAACTGAGCTACATGCCTTGCTTGCTTCAGGCTTCAGCATTTGCTTTGTGCTAAGGGGATAATTTTTTTTTCTAATAAAGATCATGAGCTACCAGCATAGACTGAGAACTCGAAAGGTAATTTCAAAGCAAATCTATAAATCGAGGAGCAGCACGGTGCTAGGGCCTGTTTGTATTTAGCAAAGAAGCCTGCAAAAGCTAAAGGGATTGGACTTCTCGTCGGTGTACACAATCCCTCACCAACAGCAACGCATTTCCAATGGAACAGCAAGTCTCATGTACTCAGGAGGGCAGGTATATGATTAGAAAGTCTGAAAAATGATAGAAATGTATAAATAAGTCAGGCTGGATTGTTATTCATCCTGGCTTGAATGAATGCTGAAATCACAACAGGAATCGCAGAGTACGATTTGGACATCAGTCTGCAATAAAGTTAAAGGCAAAAGTAGTCAATCAAGTTGAACATGTGATAGTATCATGTGAAGAATGTGCCTGCAATTCGTGTCATCATTAGCTTATTTTTGCCAGTACGTAAGGCACTGAAGCAAACATACCTGTAAGTAATCACTACAAAGGCAGGAGTAGCTCTGCTGACTCCCAGCTATCTGTTCTGTTGGAGGAGGTTTGGTTTGGTTCTCTGACAGGGGAGTGTAAAATACATCCCCGGTGTGACTCCTGATCTGAAATCTTCAGCCGTCTCAATCCCTCTGTCTTTAAATCTCTACGTAATTTGTGAATTGACTGCAATGAGCCATAGGCAGAGCTGCCAACTGTACCCTTCTAGGAAGAAATGTACTGTCATTGAAAAGCATAATTTTATCCAAAAGGTGAAGTTTGCTGAAATCTGTACCAAAAACATATTAGGACATAACAAGACAGAGAACAAATTCTTGGAAATGATGGCCAAGTGAAAGAGTAAATTCCTTGCAGCTGTTTTCATCTGGGACCTGAAAAAGGAGGTTGAGGAAAAGATGAGGAAAAGGGAAAACACAGAAAATTAATTTGTGGACAGAGCTGTCACTGCTGCATGTGACAAACTATGTTGGAGTGGGTGAGTCTCGGCAGTGATGTTCTTGAGGCAGCTTGAGCACACTTCTTCTCTCTTTCTCATACGTTGAAAGGAGATCTTTTAGATTCAGACATAGATTAAATTTGGAAGGACTAGGGGAGTGAGCTAAGGGAGTTGGGGCTGTTTAGCCTGGAGAAGAGGAGGCTGAGAGGAGACCTGATTACAGCCTACAAATACTTGAGAAGGGATGGTGGGGACGTAGGGGAAGGGCTCTTTACATTAGTGATGGGTGATAGGACAAGAGGAAATGGGTATAAGCTTAGTCAGGGGAGATTCAGGTTGGATGTTAGAAAGCATTTCTTCCCTGAAAGGGTTGTCAGCCCCTGGAATAGGCTGCCCAGGGAGGTGGTTGAGTCCCCATCCCTGGATGTGTTTAAGAATAGGGTGGATGATCTACTTAGCGATATGGTTTAATGGGGATTAGGGACGGTTGGACTGGATGATCTCTAAGGTCTTTTCCAACTTAAAAATCTATGAAATCTATGAAATCTTAGGCAGAGGCAGGGTAGTTTTACTACAGAAGCTGACATAAAGTGAATAAATTATCACGCAGCAGAAGCCTTTGCTGGCACTTGCACTGGATGAATTGGAAATGGTTATTCGCTGTGACAAGTTCTGCTTTAGTATCTCTGCAAAAGAAATGTTTTTGACACCACTATAATAAATAGGGGCACAACTTATTTGAACACATTCTGCTGAGTAGGAAGTTTTTACTGTATACGCGTGAGTTGTTCTTGTGCAAAAAATAGAATCATAGAATCATAGAATCATAGAATCATAGAATGGTTAGGGCTGGAAGGGACCTTCAAAGGTCATCTAGTCCAACCCCCCTGCAAGGAACAGGGATATGTCCAACTAGATCAGGTTGCTCAGGGCCTCGTCCAGCCTGGCCTTGAACGTCTCCAGGGATGGTGCATCCACCACCTCTCTGGGCAACCTGTTCCAGTGTTCTACAACTCTCATGGTAAAAAAATTTTTCCTAATATCCAACCTGAATCTACCTCCCTCTATTTTAAAACCATTACCCCTTGTCCTATCACAACTGGCTCTCCTATCACAACAGGCCCTCCTGAACAGCCTCTCCCCATCTTTCTTGTAGGCCCCCTTGAGGTACTGGAAGACCGCTATAAGGTCACCCCGGAGATTAAAAATACCTTTTTTAATCTTTTTTTTCCCAAAATGATGGAACTCAGTCAAAATCCTATCTGAGCTGTGCAAGGGTAGCCATGGGATCTTCCCAGAAAGGGTCGTAGAATCATAGAATGGTTAGGGTTGGAAAGAACCTCAAAGATCGTCTAGTTCCAACCCCCCTGCCATGGGCAGGGACACCCTCCACTACACCAGGTTGCCCAAAGCCTCATCCAACCTGGCCTTGAACATTTCCAGGGATGGGGCAGTCACTACTTCTCTGGGCAACCTGTTCCAGTGCCTCACCACCCTCGGAGGGAAAAATTTCTTCCTTCTATCTAATCTAAATCTGCCCTCTTTCAGTTTAAAGCCATTGCCCCTTGTCATGTCACTACACGCCCTTGTAAAAAGCCCCTCTCCAGCTTTCCTGCAGGCCCCCTTCAGGTACTGGAAGGCTGCTATTTTTAAGCTTTCTGTCTTTTAATAGAAAACCAGAAGGTGCTTGCTGGAGACCCCATGGAAGAAAAGAAGAGAAAAAAAAAAATCAGTTTTCCGTCATCAATGATTTAATTAACGTAGGAAAGCATTTACAAGGATATTTTTGTTTCGCGTTTCATTTCCTGAGATTACAAAAACGCAGGGCAGCTCCTTCGCGAGCACGCGGGAGCCCAAGTGGTCGAGTTAGTCCGTTACCAGCCGGGAAACTGAGCCTCGCACTTCAAAGGGCCGAGCGTGCGCCCCGCGATGCCTCTGCCGCCCCGTCCCGCCCCGCCCCGTCCCGTCCCGTCCCGTCCCGTCCCTTCCCGTGTCCCCCGACGGCTCCGGCGCAGCTCGCAGCCGCGGGCGCTCGCGGGCAGGCGGCGGGGGCCGCGCGGGGCGGGGCGGGGCGGCGGGGGCGGTGCGAGGCGGCGGGGGCGGTGCGAAGCGGCAGCGCCCCCTGGCGGCCGCCGCCTGCCCGCCCCCCGGGGGCCTTCCCGCCCGCGCGTCGGTGTTCGCAGCTCTCGGTCCTTCCTCTGCACCGAGCCGACTCTCTCGGGCAGAAGAGCACCGGGAAGAAAGAAGCAAGCGCAGGTGGTGAAAGGGAGGGAGGGGGACGGGGCATAAAATCATGGAATGGTTTGGGTTGAAGGGACCTTAAAGATCATCTAGTTCCAACCCCCCTGCCATGGGCAGGGAAACCTTCCACAAGGTCAGGTTGCTCAAAGCCTCATCCAGGATCCAGGAAAAATAATTCCTAGCAAGTGTTGAGGAGGGTTGGTGGCGATGGCAAACGACTGGGAGGTGACAGTAGCATTGCAGGACGCTGTATAATATCAGTGTTGTTTCTCATTATTAGTTTTTGACGCAGGGCACAGACCCTAATTAAGCACTTTCCGAAACCTCCATGGCCTGCCCCACTCCACTCCTCTCACCGCTTTCCTGCTTAGTGATTCAAGTCTAGAGGTTCTTGATTCCCTTCCACTAAACCCTTCCGAAGAGCTACCACGTTCTATAGGCTTTTCTTTCCATCTCAAACCTCAATCATGCTTGAACATGACTGTAAATAATTAAATCAGTTCACATGATGTTTGTTGTCATTAACTGGTAAGACCAGATAAATGACTGGTCCTGACCTAGACGTACCCCATCCAGTGCTATAGCAACTAGTTGCAATTAGCATGAGCTGCAACAGAGGCATCTTGCCACCCACCTTGCTTGTTAAACCTTGTTCTAACGCAGCTGTTATTCTGCAACACGGAGCAACACCTCTGGCCCCATCATCATGTTGGAATGAACTCACAGGCTGCAATTTTTTGGAAGGTGGGAGTTATTTAAGCTGAAAGGGTAAAGACACTGAGGAAGGAAGGTGTGCTAAAAGATGGGGAAGGAGAAAAGTTTAAGTTTGATGGGAGAGAAATAACATATGGGTAAAGGGTAGGCATTCATCTAAGATTAGCTCTTTTTACCTATCCTACTTACCTCTGATTTTCATATTTATAAGCACAATTCTCACTTCAGGATCCACTGCTTTGGGTGTGATTTGAGAAAAAAGCAGCCACATGCAAAGATGTGGGGGTTTTAAGGGTTAATGCATGCGTATTAGGCTCATCCATGTCACCACTTCTACAGTTTTGTTTCTGTCAGCGTATGACTATGGGAGAACTATAACTTTCCTGGAAAAAAGGGTCCTTCTTTCTTCTCTGATCAGGAAGAGAATTTTGGAAAGTTGACTCAGAGAAAACAGTCAGAAGCCAAATAAGAAGCAAAATATAGATTGCTTTGATTGCTTTATGTAAGTCTCCAAGCTGTGAAGCAGAGTGGAAGATTGTTCTGTGCTTAGGAAAGGCCTGACTGCTGTGTAAAATACTAAACACGCTGAGATGAACACAAGCACAAGATGCATCCCTTGGTATGAAGAGAAAGGTTTTCTCTTCATCCTTCACAGTGCTCCAGTTCCTCAGCTATTATCTTTCTGATAAACAAACTTTCAACATATTTTGGAGTGGCTTTCCCAGTTTTCCAAAGGCTACTTTAGTCATCCTCCATTTGAAAACAAAATTTTGTCAGCAGTTCCATTAGGTGAACCATCTGATAGCTGAACCAGATTAAACATAGCTTCTTGGTTTGATATCTCTCCAGTAGATTCAGGCCTTTCTTCTCAGCATCATGACATGTAAGCCCACTTCTTAACTTGCACAGGCATTTCCCCGTGTATGTGCCTACACGTCTTGATGAAATCCTGACTCAGTTTATGGCAACTAGAGGTTTGTCTGGCTTCAGGGACAAGATTTCTCCTGCTGCATTTGTTTTTGTGTAACCTGTAAAAGATAGTGAGGAGGGAAAGCAGGCATAAACAAACATTGTTCAGAGGCAGCAGTTTATTTCCACTCCAGCTTCACTACAGTTTGGCAATACGCAGTATGATTTTGCACTCTACATATTTGATATTCCTTACCCGGTACTTTCGGTCTCTGTGATTCTTACTTTGAGCTTTCGGGAGGCTGACTGACATGCTGACTGTAACAGCAGTCCCTGAACAGGCCAGCTAGAAGATGAAAGATCAAGACAGTGAATCAGAGCATTACCATTTTCCCAATGTTTCTTTTCCTGGTTCTCCTTCTTCTGAAAGGCCCATTCATGCTCTCATTTTCTATTTTGTGGATGTAATGTATTTTTTAAGACCTACAGAAGTTTAGGTCACTCCATGTCTTATAAATACTATTGCGTTACTCATTTTTTCTCACTGTAAAGCGGCTGGAATCATCTCAGGTTCAGAATATCCTTCCTTATCCTAAAAATCCTGTATTTCACAGGAATAAAGGTAGAGGACAGCAGTGACAAGCTCTAGCAGTTAACAGGACAAGGAGTCCCATTTTCTCTTGTGCATGAGGGTGTCAGGGTGCTCACTACTCCTTCTTCCAGCATGTACTCCCACATACCATCCTTTACAGATGCAGTTCCAGTTCATCGGACACCCTGTTTGCATGTCTCGCTCACAGTCTGGTTGCTACATCTGTCTGCTTCTGCCTGACTTTTGGCTGCAGATCTTTTCCCTGTTGGTGTTTAAATACATCTTTCCCCTTTCTACTGCGGCGTTAGCCATCTTGCTAACAAGGCAATGTGAGTGAAGTGGAGTAACACCAGGGATAAATTGGCTCAGCTTGTACAATGAGAAGCTAAAACTGTTTGCAGATCAGAAAGCTGAAGAAAGGGAATGCTCAACAGGCCAAACGAGTTGAACTTTTGAGATGTTTTCAGGTGTTTTCAGCTGGTGTCTTGAAAATTAGTAGACATAGGTGAGTTTCCATGAGCTACACCCCTGACTGTGAGACGATCAGATGGTCTCTGGTTTGAAAAGGGTGAAAGGCAAAATGGGCAACAAACAGACAGAAGTGAAGAAAGCTGAGCGGAGAAGGACTTGGTGAAAGGCTAGCAGGAGGGCTGGAAACCTGGGTTGCGTCGATGGGGAGGAGTTCAGCATGCTTGGTGTAGATACGTGGTGCATACCTGCCTTTCAGCTGCCTTCTGGCACTCAACCGTCTCAAGAAGTGCTGACATTATTTTTATAGCCAATGGAGGGAGATACATGTCTCCAGAAAGAAGATCCGTTCACTTTTCTTAGGGATCACAGACAGACAAACAGAATCTTCCTCAGAGGTCTGCAAAAGCAGACCTGTCTATATTGTGGAAAGTTGGCACCCAAAATGAAGTCTATGTTAGGTGCCTGAATGAGAAGAACTCAGTCTTAATCCACATTTGCCAAGAGAGCAAGAAGAGGTTGTCAAAGTGTTGCTAGCTTAGAGCTCGGGCAGCTCCAGAAGGCATAGACATCAAAGAGGAGACGGCAGCAACTCTTACTCATTTCTTCCTTCTTCCAGTTTTGCTCCTTCCACCACCTGCAGAAACAGTCTCATCACTTTCATCCTCTAAGTGTTTCCTTGTGTATTTACCTTTTTTCCTCCTTTCAACTCTGCACCTTGCTTTATGTCCAACCGTCTCAGGGGCTGAGGGGAGGAAAAAAAAAAAAATAAAAGCAAAAAAACAGGACTCGAGGGAAGAAATTCTTCAAGTTGCCAGGAGAGAGATGTTATTTTATGATTCAGTGCTTGCTTGTACTCTTGAGGGCTGGCTTTAGGAACTTAATGGAAATTAGATAGATTTCACCCAGCCAGTTGTGCAGTCTTATTCTGGGGTTTTTTTGTTGTTTATGTGCAGTGGTGGGGGCATGGCTGCTACATAGCTCCTTGAAGGCTAAAAGGTGACTTTTCAAGCTGCAGTCCCTCCAGAAAGGCTCACATGAAGCATTTCAGAGAAATGATGCTTTTAAGACACCAGAAGCTTTTCCATACTGTTCCTTATGCATTAGAAGAATGACATTTGCTCCTCTTGCCAGGGCTGGTGAGCTGCCTTGGCTCTATAGGCTCCTGGGGCATGACAGAGCCAGGGAGGCATGGAGGAGGGAGAGGGCAAGAGAAAGCCATGGACTTACCCTTCCTTGCTCTCTACTTTCTGCATCTGCTTTCCTCAAAAGAGTGGGAATTTCCGGAGTGGAAAGAGCATATGGCTGAGAACAGCAGCTCAAGAGAAGAAACGTCTAACCTGGCCTGCGCTTGCAAGCTGCTGGGGTGTACAAATCCACATCAGGAAGGCTCAGGAGAGCCTCCAGTATGTCAGATCAAATACAGCCTGTCCTGGAGAGAAGGGAAAAGGGCAACTAGATCTTGGGTCCTTGGCTGAGCTGAGTGTGGGCTCTAAAGGCAAGTGAGGGACTTTATCTTGCTATTTCCCTGTGCAGGGGTGAAGGGTGCTTGGGGAGTGTTTCTGACCTGGACACCTCCTTAGCGCCAGTGGGAGAGATGGTGCATGATCATCCTCCGACTCACAACAGGCAAATGCTGGCCTGCAGCTGCAGGATTTGATGCTGCAAGGCCCTTTCAGAAACACTGACGCAGAAGTGAGCTGCAAGAGGGAGCCTGTGTTTTGTAACATGGTTTCTAAAGGAGCATCCATAACACATAAAAACTTTTGTCTTCAGAAATTTTCTGCAATACTGTGGAACATACTTATAATGTGTAATGTATCTGTGCTTTTGAAAGATTCTCTGAATAGCGCTTTCATTCATTTCCAATGCACAAATGCAGAGTTTACAAATGCATATGATATATCTGCATATTCCTTTTGCCTTTTTTTTTTTTTTAAAAAAAAAAAAAAAGATGTAATCTTTCTACAGTTTTGCTGTATTTTAGTTTTATGAAAGTTATTATCCCTTGCCGGAGAGATAGACATGATTATCTTTGTTTTCTATTTCTGTTTTACAGTTCTTGTTATGATAGCAGTTACTTTCACTTCTGCAATGAATCAAAATACATCTGAGATTACATGTGTGTTTATCAGCCAGAAGGGTGAAGGTTCAGAAACACCAGAGCCATCAGTACCTTCTAAGGTAATCTAACAGAGAACAAGTTGCTTATAAAATATTCCTGTTCATTCCAGAAACACCTTCCCAGAAGTTCACAACACCCTAAACCTTTAGGCTGTGGGGACATCACAGTCAAAACAAACAGAGTTAGGCCAAATATAACTACAGAATGTTAGAGGGAAGTATGTATCACAATTCATACTTTGAAACTGTAAATAAATACGCACCAGTTTTCTCTAAAAATGATTTTTTAATTGCTGCCTTGATGCAGTCTCGCATCAGCATGCCTGAATATTGCTGGAAATGTATCAATGTAAAAAACTATCTGCCCTTAAGAGGGGATGGCCAAGGCCATGGTGTGAACTGGTAGCCTGCTGCTGTGTGTGTGCCACAGCTGCTGGGACTGATGGGGAAAGTGCATCACCCTCTATTGCCACCACCAAGGCCTGTAAATCCCCCGTCTGGTCTAAACCTTGACTGAGACACCAAAGCTGGATAGGGAATCAAATATGAGGTTTTTTTCTTTCTCTTCTGACTCAAAATGGCAAAAGGCCAAGAAGAGGTGGTGTGCAACTGTATTATAAAGGAGCTGAGACCTGCAATTAAAATATTTCCTGAGGATTCTTTTTTCAAAATAGTCTTACAAAATCACTTTCATTCCTGGACAAATTAATCAATAATTCAGATAACAAATGAAGGTATGCCAGTCAAAGCTGTACTGTCCTTGTGTCTGACAAGGCAGAATATGGCTGTTATCTCTAGATACTTCTCAGATCAAGCGAAGGGAAAAAGAAGGAGCAAGGAATGAGAACTAACTGGCCAAGCACAGGATGGGACAGAGGGTGCAGTGAACTCCATCCTTTCATAAACTTGCACCAGATAAATTTCACCCACCAAAGTAAGGGAGACATTTAGGGCTACTCTTCGGATGGAGCTATTTACTTGCCACCTTTTGCTGCAGCTAAGCTTAGAGACTCATTAATTCATCAGTGGCTTTCAGAATGAGTGTGGAATATTCTCTTTCTGTTTGCAATTCTCCTTTACCCGTATGCAATGGTAAGGAAATGAAAAGTGTGTAGTTGCCCAGCCTCAATGTTATCTAACTAGTAAAGCCTCCAAATTGTTCAGAAATAGTCTGGCTAGATGCTGCAATGGCAAGCAGTGAGATGCTAAAAAACCAGACCATTCTGGCCCTGCCTTTGCCTTGAGGTTGCAAACAGAAAGGTTGCATTACAGCTGTGTGTCTTCCTATGGTTTTACATGAAAGGAAACAAAAATGAGAGTAAGGAATAGCCTATATCACTAAGGAAAATTACCATGTTTCTGGCTGAAATTGTTCTGTGATGTCTGTCTAGAGAACATAATTAGCTAATTGAACAGGAATCCTGTAGTGTTTCCTCGTGCAGTAGAATACGACATGTTTGCGAGTAAGTTTGGCAGTAGAAATTGAAAAAAAAAAACCCACAAAAACAAACAAAATGAAGGTATGACGAAGGTGTTATTTCAGTATAATTTGTATTTGTATTTGGGCATTATGAGGCATTATTAATTTATGAAAGCTTTTCCAGAGGAGCATCTTTTAAAAATATTTGAATGCAAAAAAGCAAATTAATTTAATTGCTAATAAATACATAACAATCTGTCCTTTTGCATTGCAGATTTCTGACATTTTGGAAGATCTTGGGTGTTACTTGAATTCTCAAGGAACAGACAACATTTATGAACCAGCTAAAAATGTGGAAGTCAATGTGTTTGAAGATATTGAATTGCGAGTGATAATGAACATTTCAGAGATTATTTCATGCCTTTGGTTCTTTAAAGAGAGCAAAGCTTGTAAACTTTCATTGGACTCGGAGAACCGGTAAGTCAAGGGATGTACTGGATCAAAGAACCTTTAAGAGATTATTTCTTTTAGGATGCAAATGGAACATTTTCTGTGATTGTGCTTGTGTTTAACTTCATGTTATGCATTATCTTTTTTAACCTTCTAATCTTTCTTAACTGTTGTCACCCTGCAGCACATGGCTGATTGTCGTATAGACACATATACACATAGGAATCTTAGAGTCAGAATAGTTTGAAGTAAGCTCGTTCTTTTACTTTATGTAGTATCGTGCATGGAGCTCTCCAGGGACTTTTTGACATTGATCAGTTTGAGTTTTGCAGTGATCATGTGAGGCAAATACCGTGATTTTGTAATGAAAGAAACTGAGGCATGGAGAATGATCTGACTTGTTAGGGTCACACTGCTGATCAGGAAGAGCACCAGCAACAGTACCCTCATTCTCACAGCCAAACCTGGGCTGGAACCTGAGGCTGGATTACTGCCTCCCCCTGCAGAACGTGTGGGATGGAATTGTAGGTAAAGCATTTCCCTGTGGACCTCCCTAACTGGCCTAAGCTCAGGAAGTCCATCCTTTCCAGTGCTCAGTGTTAAGCATGGGGTACCCATGATTGTAAGTTCCAACTTGCTGCTTGTGTAGGAAGATACAGGATCAATACGCTTCAGGTTCAAGGGTGCTATGTAAATAATGAATACTAGCATCTCTGAAGGGTTTTTGCAAGGCATAAAGAGCTTACATTTTATCGTGTCTGCTGCGTATTACCTGCTAGATAACAAGTACAGCTTTATTTCTGTTTTATAGATACGTTGCATCTTTGGCTTTTCCCCAAATAAAAGAAACACAAGCTGGAAAATACACCCTCTCGGTCATAAGTAAAACTGGCAATTACACAATAGTTGTGCCTATTCTCATCCGAAGTAAGTATATTTCAGATGAAAGGAGTCACTCTGTCTGTCAATAGGTTTAAGGGGAGAGGCTCAAGTTCAGTTAAAGCAATAAAGCAATGAAGCTCTTGTGCTGCATTTTAAGCATCTTCCTAGATTTGCATAGGACTTGGAGCTGTCTTCAGAGACTGAAGTCAAAACCACAGACTGCATGAGAGTCAGCTTTCACTAGCCAATAAGCCATTCAAATGAAGAAATAAAGATGTAAATGTACAGCAGCCCTCTGCTCCCCAGTGAGAGATTCCCCTCTGTGCCCAAAGCGACAAATCAAATCGAGGGTGGCTTTGGCTCAAAGCTCAGACTAAATTTGTTTGCTTCCATCTTAACCTATTTATCCTCAGTATTGCTGGCTGGGCTGTTATCTGGACCAGATCAGGACATCCCTTTTATATTCTGGTCTCTGGTGCTCCAGTGACACCTTGTCCCAGTCTGCCACTTCTCCACCTGTGCCTGCCTCTCACAGCTTTTCCTTTCGCAATTCTGTGGGCAGCAAGAGGCACCTCGGAGGAACAGGAAAAGACAAGTTCCTTATTCTCAGTGCCAGCCTTTACTTGTTTATTGGGTTTTTGGGGAAAATGCAGCAGAACTGCAGCTGCTCAGCACGAGGGTGCCCAAGAACCTGAGATTTTAACTGCTGTTAAATGCTCATGACATAGCATATGTGAGCTGTGACCTTTTGAAGGGCTCAGAGTGGGAGCAGATTTGATTGAACTTTCTCAAGGGTCACAGAGGAGACACCTCTGATGCAAAGGCAATAAAGTTCAATCTTCTGTTCCTAAGTAGGGGTGTCCAAGAACTTTTTTTTTTAAAAAGACCCACATTGACATAATTTTTTTTAATGAAAGACAAACACCAGATTATTTTTTCTGTAAAGGACCAAATTTAAAGATAAAATTTAAAAATGCAAAAGAAATTTCAAAGCAAATAAAGTGAAACATCAATCCAAAGGGCTAAAAGACTAGCAAACCCTTCTAGAGATAGGTTTAACAACAAGCATCATTACTTTCCTTGTTTTTAATAAACTGTGACTAATTAACATTTTTTATTCCCTCTTGTTGTGGTCTAACCCAGCCGGCAACTAAATGTCACACAGCTCTTTGCTCACCCTCCCCCACCCCCTGCCGTATAGGGAAGAGAACCAAAGGGGAAAAGGAAAGGAGACTCATGGGTTGAGATAAGAACAATTTAATAACAAAAATAATAATATAAATTCAAAAGCAAACATGATATTGCCATCATCATCATCATCATAATCACAATACATGCATTTATGTAGAATAATAATAATATATAATATATACAAACAAGTGGTGCACAGTGTAATTGCTCACCACCCAGTGACCAACACCCATCCCAGCAAGTGATCCCGAAACAGATAAGTCCTGACACCACAATCCCAGATGAATGAGAGGCCCAAAAAGAGGGAGAGAGAGAGAACTCTCAGAGTCCCAGAGTCCCAGAAGAGACCAGGAGAATCCTCCACAAGAGAGAGATTCCAACTTCTTGGTCAACCCTCGTCTATACACTGGACATGACGTTGCATGATATGAAATATTCCATTGGCCAGTTTGGCTCTCAATCCTAAGTCTAAGTTCAAATCATAACTTAAAAGTTGTGGGTCCTTTGTCCCAGCTATGTTCTCCCCAGCCTGTTGTGCTCCTGCACACTGGCAAAACACAGGAAGCTGAAAAGTCCTTGATGTCTCAGTACCAACTATAAACATCAATGCGCTATCAGTATTCTTCTCATAACAGATCCCATACTAAATCCAACACACAGAGATATTCTAGCTACTAAAAAGAAAAAACTAACTCCATCCCAGCTGAAACCAGGACACCTCTTTATTTGTTTTTGAAGTATTTCTTCTGTGTGACTTTTTTCTCTCTCAGGTGTCAAATGTGTCACCTTCAGTCTCTCCTTGTTTAATTTGCAGGCCTATTACATGTCTCAATTATAATTTTAACAGCTTCATTGAGGGAGCAGGGTATTAAATCTTTAATTAAAAATTACCTTCTCTACTACATCAATTAGGCTTTAGAGATAAGAAATGTTATTACACGTGCAAGCAGGAGTAGTTTGAAACAGTCTCATAAAAACCTTGTCCATATCAATTGCTTGGATTGCATTCTCTTTGCTCCTGTGAATCTAATTTCATAATCATCTTTCATAAAATCCTCTAGGCTGGATGTGAATCCTTCAACTGAGATGTGAATCTCTATAGGTGAAAAAAAAAAAAACCCACCCGTCTAGGCCCAGCTTATAAGAGATAACTGAAGAAAGAAATGAAAAAGCCAAAAGTATTAGTTTCACCTTAGCACGTCACCTTGCAGGCAATGGAAGTATGATTCTAAAGAAAACGTCACTCTTCTGTGTGGAAGATGCAAGTTCATTGTCAGATGTCCTAAAACCAGACTCAGTGTTTTTCATTTTGAGTCAAATCTTTAGCAGTTTTAGTACATTACATTTTTCTGCTCAGTCCAAGTCTGCACCCGACAGGTTCAGAGGACTGGGAGGTGTGTCTAGGAACCTTCTCCCCTTGGGTTACAGTTACAGGATAGATAAATCTGCTGATTATCAGAAGTCATTATCACCCATTGTTTTCTCATCATATCTGATCTGACTGAGTAGTATGCAACGATCCCGTTTTGTGCAGAGCCTTTGTAGTCTCAACAGATACTCCACCAAATGCCATGGGCTTGGGATGTGATTTCGAAAGGTTTCTGCGCTCCTGCCCAGTGAAATGATTAGCAACCGCGGCAAATTAACACCTTTCGGTATCAGTCTCAGGATTATTCTCTGGTGTGCAGAGACAGGCCTTTGATACGGGGGAAGCTGTGCATTTAGCAATCAAGGCTGAAAAGCTCGTGAGACCAACCCACCATATCCCTAGGGCAGAATCATTTTCTATTCCCTCAGCGTTGAAACCTCCTGAAACAAATTACAGCTCTATAACTTCATGTACTATGAAATCAGCAAAACACTGTTTCAAAGTTATTTCAGCATTCTTAAACTTTGGCATGATTTTTAACAGAGAAACCAGGCAAACCCTATTTCAGGAAAAGGGAAAAATCGGATGCTATCGAGTGCATATCTGAGAGCTACCCCCAGCCCTCTGTGGAGTGGATATTTTGCAAAACTCCTGAAAAGAGGTATGGTGTATGTTTGTATGTGTGTTGAATCTCTAGACTGAAAATTTACTATCTTCTGAAGAAGAAGGGAGAGGCTTTGTATTTCTTAGTGTGCCTAGTGACCTGGGGAAATAATTGAAGAAGAGCTTTTGGGTCAGAATTTTGAGAGACAGGCTCTGCTGGGTTGCACACACATACTGGTTGAAAACCTGTGTCTGCATAATCCACTTTTGGAGTGATGCAATACGTTTTTCTTAGAAGTTTTGACTTTGGAAACTTTGGGCTCTTGGCTTGACAAAATTTATTCCAGATTCTAATATTTTGATGTCACCAGAGCAAATCAAAGGTATCTCGTTTCCCTCTAGTTTTTCACATTTATTGGAAATATGAATGCATTAGAGCTGGGAAGATGTTACAAGGGATCATAATTTTCCAAGCTATTTTTTTCCCCCCCCATTCTATTAATTTATAAAGTTTATTCTATTAACAGTGGGAATAATGCTTTTCTCTGAGGCGTGTCAGTTGGGATCTGGGTCTCAAAGCAGCCGCTGGATTTGCAGCAGCTCCCACCACCAGAGATGTGGTGTGAAAGCTCAACCTCTATGATTTCCCTCTTGTCCAGATTTTAGTCACATTATCACCCATCTATGAGCATATTCAGGTCATTTCAGCTCATATTCTGCCTAGGCTGTGACATTTTCATTTTATTATCTTCACCTTTCATAGTTACTTTTTATTCAGCTATGTAAGATCCAGTTTCCCACTATTGTTTGCATATTCTCATGGCTTGGTGATTTATCAGGTTTATTGAGGTTAACTAAATGAGTCAATGAATAAGTGTGCTTGTAATTGCAGTTGCCCTGATAAAATGCATGAAGAAATTGGGGAAATAGATGGCATACAGAAGATACAACGTGAATTATTTCAAACTTACATATGGTGCTGTGCAGTTAATGACCTGGGCAGAGAATGCTCCAGCCTCTTTACAATAGGTAACTTCCCTCTAAGGTTTACTTACATGGGAGCTGGATCCCGCCGCTGAAGTTAGTTGTGCTACTCATCTGAGCACGCTTTCTGGGCTAAGCTACTTGTTTGCAATCACTGGAACAAACCTAATGGTGAATATGTTTGCTCTGTCTCACATTTAAACTATAAATTCTAATAGCTATTTGTGGCCTCTGTGAAAAATGCCTTACCCTTCTACATTTTCTAAACATTATCTTTTTCTGCATGCTTTTAGGACTGTGTTGCAGTGAAATGCTTTTCAATGTGTTCTTAAATATATAAATTTATAAATAATTATACATTTATATGTAAATTCAGATTTTTTCATCTGTTTTTTTAAATAAACCTGACCTGAGATAAGCTTTGTTCTGAACTATGCCCTATAGGTATCTTGTAAATTATGACAAAATTTGATTTGAGACATCTGAATTCATCAAATTTACTAATTCCGTTATTATTGAGTAATTTTCTCAAATTCTAATTATCATTACAATGTAACAATGGATGTCTGTATAGCGTTAGTAGAAAAAGTGTTGCTCTAGCTGAGCATTTTTGCAGGCAAAGTGACAATTGTTTCAGTGACTATGTTTTGATTTTGTAGATTTAAATGAAAGACAAGCAGCACCTTTACCTGAATTACTTCTTAAAGTCGGGGAACCATTGCTGATCAGATGCAGAGCTGCTTATCGTAATTATAAATTTGGAATAAAATTATCTTTTGAAAACAAAGAAGTTGAGCAGGTAAGAAGACAGGGCATATTTTGAAGTAGGTAATATTGGGCACTATCAACTAATTAAATGAGAATCTCTGTTGAAAACTAGGACCATCGGTTTGAAGGATTAGAATATCAAGCAGATCTCTCGGCAATTCGGATCCAGTATATGTTTGCTTCAGCAGCAGGAAGAAGAGATAGTGGACATTATACCTGTTCTTCTACGGTTCATCCGAATCAAACTGCTTTGGTTACGGTTTTAGGTAATTCCAACCCCCCAGTGTTAATCTTGTCCCTCAGATGGTTGTATTGCTTTGTTTTCCATGTGACAGTTCTTTGCTTGCAGGTATGCAGCGTACATTTATAGTTCCTTTTCTAAGGAAAAAGTCTGTTTGCACTTACTGGTAGTCCAGGAAAGCCAAGAAATTAATCTGAACTGAGTCATTCTGGTACCTGAAGATAATCAACCTTTATTCTTTATGTTGCTTGTCAAAAAATGCCCATTAAAAGACAGTGCTTTTAGAAGTGGAATGACATGGCACTGTTTAGAGGTCTAGTCTACATGACTACATGTCTACATGATCTGGAACAACCAGTGACTAGTTTCAACTAATGTGAGACAGGAATGTCCTGCTGTGACTCCAGTATGGGTTTTGAAAATCTGCAGCCATGGCCACAGCCTCCTCCTCACCACTTGCTCCTGCTCCATCTCCCTTCGCTCTCATACGACACCTCCACCCCACCTTTGCTGCACCTTCGGAGGTGGGCAGGTAAGGCAGAGGTTCTCATGGCCTCTGCTCTGCTGTTTTGTATGATCCCTTCAGGTGCTTGTTGCTTTTATACAGAAAAAAGCAGATAGAAAATCTGTATCAGGCCTGATCTGAGTCCGCGAGGAAGGGGATCAAACAGTCGGAAGGTTCTTGGTGGTGGGCTCTCCCACTCAAAATCCAGAACAATTGAGAAACAACCATTTCCTCTTACGGTGGGGAAAATAAATCTGGAGAAGCATTTTAGCTCCAAAAGCTGTGGAACTGGTAGCAGAAAAGAAATGAAAACTTTTGTGTTAATCGAGAACGTGAGCCCAGACAGATGAATAGCGAGTGCTGACAGAGCTGGCAAACTGCCGTGCTGCTGCAGCTCTGATGGATCTGAAGGAAAATCTGAAACTAGAGAGACAACTACTCCAGCATTATTGTTTGTTCTGTGAGTCTCTTGCTTTCCAGGCACTGAAGGGAACCCTCCTCCTAACACCAAGCTATACAACGCTTGAAAATTTTAAAAAGCTACAGCATACCAAAGGAAATCTCATTCTATTTAAGCAACATGTTGATTTAAAAGCCAGAAGTGTTGAAGTTAGTCCAGAACAGCCTCAACTGCAAACCTTGTTTCTCAGATGGAAATAGTATACATATAGTCATAAGTCTGGAAATAAGGCCTAAAAGCAAAAGCCGTAGTTAGGATCACACTGCTGGAGCAGGCACTGGGCGTAGTTTTCTGACTGGTGTGTCTGGAGTTGGAGCCTGTAGCCCTGAGAACAAGGCGCTCTGAAGAACTGTCCACATGTTTGACCTTAGATGTAGTTGCTCTCAGAGTTTACAACACCTAAGCTAGGAATGGTAGGAAGTGAGAATACTTAACCTAGTCTCTTCAGAAATTACTTGCCCAGTACAATATCCTCTTTTCAGCTTCTGCCTACTACTGAGCGGGAAGTTCTCTCATCATTTACAATAACCGAGTACGATACCTGGCCATTTTTTCTACACGCATCTTCTTAGTAAACAGGAAAATAGGGATGAGGGGGTAGTGTAGAGTGTAAGAGCAGGTAGAGTGCAAGATCCCCTTCTTTCTCAGTGTTGATGTCCAGTTCAGAAAAAGTGGCCTTTTGGATCCATAAACTATCAGGTGCATGTGTCACATTAACGGGATATTTGAGTCACTGTCCCTGGAAGGCTGTATTTCGGAGTGGAGTTATTTTTGACTAGGGTATGCCAAGCTACGATGATTGTCTGTACCCTCATTAATACTGCTTATGCCGACAAAACTTCTGAGGGCTCATTGGCTTTGCTGATGAAAAAATCTGTTTGTTTACTTACATGGTGTATTAAAGTGGGGAGATGTTGTCATACCTGGCTAACAGCCATGCTTTTCTCTCCAAGGTTATACAGGGACATCCTGTGCTTCTGATCCACCCCAGCCTTTAGCCTAATGTAGCATTGACAACCATTTTTGGTGTGAATTTGTGCTAGCATCCCAGGTTCGATTTCGGCAGTGATACAGATACAAATTTCACTCAGTTGTCCATATCATAGGGTAGCAGTTTCTGAAATGATCAGTGTCCTACTTTAAACCATCGCTGTGCATGAGCCAGCACCTATAGCTGCACTGGGAATGGTCTTGATGTAACTTATCCAAGAGAAAACTGATTTGGCTGGCACATGCTACATTGCCTGGGGAGCCTGGCTAAAAGAACTACATTGAGGGGTGGTCTTCTGATGAATGATAACACCTTGCAGCCAGGCAGCTCTGATTTGCTCTTTGCTCATTGATACTTCACCAACTTATCCCATCTTGTGTAGCTGATCAGGTCAGGCAGGGTGGTTGGGCCACTTTAAAGAGCAACGGAGGTCATGCCAACAATTGCAGCTGCAAGGCTCTTTGTTTCTGCAGTTCTTATGCTCAATTTCCATCAGCATCGAATAAAGAGTTTTTAGCACTATGCAATCTCAATTCAGGAATATGCAAGCTGTTTTGCAACACGTGTTAGGTTTAAAACAACAAAAACTGTGATAAACACAGAGATTTGAAAGCTTTGATTCCAGTCTCAAGAATTTCATCTCACCTCTCTGTCATTATTGAATAATCATGTTCATTGTTCCTCTGTCAGAAATACACTTAAACCTGCCAAAAAATGATAAGCCAAGCAATAATGTGCTATTTTCTTTCTCCTTCAAGAAAGAAACTGCTTTTTCCAGAGAAACAGCATACCCTGCTCCAAGGTCCTTGCACACACTCTGGAGAAAGCCTTTACTCTTGGCTGGTTGTGTTATTAACATTACACACAGAGATGACCTTCTGCCTGGAAGGATGAGGTCCAAAAGATCGCTTAAAATATGAAGGTCCAATTTATAAAACCAATAAGTCTTTAATATCAAAAAGCAAGAGAACAGTCATGAAAGGAATTGCTTCTTGTTTTAAAATACTGACATTTTTGTGGTTTATATGGGAGTTTCCAGATAGCATTTTTTAAACCAATAAGCTAGATAGACATAAAACATGCCAAATAGAATATAGAGTTACAACCAGAAGAAAAACACTCAAAAGGAAAAACCCAGTCCAGAAATATTGATGTTGGAATATTGGCTGCTTAAACAGTGGCACAAGTTTCCCAGAGGTTGTAGAGTCTACTTCCTTGCAGATACCTAAACTCAACTAGACATGGCTCTGAGCAACCTCATCTAGCTGGACCTGCTCTGAGCAGAAGCTGGACTAGACGTCTCCAAAGATCTCTTCCAATGTATATGATTCTGTGATTTTTACAGAACTGATCCTAACCCCACTGCTGCATTCAGGACAGCCTCCTCTCACATGTGTCTGCAGTCTCTTTAGATGGGATTCATTTCACTTTATGAGGCATCTAGCCCCAGCTATGACTTAGGTTCTTTCAACAGTCAGTGTCAAGAGACAGATATTTCGAGAGAGTATTTCAGTACATTTTTTTGTTATCTTCTATTTTAAGATGGGATATATCAGGACATGCCTGTCCCATTCCACTGTGTGTATCAGAGGTCCAAACAAGTAGCTTAGGTGGGTCACTGAATTTCAGACAGCTCCATTAGGTGAAACTAATTCCACCATAGCAGGCCAAGTACCAGCAGCTCATGGTTCACACACATCTTCAAAACACTTTTTCATGTTTCTGTTGTTTTGCTTCAAATATGTCTAATAAAGGAGCAGCGGCAAGGCTCATTTGCAAAATTTTCAACTCATTTCAGGGAAGGAGAAACAACTACTATCAATATCTGATTATGCTGCTGATGCCACTTGGTTTTGTCCCCTGTTGGAGGAAAGCCAGGAGATGCAGCTGTTAACACCTGGAACACACCACTGAGTCAAGCCAGATAAATAATGGCCTTGTTGGCCCTGTGGCTCTGTAGGGCAGATGGGGAAGAAATGTCGGATCATTTTGGAAGGGCGCTGGTCTAACCGAATCTGCAACTTTAGCAGGCTCAGATCATTAGGCTACAGCTGAACACAGTGAGATAGTTTCAATACTATTTTGAAGCATTATCTTCTTTTGATTAACAGGATGCCTTTTGTGATGTAACATGGTGCTTATTTTTGCTTGTGATAATCAAAACATAGAGATGATAAAATTCCTTCCTTAAGCAGTCCACTCTTTATAATACCAATATTTTATTTTTTCTTTTTCTTTTTTTTTCAGAAAAAGGATTTATAAACATAGCCGACTCTAAAGAAGATTTTGAAATTGGTGAGGAAGAGTTTTGCTTCGAAGTTAACTTTACAGCATATCCACCAGTTAGATGCATGTGGCTATTTTCAAAAAAAACTTTTCCATGTAAGCAAAGTTACAGTGTGGATGGACGCAGGTACTTGAATATTTTGGTATAATTTCACAATGTTTCCTCTTTATGCCATATTTTAACTGCTTACGGCCCACGTTTGATACTCGCTTCGTGTTTTTGAAATGTGGATGGGCCACGTGATGAAGCCATGTTAAAAGGCACTCGAACATTGTTTTGACTTTCAACAGCAGTTCATGTAGATAACTTCTAGAATCATCTTATTCTCTGTGTTATAATAAACCCTTTTGTAAGTTATGCATCTGGCAACCCTTTAGGTTATATGCATTTGGCCATTCCCTTGCTCTCTGACATAGTTTCTCAGTTACAGACCTGTTGCAGCTTCCATACTGGATTACAAGTTCTACGTGTTCCCCTTTGTCATCCTGTTCTTGATGATGTTCCCAGTGTCTTTCAAACTGCTCAAATCAAATCCAGGGCCCCGTAGTTTCCCAGGCCACCATTAGATCTGTACAGCTCTGCCTGTGCCACAGAAACATACCGTTCTGCTCGTTACCCAGGTCATGTATTCTTCCTCTGCTGCAAAAACATGTTTTGAATAAACCTGTTAGTTATCTACCTTTTCTGTTATTTCCTACAATGAAGTTCTGGCATGAATTCTGTTTAAGGCTAATGTTTTCTCCATTCCCTAGGCTTTCTAGTTTCTTGATAACATTATCTAATTTCCTTCAGAGTTTCTTTCAGAGTAGTCCCACGGCTTTCAAGGTAACAGCTCTTATTCACCTCAATGAAAATAAAGCCAAGCTGCTCTTTTAAAGTTTTTGCTTTAAAACCAAGCAGGACCTAGGCAGGAGTTAATGTACCTGCACTGATTTCTGCTCATATTCTTAAAACCTCTCTTAACATCTGCATAAAACAGCAGCCTGGATTACATTTTTTATGATTTCTTACTTTAACATTTTGGTGCACTTGATTTTACCTGCTAGCTTGTCAAGTTGTCTTCACAACAGACTGGCCTTTCATCTGCATCAGACGGTGTATTGGAGTCAGATCTTCACAAGGTTCAGAGACAGCTCAGTTCAGATTAATAAATTGTCATCTCCTGGCAATGGCCACAGGAACTCTGTCGCTGCTGATAAAGTGAGGGCTGTCAGCAAACTTTGATAGCATTGGGTGGGTGTTGGTGACTAATCTGCAATGCCTGACATAGACTAGGCAGATCTGTTCTTTGTGGTCAAGACTGATTTTGGAAATGAGGTCTCAGGGGATGGCCATGAGCATTTACTCATCCTTGTCCAATAGGTCCCTCCCTCCAGCTGATAATGCCGAGTTAATTTGCGTTGCAGCTGGTATGGACTTCTTCTCACTGCTTCTAAGAGTAGGAGTCAGTTTTGCTTGGATGATTGACAGCTGGTGTAAATTCATTCCAGATAAGAAGAAGGTGCTACAGACTGAGCCAACAATAACAATTTTGAGAACTCTCGAAATAGCTTAGGTAACCCTCATTAATCAGTATGGTGGAGCTGTAGGTGGCCTGGGATTTATGAGTCACTTCAGATAGCCTTTGCAGCCAGAAGTGGTGGTTGCTGAGTGCTCACCACCACTTGCTGGACAGAGGAAAGTCCAGCCTGTGTTCCTGGAGCAGCACAGCCTGAGCAGGATGAGCCACAGCCAGGCCTGCACTAGCCATGGCCATGGCCACTGCCATCTCACCACCCCAAGCATCGCTGGAGCTTGGCCTGGAGGCTCCTTCCAACAGACAGCTCAGCCATTCGTCTGACTATGCTGTTGCTAAATTATTTTTTTTTAATATTCATTTTAGGTAGTTATACTTTGCACTTATTTATCATTCTATTTATTTTATGGAAAAACATAATTGAGAGAAAAACACATGGATTTGATGTTTATTTCATCCGACAAGTACCTTTTTCTGTACAAACATCCCCCACAGCTATCCAGTTTTGGTTGAATACTTGCATTGAATAGATTCGTCTCACCTGAGGAAAATGAGCAGGGGTACATATTTCGTTCAGTTTGAAGTCCCCAGAAGCAGCAAGGGGTAGGAGGTCAGGAGATTCTGCCTACAAGCTGTGGCACTGCAGATTTCAATGTGATTTTAAAGCAGAAGGTTTCTCAAAACAAAACAAAAAAGGTCATCACATACATATGGTGAGTCTAACTTTGCATATTTTAGTTGACTTCTGTGTAATCCCATCTCCCAACACTTCTACTTTATTCCTTTCATATCCTTTTTCATTTCCTGTTTTTCTTTTTTTTTAATTTCTGCCATTTTCTTATGACATTGTTTCTCCTGATTATAGAACATATTAAATTTTACTCATTAACTCTGTCGCCTTCTTTAGCTTTTAATTTCAAGTCCCAAGGATTCATCTCTCCTGTCAGTGCCTTTACGTGTTTTCAGAGATTCCTTCAGAATTTCCATTTTCTGTTTGCTTTTGTGGTCTCTCTGTTTTAGCACACTGCTGATTTTCACTTCCCTCCTAAGTGCAAATGTGTTTTCATACACAGAATGACCTCTGTTAAATTTATAATATTTATCTCACATCCTCTTATATTTTCAGGTGTCAAAGACACTCTTTTTTAATGACTTTCTCATTATTTCATTAGATTTAATGCTTCAGACTTAGGATTTTAGAAGTAACAAATGATATATGGTTTCTCCTGCCTTCAGTATCCATTTTTAGGCAGCGTAAAAGGAGTCCGATTTTAAAAAGTCCCCGAGTTCAGGAACATCTTTAAGGCTATTTCAGCTGAAGACATTCAAAAGCCAGTAACTATATGGAGGTGTTCTCTTACTCAGAAAGCAAAATTGCCCGTGGCTTCAATGTGAGTTTCCCTGGTTTCAAATTGCAAGGTGGTACTTGGTGTCTTAGTTCACCTGTATGTATCTTGCGTAATGAGAAACACTCTGATTTTAGTTACCCAGATTTCTTGTTCAGGCTCATTACTGCTTTCTCTTACTTTGCAAATTACTGGTATATGCTGTCTTTTTTCTGTATGCTTCAAACTCCCGGATATGCTTGCTTGCCTTTACCACTGAAGTTAAGCTGAAAGCCTCCTACCCAGTTTTCCTTGAGCAGTCTGCTAATGCATCTGCCCCCAAAACACCAGCAACCAAACATAGGAAGATATTTTTTTATATGCTCTTCTAACGTTGGTGAGTTGCAATAGCTGCCTTTTAAATATAACAGTTGTCCTGATGACAATACCCTAGTCAAAAGGACAGAAATAGGATGCTATCTCTTTAAGATAATATAGTCCCTTCTCCCTGCCTCATCCCATGTCCCATAAATCAGTAATTCAACAGGTCAGTCGTGCAGGATTCTTTAAGTCTCTGCAGTTCTCCATTGTTAGCTTCTGCCAAGAGACTTGTTAGAGCCCTCCCTCACCATTTCCATTGTCACAAGCCATTTCCTGCACGGTTTGTGTCTTGGTTTGCTGCCATCGCCATAGGGTTAGTAGAAGACTGGCCTTCCTCCTGCAGAAATATCTTGATGGTTAGTGCTTTGTCTCATTGACAATGAACTTATGATGATATCATTTCTGAGTTTCTGTCTTTGCATTTGAAGAGGTTTATCTCGTATGATCCTACCTGTCATTGTTATTTCCTAATACTGTTTATCATATCAGCTAGAAACTCCCATTAAAATCCTATGGAGTGTGGAGAGTTTGATCCTTTGCAGGTCTTAGCATCTGTGCCGCAATGTGTTATATACCTTGTCTTCCAATGGACTGATAACAAAATCACAGCCTGACAGCCCAGATGCTGGTGGGTGAGGCACTTACCTAGATAAGGGTGGTGAGGCACTGGAACAGGTTGCCCAGAGACATTGTGGATGACCCATCCCTGGAAGTGTTCAAGCCAGGTAGAATGAGGCTTTGGCAACCTGATTTAGTGGAAGATGTCTCTGCCCATGGCAGAGGAGTTGGAACTAAATGATCTTTAAGGTCCCTTCCAATCCAAACCACTTTATGATTCCATGATTCTGTGGTTCTATGATTCTATGCACTCCAGGAACTAGGAGGAAAATTGCAGAATGAAATCAATACTGCAGGAAAGAAAAATATCCTTTTATAAAATCAGTTATATTCTGGGGTTTATATTCTCTAATGAAATATAATTTAGTCTGAGTTCCTCATCAGAAGATGTCAAATTGTTTAAAACATATATATGACTACCTTTAAAATATTTTTCAAGTTGGTCTTTTGTCCTTTTCCTGTCTTTTCTTTGCTCCACAGCATTTTGTCAAAGTTCTGCAACCATCAGCACCGGTCTGGGATATATGTATTTTACGCTGAAAATGGTGATACAGTCATGACAAAAAAATTCACTCTGTATGTGAGAAGTAAGTGAGAAAACAATCCTTGTGAAAATTTGGCTAAGTCTGGGATTTTGCCAGTGAAATAAATAGAGCTAATATGTTGCTTTCCCCTTGGTATTTGTCATTTTGTTTACATAGATTTATTGTTAAAAACAGAGGAGCATGAGGCAAAAATGTGATTCTCTGTGCTGCACTACTGGAATCCAAGCACTGTGTTGGAGAAGGATGCTGACTGCTTGTGGGTCATGATTCTTGTGTTGGTCAGGGATTGAGAACAGAGGAAGGAGGAGGAAGCTATCAATTCATTTTTCTCTTCGCTTTAGTATGCCGTAAACAGAGAGAACAGAATATGAGAAATTAGTCATATACTGAGAAAATTAATACTTCTTAAGAAAACCACAAAGCCTAGGAGCTCAGTAAAACACAGTGACTGTATTCTAACTCTACAGAGCTGGAATCTATGTGACTGCTGTGGACACCACAAGACACCCAGTGAGGGGAAACACTTACCCTCATCAGGTGTTAGCTTCCTATAGTGTGTTTATGTAATTTTTTTCCTAATGGCATTTATGAGTTCATGCAGTTAATCTGGAGACCCTTTGGAGGGTGACACATACGTTAGGGCTGTACTGCCTCCTACGTCCCTGCACGCCATTTGCACACACGCAGTCTCTCCTGGTGCTCCCTATTATCTCAGTTCTGCAACACGGCTGCAGCATCTCACCCTTGCTCTAGGTCAGGGAGCATTATTTATTACATATTATTTATACAGGGATCCTCTGTGCACACTTTGTACAAGCTGGACACTCAGAACTGGGGTGTCAGGGGAGTCCTAGATCCAACTGCTTTTTCCGAATCAGAAAAGCAGAAGTCAAGACTTCTAATTTTGGTTCTGCCACTGTTGTCATCTGGCTGTGCCCATACAGAGAAGTGGCTGCTCCTCTTGCCTTGCCCACACTGCCATCCTACAGAACCGAGGCGTGGGGCTGGAGGAAGGAGGAGAACTGAGGGCTGCACCCAGCTCTCACAGTGGCGTGCAGGTGGGTTCTTTTGAAAACACAGAAGCAGATCTTGGTCTCGGCAGATGTAGCGTGGCCACATAAACATAAAGGTTTTGGTCACTGAAGTGCTGACAGAAATTGCCTTTGTGTCATTTTGTTGCAGGAAAGCCTCAAGTACTGATGCAGTTGTTGTTCAAGCAGATCTCCTGTGTCGCTGACAGCTACCCTGCCTCATCCTGGGTTTGGAGGAACTGTCCTGAACTGAACTCATCCAAGTAAATCATTTTCCCTCTTGTTGATTCATTGCAAAGACCATATCTGAGTATCCTTGGTTAAACGAAGACTGGCCTGTAAGAAACTAAATGTAAAATGCACCTTCAACCATTTGTACAAGGCGACATGGTGGCCCACTCCAGGGGAACCAGATCACCAAATCTAAGTTAAAAAAAGTTTTCAATTCCTCTGTTGGCATCAAAGGAAGCCTATTAAGATGTGTATCTCAGGCTCTTTATGCTGAAATAAAAACCTCTGGGTTTATATCAACAGTTAGATAGTTGCAAAGTCCAATCTATTTTTTTCTCTTGGCCTAATGAAGTTATAGGGCATTCTCGGAATGCATTGGTTAATACGGGCTTGATTAATGGTTAAGCTTTGGTTAATACAACTGTTAAGATGACCTGTTACCGAAGCCAGTAAAATCAGTGAGAGTGTTTCCAGTAAAGTTAGTGAGAGTGTTTCCATTTCCTCTATTTATTTAGAGCAATGAGTCAGGCCCTAAAATTTCAGGAGATGCTGAAACAGCTTTGAGCTGTTTTATGATCTCTGCAGTTTTTATTTTAGATATGCCAAAAACCTAAAAATCCCACAGTGCAGATGTTTACTAGGTCAAATTATCTTTTGGAAAATTGTGGATAAAGTTCTAAATATTTTAACTAGATTTTAAAAATATCTAGATCCTTCTCTCATCGATACCTCTGAAAAGGCTTCCTAACATCAATCTGTTAGTAGAGAAATGAAAGAGGAAATAAAACATCAGCTAGTGAGTTTTAAATACTCCTTAAAACAGCCATCTGGAAAGGAGATGCTGTGACATTTCTTTTCTTGGATCTTCCACATGTAGAAGCCGGTACTATGTAAAGAGCTGAACAAATTTTATTTATTTACTTACCTCCTCATTTATTTATGTGGATGGTAAATTAGGCAGTGAAGTTGATGAATGATAGAAAAGCTAAAAGTCAAAATTATGTCTGTGTGGGCTTCCTTTCCCTTGAGTATAACAGTCCCTCTTTCTACATATCAGGTCCTAAATAAGTCATTAATACTGGATGGATGCTTTCCATCTTGAGTGAGAGAAACTTCGTGGTTGAAATCACATAACTTCAGGGAAGGAGTTAGAACTTTTACTGTGGGTTCATTTTGTATGTATTGTTTTAGTAGCGGCTCATTTGGAGCTACTCAGTGGTTTGAGTGATCGAGGTAAAGGTGAAACCAGTGGGAATAGATGCAGTAGCAGGGGGTCATGTCAGCTGTGAAATTAGTGAAGGTCCCAGAGATCAGGAGGTGCAGGTGCCCTGCCAGGGTGATGATGGAGAGTGGGAATGAGCCTAGTGTAGGAGGTTGGGAGCCCAGTTCACCCTCCACTGACCCTGCCATGTCCATCACCAAAAAATGAGACTGGCAACCACTCTGAAGCCTCACTCTAACAGTGACAAATAAAAACCAAGCCCATCTATCCCTCCCTCCCTTCCTCTCTTCCAACACAGATGTAAGACACGTTTTGAAACATCCCACCTTCTCCCCTGGAAATGCCACTGTGAGCCAAAAACCAAACTGGTCTCCTTTCTTTTTCAGCTGTACAGAAGAAATCACTGAAGGGATTCACAACTTCTTCCCAGAGAGGAGATCGCTGGGGTCATGGATTTCAAGCAGCACTTTAGATATAAAGGAGACAAAAACAACCTTCTCTGTTGAGTGCTGTGCAAACAATTCTGCTGGTTCAGCCTGTGAAAAGAGTTTCATTAACCTGTCAGGTACCCTAAGCCAGTGTTTTAGCACAGGTTTTCTCAATTAAAGCTGGCATAGTAGAACTTATGATGTTTTTTATCTGGCTAAATGGCTGGCTGTGCAATAACATGCAGGTAAAACACAAGCGCTGTGAATATACAGTGTGGGAAATGGTGGGTTAATGGGATACATGTCTCTTTTTTCTTCAGGGGCCTCCCTCATTAAAATGAGCAGAAACTTCGCATGAATAGGAGGTGCGGGATGGAGCCATGGAAGTGTTGGGGGCTGCTTTTTTATTTCCTTTTGGTAATCCCTACACAAATACTGCAGGCATTACCTTTGGAAAGAGCTGTAGCCACTTCGATAGCCAGTGGCAGGTGTTGG
Source organism: Tauraco erythrolophus (assembly GCF_009769465.1). Lineage (NCBI taxonomy): Eukaryota > Metazoa > Chordata > Aves > Musophagiformes > Musophagidae > Tauraco > Tauraco erythrolophus. The sequence goes on from NC_141465.1 coordinate 113,477,805, forward strand.
CTCTTGTTCCTTTCCTGGAGGTCACTGCAGTGCTGCCAGAAATTCCATGGGAGTTCTCCCCACCTCATGGAGGTCATTGTGCACCCAAGCAAGAGTATGACTGAGCCTACAGACTCACTCAAGGGACAGTCCCTGTCTGGGAAGCAGGAGTGAGTACTAGGGGAGAGACCCTCTTAAACTGCTGTAGGCAGATAGCAAAAGGCTAAGCCCTGATTTGGGAACCACTGTGCAGTCTCTCTTCTTGCTGGGGACATGAGAGATTCTTTCCCTGTTGAACAAGAAAGTCAATATGATTATTTGCCCTCAATATGGTTATTTGCCCATACACTTTATACTTGTAACACCGTATGCATTCCATAAGGCAAAATATTTCAGTTACAGGGAACATGCTGTGGCACCTGTGAAGTGTTTTGAAGTACCCAGATGTTTGCAGTACAAAGATTTCCTTTGTCATGGACAAACAAGCTGTTTGGTGCTTCTGACTACAGCTCGCAGAAGCTGCGGCCAGTGACAGAGTTTGAGCATTTATGTTGAAATGACGATAGAAAGTAGGCATAATACTTACCGTCTTAGAAACTACTAGAATATGAGGGCAGATCTCGTGTGACACTTACCTGCCCATACCCCTATAGCACAGTCTTGACTTGTTAAGAGAGTTCCTGGCCGAGCAGCAGAGCAATGCTCCGAGCAGGCTGCGTACAGTCCATCCACTGGTAACTGCTGCTTCGATACCTAACGTACATTGCTTGGGGGAACGCACCAGGAAAGAAGGAAAACATGGTGAGAAGAGGAATATTTAATTCCTGTTTATGTTCACAATGTCCAATCCATGTACTGCACCAACGCTTTCATGCACTTAGATTTATTAATTAGTGTAGCTTTTTTTTTTTAATGAAAACGGATGTCAGGATTAACCCAGCCCCTAACGCCTCCTGCCCAGCTCCTTGCTTTGCATGTGGTGCCATCTCATTCCCTGTGCAGAAGAGGCTCAGGCGTGAGAGGACTACAAACTGGCACAACTGACCAAGCCATCGTGGCTTCTCCTTGCACCTTTAGCCGTACACACGAGCTCTGATTCAGTGGGTAGTAATATGTATCTCTTAAAGTTGCAGGAGCTGTTTCTTCCCCTCTGGACAATGCTGCATTCTATGTCTCTGTTGGATTTTTCCTCCCACTGATCACTTTTTTGTTTGTATTCATTTTTCATAAATACAAAAAGGTAAAAGCAAACATAAATACATGCCCCTTCTTTTGTTCCTGCCAGGCTGTTCCTTCTTCTCTAAGACTTACTCCACCTTTTTTTTTCTTCCAAAGCAATTTAGATATGAAAGCCAGTTGCAAATGATTCAGATGATAGGCCCATCGGATAATGAGTACATCTACATCGACTTCAGAGAATTTGAATATGATCTCAAATGGGAATTTCCCAGGGAAAATCTGGAATTTGGTGAGCAGTCCACAAGGCAACCCACAATGCTGGAGCAGTAGCCTGTGCTGTAGCAGCTGCAAATAATATCAGCATATTGTGTCTTGTAGGACAGGTCCTCGGTTCTGGGGCTTTTGGGAAAGTGGTGAATGCAACAGCTTATGGAATTAGCAATGCAGAAGATTCAGTCCAGGTCGCAGTCAAAATGCTAAAAGGTATGATAAACTCTGAGTGCCTTTCACAAACAGTGATGTACTCGAGTGGCTCCAAAGCAGAAACGGTGTTGGAAATCCCTTTGTATACAGACTCGTAGCAATGACGCCTCGCAAATGCTTGGTTTTAAAATCCTTTCAAAATCCTGTTTCAGTTTGGAAAGGTATTGCTGAAGTGCCTTCTTCCTGCAGCATGTGGCTTTCTGTCCTACACACCATAGATATGCAATGTGTGGGGAAGTATGAAGCTGCTCTCCTCTAAAGAGAACAAATGCAAATTCATAGCGCAGGTTAGCCTGCTGGTCACATTGGTGACTCCATGGACTTTTGTGTAAGGTCCCTTTTTCTTGTAGTGCTATCTAGCTGTTGCACTGCCTTTGTCTCTTGTGTCTGAGCTAGCTTGTTTGCAAAACTTCCAGCATATTTTCCTGTAGTCTTTTCTTCTTGATGACACAAAGCAATTTCCTTCAATCCCTCCTTATGGGTCAGGCTTCTTAAACCTCTCATCCTCCTTGCCACTTTGTTCAGGCCTCTCTCCAAACTGTCTTGACCCCTCATAAAATCAGTGTCCAGAAGTGAAGCCCCTCTGCAGCAAGCAGAGGAGGAGAGCTGCCTCACTGGGTCCCAAGTACCACAACCCTATTGATACATAACAGGATGCGCTTCACATCAGCAACAGCACCAGCACCCTGCCCACCTGACTACCGTGCTAATACTGCCATCCAGCTCTTTATCCTCTATTTCCACATGTGCATCAGCTTTACACTTCCTTGGTCAACTTCCTTTATGGAAGTTCATCTTGATCATTTTGGTTCACGTCCCCAGTTCACTGAGATCATGAGGACCAAATGCTTGCTGAAGAATAAGCCTAAAGCTGTTACTGAAACACAGGGTGACCACCTTAGCTATTGGATTGCAACTGCTTGTGTGCTGTATGACTATTAAGATTTTTTTTCTCTTAGCATTTCTCTCCAACAGGGTTGACTTCCATTTTTTCAGTGCTTGTGAGCACCTTAACACACTGCTGTCATTTCTTGCCAGCCCAAGAATGACAAATATTAAGATTTTTATGACTGCTTTACCAAGCGTTCAAATGAGCCACACTCAAACACACATTTATTTTCCACCTTTGGCTGAATCTTTTTATACTGTAGAATGATTTTTTAGGATATTCCCAAATGTACTGTCAGTCCAATTAATTTGAAATGAAGACTCGCATGTGACAAAACATTGCAACCATTTACATTTTTATTTCTTTGCTGGAGATTTCCAAATCTGTGTTACTACTTTTACAGAAAAACCTGATGCTTCAGAAAAAGATGCTCTAATGTCTGAGCTGAAAATGATGACTCACATTGGAAGCCATGAAAATATTGTGAACCTACTAGGAGCTTGTACTGTGTCAGGTAACTTGTGGAAAGGTACCAATTAAAACCGTCAGACTAGTAAGGACTCCTGAACAGAAAAGAAGAATCAAAAATTGATCACTGAAAGCAGTATTAAAGACATTCAAGCCATAATTAATCACTTATTCCTAGTGCTGCTTTCCCCTCTTTACCCCTGAATCCTGTCTTTGCCCAACCAATTTTGCTGTTCTGTGCTGGCCCAAAATAAGATGAAGATGAAACTAAATCAAAGTTAAGGCCATGTATGTGTGTAGAGATGGGTCCTTTCTAATTGTAGTTGCATGAAGTGATACAACAGCCCTTTTATAGAAGAGGTTTTCCTATTACAGTGGTGATGGCACCAATAGGGGCCAATTTATGAAGTCAAAAGGGAAAACTTGCTGGGTTTAAAGTACTTTTGTAACCACATGATTCTATTCACACAAAAAAAAAAGTCTTTTTAAAAAAAAAAAAAACATTGCCCACTGAACAGTGAAGTTGTAGAAATAAATAGAGAAATTACCTAAGGCTAGGCAACAAAGAAAATAAACTGAAAATGAGCACGTGTGAGGAGAAAGGAGAGAAGCGAATAATGAAAAGAGAGACTGCATTTAAAGGACTGAATGTAAAAGTAAACTGAAGGTGGAAAGAACTAAGCAAAGATAGGCTAAGATGAAAGTGGCAAGACATTATCACTAAGTAATTAACTTGTGATATCATTGTGGCAACGTACACAGATATTCCTGTCCCAAGAACTCCCTCTCTGGTCAGTCCAGCAGTGAAGAGGAGTAGGTGGAGAGAGGCTAAAGAACAGATCACCTCGGGGGAAAGGGCAGGGATTTGCCCGGGCTTTGCCCGTATCAGGAATTGTAGCATCTGCCTCTGAAAAACCTGTCAGACTTTCTGACACAGATATTTATTAAGTCAGAAAGACCAAAGATAACAGTTAACTCTCGTTTTCCCAGTTTGCATCAACAGCAATAGTGTTGTGCGAAGATGTTTGCGGCATAAAAGAAAAGCAATAAATTGTTGTTGTTGGCTTTAGCTGATTTGAGGCTATACAAGCTGCCACTGCCTTCTGGAAAATTTGACAAGATGTGATGATGTAAACAGAGTTGCTCCAGGGAAGACCTGTTTAGTCTGGCAGGGTAGGGCAGGGACACTTCCATCCTTACCCAAGTCCCATGTTCAGAAGCATTTACATGGCTCTCAAGAATTTCAGATCCATCCTCTGAGAGACTTTACAGGCTTTTCACCATGTGCCCTACCTTGCTTGACAGGGACCTTCTGGCAGAAATGTCTACAAATTTGTATTCAGTCTTTCTGATCCAGAAGTGATGATGCCAGCATAAGACTTTGCAGGGGTGATATATGACCACTCTGAGCTCTCCCTGAGCCATTCGCTCTGCTCCTTGTAATGGCTTTCCTCTGAGCCTGTCAGGATTGGGAATTGGAGGTATTCTTCCTTTCTTGAGAAAGTGACCTGATGAGTGCTCCGCTCAGACACATCCCCTTGAAAGGTCTTTCTCTCCTATAGATCCTCTCAGCAAGTGCACTTGGGTTTCAGGTGGCCTTCATGGGAAAAAAAAAAAAAAAAGGATATTTCTAGAATATGAAGGTAGTGCAGATAAACGAAAGAGCGTAGGTCAAAGGATACCAATTCATGCCATCAAGACAATTATCAGGGGTCATCTTTTGCTTCAACCATGTATGGTTTAGACAGTATATTGCAGCGTTATAGCCTGTGCTGTCCTCCCCAGCGCCATTGGTATGAGGAAGGACATTTGTGCCTTCATATGGATTTTCAGTCTGCCCTGGGAGATGCACCACAGGGAAGAATCAGCTACACAGATGTTCCAAAGGGACATTATAGTCAGTAAGCATTACCTGCCCAGTACAGGTTGTCTACCCAGGAAGGGAAGATGCTTGGGACGTTTAATACAGATTAGTCCTGGGAGAAGATAAGGCATCATTAAGGCTTTAATGGGGGAAGTGCTATAGATAGCAGGAAGTATTTATATTTCCAACTATTTCAGGACCAATCTACTTGATATTTGAATACTGTTGCTATGGTGACCTTCTGAACTACTTAAGGAGCAAGAGAGAAAAGTTTCACTGGACGCTAACGGATATCTTTAAACAGCACAACTTCAGCTTTTACCACAATATCCATTTGGACCAAAATTTCAGGTAAAGTATTCAGCAGCAATTTAATTCCTTGTAAAGCTACTCTCTCTTTTTAAGCTGCATTCTCAGCTGTGCTGTAAACTGGTGAAATTATTGAATACTTGAGAATGTGCCCTCACATATTTTAATAAGCAATGATTTGAGAGGAACCGAGATTTGATTCTCCTTATGATATTCTTCTCACTGAACTGCAAAAGACAAGCAATCCCTTGTTTCTCTTTCCAGTTTTGAGAAGACTCATGACTGTGCCCAGATTTTTAAGAGCAATAACCAATCATAGTTTTTCACTGCAAAACAGTCTATGTGTAGAAGATTATGTGATTCACTGTGAGTAATCTTTGAGTATGTGTCACCCACTCCAGGAAGGGAACTCACCTGAAGTACGGTGTGAATACGACTCTGTGCAGAGAGGATGAATTTGAAATCACACAAAGTCAAAACATGAATGTGACATCTAGATCAAATGGGATTGTGCAGTGTTCTGAGGAAGGTAAGAGATTAATTGCTTTTATCTCTAGAAATTCTGTTATAACTGTATCTATTATTTATTTATTGTTGTATTTATTATTGACCTAACCAGAGTGGATTCAGTGACACAGGAGGCCCCTTTCTATGATATGTCTTTCTTCACTCTTGGCAGCAATTTTGCTGGAGAGAGATTCAACAACACTTAAGACTAGAGGCCTATATTTCTGGTCATGCTATACATAGTATTTGAGTATGAAAACACTCTTTATTTTGTGTCTGAGCAAAGGATGCAAAAGAAGGATGCTCTTTGTGATTATATTCTTGGTAGGAGCATGTGAAAAACCTCGTAACAATCAGTAGAATTAATCAGAGGGTAAGGAAACCCATGGAAAACTCATACTCCTGGTTATTTTTTACAGATAAAATTAAGCATGCAAGCAGACAGATGGATGAGGAAGAAGATTTTAATGTGCTCACTTTTGAAGACCTTCTTTGCTTCTCTTATCAAGTTGCCAAAGGAATGGAGTTTCTTGAGTCCAAATCGGTATGGTGAAGGGTAGCAAATTGTTTAGATGGAAAAGACAGCAAAAATAGGTCAGTCTATTAAAAGGCAGACTGAAGAACAGAGCCACACAGTGGCAGGCTTGAACTATACCGCCTTCTCCAGCTTTATAGGAAAGACTGGATTGCAATTTTAGGCATGACCCTAAGTAACAAGAAGAAGTGGCTGCACACTTCTGCCTGCTCTGACCCTGTCCCCTTGCCACAAGCAGCTGGGGACTGTCCAGCTTCATCATTCTCCAAACAGTTTGAGTGAAACGAGGCACTAATTCAGACAGCTCTGTGTGAGACAAAGGAATTAGCTCTTTCTGGTACCAAATGCTGTAGAGTGTTAACCCATCCTTTCCTTCTAAGTGCATCCACAGAGACCTTGCTGCCCGGAATATATTAGTGACCCATGGAAAAGTGGTGAAAATATGTGACTTTGGCCTTGCCAGAGACGTAGTGAATGACTCCAACTACATTGTCAGGGGCAATGTAAGTTCCTGAATGTTCTCTATTTTTCATACCATTGTAAGAATTATAACGAACCAAGAAAGTGAAGTTTTGCATTTCAAATTCCTTGTTAGCTTTATAGATATCTGTACAGACACTGGAGAAATCTCACTTTTTCCTGCCCTTATCAACCAAATCAAGCTAGTGATAGCATTGTAAATGAGATGGTGTCCATGTCCTTTCTAAAGTGCACTGAAATACATTGGTGGAAGTGCTGGACACTGTTTACTATTATAGAATCATCATAGAATCATAGAACGGTTACGGTTGGAAGGGACCTCAAAGATCATCTAGTTCCAACCCCCCTGCCATGGGCAGGGACACCCTCCACTACACCAGGTTGCCCAAAGCCTCATCCAACCTGGCCTTGAACACTTCCAGGGATGGGGCATCTACAACTTCTCTAGGCAACCTGTTCCAGTGCCTCACCACCCTCAGAGGGAAGAATTTCTTCCTTAGATCTAATCAAAATCTCCCCTCTTTCAGTTTAAAGCCATTGCCCCTTGTCTTATCGCTACATGCCCTTGGAAAAAGTCCCTCTCCAGATTTCCTGTAGGCCTCCTTTAAGTACTGGAAGGCTGCAATAAGATCACCCCAGAGCCTTCTCTTCTCCAGGCTGAACAGCCCCAACTCTTTCAGCCTGTCTTCATAGCAGAGATACTCCAGCCCTCGGATCATCTTCATGGCCCTCCTCTGGACTCGCTCCAGCAGCTCCATGTCCTTCTTGTGTTGGGGACTCCAGAGATGAATGCAGTAATTATGAGTGACTCCAGAGCTGAATGCAGTGTTATGGACAATAATAGTATAGGGGCAATAGTGTATGTGTGGGGTACACCAGATCCTACAGCTATATGAAGAAGTACAGGGTGGACATCTCCATCTGAGCTACTTGTTCTGGAAGTCAGAGGAGGGAAGAAGGTTTTTCCAAGGCTGAGCTCATCTCCTCCTTAAACAGTCATCTAAAACGCATGTGATGAATCAGCTCCTTAGAAGTGCCTATTTCTCTCTATAAGGGAAATTTAAAGGGAGCCCCAGTTTTTCACACAACAAACATAAACTGATCCTGCTCAAGCAGTGAGAACTACAGTGGGTCATCTAGAAAGCCTGTGTCACAACATGACCTGGTCTTCCTTCCCCCTGTCTGTACAGGCTCGTTTACCAGTTAAGTGGATGGCTCCTGAAAGCTTATTCGAAAGGACATATACGATGAAGAGTGATGTCTGGTCTTATGGAATATTACTATGGGAAATATTCTCTTTGGGTATGTTCTGTAATGCAACAAAAGAGCACTGCTTTCGTTGTGGCAAATTCTGAATTAACATGTATTCTCTAATATTTTCCACAGGTGTAAATCCCTACCCTGGTATTCAGGTTGATACAAACTTCTACAAATTAATTCAAAGTGGATTTAAAATGGATCGACCATATTATGCTACAAAAGATGTGTAAGTGTATTTTCTGAGTGATGCACAGCATAGGAATTTATATTTACTAAGTCACTATTTGTGTGGCCTTTTACTTATTGTACACTGTGCCTTTCTCAAAAAAGAATATGAAAGATGAGATCTTCCTCTAACTCTGAAAAAGTCTGCTTGATCGTGTAGGTTTTGTCCTAATGAAGAAATGATCAAGACTAAAGGTTATGTGTGTTTGAAAGGACTAATTTATCATCTGCATTTAGTTGTGCCTTCCTTTCCCAGGGAGCTTCTTGTTCTCAGATCACACACTTTTTTTATCTTTTTTTTTTCTTTTTGAAAAGCAGTATTATACTATATTCATTTTAGATGTTAGCTAAATCCTTGGTGATTTTTTCTAATTTTTTTTTTTTTTAATTCAGCTTTAGCACATTTGATTCACTGCTAGAAGGCTATAGATCATCTTAGAGAAAAACCCTGATAAGGAAGAGTTGGTGGGAGTTATTCCTGTGCTCTCAGCACATGATTTTCAGCCTGTGCCTCTGTGCCTGAATGGGCTCTGCCTATAGGTGGACCCCAGAGGACATGAGAAGAGACAAGGTGGTGGGGAGCTACAAGACCTGAAGCATGGAGGAAAGGGAAGGACTTTGGGTTGTCTGAGCTATTCTGGCAGGCATTTCATATGTAGCCCAGGGACTCAGTGCCTTACAGTGACACTAGACTGTTCTCATTCTCTCTATGCAAAGACTGTAATGGCATTAAAGGTACAGGTGAATCTGACAGATTCACCCGAGAAAGATTGCTGTGGGGCTTATAAATACCAGGGAATATATTGTTCTGATAAGTTTGCAAGGTATTTTAGCAGCTAGGCACTGCACTCATCCCTGATGAAACTGTAAAATCTTTAAGGTGGTGTTTAAACTTCAAAAGATTTTTGTAATGTCAAATTCCACAAAAAGACTCACTGTGAAAAGTGCTTTCAAGACCATAGAATCCACAAGGAGCAAGTTCAGCCCCAGAGTCAGACAGGAATTGTCTTCCTGCCGTTTTCTTTATGGAAGCTGGAAAACAAGGTTAGGATGCCAGTATGTGCAAGCGAGGGTGAAATCTTGGCCCAAATCCTATGAAGAGGATTTTGCTAAGGACTTCAGTAAAGCCACGCTCTTAATTTCACCCTTTTTCCTCATCTTTCTGTATCTTTTCCTCTGATGCAATATGCTAAATCTGCCTCTTTCTATAAAATCATTCTAATGCCCTGCGATTCTCATCCAAATTCTACACTTCAATCTAGTAGCTTGTAGAGACTCCAACAGCTAACATGTTTTCTGTGTTGCCTCTTTGGTCCTGCAGCTATCGTGTGATGCAGTCCTGTTGGGCCCTTGACTCCAAAAAAAGACCCTCATTTTCTTGGCTGGTTTCCTCTCTTGCCTGTCAGCTGGCAGAGGCAGAAGGAGCAGTAAGTAAACATAGAAAGAAGAAAAATTATTTAGGTTTGGGGGTTTTTTCATAGCCCCTTATGAGCTGAGAAATAGTCTTCTGGTTTCTATTCAAGTTGCCATTGTGTTATGGAGCTGTTCCCCAGGGATCTATGTAAGAGTTTGGGGAAGTTTTTTCTACCATTGGAAGGAATCCTGACCTCCCTCATAAGGATTTCTTTCCTCCCACTGCCTGCACCAGGACTATGGAAGGCTGAAATCTCTCAGCCTGTGCTACGGGACTGTGCTTCCCTTGTGCAGGAGCCAGTGCAGTTGGCTTTGGTGATGCTGATAGCTGCCATAGGAGGGGAGCTGAGCCTAGGCCACCTGCCAGGGATCTCATGGAGGGCACCGTAGGTATGTGCTGCCACGTCCTCACAAATAGAGGGTCATATGTCATTCTCAAAGGTCAAAATAATAAACAGGATCTGAGGAAGTCATGTTCCATCCTTAACAGACTATGATCTCTTCCTCAGGGATGATAACCAACTCCTTTCAAAACTACTGATTCCTACCTGGGTATCCACTCTGGGATAGACACTATTTCCCAGTGCAATGTCCTTGCTAACCTTTTGGGATGTGGGGAGCTATGAATGACTCTTGCCTTTGCAGCCTTGAGCCTCTCTGCAGGCTGTTAGCCTGGCAGAAGCTGCCAAGCATATAGGCAAACTGATGACCAACTTCAAAGCATTGTACCTAGAAAAAAAATCCTCAATTCAGTGCCCTTCCTCAACTCAGCTCTTTTTGGCTGGATAAGATCCATCCTCACTGAGGCAATTATCTGGACTCCCTTTGGAGTCAGTGGGAAGTAACAGGCAGATGTGAGTGTGATTCTCCCTCAAGAGAAGGTGGGCTGTACCTTACAACTGCCTGCTTCACAGGAGAAAAGTAGTTTACCAAGTACAATAAGTAATAACGGAAGATACCTTTTATTTCCTCTTCCCAATTCTAGATTTACCAGAATACGAAGAAAAATGTTTCTACACACAATTCCAGCATCAAAACTAAACCACATGTAAGCAGGGATGAGGAATCTTTGCTATCCCCAACTGTCCTCCAGTGTGAAGACTCTCAGGTTGAAAAATAATCTGGGTTCTAGATTCGGTCTCAGTATTTTCATAAACTCCATGTAGCATGTATGTTTTATATCACCACTAAGAAAAGAAATGTTACCAACTGCTGCTACCTTCACATTTCTTATGGCCCAGTCCATATTTATGTTACATGAGGAGAAGACAAAATTAATTTCTTTGGATTCAGCAAATGCATCTATCACAAGAGAGAAGCAATGGTCTTTCTACAGCTGGATATCTCTTTTCCTGGTTTTATGTAAACTGTCTAATCAATGCATTGAATTCAGATTGTGCTTGCCATATTGCAAGCAAACACAAGAAAATCCATGGGTTTTTAGTCAATGTTTACAAGCACAGACTATGCATCTAAAGTGAACTGGTGTGATTTCCAGAAGTGCTGCTCACATCATCTCCAGATGTCAGCGAGTGTTGGAAAATCAACCTTGTTTTACAAGGAACTATAAACCTGAGTGTGTATGACTGTCTTATCCTGAACATCTCAATTGCTGTGAAGTTCCCAGTAGGTGTCCAGTTCTGGTGAGTTTGTTTCATCGAGCTTTAGGTACTCAGATGGTCTCTAGTCATCCAGGATACATTCTGCATTCGCTGATGAGAGCCAGGCACTTCCAGTGACTTGATTCCTTCTACCTAAAATAAGCATGTAAAACAAGCAGGAGGAGTGATATTTGGAGATGACCTTCTGCCTCTCTGGTCTCCAACTGGAAGTCTCACTTCAACTGAGTTATAACTAACCCCACTCTTTGGGCTTTGTGTGTTCTAATATCAAATAAAAATGTTCAATTTTAAAGAAATTATCTTCTGTAGCAATTTAGGACTGTAATATCATCACTCCCAACTCCCAGAAGTCAGCCTGATTGTATGAACCCTGCTGCAATAAAATGAGAGTACGTCTCTCTTGCTTTCTCCCAAACTCCCAGGGCAATAACCAGAGTCTTGATGGTTTTTTAATATAGATAGTAAGACACGTTATTCTCGTGATGTTGTTGGGATATGTAAATACAGCTTTTATAATGACTAACAGGATACATTTGTCTACATCCCAGTGAATCAAGATGAGACTATATTGGTTAAGAGTTTTCTTCCATTTCACATTTTACAAAATGCTAACTGCAGTTAGGATTTCCAATGGCAAGTGTTATAAATGAATAACTATTTCAACAGAATATGCTATCACATAAACTGAGCTGCTCTTTACTAACAATGCCTGAAAATAATTAATATTTTAATACAGTGATTATGAATTGTATATTTTTGTTAACATTGTCAAATTAGCAATGAATCATTGATTTTTTTTTTTAATCAGATATAAACTGCTGAAGAGTAATTTGGAAATACAAAGATAGAAATAAAAATTTAACATTGTGTTTTCTGGAAAATATATGTCTTTTAACATACTCTTATAACACAGTTTCAAAGTGTTCAGCAACAAGATGTCGCTGCTCAGCACCGTTAACGCACAGCCCACATCGGCTGGAAAGTGAGAGTTGAGTGTCTTGTGCAGACAGTTTTCAGCCTTTGGAGCTAGAGGAGTTTAATGCTGAACTGGTTACATCCAAGCCTAGCTGGCCCTGGAAGCTAAGCAGATGTGAATTTGGCTTGTAGAGGAGCAGATGGGAATCTCATGTGCTTTAAAACATGCCCAGGAGTTGTGACAAGTGATTTTCCACAAGATTAAAAAAAGGACTGGGCAGAGGTCATCTGGACACATCATCACTACTGAGCTGAGATTCAGGAATATAAAGGCAAATAGAGAACCACGAACTCCTCGTGATGCACATGTGAAAAGCAGCTCGGGCAACATGGCATCCTGCGAGCCCATCCTTCTGTAAGGGCTGGACACATGGAGGGTTGTGCATCTGCTTCTCTGCAGAGCGGAGAGGGATGGAACAAAGCTACAGGAGGTATTCACTGAAAAATAGTATCTTTTAGGAGCACATTTCCTTTCCAAGATGCTTCCAACACAACTTGGCAAAGTGCTGGTCCATTCCTGAGGTTTGTGCAGAGCCACAGCCAGTGCTGCTTAAGGACTGGTTTCATAATTTTTGAAGGAAAGTGCCCGCATTTCTCTTGTTAGGATCCAGACCCCTAACCTGCGCCTCCAGGAGCAGGTTCACCAGAGAAAGTTCTAAATTCCCTCTGCCCTGAATGGAGAGAGTTAAGCTTGTTTGAAGACTTCCAACAGAGATGCCATTAGTCTAAGGTAGAAGCATTAAGTTAGGCAGAGACTGACAGAGATTCAGTAATCATTAAGCCAGGAAGAAGAGGAACAGAAAGGGTTGAGGTCCATTAAACGCGCTGAAAGGCAAATGACACCGCGCTCTCCTTGTTAGCAACAGCAGAAAGAAAGAACAAGAAAGAAATATTTGACCAACCAAACCGAAAGACAAGAGGCGTTGAGGAATCGGCCCTAATTCTCCTTCCCTTTTCCCCGCCAAGGCACACTGCGGAGCCTGCAGCTCGGTCCCGAGGAGACGTCCTCCCGGGACGGCCCCGGGATGGCCCGGGGATGCCGCGGTCCCTGTCCCGCCGCCGGAGCCGGCACTAGGTGGAGCTCCGCGACCGCGCTGCGCCGCGCCTCCCGGCCGGCGGCTCCCGGCGGCTTTCGGGCCGCCCGGTGCTGGGGAGGGGACACGGATCCGGGCTGGTGCTTAGCAGAGGGGCCTGAGCCAGCCGCGGTGTCCGGACCAGGAGCTCCGCGGGAGCAGGGCGGGGGTGATGGTGCCGGCCAAAGGGAACCTGCAGCCAAAACTTCGCAGCGCTGCTGGGACAGGCAAGTGCCGGTGCCAATCCGTCAGCCCCGTTCCTCAGTGTGTCACCCAAACAACCGTGCCCGTGAGTCACAGGCAGCATACACTAAAAAAAAAAAAAAAAAAAAGAGGCTCTTCTCTCGGGTTTGGGATACCAGGGATGGGCTCTCTGAAGTCCCTCAAGGAGAAGCTGGGGCTTAGCATGTGTTGAACTGGAAGAGGAGAGCAGAAATGACCTTATCATGAAGGCTAGCGGTGCCTTTGTTCCATACATCCATAGAGGGATCTGTGAAAGGGGACGAAGAAATCCAAGGTCATATTTGCTACAGAGCTCTTTACAAAAATGTTAATTTTTAAGAGGCCACACTTCTGCTGGGAAATATTTTGAAGGTGTAGAAACCAAAGCAGGCTGAAGATGACTGGATGTGGGCATTCCCCACGCAGCTGGGCACACCGGACACTGAACTAGATCAAGTACTCAGTGGCACAGGGCTCCCTCTTCCCATCTAAATTCACTACTGGGCTAGGGAGTCCCTGCCTCCTTCCCCACCGCCCCCCTCCCACCCCCCCTCCCCCTCCCAATCAGTGACTAATTAATTAGCCCATGCAAAGTAAACCAGCTTTAAAAAGAGGCATAAAAATACTCACCCAGACCTGTGGTTGAGGAGACCACAAATCCCATTAGAAAGAGGTGAGACTTGAGCCCATCTCCTTCTCACCCTTGGTGAGCACCTCAACGCTGGGCTGTGATGTGGTGGGGATGGAGTGTCTTCCAGCCAGGCTGTCTGAGACCTGGGCCGGATTCATGCTTCCCAACATGTTTCCCAGGGATGAGATAAACAGGCTGACTGCTCAGATCAGGGATCCCGTCACATTAAAATTTATGGGTTTAAGGCTGTGCTGGAAAACTGATAAAGCACCATCCCTAGCAGAAGTGTAGGTGTCTTGGGGTACAGTCTGGATGAGATCTCAGTTGAGAAGGGAGTTTGAAGACCTGTGTTCTGGAGAGAGGTGGAAAAGTGGTGGTGCTGCTGTGGCCACCTCCACAGAGGCACACACAGACTGGGGTGGGTTTCAGTTTGTTTAGATACTGCTTAGTTGGGATGGAAACCCATGGGAAATCCTGACAGTGACCCACTCCTCCTGCCACATGCTACCTACACCTACCCGTGATCCATTGCACTGCAGCTAAGCTTTGGCACTTAACTGTGGCTGCCCGTGTATGCCCAGAGGTGCCTCTTCCCAGCCGCACTATGATTCCCCTCCCTCCATGCCTTATGCCATGAGAACATCATTCTTTTCCAGCTGAAGAAAGCATGGACGTTACCTTTAATCACAGCCTTCTGCCTCACCAGTGCCATGACATCCTCATCCTCAGAAGAGGGTTGGAGGTCTCAGATCCAAAAAAGGAGGTGTCTAGCTCTACTTTCAACAATACTTCTCCTGAAGAAGTGACTACGTACCTGATATGGACTGGGATCTCATTTGAAACAGCCTCCTGTGCTTGCGGGTGTGCTGGATGCAGAGGGGCTGTGGAGGTAAACCCAGGCAGAGCTGGGGCTGGTCCCCAGGAGCGGAGCTGAGCTGAGAAGCGAGCAGCCAGAGGATGGCAGTGTGGGCCACAGCCAGGAGCCTGGCCCTGAGATCTGGGCCTGGCCCTGCCTTTCACTCCTTTCGGGGCCTCTTTTCAGACCAGCAAAAAATGTGGTAAGACTCCTCTTCCCTCCCAGGAACTAGAAGAACATAGCTGGAAGCAAATGGGAGGTGGTAAGAAGCAGTCAGGCACCAGTTTCTCCTTGGAGTCAAAAGGGCTGAATTTTGCTTGTTTTGGAGGGAACGGGTCTGCCCATGGAGAAAGACAGGTCTTCTCCTGCCTTCTTACAGTCCCAGAATAAAGAGGAGTCCCATGTGGCAGCCTCAGCCAGCTCCCTGCCAGGCCAAGAAACTGCTTGGCACCTGCCTGCCTTGGACTCCCACATTGCCTAGCACGAAATATTATTCGCAAAACACGGTGGCCCTGCAGCGATATGCACAGTTACAGCCTTTGGAACCTTCGACCTCGCAAACAACAAACCGTCTCCCCGGGCCGGAGTCACCCCGTGCCTTTGCTGACTGAACAGGTTTGCTGGATTGGGCCTGCTGTGAACCACCGGCTGAGGGAGGCGATGGTATGGGGCAGCCACCTCCATGGTTTCTTGCCACGGAGGTCCCTGGAGAGAAGGACAACTGGGCAGGACTAGCGCTGCCGAGACATATGGGAGCACACGGGCACGGGGCGTGCATCGCCTTCCTGCCAGGGTTACGTTTCAAAGCCGGGAGATGTAGGAAATGAATCAGTGAGGAAGGCGATGAGGACATGGGCCTTTATATTCCCCCTGGGGCGTGGAGGGGGATAGCCCGGGGGCTCGCTGGTGGCAAACACTGCAAACCATTTTGCAGATGGAATTTGACATTTTGTTTGGCGTGTGAGTCAACGCGCGTGTTAGTGGCACCGTCCCAACAGCTGAGCCGGCGCTTGCAGTGTCCTGGGAGCGGTGTGGCTCCGGGCAAGGGTTGGGGGGGGCGGAGGACCCAGCCCGGCCCGGCTGCAAAGCCGAAAGTGTGCGGCTGGGGAGCGCGGCCCTCCCACCATGAACCCCGCCAGGTGCTGCTGGGGCCGGGCTGCGGGCCGGGGAAGATAACAGAGCCCTGCGTGCTCCGGGGAGCGTCTGTATGGGGAGGGGGGTGTCCTCGGGGGCAGGGGGCGATACCAGCAGAGCCCCTGCGTTCCCTCCCCGGGAGCGGGTCCGTCGCCTCCCCCACGGGCCGGGACCCCTGCGGGGGCCGCGCCGTCGGGGCACCGCTGGTGCGCTGCAGGGTGACTCACGGCTCCCGTGACCGGATCAGGCCCCGGCCTTCCCAGGCGGGACATGCCAGCAGGGTCCGGGCACAGGAGGGAAAGGCGGGCCGGGGCGTGCACCGCGGCCCGGGCGCGCTGGTGCGGCTTTCCTTCCTCTTGCCATTTATAAAATAT
Source organism: Tauraco erythrolophus (assembly GCF_009769465.1). Lineage (NCBI taxonomy): Eukaryota > Metazoa > Chordata > Aves > Musophagiformes > Musophagidae > Tauraco > Tauraco erythrolophus. The sequence continues at coordinate 113,494,283 of NC_141465.1, forward strand.
ACTTAAAAATTTAAAAAAAAATAAAATAAAAATCCATCTGAGGCAGGATTTCACCAGCCAACAGAGGTGTCCCGGAGGGGCTCCGGTCGCCTTGCACCAGGGACTTCCAAGGGCGCGGAGCAATGCCCAGCCCGTGTAAACAGCATCAGGGAGCGCGACGGTGATCGGCCGTCGGTCCTCTCATCGGAAACGCGGAGCGTCTCTCCGGGAGAGTCCGGCCACTAGAACCGAGTGGCTGGGGACACCTCCGCAGGCCTGGTGCTGCCCGAAGCCTCTGGTGCATAATTTGGCTTTTTTTTTTCCAGCTTCTCTCCTTACGTTCCCGTTTCCCGAAAGGAACGAAAAGGACGATGCTAGCTCAGGCCCGACAGCACCTGTGCGAAGAGGCAGGGCTGGTCAGGCCAGCGGGGGCCGGTGCGGGGCGGCGGGGCCCCAGGCGGGCACAAGGTGCCACCCCCCTCCCCCGTCTCTACTTCCTTCCCAGCAACGCGAATCCGCTCGGGAGCGAGAGTTTAGCATCTAACCCGCTCCTAGAGGCATGTGCTTAGACAAGCCGAGTATCAACCCCACGATAAAAGTATTGGGTTATTCTGCAACGTAATCTACATCAAAGCCTCGGGGTCTGCCGGCTTGAAAAGATCCAAGATGTTTTCTGAGTCCTTATCATGTCTGTGCTTAGGGGGAGTCATAAATTCCACAGGTCGGACTAACTAACACACGATTCCTCCTTCCCTTCTCTCTTCTTGGCCACCAAAGGGCTTTCAAGCAGGCTTTTTTTTTTTTTTTTTTTTTTTTTTAACATGGCAAACAAAACTCCTGGTTCCGTGTTTTTAAGGTGGGGGGAGAGGGGAAGAGGGGAAGATCCTTCCGCCACCCCGCTCCGAGCTTCTCCTAAGTGAAAAAAGAAGAAATTCTAATTCTTTAAACTCGAAAACGATTAGAAATAAAGAAAAAGGTCAATCCGCAGCCCTGCAAGTGTCCCGGCAAGCCGGAGCCGTCGATGGAGGAGGGATCGCTGGGGCCGAGTGGCAGTCGGTGCTTCCCGGGGCTTACAGGACGGGGTCTCCGGGCTGTGCTGCCCGCCCCGTTACCCGCAGTCCGCCCCAGCTCCGGAGCCCGAGACGGTGATGAGCTCCGGTTCAGAAGCGAGGTGTCCGCTCCAGACTCGGGCACCGACTGCCGCCTCCCCGGAGGCCGAGGGCCCGGTAGCGGGCAGCAGGCACTGGCGCCCTGCCCCTGGCGTTTCAATCGTGCCGCTGACCTGGCTCCCGTCTGGGAAGACAGATCCCTTATTTATTTATTTATTTATTTATTTTTTATATTTTCCGTCCTCGGAAATAATTATTTCAGCTCAAGAAGTAAGGCTGGAGCTGAAGGAGGAAGGCAGGGAGCCCGGCGTCTGCCGGAGCCCTACGTGAAACCTTCGTTTCGTGAAAACGCAGCGATCAGCACGGAGGGGAAAAAAATAAAAATATTTCCCTGCAAACGGTGGTCCCGAGGATCAGGCTCTTGTCAGCTTGAGAGGTGTTGGATCGTATTTCCCTCCTCAGGGTCTAACGAAATAGGGGAAAAAAAAAAAAAAAAAAAAAAAAGAAGGAAGCAAAGAGGGAGAGACCAGGTCTCGGTGTCCGGTGTTCTCCCGGGACTGAGGCTCTGGGCCGGAACCGGCGGAAAGCCCCGAGACGGAGGCAGAGAAAGAGCGGGCAGCTGCCAGGGCCGGCTCGGGAAACCTCCCGCCTTGGTCGCAATTTCCAGGACCGCAGGGAGAAAAGGGGGAAACACAGCTGAGAGAGATACTCCCTCACTCCCTCTCCCCAACCCCCTCGGGAAGCCCCGATCGCCGGGGAGCTAGAGCGGGGAAGAATCCTGCCCCATTCGCAACGAAAGGAAGCTGGGAATGCGGGCTCCGGGTGTCCGTCGCTTGGGATCCCTCTGATTTTGAGAAAAGAGCGTCCCTGGGGCAGAGAGTCCCGGCAGGTCCCTGTGGCGGGCCGGAAGCGGGGGACAGCTGCTCTGGAGCATCCCTCCGCGGGGACCACGAGCCTCGTCCCCCTCGTCACCCGTCCCGGGAGGGGGCACGACTGGCAGAGCCCGGTCTCCCCAGTCTTCTCATTGCTCGGGGGGCAGCTGGGATCACTGTCCGACGGGCAAAGGCAGAGTCGGGCCGGAGAAGAGCGGAGCGCTGCTCTCGCTGCGAGGCCAGGCGGGCTCGGTGCTCCCTCGGATCCTGGTCCTGCTCCTCCGTCGGAGCCCCGGGGCTCTCATCTGTCCCCGCGGCCGGCAGCTCCCAGCCCCGCCAGCCCGGGCTGGCGTCGGGTCTCACCCCAAAGCGCTGCCACCTGCCTGCCAGGAATTCATGGATGGAGCCTTAGACACCGAACCGGACCGGCTCGGGGTTTGTGAGGGTTTTGGTGCGTTTAAAGAAAATGCACTCAAGAGTTTTATCATTTTAATGGTCCCTTCCTCCGTTTATGGCATCATCAAATTCACATCCGCATAGATCGGCTGTGCCGGTGCTTATCGGGAGAGGTGATTACACTGGAGGGACGCAGCATTTCTTATCCCCAGTTCCGTTTCAGTCTCCCGCGGCGGAGAGCGCTGGGGGCTGCAAGGGCCGCTCCCTCTCCCCGTTACCCCACCGGCGGGGCAGGGGTAAGGCGTGATGGTGGGAATGGGCAGCAGGGAGAATGTGGCTGGCAGGCGTCCCCGCATCCCTGCTCTTGTGCTGCTCTTATCGTAGGGTCGCGATGTCGGCGACAGCCTGCGAACGACAAGTGACAGTGTGGGCGCAGGCACTGCATTGCCGGCCGTATGTAGGGTGGGGGTACACCGTTTCTCGCAGCCGGGGTACCCACGGCGGCTCCGAGGGGGACGCCAGTGGTCTCTTCCCCGGGAGCGATGCTCCGTTCTTCCCGCCTTGAGCGTCCCGGTCCCCCAGGGCCACCGACACAGGACCCTCCCGGATACTTTGTGAGATGCCACTGAATTAGTCCCACTCGTGTTAAAGCACAGCTCCGCGGCAGCCCCACGCTCAGCACCAAAGGGCCCGGTGAAAGGAGGGGGAAGGAGAGGATGATTTTCAGGGAGCGCGGATAGGGAGATCTGCCTCTGCAGAGCTGAAATCCGCCCTCATCTGCAAAATTCCCGGTCTCAGTGACCTGGGGAGGGACCCCTCTCGGTCTGCAGAACAGCCACCCATCGAGGGGGAGAAATACCCCTGGGACACAGCCACTAGGATCTCGTCACGGAAGGCGCCGGATACGAGTGGCCACGCATAGCGCCGGGCCCGGGACGAAGCCCCAGCAGGACCCAGACGCAGCCGCCCCGAGCGCCCGGGAGAGCCGGCCGGGACAGCCGGGGCCAAGCTGCTCCGGAGAACGAGGCTGGGAAAACGGGGCGACCTTCCCGTCTCCATCCATTTTTTCGCGGCGGTTGAAAGGTTTCCTCGCTGTGTCATGGGAAAAGATGCGAATATGCAAAACGTTGTCTGGCATTGTCCCCGCTCAGGGTGAAAAGTTAAAGCATAAAAGCGACAGGGGGAAGCTGAGAGGGGGTCGCCTCTTCAAAGGGGGCTGGCTGGGTCGGGGGAGCCGGCTGTCGCTCGCCCGGGAGCCGCCCTTCCAGGGCCGGCATTTCCAGAGGGTTTCCAAGGCGTCGGGGTGGGAAAAAGTCAGTGTGCGTGGAGGGGAAGGTCGCCGGGTTCTCCGTGGGCTCGGCCGCGCTACAGCGAGAGAATCCCCCCGCGGGGTGCTGGGGTCCGGGCGGAGGCTGGTGGGTCCCCCCGTGGGTGTCCCGGTCCCGCACCCAGACCCTCGCGGGCGGAGGGATGCTCCGGCCTCGCTCCAGCGGAGGGTACGAAGGCAGCGGGTGTTGTAGGCGAAGACACTCCCAGCCCTCGTCCCTCTCCAGTACCGGGGCCCAGGCTGGGACGCGGAGGGTGGGCAGCGCCTGACCTCGAAGCTCTTGCGGGCACACGCGGGGGGAAGGAGGCAGCGTCCTCGGAAGGGGGAGGGGGGGAGGGATTTCTCCTCTTACCTCTCCTTCATCGCCCGTGACCGAGTGGGAGCGAGAGCCCGTGGGAAGCGCTTTAGGAAAAGCAGTAGGCCGCCGCGGTGGGGTTTGTTGCTTAAAACAATCACGACAAAATGGTTTTGTGGATTTTTAATCAAAACTCCCTCCTCCGCCGCCCTTTCTCTCCCCCCCACCCCCCCTCCAGCCCCAAGCACGGAGAAGAGCTGGTTAAAGTGCTGCCTCCAGATCGGCCGCGATACACGGTTCCCATATTCCCACCCTCGCCCTTAGATCTCTCCCTCTGTCTTTTGCAAGTCTCTTGATTTCATCCTTTGAACCTGTGATTGGAGGTTAAAGTGCACCAGGTTGCAATGGAAGGAGGAAGCTCTTAAACAATAAAGGCTTGAATATTTAGCTGTGATCAGGTCGCTGCCCTCTCCTTATCTTTTTAAATGCAAATCGTCTTTTAGGGGTAGTAGCTATATACCCAGCGCCTCTCCACGTCACCTGCCTTTGGTGTGTCTGGGCCATTACTAATAGAGCCTTGTAAACAATCGTTAATCATGTAAGTGCTGCCGGCCATTGGATTCGGACCGGGAGCCGGGAGCGCGGAGCGCGGAACGCAGCGCGGGGCCGCGGCCCCTCCGCCTGCCCCCTCCCCGCCCCGGGCAGCCCGTCCCCAGGCAGCAGGCGCGCCGCTGCGAGAGCCCCGAGCAGCATGCGGAGAGCCGCCGCCGGGGCCCCGCCAGCATGTACGTGAGCTACCTCCTGGAGAAGGACGGGCCCATGTACCCCGGCCCGGTGCGACACTCGGGGGGGCTCAACCTGGCGGCGCAGAACTTCGTGGGCGCCCCGCAGTACGCGGACTACGGCGGCTACCATGTGAACCTCGACAGCGCCCAGTCCCCCGGCCCGGCCTGGCCCGCGCCCTACGCCGCCCCGCTCCGCGACGACTGGGGTGCCTACGGCCAAGGGGCGCCGCCGGCCGCCGGCGCCGTCCACGGCCTCAACGGCGGCTCCCCCGCCGCCGCCATGGCCTACAGCCCCGCCGACTACCACCACCACCACCCGCACGCCCACCACCACGCCGGCCCCGCGCCCCACTGCTCCGCCGGGGTCATGCAGCCCCTCAACGCCGCCGCCAACGCCGCCCCCGAGCCGCTCTCCCCCGGCGGGCAGCGCCGCGGCCTCTGCGAGTGGATGAGGAAACCGGCGCAGCCCCCGCTCAGCAGCCAGGGTAAGCGGGGGCCGGGGGGGGAGGCGGGCGGGCGGGTGAGGGGCTGCCCGGCCGACCGCGAGCCCCCCCGGGTCACCGTGCGCCGGGGAACGCGGCGGCGAGGGGGGAAAGCACCCTGAAACGAACCCGCTCGAGGGCCGGTCCTCGGAAGAACGGGCGCTCGCCGGGCTCAGCCGACAGCCCGTCCGCGCTGCCGAGTACGGCCCCGCCGCGGCGGGAGCGGCTCTCTGCCGGGGAGCAGCCGCTGTCGGCCTCGGAGGGCCGGTGCCCAGGGGTGCGCTCCGGCGGAGCGGGGCGGAATGGCCCGGGATCCCGAGGAAACGCTCGCTCTTCCACCCGCTGCTCCGCTCGTCCGCTTATAGCCACTTAGAAGATTTTTATAACCAATTATAGTCATATAAATCATCGGCCGGTGTCGCTCCGCATTTGTTTCTGAGTCACTGGGCGCCGACCCTTTATTAAGGTCTCCGTGCGACCGGGCCTCCCGAGCGGCGGCCGCGGCTGCCCGCCGACCCCGGCGGGGGAGCGGGCTGCGCTCCCCCGCCGGGGCGGGCCGGTGGGGCCGGGAGGAGCGAGGGCGTGCCCCCCCACACCCCCGGTCCCCCGGCGGCGGGAGGCCGGCCGCGGCTGCGGCGGGCAGGCCGGGTCAGGCCGCGGCCGGCGCCGCGCTGCCTTGTGATGTTAATTAATACTCCGCAGACCTTCTCTTTTATTTCCTCCTCCGCATCTGCCAGGGGACGTTCGTGTCCCCCCGCTTTCGTATACGCCTCCTACCACTCTTGTCTCTTCTTTTTCCTTTTTTCTTTTATTTTTGCTCTCTTTTTTTTCTTTTATATTTATGTCTAGCGACAAAAAAAAAAAAAAAAAAAAGTTGGCGACTTTGGCAGTAAATAACGACTTCTGCCATTCCTCTCTCATCCTCTGCCTTGCGCCACCGACAGCAAGGCCGGCGGGAGCTCCCCGGGCGGCCTGGGGTGGGGGTCCCGGCCACGCCCGAGGCCGCCGCGCCTTCGAGGGAAGCCCCGGTGCCCCGGTGCCGGCGGCTGGCACCAGCTACGCCCCGGGTGGCGATGGCGGTGAAGCTCTCCCAGGCCCGTCGCGCTTCCCACAGCAGCCCGTGGTGTTCCCACAGTTTGGGCTTGTGCTGTGGTGGCCGGTCCCTTGTCTCCATTCAAATTCTGCCTTTGGAGCCAGTGTTTATGTTAATGTGCAGGGCTGGGGGGATGAAAGCGCCTGCCGCCATTTGTTCAGTAGTGGTAATTCAAACAGAATGTGGCTGTCATTAAGGCTTTGAGAAGGGTTTTTCTTTGATAAGATCTCCTTGTCCTGCATTGTTTGGGATTGTGTTCTCTATTCACTGGCTCTGGGGAGTTTTCTCTGATCAGGCTTGTATCTTTACAGGGTGCTTTTGTTGTGGTTTGCAGAGAGTTTACCTGAACAAAGTCAGCCTGCTAGCCATTAAGCACCTTGGGGGCAGAGACTCCCGCCTCGGCTCCCCGGGGAACGGGAGGGCCGGGGGCACAACCAGTTAAACGAGAAACCCTCGGGAGAAAGGAGGGCAGCGGCTGCGGCGATGCACGCTCGCTGGCCGCTCGCTGACTTTTCGCCTTCAGATTTCGTTGAGTTTGGTTTTGGGGTAGGTTTTTTACGTTTTGGGTTGGGAATTTTTTTTTGAGCGCTAAAGTTGCTCCTCGTCATTGTAGGGCCACCGAGAAGTCGCTTTAGTCGCTGCCCCGACGCCGAGGCAGAAGCGGCGGGAGCCTGGCCGGAGCCTAGCCGGGCCCCGAGGGCTCCCCGACGGCCACTCTCGGGTCTCCGCGCTTAAATCCGTGTTTCTCGTTTAGAAACGAAGCCGCCGTGCCCCGAACGGGGCCTTTCTTTCTTTTCCCTTCTCTTTGTAAAAAGTTCCTTCTCGGTAGGGAAGGCAAAACAAAACCGAAAGCCAACAGCAAGTGCACAATCAAGGTGTCCCAAGCGCCATTCACGGGTGTGCGGCGGGGCCGCGGCTGGCAGCCGGGGCCGAGGGACCGCTCTCGGCTTGCCCTTACAGCCGCCGTGCCTGGGGGTTCCGCACCATGTCCCCCAAGCAGCTGCGGAACTGCTCCTGTCCCCTCTGTGCTCAGTAAAGCCCCGGGCAGGGAGAGGCGAGCAGGAAGCCGGGGAGGCCTGATCCTGCTCGCCCCGCACCCTCAGAGAGGAGAGTCATGCTCCACCCAGGCCCTTTGGCTTCAGCTTCCTCAACCCTGGCTTTGTTCTCCGCAGTTAAAACCAGGACGAAAGACAAGTACCGCGTGGTGTACACCGACCACCAGCGGCTGGAGCTGGAGAAGGAGTTTCACTACAGCCGCTACATCACTATCAGGAGGAAAGCGGAGCTGGCCTCCAACCTGGGGCTCTCGGAGAGGCAGGTCTGTCCCACGAGTGGCGTTCCCCACGCCCGCCAAGTGTGGCCGGGATGCGCGGGGCCGGGATGCGCGGGGCAGGGATGCTCTCCCGGTGCGGCCCCCCCACCCCCAGAGGGGGATGGCCCCGAAGAACCACCCCCCTCACTCCCCTCTTCCTTCTCCTTCCGGCAGGTGAAAATCTGGTTCCAGAACAGGCGAGCGAAGGAGAGGAAGATCAACAAGAAGAAGCTGCAGCAGGCGCAGCCCGGCGGCGCGGAGCCGCTCAGCCCCGGCGCCCCGTTGCAGGGTCCCGCGGCGGGGGCGGCCGCCGCCGGGCTGGGTCCCGCCGCCCCCCAGTGACAGCGGCCGGGGGTCCGCGGCGCAGGGACTGCTGGAGGCCGGGGCCGGGCCGGGCCGGGCCGGGCCGGGGCCGGGGGGGGGCACGGCGGGAGCGGCCCCCCCCGCCTATGCACTACACCGCCCCGCGGGGCCGGCCGTGTGTACAGATGTACAGTGTACGTGTCTCGTCGTCCGGGGGAAGCGTGGCCATCGCTTTATTAATATTATTATTATTATGTTTGGGCGTTTTTGTTTTTTTTTTTTACCCTGGAGCTTGTTAGATACAAGGGGGGCACTGCCTGCCAGGCAACCCCCGCTGAATCTCAGGGATCGGTCCGAAAGACCTTAGAAATGCTGTTGGGCTAACGATGAATTTTAACAGGAAAAAAAAGAATTAAAGCACATTTTTTTTAATTTTATATTTTATTTTAGTTTTTTTCTTGTAACCATAAATATGCTAAATGTTCATCCTGCCCTAAGGGCCAGAGGAGACAAGATAAGGCACTGTTTAAACGTTCAGAAGTGAATTGCTTAATGTTAGACACTTGTAAAAGAGCTCATAAATCTGGTGCTGATAGTCATCCAGCCAGATTTATTAGCTGCAGTTCAGAGAAATTGGAAGAATGAAGCCTCCTCTGAAAAAGGTGTCCTGTCATGCTGGGGTGAGAAGCCTTGCTTGTGTCTGCAGAGTTACTACTGCAAAGTGTCTGGTGCCATTTCGGAATGTCCCATTATTTAAATTAAGTGCTGTTTCTCACCTCCTCACAATTTTTGGCTTGTTTGAAGGTTTTTTCCAGGTAGTTTTCCAAAGTCTCCTTGGTTTTACCAGCTTTACTTGGGCTTCATCGCAGTTCCACCATGGGCAGAAATCCTTGGAAGAGCCCTGTGCTGTACCAGAGCCCACCTTGTACAGGCTGGATGGATGGTGGGGACCAGCATAGAGATGCCAAATGATTCACCTAGCCAAAGATGAAAACGAGGAAAGTCCAACTGATTTGACCAGATCACCCTGGCTGTGTGCTGTGTGTACTTCTTTCTTGCAGATGGGAGAAACGCCACTGAGAAATGAGGTGGGCTGGGGCAGCCATGCTGCAGCCGGTGCCCAGGGCTCACTGTAGGACCAGCTTATGTGGTCCTGGGCCCTCGCAGGCATGGGAGCACTGTCTGACCCCAAACATGTTATGTGGGTTTCTAACTTCCCAGCATTTGGCCCCATGTTGTTCTGGTTTTCTCACCAAATTTATTTAAAATATTCTGTTTGCCTTCTTAGGGGGCACTTTGTTTTTCTCCTTGCTGACTCTGTTCTCATCTTTTGCTGAAAGCCACGGCCGAATGCCAGCAGGATCTGCAGGATGGCATGGGGAGGATTGGTTTGCCAGGGCCTGGCCCCATGGATGAGGTATCTTTCTCTGCTTGAGAGAGCTTGGAGAAATGGTGAGCACCAGCCCCAAAGCCTCTATGCTGGGTTTTGGTCGCCTGTATCTCCATGGCTTGCTGGGCCAGGGTCTGGGTACTGGCTGGCAGGCTGACGGTGGACGTGTGGCCAAGCAAACCTCATCCAAGTCTCTTATGCCTGGAGGAGGACCATGGTGGGAGGCAGCACCTACAGTGCAGGGAACCTACTTGATTTTTCTGTGTCATGCGTGGTCTCTGAAGCAGGTCAGGAGACATGGGTGCGGCACCCAGGCAGTTATGCTCATTGCACCTGGGCTTGACACACACAACGTCCTGCTGGGTCCAACGTCCATGGTTTGCTCTGGACCAGAGAGAGGCAGGAACCAGACCCATCTTTCTTTATTTCTAAAGCGTCCTTGGATCTTTCTGGAGGAGCTGCTTCCCTGGGGACACCTAAAGCTGAGCAGCACCCAAACTGAGGGGTTTGCCTTACATCACAAGAGAGCATTTACACCAGACATGACCGAGTTAGAAGGGCTTTGCAGGCACCACGACCCACTCCTTCCTTGGCCCTCTCTTCAAGGGGACATGAGGACTGCCAGGGGGGCAGCAGCCATGCTGGCAGCTGGGGCGTGGGCAGCCCTGGGCGGTGCCGTCCGGTCCCTTCGAGGATGCCCTCTGATGCCCAGGGCCGCCCCCGCAGCATTGATCCCCAGCCCGGCTGCTGCCCGAGTTGCTACGCGTTGCTGCGATACGCCTGTCAATAAACCCTGTTTGGATTGTGGAGCAGAGCGCAAGGTTTGTTTGTTTAGTGGTTAGAGGTTCAAAAGTCGGCATTGTCCCACTGCAAACGAGCACAAGTTTTTTCTCCCTAAGGAAAAGCTGGCTGCGGAGAGACGGAGGGAGAGATATCGGTGGGCCCTTTTATTTGCTTCCCAGAATAATTAATGGCAGCGCAAAAAAAGATGACCACGGAGTTATGAAAGGCCATCAATAAGTAAATTAATCACAAAGGATCTGGGGGTGTAAGAGGTGCTGCTTGACGTGGTTTTGCTGCCATTTCTCCATGCCCGTGGACCTGAGGTGGCACGGTGCTGGCAGAGCCCAGAGATCCCCACCGCAATGGTGGCACACAGCCGCCCTTGGCAGCCTGGGGATGGCAACATTTGGGACAGTTCCCATAACCCTTCAGCAGTGTGCTCCTGGTGGTCTTTAATGCTGAAACTACCAAGATTACCATCTCTTGCCTGTAGGACTTTCAAGAAAGAGAGTTGTCCTTCTTGAGGTGAACTGCTTGATGTCCACAAGGGTTTCATGTCTCCAAAAAGTTCATTAGAGACATATAAACAAGCCTAATGCATTTTAAACATCCCCATTACAGATCTCTTCCCCTCTTTGCTAGCCAATTTTCATTTTCTGAGCTTTCCTTAAGTTCTTGATGATGGCAATGCAGAACTTGAATTTCTTGGTGTAAAAAGAAACCAACTAAGCAAATTATATCCACACCCAATTTCAAACATTTCCCCCTCCCATCCTCAAACAAATAAACCATCAACCTTCCGTCTTCCTTTATATTCCTTGTGCATCATAAAGGAGTGTTAAAAGACACATACTGGTTATCTTGTTTATTTGGGGGATGTTTACAGGCATCCGGATCAGTTCAGCGACTGGACCACAACATTGAACCAGAAGCACCATTTGGGAGAGGTGAGCTGGTTGTGGTGGCCCCCTGCTCAACCCATGAGTGTTTTCCTCCTCACAGGGCTCCCCACTGTCCTGCAGCAGCAGGGCAAGCCGGACCAGTGGGGCACTGTGAGTCAGAGCCCCTGCACTGTGCCTGCCTGTCAGGGGCTGGAGCAGGTGTCCTCAGAGACCCTCTGTCCAGCCTGGGTAAAATTCAGGAAATCAAAAGGTTTGATCTCAAAATTGCAGGATGACAGACCCCTGCTCTTCTTCTTTTGACAGATTTTCACACTCTTATCACCACACAACAAGAAAGCATTAGAATCCCTCCTCTTGGCTTAGCTCTTATCCAAATATAGGAGAAAGAAAGCTCTTTGAGTTTTGGGCAAGAGATGACCATATGTGTCATAGCCCACCATGCAACAGTAAGATCCTTAGACGGAGGACTTGGATGGCATTAAAAGCAAGTGTCTGCTTTCTCTGACCTTGAGTATCTTCTGGGGGCATGTTATACATCTCCAGTCTGATAGCTGAGCACTCTGAGTCTACAGAATGAAGACAGTAAGCTTTATAACATATAGCATATTTTATAACATAAAACATAACAAGGACATGGAGCACCTCTCCTATGAGGACAGGCTGAGAGAGGTGGGGTTGTTCAGCCTGGAGAAGAGAAGGCTCCGGGGAGACCTTCTAGAAGTCTTCAAGTACCTGAAGGGGGCCTACAAGAAAGCTGGAGAGGGACTTTTTGCAAGGGTGTGTAGTGATAGGACAAGGGGCAATGGCTTTAAATTGAAAGAGAGGAGATTTCAATTTGATGTAAGGAAGAAATTCTTCCCTCTGAGGGTGGTGAGGCACTGGAACAGGTTGCCCAGAGAAGTTGTAGATGCCCCATCCCTGGAAGTGTTCAAGGCCAGGTTGGACGAGGTTTTGAGCAACCTGGTGTAGTGGAAGGTATCCCTGCCTGTGGCAGTGGGGTTGGAACTAGATATCTTTAAGGTCCCTTCCAACTCAAACCATTCTATGATTCTGTAAAAAGTAAAAAAAAACCCCAATACCTGAAGTCATCAGTAAGCAACAACTTCAGAGACACACCCCCTGCTTTTTGCCCATGTAAGTGGCTTCAGTGAGGCAGGCTGTTTCCATCCATGGGAGAAGCAGTGGCTTGAAGGACACATCCCAGCAATATAACAGAGGGCAGAGCCTGTCCTTCAAAAAACGAGGGCAGTTTTGCTATGAGTGACTTAAATCCTGGCTCCAGAGGGCTGTGCAAGGCCCTAGACTTTTCTTTGCCTCCATCAGTGGCTAGAGTGGAAGAGGAAATAATGGAATTCGCACTTCTGTTGACACAGTGCTGCTGGATGCAATGCTCTATGGTTAAAATTCATGATCAAATACTTTCCCTGGGTCCCGCCTGGGTGATGCAGCTACATATTGAAGTTTAAAGCAGTTACAGCTGAAAGCAAAAGTTGAGTTGATGCCAGAGAAGCAGAGCTGGAGGCCTTCCAGAAGCAAACAGTTTGTAAACGGTAAGGAAAGTCAGCAGGACATGAGTCTGCCGAAGGCGCATCCAGCTGCACAGGTAGCTTGATAAGAAAACAAGGCCACCTTGGCGTAAGAGGGCGTGGAATGGGTGGCCTGATGCAGCAGAGGACAAGTGCCAGGGAGGTGCGTGCTAGGAAGCTCCCTAGCAAAACATTTCTGGTTACTGGGTGAAAGCCATGGCAGAGAAGTGTCAAGAACCTCTGGGGACAGGTGGAGATAGGCTCTCGTGGAGACCTTAGCAGCTCTCTGGGCTTTGCTCCAGCTGAGCTCCTTGGTGGTGGTAGGACATTACCTCTCTCCTTGCTGATGAGGAGGAGTTGCTTCCTTCTCACCGGCATGTTCTGCTGCGCTGTGACTCAGGTGAACACAGGCAGTTCCTTCAAATTGATATCTCAGCTTCTGCAATGCTCCCAGTTCCATTCTCAGTTTTTGGCTCTTTTGGACGTCAAACTCACCTTCCTTGAAAGATGGGGACAGATACTTGCTTGCAAAGGGGCAGGAACAATTTGAGCTATTTCCTAAAATAAATAGTCTGTTGCCAGGAGATGGGAGTCAGAGGCCCAGGAATTCCTTTCTAGGCCTGTATTTTTTAATTGACATATCAGCTATTTTGGGATGACACCCACTGGACCTTCCTGCAGACGCTTTCAAAGCATGGGAAGAACAGGAAAAGAGAGGATGAAAACTCAGGGAAGATTCTCATTTCATGTTCACGTGGATGTCTAGATACACATCTGTGGCATCCAGCAAGCCTCAGGCCAATTAACTGTTGGCAAGACGGCAGATAATAGGGATAATTTTCCTCTTGTGCCTTATTTCCTCTAATTACAGTAATATCCAACCTAACCTAATAGCTAACATAATCTACCTATTTATAGTACATAATCTATCTAATCTAATAGCTAACCTGTTGGTCTGGGTAGAGGTTTTGATTCAATTCCTCAAATTAATAGAAGTGCATCATTCCCTTTCTTAAAGGTCTTGTGTGCTTCGTAGAATCATAGAATGGGTTGAGTTAGAAGGGATCTCATCTAGGCCACCCCGCCTGTGATGAGCAGGGACATCTTCAACTAGATCGGGTTGCTCAGAGCCCTGTCCAACGAGATCTTGAATGTTTACAGGGATGGGGCATCTACCACCTCTCTGGGCAACCCATTGCAGTGTTTCATCACCCTCATTGTAAAAAATTTCTTCCTTATATCTAGTCTGAATCTACCCTATTTTAGTTTAAACTTCTAACTGCTCATTTCCAACCTGCTGATCCCTAGCGCATGAGCTTGACTGAAGACAGCCAGACAGATGCCAAATATAACATCTGGACTCATAATCTGCCTTCTGGTGCTCCTGCACCCAGCTGTAACAGGAGAGTTGGAAAGAAAGCACTTCTTATAGTGCTCTTCCCAAAGAAGAGAACAAGCCAAGCAGAGCACATGGACCTTTCCTGCTCTCAGCATTCTTCTTCCCTTAGTCAGCCAGGTATTTTTTGGCAGCTGTTGCAAGCTCATGTTGTTTTGCTTTTGAGTCAGATCCTGTTCCCCTGACGTGCCTTGCTGCCTTCCACGGAGTCACAGCCCCGTCCTTCAGATAACTTGCATAGAGCCAAAGACCTTTGTCAGAGCAAAGCTGCTTTATCTCTGGCATTCTTTGGAAAGAGATGCTCCTTGCTGCAGAATGTCCTTTCCTCTGCAGGCAAACATGACAAGCTTTCAGCCCTGGAAACCGAGATTGCTTGTGGGCTAATTTTTCCATGCCATGGTCTGACCATGCAAACAGAAAAATCTCTCAGGGCTACAAGACTTGCTTGCTCCCTCACGTCCCTGAGTGACAGCAGAAAGGCTGATTAGGGCTTCTGACAAGAGCTTGCTTGTAAGCAAGGCCTCGGAGAACATTCTGCTGTGAAACTCAAACCTTGGAAACTAGGGGCATGATTCAGGGCCTCCATGATCAGGTTGGTGTCAGGATTTTCAAGATCACAATTCTGCATTTTGGCACCTCGAGTGAAAGATTGTCAACACATGGACACCAAAGGCCTCTGGAGCCTCCAAAGGATTTTAAGCTCCTAAATCAAGCAGAGGTCAAAAGGCACTAGCATCCAAGATTTTTCTTAATTTTCCCACAGTTTGAAAATGATCCAATCCCTCTCATGGAGATTGCCAGAAGTGATATAAAGAGCTGTGCAACAGTTAACTATTGAGGTTTCTTTAAAGATAACTCAAGCTTTTAATTACATTTTAGGGAAATTCCAGTCCTCACCTAATCTAGGGATTTTTTTTGTTATTTGTAAAATTTAAGAACAAGAGGGAGGGGAATATGAGAGGGAATTTACATTAGCTCTTGGTGAGAATCACCTGCTATCAGCAATATCATAAAAGAATTTTTATTCCAGTTTAAAATAAAAATGTGCTCCTTTATCATAAATAAATAAATATTAAATAAAGAAATTATAAATGCTTTAATGTAAATCATGAATTACAATAATAGAAAAAATCAAATCACTACTTTTTCATGTATAGTAAGTGCATTATGTTGTTTCTGTGACAATAATGTTGGTTTTTTAGATCTTCTTTGATCCTCATTAATACCCATATGCACCTATAGATGTAACTGTGGTGAGCTGAAACAGGGTCTCTAAAAACATCTTGCGCAACGACTCCCAGGAATGTAGTGACTCAGAAGGAAAAGGGACTTTCTCTTATCAGAAGCTTATTTCTTCCTCCAGGACTTCAATCTAGAAACACGATGCTTTTTGTGTTCCCAGTAATGACACCCTGCTCTTCCAAAGCCAGAGCAATGCTTTGGACCTCTCCTTCATCCCTCACCAAGGTCCCATTGTGGCTCCAAAGGTGTTTTCCATCCTCAGAGGCTCTGCCACAGATTAGAAGGCATCCTCTGCCGCCGGCTCCTGACGCCAGTAAAACATGCCCTGCATTATCTCTTTGCCTGTGGGCACACGCTCCTGAACCGGGGCAGGAAAACACAGCCTCCACACTGGCCCAGCGAAAGCAGCTGCCTGAGCAGGGGCAGCCGGACCTCAGCAGCTCCAGCAAGGTCCATGGTGGTCCAGGGGCTGGGGGATTCAACCTCCTGCCATGCACATCCCTTCCCAGACATCCTACTACAATAAGCACCTGAAAACCCATCTCCTTCCCCTCTTGGCCTAGGGAAGTGATCCTATATTCCCCATGGGCTGGGAGCTGTCATCATACGGGTATCCTGGTGCTGGCCCCTTGTGCATGAGACAGCGAAATTCAAGTGTAGAATGAGAAATAAAAGGCAAGAAGGAATTTTCCTGACTCAGATATAAGGAGTGAGGCCACTTCTGCTGCAGGAAGTGGAAGAGCTGGACTTGCAGTGCCAAGTGCTCCTGGGTGCAGGGGAATACCCAGCTCCCCTTTCCTCAACAGTACCTGCTGCCTCCCCACCAAGAGGGAGCCCAGGCCCAGCCAACATGCCCCATGAAGTTCCTACGGTCGGTGGAAAGCCCAGACCAGCCTGTGATCTGCTCTGAGGTCCAGAGCAAAGGGACGCCCTGTTGATAGGGGCATAAGTAAATGTACTACAGCAGCTTGCAGACCCTGCAAAAATAAAAGACAGGAAAAAGTGACACCCCAGCAGCCACGGATCCTTTCCAGACAGGTCCCTCATGGTGTGCCACCATTCTACTCCCTTTCCTGGTCACCCATCCTGCTCAGCCCACGAGTCCCTTCCTCCTAGACCAGGGAAAAGCAAGGGCTGGTGTCAACTATGAGGAGCACGTCGGCACAAACCGGTGATTCATGCTGGAGGAGTCAGCAGCGTGCTTCTGTCTGGCTTTAAATGTTTCAAGAAACAGTTCTGACATTTAAGCTCACTCAGTATATTTTTCCTTTGTGAACATCATGCTCTCTACACGTTGTTTTACAAAAGGCACGAGACCTTGCTTTCTCCCAAATCATCTCGCGCTCAGATCCCTACAGCAGTGCTCTTCAAATTCGCGTCAGTTGTGCTTTAGAGGCGCTCAGACTGGCTCCCAGCTGTTCCCTGCTCTGGCACCCTGCAGTATCAAAATCCAAGAGTAGAGAACTTGTCCCACAAAGTCAAGCTCAATCTAGTGGCATCCTTTTGCTCTAAAGGAAATTTTCTGAAGTCATCCAGAACCTGCTCAGATGACAGAAACCTTCCTTGATGCTGTCAGGATGCCCAATTGATAAGCAACAGAAACAAAGGTCAGCCTGGATTCCTATGTCTGTCCTAATAAATTCAAAAGTGTTAGGGAATATTCCTGGGCACTGCAGCTCAATCAGCTGGGTTGGTAAATGGTTAGCATGGTCCACAGTCGGCTCTTGGTTTGGGCCAGCTACTGCTTGCTGAAGGAACTCTTTGGGCAATGGTTTGAGAGTTAGTACAATCAAGGGACTGTACCCAGGATGTGGTTTGGATGCAACCAACCTCTCCTAGAGGATAACAGAGAAGTGTTTTGCATATGGGCCGTTCAGTGACAGCTGGCCTCAGTGCTGAGGAGTGATCTGGGACAGGATCAACTTACAGGTGTAGATGTAGTCTCAGATTCATAAAAGGCATTGAAATCATGTAAGCTGGTTCAGGAAAGGCATTCCTTCTCTTGCTTTTGTAAGAAGTGCTGGATACCTGGAGATGTGAATACACTTAGTAAGATGTCCCAAGGGATCTACTCCTTTCATTTTACTTCCTCAGCAGGAAGACAAAACCAGCACAATTGGGGTAGATGCTCCAGCTGTGCTGAGCTAACAGTACTGATTTCTGTTGTCATTGCCAGGAAGCTGCACAGAACGGAGCCTGTGCAGTTGGTAGGGCTGAACTGCTGGGATGAGGACAGCTGCCAACACCAACCTGCCAACTCCAACCTGCTGGCACGCTGACCAAGAGTGATCTGAGTCTTTAGCTTCCAGTAGGGAATGGCTACCTATTTCTTCACAGCCAGAAGTGCTCTCACTGCAGCATCTTTGAGCTGTGGAGCTGGAATGGGCTTGGGACAGGCACCAGGAGCGTATGCTTTTTGCATCAGGGAGATCTGGAATCACAACTGGTCACTTCCAATCAGCAGCAGAGTCCAGCTGCAGTCCCTGTGCTGCTCAGCTGCTCATCAAGTACTTTCTGCTGGCTGCCTGCATCGCCCAGCCCTCCTCTGCTCTGTCAGTCACCTGCTCCCTTCACTTCTGCATCTGCAGGGACACAACTGCTCTGCAACTGCCCGGTGGGTGGATTCTGAGTGGGAGTAAAGGGGATCTGAGTGAAAGAAAGAAAAGTGAAAGAGAAAAGAGAGAAAGTGTGAGAGAGAAAGTGTGTGAGAGAGAGGGGAGGGAAGAGAGAGATAAAGAGATATACAGAGAAAGATAGATTAAAAAAGGAAGATGAAAGAAAGAGAGTAAGAGAAGGCAAGAGAGGGATAAAGAGAGAGAAAGAGGAAGACAGAGAAAAAAGAGAGAAAGAAAGAGGGATAAAAAAAGAGAAAGAGGAAAAAAGAAAGAATGAGGGAAAGAGAAAGAGAAATAGAAATAAAAAGACAGGAAGGAAGAAAGTAGGCAAGGAAGAAAAGAAAAGAAGATGGAGAGGAGAGGAAAAGAAAAAAGAAAGAAAAGAAAAAAGAAAAGAAAAGAAAAGAAAAGAAAAGAAAAGAAAAGAAAAGAAAAGAAAAGAAAAGAAAAGAAAAGAAAAGAAAAAAGAAGAAAAGAGAAGAAAAGAAAAGAAAAGAAAACAGAAGAGAGGACAGCGCTGTACGGGATAGCTCGTTCCTAGCGGGGAAGCGCGGCCCTTCCCCGCCCGGAACCCGCGGGTGCGCCGCGCCTGCCCGCCCGGTCCCGTCCCGCCCGGCCGCGGGGCTGCGCTGTCGCGGCGCGGCCAGCAGGTGGCAGCGTCGCCCCGGGAGGCGCCGGGCGGCGGCGGGGCCGGCCCGGGCCGAGGACGGGGGCAGGCGGGCGGCGGAGCCTCAGTCACTGCCCCGGCGGCCCCGCGGGCACCTCCCTGCCCGGCTCTGCGGCCCTTCCTCCGCCCTGACCCGGCCCCCTCCGGGTCTGCGAGCGAAGCCAGCGGTGATCTCCGTGGGGAATTTCCTCCGGCTGCCGCCCATTGAGTTACTGCCGTCGGCGTCTCTCCTGCGACGGTGAATAGCAGAAATTAGAGCCGGCGGTAAGAAACGTGTTACCTCCTCGGGACTGCAGCATTGCTTTATCTGGTCGTCCGAGAGGAGGTGTCTTGACTGGCACATACCCCCTTCCTTCCCTCGGCTTGTGCCATGAACATGAAGGGTTTTGAAACCCCTCAGTATCCCGTTTCCCACTGAGCAGTACAGCAGCACCGAGTACAATTTCACTTCTCCTCCTCCCTCTGCAGTTTTTTTCCTTTCTCCAAACTCTTGTTGCTGCTGCGATACAAGACATCAGCTGTTGCTGTCATGTAAAACACGGCCCCGTGGAGTAGAACCTGCAAATGTCTATGGCACCATCAGGAGAGCCCTGGTGGCACTAAAGAAAGCCATTATGTGTCCTACATAATGCTGAATGTGCTGAATGGCTGAACAAATCCCTCCTCCTCCTCACTTTTCTATCCTCAGATCTCCACACACATTATACCTCTGGTATCCTCCCTCACAGCTTCTCTCCAAGAGCATGGTCCAAAGCCCATTCAAATCAGTCCTGTTGGCTGCAGTTAGCTTTGGACTGTGGCCTAGATCTCCTTTGCTGGCTCTTGGCTTTATGCCTCTTCCATGCCCTCACTTGGAACAGTGTCTGCCTGCCTGAAGGCCCTCTTTCATCAATTTCCCTTAATCCCGTTTCATTCAAGATGCCTCTCTACCCTGGGTAAATGGTGGCTTCAGAGAGCTGAAGATGGGGAGATTACTGGCAAAGACGGGTATCTCCTGGGGTGTCAACAGGGAAATAAAGGTGGCCAACAGTCTTGGGCCTCAAAAGGGAAATTAAGCAAGGCAAGGAAGTTCTTCAGCAGGACAAGACAGGAGGCTTATAGCGAGGACAGTGTCAAACTCATACAGGCCCTGAGTAAACGAGTGCATTACCCCAGTTTCAAGCACGTAATGGGGAGGTGGGGGTGATGGCAAAGGAGCTCCTCAAAAATAGAACTGGAGCATTTTCAAGGAGTCGAGCCTCCCTTTTCTTTGGGTACGCTGACTGTAGTCATGGCATTGCTGATGGGGCTGCGCCTGACCTGCTTGTCAAGCTGTCTATTGGGAGACTCTTACAGCCTCTCCAGGCAGTTTCTTCTGGTTCTTCTCACTGTTCCTCACTCTCCTCACTGCTAGGAAGGATCTCAAGGCATCTGCTCCATCCTCATTTCCTCTTGTTGCAATCCTCCCACAACAGGTGCAGAACAGCTCCCTCCTCTCCTCTTGGCAGCCATGTCCTTGTTTCCAAAGTGTTCTCAAATACTCACTGTATTTTTTCTCAGTCTGCTTTTATGGTCAAATTTAAATGTAAGCTCCTCAGAGGAATGCCTTTCTTTTTTTTCCACAGTGTTCTGCAATACAGAATAAGCCCTATGGTTCTTTTTAAAGCTAAATATAAAAAGAAATGTCAGAAGTGCACCATTAAGATTATATACACAAATGCTTGGGAAACAGGACTTGCAAGGATTGACCTTGTCTGAGCAGCCTTCAGTGTCTTCGGACACACACAGGCTGGAGACCCACTCCTGAGTGAAGCAGGTGCAACTTTTCCCTCCCTCAGGATCCCCATGCAGAGACTGCACCAGTGGAGGAAACTCAAGGCTGTGCAGTGAACATCCCCCTTCCCTGATCTTACTTTCCAGAGAGAGCTCTAAGGATACCTGAGCCTTTCACCCATCTCTTATTCCCTCATATGACTTCATCCCAAAGCAGAAGTCTGTCTGGGCCAGAAGTGTGACTAACACCCAGCAGTGGGGTTCGGAGGGGTTAGAGGAACAGAAGTGCCCTCCATGCACTCCACAAGCTGTCAGGTACAATCACCTCCCACAGGTTTTACTCCCTCTCCCCACAGTTCCAGCAGCTGGGCTGCATCCATGGCCCCATGGGTTGCTCTCCTCTGCCTCCTGACCCACTTCTTCCTGGCCCCCAGATTCTGCGGGAGCACCCAGCTCTTGCTTTGTGTCACAGCCAGTGCAGACACAGCTTTGTGTCACAGCCAGTGCAGGGTGAGCTGCTTCTGAAAACGGAAGAGACAGCACTGTTTGCAGGGCGCTGAAGATTTTGTTGGATGGCTGAGCTGAGCTGTCTCGTCCAGCTGCTTCATGTTTGCTACAGGAACAGCAGGCAGTGAGTGAGCACCAGCACTTCGGATTGATGTGATGTGCCACTGCACCCTCGTGCTGGGATGTGTCGCCTTTCTGGCTCCTCCCCATCCATCGGTGCTCTCCAGCTCTGCCCTTGCCTGACAGTTACTCTCCTGAAGGAGAGAGGGAGCTTGAAAGCAAATTGTCCCTCTCCCCTTCCTCTCTGCTGCTCTCCTGGCTTCTAACACCAGCTCCTTCCCTGTGCCATATGGAGATATGTGCTGTCTGTCCAGTTGCTCTCTCCCTGGCTGACTTTTAGCTCCTGCTGCATCCTCCTTCATCTCCCTCTCCAGGCTCCATAACCAAGAACAGAGCCAGCCTGGCATTGCTCAAGCATGCAGAAGAAACATCGCATCTCCCTCAGTCTGACTTCCCCAGCTTGATGCTGGATGGCCTGCAGGTGCCAGCTTGCTTCTTCCTTGGTCCTGACCTTAACGTGTCCTCGTCCTGAGCCTCACTCTCTCCAGCATTTGCAGGTTTACAACCAGTGAAGAATGAAGTCCTGATGTATCTAGTGGCCACATTTAGAATCATAGAATGGTTTGGGTTGAAAGGGACCTCAAACATCATCTAGTTCCAACCCCCCTGCCATGGGGAAGCAAAAATTTTCCAACAAGCCATTACTGCTCCCAACCCTCTGTCATCTAATCACTGGGACTCTGCTGGGAGGGCAGGATTGTTCAGACCTTCCATAAGCAGTACTGGTGTGTGGCTTACCTCACTTCTCAAGGCCAAGCTGAAAGGATGGAATAAAAGCAGGCATAGGAGCTAATGGGATGTTGCTGGAGCAGGACATAAATCTGCCACCCCAAATGGATTTTTATCTCCCACATCTTTGCAGTTTTCCTGACAATTTCCAGTGCCTGCATCTAAAGCAATTGGGATGATTTTTCCCAGGAACTGTGAGGCAGCTCTATGAGATGTTTTGCCAAAAATAGCTTTATTTTACAGCCTTGGACAAGCTGGACTGTGTGTACCTGATCTGTACTGACCAGGGACAGTTAGAACAACCCCACATCTAATAGCAAATAAACACCAGTGCAGAGAAACTGCAAGAAATCGAAATCTCTGCTGGAATCCTGACACTTTCCCTTAGTGTATGGACCAGGAGGAATATGGAGGCAGCCGTGCAAACTCTGTCACATCACAAGAGGGAATTATGCTTCCACAGGGAAGGTGCAAGCTGCAGTTAACAGTTAAGTAAAACACACAGAACACCTGGTTTCTGTATCATAGCTTGTTCCCTAGAAGCAGAGCAGCATTCCCAGCTAATGACCTCATTGGCATCATAATCCTGTAGCTGTTGAGGTCTTGGCACCGCATCAGTTACCTTTTTCTTCACCTTTCTCCATTAATGCCTCCCTCTGGCTTCTCTCCATAACAAACCAAGCTGCTTCAGCCTCCACTTACCTTTCCTCTGACCCCTCCTGCTCTCAGCTGCCAGCTCATCCTTCTGCCTGTCCAAGCATTGACAGTGTTGCCTTCCATCCCCACTCAGAGTACTGTTCCTCTACTAGTCTCCTAGGCCCACCATCTACAGCTTCTGCTTTTTGAGCTCTGGGGAAACTGCTCTTGTCGATGTCTTTAATAGTCTCTAATAAGCTTTTTGATGCCAGAGCTTAGGAAATTCCTTTTCTTGTCAAAATCTTGTCCTTTGGCTTCTCGGGAAGCTTTTATGAACAGAAGGGAAATATACTGTCTTCTCCTTGTCCATAGGACAAGAAACCATAGGAGATGATAATTGCGAGACTGGTTGGATGTTAGGAAAACGCACTCATGGTAGGAATAGTGATGTGCTGGAACAAAAGAAGTTTGGGAAATTTGCAGCTTTGTAGGTCTTAGTGAAGTGGGTAGAACAGTATGTCTGGAGTGATCCTGCTTTGGGCAGAAGGATGGAGTAGAAAACTCAGTGGTTCCAGTTTCCATTCTCTTTTTGTTCCTTCTGGGGGTGCTCCTAAGAAATCCCCTTCATTCCCACGTAAGGGTCGTGAGTCTATGGTCCTTTTCTCTGTCTTTATCTCCACCTAATTCACGGGCAGCTCAAAATGCTGTCTTGGACACCTGCCATCAGATGTACATCTTTGTATTTGAAGTGAAACTATCCCACTAACAAGGTCCATGGGATGAATATAACCAAACCATTGATGATGTGGCAGCAGAGGGTGCAGCTGTGAGCAGGTTTCCAATCACAACTCCAGGAGCCAGCTGTGACTTTAACAACTAGTTTTACCACATTCATTCCAGGGTAAAGGATTTGATGCCTTCAAAGTAGAGGGGGTTCCCCCTCGTCCCCCTTTTTGGCAATTTTCATTCTTGAGATAAAAATTCAGCTTACAGAATGGACTGAAAAAAACAGGACTTGCTATTCTGCCATCTTATCTTGAGCAATGTCACCTCACACCATTTCACCCTTAGCCAAATACTGACTCACCAACAAAGGGTTAGCAGCGGAAGAGGAGAGAGGGCATACCAGACAGATCAGGTCTCACTGCTGGAAGTTTCGCAGGGAGTGAGACACATGTATTTTTTAATCAGAGAGACCTGAGCAGATGTGCTGAAGTTTAGCTAAAAGCCAGGATGCAAAGGGTCTGCTTTGCTACTGCTTGCTATGGAGATGTAGAGCCTCCTTTGCAGGAGGGGTTCTGTTCAAAACACCACTCTGGAGCCCTACAATGCCGCACCCAGCTAAGGCTCCCAGCAGGCAACTGTTTGCTTTTCTCCAGAGAAGGGTTTGGGCCCAGGGAAGTGGTGTTCAAACACAGGTCTCTGCACAGTCCAGGACCTGGTATCCCTCCTCTAGCTCCACCTTGGTCCTGAGACATCTTGGTCTCCTGACATGGGCTGTGGGTGCCCTCCATTCTCTTCAAAGGGAGCTCCCTTTCCTGGTTCTGACTGCTTCTGATGCCAGTGAAGTCACTGATCCCTGGCTGCCTCTGCTCAGTGTTTTGAGGTCTGCAGGGAATGTCCAAAACAGGCGTAGCTAAATATATAATGGCACACACTGTCCCTGATCAAACAAAACACCAGAACACTATGGTCACTTGTAGAAACAACTCTTTTCCAGTAGTTGCTATCAAGTCCAGCCTTGCACAATCCATCGTACCCACTGCTTTCCATGCCTGCTGAATGTGTTTTACTCCTGAATCTTAAGCACACTGTGCCAAGGCTTCTTCAAGCAGATGCTTTTCTCCCCCTGGGTCTGAGTCAAGGGACAGGGAGGACATGAAGCTGCCACTGGCACCAGCTCATCATACTCAGACCAGCTCTGTCGTGAAATGAAGGTCAGCAAGCCCCTCTTTGCCAATGCTTTCAAAGTGGAATGCTCCACATCTGCTTGAGATGCTGCTGTTCTTGGCCTGTAGGTTCAGCTCACCCTCATCTCTCAAGTTTCTTCCCTCTCAATGTATTTTTAAGTCATCTGTGAAGAACATGCCTGTTTGCCAAGGCACTTGCCTCTTGTGCCCAGTAGATCCTGGTGGATGGAGTCAGGCATCAGGGCTCCTGTGAACATGGGGTCCCACCTAAAGGCACCTCCATCAGAGGCAGCACAACTGCGGCCTCTCCTCTTTCCAGCAGTGCTGCTGCTGGAAACAAACGGTCCCTGGAACAAACTCTGATACAAAGCAGCAAGTGTGTGAGGCCTAATAGTGGAGGAACCATGTGTTTGAGTTTCCTGCTCCACGAATGAGGCTGGCCGGGTCTGACTCATCACTGAGGCACGCTGGGGAGCGAGAGGGACTCAGCTCATTTCCTCTGTGTTTTATTTGTCCCTGCATACCTTGCAATCCCAGAAGCATGGGCGAATAGAGGAGATGCATACCAGGACAGCAAGTGGTGGGAAGAGAAGAGATGGAGAAGGGTAGAGACTAGGAGAAGCCTTGCCTCCGTGCACTTTCCCCTTTACACCACAATTCTTAGTGTTCGCAGCTAAAGCGCTGCTGGGGCACAGTGGTGCACAGAAAGATATTGAAAAAGCTGCTGGAAGCCAGTGGGACAGGAGCAATGAGGATAAATGATAAATGAAAGTAAGTAGTGGATAAATGAAAGTAGGTAGTGTCCACTACTAACACGGGCACTGCAGTGTTTCCACGTTTCATTGTCCTCTTTAGATGCTACAGCAGGTACGTTCCTGACAGCTATAAAGATATCCTTGAAGATCTGGTCATTCTTATCCCTGTCCAAGGTAGAAGAAAGCAGGGAGGGAACTGCCTTTCTGAGCCACAATTTATTGCAAACCAAATGTGTTCTTGTGTGTGCGTATGGGCTGCCTATGCTTATGTGAAAACCTCTCATAAGAACAAGCCTATATGCCATCAGGAGTGAAGGGAGCCCAATGACATTTCTTCCTACTCTCAAAGTAAGCCTTGAAACACGACACATAACTCCCAGCCAACTCTGCCAGATTGTAAGTGTCATTGCCCAGCCCTACAGTCCCTGCTGTGGTGGTGGTTGCAAGGCTGGCATCCTACCCCTGGTTGCACTTCAAAGCACCGAAGCTTTTCTGAGCAATGTTCCATCTCTCAGCCTGCGCCATCTCTCCTCAGCCTTGGTCAATGCAGAAGCAGCAACCGCAGCGTGGGAGGTAGCAGAGTTCTGTGTCGGACTGGAAAGACTTTCAGACCTCAGGTTAAACCACTGCTTTCAGAATTGATTGATGGATGTAATTATTTACAGAGGGAGGGATATGCAGGCGAATGTATGGGTTTGTGATGGAGGAGGCAAGCACAGCATCCCAATCCTACCTTTCATGTCATCCCTGCAGGGTCCTGGGACGTGGTCCTGTATGTGAGAGGTAAAGCAGGGGTTAGCACAGGGTGGAGGGGTGTGAGCTCCTGTTTCCCTTCCCCCAGCCTCAGCCAAAGCATGGCAGCAGCAAGGCCCCAACAGGTGCTGCGGGATGAACCTTCTCAGACAGCAGCAAACCAATGTTCATTTTTGTGGCACGATCCTGCCTGCGTGTGACAACAGCCTCCAGCTCCTGGCCAATGTTTGCTGAGCTCTGTGCTGTTCACGTTAGGTGCTCAGACCTGCTTGGAGAAAGAAGAGGGCATTGAATATTCCCTGCCTTGTGGTCCTTCATGTAACAGCAGTCGGTATCTCAATAAAGCAGAAGCAGAGGGAAGATTTCACTGCAATATTGGAGGATGTATCTGAGCAAAGCAGGGGCAGTAAAGGTGTTGCCTGTGCAAAACTACCTCAAGACCTGCAGCCTAACCGTCTTCCCCTGGAGCCACAGGTAGGGTAGAACTGATGTCTCCAAAGTTCCTGGTGCTGTGGGTGCCTGTGCCAGGTGCAGCCAGGGAGGGGAAAATCGCCCTAAATCTTGCTCAGCTTTTCTTTAAAGTAATTAACGCTAAATACACGATTACTGGGGACATACCTCTCCCACACATGCCTAAAGGACTTGAGGATTGCCTGAGAAGGAAATAAAAGACAACTTACATTTTTCATCTCTTCCCTGATTTTAAGAATTAGGATTTTTAGAATGTCTTGTGGAAACCTTATCCTAGGGTTAAAGATGATTAAATGTAAATCACAAACTATTTCATAAGGTGAGGGAGTGCCTCCTGGGAAGAATGGCTGTATCTGGACAACTGATTTTTGATGAGATGACACAGCACAAGAACTGTAGCAGCCTTATAACTCTCCATGTCAGCCTTGCCTTTGCCCATCATGGTGTAGGGCTGGCTGCTCTGCCAGGTGAAGGTTACTATAAACTTTTACCTCTACAAGGTCCCAGAGATGTTTTGATTAAGTTAACGCTAATTTTTCCATTGTTGCAGTTGTAAGAAAGATAAATGTATTTTTAGAAAAAGTGCTAAACCCATAAACTAAGTCAATTCTTTAGAGAAAAAGACTTTATTCGTTAAAACTAAATCATGCAGGTTTGATTCTACTTCTACTCATAAAAACACCTTGGCACCGTGGTCAGACAATTCATATAAATTCTGCAACTTCTCCGTTTCTACAGCAGTGCACGGAGAAAATCGAAACTGAACGTGTTATACTAGAGGAAGGTCAGGCAATGAATGTTTCAGACACCGTGTGTGCTGTTTACCCAGGGGCAACGCGCTGTACAATTCTTAGCAGAAAATCGTGGTGTTCTGTGTGATAGACTTCTTTTTTTTTGCGGTTAGATCTGTTTTTATAGCAGCTCCCGAATTGCAATTTCAGTGCTAGACATCGTAAAATGTACATGGAAATTGTTCCACTGCGTGTTTCCAGTGACAGATTGATGCTAATAAATAGCGATTGGAAATACTGAGGTTTAAAAATGGCTTTATGATCCCCAAAAGTTTGAGAAATGTTACTTTAATTATTATGGTGCTTTGCTGCTTAAGCAGAACAGCTTTATTTGAATTTTGCTCACAGAATCATTAGTAAAGTTCTCACTCATTGACTGCGTTTTGATGGATAAGGATAGACAAGCTCGAATGATAAATTTCTCAGGCAACTTGCAGGAAAAATGACCAGAAACGTCCCTGTTTGCACACACATCTTAATGCCCCCGAAGGAAAGAAAAGCAATAGACGAATTAACACCTGCAGCTCAAGTCTCCGCCTTATTGTTAAAAGTCTCATGTAAGATGGGAGAAAAAAAAAAAAAAAAAAAAAAGCGCGAGTTGTGGCAAGTGGCTTCCTCTGCCCCTCAATTTCAGTCGTGGGTCTGGGAACATCCTGTGGCCAGGGTGGGACAGGCCCTCCTCCTCCTCCTCGTCCCATGGCACTCACGAGCCCGCAGCCCGGGACGGAGTGTGGCGGTCCCCGAGGGATGCTCGAGGGGTGGCTGCTGCCGGGTCCAGGTCCGGAGCCTCCCCGTCGAGAAGAGAAGGCAGCTCCACCTGACTCACGGCAAACCCGGGCAGTTCCTGCTTCCTTCTAGCTGCTATTTTCTCTTTCTACTTCGGGTGGGAATTTTTCCCCACTTAGTTGAACTTCCTCCCACCGTTTCCCTTACACAAAATGTCTGTTCCAGCCTTTGTCGCGACGGGGAAGATGTTTCTGGCGACAGACGGGCAGCGGCTGAAGAGAAGGCAGGCTGGGGAGGGACGGCCGGCGGCCGAGCCCCCGCTGCCCGGCTCCGCGCAGGGAGGCGCCCGGCCGGCTTCTCGCCCCGCTCTAGCCCGGAGGAGCCAGGCGCTCCTGCATGCTGGGCCAGGCCGAAAAATGACACCCCAAGAAAGGCACCGGCACCCGGCAGCGCCTCGGGAGACAGCCGGCCCCAAACCTCTGCTGGGATAGAAAGCCGGGTCTGCGCAGAAAAACCATGCGGAGAGCCACGACGGGCCCGGAGCAGGTGCTGCAGGGAGGTTTCTTCTCTCCGAGTCAGAGTCCGAGCTTGTGGGAGAGGAGGAAAAGAAGCAGGAGCTTTTCCCCAAAGGAGAATGTCCCCGGCACCAGCCCTGTCCCCCTCGGACAGGTCCCGATCTCGGCTGGCAGTCCGATCCGCCTCTGCTCGCTGCCCGGGGATCACCCACGGATTTTCTGCCGCATCCCCGGGTTTGCACCCATCCTTCGGGGGTAGGAGCGCAGCTCTGCGCGCCGCGGAGCCCCCGCCACCCGCCGCGGAGCCCCGACGGCAGCGGAGCCGCGGGCGGCAGCGCAGCGTCTTCCGCAGTCACTGGCGGAGCCCGGAGGAGGGTCCGGCTACCTGTGCCGGTCATCGGGAGCCGGTCATCGGGGGAGACAAATCCTGCCCACAAGACGCCCGGGCTTTTTTTTTTTTTTTTTTTTTTTCCCTAAAGGCAAAAGAAAACGAAACAAGCCAGGTTCCAGTTTCCGAAGAAAAACTGGAAATAGTCCTGCCGGAGTCCTCTGCAGAGCCGATGCCCCGGGACCTCTGGAAGGAACGGGGACGGCGGGGTGCCAGCTCCGGGAAGGTCTGGGGTGCTCGGCTCCGCGTCCGCGCTTGTGCAGCGCCGCGCACGGCGGGACCCGCGCCCCGACCGGGCAGCCGCCCGAGGTAAGACAGCGTGCTCTCGTCTCTTCTCCCGTTTCCAGACAACTCCGTGCACCCAGGGCTGCACACACCGTCAGTGGCCGCCCGAGATCCACCTTCCCCGGGGGAAGCCGCCCCGGAGGGCCCGCTGCGGCGCGGGGTGCCCGGGGTGAGTGAGGCCGGGCCATCCCAGCGGCTCACTGCGACCTCCTCCGGCTCTCAGCGAGCCTCCCTTTGCTGCAGCTGAATACCTTTCATTTAATTTTCGTAGGACAGGAGTTTCGGAGTGGAGGCACAGAGTCTCCCCGGGGGAAGGCGGGCGAGGGTCGGCCACGGCACGGCACGGCGGCGGGGAGCCGGCGCCAGCCTCTCGGCCCTCTCCCCGGTCCCATCCACTTCCCCGGCCCGGGGCGTGGGGCTTCCCGCGGCTCACCGAGAGTCCTGCTGCCTTCTAGGGGCGAGGCTGGGGGCGAGCAGGTCTCTGGAGGCCCCCGAGGGCAGGTTCCCGGGGGGACATGGCTGGGGATCCTCCTTGCCCGGCAGCTCCCCGGAGGACACCACACAGTCTTGCTCGGGGTCATTGCTGTTGCTCGCCCCTCGCTTTTTGTCCTCTTCCTTCTTCCACTTCATCCGTCGGTTCTGGAACCAGATCTTGATGTGCCTCTCTGTCAAGTTCAACATGACAGCCAGCTCCACCCGCCGCGGCCTGGAGATGTACTTGTTGAAGAGAAACTCCTTCTCCAGCTCCAGCAGCTGCGCCCGGGTGTATGCCGTCCTCGTTCGCTTGTTCTCCTCCTGCTCCACCACGTAGGATCCACCTGAAGAGAAGGGAGAGTCAGCCCCGGCCCGCCCGGCTGCCCACTCGGGCAACGGGGAGCCACGTCTCCGCACCCCTGCGCGGCGCGGGGGACACCCGACTTTTTGGGTACCAAGGGGACTGCCTCAGGGGGTCCCTCCGACAGGGCACAGCGAGGCGGTGCTGGTGGCGGCTGTCAGGACTGCTGCTGCTATTTTATTTTATAACGATTTAATATTTTTTAATAACAATTTTGTCGAGATTTTCAGGGAAACGCCGTCCCTCAAGCCGGGGGAGACGCTCAAGCGCCACCGTTTGCGTGTCGCAGAAAACTCCGAAGGATCCAGGGCCTGGCAATTGCTGGGATCCGCGTAAAAAAAAAAGGAAAAGGAAAATTAAAAAAAAAAAAAAAGAAAGAAAAGGAAAAAGCGCTTCAAAATAAAACGCAAAATAAACCAAACTGAATCAAAACGGAATAAACCCCAAATAAAATAATCCAACCAAAAAAAAACCCCAAACCGAACAACAAACCAGTAACAACAAAAAAATCGCTTTTCTTATATGACACACAGGCACAAGCAACCAAACAGAATATAATTCTAAAAAAATTCAAAATATCTCACCTCTCCGGGGAGAAGCCATGCCGCCAGCGGAGGGCCCACAGGCCGTGGCGGTGGGGTGCCGGGGAGGCGGCGCGGCGGGGAGCGCGATGCCGCCACCGAGCAGGGAAGGCGGGCAGGCGGGCGGCTCTTCCCGACGGGGCTCGGATGAGACCCTCCGTCCTTTGCACAAGCCGCAAAAAAATGGGGAGAGTTTTCTCGGAACAAAAGGTTAAGGGCCGCGGGGGATGTCCCGGGAAGTCGCCACCGAGTAGCCCCGGGCCGACGGAGCTTTCGACCCTTTCCCCGGCCGCCGAGACCGCAGCGCGGAGGGCAACGGAGCGGTTGCTGAGCCGGGAGTGGGAAAAGGGCCAGGAGCGCGACCGCAGCCTTTGCGTTTCTCCACGTTGGCGAAACTTTGGAATTCTCGTTCCCAGAAATAGCGGCAGCACTGGAATCGCCATTCCCAGGGCGGCCGCCGCCGTCCTGCGTGGGCGCTGAGGCGCGAGCGGAACCGGCGGCGGCAGCGAGAGGGGCTGGGATGAGCGCTGGAATTCACTGCCCCTATTTGCAGCGCCGGGAGCCCGGCTGGGCACGCTTTTGGTGGCGGTGTCATCTATAGGGCACAGCGGCTTAGACAGACAGGCTGGAACAGCCACAGAGAGCTACGCGGGTTCTATCGCCTCTCACCTATTCCTATGGTTTTATATAAATGATATTCATAAATATAAACCTATGTGTATATAGAAAACATATATGTTAATAATAAATGTATATACATAAAATGTTTATAAATATAAACCTATGTATATACACCCATGTAGATATATATTAAAATATATATTTAAACTACATGTATATGCATAAAATGCTTATCAATTTAAACCTATATGTATACTCGCGTGTGTGTGTATGGATTTGAAAAAATGATTCTGTTATGGTAAAATAAATTAGTGCCACGGGGAGGGCCGCGGGCGGCGGAGCCCGGAGCCGAGCACGGCGGGTGGCACCGATCCGGGCTCGGCCGCGGCCTCTCTGCGTGCCTTTCTGCAACGACAGCAACGCAAAGCTCCCCACAGTCCATGGGTGCCTAAATCCCAAGGTTTTCCATAAAACCCACATCCTTAGGCTGTGTAGTTTGCAATATGTACCGTGCGAATATACCGGGGCTCGGTCACGAGCGTTGCGTAGGCGCCCGGCGTAGCGCTGCGCCCCTGCCGCTGTCCGGGCGCGCACCGTGCGCTCGCCGTAGGAACGGCCCGTGCGTGCGTGTGCTTACACACTCGTCCCATGCACGGCACAGCCCTGGCCTGGACCTCCCGGGTGAGCAGGGAAGAGCAGAGAAGAATTTTCGGCTTTCACGGGAAAACTTTCGTTTTGCTGCGCGTTTTGTCATTCCTCAGGTACAGGAGTCAGAGAAGAAAAGGGGTAGTTTGAAAGTTAGGCTTTATCTATTTTGTTTTTCTTTTTTTTTCTTTTTTTTTTTTTACTTTCCCTAAATTAATTCAACACGAGGAAAGCGATCTGATTTCATTCCCTCCATCACAATCTCGGCCGACGAGTCCGCGGCGTGGGGCCGCGCTCCGCTCCCCTGCTCGGTGGATGCGTCTCCGTGGGGACTGGGAACACCCTTCGTTCTGCTCCATGCAATCCCCAAACTATTTCAGGGTGATGTTAATACTCCGGTCCTTTTTTCAACTGTCTATTTGAACAAAGCCATTAATATAATATTTGCCGTATAGGCGTGACAAAGGCGCAGGACACGATAACATTGTGCGGGCAGAGACAGAAATATTGTTGGGCAGCGGAACTTTCCGCCTAGATAGAGTTTCTTCCCCTCGCTGGCAGCTCTGATTCGTTTGTGCATTGTTTCCCCTGCCCTGGCTTTTCACTTAGAAAAGCGCAGTTGCGGCTAAAACCCACCGGGAAGCGGGAGCGGAGGGATGGAGGAGCCGGGAAGGGAGATGGGTATCGCCGCTCCTGGAGGGGCAGCGGAGAGGGCCAAGACGACTGCACCTGGGTTTCAGGGGCTGCTTCCCTTGCAGTCCTTCCTGTCGCTTCCCCGCCCGCTCCACCCCGCGGGTGTCTCCGCGCCCCGCGGAGCCCGCCTGCTCGGCCTAGCGGCAGCGCCCAACAGTCGTTCGCACGTCGCCCCGACTTGGCGACAATCGGTTAATTGGTGAAAAATAATTCGTTAATAATTGCTCAGGGCTTGGGCAGCGCGGGGCGCAGCGAGTCCGCCGGCGGGGACCAGAGGGCCGGCTCCCAGCCCGGTGTTCATCCCGACGGTTGCAGCCCCACAGCAGTGGGTCTTGGGGCACTGGCAGGGGGGAAGGACCATGAGGGGGAAACGACCCTCCAGGACCTCTTCACGCTACCCCCGAGCGGTGGGAGCGGGGCCAGTGCAGGGAAGGATTCCTGCCCGCCGAGAGGGAGAGAAGTGGCGGGGCAGAGGCAGAGGGAGGCGGAGAGGCTTACCGGTCCACTGTCCCTTCCAGGCGTGCGATTTGGTGGACTTCATCCAGGCGAAAGGCACCTGCACTCGGGGCTCCTCTATCGCCCCCGTGTCCGCCCCGTCTGCGAAAGGCAGCGCGTCCTGGTGGGGAGGAGGAAGATGAGGGTGATGGTGGTGATGGTGATGGAGGTGGGAGACGCCGGCGTCCTCCGTGATGGGGGGCACCTCGTAAGGTGAAATATCTGGCGGGCTGCCTTGCTCGAGAGCTCCCAAGGCGCTGGGGTAAGGAGTCTGCTGCTGCCTGCCCATGTACAGGCAGGCGGGGGGGCTGGGGTTGTAATCCTGCGCCTGGGCTCTCTGAAACGCACACGACTCCTTGTAGAGCTGCGCCGAGGCGTAATACTGCTCCTCGGTGTTCATGGCGAGCGGGGCCGGCGCGGGGGTCTCGCAGCTTAGGGACACATAGGGCTGCTCCCGCTCCCGGCTCCCGGGATGCCTCTTTGACAGCTCGCCGCCCCGCCGGGCCCCGCCGCCCTGCCCGGCTCCCGCCGCCTCCCCATAGGCGCCGCTCCCCCCACGTGAGCCCTCCCGCAGCTCTCCTGGGCGGGGCGCGACCCATAAGAGGCCACCCGGGGTGGCCCCGGTCCCACAAGCCCCTTCCCCCTTAGTCGGCCGGGTCCCGGGACCCCCCGACCCCGCCACGGCGTGCCGCTCCCTGCTTTGGGGCGAGCAGTCCAGCGGCGGGGGGCTTGCGAGGCCAGGGAGGGGGTCGGGGGATTGCCCCGGCGCGCTCCAGGAGGGATGGCCCCTAAACTCATCTTTTCCATCCCCGCCCCACTTGCCCAGGGGCTGTTCATCCCCCAGCCCACCCTGGGCACGGCCCGGAGAGGAAAACCTTCGGGAGTCCGGGGGGAACACGCATCCTGGAGGGATTTGGCATCAGGGCGCTTTTGGCTGCGGGAGCATCTCGGCCAGGGATGCCGGTGTCCGTGGATGGACAGGGTGCGTGGCAGGATCACTCCCTCGGGGAGACCTGTGCCGGAGCCCTGGAAGCAGGCAAGGACCGGCTTGCTGCCCGCTCCCCCCTGCCCCGGAGGGATGCGGCCAGTGGGGACCACAATGCTATCACCAGAGCGAGGGATAGGCAGAGGATTGTTTGCCCAAGGGGTAAATTTGGGAGCCTTCCCCGCGGCTTGGGCTGCAATGTGTTGACCCTCGGAGATAATCTGCTCCGAGCTGGTGCCGGTTGACTTGGTGACGAGGCTATGAGGAGGCGGAGAGCTACCGAAAGGGACAAAGATCGTTTCCCTGCCTCCCTGCCCTCGGCCCGGCCGTCGCTCTCGCCGGCTCGGGGGCAGGTACGCTTCCTATTTGCCCGATCCGCCTCCTCTCACGGCCTCTTCCCCGGCACCTTCCTCCTGTACGAGCACTCCGGCCGCCGCCGTCGGGGCGCGCACCCGCGGCTCCGTCTAGGGAAGGCGGCGGGGAGAAGCGCGGCGGGCCCGGGAGGCTCGGCTCGGCTCGGCTCGGCCCGGCTAAGCCCGGCCTAGCTCGACTCGACTGGGCTGCTGGTGATACATCCCCTGAGCTGGCGGGGCAGGAGATTCCCGGTATCTCGCTCCTGCGCCCGGTTCCGTGGGATCATAAACCCGCCCAGTCCATTACACTTGAAATGAGTTTCCGCTCTGAACCCACACGGGTCCTTCCATCTCTTAGAAAGCACACCGAGCCTTTGATTCAATATTGAGCCATTAAGCGATTGCTTTCCCAAGCCATTTAACAGCAGCTCTTATGGATAAATAAACAAAAAAGGCTGTAAACCAATTATAGTGCGGATAGTGAAAAAGTATTTTATTAGCGGGAATTACCGATAGACATCGCTGCTGCTCGGACTCCCCTCGCCCGGCGCCCTTCCTTTCCATCCCCTGGCATGTCGGGCGGGGGGGACGCACCCCATCCGGGGCTCGCAGCCACTGTGCGGCCGAGAGGGATGCGCTGAACCAGGCCAGCTCCCTTGGAGGTGGTCCCCTCTCTGCTCTGCACCCCGGTGCCAGCGATGCCTCCCCTGAGATGGCTTGAAGGCACAGATGTCCTTTGATCCAGAGACTCCCCATGTACCCACCCCAGCCCAGCACCCCTAATCCCTTCCCCCAGTGCTGGGAGGCCCCCAGAGACCTGCTCCCTGGAGCATTTACAGCCTCGGGTTTTCCATGGGGAACTGACACAGACAAACAAACGCAAGGCCATAAAACCCAGAGCAAATTGATTCATCTCCAGGGAGGACCATTATCCAGTGTCTTAATGCGGTCCTCTCTCTATAACGAACGTTTCTAAATAGAGCAAACACTTCTCCCTCCAAAGCAAATGAATTTTGTATAATTTAGAGCTAATTCTCTTTCATTCTGCCTGCGTGAGCAGGCGATAAGGGCACGCTTTGCCGTGCTAACAACAAGTCGCTGAGCTGCAGTGCAGGAAAAGGACCCCTCTGGGTATCCCAGCATTGGAGACCCTGACCAGGCCTGGGGGCTGGTGATGTCCAGCAGCCAGGGGGCCATGGGGTGAGGAGCTAAGCCCGGCTGGAGTCTGAGCCTAGCAATCACCACTGCTTGCTGCCTCCTCCTGGGATGCAGTCACTGAGATGTGGCTGAGGAAACCCTGCACAGCTGTGGGTCCTCGTGTGAAGGCTCTGATCTATGAGTTGGTCCCCCCAGTGCCCACTTGGTGTGGGAAATGGGTCATGGAGGAGACAGGTGGGAGTGACGGGAATGGCCCTGCTCACCCTAGAACTGAGCTCTGCAGACATCGTTGTGCTGACTCAAGGCAAAGGTCCAGTGACCCCATACTCTCTCCCTAACTGATGTCCATACCGATCACCTCCGGCAGTCGCAGCAGTGTGCGAATGAGATACCACATCCAGATCCCCTCCCAAACTCCCAGAATTTTATGCTCCAAGGTTTTCCTGAGCCGTGTGGATTTTATGGTCCTCAATCAATTCTACCACATCTTAGGTCTCCCCTGAAATCTTATGTAAACCCTGTGCCTCCCACCACCTTGAGGCACTGTTCCCCAGATCAGCAGCCGCTGTGTGAGGCACTGCCACCCTTTGCTGACCTTGCACCCAGCTGCGTTTATTCATCCCTAATTCTTCGACTAGAAGAGCCTTGAGATGGGTAGGCATGATGTAAGAAATTAAAAGGTGTAGTGTTACCTCTTTAGCTTGTATGTGGACGCGATGAGGCCAGCAGCACTGGAACACTTTGAATAGTGAGCCCAGGGGCCCCTGTGCACACGTTGGCATCCCCCAGCTGGGAATTTCCCCTGTCCTGGATCCTCAGGTCTGCGGTTTTGGCAGGCTTGGAGAGTCAAGAAACTTGATCATCCTCAGTCTACAGGTAACCACGCAAAGGAAATGTGGCTCATACAAACATATTTATTCCCACTGATAAATGTACAACAGAGTTTTTACCATTGAAAACAGAAAAGAAAAGTAAGGTACGTGTTGCACACTAGAACAAATTAACAATGGGTCAGGTGGATTCTCTCTCAACTTAAAGCCTGCCTGGATGTGTGTTGCAGTTCAGCTGGAGGTCCTGTACTTTACCTGCAGTAGGAAGATTTGATGGGCCGTAGAAGCCTCCAGAGATCTTGGGGACATTTATGGCTGTCATATTTAGACCACTCAACTTCATCTATGGAACTGCAAAACTCACACTTCCAGCTCTGTGCTGTGTCTGATTCATGAGCATGGTCCCACAACCACTAATGCAGTTGTAGTTCATGCTGAGAACAACCTCAATAGATGCAGGTTATTTCCTCTAGTGACACTTTACTCCTTTGAGGTGACTTTTCAGGACTGCTCAACTCTCATTAAAGTTGCTGTGAGGATCTGCTTAGAAGGTAAATCCTCATAGCAAATTTGTTATTCCAAGAGATCAAACAAAAATGAATCCATGAGTCTGTATCAGTAATCGAAGGATGATGGTGATAGCAGCAATAAGTACAACAGGCAGGCTGTAATTATCCTCAACACAAGCACAGGAATTCAGATATCCAAGCACCAGTAACAAACGTTTCAGGTACTCAGCTGTTGCTGTCCTACAGTAACATCACACAATAACTGCACTGCAATACTTGAATTACCATATTAGATTCAAGTAAGTTTTAAGGACTTGTTAAGATCTGGTCATATTCTTCTAGCTTGGTGCTTGCCTGACAGGAAAGAGGTTTTTAACTCTTATTCCATATTATATGAAGCCTAAAACTTTACAATATAATATGAGTATGTCTGAGTGCCCAGGGGTTTGGAAAGCCAAGCCACATACCTAGTGTCATACCTATGTGATTTTAAAATGTATGCCGACATATACAACATGCCTCTTGAAATTCAACAGCATTTTCAGTTATCTTACCTTTACTTGGTGAATTTAGGCGCTTAATGTGAGTCACTGTATTTTGAAAGTCTTGTCCACTTCTTCCCCAGTAGTGTCTGACAGACATCACTGCAGGCTGCTGTGATCAGGGAAATGTAAAACCATCTGGACACAGTATTTTTTTTTTTTTTTTCACCAGGAAGGGTGGCAGGAGCATTTTGTTTGCCTTTCAAAGCAAATAATTTGTGAACCCCTACTCAATTAGCTCCTCTCCTCACTATGACTGATGGTAGTTTCATCTTTTCTCCCACCTCCCTGGCTGTCAAACTAGAGTATAAAATCATAAGGAGTATAGTTCAGTCACCCTTACAGTAATCTGGTTTGATTTTCTATATCTGCATCATATTTAATGACTTCTCAGTGCCCAACTGCTTTTCTGCAAAGTACATTTAGACAGAAATTAAGTATTGAAGGTGAGTGGAACATATTAAAAATAATCTCTTTTTCTCTCCCAGCTGTGTTCAAATCAACCCAGGGAAACTGTAACCATGGGAAGGGCCAGCAGTGGGAGAAGGAGAAGTTGACTGGGAAACAGCTTTCCCAGGGATTGATTTTTAACCCCCCCCCCATGGCTGTATCTAGCAGAAAGGTAACCTTTCACAAAGCTAGTTAATAATCAATAACCATGTGAAAACAAAGCTGTCTTTCCTTCCTAGCACTAATGATAAAAACAAGAGCATGAACTATTCCACCTGCCTTAAAGTAACACTGGTTCACCAGGGTTTTTTGTTTTCTTTTGTTTTTTTTTTTTTGAGAAGCTTTTTTTGTCTGTGAACAATTCTGCATTCGCACACAGTAACTCCAGTTTGCTCTTCCCATAACGCATCAGCTTCTTCACACCATAGGTGTGGGCCACGTCTTGACCTGCGTGAAGACATGTTTACATTAGCCTTTTTGAATAAGACCTTGTCCAGGAGATATGTAGGAAAGTTGCCTTGGGAAAGGCTGAGAGCAGGAGAGCATCTTACATGCGTACTCTCTTTTTACACTTCCTCTTTTACACTTTTGAACTGTCTTCCCATTCCCCTCAAAATTCATAATTTCATTCTCTGGTAGGAATACTGCCGATCACCAGGGAAGCACCGTATCATTGCTTTGTAAGAAGAGTTGAGGAATTACTTTAAAATATTGTGAACTTGCCACTGAAAACTCAGCAATTTCATGTTGTCTGCCTCACACAACTTTTATTTTTTCTACTTCTTGTTTATTATACTAGATGGGAGTAGTATGAAAAAAAATACATATATATATGTTCAGATAGTTACAGATAAAGGAATTCAGGGCAGAAATACAACCTAGAGACAACTCCTCCTTATAGCCCTTGCCTGCTTGCATTTTCCCTGAGACCCCAGGCAGGTTTCAGGCTCAGCCAGAGCCTGGTCGGAGCCACACCTGGCAGTTCTCACCATGAACCTCCTCTCTTGTTTGTCGATTGTGACTTTGCTGGACTTCAACTATTAGGGCTGAAATTTTCCATTGTGTATCTCTGCCTCTCACCAAACGTGGGGAAACTTTCCTTAAAATGATTTGGATTGGTATGAAAAAGTGAAGCTGGGAAACGGTAACGCACTGGAGCTGGCTGTATGGAGAAGGTGTGCAGTCGCTACCTCTGCCAGTCTCTAAAAACAAGAGCAACGTGTGCATGGCCAATCCCAAACTGGAGTAGAGGACTGGGATAGCTGACAGCTGGAGGCAGCAACCATACACATAATTCTCCTGGCCTGTTTTCTTTGCTGCTGTATTTCTTCACTGGATTTAAGTATGTTAGAAGTCCTGCTGGCATGCTGTCCCACAGATCACTCTCTCTGTGCAAAGTACCCTACATTTAGGCAAACCCTGAACATCACACAGGCTCCACAGACACATCTTAAAACTTTGCAGCTTAAGCCCTTTGCAATTTCTTTCTACAGTGAGAAGGTCACAACCCCAGGGATCAGCACTGAATGAGAGCTCACTGTGTTGCATCATAGAATGGTTTGGGTTGGAAAAGATCTTAAAGATCATCTAGTTCCAATCCTCCTGCCATGGGCAAACACCCCTTCCACCAGACCAGGTTGCTCAAAGCCACCTTTGTAGTTGGGATATTGAGCTCAGGAGCTGAAAAGCTGCAAGAAGTTCCTAATGTTCTGTCCTCCAGCCCTGGGCAGCATGGAGGAGGAAGATGCCTTATGCAGAGGACACATAAGATGCTCAACCTTCAAAAGGAAAGAGTTTGAAGGTCTAGGTTTTGGTGTGCTCCCAGCTCAGCTCTAGGTAAGACCAGGGAATACACCAGCCTGATCTTTTTTGCCTCCTCTGTCCCTGAGAGCAGGGAGAAACATGGGTGTAGGAGCCAGGAGAGAAGGAGGGTGTGCTCTCACCAGTCCCCTGCCTGGGTGGGAAGCTGGACTGTGCTACCGGATGCTCCAACAGGTTTGACCAAAGGGAGATAATGTAACTGATGAATCTCTTGGGTTGAACTTCACAGAAAGGCTTTCCAGCTGCAAACACCTTGCTCTTCTGGGTGACTGGTTTGCAGCAGCTTGAGGTCCTCCCAGAAGGGAATGCTTTTAAGTAGTCTGGTTGTGAATGCCCAATGCTACTAGAATTGGACTCTGGAAGTGTCTTGACCCCTCCAGTGCTGTCCACACAGGCTTCTTCTGAACTGGTGAGTCCAGTAGCGCTTCCGAGCACTTCAACTAGGTGCTAAGAACTAGTGGAGACTTTTGAACTTAATTCCACTTGATCTAGTGTGGATTTCAGAAGGTATTTACATGGTTAAACAAGGATGGAAATCCATTTGAAAAACAAGGCACCAGGTTTCATTCTCTCCTCCATAAATTGACACCACATCAGCCCTGGAGGTGCTGTGAACCTCTCAGAGCCTGCAGCAGGAAGTGCTAAGAAAGAAGCCTCAAGGAAACCCAACCCCCTGTCCTCTGAGCATGGGTTTAGTAAAATCTGCAGTGAGTAAGTCTTGGACTCAAGGACCTCTGGAGGGAAAGTAGAAAAAATACAGACTTGGGTTAACTGGGCTTTGTCTATAACATGCTGTAAATAAGAGTCCTGGGAAGGAACAGGAGGAGGGCAGGAGACAAAATGCCATCTCACAGACAGTAGACAGCAGCATCAACTGAAGCAGTTCAGTCAGCTTTCTTGCTCGTGTTTCCTTGCCTGTGTAATACGCTGCAGGGGGCCTAATTCTTATGTTCATCCAACATGGGAAGAGAAACATACCTACACCTTACATGTCCAATCAGTTATTAACACAGATAGAATGATAAATATTTAAATAAATATATATATTTTAAATTAAGAGACATCTGCCCAAACTTTTTAGGACCTCTCATGTTTGGAAAAATGAAGGAAAAGAAACTAGAACTTTCTCACAGGTAAGTCAGGAACACAAAAGCAAGCAGAACCAGTTAAATAATATGGATTGCTTGTTTGCTCAGTTGCAATGACCGCTATTTTTCTTGTGTATATAAAACAATCTAAATATTTATTGGGCAGTGTAACATCTATTAACTTGCTTATTTATTCATAATATAATGTTTCAAGTGTAATTTAGTCATGCTGAGGATCCAGGTAGCCTTGAATATTTCCGCTTATCTCCAACACTCCTCTGCTCACCTTTCTTGCGCCTTGCCTTGCCTTGCCTTGCCTTGCCTTCCCTTCCCTTCCCCCACTTTCTCTTTGACTTACTTTCTCTTTCAATTTCTCTTTCTCCATCATAATCTGTCTAATTGTATTTCCATCTACTATTTTCCAGTCCCTTATTTATATATTTATTTAATTGTCTTTGTATACTATTTCTGTTGATTACTTATATATTTATATCTGTATAACATTTGCAAGTTAAGTCCAGCTCAAGTTTGAAAAGCTGTGATTTAAACCCACAATTACATAGCAGACCAGAAAAAAAACCCAGCATTTTTATGGAGCAATGATGAACTATACACACATAATGGGTATAAATTTCCACATTTACCTGAAAGCTCAACTAGATTTTCATTCTCTTAACAATGCATGTAGGCTTTATTACTCTCTACCTGTGCACTGGAAAGCACATTGTCAGAGCCTGAAATGATTTTATGTACCTAAACACCACCTGATTTAATGCATCAGCTGACAAGGACAAAGACATTGATTAAATGTCCTGCCTCAGGTGTCCAGAAGGCTGGAAAAGGCTGTCTCCTCAAAATAACCCGTGAAACTCCACCCAGTAATCATTAACTCAATGTTTGGTCCAAGCCTTAGAAATAACAGGAGGTTTTAAAAAGCGGCAGTTAGAAAACATTCGGTGTGATTTAGGAAACTAATTGGTCTTGTCCCTTCAGGGAGAGTTGAACGGGAAGAGTCTCTCGTGGCTGGTAAGGAATGCGTTGGACATTTGGTCCTTGGAAGGGCACCTGTGGCCTCAGAGCTTAGCGAGTGGATAGAGAGCCCAAGGGTGCCGGGTGAGCAAAGAAATTCCAGCCCGGTTACTCCTAGTTCATTTGAATTAGTAAAAGCCCTGGTCTGCCCAGCTCTTGACACAGGTGGTATCTGGGCTGCCAAGGAACAGATTAACACTTGAGCCAGTGGTGAGAGGCTCTGCTGAGCTTTAAACTTTGAAATGCCACTTGGTGGGCTTCAACAGAGCAACACCTAGCCATGGGGTTTCTAGCCAGGCATGATCATTAGATCTTTTGATTTAAGGCTGTTCTTCTGTATTGCATCTATGACAGTTTTTCACAGTCAATAAAATCCACATGGCACTGCAGAAACCTTGGCGAGAGTAATTTCATCATAGCAGCTGAAGGAAGTGAGACATGATGTTTAAGTAAAAAGCTTTCAGAAGCCTCGCAGACATCAGGGGCATGTGGTCCCAACATCAGCTCAACCTAGGAGATGACCTCCTCTCGGAGTAATGCACAGTCCAAAGACCCAGAGCAGGCCAAGGCAGACAGAGTCTCAAGGGAATGAGCCTGCCTGAAGAAATAACCCCAGTGAAAAAATCCAGATGTCCCATCCTTGGCTGGTGTCCCATGAAGAGATCACTGATCCCCTTCATTGTGGTTAGGAAACCTCCAATTGAATAAATGAGTGCTACAGTTGCAAAAATCAGCCTCTTAAACTAAATGATCCTCTTGTCAACCTCAAATGAAATCAACTGCTTTAGTGTTCAACTCATTTGTGCAACCGCACCATTAATATGGTTCTCTAATTTACGGAGTAGTCAGGTTCTGGTTAACAGTGCAAGAGGGGGTAAGAAGGCAATTAGCGATCTATTTTCTATGCACATTGGAGCAGAAATCTGTATATAAAGGAAGTTCTTCTGGCAGGTGCAGCATGCTAAAAAGCTTTCACCTAAAATTATATAGCCTGACAAACAATATAAAAAAGTAGATTGCCCAATAAACAAATAACATATCAGCCATTTATACAAAACCATACTACTTAGGCTCTTCAAGCTTGAAATGACTGTGTGTTTTTTTCCCCATTAAAATGTTATGATGGTCTATGTATAAATGTTTTAAATTCAGATTTGATATCATTGTGTTTTCAAAGCCTAGATGGATTTAACACTTTTCCCAAGATGAAGCATTGGCTCTGGGTGGACATGGACAGAGCTCCAAGGATTTCCTTCTCCTCTGGAGCAGGGTTGGTGCAGGGTTGGTGGCCACTGGGACTCTGGTGCCTGAGTGGGAGCAATGGAAGGGATGTCAAAAGAAACACTCTCTTCTGGAGGTGAGGCCTCTCCGCAAACACCCTCTGTGACCTTGCTTGGTTTCACCCAAGCTCCTCATATCTTTTTTATTGTGACAGGCTTAGACAACTCTGTGAGCCCAAGGAGAAGACGGGTCTAAATTAGTATTCAGCAACGCAAAAGTGCCCGTTCTCCCTCTTGCTGTCCAGTGGCTTGCACCTGCACCACGTTCCGCTTCTCACCTCAGCCACCCCTCTTAAACCAGTCCTGGTACAGGTCTCTGCCTCCATGTCCCTGCCTCGCCAGCACCTCTTTTTTTTTTTTTTTTTTGCCCAGGGCTGTGCGTGTTCCCAGCGTACAGCTGCGAAGGTTTTAATCCCCACTGGGCGGGAGCAGCGGGGCTGGGCTCTGGGGGATGCTGGCTGCAGACTGCAAAGCGATGTTTTTTCCAAGAAGTTTTTCCCTGTTGGGCAGGACCAGGCAGCCAGCCAAGCCCTTCGGAGACGTCGGAGCTGTGCTCAGGAAAGGCAAAGGGCCTCTGCTAAGAGCTGGCTCCACATGGACACCAGGCAAATGGATGTAAAATGTTTAGTGCAGGAGTCCTCACCCCCCTGCAAAGAGACCAGCCAACTCAGGCTCGGACATCTGCAGTCATGTGGGCAAAATCATAGAATCATAGAATCATAGAACGGCATAGGCTGGAAGGGACCTCAGAGATCATCTAATCCAACCTCCCTGTCATGGTCAGGGACGCCTCTCAACTAGATCAGGCTACTCAAGGCTCCGTCCAACCTGGCCTTGAACACCTCCAGGGAGGGAGCATCCACAACTTCTCTGGGCAATCTATTCCAAAGTCTTACCACCCTCGTACTGAAGAATTTCTTCCTAATATCTAATCTAAATCTCTTCTCCTTCAACTTAAACCCATTTCCCCTTGTCCTATCAGTGGACACTCTTGCAAAAAGTCCCTCCCTAGCCTTCCTGTAAGTTCCCTTCAGGTATTGGAAGGCAGCTATTAGGTCCCCCCGAAGTCTTCTCTTTTCAAGGCTGAACAATCTCAGCTCCCGCAACCTGTCCTAGTAGCAGAGGTGCTCCAGCCCCTGGATCGTCTTTGTGGCCCTCCTCTGAACACGCTCCAACAAATCTATGTCTCTCTTATGGTGGGGACACCAGAACTGGACACAGTATTTGAGGTGGGGTCTCACAAGAGCAGAGTAAAGGGGAAGAATCACCTCTCTTGACCTACTGACCACACTTCTCTTGATACATCCCAGGATGCGGTTGGCCTTCTGGGCTGCATGCTCATGTTGAGCTTCTCATCTATAAATACCCCTAAATCCTTCTCTTCAGGGCTACTCTCAACCCACTCTGTGCCCAGTTTGTATTTGTGCCTAGGATTGGCCCGACCCAGGTGAAGGACCTTGCATTTTGACTTGTTGAAGCTCATGCAGTTAGCACTGGCCCAATTCTCAAGCCTATCAAGGTCCCTCTGGATGGCATCTCTTCCCTCAAGTGAATCCACGGCACCACACAACTTGGTGTCATCGGCAAACTTACTGAGGGTGCACTCAATGCTGTCATCCATGTCGCTGACAAAGATGTTGAACAGTACTGGGCCTGGAACAGACCCCTGAGGGACACCGCTTGACACTGGTCTCCATGTAGACATCGCACCATTGACCACAACTCTTTGGGTGCGACCATCCAGGCAGATCTTTATCCACAGAGTGGTCCATCTGTCAAATCCATGTCTCTCCATTTTAGAGACAAGGATGTCATGTGGGACAGTGTCAAACGCCTTGTACAAGTCCAGGAAAACGACATCCGTTGCTTTACCCACGTCAACCAGCGCTGTAGCTTTGTTGTAGAAGGCCACTAAATTAGTCAGGCACGACTTGCCCCTAGCGAAGCCATGTTAGCTGTCACCAACCACTTGGTTATTTTTTATGTGCCTGCCTATTTGTCTTGTTTTAGCTTTGTGTTATCTGCTAATGAAGAGGCGCGGACAGCACAGTTGTGCTGTGGTGCTTGGAGAAAAAGAAGAGGCGAGAAGTTGTGCCAAAAGCCCTTAATCCATTTCTAAACACCGCCTTTATCGCAGTGGGAGCAATAGCCTGACACAAGTGTGACATGCAAGGTGCA
This sequence comes from Tauraco erythrolophus, assembly GCF_009769465.1. NCBI lineage: Eukaryota > Metazoa > Chordata > Aves > Musophagiformes > Musophagidae > Tauraco > Tauraco erythrolophus. The sequence continues at coordinate 113,539,188 of NC_141465.1, forward strand.
TATTCTCCTGTTTCCTGCTCTGCGCTCCTGGGTGAGGTGTGTACGTGGGGGTATCGGGCCACTCTCATGTCTCTCACTCCCCTGCTTTCCACCCCACAGACACTCAGGATTGTGCCTGGAGCCTGAGGCACGCTGGCTGCTTGGCATGGCCTTGAGGGAACAGAGCAAAACCCCTGCCTGATCCTCACAGAGGTCACACCATGCCCAGCCAGCCACCATTAGCTCTCTGTCATGGGAGGACAGCATCCCCCGGTACCCACTGGCCAAATGTCCTGCCATCTTGCTGCTGGCATATATTTGTCCATTTGTCAGCTGCTCTGTAGTCAGGGTATCACTCTCACGCATTCACCCTGTGGAGGCAAAGAGGGTTCTCACAAGGTGACACTGAGTTCAGCTATCTTTAGAGAACATTTATGCGCTTGGTGTAAGGTCAGACAGGTTCCCCTTAACATGTGGCTGTCCCACAAGTCTGCCACAAGCTTCCCTTCATGACCCCCTGAGGCTTGCAGGATGATTCCCTTTGCAGGGGATGTGTTTGTGTGCTACAGGAGATGTCTGCAGCCTCTTCTGTGAAATCAGCTGCTGTTTCAGACCCTCGCTTAAGTCACCACCCCTGAGTAAACCACCGTATTCATTACATGGCAAACATCTCTATCCTCAGAGCTCACAGCTAATATCGCACTGGGTAGCTATCGACCAGGGGCAACCTGGGACAGCCAGCTCCCAGCTGATAGCAACTTCTCAGCTACTTTGATTTCTGTCACTAGTTGCGTGGGAAGCTGTTCCCATGCTCCAGGATGCTTCTGAATAATGCAATCCCTGTCTGCAGTGGCTTTCTGGCACCCAAACATCTGTCCGCAGCTGAGCAATGTACAGAAAATACCACATGCAGTGGGTGTCTCCACCGTGCCAGGAGCGAACTATCTCCAGGAGTGCTGCTGCCTTACGGGATGACAGAAATCAAGGCTGACATGCCTTGTGCCTCACCCTAGACCTTGCCTGTGTCTTTCTGTAACAGCCAGGCAGCCACTGGCCCCTGCATGTCTCAAAGCACAGGCTCACCCATGTGGCCCTGGCAGAAGAGGATGCATGTGAGCAACACGCAGCCCTAAGAGTGTCTCAGCTAAAGAAGAGGGCGAAGAGCACTTCTGTCTACAGGGCTGGGGAAGACAGAGCTCTTTCTTGTCTCAGGAAACATTACAGAAAATCACAGGTTGTCTGAAGTCAGTCAGATCATCAAGAAACCTGGGATCCTTCCAAAGATCCTTCCCCTGACCCTGGCACCTGCAGTATCCGTGTGGCCAGGCACAGAGGAGGAGGAGGGGAAGGTCTTATTCCATAGACTTTCCTGCAGCTCCTCTGTGCTGGCATGAGAAACACCAGCTGACATGGACAAGGACCAGGCACAAGTCCATTCTCCAGTGGAAAGATGTCCTTGGAGCAAGCTGATGCATCAGCCTTTGCTCTTGGGCTTCTTTGAAGACAGTTTTTTTGTTGTTGGTTGGTTGGTTGTTTTTTTCCCCCAAGCTGAAACAGAGCCTGGGCCAGGAGCCTGTTGTGATCAGCCAGGTCAGGTCCTGTGCTTGTTGCCTCTGGGATGCACTATGAGCCCAAGGCCTTGGGCTAAAGACTGGTCTGAGCCTTTACTTGTCACCTACAGATGTTTCCTTGCACCCACCCAGTAGACAGTAAAGTGCACAGCAGGAACGCAGTGCTGACAGCCTCTGCCTCTCGTACTGGTGTGCAGCTCCCCAGCCCCGGGCTGCCAAGGGCAGAGGCTGCCTCAGCCTGGCATGGCAGAGCTGGATGAAATTTCCAGGCTGCTCCCAGAAGGGAATGATATGTCCAAGATGCTCCTGGAGCAACTCAAAGTTCCTCTTTTGCACTTGCTTTCTCTGTGGAAGTTTGGCACTGTGCACTGGGAAGAAGACCTGTTATCGCAGCCCCCTTGGAGGGGCAGGTATCATGTGTAAGTAGGTGACCATTTCACGTGCTGCTTTCTAGCAGAGTCCTCCTTAGTTGAGCAACCATCACAGATAGGAAGGAGACCCTTTAAAATCACCAGCGATCAGGTTCCTGTTTGACAGGGACTACAGGACCCTCAACCCTAAGGCTTCTAGCATGGTTGGGGTTAGTGTGCGCTGGGAAGGTGGTCCCTGGCTCCCCAAATCAGCAGTGATGCTGGGAACTCCTTGGTGGCACATCTCCATGCTCAAAGCCACCCTGCTGCCCAAGAGCTTTCAGTGGCCGGGACAGCAAGATGCACTTTGCATTTATGGGCAAAGGAAAGATGCTTATTATAAGGCTTGGAAAATTTAATTTTGCAGACAATCCAGACTTTTTTCTTTCCCCACATATAAACACAAGTTTTGCAAGTTGTGTAATTGGTGATTAGAGATGAGTTTTGCAAAGTGTTCAGTGAGCACAGAAGAGCAAAGGCTGAATTTGATGGCAATTTTTAAAGAGGTTTCTGATGTTAGGCACAGCGGGAGTCAGGGTGCAGCTGATGAGTGGGTCAGAAATCTCTGTTCAGGCCATTGGGATGAGCCCTCCCAGGTTGCCTGAGCTGAAGCTGTCACTGGTGGGGACAGAAGGCGTGACTAAGTGGGAACCTGTTTGAAGGTGACAGGTGATGTTACCTGGAGGTGTTATAGGAAAATAGTCTGTAAAGCTTTCAGTGACAGGAGAGAGATAAAAATCTCAAAGAAGGGCTGGAGATTTTTTGTTTAAACTCTAAATGAAGAATGAGGCTGAAAAAGGAGGTATTGTTTGTACAAAAATAGTGGCAGGCTCAGAGCCTGTTCTGGGACACAAAAAACACCCACCACTGGAGCAGGGCTGGAACTAAAATGCTCTCCTGATAGATGATACTGCTGACTCAAAACCTTTGCTGCCTGAGAAGGGTCTGACCCAGGTCCACAGCCAGTGTTCTGCCCACTGCACAGACATTTTCAGCAACAGGAGTAATTTAGGGTGACATTTATCTTACCTAACTGTGGGTCTCCCCAGAACAAACAATCTAGTGAAGAAGTATCTCAGTGCAGCCAAGGAAGTTCCCACACCAGGGAAAGTGTCCTGGAGTATCCCTAGGTGATTATCCTGCTCATCTCCTCTTCTCTAGGCATCCCCTGACTGCTGCTGGGTAGTGGATACCCAACAGGAGAGATCTTCAGCCTGACCTGTGCAGCTGTTTCTGTGTCCTCATGTTCCTCAACACCTTTACTATGCACTTCTCCATCTGAGTTAGTTGTCCTAACCCACTTTATAACCAGAAGACGAGGACATTAGGTTTCAATTGTCTCCTAGTGAAGCCAGTGTCCCAAACAGGACAGACAAATACGTGTTAGGAGATACGGTGTCCCACTCACAGTGAGGAGAGCTGAGAGTGACCAGCACAGCGAGAGGCATTTGCCTTACCACCAGTGAGAGGAAAAAGAAGTGAGTCTTGCCCACTATCAGCCTAACCGGAATGCCTAATTTAGGTTTCCGGGGCTGGTCCACACTGGGAAGTGCAGACCGTTACATATTCGTGTGCAGGATGCAGCTTCCTTTCAGGAAGGGATGCTGGACGTTGGTTGTGTAAGGACCTTCCCATTTACAAAGCCCTGAGAAGTGTACTTGGCAACCCTTCCTCGGATATGGGCAACATCTCTTCTCCATGTACAGAGTCTCAGGTTTATGGTTAGGTGACATGAGAGGGGAACGGCGATAAGGCAATAGACCCGGCCTCGACGTGACCTAGGGCAGCTGTTTGGAAATAAGTGAATGACAATTTTAAATATTCCAAGTAGAAAACAAATATCACCCATTATTTCTTTGCTTTTCCTTATCTGTTTCTCTCTCATCTGTAAGTCTTGCATACCTTGTGGCCATCATTTCAGTTTAGGGATTTGGAGCCTCAAGGCCTTCTCTACACAATCATGATCCAGACCATCTTCTTATTAATGAAATGAGCGGTGAAGAATAAAAATGCTTGTTGGATTATGAGCAATGTTTATATTGCCAGATGCTGACAGACAAGCAGATGATGTACTGCCAGTTATTTTTCAGTTAAAGACATTCGAGGAGAACCATTTCAACAGGTGTAAGTACAAAACTTGTTACAATGGAAACATCTCCAATAAAGCTGAAGTACTAGATCACCTCATTTCAGGTGCAAGAATCTTTCCAGATGCTGCTATGTGCTAAATTGTACATTTTTGCAAATCCCACAAACTTCATGAACAAGCTATAGATAATGATTTTTAACTCATAACAGCCTGGTGAGATGATCAAATCAGACAGCAGCCCTGAACACAAAATTGGAAGGTGGTTGTTCATTAAAAAAATTTTATTTCTTTTCATCAAAAAGTAACCCTCAAACTCTCAGGTCTTCAACCAAGAAGAGCTGGGTTCAGGATGCTCAATTTTACAGTGAAAACGGAAAACATCTGTTGGAAGAGGACTTGCTTTCCCTGAAATACAAAGGCAAACATATTCTCCATAAAACAAACAAACAAACAAACAAACAAACAAACACCTGAACCCTGTTTTCAATTGAAAAACAATTTTGCAAGTCTTTGTGAGCTGGTCACGGTAATCAACCCCATTCTTGAGTACTGTGAGTTGCCTTACACCATGCTTAGACCCCACTGGCATCATTCTGAACAATATCAGTAACTTACATATAGTAGTGCACGACAATAATTTTGCTCTCAGACTTTGGAGGGAGAAGAAAACTAAGTTGAAAATTTAGATGCTAGAAAACTTTCTTTCTCTAAGTCATGACAAGATGACGTCTTCTGTAACCTTCTGGTCTCCAGTGTTAAGTCCAACAGTTACCTGCAGATGCTATTTTAAGACAGAAGGACACATATATTTGATTTTTTTTCCCTTTGGCAATGGCTACTGACACGTCAAGTCTATTAAAATCTCATTCTCTTTCTTTCCATTTTGGCAGGACTAACCATGATGCTAGCTCCTGTTTCTTGACAGTGGTGGGATTGTGAGGCAATGAGTGACACTGACAGGTTAGCTTCCCTCTCTGTCTTTGCTGAAGTGTGTTGGGCTGTGTATGTTGTGTTGCTTCTGTTCTCCTTTCACTTTGAAAATGTTTCCTCCTAAAAATATGATTACATTTTTCTCCAAAAGACAATACCTACAACTCTGAAGACGTAGGTGTTCCTTGTTCCTTGGAAATGTCACGTAGTGAAGCTTTGAAACAGCAAACAAGGTAGCAAAATCCAGGCAAAAACCTGCAGTGTTTGAGTTCAAACTAACCAGAGGAAGTGTTGAGACTATGTAGCTTCTCAAATCAGTTGAATCTTGGCATCTCCAGTGCACAAGAGTCTGATCTGTGCTATGACTGTGCAAGCAAAGAAACTCTTCAGTGGACATAGGTCAGTGCACGTCTTTCATTTTTTCAGTAACGCTTCAGAGGAAGATGCTCTGGCAGCAGAAGAGCCACTCTGAGTATGTAAGCTTACTATACAGTCAGTGGAGAGATGGAGATACTCAAGGATGATTCTTAGTGAACTGCCTGAGTCTGTCCAGAAATGTCAGGGAGTCTTGCTAGCCCAGTGGAACAGGCAACTGCTGACACCTGTGGAGTGGGAAGCTGCTTGGGCCATGCCATGAAGGAACAGCAAGAATGTTGGCACAGTCACCTTCTCGGTGCTTGAAGCAGATTCAGTACACCATACAGTCTTTGAAGAGGGGAGGCTGGTTGCAGTACTTACCAAGGACGTTGGAGACTTGGCCTGCAGGCCAACTGGAAAGGGAGCAAACTCCCACATCCTTGCTTGTAGGTGAGTGCAAAACCACAAGCCAGGAACAAGTGGGAATGAGCTTTCCTTCCTGACAGACACATCAAGTGGACCATTGCTCAAGCTCTCTTCTGCAGCATCCTCAGGGGTGAGCCACATGCCCAGGTCAGCTGGAGCGAGAAAACCTTCACTAACTGACAAAAAGCAGGTTAGAGCTCAGGTTAGTGTTTAGTAGCTGAGGATTTTCATTCAGATGTTCAAAGTGGCAGTGGGCTGCTGAGCTAGCACCCCTCATCACCTGTCTGCATAAGTCCTCTTGGCCTCTCTTCTTCAGCAAATGTGGCAAGAAGGGAGTGTGACCTTGGTGGCCACCGTTACTGCAACTCCACTGTCATCAGCTGTTCACACAGACACAGCGAGTGGCTGATATGGGTGTTTTACGCACGTGTTTCTCCAATGTCCTTGCCAGAGGTACAGAGCAGCGGGTCTCAATGTCCCCGGCTGGATTTGCCAGAAGTCATCTGAGAGACCTCCAGGCATTATTCTGCACTCTATGAATTTGTGGAATTTGCTGTTCAAAGCTCAGTCTATGCATTTTGCTAATATGAAATCTAGAGAATTCCCTCATATAGAAAATGTCATCTCTGGAAAAAATTAGGCACTACTACTAACAGCCAGCTCAGTTATTCCATGACACAACTGATGAAAAATAGGAACGAGCTGCACTAGCAACAGGTGTATTTGTATAACAAATAATCACATCACTGGTGTATATATATGTCTCTGTGTATGTATATATACACATATTTTGAGTATAGCTAAACAGTAAGGTAAATAGGATATTGGAGTACTTACCTGTCTATCTATCCACCAAATAGTCCATACATCTATCTGCTGTCGTAGGTCCCAGAAAGTAGATATGATACAAGCTATCTAGGTAAATCTTTTGAAATTCATCTGTCTAGAAGTTGCCCACAATCCAGTCTTCCCATGCCTTCTTCAGAGTCAGCAGAAAGAAATAGTCACAAGACATGCAGTTCCTGACATTGTCCCAAGAGCCTGGGGCACCTAGCTCAGATTCAGTAGACATCTGGAGTAATGTGATATGAAACCCCCCACTGTTTCCTAACATGAGATTTGTTTGATTTGTCTTTGTTGTTTTTCTGATAAAGCTGAGAACTACTTCTGACAGCTGTGCAAAGAGAAGCGGGTCAGGGGCTCAAAATGGTTTCCGGAGGTGAAAATCCTGGACTCACATTTCTAGAGGAAAACCTGTGAGCTGGTGGCTGTTCATCAGTCCCTTAGCTGTCTATATCAAAGGCATGTGGTGCTTTTCTCATCCCATAGCAAAAAGGCACGAGGGTACTGGGTGGCCTTGGCAGCTGGAGTGGTGTTTCTCTGAGCACGGGCTGCCTCAGTGCTCCGATCAGCTCAGACCTCTTCTCTGCATGAGGTCACTTCACAACATATTACAGTCTTCAAAAGTGCTTACAAGGTGGTGGCTCCTACTGAAACAGCAGAGACCTTCAGCCAGGCGAAGCTACTCAGCAAGTAGTTACAGGGCTGTGACTAGATGGTTAAAGAAGTTACGTTTTTACTGCACCTTAGGATCTTCTCCCCAGGCCTACTCATTAAGTGACATTGTGTGGTTTAACCCCATCACAGAATCATAGAATCATAGAATCATAGAATCATAGAATGGTTAGGGTTGGAAGGGACCTCAAAGATCATTTAGTGCCAACCCCCCAGTGAGTGCTTTGAGGGGAGAAGAAAAGGCAGCAATGACTTAAGATGAGATGACACCAGGGCATGACCTCAGCTGGAGGACTGCAGGGCTCTGAAGCAGCACCAAAGACTCCCAGCAAGCAGAGCAAGGTCTCAAAACATCCACTGCTATCTGAAAGTTTGGTCTGATGCAAAGCACAGCTCAGACCATAATGGTCACACATCTCCCAGCATCCACATCAAACAGGTCCTGCTGTGGGAGGACTGAGTTTTCATATCTTTTCAACCCAAATCCCACATTCTGAAGTGAGTGCTTTCTGGTTGATTTTACTCCAGAAGAAATGGCCTTACCAAAAGCTATGAAGTGCTCTCCTAAGAGAATTGATGAGATAACCAAGTTAACTCTTCAAGACAGCCTGGATGCTGGGTTTTACAGTCATTCTGGTTCTCATTCATGTGACTGAAGTTCATTGTTTGATTAGATGATGGCATATTAATCACAGTATTCTCCAATACCAATAGGTCACATTTGATGCTGCTTACTCCAAGCTCCAAGTCATCCCTGAATTTATGGGATTGCCAACTCATCTTGTGTCTATGGAAAATTAATAAAGATAGGAGCTCCCAGTTCTCACTGCTGTTCTTGCTTAGTGACTGCTTCTAGTTGTGCATCCCAGGAGTTTTACGTATATGAGCTTACAGAGACTGAAAGGAGACACTGGTCTGCTTGGCTACCCATGGCTCTTCTGTGCTGTGTGAAGGTGCACATTTAACTAAAATGCTGTCTTGTGTTCAGAGTTATTTTGCTGGGAGAGGGTTCAGGACAGTGAAACCATGAGACTGTTGGTTATTCGCACCATCTGTGCCAGACACCCAAAACAACATTAGTGGTCCCCAAAACTTTGCAGATGCTTCTCCTCTAAAGCACTACAGGTTCGAAGCATGATAACATGGTGGTCCTACCAGGGAGACAACAGCAAGCATTAGGCAGAACTTCTTGTCAAGTTGGAAAAGGGGAAAGGATGTGACATCCATTCTCAGGATCTTATACAATCTTTTCAGTAAAGTCCAGCAGGTTCTAACACAGATTTGTCCCTTCCTATGTGTGTGGAGCACATTTAACCTCTGCATAGCATCACTAGAAGAAAGCCACACAAGAATCTTTCACTAAACAAATGGCAGACAGGACCGCTCCAGAGGGCAAATGAGCACTCTTGAGTCAGGTCACTGTGCTCTGCAGAGGCTGTCTCCTGGCTGAACAACCCTTCCCACATCCAGCACCTGCTGAATGCCTCCAGGCTGCCAGGACTCTGGCTTCAATCGCAGCTCTTTGGAGGGGTTATCTTCTTGCAGCTGCATGGACAAAACCAAAGCAACACTTAAGAATACAAAATGGGTTGGCTAAGATTCAGTTGCCCAAACAGAGGTGCTGTGTGGGCTACTCTGGGATGTTCTGTCTGGTCTTCAGTCGTTTTGCAATGGGGCAGACTTCCACAGGACCTATGTTATCTTTGCTAGCCATGTGTGGATGTCTTGGATATCTTAGACATCTAAGATGGCCCCGGGAATTAAGATTTAGGCAACTAAGTGCCTTCCCTATCACCTCTGAAATATTTGGGTTGTTACCATGTCCTGTTCTTATGAAGAAGATGTTTATATACTCCAGTCTACAGTTCTTGTCCTTCCTGCAGCCCAGTAAAACGCATAAAATGAAACATGAGTCCCTTGAAAACATTCAGGTTACTCACAGCAACCAGATTGCCATGGGGTGGTAATGCAAAGGCTTGTTTTAAACCAGTGACAACTGTAGTATTAGAGCTCTGACAGAAATACTGATTCATAAAAGAGCTGCTATTCTGTGTGCAAGGAAGGGCTATAAATCATGCTATGAACCTTTTCCAGAGCTGAAAATGCCAGCTTTATGTCCTTATATGTTACTATTTTATGATTCATATTACAGTGAAGGCTTCCAGTGTCCTGTTTCTCCTAATGTACAAGCCCAAAGGTTCAGTACTGTAAATGGGGCAAAATTCATAGGAGAGATGATGTCTTTAATTAGCCCAGCTGAAACCTTTAGAAGAAATGGAGAAGCTTTCCTGAACACAAGCCCTGCTTCACACTTCTGTACCAGATTTGAAATGGCTTTCCCGGTCACAGCACATGCCATTGCTCCTTTGGCACTCGGTATGGACTCAAGTCTTCTCACAAGCTCCAGTTTGCCCCAAGCCCAACCTGTTTCGATTAAAGTCTGTGCCAGGCACAGATTTGGCATGAGGTGTGGAGTAAGGCAAGCAGAAAGCCCGAATTCATGCCATCTCTCAGCATGGACCCAAGAGTACTTGTGTCTGCAACATGGACCAACCTCAAGAGCATCAAGGCCTGATGGAGTCATTCAGTGCTTGGATATGGTGAGCACACACAGGACCAGGGATGGGGATGCGCTGTCTGTGAGCTGCAGTTCAAATCAGACTCCGGGCTTTGCTTTGCCCAGTGCTCCACCTGCCAGTGTAGACATATTCAGAGGAACTTCATGGTACAATGCAGTACTGACCTCAACTCCCCATGAGATATTTTTGCCTTCCATAGCCATCTAGATGACACTTCAGCAATGTTGTACTGTAAATCTGGAAGCATCATGATCATAATTATCTCACATCTATTCACAACTGTTGTCACTGTCCTATCAGGCTTGGCTGAGGCTGGTATTAGCTGTTTTCCTACTTGGTAGTAAATTTTAAGTGATAGGCATTATGTCTGGTAGCATTATGTATCTGTTGAGTTTAGCCTCCTTGCCTCTTTTTCCTTTGGACCTTAAATGTGCTTTATTATATCAAATAGCAATTAACATTCCTCAGAGGTGAAGGTAGCTCCATGACGTGTTTACTGAGGCGGCCAGCTGTCGCCACTTGGCAAGCAACTTTTATCATAAACTGGTTGAATTTAACATATATCAGCATTTATCAGCCCAGACTTTGTCAGTTTTATAAACGAAAACTGAGGGACAATAAATCATTTGGTACCCAGGTGATAGTACATACATCAGAGAACATATTTACCAGGCAGTGGATTCAACCAGCAAAAGGCATCGAAGGCTTTGTTACTTGATCTGTATTGAATATAGCCTCAGATGTCTTTTGGTGCACAACTCACATCTGAAAGCTTTGGTGAGATGTATGCTGAATGGTCCCATTTGTTTTCTTCTAGAATGGCTGCTGCAGCCTTCACTCCTGCTCAGTAATACATGAACATTTCATAGAATCATCATCATAAAATGTTTTGTATTGAAAGGAACATTAAAGATTGTCTAGTTCCAATCCCCCTGCCATGGGCAGGGACACCTTCCTCTGGATCAGGTTACTCAAAGACTCATCTAGCCTGACTTTTTCACTGACTTCTATTGGAGTACATTTGACTCAGCATCCACAGCATAATTAATAAGTCTCCTCATTTGTTGGGGATGGAGTGCAGAGCTAGGAGGAGAAACACGCTGAGATGGGACAAGCTTCCATTCTTAGACGCTTTAAACATAAAGAATTCCTCTATTAATTTCCAGTTGTGCTTTACTACAGTCTGAACAGACATTATCTGAATCTTCCAGGGTTAACCAGGACTCATAGATGACATCTATACCAGTAAATCAAATGGGTCAGAGAACAGATACTAGGGGTAAGTGGCAGACTGCTGCTCACATCCATGCAGCTAAAAGCTTTTCTGTCCCAGAGCGGGTGGTTCATCCATAGCATCTAGTGGGAACAGCTCTGTATTACTCCCGAACCATGTCCAGGCTAGCTGGCGTACAATGAAAGTCTGCTAGGGAGCATGCTGCACCCTCAAACAGTGCGAGTGACTGCAGGACAGGGGCCAAATCCTGCATTGGGGGATAACTTAGGTCATGCATCACTGCCCTTGCAATTGCATTTGTATGTCAAGGGGGGAATTGGAGCATTTGAGGTTTAGGAGCAAACTCTCATCTGCCACGTCAGTGTGTCCTCCAGCCAAAGTGAGGACACACAGAAAGGACTGTAAGGCAGTAGCCATCAGTGAGGGTCATTAAGACCCTATTTGTACTGTTTAGCAAAAAAGGGACAGGGAGTGATGTCTGGTAAAAGCCAAATGGCATCGAATGGCTTGTTGTCCACCCTGCAGTGCACTAACCTTTCCCTTTGCGGGGGGCTAGGTGGAGAGGTTTATCCCTAACAGCAACATGGAGGGAGGTAACACCTAAGCAATGTGGCTGACCAGGGGTCCAGTGCCCAGCCTCTCCCTAGCCTGTATTTAGCAATTTATATTGTGCTACTGAGCTGAGATTTACAAGAAACCACGGATCAGTCCCTCAGAGCTCTTTGCTATGACAATATCAGTCTTTTTACTTGACTGTGGTGATGAAAACTCTTGCGTTAATGTGCCTGGAGCTATCTGCTTTACAGCATGAGCACAGGCTGGTTTACTCAAGAGCTGGGGGACCTTCCATGCTCTTCACACAGTTCATCGCAGAAGGAGAGTAATATTTCATAGATGGTTTGGTTGATTTTTCCAGTCTCAGAGCATCCCAATGAGAAGAACAGTGAGCTATGCCCTTGCAGGGACACCAGCTGGCATGTGCACAAAGAGAGGACATAGTCATGTTGTGGGCTGTGCAGTGAATATGCTTGCATCAGGTGGGACTAACCTGAGCACAGAAACTTAGGTTAACTGTAACATAAACATAGCCATGGCCAGCGTACAGAGTAAAGTATTCAGCTTCTTTTTTTTAAACACACAAATCTCTTACAACTTCCTTATGATTCCCTTCCCTCAACATAGTTTTGTAGCGGATCTTTTATGTCAAGCTTTTCCAAGACCTGTCTGTGTAAGATGAGGTATTCACTGTTTATTTACGTATAAATCTTCAGATTGTACCAGTTTCATGTCTTTTGACAACTGTCTTCTCCTCATTGTCTTGTTCAAAGAAGTTAAAATGCTAAGGTTGTCTGTCTGCTTCCAAATCTTCCCTCCGTGGATGGACCCAGGATATTTTTAATGACAAGCAGCAGCTTATTATTCATTCTTACTATAGTGATATGAAATAAATCCATTGGGAGGTGATAACACAGGGAGACCACTACTGCCAGAAACTTCCTAGCACATGGCAAAGTGTGCTCTCCAATGTCAGTGCCATCTCAGAATGCCTCTGAGACTGCAGCATGGAAGAAGTGAAGTTGAAGAATGAACGAAGAACAGGAGTTAGGAATGGGGTGAAGAATAGGAGGTAAGGATAAAGCTTATACACATGATCTGTAACTCAAATAGCCTGGAGAAATGTATTCATGTACGCTGTGGGATAAGCTAATTGCTGTACACAGAGTTTACAGTCTTCTAAAGGTGGGAGTGAGCTCGGGCTGTACAGTATACCCATGCCAACACAGCTACGGCACGGGAATGGTTTTGTAAAAGATCAAAAGATCCATAGAAAGGGTAGAAGCTTTTGCTTCATGGCACAGTCTGAAAATCAGCTTGCAACAGCTGCATCAGTGAAGAAGAGACCAGATGTCACAACTGCAGTTTAAATAAGGACGTTTCCAAATGAGGCTACTGGAGCCAAGTCTAAGTCGGGGGTAAGTAAGGAGGAGGAGTTGTGAGCAGCGCTGCTGACTGAACACAAAACCATGTAACAGAGGTGTTTGCCCCAGAGAAACAGAATGGGAAAAACAGAAACCTCCTACCTGTGCTGGCTAGAGGGGCTGATGGCTGAGACTGCTGTTATCCTACCTTTTACTTTCCTGTGAAAAAAAAAAATATCAGGGAATTCATTTATTCTCTTTTCTTTCTTCCTTGCTTTTAATCTGCAAACAGTGTTATAGCCAGGCTTTCTCCCTGCCAGCCTCCCTGCTCACAGAGGAAGAGAGAGCAGCACAACTAGGCTCAGGACTGCAGAGGGATGTGCTTCTGCTCCTCTCCTGCAGTCCCCACCAGAGACACAGTCAAGTGACTGTTCTAGGACACGCTCCTGACAGAGCAGCTAACTTCTAAGGGCCTCCTAAGCTACGAAACAGAAACCTCTTTAAAGGTTCAGTCACACAGACTGGATTTGTTTGACTTTCTTTGCTAGTGAACTACAACAATGAGAATTGTAAAAACGTGGCATTTCTGTACCATATAATTCCAAATTCTCTGATAACGATAAATGATGCTGCGAAGTCTCTGGAGGTCACGTGCTGTTACCTGGGCTTCAACTTTTCCTCCACATCTCTACTGCTGCTCCATTTGCCAAAGCTGGTAAGTCCATTTGTGCTTGTTCCATCCCAGAAGTTCATACTTCTTAACACGCTGTGATAATTGCTTAAAACTTTTTCCTGATCTGCAAAAATGGAGCTGTTGGAAAGGCATCCCATGCCCACTAGCAGGTGGCAGGTCTGGTACCCTATTCCACTGTTCAGGCATCAGAGACGTGCCCTGCATCACTGGGAACTCTGTCCATCCCAGTACCAAACTGTCCTGATTTATTTATTTTCGCTTGGTCTTTGTAATTTCTTGGTAATCTCTGTAAATTTCCATCTCTCCTCACGACAGCGAAGCGTTCTTGGTTTTGTATCCTCTTCAGTAATTCAAGAAGAAATGACAGCTCCTGTGCCACTGTTGTAATTTCCTAATTTGAATGAGCTAAATACGTAGTATTGGTGCCCCTGCAGCCAACCGGTGCTTCATTACATTGATGTCATTTTCTATGAGTCACTGCGTGGGAACTAATAGAGACTAGACGGGCTTAGAGAGAGAGCTGGCTGTTCAAGTATGAACACTGCCATTCCCTGAGGTTAGGTGGCCATCGCTGGCAGCAGAGGTTCTACTGATGGATTTGGCACCTGATTTTTTGGTTCTTGATGCATGCAGAGTAGTCGCCTCAAGACGACACTGTGATCCTTGTGCAGTTGTGGTTTTGAAGATGAAAGCTAGGACACCTGATACCAGAGGAGGTGAACCTGGGAAATCTGTCCTATGACTGATGCGTACATAAATTCCCACCACCATAGACAGGGATCATGCTTTGCGCTGTGATCCATTGAATCCAAACTGAGTCAACTGCCTGCAAGCCCTCTCATATCTAAAGGGACATGGAGCTGATGGCTCTTCATTTTATGTGATCTCTGAACCCAAATACTGCTATTACTGCCACGGTCACTGGTGTTGCTGTAAGTGACATACAACAGGCTAAAGCGGTGGTCCCCAAAGTGGGGTATGTGCAAGACGATTCACTGGGGTATGGGAAGAAAAGTTTTTTGTACCATTAAAAAATAAAATAAAATACAATAACATTTAATTTTAAGAATAATGTTTATTTAATCTTTATCTTATCCTTTTTAATTTCTATTTTTGTATATGTTCTATAATGTACTTAACATTCTAGTACGGTAGCACATATATGTAATTTTTAAATAAATACACATAGATTGAGAGCACCTGCTCAAAAATTTTTTGCTGATGCCACGTGTGATCAAAAAAGTTTGGAGACCACTGGGTTAAAAGATGGTGTTGCGTAGGGGACATGCTGACCCTGGGGTCTCGACAAGGACTACAGGGTCACAGCCAGCCTGTGCTGTGGACTGTAACTCTTTGACTCATGTCATCCCACTGGAATTTCAGGTGGTTCTTGTTTTCTTTTTTTTTTTTTTTTCAAAAAGAATGCCTATACAGTCCTCAAGTTTCCAAGGAAGAAAACTTGGATGCACAAACTAGCAGCTTGAGAGAAGGGAGTGATCTTCTCAGGCATCTCCAGAGAGGTCTTAGTTCCATGTACGAGCTCTAGTGAGCCCGTCCCACACCCTACCAGAGATGGTTTTGGCTGTGGCAGGGGTAAAGAGATGCAGCAAGTCCAAGAGGTGCTCAGCTGCTGGGCCAGTTCACAAGGACTGCGCTGTGGAGGAAGAGGGAAAAGCTCCAGAGTGGAGCAAGAACCCTACTGCAGTGCCTGTATGGCCACAAGGTGTGAGTGGGGGGAAGGAGCTGAGAATGTGGAGCCTCAGAAGCCCTTGTCATGGTGTGGCACAGACTCTGCAAGGCAGGGAGGGGCACATCACCCCTTCCCCTGCATATTGAGTGTGCCCCAAAGGGGTTACATGCCATCAGCCAGCCTGCAAAGGTCATCCTGTGCAGGGACACAGTCCAGGAGATATGGCAACAGTATAAAAGAAGCTATGAGAAATTAGGATGCACTGCTTTCTGAAATAAGCAAACACTTGAAATGAGGGGAACCTTCCCAGTGCTCCCAGTGCATTAGTAGGAGTCCAGAGAGGAAACTTCCACTGGGATCAGCCAGAGCTTTCGTGAATCCATCATAGTGAGCCTTCAGCAGGATCTGAAGGCTTCTTAGCTCATTTTGGGGATTTTCAAAAGTTTGCATCGGTAGAAGAAGGACAAAACAACCACGGGTCCTAGGTGTGCCCCAAACACTGTCCTAATTGTCAAATTCCAGTCATATTCAGACAATAATTTAATCTTTCCTTTCCCCCAGTCTAAATTTGAACATTTTACAGAGCATGTATTGACATTTCATTTCCAAATGCGTTTGTCTGGAGATTGGCCTGATTTCTTTAGTTGTGTTTCAATAGGCTAAACAACTTTGAAACAACAACAAAAGCAATGAATCTGCAGCATATTAGTTCGATTTTGATTTTGGCTCTACTCTTAAAGTGTTGTCGCACCTTTTCCAGTCTTATTTTCAACCAGCTGCTGTAGAATGTAGCACGTTTCTTCTTCATTCTGCTGAAAGTCAAGTGCGGCCAGTGCTGAGCATGTCTGAAAATCTTATACATCATCCTGAAGTTATCTTTGAAGACTTAATGTCAGATTAATACTGGTAGTCTATCGCTCTTGAATCACCATCCCTTTATGGGCATACAGGCATGTGGTTTCCTTATCCAGAGTAGTTATGTGTGCTTGGCTATGCCCGTGCTCACACCTTTCTTACTCCAGGATTAATCACCCCAGCTCCCATTGTCCCTTAACATCCTCCCATGCTTTGTCAGTAGTTTACAAGTCTATAACAGAGCTCTAGATAGCTCTTTCATGTGTTTTCGACAGAGTTTATATTAGATCAGGCACCCAGCCCTGGACCATTACTGGTTTTAAGGATAAGTGGGATGGCGGTGTAGCAGGAGTTAGCAATGCTCAGCTGCAAGATCATGCTTTGCCTTAAGTGTAGCATTATTTAGGGCTAATCGATACGCCCGCAGCGGTTTTCACGGCGTCTTTACGTGCGCATCCACGCACAAATACCCACGGACGGGTGTTTGTTTTAGGGGCTGAGGGAGCTGGGACTGTTTAGTCTGGAGAAGAGGAGGCTCAGGGGGGACCTTATCGCTCTCTACAACTACCTGAAAGGAAGTTGTAGGGAGTTGGGGGTCGGTCTCTTCTCCCACGTTATGAATGACAGGACGAGAGGGAATGGCCTCAAGTTGCGCCAGGGGAAATTTAGGTTAGATATCAGGAAAAATTTCTTTACAGAGAGGGTTGTGAAGTATTGGAACAGGCTGCCCAGGGAGGTGGTAGAGTCCCCATCCCTGGAGGTGTTTAAAAACCGTGTGGATTTGGTGTTGAGCAATGTAGTTTAGAGACCCTGACAGTGCAGGGTGAATGGTTGGACTCGGTGACCTTGAGGGTCTCTTCCAACCAAATGATTCTATGATTCTATGTTTGCTTGCGTGTGCGTGCTCCTGCCCCAGGGAAGGGCCGGGATGGGGAGGAGAGGGGTGCGAGGGCTCCGTGCGGCGGGACCCGCGCGGCCGCAGCCTGGCGGCGAGGCCGCCCCACCGCCTGCCGCCGCCAGGGGGCGCTGCGGCCCCACGGTTGGCGGCGCGCGGCGGTTCCGCCGCCCGACGGGGCGGGCCGGGTGGGGGGCGCGCGGGGGGACGGGGCTCCGCCGTCTCGCATGGCCGTCGTGAGGGACGCCGGCCGCTCGGGCGGCAGTGCCGGCGCCACTGGGGAAGGGCTCGATCCCGGGGGCCCCGCCATCACCGCTCCCGG